>NC_072014.1:19308877-22143877 GCF_027791375.1 Indicator indicator | reverse complement strand
AGAACTAGTGCCTGAGAGCCTCAGTTCTGGCTGGGAAAGAACTACTTCACTTTGGAAGTATTGGAAAGAGACATAATATTGAATATACTTCTAAACTGATTGGAGTGTTGAAATATGCTGCAAAAAATGCAGGTCACTTTCAGGTGCAGAACAATGATATCCATTTTTCTGATTAAAATTAACTTTGCCTTTAACACAATTATCATTAATGAAACAAATGGTTATCTCTTAGCCTTTAAAATAATATCTGAAGAACTCTGCATCAATAGATTTCAAAGTTTATGCTTTTGAGGTAATTCTGAAGACAATTTAAGACTGGCTCATGCAAGCCCATTTAGAAAGCAGAGTGATCTGGATGATTTGGGTGCATTGTAACTGAAGAGGGGCTAAGGTACGTGTGCAGGAAATAGCTCAGGAGTTTGTTAAAGTGCTGGAAGATGAGCTTCTGGAAAATTCTGGACGCTCTGGGAGCTAGGTCAGCTGGATGAGGGGCGAAATCCAGTTGTGAGAACAAGGCAGAGGGGTTGGAAGGAAGAAGGAAGTTATTAGTCAGTTATATTTTCAGCACTGGCTAAAAGAGGCTTTCTGATTTGAGCAAAGGAGTGTTTTCTTCTGCACAGAAAATCATTTGTAAGTGAAGGTGGCTGCACTAGAGGTATGCAATTCCCATGGCCAGTTTTCCTTCTAAGCTGAACCACAGCAAAGCCCTGGGATTTGACAGATAGCTCATGCCAGAGACTCATAGAAAGATTCTGAGATGATCATGTGTGAGGCTAGAACCAGAGGGGAGTTGAGAGCTCAGACAAGCACAGGCAGTGAGCACTGTGCTCACTGCGAAGGAAGAGATGAGGGCCGGTAGATCTGGCAGTGATGTTAGAGCTCACATTGTTTTTCAGGTGACTTGAAGGACTAGGTGTCCATGGAGCAGGGTCCAGCTACCAGCTCTTTTCTCTCTCTCCAAGTAGTAATCGTAAGAACAGAATCAAAATACCTACACACTCTTAAGATGCTGGCTCTGCAGTAAAACAGAAATAGCCAGTGGCAGGTTCATCTGCATGGCACCTCAACCATCCTGCCAAAGTATTCCCTGAAACTTCCCCCAAATGTCCTGGGTTTTGTTTTAATCAGTACAGCATTTTTCACAGCATCAGGGTCATGTGTTTAAATTTTCTTCAGCACAGAAATGAGGAGCTGTGAAATTAGTTTTTCGTAAAGGGCAAGTAGAGTCAGTGGGGGGAAAAGGGCAAGCTAGCAGAAAATGTAAAGGCAAGATGACAAAAACCTGGAGTATGTTATGTCTGTAAGTCAGTGTCTCTTAGTATTCAGTAGTCAGCTGGAGAGTGCGATGATACGGTTGAGAAAACTGAAGCCATCTAAACTTAAGTGAGGCAGGACAGACAAAATAGTGGTTTCAGAAACGACATAACTATGACTTGAAGTAATTTTGTGTGTGCTTAGACCATCATGTGTACAGTCCAGCAACTGCTCTAAAGCTGGCAAGTCACCTTTGCTGTACAGTCTGGTGGAGACAGTTATAGTTCTCCTCTTGTAGCTTGTCTCTAGTGGGACTGGGCAGTGAGATAGGGAACCAAACCCAAACACCTACATAAAGACAAAAAGGTTTTCTTTAGCTAGGAGTGCAAAGACTGTCCTAGCCTCAGATTTGTGTGCTCTCAGACGCTTTTCATGCCTCATTTATGCCTGTTTGTTATACATCCATATAGGCTTAAGTCATAAATGTTTCAGAGGGTCCTTTTATCAAGGGCAATCCCGCTCCTATTTAAATGCCCTGGCAGAAAAGGGCAGAGAGCAGCGCCCTTGGGCAGGGGTTACACGGGCCAGGCTGAGGTAGCCGATACCAGTCCCTGTGGATGTGCACGGTTCGGAAAAGGAGGGCTTCTTGTTGCTGCAGTCTGCCTATTTAAATCAGGCAACAGCCTTTCCAGGCTTGCCGGGAGCCCGACAGTATTGCACGGCGAGTCAGCCCGTTTGAGCGGTGGGAGAGAGGGCCGCGGCAGCCCAGCGGTGTGACAAGGCGCGTCGCCGCGTCGCCGCCAGCCCGGTTGGACGCCCAGTCGACGCTGAAGCGAAGACTGCGTCCCGGTCGGGTGCAGCACGCTTGCTGCCCGCAGCCTCTGTCGCGGTGAGTACCCGCTAAACGGGGTCCTCGCAGTTTGGGCCGCATAATTTCTGCTTCAGGGTTTGGTGAGTCTTTTTGGAGGGGGAAGAGGGGCGGGACGAAGCTGCTTCTGGCCACCCGGTAGAGCCAGCTCTGGGACCGCCTGACGAGCGCGGCGGGCCCCCAAGCAGCAGAGCAGCCGCGCGCCGGGGTGCGGGCGGGAGCCAATGGGGACGGGCGCGGCCGTGTGACAGGCGGGGCGGCTGCTGCCCCCGCCGGGCGGCCGGGGTGGGGAGCCAGCACAGTCCCGCGTCGCTCGGCAGCCTCGTTCGCGGTTGCGGGGCTAACACACGCCTCCATCATCCTCTTCGGCAGCGAGAGAGGCCGGCGGAGCGGCGGGCGGAGCGGCGGGCGCCGCGACAGACAAAGCAAAGATGGCAGGGATCCTCGCATGGTTCTGGAACGAGCGGTTCTGGCTGCCGCACAACGTCACCTGGGCGGACCTGCAGAGCACGGAGGAAGCCGCTTTCCCCCAGGCGGAGGACCTCTACCTCGCCTTCCCCCTGGCCTTCTGCATCTTCATGATCCGGCTGCTCTTCGAAAGGTAACGCTGAGCAGCCCGCGTCTCCCCGAGCTTGGCGGGGCCAGGCGGGCCGCGCGGCTTGCAGCGTCCGCTCATTGAGGGGCAGCGGAGAAACCTTGACTGCCCGGCGGCCTCCTCCCGCCGCCGCTTCTCCGCTGGCGTTGTTGGGCTGTTAAAGCTTTCCCTACCCGCCTCGGTTGGTCACGTAGCGGGCCCGCTGCGGGAAGGTGGAGGAGTACGGGAGTCAGACGGGTCTTCTCCCGGCGCCTGCAGCGCGGCCCGGCACGGGCGCTAGGAGGCGAGGTCTCCCCGGGAATGGGCGCAGCCCTTCCTCTACCTCCGGCGGTCGTGGCCCGCTGCCCTGGCACTGGTGGCGGTGGGAGAAGAGTCCTCTGGCACTTGTCCGAGCCGGTGTCTGACCGCCTGCGGGTCGCTGCTCACGGGCTGCGGGGGGTCCTGCTCTCTTGCCTGTGGCCTTGCAGGATCGGCCGAAGAAGCTGGTGCGAAGCGCGCGCTGCCCCATCCTCAGCGCGGCCGTGGGGCTGGGCTCTACCCAAGTCCTGGCCGAAGGTAGGCGGTGGCTGTTAAACCTGGGCATCAGGTGGGAATGGAAGCCTGGTGACCAGCAGGCAGCCTGAGTGCAGGACGCTGTGGTGTGGCTGAGCAGAGTTCTGCTTGGGCGGTTTGTGTGGTACCGGTATGAATAGTCCGTGCCGTCTGTCGGACTGTCTCCAAGCCCTTTCAGGGCGTAGGATATCGGTGAAGAAGTGCTCCCGACGCTGTCCATCACCAAGCCAATCTGTCGAATATATCTGGAAATGTGTGGGGCTGGCCAAACTTGCCATTCTTTGAGACTGCTGAATTCAAGCCACACATTTCACAAACGTCTATTGAAACGCGAGACGTCTAACGACCGATTGGCCTGCAATGACTGCCTGTCTTCTGTGAACGATTCGGTACGGGTGTTTAACGCAGGCCGCCTGTCACCGGGGGGCAGCTGAAGTGAAGTGGGTTGCTTGCTTGCACACGCTTCTGCACTGCCTGATAAAGGTGGTGTTCCCTCCATCTGCAGAGAACAAAAGCATGATTCCTTCTGCCAATACCTATGTGTTTTCAATGCTGTGTCTCTAGGCAATGCTGTTAGAGTAGTTAAGGAAGATAAAGGAAGTCTGGTAGTTACCACATGGTAGAGGAAGGCTATAAAGATGCTTTAAAAATCATAAAATAGCTGGTCTACCACACAGTCCTCAACATCTCCTAAGCATTTTCTCACCCTGGTTAGAATATGGCACCTAAGATGTTGGTTTGTGAAAAGCTTGGCTGTTTTCATGACTCAGTTGAGAGGACCATATTTGCTTTGAAAAATAAGCTGTCATGGGCTGTGTTGGTTTACAGATTACCTGAAAAAGACTGAAAAACCTGCATTTGCCTGAAAATCTGAAGTTATCAAAAGTTAATTTAAACATATCCTGATTTAAATACTGCAATATAGTTACAATTTGAGTGCAAAGTGTTATTTGGATAATGACAAATCATTAGTGACCTTTTTCCCCCTTTGTACAATGTGTACTTTTGAGCTCTGAAAGTGGGTGCGTGATGTTGCATCTCTTTTCATCTGAACTGCAATATGTATCACAGCAGGAATGCCTTTAGATGGAGGAACAGTTAGTCAGGGAGACAATTTCAGCCTAAACTTAGAATCATGTTTCTGCTAGTCCTGATGCAGCTGTTGTTAGCTTTGTAAAAGCTACTAAGGTTATTTAGTCATCCATATCCCCTCCCTCTGGTTATTTTTCTTCAGTTAAAGTATTTTTCAGTTTTGCAGTACATTATATTTTTAAGTGTTAGTTATACAGATGAGAAAATAATTTTCATAATTCTCTTTTATTTGTTAGACAAATTTTGAAATTTAGATCTGGGAATGTATTCTCATAGCCTAATAGTAGGAAAGAAACCTCCAAAGAGCTTTTATTACCAATGACTTAAGTATATATTTTTTCCTTTTTTAAATTTCAAATCAATTGCAGAACTCCACTGTGATAGTAGAATCAGGCCATTTTGTATGAGATTAATCCATACAGTGTGGTACAATGGTGATTTTTTTAATGTCGAGTATTTTATTAAAGGAAGCTGAGCAAAAGTGACTGAACCTCATTCCACTAATCAAAGCAGGGGGGGTTGTCTTGGACTTGAATAGTTGGAAAAATTAAGACATATTATTGCTCATTAGTAACTTATTTTGTCAGACCTCTCTTCTTTGTTTGTTGGAAGCTGCAGAAATGCCTCACGCACATCATTAATATAAAGACTTGCAATTACTTCAATTGATGAAGCTATAGAGGATCTGGAAGGCAAAAGAGTGGAATATCTGTTAAACTGATATATTTTCATTCTATTGTCTGTTACAACAGCAAGATTTTTTTCCTTTTAAAACTCAAGTTGTAGATTACTATTGTTCTGTACTACATCCCGGAACAAACTTTTGCAGCTATGTAACAGTTTCCTGATTTTGCAGTAGTAGCAACTAAAGAAAAAATAAAAGTAAATGCTGTTATACACTTGAAAAAACAACTCAGGTCTACTTTGGTTGTACTATGGTTTTACTGCAATATTTGTAACATTAGGTGTTTTGTGGGTTTGTTTGTTTGGTTGGGTTTTTTTTTGTTTGTTTGTTTTTTTTTTTTTTTGGTAAGATGCCTAATACTTTTTAGTGGTTTGTAAGCAGCCACAAGGTGTTAAGAATGTGATTATGTATTTTATATCCATTATTTTCAGACTCTTTCATAGCTGCTGATTGTTGGGCTGCTGGAACAGTATGGCTTTACTTCCCTTGCAATGAAGGGTGACTAACTTCATGGATCTCCACAGCAATAAGAAATAATGGTTCAGGGGAAGCTATGGTTTGGATTTCAGGTGAATTTATTTATGAAGTTCTCGATATATCTGGGGATAAAACTTGTCAAGCTAGGAGTTAAAAGTTTACTTCATTTATATATATTTACACGCTATATACATATATATTTGTGTGTATGTGTTTGTGGGTGCAGTTGAAATGACAGAACTTGGAAATTTCATTCTGTTCATATTCACCTATTAACAGAGTTAATCCTACTGTGATTTTTTTGTGCTACTGGTTTGGTGAATTGACTAAACAAGTCAGGAAAAGAAGCTAGACACTTCTGAAAATATTTTTTTCCTTGTTTTTTTTCTTCTCCTTTTCAAATACTTTTAGTTGATTTCCTTGTCCTGCCATCTTTGACCAGCACTCTTGAATGAAAGGATGAAGTAGATGAAAACATTAACTGTATGCTGAATTGCTTCAGAAATCAGATCTGATGATGATAAATGCTCTTGAAATAAGCTTTGCTCTGAGGTATAATTTCATAACCATTTGGTGGATCTGTTCGCTGAGGCCATCATGGTTATGGATGAGGTGCTGAAATACCTTAACCTTTTGTCTTTTCCTTTCCTTCTCATTCATCTCTTTCTTTAAACACAAAGTACGTTTTAGAAAACTGTAGCAGCTAGATGTAAAGTGGTGTTACCTAGTATTTTGCAATGCGGCAGGAGTTTAGCAGTGCAACAGTATTGAGGCTATGTATCTTTTCATGTATCCATCCATTTTGTGCGTGATACTTTTTTTTTTTTTTAAGGCATCTAAGCAATTAATTATCCCCTCTTGTGCTATACAGTGCAGATAATGTAAGTGCTCAATGATACCAGTCTCTGTCTCTCCAGATCCTTTCCAGTTCTAGTACAGGCAAGACAGGCTGAAGCTGAATTGCAACTGGTCTTACCAATAGCAGAGTAATGTAGTTTTTTCATTGGCCTGAAAAAGATAAAGAAACATCTGTTATTCTGGGCAAATAAATTTTTTCTTCCTTCTTATGTGACTGCATAGCTCTTCTCCCACTGTGTGAGAGCTCACTGCTTCGAAGCATCATCCTTTCCTATCCTCCTAAGTAAGCCCTCTGTAAGGAGTGTGTGGTTGTATGATGTTCATTCAGCAGTCCGTGTGCTTGTTGGATATGAAACGAGAGGGTAATACACCTCTGCTTTAGAGATTTATGTCAAGGGACAAGTTGCCTGAATTCTCAAAAAGAACTAAGTAGCTTTCTGATGTGATCCAGCAATTTTCTGAGTCAAGTAGTTCGATGTTACTGCTTTCTTTACACTTGGCTCATCTGCTTGAATTCCTTGTATCTCACCTACATTGTAGTTGCAGTATACTTTCTTTCCCTCACCTTGTAAGCAGCAGTTTGGGCTCAAATGTAATGAGATCACTTCAAACTAGGCTTGTAAGCAAATTAGACTTACAATGCCTTTGTTGTCCTCTATCCTTGATGTGGGGGTTAGTTCTCAAAGGTAAAGCTGATACTGCTCAATTTGATGGCATGGCTCATATGGTCAGGGGTAGCTCGATTATACACAGGAACAGCCCTCCAGCTGTGTTAATTTAAACTGAGCCAGCCTCATCATTTACTATCAGTCAGATCAAGGTACTCTAGACATTGAGTGTATGGAAATTCATGGCTTTTGTATGACATTTTGCTTTTATAATGATAATTCAGCCTCAAAGACAACCTAGTCAGACTCTGATTTAGGATGACAGTAGAATTCCTAGTGGATTGAGGTTGCATAATACAATGACTGTGTGTGTGCGCATATATATATATTGCTAACCATAAAAATTATTTCAGGTGACAATACCTTAAAGCCTTGCAAGTGTTTACCAGAAACACTGGTGTGTGGTGTATACATACAAATTTGATTTTCGTAATCCTTAATATATCTCATATTGGTCCTTTCTTACAATAGTAAGGAGACTAGACAGAATACAGAATTTGGAAGAGACTGTATGAGCTTGCACTTCCAGCAGCTTAAAGCCTCATCTGGGGAGGTTAGATAGGGCAATGATCATTATTTTTATCAAAACCTGTTTATAGGCTGTAACATTTTTAGATTTCTTGCTTAGTTGCTTGTGTGAGGTGAAATCTGATCATTCAGGTATCATTCACTTGTGTATTCACTGACAGTAACTTTCTTGGTTGTTTCCTAATATTTTTTTTATAATTTCTTTTTTCATAAGATGGCCTGTAAGATATTTTTTTGCTTGATTACTATTTAATAAATACTTAATTCAGTTGAAATGGAGTACGACTTCAAAAGTGATAATTTCCTATGGAAATACACAGGCGATGTAAAGAAAACTGAAAAAGCTATTTCTTTTAAACTGTACACAAATGTCTTTTAAAAATAGTAACAATAGAGCATTAGCAGTAAATAACTTTAAAATAAATGTGTATCTTCCTTATTTTACTATGCATTTTTGTGTTTCTTTTCATTATTTATTAATTTTCTGTCATGCTTATTTTCCTTTATGTAACCATGTTTTGTTTCCCAAGTTTGCAATGTCTGAGCTTTGGCCACTAACCCAAGTAGATACTTCACAACAAAATGGCTGTTTTTACCTGGAGGTGCATATTTATGCCAGTTTTAAAATGGGGAGTTACATGGGAAATATGTGTTGAGCTCCAGTAGAATATGCCATTAAAACAGATTTCTAAAATACGGAATTACAGAATTAACCAAGTTGGAAAAGACCTTTGAGATCATCAAGTCCAACCTATCACCCAACACCATCTAATCAACTAAACCATAGCACTGAGTTCCTCATCCAGTCTTATTTTAAATGCTTCCAGAGACGGTGACTCCACCACCTCCCTGGGCAGCCCATTCCAATGGGCAATCACACTTTCTGTGAAAAAGTTCTTCCTAACATCTAGTCTAAACCTCCCCTGGCACAGCTTGGGACTGTGTCCTCTCGTTCTGTCACTGGTTGTCTGGGAGAATAGACCAACCCCCACCTGGCTACAAACTCCCTTTAGGTTGTATACCTGAATACCGAAGTGACAGAAGCATGACAGTCGAACCACAGCTTGGACGAAGGAAAGGTTTCAGTGACAGGTCAATAATGATTACTGGGAGCCTGTTACTGGGGCAGAGCTGCTGTTAGTGGGGTTTTGAGTGCAAGCTTCAGTTACTGTTAGAAACTCCCATTCGTTTCTTTCCAGGATTTCTGTAATGACACAGTTGGATCCAAATTGTCTATGGCTCTTCTCATTGCTCATATTTCTGTCTCTGTTGCTGATAAACGTTTGGTAAGAATTTGTTCACAGAAAAGGAAGAGCTGCTGCTATGTTGCCTCTTTCTATGCATCTGCAGACCGGTGTCTTAGTAGTGCATACGAAGTATTCTGTAGATAGCATTTGATGAAATGTGCTTCCTTGACTCTATCCCTGGGTAGAGAGAAAGGGGGTGTTCTGAGCTGAGCAGTGCTTACTTGACTGTATTTGTGGTTGGGATTTTTTGTTTGGTTGGTTAGTTGGTTGGTGGTTGTTGCTCGTTTGGTTTGTTTTTTCCCAACAGTTAAATATGCCTACAGTACTTTGACAGTTAATTAGTTTTTGAGGTTTCTGTGCCTCTCTCAAGGTGGTCTTAGAGTTTCAACAAGAAAGTTAAAATTGTAGCATAAAATATGTAGTTCTTATAAGTGATATAACCTTATATAATACATAGTAGCATGCTTCATACTGTAGTTGGCACCTTATGGACAGTTAGATGCGTATTGTGTATATCGGCAGTTCCTCGGAGGTGTTCATCTAACACCTTGATTGCTCTGTGGTCTCCCACACCAGTGACTCTCTTCATTCATTGGGTACTTAGAGGTTTTGGGATGCAGCAGGGCATATCCTGATCAAGGTAGAAGCAGGGAGACGTGTCAGTCTCTGATCAGTTCAAAGAGGAGAGATCACTAATGATCAGATAATCAAATAGGCCGAGGTCTTCTTTGTGGGGAAGTCTTTTTAGCACATGGTGCTTTCAGAAGGTTAACTTCTATGCCATTTGGCATCCATCAGTTTATTGCAAGGATGATACCTTTTTGATTATTCTGAAGCAGTCAAAGTGTGGCAGAAATGGGAGAACTGGAGTATTTAGTGGAGCCAATTATAATCTTAGAGGTGGTTTTCATCATGCTGGTGGACCTGTAACAAAGCTGTGACTTCTGTACCCAAAGCAGAGACTATACTAATGATTTTTCTTTCTTCTATGTAGTTAATACCTCTCATAATCACAAGGTTTGTGGATGGTAAGCTTTCATACTGCTGAGCAATTGTGAAGCCTCATGTGACTGTTACTGATATAGCAACACAAAATTTTAACTCTTGAAGCAATCGTACAATTACTAAGAAAGTATGAGAGCCGCAAAGCATAACGTCTCATTAACCATGTTGTGTATTTTCTAATATGTAAGATAAATATGTATTTGTATATTGGCTATTAGTCCAAGATGCCTTTTGTCCAGGGAGGAACAGATTGCTAATGCTCTCCAGACTGCCTTGTATTAATGAAGTATCTTTCAGGTTCATTAACCTAAACCTTAAAATAAATGGTGCATTTCAAAGTTTGGTATGAAACGATGAAAAGCCTTCTTTGCACTTACAGGTCATGCTAGGGTGGTTAAAAAAATATGTCTAAATCACTTGGTTTTTTTCTTAGTGTGAGTGCAGTAAAAGCTTTTTTTTTTTTTTTAATAGTATCTTCCCTGTCTTGGTTTCTCCTGTAGGGAGGAGGAGGAGAATAACCTATAGTACTATATTAAAGGAAATTAATCTAGCTACACTGGTGCAAAAAACAAAGGTTAGTGTCCAGAAGGTGTTTCCTAGCATGAAATCTCATATTTCTGAGTCTGTTTGAGAACTTGTGGATGCAGTAGTATTTGTCTGTGCATTGTAACAAGCTATTTGCTCTATTTTTAATAGTAACTGGATGACCCAGAGGAAAAAGCAGGTCTTTTATCTATTATATGTAGCGTCATCACATCTGCTCATTGCCATCCTCTGAGATAAACTTAATGGATTTTAGTTCTGCAAGCAGGAGGAGACAAAGGCTTGAGAGAAGTGGTGCTGAAGTCCTCACTTTGGAGAAACTTTCACTGGGGCTATTGATTACTGTGTCCCTGGGACTCTTACTGAGAAGAGAGTGGAAGCAGAGGCCTCTCAGCTCTCAGATTCTACTTCAGTCCCGTATTTGGCGTTCAGTAGTTATACACAACTTTACACCATGAAAACTGCTTTTGCACCAATACAATCTACCTGGTACAAGTACAAGTGAGCGTAACTGCCTAGGCAAATGAGAGACACTTTTCATGTGGTGGCAAGGAATTGCTTCTTTGGAAATAAAGTGAAGTGCAAAGTAAAGAGACTCTTCTTACCCAAAAGCAGTTGCTAATCATAAAAGTCAGTTGTGTGAAAAGAAGACTGGAGTGGTACATTATGTTACATAATACCCCTTTTGCTTGTTTCTGTTGTGACTGTGTGATGTATCTGTTGCTGAAATGTAGTGGTCTTCATAGATGGAGACAAACTTGTGATGTGCTGTCATGAAGGGGGCATCCAAACAAGGTATGTTCCTTAAGAACTACAGAAATTAGCCTTGATATGTCAACTGCTGAAACTTTGTAGGTGAGCAGCACAAATGTAGAACACTGTTCTGAATCCTTGAGCTTTACAGCATGATAGACAAAATTAAATCAATGTGAAATAAGAATGAGCTGAGAAATTTTGGGGCTGGTGAGTGAACTCAGGTGGTAATGGGTTCATCTAAAACACTTCTCAGCTAGGACAGTATCTGATCAGTTGGAGAGCCGGAGGCCTTCAGCTTCTTAGCAACTCACTGTCAGGTCTGTGGCTTTCCTGGGCACTAAGGTAGCACAGTAGATGGTGAGACATTAAGACTAGAATCCTTCTTGCAACTGGTCAGACCAGTTGCTTCTGTTAAAAACAGTTTTAATTGTTGAGTGGATCATGTGTGGGAATATGCCTGTTGACAAGCTTTTTGGCACTTGTGCATTAGATTTTCTTGAACCTCCTGTTGTTTGCTGCTTGTAGTTGTCCAAAGCATGCTGCTGGATGAAGTAATTTCATCTGGTTGGGTGTATTTATTCCTCTTAGAAGCATCATGTTGGAAAGAAGCTGTTGAGAAAAAGAAAAGCAAGTGGTTAGACCGCAAGTAGGAGCATGTTTTGTATATATTAAAGCCATAATTGGGTGGTAATTGAGTAGCTGATATTTATCTGTCAACTTTTCCCACACACCTAGTATGAGAGAAGGGAGAGACCTGATATGATAAGAGTAGCTCGAAAATATGAACAGCACCAAACACTCCCCAAGATTACAACACCGTTATTCTAAATTAACTTTGCAGTGATTGCATTGAGATGATTATGACAAATTGAACTGCAAATGGAGTCCTGGGAGCGCTGGTCAACAACAAGTTGAACATGAGCCAAAAATGCACCAGCAGCATTGAGGAAAGTGTTGCCAGCAGGTCAGGGAAGAGATTATGCTCGACACTGGTGTGGCCACATTTGGAATGATGAGTCAAGTTTTGGTCTCCCCTGTGCAAGACATGAACCTATTGAAGTGAGGGCAGTGAAGGGCTACTAAGAAGATAAAGGATTTGGAACATCTGATTAATGAGGAGAGGCTGAGAGAGCTGGACAGTTCAGTCTGGAGAAGAGGAGGCTCCTGGGGATCTTAGCATTGAGTACAAATACCTCATAGGGGAGTAAAGAAGGCAGAGCCAGGCTCTTACTGGTGTCCAGAGAAAACACAAAAGGCAAAAAGCAATTGATACACAGAAAAGTTCTGTTTAAACGTGAAAATCTGCTCTAGTTGATCATGTTGTGAGTGAGGGGCTGGACTTGGAGATCTCCAGAGGTCTCTGCCAATTTCAGTGATTCTGTGAAGTCCTAAATCTCACTAAATGGCATGTTTTCACAATGCAGAGCTCCAAGGATCACTTGGGATCCTACATCTGTACGAAGGTTATATTGAAAAACTGAATAGGTGAGGATCAGGTTTAAGTTCACTGTAAGCCTGCAGAAGAAACTGAATTAGGGCAGAGCACATAACACTTGATTGAATGGACATCTGGATTTTCCACTTGCTGTATAACGGGTCTTTGATTTTATTGTAGTCTGGCATGTGACCAGATGGGATGTAAATCAAGAAATAGATGTAGACCTCCTCTACTTAAGACAGGGATTATGTTATGGGTACCCAAAATGAAGTCTGAGTTGCTTTGGTGTAAACACATTCTGTTTCCTACTCAATCAATACTTTGAGTATCCTGTAGGACTAAATTTGATTATAACAAGCAATTTTGAGGATATTTTTAGTTTTGTTCCCTTAAAGTAGATTTTTCTCCACACTGCAATATCTTCAAGATAATTTTGCTTTTGAAAAAGAAAAAAAACACAGAAAGAGGTTCTTACAAGACAAGGAATGGTGATCACGTTTTACTGGAAAAGCTTGTATTCCCTTTGTGCTCATTCTAATAAGAGTAAATTAGTCTTAGAAAAAAACCTGAGGGAAGTCAGTCTTTAGTTTCACAATCACTATTTATGAAGGTTATATATATACATGTGTGTGTGTGCATGTATATATGTGTGTATATATATTTGTAAATGTATATATGTTACATGTGTGTGTCAGAGCAATATATACACAACATTGGTATCATATCGATACTGTAATTTTTTTTCTTTTTTCTGTTATAAAATATTACATTAAAAATAATATTTTAAGAGCAGCTATAAAATACTGAGTGCTTTAGAAAGTGAGATATTTTAAAGCCATATGATATTTGACAGAAGAAACACACTCTATATCCTAATAAGAGGAATTCCTGTGTATGCTAACTTGGATTTTTTTTTTTTAAGAACATTTATAGGAAATGTGGCAAATTCTTGGTTTTATTCCAGTTTGAAACGAACTGGAAATTTAGAAATGTCAAAATTTTGTGAGGAACAGATGTCCTAACTTTCAGCCAGCACTGATAAATTGGTCTGGTTACAAGACGATGTAGAGATTAAAAATGATTCTCCCGAAGCTTACATTCTTACCTAGCTCTTAATTTAAGAGTGATTCAGGAAGATTTGTTGTGTGGGGGTTTTTTGGTGTTGTGTTATCTTTTAATTGAGGGGGGAAAATGTCTCTGAGCAGGTTGATTTTCTTGAAAAAAGGCTGATGGATTACTAGAATCATAGTAGGAGTTCAAACCTAGAGCATGGCATTCACCTTCTGTTGTCAAGATGAAAAATGGCCTAGCAGAAATTGGAGAACATTACATCATCTTACTTTTTCATTGAGAGCTGACTTCAAGGTTTGAAGAAAAGTGGTACCTGGTATTCATCACCATAGCATTACTTGTGTTTTGCCTTGTTTTCTGATCAGAATAACTCAGGCATAACATCAGAGTGGCTTGGAGCTTTAAATATTAGTAACAAATCTCTTACTCAAGTAAGAATAGAAAACTGCAAAGTTATCTTGAAGCATCTACTTTTACAGTTGTTTTTGAGTGCATTGTAGTTAAATCCTTTTCTCTAGAAGGTGGATTTAGTGGTGGTCGGGGCGGGGGGGTTGTCGGTTTTGTTCTTTGGTTACATTTTATTACTATGCTTGCATTTATAACTTGAAACATGACAGCCATCTTGTCTTTGAAGCACCAGAGCCGTATGAATATACAAGTATGATTTAGGATTCCGATTGTTTCATGTCTGCCATGGAAGCTGCCTATATTAATGATTGTAAAAGAATGTTGTTTTGGGGCAAAGCATATGACACTTTTAACTCTCTCACTTCTCATCTTACAGCAGTATCCCCATCCCAAAATAAATTTCCCTTGCATCTGTCATTTAAATGATAATTAACGCTTGTTCCAGTATTTACTGCTATATTGCTATGCATCTTTCTTATCTTCATCTCTTCTTCTGTGTGCCTCATATTTTCTTGTTGTGCATCTGCTCCTACCTTTTATTTACCCTCTTGTTGATTTCCCTTTTCCCTTTGTTTTGAACAAAAGATATCTGTCCATCTTCTATAGAGCTGCGAGTGGTGAACAAGGGCAGATCTGAAGTTCCTCTCTTGACGTTTATCCGTCATGACCCAGCTCTTATGGATGGGAGAAGCAGCATCTAAAATAGAAAGGAAACAATGTCTTTTGCCCCTTTTCAAAGTGTAGGAACTCTAGTTGAGCTGCTCTTCCATTGCACCTTCATCGAAGCACAGTGGTAAGAGCATTAGAGACTCCTAACTTTGCTTTTAAAATGTCATTTAATTGTAAAAGCAGCCATAGAGGAAAGCCTGCTGAATGCAGTGGTGTCTTGGAAGACTGGTTCGGGAAAAAGTTTCATGCTGATCCTAATTTTATCAAGGATTTTACTCAGTTTGGTGGAAAAAGAATATGTTGGTCATTTTAATTGTAAAGCCCTCAAAGTGTTTGTTAGGAAAAAATCATAGCTGCATTCACAATTTCTTTCTACAAAGTCCTGTATCCGAACCAGGATGCCATTCTTTGAAAAATGATTTGGGAATAAACCAAGTGCATTGACTAAGAAGATTACTTTATCTGGTAAATAATATGCCATCTTCTCCTAGCTCTCAAATTACAGCATAGCATGATAAGAAACCATGTACAGAGGATGTAGGTATCAAAGCAAAGATGTTGCCAGCCATGTGGTCCATAAAGTGATTCATAGAGCACAGAGAAGGTAACGATGATTTCAGTCCTCCATAGCCAGTGCTTTCTGCGCAATCTCCAAAGGACTTTTGCTGCCCTTGAATAACTGTGGCTGACTGACTAGAACAAGAAGGTGTTGTTATGGATTGTCATTTGATTTTAATTTCATGTGTTTATGGTGATGGCCCTCTGTCTTGGGGAAGGCTTGTTGGAATGAAGAGCCAAGGTGCTTTCCTGCATCTTAACTCTCCTTGTTTATATGGTTCTATGTAGAGATTCTGGATAAAAAAGATAGATTAGTTCATCTGATGTGGTGTTTGGAATCCAGTTACCACTTGCATCTGGTCTTTTTTTTCAAACTTGTATTAACTTCACTTGGTGTTCCTGTGAATCTCTTCAGAAGCTTTAGGCCTGCCTTCTGCACATGGGCCAATAAATCCAAGTCACATATGAAAAAATAAGGTTACAGTGGTTTGAGTTTTTCATGCTTCCCGCCCAATGACATCCTACAGTTTCCTATGAAACATCCTGCAGTCCATACATCAGGCAAGCTGTCTCTCTTGGAATATTAGCATTTGCTTTCCTTTATTAATGTGAATGTACAGAGTGCATTAATTTTGTGAAACTCTATTATGTGCATAAAGAGAGCTTTGTCACTCAATCTTATTTGATTATTTGTATATGGTAAGATCTGTTGGTGCTGTAAATCATGGTTTGTTTGAGGGTAGTCGGAGCAATTCATACCAATTGAATATGATTTATTTACTCACAAAGGTTCTCATTCTCATCTTCTGCCAATATAAATTAGATATTAGCTTCTGCTGAGATGTGATGTTATATCAACTTAAAACTTGTGTGAAAACCCAGAAACTGTATGCCATTATGCATGGTTATGTGTAGCCATCTGATTACTGTTGTAATAATTAAAAAAACAGAAACCATTCAATCTATACATGTTGGTTGAAATCAAAGTGACATATTGATAGATAGATAGATACGGTTGGTTTTTTTTAAATCCATTTCTCTTTTCTTGACTAAGTGCCACATTTCCCCCTCCTCCATTTTTTTTTTTTCAGGTCTAGTAGCATGTGTACAGCCATGGAATATTGGTTTGTCTGAAAATCTCATACATAGAATGTCAGTTAATATTTGATGTTAAATAGAAAGACCTATGCTTTTTTTGACAGAGTAAGATGTGGGCGTCTGCTCCTGCAGAGCTGATCAGTCAGTCAAAGAGATCACGTAATAGCTTTGCTTCTCCTTCTTTCAGTACCTTTTGAACAAGAGCATCTGTAATACTGACTGAAGGAATTAGGTATGCAAGTCAAGGGAAAGCTATTAGGAAGAACCTTGTTGCTTTCTTGTGTCTTACCCAGTTCTGCTCTTGCATAAAGCTACTTTGTGGGGAAGAAGGTGGTCTCATATATCTATGCAGTGGTTGTAGCTCCTGTCAACAAGTGTAGCATGATCTGGAAGGAGAAACAGGTACTGTACTACAACTCGTGCTGCTATCACCCCACATGACAAGTAGCTTAATGTGAACCCAGTTGTGCTATGTAAACTAGCTCTAGTCACTCCCAGAGTACAATGTAAGCATCTATTAAGAGCTTTGTTGAGTACACACAAACAGAAAAAGTGTCATACTTAATGATCATGATATTTGTTCCGCATGTGATTTAGAGAGCATGACTGGGTGTGTGTGTACATGTGAATACTAAATAGGTTTGTGTGTACATGTGGATACTAAATAGATTGTAATGATGACCTCCAAGACCGTCTCAACAAGTCTCCCATTCTGCTTCACAACAGGGTGTTCTTTTTGTCTTGCCTGGTACTGCTGCAGGTATTTATACTGAATGACATAAAGAGGCATCCGAGTTAGTACACTTGCATAACAGATAGGAAAAGGCAACACACTGGATCCGCCCTGTGTTTTTTTACATTTCTGCTTTATCAAGCTCCAATCAGGCGAAGACTTGGCAAATGTTTCCCCACAGCTTTGCCCAACAGCAGAGCAGTTGTTAGCCAGAAAGCTTAATTGCATCCTGCAGAGCCTGCACAAAATCCGGCCTGTGGGACAGTGATTGGAAGTATCCTGGTCTGATCCTGTTGATATTCAAAGAAGAGGACTCCTGGCTGCAGGACGTCTAACTTTGAGTGTTACAGTAAAGCAGAGGACCGAAAATTAATGTGCTGCTGATTTTGCGTGACCTGTTAATGTAATTCAGGGCCTGGGATCCTTTTTTTATAATATGAACATAGGAACATTAACTGCAAAAAGTTTTCAGAACTTAACTGTAAGGTGAGCCGTTCTGCTGAACTCTAAACCGCCTTCCTTTTAGACAGTTTATGGTCTTAGAGGTGCAGTTGTTTCTGCCCTGGAATAACTTTAAAACATGACTGGGATGTCTGAGGATAGAGGGGAAAAGGGAGATGGAAAATTTTTGACTTCACACTTATTTTCTGGGATATTTTCTCACCATCTCTTAAGGCAAAGTATAAAATCACAGGAAGTGACAGTTGCTATCAACTGTATAATACAAAGCATTCACTTTTAAGGAAATGCCATTAATCAATCTCATTCCTGATTTGATACAGAGAGACATGAAACAAGATGAAATTAACTACAAAATATCTAGAACTTGTGGGAATCCATATCATAAATCTGTTTTGGAGAACCCAAACCTTGAAAAAAGGTATTTCAGCTATAAACTCTCATGGCCACTGGAAAGTTTGCTCTGTTTACTTCTAGACATCTTCTTAAATATTGTCTTGCCTGGAAATGTCCTGACATATTATTTAAAAGAAAATAAAGAAATACTCTTAATGGTAGGAATGTGCGAACTGTCAAATCATCTTAATTTTAATGGTATCTTCTTGCTTTGCCATGCATAGAGTGGGTCCAGAAGGGTCACACACAGGGTTGGTTTTCTTTTCTTCCTTATTCCTTACCTCTCAAATGATATTGAAAATATATTAATAATAGTGGTGATGATGATATAATATTTACCTGTTCCAAATGGATGTTTTGAGATGCAGGTCTGTAAAGGGTACTTCATGCGTATGAAACCTGAGAAAGGTCTAATAGTTTCCTATGGTAGCACAGTGTAACACTTGGCATGAAGATCTGTGAGTAGAGGAGAGCTGCTGTGTGCAGCAGTGCCCTGGATCAAAGGGACGTGTTGTCTCTATTTGGCTAGAAAGGAAGAAATTTTGGAATGTGTTTTGGACACGTGAATGCTATTTAGGACAGGATATAAAAAGTATTCCTTAAGTTATGTCCTGTAACTTTCAATGAAGGACTGTCACAAGTCAACTGAAGCATGTAACATGGATTCACTAGGAGCAAATCACATTTGACAAACCTGATCACCTTCTATAACAAAGTAACTCACTTAGTCAATGCCAGGTGAGCAGCTGACATTGTCTGCCTGGACTTCTCCAAGGTTTTTGACAAGGCCCCCCACAACCTCCTTCTAGAGAAACTGACATGTTATGGCCTAGATAGGTGGTCTGTGCAGTGGGTGGGGAACTGGCTGACAGGCCATACCTCAAGAGCGGTAAATAATAAATAGTTCTCTCTCAACCTGGCAGCCAGTCAGGGATTGATACTGGGCCTGATGCTGTTAAATATCTTCATAAGTGCTTGGAGTGTTGGGATCAAGAGCACTCTGAAGTTTGCAGACAACACCAAAATGAGTGGGGAGGTGGACACTCCAGAAGGGAGAATCACCCTCCAGGAAAACCTGAACAGGCTCAATGAATGGGCTAGGAAGAACCTTATGAAGTTCAGTGGGGACAACAGTAGGGTCTTGCACCTGGGAATACGTAACCCAGGAGTGTAGCTCAGACTGGGATCTGCCTGGCTGAAGAGCAGCCCTGTGTAAAGGCACCTGGGGATCTTGGTGGTTGACAAGGTCAGCATGAGTGAACAGTGTGCTGCAGCAGCAAAGGTGGCCAACAGGATGCTGGTTGCATTACTGGCAGAGATAAAGAAGTCATTGTTCCACTCTACTCAGTGCTTGCCAGGCCACACCTGGAGTGCTGCATATAATTTTGGTCCCTGCTAGACAAAAAAAGATGTGGACAGGCTGGAAAGCATCCAGAGAAGGGCCACAAGAATCATCAGAGGACTGGAAGACCTGCTGTTTGAGGAAACTGGGTTTGTTCAGCTGTGGAAAGAGAAGGCTTATTCCCACATACCAGTGCATAAAGGGTGGCTATGGAGAAGACAAGGGGTAATGGGTACAAGTTAGTCCAGGGGAAGTTCTGACTGGAATCCAGAAGAAAGTTTTTCATAATGAGAACAGTTAAAACCTGGAATAATCTCCAAAGAAAAGTAGTGGATTCCCCTACACTGGTCACTTTTAAGACCCATCTTGGCCCTCTCATTTAAACTACACTACCACCTAGAAAGGTTTGCTCTTAGGCTTTATTTGTGACAATACCATACTAATGCAGTGTACTTCAGCTCTCAACTCATAGTTTTAGTTTAGGCATTGATCCTGCAACTCAATTATTTATGATATTAATGAAATAATTATAAATGTAAGGTCTTTTGGTCCTACTGCAGGATAGAGTGATTTTGGTGTTCCAAAGCCTTTTGATGAATGATGTTAAAATAATGAGTAATAAAAACAAAAATTGGGATACTTCTATGCCAACAATAAATATTTTCATTTTAAATGACAGATGAGGAAAAGTCAACTCCCTCATATGTGTGAGTAATGGTAATGATTTTTGCAGAGGTACTGTGTAGCACCACATGGCTTGTGGTGTGGCAATCTGCTGTTCTTCAGTATTTTATCACTTCTGCTGCTTACTTGGAACTTAGCTTAGGAAATTAATTACTCCCAAATTACTCCTATACTTGATAGGTAAAAAGTGTTAATGGAGAGGCTGAGGAGCAGAGGTGGGGATGGGAAAGAGAAGTAGAATTGGAAGGAGCACACAGGTATTTTCTGGAGCATGGGAGAGGGGAGTGAAACTAACAATAGTGTGAGGGGGAAAACATCTATGTGCATCTTGGAGGAATGCAGTCTAACCAGGCATGCCCATTCATTTGTTCTCACCAGAAACACGTATTTCCAACTGTTCCTTTCAGATAACACTGCTAAATTCAAAGGATTATGAGAACGCTTGCATCCTAGAAAAGGAATAGAGCTGAAATGTGTAATTTGGCTGCCTCAAGATATGCATGGGTCAGATCTGAAAATTCTTAAGAAAAATTAAAATTCTACCTTTTTTTTTTTTAAAGTAGGTAGTAGAAAGCCATACTGCTAGTATCATTGCAACCCCCACATGGAAGGGTGTAGCATGCCCAGGCACCACCCCCACCTTCTTGCAGCATCTTTAAGAACACATATTATAAACAAGAAAGAAAAGAGATGCCAGCTGGCTAATGTGACCAAAATGATTGCAGACTAGTATCTGTGTATTTCTGCTGATGGCATCCAGAAATCTGCCATCTGGGAAAAACAGAGCCCTTGCTAGGCTTTCCAAACTAACTCAATAATAACCTTTGAGGTTTCAGTGGAAAATGTAGGTACTGTTACTCCTGGCAGGTCTTGGTGAGAGATTGGATACTCATCATTCATGAGAGCTGTGGATGGTCAGTGAAACTGGGAACACCAAAAGCAAATACAGATTTCTGTAAAACTGTCATTAGGATATGTGGCTTCATCTGTAGAAGTTACAAGTAGTATGAAAATTGGCCAATTTCTGATTACTAATCTGAGAACTCCAAGGACAGAGGAATCACAGCTGTGCATGAAATGAGGTGACATACCATAGGATGTGAATGGCACCCGGAAAAATGGGTGATCTTGAAGATGGAGCAAGTAGGTGAAATTTGGGTCTGATGGGCCTTCTAGGGAGAAATAAGAAATACTTTTACATGCAAAGAGTTCTTATCTAAGATGGAGTCTATCCTTTTCTTTGAACTGTAAAGAGACCATTGTAACTGTCTGCTGAACTCTGCAGTTGACAAAACAAGAAGACTGAGAAGAATTTTTTATTTCAAGATAGATAGCATTTCCAGTCAGCTAGATGAGGCATCCTTCCTCTCCTCGGGCTATCATGGTACAAAAGTATTGTTTAAATCACCTAGAGAAACCTGAAGTGTGCTTCTCTGTTGACTTGGTTAACACTGAAGGCTTATTTTATGACATTAAAAATAATGCCAAATAATTGCTCTTGCTTTATGCTGTACTGTATGGGGGCATATGTGTGTTGATGTGTGCCTCTGTGAGAGAGAAAAATGGTGATGTAACACAGAACAGCTATGATTGCCTGGATCATCTAGAGCACAAGATGTTTTCACCAATTAATTTATAGACTTAGCAGATGTTTGTTATGGCAAGAACTCAATAAAGGACAGGAGCAGTTCTCTGAATGACTGGTGCTATATCTTCCCAATAACTGAGGCTTAGGAAAGAAATCCACAATGTTTTACTTCCTTATTGAGAAACACATATTTCATAAGGGAGATCTTCTGTTAGGTTTCTGATTAGAATATCAGTTATAAGAAGATTTAATGATATAACAGAAAGAATTTAAACAATTAAAATTTTTGCTTTCTTAATACAGTTTGAGAGCTGCTGTTCAATTGTATAAAACATGGGTTTTGGTAGTTTTTTAAAGAAATGAAAGGAAAGATAATTTCCAGCTTGATTTTTTAGTATACTATATTCTCAGCTGGTAGTTTAAAAGTAAATTTAAACTTTGTTTTATATAGAATTTATCTATTGAGCAGGATGGGGGAAAAAAACCTTTGGAAATTCAGACTTTCTCATTGTGGGGCAGTATTGAAAAAAACCCAAAAGATAAATAAGGTACCAAGACAATAATTGTTTTATGGCATGTCGAGTTACAGGTGAAAAATTATCCAAGACTGTGAAAGTTCATCAGTGACTACAGATAAGATCCATCTCAGAAACAAAAGCCAGATGGGACTGATTTTGATGAGTTATGTGTAGCATTGCCTTGGCTTCAAAGGATTTTAACCAAAGGCAGGAAGGTTAAAGGTAAAGAAACATCAAAGACTAAGACTCTCCTGCATGTTCCTGAATTTAGGGTGTATTCTGTGTAGTTTGGTGCTCAGCCGTCTACTGTGCTCCAAATGGTTTTTCTGGCTGGTCTGTAATAGTCCTGGGTTTACTTGGTGAGAGAGGAAAAGGCTTTAGTAGCATCATAGAAACTGCTGAGCACCTGTGTGGAAAGACAAGTTATGATGCTTTCCATAAACTCAGGCTAAAATGGCTTAAGATTGGTTGTGTATTTTGCAAACCAGATGTGCAAATGTCACTTTCCACAATGGCTTTTATTTTCCATCAAAGCAAATGAATGAGACAGCCCAGATTAACAGCAGCATCCTTCCCATTGACCCCAGCACTCCTTTCCCACCACTGATGTTTCTTGTCTGCTTGTAAGCAGCATATTCTAGTCCTCCTCACTGAGGAGGCAGCAATGCAAGCAGTGTTAGAGGAGGCAGATATCATGAAGAATCTGGAGGGCTGGTTCCTCCCCACAGCCTGTGGGGCATGCCAGCATTCCTCTATCCTCCAGCTGTCAGCATAACACCCTGTGGTATTCAAACATATGAAGGCTGTGGTATGTGGCCTGTCAAACCAGTTAAGTTGGCCATCACAGCAGTAGGACAGAAAGTTGATTTGCCTTCTTGTAGTAACTTGTCAGGCAGCATATTGCTTGTGATGGAAATGGAGTTCAAGAGTGATTTGGTTTAGTATTCAGCTGATTCAGAATTGTGTATCACTTTTTCTTTTTTTTTTCCTTTTTTAAATGATGAGATACAGTGCTTTCTGTCTGTGCAACAGAATGAGAGAAATGAATTAAAATGAGTAAGCTAAAATTGAACTGACATGGTCTTTACATTTTATGAAGATTTAAAAACCCCTTAATTCATCTGTGAGAGTGAATATATGAATTGCAGTATGTGAATCTTTTTTTTTCCCTAAAATATAATTATTTAAGATACACACAGAGTGACTAGGAGATATAAAAACTAGCATTACAGTTACTCCTTGGAAATACAGTGTCAAAATGGAGATATTTATGAGGTTTCTAAAACTGTTCACTCACAACGCTGTAGAAAATACACTGGCAAGATGTCATTAAAAGCAGCAGATGCCATAGTGTTTTTGCTGCAAGCACAGCAAAAGCACAGCAATTCCACTGTTTTTTGACTCTTTCTAGCCTATCTTTGTCTGTCTCTTGCCCTCCTCCCTCCTGTTTTTCAGCATGCATCATTACTTGGCTGCTAATGGACCCTAGAATCATTGAGTACATATGATCTAGGATTAGGATTTGTGATTTGGAAAGACTATAATGACTTAATTTTTCTTCTTTCCATCTGTAGTTGCATAGGCGACCCCCATGATATGTTCCAGGCAGAAGTAATTTGAGACCTGCATGACAGGTCCGTTGCATTCTCATTAATTGATTTCTTCAGTAACTACTGAAAGCTAAATGGGAGGAGGACTGGAGAGTAATACCAGCAAGGCTGTCTAGCAAAAGATTTGACCTATTTTTTTCAATCTGCATGGCTCTGCAGACAGAATCAGTTATAAATCTGCCTCTTTACAAGAGTTGTTTTTTTTTTATTATTTTTGTTCCCTGCATGAACAACTGCATTTGGTGGGTTAAAATATAAAATTTTATCATCATTGTGTAGTGTCACAAAAATGTGCATGTATGGTGAGGATGTAAAGGGAGGCACCTATTCCTGCTGGATTGCTGTGGCATTTTCTGCTTTCTGCCCTGCCTCTCCATCGTTCTTCTTTCTCTGTATTTGACAGAAGTGTGACTAGGTTTGTCATCCTGCCTGCAGTATTACAATATGTGTGAAAAATAGTCACTCTTCACTTTGTGCAGGAATTCTGATGCTGCTTTGATGGGGAGCAGGATGAAGTCCCCATAATCCACGAGCTGGTTAGTGACCTGCTGCACTACTTAGATGGGGCCAGATAGCATACATCCAAGTGTACTAAGGGAGTTGGCAGAAGTGCTCAACAAGCTACCTTCCATCATTTGCCAGCAGTCGTGGCTAATTGGGGAGGTCCCAGCTGACTGGAGACTGGCAGATGTGTTGCCTATCTGTACAAAGGGCCCGAAGGAGGATCCTGGGAACTACAGACCTGTCAGTCTGACCTTGGAAAGTCATAGAGGAAATCATGTGCTATGATGCAGCATGTACAGGACAGCCGAGTGATCACGCTCAGTCAGCATGGGTTCATGAAGGGCAGGTCCTGCTTGATGAACATGGTCTTCTATGACAAGGTGATCAGCTTAGTGGATGAGGGAAAGACTGTAAATGTTATTTACCTGGACTGTAATAATGCATTTGACATTGTCTTCCTTAGCATCCTTCTGAGGAAACTGGCTACTCATGGCTTGGATGAGTGGATGCTTTGCGGGATAAAAAAAACCAGTTGGATAGCTGGGTCCAAAGAGTGGTGGTGAATGGTGTAAAATCCAGCTGGCGAATGGTCACAAGTAGTGTTCCCCCATGTTTGGTATTGGGGCCAGTCCTGTTTAATATATTTTTCAGTGATCTGGATGAGAGGATTGAGTGCACCCTCAAGAGCTTTGAGATGACACCATGTTGGGTGGGCATGTTAATCCGCTCAAGGGTAGGTCTTGACAGGATGGATTGACGGGCCAAGGTCAGTTATATAAGGTTTAACAAGGCCAAATGCGGGTCCTGCACTTGGGTCACAAGAACCCCATGCAATGCTACAGGCTTGGGGAAGAGTGGCTGGAAAGCTGCTTGACAAAAAAGGACCTGGGGGTGCTGTTTGATAGATGGCTGGATATGAGCCAGCAATGTGCCTAGGTGGCTAAGAAGGCCAACAGTATCCTGGCCTATATCAGAAACAGTGTGTCCAGCAGGAGTAGTAAAGTGATCATGTCCCTGTACTTAGCACTGGTGATTCACCATCCCTGGAGGTGTTAAAAAAAGTGTAATCATGGCACTTCAGAACATGGTTTAATGGCCACGGTGGTGTTATGTCAGTGGTTGGATTCAATGATCTTAGAGGTCTTTTCCAATCAAAACAATTCTATGCTTCTATGATTTGCACATAACGCTAAACAAGACTGAAAGACTTTTTTTTTCTCTCAAGTTTTTGATAACATCTCCATGCTAATCATTTTGCCTTCTTATTTCTGTTTATGTCAAGAGCTTGTGGCCTTTGCTTGGTTTCTTCCTTTATTTAGCAGTGAAGGAGCAGGGATTAGTACTAAATACTATAACAGCATGGAGATTTGTGACAGACTCATGACCCAGTACTTTGACCCTCTGGTTGCTCTGGATAAGCATTACAACAGATATCTGAAGTGGGATATTCGGTGGCTGAGTAGATATGTGTACAACGTTTGCCTTCTTATGTTTGATCACAGAGATGCTTCCTTCTAACCCCCTTAAGGCTCTGCTGTTGAGTGATGAGCGTTTACCTGTTATGCATTCTTTAATTGGTTTTGTTCTTGAACCACTTGCATCTGCTACAGGAAAACTATACACAACTCAAAGCTGGGGAACTTACTTCTCTTTCTGAAGATGCTCTGAGATGTAGATGGAACTGCACTGGGAGACTGTATAAACCCATTCTTGCTGGTTATGCCCTGGCTTCCTGCCTGCTGTGGCCTAAGGCTGTTTCCATTGTGCCTGTATGCGTCACTCAACAATATTCACCTGCTTTAGGCCCGGAAAAAGATAGTTTCTGCATGCTACTGTGACCTTGGTTTAACAGCATTCCTTTGTTCCTCTTTTTCCTCTCCTCTTTGGTTTTGCAAGTGCCTCTCTCTGAAGCTGAAGAGATCCCTGTAGGTAAAAGCTGATCTTGCAGCAGAGTAAATTCATCACTATTTCCTATTCTGAAGTAAAATTAGTGATGATACCATAGTTCTGGATATTCTGAAGACTTGTGCTTTTCTTTGTGTTCCTGGTTGTAGTCATGAGGGCAGTGGTCATGGTCTTTGCAAGCCAGGCTGTGTCAGTAATATTTCTCTAAAGGACAATCATTGGTATGCATGTCAAGAAAGAGAGTATCTGCCTAGGAGCTGAAAGGAGTTGTCTGGTTTCAGGAGCTGGTCTTGAGTGTCCTTCTGAGGACCTGCTGGCCTGACATTTCCAGTTACATACTAAGTAAGCTACAGTCCTGGGCTGTGATACTTTCCCCTTGTACCCTGGATACAGATGCCATGTGTAATTTGTTCTCAATTGAAGGCAGAGTCTGATCTATAATTCTGTGTGAAGTTGGTAATTATCAAGCGCTCTCAGCACTTGCAAAGCCTTGCTGCAGTTCAAGCACCACACAGATGCTTGACTGATGTGGATGCTGAGTGGTTTGGAGTGTATGCAACAGGGAAGTGTAAGAGTCTTAGCAGCACACTGGCAGAATCACAGAACCAGCCAGGTTGGAAGAGACCTCCAAGATCATCGAGTCCAACCAATCACCCAACCCTAACTAATCAACTAGACCATGGCACTAGGTGCCTCATCCAGTCTTTTCTTAAACTCTTCCAGGGACATTGACCCCACTGCCTCCCTGGGCAGCCCATTCCAATGGGCAATCACTCTTTCTGTGAAGAACTTCTTTCTAAGATCAAGCCTAAACTTCCCTCTGCACAGCTTGAGACTGTGTCCTCTTGTTCTGTTGCTGGTTGCCTAGGAGAAGAGACCAACCCCCACCTGTCTACAACCACCCTTCAGGTAGTTGTAGACAGCAATAAGGTCTCCCATGAGCTGCCTCTAATCCAGGCTAAACAACCCCAGCTTCCTCAGCCACTCCTCTTAGGGCTTGTGCTCCAGACCCCTCACTAGCTTTGTTTCTTGAATTGAGGGGCCCAGAACTGGACACAGTACTCAAGGTGTGGTCTAACCAGTGCTGTGTACAGGGGCAGAATGACTTCCCTGCTCCTGCTGGCCACACTATTTCTGATGTAGGCCAGGATGCCATTGGCCACCTGGGCATGCTGCTGGCTCGTGTTCAGCCTACTGTCAACCAGTACCCCCAGGTCCTTTTCTGCCTGGCTGCTCTCCAGCCACTCTGACCCCAGCCTGTAGCACTGCATGGGGTGGTTGTTGCCAATGTGTAGAACCCGTCACTTAGACATGTTAAATCTCATGCCGTTGGACTCTGCCCATCTGTCCAGCCTGGCAAGGTCCCTCTGCAGAGCCCTCCTCCCCTCTAACAGATTGACATCTGCTCCCAGCTTGGTGTCATCTGCAAATTACTGATGATGGACTCAGTCCCCTCGTCCAGATCATCAGTAAGGATGTTGAACAGGATTGGGCCAAACACTGATCCCTGAGGGACACCACTAGTGACTGGCCACCAACTGGAAGTGGTACCATTCACCACCACTCTCTGGGCAGAGTGTGTATGGTAGGCTGTAAACACTTGTATTTGCCTGGGCAAACAGGCAGTATGGGTATGTCTTCAAAATGAGTCCTGCAGTGATTCCTGCCTAGCTGTTTCCCCAATCTGTTCCATCTCCTCTTTTTTTCCCCCCCTTACCAAGCAAGCAGCTCTCCACAGTTCAGGTACAGCAGCATTACATGTGGCTAGTTTCTAACCCATCTGGGTGAGAGATTGTTGCTTCCATTTGAGTTGACAGACAAGCATGCTAGAGACTGTGCAAAATAGCTTTTGTGCTTTTTTGGCTGAGCTGTCTCGTAATTCTCAATACATTCCATACTGCACTACCTGGAGCAGTGGGAAGAGCTGTAAAGACCTATGGGAGAAGTGATCCCTAAAAAGGTGACATGTGTGTGTCAAAATTCTGCTGGGTGGGTTTTGGTTGTTTCTTCCCATTTGAAAAATAAAATTCATGATCTTGTGCAATCTAATAGCAACCACTGGGGGACAACGTTCCAGTGTCAGGCTCCTTCAAATACCCACTTGTCCACATTTTAAAAGTTTTAAATATTTTTTTTTTTAAACCTTTTGCCAGTAGAGGTGGCCAGTTACATACCAGTACTAGCAGGGAATCATGTTTTGATCAAGTGTCCTTTGTGGGATCATTTGGAGTGTGCAAGCTGCTTAGGGAAATCTTGTAATGAGCTAAAACAAAATAGGATTAAAACAGTTTCTTGTGTGTTTTGATGTGCAAAATACACATGCTTATGGATCCAAGGTGTAAATGATTCACAGATGTCCAAGACGGGAGATTACTTCTTTTCTTTTGACACATGCAGCGTTTTCCATTGCTTTCAATACTGGTGCACCAACATAATTTTCATATGGTGAACCACTGTGGCTGGCATGCAGCTCACCAACACATTGTGCCACAAATTCCCTTTCCTCTGCTGTTTCTGGCTGCAGCAGCCCAGGGAGTCATTTCCAAAGTGGAGTTTGGGTGATCCACTAGCAAATCCTATTATTTGTTAATAGGATTTGTTCTTGTCCTGCTTTGTCTGATCACTAATTGTTTCTCATGCATTAGGAGTACAATGAGATGCCTGTCAGCTGTGTTATGAGCATTTTGTGTGCAAGACTCATTGTTTGCCTGCGATTTCAGGTTTTGCTTTGGGAAAACCTCAGTGTGGAGAGCAGAAAACAACATTTCAACATTTCAAACAGTGCAGTATGTCCTGTGCTCCAGCAGGCACTAGTTTCCACATCTCTCCAGTAGATGGTGGGGCATAGAGAGGGTCAGTAAGCTCCTCTGGAAGCCTATGTACTCTGTGCTTGTGGATGCAGAGCTGCAGCTGCATTCTAGGTTGCCTTTCATGCTGATATGTCAATCAAACAGGAAAGCATTAAGAAAATTCAGAAATCATTTGAAATAGAATATAAAAATGAAGATGAAAAATGCACAGGAAAGCTTGGGAGCTGGTGAGAACTAGTTGCTTTTCTTCTTTTTTGAATGTTCTGATGAGTCTGGATGGTATTTAATTGATACAATGCAGGTAGAAATTATGTCTCAAAAGGAGCCTGTCTGAGCTGTGTTTTGAGGTTTCAGGTGTGAGCATTCAAACAGTTATTTTTGCAAATCTTTTGCTGAAACACTTCTTTCAGAAAAATAATTCTTCAGAATTCTTTTGAATTAGAGATATCCTAATATGCTCAGTGTAGTGCTGGTGAAGTGAATTGGACCAGCTCACTGATCCAACTGAAAACTTGATGGATTTTAGGGAGGTGGACAGAGAGTGTCTTCACTTTCTTGAAGTCCTAATCTGTTTCTTCTGTGGCTGCAGTAGTGGTGGCAAGGTTAAATGAGTGTGTGTGAGGAAGCCTGAGCTCGTCAGTTGGCTGCCACTGCTCAGGATGCAGTGCTCAGGTAAATGGGGCTGGCTCAGGAGAGCCTGCTTTGTCCTGGATTAGTTGAATCCAGCTGCAAATCAACAGTCCTTATCTTCTTAAGTAATCTGAATTTGAGGATGAAATAGATAAAATAAGTGACTGTGTACTTTGTCTTCATACTTCTTCAGAAACAGGTTTCCTAAATATCTACATGTATGAACTGTTATCCATTTGAATTGGAAGCCAATATACTGAGGATTTAGATTTTGGTACGAGTTTGGAGCAGGGTTTTGTCATGAGTTTGTGCAAAGTGTCTGGAAAGAAACGGGGCTCAAATTCTTGTAGTTGAGTAGTCAGATAATTTGCTGAAGTTTAATTGTGTATACGCACACACATATATAACATATGCACAAATATATGCCTTATATATAGAATCATAGAATTGCTTTTGTTGGAAAAGACCTCTAAGATCATTGAGTCCAACCATCAATCTAATACCACCATGGCCATTAAACCGTTCCCCAAAGTGCCATGTCCATACGTTTCTTGAACACCTCCAGGGACGGTGATTCTGCCACCTCCCTGAGCAACCTATTCCAATGCCTGACCACTCCTTCAGTAAAGAAGTTTTTCCTAATATCCAATATCCAATCTAAACCTCCCCTGGCACAATTTCAGGCTGTATGTACACCTGTTTCTGTGTACAGACATACATGCACTCACACACATATCAAAAATATAATTAATAAATAGTGTGATCATTTTGTGTGGCTATTACCTGCCAGCCAGGATGAGAATTGGTTCATCCTGAAGTTCCCTCAGCAGGTTTGATGATTTTATGACCTAGCTCTTGGTATGAAAGCTTAACCTCCAAGTCAAACCAGCCATCTCTATTTTGAGTACTTACAGAAATAAAATCCTTGTGGTATCCATGACCTGTTCCCTCTTCAAAGGGAAGAGTAAAGATCTAGTGAGCTTTCATCTCAGAGCAGGAAAGTTCCTGAAACACATCCTACTTCCTGATGTAGAGAAAACCAGAATTTGTACCACAGGTGCTGGTATGTCAGTAAAACTGAGGCACATACTTAAATCTTTTCTGTCACATACCATGACAGCCCACTCACAGTGCAGAAGCCAAACTCCCAAGAGGACAAAGAGGAAGCTTACAAATATTTAAATACTTCATCATGTGTAATCTTCTTTCAAGACCTGAAGTTTGTGCCTCTCCCACGTGGCATGAGACAGTGTTCAGGAATAGAGCATGCCTGTAAGTTGTGCAGGCAGGCTGAGTCTTATGGTCAAACACAAATACTCATTTGTTGCAGATGGGCAGAAGTTTGGGCATTGCAGGTCATGCAGCAACTGTCCTTGCCCTGGTACTCATTGCATAACCCAAGGAGGAAGGCAATAGGGTGGGATCTTTCAGCCCAACGAGCACCAAAACATTTTGAGGACTTAAATTATTTTTTTAAGTTCCATTGAACATAAAACATCTTTTATCTTTGCTTTCAAAAAATGCATGCTAACCTGACATAACTTAATGAGTTCCTGTTCTAGGTGAACAATATAATTTCTCAACATTTCAGAGACCTCTAATATTTTCCAGGAGGCTGTTGCTGAACTGGCCAGTTCTGTTTGTGACTAGGTAATTTTAACTACATCCTCCATTATTTTGCCTCCTGGAAGTAAATAGATCAGAGTAAAAAAATAAATTAAAATTTAGGAGTACATAACTACAATGAGGTATCACTTAATGTCCACAAAGGAACCTGGAGGACTAGCATTGGCTTTCTAGTGGACAAACTTACGTTATTTATTAAAATGATTGCTAAGGATTTTACCTCTTTAGACAGTTGCTCTGAGTGACTTAAGACCTTTGGGGTCATGTCCAAGTGGCAGGTAACCACAGCTTCCTTTTGCATCTTGGAAGCTGCATGGGTGGGTAAGGGAGAGCTGCATTAAGAGTGCGTATGTGCCTGGAGGCTGACGGATGATGTTCCGTGGCTGTGGCTTTAATGTAAACACTAGTATTGCTCATGATATTTTTTTTCCTTGCTCACATGCTGAAAATGTGACCAAAGTAAAAGATAAGTAATGCTGCAGTTCGTGGTCACTGTATGAGGGTATCTTACTGCAATTACTACTGGGGAGCTCTGTCAGAGAGTGTTGAAAGTTTGCATGGGCTCAGCAAGCTACTAGTGAAGCTTGGGGAGGGAGAGGCAGCTCTTTGGGGACTGTTGCCTGTGAAGATGCCTTTTTTGGTCTAGAAAGTCCCTAAGCCACAACTTTTTAAAAGATGGAAGGATATTTTTATCTCCACTGACCTTTAACAGTGGGCTAGACTTTTGAACACCTGAATTTTACCACTGGCCCTGACTTGTGTATCCTGATTTTAATGTATGCAAAAAGAGTGAGAGTGATGTATCGCCATATCCAGCCTTGTTGATGCTGATGGACACCAGCTGAGAGGATGCGTAGTGTTTCAGAGGTGGAGGAGACTAGAGTGCATCTCCCCTTCTGTTCCCTTCTTCCTCTGTTTCATCTGCATTTGAAACGTTACAGAGTGACTAAACTCTTTATTTTTAGACATTACAAAGAAAGAAAGCATTAGGCAGCTGTCTACAAAAATATTTATTTGTGACCTTTCTCTACATTTGTGCAGCTCTCATTGATATTCTGGAGAAAGCATGTTTTTCCTCCCCACTTCAGCTCTTCGGTCTTACAGAGTTTCAGGAGCAACTGAAATATGTGTAACTTTATGCATGTGTAAAAAATAATTCAATTGCTTCCATGTTTGGAAAACATAGCTGCTTCTGTTTGTAAGTTGCTAGGTTTGTTTGTGTCCCATTTTCATCGTAACAGTAGTAACTGAACAGGCAACTGGAGCACTGCTGGTAGAGGCCACACTGGAGTATTCCTGTAACAGTTGCTGAATAACCTCTTTTACTCTCAGTCCTGTTGTGACCTAGCCTATAACTTGAGGTAGACTCCTCCCTAACCTTTCTACTTGTGAGAGGAAGAATTAAATAGGTTTAATGACTCAATGAATCAAGAGAGTTCACAGGATCACGGGATGTGGGGGGTTGGAAGGGACCGCCAGAGATCATTGAGTCCAACCCCTCTTCCAGAGCAGGACCATAGAATCTAAGACAGATCACAAAGGAATGCATCCAGATGGATCTTGTAAGTCTCCAGAGAAGGAGACTCTACAACCCCTCTGGGGAGCCTGTTCCAGTGCTCTGTGACCCTCACAGTGAAGTTCCTCCTTGTGTTGAGGTGGAACCTCCTGTGTTGTAGTTTATTACCCCTTGTCCTATAACAGGGTGCAACTGAGAAGAGCCTGTCCCCTCCCTCTTGATACCCAGCCCACAGATATTTATAAACATTTATTAAATTCCCTCTCAGTCTTATCTTCTCTCTCCAGACTGAAAAGCCCCAGGTCTCTCAGCCTCTCCTCATACGGCACGTGCTCCAATCCCTTAATCTCCATTGGACTCTCTCAAATAGATCCCTGTCCCTCTTGAACTAAGGAGCCCAAAACTGGATGTACCAGGGCAGAGTAGAAGGGGAGGAGAACCTCCCTCGAACTGCTGGACACACTTTTCTTAATGCACCCCAGGATCCCATTGGCTTTCTTGGCCACAAGGGCACATTCCTGTCTCATGGATAACTTATCCACCAAGACTCCCAGGTCCTTCTCCACAGGGCTGCTTTCTAGCAGATCATCTCCTAACCTGTACTGGTGCAGTTTATTATTCCTTCCCAGATGCAGGACTCTGCACTCATCCTTGTTGAACCTCATTAGGTTCCTCTCTGCCCAGCTCTCCAGTCTGTCCAGATCTTGCTGAATGGCTGCACAGCCTTCAGGCATATCAGCCAAGACTCCCAGACACTCGGTGCCCTCATCAATGCCATTGATGAAGATGTTGAACAGGACCAGACCCCAGCACCGATTCCTGGGGAACTCCACTAGTTACAGTTCTCCAGCTGGACTTGGCACCACTGACCACCACTCTTTGGACTCTATTTTGTAACCAATTCCTAATCCACCTCACTGTCTATTCTCCTGTCTCACACTTCTTGAGCTTACTCATGAGGATGTCATGGGAGACAGTGTCAAAAGCCTTACTATGGTCAAGGTAGACTACATCCACTGGTCTCCCTGCATCTACCCATTCAGTTATGACATCATAGAAGGCTATCAGATTAATCAAGCATGATTTCCCCTCGGTAAATCCATGCTGACTGCTCCTGATCATCTTCCTAGAGATGTCCTCCAGAATGAGCTGCTCCATCATTTTTCCAGGGACAGAGATGAGGCTCACTGGTCTAGTTTAGCAGTATGTGTGAACAGGGCTGGAACTGGGGCCACAATCAGCAGGGTCTGGCCTGAAGCTTGTAATGGGAGCTAGCAGGTATGCAAAGGGTAGCTCAAGACAAACAGATGGTATTTTTTACTTTTTACAATGAGATGTGACTTTTGGATGAGTATGTTCAGTCAAAAAAACCCAAACAAACCAAAAAACTCCCCAAAGCCCCCCAAAACCCAGGACAATATAAATGTGAGAAATCTGACTGCAAATGAGAAATGGTTTTACAGTAATTGAATGATATGGGTCAGTCATGTTCTTTAAAAGTAACTCTGTAGGACAAAGCGTTTCATAGTAGTGATGAGGATAATTTGTTTTACTAACTTAAAGTGGTATGCATTAGCACTGTACTAACTGGTCAGCCTGCAAGCTGAAACATAGCTACTACATCTTTTTTTTTATCACAGCTACCTTTCATAGACTGTTGAGTAAAGTGAAACTTTGTATTATGCATTTACATATCATCCAAAGTATGAAAAGCCATTCAATACTGGATGCTGCTGTGCTAGACCAATATGCAATATTTATAGGGCACTTTGTTTCCCAGCTGAAAAATTACTAAAACCTTTTGGAAGGTGAAACATTGTTCTTTCAAGCAGAGATAGAATAGTTATTTACAGCTAATATATGTACGTGTACATATTTATGTGCTGTTGTCAGTTTATGTCAGTTGCAACTGATGTCAGTTGCATCAAGTGTTACAGGTGTAGTGTTTTTCCTCAGCTTGCTTTTTATATCCATCTTTGATATATTAAAGGAAAAAATATTTTCTGTCAATAGGCAGGGAGTGGTGATTTAGCATTACAGGAGCTGTGACAATACTTCACAGAATTGTCAGGGTTGGAAGGCACCTCAAGGATCATCTAGTTCCAACCCCCCTGCCATGGGCAGGGACACTTTCCACTGGATCAGGTTGCCCAGAGCCACATCCAGCATGGCCTTAAAAACTTCCGGGGATGGGGCTTCCACCACCTCTTTGGGGAACCTGTTTCAGTGTCTCACTACCATTATGGTGAAGAACTTCTTTTTAATGTCTAATATAAAACTACCATGCTCTAGCTTGGATCCATTCCCCCTCATTGAAGACCTTTAAAAGTCCCTCTCCAGCTTTCTTGTGGGCCCCTTTCAGATACTGGAAGGCCACAATAAGGTCTCCTGGGAGCCTTCTCTTCTCCAAACTGAACAACCCCATCTCTTTCAGCCTGTCTTCAGAGAAGAGGTGCTGCAGTCCTCTGATCATCCTTGTGGCCCTTCTCTGGACACATTCCACCATGTCCATATCTTTCTTGTAATAGGGGCTCCAGACTGGACACACTACTCTGGTTGGGGTCTCATGAGAGTGTACTTAGGTACAAGCAAATGATATTCAAGGGGTATCTGGCAAATAGAGCAATCCCAATAGGGCCCATGTGCAGCAATGCATTGACTTCTGTCATCACTGTCTTCTAGGGCTCTGCCTGTGCCAGATTTTAGCAAATACCTGTGCTCACTGAGGGATTGCATGTCCCTATTTTACATGAGTAATTTCTCATTCCACACCTCTAGTTCCACCAGCCCTCAGTGGCACTGCAGGCTGCTGGCAGCCATGCTCCCCAAGGTCCAAGTATTGTACAAGGTGCATTTTATACTGAGAGTTTGACTTTTACTTTGATTTTTGTTATGAGGGAAGAGCATGCTCCTTCTTAGGAAGCAGCTTACCTGCTCTATCTTTAAGAAATAGTAGGATATTGATGACTGGTATGTGGGTTGTTTTTTCGGTTTTGTTGGTTTGGTGGTTTTTTTTAAGTCTTTGATGAAAGTTAGAATAACATTGAGGTCCAAAACTGTTAGCTTGTTGGAAAAGTTTCTCAGTTCTAAACATTAACAAGAAGCTTTCAAAACCTTGAAAAACAAACAAACCTTAAACTCCTGATTTTCCAGCAAATGTTTTCCCCCCCTCTATTGTATGTAAGTGCTGTCTAATAATTTGAGCCAAAGACAGACAAAACCTCAGTAATTCAGTAAGCTGAATTCTCTTGCAAGCTGCTTATCTCTTACTATTTTAGACACACAGATAGGTTCCACAGTATAGTGCTTAGTTTGTATAATTTGATGGGAGATACAGGATAATGATGCTGGTATGGAAATGATAGCTAATGCATCTCTAACAAGAAGAGAAGGAAAAGCAGTGGATCATAATGATGAAAGGCCAAGTGCATGTGTACATTTTTCTAAAGTTGTTTCAGGAGGATGGGAAAAGGTCCCTTTGAAAGAGTTGGCTCTGAGTTGTTCTGTGCTGCTGTCCAAGGCAGCAGTTGTGATGCTCAGCAGCAGAAGGCTTTCGCTGATGTTCCAAGCCAAGTTCTAGGCTTCTTTCTTGGGAAAGCAGGTTCTTACCTTTTGAACAGTTTTCATTTGCAAGTTGTGACCTGTTTCCCAGTACACCCCACAAATTTTTGTGAAGTTTAATTTTCTGTATAACTACTGGATGAGGTTAACTGGATTAAGATCTTTGCCTGTGCTTCAGACATTGTATCCTGGTGACCCGTCTGTAGCAGAAGGTGTTAGGAAACATTAAGCCAAAATCAGTGCTGGGATAGAGACACTGAAGTGGCTACCCTACTAGTGAATTTGTCCTAGGATTACTATGATTTTTATGACTTTTTTTTTCACTAGTAATATAAGTAAATTATGAATTAAGTAGATCAGGTAAACAAAAATAACAAGAAGTTAATCAGTTGTTTCTGTGTGTCATGGCACTAAATGTATTGAGCGTCTGCTTAGAAACAAGCCTCTTCTGCTCATATAATTTAATGAAGGTATTGAACTTTATCTTTGTAGTTAGAGCAAATTTAGATTGTTTCTCTGTAAAACCAGCAAGCAATGTCTAGCAAGTTAGACAATTGTAATCATAAATCCCTGGAACAATCTCTGATTAAAAGAGCATACAGTAGAGAAACTGGGAAAATTTATCCTACACTGGTCTTTCAAGAAAGGAGCCAGACTCTTCAAAACAGATTTGGGCACCTCTAGTACAGAAAAGAACTTTTGCTGCTTTTAACTGCCTCCCATGGTATTTGTAAATATCCTGATAGGAAACAATGAGATTTGACAGATGTACTTAATTTGCAGAAAAAGCTTGCTTGTTTTTTTTTTTGTTATGAAGCTCACAGTTGGCTGGTGTTAGCAACACAAGAAGTCTTTTATGTAAACACCACTTGAACTGTGCCTTGTCCAAATAAGAGTTTTTGCCAAGTTCTCAGAGATGCCATATACACGTAATCAGAGTATAGCACTTAGCTCAAAATAGATTCATTACACTTGGAAATGAGTCAGAAATGCTCTGCACACTTCACATTCACTGTAGTTTTCTTATGTTTCTCCATGTAGATGCATCATCAGCACAGGAAGGGAAGATTCAAGCCTTCATCATTCACTGGCAAGCAATTAACTCAAATGTCTTTATAGACAAGAAAGCCTGTTCTTGGTGTTTATGTATATGCCTCATGGCTTCATGGAATTTTTAAATCTGCTAGCATAAATCATGTAGGAGCAGACTCAAGGATGATTTTATAGAGATGCTTTGTGCAAGGCTGTGGTACCTTTCCAGAAAATAAAATGTTAATTAGAGGAGGTGTGCACTCATTAAGTTTTGGGCTGTAATAAGAGGCATTAGTCCAGTCTCTTGGTCGATAGTATGACCTACTTTCGATAAACTGACCACAAAAAGGAAGAAGTTTTCTGTGCTTGAAACACATAAAGGAAAAAAGGTTTTCTGATTTGTGGGACAAAGAGTTTATCCATTAAAAAGTGTTATACATAGGTTGAAGAAGTCATTGCTTTAACAATGGAGGAATGAGAATGTTGATATGAATCTAAGGAATTACAGTAACAGTGCAGAAACTGAAACAAATTTGTCTTTGCTTGCAGTCCTAAGAAGAGTTTTTGAGGTTAAGGAGCAGAGAGGTCACTTGTCTAATGCACATAGTTTGGAAGCTTTAAATTAAATTTAACAGATTCCAGAAACCTTAATAAACAACAGCATTTAAAGAATACTGCATGTGAATGAATAGGGAAGTCCATGAATTTAAAAAGAAAAAAGAAATAAACCTAAGCTTTGTTTCATTGGCAGTTATTCCTGAGTTTGAGGCCTAGTAAGACTTGCAGCCCAGTCCCTTGTGATGGTGACTTACTTTAGGGAAGCTAGTTTTAAATGCAGAAGTGTAAAACACCCTTTTTGATCTACATCAAAGAAACTCATCTTGATTTAGGTTCTCATGAATGGATAATCTTGCCCTTACCCTTTCATAAAAATAATTGGACCTGAGTTCAGTACTGTTTTTTCAGATTAGGACAATATAGTAAGTCAAGAATCAGATAGTAATTGTTATCTTCCTGCAGTATGTGGGGAGGGAAGACGGGGGAGAAGAGAAAATCTATAGCACTCTGTCTTTGTTCATTGTCTGTTGTTTCCCTGTTCCTGGACCTGGGGCATCTTTCTTGTTTGTTAGATTGTTTGGAGATTTTTGTTTGGTTTTGTCTTTCCTTTTTGCTTATTTACCTCCGTAAAAATGGAGAAAGGTTTAATGTTTTCAATTTCTAATTTCTTACTCTCTTGTTCTAGAGAGAATTTTAGTGAAATGAAGCGAGTTTCTAAATAAAGCAGAAACATTGCAATAAGCATTGCAAAGTAGCACAATTTTATCACTTCAAAGGGCATGGGAAGTAATTCAAACCTGTTTTGAACAGGTTAATGTGTATCACTCGCCAGCTAACATTGTCAATTATTTTAAGACTGATATTTCTTAAACTGAAAGTTTAGGACAAGCCATTGAGTATTTTCTTTATGTCTATCATACGCTTCTTTTTCTAGTTTTCTTTTTTTTTTTTTTTTTGTTTTAATAAGTAAGGAAAAAAGAAATAATAATTTATTTCTTCACAACTGACAAGACGAAATGGCATCAAGTTCTACCAGGGGATGTTTAGGTTGGACATTAGGAAAAACTTCTGTACTGAAAGGGTTATCAAAGACTGGAACAGGCTGCCCATGGAAGTGGTTGAATTGCCATCCCTGGGTGTATTTAAAAGCTGTCTAAATATGGTGCTCAAGAATATGGTGTAGTAGTGGCCCTGATAGAGTAAGATGATCTTGAAGGTCTTTTCTAACCATAGTGATTCTGCGATTCTGTAATTATATGAATCAATATTCATTAGCTCTATTAGCTTAGTGGGAGTGGTTTTTTGGCCTTTTTTTGGCCTTGTTTGGAAAGCAGACCTTTTTAGGCTGTTTAAAAAGCCTGAAATGCTTCTTTACCTGCTGTGGTGTGTATATTGGTTTGAGCATCTTCAAAGCTGCTAAGAAGTTGTCAAATATGGATCTCCTAAAGGACAGCCACAGTGTTCAGCTCAGAAACGGCAAATGACCTGTTGGCATGGAAACCCTGCATTCCTGTGCTATAAGTGAGCCCTACAGGCATGTTTCCAGGTGGCTAAAGAGTTGCTGTATATTAGTATCAGATTGAGGACAAAGGTTACATGTTGCAAGCAGGGCTTTTTGATCTGTAGTAAAATCCAGAGAATCACAAAACGAAGGATTTAAAAAATTTGTCTTCTTCTTTATGTGATACTTTAAAAAACACTTATTTAATGCAGACTTTGCCAGTGCAAATGAACATTGGCCTCCAAGGGTTATGGGGCTCAACAGTAACATTTTTAGTTAAATTTGGGATTACAGTGATGTAATTTGTCAAGATGAAAACCCGTAAATATGTAAAGGGTGAGTACCAAAAGGATGGAGCCAGGCTCTTCTTGGTGGTGCCCAATGACAGGACAAGGGGCAATGGGTGGAAGTTGAGGCATAGGAAGTTTCACGTAAATATGAGGAAAATTTTTTTCACTGTGAGGATGATGGACACTGGAAAAGGCTGCCCAGGGAGGTTGTGGACTCTCCCTCTCTGAAGATACTCAAAACTCGCCTGGATGCATTCCTGTGTAATCTGGTATAGGTGATCCTGCTCTGGCAGGGGGGGTTGGACTAGATGATCTTTCAAGGTCCCTTCCAACCCCTGAAATTCTGTGATCCTGTGAAATTAAAAAGGTTACACAATAATTAATTAGCAAGGTTCAAATGCCCAGTAAAGGAATACAGAAAGAGCTCTCTGAGTCTGTGGGAGTATTTTCATTACTCTTTTTTTAGAGGTTATTTTATCAGTGACATTGCAGTTATCTTTCCAGTTGATGTATTCAGGATGGTTTGTGCTTACTGCAGATCTGACCCGTTCATATTTCATAGATTTAAAGATTGCTAGAATGGTTTGAGTTGGAAGGGACCTTAAAGGTCATGTAGTTCCAACCCGCCCCACCATGGGCAGGGACATATTCCATTAAGCCTGGCCTTGAACACCTCAGTGCGGAGCTGGCAGCAGGGGCACCCATGACCTCCCTGGGCAACCTGTTCCAGTGTCTCACCACCCTCACTTCCAAAGGCCAAGTGCTTTCCACGTCCATCCTCTACAGCCACCCATGTTACTGAAGCAGCTGGCTTCTTGAATTCTGAGTTTAATTCCCTTATTTATGTTGGTCTTTCATTTCTAGACCCAGAATAGATGGGGCTGCATTTGACAAAAAAACGCCTGTCCTTAATTTCTAATGGAAAAGAAGCTTTCAATTCTGCTGTACCGGAATCTGTTGGAAAAGAGTTATTAGTATGATGTTTGTTCAGATTTACATGTTTTAAAGAAAAAAGCTGTAAATATACTCAATTCCACAATAGTTCTTTCCTCTTAATTGCAGTACCTTATGCAATAAATAGTCCCATGAGTTTCAGTAAGACTGCTTAGGGAATTGAATACCACAGTCTCAGCAGAAATGGAAAAAATGAATAGTGCTTTGAAGAAGTGAACATTTGGCAAAACACCCGTAGTTTGTACATGTATTAAACATTAATTCCTTTTAGTTAACTTCTGAATCTATTTAAATTATTATAGAAAACTCTGGGTGAAAGTTATGTTAGTGATCCTTTTTATGGTACCTGGTATGACATTTGGGATTAAAATTCTATTTTAACCTTGAAAAAACAATTTTTATACTGCAAAGTATAGTTTGAATTAGTTAAGTTTTTATATGAAAAGTAAAATATTTTAAGAGTCATCAAAAGCAATCACTGGACTTGGATCCAAACAAGGATCAAACAGTGAGTCCACTGCATGGTTTTTTGGATATATGAATTCCCACTCCTCTCACAAATAATCACCAAAATGTTTTCAAGCTACACAATTGTCTTTCATATGGCAATGTTATCAATGCATCAAGAAATTTTCCATAGAAAACCAAGGAAAACAAGGTGGTCTGGCATCACCCATCTTTCTTTACTAAATGCTATTGCTGTAACCACTGTAACATTGCTTAGGACATAATCATCTTTAATCAGCTGTGCTGTCTTAAACATAGCAGAAACAGCAGTCGTAGCTCAAAACAGTGCTTAAAATGGAGCTTTTATATGGGTAAGAATTCTATGATTTTGAAGAGCTCATGGTCATTCAGCTGGATAAAGGTGAAGCTACTTCTTAAATATTGAGTTTGTTGGTTTGGTCCCTGATGGCAAATGAAATCTTAGGAATTGGAAGTCTTTTAATTGAGGTCAAGGATTGCATAATTCAAAGATTGCAGAAGTACATGTTGTTCGTATATGAATGTAATTCCTGTACAGACTTTCTAGCTTTCATGGGCGCTCCAGAGTTGGACTCACAGTTACAAATAATTTAGTTTTAATGAGTGGAACAATTGTCTTTGAGTATATGTAATGTAAGCTATGTAATTCATCTCTAAAATGTATGGGAGGCAGTTTATAAACTGGATTAATTTATGTATTGGTGTTTGGTTCTGTGACAGCTTCCTATTTTAGCAGAAGAGTATGGAGGAAGAGCAAAGGCTTTGAGACATGGCTCAACACCATTTAAACTTCATGTTTTAGAAAATTTTGTTGACTGGAGAGCTCAAGTGGTTGCTGCTTTTAAGGACTTCGAATTTACAATGTGCAAGTGGAGTCCTGAGGCAGTTGCAACTCTGGAAACTGATTTATGAGCAAGGCTCTGTTTGGAGGAGAATAGGAGAATATTATGTGCTCTTCGCCTCTGCAAGTTGCCCTGCTCTTTTAATTAATTGGGACTTCTCTGGGAGGCATTCCTCTCATGCTTTTGTTCTATCTTTTTTTTTTTTTCCCAACAGGAAGGGAAATCTCTGTTTCATGTGCTCCACAGAGTTCCTTTCATTCTTCAAAGTAGTGCAACCTATTTCGCAATGTAATTGCCTGTCTGAGCTTGCTCTTGAGCTGTAACACAACTTATTTGTTTTGTTGGCAGGGTTATAATATTTGCCTATTTACCACGTCATTGATTGGTAACAGTAATGAAGTAAATAACTGAAGGATTTCACTTTGTTTTTCATTCTTCTGTTTCTCACAGGTTTGTTGCTAAACCATGTGCCTTAGGCCTTAAAGTCCAAGCCAATGGACCACAGAAAGCTCAACCTAATGCTATCCTGGAAAAAGTTTTCACAGCTATTACAAAGGTAGAGTATTTAACTGAAATATTCCTTATAAAATGGGATACAGATAGAGGGAGATATAAATTATGTCTGAACAAAACAAAGCTAACTGATAAATGCAATGCTGCAATTTTACTGCTAAAATCAGAAATTGCAAACGTCAAGGGTGTCATTGGCATGACAGCCTGAGCTGTTGTGCCTCCCTTCTTGATGTCTCCTGTGAGCTTTTAATCAAAAAACAGTTGTTACAGAAACACTTCGTAGGTGCTACATGGCCACCTACTTTCTTTTGCTTATCTTTTAGAAGTTTCCTCAAAATTATCAGTTTTTTTTTTTTGTGGTTGCTTTGGGTTTGTGCGGGTTTTTTTTTCATTTTGTTTGGGTTTTTTGGGGGGTTTTGGGTATTTTTTGAAAGAGTGAATTGTGAGTCAGTAAGATTTGCCTTACTGTGTTTTCCATGAAACGTCATTATCTCCTCCTTCTAGGGAAACTGCCTGAGCACAGAGTGCTAATAGCTTTGCTGATGTCCCAGCTGTTTACATTGTGATAAATGTCCTTTGAAACTGTGGGGGAAGAAGCTGGAAAAGTTGAGGGAAATGACCAAATGATGTTTCAGAACTTGCACATTTTTTTATCATACCATACAAGTTTTTCCTCCACCATTTATGTCTCTTGTTTCTACAGCTCTCACTGAATGACAACTAAACCTTTATGTCATCCTGTCCACGCTTTTGAAGCATCCTGAGCTTTCCCATACTAGTGAGCAGCGATTAGGTATCATTTAGCATCTCTTCAAGACCTCCGTGGTTGGCTGCTTTGTGGCAGAAAGGTCTGTGGAGGCCTGAAGGATGAAGCTACTGTGCAGCAGGAACTTTCCAGTCCTACCTGGGCTCTGAGCTGCAGCTAGACAGACTACAGCAAAGGCATCAGCCTAAATTTCAGAGTATTTAGAATCATCGAGGGCAAAATTTGGTTCACTGTCAGGGACAGTGAAATATGCTATTGATCTGTCTTGCATGTGTGTCTTATCCTATGTTGAGATCGCCATGACACTTGGTATAGGTTTTGTCTGGTTTTCAGGGCGGGACCTGCACATACCTTGTTTCTAAAATCTTCAGCATATGCTCTCACCCAGACTCAGCTGGAAGAAGAATGGGATTTAAATTTTTTTTTTGTTTTAATTTTCCTTGCAGAATATGCTAGTCTGATGCAGGGCCTGAGTGTGTGAAGTGATCTCACTAATTCCTGTGAGTCATGGTAGGAGCTGGCACACATGGCTCCCAGCACCCAGTGCACAGAGATGAGTGGGAAGAGCTCCAAAGGAAAGTATCTACTTTCCTGCAAGAGTTTGGTGGGGCTGTCTGGTAGCTGCTCTCAAATAAACTGTAATTTAGCTAGCTGCCTTTTCTGATCAGGAAAAATGCATCAGTAGTCCCCAGCCAGTACCGTATGTGTAGAATTGCTGCATTATTAGAAATGTAGCCTGTACCACTCTTCTCTGTATAGTATTCAGATTAAGGCCAGGCTTTTTTTTTTTCCCCCCATACCTCTGCGCTGGTTAGAAGCCACTTTAGTAGTTCCACATTTGCTGCTTTGTAGAATAATTGTGTAGCTAATTTTACAGAAAGAAAAGTTCTCTCTCCCTGTTGTCAAGGTGATTTTCCTTTTGAAGTTGTTACTTCATTTAATGACCCAAATATTTAACATTAAGATGCACAAACACAGGATAGATCTTCTTCCCAAATCAGTCAAACCATCTTCACTGCTACAACAGTCAATAGGACAAAGATGCAGAAGATGGAACAGGCATAATGTGTGGGAGGCAGGGGGTTGTTTGTAAGCCCAGCTGCTCAAGAAATTCATGGCATTTTATCTCTACTTATCACTTTCCAAGTTTCAAGCAAGTTTTCATCCTATTGTCCTCTTTAAGTTTCTTACTAATAATAAACTGCATGCAATATTACATCATATGTCCTTCTAGATTAGTAACAGTCACAGTAAATGTATTTTGGTATGGGTCTGCCAGTAGATTTCTGTGAAAGTCAGTTTATTTCTTTGTCTCCATGTGTCTGACAGGCAACATCTAAGACACTGAGAGGCAATTACAGTGGTTCTAAATTTAAAGTGGAGTTACTGCAGTTAGGCAAAGAAGTAATTTTTATCCGTCTTTGTTCTGTAGCATCCAGATGAGAAGAGGCTGGAGGGCCTTTCCAAGCAGTTGGACTGGGATGTACGCAGTATTCAACGTTGGTTTCGACAAAGACGCAACCAGGAAAAGCCCAGCACTCTTACAAAGTTCTGTGAGAGCATGTAAGGATGTGTGTTCTTCTCTTGAGTCTTGAGCCTGTGTCCTCATCAGTTTTGCCCTTTGTTTTTTAGATAAGTAAGAAAACAATAGAAATTGGTAGAATATAACTTCTTGAATGAGAAAACCAATCTTCTTCCTCCTGAAGGGGTCTGATTGTGCTTTTCCTGTAACTTCAGTGGTGAAAAGCTTTCAGAAGCATGTACCAGCCTGATCCTTTGAGATGAATTGCTAGGTGTTAAGGTGGGAAGCTCTCTTTACTGCACAATGCTTACCTATGCAACCTGACAGAGATGGAGGAGTAAAGATAGAAGTCAGTTTGGTTTAACAAAACCCTTTCTTTGTGTTGTATTTTTTTTTTCTCATCCTAGACCTCTCCCCGCTAGCCCATCTCCTTGGGTGCACTGAACTCTGAGAAGGTGAAGGGTCCTACACTTTTCTTTAGCACATTGTTTTTCACCTGCAGGGTTTACTTCTAAGGAATCTTCACCAGCATCCAGATGCTCCTCAAACTGATTATCAACATAAAGGTCATTTCTCTAATAAACGTCCGTTATTTTATTGTCTGAGACATTTCCATGCCAGCTGGATGTAACACATTAATACTTAATCAACATTGAAAGAGCATGGAAAATTAAGTCTACCTAAAATATTTACATGTTTTTCGTAAGGAAGGCCTGATAGCCATTGAATTAATAACAAAACACAAAGAACATTAGTTTATTTGAAAGACCCATTCCTTCCAAGACTCAGCTCTCTAGCTCTAGTTCCTTTGATGTGGAAGGTTATGCATTTAAGGCAAATTTTACATGCTCCAAATCAAGAGACTTGGCAAATATTGCTGAAACCCTAAATGAGTATTTCATTTATGACACCCTTTTGTTCAAGTAGTTGTGGTATTGTTAGCTTAGAACTCTCGTTATGCTTTTTGTTAGCTGGGAAGGATGTGTTAGGTGGAAATGTCAGCAGAAATAGAGGAAGCCTACTTAAGTTAGAAAGCAAATCTGAGTTGATCATGCTTTCCAAGTTTGGGGGTTTTTTATTCCTAAAAATTCTTAAATGTTTGCTTTATGAAATTGTAAGTAAAGAAATCACAAAAATGCTGCAGACCAGCCAGAGAAAGAGAGGAGTGTCGGTGTGTTTATACATATAACAAAACCCTACAACTTGTGGAATATACATATATATTTTATACCATTTCCTTTTGTAGGTTTCCTAAATATGTTTCTTAAGCTTTACTTTCCTGTGGAGACATACAGCAAGATTCATAATATGGGCCTGGATAAATAACATATTAAGGCATTTTTTTCTAAAACCAAACCGTAGATGAAACGTTACTGAAGTAGCATTTGATACTTTAAACTAAAAAGTGAATAGGAAAGGAACTAGAAGAGTTGCTGTTAAGCATACTGTCTCTAGCTCAGAGAATCAGAGTCCTTTCTCTTATTTTAGAGGAAGCCAGATAAATTTGCTAAAGATGATTACCCTTTATTAAACTGAGGCATTCATCTGCCAGAGTGCTTAAAGACCTTTCCTTGGTATTTGCAGCTAACATCCACCCTACTTAATATTTAATAAAGCCAGGCTGAGTGAAATTCCAGATAAGCCTTGTCATCCTGTTGCTAGCAGCCTGTGGTCTTAGAATTAGTAATTTCTGAGGACAGTGAAGAACAACCTTCTTTCAACAAGGGCTGTAGCTGTTAATGTGCACACTTGTGTGTTTAACTTGTAGGAAAGGCTATAGAATCTCAAAACAAAATTGAAACCATGTTACTGTTAGCATATGTGGGCTGTATATTTGGCTGTAACTTGAATCGAGAACTTCACTCTTGCATTAGTGCCAGCACGTTTGGGCTGACCTAAGGGTGGAAAATTCTTACACATACCATTAAATACAGACACAGATAGGAAAGTTATGGGTGCAGAACTTCCTCTGTTGTGGCATACATTACGGAAAAAGTGTGCAAATGAGGGCTATGAATACAAACTTAAGGGTAAGGTCAAGGTGTAATGAATGCTGTTAACTTATGGTGATAGAATTAAGTGCCAGCTTCATTTAGAGAGGGCCATTGGGTGTTAGTGCAATACATGTACTTAATAGTAATGATAATACTTATCCAAAAATAATCAAGGTGGATAAATAATAGTAAGTGGATAGTTCAAGTTCTCTCTGCTTATGACTTGCAGAAGGTACAGTGGGAGTTACCTTTCCATCTCTAAATGTACATGCTGTGATGAGAATGTGGTGTCATCCAAGAAGTTGTGCATGCATTGCCCTGATAAGCATTTTCAGTGGTACAGTATGTACCACCATCTGCCCTGTCACACATGCTGGATGGAGTTGTTGATAGGTACTCAAAATGGCATTTAGAGATCAGGGAAATCCTTTTTGCCCTCAGTGTGGATGTTAAACAGTTGTCTAGCTAAATTTGTCAGGACACTAAATAAGCTGCTTCGCTTCAATATGTCTGGAGGAAAGAAATCCTTCTGTATGAGGTCTCTAGCCTTTACACAGCAACTGATTTAATATCAGGTGGCTTTTCAGTTGAGGAGTCCATGTGAGGCAGCTGCTTTGGAGCTCTGGACTGCACAAAACACATACTCCCATGAAAGTCGAGGCAAGGGGAATGCTTCAGGTCTTCAGTAACTGGGGTGCCAGTGGAGATTCTTGTAGCCCTGACAGAGAAAAAATTGTGCTCTTATGTAATAAGCAGGCACAGAGCAAGCAAAATGACAGTGATCTCTACCTGCACCTTCAATTGTTGAAGGTATCTTGAACTGTCTTTCCAGAGAAGACTTCAGTTTTGCTCTGGCAATTGCATTGATAGCTTGTGACTTGGAAAGAGAAGTGACAGAACCCACAAGCAGATATGGGGTTACTTAAAAAGACCTCCAGCTCTTTTTAATGAAGAGGATTTCATTTACTGCTTGGAAAAGTGTTTCTTGGGCCCACAATGGCTTTTCCATGATGCAAAGGAGAAGGCAGCTGTGCCAGAAGGGCTGTAGGCTGTTTCTGATTGCCTTATCTCTCTTGCCAAATGAGTAGTGTGGGTACTCTGAGCTTCAACAGGACAAAGACTGAGAGTGAAACTCAGTGATAAACATGCTTGGCTGAGGTAAATGAAACAACAATTTAATTATAGATTCTTCTTGTCCCAGATTTCTCGCTTTCTCTATCTCTTCCCTTCTTTTTCATTTCAACCAACTTCAATTCTGGTGCTAAACAGAGTGCAGAGAAACTGCAAAATCTACACATTTTCTTTTTTTCTCCCAAATGAAATAATTCCCTCGCTACCAGCCTTTGTCAGATGTCCTGGACATTATCAGATGGTGGTTATATGAAGAAAAAGGGAGACATAAAATCTTTTGTCTATCAATACTGTTTGTACCAGAGCAATGGAAAAAAAATTACTTTTCAATGGCCTTAACCAGTCTGAAGAAGGCACCATTTGATTGCCAGAGCTGTGGAGACCACTAATGGTGAGATTTTCATGGCATCATGTACCTGCTTAAGATTTCAGATGTTATGATGATAAGTACCTCTGTGAAATATGAAATTGATAATTTTATTAGGTGATAATTCATGATCCAGTATTAGTCAGAAAGACAGTAATAAAAGGGTTACTGAGGATCATTTTACTAGCAAGTCAGTGGGTTGTTTTTCAAGGATTTCTCCCAATTCTGACATGAAACTTGAAATTAACAGCAGAGTGTTTGTAGTAACTAGGAAAGGCATCCACTTACTACAACCTCAGATTGTTGTGCTCAGGCTCTTAAATTACAATAGTAGCTGCTGGGGAGAGTCTGTCCATAGCTTTTCTTTCTCTTGTGGAAGTTTACACAGTTTTGCTCCTTTCCTCGAACTGAAGTATCCAAGGTGAATAAACTAGACGAAAATGTGATGAACTGAGTGTATATAGTGAACTTCTACTGCCATGCATTTCTGTTGGTTTTAGTTAGTGTCTCTTTGTCTCCATGGCAACACCAGGGAAACAAGCTTTGTCCTGAAAAAGAGTAGGGCAAGGATCTTGGGCTCTGCATTTTGAGTATGCAACACATGAGAGAACACAGAAAGTGGATTACCTTGAATCGTTTCTGAAGCTTCTGTGGTTCCTGTGTTAACTCATAGGGATTACCTGCAGTACTTTACAGGGCTAAAAGTTGATTCTGCAAAAGGCTATCAATCCATTTATAGGCAGGTGATATAAATGGGATCAAATGCTATAGTGACTCCATTGGAGCATATCTTTAGCACAGATGTGTATTTTTTTTAATTAGAAAAAAAGGTGTCTGACTACAAATAAGTTCCTAAAAGTGTCTTAAGGAAGAATGTTGCATCTACATAGAGTGGAATGGCTAATGGGAAAAGGGCTTCAAGGTATGCTGTGGAAAATAACTTTTGGAAGACCATGAATGGTGACATCGCTGATTGCCATAGAGAGTGCAGGATTCAAGAATATCTTTGTTAACGTCTGACCTGTCAGAAAACCAATGCAGTAGTGATGCCCAAACCACTTCCAATTTCTTCCTGCTTTCAGTGCATTGTGCTGCTCACAGTACTGGTGCATAGGCATAACTGCTTTTCTCAAAAACTAAATGGTATAGAAAGAGCAAACATCCTCTCTTCCTTCCTTGTTCAGAGCAAAGGGAAAGAACCTGTGATACTGCTAAATTGTTAGCTTGGGACATTGGAATATCATCAGGTTCATAACTTGTCTGTCCTACAACTATGTACATTTGAGCAAGCTGTTTACTAGAGACATTCACACAGTTTCCAAGGAGTGACTGACAAAAAACATATGGCCAGCAGAGTATTTTGATGCTATGCAACAGTCTGCATGTGAAAACATGGAAAGCGCAAGCTGAAGAGGCAAAGGTGGCTTTTGTTGTTGATGATTTTGTTAGTTTTGGTTTGTTCATTCTTCTGTAGAAGAAGCTTGGGTACTGTGGTAGTTTTAGACTATGCCTTTAAAATTTTTCACAGATCTTGAGCAGAAAGTAGTAAAAATGTAAATAAATCACGATTGCGTATAAAAAGGAAAATATTGAGTATTCTAAACAATTCCATTGGAGAGATATCTCCCATAAGATTTGATTTCCAAAACATTTTTTTTCTCTTCTCGCTTCTCTGCTCTGGGAGAGTCTAACTGATTTTGCTGACCTTGGCTGCGTCGGTTTTTATTTTGACTTTATTTTGACTTGATCTTGCTTCTTTCTCTTGTCCCTTGTGTACAGCAGGGTAAAGGGGAGGCAGGGAGGGAGAAGCTGTTGCAGCTCCCCTGGTCTTTGACCAGGGGGATTATTGTGCTGTTTGTTACTTGTAAATATCTGTAAATATTGTAAATACTTTATATTTTGTACATATTTATTGCATTTCATTGTAGACTGTAGTTTTGCTTGTAAGTACAGCTTTCATTTGCTTCCACTGAGCTGGTCTGGCAAAGTTAAATGTTGGGGGGTGAGGGGAGTGTGTGGAATATCCCACCCACCACATATACTAAAGTATCTGGAAGTGGGATATCTTTTAGTTTTGATGTAGTGGAAAGAAATCTGTCTCATCTCCTAGCCAGAACACATCTTTTTTCCTAAGGACTTGAAACTATGTTTATGCACATTGCTTTTGGGGAGATTTTTTTCTGTCTATAGCTGTAAACATATGTATGTGCATGTGTATAGATAGAGACAGATATTTTTGCTTGTCATGCACATCTGTGTGAGAATCATATGGGCGGTTTGCAACTTCTTTTCCATATTGCTTTTCTTGACTAGCAGAGTAATTCGTTCCTACAAAATTGTACTGGAAAAATAACCATGCAAGAGAAAGAAATTGGAACAGCTGCTTGGTTGCTACAATTCTGAATTGTGCTGATACAAATCTTAACGAAGTGCATAAAAGAATTCATCAGTCTGTGCTTTGTACGTAGCAATAAAGCATTAAAAAATAAATAGGTATCAAAAAGCTTCTAGCTTTGAATTTTTAATAACCTCAGGCCTTCTTAAGTCAGCTTTGGAACACTGCCAAATACACTGATCTTTGAGATGCAAGGAAAAATATGTGGTTTACATGGTATTATTGGTACACTTAATTCTAATTTGTAAATACAGATTTTCAGCTGCCTCAGTGCAGTGTGCAACAGAGGACTAACTAGTGTTTCACAACCAGAAAAGAGAACAAGGGGATGGGTCTGTAAAGCCATACTATGTGCTCTGGGGTCAGTGTAATAGTTATTTGTTCAGTGGCTCTAGAATTGCCAAATCTCCCTGATTTTCCTCTGCTGTTTTCCATAGGACAGCAATGATTGTTCCTCCTTGCTCTCACAGGTATGAGGCATAATCTCTCCCCTGCTGCTCTGGACTGTTCAGGAGATCTAAAGCGCTAGTAACTCAACCAGCTGCTTGGTGAAAGGGAAACTGCACACCTAACTAGGATGCTGATAAAAAGTTAGAAGCTTTTCTTGCTATTATAATTATAGATTATTACTTTTTTTTTTTTTAACTGGGCAGGTACTTAGTTCTGCTGCTCCTTCTCCTAATATCCTGCAATGGTCTGTGTCCTGCTGGGGGCTGCATGCTGCATCTGGGTGCTCTTGGGACAGGTGCTTCTGCTGGCAGATGATCATAGAACAGCAGTCTCACCTAAAAGAGGAAGCATCAAGCTAAATTGAAAACTTCTGAAAGTCACTGTAAAATAGCAGCAAACTCTGCAGTAAGGCTTAGTACTGGAATCCTCTAAGTAATGACTATGATTTCTTTCTTCTGAAACACTTTGTGCTGAAAGAGTTAGTAGGACTGATGCATGTTTGTACAGGTGAAAAGACTGATTCATTTGCATTTTTTTCTTGCTTTTTCGTGTTTCTTTATTTCTTTTGAGTTAGCTTTCTGTAATCTTGAGTGAAATATTTGTCAGTGCTTCACAGGAGCTTACAGTATTGGAGCAGCTACTTTATATATCTGTTAATGGTGGCTGAAGAACACAGCATTGTCTAGTATCAGTGAGGAGCAGGACGTCTCTGTGCCTGGATGTACATTTTGTTTGGGGTTTTTATGTTGTTGCTTTTTTTTTTTTTTTTGGCCACCATATGGCCTTAAAACAAAGTGAGTTGGGCAGGAAGAATAAGAGGAGGAATATTCCTTCAAACACATTAGCCAGGTTTAGCCAGCAGACAGCTTTGGCTCAGGTGAGGCAACAAGGTGGTTTCCCCAAAGCTGCTAACTCAGAATGCCACCATGTTAAAACAGACCTATAAAGGGAAAGCCAGGGAAGCTGTCAGCTGCTGTGATTGACGCAGTTTCTCTGAGTGCCAATGGCAAGCTGAGAAACCGCCCCAGCTAAATTCTTTTAACCTTTGGGAGTATCAAATCAAGACTAGAGGCAATAAAAACAGACAGTGTGAGCGCAAATTTTTCTTTAAATCCACTCAGAAAAGTGTAGCACCTTGCAAAATACATTTTGAGGCATCCTACTTTGAAGAAGTTTTTCAGTGTCACTGTTTGCTGCTGCTGTCTGTATGCTCCAGCTACACCAAGCTTGTATCAAAAGGAAACAGGAGCAACTGCTACATGATCTGTCTTTGTAAAACGATATGGCCTTCTCAAATTAATTTTCTGAGGTTTAGCATAAATTTTCATGGCTGGCAGGACTTTCTATTGTTGGGAAATTTTGTTGTTGTTGTTATTATAACAAAGAGCCCCATCCACAGTTTTTCTTTTTTCTCCATGTGACATCTTTATCGGTATGTACTCATTGCACTTGAAAAACCAGTAAAGGTTGAGTCCAACATCCTTCATCAGAAGTAAAGCCCACTTCAATGGTGTTTTTTCAAGGTCTTTACTGATTACTTACTTTATTTTTACTGAATATCATATGACTAAGTGGTATGTATCTTTCCATTAAAAGATATGGGTACTTCATGTCAATGAATCCTGATAGCAGTATGTCATAAAACTGCTGTGGAAAGTATATTGGTGCCTCTTAAATAGCCATAAATTGCTTGTAAAGCAAGAAACGTGTTCTTGCTTGGTTTGGTTCCTAACCACCAGAATAAGGGAGTCATAAACCTGCTGTGTGATTTCTAAGGTAGAAATGCTAGAGAAAGAACAGCTAATAACAAAAATGGATTCTTGGTAGTATCAAACTTGCAAGGCTCTATTATTGTTTTCATTATGTTAAGTGTCTCTCTACAAACAGCCTACCAAAGCTTTCAGCTCTCATTTACTTAAAACAAAATATCTAAAAAACGTCACCTTTGCCTTTGCAGTGAAACTGAGGTGCAAAACAAGGGTACACCTTTACTGTCACACTCCATTTTTCCCCAGGCAATCTCATCTCCCATGGGGCTGCATTTCATGAAAACTGATTTGCTACTAGACTCCCTTCTGTGGTGATGCTGCTACCTCTTACCAAAAGGGAATGCAGGCACTATTTAAAGAAAAATCCACGGAAAAGATAGTTTCCTCCAGACAGATGATATAGTTATAAAATTTGTAAATCTGATACCTCTAGTTGGGAAAGTCTTGTTCTCCAAGCAGGGCTTGCATTATACCCTAGGGCAAGCATTACACACTTGGTGTGAGGCTATAAAAACACCTTTCTGGCAAGATGAGATACATCAGTCAGTATTCCAGAAATGTGGACCCTTCTTGCAGGGATGGAAGGAAAGAAAGAGAGGTGGAGTGGGGTGACAAAAAAGAACCACAGTTAAAGTAGATCCTGGGAACATAGTTTTCAGTGTTGCAGCCCTGAGCACAGTGCATATGAGCCCATCCAAGCTAGTTGGTCTCTTGCAACCTTGAACTCTGTGAAATGTCTGGTTACATTGAGTGATAGACATTTAATGATGGTGTTAATGTAAGGGAAGAGGGGGCAACAAAGGCTCAGGAAAAGCTATATCTGAAGGGAATGGAACTGTTGGTAAAACCTATAGAGCTGGTGGCCTGTCACTGCACACACTGTGCTGGTAGTCTGATGTGAGCAGAACTGTTCATTGCCATTTTGAATTAAATGTTATGTGAAAGTATGGTAGTTTGCAGATGCAAATAGCAGCGCAGTGATTGGATGCTACAAGAATTGTGCAGAACAACAGAGAGTGAGAAAGGAGAGAGGGTCACCTTAGTATAAGATAAAGGCATGTAGAAATGTTTACTTATATAAAGGAAATAAATGGAGAACAGCAAATGCCTGTCTCATTGTGCAAAGAACCAAGAGGTATTAAATGAAAAAGCAAAGGAGCATATTTAAAATTGAATAGTGAAAACAGTTTTTCACACTGAGTACATAAACAGGATTTCGTATTTCTTTTATGAAATTCACTGCTCTCCCGAGGCAGTAATTCAGCAACATTTTGTAATTAAAGACATTGTTATATTTACTCAGGCAACCAGAGCATGTGGTCTTGTGCTGATAAATAGATTGCATCCATACTTCACTTAGAAAACTGTTGTGAAGGCTTATCTTAAGTCTGTAACTATAATGTATCATGCTTGCTGAAACTGGAGTACAGAGGTAAGGAAGAGAAGAGCCATGTGTGGTGGTTTTAAGACTGTCTTTTTTTTTTTTTTTTTCACAAAGTTCAAGCAGAGAAAGTGAAAGAATGTAAATAAATCACTACTGGGTGGAAAAAAAGCAAAATAATGATTATTCTAAACACTTCCATTGGAGAGATAGAAATGTATAAGAATCTCTACTCAAAACAAGGTTAGGGAGTTGGGCAGTCTCGGTTCTCAGCTTGCTTGGCTTCTGTCTGTTTGTTTCTTCTTTTCTGGCTGAAGATAACACACTGACCTTGACAAGCTAAGTCTAACAGCCTCTCTGCTTCTTGACTCTCTGCCCTCTGCCAGGGTGGTCTGGGGGGATTCCTTTTGGCTGGGGGGGGAGTCCCCTTGGGGGAAGCAAAGGGGACTTGGTTGTGCTTTTGTGTTGACTGTACATATTTGTAAATGTTGTGAATAGTGTATATTTGTACATATTCATTGCATTTCATCATAGGTTATAGTTTTGCTTGTAAATACAGCTTTCATTTGCTTCCAGACTGAGATAGCCTGGTCATTGTCAGTGTGGGGGGATTTTAGCTCTCACACTGTTGCACCATGTGAACAAACAGCTTTTGTGGCATGAAGAGCATAGTAGGGAGTAGATGCTGGGGTGCTGGCAGAGGCAAATTTGTGAAGCAGCTTGCTAAGGGAGGACATGGATTTTCAGTGAAATGTGGAGGGAGATGGAGGAGTCTGTGAAATTGTTCCAGAACAGGGAAGATGTGTCCTTCACTGAGTGCAAGAGTTTTTTATAGCTGCAGGTAGTAGGGAAGTTGAGATGAGTCATAGCAGCCAGAAAGAAGACTAATTGAAGTCATTTAGCAAGTGGCAACTAAAGTGTAGAGAGTAGTGATGACAGTCTGGCAGTTTTTACCTATAGTAAGCATGTAAAATACTGCAATTTTATCATAGCACTGTGAAAGTTACATCTAGACCCTGGGATTGATACATTTAAGGGCCTAGTATTCTATAAAGGTATTCTATCTAATAACATCACAGAAAAGGAAGAGCAATATGCTTGAATGCAAGGCCTTAAAAGAAGGTAAAAGAGAATGAGGCAAGTGTACTGAGACCTAAGGCAGGGAAACTACTGCTGTGCAAAATGGCCTGGAGTCGTGTTTGAGTATATAAAGCATAGACAGAAATGCTGCTCCATTTTACATCTGAGTGAGAGCAGCATTCTGTAGCTCTGTACGTTACTGATTCCTTTGTCTGATGTCAGGGTAGGCTGAGTCGAACGTACATTTTTCTCTAAGATGCAGTACAAAAGAGTATTGGTGAAAGATTTTATTTAATATAAATATGCTTTTTCATGTGATGTCATTCAGAGCTGCTTCACTGATGGCTTCCCTGCTTCAAGAGAAAGAGGGTCAGACAGTAGTGGTTGCCTTGAGTTACATAAAATACAGTAATTTGTAGCCAGAATCCCTGGACACAAGAATGAGTTAACGCCTGGCAAGCTGTCCTAATTTTAAAGTTGTGGGAACACAGTGCAGCCACTGACAAATTTTAATTCTTCCCTAAGAGTTGCTTTCTCATGAATCAGAACTAAACATCTTGCACACACACCTTTTCTCCAACACAGACCTTGCTCAGCACTCACCTCTCCAGAGGCAGAGTCTGGGCAATTTCACATCTCACCTTGCTGCTACAGTGTGGTTTTCTCTGGGTTGGTTTTTGGCATTGTCTCTGAGCATTAGTGTTAGGCTTTGGACAATTCACGTTTCTTTGATGCCCAGGCTGAATAAATAGCTTAAGTATACATCCTTTTTGAATTTATTATGTGCTTTTGTGGTGTGACGTACTTGCACAAGCTGGCTCAGGCTGTAGCTCAGCAAAACGGACTACCTTTGCAGCTCTACAAAGCAGTCAAGGCCACCTCCCTGATCTCTGCATCTTTGTCCTCCCATTTGCTCTGCCCTGTACCAGACAGCTGGTGTGCTTACTGGGGTTAAAGGTCACCCTTTGTAGAACAGAGCATTTGCTGGTCAGATTTTCCAGGTTGTGGGTCACAAGATGGTCACAAGCATGCCAGGTGAGTACTTTTGCTTGTGGTACTGGAGAACACGCATGCATTATAGCACTTTAGGGTATGGTTTGATGGCCATGGTGGTGTTAGGTTGGTGGCTGGACTCAAATGGTAAGATGTGGTCTGGTGGAACAGGACATAGTGTGCCATGCAATGGCATGGTCCAAGTGTGTCTCTTCTTGCTGCAAGCTCCATATAAGTGCTTAGATGAATGCTACCTGAGAGAATGAGTGCTTTTCTGGTGAACAGCTTTATCTAACTCCTCCTATCATTCTTTCTCAGTTTTGAGTAGTAAAATGCTGGGTCTGGCTCACAGTCCCATCACAATTTGAAAGCTGAACCATCTGGTGAAGGGGAAGGTGGCAGCAGACTTCTTTCCACTCTGTAGTATGCTGCTCAAGATGTTTCAGTTCGGGATTGGTATGAAACAGACCCCAAAACTGAGCAAGGTTAGCAGTTTCCCTCATTATTCTCTTCTTACCATATCTGCCATGCTTACTTGTTAATCTCGTCTGTCGTCTTTTCTCTTTTTAAATCTCTCTGTGCCCAAACATGGGATCAGGGGGAAGTTAAAACATTGGTTAAGGGCTAGGAATTGCCAGCCCTCTTCCCTTGTTGTTCTGCTGGAGCAGACAGGCAAAGACGTTCATGCCATGTCCTCAGACTATGTTCACTGTATTTTTAGACTGTGCTGTAAGCACTTTTCATTTTGCTTCTTATGAAATTTCCCTCTTCTCTCAAATCTGATTACCTAAAACTTTGAATTTTCTGCCCTTACTGCCTTCTGTGACACAGCTTTTTAACACAATTAATAAATTTAAATTAACTCACGTGGGTCCTGCCTGCAACGACACTATCACTTGATGTTATCATTGAACATTAAACAAGATTATAATAAATTAACTGGTTTGCTATTCTCTTGAGGTTTGTGTGTGCTCATCATTATTTTATGTTATGGAAATTAAATCATTCTTCCCTAAATTGTAGTTAATGTGAACACTAGTTCAAAATTACAGTCAAAATATCCATTAAAGACAACTAAAGGAAAGCTGCAAAGAATACAGTAGCTGCTGCTTTCTGATGTTCCACATGCCTTGAATTGTCTGGCTCTTGGTTATAAAAGAGACACTGTTGCCTTTGGTCATCCTTGGCTTTAAATGAAATTGCCAAGTGGCTTGAAGGTGAAGGAACATGGAGACAGATCTGATATTTTTCAGAAGACCTGTAGGGAATGTACAGCCAAGAAAGCCATGACTTGGTCTGGGATGCCTCAGACTTGAAGACTACTTCTGATACTTAGTAGATGGGATTCACAGGGCTTAAAAACTGACTCTTGATCATTTGGGGAGGAACTGTGAATTCAGGACAAGGTTTTCTCCCAGTTTCTCTCTGTAATTCTACTTGAAGTACTGGGCTTTTTCTTCGTCATAATTTGTTAGATCTTTCCTAAGTGATAAATTTCAGGTATTGGTATCTCTTGTTAAAAATATTTTACTGCTGCTATCTTTAACTGTGTAATATCAAGGAAGCATGGTTGCTGTGTACAAACTGGGTGTGTGTTGCACAGTTTCTGGGTAGCTTCTGGAGCTTTTGGAAAAACAACCGTAACACCTAGCCCTGGTTCTGGAAAGGTCAGTACATATAAGGGATCGCCGTCTGCTTTAGCAGGCTAAACAACAATCTGAGACAGACAGCCTAATGCTACAAGAATGCATCATTCAGCGTGAGAAAAAGTGGGAATGTCTAATAGAAGCTGTTCACAAAAGTTGCCTTATGCATATATGTTGGCCATCATGGCTAGGACAGCATTGCTGCATGAAAAGCAAATGCAATCTGGAGGGCCTTGTGTGCATCTGGAACTGGAAAAGAGTGTGGCTGTTGTGATAACCATAGGGGAGCTGAAGAAAGGCCTGGGTTGGAAACAGATGGCTGGTGAGTTCACTAGCAAGAATGGAGACTTGGGGTCCCTGTTTGAAATACTTCAGGTTGTTTTTCCTCTGCACTTGTTAACTGTGTGCCTGGAACATCGCTGATGACAAAATCATTCCGTTGATTAGATCAGAGGGGAGGGTGCATGGCAGTGATATGTTTTATATTTGTGCTCTTGCCATGAGCTTTCCAGGTAGTAGTACCTCTTTGTAGGGCAAGATTTGGTGATGCCAACAGATCAGAGCTTTATTTCATATAGTTCTCAAAGGACTCAGAAGAGAACAATTACTTAATCATTAAACAGAAGCTGTGTAACCTAGAAGGAATTACCAAAACACTCATTGTATTATGCATCTTTTCTGGTCTAATTATATAAATGATGCTTTATTATTTATAAAACTGCATCACTTCAAAATTTAGTGCTGTGTTTCTTTTTCTCTCTCTTTTTTTTTTTGTTCTTTTTTTTTCCGCACTACTAAATTTTGCTCTTAATACTTTCAGAGCTGCATTTTGAACATACAGATTTAGGACAGGACTGGTCTCCAGTGGCACTATAACATTAAATATTAAATAACTGATTCAAACTGCAGCCAAGGGGAAAATCAGATGTCAGTCAAATCTTAAGCCAGAAAATTGAAGAGGAAGACAATCAAGATTTCTCAATGCATCATACCTGCTATTTTGCACATCTTCATGAGCTGCGCACAACTCTCTGCTTCCTTAAATATTGTTTGCTTAACCATAGTGCAGGAACTATTTACCATTTGCATGGGGTCTCCAGTCTAAGTCACCATGCCAAAAAAAAATTTATTTACCTTTTAAGTTTTTTTTTTTCTTTTTAATTACCATTCCTTATATCCACTTGCGTCCACCAGGCTTTGCAGAAATGCAGAAAGTTATCATTACAGAAATCTTGGAAAGCAGCAAATTGGAGCACTGAGGTTACTGCAGTCAAGCATGTTGCCATACTTGGAGCTTTATATTAGAACATTTACCAGGAATGAAGATAAGTAAAGCTTTAATGGAGGGTACAGACTGTTTGAAGCAAAATTGCACCTCTGTCTGGTTTCTAAACCAATCAAAGGTATGCCATGCGGCCATCCTACATGCCAGCTGTGTTTCTGATCTGCTCTGAGTTTTATATTTATATGTCTGTCATGTCCAAGCACATACAGGTGGAGGATTTAATACAGCTCTTAGTTTATTTTAAAATAATTTTATTAGGTGAAAGAGATTGAGATTGAAACTCAGAGCAGAAGTTCTTTAAGAGATCTGTCTGAAAATTTGCAAGTGAAAGCATATGTCCATGTGTACCAGGCTGAATGCTGAGAGTATGCCACCTGGGTTATCCAATCACCTTCATCTTGTTTTGAGTCCTGCCAGGAAAACATTTGTAACTCCCATTTTCTAAATTCCATAAAAAGCTGATGTTTCAAAAGGTGGCAATTTTTGCTTTTCTAGATAGTGATGCAGGCTGTGAAGTGTTAACAGTCATCTGCCACAGCTTCTTAACAGCCCTGTTGGATAGCACCACTCACTGAGTCTGTGTGTTTGGGTTTCCTCTATGGAAGGCAAAACATGCAAAAAGATAGCTCAGAGTGAAACAGTAGCACCTGAATTGTCATGTACCTGGTATAAAAGTACAGTTTTTTTGCAAGATCAGCACTTGTAATATGATTTGTGAGATCATTAGACAGTTGAGATGCTACTAGTTCTTCTACACTTTGGATGGATTAAGCATTATTTTTCTGTGCTCTGCCTTGTATTTTTACATGGTTTATTGCCTAAGAAAAAAATTAGTTTCTGGGGATTGTTGTTTTCAGTGAGAAGAGTTGCTGTTTGTGTGGTGTTTTAGTTTTTAAACTAAAATGGGATCTATTACAGGACGATATACAATGTCACAAATATTAAGTTGATCCAAAAGTTCAAAGTCCATTTGTTTTGGGATCGTCCTCTAAATACCTCTCCTTAGACATAACCATCTAGAAGGAATGCATACCTCTGGCTATGTCATGAGCAGCATTAATTGGATTAAGTTCCTTTTTGTGAATCAGAAAGTTTGAGGCCCTGGTACTCTGAGAACTGCTTTAGGTCATGTTGGGTGTATGGGGAATTTAGAAATGCTTCCTGTTTAGAAGACGTAACAGACGTTCAGTATTGTTTAAACTCAGCCTCGGGAATGCTCCTTTGAGCACTATCACAGTAAGCACACTTCCCACAGTGAAGGCTCAGGAAATCAGTGCAGCAAAATTAGTTTTCTGTCTCAACTAGGGATTGCAATAGCGCAGCTATGTGCTTACCCAGTTCAGTCAGACAGTGTCAATTAAAATGGAAAGCAAGCTGTGTGTTGGCAGTTCAAGCCTTCTCGCCTTCTCACCTTCTCTGTCAGGATGGCCTGCACCTGTGGAATTTGCAGTAGGCTCAGTTTGGCTTTCAGTCCAAAGCCTAAGCCCAGAGGTCTGTTGATCACTTGATCACTGCCAGGGGTTGACTCATGGATAACTGATAACAGCAAATCTGAAATTTTATTGAAGTGAACTTCCATGGGAAAAACTTCAGGAGTCTGCAGTTTCCCTGGAAATAGTTTTCAGATCTAGAAAGCCAGTTTCTTCAACTGCAGGCAGTGTGGTGAACCCATGACTACTGGCTAAATGAGGGGGGTTTGCTGTTAACTATTTTGAAGTGTGACTTATTCCATGTTTGCTTGTCAGAAGTCGTTTGGATAACTGGATCCTCACATACCATTGCAGGGCAGCAGGCACTGGTTTGGCATCAGAGCTTACAGTTGGGAGGGCTGAGCACTGCTTGGGGTGTGCTGCAAAGAGGGGACTCTGGGGAGTGCCTGCATTCACAGCCTGGGTGGCCAGTCTTCCTGCAAAGCGAAAGGGAAGAAAGGGAAAACTGCAGGAGCAGTGAGGTCCTGTATGTGTTCAGCCATATTCTTGGGAAAAGAGGCCCTTTTCCTGGAAAAGCAGCCATGCTGAGCTCTCTGCTGAACAGCAGGTACATGGGAAGGACAGTGTCTTTCTGACAAATATTTGGTGAGCTCTGCAAATTATGAGTGTATATTTATGGGGTAGGGGGGTGCTTTTCTTGAACATTGCTTGAACAAGTTGGTTTTATTACCTCAAGTTTAATCTCACATTTCAAAACAGAAATCTGGAGGGAAATTTTAGGGACAGAATTCATCAGTGTGCTGAACAGAACCTGGTTAGACATATGCATGAAATCAGTGAAGTGCTTGCTCAAGTGTGCACTTAAATAGCTTTTGCTAAATTGATCACAGTGTGTTATACCAGATTAGTTGGCAGAGGCTCTCCAACTTTTCCATCTTCATAGTGTTCTGTATCATGCCAAAGCATCTTTAAAATTTCATTACCAGCTCCAAGTTAAAAGGGTTGAGAGGCTAAGAAACTGTCCTCTGGATCAAGAATGTACTCGCATGTTGAGCAAGTGCAGTCAGATCTGCTACTGCACTCTTGAGGGCCTTTAGAGCATTCAGGACTACATTAGAAAAGAATTTTTTTTAAATTTGTTTGTTTGTTTGTTTGTTGTTACTGAAGAGTCACTTTGTAACTTGACTCTTCACTGCAGTGTGTTGCATCCATATTTAAAACACTGTCCAGGTAAGCACTAGCACAACCTGAAGGATTTGCCAGAAGGACTAGAGGTAAACGGGATCCATCTCTCTCATTCTGAGCTCGAGCAGACCAGATGCAAGTCTGGTTCAACCTGAAAGTCTGGTACACAGGTTAGTGCAGGACTAAAGTGAACCTCATAAACCTATTACAAGCAGACAGATCAAGTCTAGCAGAATGCTTGTTCTTTGAGTGCTTTGATCTCAGTTTGCTGGATTTAAATTAGCCTAAAAAATCTTTCAGGCAGCACACTGTGTGTGTATGTGGGTCATTGCAGTTTTGTCTCTTTATACAACTGTCTGGAGGAGTGTTTCAAGTCTGAAGGCCAGAGCAAATTCTCAGAAAACAAAGCAGCTTCAGCTGTCATCATCTTTCAGTCAAATGTGAATTGGTATGGTGGTCACTCAAAGAAGGGTGCTTCACCTAGTGGCCTCCATTGTATTGATTTAATAGGCAATTTGCTAGGGAGAAAGGGGAACAAAAGATACCTTAGTATAGATCTTGCCTTCCTCTTCCTAGTCTTTTGGGCTCTGCTACTGCTGCTTTAGAGGAGTTCGTTAGTTTGCCTATTGTGCATAACAATCTGTGATCCAAATGACAGCTGTCCCTAGTGATCTTGGGAAGATGATCACAAGCTGCTGATGCTTAAGAAGGGCCTTGAGCAGGATATCAGAAAGAGTACTGGAGAAGATTTGTGCTACTGTCCATATAACTTCCTTTCCCTGGGATCTTTGACTATTCATACTGTACTTAAGCTAAGAGACTTTTCCAACCATGAGAGCTGTGAATTTGGTTGGGAATGAGACTTTATAACCTTGTGATTAAGACAGAAATCTTTCTCTTTTGTAACGTGTGCAAAGAAAATATTTTGCCAAAGCTCCCAAAATAGCAAGGTGGTTTGGACACTGGGATGTATTAAGTGAACAATATTCGTGCTTGTTTCCTTCCACTTGCTTCTTTTCATCAATAGGCTGCAGTGAGACCCAAGAGGGATAAAAAGGTATCTATTGTAGATTGTGAATTGTAGATTTCATTACAGTCCTTGTTGCAAGGGAATTGAGTTGACGGAATTCAATTGAAGGAATCTTGTTGGACAAATCTGCATTGCATGAAACCTGTTTCTCTTATATCTTCTTGGCTTGTCTGTATGGATTTGAGTGAACATTGTAGCTTCACAACGTAGTTCCTCTCTCTTCCCTCCCTGTCCTTTGTCCCAAGTCAGAGTACTTTCTGCTACATAAAACAACTTCACAAGAAGAGATGACTCTGTGTCTAACAGAGATATGACAGAGGAGAGAACTGAACATAGGTTTTCCAATGCCTGGCAAATGTCAATACTGCTAGGCTACCAAGTGACAGAGGCAACTGAGGGGGAGTGAGGACTGCTCATATGCCAATAAGGCGTCAGTAGGACTTTAAATTGCTGGCTTCCTGCAAGGTGGGAAACTGCCAGAGAACTGAGTGCTAATTCAATTCCTGATGTGTTCAGACACACAGTGATCTGTCTGTGACCCTGTTCAAAGGGTTATTGGTGTATCTGCCATTAAATCTGTGATAGCACATAGCTGGCAGCTACAGATAGAATCCTTGCCTCTTTTTCTCTCTGCAGCTGAACCTGATGGGAACAACATCCCTTAATTTTGACCATTTATCATATGTATATTTCTTCTGACTGCAGTTTTATAAAGGCCACTCGTTCTGTAAATAATCTTAACTGTTGGTTTAGTGTAATGTGTATTTTACAGATCTCAATATATGTTAATTTGTAGGTGACGAGTATATAGTTCTGTGTTTATCAATTTTATTTTATTTGAAAACACAATTACAAATTAAATATCTCCAGTTGTTAAGGTCACTGGCGTTAGTAGTTAATGTGCAACATTTACAACATTATTAAACATAGTTACTTAACTAGTTAGACCAGATATATTTACTCACTGTATAATAATAAATGCTTAAATAACTTCAAATTAATTTTCTTCCAAAGCTTCTTGTGTTCATCAATTTGATCTTGCCCTGTTGATATTTTGCTGTTAATTGCTTCAATAAACCGTCTACAAGTAACGGTAAAACAATGAGGTAAACTTCTTGGATTTCTTTGTGTGGGATTGAGACTCCAATCTGACAGAATTTCCCTTTGAAGCAAAGGCAATCAGCTGCATGGTACATAACAGTGGAAAGTTCTTTGTAGCTCTGCTACCACCAGAGTTAGCTGATTAATGATGATATACATACTGGAGGACCATTCTGACTTTGCTTTGTTTTGAATTATTCTTTATTGCAGTTTCACCAAATCAGAAGTTTACAGAGCATGTTTTGTGGATGTTGTTTAACAGGAATGAGATTTTTTATAGATATATATATGCCAATATTTCTTATTTTTTAATAAGTTAGCACTTTGACCAGCTTTGTGTATCACCTAGTTCTGAGCCTTGCTTTACCCTCAGATGCTCAATCCAAGTAGACTTGTTTGGCAGGTAGGAAAAAAGGAGGAAAAAAGACCAATATCGTATATTGTCATCTACTTGATGTGCTTTGGCAAACCTAAATAATACTTGGTGGCTCTTGGTTCTAATGTTTTTCTGAAGCTCCAGAAATTTTCCTACAGGGCAGTCCATGGCTTTAGTGCAGATCTACAGCAGTGGCAGCACTTTGGGAGGTGTTTTAAAAATTTAAACGGAAAATTGGTGTTTCTGAATTTGCATGTTTCAGGAAAGGGCGTTTTTGTTTTTACTAAAGTGATAGCTGTAGCAAATGTTGAAAACGGAGCCTTCCAGAGGTCGGTGCAGAGTAGAAAACCTTTGGAACCCACCTTCGAAAACTTAACCATTAACGTATTTCCAATACTTCAGATTGCATTTGAACTCCTCTATGGAATATTGCATCTCCCAACAGCAAACTACAAATGTCTTCAAATACGTTATTAATTTTGTTTGGAGAAATGTGAAATAAAGGAGATATTGAGGGAATTTTTTAAAAAGTGAAAAACTCTTTGTGAAGAATTTATCATAGCTGCTCACACTTCAGAGTGAAAGAAGGGCTCTGGGAGTGCTCAGAAGTGAGATTAGGTTATACGGTTTTCCCCTCCTAATGTTTTTCTTTTCTATGACAGCTTTCAAACTTTCAGTTAATTTTGAAGTTAAATGGCAGGTTTCCTAGCTGTAGGACCAGCCTAATGAGAAAGCTGTTACCCAGATAAAACCTTCCTTCATATTGCTGTCCTTGCTGATTCTTCTGTGCGTGTCATCTGAAGGTTTCTACCAGCACAACTGACGTTTTGCCTCCAAGTACTCTATTTTTACAGTATCTTGAGGAAACTGCCAGCATGAAAGCTGGAGGCCATGTTGTTAGTGTGATTGAATCCTTGAAGAGTTTGGTATTTGCATCATATCAATTGAATAAATTATTCTCTGCATTGTGGAGGCTACAGGATGAGAGGGAGTTTCTGTCCAACTGAAGTATCACACTTGAAATCTCATTGACGTTCTTACACTCAGAAGGTTGTTTATGTATGACAAAAATTTCTAAATACTTGTAAAAGTAGCTTTGAAGAGGAAGGTTTGGATGAAGCTTGTTTTACACAGGATTATTTTCAGTTTTGAAACCATTACAGTAGTGTCTGAACATGCTTCAGTGCCAATTAACCAGAAGTTAATATTTTTGCCAGTGGAGAGAAAATTTTAAGTGCTGTAAAATATGTAATTGAAGATTCACACTGCGGTATTGCCTCACACTACGCAAGCTAAATCTCATCCTGCTATAAACATTATGAAGAATCAATAAAATTTCTTATTTTCATTGTCCTGGTGTCAATAACAAATGAACTTCCCTACAATAGGTATGCAACTTGTCCTCTGCCTTCCTCTGCCACTAGTTTTCATTAAACTTTTAGAAAAATGACTGTCCTTTAAAATTGGAGTTTTCCTGTCATGTCTAGGTGAAATTAGCCAGTATTTTTAGAGGGCTAATGGGAGGCCAGGAAAATCATGCACATGAATACAATGCTTATTAACAAAAGTTGTAGAAAACCAGACCAAACTTTTGCTTCATCTTCTCTTAACGTGACCAGGGTGTGGTGGTTTGGCAGTGCTATAAGAAATCATGTGTTGAACTGTAAAGTATGTAAACCTGGTATCCTAGAGTTAATCTCTTGTACCTTTTGCAGGTGGAGATTTACATTTTACCTTTATATATTTACCTATGGAGTACGGTTCCTGAAAAAGGTAGGCACTTATATTATTATGCTTTCATAACACATCACAGATTTGTTTGAAGTCTTGTATACCTGTAATACAAAGCACAGGCACAGAAGTTATGCTGACGAACAATAGAAGTTAAAATTTAATTTACTTTCATAGAATGGTTGCTGCTGGCATTGGTAATGAATATTTAACAAAGTAAAGAAAAAAAAATTGGTATAGCAACATTCCTAGTTCACTGTTGCTGTTCATTATAGGCATTAAGCTAGCAGTAAGGCTTACCAGATTGTTCATCTCAATTTTTGCATCACCCTTGTTAAATGCCTCTTGCAGAGATTGCTTTTATTAATAAACAACATCTATTAGTTTTTATATAATGCTATTTCTTGCCTCATGTAAGGTGGGACAAAGTTTCCATGGAGTTTCTCATCAATGCTCAGTTTCTGGTGACTTAAGCAGAGATGGGTGTTGATAGCTTCTAAATGCCTTGACATAGGTCTGTTAACTCTGCCATAGAGAGTAATACAGATTTATGATGAAAACTGGTTTACAAAGTGACTAGTTCTCTGGAGTTTTGTGCAAGTCAGGCTGTATTTGTGTAGTTCTGAGAGGTGAAATCTGGGGATGGTGTGGTCTGAGTGCATTCATATAGTCTTACCCTTCATTTTGGACAAAAATTTGACACAACAAATACATCTTAAGTGTATCTGGTGCTTTGTATGTAAAAGCTATTAAAAAGATCCTCATCATTTTTATGGTTGTAATTCTTGAGGCTGTCCCAGTTGCCAGTCAGCTTGGCACCTGTGGGACTGATGATGTACCTGTGCAGAGAGGGAGGACATCAGAGCTATTCTCAGATATTTAACAGTAGTCAGCCCCAGAGGAAGAGTGTGCATCAGTCCTCCAACAGACCAGAGCAGCATGTAGTGTGAAACCTCTCCCTGCTTCCTTGAATACTTAGGCTTTGTGTGTACTTCATCCATTAGCATGCTGTATGATCATCATCTGGTTTCTGTGTTCTGCCTTTGATTCCATCCATGTCTGTGGTATGAAGTGCAAGAACGGTTTCAATAAGCAATTGTCACAACCTGAAAGGTTCCTCAACCTGTGGGTGGGCAACCATGGGTTCATAAGACTCTGTAACACACAGGGACACAGAGGTTTTATTGTTTGAATTTCTCTATTACAGATTACCACAAATACCACAAAAATCACCATTAACAAGTGTCTCAAAACCACAAGTAGAAAGCATTCCTATAATTAATAAAGGGCATCTTTCTCAGCACAAAAAAGTGTCTGTTCTAGGAAAATCTATTGAATACTAGTTTTTCTAAAGAATAAGAAAAATAGAGTAAATGCACATTTTATTACAAGCCTTTGTGAGCTGTTTCTAAAGGCTGAGTTGGCATGCAAAGTGCAGGGTGTCTTCCTCCCTATTCAGCACATCACAGCAGTTTGAGGAGGGCTGGCTGACAGCATGGTTGTTTGAACAAGACAAACTATTGCTTGCTTCACAAGTTTAAGAAGGTTCGGTTGGGTAATTTTGCTGTAATTTTAACTTTCAACATGTTTAATTTTTACAAAGAGATTTTGTTAATTATGTAATTGTGTGGGGTTTTTTTAATGTGTTGTTTTTACACCATGTTGTAAATGTCTTGCAACATTTTATGTTATTGTTGTTATTCCAGTGTTCTGCTTCCTCTACTCATATCTTTCACGTAGGAATGTATGTAAATCAACAAAATTATGATTGTGATAATGGTACTAGGGAGATGATGATATAAATATAGAGTAACTAAAAGAAAATACAGGCTTTTTGCTGTTCATCAAACACCAATGATTTTTCTAGATCCACTCAGGGAAGAAGTCTAGGTGTACAAGGAATAAAATTCAGACCCTCGATTCTGGAGGGGGCACTACGGTACTAAAGTGAATAATCTTTTTTACTTTGTATTGGTTTTCACAATGGAATAATTGCAAAGAAAGACTTAATTATTTCCTTAGGAAGCTACTGAACAAATTTAAGTATAATTAATTCTCAAAAAAATTTGATTGAGCTTTCTTTCAAGAAGCTGTTTTGCCTAGAGAGAAGGTTAATTTTATAGTCAGTGCTGTCTTGCTGTGCTAGTGCTACAGTAGAAATCTGCATCTTTTCAAATAACAAAGTCTGTTTCAGACCATCTCTACAATACCTAGTGCAGAAGACAATATAAGAATATAAGCATGGTGAGTGAGCCCAGGTGCAACAGCACTCGCAACAGATGCAGTTCCATCACAGCAACATGTGCTGCCAATGTCCAACAGACATTCCTGTTTGGAAGAACAGAATATGCTGTCAGCATATCACCACAATGAAAATACTAATTTTGAGTTTGTTGTGGTTTAACCCCATCAGACACCTCATTGGCTCCCTCCTCCACCTGCAGTGAGATGGGGAGGAAAAAGGAAAAAAGTAAAACTCATGGGTGGAGATAAGAACTGTTTAGTAACTAAGATATAATATAATTATAATGGTAACAAAAATGAATATAGCAAAGAGAGAGAGAAATAAAACCCAAGAAAAGACAAGGGATGCACAGTGCAGTTGCTCACCACCCACACTCACAGCCAGTTCCCCCAATTTGCTAAGCATGATGTTCTGTGGTATGAAATATCCCTTTGGCTGGTTTGGGTCATCTGCTCTGGATCTGCTCTCTCCCAGCTTCTTGTGTACCTGCTCTCTGGCAGAGCATGGGAAACTGAAAAATCCTTCATTTAGAATAAGCACTACTTAGCAATAACTGAATATCAGTATGTTGTCAACATCATCCTGTGGCTTGGACAGCAGCACTCTGCGCTGGGTTAGGAACTGGCTGGAGGGCCGAGCCCAGAGAGTGGTGGTGAATGGTGCCACATCCAGCTGGCAGCCTGTCACTAGTGGTGTCCCCCAGGGATCAGTGCTGGGCCCCATCCTGTTCAATATCTTTATTGATGATCTGGATGAGGGGATTGAGTCCATCATCAGTAGGTTTGCAGATGACACCAAGCTGAGAGCAGATGTTGATCTGTTAGAAGGTAGAAGGGCTCTGCAGAGGGACCTTGACAGGCTGGACATATGGGCAGAGTCCAACAGGATGGCATTCAACAAATCCAAGTGCCGGGTGCTGCACTTTGGCCACAACAACCTCATGCAGAGCTACAGGCTGGGGTCAGAGTGGCTGGAGAGCAGCCAGGCAGAAAGGGACCTGGGGGTAGTGGTTGACAGCTGCCTGAACATGAGCCAGCAGTGTGCCCAGGTGGCCAAGAGAGCCAATGGCATCCTGGCCTGCATCAGGAATAGTGTGGCCAGCAGGAGCAGGGAGGTCATTGTACCCCTGTACACAGCACTGGTTAGGCTGCACCTAGGCTGAGGGAGCTGGGACTGTTTAGCCTGGAGAAGAGGAGGCTCAGGGGTGACCTCATTGCTGTCTACAACTACCTGAAGGGAGGTTGTAGCCAGGAGGGGTTTGGTCTCTTCTCCCAGGCAACCAGCACCAGAACAAGAGGACACAGTCTCAAGCTGCACCAGGGCAGGTTTAGGCTGGAGGTGAGGAGAAAGTTCTTCACAGAGAGAGTGGTTGGCCATTGGAATGTGCTGCCCAGGGAGGTGGTGGAGTCACCATCCCTGGAGGTGTTCAAGAGGGGATTGGACGTGGCACTTGGTGCCATGGTTTAGATAGTCATGAGGTTTAGGGTGACAGGTTGGACTCGATGGTCTTTGAGGTCTCTTCCAGCCTTCTTGATTCTATGATTCTATGATCATTCTCACACTAAATCCAAAACACAGCTACTAGGAAGAAAATTAACCCTATCCCAGCCAAAATTGGGATGGACTTTTGAAATCTAAGCTAATGCCTAGCTGATACATAATTTTGGATAGTTGCATAAGATATTTGAACACATTTTGTCTTTCGAACTTACAAATATAATAAGAATATATTTTTTAAAGGGAAACAGAACAGATTCATTAAGGTTGGATGTTTCAGTTCAGTTCCCTGATTTGAGAAAGCTGTTTTTGCCATCTTCAGTGGGAAGTGCTCCTTATTAATTGGTCTCTACAACTTTTGCTATCCCTTGAGAAAAGTGACCCAAATTGATTGTAACAAAGCCTCTCTAACAACACTGTGCTCAGTGCATTGCTCTTTTACAGTTTCTTTGTCAGCTCTTGAATTGTCAGGCAACAAAATACTCTAACTTCTACATTACTGTCCTTCCCTCCAGACTTTACTTAATCTTCTTGCAGCCTGCTGCTCCTTTGTTTAGCTGTGTATGTTACTGACCTGATGCATTTTTTTTGTTTGTTTACATTTATCTGTCTTAAAAATTTGAGAGTGAGATTCATCTTCACCTACAAGACTGGCATGGAGCCTGTCAATTACTTAAGCAGCATTTTGAGCTAATTTAGAGGCCCTTTGCTTTGTGCTGGCCCTTTGCCTAACGGGCAGTTTCACCTTTTGGATTGTTTCTGAAAACACTGTTCTCCTAATGACCACAGCAGGTTAATCACTGCTACTTTATTATCTGCTGTCACCATCCCTATTTGCTGCATAAAGCAGTATTACCGCACCAATGCAGTATGGGTAGAAGGGTGGACGTAGCTGTGTTCCCTTGTGCCCACCAAACTGCCCAAGGAAGTTCTAACCAGGGTACTCTGGAACACCATCTGTGGAAAGAATGTTTCTAGGTCTTTTGAGGCTTTGTAGAGCTGACAAGCTTATCTCACTTTTTGGGAAGACATGACCAAATTTAATAAGCAGTAAATAGTTAGCAGACTTACTGACTCTCTTTTAGTTCTGGAAGTGTGATACAGTCAGCGTGGCACATGTGCCACTGTTAATTTATTTTTAAAATGTAGTAATTAATTGCATTAAAGTTTTACATATGCCTGGCTAGTGCATTTTACAAGGAGAAAGAGCCCTGAGGTTTCAGCTTTCACTTTTATTTCCTTACAGAAGCACATGAAAGCTAATAAAACTGTCATTTAGAGCAATCGTAGCTCTCTCTAAAATACTGTGGCAAGCTTGTCTTTGTTACTGTCCATGTCTGCAGTTAACAGCTTATCTAGATTAAAAAAATGTCTGCACCAAATAAAGCATCCTATAAGTCTTTGTAACAGCTGCACATGGTATGATGTATGAATTCTTTTGCTGTGCTGTAATTGCTGAGTACATTGCTGGAAACTTAAAAACTTTCTTCTTAGTGAAAGGAGTTCCAGTGACAAAATGTTTTGCTTATCGCTAACAGGAGCAAGATAACATTTCTGTTCCTTCAGTAATATTTGCAATTAAATCAATGGTTATTTGTCTCATTAAGAGTTAATGGTCTGGTTGTGCCCCCACTAAATGGAAAAATCATCATTAGCTTCGGTGATAAAGAACTTTTGTTACTTGCTCCCTGACCCTTGGTGTTAAGCAATATGCTGTAGAATGAAAAACCTTTACAAACATCTGGAAGCAAAGCTTTCAGGTGACATATGGTGACATACGGTGACTTTTCACATTTCACATTCAGCTTCCTTCCTTTAATTGCCTGTGTCTTGTGAAGTCTATATTGAGCCTCGGGAACCTGAAGTTGCAAGTGGCTATCCTGCTGGGGAAAGGACCATCTGCCTGCATAAACAAATAACTTTTGATTTGCTGATTTTCAAATCTAATGCTGAAATAAGGCTGATGATAGGAAGATGCTATCACCATGTTTAAAAAAATGACAGGTGCAACAAGCTTCTGTATCTATGTAGCTGATTTGAGTGTCAGTTCTGCATCTCCTTTCCTAAGGAGTCATCCCCTGCAAGAGAATGTTGCTGTGAAATTGCAGCTGCTGGTAACAGATACGTCACAAAAAAACAGGAAAGCCATTTTGAAGTGCAGTTTCAGCTCCAAAAACCTACTGAAGTGTCATAAATTTCTGGAAGTTAGCTAGAAAAATACCAGTGTAGTATAGAGGGGTTGGAAAAACCCTAACAGATAGAGCTCCACTTCTGCAATTACGAAAGTTCATTTTTCTTGAAACTTTAGGATGTTTCAAAAGAAAGAAAAGAGCTTGTCCTCTGAGTGCACCCACTCTAGAGCTAGTCAATTACTGTGTGACAGCAGGAGATGCTCTGCTAGTGGCTTACAGTTTCTGTGCCACTTAGAGAGAAGAGGGCTTCCTAATGCTTTTTTTGTGTGTGTGAGGGTGCTTTGTTCTGCAGCTCAGCTGAGTCAGCACATTCTTTGCCTTATTATGGAATAAAATAGCAACAAGATATGTGCATATGTAATAGCACTGGGAGAGTAGTTTATAGTATTTGTAAATGCCATTTTGGCTTGCTTCATGAAATCATTATATTTGGGGAAACCAGTATCTCTGTGATGAAGTGTGAATTCATTTCCCTGTGGGAAGTGAGACTGGGGCATGGAAATAATGGGATGTTTACGTGGAGTGATGTCTCATTTGCCATCCTCGTTTTGGATATTTCCTACTACTTATCTCCATATCAGTTTTGCAACTATTTAAAAGCTTCACTGTCCTGTGAAAGCAAGCTGTGTCTTGCCTCTCTTCTATCACTGATAATCCATCTTCAGTCTTCTTCAGAACATCTTGAGTTCTATTCTGGATGCAATTATATGTTCAGGTGCGATCAAGTACATCTCCATTTATTTTAGCTGTTGGAAACACTACCATATACTTCATCCTTAAAAGAAATATTTCTCTTAGCTTCTGGTCACTATGCTGTTTTGGGAAATTAAGGTTGAATTGATTTACTGTTTTAAAAAGCAAGATGTTTTCTGTTGTGAAAGACATATTTCATTGTACTCTCATCTCTTTCTTTCTCAGCTGTCTATGGTTTCAGCTGGTTTATGGAATGCTTGGCATACATTATAAATACTTTACTACACTGACTCAATAAAACAGTTTAATTCAGTCACTAATTTGTCTAACAAACAAGGAAGGTTCTCATTTCACAGCTAGTATGTGAGACCTTTTTGACACTGGTGCTATTTTCTCTTTATTGTTTCCCAAGAGCTGAGTTTTATCTCCATGGCGCAATGAAGGGTACAGTTTTGGTTGGTTACTTATTTGTGTCCCTCTTTTCCTGATTTGGTTTTTGTGGCCTTGCAAAGAGTAACCTAACCTTGAAAAGCCTGCCATGAGTGAGATTGTAAGTATATTTCTACCTGCCGTACAGCATGTGTTTTCCAGCATCCCTTTCTCAAGAATAGCCATGGAAATCTTGTGGATTATCTGAAGATGAGTAGTGAGTAGTTGGGAAGAGGTACATCTTTATCCTTGCGGTTCTCTTGGAAAGGATGGTTTGTTCTAGAGGCCTATTTCCCTGTGGTTGGTTCTGTTTTATGCAACCCAGGGCTTGTTGAAGCTGGGAGTGGCAGGACTGTTCTGGGAAGAAACTATATTCTGTATAGTCTTTCCCATATACTCCTCACTAACATCATTATTTTCTACTTTTATGTTTCCTTGTCAGATTAGTTCTCTAAAATATGAAGAAAATAAATAAAGAATTTTAACTTTGCACATTGCAGTTTCCAAAATGCTAGTGAGAACAGGGTGCTTCTGCCTCCCTTACTGATACCGTGCCCTGTCACCTGGTGGTTCAGTGAGACAGAGGGCAGGTCTGTGATCCATTGACTCTGAAAATGTAGGGAAGGTAAGACAGGGTGCAGCTGTGTTGAGGCTAACAGATCTCAGTTTTCCACCAACTTTTCACTGTAGTCACACTACAGGAGATACACATGGTAGTGTTTTCATAAGCCTAATGCTGGTTGCAGTGCTTTATTGAACTGTGATTTTTAAGAATGCTTTCAAAGTCATCCCATGAGAGAACAGGAGTGCTGGAGCAGAGGTGACTGCATCTGTAAATTGCTGTTCAGATATTCAAGTGGAGCATGTCTGTGAATAGTTTCTTTTCATAAATTTTTCTGGTTTTAACACTGAGATAGTGAAGCATGAGTTTGTGAAATATCTAACACTGTGGTTTAAACTGGAACTGTCTAGAAAACAACATGACAAGCGCTGGAAGTGGGAGGTTTGCTTCCAGAGCCCTTGCTACTGCCTTCTGTCTCCTTCATTCTTAAATTATTTCAAACCCTTGGACATCTGTTGCTATGTTTCCTTCCCATGTTACACCTGAAAGGTTGTGATATTATCTATTACTGAAACCTTGTAATTATTTTTGTTCACTGAACTTATGTGCCCAATACTGAATAAATACTCTCATTTAAATGAAGAATGTCAGAAGGCACTCTTGAGTCCTTTTCACACAATGCTGATATTTGATATTTTGTTGTGCTATTAACAGAGGGATAATATGATATGTGTGATGCTCAGGGAGGAAATGAAGCCAGCCTTTGGCGGATTGTACTCATTGTAAAATAGATTTAGACTCTCTTAGTTTGTTTATTTATTGTTGGTTGGTTGTTTTTTTTTTAAACCAGAAAACAAATTGCTCGATATCTGTAAGTGATTAAAATTGTTAAACTAAAATTATTTCAGATGGTCAGTCATACTGTTACTCCTTTCCATTAAAGCAGGGCTGAGCATTAGGTGTTAAATAAAGCAATTTCTAGGTCATGTTACCAGCAGGAAAGAACACTCATGTCGGAGTCTCCTAAAGGATGCTATTGTGGAAAAGGGGAAATGCCATATTACATTTTTAAACAAGTATCATAAGTGGAAAAGGTTTTCAGTAAGATCAAAGTTAGATCCCATCTAATGGAAAAGGAATTTGTGTCAGATATCTCTTCAAAAGGACATAGAAATTGTTGAGGGCATTCAGGGGAGATTAATAGAGTGCTTTGGATGTCTGAGATCTAAATCATGAGTCATGCTGTGTGAAAAATCAAAGTCAGGGGAGAAATTTAATTTTAAATTACTCCAACACTTTTGTGTACTTTGGGAAGAAAAATGAATGCATTTTGGACAACGAGGATTCTTAAGAGAAAGCCAGTTAGCATAGGAAATTCATTGTGTAAGCTGTCGGAAATTAAAATAACAACTGGGTCAGGGAAAAGAGGGCAAATCTAAGGTGGCTGAAAAGAAACAGGAGGGTTTTGAAACATGATACAGAGAATGTTAATGTTATCCTATCCTAACAGGTAGCTGATGGCAACACGACTTTCAAATGTAGACGGGACAAATTGGACATAAGCATGGTGAGGAAAAGCAACATGCTAATTTAAAAAATGGATCTAGATTTGAATTCCACTTTTTCTGCTTGGAATCCAGCTGGGGGTGTTTAGTAACGTCAGAATAATAAGTCAGTACTCAGAGACTTGGAGACTTAAGCTGGTATTGAGACATACACAGCATCTTATTACTCCTTGGCAGCCCAGCTTTATGAAAGATAAAAAATTTTCAGTGTCCTATATATAATAATGGCGGATTCAGAGGAAGTACTTCCTGAAGTGTTTTATTTGAACAACGTTCTGATAAAATGGTTTTAATTCATGAGGAAATTAAGGTGGTTCATTCATACCTGTAGCAAAGTATCTAGCACAGCACTCATCTATTGACAGGAGCTTTTTATATTTTGCTGTTCAGGTGAATGATGCAGTCCTATTTTCCACAGCTAATTAAACTTGAGCAAAGAGTACACACTTGGATATAAGAGCAGGTTTTTAATAATCTGACAGATGCTTTGACTTGCTGTTACTAAGTTGAACTCAATAACAAGGCAGTGACTTGGATCAGGATAGCTCTATCTCCATTTTAACTAGTATAACCTGTAGAGCAATACATATTTTTACATCATAAGGGCTTCAATTCATAAAGCTGCTTCACTGTACCCTTAAAGTAGTAGGGAAAAGAAGCTTGCCATTTAATAAATATATTATCTGTGAAGTCTGTTGTTTGTTTGGTTTGGGGTTTTGTTGGTGTTGGGGTTTTTTGTTTGTTTGGGGTTTTTTCATATAATATTACATTCCAGTGTCACACCTCTCACAGCTTTCTCACTTCTTCTGTCTGTTGATGGTCTCAGCTGCTGGCTGTTGAACTATGACAGAAATTATGGGGAAATACTGCTTTAAGTTCAAATCTAATTCAAAGATTTGCATCCATTTTTTTAACTGCTGTTATCTCACACATGACTTCAGGAGTTTCACCGGGGATTTTGTGGGTTGGTTTGTTGTTGTCATACCTCATCCCTAAGAGCAAACTCTTTCCTTTTGCCCAGTTGCTCCAGATGTTTGCTGTGACCAAAATTTGCTGGTTATGGTTTTATACTAAAACTTAATATAAATTTAGCAGTTCTAAAACACAAGCATAGTTCCTCTGTTCTCTTCTCTACCAGCTTGTTGTTTTAAAGATCAATTGCAGAAAAACACAGCAAGTTTTATCTGAATAGATCCACTGTGAGGATGACATGAAAAAAAGCAAAAGGTTTGTGTCTGTGTACTTCCTCAATGGGAGGGGAAGATGGAAAACAAACAGGAAATGAATGTAAAATGTTATTTGGGTTTAGACATTTCTAAATATTTGGGTAATGTTTTTTGGCCATATTCCTTTGCTCTAGTGAAGTCAGTGTTATTATGGTCACATGGCATTATTACATACATCAAGAAGTAGTTCAGTAGTAAAGATGCTTGCAGCCCCAAGACTAAATTGCCCTAATGCTATATATATGCACTAACTTCAGAAAAATGAGTTGGTTTCAGGAATGGGAGGGGAAGAGGCTGCTTTAGTTTGTCTTCACTTGTTGTTGCTTAGGGTTATGCTTTGTTTTGGCTCTGCCCAGTGGCTGAAGTGCTTAGAAATACTCATTTTTAAGTGACCATCTATCTACTGGGAATAACACTGGTGTGGCTGGAGATGGGTGCTTTCAGCCTCACTGTTCCAACAACCTGTCTGAAGGAGCTCTGCTACCTTGATGGGTGGGACTTCATGATGTGTGTGTTTAGAAGCAGTCAGCTCTTCTGTCAAGGTTTTAGCAACGGCACTGAGTGAGGAATTCTCTGCCCAAAGGTTTCCTCACCAGTTGCCCACAATGGCACCATGTGATTGAAACACACTCTTACCTCTTTGCCTTGTGACCTACAGAAATCCTGACTTTCCTATTAAAAATTTTGCAGTTGCAATGCCTTTCTAATTTTCAGAGTGTCAGGGATGATTTTGAGATCTTGCTGCAATGTTCCTTTACAAAGGCATAGCAAAAGGCAGCATATGGAGGAGAAGGAGGTGGAAGGGGCCTTTGTTTTTTCTCTGCATGATGTTTTCCCAGTAGGCAGGATAGGTTCATAAATGTCACAGTCTTAAATATCTGGTTTTGTACATGAAGTTGGACCTCAGTGCTCTTTTAGTCAGGAGTTGTTGTTTTGTCATTACTAAAACTTGTCCATATGTGTCTTTGTGGGCTGCATGTAATGATGGAGCATGTTGTGTGTCAGTGAAGCAAGCCCCTATGGCACACTGAGTGTCCTGCAAAGCAAAGCAGCACCCTGGGGATTTCCAAAAGTCAGCATCAGGAACATGATGAAGGACGTGGTAAACACTTCCCATCAGCACACGGCATGGAAGTGAGCATCTGGCCAAAGTCCAGGTGATGCACTCTTCTGACAGAGCAGCCCCAGACAGGAGCTATAATTACAGAAAGTAGATATGTAATGATGAATTTAATTATTAACCACTTTCCTGTATGCCTTTGAGTAACCATAGTATCAGAGCAGAGAGCACTGGAAACCCTGGAGCTTTGTTTAAGCTGCATCCTGTGGGAAAATGAGGAGTAGTCTGAAATTCTGCAGCTCTGCAGTGATCTACCAGGGGTGAACTGTTCTAATCATGCTTTTTAATAATTTTTTGTTGGGATTTTTGGTAGTCTTTTAAAGGTCATCCTTCTACCAAGGTATGGGTTACCAATTATAGAATCATAGAATTGTTCGGGTTGGAAGGGACCTCAAGGATCATCTAGTTCCAATGCCCTCTGCCATGGGCAGGGGCATGTCACACTAAATCAGGTTGCCCAGAGCCACATCCAGCCTGGCCTTAAAAACCTCCAGGGATGGGGCTTCTACCACCTCCCTGGACAACCTGTTCCAGTGTCTCACCACCCTCATGGCAAAAAACTTCCTAACATCCAATCTGAATCTATCCATTTCTATTTTTTTTCCATTCCCCCTAGTCCTATCACTACCTGACACCCTAAAAAGTCTCTCCCCAGCTTTCTTGTAGGCCCCCTTCAGATACTGGAAGGCCATAATAAGGTCTCCTCAGAGCCTTCTCTTCTCCAGACTGAATAGCCCCAACTCTTTCAGTCTGTCCTCATAAGAGAGGTGCTCCAGCCCTCTGATCATTCTTGTGGCCCTTCTCTGGACACGTTCCAACACATCCATATCTTTCCTGTAATAGGGGCTCCAGAAGTTACAAACTTCATCACTCTCTCTTTACAAACTAAGACCTATTGTTGTGTATTGTCTGTTTAAATAAAATTAATTCATAAATATCATCTTAGATCCAAGTTCTAGGCTAATTGACGTGATCTGGCTCTGCAGTCAAAAAATACAAATTAAAAAAAGCTGTAAAGCTAATGAGTTTACAGCTGCTTTGCTCCAACAAAGTGCTCGTCTGAATGTGTCCACTCCTTTTTAGGCACTTCTCTTACTGTGCAAAAATATGTTGAGTAGGAAACCTGTTACCTGCAAATAAATATGATCTTCAGCCTGCTTTATATAATATTTATACAGACCTTTAGTTGCTATAAACTCTCAGCACCACTGGATGCCCACCTTCTCATGACAATGGTAGCACTACACATGAAGGCAGAAGATTTTTGAAGTTTTGCTTACTGCAAGGCAACTATCAGAGGAAGTGTCAAAGGAAGAAGGTACACATGTGAGAGCAAATATTTTGAGGGCTAGTCCTGATTAAGGAACAGATGGTTGGCTGGTCATAGCAGGGGGAGGAGATGCTAAAGCCACCAACTTCTTCAGCTGAAACAGTTCTCACTTCTGTTCAATACATGCAAAGCCCCAATATTAGGACCCTTCCAGATTCTGTAGGATTGTCTGTTCCTTTTCTCATCTCCATTTTTGACATCATTTGGAAGCAGAAATGACATGTTTATCACACAGAATATAAATGCTAGATATCTACATCATATTTTTAAAGGGAAAATGGATGTATGTGGTGCAAGGAGCTAGCTTACTCTGCCTCTCCAGAGATCATTTTATGTAAATAAATCCAAACTCATATTTTTTTCATATTTTTTTTTACACATACATATATTTGCATTTGAAATGTCAAGTACATCTTCCAGTGATTGTTGTTAATCTTGTCCTCCTGTATATTTTATAGTTTCCGATTAGCAAAAGTATCATTTTTAATTATGTTTGGAAATCAGCAGTGCAGATGGTTGAGAGGAAGGGCTGAGCACTTTTCATTGCAAAGTATTTTTCCCCCTAACCTTGTTTCTGCAGACATGAGGAGCTAATGTTTAGAGAAAAAGAACAGGTCTGTAGAAACTTTTAATGCTCACTCAATATTAGTATCAAAAATATTGATATTGTGGGTAGAGGAAGTATACTTATGAGCAAACATTGGTGCTTCCAGAGTCAGTTTATTCTGATGTTCAGCCTGTAGTAAACAGTACCAGCCAGTTGTGTTGGCAGCAAATGATGCCAAGGTTGTGCCCTCAATGGCTGTCACAGGTGGCCAGTAGAAAATGGAAACAGTCTGATGTATTTTGTAAATCAGTGAGACTTCAGTATGATAAGTCTGTAAGAGGCAGCACAAGAAATAAAAAAAGAGCAAGGGATGGTGTTAATGTTCTTTGATCCCAATAAAATCATAGAATCATAGAATTACTAACGCTGGAAACAACCTTTAAGATCATTGAGTGTGACCATAACCCACCTACCATGACCTCTAAACCATGTCCTGAAGTGCCACATTTACAAAGTTCTTGAACACCTCCAGAGATCGTGACTCTACCATCTCCATGGGCAGCCATGGGTAGAATTTGCATTTAAGGGATTAATTTATTGAAAAATCTCCTGATTTTACTGTAAACGGGGTGGACTTTTTTTTGCAATAGGCCATAATGGCCCCAGCATGGGAAACTACAGAAGGATGCTTTTTGTGCTGCCTGGTAATCTGACTTTTTCTCTAATGTCAGTAGCCATTCAGCGTACCATGCCAAGAGGATGCAGGTGTTACAAAGAGGAGAAGAGAACTAGCAATTTAAGTAATTCCCATCTAAGTGAGTGCTTATTCAACCAAGTGATGTGCAAAAGGAATGCTCATTAATATACTGAAAAAGAAAAAGAATTGCTATAATCTCTAGCCATAGTTGGGGGGAAGTGAACAATGAGATACATTTAATTTAAGAACTTAGAAGGCTATATGCAAAAAAACCCACAACCCAACACCCCAAACAACTGTTGGTCTCAGGGTAAGAACAAATTGCACACAGCAATGGGGGGCTAAATAAAGACAAAATCTAATTAAGAGGAAATCTTCTGGCCTCTGTCGTACCATTTGTTTCTGTGAAGAGCAAGGACCTGCTCTAGCTTGATGAGAGTAGGGATATGAATGCCAAGAGACATCTTCGCCCAAAATAAATGAAGTGGATAGGACTTTGCCAAAACTAGGTATTAGCTTGACTTTAATTAGTAGTGCTAATTTCTGTTCCACTCAATGTTGCTTGTAGCTGCCTGAAACAAGTGATGTAAAGGTCTATCCAAGTATATATTAACCAAGCCAGATAAAATCTTGGGCTTTTTGAGATTGCAGTGTTTTGAGCACATATACTACGAATGCTCAGGATTTCTGTATTGTGCTGGTGGTTTTTTAGAGGGGTAAAAGTTTTCTAATTTCAAAAGCAACTTAATTTTTTTTTTATTTGCTTAAGGTGTCTAATTTTGGTTTGAAATAATTTTTTAGCATACATAGGCTTTTGTGAGACACGGGGATTCTGTCATGATGGTCCCATATTTTTAGATACTGTATTCTGATAAAAACAGTAGGCAGATTGTATTGGAAAAGTCAGGAGATTTTTCTTACTTATCTGGGAATTTAGGCAGGAATCCTTTAGAAGGTACAAGATGCCCATGTGGTCAGAAGTAAATCACATGTGTAACAGCTCTTTCTAATACTCCAAACTGCTGTGGCACAAACTGCTCTGCAGAGAGCTGGGGTTTGCTGTCATGAGGCTTAATGATGACATACTCCTGGAAGTATTTCTTCAGTATCTTAAAACTTGTTTTAAGTTTATGGGCAAAAAGAATAAATGAATGCCAGCAACACGGTATGAATTTTTTGCATTTCTCCTATTTATCTATAGGCTCACACTTCCAAGGACAAAGTAACACCAGTGCTTGTGGGTGCAACTTGCATTTTGGGATTTTCAGTTGTGCTGGGTGCAAAGAAAAATAACTCAATTGCTGATACAACAGCTTGCCATGTGATGAGCTGTGGAAGTAAATTTAGCTGCCCAAAAGCAGTTATTGGGCAAATTTGCATGGCCTCTGTGTGTGTGTGTACACGTATTTATATTTACAGACACAAAGCGATTCTGTAGATTGTGTGTGGAATTCACTTACACCCCTGAGATGTTTGGTAACACATCTGGTGGCTGGCTTGCTGACAGTATAGGAAAGTACTTGCTTGTGACATGTATGACTCTTGTCCACCTCTTTGAGAACCCAGCCTGTGGCCTTTGTGTGTTTCCTCTGCTTGGTGGGTTCTGCTGGGTATATATGGATTGAGAGAAGATTATTCTTAATCATTATTATTATTGTGTGGTGAACCAAAATTTACTTTGTCAATTTAAAATAGTACTTCATCAGTTCCGTGTATTGCCTGCCCGCTAAAATACAGACAAAAACACCTTCCAACCAAGTCAGCTGTCTGGGGCACTGAGCACAAATGGAAGAGATTTTGTTGTACTACTCTTTTTTCCCTCTGGTTATTATCAAACCTGACCTTTTCACATGCTACATACTTGCAGTACTTTGAGCAAGACAAATGAAGATTTTCATTGCTTCGGGGCATCTGAAAGCCAGGGCCCAATTAGAAGCTTTCTCTAAAGATAAGTGAATGGAACAGTGGATGCAAAGCAACCCAGAGCTTATGAGTAAGCATGCATACATCCCAGATAATTTATTGCATTTGTCGGGTTTTTCCCCCAAATCCTCAGTCATTCCTTTGTCTTAAGAGAAGTTCTATTTCTGAAGGAGTTCTTCAAAATTGCTCCCTTTAATCACAAGAGTTGGAGAAAGAGTTGGTGGAGCTTTTGACAGATATTCCTGTAAGGAAACAAAAATAATAGAGATTTGTTCCTTAGTGCTGTTAGTGACAGCAGATTCCACAGCTATTTATCATCCTCCTCTGACATTGATACTGCACTGATTAAGCACTGCACCAAAATGTAGTAAAGCTTAAGTTTACATCTGAAGTCCTTTCTGTTCCATAAGGGGGGGTGTCAGCATTTTAGAACTGGAATTTTATGACTGACATCATTGGTACTGAAGTTTTAGTATTCTGTTTTCATCTTACAGATAACCTTTTTGTTATCAGGATCTTTGCATTTCCTCTCTCCTCCAGTCCCCTCAGGTTCCTCTCTTCCTCAGAGATTATATACCCATAAAATGGAAATCTGGGTATTCAACATGCTGTGGAAACCGTAGCATACCTTTATGATGACTAAAAAAGGATGTGTTGAAAAGCCACATCACTGACCTTCCCACCTATCATGGGACTTTTCAGGAAGAGATGGGATCTGCTCTATGGTGAGCTTGCCTGGTGTGAAGAAGTTCACAGACATAACCTGTGTGCACATGCAGAATTCAGCTTAACCCTGAGAATGTCTTTTCTGATTAATCCACCCTTCATCAGTGTGCCTAGGTGTTACACTGCAGACTGTGTGGCCATTTTTAGAATTTTCTCCTTCCTGCTGAAGCCTGCATTGAGTATCTCACAGCTGTGAACTAAAGAAGATGCTTCTTGTTCCGACTATAACCGTGCTCTTTACGGAGAAGTTAGGTTTGATCTAAGACTGTGTTCACTGTGCAGATCAGGGGATAAGACTGTTCTTAAGCCAAGCTCTTTCTCTACCTCTTCCCAAAAACCCTCCAGGCAAAGAATAACCAAAGTCTCTTGCTGCTACAGCTGTTAGAGCCAACTCAGAGATGCCACAAGACGAGTCAAGGAGAGGGGACACTGGGGAGCAAAGAAGGTGGTGTAGGTGCCCTGCTGTCTTAGCCACTGTTACCCACCTAGGATCCATTAGGTTTCTGAGCAGCTACTCAGAAGCATTTAGTTTGAGACAGCAGTATGATTTTTGTGAGCCTCATGTGGGTCAGAAGAGACATATGCTCTGCAATGTGTTGGTCTTTGAGGCTTGATGCACGTATTAGATTGTCAATTTGTAGCAACATTTCAGGCTTTGTGGTTACGGGTTTCTCCAGTGAGGCCTATTTTATTTAGTATTCAGCATTTTAATTGCACGTAAACCCCTGTATGTGCAGCTTCTACAGCAGGCATCTCTCTGAAGAAATCTGAGGATGTCATAATATTTCAAAGAAAAACATTTTCATTTTTTTCCTAGCACTTGTAATTTAGGTAGCAAAATAATTCGGTAGGAAGCATCTCTCTTATCTCTTGTTAAATCTGATACGGAAGACAGATACAGCTTTTCAAACCTGGCTAAAACTATAAATTATCCTATAATATTTGGATGGTTCTAGTTTAGACAGCTGTCAGACAGAAATATTTCAGGGGCACTATCACTTCCCTGCTTCCATTGGCCACACTATTCCTGATACAGGACAGAGTGCTGTTGGCCTTCTTGGCCACCTGAGCACACTGCTGGCTCATATCCAGCCATCTGCCAACCAGCACCCCTTTTCTGTCAGGCAACATTCCAGCCAATCTTCCCCAAGCCTGTAGCATTGCATGGGGTTGTTCTGACCCAAGTGCAGGACCCAGCACTTGGCCTTATTCAACCTCATACAGTTGGGATTGATCCAGGCTGTCCAGATGTCTCTGAGGAGCCTTCCTCCCTTTGAGCAGATCAACACTTCCACCCAGTTTGGTGCAAATCCTTCCTGTCTAACCTGAGTCTCAGCCTTGGGCTTTAACGTTCTGCTTAGTGTGCATTTGATTTGATGCTCATCCATTGCATTTTGCAAGAGTTTATTACTATGCTGTGGCTGGGCTGAGCTGCTCCACCTGATGGTAACAGTAAGAAAATGCCATCTCATGATGTGTTTGTAATCAAGTGGAAGTACTGAATGCTCTGAGGGTATTTGTGCCTTAATGCAAGAGACTTACTAGTGATGTTCTGCGCCTTTATACTTGGATGTAGAGCAGTTAAGGTAATGTAAAGGAGTTGCACAAAGATCTGGGATCCACATTTTTCTTTCTTATTTCTAGAGAGATACACATTGGGTGGGTACTTGTACTGTAGACATGCTTCTCAAAGTCCAGATTCACCCAGAACCTGAAATGCTGCTGTGCTTTACAAGACATGCATATCTGAAAGATGTTTTGCTTGTGCACAAAAATGGAAGTGTGGCTGCCTGGTAGCTGTTGATTCAGTCATGTTCTTATTACTCATGTTCTTAATAGTTGAATATGTTGGGTGAAGAGCTTGCCCATATACTGTTTTCTATCTTGAGTCCATGTAGTTGCACAGGAAAGGAGGTAAAAACTAAAGACTTCTGACAGAAACACCCTGCTTACAAGAAAAGATTTAAAGTGCTTTCTGTGGCATTCAAAGAGAAATAATCACATACATCTTGTGCAGACAGCAAAGAAATGGGAAGTATAACAGAGCTACATGTTCCCAAGTCTTTGAGTTTGCTCAGCTTTTTGCAATGCAAGAGTCTGTAGATATATATTACAATAAATTTGTCTCTGCTACCTTTCATGAAACCTTAGGATATAAGACAATTTTATCTTACAATAGCAAGATCTCTGGGCAGTTGTATATTTAGCCAGGAAATCAAAAGGTTTGATTTTGGTATCTTGAGCTGATGTGGTTGGGATGAAGGATGGATCCTGTTTGAAAGGATGCTCATACGAAGTAGCATATGCAAAGAACATTCTTAGAAATATTTGGGCAACCTAAGGCTAAGATTTCCTTTCCTCTTAAGAAGGTAATGCAGGATCTGACCACCTGAACACAAACTGGTTATGTTCAGCCTGCACTTCTGCAGAAGTAAAGGTTATGGTGCACCAACCAAAAACCTCTGTGAACAGGAAGCTGTCTTTTTTTCCTTCACTTGTATTAGCCATGTACACTTACATTGCCCAAAATGGTGTGTACAGACTGTTTTTGTTTGTTTGTTTGTTTTCTTTCTCAGACACCTTGGCTCTGGAATACCAGACAGTGCTGGAATGGGTATCCATATCAGGTAAAAGTCACAGTGCTGCCTATAACCAAACATGACAGCTCACAGAGCTCTGAGTTTATTACAGTGCTTTGTGTCAATTTGTTAGTGTGAATGGGCTACTCAGCATTTCAGAATATCACTAGATGTTCCCTATCCTGTTGGAGTTCAAGATGGGAAAGATTAATTTAGCTGTCACACTTGTTTTGGAATGAAGCACAGGATCTGAAAACAGATCTTGGAAATCTAACCATGAAAGCAGACATCTGCAGCAGTGGTAGAATGGGCATTTTTTACAGAACTCTGAGGATAGTGGAAGTTTCTAATTTCTTGTAGAAATTGGCCCAGAGTTACTGTAGAGGCAGTCATATGGATCATCTGGGTGACCACTTACCCATAAGCACAGAACAGTCCCATAGAAGTTAAGAACTGAAACCTAATGCTTAAACGAAGTTAAACACACACCACTGATCCTTTCACAGACCATGATATATTTAGAATTCCCCTATATTATCATTGTAACTGGGTTTAGAAAACACTAGTGCTATTGTTAATAAATCAGCTGACAGTCTTAATTGTTTTACTAGAAATTTTCCCCAGTGAGTTCTCTTGAAATAATGAATACAATAGTTGTGGTTCATTCATATTCTTCCCTTTTTTAATTACATCTAATTAAAAACTTACTGGCAGTCTCACTAAATCAGAAAATTATTATACTGGCCCAAGAAATGGCTTTAAAAGATTGATTTTGAGTGTACACATTTTTGTTAAAGCATAGGCATATGTCTATATTTAAATAACTCAGAGCATTCAGTGGGCAGCTGAAGACTGTTTTTCAGCTACAAAGTGGTCTGCAAAAGAGAATGGGAATAAAAGAGGCAACTGGAATGTCTCTTGCTAATAGAAATAGCTCATGCCATGCTTAAGTGCATGGTTGTGCCAGTGCAAACTGCTCAGGAGATGGTTAACCTCTCATGAGATGCCTTCAGGAACTTCTCCTGTGCCAGTGCCCCTCTCTCTCACTGTGGTGAAAGACATGACTAGCAGGGAGGCAAACTGAATGGAAATTAGAGTAGCTCTTAGGACAGACTTACACTGGGTGCTAAATATCTTACACATGCTGCTAATGACCTTATTTGAAGTTACCCCAGACTGATTTTTGGTTATTATTATTTCTGTCACTTTTAAACATCTATGTAATCATGTTAAGCAAGATGCCTGGATACATCTATTTTTGTCTTTCCAAGTGTTAACTTGTTCCCTGAAAATAGTTACCTTTTTTTAAAGTAGGCTTTTATGTCAGAAAGAAACTTGTTTAAAGCTTACAGCCTTTTTGTCACGAGAAGATGAGATTATACGCTAGCATTACTTTTCTCTGATTTGCTCTAGCACTGTTTCTTTTGCTGTGCTTCACACCCACATTACCAATGTACAGACGGATAGTGTAAGTAATCTTTTAAAACAGACTTTGGAGTATTCAGAATTTAGTTTGTTCCAGGTTCCAAACAGACAACACCATACTTTTTTGGCATTACAATATTACAGTACTGTCGAGATTAAAACATAAGAGAAGGGTGTGTTGGGAAGTGTTATTTTTCCAGAGCCATCAAAGTTTGAAAGAAGCAGCCATCTCCTTTTTTTTTTTTCTTACATAGAACACTTATGTATAATTCAGTAATCCCCTTGTGATTCAACATGTTTCCTATAGACTTTAGCTGCTTGTAATGTCAGTTAGACTCTGTTAACCTTTTGTCATCTCCATCTTTCAGCCACTGATGCCTGACCTTCATTACTACTACATAGTTGAATTGTCATTCTACTGGTCCTTAATGTTTTCTCAATTCATTGACATCAAAAGAAAGGTAAGAACACTAAAAGACTGAAACATTGAAAGCCATAAGCACATATCTGTCTTGATTTGAGGAATAGTTCTATTATCTGTGCAGTGAACTGGAAAGTCAGTTCTGTCTAGTCACCACCTCTTGCATGTATTCATCACTGAGAAACTGGTGTTGATGTGCTTGTCTTACCCTGCTCTTTTTTCACTATGATGTGGGTGGTTTTGCACATAGGAAGAAAAGCCTGAGGTAATCACATTTTCAAACATCAGCCAAAAAAAATCTTCTACTCTCATACAGTGACTTGAATGGAATTGAACAGTAGATGCACTGTTTCTTCTAAGAGTTAAACAATGACATGTCAATGATAGAGCAATGCTGCCTCATAAATTTACAGTATCACTTTGGTAAGATCTATGAGAGATTTCAATTTGGTCTGCAGATGGATGATGAAAAAAGAGATACATTTAATAATCAAAATCACAGAATGTTAGGGGTTGGAAGGGACCTGCAGAGATCATCGAGTCGAACACCCCTGCCAAAGCAGTATCACCTAGGGCAAGCTGTACAGGCAGGTTTTGAAAGCTTCCAGAGAAGGACACTCCACAACCTCTCTTGGCAGCCTGTTACAGTGCTCTTGTCACTGTAAAGAAGTATGTCTTTGTTTTGAGGTGGAACCTCCAGTGTTGTAGCTTGTACCCCTTGTTCCTAGTCCTATCATTGGACACCACTGAAAAGAGACTGGCACCTTCATCTTGATACCCACCCCTCAGATATTTATAAATGTTGATAAGATCCCCTCTCAGCCTTCTCTTCTCAAGACTAAACAGCTTCAGTTCTCTCAGTCTTTATTAATAAGAGAGTTGTTCAAGTCCCTCAGTCATCCTCATGGCTCCCCATAGGACTCTCTCCAGCATGTCCCTGTCTCTCTTGAATGGGGGAGCCCAAAACTGGACACAGTATTCGAGATGTGGCCTCACCAGCACAGAGTAGAGGGGGAAGAGAACCTCCTTAGACATGCTGGACACACTTTTCTTGATGTACCCCAGAATGCCATTGGCCCTCTTTGCCATAAGGGCACATTGCTGTCCCATGGGTAACTTGTTGTCCATTAGTACTCCAAAGTCTTTCTCCATGGGGATTCTTTCCAGCAAGACAATCCCTAGTCTGTACTGGTACCAGGTGTTACTCCTCCCCAGATGCAGGACCCTGCACTTACTGTTATTGAACTTCATGAGGTTTGCCTTTGCCCAGCTCTCCCGCCTGTCCAGATTTCATTGGATGGCAGCACAGCCTGACAGGGTGTCAGCCACTCCCCACTGCACCCCAGTTTTGTATTATCAGCAAACTTGCTGAAGGTACACTGAATACCCTCATCCAGGTCATTGATCACAGGATGTAGTCTTTGGAAGGAACCTCTGGAGATCTTCAAGTTCAACCCCCCTGCCAGAGCAAGACCATATCATCTAGCACAGGTTGCACAGGAACACATCCTGATGGGTCTCTGGAGAAGGAGACTCTACAGCCCCTCTGGGGAGCCTGTTCCAGTGCTCCGTGACCCTTACAGTAAAGAAGTTCTTCCTCATGTTGAGGTGGAGCTTCCTGTGCTGTAGTTTATATCCATTGCCCCTTGTCCTATCAGAGGGCATGAGTGAGAAGAGGCCGTCCCTTCCTTCTTGACACCCAGCCCTCATATATTTGTGTACGTTTATTAGATCCCCTCTCAGTCTTCTCTTCTCCAGAATAAAAAGCCCCAGGTCCCTCAGCCTTTCCTTATAAGGCACATGTTCCAGTCCCTTCATCATCCTCGTAGCACTCCATTGGACTCTCTCAAGTACATCCCTGTCCCTCTTGAACTGGGGAGCCCAGAACTGGATGCAGTGTTCCAGGTGGGGCCTCACTAGGGCAGAGTAGAGAGGGAGGAGAACCTCTCTCAATCTGCTGAACACACTTCTTAATGCACCCCAGGATACCACTGGCCTTCTTGGCCACAAGGGCACATTGCTGTCCCATGGATAACTTGTTGTCCACCAGGACTCCCAGGTCCTTCTCCATGGGGCTGCTCTCTAGCAGATCACCACCTAACCTGTACTGGTGCAGTATTTGATGAAGATATTGGACAAAACCTGACTTAGTACTGATCCTTGGGAAACACCATTGACCACAAGCTTCCATCTGGACTCTCTGCCACTCATCGTAACTCTCTGAACTCTGTCATTGAGCCAGTTACCAACCCACCACATAGTCCAATCTAACTCACTTTTCTTGAGTCTGCCTATGAGGATGTTATGGGAGACTGTATCAAAAGCCTTGCTGAAGTCAAGATAGGCAATATCCACTGCTCTCTCTTCATCTCTCCATTTGGCCATACCTTTGTAGAAGGCTATCAGATTAATCAAACAAGATTTCCCCTTAGTGAATCCATGCTGGCTGCTCTTGATAACCGTCTTTTCTTTCATATGGTAAGAGATGGCCTCCAAAACGAGCTGCTCCACCACCTTTCCAGAGATGGAGGTGAGGCTGACAGGTCTGTATTTCCCTGGTTCTTCCTTGCCCTTTTTGAAGACCAGAGTGACACTGAGACTCTTCCAGTCCTCAGGCATCTGCCTTGTTCTCCATGGTCTTTCAAAAGTGATGATACATTTAGTCATGCCTTTATGGTTATAAAATTTCAAGTAGCTGATCATTGCTATTAAGGGACTGTTGATCAAGAAAATAAAACTCTGGCCAGATAAAAACATTTTTCCAGAATCAGTCACAGCCTGTTCCATATTCCTTCATCCAAGTTCTCTCCTCCAAGCAAAGTGCTAGCCTGTAGCAGAACACGCAGCATAACAGTCATTCTATAACAGTCCATTCAGTTATTCTTCCAGAGCTTTTTAATGTTCCAAAATAATTTAAAATATTTGGAAGGATTTTGTAATATTTTGATGTGCCTCCTTCTGCTGTCAATTAAACAATTGTAGTTTATGCTAATGGAAAAATCCCTGCTTACTAGAATTTTAGCAAGAGCATAACTCTGAAAAGAGTAAATGAAGGATCCAGTATGTCCTGAATAAATTTAACTGCAATTTGGAACCACAGTGTGCTACTGAATGTCATGTATCAGAGCTGTGTATCTGGAAAAACATATTTCTGAATTTCCAAATTTTCCCACAAGTAGGTATCTCCAGAAAACATCTACAAATTTGAAATCTGTATTGGAGGGTAAAATTTTAGGATAAATACATGTAAATTCCTTGCTTTCATTGGCTGCAGATGATAAACATACTGTTAGTCATGAGCTTGAAGTAAATAAAACTTCATTGTTTCAAAAAACATGATGCAGAGAACCAGTGCTGAAAGGAGCTGTATGATAGTAGAGATGAATTTAAATCAAGAGTAATATTGACCAGCATACATAAGCTGCAGATGCCAGCAATACTGAAGAGACATTTGACAAAACTGAAGGTCTGCAGCAGTGTTACACAATTGTTCAGGTTATCGCTGCAGACAAGTATTGTGTCTAATCAGTTCCCTTACATTCATTTTTAGTCCTCTGCACTGTGTCATTGGTTGTATTTTATTGTCTTTGTGTACCTCTTGAGGGAGAGGAAGATGTAACAGCATTGCAATTGCAGCAGTACAATTTTGCAGTATAATACATCTTTAAAGAATATTTGATTGATTCCTGATGAGTTGATTTGCTCATGGGAAAAATAACTAAACAGCATCTAGGTTCAGCACTGAAGTACACTTCTGAAAAGGGCCATTGGGAGGACCAGTAATACCATTCTCATTTAATACATCTCATGAGCAAATGGCATAGCTTTTTTCCTCATGACTTGGAGAGTTTGTACCCAATGATGAGCTGAGCATAAAGCTAAAGCTTGATCCTGTTGATAGCACAGGGGCAAGTAAACAGTCTTTTGCAAGTATGTTGCTCAGTTATATATAAATTACTTGTTACCAGAAAGTCTTTGCAGCAGGCTACTGTGAAAATATATTGTGAGATGGAGGTGGGGAAGTGGACTGGTAACAGCCATGGATTTACAGTGCTTGAACCTAGAGCACCAGATCCAAGCAGTGTCTCATGCATCTGCTGTGCCTGAGAACATCCAGTGTCCATCAGAGAACAGGAGCACAATATCTTCAGTGCAGTGATAGCTACACAAAAGCTTTTCATTATAAGCACCCTGCAGGAAACAGTGGAGATAAATAACCTACTAGGTCACTGACCAGTTTGGACTGTGGAGACACTTCTTTTTGTAGTTTAAGTGGAATTGGTATCTAGGAAGATCAGACTGAAGAAATATATTCATGTGCTGGTGTCACACTGTTGTAAAACTGTTCTGTGGCCACGGGTGAGTGCAAGCTGTCAAGGAAACCCATGATTTTGCAAATGTTAGCACCAGAAGCTTACAGTAGTTGAGAAGAAAGTAGTACAAGCTTGACAGAGACACCAGCTGTTGCAGCACCGTAACAGTTATCTTTTAAAGAGCAGTTTTAGTTTAAAAAATGTGGAAACCTCGTAACATACAAAATATGCAATGTGTGAAGCAGTGCCTATATGAGATAAGGCTCTCTGTAACTGGAAGAAGCAGGAAATTTGCCGACTGATATCAGATCAGATGCTATTGTAATACTTCATGACAGCTGATATAGAGAAGATTAACAGTTCTCAGCCTAAGAAACCTATTAGTATTTTCATGTTACTGTGAAAGGCACATTTCTATCTAAGTCTTAGTTATCATTTTAGATACTTGAAATTCAGTGGTGGCTGTGTTGTAGTCTAGAGTGATCAAAAGTACCCCAGCAGCATCGAGCACTGCAGGAATTCAGCCAAATGCTTTTATCTATCTGGGTTTTTCTCAAGGTGAGGTGTGGTAGGTCTTCTGAAAGCATTGGCACTCAGCACTGACCTAACTCCAGCACTAGTCATGATGCTTGTTGTAACTCAAGAGAAATGGACTTGCTGTATTCTATCTCCATTATTTTCTTTCTGATAGCAAATTCATGACTTAAACATTACTTCAGATTGGTTTGCTGACTTTCAAATACCCATTTGTCTTTATTTAGGTGTTATAAATTCCAGCAGATTATTTTTGCCTGGCTGCAGTGGTGTGAGCAAACTTCTTAGGCTGTTGCACAAACTGTTGGCATTAAGGCAGCAAACTGAGTAGATCGGCTATTACAGTTACATAACAGCATGTTGTTACCACAGTATCACAGTATATCAGAGGCTGGAAGGGAACTCAAGAGATCATCGGGTCCAACCTCCCTGCCAAAGCAGGATCACTTAGGGTAGTCCGCAGAGGAATACAACCAGGTGGGTTTTGAAAGTCTCCAGAGAAAGAGACTTGTTTGCATCATAAATATCACTGTGTTGCTGAAATGATGTTCTACCCTTGAAGAGTTTAATTTTCAAAGACTGCAACCTAGAGTGATTGGGGTTTTTATTATCTCTGTCCAGTTTCCCATGCTCATCTTCTGTAAAACCAGAGAGGGAAAAAAAAATCTGATTATGGGATTTTACTACTCACACAAACTCCTGTTGAGTTTTAAAAGCATGAGGCTTATTTACATGTTTTCTGGATATCTGAAGTATTGCTTGATAGTAAACAATTTGATGGGTGTATCAGGTCATAAGTGGTGTTCCCCAGGGATCAGTAATGGGGCAGTTCTCTTTAATATCTTTATCTGTGACCTGGACAAGGGAATTGAGTGCTCCCTCTGGAAGTTTGCAGATGACACTAAGATGGGGAGCAGTGTTAATCTGCTTGAGGGTAGGAAGGCTCTACAGAGGAACCTTAGGCAGGCTGAATCACTGTGCCAAGGCCAGTTACATGAGATGAACAAGGCCAAGTGCCAGGTCCTGCATTTGTGTCACAACTCCATGCAGTCGTACAGGCTCGGGGAAGAGTGGCTGGAAAGCTGCCCAGGAGACAAAGACCTAGGGATATTGATCAACAGCCAGCTGAATATTAGCCAGCAGTGTGCCCAGGTGGCCAAGAAGGCCAACAGCATCCTGACCTGTATCAGAAATAATGTGACCAGCAAGACCAGAGAAGTGATTGTCCTCCTGTACTCAGAACTGGTGAGGCTACACCTTGAATATTGTGTTCAGTTTTGGGCCCCTCACTACAGGAAAGACATTGAGGTGCTGGAGCAGGTCTAGAGAAGGGCAGCAAAGCTGATGAAGGGTCTGAAAAAAAGGTCATATGAGGGGCAGGTGAGGAACCTGGGATTATTTAGTCTGGAGAAGAGGAGGCTAATGTGAAACCTCATTGTTCTCTAAAACTACCTGAAAGGAGGTTGGAGTGAAGTGGGTGTCTGTCTCTTCTCCCTAGTAACAAGTGACAGCACAAGAGAAAATGGCCTCAAATTGCACCAAGGGAGGTTTAGAAATGGATATTAGAAGAAATTTCTTCACTGACAGAGTTCTCAAACACTAGAATAGGCTCCCAAGGGAGGTGGTTGAATCACCAACCCTGGAGGTGTTTTAAAAACCTGTAGATGAGGTGCTAAAGAACATAGTTGAGCACCAGGTTCAGTAGCATAAGATAATGGTTGGACTCAATGATCTTAAGGCTCTTTTTCAATCAAAATGATCCTATGATTCTGTGAGAATGTATAAAATTTCTACTCAGTGTTTTAACAGGTTTGTAGATTGAGGAGACCTTTCTGTGTATTCACACCTTTTCATTCCAAGCATTTGGCAATTTCTAGAGCTTTCTTTTAGCTTTCTTTTTTTTTTTTTTAATGATAGTCCACTTATTCCCAAAATAAAATGATCCATAGCTGATGATTTTCATGAATATTCCATTTTAGTTCTAGAAAATTTATGCTAAAGTTTGCTGAATCTGCATCCTAGGTCTTGTTTCAGTCTCAGTCAAAAAAAGAGCTGATTCCTTTTGTTTCAGACGAAAGGATTTTAGGTTGCTTGTTTTGCTGACCTTTATTAGAATTGTATAGGTCAAGACCTCCAGCTGATGATATTCCATTTCCTTGTTTATCCATGGTGCAGCCTATTTCCATAAAGTAGGGTGAGTAATGAAGATGATGTTTGGCCCTTCGGTGGCACTAATGCTCCATATCCATTTGGCAGTTTAGTCAGTGAGTGTGACAAGTTAAACAAACATGCAGATGCCTGGATTTCAGAAGGCTTGTCTACAAGTTGAAATCCATGAGGTTCCTCTGTTGTCTGCCCTGTGTTCTTCCCACTGATAGTGTCAGGAATAGCTTCTTTCCGCTATTCTTAGCCACATAGTTTCACGACACAGGCACATGACCTCTTCCAGCTTTTATAATTGGGGCCCACAAATCTGCTGGAAATGAATGCATCTTGTGCAAACATACATACAGGTTGAAGTACGTTTTTAAAAAGTAAAGTCCTGTTCCTGTGCACCTGCTCTTTTGCTATGTGTGGCTGAAAGTTCTTGAGTAAGCTGGGAACTCAAGTACCACTTGACATTATGGGGACTTGTACCATTAGCTTCTATGTATTTATTACCCTTATGTATAATTAAAGTCTTAACAAGCAGTATCTTCAAAACAAGAATAACAAAACTACTCTTATTTATATCAATGTTATGTTTTTCCAACAATTTCCACTATGTCAGTCCAGCATCTCTGTTTCACAGCTGGCAGTCAGATAACTTGTCTCTTTTAAGAAACATTATTAGAGGTGCCTGGACAGCATTTCTGTAAGTAAACTCATGCAGAAGTGCAGAAGACTGATGCCCAGGAGCATTAGGGTTTCTTAGGATTTATCCATATTGTCAGGAATGCCTTGAAGAGTTCCCAAGAGTGACTAGAAGTCTTTTATTTGTAGAACAAGAATGTGTTCTATAAGAGCAGAGGAGATTCTCTGCTTGGCTTCCTGCCCCTTTTGGACTGCCTATGCACTCACGTAATTGCAGTTAGAAAGAAAATGAAGAAAAGTGCCATAGCATTTGAAGGTGAAGCAAGCAAAAGATAGGCTGTAGTATAGACATATGGCAATGCTCCTATCTTACTTGTAATCCTAGGGAATAAGGTATATGCTTTGCTCTTCTGATTGTGGTAAGGTGAAACAGTGTGGGTTTGTAGGTACTGAAATTATTAAGATGCAGTAACCCTGCTTTCCTTTAAGAAAATGGATTTAAAGCAATGGCTTGTGTGACTGCTGAATGTATGTAATTGTGATCCATGCTGCTGGGCATCAAATAACCTGGCTGAGAAATGTTGACTGCATACCAAAATAGGATACAGTTCACTATTTTTAGTCTTTTTTTCCTTCCTTCCTGTCCCCCTCAGCTTTGTACTGGAGATACTGGCAATGCCCATTGATGAGTATGTGTAGGAAATATGCCCTTGTAGCACCTGATAGCATTAAACATAAAGTGATAGGCTGGAAATAGGTTCTGTCCCTGTTAGTAAGACTGCTCAAGCTACAGGTTTCTCCACAAACTTCAGGTGTACAGTGAAGCCAAGTGCTGGTAGAGAGAGGCAGTGGCACTGCAGATCCTTGGAAACTGTGGTGCCTGTGATGTGCCTGCTGCATTCCAAAAGAGAGGGATGGTGACACTGATTAGTTACTCTTCCCAGAACTGGAAAGACAAAGGAGTTGGCAGCTGTGGCTGCTGTGTATCTGGAGTTCACCCTGCGTTAGTGGAAGCTCACCAGCTCTTTCTGTAGCACCTTCCTGCCTAACACATACCCTCACTCCCTTTGCAAACCAGTCTCTAAAGATTACAGAGTATCAGTTTTGATTTCTCTGCTGTGAGCCACTTATGAGAAGACTACCACAGCTCAGGAAAATTGGCCTGCAAAAGCTGCCAGAACGCCAAAAATTCTACCTCCCAGGATGCTTGTCAAGCAGGCTGCCTGGAGGAGCTGCTGCTTCTGAGTGCCTGGATCTCTCTACCTTCAAATAACACTGTGTGAGATTCATCAGATCTGCTGAGAGCTGTGGTAGTAACTTTGCAAACAGTGCGTAGACTCACTAGTCAAATGATGTCTGTGATTTTCAGTGGTTTGATAGCATTTTCTCAAAGTTGAGTGGGTAGTTCAGCAAACTCCAGCAAGAATTCTTTAGGTCCTCTTCTCTCAGTAATCAGTCTGGGAGTTTAGGCCAGGGAGAGAAGTTATTCCTTCTGCTTTGCTTGCCCCTCAACATTTATCTGCTTCCAGTAGTTTTCAGTAGTAACAGTTACTTGCTGGCCAGATAACTCAGTTGCTGACCTCCAGCTAACCTGCAACATTTGAAAGACAGCAGATTGGATGTGACTAGAAGGTTTCATTTGAAGACTTTTTTGACCCTGTTAACAGTTTGAAGACACAGCAAATTCATTAAAAACAAATTAAAAATCTGGAACTGGGATTCTCAGCTTTGTGAAGCCCTGTTGTGCTTGACAGGTTACTGTTGATAAGTCCTAGTGCAGTGGAAATGTGTTTCTCCTTCCTTTGTAGCTATTTGAATTCTTGTGAATGGTGTGTTATTTTGCATATCATATGTTGCTTGGTATGTAAAAAATACAGTGTCGTTGGATTTGTATCTTCATATGCCTTTTCAGACTAACCTTAGCCACAAATGTTTACTTCAGTTGATTAAATTAGTGTGAACTCAGAAGTGTAGATAATGCCTGGCTTTCAATAAAATTTGTGCATTTTGGTAACATGCAGCTATAATTTTGTTCAGTCTAAGGGAAATACATAGCAGGGTATTTAATGCATTTATGTAGCAGGGGTTTTATGTAACATAACCATAATGCTGGGTTTAGAAAGCATCCATCCATTTTTGTATAAGGGTACTAAATCTCACTGTTTGCTTCATTATTTTTTGTGTTTTTCCCCTGCTTCTTGCTGCTCTAGGATTTTGGCATCATGTTTACACATCACATTGTAACAGTCACCCTGATAACCTTCTCATATGTAACCAATTTGACACGAGTGGGAACCTTGACCTTATGTCTCCATGATGCGGCTGATGTTGTCCTAGAGGTGAGATAATATGTATATCATCAGTGTCTGTACACAGTAGTCACTATTTAGAGAGCTAGCATGTCAGTAGGTGGGATCTGTTTGCTATGCAGAACAAGTATTTCCTAAGCAAAAAAAGTCCAGTTCAAGACAGTAATGGTAGTTAATACAGTCTGTTTCCTTGCTGAAATAACTTGCAGCACTGCCTCTTTGTGACTTTAGGCTTGCTTATCTCTTGATAAGTTGCTTGTACAGAGCAGAGATGGGTAATGCATTGCATGCCAGGGGGGGTTGCACACAGATTTCAAATATAACATGGCAAAGTCAAAAGCTCAAAGTTGCAAACTCTGGAAAATGGTGTCTGGGATAGAAGCTTCTGGTTGTTGACATGGTGTGTGGGCAAGAATCCTGTAACCAAAAGATTTAAGGTGTCACAGTTTATTTCTGCTGTGCTTTCCTGGGCAGAGGGTGCTGGAAAATTTAGTGTCTGTTTGGGCAGTCGGTTGACCTCTGGTTCCAATGATTTTTCAGGTTCCTGTGCCTTTGGATCCAGATACCAGTATTAAACTGATGGCTTTGGAGAAGGGATGAATGATGTTCTTTTAAGTCAAGATGGCCTGTAACTTCCATAGGGGCAATTTAGAGATGTTTTTATCCTGTACTTGCATCAGTTTTTATACAGCTCTGGGTCATGCTGGAATTGAGCTCTCCATCAGAATCCAACCAAATCTCGTAACTATTTAATCTGAAATTATTTTTTAAGTAGTTGCAGGGATCCTGTTATGCAAGAATATAGTCTCGCTGTGTGAGTCATGCATTGCAGAATCAAAATCCTGCCCTTCTGTTTTGATAGTGCTGTAAATATGGGGTTTTTTTCCAATCTTTTTTTTTTTAACCTGGAAGGCACATGACTGTCTGAGATAGAAAGCAACAGAGAATCTGGATTTCTCCTGTTATAAATAATTTCATCTTCACCAGTGCATTATTCTGCTTTAGCAATGTGTGTAGATCTATTCTGCTAGCTGTGGGTTCACCCAAACTTTCTTCATTCCTCTTTTCTTGCTGCCAGAAGGATGTACTTGAAGGTTTTCATTCCAGATTATACGAGTGACTGTGAAACTGTAAAACCACTGGAGAACAGCTGTAATAGACCAGCTAAAACCTTATCTTGAGCATGATGAGATACATGTTCTTGCTCTATTCCTCTGTTAATTCACTGGCTAAGACAAAGATAAATTGGTGGTATTCTCACATGTTTTGCAGATGTTCAACAAATACAGTTCTCTATGGGGCACGTAGCTTAGTGATCATTCTAGTCAACTTGTTCACTCTGTTCTGACTGGAAATACTAAAGCTATTCTAAACTGTAAGCAAGAGAATTGCAAGCCCAGAGCAGCATTTATTGGGAGGGCCATTACAAATCTCTCAATAGACTTTCTTCTGCTAGGGCAGTGGATCACAGCCCTGGTCCCATATGAGAGCATATGAACCCTTACACACTGCTGACATCACTGGGGGGAAAGTCAGTGCAGAAAAAGAAAATTAATTAAACCGAAAAAGAAGCTGGTAAAATATCTTGTCATGATGGATCACTTCTGCACCTGATCTGTTTTACATATTATGTATTTGTAAAAAGGAGAATCTATTTCCAGAGGCCACTAGCCTCTTTCCACCTACCATTTCGTAATGAACCATGTCCAACGGAAAGCTGGAATGTAACATTTTTGCTATTCTCATTGCAAAAAGTAGCATATATTGGTAGGAATACTAGAGGTGCAATTCTTTTCCATAGGTCTTAAGGCATTTGCAGGAACAGAAGTGTCATAGTGTAGGATTTTCAGGAATACGTAACTGTTCTCTTAGCTCTGAGTGAAAGTAATTTTGGATACTCAAAGCAGCCTAGCCATGGCAGGACAAACCAAACCTAGAGCAATTTGTTTGCCTGGGAAGCCATTACATTACCTTAAACTGAAATCCAGGCTACTGAGAGGCAATTTCAGAATCTCAGTTAAGTTTTTTATGCAGTCTTTGGTATCAGCTTGTGGGTTGGAAATACTGTGACCTAACCTGCTGAAGCACTTAAAATCCCACCTGTTTGGGGACCTTAAGACTTTTCAACTTCAGTTAATGAACACTGTGGCAATTTTGATGACAGTGTGTGGATGTGAATAATTGCCATTTGGGTATGCTTCTGGTGTATGAGCCTCACATAACCAACAGTTCAACCTGAATCCATTCTGCCAGGTTCCAGCTATCTCACAACACACTTTTCTAAAAGAGTAGGGAATGGACACTTCAGACTAAGGCATATAGCTGTGCTATAAAAGAAATGGATTTAAATAGACTGGCAAGTGTATCTGGAAGAGCTGAGTTATTCAACTGTAATCATGGCTTTTAAGCTTTGAAAATTGTGTTGCATTGTCTTACGTGGGCAAATTACTTCCAACAAAAACATACCTTTCCCTCCTTTTGTAATCCTTCCTTAGCAATATAATTTTTAGATTTGTTATTTGAGAACTGATGACCCAACAACTGTACTGGTTTGGATAAATGGCATGATAATACTACAAGCTGCTATAGCGATATCAGCTCCACACACTACAAAACCAGATTTTTTTAGACTGCCACCATGAAAATACATCCAGAATTTCTACCTGAACTTCTAGCCATCTGAAAATCAAGGTGTTAGTTACTCTTCTGCTTTGCGTGTTTACACCAAAGTGTTCTCTTTTCCATAAACCAAACTGTGAGTACAAACTGCTCAGAAACTGACTTGTGTCCACTAGAATATACAGGTGATTCCAAAGGGTTATGTTTTCTTTCCAGCACTGGTGACTTTTTTTGTGTTTTATGATCTTCCAAACTTGTTTCCTATTAATGAGGAATATCTTTTATATTCAGATTTTGAGTGTAAACATTGCAGCAGTTAGGTAACATCCAAAAGTGCTGGTTGGTTTTGGTATTTGGGTTTTCTGAGCACTTTCAGGTTCAGTGTGTTCATAACAAAAAAAAATTTAGACAGAATGCAAGGGTTCCTCTCACTTTTTTAAGTAATTCCAAATACAATTCTGTATGCTTAGTTGCAGTAATTTTGTTCCCTCTTAGCCTTCTGGAAAGTCTGTGCAAATAAGCATCTCAATATGGGTGATAGATGCAGATTCTCTGAGTGGGGCTTTGAAAGGGTTCCCAGTGACTTAACACTGAATCAGGTTCTTTCCATACTTTGTTGTGCAGCAACTGCATACATTTGAGAGAAAGCATAAAGACTGTCCCTGCCTCGAAGCAGACGTTTTAAAATAAGTAACTACTTACACACATGAACACTGGGGGAACAGAATAGATGACTTAAGGCTGGCTTGCTTGTATATGTTGTTTTCTTCAGTGAGAAGGAGGCAAAAAAACTTCTAGGAAGATCAGTGTTTTAATGAGCAGTTTGATTGAAGAGTAATTAGTCACAAGACCGCATGAAGACAAATGAGAGAAGCACGCATAAACAGGCATAGGGCAACAAGTCGGAAAGCTGAAGTGGGAAAAAGAGGGGAAGAGAGCCTTGAAAAAGATGTGAAAGAAAGGGATATAATCTTTGGGTTGGAAACTCTTCCATATAGTCCAGAAAGGAAGAAGAGATGCTGTTGAAGAATTTACTACATGGGGCATAATAGAGAATTTGAGGCAACATTTGTATTTAGCCAAGACTAGAGTGTCAGAGGGCATGGGGCAGGTGGAAGATGGGCGGATACTGAAAATACAAGTGGAGCATACTGGAAAGATTAGAGACAGGTAGGTAAAGAGGATGGGGACAAGAACAGCATAAAACACAATGAGATTCAATAAAAGGTTTGTAATAGTTTTGTGAATCTGAAATTGTAGAATTTCGAAAAGGAAATTGTATGAGGAAGGAAGAAATGAGAGATGCACTCTAGTTTTTTGATGTCTGGGTTTCTTCTGAAAAGACATTTTTGAGCTGCTTGGTGTAGAGGTGTCATTGTGACGTGGGCCAATGAAAATGCTAGTAATTTTCATTAAGATTTGATTTCTTTGTTTTACAGCATATACACAATGCATGAGAACTCAGCTGTCCTCAGAGAAGTAAATAGACATTTCTTTCTTTTACAGGCTGCCAAAATGGCAAACTATTGCAAGTGTCAAAAACTGAGTGACCTTCTGTTCCTTACATTTGCCATTGTCTTCATTGTCAGTAGGCTTGGCTTATATCCCTTATGGTGAGTAAGCATACTGTTTTCCTCAAATGCTAAGCATCAAACAAGCATCAGTCGTAACTGAACTTACGTTGCTCCATTTCCCAAAGCTCCAGAGAGAGTTTCACATGTAACTAGATGCTGAAATAAGCTATTTGCTGGAGTGCCATTGTGTTTACTGTGTGCTAGACAAGAAATATAAGGGGCTTCTGCTATTGTTAAAGTAGAAGTGGGTTGGAGACCACATAGCTTCAGGTTAGCAGTTGTTCACCTGTTCTGGCAAGAAGTTTGAGGAGAAATAAAATATTAGTCACCAAAGACACCAACCAGAGGCTAAGCCTGAAGCTACATCTTCTCATTCTCATTTTCAGTACACACTTCATGAGCATATTCAGCTTAAAGAAAACCACAATGAGATAAGGAAAGTCTGCTGCTGATTTTTTTGCTAAGGATGTTATTGCAATGCGGATTGCAGTTCTGCAGGGTACTCCTTTTTCACCTCTCCTTTGACTTGGGCAGGTACCTATGTGTAGAAGGTGTTACACAGTCTATATAAGTTACTATCATCTCACCTTTTCCCAGGCAAAGGCAACTGCTTGTGTATGCACATTCTCTTCTAGGTGCACACACATGCATGCACACAACAGAAATCTCTGTATTCCTATGAGACCAAGAGGGGTCTGTCATTGCATCAGAAGATAAAAGTGGCATTTATGGTTTGGGGAAGCACCAAGAATGCTAGAAATATTACCCTTTGCAGTTTTATTTAGAGAGATTATCTCCAGGGTCATTTAAGCATGCAGAGTATTTACAAATGTCAATATCAACCTCTCTGCCACTATTTCCTTTCAAATCCTGTATAATTATATCTCTTTGGGGTTTTTTGTTAATGCAAACAGGATAAGACCGAGGTGTCTTTAGGGAGTAGTGTCATCAGCTCTGCTTATCAGTACATTGGAGAAGTTTCACTTAGCATCCTTTCCATCTTTACTGTGGTAGTCAAACTTTGGAAAATCCACACTTTAAACCTGAAGTGTTTAAAATAACTGTGTTTGTAACTCGAAGTGAAGGTCAGAAACTGGAGGTTCACACTGTCTCAGGTGATTTGTGTGAAATGTTGCAGCCAAGTGTCAGACTGTGCAGGAAGCCCTTGCTAGGACTAGGCAAATTATAAATTAAAGATCAACATGGTTAGTGGCAACCAGACATCACAGAGCTGAAGTCTCAGTGTCCCTAATATATAGCTCATGCTATCTGACTGGCCAAGTTCTGGAAGAGATTGCCAACACAGTGAGAAGTTATAGAGAAAGTGTCAAAACCTGAGTCCAGCTTTACAGTCATGGCATTTTGTGCTGATGTTCTGGATTTACCCATCCATTTCTGTGTGTCTTAGCTGACAGCTGCACTTCCGTTCCACTGTAGACTGAACTTTGAATCCTTCTCTAAGTGTAGCAGTGGTCCAATGGACTGAATGCAGGGTAAAAATTGAAGCTCCACCTGGGGAAGGATGATGAGCTGGTTGAGAGTGTATGGGTTAAAATTAAAGGCAAGACAGGGGAAGGAGATGTTACTGTAGGGGTCTGCTACAGGCCACCTGAGCAGCAGAGCACCTCTCCTATGAGGACAGACTGAAATTGTGGCCTTTCAATATCTGAAGGGGGCCTGCAAGAAAGCTGGGGAGGGACTTTTTAGGATATCAGGTAGTGATAGGACTAAGGGGAATGGAATAAAGCTGGAAGTGGGGAGATTCAGGCTGGACGTGAGGAAGAAGTTCTTCCCCATGAGAGTGGTGAGAGCCTGGAATGGGTTGTCCATGGAGGTGGTTGGGGCCCCATCCCTGGAGGTGTTTAAGGCCAGGCTGGATGAAGCTCTGGCCAGTCTGATCTAGTGTGAGGTGTCCCTGCCCATGGCAGGGGGGTTGGAACTAGATGATCCTTGTGGTCCCTTCTAACCCTGACTGATTCTGTGATTCTATGAAATAGATCTGGGGAGGAGTGGAAGGGTAGAGGGCTGCACAGTAGCTTGTGTTGTTTATGTTGGCTCCTTTGGTATTGAATATTGGGTTAATGAGGGCAGCAGGTTACAGTCATGTCTGAGGTTTGGTGCTAGGGTGGAAGAGTTCAGCATGGACTCTTGGTGGCAGTGAAGACAGAGGGATTGTGTATTATTCAAATGCAGCAGCCGACAGTGCGCTGTGTGCTCCTTTGTCACAGCTGAAATGGTTACACTGGCCATCCCTCTGCCTTTCCCTTAATCAACAAAAGAATAAATTCATTTCTTTGAATATGCAAATGATTCAGTGTGGTGTATATGATATTTAATTTTTAAGACCATCTTATTTCCAGGCAAAAGTCTTGATATATATACTCCTAATGGTTACACTTTCATATAGCTATAGTCACAGAGCCCAAAGACAGTTTCATAGCTGTACTGTGGGCATTGCCTGTGAGAGACAGGGTTAGCAGTGATGAAGCATGGGATGTATGAGCTTCTCTCTCCCAAACTCTTTTTCTCTATGAAACAGCAATTCTAAATCTTCGCTGCCATTAGCTCACATATCAGCAGAGATGAGTCACTGAAGCGGCAGCAGGCCAGGAAGCATAGTTTTTCTCTCCTTTGCTGAATATTCAAAATAGCAAAATTTGGTGTCTGATTAACATTACATAAATATGCAAATATTTCTAGCATAAAAACAGATATAAAAAATGGTGTGCATATAATGTAAAAGCAAGACTGTAATTTATAAGAAAACTTCCCTCACACAGGAAGGTGAATACCGAAGACAGACTTCCAGTGACGACACTTAGGAAGCACCAGTGTGGTATTGTGCTCTGGCTGTGCTGTTTAATTTTGCATAAAGGTGCTGATAAAGAATTCAGAATGTATCAAATGCTGTTGTTTGAAGGTTGTTTAGCAGCAGGGCTAAGACAAAAGAAGCTGACAATTAGGTATATATTTAGCAGTCCTTCTGCAGGCATCTGGAGTTCATTTCAGCAATAATTCAAAAACCCCAGGACACTTTCTGCCTCCCACTGCTAAGTGAATGTAGGAGTAAAGCTGCTATTTTCACTGACAAGACATTTTGCTTATGAAATTCTCCCACTTGCACATAATCGCTGTTCCAGCAAATTACAACATAAAGCACAACTCTTCGTGAGTCGGGGAACATGGTGCCCTCTCAGGTGTACAGGATTGTAGGGAGAATGAATGCAATGTCAAACTAAATAATTTATCTAAATTATGCGAGCCCTTAACTAAACTAATCAAGCTGGGCAAAGAAACTGCCTCAAGCCTTTCTTTATGTGAAAAAGCTTTGCAATTCCTCTTTCCCAGGCCTCAAATGATTGGTTTTCCTATAGTTACATGGACATAGTACTCTCTTTGTTGATACAGGAATGGTTTCCTTTTTGCTGTTGTTTTGGGTTTGTTTTTTTTTTCATATTCACAAAGATATTAAGTGCCTCATTCTTGACCTCTGTGTCTCCTTCGTCTTTCTTTTCTTGTTGGGTCCTGACCTTGCATCACAACAACCCCCAGCAATGCTACAGGCTTGGGGAAGAGTGGCTGGGAAACTGCCCAGCAGAGAAAGAGCTGGGGGTATTGATCACCAGCTGGCTGAATATGAGCCAGTGTGTGCTCAGGTGGCCAAGAAGGCCAGCGGCACCCTGGCTTGTGTCATGAAAAGTGTGCCCAGCAGGATCAGGGATGTGAGTCTCCCTCTGTACTCAGCACTGGTGAGGCCACACCTTAAGTGCTGTGCTCAGTTTTGGGCCCCTCACTACATGAAAGACATTGAGGTGCTGGAGCAGATCCAAAGAAGAACAATGAAGGTGATGAAGGGTCTGGAGAACAGATCTTATGAGGAGCAACAGAGGGAACAGGTTGTTTAGTCTGGAGAAACAGAGGCTGAGGGGAGACTTTATTGCTCTCTACAACTATGTGAAAGGAGATTGTAGTGAGGTTGATGTTGGTCTCTTCTGCCTAATAACAAATGGTAGGATGAGAGGAAATGGCTTCAAGTGACACCAAGGGTGTTTAGATTGGATATTAGAAGAAACTTCTTCACTGAAAGGGTTCTCAAACGCTGGGGGAGATGGCTGAATCTCCGTCCCTGGAGGTGTTTAAAAGACACATAGATGTGGTGTTAAGGGACATGGTTTAGCACCTCACTTGGCAGAGTTAGATAATGGTTGGATTTGATGTTCTTACAAGGACTTTTCCAATCCAAACAATTCTATGTTTCTGTAAGAAAGGTAAGTGGTCTGGAGGGAAATACAAAGTTACTAAACCTGCTCATAATTTTATAAGATAACTTAACGTTACTTTTGAGTGTGAAAGAAGGAGAAGGCTCCCAGGAAAGCTAGGTTGATGTTCACCACACTAAGGCACCAAGCTGGGTAAATTTAGGTTCTTCCAGGCTCTGACTAGTACTAGCATGCACTTGTTTTCCCTGCTTTTGATTATTTTTGTATCAGTTATATTGTATGAGTGGGTTTCAGGGCAGTGTTCCTGACAAGTACTCCTGTCAAAAGGCAAGTACGCAGGGAAACAGTTGGCATTCATGCAGCTTGTAAGGTCTTAGCATGTACATACTGCACAGTGGCTTAACTGTACAAATAGAAATGCTTTTTACTTATTATAAAGGACACAGGTAATGTTTTGCATGTGCTGTACCCCAGATTGTCATCTAGGCAAATCTGGTGTGATCCAGGTAGTCTGGATACCCTCCTGTTCTTGATTTCTTCACATGCCTCCAGTGGACAACCATACCACATTAAAATGTGAGGACAGATGGTGAACCACTTTGGTTAGTTGGTATGGTCTCCTTTAATGCTGCTAGGTATGTCTTTTAACTTTCCTTTGTGAGTCTGCTTGGAAAGGTTCCATCAAACAAACAAAGAAAAGGTAGGAAAAATAATTCTGTTAGAAGTCAAACCCAATTCAGGTTCCTATCTCCTCAAATGCAATGAGTGGCTGCTAAATGGAATTTTCGTGCCAACAAATCCTAGGTAAGCAAGGGTCTGCCAGTTGTCAAAAAAACTTTATCCTTGATCTTCTTTTATTTCTAGAGTTCATGAGAGTGCACACAGTCTGGGTCATGGCTGATTTCGGATTGCATTTTCATTGCAATAAGTAACTGCATGAACCAGACAGGCATGGCATGATCCTTGCTGAGTTAGAAGTAACTTCTGTTCAAGATGGTATACTGTAGCATACCCTAGTCACTTATTGCCTGTCTTTCTCATTGCTGCATGAGTGGCTGAATAGCTCTTCCTGAGTTTCATCACTGGTTGAACAATAGCATGGGATATAGCCATGCGGTTAAGGCATACACTGAGTCTCCAAATAGTGATCCAGAATTGCTGCTTTGGACTGTGCTCTCTCCTTTCTTCTTCTATCCTGGAATCAGCTTCTCTCAGAGCAAAATTGCAGCTCGCATTACGAACAGAGCTCTGCAGAGCCCTCATGGGTAGCACCTGCTGCTTCTCATTTTCCTAGCTTTGTTCTTTTACTAGCTGATCTTGACTGGTTTTGTGCAGATTTTAACATACAGGGAAGTTGAGTCATGGTCTTTCATACGAGTTTTCTTATCTGTCACGTTCCTGTTTGGCTCTTGGAGCATGTGTGTTATGGGAAAGCAGTATGTGGACCCTAGAAGACTCACCCTCCCTCATTCTTCTGAACATATTGGTAAAACAGAAAGCTCAAACCTACCCTTGAAAAGCATCCTACTATGTCAAAACAATACATAGGCAAGAAATCCTGAAAAGCAAAAATCCTGTAAAAGCAAGAATCTTGGTCAGTTACTTGGCATGGTCAGAGTTTAGGTAGACAGATAAATTCCAACTGCCCACACCTTGTCTGGGCTCTGAATGGTTTTAGTTAACTCTCACTGGATCCTGAAGTTTAGCTTGGCTAATTTTATGTATAGAGCTGGACAAACACTTGATTGTTCTACAGTAAACTAACTTTTTTATTAAGAAAATAAATCTTTTCTGATACTGTTTCAAGCTTATTTTGGTCTGAATATTGTCCTGTAGCTACCCAAGTCTTCCTTGCCCTTTTTTGAAGATTGGAGTGACATTGCCTTTCCTCCAGTCCTTCCAGAACTAGACTGTAATACTTGATTTGTTTGTTTGAAAGATGAGTCCTTGGCAGACACTGTTCCACGATGCTTCCTTAAGCTGCATGATTTTTATGGATTTTTAAATTATTCTGTTACTCTGGAGACATGTTCTCAGGACCATACTAATGAATCCAAAGTGTGGTACCCCTATTGATGGTATGTAAGCCACCTGAAAGACATTAGGTACCTGGCAGAGAACTGGCTGCAGCTGTTCTGTGATGTTTCATGGGCTTTTGAACTTACGCTGTTTATGTAGTTCCTGCATTTACAGAAAGCTTGGTTAATCTTTTTTCCCCCAAAACATCTGCCATTGCATCTAGCTAAACACAATGCAGTGGGTCAGTGTGTACTCCAAAAGCAAGAGGAAGAAATGCTCCTTGAAGAGAGGTATTGCACTTAGTCAACAAAAAGGCATGGGGAAGGATTTTTGTTCTTTGGTACCCTATTTTGCAAAGATTAGAAACTGACCTCCTATAGTTTACAACAAATGTCTTACCTATTTGGAGAATAAGATGAACTCCAGGCAAATGGATCTTGGTATGTATTCTCCATTGCTTATACAAGTTTTATGTGTGCTTGGACATTTTCAGATTTGGAAGTGTCATTCTTAGCAGAGCATAGTTTCTCTGTGGCTGTGATATGATCACAGGCCTTTACACAAGCATTTTGCCAGAACACATTACTGATACAACATTTTGCTGAGCATAATTACATTCTACTAGGAAATTTGAATTCTTCTCATATCCTAATGTCTGCTGAAAGACTCTCCTGAGATTTGAGCTTGGATTGTGAAAGTGTCTCTGACCTTCTATTCATGCTTCTTTTCTATCCACAAGAGTGGAAATACTATTATTAATACCAGTGGCTGCCAAATCAGTTAAAGGGCAGTAGATGTTGATGAGAAAGAATTGAGCAAAAAGAAAAGCATAGCTGAACCCAAGAGAGTGACAGCTTGATCAGAATGGTCTCTTTTACAATACATCAAACATGAATAATTTCCTGCTGTTCCATCATTTCAGTTAAGTAATGGGGAATCCTACTGATCTACACAGGACTCAAAATTGCACAGTCTCAGTAGCAGGACTGTGATTTCTGCAAAGAGGTATCATTCCAATTTAGCATTAGGACAAGAGCTACCCATCTCTACAGCAACTGAGCACAATGTCAAGAAATCCTCTGATGTGAGGCTAGTATGGATAAGCAGAACTCCGCATGATGCTAAGCTCCCAGATAATTTGAAGTGTGTGCATATAATACTGCTCTCACTACCGACTCAAGAGTTTATATCCTTTCTTTTGTGGCATTTTGCAGATTTTTTTTTTCATCAACTTACTGTCTAAAAGAGGGTAATGAGCACCATCAACCAAAAAATCTGAGGAATCGGTCTGAAAAGCTGTTGAAAAATCATCTCTCTCTTCCCCTAGTCCTTCCTTCCCTGTTTTGTTGATGCTGTGTGAGTGACTGGTTCCTCTGACTTCTCAGTTCATAGTGGGTCTCTGCTATTCCCTTCATATTTGCCATGCACTGATTAGTTCCATAAATCCTATACTGGGTGACTGAAAACCTAAGGGACAGCAGGATCCAAAAAGGCAAACCAGCTTGTTCTTCACTCCAAGAACCAAGAAGCATCTATTTAAAGCAGAACAGTGATATAGAAAGAGCAGCTGGCCAAGCTGAAACTCAGAAGAGAAAGAAGTTAGCAGTACATGCGTTTGTGTACTGGATTTGCTATAATTAAATCTTTAGCTTTGCTGCAGCTTGAGGGCTTCAGGACACAAATGCAATAGACCAAAGTTTCTCCAATTTAATGACTATTTTGCATATCATTTCATACACTTCTCAGGTAAAAAGCTTGGTAACTTATCTGAACAGAAACATCTCACACAGAAACATCTGTTGTCAGGTCACCTGTCATGTAGTGTTAGCTTACTATTGTCAAAGTAACTGAAACAGTCTGGGATATGAAGTCATAGTAGATTTCAGTGAAGGTCTAAGTCCCAGAGATAGATCTTCACTACTGATGAAATGTAGCTCATTTATCATCCTATGCCTGATCAGCATGTGCACATATGTGTGCTTTCATGCTCCACTGACTCTTCATTTATCTGTGAATCTCACTGATGTACTGGGGTTTTTTTGACTTGTCAGTTTTATGGCATCTTTCAAGCAAGCAGTCCATGCTGGTTTATAAACAAGCTGATGAATTACTTCTCAAAGCATCTTTGTGCAGCAGACAAGATGTACCAATACCTTGTACCTGTCTTTAAACAGAAGTAAACTATATAAAGAAATTTGAAAAAATTTTGGGTAACATAATAGAATAGCTAAATGCAAAATTTAGGACTCCTGACTCTGTTCCCTGATCTTCACCACTTTTTACCATGTATAACGGACAGTAAACTACCATGTTTTGGGGAAGAAGTAAGTGCAATTGTTTCTTTTTTAAAGGAAAAAGTAAAAAAACAGAAGCTCTGGAGCATTGCTGACAGCAGTATTGCTGGATTACTTGTACTAAATAGGATTTGAATTTAATAAATGCCCACCTACATGTAATTATCTATTTGCTCTGTAATGAATGCGGTATTGAAGGATGTCCCGGTGCAGCTCATTATGGTGCAACATAAAGTACCGTTGTCTAATATAAACTTGGTAAAGGAGATAAATACATTTATTCTGAACTATTTCAACAAGCAGATACCTGGTATCATGTTTTACTGTCCTCGGTTACACTTCCAGACTTCCAGCTGTTGCACTGTGGCAGCATCATGCCTGTCAACCAGCAGGTTGCGCACACAGCATGTTGGTCACTGGATGGTGCTGCGGAAGTTAAAGCGACTTGCAGTAACACTTCAGCTGCACAGTTTTTGCTGCCATTGGATGTGATAGTAGAGCCCATCACCCTGCTGTGCCTCATTTTGCAGAGTTTATAATTAATTTCCCACCTCTTCTATGGAAGAATGCCTAATCTTTCCAGGTGGCTTGCTTTCTCACCTCCTTTCAGTCCTACCAGGATCTTTTCAGAAGCAAAAGATATGGCAAATGTAAAGAAGCATTTTACTCTTCCACCAATCCCTCTCTATCTCGTTCGTCTCCCTTTTCTCCTTCTATCCCTGGTATGGGACAATTAGTCCAAGTTGTCCAAGAGCCTGGATTTGTGCCTACTAAATTGAAGGGAGAGTGTGTAACCTTATCTGAGTCAATGTATGGGCCTGTTGCAAATAGCCTCCTACTGCTTCGTTGGCTAGATAAAGAATTAGACAGTAGAAGGAAAACTGTGTTATTGTCAATGTGATGTATCTGATTGTTTAGTAGTTGTCAAAAATGTATTAATGTTATTCTGAGTGTGCAATTAGAGCATTAGTACAGTAAGTACAGAATTACCTCTCCCAGTGGCTCAGATATTGTGGCAGTGTTCCTGACAGACCACCACAGATCTCTGTAAGAGCAGATTGGATCTTAAGCAGTGAATTTGGTGTCATTTGGTCTCTTGAGCCACACTTCTTAATTCTAGATGCTAAACTAAGAGCTTCCTGCAGCCAGGTGCACAACCCCACTTGGGATGCATTTAAAGTGAAATAACACCTTCCATGAGATTGTGGTGTTTTGACCAGCTATCAGAATCTTTAAGGGCCTCAGAAAAATTTCTCCATCCAGAACCTATTTTCAAAAGCAAAAGCTAACATTTTATTTCAAATTGCAGAGATTTGAGAAATACTGACAGAAGTTTCCAGAGAGGTAGAAAGCTTGCAGTTTAAAGTAATTTCTCCCTGTGAGATCAAGGAGATCAAGTCCAGCTGTTTCAAGTCAGATAACCAAAAATCAAAGTTTCCACCATTCATACTGAAATCTGGGGTTTAACCACTGGACAGTTTTTTAAAATTCCAGCAGATCTAAGTGCTTGAGTGCCTTTTGAGTATTTGAACCTAAAATTTATTTGCATATATACATCTTACAGGCACTTTGTCCTTCATGCACTCCATTCTCATGCTAGTTTTGCCAGTCCCTGTTATTTGTGTAGTTGGTTAAAAAGCTTCTATTAAATCCTTCTATTAAATCCAGCTGTGGGATTGGTGGGAAGTTGCCCAACCTTAGGATCTTTTTCCCCCCATTTCAGAGAGAGAAAGTTTATTTGCTTTCCTGCATTTTTCTATAGCTTTCTGTATTTTTCAGTCAACGTCTGTTCATCTCTACATGCTTAGACATAGCCTTAGCTCCATGTGCACACCTAGCCTGCACATCAGGTCACTGACACCCCTTAGCATTGCTAAGCAGTTAGTGAGATCTTTATGCAGGTTTAATGGAGAGTTCCAGTCCTGTCCTTAGTTTGACAGACACAAGCAGGTTAGAAAGAGGTCTACTTTTTTTAATGAAGGTATATTTTCTAATAAGCAGCAGATGACTCATTTGCTTGCAATGAAACTGCTTTTGGAACAAGCAGCACTCTTTTTTTGCTTTGCTGTCTTCCTAATTTTTGATCTTCTGGGAGAACAGACCATCTGCATCTCTAATATTGCTTTTATACACCTATGGAAGTCCTCAGATGTGAATTTGGTTCAGTGAATGAAAACAGAATCACAGAATTATCTAGGTTGGAAAAGACCTCCAAGATCATCAAGTCCAACTTATTACCTAATACCATCCAATCAAGTAAACCATGGCACAAAGTGCCACATCCAGTTTTTCTTTAAATACTTCCAGGGATGGTGACTCCACCACCACCTTGGGCAGCCCACTCTTTCTGGGAAGAATTTCTTCCTAACATCCAGCCTAAACCTTCCCTGGCACAGCTTGGGACTGTGTCCTCTCCTTCTGTCACTGGTTGCTTGGGAGAAGAGAAGACTGGAGAAACTACATTTACAGTTCTGGAGCATATAAAATTTTAGAGAGTCAAAAAAAAAAAGAAGACAGTTTGATGTAAACAATGATAGCTTTACATTAAGGAGTTGCTGGTTTCAAGTTTGCATTTCATATAGTTGTGAGAACTGAAATAAGTATAGATGAAGTAAAACAGTGCTGACTGCAGGTATGTGTTGATATGCATGAGGGCATCTCCTTGAATTATAAGGTGCAGTGGTGTTGTGCCATGTAGAGCTACGATTGGCAGAACAAAGCCAGTGAGCTGAGACTTGAAGAGTTTTAGCTGAAGGAGAAACAATAATATGATTGAGTTCTTGAAAACTAGAAAACCAGATTAATTTTTTGATATTCATTCCAAAAACAGAAGACAGTGTTAAAGCACAGCAGCAAAGTATGAAACGTCCATTTCTCAGTAAATTATAAAGCACACATGCAATTTAGTGTAAGAAGGCAAAACGGAAAAGCTATAAAATGCTGTTTATACATATAAATCATCACCACTAAATGTTGTATTCTGGGTTTGCTGTCTGTACATACTTCTTATTAATACTACTTGACCTGATTTATGTGTGGTTGTAAAGGATTATGGCAAGTATGATTGCTTATTAAAAAGCTCAGCCCAGTATCTCTAACTTTCCAAATAGGAACTATGCTCTTCAGAAGCCCTTACAGAATGGACTCAGTTACATCTCCCAACTTCAGAAGCAGCAGGTGCAGCCCAAGAACTGTGCAAAGCCCTTTGCTTGATTGTCCCTGCCATCTAGTGGCTTGCAGGGGACACTTGGTGTAAACATAATAGGAACAAAAAGCCAATGGGCTATATTAGTGAACCTTTACACCAGCAGGGAAAACGGATGGAGGTTGACAAATCCTTATATTACTTTCTTTATCTCTCTCTCTAATTAACAAGCATTCATACATCATTATTTGTTTCCCAAAATACCATTGTTTACACTGTTTATTGTCCACTCTGCTCTCAGGCTGCTTGCTGAGGTCAACACTGAAATTGTGTGCTATGGCAGAATGTTGAAGCAGAATAATTAGTGCTGTATTCACAAAGCTTCAAAAGTCTTTTTATAGTATCACTGTTACTGCCTGTTGCTTCTCAAAAAGTTTGTTCACATATCTGTAGAATTGCCTCAATTTCATAGAATCAGAAAGGCTTGTGTTTAAAGGTTTAAAGGGCATCTAGTCCAACCCCTCCTACAATGAATGGGGGCATCCTCAACTAGATTAGGTTGCTGATCCAGAATTTTTCCAGGGATGGGGCCTCCACCACCTTTCTGGGCAACCTGTTCAATGTTTCGCTACCCTCATTTTAAATAATTTCTTTTTTATACTAGTTTTTCAGTTTAAAACTATTACCCCTGTCATAGCACCAGAGGCCCTCCTAAAAAGTTTGTCCCTATCTTTCCTGCAAGCCCCCTTTAATTATCGAAAGACAACAATAAGGTGTCCCCACCCCTTGCTGCCCCCAAGTATCTCTCTTGTCCATCTGTCTTCTATGTAACTGCTAAACCTCACTCTTGCTTGCGCATAAGTGGTGTTAAAACTGGATTTTGTGCAAAAAGTGGTCATCAGACCTACCCAGTACCATAGCAGTTAGTGCAAGAACAGAGAGCATTCAAGACCCAGGGTTAAGTCCTTTGACTAGTTGCTAATTTTGGTTCTGGATTCCTGCTGGTGCTGAGGTTTCCATTAAATTAGAGTTTATGTTGGAACGCTCAGGCAAAGCTCCCTCTTGTTCTCAGAAAACCCCATAAGAGTTTGAATCCTGCCATGCATGCACTTCTGTTTCACGTGCTGCTGAAGTCTGACTTTAATTGAACTGTCCCAAATTGTTTTCAGTTCCACATTGTACATCACTCCCATTGCTGATACAAAGAAGGCAAAGATATCCATAGCTGTATAGACTGAAACAAACCCATCAGCTCCGAGATGGGATTTGAGAGGGAGGACTTCAGATGGGAGCACGTAGGGAGCATTGCTCAGCTCGTTCTACAGATCTGTCTCGTGTAACATGGGAGAGGTTGCAACTCTCATATGGTTTGAACAACATGGTACTGTGTGTGGGTTGCACTGTAGTGTAATGGTCTTTATACATGCTCTTACCCTGTGCTGATACGGGGCCATCAAACCCCTACTGGAGACAGCTAAGATGCAAAAGCTTTCTTTTAAAAAGTGAAATGAAACAATCTATGTTATTAATCAGAGGAGGAGTTATTTGAGACAACCAACATGTGCCAGCTTTATAAAAGAAGATAAATGCACCCTGAGGATCTGTTTTACATGTGTGATGTTTGTAAAATGAAATTAAACACTGAAAGCAACATTTTGATGTTGTTTCTCTCTGGCGACACTTATGTGATTCAATCTAAGTCACTATTACTCTGAGAACTAACTATCTGTGTGGATCCCATTTAATTAAGTACTTGTCATCTTGACTTAAAAGGGCCTCTTTTATATTGTTAAATTATTTTTCTGTTCCTTTATCTTCTAGGATATTAAACACAACATTGTTTGAACTGTATGAAGCTCTGGGCAATTTTCCTGCCTTGTGGGTCTTCAACATGCTGCTTGTGATTCTTCAAATTCTGCACTGTTTTTGGTCCTACCTAATCATAAAAGCAGCCTACAAAGCTATTTCAAAGGGCAAGGTAAGACAACATAATTCATGTTTAGGATTTTAACTTTTTTTTATATAAGGTCACTGACTTTTTGGTTATTTCTTTCTTCCTAATTCATAGCACATTATTGAAAACATGTTTTATGTAAACTTTTCTTTCCTTTCATGGAAACTTGTTTCTACTCCTTCTAACAAATGCCTGATAAGTTAATATACTCCTTTATACGTGCCTTGTGCTGAGCAGAGCCCAGACTCTGCCGCTCGCTCTGTGTGAAAGACAGTGCATTCATGAACTGTATTTTGCCTGGAAGCCACACTTCAGTCTCCTATGCTTTTCATGATTATTAGCCTCAGCTAATAATAATGATACATAATAATAATAATGAAGACAGCTGTCCTGTCTGAATTACACCAGTGACTTCAAAGAGTGCTTTCTACTCTCTCTTACTCTGCTTGTTTATCCTTTCCCTTGTGCTGTGCTGGAAGGCTGGGAAGTGGAACCCTTTGAATGTAAGTTTCTTTAAATTTACTATGCAAAAGATTTATTCTGTGCAATACTGGTATTTGTGTTTTTGGTTTTTTTTAATTTCTAGTTTGTGCTTGGTATTTTTATCCATTGTTTGTGTTTATATATTTAAATGAAGGCTATCTTTAAAGGGCATTTTTCCTTCTTGGCTATGCATTGCCTGATATCACTCAAATCCACTTTTACCTATAGTAAATGGGTACTACTGTGTTACATTTTCACACATGTATATCAGCAGGGTAAGCAGCTGCTCTGTTGCCATTCAGGGAGCATACTTAGGAGCATAAGTCCTTTGTCTTGCAGTTCAAACAACTGTGCAGGAGAAAATGTAAATTGTACAAGAGTAGAGTTAGACACTTAGAGTAAGTCAGAAACCAAGTTAAAGACCATGTGTAGGACATATGCATGGAGGATTCTTCTTCTGTCAGATCTTAACTTACTTCCTCATCCCTTTCATTCCATTTCTGCAGGAAAATAAGCAGTGTTTTCATAACATATCACTGATACCTTACAGTAGATCTTCATCCCTAGTTATTTTATTTTATCATTAAATCAGTAACTAAATCCTGATCATCTATTTCTTGTTTACTGTTATGCTTAGGGGCTTTACAAACCTAGTTATATATTTTCTAGACTCTTTCTATAGAAATTACTCCAGTGGGTTCTTTTAGGGATAAACAAATAGAACTAAGTACTGCAAAATGTGTTGCATTCATCTCAGGTTTTAAGTGCAAACACCCTGTTATGTTGCTGCATTTTGAAAATAAAGAGAATGGATCATATTTAACACAAGTGGCTGCAGTGTAGAATCTCCTTTCAATTGTTTGGCTTCAGAGCAAGACCCTAACAGAAGAACTGGCAGTCAATCTAAATTCTGTATCCCAAACAGCTTTAATATAAAGGTCCCTTTATATAAAAGAGACTGAAGTAATCTGTTAAATAAGCTGTATAAGCACAGAATGAAATTTCTGATCTCAGCTGAAGCTCAGTGTCACAGGTGTCAGAATTGTGGACTTGCTAGGTGTTGACATTAAAAGCTTTACATATGAGGAGGTACATGGGAACTGTGTGTTTCTTTTTTCTCTGTTCCCAAGCAAAACAGCATCACTCATGTTAAGATATTGCAAAGTTGGTAGAAACACTGGGAGCCCCAAAGGCAAATGGCTCTTTCCAAGTTGAGAGCTGAAGAGCAGATTTGTCATGAGGGCTTTCTGGGGTAGAGGATTACTGTAAGCAAATTACATGTAGTGTCCCTTATGCTTGCTTCTTTTTCAAATTCTACAGGTAACAAAGGATGACCGAAGTGACATTGAGTCAAGCTCAGATGAGGAAGAAACAGTACCTCGTTCAAAGACCCTCAACAGCACTATCACCACTAACGGGACCAGCGGTGCCAACGGGACCAACGGGTATCTTACTGGTGGCACTTGCTCAGAGGAGCATTAATCCTTGAGTTCAATCATGAGACACAAACAGAATTAACTGTTTGCTGCTGGACATAAGTTCTAAGAAGTTGTGAATGCAGTTTCTTCATATATCTCAGCATCAGAAAAAATTAGGAGTAACAAAGCATTCTGATAGCGCACTGCCATATTTCCTGTTTGTGAATGAAGACAACACACCATTCTGTATATGTAGGCATGCTGTATGTGTATGTAACAGACACAATGGGAACAGTATTTTCACTTGTACTGTCTTTGAAATATTATTTATTTTGTGTCCTTTTGGGAACTTCCGGACAAAAGGGAATATCCATTCTCCAACTTTCTCTCTTGGGATTCTCAGTGGTGGAGAGCATCACACTCAGATCTCTTCTGTCCATCCCTGTTGCTTTTGCTGAGTCTGCTATAAGTAGTAGTTGCTTGATTTGTTACTTACAGTAAGATAGAACATAGCTTTATAGATTTTTAAATCTGCTTCAGATATTTTTGCTATCTTTGTGTTTTAAAGTGCTCGTTTTGAAATTGCCTATCAAATCACAGTGGCTGTTCCTCCAACGTAAAGTTTTAAAATACTGGATCGGTATTTTAAATAGTGGGTAATGTGGTCAATCAGCAATTTGGGGAGAAAAAAATTGTGGTATATTGTGGGATATTATTTATATTATTTTAGCATAATTTAAAATTCAATTTGGTATTTAATTGCATTAGAAGTAGACTTGATTTATTGTGCAAATACCCAAAGCACTGATGTCAACTGTTAGGATAAACTCATTCTCACTTTTGTTTGCCTTGCAATTTTGACCTCTACAGATTCTAGCTTTTTGCAGAGGTTGTTGCTGAAAGATGTTTGTTCAAGTGCACCATTGTGAATCCAGACCTCACTCCTGAAATTGTTCTTGCACATTCAGACGGATGAGAACAGAGGTGTAACAGAGAAAAAATAGGCAGAAGAAATGTTCATTGCTTCCTCAGACACAGTTCAATCTAGGTATCTTTCTTAGAGTTATTAACACTTTTTTGGTAGGGTGAAGAGAGAGAAGGCAGAATGTCATACATTACTAAAAGTAGTTTATTTTAAGTGCATGAAAACTTGAGCAAAATTCACTTAACATAATTCATAGAAAATTTGGAACACTCAGCAATATTTTATCCCCTCTACAAATAAAATTAAGGGTGACTGTAAAATAATTTTGCACTCCTTTTTCATCAAATATTTAGAGCTTGTGTCCCAAAGAAGACAAAGTAACACCCCAAATAAATATCTTTTTAAACATTATATACACACTTTTTCCAGTCTTTCAGTCAAAGTTTGATGTAGGATGCTAAGGATCATACAGCTCTTGCAGGATGCTTTTCTGTAGTTTGTGACAGCAGTGCCAAAAGCAGGCAAGGTTCTTGGGTAACAGATTCTATGCAACCTACTGTTCAACAGTATTGTGTGTGTGCACACAGAACCCATGTGCGTATAGACCAAAGACATATATATATATAAAGAAAAAAAAAAGAAAAAAATAACAGTGTGTCTTCTGTATACAAAGGGACTGGAGTGCTGTGTTCAGCTGGAATTGTAAGCCAGGATATCTTTCTGATTCCTTCCACCTATGCAAATAGCAAAGTAAATATGGATGGTTCCCAATGCCATAAAACATTTTTAAAGGCTCTATTTTATAGAGGCTCCATTGAAGAAAGTTGTGTTGCCACTTCTTTCTTTTGAAAAACTGGTATTTGTCTAGTCTACTCTTGAAAACTTCTGAAGCCTTTATTTTCCACAGGCCCCCTTGTTTATTAGCAAAACAATGTGCTAAAAGTAAGGGTGGAATGGGGTTAATGCAAGTAGTAACTCCACTTAATAAACAATAGAGGTAAGAAAACTGAAAAATTGTGAATTGTGGAAGAACTGCCAAGTTTTACTGCTCACAGAGCATTCTCTGAAAAAGCCAGGTAGCCTTGTCATCAGTATATGTATGGCTTATATGTCTTATGAATATATCTGAGGGAGCAAGGGAGTCATACTTAAATCACCTTCTCCCCCAAAAGTTTCTCTGGCTCTAATTTTTTCATCAGTCACCTGTGCCTCTGATTTCTTACGGCACAACAGGTTATACAGGTGGAAATATACCAATTGCAATAGAAAGTATCCCATCCACAGTATTTGAAGTGGCAGTTGTCTAATAATTACTGATACCAAAATTTTAAAACAAAACTATCCTGAGATTTATTGAATTGTTATTATAATTTCTGAAATCTGACATGCTGAGATGGTAATTCACAGCAGCAGTTTAAACACACCTCCTTTATGGTGTTGATTACTACCTCCACTGGACCATTTCCCTTCTTCAAAGTTTGTTTAAGAAATATTGTTCTGGCAAAATACTACAATGGGCCAGAATGCTGCTCTGAACTATCTATAGCATTGATTGAGATACACAGTCAAGACTACAACCCTCTATATGATTTTCTGGCTGGATACATCTGCTCTTGTATTCCCCCTGTTAAATGCAACTTGGATTGAAACACTTCCTTTGAGGTTTAAATTCAGTTGCATCTATGATGGCTAAAGTATGTAACACAGTTACCGTGGTTCAGCTGACTCCCAGTGACAAACCTGGTTTTCTCAAGTCCTTTCTTAGCAGCCGAGAAGAAACTTTGTAATACAGGTATGTCTGGAAAATATGTGAGATGAGAGATTCAGATGAGACATTTGGGGAAATAGGCTAAGAGTAAGGTAGCAGTAGGACCTTCACTGAACTTTGCTAAACAATCATTTAACTTACGAGCTACAGCTTTTTAATACAATTAAAAATTTCAGATGATTTTTTCTGTCTTTAGCAGGAAGGAACAAGTTATAGTGGTCATACATGGCAGTATATTTTGATCCATTGCTTTAACCATTGGATGTCAAAACTGGCTTGATGTTCCACTCTGCAAAGAGAATGTTACACAACTGTTTCCTTCTTCATTTGAACCTGTTTGCTTCACTGCCGAAGAGCTTTGTAAGGTGCTTTTGGAGGCTGTGCTTAGAGAATAATTATCACACATATTCCAGGAAATTGATTGAAATTATTCTCATGGCTCATGCTAAATGCAAGATCTTAAAAGGTTCTGTATATTCATACCTTTTGTAGAATTGTCATTTTAGAGATGAGAGTTTGTACTCTATATTTGTCTTTAGTTTTATGCTCCCTTTTTATAGTACAGTACATGACACAGTGGTTGAGATGTTGAAGTAGAAAAATGAGGAAATTATACGTAGAGCTTAATAGTAAATCGTAAGAATTTGTTTTCTCTCCTTAGCCAGCCCAGAATAGAGGAAAATAAGGTCTCCTGTTGTTTACTATTTCTCATATTGGCATATTTTGTACCAAAAGAATAATATATGGTGGGTTGTTGTTGCGGGTTGTTGGGCTGTTGGTGTTTTTCCCCATAAAAAAGTAAAAACAAACATTGCAGTAAATGATAGAAATACCTGATCAGACAACAAGGACAGATGTTGAAGTCTTTTGGATCTTAATAATCTTGAATAGCAGTAGTTCTAAAATACCAGTGTCCCATGATGTTTTCTTCTTGCCATTTTGTAGTTTTTCTATGTGTTATTTATTTAATTATTCCAGCAGAACTGGAACAGGTGTCACAGCTTCATATGCTCCTGTCTCAACCTGTGACCATTCTGTGTGATTGCCAACGCCAAATCCTTTTTCTGAGACCCAAGTACATGCACTAAAGCTTTGTTTACAGGAAAATGGTTCTTGTCATAGACTGTATCACTTTCTGGTTCTGAAAAGGACATGACAGCAGAAGCCGTTACCCTGCAACAAATGTCAATGATGTTCGACACTGGTTGATTTAGACACCATGTGTTTACTCAGAGTATTCTAGTAGGAAGCCTAATGCCAGTTTCACTCATCTTCTCATTACTGCAGCCTTCTGAATTCTCAGAGAAATATGGGCTACCATTGGTTTTCTACTGTTGATGCTTTGGTATTTTTTTAATCTTTTTGCTACAACTCATTTTGTATGTCTCCTATTGTCTACTTGTGACATTTGTGCAAGAGGAGCTATCGAATACTTTTTATCCTTCCTGTAACATAGATCCTGTTAGGTCTAACTTCAGTATTCTGCAAACTACAGTTGCCTTTAAACCATAAAACAAGACCACTTTGTATTCCTTGTTTAGACTGGTTGTGATTTGGACCTAATGGGAACTTAAGTAAGATAACCTTATTCTTTTTTTCTTTTCTTTTTAAAAAGCACTGGTGGAAGTTTGGAAAAGTGGCATGTATAGCCTTTAAATTGTAAAGATTTCTGATTGTAGTTGCAATGAAAACACAGTGTTTGAGCGTGTCTGTACAGAACTCTCAGTCTTTGAAATTGCTTTCAATTATAAAATGGGAGGAAATACTATGAAATTATATTTTGGAGCCATGTCAGTGATCATACATGTCAGACAAAAGGCAAAAATTATGGTATTAAATGACCTGAAATTATTTGTGCAACAAAACACATTTTCTGGCTTCTGTTGAGCTTCAGGTTCTTGCAGTCCTGGGGTTTACCTTTTATACATGAGCTCTTACACCATACTGTGCACAGTGACTGCCTGTTGCAAGTCAGGGTGAGGCAGATGACACTTATTTCCCCTGTGTTTTCATGACAATTCTGTGCTTGAGCAACTCTTTCAGAAACACAGTGATGTGTAAGAACTCCACTGTCAGAGACACAGTGATGTGCTTGCTAGAAGTCCTTTCTTGTTCAGCTGTTGTGTAGAACTTTGGGAATTTTGTGTTTAACTCGGTTGGGTTTGGTTGCTTTTTTTTTTTAATATGGAAAATAATTATTCCTTATAAAATCTCTGGAACCAATCAGTATTGTAGACTATTTTAATTTGGAGACACTTTCATAATAAACATATTAGGAATGTAGTGTCAATTTTCTTCTCTTTTCTGTTAAATGCAAACAATGCTTTGAGCTAAAGCAAAGGAGGGATTCTTATCCACACTGCAGTTTGCAGTGTGGAGAGCAGATCCAAGTATGTCTTTGCTGAGCTCATCACTGCTATTATGTTATTTCTTGTATGAAAGTGTTTATAACAGTAAGTATTAGAAGGACAGATTTTCTCTATACAATTTAAAATACTTTTATTTTTAAAAAGACATTTTGCTATGATTTCAAAAGTAAAATTTTGCATGCTAGTAATTTCTGAATATTCACTTTGGAAAAGATGTCTTTTTTCAATCTAGGTGGTCAGAGTTTCATTCAGATGTTTCGGGCTAAATTGTCAGTCATCAAAGCATCAAATACTAAACACTTCTGCAAGGTAGAGAAAAGGGCTGCTCTTGTGTAGTGGTTCTCCTGAGAAAAAGCTTCAGGTGTTGATTTTGCCAAGGAAGCTGCATCTTTCAGAACTCTACCATCAGAGTAGACTAAATCTGCTTGCCTGTTTATGATAGGATTCTATGTTTAATTCATTATTGTAATAAGGGGTTTTGTTTGCTTTTGTTTGTTTTAAACAAGGAGCTGTCTATGCGCTAAGGTGGAATTACTTGCATACATTCACCAAATGAAAGCCTACAAAATACCACTGTCAGCCAGGCTCTGGTGCAACATTAAAAAGTTTTCAGGAAGTACTTTGAAATGGGATGCATGAAAACATTCTTACAACTTCAGGAGAAAACTGAGGCAACCATTCTCATGACACAAATATCAATGATATGGGATTCTTTACGCATCAATTGAAGCCTCTAGAAGACAAGTAAACCTGGGGATTTGCATTGTGTTTAAAGAAATACTTACCAGAGTTGTTAATATATCTCCATGATAGTATATAGAGAGAATCTTGTATTGCGTTTAATATGGCATTTAAATCCTTGTTTAATTAAGAGATTTCTGAGAGTTTTAATTATGTGGAAATTTGTCCAGTTGTTTGTCTGATGTCTTTTAATTCCTATTTCATGTATATTCCACAGCTTACATAGCACAAGAGAGCCACTGTGTACAGAAAATAGCTCAGGATAATGTGGAAAAGAGCAGGAATTTTTTTTTCTCTACTGCCTTTAAGTATATAAAGGTCCCTCTGAATAAGAAACAGTGGTCGAAGAAGAAGACGACAGGAGGTATGTCCTGCTTTAGAAAAGGAGGTGACGTAGTCTTCTGTGGTACAGAAGGTGAGTGGTAGGAATCCAAATGTGTAACTGCTGGATGGGCAAATTGCCAGGTGACTAAGTACCTCTTGATGCCTTGATGATCAGAGGCTGGGAGGTTGTGTGCAGAGATTTTTGCTCCACACTGTTAGCCCCAGCTCTGCTAGCATGGGTGGAGGGTTAGTGTTTCGCCAATTTATGACAGTTTTTTGGTCTTCTGTGTGCCCTGTTCTGCAAGACAGTAGTCCTGCTCCTTGACAGATTTTATGCTTCCTACTCTTTTCAGTGGTTTACTTTAAGTGGATTTCACAGAGCAGGATTTGTACTCAGATATAGGAGTCTAGGATGGTTGTCATATAGTCATCATAGACTATTTTCCACAGATTTCCCTTGCTGGGGAATTTTAACATGTGAACACACTCAAAAAGGATGAGTAATAGCAAATGAACATTCATATGTACAATGAGTATGAAGCTGGAATGCACACTGGGCATATTCTGCATATTCTGACGTTTCCCTAGTGAGTGCCCTCCCTCACAGCTCAGTAAAAAGTTAGTTTCAATAATCCAAAACCTATTTGTGCAAAGCAGATGAATAAAGCAATAACTGTGTATTAACTAAGCAGAATAATGGTGAACTTGAGACACATGCCATGCCAGGATTAATTGCAGAGCTCTGTCAGGGGAAGATACATCAGTGCCCACAGGAGGCCTTCTCACCATAATGGAGAGAGTAGCAAGAATGAGGCTCACGCACCTCCCAGCTTGTACATCAGAAGTCAGCTTTATCCCTATAGGATAAAATATGCCCGAGGAAAGTGTTTTATACCTATCTTCTTCAGCCGTGATTCTGCAAAGCCATTGATGATTCTTGTAGAGGGTTTGCTTAAATGCTGAGTTGTGTGCAACACTGGGGTGTTTATAAGGTTCTGACTTTCAAATATAATTGTTTAGATGTGAAACAGAACCATTAACTTTATTTTGCTGGAAAGTTCAATATAAAATCAAGTATTACAAGGATTGTAGTTTTTACCTATAAGAGCATCATGACCAACTTGTAGTGTTAGTGCTGTGGCTCACTAATTAAAAAAAATTTAAAGCTGCTTGCTGGCAACATATATTTACATTCCCAAATTAATACCCTTCCCTAAACATCTGAAAAAACACCATTGTACTCAGCTGCTGGCTGGGTCCCAGACCGTAACAACCTGTTGTTTTTTTTTAACACTTCCAAGTGTAAGGTCTTATCCCTAGAAAATGCCATGCATCTTCTTTTTCACTCTCTCCAAAATATTACTGGGTGAGGCTCCCAGTAGCATTTCATGCCATGCTTAGGCAATTTCTTGCAGTCGTCCACATGAAAAAATAATCCTGAAGTTCAGAGATGCGATATGATCACTCCTTAATTAAAATTGCATCAGTTCCTTCCTGCATTAACCTAACCAGCAACTTTCTGCCATTTCTGAGCTTGTTTTAAAGATAACCTCCCCTTTTAACTCCCATCAATTTTAGTTAATGTTGCTCTCCTATGGTATCTCTGAAAGAGACACTTCCTACCAGAGAGTCTTGCTTTTTTACAGTTATATTTATGTAGTCTTCATCTAATTTTAGTTTAAATTTATTTCAGCCAAAGCATTTAGGTATTACTGTGTCTCACTTTTATAGGTGGTTTCTCTCTGAACAATCTCAAAGTAATATCAGTGCCCATAACTGGTTTTGTAATAGACAATCCATATGCCAGCTGAAGAAGAGGATTTGCCAATTAGTAGTCTTGGATCACTTCAAAGTCCCAACATTTGGTTGTTCAACAATGCTGAAGGACCAAGCAGATGTAAAAGACAGCCAAGACTGCTTTCCAGACTGGAAGCAATTGCCTACTAACTGAATCCATTTTTTCAAAGAAATTAATTCTGTCAGATAAAAAGCATGTGAACCACTGAGACCGCTTGTATTGCTATGGTGGTCTGTGCTACTCTTGCGCAAGTAGTCCAAGCATCCAGCACAAGCATATCGGTTCTGCATTGGAGATTTCTTACATAAGAACTCGTTTGTAAGATTTGACAGGTAACTACTACGAAATGCTATTATTTGGAAGAGAAAAAACAGATTGGAAAAGCAGTAACATCAGCTGTCATTTGGATAGAATTAATGCACAATCAAGAGCAAGAGTGGATGCACATTTGTAATGCTTATTCCGCACCAAGCAATGTATTTGAGAAATGATAGTTAAGGGAAACTTTAGCAGAAGCAGCTGAGGAAAGTAACCGTCTTTCACGTGTAAATTGCATGAACACTGACTAAATTTGGTATTTTGATTCATTGTGATGCCATTAGCAGAACGCTTTATAAAGGTGGTCCATACTGTAACACAGCACTGTCAAAATTGTGAACTAACCTTAGAGAAGGCTGGAGCCCAAGATCACAGGCAATCGCTTGTAGAGTTACAGTTGACAGCGTTGAGGATTGCATGTCAGAAGTTTTTCCTCTTTCCTTTAGAAACATGATTTTATCAGATGGCTTGTCTGCCTTTGCACTGAATACAGGAAAATGTGGTAAGTCATGCTTGTACTTATGACTAATGGTAGAAGAATACAATTAACAGTTGGTTTCATTGTCTTCCCATTAATGGGGGTGTCAGACATGGAGTTATACAAGCAAGTCTATCTCTTGCTTAACTTCGTGGGAAGTTAAGTATTAGTTGTTTGCCTGGTTTTACTTTTAACCTAGGAGGTAAGCGTTTACACAAATGTATCGTGCTTTAACTTAGCCAGTACACCGCCCACAAGGTCACCCCTCTATCAATTCCACCTTCTTGCTTAGTCAAAAAGTTTATGTATGCAGTCTGCTCTTAAATGCTTGGAATCCTTTCTGATAAATGCCATCAATATGAAGTAAGCGTAGCATGCTTCTGAATCAAAACGATGTATAGCTGGTGTTCATTCCATGGACCTGTTTCTCTGCAAAGCCAGTTATTCCAGCTGAAGCTCTGGTGCAGAAGATACTGTAGTGAAGAACTCAGCCCATGATCCAGTAGCCAGTGTAAAATAATTCATTGAGGCAAGTCAAAGAGCATGTTTCCCTGTAGTGAGTTACCCATCAGTCACAAAACAGGTGAATCAACAGCAATTAGCACTGTTAAACATGCTGTGATTGGAGGGGAAGGAAATAAATTAACTGTCTTCTTTCATCATGTCAGTGCATAGACAGTTCAAAATACATATATACAGTCATATAAAAAGTCTACTACACACTTGCCTTTTAGTACAGTCTGTCAGCATCTGTAACAATTTTTGACCCTGTTGCTCAATTAGCCCAAATTAGAAACAGAAGTTGTGTTGCAGCCCTCACTGGGCTTATGGTATACTACAAATTGGCAAACAGATCAAGGAGAGAAGCACACATCACAGCCCTGTGCTGCAGGAAGGGTGGGTAGATGCAGCCCCTCTCCTGCAGCAGTTGCAGCAGCCAAGCAGAGGCACAACTGGCACAGCTCTTGAGTGGCCTGGCTCCCATCCACAGGAGAGTGGGAAACTGGAGTGAAGAGAATAGCACTGTTTAAGGACAAACACACTGATCTGCAGGAAATCAGCCTTCAATACCTCAGTGTCTGCTGGAACTTGTTTATAAGCTCAAGAATCTAAAGGGTCCTTTGTGTATAATTGTTAGAGCGATTAGGGAGAACGAGAAGGACAAGAACATAGTCTCACTGACAATCGGAGCCATTCTTGTGACCCTTCAGGCATACAACCCTACTTCAGTAGTAAAGCCTGATGTAATTGGATTGCAACTACCACTTTCAAAAAGGTCAGAGTATGTACAGTAATCTGCCTGTGGGACTAAGTGATTTATGTGTGCATATGTTTATCAGGCAAGACATTTTAAAACTCACAAATTTATAAATTGCAAATTAGTTCACAGTGATTTTTAGAGCATTATAACAATAGGACTGTGTCGGTGTGAGCTGAAATTCCCCCCCACCACCAACAAGTAACCAGACTAGCCCAGTCTGGAAGCAAATGAAGGCTGTATTTACAAGCAGAGTCTACAATCTACGATGAAATGCAATGAATATGTACAAATATACAAAATTCACAACATTTACAAATATATACAATCAACAGAAAAGCACAGCTGATTTCCCTTTGCTTCCCCCCAAGGGGACCCTCCCAAAGGGGCCTCTCTCTCCCAGGAGCTTCCCCCCAGACCCCCCTGGACAGAGAAGCAGAGTTAGTTAAACAGAAAGTTGTTAACTTAGCTGCCAAGGTCAGTACGTGTTATCTTCAGCCAGAAGAGAAGAAGAAACAGCAGCCAGACAGCCCAGCAACTGCCCCCACTGCAGAACGCAGAATGTGCAGAGTGCCCACTTTGTTTTGGGTAATAGTTCTTAAACATTTCTATCTATCCAATGGAAGTGTTTAGAACACTCAGTATTTTGCTTTCTTACACCCAATAGTGACTTATTTACACTCTTTCACTTTCTCTGTTCTGAACTTTGCAAGGAAAAAATTAAAAAGACAGTTTCAAACCATCACAAGGACTAATTTAGACAATTTCAAGGTAGTGAATAAATTGAGTTTATTGAATCATTGGAGAAGATGGCAAGTAACACGACATAATCTGAATATGACAGAAGCACAGCATAATTTCTGTGATTTTCTTTGTTTTCACAAGTGTGGCCAGTACTTGTTTGTTTTTCAAAATGTCTAGCAACATCCAAGAGGCTTTATGAAAAATGTCAGCAAACTCAGCTTAACCACCTCCACTCCTGGTTGAATAGCTGTATAATAAAACTGTTCTGTTAGCCACAGGGAGTCTTACAGTAATGTGATTTCTTCTAAGATCTGACCTCCAGCTAGCATACAAACAACTGTGATTAAATGCAGTTAATACATGTTACTGATATTTAATGCTATTTTGTCTTCGCAGCAGTCCTTAAATCCATTGTGTATTTCCACTGTCTCCTAAATTTGATGTTGACATTAAATTCTGAGATAAAGTTGATGAAGTGCTGGAGCACAAGCACAGCAGCAGTTTTCTCTAGGGTCAACATTAGTTGATGGCCCACCCATACGTTTCAGGCATGACCCCTGGTAGCTAAGTCTTGGTCAGAAGTTTGAAAGGGAAAGCAAGTCAGGGTTGAAAAAAAGAAAAAATGGAAGAAAAGCCTTTACAAATCTCCACTGAAATTGACATCTGTCTTTAAGATAAACTTGAACCCGCTACTAGAGCGCTAGCACCAACTGGAGGGAGCTGATTGATGGGGTCATAGTTTCTAGCTGGATATCGCTTTTGAGCTTAAGAGCCTTGCCATGTGCTCTCTGGGACATTTCAGTTTGTATTTGTATGCTATCTAGTGCACTGGGGTCCCCATAATTGTTACCTGTTGGGTCCTACCTGTCTTAACTATTATCAGGTATCACAAAATGCTGCTCATTCCTATTAAGAGCTTTATTCAATAACAGCATGCACATCAAAAGATTCTAACAAGAGAAATGGACATCCAGCCCATAATCTGAAATAGGCAGTAAAATATATACAGTTCAACAGACCAAAGAGAAAAACCATGATTGATATGCATGAAAATGAGTGGGAACAATGGAGAGTACAAGACAGGGTAAGTATTAAGATAGTGACTATGACACAGTTAACTGAAACCTGAAAAACCCCTGAAAGACAGTGCATGCTTTTGGAAAGAGACAAATTACATCATGTACTTTATTTGGCTACTCCAGGAAGATACTAAAATAAAGATCATTACACCATTAAGCTATTTGCTACTGGATCACTTTGCAAGTCGGGAGGCACTTAGTTAAGGAAGTAGCTGCTTATATTCTTTGAATAATGATACAAAATGTATCTAGACAGTGGATTAAAATACTGTGGGGATTTTTTTATTTAGACAGAGTAAGACATGGATAAATACATACTTCCACAATATGAGTGTTGTACAGTGCTGGAGAGAGGTATAAGCTAGTCTTATGCAGACTGTTTATGAGATAAATCAGCGAAAGCTTTTCTGATGTTGGCAACAAATGCAGAAAAATTGTTAGTTTCTCTCACTTTGAGCTGAAACTCTGCTATACAGTCGAGAGGAGGAATACAGGAAGTCACTAAAACGACAAAAATTTCCAAAAGATTAGGCTATAAAACAAGTTTAGTATCAGTGGTTTTCCATCCTTATGAAACAGAAAAGTAGTTTCTTTGTACATTTTAACTTCCTCCAGTATTATTTTTGAGTAGCCTATTAATTCTCTTTCAGCAAAGACGAAGCCTCAAAGAACACAAATTTATTACCACACCTCCCATGAAGTGCCATGCTCATGTCTGAATTGTTACAGCAATCCCCAGTAATCCATGGCCTAATCAAAAACTGAAATGCATTCCTAAGCGTTTTTGTTGCTCTGTAGGCAAGCAGTCAAAACTGATGTAGTCCTGCATGCTGTAAACTTCTAACTTCAGCACAGTTTGGATTTGAATTAGTAAAACCAGAAATCTCTTCAGTCCACGCCTAGAGGCATAGCAGAACAACAGTAACATCCATCTAGTAGATACTCAGCACAGTACTCAAATTACTACTGATGTTCTTTGTAAATGAGATATACATTTAAAAATCAGTGTTAGGAGCTGAAAGGATGTACCTTTACAGGACAGGAATGCTGGATTTAAAGTTTTAATCTTTCTCCTATGTCACATATCTGCAGTGGTTGCCTACAATATTTTCTGCCCTTTAGAATTACTACAAATTCATATATGCCTGTCAACACATATGCTAACTCTAGCATAAACAGAAGAAGCAAACTCTACAAAAACTGAAGCATTTTTGTCTGTGTATCTTTTCTCGCCTCTGCTTTGCTTGCTTGATACAGAGCAAACAGGAACTCCACACATGGAGGGGAGTGAAGATAAGCAGTTCTATTTTCATACAAATTAACAAGAGAAACTTCATTTAAAAATACATTGCACCTGCAAGATTTTTCTTTCAGAAATTGGAAGTTACAGATTGCAGCTAAACTGCACTTCTCTTCCCTTTTTTTTTTTCTCTCCAATCTATGCATCAGGGTCTGTCCTCTTACTTAAGTATTCAGAATTCACATACCTTCATAATCTCCTTGTTCATTTATGGAAAGAGTAAACACATATGGCTTGTCAGGATCTTTGTGGTCAATATGCCGGAATATAAACTGTAATTGCTCATCTAAGACAGAATTAATTAACACCATTAACCTCTGCTGGATCATCACAATGATTTAAAAAAAAATCATAATAGGAAGCTACAGTTTCAATATTCTTAGAATACTTACACATTAAGCAACCTTGGTCTATTGAAAGACAAATGCATTTTGACATACTGCATTTAACCATTTGAGAGGCAACAGTAACACTTGAACTAAAACAGCTCTTCAGTTGCGTAAGCTAGCATGTTCTTCCCTGCACAACCCAACATTAAACGCATTACATGACTGCAGATGGGAACTACAGAAACTCACTGGGAATTCTGCGTATCTCCAATCCAAGCCGCTCCTCAAACAATTCCTTACACTTGCATAGTCGTTCCATTCTCTCCATAGCAGCTTTGTTTTTAGAAGATATTACTAGAATTGTAAAAGCCACCATAAATATCAAAGTAAGGGTAAAGTGAACATACAAAAACATTTAAAACAGTAGAAATACCCATCAAGTATTAAAAACAATTCCTCCTCTGATTAGTAAAATGTATTTACTGTCCTTTGCTTGCTTACTTTCCTTTTTCTTCTCACACTCTTCTTTAAGCTCTTGGATGCTGTCAGTCAAGCCCTTGTTTTTCTCTTTTTCTTGAGTTAGGTTAGATTTTATTTCTGCCAGAAGCTCCCGATGTTCTGATATACGTTGGCTCTGATGGAGAATCTCTGGAAGGAGACAAGAGAATACAAACATACTTAGTACTTATCTGTATACTTTTTTAATTATTTGAACAAAACCTAGTGAAATGCATGCTATCTCAGCTGAAAAGAGCACTCAATGTAATTATATTAACATCAAATAAAAGCTTAAAGTGAAAATTATTCAAAAGAGAAACTACTAAGTACAGAGATCCTCTGGTACTTTGATCAAATGCAGTTTGTTTATGGTGCCAGCACTATGTAAATCTTCAAAGCATGAAGATGGTGGATCCTGTTCACAGACAAATAATTTGACAGAAAGCAAGGAATGTAAACATGTTAGAGTTGCAATTATTTTTACCTCATATTCTGAGGTTTAACCACAAAAATTCAGAAGGCAAACCTAGGCTGATATGTTCACTGTATTCTATTACTAATATTGAATAGGCACCTGCTCACTGCAGCACAGTTGGACTAGATTCCCTTTAAAGGTCCCCTTAAACAGTTGGAAATAGATGGTCTTTGAGGTCATTTCTAACTTAAACCGTTCTGTGATTCTATAATTAAGTTTTCTAACAAATTGCTTTTGACTTGCAATTTGCACCCTGTAGCCAGGCAAATGTTTGGTTTCATTTCTACCTTAATTCTGATGTTGCTTACTTGTTCAAATGGGAAGTTAAACATCTTAGTCACTGTAAGAAGTTAATCTTAGAAGTATTACACATAATAAATAAATCATTATACTGTACCATTGCTATACTCATTAATTTTATTAATCATCAAGTCCTCTTCTTTCAGCTTCTTAGACCATTTCTCTGTAATGGAAAGTTATTTCAGTTATCTGAAGCAGTCTGAAGACAACATGGAAGAAGTAGAGGTCACAGGAACATAAAGCCTTTTTACCTGAAAGCACTTTTATGGACTCCTTGTATGAATCTCTCAGTGCTAAAGATTGACTGATCTGTTCCGAGCCATAAATGCTTTTCAATTTGGTCCAAAACTCTTTCATTTCCCTTTCTAAGGAGATTATTTCATCTTCAGTCTTAATATCAGACATAGTGCTGCAACAGTTAGACACACAAGGCAGATAAAGCAGTTTTAACTCACAGAATACACCTCCTTCCCACCATTTGTTATCCCTTTGGCTTGTTACTAAAACCTCTTCCTGTAAGTCGTTTTTGTTATGACCATTAGCACAAGCAGTAATAGCAGGAGCCGCGTTTCTTTTGCTACTCCTTTCTCGCTCCCTGCGCCGGGGATGGCCGCGGTACCGACAGCCGTTTCCAATGGGCCGGCAGATCTCAGGAGCACCCCGCCGCCGACCGCTCACACCCTTTCGCCGTCCGCCTGCAGGACTCACCCGGAGCAAAGGCTCCCTCTTTATGAACACAGGCCGAGCCGAGAAGCGAATAGAATTTCCTTCTCCGTCCCACAAGACACTAATGATGGTGGGCTGCTGGGGCTCCGCAGACCAGCAGCGCTCCGCAGCACGGTAGTACCTAGCAAGCGCCGCACGCAGCGGCACTGCCCGGAGAGAACGGAACAGGGAAGAAAGCAACACACCAAGACCACCCGCGCGCACCAACTTTCAAACCGCCCACAATTTCCCGCCTCCCGAGCGGCTGCTTTCTAACCGCCTCCCGCTCGCCTCTCAGTAAGCGCACCGCTGATTGGCTCAGACATTCTGTCACAGTTGGGATCCCAGGGCGTGCTGGGAGTTGGCGATGCGGTTGCTGTAGGAATGTGGCGTCATGAGGGACAGCTCAGGCTGTCTTGCTGTGGAGCGTTTTAGGGGCTGGCGGAGCCGGCTGGGGCCGGTCTGTGAAATGTTTCGAAGGAGAGGCAGCTGTGATTCTCTGCCTTTGGGAAACGTCTGTTAGGATTAAAGTGTTTTGTCAGGGTGGCGGCTGGGCTGTCTGCAGCGCCGAGGAGCGAGGCTGGGGGAGGTAAAAAGTCTGCTGTGGTTTGTCCGAGGTACGGTTCCGTGCTGAGTGAAACCAGACATGAACTGGTGAGCCGGCTAGCTCTTTTCCCCTCCTCTGAAGCTAGAATTTGTTTCCGGTACAAAGTTTGTTCACGGAATGTACTTGGGGTAACCTAGGCATAAATGTTGTGACACTTATAAATCCTCTTCATTCCCCAGGCCTGAATTCTCTTATAGATAAGTGTGGAGCTATTTGCCATTTAAAAACAAACAAAAAAAAAAAGCCTACTATGGCAGGAGACTGACATGCAGACCTAATTCAGGCCTGTGCCCAGACAAACACTTGTCGTAAACCCCTCTCATTGTGAATGTGCTCCGTATGACACCATGCCTAATTTTTCTTCAGCTGGGTGTATTTCCTTTTGGCTCCAGATACGCACTAGTTTGTGGTCCCAGTTACCAGCCTTCGTGGTAGCCTGTTGTGGAAGCTATTTGCTGATCGTTTTGTTACCCTAGCTAAAGCTTCTCAGATAATCTCAGAATAATAGAAAATAAATAAAGCTTCGAGGATTGCTGGCTGAAGCCATCAATTACTTTTCCTCCCTCCCCTGGACAGAAAGCAAAGTCTGAGCTGAAATCACCAGCTATTGCATTTTTGTGGAGTAACTGTTTCTACTTCCAGGTAGCATTCCTACTCAGCTCAGTACTTCCTACTCAGAAGTAATTACCTCTTACTTGGCTTCTACACTTGCTCTCCAGTTTTCAGTTTCCTCAGCATTAGTCCTAAAACTAATGACTATACTACTGTTTCTTTTCTGCTTCACATAAACATGCTGAAGTTGGGCTGCTTTAAGGATCCACATATAAATTAGGGCACTACAGAGTCTGTACCGTAAGGGTTTTTTTTTAACCTAGGAAAATTTTGCCATTTCTCCCAATTGGCCCTGAAATCTAGCCAAGTGAACACTGCCACTATAAAATTTAAATGTTGCCCCTGACATCACTAACCTGTGTTGCTTCAGCACATAACTTCCTGAGTACGCATTTCTCCCAGCTGCTGCCGTTCAGCAAATATAAATTTGAGTAGTCTAAACAAATCCTGAATTCTAATCTGTAATCTTTTGGTGGGTTTTTCAATCTGATCTCCTCTGAATTCTTCTGTTAACATAGAAAATGGGTTCATCCTATAATAGCTGGCACTAGCTCTGAATTACTAGGTATCTTTTTTCATCATTGACATTTCTTTAGATTTCATTAGTCTTCATTTGGTTTAGACTTTTTAGACATTGTCTTTTTAGACAAAGATTAAATGCAGCCTGTGACACTTGCTAGCATAATCCATACCTTAACTGATCTTTTTTTTCTGACTGGTTTGGGAGTCGTATGATTCTTAAACCTCCGTTAGGTCTAATTCAAGAGGCGCCATAGCCAGATGCACTGTCAACAAACTTTACCATAACTCTAGCCTGGACACTTGTTCTGAAATGGTTCTTTCCTAAACATTACATTAAGCCACAGGATAGTCATGGATGGAAGAAAGTGTCAACAGCAAATTATTATATTTCTAACACTATGAACTTTGCTGGAGATGATGTAATAACCTGGTCTAATTGGGGATGTCCCTGCTGTCTGTAGGGAGGTTGGACTAGGTCCCTTCTGGCCTGGACCATTCTACAATTCTGTAATTGTGTCATGTGCCCTTTTTTCTGCATCTTCCAGCTCTTCATGTACATCTGGTAACCCAAGTAAAGAGCGTTTGACTAAATTTACAGCTCTGAGGTGTACACTGACCACAGCAGGGTGACAGTGTAATCAGACTGAAGGGCGAGCTATTGCCAATACAGATCTGTTGCTTGTTTTATTGCTAGGTAAAAGTCCATACCAGGCTGTTCCTGTGCTGGGTTAAAGGGTTGTTCATGGCTAGTTTGGGCTTGGAGAGCTGCTGCAGCTGATGTGGAAACTGCTAAAGGAACCCAAAATTGAAGAGCTGGTGCTAATAAACAGACTGAGCTACTTCTCCTGTCAGGTTTCTGACCTCCCTGAGCTATGGTTAGCACAGAGCTACTATCAAGGATTACAGAACAGCATATAAATAAGGCATTGAATTTATTAGAAAGGGAACAGAATAAAAGCAGTGGCAATCTGCCCTTATGGGTCTGGACTCCATTTCTGCTTGCTGTCTGTGGAACTGAAAGGATTTTTATATACTGTTAAATTCTGGGTTGCTTGTGATTTCTATAAAGTTTACAAAAACTAGAATTTCTTAGATAGGACTTTTTTGTGAACATTCCATACATTGTATTCCATACATCATTCATGTAATTGTCACTGTTACACAGGTAAACACACATAAATACAAGTAAGTGTTAAGGTCTGGCAGTTATATTGCAAGCATGAATTTTGATAATTTCCTGTATTTGCATGGTTAACTTTAGAGTTAATAATGACAGTGCAGTAAGTAGAAAAATTTAGATTAAGGGGGCAGAACCAAGAGCAAGAAAACTGGTTCATGCTAGTGTTTGCTAAACCTCTACTGGTCAGCCAACCCTAAAGAAGCCTGACATAAGCTTGGGCTGCCTGGGTTTGATGAGGAAAGCTTGAGGAAATGCAATATGGAAAGAAAGAGTGAGCCTCTTCCTAAGTCTAATACTAAGAGAGATTTTCACGGTGTTTCCTTTGGAAAATATTCATACTGAGGAAAATGGCTGTCAGCTGTTGTATACTGCTTGTGAACTTACTAAATTGTTAGTTAGTCTTTGTAGCTGGTTCAGTGCCAATGAAAACACTGATGTGGAAATTAATGTTATTGTTCAATTAACTATGCATAATGTACCAGAAAGTTAGGCCCAGTACATAGGCCTCCATTAGCAGTGGTTTAGAAAATATTTGCTTTGATGGCTTTTCCTTCCCTTGCAAACATTTGCTTAACAACATCTAATATCTGTTATGTAATATTTGCTCTAATATGTAGGTGTAAAGCAGCTGTAAACATTTTATCCTCCCTTCAGTGGATCATCACCCTGATTCTTGTTTCATCATTATTACCAAGAATATAAAAAGTTTCGGATAGTCACCTGTGTTGTATGTCTTGAGACATAAATCAATGAAGTATCAATAAATTTAAAACTTTTTATAGGAACAGATAGCCTTTTAAAGGTCTTTGCACTAAACTCATTTGATCCTGTGAAGATCAGACATTGGTTCTATAATATCAAAGCAAGACAAAGCTTTGATTAAAAAACTTTATTACATACACAGTCTGACCATTTTGTAAAGATCACTACTTTTCTTGGCAATTCCATTTACTAAAATTCAGCAAATAGTTTAATTTCATGTATTATCTCAAGTGACTTTGAAGCACTAAGTGCGTTACAGAAGCATTTTGCAATGCCTTTCATAGAAAATGAGAGAAATTCTGTTGAGGAGGTATTTCTCCTTTGTTAGTTTGAATGAGTTGTTGAATATACTTCAAGACATGTTTCACCATCTTTCTCTTCTGGTTATTAGAGCTATGAAAGTCTTTAGTATCTTAGACACTTAACATTTTGTCAAATGTAACAGGGACCAGAAGAGAAGACTCCTGTCAGTTGTTGATTGCCTATTGAATGAAGCAGAATCGTGTTTCCAGGCACAATGAGAACATCACCTGAACTGCCTCTCTCACAGAAACCTGCTTACCTAGTCCAAAAACTTCCTGCTTTCTCTTGTTGTGTGGATTTGTTGGGGTTTTAAAAGCTTTTTATAAATCTGACTCCTGTGATATGTCTAAGATGTGGATGTAATTGCTCTTGAAACAATCAGAGTGTAGGAGAAAATTGAAGCTTATGTTTGCAGTTTGCTGTTAGCTGTTCGTTTTCCTTATGTCTAAGGTGCTTGTCTTTCTATCTAAGTAGAAAAATCAGCAGCAGCACATGAATCAGCAGCAGAACCTTTAAAATTAAAATTAGTATCAGGAGGCCTTTAGCATTTATACTGAAAGAAGTTAGTTTACTGAAACATTGCCAAGACATAGCTTCAAGCATTCTACTAACAAAGTTACTAGAGAAGCAAAATGTGTCTGAGTGGTTCTCTCTGAGTAAGAATTCAGCCAGAGCAGGTGCAGCGTTATCCCAGTGGGTAATGTGGGTGGGTTTATATTTATAATAAATAATGCAAAAAAATACTGCAGTGGTTCTGCACATCCTGCATCAGAGGCAAATTTTCTGATGCTATTGAGTGGCATTAAAGAGGTATTAGAAAGTGATCTGTTTTATTACTTGGTAGACCTTTCCAAGGACACTAAGCTGTATCTGGATGGAAGCTTGTTTACTGTGAAGTGTTTTTCCTTATAGATCAGTAGTTATTTATTCTTAATCTCATAACAGTTGCTGTTTTAACCAAGTACTAGAAGTAAAATGGGTTGTTCCTCAGTCACCAACCAATTTGATGTTTACATTCTTTATAAGATTGAAAAACAGAAGAAAACCTTAGATTCTCCACAGTTCTGCATACTGAATCCAGACATATATAAAAGAGTGATTTTTATTATTGTTATTTTAAGCCCTACTTACCTGTAAAGGAGAGATATTTTAGCAGAAGATAAAAAAAAAAAAAAGGTAGCAGAAGGATATTTTCTGTAGTAATAGAAAGTTGTTTCAGAGAGGTGTTTCTAAACAGGTTCTTGGGAAAGAACTGAGGAGGGAAAATAATTGTCAGTTTATTTGTATGACAGTTACCTTGCTAGACACCCTATAAAACTATAAGCTATATGACTTAGCGAATATTTGCAGATAAAACATTAGGAAATACTTATTGTTGAAATATCCCAAAATTAAAGTTTTGGAAGGTTTTTCTTTGAAATCAGGTAATACCAGCTGAAGTGAATCATTCCATCAATATGCCGAAAAATACTGTTGTAGTTATTCAGAAACAGTGCATAGAATGTTAAATCTCTTTTTAACTGTATTCTACATGACTCCATGCAACTGGTAGCAGTAAACATTTAGAGTGTAAAACTGCTAAAACTTTTCTAAAACCAGATTATTAATCATAGAATCAGTCAGGGTTGGAAGAGACCACAAGGATCATCTAGTTCCAACCCCCCTGCCATGGGCAGGGACACCTCACGCTACAGCAGGCTGGCCAGAGCCTCATCCAGCCTGCCTTGAACACCTCCAGGGATGGGGCCTCAACCACTTCCCTGGACAACCCATTCCAGGCTCTCACCACTCTCATGGTGAAGAACTTCTTCCTCACGTCCAGCCTGAATCTCCCCACTTCCAGCTTTATTCCATTCCCTCTAGTCTTGTCACTACCTGATATCCTAAAAAGTCCCTCCCCAGCTTTCTTGTAGGCCCCCTTCAGATACTGGAAAGCCACAATAAGGTCACCTTGGAGCCTTCTCTTCTCCAGACTGAACAGCCCCAACTCTTTCAGTCTGTCCTCATAGGAGAGGTGCTTCAGCCCTCTGATCATCCTCATGGCCCTTCTCTGGACATGTTCCAGCACGTCCGTATCCCTCTTGTAATAGGAGCTCCAGAACTGGATGCAGTACTCCAGGTGGGGTCTCACCAGAGCTGAGTAGAGGGGGAGAATCACCTCCCTTGACCTGCTGGCCACACTTCTCTTGATGCAGCCCAGGATCTGGATGGCTTTCTGGGCTGCAAGTGCACATTGATATATAAAGCAAATGTGAGTAGCTAAAGTAAATGAGTAAATGTGAGATTTTGTCAGGGAAGTCTTGTAAGTCCATTTAATTGTCGTACCCTATTTGCTGAATCTGCTCAATGTTTCCATGTGACTTCCCTGACCACACATAAAGCTCTGTTAAGCTAAGTCCCTCTTCAGCAAAACCAGTTGAGTAGTTCAAATCTTTGTCTCCACAGCTTGTATAGTTTAAATGCCATGGAGAAAGCCATATGGAAATGTGCAGCTCCTTTTTTTTTCTGATTGTAATTGTTTCAGATACATGGATAATCTTTAATAGAAGATATGAAGATGTCTGAAAATTAGAGCCTGATAAAGATCTGAAGTTTTCCTCTTGCTGCTCTGCTGATAGCAGATGATGGTATTACTAGACTTTGGGTATCCACTTAATACCTTGTCAAAAAAGGTTTGTCATTTAGCCACCTCACAAATGAACATAATCTTTTCATATGCTGTGGTTATTAGTACTAAAATAGATAAATCTGGTGTGCTGGTAAGTTACATGTATACTCTTAAAATCCTAGTATCTGGCAGAATCTCTTGGCTGTTTGCCCTAGAGAACCCAGGTGCTTCACTTGGAAATACTTCAAGGAGATACTGTCAATCATCTCAGCCTTGCAATGGTTTGCGAAGCTAGGCTGGGCATCAAGAAGCGGGGCTACAGTAGGTCAGGTTTCACCTCCTTCTGGCAGAGGTGTATAGGACTTGCATCATGTAAGCAATATGTGAGAATGGCAATAGTGAATGAGATGACTCAGAGACTCAAGACATTGTGCCATGGATCACCTCTTGTATGAAGGAAACAATTGTTTTTCAGTGCTTTGAGAATACTGATGATTAAAACTACACCTACAGCTCAACAGCATTGTTGGTATATGGATGCTGGTTGTATTTTTCATGACTGAAAATGTGTTGTGCAAAGCACTAGACACAGCATGGTAGCCAAATTCTATTTCAAATTGTGTTTCATTTGTACAGCTTTAATGACAGTTATGCAAAGACCAATTATTTATGTATTCTTTCTGTTCTTTATACAGGCAACACTTAATGAAGTCTGCACATTAGTAATATCCATCCTGCAGAGAAATGAACTGTGAAAAGATTCAAGCAAACACGTTCCAACTGTTCATACAAAGGATTGCGTAAGTGGCACATTGCATTTCTACAAAACTTTCCTCACAATTTGCTGCTGCTCAGCATGTACTTCACTTTGTTTCCTCCAATTAAAATTTGCAAACAGAAAAGCTTTCCAGTGCTAACAGACTAGTGCTTTTCCAGAGATTTGGAGCCACGTGTTCCAGGAAGGGCTGGGTACACCACACCGATACAATATAAAGGCAATGTCAATCGCCTTCTCTCACTTTTTAATAGCTGCCCTCCATGGTTCTCGTTCTCCATCACTAGAAACTTAAGATTAAAGGAACTTTACTCTGTTTCAAGTACAGTTAAATCCATTAAGATGGATCTTCTTCATAGCAATGGCGTGCTTATCATTCAGCATTTACAGAGGGACTACAGGGCTTACCAGGATTTCCTTAATTTTATGTCACATGTTGGCGATCCCCGGAATATATTCTCAATTTATTTTCCTCTTTGGTTTCAGCTCAACCAAGTGGTTGGTACTAAAATGATATGGGTGGCGGTAATTGGTGATTGGTTCAACCTCATATTTAAATGGTAAGAAGTTTGATTTATTTTAAAGTTTTGTATTTTTCATGATAGGTATTATATATACCTCAAGTTCAGAAAAAAATCTGTGAATAATGTATTAGTAGACTTTCCACTAATTATAAAACAGGAATACTTAATATATGTTTGAAATGGCATTTTGATAAGACAAGAAGAACCTATAGAAATATTACAGAGTAGCTTTGGCATTACAGGTCTTCATATTCATTGTAAGATTATTTATTGTGTTCTGCTGAAGCCTTCTTACATAAAAACATTTGTATTGCATTTCTGCTTCGTTTTTTTTTTTTTTTTTCCCAAACAGGATTTTATTTGGCCATCGCCCATACTGGTGGGTGCAGGAAACAATGATTTACCCCAATCAGTCAAGCCCATGCCTTGAACAGTTTCCTATAACATGCGAAACTGGACCAGGTAAGAAGTGTTGGAGATTACATTGGTACATGCAATAGAGATAGTGGCTTTTGAGGGGAGAGGCTGTGACTTATGAAAATTTTATATGATGTACAAATCTGAGAGCTCATGTTTAAAATAGCACTAAAGCACAGAAATTGAAAAAGGAAGAAATAAAATGCGATAGGTGTTTGATGGCTGTATGACAGGAATGTTTACTTCATTGCCTTTAGGCAATGCAAATGAGGAGGATTTGCTTTAAATATAACTCCTATTAGAATGAGCCAGCACACTGCAAAGGAATTTTCAGATAATTTCTGTCATAGGTTCAGAAAGAATGAATCACCCGCTTTGTGAGATCACTTTTTTGAACCAATGACATCATTGTGGGGAGAAAAATTCTGCATTTAGGAGTGTTTCAAAGCAGAGTATGGAGCTGCTGAGTTTGAGAGCTTGTGCACTATTGCAAGAATTAGTCAAACCACAAAATCCAGTAGATGGTTCAGTGTAAATAGCAAGTGTCAGTCATATAATGATCATATAATGTATCACAAGTGGAAAAAGGAACCGCTGTTCCTAGAACCAAACACTGCCACTGAAAGGGTGTGTAGGGTATATATGTTGGGGGGTGGGGGGGGTTTAACAAAAATTTACTTTTTAACATATTTTCACTTTTTTATATCTCACTGTTTTCTCTGTGGAGCTCAGCAATACTGCTGAAATTAAATGAGCTTGTGCAACTCTAATATATGAAATAACTTCTTGCAGCTAACTGACTGGATTTAGTTTAATTCGTTGTACAAGAAAATATTGATTGTGGTGCCAGCTTTTGAGTGACTTGCAGAGCTGTATTTTGTTGAGAATTTTCTGCATTATATCCCATTGTAATTTTGAATGAGAAGTGTAAGCCCCTGTATCAGGCAGGGTTTAATAATGCCTGGTCTGTGTGTGATCCACAATCAGTTCCAAGTGAATTTGTTTGGGATGTAATCCGAAGTATTGAAGTCCTTCAGATATTATCAAAAGTCTTCAGAATGGAGGCTATTCAGCACCATGTAATTCCAAGGCCTGAATCAGAAACTAGTTAATGTGTTTCATTTTGATTCATTGAACCAGGAGGTCTTTCTTCTTTTTACTTTTCCTCCCGAGGTAGCAAGTCATTCCTATTTCTGGCAGTGTGTACCACTGTCATACCGGTTTCTTATAATGACCACGTTTTCTCCCACTTCCAGATCTGCCCTTTACCATTGACAATATCTGTCAATATCAATTCACCTGGTCATCTTTAACAAGAGGAGATGCAGTCAGTGCATCTGTTAGCTGTCAGGGGTATGAGTGCTTCACACCATGTAGAGATGCAGCCACATATGTGAGAAAGGTGTATCCAAATATTGCTAGGGCAGCCTGAACCCCAAACTCTGCAGTTCAACAAAACTGAAAGCTGAGGAAACTGTTTATATGACTACATGGTAAGCAGTCCAGGGCCTGAATTCGGGTTGTGCTTCTGAAATGAACAGAACTAAAACCCTGAAGCCATCTTTTCTCTGGTATTTGTCAGGTTTTAAGAACATAAACCTTAAGGTGGAGTTTTTGCTGTTTCTAGGAGGTAATTTGCAGATGAAACATTTTTCCAGTGCTTGTATCCAATATTATGTTTTCCTTATCGATTACATTTGTTCTATTGTGAGGTTTAGAAGTGTGCATCTGTTACAAAATCAACAAAAGAATTTATAGTGTGACTACTAAAGAGAGTGCCAACCATTGTGCTTGTCTTCCCTAGACATTCCTGCCTTGCTCCTTCACTGAAATATGATTTTGATTTGCAAACTAATTTTTATCTGCAAAATATTCTTTTGATTTGGGAAAAAGAAGTGACAATAATTTTAAGACTCATTTTCTTTTGCATCATGCCAGCATACTTTGGGTTTTGGTGATTTTTCACAGTTCTAGGAACTTCTTTGTGGATTGCAGTAAAATTCTAGTTGTTAAATTAAAGCAAAGTACACATATGTGACAAAAGAAATAATTCTTTATCTCTTTATAAGAGTGTGTTCCCTGTTACAGACTGTTGTGGGTACAGCAATTAGTCCAATATGTTAGAGCATCATTTGATGTGCCAGTTTCACTGATAATCTGCTTCCAAGCTTGTTTACATTGTATAACACTTAAAATTTATGAAGTAAAGCATAAAGACACAATTCTTCCCTCCCACTTCAGATACTTTTATAAATTTACTACAAAACTATAAAAAATTTTAATTACCTGGATTGTAGTGTTACTAATAAGATGCAGATCGTAATCATCATTGCTGATACCATGGTTAATTGAAGAAGCCCATAAAAGGCAATTTGGGAGTGCCATATAAAGTTATACTGACATTTTAGAGTGTTACAGAGATAAATCTCCATTGCACCCCTTAATTATGAGGTAGCCTACAAAACCTACCTCATCTGAATTATATACTACAGACCTAAGAGAGCCTTAGATGCTCTATTTTTAAAATCACAATCCAAATCTAAGTAATGGAAAAATACTATGCTTTCCAATCAAGGTATCTGATCACACCAATATAAGATGGCTGAGCTGTTACCTTCTTGACATCAAACAAATATTCTGGATTCCATATAGGTGAATATTCTGACAAATTCATATTGAGAAAATTGATTTTTGAGAACCAGTTGACAATCTTTCAGCTTTTGTTAACCACTTTTTCTACATAATTAGGTGCCTGAGTAACTGCCAGTAGACATTTTCTGTATGACGAATGTTGCAGTCATCACTTAAAAGCCTGACTATTTCTGTCTTGTTTTCACTAGGAAGCCCATCTGGACATGCCATGGGATCTTCCTGTGTCTGGTATGTAATGGTCACAGCAGCACTTAGCTACACAGTTAGATGGAAAGATAAATCAGCAGTTCCCCTTCACAGGTCAGTGTCTTTCCATTATTCTAACTCATACAGATATTTCTTTACATACATGCTATGTTTTTAATGAACTTATTTTAACCAAATATTCATAGCCTGTTCTGTCCAATTTGTGGGAAAAAAAAAATACCCAAGTATTCATTATGATATACTTCAGCTGAAGAAAAATAATGTTAAGAGGATTTACCTATTTGTATAGATTGGCATTTATCTGCATACACACTTTGCATACAGTATCTCTGAATCAGCTCCTATTAAAAAATGTCTTGTTTTCAGTGTTGGAAATTCTGAATTTTATTAATTGTCTTTAAGTGTTGGATCTTCTGGTTAGTGCATAAATTTACTGCTTTGATGGTAGTCCTTCTTAACTCGTTTTAAAGCAGATGCACATAATGTTGGCAAAGGTCAGTGTCACTTGTTACTCAGGTCTGTGGTTGTCTTGCAATTGCTTTGATGACTTTTTTTTCTAAGCCTGACAAGTTTGTTCCCATACCATGTGAATTTTGTTAACAAATAATTGAACCTCTACATTTAAGTATAACTTCATGATGAGAAATACATTCAGTGTACTAGTGCTAACTGAACTTTCATTGTGGCTTTCATCATTAGAACCATGGTGGTGTCTTTGACCTGAAACTGCTGCTGCAGCCCTAGATATGGCTGCAAAAGCAACCATTCTTGATAATGGTTTAGTACCAATTTCCAGTTTTTAATCATCCGATTCTAAACTTCTCTACTTGTAAACCTCTGCTTGCTAAAAATATGAGCCTGACACAAAGGGTCCTGGTATAAATTAATAGGTGAAATATTTTGTCTTAATTTTTAAGCATCTTCCTTTTCCTTCTTAGACTGACATGGTCATTCCTTTGGAGTGTTTTCTGGATTATCCAGATCAGCGTGTGCATCTCAAGAGTATTCATAGCAACACATTTCCCTCATCAAGTTATTCTTGGAGTATTTGCTGGTAATGCTGCTTTTTTTTTTCTTTTTAAATTTTCAACATATATGCAAAATCTGAAAAAAAATAAGTATGAGGGAAGGCAACATAGTTTTAGTAGTGCTACTAAGCTTGCAAGTCTAGTAGTGCTCTTCACTCTCTAGAAGATCAAGGATTTGGTGACAGTCTAAAGGTAAAATTTGCAAGGTAGAATGTATCTGCTTTTGGAATTCACAGAGAGAGTGAGCTGTTGTCCATGTGCCAGTTGATTCTGGCTGCATTATGTCCACACTGCCAGAGACTAACACTGTCTGGTTTGTACTGGCTGCATCTGATCTTTATCTGTGCTGCCTGTGTGGAAGGTAGGAGAGAGGAAGTTGCTCCTATATGGCAGTAACCTTTCCTCTCAGATCTCATCCAGGTGCAAAACAGCTTGTGTGCAGTGTGGACAAGAAGAGGGCCAGAGGCCTGGGGAGAAACAGAGAAAATGGCAAATTAGCTGTGCAAACTCCCCAGGATGATTTAAGAAGCCAAAGTACATTTTTCAGAGTTACTTAAACATGTTTCAGATTAGTATTTAGGGAGTTCAGTATATGAACTCTCTCTCTTATATCTGTCTAGGATTTTTAGGAGGGTGACCAGAACATTGAGTGGGGACTGCCTGCTCACATTCTTTTTCACAGATGCAGGGCAACCTGGGTGGCTATCAGCTTGCCTTGCAGTCTGGCTCTCACTTTTCACAAACCAGGATAAAATTAGTAAGAAAGAAGATAAATTTGTTCTGTATCTTCAGCATTCAAAGCCCGTTTGGGAATTGGTGTTGAATTCTGCATTTCTGGAGCCAGTTTTTGAGAGTGGGAATCTTTTGGAAAAGTGAGAGGCTTTGTAATATACTACAAAAGTGGTAAATGGTGTGTGTAAATGGGTGTGTGTATATATATATGATACATTTTTTGTTCTTCAAAAGTGTGTTGTTCCCTGTAACGCTGAGTTTCTAATCTGCAGGTATTCTTGTGGCAGAAGCATTTGAGCATACCCCTGCTATTCAGACAGCAAGCTTGAGAATGTACATCAAGACAAACTTGTTTCTTTTTATCTTTGCCCTTGGCTTTTATCTAGTCCTCAAGCTTCTTGATATTGACTTGCTATGGTCTGTTCCAAAGGCCAAGAAGTGGTGTGCCAACCCAAACTGGATAAACATTGACACAACTCCATTTGCTGGGCTGGTGAGGAATTTAGGTGCACTCTTTGGCTTAGGTCTCGGAATTAATTCTGAAATGTTCATCTTGAGCTGCAAAGGTAAAAACAGCTGTAAGATAAGTTTCCGCATATTGTGCATAGCTGCTTCTTTAGCTACACTGCAGCTGTACAATTTTGTTAAGATACCTACTCATACTGAGTATCTGTTCTACATTCTCTCTTTTTGTAAGAGTGCAGCTATGCCTCTGACTGTAGTTGCCTTGGTTCCATACTGTGTCCACTCATTAATGAGGACAACTGAAAAGAAACTTAATTAGATAAAGTTTCCAAATGGTTAGCAATGTGGGAACGGATGTGAACTGTTCAAGAACCCTCCACAAAGGCAGTTATGCACACTCCTTTTAACCACTGCATCTTTGATGTGCTCATGGTAAGTAACCAGTATACCCAAATCAGTACATTCACAAATGACTTTGGCAGCTCAGAAGCATTAATTGCTGATTTTATTCTGAGAAATATTGCAATCACACTGCAACATGGTTAGAAACCACCCAATACTCTGGGTGATAATGAAGTTTTAAAGTATAAGCAACTAGTTTTATTTAGTTACTTGGTGGTCTTCTAGTTCTGTCCATCTGCAGCTAGAATGTGCTTCAAGCCTCGGTTGTACATACTGATACTCAATATTTAATTTCTTTTATATAGAGATACTGTGTGTTAAACTGCCAAGTAATGGTGTGACAGTGTCACACTGCCTACAACTGTACAGCTGTACCCAGGCACTGTGAAAGAGGCCAGCATAGTTATTAGCAAGGCTTTAGACTTAACTTATTGAGCTTCCTGAGCAAAACAGCTTCTGATTAAGGTAGATGAGAAAAAAAAGGTAAAAGTTTATATTTTACAGATTCTAATCTGTAAAATATTTTTTGCATTATTGTGTGGTTTAACTTTTTCAAAACTTTAACTTTTTGAAAGCGTTCACATAAATCATGAGTGATAGAGATTACACCTTTGATACTGAAAATGCATAAATAGGGTGTACAAGTCTTTGGGTTCTGTGCAGCTACACAGAGCAACAAATCAAGATAGTTGTTAATTATGAGATTATCTCAGCATATCACCTCAAGAATGTTGTTCGTTTTCCTGTGTTGCAAAGGTACATTAGTCTAGTAGTTGTGTAAATCACGAAAACACGATTGCAGAATAAGTCATTGCATGTTTATATTCTTTTGAGATTTGCTTACCTAAGCGTACTAGTAACTAGCATGTGAAATACTTTTCCTGTATGCTCCAAATAGGCAAAGGCAGATACTCCCTCTTTTTATTCATTCATCTACTCTTGAATGTTCCCTTTCGGTGCACAATGATCAAGCAATATTTTGCTGATACCATCTCAGTTATTAGGTACACAGGTAGCATAAGGCTATAACATGGGTAATGAGGGCTGTGTGTGTATGATGTTATAGCAATAAGGCTTAGAAGATACAAACATGACACTGCTCTTAGGCTTCCAATTAGTTGGGGCATAATTGAGCTGGAAAGAACCTTATTTAATTGGAAATACAAGGTGAATAGTTTGAGTTGGCCCCTGGGAATGAGCACAATACAAATTACTGAAGCAAATCTGGAACAGGCATCCTTATTTAAGAGCTTACTAAGACTATCTTGACTTAATAATTAATCATTCAGTTTAAACAATCAGAGGATTATTCTGCTTTATGCATCTCTTGATACCTACTTTAGTGGCTGGGTGAAAAACAACAGCTGGCCTGAAACCAGACTTTTCTATAATTGTGACTCCTTAAGCAAAATTACTAAAGTAATGGGACTAGAAACAAATAATGAATAACAAAGACAGCTATGACAAAGTTTTCTCCCATGTTCGAGTTGTCCTTTGCATTGTTAATCTGTACCAGTGAGGTGACCTACAGAGGCATCATGAAATGCTAGAAGGTTGTTGGTCCAGCTGTCCTGTTCCTCATTCCTGACCAACAGCAGGGGATTCTTTGCATGCTGTTGTCTGTGGCTCCTGCAGCCATGTTTAGGCCTACTGGCCATTTTAAGCTGGGAGTTACGGGTAGACACGACATTTCTAAGCTCTTACCGCATGAGGGGCTGTGCTTCCCAGTACTGACAAAGAGTATGGGTGCCTCTATTGGGATAAACAAACCCATAAATATAGAATGACAGTGAGCGTTTCTGCAGTATTCTTCTAAGTATTGTACAGACATGTAAGAAGGCATGGGCGCTCATTTGCTTTCTTGGAGTACCTGGTTAAGGCAGCCAGTTACTTCAGTGCTTCAAAGAAAGGGACAAAGACCACCTCCCTGTCTGAACCACCTCAGATTCTTTCTGCAACTGTTAAAACATTACTAAAACCAACAATGGAGGGAAGCTGAATAAATTTAGTTTAATTCTACCAGTAACTCAAGAAATTAATCTGTGTGTAAAGTAATCGGTGTTGGGCTATAGACTTCTGTGCAGTTGCCCGAAGAGTCTCCAAGGAGGGCTCCTGAAACATAGAATCTTAGTGCTCTGGCAGAATTAGAATTGTAAATTAGGAGCCAGCCATTTAACTGATACAGTGAAATAGGCCTACATGTTCCCCTAAACAGGCTTTAGCGAATTTATCACAGTTGAAAATTGTACTTCAAGCCTTAGGAGATTGTGTGACACCTTAACTAAGAGCTATCAAGTTGTTAAGCATTTAACCTGTAACTTCATGAGGCTTTTGCAGATGTTTATATTGTTAATCTTTGGAACAGATACAGAGACTATGCCCTTACACAGTGATGGGATGAACTAATCAACCAGGTCTGGGCTATGAGGTCCCCTTTTGAACTGCATTTTTCCTATGTAATAAGGAGGGTGGGAAGTGCTTGACTGATCCCCTTCCTCACAATAATGGAATCCCAGTAAAAAGTTAGTCTTTTATTCTTGACTTAGAGATGCCCAAATTGGGATAATGCCAGCCCAAAAGTCCTTCCATCTGCAGAAAGAGTGTCATGAGCCAGGAGTTATATGAAGTGGAAGTGTCCCTCAGCCCTCATGCGACCTAGCTGACAAGTTCATCCTAGATTAACTTCACAACACTCACTTTTGCTAATATGCAGCTTTTCTTTTCATCTTCCATCATGGAAGGACTTTGGCCACAGACAGAGTAGTCTTAGTCAGAGCAGGGGCTAGATTTGCAGAGCGGTTATTTAGGTGCCATCCCAAAACAATATCATGGTTATATTTATCCAGAGGAATAGGGTGGATGGAAAACCAGATAGTGCAGCTGCCATGGACCATTCAGAGAACCATGAAGCAGGACACACCAAACACCACCATCAGTGACTAATGCCAAGGCTAGTAACACAGAGCAAGCCCTGAAAGATGTAAGCAAATGCCTTTGGGTCTGCTCAGGGTCTTGTCACCAAGCTCCAGAGCTAGGAGATCTTACCTGTAGGGCAGATATAGAGGAAAGGGCTGTCCAGCTCTGCACCAAGCAGTCCATTAAGGCTTGTTGCTCATGCCCAGACACACCATGTAACTCCATGTCCTTCAGTTCCTTTGCACAGTTCCTTCGTACTGATGGACTTTATAGTCAACTGGTTGTCAATAGCACACAGGTATAAAGGTGCAGGAGATGGCACCCAAGAACGTGTAAGACAAAACCCAACTGTTTGCGTACACCATGAGTGCCTTCTGTTACACAGGCATGATTCCCCGGTATTTGCTAGCTGCCTATGAACAGGATGATGTTCTGATGAAAAGCAATAGCACTGCCACCCATGTCACTGTGCTGTTGCAAGGAGTGGGAGGTTCCTTTGAGGCAGGGGCTACTTGGGTTGGTCTTCTCAACAGCTCTGTCCTGCACAGCAGACCCTTCTTACAGACATGATCTACACCTACAGAAATACTTATCTGCTGCAAGATACTCATGCACTTATCTGAAGAGTAAGACATGAAGTGCTAAAGCACAAAAGCCAGAAAAAAAACCCAATTTATTGGTAAAATTTTGGCCACAAAAGTGGTATCCTTTATGCAAAAGAATTAGGGAACGAGTGACATAGTCTTTGCAGGGTTTAATAAAGAGTTGTTATTTTTCTGTGGCCTTAAATATTATATTATATGATAGTATATTATAATATATTATAGTATAGTATAATATATTACTATATTATAATAAAGTATCATATAGGTATGCCAAGAGGTTATTGATAGTCACTCTGTTAATAGTTTCAGTCCTGAGACATCCCAACTAATTATTGCTCTGAAACATAAAACACTAAAAAGATTAAAACAGAAGGCAGTTTCCTTTTTAATTTTTAGGTAAGGATTAAAGTACAGACTTCCTTGGGAAGAAAAAGATTTCAGTGTCAGCTATGTGATTTCAGTAGGGTCAGTTGAAGTAATTCTATTACTGGAACTGAACAAACGTTAAAATTGTTTTCCGCTGCCTGGAATTAAGGGATGTATCCTAATAAAGTTTTTGCCCTTACAGCTCTATTCAAGTTTCAGGAATTGGTACTGTTTGTGCACTTTTATAAGAAACTCCATTGTAGAGTGATTTAAGAGGATGAACCCCTCCAACCCCAGCTGAATATATTTAGGAAGGAGAAAGACTTTTGCAGTTAATACACTGTTACTCGAAATCAAGGTCTATGTTGTGACACTGTAATTTAGACTTTCTATCTGCTTTGTCTCCAAGATCCCAGTCACTAAGGAAAGAGTCCTGTTGTCCTGCAAACAAGAACCAATTACATATGGCAGAGAAATATGCAGTAGATCTTCTAATAAACCGCTACAGATACAAGCTTCTGCCAGAGGATGAAACTGCTTGACCTTTGTACTTTCTGGATGAATTGTTGTTCTGTTCTCAGCTCTGCTTAATGCAAACAAAGAGCTAATTACATGGTCAGGCTTTTCCACCTTTACTCTATTTGTTGTTTCTGTTGAAATACTCATCATTGTCTTGTCTCCTGAAAAAAAAGAGAACATATGATCCATCACCATCTCTACAGAAGTGATTTAAATATCTTTGATGATTAGGACTTTACATTCATTTAACTAAAACAGCTTTGGCCGGAGTGGTGAGTGTCAGGGAAATGATCCTCACCAGATTCTGTTCTTTATTGCTTTCCTTACTTTTCTTCATAAGTACTTAATGGTTTTCTTGAAGCCACTCTGCCATGCTCAGGGCACCAAGGTGTTAGTGCTATAGCTGCACACAGGAGAAGCCCCAGCCTCCCCTAGCATCACAGCTGACATGTATGGTGTTCAGGGCTGAAGGGTAGGGGTTCTGTACCCACAGTGAGGGTATCTGTTGTAATCCTCTGCAAAACGAATGTTAGATTTGATCCCATCAGATGTTCACCATTGCTCTTAGGGTTGTTTTTCATTCATAGAGGTGACCCAGAGAAGAGGCAGTTTTGAGAAGATCAGAGTGGAGTCTAGTTGTGGAGTGACAGGACTGTGCAGGTTGAATGCAGATGGCAACAATTCCCCAGCTCACTAGCAAATACCTTTCCCATTTTCAGGCTATCTTTCCATTAGCAGTGGGCTAGGCTGCTTCCTGAATGGATCAGCCTATACTTAGTCCCCAGCATGTGCCTGACAGTTGTGCTTAATGCAGAAAGCTACATACACTGAGAATACCACAGAACTCACAGTGTTGTAGAGTGTTTGTATCACAGTGGGGTACCAACATACACATAACTACCACAGGGTGTTTGCTTACAGAAGAGAAACCTTTCAAATCTGGAACCAAAGTAATTCAACTAATTGGGGCTCCAGTGGTGACAAGCTTGTAATAAGCTCCTTCCATGGCCATCAGTTCCTCATGAGTGCCTCTTTCAATGACGAGTCCTTGTGACATCACAGCGATGAGGTCTGCATTCTGGATCGTGGACAAGCGGTGGGCAATGACAATGCAGGTACGCCCTTCCCTGGCCTTATCCAGTGCTGCCTGCACGGTCTAAAGGCAAAAGACAAAGCATCAGAGTGAAAACATGCAAACCAAACTGGGCCTCAGAGATGAAGAAATCTGATTGCCTCAGATTGATTAATTAACCATACTCTGCAACACTTGTAAAAAGTGACTATGGGGCTAAATCAAAGTTATCTTAGTGGTATGCTTGGCTGGGTCATGAATTCAGTTTATCAGCAGTACAGAGAAGGGACAGGTAAACAGAGCGGTAGGAATTAAGGAGGGCCTTTATTCAGCTGAACGTCAGCTCAGTGTGGGCATGTTTTGAAATTTCCACCCTTTCTAACATCACTGAGTGTAACCAAGCTACACAAATTATTGCCCAGTTTCTTAGGCCCCTCACTGCTGTATTGGGTATTCAGGCTCATCATTCATATGCTTGAATACAGTTTTGGTTCGTTGTTTTTTTTTTTAATTTTTTTAATGTGCAGAAGATGTAATAGTGAAACATTCCCACCAAATGCTTTGAAACCCAGGGAATTAGTATGCACATTTCTGAAATGTGTTGCCCTAGTCTGGCAGTCTAAGAGCCCTTGTAGCCAGCTTCTTTTTTTGTAGCTGTGCTTCCTGGACATTTAGAAAAGATCATTAAAGGTATGATGCTGAATTAATAACATGAAATTAAGTTGCAGTCATGTTGTGGAGTATGTCAGGATGTCTCTAGAACAGAAAAAGGTACAGTTTGTTAACTTTCCCTTACTGCTTATCACTGCATATTTACCTTTTCACTTTCTGTATCTAAGGCAGATGTAGCCTCATCCAGTAATAAAATTTTAGGATCTCGTATGATAGCTCTTGCTATAGCAATGCGTTGTTTTTGCCCACGAGACAGCTGGGATCCTTGAGCCCCAACATTAGTTTCATAGTTCTGAAAAATACACAGAAGGAAGGTTTTATTCAGGCATAAGCAAATACCAGTATGTGACCTGAGGGAAGAGAAGGGAAAGAGAGGCAAAGGTGCTGAGCATTGCTCCCTGCTCCTTAAAAAAAAAAGCCAGCAATGCAGAAATACTGTTGAGTGTCATAAACGTGTCTGGGGAGACGTTACTGAGCCATGCTTTGTAGTGTACATGGCCCAGGCACTGTGGTGACAGGCCTGCAACTAAAAATTTGATAGCAAGAGGTTGGCTGAGGCTAAAGAAATTTCCACACCCCAGATTTGGGAGAAGAGGCTATAAGTGATTTAAGGGCCTTCTGGACAAATATTTTGGATTGGTGCCTAAATCGTATCTGTAACTTTAATTTTTATGCTTTATATTTCTATTAGTTCAGTGCATTTAAATACTTCTTAAATGCACATAAGCCAACTTCAAATATTTTTGCCAAAGTATCATGCCCTGGTCACAAGGCAAATCTCCCACAGGTGAGAACAGGATTTATGTGTTTCCTGACTCAGTGTAATGCTTTCACTGTGCTGCTGCTTCTTTCTTGTCCATGGTTTTGAAGAATCTTCCCTTTTCTCCTAGCTCAGAATTGCAGCTGCTGGTTTCAGTTTTACAAATATTTGCCTACTGTATAAAAATCCAGTAGCAACTCATGCCCAAACTCTCAGGACCATTAATGAATGGTCATGACACTCTCTGTTTTTACTCTGACAGCTGTAAAAGTAAATAAAAGGTGTATGTGTGTTACAGCTATAACTGGGTTTGGAGCAGCTTCACTGCAAAGAACACTGAGCAACCCATTTGTAGTTTCACAGCCAAGGCCTCACTGGTACTTACCTGAGGCAGTGACATGACAAAGTCATGCAGCTGAGCCTTCTGGGCTGCTTCTATGACTTGTTCCATCGTCACCTCTTTGGTGTTACTGCCATATTTGATATTATCAGCAATGCTGCAGTCAAATAGCACAGGCTCCTGGGACACTATTCCAATTTTTGATCTAAGAAACTGTGTATTTATAGTCCTGGTGTCGTGTCCATCTATTAACTACCAGGAAATAGGAAAGAACTTGAAACATCATTCCAAAACAACAGCCTGCAAGACCCAAGTACTTCACAGCATAACTGATTTAGCCATATAACTAAAACACAGACACAACTGTTTTAAAGTAATTTGAAGAAACTGCTTCAATTTGATTCCTTTGTGCATGATGTGTATTATCTTGCTCTGTGTCTGATCCAGCCAAACAGTAGACCTTATGCTTAAGTCCAAGTTTACTATTTAATTCCTTAAGGTTAGGCACATGCTTTGTTGCCTTCCTGGCAGTGATCAACACTTTTTTTTTTTTTCCAAAGAGAAAGAAATCAACCTAGATGGTTAAGTATTTACATGAGATCTAAAATCTTTTTAAGCCATGCATAATTGGAGAACTGGAAGTTAAACCTAGACAAATTCAACTTGCATAGAAGCTGCATGTTGAAGCTATTATTATACTAAGGGATGTTCCAGACTCCTTGCTGCATTGTGGAGTTTTGCTTCTGCTCCCACAATGTACACCACACGTTGCTATGTTTCATACAGGAGCTACCAAGGTGAATGCCTCTGGCCTACATAACGTACAAGGGTACACCTGAGGCTTATACTAGTCTGGTCTTGCCTAAATACATCTGTGATGATACTTAGGAATTGCCTGAACAGTCCACGTTTATTCAAGGAGCTGAAGCCTCAAGCTACACTTGTGCGTGCCACCACTGCTGGGCTGCGCAGTAGGACACAAAGGAGTCCTGTTAGCATTGCAGAAGACATGAATGCGCACAAATCACGTTTTTCTTTGCTTACCACACTTCCTTTCTCAGGGTCATAGAAACGCTCCAGAAGCTGGACACTGGTGCTCTTACCACAGCCGCTACTTCCAACAAATGCCAAAGTCTGTCCAGGTTTAACATCTATAGAGAGACCTTTCAGGACCTGAATATCAGGCCGAGAAGGGTATGTGAATTTACAGTTAACAAATTCAATGCTTCCCTTGAAGTCATCCTGGTGGGGAAAAAAAAAAAAAACACAACAAAACAAAACAGAGAAAGACACTAGAATGACCTCAAGCTCAAAACTGAATTGTAAAGTACAATATAACTCTTCCTCAGATTCCATTCTTGCATCTCTTTTATAAAATATGGCATTTGTGCTGGTGAAAGTATGCCAGAGAGGGATAAAAAACAATACTGGAGTAGCTGTTCTACAGGTGAAGCCATTATTCGCAAGAATATTGCTTTGCTTATTATTTCCCCATACAGAAGTACAAGTACAGATGTCTTGCACATGGGTATATTTTTTATTTTAATACACTGCGTGAGTGTAAATTTGCTGATAGTCCAAATACATTTGTGCAAATAGTTGGATATGGTAAAATAAAAAATAAAAAAAAAAATCAACAACGAAACAACTTGACAATGTTAGAACAATGTGTGAATTTGCACCTTTACAAAGGTCCTTTAAAACCTTTGGGAAGGGAATCAGAACTCCCTTGATTTTCAGTGTCTGAAGCAAAATACTTAATTTAGTTGATAATTACCTCAAGCTTTTGTTTAAATCTGAAAAATAAATAAATTTTAAAAATTAATTTTCTGGGTCTGGCTTTTCAATTCACCATCACAATGACATCATAAATTACTCATCTTCAGTCTTACCCACTTTTCCCCTTTTTCACTGTAAACATTGATTTTAGGAAGCTGATCAACCAGTTGAAAAAAACGTGCAGCAGATGTCTTGGCTTTGGCATAGTTTGGGGTATAGGAAGAAGCTTTTCCCAAAGCAGTTCCACTGGTCACAATAGCAGAGATCACCCTGTGGGAAAGGAGGACATGATCATCAGGGAATAACACCACACCGAGACTTGTGCTCCTGGAGGGGGGCCTGTTTCTGGCTCCAGGCAGGCTCTCACCTGAACACAAAGCTGTAATGGAGGCCTTCATTGTCAACTAGAAACCCCCCATATCTGTAAGAGACGGCATTGGCAATGAACACAATGCTCTGGGCAAAGCCAAAGCAGAGGCCGTAGACATGTGCTTTTTTGGTTGCAGCTCTGTAGGGCATCACCAGGTGCTTCTCAAAATTGTCAATAAACATTTTCTCTTTCCCTATCCCAGCTACAGTCCTGATGTTAGAGAGGGCTTCACTGGAAATCTGGAGAGGAAATTTAAAAAAAAAAAAAAAGTAAAAGCTCAAAAATTTTCCTTGGAAAAGTAGAATGTGCCCTCCCTCAAATTCACGATTCTTCCTTGAACACATTAATATGTATATGCCATACATAAATTGATTTGGATATGATCCACACTGATCCAATAACCTGATGAGAAACTTTTCTGCAAGCAAATATCTACCAACATCCTCAATAGTAATGCTCTGTCTGCTCCATTAGAGCTAGGTTATTGTAAGCACACTTAGGAAAGCAGGCACATGCTCACACCTGTGACTTATTTAACATAATATGAATAAATGGGACATGCACAAAAGCAAAAATGGTCTTAGGAACACATTTATTTCCTCAATTGCATGCATGTATTTATTAAAGATGTTTGTTTGAATTGTTTTACGTATAGCAATAGTCAGGGAGTTAGAAGGGATACTATTCCCAACTTCTGTTTCATAAATTAAAACCACTTGAATTTACTCTGTTTCCTCACCTGCTCACCTTCCCTCTCTCTATGTCCAAAAAGTGTAATGAGATGGAACATCTAAATGGAGGGTGATGACTTGATTCTTCTAAAATCAATGGCACAGTTCCCAAGATTTTTACCTTGCGCATAGGCAAAGAGTAAGCAAAGGCCTGCATATGTACATAGAAAAGTGCAACTTGAGAAATTGTGATATAATCCCTATGGAAACTTCTCTGGAGCCTAAATCTATTGTAGGCTTTCTTTGTGCCTTGTTGCCAGCCGGAATTTAGGTTTCTGTCCCCAAGAAACACCACTACAGTTTCATCTATAGAAGCAATTTTACTGTTTGTTCCTAATTTCACCCTATTTAACTAATTTTATTATGAAATTGGTTTAAAATGCTGTAGTTTACCCAGACTATGATAGAAGCTTCATAGTGTGACACTTTCCTTTGGGAAACAATAGTCTGGCATATGGCTTATGAAGTTAATGTTTTCAGCATGTAGGAAGATATTTGAATAGAAATCATTAAAAATATTCCATCCAATTCCAGAGTTTTTTCTCTGGTCAAAAGGAAGAGTCAAATCTCCTGCCTTATCATACAATGTGAAGGAGCAGATAAGTAGGTTGGATTATCAGACTGTGCCTTTCCACATTTAGCATGGCTATTGAACAATCACAGTGGGAAGAACTCAGAGTGTTTAGCATTTTGATGCAGTGCTAGCAAATAAAGTCTGCACATGTAAGTCATGACAGGTTTCTTTAAATCACATGCAGAAACGGGAGCTGAAAATTTGCTGCTTCTTCAGAAGTCAAAAAGGGAGGTGGCAGGCTGAGCTAGCTGCAGAAGTCACCAGGACAGAAAGTGCCAGTAGATGCAGAGCTGAACAGGGAAAAGGGCTCCAGTCTATGTGTTTGCTGCACAGATAATGGTGAACTGGAGGCTGAAGATAGTTGATTGGGAACTCAGATGGGTAGATGGAAAGTTCGACTGGGACAGGGTGGAACGTGGGATGGGTAAGACATTTGGTAGGAAGGACTTTAGGAAGTGGGAGGAGTGGGAACTCTGCAAGACTCATTTTAGGATGGACTAAAGTAGCTCTGAAGAGGAAAAATCTGAGGCTTTGAGAGGACCTGCAAAGCTTACTTTTTGCAATGCTAAAAATGTAATAGCCTAAAGTGGAGGAGAAAGTTCAGGCTTTCTCTACTCTGAGTAGGGTAACCTGAGGTAAACTTCCTCATATTGCCTGTCTTCTAAATTCCTTGGGTTTCTGATGCGCTTCAGTTTCTGCACAGTTGAACTAGTTTTATCAGGTTCTGAGTCATGTGCCAGAACTTGGTGACCCAAAACTAAAGTCAAAGGAGTTCACGTTTCAAAGGCAGCAGACCTGCACAGGAACAAATGTGAGAAAACAGCATTCCAAACTTCTGTGTCCCTGACTGTGCCTTGTTTGGTACATGGACTGGGAGTCTGCTCAGCCGGTGCAAACTACATTAACCTCAGCCTTTGAGGTGAGGCAGTTCGCAGGGTCCTGCAGCCAACAGACCATGAGACGCTGCTGTGATACTGACGCTGGTGTAACAAGGAAGAGGGCTTTAGGAGGGGTTACTGAGCACTGGACACATTCTTTCTAAAGAAGAGCTTTCCTTCCTCATCTCTAGTGCTGTTTGTTTTGATACCTGCACTGTCTGTTTTCACCATGAAGTAAAATTTAAAATATTTTAAGAAAGTACTATATCTCCTGCTAGAAATTAAGACTTAAAAGGTTAATGCTTATGCGAGTTTTTTTAAAAATACATTTATATTCCATCTGAGAACCGAGAATTGATAGAATTTTGACCCTTAAATTCCATATACGAAAATAGTTATGAATGTGATCTTGCAGCACATATTGATGGAGAAGCTGGTAAGCTAGCAGGGCCCACTGAAGGAACATTTTTGCTCTCTGTAAACTCTGTGGACTTATCTATAGTTCAGTGTGGAATTATCAGATATGAGAATTTCCAGGTGAGCAAGTCCTGAGGACAGCATCATCACAGGGCATCAGCAAATGGGTATGTAAAATAACACCTGGCAAAGATGAAACAGACTGCTGAGGTATCAGTGTCTACCAACTAGGCCTAATAACTTTTCAGAAGTCAGTAGTTTTTCAACTACTCATGACTGTAAATACATGTTTGTTTTTTTTTAAATAACCTTACCTGTCCAGTAGCTTCCAGTGCCTTCTTGTCCTTAGAGGCAAATCCTGTCAGCATTTTAGCCTGCACAGCACCAGATAAGGCCAAAAATGGCAGGAAACACAATATAACTAAACTCAGTTTCCAGCTGAAGTAGAAAGCAATGATCATGGCAACGCCAATGTTGGTAAAGGAATTGACAATCATTCCTATCTGTGATCCAGTTGCCTTCAAAGAAAGGAAACAGAGATGATTGTCTTTTACTCCAATGGCAACATTATATAATATTTAAATTTTTGGTTTATATAAATATTTAAATAATCTTTAAACAACTTTTCTGATAAAATTTTAGAAAACTATAAATGATATTAAAATATCATCAGGCACCAACAACTGCTGACTGTGCTGGAATTTAGCCAGTTTGGACATTATTGTTTCAGATCAGTTATAGCAAGAGAAGGACAGCAAATGTCCAATATGCTTTCCACCTACAAAACTTTCTCTTGAGAGCACAGAAAATGGTTTCTAATGATTGTAAGAAAGATAATTTAACTATTGAAGCTATTAAATGGTTCAGTCAGTGTTTTCCAAATTTGTTTCTTTAATTTGAAATACGCCATGTAAGTTCCTGCAAGGGCTTGAAGAAGTTTGTTTGCAGCTGGTTTCTCTGATTCTGTAGAAATTACTGCTGACAGGGATTTAGAGAACCTTTTCTCTCATTTGTCTTTGAAATTCTTAAAACCTCCATTACCAGTTTTTTTAAAACTAGCCTACCATCTTCTGGACAATTTTTGTAACAAAGAAATCTGTGTTTCCCTCTTTGTTTGTAGAAAATTGCTTACATTGGAGTCAAGTAAAATGGCACCTGACTCACTACCACAGCATCGGTTGAGGCTGGTAACATTTATAGGTCATCATGATTTAACTCTCACCTGCTAACGAACACAATCATGGAGTTAGTGGTTAACTTCCCTAGACAATGTCATGCTGAAGCTGGCTTCATGATTCCCCAGCTGACTACCAGCCAGTACTGTAAACTGTTTTATCAAGTGGACTGTCAGTTTAAATCAAAACTGTCACATAAAGCACAATGCTGTGCTGAAAGCTTGAAAGTGTGATCAGTGACAAATACCACTAAGATATTAGTCTGACCGGGCTTTGAAAGAAACACTTCAGCATTATGGCAAAAACTAATTCATCTCCAGAAAACAGAAATGTAAACTTTCCCATTGGATGCTCATTCCTGTATCATTGATGGTTGGTGTTTTATTGATTTTCATGTTCTTGTACTAGTAATACAGGCAGTAAATTGTGAGCCTATTTCTACTCTTAGGTAAATACAGTGGTAATAGTTCAATGTTGACAGCCTGTGATAAACAGAAATATTTTAACTGACTGACCAAGAACTGATCTACAATGACCCAGCTAATGCTAGCTAATTTCTGTGACAATGTGCCAAAACAGGCCTTCAATCAGTGCTTATAGTAAAGCAATTAATAAGGCACAGGTCTTACCCCTTGGACTTGTGAGGCATCTGTTGCAAGTCTCGTAGTCAAAGCACCAGGGCTGTTCTTCCGGTCATCAAACCAACCGATGTCTTGCCCTAGCATGGCCTTGAAACCCAATTTCCTTAACCGCCTTGTAAGCAACTCACCAGACTTGGCAAAGGTGTATCCCTGGGGTGCAGAACCATGAATACAAATATTGTACAGGAAGATGTACCCACAGATTAAGGGATCAGAAACAACATGTACCCATATTGGACTATTACCTGCAGAAACTGTGTGAAAAATGAAAGAATCCCAATAATGACAAAGAGCAGGCAGACACCATTGATTTGGTTCCTTTGTTCCTCTTCATCAAGAATGGAAAAAGTCTTGGGGGAAAAAAAAAAAAAAAAGGAAAGAAAAAGAAAAGGGGTGGCTTTGTGTTAGAAACGTCAGTTTTGCTGTGCATAAGGTTTGTTCATGACTCCCTGTTGCCAAGTGCAGAAGCCCACCCTAGAACAAAAGGCAGAACACAGAGCTCTCCCTCACTCCATGCAAAGGCCAAATTCCTTATTTATCCTAAAGTGAGCCTGGATACAACACAATGCTTTCTACCCATGTTAAACAAGTGTATTAAACTCAGTGTCTGCACATACTGCTATTACTTGTTGCCTGTCCCTTGTTATAATCAGACATCCCATCACTCTAAACAAGACAAAGTGAAAAACAGAGAAGCAATGAAATAAACATCACAGGGACAAAGCAATAGCACGGCAGCTCCCCTACCTCCCATCTAATCTATGCCAGTTGCAGCTTTATTGGGCCCTACAAAATGAAGTCTGTAAACTGACAAAGGCTGTCATTGCTGTAGGTCTGTGGATACAAGCTATTTGCTTACTGCTGGGTACTTGAGGAAAAGCATTAGAGCACCTTCACTCCATTCTGCTGCAGTCTCCATGGTCTTTTTCTTTGATCTCTTGTTCTCAGTATCTGCCTTTTTCAACACTTGCCAGGTTTACTGGCCCATAGCTAAGCAGCCATCCTTAGGCAATTCCTTCCAGTGAGAACAGTTGGTATGTAGATCAGTTAACTTACCTGAAGTTGTTAAAACTACTTCTGTTATTTGCAGGTATAAGCCACAGCTCATGTTTGCACTTCTCCACTAACCTGAAATTAATTCTAATTGAATTTCACAAGTAAAGATTACTATAAATTCACTAATGTCTTAATCTGCCATTTGTAAGGTATAATTAAAATTCACTTCTGCATTTGACATTTATTTATATCAAAACCAGATGAAATTCTTCTAGGTAGCTATTTAACACTATAAAGAGAAGGAATTTTCACTACAGCTGCACATTTAAAAATTCCACAAAAATAAACTTAAGTACTAGTATTAAAAGGTCAATCCAAGTTATTTGTGGTTCAAAGTGTGCTATACATCAAAGTAACAGAGGAATTAGAGCATGAATTTGAGAAAAAGAAATGAGAATTCCACTTCAACTGGAACAGACTGCCCAGAGAGGTCGTGGAGGTCCCTCTCTGGAGAATTTTAAAACCTGGCTGGACACGTCCCAGTGCACTCTGAGCAAGGTGAACCTGTGTTAGCAGTGAGGGTCCGACTAGATGATCTCCAGTGGTCCCTTCCAACACCTACCATTCTATGACTCCATGGAAATTGGTGACAAACAGTGTCTGTCCCTCAGGGGTCTATACTGAAACAGTGCTGTTTAGTATCTTCATCAATGACATAGTGGGATCAAGTACACCCTCAGCAAGTCTGCAGATAACACCAAGCTGAGTGGTTCAGTTGACATGCCAGAGTGATGGTATTTCATTCAGAGGGATCTGAACATGGGCCTGAAGGAACCTCATGAGTTTCAAACAAGGCCAAGTTTCTGTCACAGTATCATTGCAGATATTCACACAGCTTGGAAAGCAGATGCATATTCCATCTGCCTGACTGCCTTGGCACCAGGCAGAAATGCTTTAAATTTATGAATAATGAAATACAGATGCTGGACTTTTCTGATGTTTTTTATGGTTTGCTTTTTTCCTTCAGCCTCTCTCCTTTGATGGACTGATACCTTCAAGAGAAGGAATTCATCCTTGGCAATGAAGACATTTAGCATCTTGCAGGATGAAATCAGTCCCAAACCTGTCAGGGTGTAGAAAACTTCTCTCAAAAGGAATCAAAGGTTAGAATCATTGCAGAATGCACAAAGCAGTGTCTCACCTGTTGTCTAGTGAAAGCCACAGTCCTTGGCATGAGGTCTAGACACTCAAAAAGTGTTTGGAGGTAAGCTGGCATACCTATGGCTAAAAGACCAAGCCCATTGGCCAGGAGGCACATAGTGGATCAATGGGAATTGGAACTTCATTTGCTCTGCCTCTCCCTGGATATTAGCTAGCAAAGTCCTGAGTAGATTCTCAGAGAGAAATATCTAAGCCAACATCTGCCCCTGGCCTGCCCCTCCACCCCCCTCCAAAACCAACCAGAAAAACCCTGAACAACAAAAGGTCAATCTTTCTTCTGACAGATTGCCAGCATTTTCTCAGCCCTGTTGTGATCAGTAGCATTCATTCATTCATTCATTCATTCATTCATTCATTCATTCACTCTTTCCTGCCTGAAATGTTTTGGACCTCCAGTTTTCAGAAGAGTGTCTGTCTCTCAGGTCATACTTCTTTACACACATATGTACAATCATGATACAAACGAGTAAGTGGGAATCACAACACAAGTTTTATCCTATCTCAGGCAGATACCACAAAACAATAGTGGCATTCCCATTTTCTTCCCAGTGCATGTGTCATTTACTTCCCACAATAAAAAAACGCATCAACAGAGGGGTTTTCTCTATCACCCTAATTGCTGACACTCTCCTAGACACTAGTTAGAGCAGCACTGAATTTCTGCAGGCAGCCCTGTAGTTTTCAGTAACTTGGCAAATGTTTCCCTGAAAAGCTGTTTTACAAAAAGCTGTTTTACAGTGAGTTTTTAGAGGAAAAGTGTCATGGCTGAATTCTGAGTTTGGTGTGGGGCTGTGGATTCTGATGGTAATGAATCCTTTAATGACTGTCAAGGTTTAATGCATATTCCTCTTTCCTGCATGTCTTTCATACTTGTTGACGCAAGTCTACTTTTTGTTGGCAGCTATGAGCTCTGTTATAATAATCTACCTGTCTCTGGGCATTCTGCAGGGAGCAGACAGCAAATAGCTGCCAAAAGTATATGAGCAAAACAGTGAAGTGGTTTTTGGATCTGATCCAAAGTTTTCTCAAAGGCCTGCAGTTGTGCAGGGAAGGATCATTGCACATCTCTCTCCACTGTATCTGTACATCTTGTCATCTAAAATAAACTGTGTGCAAGTATAGAAACCCACTTCCACAAGTTCCTGAAAGGTGAACAAGAGAGATAATGAACACATGACAAATGCTGATGAGCCTACCCCTTCAAAGAGCTCAAATGGTAGTGTGATGACAGTGATATAAATATCTCTACTGAGTAATTGATTATAGACAAGAAAGCTAACCCCATTTACTTGACAAGATCTGAAGATTTGCCCAAAACATGTCAAGTTCTGCATAATACATTTACTCCCCTCTGCTTCAGAACTAAAATACACCTTAAAATGTTAGCATAACATACCCCAAGAATCTGACTGAATAACAAAGCATAGAGTGGATTGACTGCTCCATTCACAGCTGCTGCCAGAGATCCAACCACCATGTATGGCCATTCAGAGGCATTGTATTTCAAAATTCTGGTAAATGGTACAGGCTTGGCATCTTCCTCCACAACAACAGGTTCCTAAAAAAAAAAACCAAAACAAAACAGGTTACATATGTTTATGAAACGTATGTATTCCCCAGTGATGTTCTCCCTTTGACAGTGAGGGAAAATACCTAGCCTAGTCTGTTAAATGGCCATCTAGGGCCCAAACAGCTACTCTAGCTTTGTACAGGAAGGTGCAGCAAAGGGTCTTATGTCTGGAACTCTTTTGTAGGGCTAGGGAGTCATTAGAGGGTTACATGAATGACTACCTCTACTGTCCCTGGAGAAAAGGAGAGAGATCATGCCTTCTACAACTCTACTGATTCCAATTTAAGAGGTTAATTATGACAAGTTTGATATTTTCTGCCACTGAAACCCAGGCTGTTCCATTTTTGCTGCCTTCAGATGAGTTGTGATGCAATATCCAGTGCTTAAACTTCTTCCTCACAAGCAGCTTTTTGTGTCACCCATGGAATCTTCTTAAATATTTTTAAGTATTGTGAACACACTCCGCATCAAATGAACAGGTATGCTATATAATGAAAACAAGAGAGTTCTCAGACTGATAGCTGGATTCAGGCTTTATGCATGCTAATTATGCCACCCTTCCATGAAACATCCTCAACCTATATGTTGAATTCTCACAATTATTCCCATTAAGAGCAGAATATTCCTCATCAAATCATAACTTACTCTGCAGTTTGACTTGTGCAGAATTTTTGTAACACTCAGTGTGCTGTCCCCTGCTCATCTCCCTAAGATCGTATGTCTGGAAAAACCCAGACAAACAGATCCTGTAAGATGTATCTGCTGGAAATGTACAAGGATGAATGGGTGGAAGCATCTTGTATTTTCACTTCTTTCTGAGCTAGTGCCAGTGACAGCACTTAAACTCCCTATCCACAGAATAGGCTTAGCAATAGCAAGAACAGTGACTTCTAACTGCTGCTCTCTGCACTGAACAACTGTAGCCAAGAAATTTGACACAGGGAGCTTCACAAGCATTTTATAAATCCGCTGTGTACATTGCTGCATGATTTTAAGGCATGCTGTCTTTATTTTCTATGCCAGTTGATTGCACAAGGACATTGGCAGGAAAAAAAAACCCCACACCTTCTGGGTTAGATTACAGTGAGGTTCTCTCGTTATTCCGGTTTCTAGATGATTATGAGAAGAAAGTGAATCTACTCTTTACTGAACAACCAACAGTGTTGTTTATATCACTGAGTGGCTAAGACTGATGAGCATTTTGTTTTTTTTCAGTTAATTCAACTTTCATGAATATATCTTTTTCAACTTAATCTACAACATACATCAATTTGCCAACAGGTAATACTCTGCTAGAAATTTTATGTGGACCAATGAGCATAACAGCCATCAAAATGCAGACTAGGGTTTATACAGAGGATAAGAACTGAAGCTGTAGTTTTGTTTACATAGAGAAAAGAATCAATCCAGGAAGATGTATCTGCCAACAGTTCCTATAACAGAGGCACATGTCTACAGGTTATCGTTATCAAGAGACCTAACCTTTTTGGTTGAAAATTTAAGAACAAACTATCGAACCAGACCTTTTTTGCTTCTCCATCATCTGCACCATAAGGTGACATAAGATACATAGACTCTGCATGATCTCTTGTAAGGGATAATGGATAGTCAGGGACCATGTGAGAGAGCTGAGATCTGGAGTGCTGCCGCAGTGAAGCTCTGTAAAGAAGACAGAAGTCATTAAGACACCAAGACAGTTCACCATTATCACCACCAAGTAATTCAGTTCAGCAAAACAGGATGCTGAAACAATCTACCTCTACCCCAAATAAAATATAACCCTGTAATGTAGGAGATGTGTGTCTGACTTGGACTTGCCTTGAAGAAATAGTAAGTTTCTGGCTACAAGACTTTCATCAAGTAGAAGCCATAACTAAAGTATCTTTGTACATTGCATTTATTTCTCAAGTAACTCCATAGCAAGTAATTTTTCAAGTGGCTGGACTGCAAGTGCATTAGGTAATAATGCTTTCTGGTAGTAATATTAAAAATGAAACATTAACACAGTACACCAGAATTGAAGAGAAGGTGCTATGGACAGAAAGGGTTGTAAAAATAAAAGTCTTGTTATTTATCCATGGGCCTTCAATCAGCAATGTATTACCCAAGCTATTTCTTTCCAAGTGAACTGTCTTAGTAAAATGTTTACACCCATTCCACCCTCCTTGACACACCATGCAGAGAAGTGATTCATCAGCATGGGTGGGATTTTGGAGTTGTGAGATGAATTATAGAGCTCTGGGACCCTAGTGAGATTTACAGTTATTTTTAAGACTCACCGCAAACTGGCCCGATAACTTCCTCTGCTGAATGACTGCACTTTCTCAAGATTTGGCTCAGCCACATTGTTTTCTGCTGCTGTAAAATACAGTATACAGAAGTCTTCAGCTTGTGCTAAAATAAGTCCACTGTGACTCTGCAAAAAAATGCAGTGTCTCCAAGTCACAACTGGAATACTTTGTAGAAGACAAGAAGTGTAATACAACCCTGCTACTCCACCTACACCTTACCACAAGTTTTATATTTGTATTTGACATGATGAAGTTAATAGAATATGAACCCAAGGACTATCTCACTTAGGATGTGACTGCTAACGGCTGTTATCCTATTTTTAGCACTCTTAAGATGATCATATCCAAGGCATGATGCTTCACAAAGATAAAACAGATCTTTCTGTAGACCTCCATATCCAGAAGCTTTGATTCAAATCTGCCTCTAGTAAAACAAATAGAGTGGTTTCAGCATACTCAGTAACTTGCTTGCATTTCAAATGCAGCAGGACTGGACTGTCAGCACTAAATGGATCTATAAAATGTAGGGTATTGCATGTTAGGATGCAGGTTAGGTATTGCAGATCTATGTTAGGAAAGTCATTAAGTGCATATGAAGTAAAAACACCTTGGCCAGGGCTATAAGGGTATAATCTTTATGAATGCTAAAATTCAGCTATAAAGACAGAAGAAAAATCCCTGATAACGAACCCATGAAATTTTACATCATTTTTATAATAGAAAACAAGATGCTTACTTTCTCTCGCTTCTGCGTCAAGTGCTGTGTCTCCTTTGCTTTGCAAGGTCACCAACATGAAATAAACCCCTTTCCTCTTCAAGAGTTCCTTGTGAGTTCCTCTCTCCACAGCTCTTCCATGCTCAAACCCAACGATGATATCAGCAGCTTTGATGGCTGACAGGCGGTGAGCTATTGAGATTGCTGTGCGGCCAAGGTGAGCCTGACAGGGAACAAAACAGCCCAGTTCCCAAAACAGAAACAGAAATGCTTGGAACTGGTGCTATAGCTCAGTCAAATAAACAGCAGTCTTTCTAGTGGTTTCAGCTGACTTTGTGCTTCTGTTTCTGAGCAAAGGGAGCTATAGATTTCTGTTAATGTCCCAATGTAAGAAAAATAATACTAGAGTTCGGCTTGTGCATATTAAAAAAAGCTTCTCACTGCTTTGTTGCAATTCAGCAGCACCCTCTGTAGAGTGCCATTAAAAATACTTTCTGCCCTTTTAAGTCTCATTTATGGTATGCTATAGCAAACCTTGTGTAGTGCTTCTTGGACAGTAGCTTCACTTTCATTGTCAAGTGCTGATGTAGCCATATCTAGCAGCAGAATTTTCGGGTTTCGCACAAGAGCTCGAGCAATAGCTATCCTCTGTTTTTGACCTCCACTCAACTGGCCTCCACCCTCTCCAACATGAGTGTCAAATTGCTGTGTAAAGGAAAAAAAAAAACCAAAACACACACACACAAAAATACCCCAAACCAAACCAACAAAAAACCACAAAACAACAACAAAAATGACAATAAAAACAGAAAATAAAAAAGTTTGTTAAGCTTCTGATGAAGACATTGGTAAAATCTCTCAGATTTTTCTTGGGAGTAGACTTAAAATATTGTCTTTGAAAAACAAAAACATTGTTAGTGCACCAGATTTAAAGGACAGGTGATGAAATAACTTCCTTCATAATGAACAAAATCATTTTGTCTGAGCTGAGGTTCCAACCCCAAGCCAAAAGTATGTACTGATTAAAAAAAAGTGAAATGTTCTGGTTTGACTCAATACTACTATATCAGCAAAAGCTGAAATGGAGAAGAGGAAACACCTGCTCACTCTCCATCAGATGACTCATCAGCAGTCTTTCCACAGAGATGGACTTGTCTGTGACTAATGAACACTGTGTCTGTGATTCATGGCCATCATACTCTGGTGGCATCAGGTTCAGGTAAAGCCTAGCATCTTGTGAACCAGCATAATTACATTCACCATTTTCAGGGACATTTACATAGTCTTTCTGTGAGTAGTTTCCTGGAAGCCTGGAAATGCATAGATGGAGGATAAAAAGTACATATTGACATTAGTTAATAGTACTTGAATCCTGTCAATCAGGTTCACTGTTGTAACATGTCCGTTTGAGGAGGTAAAATAACATTCTAGAAAAATAAACAGCCCAGTACTATCAAATATGGGCTTGATCAAAGTCCTGTCATCATCATGGTAAGAACTGAAGAACAGGAAACCTCCAGCTAACTTACAGAGCTTGTACTCTTGCACAAGGAGATGAGTTTGTATGGATCAGAACATACTGCTCAAAAACATATGCTGGCTAGTGAGAATCTGGCCTGAGCAGAAGCTGATCTCCACAGCATGAAAAGGAAAAAAAAAAATTAAATCATGCTATGATTGCTACCATGATATTGAATGTTGTCCACATGATTCCTGAGAAACTAATTCTTCTCAATCTGTTTTGTTTTTAACTTGGTGACATAAACATAGTAAGATTTCGTTACCTCTATCCAAAGGAAAGGTTGCTGCCTAATAGCTACATTAATCTTCTGCTCTTTTGCCTGAGCACAAACGGCTGCATGGGGGGAGGGACAAAAGATTTCTCTGTTTTTCCATGAAATTCTGCCAAATATTTTACAAGGCACAGCATACCTGTGGCAAGTCCATGATGAAATTATAAGCATTGGCCTGTTTGGCTGCTTTGATTATGTCATCCATGGTCGCCTCATCCCGACCATAGCGAATGTTCTCTGCAATTGTGGTGGCAAACAGCACTGGCTCTTGTTCAACAACACCAATCTGTGACCGTAGCCACCGGATATTAAGGGAACGAATGTCATGGCCATCCAGGGTAATCTACAGAAGCCATATAAAACATGGACCCCCCCCCAAAAAAAGAAAAAACTGTCAGAGACATTATCTCTTCAAGTTCAGAGACAAAGAAAGACACAATGGAAATGAAAGGCCCGTGATGCAATGTTTCCATAACCAGTGTAACAAACAGCTTTCATATATAGTGCAGTACAATGGCAGTACTATATGCCAGTTCTTGGGCCTAGGAGTTGTACTCTTCAGTTTCATTTCCTAATACCTCTTTTTTCTTGGCCTCAGAAATAATACCAGCTGGAAAGTAATCATCAAAATTGTATGTTTACAATAAATTTGTTCTTTTTTTGTTATAAATTCAAATACAGGTCCCCAGGTATGTGATTTGTGCCTGGGAACACATAAAGGAAATAAAACTGTTAATAGCTGTAATTCATATTCTTAGCCAATCCATTACTAAATGGTAATTGCATACACTAAAGCAATATTAAGGGATAATGATTAAATGTTCAATACTGTGTCTTCCAGAATATAAAATGTTTTGTCACTTCTGAATGATCATATCTACAGGTCTAGTTTTTACTCATATTTAGCACTGCATTTTTTTTTTCTTTTGCATAATTATTTTTATAAGACTGGACAACATTCCCCTGAAATGCACAAAAGCATAGTTCATTCATTTCAGAAATAAAACAAAAACCAAAATAAAGTTAGAAGTCTTTCTTCCCATCTTGTAGAAGAAGCCATGTTATTCTTTCACAGAATAACAATCTAGGCTGGTACACTCACCATGCCATCAGTGGGGTCATAGAAACGCTGGATAAGCTGTATTGCTGTACTTTTCCCAGCTCCACTAGCTCCAACAAAAGCTGTTGTATCCCCTGCTTTAATAACCACATTAAGGTTATCCAAAATCTGGAGAGGAAAAATAAAAAAATCTATCCACTCTAATTCTCTCACAGTCATGCAAGTAAGTGGGTATATTCTGTATCTAAAAATGGAGATTCAATGCAATTTTACAACATTCAGAAAAATACAATAAAGAAAGAGGAGAAAGCAAGCCAACTGTTTTTACATATTTGAAGAGTTTATAAATCCAGAGTACTACTTGCCATGACAGAAAAGTAGATTTTGATCATTGTTTGTCCTGTTTTTCATCATTAGGAAGTAGTCAAGTCAATATCATTAGAGAACTTGGCAATAAATCCCCTCTAAAGAGCACTGTATATGTAGTATGAATGCCTGTTACAGTATAAATATTAAGAATCTAACAGTGAAATTTTGTAGAAAAATCATACTTCGTATATGCAATTGCACTCATTTGCTTCTCCATTACTGTGATTTTCCAAGGACAGCTTGTCAGTTCAAACAGTATCAGAGAAATAACGAGGCATACAGTCAGTGCACCTGTACCTTCTCCCAGCATTTTAATGGGTCACATGACAAATCCCCATGGCAATGAAAGAGTTTTAGAAAATCTCCTAGCACCACTCAGCTTATTACCTTGTGTCCTGTACTAGCACATGTTGACACAAGTGCATAACTGACTGTAGGAGAAGCTGCATGCAGGTGAATTTGTCTGAAATTGGTATGAGTTTATGTTCAGCAGCAAGGAGTACGTATGACAATGGATTTGTCAGAATGATAAAATAAGCAGAATGGTAAGAATCCTTTCAATAGAAGAATCATTTAGTCTACTTCTAAACAGAAGGTCTGTGCTTCTAGAAAACAAACTGCTGAAAATCTGCGAATTACTGGCAGAACTGATATATTTCAATTGTTCGCAATAATTGTATTCATAGGATGGGTGATCAATAATTACCTTTACATCTGGTCTGGAGGGATAATGGAATGATACATTATGAAATTCAATTTCACCTCGTACTTTATCCAGCTTGTAGCCATCTTCTGACATACAGTCAATTGTGGGTTTCTAGGATAGAATTTATTGTGTTACATATTTGCTGCACTGAGCCAGCAGCAGGCTCTGTCCCAGGGGTAGCAGGCAAGTGACGTGAAATTTAAGGCCAAAATGATGAGGGTTGTCACTGGTGGGTTGTGTGGGTAAGATGAATGTACTCTTCTCATAAAATCAACCAGGTTGGAAGAGACCTCCAAGATCATCCAGTCCAACCTATCACTCAGCCCTATCCAATCAACTAGACCATGGCACCAAGTGCCTCATCCAGTCTTCTCTTGAACATCTCCAGGGTCGGCAACTCCATCACCTCCCTGGGCAGCCCATTCCAATGGGCATTCACGCTCTCTGTGAAGAAACTTCCTCCTAATACCCAGCCTAGATCTCCCCTGGCACAACTTGAGTCTTGAGTGAGGCATTTTGACTGAGGTGATTTATCCAGCTCTTTAGAAATAAAATGGGACTACTTTGGTCATATGAACATTCTCCTACAGTAATGAACAACCAATCATTGCTGAAAATCTGCACACTTCAACACTTCACATTTAAAACGTCCATCTTTGCACACTCAGTCCTAATAGCTGGAATCCTCATTTGAAGTTTTCCCATGAAATGCTTTGGGTCTCACACTTTTGCCAGGCCTTGGGCATTGTGGACTCCTAGGCACAAGCAGAGGACTAAGAGAAATTTGAGGAATCCCAAAGAAATCAAATTTTCTAAGGATAGATTTTTATTTTTGACCCATGGAATACAGAGAATTCATGAAAACTACAGCAACACCGATATTTGGTAATTGAAATGTGCTTCTTTTTTTTATGTACCCTAGCAGATAGAAGGAAATTTAATATGTAATTTGGATCTACATGTTCTAACACGTTAGGAACAACTAAAACATTGGTTCCTCTTTAGACGTGTATCATTCTTAGATTCAGATACTGAGATATGAAGAAATGTTTTACTGATACTGCAAATGGGAACCTCAGCATGGCTGTAAGTTTAGTGCCTGAAAAAAATCTGTATCAGGGCAAAGCTGTGTTTCTACTACATAATCACAGATCTACAGACACAGCAATCAGATGGATCTAATTTTATCACTATTCCTCTAAACAAATGAAATCTCACTTTACTTTGTTTTTTTTTACCCTAAGATTATCTGAGTCAGCCTTATCTTGAATTTTGTGATTAATTCTTACTGTTGCAACTCTTTGTACTTTTAAAATATTTTTCTAAAAGACTTCCCTTATTGATCTCTTTTTCAGTTTATCTTAGAGCTTTAGCTTATGAAGTACATTTATAGGGCGTATGTGTTACCAAGATTATAGAACAAAGAGGGGTTACTAAAAAGACCATGGGCATTACCACAGCCCCTCTAGCCTTCTTAATGCAGCCTCATGTACTCTGTAAAAGACAAGCTACATTTTAATGAGTTTACATATCTTTTCGCACAATAAAGCTTGTCAATGACCAAAAAAACGTCAGCAGTATTTTGCCAACCACTAAATGCATACAGCTACAGAAAAGAATTCTTACTAAAAAATGCCAGTGGTTCTCAGACTTTGTCATACAACCTTATGTCAAATATCTATCTGTCTAGATAATACTGTGATTAACATTTATGACTGCAATGCTTTTGATGAGGTGTTCCATTTTAACTCAGGGTTGCTCTGGGACAGGTGACAGAGGCTGTTTTTGCCACTAATGCAAACAGAGCCACATCCTTTGATGCTAGCTGAAGGGTGAGAGCTTGGCTTTAAGGTGACTGTTACTGCCTGCCTATACACTGATCAGTAATTTTACATAAAGAGAAATGAGAGCAAGAAGTAAAACTTCATTATTCAGAAACAGGCCAGTTGAAACACCTGTTCAACGCCCTCTCTGAGCCCATGTGCGTGTCCTTAGACCTTTCTATTGCATAGTTGCTTTTTCTTTAATTACGTTCATTTTCCTCATTTACACACTATATTAAACTAATAATGCTCGAGCCTTATTTAATTATTTTTCCACTACAAAGTGACACATCTTAGAAATGCATTACTTACTTTATCTATTGTCTCAAAAATGTTTGCTGCAGCCCCACGGCCAGTGGCAAAGGCTTCTAGACAAGGAGATGCCTGTCCAAGATTTAAAGCTCCCACTAAAACACCAAAAAAAACCTGAAGAAGAGAAAAAAATTAAGAAAATACGATGTCACCTTTTTATTACAGCTTAGAGTTTCAACAGGCAAATCAACTTGCAGTGGCTTAATGACTTCTGCATTAGCTGAGCTGCAATAATTCACTATATGAGCATAATTAGTCCACAAGAAAGCAAACCCATGAATTTTAGAAGGATTTTCACTGTCTTGCACAACTGCTTTCGCACTGAAATAAATCAGCTGGCCTAAAACCATGTGCACGCAGTGAGGTCTCACAGGTGTATTTTCAAGGCATTTCAACTTGGCTGGGTCCCTGTGCCTTGAAACAAGAACTGGAACTGGTAGCAAGTATATTATTTTGGAGATGTCTTTTACCAGTAAGCAGGTGAGAGGCTACAACAATTCAACACCAGAAAGATTAAAACACTGCATTACCTTGTATACTGCAGTTCCTGTCTCATACAATACTCCATAAACTTACTTCTGGAGCAGGTACCAGCTACAGAGAACATTTTTTCTCCATCTGACACAGAAATGAACTGTAAGTAATAATGACTGGGTAAGTCATTATTAGAGGTGACATTATCCTATTGGTGCAGGTGGACAGTTTCTGCAGATAGCACGTAACAAATATTCTCATTGTTACTGTGCAAGCTAACAAGGTTAGTATGGGGGTTTGTATACATTACAGGAGCCACAGCCATGTGTGGTTTTATCAACGTGTCTGTTTACATATTCTTTGCCCTCTGTAGAGCTGGGTCAGCAATTAGCAACAGAAAATGGTGAGTCAAAGGAATAGAAACTGCTCATGAGAGAGGTTAGATACGATAAAACTTTCTTTGGTTCCATTTTCTCTTTACCACAATGGGATTTTTCATCACAAAATGAATTCTTCAGAGAAGCCTGTATCCCAGAACCCACAAAATGGGAAAGCCAGTTTCAGGCCTGTGTCAATTTTGTAGCATGCTCACAAATAAAAGCATTATTCTGATTGCAATAGGCAGCATTCCAAATCTTGGATTTATTTTTTCAATCTTATCCCATTGTTTCACATACTTTCATATATATAGTAAGCAATGATCTTTAAAAGAGATATGTCATGTTTGTTACCACTGAGCCACCAGATACCAAACCACTACAACTATATGTTCCATAATTGATGTTTTAAGAAACAGCCGACAAAAGTTTCATCAAGCTAAAACGGATACCTGCAGAAGAGTGCCAGCTGAATACTCTTGGTCTTCAAGGACAAGTTTAGAGCCATACCAAAAGGCTAATGCATAACACAGAAAAATTATAAGCCACATGTAGCCTGTGAATAATCCCATTATCATTCCTTTTCGAATTCCCCAGTGCTGAGCAAACACAAGATTCTTATCGTATCTGTAGAAAGACATTAAAATAAAAGGGGATTAAATTAATTGCATAGAAAATTCAAGACAAAGACCAACAAAATGAGGCATCTACAATGACTGGCTACTGACTTAACTACAGTTAACAGAGGGTCCACATAAGGACCAGTTCTGAAACTGAAATGCTCCTAGATGTAATCATCCTTCTATGTTCCAATATAATAAACAAGAAAACCCACATTCACTGCACATCCTGCAGCCATGTTATGTTTTAAATTAATTTAAGATAAATGTGCAGCTTAACATCATTGAATCACATAATCATGGAATGGTAGGGGTTGGAAGGGACCTCTGAAAATCATCTAGTTTAATCCTCTTGCTAGAGCAGGATCACTCAGATTAAATCACCCTCGAACAATGTCCAGGTGGGGCTTGAATGCTTCCAGAGACAGACTTCAATCACTATGTCTTGCTGGAACCAGTTCTCTTACTTATGTTGAAAACACCAGAAGTTTTCAGATGTGCTGCGAAAGTGATATAGCAGACAATGTTTAAGGGGCAATTTGGCAGTGTGTTCCTGCAAGTGGGAGTGACCTGAAGATAACATTGCTGATGTTTTATTTCACAGAATTATGAAACTAGTTTTGCATATCTAATATTATTTGAAATCTAAGTTTCTGCAACATAATTCTCAAAGCTAACAAATGGTCATTTTTGTAGAATTTAGAGACAAGATGCCATGACTCTGAAGTGCATTACAGCATTACGTTGCTACAGGAAAAAGAAATGAGAGACATTGCAATTTGTCCAAACAAACCTTTCAACTTCTTTCTTTTCCCCACCAAAAGCAGCCACTGTTCTGATGGATGAGAGCACTTCATCAGCCACAGCTCCAGCTTTTGCATAAGCCTTTAATTCTCGGCCTGTTAGTTTTGCCACAGCCTACAAAAGCGTAAGAAGTGCTGTCACATTGTGCTGTCTAGTTTGCATGAGGTCATCTCTGCTCCAAGCAGGCCTTTGCTGGGCACGCCACTCTCTCAAAGACTTCTGTCTTCTAGTATTAGGGCATATACCTGTGTAGCCCGTGTTCTGCAGAACAGTTCGCCCCTTAGCCAACAGCTCCCCTCCAGGTAGCTAGAAAGAGCAACTGACTACAATTGCTTTCCCTCCCTCCCTCTCTGTCTGCTGCAAATTGGACTTTAAACAGACTGCAGGCTGAGGGTTAGTGCATGGTGGGAGGATGAGGGAGTTTATCAGCAAGAACAGCCCTTTAGCTACTCTGGCAGAGCCCAGCTTCAGGAATAAGACGTAATGGTACTGACTGGGGAGGATGGAAACAGATGTTGCCCCCCACTGTACTTTAGTTGAGCTGACAGCAAACAGATCTCTACACAGCAGCCCAGAGCACACTGATGCCAGAAGCTTGTTTAGGCTTTAAAAAAAAAAAAAAAAAAAGATTAATGGAAGAAAATGTAGTCATGTACATATCTGCATGAAGATACTGCACTGGCTTGGGAATGACGTATCACTAGAAATTCTGAAGTGTTCTTATTTGTTTTCCCTCTTCAAATACCCCACCCCAGTTAGCCACTTTTGGAGACAGGAAATCAGGCTAGATTGAACTTGGGTCTGTTTTCATTATGATATAAATCATAAAAGTTGGGCTGGAAATGCTGATGAGGGAACACTTAACCATGAGTGTGTGAACACAAAGAGATGAGACAAAGGAAATAAGAATGAGGAGGGGAAAATTGCAAGCAAAAAGGGGAATGAGCTCATAAAGAAGTTTCATTCCCTGCCAGGATTCCATTCTTCTATTTTACACCAAGTCAGTATACGTGTCATCTACTTGGAGCCAGCACAGGGTGGTCAAGGATAGCAGAAAAGTGAGAAACCAGTCATTTACATTAGAGGTTTGGTAGCAAAATGATAGTAAACTGTTCCTGACATGGAAGAACTAAGACAGCTAAAGGGCTGAACTCAGCCAAAGAACAGAGTATGAAAGAGGGCAGTGCAGGAGCAGGAACTGCCCAGCTCCGTCAGATGTGGAAAAGAAGATGAGAAGGCAGAGAATGCTGCAATTTCCCTCATCATTGTCCTTTCTCTGCACAGTGACAAGGAGTTTGTAGGGAGCAGATGGAGAAGCAAAATGGAAACAACTGGGAGAGGACACAGCAGCTGCCAGGAGCAGGGACACGTGTTTGAGCAGTGGCTTTCAACAATTATTCAGCTCTAAAAACTAATAATCTCTAAAAGACCCTAATCTACATAAAGAAATCAAGCCATCTAAACCAGGCATGTAGTAATAAAGAGGTGTAGGCCAGGTTCTCATCTCAGCAACCACAATATCAATCCATAAGACCCAATAAAAGGTATGCTGTCACATGCAGGATTTATTATTCTGTGAATCAAAATAAGCAAAATGGGAACAAAGCCTGCCTTCCCTTCATCCCTCCCACACACACCTCTACTGTGCTGTGACCATGGTCTGTCTCTTTTGACCTTCTCTTCCACCAAACCTGTCAGCTGAATGGCATGACCATTCCTGTTCATCATACCTCAATACAAACCTCTTACAATTCACTTACCAAGCCGTAGACAGCTGCTCCAACCCCAAGCAGAGGGCTAACTGCAATAATAACCAAGGTCAGTTTCCAGTCACTGATAAATCCTAGTAGGAATCCACACACAAAGGTGGTTAAGCGCTGGATAAAGATCGCTACTTGGTCAGCAATAGCTTCATTAATTTTGTTAATATCACTGGAGGAAAAAAAAAAAGGAAAAGAAAAAGCAAAACAAAACAATAACATCCAACAGAAGATGGGTAAGCCTATCTTTTCTTTGTGTTGCTGGCACCAGCCACATTTGGGTTAGTTGCTCTTGCAAACAGACCTTCCTCATCCCAATTCTTTCCACCCTCACCCCTTCCAAAGACCCTGGGCTACAGAGAGAAAATCCGGTGTCTTTACAGTCACAGAAGGCTTTTATGCATGAATACTGCAAAGATACTGCGTTTTCCTCCAGAAAAATTGTCCTGCCAGCAGACTCAGTCACTAACTGGTTCTTATTACTGTCCCCCAGCTGATTCAAAGGAGGAGGCAGAGACATCCCAGCTGGATGCAGTTGTCTGATAATGGAAAAAACAGTATAGCTGATGTGGCATTTATCCCATCAAACACTGAGAATGTACAGCACTACTTTGCTGAAGGGGCAGAGAAAGGGAAGAGGGTTGTGACTGTCTTCTAACTCCACCTTCCACCACCTCCCCTTTTCTTCTCTATCCAATGAGGTATTTTGTTCTCTATGTAAGATGGAGCATCGGAAAATTTTGGAGGACTATTTTATCACTGAAGTCAGTCGGAAAACATGACAGCTCTATCATGTGGGTGACAGTGATGCAGAAGTTAACACTATTCATCCCCTAGGCAGCTGCAGATTTCATTTGTTCTTTATTTTGATGCATTGCCAACACCGAAAAAATATCTTAAAGCCACTCCTGGCTACTGCCTCACACCTGAGATTAGAAGACCTGTGACCTCCTGGAATAAAAAGGGGCAAATGATGTTGAGGTTTAAAGTACAAAGTTGTTAGCTAATTGATGTATCAAGTGACATCATAGTCCTCTATTGAAAAATTTAAGTGTTGACTTGGAGAACACTTCAATATTTCTTCTGAAGAATGTTTTGTTGGGTTTTGTTTTTTTTTTTTCTGGTTGGTTGGTTGGTTGGGTTTTTTTGTTTGTTTTGGTTGTTTGGTTGGCTTGTTTGTGTTTTTTTGTTTGGGTATTGGTTTCTTTTTGGTTTTGTTTTTGGTTGTTTTTTTTTTTTTTCAGTCAGGAAGCTTTTTGCAGGCACAGGATAACACTAAGTATTAACTAAGTGTTATATATTAGACAAATACATGCTCAGTTCCTATCTTTTGCCAGAGAAATTCTTCACAGCACTTTACACTGGGTATTTATTCTTCATAAAAAGAACACCACAGAAAGTCTTAGATACCACTGGGCAGTAGGTAAAGACAAATAATATCCCCTTCAACTGCAGGGAAATCTTTTGCAAGTATGACTGCTCTGCAGGAACAACTAAGAGGGAGCCATCTAGAGGCGGCATATTCACTGCGCAGCTGCTTCAGCTTTAAAGAGGGACTGCTACCAAAAGGGGTGATCTTTAAACCCCGCTGTTCTCACGGCCAAAGGTTTATCCAGGATAAAAAGGTATCTCCATCTACCTTAGGTCCCTTTCTTCAGCAGAAATTAAGGATCACTCTTCTCTTTTAAAAGCCAAGAAGGGTAAACTGTAACCCTAATGTAATTTTCCTTTCTGGGAAGTGAGAAAGGGTTCAAACCCACGTTTCCAGCCTCAGAGATGATTTGTGTTGGCAGACAAATCATAGATCACTCTGAAAGGACTGGACATGGGAGGAGAGGGACAGGACAGAACAAACTGGCAAAAAAATCCCACCCCAAAACTCCACCAACCCTTCTACTCTACTTCCCCCAACACATTTACTGATAGACAAGTCACAAAGGGAAATAATTGTGATTTAATGGTTATGGCAATAATTTTGAAGATAGAGTAGGGGATCATCCTGGTCCCTGCTCCCAGGAATGTAACTATTTTACATTAGGAGGTCTTTGTCAAATGCCTAGTTATTGGCACTCTGCTGTGTTTAGAAGGAAGTGCAAAATGTTCTCTGTAGCACATGGGTTTTTTCCTAGATTACTTACTCAGAAATTCGGGTGTTCAGTTCTCCTACAGATGTACAGTCAAACCAGCCTATATCCATTCTCATTACTTTTCTGAAGTAAGCTTTCCTGATTTTCTGTATCTGACGAGCTGCAGCCATAACCCAAAAGCAGATCTGGAAGAGCATAATGCAGCTGATAAATTGCAGTAGAAAGCCTTTCTACTCCCAACAAATGCAATTTGGCTATTGACAAAATTGCTATTCAGGTACAATACATTCTAGCTACACAGATACAATAGTTGCATGATGCCTTTGATTTTTTAAATAATTCAACAATTTTGTAATGACTCTGGATCAAGCCTTTGTCTCAGTTCTCACAGGCTGACAGGATATGGAAGCTGTATTACTTTTTCTGTTGCATGAATGTCACATGAACAAAAATTTTGCCACTTACAACTGTAAATAAAATAGGGCTGACAGCCATCACACCTCAACAAAATACTGGGATAGTTTTCAGGAAGGAGAATTTCAAGTGATTTTTGCAATTATAAAAGGCTTCAAAAGCAGTGGGCCCTTTAGTAGATTATCCAGGAACTGTCCGAGCCTGTGGCTCATCTCAGTCATAAGGATGGCCCTATTACTGTAGAACATGTATGGTGTGATTCTTCTCCAATACTAGTTTTGTACTAGTATTACTCTGTGGTGTCTCTATAGCAGAAACACAGGACTCAACACAGTTGAGATGCCTACTGGGAATGTGCGTGTCCTTCGGCTGTTATTTTGGGAGGGCATGTAGATCCCGCAGAAACCACCACTTGAGCAGCAGTTATTTCTTGTAGTGTGAAGGGAGCAGCATGCATTCATCTCACTGATAAAACTTACCCCTGTACAAAGATATGCATGCACAAATCCAAGGAGGTTTTAGATTGCCAGAGTTAAAATATTTAAACCAATAGAACAAGAACCAAAAGCATCTGCTCTGCTCAAATGGGCACCTAAGATACTAAAAGGAGCATAATCATTATGAACTTAACTATTTAGTGAATTAAACTTTGGAATCAAAATAGGGAACAAAATACTGACTTGGAGGTATCCTAACACAAGTACGGCACAACCAATTGCTCCATAATAAGCTGCAAACCTGGTCATTTCTTCTTCAATGTCCAGCAGACTGAAAAAAAAAACATAAATATTTAGAAGGTCAAGGGAGGTGATTCTTTCCCTCTGCTCTGGTGAGATCCTACTTGGAATACCATGTCCAGCTTTGGGGGCTCAATTTAAGAAGGACGTAGAACTGTTGGAGTGAGTCCAGAAGAGGGCCACAAAGATGATCAGAGAGCCAGAGCATCTCTCGTATGAAGGCTGAGAGAGTTGAAGTTGTTCAGCCTGGAGAAGGCTCCAGGGAAACCTTTTAGCAACTTTCCAGTACTTAAAGGGGGCCTACAGGATAGCTGGAGAGGGACTTAATACAAAAGCATATAGTGATAGGACAAGGGGTGATGGATTCAAACTGGAAAAGGATTGATTTGAATTAAATAAAAAGAAGAAAATCTTCAATATGAGGTTGCCCAGAAAAGTTATAGATGCCCTATCCCTGGAAATGTTCAAGGACAGGCTGGATGGGCCTTTGAGCAGCCTGGCTTAGTGGAAGCTGTCCCTGCTCATCACAGAGGAGGTGGAACTAAATAATCTTTAAGATAATTTCCAACTCAAACCATTCTATTATTCTGCGATTCTCTGAATGTATCCAGCCCAATGTGTAGTTGCTGCTTCAGACAAAAAAAAAGGTCTGTAGCAAAACCTGTATTCTATCTTCCAGCCCCACCTTTGAAGGCTGGTTCAGACAGCCTGGAGCAAATAACTTGTCCCCAGTCACTTATGTCTAGGAATGTGAAATTCTCTGTTTCAGAGACCTTTAGACAAGTACATTTTAATTCTAATTAAATATCTCATTAAATGTCATTCAGAGATTAGAAAACTCTTGGAATGATGCACTGAAAAATGAGCCTCAGGAAAGGTTATAGGTTCAGATTTGGCTTTGACAGATATCTGTATCTGAATGACTCATCTATACTCCATTTATTATAGCTAATGGAAAGAAACACGCACTCTTATAGAGCAGTTATGTGACCTCCCTTAGATAGCTCACATAAGCTAAGACAAATTGCATCCTAGAAGTGATCATTTCTCCTCAATAAGTAAAGTTTAGCTAACTTGCTCAGAAGTCAGCAGGCACTTACATGTACCTAAATCCTAACCAGAATGACCAGAAGTCATTACTACCTATGGTGACATTAGAGAAAACAGATTAATGAACTCAGATGTGTAGCAGATGTGTGTTATCAGAACAAACATGATCAAATAATATCCCTGCTGATATCTGTAGCTGAAAGACCAAGACCTAAGATGATCTTCTCTCCCTTCAGATAATATCTTTATCTCAGATAGGGCTGTTTAAGAAAAATCATCCCCCTTTTCTGCCTCATGGACAGAAAATGTAAGGTTTAAAGACTTAACTGGAGCTTCACTAGCAATACATTCTCTGACAAGCCATAACAACAAAGGGGAAAAAAACACAAATAGGTTTACTACTTACCCACAACTTATTGTGGCATTCTTCTCATCCTGATGAATAGTACCATTAATCCACACTATGGTGTTATTTACACATATCTTGCCTGGGTCTTTAAGCTCTTGCACTTCAATATCATATACAATAAATGTGTCTGCCATTGCACCAAACACAAGTAACACACCTGGCTGGGCTGCTCCATGAATAATAGCACAGAAACTACCAACAGCCATCATTAAAATTTCCATAGATGAAGAAAATCGAAACTGAAGAGAAAGAAAGAAAAACAAAACAAAACAAAACAAAACAAAACAGTCTTGGCTGAGAGAGTCTTCATGCTGGTTGTATACTGATAATCATTAATCAGGTGGATCAGACAGAATATCATTCTCTTCAAATTTCAGAATTGTCTTAAATACAGAACAAAGACAAATATCTCTCTCCAGTCTAATCTAACTGCACCTCTGATTACAGCCCCATAAATTATTATGAGCTCACTTTTAGTTGACAGGAGAATCTGACAATGTAAATCAATTTATTATCATATAACATTAGTAGCTCAATATCATTCCACATTACCATTATCCCAGAAACTGCATAAAAGATTAAGAATAGTAATTACAATTCATATAGAGTCTGCTTTGCAAATTTCCTGTGGGGATGAAGAGAGAGGACAAGGGGGAAAAAAGCCTTAGGGTAGTATGCAGTAACTCTGAACAGAGTTAGCCAAATTTCCCCAACGTCTGTGATGCTGTGGCAGAAAGCCAAATAAATGGAGCAAGTCTTCACAGTTAATATTCTAAACTGTGTTGGCTGAGCCAGGCAGTTTGGCATTGGCTCTTAATCTATGAGAAATGTATAGAAATATCATCAGTAAAAAAAAAAAAAAAAAAGGACTGAGCTAAGTCCTATTACCTCACATTGGTCATGGGCCAAGAATATGCACACATGCAGTTGGTGTCTCAGCTAAGATACATTGACTTAAGTTATCTTTGTCCTGATTGTGTTGTCTGATTGTGAGGCTGAAGTCAGGTATATATATATAGATATATCAAACTTTCCATATACAATATCAGTATCAAATGCTATACATTTTGCAATAGGAGTAGAAAAAGGAATCACAGATTGCTGAAGAACCTGAGCAGGTTCTGTAGGTGCTAGAGTGTCTAAGAGAAGAAAAAGTGGGAATTTGGAGCATGTGTGGAAAAGGGACATTAGAGCAGAGACAAGCTAAAGGGAAAAATAAGTTGGTTAACATAAAAGATAAATAAATAAAAGGCCTTTATATAACAACAAAATAAAAATCAGAAGAAAACCGTAGCTACCACTGTTCTGCAAATCTTGCTCATAAGAGGTCTAGGAACTCCCTTGATTAAAGAAAAAACAACAAACCCACAGAAAATGCACAGATGTGCAATACCTACTCTCTCAGCTCATCTGATGCAAATGTTATGTTTGCCAACTGCACTTTAGGAATTAAATATCTGTGCAAAACAAGCTGTAGAATTCAAACTCCTCTCTTTGACAGACGTAGCGCTCTGTGTGGACAGATTCTTCTCTCCACTCAACTCAGAGTTGAGATACTTAGCAAGAGTACATGCCACAAGGATATAACTGCATTAGCCCAGTACTGCATTCAAGACCATATTTAATTTGGACACATTAGAGGCAAATTGCCTAGACTACACTCTAAACAGAAGTAGCAAAACCTGTAGCTGCATGCAGCTGGGCTGGACATGTCTCTACTACATTAATTTTAACATTTAAATGGACCCTACGGGATTCCAAAACCCATCAAAAGCTAGACCTTACAGTTTTCTGTACCCCTAAGCTTCTATAGTTACCAAATCTCACACAACAAATTTTTGACAGAAATAAGAATGCACCAAGGTCACCTAGACCTCTGCTATGCATCTTTACTGTTTCCCCCATATCCACCTGTAGGTTCAATATAATGTGTTTTACAGTCAGTTACGACACAAATACCAATAATTGATACTAAGCTGACAACATGACTAAGGGTTCTATTAAATTCCCAATGACTTTGATGGCATATTTTCATGCCAAATGGCTTAATCTTTGAAAGTTTGGGCTAGTGACAGCTATTCCCCCCAAAACCCCATACACTTATTCTGCAGCACAACACACACAAAATATTTATCACCATTGCTTTCATTACCAGCTGAAAGAAGCCAACACGCATACTCTGTTCTTTCTTTTCGGATGACCTTCAAGAACAGAAGACATAAAATTATACACTTGTATTACAGTACATCATTTGTTCTGTATGCAAACACAGTACACAGAATTGAACTTAACTCACTTTTTATTTTTCTTCTCTGTGAACGTTTCTTCAGATGTATAGAAATTCCTAGCAAAACGGATAAGATTTTACATTATTTTGTTTATTCTCTTGGTTACATTTTGGGACATTTTTGCCCAGAACTTTAAAGGACAAATCATTTCTTTCTTTGGACCCTGTGATTTGATGCTTCATTTAAATTTTAAAGAGAGACCAGAACAGGAGTTGGTTTAAAATTATCTGAAGATTTGTGCTTGGTTTCATAGGCAGCTCCTTAAAACACGGTTCCAACAATGTGGATAGTAGGTTCTTTGAAGTCTGAGAAAAACCCAGCATCCAAAATGTTGGCTAGTCTTTACGACAGAGGAAGGTCCTGTTCTCATTCCCTTTTATATTGTCTCTGTGTTCATGGTGACAGTTGAATCTCTGTCATACAGGTTTTCAGTGCTCACATTGTATATTGCTAATCTGTATGATTAGTCAAAATCTAAAGGACTAGTCGCACCATTATGAATGGGATCCATACAGCAAGTATGTTAATAAAACAAATTAATTCCAGCTATATTTGTCATGAACAGTTCTCAGACAAACTTTTCCTAGAAAGCCTGAAAGAAGCTTCATATGTGTAGTAGGTAGAATCATATGTGGAGGTCCAACAGAACTTGGGTTTCAAGGTAGGTATGGGGACCACGATAGACCTTGAATACCAGGCTGATATTCTGTGAGATGCTGTGAGAGCACAGGCTGGTGCTCTGTGAGATGGACAACCTGACAAAACAGAAAATTAAGAGATGTTTTTGCTTCCTCATTCTAGCAGTAGTTCCCAGACTGAGCTGGGAAAAATAATGGCACCCATTAGGATGTCCAGTCTGCTACAGAGTTTTAGAGCTAGGAAGAGGGAGGCTCTTAATTCCATTCAAATCTCAGACTGTATCTGAAGGTCCGCGTCTCTGAGTTATTTCAGATTTTAACTATCTAGAATTCTACATTTATATCTTAATATCTGAGCTCAAATGAAGTGAGATAATTCCTTTTACTTTAAAGTCTCACAGGCAAGCTTTAAGAGAAATTAATCAAGATTGATTAAAATTACTGAAAAACTCATATTGAAAACTAAAAGCTGAAGAAAGACAAATTTAAATATCAAAAAGCATTTTCAGAAGACAGACCATATTTTGCTGTCATTATTCTATGTTTTTAAAGGTTTCTAGGACTGTTTTGTTCTACCTGTGTCAGGTGTATCAAATAAGGCACTTCAGCTCCTAGAGCACAGCTTTTCATTAAATAACATATATTCTATAAATGTGTCAATTTGATTCGATGACATTAACTTCTTTCAATATTCCTAGAAACATTGATAGTTCCATTTGTATATGTGACTTACTCTGATTTCTTGAGGCTGTTACCTGTTAGAGAAAATAAATGCACAGGCTAGTTAGTAATTGCTGTTAAAGTACATAATCTTTTATACACATGTGAAACATACCCCCACGGGACCTGATCATTCCTGAGTTATGGGGATCTTATTTCCACAGGTACTTCTAGTCAAAGACACAAACTGACATGGGTCCAAAAATTTCCTTGGTAAGTTTATATCAATTTATGCTTGCTTTCTCTTGAAGAAGTCGTCTCAAGTTTTCAGTCCCCCAGATGACAAACTGTTTGCTAGCATTTAATTAGTTCTCTTAGACTCATCAAGTAATACTACTCCACTGTTAGTCCATGCATGTTTTTCGAAAGGAGGAGCTGTAGTTTCTCACTCTTGCCTTCCAACAACTTAAAGACTGCAAATCCTGAGGAAGAGGTGCAGCTGTGCCCATGAAGGGTAAAATGACCTTGTCACATTGTTATCTATTCTTGGGATACTCTCTAAGGAACCATAGCTTAGAGAAATGAAATTATCCCACAAGATGTAATTAGGCTGTAGGGCAACTCCTTAATCCCCAGAACAGGCCCAGATTTAGCTCCCTTTCAAGAGACGTTGTTAAAGTCATCACATCTAAAGCACAGCTTGTGCTGACAGGGACCCCAAGGAGGTGTCATCATAAGGGCTGATGTTGAAAAGATTTGCTCTATATCACTTGAAATGACAATGAATAAAGAACTATTTTTATGTATACAGAAGTTCTGAGAATCTAAGGTCAGATGCACCTTGCTTGTTCACAATGCACTTGGCAGTTCAGCTGCAGGTTCAGAACTGTGGTATGCTTTTCAAGCAGTGTCTTTCTTTCTTCACATGTATTGTCACAACACTGAGCATGCACAGGCCTGTCTCACAGAGCAAGCACAGAGGAAATTTGCATTACTGCTCACAGAGGCTGCAAAGAGGTCACTCTAACCACAAATGTTGCCTCCATTATTTTTCTACCCAAAGGAAGAAGGCTTTTCCACTTTCTCCACGGTTTTGCATTTCTGAGGCAACAATGTTAGACTGAAGCATTCTGAGTTTGGGATAGAGGGAACAGCTCATTACATCTCCTTTTTAGGGTTAAGAAGATAAATTCATTTGGCTTTAGCTAACAACAACTTTATTGGGTTTATTCTGCTGTGTTTGTTACTCAGGGACAGTAAAAGATTCTTTCAATAAGCACATATATGTGTCCCAAGAATATCAGACATTTTCCAGGAAGGTTTTAATTTGTAAAATTAGTATTATAAAGAAATCTTTTGGTGTAAGAAAAGAGTTAGTTGTGAAGGAAAAAGAAATGTTAAATTGTGGGGTTTGGAAGTTTGGCAGCTGGTAACAGCTGTAGTGGTTTGAAACCGTTCCTAGAAGATTCTCCAGGGTTTATTGGAAAAGTTAAGATTTGGAGAAAACTTCCTCTGCAGGCTTGTAATGCAAAATGTTTTGCAAAGGAAAGGAATTGGCTACTGGGAGGAAAATGGGAGGAATGAAAGAATCTGGTGAGATAGCTTTTTGACTCATATCGATTTAGATAGCAAAATAAGCACTCTTCAAAGGTGAAGAAAGCCTAAGCTATGAACCTGAAGACAGAAACACAGTGTATTACAGCCACTCAAGAGGGTGAGGAACTGTGGACCAGCTCTTGCAGGCCAGCAGTTTTTAAGCAGGAAGAGAATTTGTGATGATGTTACTGATGCTTAATCTGAAAGAAAGAAGCAAATGAGTAAGAGTTCACACTGCTACAATCGAAAAAGTGGGGGGAAAAAGGACAGAACGTCATTTTTATAGAAAAAAATGTAGGAAGATTAATGTATTTATTAACCCTAAAGAAAAGCTATAGCAATCTTTGAATGCCCAAAAAATTGTGAAAGGGGCAATAAGGCATTTAAAAAAGAAATGTTACCATTAAAATTAAAAAAAAAAGCACAGAATCAAGGAAAAGCTGAAGAATACTGCCAAAAATTTGAGTTCTCACTAGTACTGCGAGAACACAGTAAATGTTAAGCCTGAGGAAATCTAGTACTTGATTGCACTAATTAAACATGGTACTCAAAAGACTTCCAACTAAAGTCAGCTCTTAACTACTCCTACAGATGAGGTGTTCGAGAGCTGATTCAGAGAGGGCTAATTCTTACTAACTTGTACAAAAGATGATTATTGAAACAAACCTCACTGGAGCTGAGGTCACTTGGCAGAATGCCTGTAAGATTTAAAGTGATCATGTTTCCCTTGGGAAAAGTGACCTTAGTACTTCAACAAACTGGTCACTGTATTAAGCAGGAAACATAGTGCATTTCCAAGGAATCTGAAAAAACAGTGGCAAACTCACTTGATAGGTAAAAAAAAAAAAAAAACTGTGAAAAGAGGAAATAGCTGTGGTCCCAATAGAATTTTTTTTGCCAAAATCCTACAAGAAGTAAAAGCAACAAGTGCATAATGTGAACTTGCAGCCAAAAAACGACCCTTAAAATCAGCTAGGTAAATCTGGGCAGTCGAGGTGTTCTAAACGGCTGATGAATAGTTTTCTGTCCCAGAAGGGGAAGGACATCTCACAGTATCACAGTATATCAGAGGTTGGAAGGGACCTCAAGAGATCGTCAGGTCCAACCTCCCTGTCAGAGCAGGATCACTGAGGATAGTCTGCACAGGAACACATCCAGGTGGGTTTTGAAAGTGTTTAGAGAAGGAGACTCCACAACCCCTCTGGGGAGCCTGTTCCAGTGCTCTGTCACCCTCACTGTAAAGAAGTTTCTCCTCATGTTGAGCTGAAATCTTCTATGTTCAAGTTTGAACCCGTTGTTCCTTGTCTTATCACTGTGAACCACCAAAAAGAGCCTGGCCCCCTCCACTTGACACCCACTCCTCAGACATTTATAGACCTTGATCAGATCCCCTCTCAGCCTTCTCTTCTCCAGACTAAACAGCCCCAGGGATCTCAGTCTCTCTTCATAGGGGAGATACTTAAGTCCCCTAATCATCCTTGTGGCTCTCTGTTGGATTCTCTCTAGCACCTCTCTGTCTCTCTTGAACTGGGGAGCGCAAAACTGGACACAGTATTCCAGGTGTGGTCTCACCAGGGCAGAGTAGAGAGGTAGAAGAACTTCCCTAGACCTGCTGGACACACCTTTCTTGATGCATCCCAGGATCCCATTGGCTCTCTTGGCCACAAGAGCACATTGTTGTTCCATAACAATGTCCCCTTAACCTATTCCCTTTCTTCATCATTCCCCTGACCTCTCCACCAATATCAGAGCCCACAATGCCCCATGCATTGTAACTGCTTTTAGGTAACAGCCTAAATGTTTTTAATGAAAGCTTAAACACCTCCAGGACTAGGCCATAGCTCTCAGGGAATTTGAAAATACAAAATGTATGTATGCTTAGAAAATCTGGTGATACTTGAGTGCTGGAATTCTTTTGTGAGCCTTTTTAGTCTGAGACACAGGTGCATTGCACTATACAGCAATGTATCTCCCATTATGTGCTACTATTTTGTTTCATTCAGCACAAATATTTAATGCTCCTCTCTTTTTCAGCTTTTCTCAAGTCTTATAAACAGAATTCATAATATTGAATGTTTCTCTTCATGTTTCTCCCTGACTCTTAACACATTTGGATTGGAAAAATGGAAAAGCGCACATTGCAAAGGAAAAATGGAAGAAACAAATAAAAGCTTTGATGAAGAGAAGGAACGCAGATCTTTATCTAGCAATAACTCATAAGAGTTCTGGCTAATGTAAATATGACTACAGATACATGTGTAGCCTTTTACTTGTACACCTAAATGCTGAGGATAAAAACTTAGGTAGATACCATGAATTTTTAGGCTGGTAAGTAAAGACTGGCCATGAGTGGGGATCATTATATGTAGTTTTTAAAGGAAAGTTGTTTTGCAGGCAGCATGCCTACCACAGCAAATACTATGTAATTCTATATTTATTTCCCAGACTATTTGCTTTGTATTCTGTAGACTGTTCACCCTACTTAGGCCACTGACCACCTATTTTACATGCTTTATAAAGTAAGGAGCCAACTGAAGATTAAACTTCTTACATTTTCCATCCAAGGCAAAAGCATGGTTATCCTCTCCCAGCCTCTTGATGCTACGCAGAACAGGGTCAGACATGATGATTAGTTACTTAAATCAGAAGACCTGAAGAAAGAGAGAGGAGGGAAGGGGGGGAGGAAGAGTATCAGCATACATTTGCCTAATAACATACCATACAACTTGACTATATTAAACTCCTGCTTACCTTAGCTTTGCCCTCATTATCTCATGGCAACACCACTGGTTATTGTGCAATTTATAACAGATGTCCCAGACAGTGAAACTACAGGAAAAAAAACATCTGCGAGCAGCATGCCCAGCTTACCTCTAGGTACAAGGCTTCAATGTATGCCAACTGGAGTGACCCATACCTTTGTTCAATGTAATGTATCCTAAAGAATAGTTACAATACCTTATTCCAGTCATTAAACATCAACATTTTTATGTTTACACTTCTCTATAAACCCCTCACGGCCTCTCACTTTAACCTCATTACATCACATTCAGATATCAAAACATCTTTGACCCAAATAAGACAAGAAGTCTTCTTTGTAAAAGAGGTATTTCCTCAGTGAGTTCCCAGCTAGCTGATGTTCTACCTATTTAACCCTGTAAAGCCACCACTATTTTTCTACTAATAGCATTAAAACTACCAGAATCCTTCATATTGCCAAGAGTGGTGTGATTAGCTAGAGCCAGGCAGTGCCTTACATGGGGAGGGCTGAGAAGAAGCTTGGCTCTGAAATTGCCAGAGGATGTAGGAAATATATCCATTCCTGGATGAAAATGGAGGAGTATAATAGGAACTGGTCCAGGGGTTCAGGATGCATGTGTGACTTTTAATAATTTCACATCCCATAAAGCCCTGACCTTTTCTTTTTTGTCACTTTTCTCCCTAAACTGCCTTGCAAGCCTTTCTCTTTCATCCTCTTCTGAACTGCATGTGTACAATTCTTGGCACATCACTGAATCCTCAGTAATACCATCTGAAAAGACCAAAGTGTCTTGATTAATTCTAAGCATCCAAGGCAAAGTTAATTATTCTTGTTTCATTTTAGCTGATGGTTATCAAAGATGCTTGAAGAACTCCCCAGGGAATTAATGCTTTACTTTCCTTATTGCTAAACCATTTTTTGTTCTAATCCAAATCTCACCTGTCATAACTTAAACCCCTTACTTCTTTCACAATCCAGCAAGGAAATGGAACATACTGTTCCTTTCCACTTTGTAAGAATGCTATACTTATTTGGATAGTACTAGAATGTCTCCCTCTTCAGATGAAGAAAGCAACTCATTCAGTTTTCCTTGGTAGAGTGTAGTTCTAAACCTCTGATAATTTCCACTGGTCTCCTCTGCATTCTAGCACATCTTTCTTGAAGTGATTAATGCATAACAGCACTACAGCACCACTCTTACCAACACTGAGCAAAGGAGAAAGATTATTTCAGTTTCACAGATTATATTCCTATTATTTTCTAAAGCTCAATACATCAATACTATCCACAAACTATCCTGTCCAGCAGGCATAATTCGTTAGCTGACTGAAACGGATTAGTACAGCAGATTAGCATGCTGTATTAGGATATTAAAACAACCTTCCTCAGGGTCTGAATGTTTAACTGAGAATCACAACATCTTGAAAAATACTGTTGCTGATATCTGCATTATTTAGATAATAGAAATCAGAAATAATAGATGGTGTTAGATCATTCCATCTACCCTTGCGTGTACAAATGGCAAACTAGGATACCTCAAACATTGCACTGAAGTGAAACAGCATTTAACTCTAGTCAGTTAAGGTATGGCTGCTGGATTTTTATAAAAACTTTTAAGGAGCTCAAAATCCAGATTTAAAGAAGTAATACATGGAAAATGCCAACAAAGGAGCATATCCTGTAGAATGAACATTAGGACCTGATCCAAAGCCCTTTGAGAACTTTTTCAAATTACATCTTTATTCAGATCAGATCTTTACTTAACATAAAGGTGGGGACCAGGGGAACAGAGCAGCAGAGACAACAACATGAAGGAACGGGGAAGGAGAAGGACGGACAGACAGATGAAATGAAATAATGAAAATTGGCCCCCAAAGCACTATCCTTCATTTTTGTTTAAAACTAGGTTCCTCAAACACTGATGATGGCATACATACAGAAAGACATTCTGCTTCAAATTAGAACTTTAATGGCTTGTTCTTCAAACAGTTCCATTCAAAAAACAACCAACCAAACCCCAACCAAACCAAAACAGAATAAAACAAAAGCAAAAAAAAAAAACCAAAAAAAACGCAAAACAAACAAACAAGAACCACTGAACCACCAAAAAAAACCACAAACTGTGTAAAGGAAAAACAAAGGTACCTTTCAGTTCAGGAAGTTTCACCAGTTAACTCTGAAACATTAACATGATAGGTTTATACTCACCCGTAGCTGTGAAAAATCATGTATCACAGAACAAATTGCAAGGATCTTGTTCAATCAGTCAGGAAAACACCATTTCACATCATGTTTTTGTTATTCTAACCCATTCGTTAGAACTTAATCTTTAAATTGAGCATTGGCTGTTTGCACCTGGGTCAACAACCGTGCAGTCACAATGGTTACAGTTCATTGACATCTAACGGAGGGTTCAAATTTGACTAAGGTAATCTCACAACATAAAGTCAGGGCGTTTGGAAAGCAATTATATAGAAGGAGACTGGACAGTTGTCTGGGGAAAAAAAGCTCTCAATTAATGTACTGGAAGTTATTCTTATAGCATTTCTTTTATATAGTGTTTCTTTTAGTATAGAATTTCTTTATTAGCCATATGATAATTCAGTGTGCACTACTGTCCCTGCACTAAATAGCAACATCAGCTGAATAATATGAAAATTGGTTCAGAGATTAAGCTAAATTCAGATTTAAAACTTGCTCAAAAGATTTGTTTCCTGCCCCATAGCTTATCCTTCTCCTCATGGCTTCTAATATTTTATCATTCTTCCTTTAAAATTAAGATTTCACAACCCAGAAGCAAACACAGACATGGTTTAGATCCCCTCCAGAATCAGTTCTCAGTAGAGAGAGCCCTGACTGATAGACAAGATAGAAAGGTAATGCCTTAACCTTAGTCACTATCAAGTCTTCTGTACTCTCAAGTTTTCCATGCTAAACCCTCATGCACAAAAGTGCATCACAATTAAATGTAGCTTACCAGAACTCCATTTTCCTTAGTTAGCATTGTTACTGTGGTCACTGTGGCAGCATAACCAAACACAAACCTGATGTCTTCTCTCATTTTCTTAACAAAAGATGTCTACATCTGTGCCACTGTACACAGTGTAGCTTTCAGAATAACACTATCTGAAATAATGTCACAGTGCTAATTCTCTTGTCTAACATAACATAGAGCCAGAGGTGGGGGAAAAGTAGTTACTTGCAGTACAGGGGACAGGAGTGGAATGGCTGAAAAAAGATATATAAATAATGGAGCAGAACTCAGCTTTGCTTCATTATCCCCTGCCAGCTTCCTCAGAAGCAACATGGTCAAAGGTCATGCAATGCTTTTGTTTTTCAAGGTACTTGAGCAGAGCTCATACTTAGCATGCAAGGAAGCCCACTATTTCCATACAAGGTTTGGCTTACTAGAGATGGAATAAAATTTTAGCTTGCACAAAGTACTTCAGTCTTTTCACTTGAAGACTTCAATCATCTAGGCATTCAGAAAGTGCGCACAGAGCCTGTTACACACTGCTAATGAAGTAGATTAAGGGAGTGGCAAATTAGAGCTGAGATCACAGACTACCCTCAACCTTTTTGAAGGGCTTTGCTCCATCCTAAACTCCTGCTTCTCACAACTCATCCTTGTAAAAAATTCTGAAGATCATTAAATTCTGACTTCATAACACGGTCCCTAAAAATGAGTCGATGCTGAAAAATCATCTGTTTCTGCAGAGTGAAGTGGAGAACACAAAGCACTCAAGTTTTGGTCCTGCTTCAACAGAGTTACCTTCCTCTTTTATAGCTGCTAGCAGAAAAAAATAGCCAAATCCACTCCATCTCTTCAAGTCCTATCCTACTTTGTTCTCATCTGATGTCCTGGGAAAGGAAATGTCACCTTCTGTCACTAGAGTCAGCCCTTCAGTGAATGAAGAAGTAATCACTGAACTAAAACAGTAGGGAGCAGGACTTTAGTAAATTGAGGGGACTGAGGACAGATGTTCCCATCCCTGAACTCTCACAGGGGACACATGCAAAATCTTGAATTTTGGTGGATTATAGATAATATTTGGTTCATGAAAGATGGGAAATACTGTGATGATAATTCCCCTCAGTTGTAGTCTGAGTTGAAGGGAAACATTTTGCTCACTGCTCATGTCATTTCAATGAGGAAGAAAAAGATCATAATTCACTGAGCCAAATGCAGGAAAATAACTTCCCTCAATCTGAGTACCTGTTTATTCTAGCATATTACCATTCCAAATGAAAGTATCCTTTCTTCTCTGGACTTTTTTTTCCAGCAGTTCATAGAAGAAGTGAATAAAAATGAATCTTAGTTATTTCTGTACAGATAATTTCTTATTAAGAAATGAAAGCCCATGCACTCTTTTGGTTCAGGAGTCCTCATCTCTAAGCTGTAGTATACAACCTATTGATCTTTATTCCAGTATTGACAACTGCTATTAGGAGTAATCAAATAAGATGTTTCCAAAGCTTCCTATAGATAGCCAGAGATTTAGCACTAAGAGGAGTAGGTGGCCACAGTTTAATAGTAGATGAATTGCAGGCTGAAACTCCAGATGAGCAGCTTGTTTCTGCGATTTGCACCCATCTGTATCCAGAAGTTTGAACTCTCTTGCCTGACAGAAGACATTGAGCAGACTGCTTTTATGCTTTGTTAATTTATTTTTTTAACTATTCAAATTTAAATTTATTTCTGTAGCTGGTATACAGTGGTTCTGCATCCAAGAAGCCACACATTGGCTTTTTCACTTGGGTATATTCCCCATCTTAATTGTGCCACTTACAGTCGTTAACACCTCAGAGTATCAAAAGTGTAAGGCAGGTCTCAGTATTGTAGTACACTTCTGCTTCTACATGATGCTTTATCTGCCTGTCCTCTGATCCTTTGGAAAACAAAGGAAAACATTTTATTCACTTCTTAATTTCTCCCAGGTGGCTAGGAAGAACAGACCAACACTCCCATTACTATAACCTTCTTTCAGGAGGAATTGGGAGCCTTTTTTTTTGCAATCAAACTACATTTCTTCATGCTGAAATAGGCAATAGTAGATACTTTCCTTACAGTGACATAAGAAAAGTGCCTCCGGTCACACTGTGGACATTTCTGTGAATACGACTTTCTCTTTTATGAAAAGTCAAAAGTCCAAGTCCGTGATTGTTAGGAGCGGATATCTTCAAGATGGGAAGCTAGCTCAAAGAAACAAACAAATGTATTTCTCCTCCCATAGTCTAAACCACGATCAGAGACACTAAGTCATGGTATACTTATTTCTTGGTCACAAAAATATCCTATACTGAAACTGCAAAATATCTCCTGAGTGCATCCAGCAGCAAGGCTGGGAGGTAAGGGGCAAAGGACTTACCTCTAGTATCTACCCTTGTTTCCATAGTTAGCCTCTTACCATCTGCTCTTGACAGGTATCAGAAGCAAGACATGTACTTACTTATGCAGTTGATCCTAACCAAGTCTGGCAGCTGATAGGAATTTTTCCTCCATTCCAAACACTGGTGCAAAATTAAAATAGCAGAGATAGCAACAACACTTCTAAAACAAAACAACCCCTTATAAACTTAAAATGCAAACTATAACTTTTATATTAAAAAGAAGTGACTCAACACGTTAAAATGAGTGTTCTTTCAAAAAGATGTTTCTGAGAGTGCTTGCTTGCCCCACCCTCTGTGCAACTGATCACTTGGTCACCATGTTTACTCATGTCAGAAAGTGGTATGTCCACATAAGACTGCTTGTTCGCTGTGCCCCTGCTTCTCATGCTGCCACTCAAACAGCTTTGGGGCTTCTGACTGAGTGCTTCTTATCACTCCCCCTCCTGGAAAATAGGAAAAAACAAATTCTTGCTGACTCCTTGGGATTTTTCCTCTTCTGGTTATAAAAAACTGAAGGTGGATCCTTACATTGCAAAGCTGGGTCACTGTGGGCAGGTGCTGGACCCTATCAGTCCCCCAACCCACTGACTAAAGCTCACAGGGACCGTAAGTTAATGCTGATCGTCTAAGCCCCATGTTTGAAACAAGCCTGTTGCCGGGTCTAAACCAGGCCTTTTCCCTCAGCCTAGCTAAATTGCTAGCTTTGTATTTATTGACAGGATTAGCGATTGGGACAAAACTCTGTTTAGTTTATGTTTATTTACTAGTTATACTTCATATCTACTTTACAGCTGACATAGGAGCTCACGAAACACAGTTCTGTCTCCTCTAGAGGGGTCCTTCTCACACCTTTCCAGCCCCTGAGCGTCCACAGTTTGCCACCATGAGCAGACCCCGCACAGGCTTTAGCATGCCTGAGGCGCAGCTCAGGATTACTGAAGTCCAAGGTAGGCATGAAAGGGCAGGAGCGGCAGGGAAACAGTGCCCGTGCAAGAAAGGTAAGTCTCCAAGCAGCCTCTAGGTGCAAGCCTAGCCCTAGCGCTGAGGCTCTGGAACCAGCCGGAACCGGCCCGGCCCCGCAGCAGCTGGGCAGAGCTGAACTGCTCTCGCGAGACAGGCGTAGGCACAGTAGCCACGAGCTCTTTAAAGGCCTGAGGCGTGCAGTCCCCGCCGGCCGTAGCTTGAGTGCTAGTCAGCTGCAGGTGAGGGAAGGCTGCGAAGGAGCCCCAAGCAGAGCAAGGGATATTAGAAAGAGAATCCTAATTTTAATAGGGGTTGTAAGAAAAGGAAAGCCAGCCACCCATGCTGGTTCTGCTATGCATGCCTACATACGCCAGAGAAGAATTTCCCTTTGTTAAAGGGACTTTGAAATACTATACAGAGAAGGCAGTTATCTAATCACTTCTTCATTAGTTCTTCTCTGCCAATGCTGCAGAGGAAAATCAAACAACAAAAATGAGAATATCTGCATCACAACTTTTGCAATGCCCTGGGTAACTTCCAGCTAGCACAAGAAGCTGCATTTCATCAGCATACATATTTATGTAAACAAGCACCATGAGCAGCCACAGGGCTTGCAATAAAAATGGAGATATATGGAACCTCCCATGTCAGAGTAGAAAGAAGTTACACATAGAAAATAAAAGCAGCGTTCCTGTTCTTATTTGGATGCTGAAAAACATGTCAGGCATTTGCAATTTTCTTTTAAATTAAGTTTTGCCAAAGAAGAATTTGTCTATAGTAAACAGAACTTCATTTTATCTTGCCCTTCAGAGATGGATCATCTGTAAGCAGTCTCTAAAAAGATCTGTACTTCTTTTTGCCTACTTAGAATTAATTTTTTAATCCATCACATTAGCCATCTCCTATTTCCAGGCTACCACAGCACTCACGAAGTATAACTGAACTCTTTATTCTAAGCAGAATTTCATCCATTATCATTAGTTACTTATAAGTTCACTATTAAGTGAATTGGAGTATAATCGCAGATATGCAGCCTCTTCCCAAACACATATTACAGGATTGTTGTTTTTGTCACACTGCCTGAGCTTCATTTTAGTAGGTGAAGTGCTCCAACCTGCACCCCACCCTCCTATGCTCAGAGACCATAGGTGCACTCCCACAGCCTAGCTGGTGAGAATTTATTTCTTGAGAGGCAAGGTGGCTGTACTTGCTACCTTCTTTCTTGAGAGTTTGGCACAGAAAACCAAACGGTTAGTAAAATAAAGTAAATAAATTTTCCCGGATAGCATTGCTTAAGTATCTACTATAATGAGAAAGGTGGTGGGTCCTGCTGATCATGATTGGCCTTTTGTTATCGATTAGCTCCAGTCTTTAATTTTCTAAGAACTGACACTAAGTTCAGATATTTCTGTTTGCTTACATGCAAATATTCCATTTTTATTTCTCTTTTCTAGTCAGCTTTTCTCCCACATATGTTCAGTGGAAGTTTACTAACCTGGGAGCTGTAACTAATTGTATTATTCTTTGTAACGTCATTACAATGTATCTCCCATTCTCATTTCTGCTCAGGAAGGATTTTGTTTGTTTGTTTTAGCACAAGGATGCCACTGCTCTGATGATTAGTTGTAGTTGGGAAAAAAAAAAAAAAAGAAAACAACAAACCACAATAAACCACCACATCCCCCCCCAAAAAAAAAAAAACAAAAAACAAAAAACAAACCACCAGCCAACTAACAATCCTTTACAGACAAGAAAACTAGCAGCTTTTTGTCCAGAAGATTTCAGTAATAAAATGCTTTTCTATGTAGTATTCTTTCTTGGTGTCACCTCTCTGTGGTAGCATGGGAGGGCAAGAGGCAGGAAGAAGGTTACAAATCTCACTGGAAAATATATATTCATCAATGGATGTGACACTGGATTTGGAAATAAGGAGATTTTTTTGATGGAAAGGAATCCTGTGTTTGTACTAGCTGTCTGACTGAAACAGGAGCCAAAGAGTTAAAAACTGTGACCTGAAAACAGATTCAGACAGTGCTGCTAGATGTGAGAGATTTGGACTGTGTTAAGAAAGTGGCTGCATGGGTCAAAGCTGAAGTTCAAAGTAAGTTCCAGCTTTGTATCTGTTTAAAAAAATACATAAATAGAGTTTTCCTAAAAATATGCTTATTTTAATTTACTGGCATGTGCCACTAATGCTAATTCACTTCAGGAGGAGTGGTATTACAGTAGACTTTACAATTTATAATAACTAGCTCAGGTGCAGGAGAAAAAGTAGAGGTCTGAACCAGCCTCTGTTAAATCAACAAAAACACTCCTGCTGGTTTCAAGATGAAGCACAGATGGGTCCTTCCCAGTTGAGTAGATTAGTTCTCCCTGATGAGTCTTGACAATGCCCCAGGCTCTGTAGATTACTATATATAGCCAGCAACGCTTATAGGTAGGCAGGCAAGTATATACAGAAGATTAATACTGAGTAAGTCTCTAAAATAGAAGCATCACAGCACAAGTCATTATCAACAGCTGAGAGAGGGACCCCGCTTGTCAGCTGCTGTACAATGATTAGAAAGCATCATCAGACACAGAATTCACAGTGAAATTAATTTTTTTAAACTATCACTCATGAAGGTATTTGTGCACAAGCTTATAAGTTTGACACTGGAAATTACTGGTGAAGGGACGTCGTGAGCACCTGAAGGGATAGACTGAGCTTGCAGATGTCTCCCCAGAATGTGAGTAACAGCACAAAACCAGAACTCGTGTCTGTCATTACAATGATCAGTACCTGTTATATGCATTTGCAGAATAAATAGCTAAGAGAACAAATTGAGCACTTGTTTTGAGGGCAGAGACAAGAGAACGTGCAGTCCCTTCCTGTCTAGAGTGATTTTAGAAATTGTTTATGTAAAATTGTTATTGTTATCTGCAGGGGACCTACAGGAAGGCTAGGGAAGGACTGTTTAGAAGGGTTTGTAGATACAGGATGTGGGGCAATGGTTTTAAACTGGAGCAGGGTAGATTTGGGTTGGGCATAAGGAAGTTCTTTACAACGAGAGTGGTAAAACGCTGGAACAGATTGCCCAGGGATGTGATTGAGGCTCCATCCCTGGAGATGTTCAAGATCAGACTCAGTGTGGCCCTGGGCAGCCTGATCTAGTTGGAGGCGGTCCCTGCTCACCGCAGGGGAGATGGACAAGATGACATTTGAGGGTCCCTTAACTTGTGAATGTAGGAACCTACAGGGTCTGAATAAATTGCTAACTAGGAATGTTCTTTCTAACATCTGGAATCTTTCTCCACTCCTTTTTTTTTTTTTTCCCCCCAGTTACTTGGTCAGTCACGTAGAAGTTTACAGGTTTTTATTTTCCTGGGTCTTTTACAAATCAGAAGTGCAAGCCTTATAAGGTTTGTCCTTCCCAGACTCTGAAGAGCTGTTGGATGATCTGTCAGAGGGCTGTCAGATACATCTAAACCTTCCCCTGAGTGCAGCACGAGTGCTGTTTCCTCAGCATGCCTGGCAGATCATTCCAACTAATTGCAGAGCATTGACTTCTGAAGGTTTGCACTGCCAGCACAACAGCCAATGAAGTAATCCAAAGCTCACTCAAAACTTGACCCCAGCCTGAGGTTCTTTGACATAACTACCAAAGCAAACTTGCTATGGGAGCAAAACACTAACATTCCCCTTCAATACTATGTACGTGCTTCAGTTCTTTTAGTGCAGAGAAGCAGATGCTGTATTTTGCAGTCATCCAAGGATCTTAACGGGCCCGTGGTGTAGTCAGACTGCTTTTCTCTAAAATCAATTGCTTTCATAATAGCACTTGTCTAGGCATAAGAAGCCAAGTTCTACCCAAAGAGTTCTCAATTTGCTAGGCAAATATCAAAGTTTTAATGGAAAGTAGAATTTGCCCTTAGCTATTTATGGGTTATATTAGTAATCAGAATTCAATATTTATGAAGATATATCAATACTCTTGAAATATCATGCTGACATTTTCTCTGGAAACACAGTCTGCTACTCCAGGCAGCTATTTCAAAACCAGTATGTCCCTGGAAGACAAGTGGTTTTTTTAGTGCTCCACATTTATCAAACAAAATATTTTGCATAGCATAGTGCATTCACAGAACTAGACAATTTTCTTGGAAGAAAACTTTAACTGATACTATTTCCTTTGATTTTTGACCCCAGACTCCTTTCAGCAGCAGTGATATCACCTAGCAGAATAAATAATAGCAAAAGGCTCCAGCAGAACAAACCCCACCACCGTGCTCAGCACTGTATGTCCACGTGTTATTGGAGAGGAAGCACTGCTACTGAGAGACAAGGAGGGGATTTAGGGATTACAAGTTTAGGAACACTGGTCTAGGACTGACAGGGAAGAGAGGAGCTGTAGAGACTCCACACACAGAGCTGCAGTCCCTAGAACCCATTGTCCTACAGCGCTTCTGTGCCAATTATTGCTACCTAAACACAGAGGCTAACACTAACACCAGTCCCAGGTCTTTCTCTTACAGAACCCGAGCAGACTTCCTGACCAGATATACCAAGATTTCTCCACAGAGCCTGGTTTCAAATTTAACCTGCTTTGCAGTAGTGTAAGCTCACTGTCCCTTGCATCTTCCCTACAGCAGCACTGAAGAAGCAAGGTGTGATTTACAGCTCCTCTTTTCAGTTATGTTAACCTTTCCCCCAGATATCTAATTACTTAATTTTGTATAGGGAAAAAAAAGTGAATTGAGTCATAAAATGATATATATCACAGCACTAGCTTGTTGAATAGTTTCCTGAGATTTATTGGCATGAGGTTACAAGAGCCTGCTAGTAGCAACCCCTATTTCTCTCTAGGTCTATCTCAGCTCTTAATTCTGAATCAGCAGACAAAGGAAATGTCATTCCTTGGCACATCACTGCAAATAGACTGGGGTGTCAGTGATTAGGTGCTGCAACATCCTATTTTCAGACTTTGTTTTAACGTACAGAAGCCTGAATTAGCCTGAGTTCTTTCACACAGTTTCAATGACACTTGATCAGAACACACTCTTTGAGTCCTCTCACAAACTGAATGTCACCAACTCAGTGAAACATTACAAAGGTGATTCCAAAGTGCAGCACTCAGGAACAGTGCAGCCTTTGTCAGACTTAAAAGGGACATCCACAACAAAAAGCCAGGTGTCAATGTGAAGTGCCTGAACTAGAGGGCTGATTACATCAGCCTAAAGAACAGTGAGATGGGCTGCTAAAAGAACTGCTACAGACCGGGGATGGCTCTAACACCCTAAAAATTCAGTGGAAGCCTGCCTGTGGATTTCAGTGAAAGAAGAAGAAATATCTTACCTGTATATATTTGCTTAACATTTTAAAATCAGAGAGCGTTAATCAGTAGCCCAAAAGTCCACATTGATGGCTACTGAGGCACCCAACTATGTAAAAGAAGACCATTAGTAGCAGTGTTGTCAGCTGTTATCATTTATCACCTATATAACTGATTTAATTAATGAGAATCCAACATTCATTCAATTCCATTCCTACTTGGTGAGATAACAGCAAAATATAGTCAGAATAAATCCAAATCACTCCGCAAGCACAGTAGGAACAAAAAAACCAGATAGGTTCTAGCAACCAGACTTAATACACTGGGTTCCCTTTAATATTCATGTCTTAAGGTAGAATGACTCCCTCTTCTTTGAGCACATTCTTTGAATACAATCACATTTTAAAAGGCAAATATCTGCACTTCTACCTATATGTAGGTAACTAGACCCTAAGTGACCTGTTTAGCATCTGTAAATAATTTCTTTTTGACAGAATGTCTGGGAAATACTTACCAGCCTTCCCATAAATATTTGCTTTAATGAATTATTTTGGTAAAATTCTTGCACAATCCAAAAATACAAATAGAAAACCAGTAGTCAATCATGAAGATTTTATAAAGCAAGAATTGTATTCTATAGTTATCAAAAACTTTTGTAATAAACAAACAGTATCCTCCTCACCAGTTAGGAAGCCTTGCATTCCCTTCAGTGATTCTTTTCTTGAGGGAAATACCACAGGATGTTAGGGGTTGGAAGGGACCTCAGGAGATCGTTGAGTCCAACCCCACATTTCCAACTCCACGCATTTCCCCATTTCTTTACACACACCTCACTTCCTATAAAATATATTCTGTTGTGTGGTCTCTCGATACTAAACATACAATGAGGAAGGAGACGGAAGACTCAGGCACTGCCCTAAAGTCTACCTCGTCTAATGGGCAGAGAACAGATCACTCACCATCACACAACAGATAGTCATCAGACCCACCACTATGTCTTAGGCTTTTCTGGTTGTTCCTGGGGTCACTCTGCTTCCCTGCTGTCAATTAAAATAGAGGCCTGGGTGGCACCATACAGGCAAAGAGAATGGTCTTTATTCGCAGGAGGTCTTACTCTCTCCAGTATTATCACAAACGTTCACCAAAAATCCCCAGACCCTACTGTAAGAACTGATGCTGTCATTCCTTTCAGCCTCAACTGTCCTGACAGGGCTGACTAAAAAGATGGGTCAGCAAAGCTTGGAAACAGTGGAAATCTATTGAAAAGCAAGAGAGGGAAGGTTTTGCCAAGGCACAATATTATTCATGGATCCTGCTCACATTGTGCCGAAGCTTACACCCCTTCTCTCCCCTAACTTACAGTGAGCTGGAAGGACTGTAAACAGAAACAAAGCTTCTTATGGGAACTGGGTCTGAGAAAGTTGAGGGGTTGGCTGCTTTGATTAATTTGCTTCATTACATTTCTAGATGATTAACTTATTTTCTTGTAGCTCTCACTTTCAGACTCACTGCATATAGCAATTTTGGCTTCCATACTTTCTCTTATCATTTACTGGCTCATCAGAGACAGCTACAGAGTGAGAAATATAAATGGAAAGCATGTTTTCATAACAAGCTGTGACACCGAACTTGGAAACTCACTGGCTATATGGCTTGACAAAAGGGGATTTTGTGTCATTGCTGCATGTGCCACAGAAAAAGGATGCCAAGAGCTACAGTCCTGCTCTTCACTTTCGCTGAAGACAGTGAACCTGAACTTAGCTGACTCAAACAGCATTGCTAGGGCTGTGGAGTTCGTGAGTGAAGAGACAGCCAGCAAGGGTAAGTGGCAAGGCAATTTTCCAGAAAAATTATTCAGTGTAACAAAATGTGGTCTAGATTAAAAATCTGGTGCCTCTCCACTGTCCACAGAGGCCCTTTTTGTCTTACATTCACTCTTCAGGTCTGTCGTTTCTCAGTTCAAAGATAATCTTTCCAGCAATGCTTTCGGGCTTCCCTTCACTTTTACCAACAAAAGTTAAAATTCTGTTTGTTTAGTCTGTTAACACCAAATCATTCCCAGGTGTGCTTTTCAGACTCTTTTTGGTGTGGTTGAATTATCTAATTGGGGAGGTGCTAAATTACTTTCTTGACAATAAAACAAGCCCACCCAATTAATAATGGCTGGTGCAGGGATTCTTCTGCCCTCCTCTATTAAGCAGAGGAGTGTTTTTGCATGGCTAGGTTGAACTTTTGCAATTGCACTGACTGTAATGGTTATCACTTACCCTTCCAGCCCATTTTCTAGGAGCTTTGTATAGGTAGCTCTCCTTACTGCTATCATACACCTCTGAGTGCTTGTCTGAAAGAGTTTCAGTGCCTACGAGTGGAGTTAGGAAGCAAGGCTCAAGTGTTGCTTTTGTCAAAATGATTAAAAGGATCTGTGTGGTAAATACATTCAATGCACAGGAATACATGTTTCTTCCTCAGCATTGATAGCTCACATTAGACATTAAGGGCCACCAAAGGGGATCACAGTACTGCAACTACCAGCTGCAACACACAGTTAAACCAAATATTCAATAGGCTTGTTAATTAATTAATTAACTAGCTGAAAAAGCGAAGCACATATCTTCTACCAGTAGGACTTTTTCCCCAAAGCTTGTAAAATACTGTTGGCCTCATCTTGAGCGTTTCAGACCATTCTTGAACACAGTGATTCAGACCAAAGACAACATAATTACTAGTGCTTACCTCCTCTAGTAGACTTCTGCTTCCAACTTGTGGAAAGTCACATGCTCTTGGTGAGTGCAGCCACTGCTAGTGCTGTTACCTCCATCCGAGAAACTCCTTATGGAGGCTAAGTGCTGGACTTTTGGCCTCTCCCTTCAGGTACGGGCTGTCCTCAGCAAACTCTTGGAAACGTCACTATTTATCTTAAGTTCCTCAAGCAATTTATAAGGTAGTAAAGCAGAATGATCAATATACAGGGTTAAGCTAATATTTTTAGAAGCATTGACTAACATCTGCATGTCTTGTTCAGACCTTTAGACCCCAACCCAGTAAAATAAGTCTCTACTTTTATGTAGATTAGTTGATTCTCACAAAAATGTAAGTGCATATTAGGAGTCCACATACTTGAGTGGATCAGGATAAAAAAGTCCAGTATGGTGGCCCATATCTCAGAGCAAAATAGTTTTTTAATATTTTATCCATGCTTTTTTAGAGTCATTGCCTAAGGCCTTCAGTAAATTTGGCAGATGTAGAGAGTAGATCATACAAACTCCGGACAGCTACATTCATCTCATTTTAGTTTTTACAGCCTGTGTGCTTGGTTCCCAGTGCTACATATGGACCTTCAGAGTAAGATATTGGTACATACTGAAATAAATGGTTTTGTAATCCTCGTAGGTCTTTTTGGCTTGGTGAGTCATGCTGAAGGAACAGCACCTGTAGCACCGACTGACTGGCTAACCATTGAAGACTTCCACTCAGTGCTAGACATGAGTCTGCTGGGATTGATTGAAATCACACTCAAGCTTCTGCCACTTCTGAAAAAAGCAGAGGGAAGAGTAGTCAATCTCATTAACACCAAAGGCCTCATGGCTTTTGTAGGGGGTGGCTATGGACTGTCCACATGGGGCATGGAAGCTTTCTCTGACACCTTACGGTGAGTACCTAGAAATACAGGCATGAGTCCAAGAACAGATTCCAGATTTGCTGAAAAAGGGGGACTGTTTGTCCCTCTCATTTTCTCTCTAGAAATCATGATTAAACAGGGAAACAAAAGTAGGAGGATGTTGGTCACTGGCTTTGGATTTTACTTTCCTGTACTTTGAACAGATCCACCAGGAAACTGCAATGGGAAAAAATTTCATATCCTGGAAAAATGGTTGGCATGCTGCTGTCAGGGATGTGAATCCACTATGTGCACAAAAGTAAATGAACAGTATAGCCTGGCCAGACACCCAGAGTTTCCTGGGCAAGTTGAACTTGCTTGTACTTGCACCTTTACAACTCATTTTATTTTGCTCTAATGCTCCACAATTAGAGCTGGGCAATTCTAGGCAGCAACCACATTACCAAAGGTACTTGTAACTTCAGAAAATTAATCTGAGCACCCTCTCCTGAAGCCAGATGTTTTGTACTGCCTTGAGAAGGCTAAGGCCTAGCCCAGCAAGTCAAGTCTTCACAAAGACTAGGAAAGCTAGTTGCAAATAATTATAAATAGTTACCTAAAGTAAATATATACCCTAATATAATACAATATAAACTGATGGCTAATATACACATGGTCCATTCCTTGGCACACTTTGGAACATAGCTGCCTCAATTTCTTGAGCTGCCCAGCAAGGCAAAGAGGCCATTTTCATCCCAAAGGAGTTGTGCTGCAACTCAAAATTACATAGAGGGAAACACACTAACAGAAAACACACTAATCTTTATTGTACTAACATTTAATTAGCTAAATATAGCTATTAAACCATATGATGCTGTATAAAGCTCTAATCCAAATGAAATGTTTTGCTTACTTTTACAGTTTCCCAGGTACTTTAATAATCTGATCCTGCTGAAAGCTGAAATGATGCAATAGTATTTGAAACAGTCAAAAGTTTATTTTGTTAATATATGGCTAAGATGCAGTTTGCTGCCACATTCTTTGCATCAGTCTAACAGGAACCATACATAAAGTTGTAAATTTACATAACATTGCTTTTCTTCCTGAGTTAATTGCCTGTTGTGTTTCCAGAGGGCAGGTACACTGCTATAAAGTTAATTTTGACATCTCAGAATCATTCTGACATTTGAAGATAAGAATCAAAGTTTCATATTAATTTATGTGTTAGATTTTCAACTTACTTATGTTTAATAGCTTTGCCATTATTGGGTGGTCAGGGATGACTATTGGGGTTTTGTCTTCTAGGATAGAGATGCGGCATTTTGGAGTGAAAGTAAGCATTGTTGAGCATGGTTTCTTTAAAGCAGGAATTGTTAATTCAGATGTCATTGAGAAATACCTCTTAAGACTTTGGAACAGACTGACTTCTGAGACCAGGCACTCCTATGGAGAAAAATACTTTGTTGAATGTAAGTACAAAAACAACTGTATGAAAGCTCAGGGAGGGTATTATCAACATGTATAAACACCAGAGGCAAGCCTGTAAAGACAACAGAACCAGGACCTTTTCACTGGTGCCCAGAGACAAGACCCAAGGCAGGGGGCACACACTGAAACACAGGATGTTGCTGCTGAACATCAGGAAACACATTTTTACTGTGAGGGTGACACAGCACTGGCACAGGTTGCCCAGGGAAGTCCTGGAATCTCATCCTTGGAGATGCTCAAAAGCTGTATGGACATGGTCCTGGGCAACCTAGTCTAGGTGACTAGATTGAGCAGGGAGGGTTGGACAAGAGGTCCCTTTTGACCTCAACCAGTCTGCGGTTATGTGAACGTTTGCTGGATGTCAGTAACATTCATTAAGAATCCATTGCATTTATGGACTATGTGTATGTTAGTTGAGGCATGCGCTATTAGTTCCTATATGAGATTGATGAGATGTGAGATCATGCTGCCATCCTTGGTCCCTCCATATTTCAAGGAATAATGCCCAAGGGGAATGGATTGCTATGACCTTATACTAAGTTTATGGATTACTGATACCTGAAAAGTTGTGCTGTGTCATGCTGCACTTATGTTTTAGAACACCTAACTCACAATATAGGTCAGGGAGGTTTCTGTTTTCCAGGCTCTTCGGTGTTCTGTAGCCTTTCTGGTCTCTGCTCTACTGTAGCCATACTGCTCTCAGCCTGTAGTTTAAAGCAAGCCTGAAGCTGTAGCCAGACCTTTCAACATAAAGGATCCTTTCACTGAGAAAGCTGCATACAACTGCTTATATACAAATGCTTTTAGGTTTATTTTCTTCTTTGCAGATATAAAAGCTCAAAGATCATCGGTGAAAAGACTGTGTGACTCTGATATTTCTAAGGTCATAAAATGCGTGGAACATGCCCTGATAGCAAAATACCCCAGGATACGATACAGAGCTGGATGGGATGCAAAGTTCTTTTGGCTGTTTCTCTCCTATGCTCCAAGCTGTTTATCTGACATGCTGCTGCACATGATGTTTCCAGCTCCAGCAGCTAGTAGGAGATCAGTTCCTGGAGTTCTAATTAACATTTAGTATTAGATGAGTACCAGCTCCACGGAAATAAATATTAATCCTGTCAAAACCAGATGCCCTTTTCTTTACTGGTTACAGACTGCTTAAATTCTCCTCAAAACACACTTTCTCCACCCTGCAGCATTCTTTAATAGATGCACTTGATCTCCCTTAACCAAATTAGCAGTAGTTTGGTACAGACTGCGAAGGAAGTAAAGGCCTGAGCCCTAGCCAAGACAGGAATTACTTCAGGAGTGCTCCATAGAGGAGCAGAGCACACTGAGCATTGCTGAGTATGATCTTGGAACACCAATCACGTGATTAACACATGAATAGCAGGTGGTTTGTCCAAGACTCATGTATTGAAGAACAAAGAATATTGTGGGCACAAGGAGTACACTGTGCATACTTCTCCCATTGTGTGCAATTTGACTATGAGCCAACTGCTTTATCTCACAAATATAATGGCCTAAATAAGCCTTATTTCAGCTCTCCCTGCATGGCGATGATCTCCCTTTGAACTGGGAAGCCTCTCAATGTTGCACTTTGAAGCAATGAGACCTTTTACCAATAGATCATTGGATGAGCCAAGTTTGAGTTTGCCCTGCATAGCAATTGGACTGCACGCCATGCAGCTATTCCTTTGATTAGGGATACCTCTCAATAAGAGATATTGGTTGTTTAGCTTAAGTAAGTTTTAAATAGAATTAATCACTTAGATCTATAATGTTGTGTGATCTGGTATGTTGTTTGCTTAGCTTTACTTACTTAGCAGGAGCAGCTAGATTTGCTGAAGCCTTAGAACACAAGCCATGAAGTTTTGCTTTGGTTTACTAAACATGTGGCTACTTAAGCAAAATATGGACTCTAGAGACAGTGTCAACCAGAAGATAAGGAGGCTACAACTGTCAGCAGCAGCTGCAACTAGACAAGCTAATGGCCTGCCTGAACACAGTGAAGGAATCCAATAAGCAGTCATAAGGCCTCAAACTGGAATGACTATTAGACCAAAGGGCAGTTGGAAGACACATGAAGAGAATGTGAAGAGTACTTGAGGGACAGGTGAATAGTCTGTATGGGTATCATTGCCCAGAGATTTCTCTGGGTCCCTTTGAGGTCCCTCTCCCTCCAGAGGTACCTACTTCAAGCTGATTCTGATGCTGTACCACTCTATTAAATTATTTATTTCTATGAGATTCAATGCCCGAAATACTTAGGGAAACCTAGGGTTCAAACTTCAGGGTGAACTAACACCAGACATCTGGACCAAAGGCACTTCTTTAACACCAAGTTTTGAGATCACTTTCCTGAAGCTAAGAGATGTTTCCTTACCCAAGTCAGAGACCCCTTATTTGCTGTTAACAGATGCTTGGTAAGTGACTGAAAGCATGCTGAATGAATGACTAATGAAACCCATATAGCTAATTCCATTAGCTGTAAACCTTTGACCAAGCCTGGGACTAAGTCCAGATCCAGCCACACCTAGACTTGTCTCTGAAAAGGAATTTAGAAAGCAAGGGGTTCCATTCTGGACCTTGCAACTCAACAAGAACTTTTCCTTAACATTTGTATTGCATTGATTAGACAAAGTGTTGACCAAACCAGAGATTGAGATTGGACCTAGCCACCCCTAAGTTCCATCAGGAGATTGGAAAACGAAGGGGTCCAGTGGGAGCATCTCCCTTAATTTTTTGGCATCCTCAGTCTCTGAGTAAATAATTCCACATAAATTGTAACTAATTTTTCCTTTCTGTGTTTCTTCCATGTAAGCAAGTGAGCCTTGCCAGGAAACTGTTCAGTTTATACTAACATTATTTCTGTGAATACTCTTGATGGTAATTCTTTAAGTGATCTAAAACACTCATCTGCAACAAACTGACATAGGTGACAGGATCCTAATTCAGGATCCATAACACTCCCCACCCCTTCTTACCTGGAATTTCCAAGTTTGCAGATAGGCTTGTAAATCCAGCATGTTTTTTAAGGTAATTCTTTATGCTCAGAAATGATACCTGTATAGAATCTGCATGCATAAAATAGTCAAAGCTAGTTAATACTACTCACCCAATAACATAATTTTAAATAAGAAAAATGAAATCACTGAAATAATCAGTTTTCCAAGTAAACTTCATCAACATATAGGCTGCTAGCTAGTGAACTTGAAACAGTGGCCTTTCAGAAGCTCTATCTTACATATGCATCTTCCAAGATGTACTTAGTCAGATTTAGTCATCTGTTTCATGGGTGGTTTCCTAATGGTCACATTCAGCTGACTTCACAGTGCTAATCTTCACGAGCTTCTGAATACAATACATGAAAGCAAATAACAACAAAGCCTAGATAATGAAACATATTCCAAAAAATTGCAGTATTTGACAATGCCTAATCATCTGAGTATTCAGTTGTGTAGAGATAAAACACAAGCTATTTTACAAATAACAGAATTACAGGGGAAATCAGAACTACACAGTAGTCTGTTACTATGCAAAAAGAGTTTCCGAGCTTATATTTTAACTTTCAGCCTAACATTAGTATAATTTATGAGGAAAATATTAAAAAATATATGCATTCACATTTCTTTCTTCATCAGTGTACTTTGCAAGTTAAAAGGATGATTATTTCACTCATTAGATGAAACAAGTAATTAGTGTATGCTATAGCAAATTTGTTCATCTGTACAAAGAGCGTATTCAGAATGGCAAAATAGTAGTAGAGGTTACTGTGCCTTTTGTACACTATTTCTATCTGTTGGCCAGAGGCTCACAAACTGGTGTTCCCAGAAATATTAAAATTGAAGGGGTAAAGGTTTTATTTGCTCAAGAGCTGCACTGGTGATTAATCATTAATGAGTAATTGAATTAAGCTTACAAAAATACCATGTGCAGGTCAGAACTCTAAATGTAAGAAAGGGAATTTCATCACTCTGTGTGTGTACGTGTGCAAGAAAGGGATAGAAATTCTTTAGTAACCTCTTAGTACTGCACTGAGGTTCTATTCTCTGGCAAATGTCTTAAAGAATAAATTTATTTCATGATAAATGCTTGCAGAGATACAGTCCTCTATCTGGCCTGAAAGCTGTAAAGAGAATGTACATGAAAAAAACACTTTAATTAATAGATAAACAAACAAATAAATAATGATTAATTTAGCAGCCCTGTAATGGCAGATTACAGAAAGGTGCTGAAATCTCTAAAAATCAACCTTCTTTGAAAGGGAATGAATCCAGAATTCAGGAATCCAAGCAGGGAATGTCATCAGAAAGGGGAAAAAAATACAAGTGAGAAACAAAGTTAGGAATAAAATCTAAAGCTTCTGTTGAACAAATTAAATTGTACATAATCAGAAGGGTCCATTGTGGTACACAAGGAGGAGGCCCAGTTGAAGCTTAGAAATCTTTCATCATCAGGTACATCAAACAATCAAATCTACATACTACCTGTCTATGCAGCATCCCAGGGATGGTTTTCTTCCACATCTGAAAAGTTAAAATGTTATAGGGGGAAAAAAATGTACTTCTGATACATGGCTGTCTGTCATATTAGCAGTTTTCTCCAAACTGCTTCTAAATCTTTCTGTTAACAAAGACTATTCACAAAACTGATGCTACATTTTCTCATGGTATGCAACCTGAATTGAGTCTTGTCAAAATGCTAGCCCTGCCTTCTTTGTTTAAAAAACACTGGTAACACTGAAGAAGAGCAACCTGCTGTTCAAAGAATTCCTTCTTCATAGCCTTACAGATAACAAATGTTGTGTCAAAATTCTAATTTCTACACTCAAGCACTCAGATATGAAAGTTAATTGAATTAAGGTTATATAGACTTATGTTCATGCCACTCTGATAGTCAGTCTCTTAAAATCAATAATAGGAGTTTGCTGGTTTAAGGGATGGTTTATTTAATAGGACAGTTTTCATACATACAATGATAAAATGTCAGTGATGTTGTATCAAGAACTTTAGACAGTTGTGTGAAGCAACAACCACTATTCTTATTTGACTTTATCTAAAGGTGTTGTTTTCACCTCAGTGCACTGAAGTCTCCACAACTGAAAAAAGTACATAGAGCCTTGACACAAATTATGAAATAAGAATGTGATAAAATAATACATTTATTAGATTTATTCAGCAGCATCATTTTCCAGTTGTCTTTTCTAATCAAAGTACATTACAAATTAATTATAAGCATTCTAATTGGAAATAGTATATATTTTGAAAACTCAGGTATAAAGCAATCAAATAGCAGAAATCTCACTGATTAAAACTTTAGGAATCTTTCTATCAGTAGCTAGTGAGGAATGCTGAATAGCATGGTTATGCAGTGATACTTAGAGTTTCCTCAAATGGTTGACATTGTGGAAACAACCTTGGCTAATTAATAGAAAAACTAGTAAGATATATAGGATATTCAGATGGAAGGTTATAGAAATAACCAGATAACTACAAAGACTGCATTAGTAGAAACTGTTTCCCTTTCTATTAGTGTCCACCTTAGGAAATAAATAGTCAATAAAATTAAATTTTCACATTGAAAACCCTGAATAATTTCTTAAATGAACCACTACCTTTTGTATTTTGCTGTTTGGAAATGAGCTGTTACAGAAATCTAGCTACTTCATTTAACAGTACAAATTACTTCGAGAGTCTCCAGCCAAGAACAAAGTGGTTCCATTGACAAGGAAGAGAAAAATCTCATTAAAAACTTGTGGCACTAAAATCTATATCTATCAGACTGTTTTAAAAAACATTGTTAATGGAATGGTGTTAATTGCAACCTAGAAGAAAAGTATGAGCCTTATGGATTGATAGGAAGTTGTTTTATCTCAGGCAGTTAAAATACTGGAAGAAAAACATTTTGCACAAGTAACTATTCAGCATAATAATGCTGCATTGACTCCTCTATCGTTTGTTTAACTCAAGATAAAGAGACATTCATTTTTACATACAGTAGCATATAAAATGGGTTATAAAGATGCCCAGAGCACCAGTAGAAGCTTTAAAAGGTGCTGTTATAAATATATACTCTAAAGATCCTGTATATCAGTAACATTCCTTTATTTGCCTTGTTTTTTTTTGTTTTTTTTTTTTTTTAGGTTAAGCATTTACATGATGAATTTATCCCTAAGGATACAACCAATTCCAGACAGGTTTCTACTAGCAACACCACTGAACAAGATAATCTTTCCAAAATTTACAAATGTACAATATATTTATAACATTACTTTCAGACAACTTCAGTGCAAAGATATACATATAGTACATCATGATAGTTGTTCATAAAAATAGAAATTGGCATTTGTCAAAAAACAAGGCATAGTTCCTTAGCCATTGGCTAAGAAGTGTATATATTTTTTATAAAGCATTTGAATGTGAACCTTACTTTCCTGTTTATAAAAAGTATATGTGCAAATGGATGTGTCTAATTTTCCCTAAATCAGTTACCTATTTATACCACAGAGTCCTCTTTAACAAGATTGGCGGTGTCTTTAAATGTGTCTTCCGTTGCTGTGTAAGATAATGGTTGGTCTCTCTTCAGTGTAATCTTGGGAGGCGGAGAAGGAGTAGGGACGTTTTCTGTGTCCTGTTGTTGTTCCTTCTCCATCTGAAACAATAACCATAAAATCAAAGTTTACATTCTAATGTACAAAACATTAGAATGTTTGAACTAATATTTTGCTGAAGTCAAGTATTGTGGTATAAGTTATTTCAGGAAATCACCACCTGTAACGAAATGAAATGTTAATTTCAACTCAGATGGTACAGCTGAGTAAATAAATATGCTACTACAAACTTACTCCACACACGGGGACTGCTATGTTAATGTTTAATATCAGGAGTAACTTGATATATCTACATGCACATACATGAATGTATGTAACTGACACTACTACTGTTTGTAAGTACTTGCATTGATTAGCATTGCGGAAATTAATTCCTGGTTTCCATAGCTTTCTCTCTCACCTTATTCAAACATTAGAAATCTAAATTATCCAGAAATCTTAATCTGTAAAATGAAAAGGGTTAAAATTATTGGCTGAAGTTGGTAGAACTCCAAACCTTCACACTCAAGCCAGGTCACGATTCCTCCAGAATACACATCGCCTGCCATCTTAAAAGAATTGTCTCATCCAACTGTATGGAATTAAAAACATACGGCTAGTATAGAAACAGGGCTGCAGTACACTGAGCAAATGGATTTTTATACAGCACTGAAGCCAAAACTGAGAGGGTAGCATTACATACTTCACTCATAGTGATGTACAATAGCCTCCCATTTGCACTGGGTCCCTAAGGTGTGCAAGAATGCACCAGCAATCTGATACCAGCAACTGAGATTCCAGATCAGGAGCAGTCCACAGTGACTGGTCTGGGGAAGTAGAGATGTGGACAATGCAGCTGTGCTGCTTGAGCTGCATGCCTGCTGAACACTTCATTCTGCAGGAAATTTTATAACTTCTCAAAATTTCTTCAGTCCTACCTTGACCTGGGTTTGAATTTTTGTGCTGCTTCACTTAGCAGCAGAGTCTACCCATAATCTTTATCCTACAGAACCAAGAACAAAGTCCAGCAGTACATTAGCTGAAAAACAGTTATACAATAGTAAACAATACCTCTGCATATATTGGGTTTTCAAAATTAGTGTTTTGCTTCATTTTTCTCTTGAAGAAATTCCACTTTGATTCCTGAAATATAAAGATAATTAGAACTTTACACATTTTTCTTACAATTTCTCTGGAAACTGACATCATCATGGCTGGATTTCACTTGCACTGACTGCTAACTCAGTGTTTTCAGCTGGATGTTCTTACTTCACTACATTGTAATTCCAAGCATGCGACCCAACTTTCTTTACCCCTAGATAACAAGTTAGTGTTATCTTACCTAAAGCAGTATTCACAAGGCTATGCCATAAGGCAATAAAAGTGACTAAATCATGGAAGCCATTCATTCCAGACAGTTATGTCAAATAGGAAAAAATTGTCTTGAAAACAACACAAAACAAATTACTGAGGGACATGAAACTACAACAGGTTGACAGGTCTGTCATTTCTAAGCTCATCAGAGGTGCTTTTTTTCACACATTGTGCACCAAGAGTCCTGTAAGCAAGCCAACAACAGCTCATTCAGAGCTGTTCAGCTGTTGTTCAAGATATTAAAATGAATCTTTCATGAATCACAAATAATCAACATGAGGCAAAATACTTGGAACTTGATTGTTAAAATATCCTGCAAGAACACACTGAACAAGTATCTTAATGTCCTTCGTAGCACTTTTAAACATGGATAAAATTACAAATATGTGTGGAAAAAAATGATGATAGTACACTGAATAAAAGTCTTATTTCCATTTTCCCTACCAAAACCCCCTATGTTTTCTTCAATTTAAAACCAAATTGTATTTTTTTGAGGGGGATTTCCTTTTCATATTTTATAGGGGAGGAAACAACAACCAATCAACCAACTAAGCCACATACTCTGCTGGTTCTATCAAGCTATAATTCATTACAGTTTTTCAAATAACTGTTCACAGTCCAAAGCAAAGCCTTATTTATAATAATTTCTGCTGGGGAGCAGTGACAACTTCCAGCAGTTACATTACAATTTTCACACTAGTATCTGCCCCCAAAATGAAGCAAAACAGACAGTGAAAGGAAACTCTGTTCCAGTCTATCCACTTCAAAATAGCTGGGTGGACAAGGAACAAGATGTTTAATCCAAGTAGAACTTTATTGTGTGCCTTGGGCAATCTGTGCTTGTACCGCTTTTCTCAAATGAAACTCTTCCTGACCAGCTCTTGTAAATCCTGCAAATATGGTCCAGTTAGTTGGATTCGATGCAGATCATGTACCAACTCCATGCCATTGTTTAAAGAGAGTTGAAACAATATTGCAGCTTACTTAACAATTCGGTTTCCCTGATTTGGAGCACAAAACAAACAAGGCAGCCTTAAAGCATTTCTACGTCCTACCTGAGGTGCAGCTGTACTCTGAGAGGGTTCTTTTGGAGTAGTAGAAATCACAGAGGCATACACAGGATTTTCAAAATTTTCATTTTCCTTACCACTAGTTACTGCTACCTGTAAGAGAAGAAAGGAAAGACAATGTCCTTCAAAGAAGAAAAGAAGGTCATAGAGGAAAATCAAAGGAGAAAGTCAAGCCTAGATATCTCATACTTGAGTTGGTTGAACAACTGTAACTGCACTGGCTGTGCTGGCTCCACCATCTCTGGTTGCATACATTGGATTTTCAAATGTGATCGGCTGTTTCCCTGACTCCACTGCAAAGTTTTCATTCTATGAAGAAAAAAACCCACCAAAAACAATTTTAGTGCAGTAAACACCTCCATACTCCTAGGAATAAATACTTTATTTTAGAGACTTCAAAATGACATACAAATTAATGAATACTATCTGATATATAAACAAATGTAATTCATTCTCATTGCCCCAACAAGGAAATTGCTACGTTTTTTGAGTCGAAGCAGTGAGTGTATCCCCTTAGTTACAGTGCATGAATTATGTCACAAATAGAATGTTTCACTGTTTTAAGCATATCTCTTATATGATAAATCAATACATTGCCCAAGCATCCATATGTGAAGACCACTGTCTATGTGGTGCTTCACATATATTGTGTCAAATGCTAAATGAAGCTACGGTGTTTGAAGCAGGTGGGCAAAGGCGCTGAGATAAGTATTTAGTGCTGTGTAAGAAGAGCCACTGAAGGCTAGACAGCTAAGAAATAGTGAGAAATAACAGAGGAATAGTAGTAAGTACATCAGGTATCTGTTTAAGCCTACTTCATTTCTACAAACCACCACTTCACGATTTGTGCTATCAGAGCATAACTCTTGACCACACAGTGAACTCCTTGTCAGCTCTCTCATATTAGCCTAAGCTTTGCTAAGAACAGTCACACTGGAAATTTCCCTTTATCTGCTTGTGCATACGAGATGTTAAAATTTTAGGAGGCACATCCCACAGTCATTGCTGCCAAAAACCGAACCCTTTGAATTCTTTCCCAGTTAAGACATTTTTATTTCTTTTATTTATACTCTGAATACATAGGGAGAGTGAATACCATTTAAGCAGAAATAGCCTGTATTCAGACCTGCATCAGATGGACTTCAGTATGCCGATATTAGTCCAGGAAAAGGAAAGTATCATGAAGCTTTTCATACATGAAAAAGACCTGAGGTAATATTGAAGCCTAAAGCTATCTTTTCAGTATTAATTGAGGTGTTCATAGGAGTTTCCCAGTTCAAGACAGACAGGAAACTATTGGAGAGAGTCCAACAGTGGGCCACAAAGATAATTAGGGGACTGGAACATTACTCTTTCAATGAGGGACTAAGCAACCTGGGGCCCTTTAGCCTGGAAAAGAGAAGATTGATAAGGGGATTTTACCAATATCTAAAAGGGTGAGGGGCAACAGGACCCTCTTTTCAGTGGTGCCCAGTGATAGGACGAGGGCAATGGGCACAAATTAGAACACAGGAGGTTTCACTTAAACATAAGGAAAATGTCTTTGAGGGTGGTGGAGCACTGGAACAGGCTGCCCAGAGAGGGTGTGGAATCTTTTTCTCTGGAGACTTTCAAAACCCGCCTGGATGTGTTCCTGTGCAGCCTGCTCTAGCAGGGTGGGTGAGACTACATGATCTCTGGAGGTCCATTCTGACCCTTACCATTCTGTGATTCTAGACGATTGTTTCATTACACAAGCTGCCTAGTAATAGAATGTGTTTCTTCATCTACAAAAAAGGTCACATACATATATAATGAGCTTCTCTTCACTCGCTGTTTAATTTCATGTCTACTGTCAGTTATGTCTGTAATTTAACTTCAAATGTTTAGGTAGTTTCCAGTGTAGATTTTGCAGCAAGTGCTTGTTATGCAAACATACCTGTGATCTGTTTCCTCTAAGTAAAAATCTTTTGTATATTGTACCTCTTGTGGTAAACAGGGGAATATTTTTTTCCACGGAAAAACTATACAGTATGGGAAATGCAAAGACGTGCTGTTTCTCGTATGTGCACAACAGAACGTGGCTGAAGTAGACTTCATTAAACGTGATTTGTTTAAACTTGTTAAAATAAGAAACTTCAATTTATAATTTGTTTTGCAAAGTACCCTCTGGTAAGGCTTAAGTTTTACCTCAGAAACTTCTAACATGCAGCCTGGATTTGAAAACCACACATTTTAACCTGTTCTATGGAACAAAGAGGCCTTCAGAAAATTCCTTGTTAAAGTATTTGCCTTTGCCTGTTCATTCCATATATAGTCTATTAATATGCTGAAACAAGAAAGAAGTAATCGACTTAATTTCTACTATATAAATCTTGAGAAAAGTCACATTATTTTGAAGACCAGCCTACATTTGTCCTTGCCTTCAACTCATAAAAATCCATTTCAGGAAATTATCAATGTTCACTTCTTTTTCTAAAACACATTTATCACTTCACTGTCTTTTTTAGATAAAAGTATTCCTTTTACCTAAAAAAGAACACAATTTAAATTTTGCTTCAGAACTAAACCTTACCATTTGCATCGCTCTGTCTATAGCAGAGTCTCCTCCAAAGCCAGAGACTCCTATGTCCATGCTCACATCTGCTCCAGATCTGAAAGTTACTCCATTGCCATTTTCAGTAGATTTTACAAGACTGCTTAAACTACCAAAACAAACAAACAAAACAACAGATTATACAGAATCAGAGCTTACAATACAGATGGTTCTAGTTGTTCTTTTAAGCATAAGTATCACTTTGAATTTTTTCTAGCTATGAGTAAAAAGAGTATTCCTGCATTAGTTCAACAGGTTTTGTTACCTAAGATAGCCCATTCAGAATGATCTCAACAACCTTTGTGATTGCTCATAACAGACATCAAATTAACTCAATGAATTACAATCCCTCCAAATTTACCTACATTTCAACTACCTTACTTCAGTGTTGATTTACAGACAAAGGCATGAATCCACTTATTTGTTCAAATTCGTTGACACCATTTTTTAAAAACTGCAGCTGAAATGGCAGACAAATTTGTGGGCATAATTCCAACATCTGTACTACAGATGTTTATGTATGCAAATCATAAAAAAATGTGTACAGGTTACTGCTTTCATATAAGCAAACTTTCAGTCTGCATATAGATTTATAGCTACCACAAGTGTACACCAGATTTGCATGAGGACTATTGGAAATGGACTGAAAGAAGAGTCAAGCTCAAAATAATAGGAGCAGCAAAAGATAGGAGTGAGTATCCAAATAGAGGACCTTCCACACAGAACTTTGAGCATTCAACTCCCAAGAACACGCAACTACAAATTCACTGCAGAAATCACTTTGTCAATGTGAAGGAAGACAGAACCGTTCAGATGATCTTTCCATTTGTGTATCCTCATTGGAGCCATCTTGTGCTTAAACTCTTGCCCACAGCTAATACGTTGTGCACACAATTTACCAGTTAACCCTGTAGGCATCAGCTGACCCAGAACATAAATATTAGCTATGATTGCTGTACATGGAAAAGTGCTAAGTGCAACAGCTGAGCTATAGCTTAAGTTAACTCTGCAGTAAATGTATGAGTTAACAGTTTAAAGAGGGATTTAGCAGTGGCAGCACTAAAGCATATTCATGGCAGAAATGGAAACTGAATCAAGCCTCAGACAAAAATGTGACATCTCCATTTCACATGGTCTCATAATTTCAATGTTCAACAGTACTTCTCATATAAGTTTGTCAGAATATTAAAATTTATGCTTGTTCACTGTCTGATGATGCAGAAGATTTCCATTCAAGAAACAGGGAATTTCAATGAGCAGCTTGGAGACCACTTACAAATTCTGCCTTGCAGAATTCATCCGCATAAATATTATGCCCCGTTAACTACATCAAATCATAAATAAATGCAATTAGTTCAGTGTAGTCCTTCAGTGAGAAAGCAGTTACAGCTACATGCACATTATTGATTGCAAAGGTTTAATTACACTGATTTAAGAGCTACTACTGTGAAACTGGTGCAAAGACTATGAAGATGCAGCTTTATGCCTTTAAAAATACATAAGCTTTATGCCTTTAAAAATACATAAATGGCTTAAAGCTAAAAAAATGTTGAAATGTCAGATTCTGACATTTTTTTTTTAATCATTACTTCCCCCCCACCCCTGCCCAATCTTCCTTTGATTTAAAAATCAAATAATTTCAACAGTATTTCACAAAGCTGGTCTTCACTGGACAGTATAACTTATGAGAGCAGGAACCTACAAAAAGCCCAGATTTCTCAGGCACTGGAAAGAGAAGTTCACTATATGTGACCTTTATTACTTTTAAACAGATGAATCCATTGTTGCAGATAAACTTAGCCTTTCAATGTTAAGAAGATCTCTTTGCTAGAATCATCTGACCAAATTTAACAGAAAAATTAAAACATATCTAACTATGATTTTTTGTGTCTTTCTGAACTGAATATCCAGTTCCAGATCTGGTAATCACTCTTCTATATTGCTTATTATTTAAAAGCTAATTAAGAATGTAGAAGAGTTTTACAATTGTCCTTTGTTACAAAATAATGATCACCTATTATATTACTTGGAATCAAAAATCCACTCAAAATGAAGGAACATGGACTTCCCAAATTCCAACAGAATAGGTACATGGTGAATGAACTGGATGTTTCAGAAATATTTGGGAACGAACATACATTTTCAGTGCACAGCCATTCCAGCTATAAAAGTCTTCAAAGCATACCTTGGTAGTTTGGGAAGCGCTGGTAAAAGGGAGCCTGTTCGTCTGTAGTTAAAGAAGCCTCCAACTGCTAACACTCCAATTATTAAGATTAGTATGACTGTCAGCAATACTGCTACTGCTGCTGTCAAAGACAGAAGAATAAGCAAACATTCAAGCAAGCATAGTTCAGTGTAATAAAGAGCACAGATAATTATAAGCCTGGCCTGAACAGGTATCATAGTGAGGTGTTACACATTCTTTACCTCAAAATATCAAGTGCAATATATACTCAAAGCTTACTTGTTCCAGGAGGCACTCCCTTGGACAATCCTATTTCACAATAATTCCCAGTGTAGCCATAAGAACACCTGCAAATGTAAGAAGGACAGCTGACCAAATGGCTTTTATTAAGTCTAGGATCTCAGCTTTATTATGATGTTCTGTAATGTTTATCTACATGCCATTAATTTTAACTCCATACTCAATAATTATATATTTCACTGACTGTAAGTATAGTAATCCTGCTATCTTCATAGAATTAAAAGTGGAAATAAAAAGTGCTGAGTCAGAAAACTTGTCACTGAAGTCAAAAGATTTTGTTTGAGCAGAGCATCAGTGGCACCTACTGGCTGTTCCAAGCTACATTTACTGTTACATTGTTACAATCTTTTAGTACAGCTTTTTACTAGAATCTTCAGAATTTTGTCTTTTGGGGTTTTGGTTGGGTTGTTGTTTTGGTTTGGTTTGGGTTTTTTTCCCCCCAAACAGATACATTTACACCGCTTATGTGCTGATATTTTTACGCATACATGTGGTTTCTGGGTTTGTTACAAATGTATTGCTGTGGATGTATGAGATCTTCTGAAGCATTTCCAACTTATTTCAAAGAGTTTGGTTTGTGAGACTAAAATCAGCACAATCTGGCCCAGGACTACCCTACAAACATACTGACTTACTTGCATTTTGGAAGACCACTTTCATCTATATAGCATGTTCCTCCATACATGCACCTGCATGCTGGTGGCATTGTAGGAGGGGATTCAATAGCTGCAAAATTCAAAAGCCACATATGCGTTATCAAGACATCTTCAAGAAAAGAAATACAATAATTTAGCATTTTACTTATCTCAATAGAAACTGTGTATGCAAAATGATAGGCTACTTTTCAGAAGCTTTGCTTTTAATAGCTTGTGCATTTATTGCTCTTATTTTTCTGCCAAACTAGCTTCTTTTAATTGAAATAAAATCAATTTTTGGAAAATAATTACTTATTCAGTAAAATTAAACATAGAAAACTCAAAAGCTGTATGTCCCATCATTCACTTGGTGCAGTGCAAGTGCACCATCACCCTTCAAACCTCTCAATTCAAAAAGCAGCAATACTTTCTCCCTTTGCCCGGATGCTTCCATCCACCAGCTGGAAGCTACACAAAGGGCCAAACGGATGTGTTCATTTAATAAAAGCAGTGTATGGAAATGTCTATATGGGAAGGCTCTCTGTACTGTCATATATTCTGACAGTTAGGACAAAAAAGAAAACCCAAATCTTCCGAGTTTTCTGTCAGTACAGAGCACGGGCTGACAGCTAGGTAGTGCAGAAGCCTGTACTTCAGCATGCCAGTGTCTCGATTCAGTGGCAGGAGCCCTGAGGTGCCCAAGTGGCAGTATTGCCTGAGCAGGCCCAAACATGGAACTATAAAGGTTCTGATATTACTCTAATGCTGAGTCTAATTAAAAAAAAAAAAAAAAAAAAAAGTTAGTTGTACTACCCTTCAGTCAGAGCTCAGGATATGCTGTCAGAAAAGTGTAGTTCACATAGGAAAAGCTCTAGAACTCAGACACCATTATAGTCTATAGATAAAGAATGGACTTTGACAGTCTGTCTCACACTGATAAGTTAGATCATAATACTTTTGTCCTATAATTTTTAGCAGCCAAAGGTAGAGAAAGTATTTTGCTACAATGTTCCTTACAGATAAAGCTATCTTCAAGTAAATGGGATACAAAAAGGGGAAATGCAGAGGTGTTAGAGCCCATGTTTCTTGGTATCTGCAATATGGGGAAAGGACCAAATAAACGAAGCGTATTTACAAAACCTATGTTCATCAGTATGTCAAATTATGGCAGTCAGAGTACACTGGCTAAAATATTTTCTTTAGGACAAGAAAAAGAATCTAAATGAAGACAGTACTGTATAGCTTACTTGCTATTTCATTTTCCTTAAAATAAAGTCAGGCACAGTTTTCTTAATTCCAGAACATTTTATGTAAATCAATTTCAGCAATGAATAACAAATACAATGCACTCAGAGCAGTAAATAGCAAAGAGCAAATGCAATCTACAGTGTTACTGATGGCAAATTAAACAGATATTGCACACTCTCTTCACTATTATATCACTAGCTCCTCTTTCTGCAGCTCACATCATGTGGCAATAGGAAAGAGCACTAACAATTGCTAAGAAAATTTAAATTAGCACAAAATTGTAAACATAATCATAGACCATAATTTGTCAGAAAATCTCTAGTTCTGAAATCAACGTATTTGAAAAAAAAATGAAAATGGAATATTTTGGCATTTCAAGCAAGTCAAAAACTATGACCAGTTTTGGAGCTAGATCTGGACTGGAGTGATATGTCTATATCAATTTTACAAATGACATGCAAAAAGATTACATGAAATGCACAGGGTGATGACAAATCACTGACGGCTAAAAAGTCCTGACTGACCAATATCTATTATATCAGTTAGCTCATGCCTCACTGTTTCTAATTCAGTAATGTGTTTGCATTCATTCCTAAAGAAGTTTCCTTTGCTTTCATTTCGAGTTTGGCAAATTGTCCTACCTGCATCACACTCTGTGCTGCTGCCTTCTATGAATCGAGTCCCTTGAGGACAACTGCAGGTGTACCCTCCTGGTCTCAACAAGCACAGGTGGCTGCAAACATCTTTACAGGGACTAGGCACTGAAATAAAAGTAATAAAGGCAGTTAAAGAACCAATGCAGCAAATTCCTGAGGCAAGGCAGGGCAATCCCATAGTCAGTGCTGTATATCACCAAACACCAAAACAAGCCTAGATCCAGTTTTTAAAACAACAGATGCTGAAATACCACAATTATATCAAAACCTCCACTCTGCCTTTTCTTACATTTTTAAGGGAGGCCCCATGGTTTTCAGTAGCTCACATAGTGCTAAGAAACTTAACCTCTCCAATGAACATGGAGCTTTCGGATTCTGAAAGGTAAAACAGCTTTAAAGAAGAGTATAGTGGATGTTCCTCTGGATATCTTTCCTTGTGATTACTGTGGACATGCCATATCTGAAATCTCCCCCCTGCAGATAGTATTAAATGGCCAGCGGTTTTTATATTGCCAGGATACCGTCATATTGTGATTGTCACCTCTATTACAAATCCATGAGGGAAGGGAAGAAGATAAATGACTGAGTCATTACTTAGAATTAAGAGACTCTAAAAGCACAGTGTGAGGTATTCCACTGTTGATTTTACTTTGGGTGTGCAAAAAGTATTTGTCAGCCTCTATTTAATCTTTTAGGTTTTATCATATACTGATTATCAGATTGCTTAGCTCTTTGAAGACATCAATACCAACTTCCATCTCATAGCAAAGAATGGCTCACCAGGATGCCAATTACCTACCCGACTGATTGTATCTGTGCTGGTGATAGATGCGCACTTGAGTAAGCCATGGATTTACAGTCAGCACTTTCACTTTTTCTCCAGTTCCGAATTTATCTTTCTTCCAGACTTCTCCTCGTTCTTTAGCTATCCAATATAAGTGGCCTTCAAAGACGTCAAGGCTGTATGGACTGCCTACTTCTCAAAGGAACCATACAATAGACTGTCAGCATGCAACTCTGCCAGGAATGATAGAACTGCTGTTCTTCCTCAGTCTAAATATACCATGTAATCATTTCAAGACATTTGCTGATAGAGATATATATGTACACATCCTCATGTGCCTGGTCATTTGTGTCATGGTACCTACAGACCACTTCATAATATACATAAAAAAGCAAGAATCTGATTTTCCACGGTTTTCCCCGTTTAGGTCACAGAAATTACCCTCAGTGAATCAAGATACCAGGCATCATGAGCTCTGAACCTGGAGTGCTATTTACCCCAGTATGAAGGAGGAAAACACACTGCCAAGACTTACTCTGTAAAAAAACTCCTGGATCCAGCCCCACTTGTAAAGCTCAAGGGCTTGTTAGCATAAATCTGCATAAAAATGTCTTACCTCCATGTAATAAATGTCTTACCTCCATGTAATACTATGGTTCTGTCTGTCCCATCAGGTCTCATGGATTCAATAATATTTTCTTTAGAATCACTCCAGTAGATCCTATCATTGTTCAAATAATCAATAGAAAGACCTGTTGGCCAGCCAAGGTCTTCAGAGACCAGAGTTTGTCTTTGTTGTCCATCCATCCAGGCACATTCAATCTTTGGCTGCCTTCCCCAGTCAGTCCAATACATGAGCCTGAAAGGACAGAAACAGTATTTAATATGGTTCAGAAATTGGTCAACATGGAGAATTGGTCCTTTGGAGTTTCATGAAAAAGGTCAACCATGAAACAAAGCTGTTCAGCAACCTATGCTTTGCAGATGTGATTGGGAAAGTCACAGAGTATATTAAACATGTTTGTTTCAAGTACAGAAGATTATTACCAAAGAAAGAATTTTTATTTTGAGCCCTGATCTGTAGAGAGAATGGATTTAATGACAGTTTCTCATTCTCTGTGGAAGAAAAATTACTATGAACCCTGAGCATCCATTAGTCACGATAAAGCTTCAGAGCTCAGAGAAGCACATATTGCAACATCTGGTGATCCACCATGTAATACAAGATGCAGCAAGCTCTGCTGTTCAGTGTACAGGTGGATTTATATTACTTTCCACCTGTGGAGGAGGCTATGACTGTATTCCCTGGAACTACTAGAGAGACATTCTCATCTGTTTCCCTGTTTCAATAGTAACAGAAATTCTGTGGGCACACAGTACTATAGAAAGGGGATTTTTATTTGACTTACTCAATATTGGCACCAGCACCTGTATGAAATACAATCCTAAAATAGTTTCCCATGTACACACATTTCCTAACATTAGTAAAGGAAAACTCCAGTAAAGTTTACCATTGTGGGCTTTTTGGTATTGAGTAGCACTAAAAATAATTCTGAGAAGTCCTGTAGTACTTACCCCTGTTTTGGATTGACAGCAATAGCTGCTGGTTGATCCAGTAGAGAAAAGATAAGCCATTTTCTGTACCGTCCATCTAATTTCGCCACCTCTATGCGATTAGTCCCTGAATCAGTCCAGTAAAGATGTCTGAATTACATACAACACAAAACATTACAAAAGTAAATTGTTAATTCTTGGGAGAAGAATTTTTTGTTTTGTTGTTTTTTTTTGTTTTAAGAAGAAAAGCTATATCAAACTCAGATTAAATTAATATAACTACACTGCATTGATTACATCTGAACTTTTTCAGTCTGGAAAATACAGGCCCTAAAGATAGCAAATGTGATCTATCACTTCACTGCTTTCTCCTCTGACAGAGTTTCTGCAGCTGCCTCTGTTTGCTGTCAACCTTCATTAAAGGGCTACTGAGAATTTTCATAGTTACTTTTAAGCACCAGATGTAGCTAATAGGTATCTTTAAAGATTCTGTTTTCCACGAGATGATGAAATTTCATACTCTGTAGATATCTACTTCATTAGCCCACATCTTCTCTCTAGACTTCTGACAGAGATGTTAATGAATAAATTGTTACCATGTCAGACACAAATGCTTTGAGTCCTTATGAACAGCACACCCAGACTAATCTTCATTATATTTTGCTTATACTTATTATCATGGCTTTTTTGTCTTTTTGACCTTTAATAAACATACTCATTCTTATATACTCACTAATCGCACAGTGCCTTCTGATGAAATAAATTATCTCATAATTGCCTTGGGAGTGTGAAAAACTGTAGCTCTGATTTTGCAAATAGGTAGAAGAACTGTCTCAAACTACACATATCAACTTTTATATACTGTGAAGACACTTAAGTATGTTGTTTTAGAACACATTTTAGCACTGTTTGAGGTGGTGAAGGTACTAGCTTCACCATGGTGCTGGTGATATATATCCTTTATCTTTGCTTTCATGAAATATGTGAGACACAATTACAAAAATGTAACCATTCTCTGACAAAACTCATATATTAATGAGACTTCATCTGCTTCTGATACCAGATTAGCTCAAGGGGGGTAAGAAAGAAGCAATGATAAAAGACAAATTCCATTATGGATTGGGGAGGCCTCCTTCAAAGAGCCAAGAAAGCTTGTTACCTGGAGCTTTCCTGAGTCTTTGAAGACACACAAAGGCCAGTGTATTATCACTGCACTGATGCATAACTGATCTACCTGTTGTGAAGTAGTGTAGTATCCCTGAGAGAATACATGATGCAGACAGCAACACATATTTGATTTATTAACCTGCTGGCTGGGCAAACACAGCTTACTATATTTTTCTGAATTACCTTGAGAAAAGAATCTTCAGAGACAGTTCATAAGGAAGAAACCTAAGGATTTTCAGCTGCCTGATAGGACTTGACAAATTCAATGCACGGCACTTCTCTAGCTTTTCATTGCACTTACCTTCCAACCCAGTCAACGGCTAACCCATCAGGATTAACTATGTATTTGAGATTCAAGTCAACTTCCTTTGTAGGATTGTTCCTACTGCTGTCAAATGTGGGCAGATAAGCACGTTTGATGGCTCCAAACTCAGAACCCTGTCCCAGAATGCTGAAGTACACAATACCTTCAAAAAAGATGACAAAGTACATTATTAAGGTCTAGTTATTCAACATTTGTTGAAAATTGTAATCTTCCTGAGGCTCTTATGTGAAAACACCAGACCCATTTCTTTACAAATAACATGGAGTCATCTGTTGAGTTAAATTACATTGTGTTACCATGTAAATTTTTAAGCCACTCATAGATAAGATGTACATCTAAAATCATCTTGATCTAGATTATCAAGAAATATGTAATGTGTTTTTCAAGAATAGAGGATCTTAACTCTGAAGCCTTTGCAGAGAGAGAAATTTAGACTCTAATGAACCTAAGGAGCAAGTATGGGCCAGGACAGTGGCCCCATAAAAAAGACAAAAACAGGGAAGCTGACAGAGAAGCGAAGATATAAGCTAAAATAAGGTTAAGTCTTGCAAGACTTAAGCCAGGTTTGGGGAATGGCAGAATCTGAAGAAAAGGAAAGGGCTCATTTATAGCAATCTACTACTGCATAATTCTAAAGAGAGCAAAATTCCACAGCCAAATTTATGTGAAAACAAAAGGGAAACAAACCCAAAATCTAGCTAAACTAAACTAAAGCATTAAAAGGAACCACACTGATGCTGAAGAATGAATAGAGGGGAGGGATACATTCAGCCATGACTTGGACATTTAATCTAATTTGATTTTGATTTCCAGCATAAATTGCATACCTATGCATGGTGTGGAAATGAATCTTTTTTAACTCAGCCATGCACTGACTGGTATGAATGTTCTACACATACTCACTCAGGCCTATCCCTTCAGGATCCCAGTCATAATCCAGAGCTTGGATGCGTTCCTGGTTATCAATATAGTCAGAGTACTGTTCTGATGAGATATTGTATCTTCGAATCCGCACATTATCTGGCAGCAGTAACAATGGAGGATTACCTGGGAAACAATCACAAATTATACTTGCATGTATTTCTCATTTTAGAAGAAACAGATAAAAGTCACTTCTAGTCAAAACTAAACTGGGGTTTTCAGAAGTTCTGTTTTCACATAAAGCAGAAGGAATACAAGGCCACTTCTAAAGCTACAGAGCTATTCAAACTTTTTGGCTTTGCAAAAATGCATTAAAAACTCCAGAAATGCTTATTGGTGAGGATAGCATTATCCTTTTCACTAAAGATTTTGTAGCTGAGAAAGGAAAATCTCATCTACCAGCGTCATAACTCATAATACTCAATTTACAAAGAAGTGCTCTTTTGGTCTTAGGCTGATGGTTGAACTCGATGATGGAACAATTCTCTGATTCTATTATTTCCCTCTAAGTCACATTAAACTGCAGAATAAAACAAGTGACTATACCCTAAAGAACATACAAACCAGTGTAGAAATTGACAGCATTTCCAACATATATGCTATTACAGGAAAAGGTGAACCTAGTATTCTATATGTGTTCTGAAAATGCCTACTGATCAGGCCTTCAACAGGCAAACGAAACCCTCATTTATGAGTGCTGCGAGGTTGAACCACAAATAATTGCAGAATTCAGGGCATCTGCAGTAGTAGAATTTTAGGCACAACAATTTTCATGTTATCAGCTACAATCATGTTATCTTCTGTCACTTAGCCTTGAAAACTTTGAATGTCTAGATTCTTCCCGAATAAAGTCTATGAATAAAGGTTTCAAAGAACTGGATTTTTGATGCATGTACATAAAGAGGCAGCTAGGCAGAAACTCAGGTGCAAATGTCCTTTTGTCCTTCAAGTGTTGGGCTCAATAACAAATACTTGCTGAATTAGGCATCTGGACTGGAAACCTGGAGACCTCATACTCTTGTTCTTGTATTACAAACAATTTTTAGGTTTCAAAAACTCCAGGAGCAGTTTTGGTTACAGGCATTCTGTTCTGAAGACTTTACTATTTGACTAGACATACCATATTTCTGTCATGTGTCTCTTAAAGCTGTAAATGCAATATTGATTCTGGTTTTTGTATAATATATCTGCATTGTCACTTTTTTCTATTCAGCCCTTTATTTTTACTGTTCTATTACTATAATTTTCTGAATGATCTCTCTATTATTAAATGACTGTCACACACTGTAGTGACTGCACTGAGATATGATAAAAAAAAACAGTGATTGACATTAAATATTGGCCAAAGTCCTTCTGTTTGTGTTCATCAGTCCATGAACAATGAATGGCAATCTGTCATCAAAATGCCTTTGATCTGTACCAGTTTAATGTAAATTTCTTCTGATGCATTATTTTATAAAGAATACCTAAACTTCAGGAATTGCCTTCTGATGACAACTACAAGATAAACAGGTTTCTGTTTGTAGAAAATTTCAGGAGAAAGAAAGGCAGGCATCCAAATCAAGACATTATTTTAAATGTTTACAAGTGGGAGCAGAGATGAGCACTTCTGTTCTTAAGTCTGAAATGGATGGAATACAGATGTTGTGTTATAGCATAAAGATTGGGTTTTATTATCCCTTTCCTGAAAAAGAGAGAAGATTATATTCATTAAGTTGCTATAGTCCAATTGCTCTTCATAGGTAGCAAGGAACCTTGATATCAGTTAACATACCGTTAGCTGCACACTGTTTCCCTTGTTGATCACCCACAGACCTGAAGCCATCTGCACAGAAACATTCATAGCTTCCTTTGGAATTCTTGCAGTTCTGGGTGCATGTTCCAAAGATCTCACACTCATTGATATCTAGACAAAAACAGAGAAAACATTAGTGGAGCTTAATCTCTTTCTTCCAAGTGCTGGTCACCTTTACACCATGAAGTGGTAGGTTTGTACCTTCCCCACATATTCTAGAAGATCAGTGACCTAGTAAGTGATCTTTAGCACCAGCATCTGTTATCTAACAGAACTCCTCAGGATTCATTTACATTTTTATCATATCTTAACCAGAGGTTGCTAGCAACTGCTTATCAGATTGCTTTTCAGAGAGGCATTTTTGATCATGTATTTTTATGTTAGATCACCAAGAAAAGAAAAGGTGAGGCATGTCTACAATAAGGTGCAAAGGCAAAGCCTTCTTGGAATGCTGAAGCAAAGGTACGTAGCCCTCAGAAAGTGTTCTTGTCAAAACATATTGAAATGGTAACTGTGAAAGTACTGCTGTTCGTGACTATTGCTTTTGGGTAGACTCCTCACCAAATTTTATCTGCATATAACCAGTGCAAAAATATGACACAATAGACTGTTGCTGTAGGTCTGTTCTGAACCATGATTTTTTTTTTCACTAAGGAAAAATAAATGAATAAATACATCCAGCAAATTTTTGTCCCTCAGATTGCAAAGATAGGACAAAACCCACAGACAGTAAAGCACAATCATTTATCTACAGAAATCTGAAATGTGGAGCTGGTTCTTTGTTGAATGAGCCTTGCCTGTTAGAAAACATGATTCAGTAGCAAAACGTTTTAGGAAGCATCTGCTAAATGGATAAAAATCCTGTTAAAATGCAAAAAAAAAAAAAAGCATAGGCACGTTAGAATGATGAAGGGAAGAGTCACTGAGCACTCATCAGTAAGAAGATATTTAGAAGATTGAAAATACCATCACAAGAGTTTCGGTTAGTTTCACTGGCCTTGTACCCTGGCCTACAGGAACAGATAAAGCCTCCTTCATTCAGGTTGGTACAGTTATGTTCACAGATATTTTCTGCACAAGTTCGCTCTGTTCCAGGATCTGGAAATAAAACCAAAGAGCAATTAAAAAAATTAACTAAAAATGTAAATTACAGAATTATAGCAAAAAATAAAGTGATTAAGGAGAAAAGAATGTCATAATTCTGATCATTATTATAATTGAAAATGGTTATCAAGTACATAACATTTGTTTTCTTCCCTTTTTTTCCTAACTGAAACTCAATTAGCATGAACATGTAAACATCTATTCTCTAAGGCATAACTAATGGGAAGAGGAAGTAAACGCTGGTCAAGACATCTGTCAACTAAGAAGTTTAACCTCTGGAAGTAAGTCAATAACATCAGGGTAATAGCCATAACCATCAAAGTTCATCTTCCTTAAGAGAAACAGCGTTCTACATTACCAAGCTGCAGCAACTGTAGAAACTATTTAAGAGACTCGACTAACTCCTGCCTTTGCCAACCTGTTTTTTAGTTGTCCAGTCCTCTCTTACTAGCTAAACAAAAATGTTCTCAGTTGGCATCATGCATAACACCCCCTCTACATTATTTATATCTGGAAATTAGAGAGAAGGTGAGACCTTGTTCACGCTGTACCTAATCTGTACCCACCAACCTCAGTACAGGCAGTGGCACAGAATTCACTGTCCTTTAAAACATAAGGGAAAACTGAAGTTAGGGATAACAGATGCTTTTAACAGACAATGAAAAATCCACTCTTTTTGAAGTAGATATATAATTCTATCAATTCTGACATATTCTACATACACACAAAGTACATTAGCACAAGTACATTAGTACAGCAAAGACATTACAGTAAGCTGATTATCTCCTCTATCCATACACATCCCAGTGCTGATTAAATTATGTTTAAACAGCTCAATTTCATATACAAGTAGAGGCATAAGTTCATTGTATAGTCACAAGCACATCAAGATTCTAACACAGGTGTTTAATGTTGGAAAGGCTACAAATGTAAATATCTGATCTGCATTCACATCTATCCTTAAACAGTAGAGCATTGACTGCCAGAACGTGTCTGGTTTGCACTGTTCATATCCTTTTTATACTTTTGTATTTTCATCTAGTCATTGCATTAGGTTATATTACCTAAAGACCACTGAGACAGCACACGAAACAGAGAAAACAGTTGCTTCAAAATGGACTGCATTACAGGCTATTAAGTTATTTGCATTTTGCAAGCTTGCTGAATTGTAAATCAACAGTGCATCATTTGACACAGTTTCACTTGAAGCCATCAAAGCCTCACAAATTGAAACAACAATTACATGCTCATATTATCACTCTGCAGTTGACTATATATTGATACAAAAAGGGATTTTATTTCCCAGATTTCATGAGAATATTCTCTTTTGCCTCAAAGTTCAAGTCAAAGCCCTTGCATGTAAATGGATGCAAATAAATTTATAATGCATAGCTAATAAAAGTTGTGCAGAGCTTCTGAGAGGGCTGTCAGCCCAAGAACTGGCTTACAGAATTCTGTGGTCATGTCTGCAAACAGAAAAATAGAAGTGTCTCAGTATACTTCTGGTTTGAATGGGGCTAGGGCAACTCTTACCACTTCAGAGTCTGCCCATGAATAATTCCATAGGCTGGCCTATTGTAATTATGATTGAAATTCTGTACATTCTTGCCTTTATAATGCAAACCATTTCAAAGCGAGATCAAAACTAAGGCTAACCCCCTTTTTCACGATGCAGAAACGCTCTAAGGCTAAAAAGGACAGTTCAGAGTGTTAAATTTCACAGAATAATTTAGGTTGGAAAATATCTTTAGGATCACTGAGTCCTATCATAAATCTAACACTTACAGGTCTTAACAAACCATGTCCCTAAGTGCAACATCTACACATCTTTTCAGTACTCTCCAAAAAAGGAAAACAGAAGATACTGTCATGGCAAATCAGATAATCCTAGCATAGGGCGATTAAAAATAAATAATTTTTAGTATGCTATTCAAGAAGAAACATGTATTGTTACCAGTTTCAGAAATTTACATTTCAATAGCATTGTAATTATGTATTCTACTGATATTATTACTTACTGCAGCCCATTTCATCAAAATGGTCCCCACAGTCATCATAATTGTCACAGACATAATGCAAGGGAATGCAATTTCCATTACTGCACTTGAATTCTTCAGTTGTACAAGGTCTATGGGTCGGTTCTCTACCTACAGTCAAGAACAGAAAGACTCCTGTCACAGCTCCAGCTACACAATACCAACATACAGCATTATTCCATGCTGCTAATCAGGAAGCTGATGGAATCTGGTAAAATAATGATAGGCTGACTTTGGAAGGCTTGAGTAAAGCTTGAACTATAACCAGGGCCACCTGACTTCTAGTCATATCACCATGAGCTGAAACAAGCCCCTCCATTTTGTAAAGACAGATGGTAATTCTTCTTGTTAATAGTTGACTTCAGGGTTTTTTTAATAGTGCATATCTGTTAATATCCTTTAACAATATACTTCATATATCTACTGCAGACTTCAAGAGATTATTGAGATATTAGTAAAATATTACCTTTAAGAATATATAATAAAGCCAGCAAATAGTATCACTTAACAACCAAAACTGATTGAATTTGATAATATAAAAAACTATAAATATAAAACATATGTAAATTATAAAACATAAATATAAAATTACCCATTTATTTCTATTTTAGTAGTTCTAGTTACACATCCCATCTTATTTTATGATACAGCCAAAGTTTTTCTTTTTCCTTAAGTGGAGTTCATAATAAGTTGACACAATTTTGCTGCTGCTCACTATAAAATGCAATAATTTTGAAAATCATACTTGGTACTTTTCAGAACGAAGTTTGCTGATTTTTGCTACTTATATGAAGAGCTAAGAATAAATGGTACCAGTAATCATAGTACAAATTACTTCATACTGAGCTCTAGTTTTAATAATTTGTATTTAATTTTGACATTTCTATAGTCTTTATTAAACATTAAGCACATCACATTACTGAATTTGTGCAAACATACAGTGTTCCTCTTTCTCATCACTTCCATCTCCACAGTCATCCTCCTGGTTGCACAGCTCGTGACTATATATGCAGCGATTGTTTTCACATCGGAAACGGAATGGGGATTCACAAGCAATATCCACTGAAACCACAGAGATGAAGTCAGTCACTCTTTGATACTTCATGCCATTGAGTCACAAATTATCTTAATCACTTTTATCTGGTAACATTTACATGTTTTCTGTATCTTAAAAGGTGTAGAGACATTCAGACACAAAATAATATTTTTCCATGTTTTGGTGGTTGTATGTTGGGATACGACATGTTTTTTGTCACAGTACATCACCTTTGGCCAGAGACATAGAGGATATAATACATAATAAATAACATTGAGGTTTCTCGATTTGTTCATGAAGTAAACTGACTTTAAACCCAACATGCTACTTAAGTGGCTATATAGTACACAACCAACAAAAAATTAAGTAGCACCTCCAACACTTAATTTTTAGAGCTAAAGTTAGGATTTCTCAACCATATTTGCAAAGATATCCCAACTATACTGATAGCTCTAAGAGCTCAGTACCTTTGAGAATATATGCTATCTGAATTTATTTTCTAATTTTTCTCTCCATAGTAATTAGAGAATTTATTATGCATATTGTTCATTTTTTGCTCTTACAGCAAAGGTGAAGTTCTTCATCAGAGTCATCTCCACAGTCATTATCACCATCGCATTTCCAGTATGGCTGGATACAGACATGGTTTTTACATTCAAACAGCATGGGTGGACAGTATGTACCATTTGGATACCGTGTTGCTGCAGAAAAGAAAATTAGTATGACATTTTCATTTAGAATGAAAGTTTAGTTAAAATACTGAGTCCAACCTTTTTTTTTCAGATATAGTATGAGGCACTGCAAAGATGTATGGTAACAACAGTTTGCAAGGACTGAGGATTTCTTGGTAGCTATATGATAATTCAGGTTTGAATGACTAGTGAAACAACATTAGTTACTCCCAGGAGCTTTTGTAAATAACCTGCCATTAATTTAACAAAATTTACTTGAATTTGTTACTGACAAATCTAGTTCAGTAATAAAGGTAAATATGTCACAGGCACCAAATGTGAATGACTGAAGAAGTACCTAAGATATCTAAACAACTGAAGCTGGTGCAACTGAAACAGTGGATCTTGAAGTGTGCATGGAACATTCAAAATTTTTCATTTGATCACATGCATATCTATCCCTGGACCTTGTAAACACGTTGATTTCCTAGCATTAGGAATGCATTTACAAACAGTGTAAGATATAGCAATCCATTATTACACTAAAAAGCTGGTTCAAAATATACTGAATTTTTACTGACATCACTGAGTGTTGCAGAACTCTGTACCTCTAAAGACTCGTCTTACATAAAGAGAGAGAAAAGTCCTAATCTTTCTGGAAATGAGCTCAATGAGCACCAATTCCAAAGCTTGAAACTCACGACAAGTTGCTTCATCAGAGAAATCAAGGCAGTCTGCATTTCCATCACATCTGAAGCGCTCTGCAACACAGTGTCCACTATTACACTGGAAGTAACCTGGGTGGCAGGTCCTCAGCTCTGAAAAGATTCAAAAGTAAACGTTGAAATGTCTTCTTGTTCAAATTTAGACAAAGCGTTTACTTTTTGAGAACATTCTAAAAAAGGCTGCAAAATTCCATACCATTAAAACAGTGGCATCCTCTACTTTTGGTGGAATGACTGAAGTGATCTGGTTAACATACCTCCACTAATGCTTGCCAAAACAGATCATTTTGCACAATAATTTATCACATTAGAAAAAAAAGAGTGCATACGTAAGAGATAGCAATCAGAAAATACACACCACAGTCACGTTCATCTGAATTGTCTTCACAGTCATCATCGTGATCACAGATCCACCGGGAAGGTATGCAGCGCAAATTGTCACAGCGGTATTCACTTTCTGTGCACTCACGAGGACCTTCATTTAAAATGAATGTTCAAATATGAAAAGTTCCCCAGATGTAGATTTAAACATCCACACCTGTCTCATTAAACTAGACAAAAGTAATATGGTGGCATAGTAATATAGTGGTATAATACTTAAAACTAAATTATATTAAAACAACGTTTTCCCCAATACTCTGCAATAATGCTAAACATTATGTGTCCCTCTTGACATAGAAATAAGAAAATGAATTGTGGATTTTGTCTCATCATACAGTTATATAGGAATTTTTTTCCGAAACAGAAAAAAAGATCCACCCTCATTAACAACAGCACTATATTATACTACGTTTCTACACAGAGCAGAATTCAAATATCAGTTCTTAGTGGAAAAGCAACATTTGTTTTATTGTATTGACTGGATTTATCACTGGGTTTATGTATACAAAAATATTTCCTTCTGACATCACTGTGGTATTTCAGCAAAAATAAGGCTATAAAGCAAAACAACGGAATAGTTACAGTTGAGAGCCATCTGCCACACTCTCATAAAAAACATAAGTTTAAGTCAAAAGCTGGGCTATAACATGACAGCCAAAAATGAACTCACTGCAGCTGCGTTCGTCAGAGTTATCCCCACAGTCATTATCTCCATCACACTTCCAGCGCAGTGGGATACATCTATGATTGTCACAGCGGAAATCCCCAACAGGACTGCAAGTCATCTCCTCTGCAGTATAGACAATTTGCCAACAAAACAGCACACATTAGCGTACTCTTTGGATTAAGATGGAATGCACAAAGGATAATAGAAGTAGAGATGTTTGTGCCACAAACTGGGCCAAGTAATAGAGAAATTATTAAGAAACAACTAAAACAACTGTGTAGAACTGAGACAGAAATAAACTTAATACTGCCAAAGAAGGGCATGCTGACTTGGGGATGTGTTATGCTTTCTTTTCTGATTCTGATAAAGTGCTCTGATGTTCTCTAAACTTTAGGTATGTGTATGATAGGTTTCAACACAAATGTGAGAGTCTAGGAAATCACCATCCTACTCCCCATACTGACAGTTTCAGCAGCACAGAAGATAAGTAAATATAGAAAACACTGACAGTTTTAATTGCCTAAAATAGGGCAATTCAAGTAAACACATTTCCTGTATCATTTGATGACACATGGGGCAAAATAATAAAACCCTTATCTTCAGGGCTCATAAATATGTAAGCTGCACAATGAATTGCTGCACACAGAATTTTTCCCGAAGACATAACTACCATGGTACCTAATTGATATCAAACAAATTATGCCCAGGTACATGATTATTGAAGACTTTCAGAAAATCAAGGTGTTTCTAAAATTAGAGAAATATTTTAGGTACAAAGTTATGTTGAAGTGACATACCACAGCCTTGTTCATCAGTGTTGTCTCTGCAGTCATCATTCCCATTGCACACTGCCCACAACGGTATGCATCGGTAGTTAGTTCTACAACTGAATTGTGTGTGATTGTCACACCGATAGGCAGGGCCCACTGTAAGAGGCAGTTGTCAAAGTTAGTTACTTAGCTACTAAGCTACCCTCCTTGCAGTTATGTCATTCAAAATCTGTTATGATTTATAGTCATAGCATAAGAAGAAACTTTAGGTTCAAGAAATGTAAATTACTTTGTTTTTGTAAAAAGTATGGCATATATCATACTCCAAAGTGGAAGAAGGTAAAAGTTGTTGAACTGGCATACACTGCACCCACACAGGCAATGGAGCAGTATATATCTTTTTTTACAAAGTGTTGTTAGAAGCCAAGCAAAGGATGCTGCTAGCACCAAGAAAATTAGAGTTTGTGATAATCTGGGCAGAATAATAAGATTTCTTTCCTTCAAGATTAAGTAAGTAGTAAATTATCACACAGTTTCTATGTTTTCTAACAATCTTTACTGCATGATTACAATTAGCTTGCAGTAAATATTCCTTTCTAACAAATTTTCAACTTCAGGAAAATTAGTTAACAGTTTGCTCTGCTTTTAGTGCACCATAATATAGGCAGCTTACTACAGATGTGTGCTTACTGCATTCATGGAATGGCTCATCAGAGTTATCACCACAATCGTCATCCACATCACACTTCCAAGACTGCGGGATGCAGCGGCCATTGTCACATTTAAATTGGCCTGGGGGACAGGTTCTACTGGCACAGTGAGTGCTGTCTTCATCAGAGTTGTCACCGCAGTCATCCTCTCTATCACACTGCCAGGCTTCTGGGATGCATCGTTTATTGGCACACTGCCACTGATGAGTTTCACACTGATGATTAGCTGAAAGAATACAAATTGGCTGTTAGGATACTGAAATGTACAGGAATGGACTGCTGCTGTTATGTCAGTAGAGCAGTTCTGTCTACACCAAAAGTTAAAAAGGAAGCCAATAAAAATCTAAAACATCACATTTATTTCCCCAGTTAAGGTACAGATTTCTATTATCACATGGTATATTTTCTACGGGCATCTTCAGACAAGCTCACTAAGGCTCTCCATTTTTCTAGAAGCAAAACAGATACCATCTTCTAAAGCAGATGTGAGTAAAGCCAGCATTCAAACATAATTGAGGCAGGGGGTCCCAGGAACTTTACAGAGAAGCTAAATGACATTGTGGCTCAGGTCATGCTACCAACTTAGACGTACACTGCCTGATGAGCCTGTTCCTTTGACTATGAAAGAACACATCAGAAAACTTAGCAGAAGATTGTGCTAATACCAGCTCCACAATGTCTGAGTGTACACCCTCTATTCCCAGAGGGCTAAGAACTGGCAGCTGATGTCAGCAGTGCTAGCAAACTAGGGGAGCTCTGACGAACTATGAAGAGAGGAGTCCTCACTTCCAGACTTTCTCACTGGGTGCCACTCTATTACTGCTTTACAAAAGATGAAACAGTATATTGTAATTTCCATGTATTTTTAGACTAAAAGAATCCATTCCCATGCACAAGATGATGAGCAGATGAAATGATATAAATCTAAACTGATTTTTATTGTACTTGGCAGGCTGAAACCAGTGACACATTATGCAACTGCCATAGTTCTACTTATTTAATATTCCTCTGTGCAGCACAAATGTCACAGTCATGGATGACTTGTGTGATAGCATCCATGAAAATGTCACACACTTAAGAGCTTAGTTATTTGAAAGTCAGGTAAAACTGACATTTGATTTAATTGTGTCATTGTTTGAGTTACTTTGCTAATGGGAGGCAATGAAACCATCAATTATATAACCACTTTTCTTTCCCCATCATCACTTTCTTTTTGTATTACTAAGCTTGTAGAACTGCCATTATTTACAAAAAGGTAAGTAAGGATGTCCTTTATAAGTATGTGGAATGAGACGGGATTTTAAGGAAATATTGTTGTTCCACAAACATAATTAAGCCACATTTCTAAAATACTGCCGACTCAAATAGCTCTCCGAATATTCCCACATGCACTGGATTTGGGGCAATGATTAGGGTGAAATAATTTTGATCCATTATGCAAAGCTCTAGAATACAGGGAAAGTTAGCATACCTGATAGACTGACCTAGGCATTAGAAAGCCTTAGATTACTCATACTATAGCTTTACACAGAAAAAAACAAACTGTATTTTGTAGTGTATAGTATTTTATACCACCAATTGCAACTTGCACCAGTGCAAATCTGTCTCAAAGGTATAGAAAATGTTTATATTTTGATATAGTAAAATTTTTGCTCTGTTTTACACTGCTTTTGCACTAAGGTGAATTGCTTTAGCAGGTGCAAGACTAGAAAAAACTACGTCTGTCTACCTCACCTTTTCATCTGCACAAAAGGAATAATTATTCTAAAATGTATACGTCATTTGCATGTTTTGTCCTGACAAAACACTTAAGGTGATTAGTTGTGACATACCACAAAGTACAGGGTCTTCATCTGATCTGTCATGGCAATCTGGCTGGGTATTGCACAAGAAATGGGGACTTGTGCAGTTCCCATCATTACACTGGAACTGACCAACAGGACAGTATCGGTGTGGACAGGTAGGGGGCTCATCAGAGCCATCTCGACAGTCTCTCTGTCCATCACATTTCCACCAGATAGGAATACACCTACAAAGAGAAAACAGTGTTTTCTTTGTTGAGGATATGTCTCCACAGATGTGCAACAATCCTTTTACAGAACAAAAGAAAGTCTGGTCTCAGTGTTACTTCTTGAAACTTCCAAGATATCTTGAATTTCATGTCTTCTGTTTTATATGTCAAACACTAACAAAATATGCCAGAATACTGTCATCAGAAACAGACGATATTGATGGGCCTCTAGAAGGAGGTTCATAGAAAATTAATAAAGATTTGGGTTTTATGTATATTTGTTGGTAATCATCTGTCATGCTTTTTAAAGTCAATCTTCAACTGGATTTTTAATGAGGTAACATTTTAATAATTCACCTGAACTTCAGAAAATAATTTCACTGTAATACTGTTTCAAAGGGCCATCCAATAAGCACACCTGTGTCACAGGCTCCAGAGTGATACAGTAGCAGCACAGTATATATGTTACATCACTATTCTACTCCTTCTACTTGTGTTGTCTCACAAAAAGTGTCAGAAATGTGCCCCCACAACAGCTAAATGGCTTTCCGAGGCCACTGATGGACAGTATATATTTGAGGGGGGAAGAAGAAAAAACAAAGATACATTATAAAATATGCACAAAAAATAGAAGATGATTCCAGGCTTGTGAATTGAGCTGGAAATGGTTTCTGCATGTATGTTTCTAACAACCCAAACTTTCTTAAGTTACCGTTGTCCTATAACAGGAAAAAAAGTTCAAAAGCAAAAAATGCAAACAAACAACAGGAAAAAAAAACAACAAAAAAACCCAAAACTATTTAAACAGTGCGTCTAGAAGTATTTTCCAAAATGGAAGCTTGTGGTCCTGGATTTGTCTTTCCAAGCACACCACAAACTCATAGTGACAGCAGGAATCCAATCTTATGACCTTTTGAAGACACTAAACAGTACAATATATCCTTAGAAAGTCATTGAAAAAAAGATGGTGAGCAGTAGACTTACCTCTCAGTGTCTGCACAGAGAAACTGAGTGCTAGAGCACATTGGAAGACAGTGAGCTGTATTGCCAAACTGCACTATCATGAAGTTATCAGGACATTCACAGGAATAATCTTGACCACCAGCTTTTATCAGACAAAGATGGGAACAACCACCATTATTGGTGCCACAAGGGTTATTAACTGGTAAAACATAAGAACAAACATTGGTATATTTTCCCATTCTCAGGTATACTAAGGTCTCGATCTACAACAGACTCCTCTAATACTTTAATGAAAAGTTAAATATAAGAAATTGAAAAAATAAAACCTAGATAAATAGGCACTTAGTGAGAGAAATAAGTATGATTTCATATAGAGGAAATGTATGGTATTAAGCCAAGACATTTTAGAAAATAATTTAAAATTATGCATTTCCACTCATTGTTATACAAAGAAAAGGCAATTTAGAAATGTAGAGATCTACATTTACTCAGTAGATTTTATTCCTTCCAGCAAAGGCAAAAGCTGAATTCATACAGGACCACTTATAATTAGTCTCTGGATAACAGTCAAGCTTCTTTATGCAAATCTAATTTTGTTTTCTCACCAAATGGCTGTCTGTATGGATGGTAGACATGAATGTCAAATGGCCTGTGAGTGGTGTTCACAAGAACAGTCCTGTCAGACCCATCATATTTATTTCCCTTTTCAACTGTTCTTGTGTTCCAGTCAGTCCAATATATAGTGTCTTCAAAAACTGTAATTGCAAATGGATGAGGCAAAGTCCCATCATATACTGTGTGACGATGATGTCCATCCAGGTCAGAGAACCTAGACAAAGAAAAAAGTATGCAAAACAATCAGTAAAAAAGGCTAAAATATCTTTGTATCTTTATTATGTATGCTTACAGTATCTCATTACTGGTGACCAGGATTATGCAATGTGGAACAGCAGCTTCTTTATAGCCTAATGAGCACTTTCCTCAGTGAATCCATTTTAAGATATGCAGGAAAGCAAACCAGGTTATTTTAGGCAAATAAATGGAACAGAAGAACATCCACTGAAATCCAGTCTTCCTACTGAAGCATAGCATCTAGTCCAATGAAAACTTGCAAATTTACTGCCTTACAGCAAGTTACTTTTCCACACAGGAGTCTAGCTTGCATGGACCATTCAGACTGTTAATAATGGAACACTTAAGAAAATAATAGGCCTCCTATATTCCTAATTTCTATGTGTCTCTCTCATTTAGAGCCTACTCTGATATCTTCAATAAGATTTACTATTTTTCTTATCACCCTGCTAAAGGGAGAAATTATGAAATCAAGAGAGAAAAGAGACTGAGAAATACATATATAATTGGCATGCATTTAAGAATTCAGGATAGAAAAGGCTGCCAGAAGAATTCAAGTACAGAAGAATAGAAGCAAATATAAATTTAAAGGTACATATAAATATAAATAAAAAATACAAAGGATTTTTTTTTATTTCAGTGCCTTGACAAGTACCAAAATGCTAGCTATTCATTTTTATGTAGAAATTTTCTAACACTAGAAGCTATTAATAGATTTTTTTTTTTATTTACAAAAAATCCTACATGCTAACAGGTAATTCCATGTCACACCTGTGGACAAATACTCAAATTGTGTCCTAATTGCACATAATTAATTTAGTTACAGCTAAACTCTTTCCTGCAGGCAGAAATCAGAATCAGAAAAAAATAGTGATTTTACACTCAGTTTTGCTTTGATTCAGGTTGTATACGTAGATATAGAGTAGTCACATATTTAAGCACAGACTGTGAATCTTTTTACTATAATTTTTGGACCACTTCCAGCAGGTCCTAGAATGCAAATAGAACAACTAGGTGTCATCTGGTGATTTGTACTGCCTACTACTCCAGACTTCTGGACTCTGGTTTCCTATAGTCAGTGGTTAGAAATACCTACAGTGCTTATAGTATCAATACATGCCACCACTGCGATCTGACATAAGCAATTATTCAGTTATTATTATTCTCTGCATACATACTCAATGTAATTTAGATGGGCGTCTGCCCAGTAGAGCTTGTCATTGGTGTAATCTATGGTAAGTCCATTGGGCCACTCTAACTTTGTTGAGATAATCACCATCTTCTCCTTGCCATCCATGCCTGCTCGTCCAATATAGGCTCGATCTGCCCAGTCTGTCCAGTAAACCTGTCTGTTCAAGCAAATACTTACAGTTAGGACTGAAGTAAAAATATGCTGAAGTAAATATTAAAAGCCACACCTCAAATACAGTATTTCCTGAAACAAAACTAAAGCAGAGATTGAAGAAAGTAACTTCTACTTAATATACTGCTAATTTGACTGCTACAGCAGAAAACTGTAGGATCACAATTGTCTTCAAAAAATGTAACTGGCAGCCCCATCACATATCATACCACACAACTCCTATCAATGATTTTAGCCCTGCAGTCAAAACTTCCTTGTCTACATGGAACCAAATTGCACTTTCAATGATATCTGACAGTCTGGCATATATACCTACAAAAGGCAAGCTACCACTTTTGCTAACTTTCCACTAAGATCTGATGCCACATAAATCTAAGCGTGGGCAGCCAAAATCTATTTCAGGTTTTCAGAGACAGTGTAAAACTACTTGTAAAAGAAAGGAAAAGCACTCTTGAAATGTCATACCCATATTTTGGATGAACAACAATTGCTCTGGGGTACTGAAAGCAGAAAGTGTTATTGGCATCCACACACCGATCCACCAGTTTTTTACGGAATCTTCCATCAAGTTCAGAGACATAGAGACAATCTTTGTAGGCATCCACCCAGTACAATTTTCTGAAATGTTAAGAGTTAGTTTATTTACTCTGATTTACTTCTTTTGGTAAATTTCAGTTTTTTCTTCTAGAAGTAATACCTTCTACTGTAAAGGCAGAATGCATATACTACACAGACATCTCTTCTACACCACGCTCCAGACTCCTCTTTTCACACCTGCTATTTCTCCATCCACAGTTATTGGTGCCAAATTCAAACTTTTAGTTGCCCAGTTGAGTAATAATATGCCATTTGCATCTAAATTCTTAAACCTTCCTTCTCTTCCTTTCATCTCCTACCAACAATAGCTAGTGGAAACACACAGGAAAACAGACATGGAGTGTAATGGACTGCAACCAGGGCTGTAAAGCACTGGAGAAAATCATCAGGTTCAATTGCCCAATTTAAACTTTCCCTAGACTCTTCTAACACTTCTATTACTTTGCCTAGGAATTAGGCACATCTGTAACGAAAGAAATAATGGAAGGGGAAGCAACAATTTTAAAAAGCCTGCAACAAAACAAGGAATTTTATTTAAGCAGAAATACATCAGGCTACTCTGAAATTGTCTGTATGGCTGGTCAGCTCCAGCGTCCACTTGGCCATGCCAGAAATAGCCTGACATGACTAATACCAGCTCAAATAATTCAGCAACTGTATTTGTAATAGAGCAGAAGGACTAGTTTGGATAAAATTAGGTTGGTTTTTTTTTTTTTTTTTGCTCATCTTTCCATGAATCATGAAGCATTTGAAACTGCAGATAACATGCATTATCACTCAGTTTAGAGACAGAGTGGTTTAAAAATGAAAACTACTATATTGGGATCTTTATATAAACACTCTCATTTAAGTTTCAAATGTGACTTTTTGAATTATTTTCATTATTTTGCAGAGTCTGATCCACCATATTTGAAGTTTTCATACTGATAGTATTGTACCCAGAAAGCAAAATCTCATGAAAACCAGCCAAGAACACCAGCAAACAGGGCACTACAAAAGGAGCGAGTTTCTGTGGGAGTAAATGAGACTTCTTTTTGACCCATAGCAGGCAATTAAAAAATTACTATAATGCAAACTGCTTTCCAATTACCTCACCCTTATACTGTCCTTCCTTACAGCAAATTATGTGGATGACATTGTTTGAGTGTCAGTTAAAGATGTATTTTTCAAGAGCTTTTCAAGAAACATGCACTTTGAATTGGTACAGCAGCTAAACTTCAATAATGTTTATTATTACTTACTAGTAATCTGGTTAGTTGTTGTAACATATTGTTCATGCATAATGTGAAGCCTGCATTCCAACTCCAATGACTGCTAGCAAAGGAATAAAGAGCCTAAGCTCAGAATCCCTACCCCATAGCCATATGTAGCATCCCACCTGCCTGCTTAGTCTGTTCATTAATAGTTTCCTAACAAGCTTTCCCTAAGGGTCATACACATTGCTTTATTACTGATGAGAGAGCAACTCTGATATTACTTCAACATGCTAGATATGAGAGCAATTAAACAAATGTATTATATAATGTATTACATGTTGACAAACAACTCTAGAGCCATTGTATCAGGCTGCATCTCCAGTCCAAAGCTATTTCAGCACTCGTTGGGAATTTCATATGAAATGGGAGAAAAACCCTAAGACAAACTCCCTCACACATCATTTCCTTAGTAGCCTAAAAAGAGAGAAAAAGTACTTTCTTACCTGCCAACCCAGTCAACAGCGATACCTTCCCCGTTGGGCACATCATCACTTATCACTGCCTCCTTATTTGTTCCATTTAGGAACATTCGTTCAATGACCCTTCTCCCCACATCAATCCAGTACAACCTCTTTTCCACCCTGTCAAAGTCCAGTGCCACCACATTTCTCAGTCCTTGCAAAATGAGAGAGTAAGACTGGCCATCTGCTGTGAGATTTCTCAGATAGTAACGGTTGCTAAAAATAAGGTATGGGGAGATATTACTATTTTGCCGGCAACTTTTTCCATCAGGCTCCCGGATATAGCCTGGGGCACACTTACAGATGTAGGAGCCAGCTGTGTTCTCACAAATCTGGCTACATACTGATGGAGTTTCATTGCACTCATCAATATCATCACAAGTTCGTTTATCAGACATAAGTTTGTATCCAGGGTGACAAGAACAGTAGAAACTTGTATGTGTGTCTGTACAGTCATGATCACATCCACTGATTGAAGGGTCACTGCATTCATTTATACCTGGGGAAGGAAAAGAGTTCTGTTCAAGGAAACATAATGCAGTCACTTTCTAATGCACTGTCTCTGTCTCCCTCTCCCTGCTACCCCACCTAAAAACACTGAATATGAATCTAGGCTGCTGTAATAAGAGAGCAAGAAGAAGCCAATCTCATCTAATCTAGATTCTTTGAGGTCTGTCTTCAAATATAGCAAGTGCAAAGTGCATACTTCTGAAGGATGTATTTCAGAAATGTAAGAGCAGTACATAACAACATATGAACTACATTTAGCTAATTTTCATGATTTGCTAAAACAGTATATGATAATGATGATATAATTAAAACATATTATCAGATATATACATTCTTATAATCCTTCTGAGAGACAGCCATAGAAGAGATATGACTGTAATTAGTGTCCATTTCTTTGAAAGCTCCCTAAGCATGGTAATAAGACAGTACAAATACATCCACACATACCACATCCTTTTTCATCACTATTATCTAAACAATCATCCAACCGATTGCAGACTTTAACCATTTCGATGCAGTTTCCATTGTCACATTTAAAATGATGGGGAGCACAGGTCGCTTCTGGTGTACTACAGAGATGTTCCAGCTCATCAGATTCATCACCACAGTCATTATCCCCATCACAGATGTAGGCCTTGGAAATGCAGCGCCCATTTTGACAAGTAAACTGATGATGTTGACATGGTTCATAGATGCATCCCCTTTCATCACTGCTGTCACCACAGTCATTCCGCCTGTCACATCTGAGGAAAAATGAGCATGTTTTTCAAATGTAGGAGGACAAATGGATAGACACACTCTCCTAGTTTCTAAAGAAGGACAGATATTATTGGTCCCAATGTAAGAGGCGTTCAGAAATCAGGTTCAGGTTTTATAGTCTAATCCCGTGATTCTTGCCTGTATTCCATGTATGCATTTATGAACTGAACAGAGAGGTTACTAGGCACAATGAGAAGGACTGAATGCTAATGGCAAGCACTGGGGATATTAACAGAAATTTACAGAGCATTTTCAAGTTAAAACTTACACATAAATGCAGAGCAGATAAACAGTTTCCTTAAAATACGCAGATCTACTTGACAGCTAAACCGTGTGAAAAAATGGTTGAATTAGCACCTTCACTTTAAGCAAATTTTGAGAATTTCTGCAGCGGCTCAGGAAGTTACAAACCTGTACGTGCTTCGGATACACAGGCCATTACTACAACTAAATTCATTTTCTGTGCAAGATCTTCGTGTGCAGTTCTGGTGTTCATCAAATGCATCAGCGCAGTCAGCATCACCATCACAGATCCATGCCCGAGGAATGCACCTCCTGAGTGGGGGTCGATTGTTGACACACGTGAACTCTGCTGCAGTGCAATTGCGGTTTGCTGGAAGAAGAGCATGTTAATTGACACACAAGTTATACTCAATGTGTGTAACAGCCTCCCCACCCCCTTGCCACACATGGCCTGGATATAGCCCATATTTCACAACAGAGCCATGCTCTGCTGCACATGCAGAGGTAGGTACCACTGCATCCTCTCATACACAATACTCATAGATATTCCCACTAATTTTCACTGAGCATTGCTCTTCTTGGAAGCTGACAGGTAGCCAAAGCAATTTAGGATTCCTTAGGCAATGTTAGCATCTGCAGAACTCTTGATCTTGATGGATTCCCACTATAAGCTTTTTTGTGTCTGGACAGATTTTCTGGGAGCTATCACCTTTTCTCTGCAAGGCATTCTGTGCTCCAGGGAACAAACAGAGGGAGCAGTACTGTAGTCAAAAAGGTCAAGAACTGCAAGTGTATGAAGCTGCTTTTAAAAGAATCAAGGAGCGATACCAGGCTTGGTGAACTTTCTTCCTTTTGTTGACCTTCTAAACATCCACACTTATTTTGCTCACTAATTTTTCAAAGAAATTATGTCACTACTTATATACACAAGATGTAGTGTGTGATGATGAGGGAGTATCTCCACTGAAGCTGCTATTGCTGCCTAGAACATACAAACAACCGAGTTTAATTATGCCTCCATTTGAACTCAACAATTCAAAAATTGCAAATTGCAAAAATAGCACCTTTTTAAGTAGTAGCAGTAAAATATTCCATTTTAAATTCAATGTAATGAAAGTGAAAGTACAGAAATGTTGTGGTTTAATCCCAGCTGTCCACTAAGCACCACACAGCCGCTCATTGATTTCCCCCACCCACCTACCCAATGTGACGGGGTGAGCTGGATGGGTAAAACTAAGAAAACTCATGGGTTAACAAAAGAACCGTTTAGTAATCAAAATATTACAGTAATAATTATAATATTAAGCAATTTAATGAAAAATAAAATTTAAAAAATATAAACAAATGAAAGCTAGTAGGAACAAAGGATGCAAATGAAAAATAATTGCTCATCACCAATCAATTGATGTCCAGCCTGTTTCCAAGAAATGCCTCCCCCCAGCTTTCTCTCTAAGTTTACATGCTGAGCATGATGTCATATGATATGGAATATTCCTTGTGGTCAGTTTGGGTCAGCTGTCCTAGCTGTGTCCCCTTCAGCTTCTTATGCACCCCTAGCCTACTCACTGGCAGGGCAGCATGAGAAGGTGGAAAGTCCTTGACTTAGTGTAAGCACTGCTCAGCAACAACTAAAACATCAGTGGGTTATCAGGATTACTCTCATGCTAAACCCAAACCACAGCAGTCTACCAGCTACTAGGAAGAAAATTAACTATCCTAGCTGAAACCAGGACAAGGAAGAGTGTACCTCATGCTTAATGTGCACCAGTATGGATAGAAAAATTGTCAGAGGGTGGGAGTTTGGAGAACAGTCGAAGAACCTTCCAAAAATGCCTGCAGAACAAAGAGAGTGCAGTATCCATTTGCATTAACTACTTACCACAATTATGTCTTTGATCCTCATCACTCATATCACCACAGTCATTATCACCATCACAGATCCATGTTGCTGGGATACATCTGCCATCATCACACGTGAACTGGTCACGTGAACAAGTCCGCATTTGGGGCACTTGAAAATGAACATAATCACTATGCTTGTTAAACTAAGCTGCACTGTCACAAAAATCTAACGAGGAGAGTATTTTAGGGAGAATCTTATGATACTGAGATGTAAAATAGAAGCTTAAATGTAGGATAGTCATGATAAAAGGTGCAAGACGTTTTCTTAAGGTGAAGGTGCAACTCCAGCAATGTGCAAATTGAGCTATTATTCCTGCTTGAATCATAGAAGAATCCGTTCTGCCTTGTGTTATGCCAACTTTTACAGAGCGAATAACAACTATGTGGTAATATATTCTCAGTTACACCATCCTATTCCTCCCCGAACATTGCTTCTTTTCACCTTATTCCCTCCTCTGCTGCTTATTACCACCAATTTCTATGATACACAAGGGATTTGCTTATTGTACTACTATGATACCCTAACTCACATTGTCAACAATGTTCCTCTATCCCACATTCTTTCTTCCCCCCAAATGCAATATTATATGCCCAGTTTTGCACATCAAAACATCTGTTTTTACATTCAAAACAATATCAAAATACTTGCTACTTTATGTCACTTGATTTACCACCAATATAGTCTTAACAAATAACAGGAAGTTATACATTAAGCATTATTACATTGAAAGCAAACAATTGTGGCAACAAAAAGCTTTCCTATCAGATGCACTGCTTTAAGTATTTAAGACTTGAATATTAAGTATGTAGTATAATTATAAAGTATTTAAGACTCAGATGATTTAGTCAGTGAATAAACCTCAGAAGACATTCTTTTCCATCAAGTATGGATTCAAGCTTCTGTGTACAAGAGAAACTACTGATTTTCCATAACCTATCATGTTGTATCTTCTGACTGGAAACTTACCACAAGAAGCAGGTTCATCAGAGCCATCTGCACAGTCTATTCCTTGATCACAGTACCAATGAGCAGGAATACAACGTCCCGATGTACAACGAAATTCATTATTTGTGCAAGTCAGTGAGACTGGAAGAAAAAACCTATGTATGACTTCTTTCTTTCTCTTACCTTTCCAACTTGTTTTAAGTTGCTTTTGAGTCCATGTTATGTAAATATATTATAGACCCCAAAAAAGAAAGAGAAAAAATTATGCTAGGAAGGATGTCTTTTCACAGCCTATCTGCAAAGAGTTCATTCTACAAACTAGCTTGGTTTCTGTATGCCAAAAATGGGTTTAGTTCTCTCCTTGGATATATGTATCAGCTAATAAGTAGACAAAATTTGCCCTGGAAGTTGAATTGTACACAGCCACTGTAAGTATTTTCTACGTTTATAGTGGAGATTTGTGCACAAGAAAGCGAACACAGTTCAATATTTTCTTATCTCCAGTGCCCAAACCAGGTGGTAGCAGACTGTGCTTTACCAGGAATCAAAATGTGCAGTAAGCAAGTGATACTTCGTTTTAGATAACACTTTTCTCCTATTGATTTTTCTTCACTTACAGTTAGGAAGGTTTTTTTAATGTCAGCTAAGAACAAATTGTAACACTGAATAGTTCTAGTTAAGCACTCTGCAAATTTTCCTTCTGCACTTTGGCTGAGGCCCTAGATCATGGCATGTATAGTGGGTTTGATAATTTCCTCAGTAGTTACTGGTACTTTCCTGTACCCTCTGATGGTTTCAAGATACCAAAAAGGACGCAGTCTGATGTTCTAACTTGCTCATTTATGTGCCTTTAATAATGGAAATCAAAGGCAATTAACTTTTTGCTCATTAATGAACTGGGGCTTCCTTCATCTCCCATTCTCCTTTTCTCTCCCTCTTTCTTGCCCTTCACCACTTTTCAATTTAAGTAATTCATCAGTGCTAGCTGGGACACAAACTTGTAGAAAGGACACCTTTCAGCAGCAGCTGAGGACTCACTGTGTCTGTATATATAACCACATATTTTTGACATGTAGGTGTCCACAGATAAAAGTTGCCATGTTCTGACTAGAAAAGTTGAATCCATATTTTAGAAAACTTGTGACATAGTTAATCCAAGGCAATCTTTAGAAAAATGAGTGAAAGTAAAATAATCCACTTGGGTAATACTAAAAATCAACCATTTTCTGAAAATATCTATCATATTTTATAAAATGTTTTCAATGAGTTTATATGGGAAAAGTACTACTTAACTGCTACCTAACGCAAATGTCTGTACCAGGAAAGATAAGCTGATTGAAAACTAGATGCTTTTATACACTAACTGCAAGCTACAGTGAATAATGAGTCACATGTTAAAGCATACATAGCTACATGAAAGAGCTAAAAGAAATCGTATTTAAGACTACATACAGTTTCATGTTATAAGAAGGACAATTACTCTAATATTAAAGTTCCAGAAAAAGCCAACTCCCTATAATGCAAGTGCCAGTTACCTTGTAAAACCATAAAGGATACAGAGAAAAATAAGCAAAAAGGAATGATCCCTTAAATGCTGTATAACAATGCTGGAAAAGAAGATAATCTTTTTTATTAGATAAAAGTATAATTTAGATCACTGAGAGCTAATAATGCAACACATATACCTCATAATTCCTTGGTATTACAAGAGAAGTTTTGTGAACTGTAGGAGTTATGTCAAAGGTAAAGAGCAGTGGAATAAATTGCTGATGTACAAGAAATGTAACCAAGGCCCTATTAACTTACCACAGTGAGTAGGGCTCTCATCACTCATATCTCCACAGTCATTATCACCATCACACAGATATGTTCGAGGAATGCAAATATTTGTGCTTTGACATTTTGTAAAACCAGACTGACACGTGCGGTCCGCTTTGAGGAGGGAGAAAATAAAATGCAGAAGGTCTTTAGAGCTTTTTCTGATATTGTTACCCTGTATCTCATTGAAAGATATATAAAAAAAAAAAAAAAAGTTTAAAGAGAGTATGATGTCACTCACTTGCTAAAGTGCACTAACTCTGCTTCCGCTACATGGAAACAATTGGACAATTGCTTTTACTGACATTAAAAAAATGAACAAACAAAAAACAACACAAAAAAAACCATGGTCAAAGAAACACATGCCAGTCTTTAAGTGTGAGGCAAAGTGACATGATTCATACTGTAATGCTTGCATCTGCAACCAGCTGGTATTGCACAAACCATCAAACATACTACAAATGACTAATAAACCAGGTACTTTGAATATTCAGATTCCACTTAAAAAAAAAAAAAAAAAGGTCAGGAATAAATCAGTGTACATAGAAAAATGTAAAAATTAAAAAAAAAATATATAAATCCATTTTGATCAATTTCTCTCGCTCCAGATATAAATTTTCCACTGAAGAATGTAATCTTAGTACAAAGACATGATTAGTTTGATTAACTGCCATGGCAGTCAATATTGAACTAATCACAGTTTACATCTTAAGGAAAACAAACATAACTGATAACCTTGAGAGCTATATGGCATATAATTTTAAACAGAATAAATATAAGCCATGTCAGTGTAAGAGTTAGAATACACACTCTAGAAGTTTAAATCTAGTACAATTAATGTAGCATGACACAAAGTTAAAACCCACTGTCAAACTCCAGCATAATCCTGCAAAAATATATGCCCTGAAGCACCCCATTCATACAAAGTAATCTTTTTTGAAGTACATGGGATTACTCACAAGACCTAACATTAAACACTGCATGAGCATTTGCTGCATCAAGGCAAACTATTTAAAGCAACGGCTGTTGTGTAGTATCCTGAGGTACTCCAGAACATCTTTTAACAATCCTATTTGCTACAAATAACACAGAAAATGTAATGTAAATAAAGAAATCTTTTATCCTCTTTGCCTTTCCCCATCCCCCCAATTCTTTACACACAAACATATTTGGCTCTTCTTTGGTCTAAAGAGTTAGACTGAGATAGGCAATGGGAAATTAGGATAAACTTACGGCAATTTCTCTCATCTGATGTGCCATTATCGTAACAGTTGTTTACTCCATTGCAGACATACTGAAGAGAGATACATCTGCCATTATTGCAAGTAAATTCTGTGTGGGAGTCACAAGTTCGGAATAAGCAGCCAGCCTCATCGCTGTTGTCTCCACAGTCATTGTAGTGATCACAGCGGTAATGGTAGGGCACACATCGCCCATTACCACAGGTAAAAGCTGTTGGCTGACAAGTATGGAAAGCTGCAGGAAATAAAATAAGATTAAAAAAAAAAACACACAGATAAATGTAATCTAAGTTCTCTGACAAAGTAAAAAGTAAAAGCATATTTTTACCTGCCAGGGCAAACACAGCTGCAAAACGGACTGCATGAAACGTAAAATACATATTTGAATTAAACATAGTAGAAATTGGCTTTACATGGTAAAAATTCAATACTACAGAGCTTTAGGATTCCAGACCCAATCCATAGTCATTCAGACCTTGAGTCTGAGCAAGGAAGGGATCGTTTCCAAACTACACCCATAAGATCTATGATCATAAAGCCACAAGTGACAGAGAACACAGTGCAAACAAGTACATATCACTTCCTCATGCAGTTATTTCAAATGCTTACCACACACACTTTCCAACTCATCACTGCCGTCACCACAGTCATTGTCATTGTCGCATTTCCATCGCTCAGAGATACATTGCCCATTAAGGCAAGTGAAGAAACCAGTATCACACCTGGTACCATTATCCACAATACAGTGCTTGTTATTATTGGCTAAATACCAGCGACCTTCAGAGGGGCACTGACATTCTGCACCAGCTGGACCTAAATTCACATTTGACAGTTGCAACAAAGGGGGGAGAGAGAGGGGGGAGAGAGAGGGCAGGGAGGGGAAGAAGAAAAAAAGATGCCTTAGATAAGGCTCTTATGAAACTGTTCATAGCTGTAGTACTGGAAAAGGCAATGAAATTCTCACAACTTCTGTAAGGTCTATCTGCTTAGATAGAACTGGTAACTTAACCAGAATTTTATCTCAGTTAAGCATATGCAAACCCACTAAAACCAACAAGAGTTATTTCAGAGTTCACTAGAGGGACTAGAATACCTTCATATTTGCATGTTGGTCAAAGAGTTTCCAAATGCACCAAGATGGCATCTGATGTCTTCAAAGATCAGAACTACACCATCAAAATCAAAACAAGGTTTTCAAAACTTCCTTGCACTACATTAACTCCTTTTCTAAAAATCAGTGAGAAATTTGAGTTGTTTTCAGACAAGAAAGATTTTTTTAAAGGCATCTAGAATGCTACGAATGAAAGCAGGCATTGAATGAGGTTTTGAAAGTCAAAGACTTTAGCTTCCAAAAATCCACAACACATGAAACAGCTCTGTACCGAGTATAATTTTGAGGCTATACTGTCATTCTGATTTCTTAGCCAAATGGACTGGTGACCTGTTAGAGCACTTTGCCTTTCTCCTTACAGACACAAGGAGAAATACAAAACAAGACACTTATGTCACTCAGGTCTCACCACAACATACAGCTGATGATACTAAGTATGTTTCTGAAGCCCATAACTCAGAAAGATTCCACTGTGCAGACAGAAACTGATTTGTGCTATCTTCTTAGAAATTGGCCAACATTTAAAATGAGGCAGTAGAAATGTTTATTTAAGAAATTAAACATTAGGGAAAGAATTCACAGTATCATAGGACAAATAAATAATGACCATCAGGATTTTTTAAATATGTGGTAGGAAACATCTGCTTAGTATGCAGCATATCAATACATATTCCTAAGGTAACCATATGCTGCAGAGCTCACTTCATGTCTCATCTCAGAGGAAAGAAAAGCTACAAACACAGAAAACAATTTTTTGGTTTAAATTGGAGAAACACATCATTTTTATTTGTGAGGATTCTCAGATGTAATCCTGAAGTGCACTGGCAAAATACCATGACCTTGAAAGGCAAAAATTTTGATTGTATTTATAAACAAAATAAATATTAAACATTTAGGAACACTAAGAAATATTTCAGTGGTTCCCATGTGACTAAAATCATTATACTATGAATTCAAATGCAGGCAACAGTAACAGCTTACAGTCATTAAGCATAAGAGCGTACCTGGTGCGCAGATGTGACTGCAGCCACCATTGAACTGGTTGCAAGGGTTGGTACAACGCTGCTGCTTACTTTTTGCCCAAACATGAATATCCATCGGTCTTTGTGGAAGATTCATGATCATTACTATCTGATCTGAACCGTCATACTTATTAGCTCGGTAAATGCTTCGTGTGTTCCAGTCTGTCCAATATATGTGCTGATCAAACAGTGTCATTGCGAATGGATGAAGAGCAGTGCTAACAATTACCTCACGATTTGTACCAGTGAGGGTACATCGCTCAATCTTCTGCCTAAAACAACAAAGAAATTATTAAATCTTAAATGAAAGAAGTCTTTTAACCTATGTGTATAAAGCTATGCCCTACCTTGTCTAGCAACTAGTATCCACCATTTCAGTAATGTGCACTAATATACCGGGTGCTGTCACAAGTTTAAAAACTAAAATTTTCTGATCTGTGACTTCAATAGTGATGCAGAGTAGCAGCCCTGTAATGCTGCCACAGTAATGTAGTGGAAGTAACTGGGCTGAATATAGAAATGTTTAAACAACTATGCTACTGAAAGCAATGCAAAAAACTTTGAGATAATATATTTTTGGAATGAGTATGATGTTAATGACTTCTTGTACCAGGAGAAAACCAACGATCCCATGAAATGGGACATGTTTTCATTTCATATTATCTTCTGTGATCCAAATTTTCACAATCAGGAAATACCAGCAAAATTATAGACTGCAAACATGCATTTTCTACTATTTCTCACAGAATAATATAGGAGGGAAAAACAGTTCTAATATGTAATAACTACGACATATAAAACATCCATCAACCACAAACAAATAGTGTATGATTAGCAATTCTTCCTAGCAGTTTTGATTCTAGCTTAGGAATGGTGTTTGTAATGATAAGCAAAATTCCAACAAACAAGATTTCAAGGAGGCCCAGAAAATCAGAGTTCAACTCCAAGTTCTGTGATAGACATGTTTTGCTGCACATAACACATTCTATACTCATACAGACAGCACTACTGACCCACAACCACTTTGTCACTGTTTCTCCCCTTCAGTCATTCCTACCCTTAATGAACACTTCAGCAAAGGTCAGTGGGGAAGCAGGAGAAGACTGATGCCAGGAGCCTTACAGTGCACTATTCATGCAAGGACATTATTTCTAAGCATTGTTTATAAAACTATAATAAATGTTAGACGTTCATTTTACCACAAAGATTTCTGTTTGTAATATGCAGACCATACAAGAATAAAGCATGAGAAAAGAGAAAGTGGAGGATGTTCAAAAGTTATTTGCAATGAGGATAACATAAACAAAGATTAATAAGTAATACATGGGGTTATTCAAAGGAGAAAGAAAAGAGAAAGAGCCTGGCAGAAAAGCATTAAGACATAAGCAAATGCTGCAAATTAGATAAGGTACTGTCAGCAAGTTAAAGATAGTAGAACAAGAAAGAGCATGGATAAAGGCTGTTCCTTGCCTCCAACTCCCAGCACCTTGCTGCTCAGTCATACTGTAATGTTTACATGGCAAGGCTGCCAATCATTTAGTGACAGAAAGAGACCACTTCAGATGTCTCTGCTCCATCATTCAACTGCACTGCTCTTCATACTCATGTTTAAAGAGCCGGCAGTGTGTATGTTTATAGACAAAGGCATAATGCCTAAGAAGTGGAGCAGTGCTTATGCAACATCACTGGAACAGAACAATTCTCTAAGAAGCGGTGGCATCTTTCATGCACACACTTCTGAAAAGGAGCAATTAAGAATCCTAGAATCGCTCTTCAGAGGGTAAGATAAGGAAGCTGTGGGACTGAAGACAGCACATCCAGTAGCTAGCAGCTTCTCTCCTTGTTTATCAGAGTATGGCCAATACGCCTGCCTGTGAAGTTAGAAGGACCAGATGTTGTTTGAGACACCAAGAAGAAGGTCCACCCTTTGGGTCAAGCTACCAAAAGAGTCACAGAGTCACACTCCAATAACTTATCATTAGCAGGAAAGGAAATCTCTTAAACTTGTTTTATCTAGTGTCAAAGAAACTGTATGTTTAAGACTCTACTAGAGACAATATTTTATTATTGCCAGTTGTATTTAATGCATTCGCTAGACTACCTGTGTGGGCTGAAGAAAAATAGAAACAGCCAATGAGTGAAAATGAGCAGATCAATTTCTCAAAGAGCTGAACAGCTCGCCTCCTTCATTATCGTTAGTAAAAAGGGAAAAGCTGCATTTCATATAGATGTGAGAAGGAAAAACAGAATCTGAAGGGGTAGAGGCCCTCCCCATGAATGCCAGAATAAAGAAGGCTTCGTACTGTTTAAGCAAATGCTCCCCTACTTCCATTAACTAGGGTTTGAAAGAAAAGATGATGTATCACTTGACATCCTGCATTCCCCTTAAAATAGGGGGTCTTATTACAGGTGCCCTGCTCTCCGGCACACAGATGAATCCAGATAAGAATGTCCTCGTCCCAGAAGAGCCAATAGAGGTACAGACCATAAGAGTTATTACATTACAGGTGTACCTTTTCTGTTATAGCAAATGATAAGCCTACAAAAAACCTGCTATGGTGAAGGAACCAGAGGGGAACTGACTGCTGCAGTGATTTCTTTGAGACCATGAGTGAATTTGAAAGGACACAAACTAAATTACTTTTAAAAACTTTTCTGCTGACAGTAGAAATTCTGGTGGCATAAACTGAATTGTAAAGTTCTGTCTGGTAGGCACCAGCAAGAATATCATGCCATATTTCACAGGTGATAGGCATTAATCATGAGCAATGAATGATGTAAAATGTCCACTGAGACTCTGTTTGTTAGAGAAGACACTTAGAGAAGCCTTGAGTTGCACATAAGATGAACAAACTGCCAGAGGGCACAAATGTCATAAAGCAATGGAGTAAATCTACACCATGGCATAACAAAACTTCATATGGCACAATAGGTCCACATCAGTCTTATGACTTGGCATTGCATTGCTATGAAGTAACTCTTAACATCCTGTAATACAAAGTAACAAATTCAATTGAAATGCTGAAAAAAAAGAGTTTTTAAAATGAGGAAAAATAAATAATAAATCTATTTTAAAAATAAGTAAATGAAAACCAGCAAGTGTTTTATCAATACATACAGATTTGCATCAGCCCAATATAGCTGCTGCTCTTCATAGTCCAGAGTAAGCCCATTTGGCCATACCAAATTAGTGCTCACAATAGCTGTTCTGAAGTTTCCTCCAAGTGTAGCTCGTTCTATCTTCGCATTTGAACTCCAGTCAGTCCAGTACATATACCTGTCAATAACATAATTACAAGATTATATTTTCAGCAAATAATGCTCACAAATCTCTTATTTGCTGAGGATATTTCCAACCTGGTGTCCCTCACTAAATTGTGCAGTACAAAACTTAGAGATTAAGAAGTTATTTTGGCCCACATTGATAAGAGAATCTTCTAGCAGGGATCATGGTGTCCACTGGAGTGAACTTCAGAAAAGTTTTTTCAGCACCCATGAAAGTTCAGTAAAGTCAGCTAATCTCTTTCTTACCTTTTCCATTTGAAATACAGTATAGCTAGTAATGAAATACAGTGTAAACATAGTAAAGTCCCCAGTTTCTCACTGAATATTTTGATACTGAAACAAGAATTCTTTTGAGGCCTCATGACATACAACAGAAAAAGGGAAAGATTGTGTAAGACTCTACATAAAGATCTCTTGATGTCCGTGCTATCTGAATATCATGATATTATATGCTTGAAGAAATCTTGATTTCAAAAAGTACCTTTTGTTTTTCTGCCTTGCACAGCAAATGAAGGATGGTTAGTTGCTTGACAAATGCCTTCTTTGAATATTGTTCTTATTTATGCTTAGTATCTGGCTCCAATTCTCACTAAGTAGAGCCTCATGCACTACACATACATAAAAGTTCCAAAAATCTTAGAAAAAAATTGAAATCTCTGAGGTTGACATCAGCTTAGAAAATTTAAACGTAAAGACTTGATCTAGGAAGGTTAGGCAAAACTGGAACTTAGGCCTCAGAACAGGAATTATCTGGCAGTCTTAATCTAAGTCTAAATTGTAGTATCACCTGCAGTTGAAATAAAGTATACAAAGTGCAAAACATACCCTCTGCAGGGATCTAAAACAATGGCTCTTGGTCGTGGAACCCGGGCAATCACTGTGCGGTTAGATCCATCCACAGCCATTGAGGTGATGGTCTGATTGAGATAGTCACTGTAGTAAACTCTGTTGTTGATCCAGTCAAAGGCTATGCCATCTGGAGTCCCCAGGTCTTAGATACATGCAAGCAAATACACACAAGTTTAGTATGGTTTCCTGAGATAATGCAATACTCTTCACCTATTCTAACGTGGCAACACCAATCTCCTTGAGATGCCACTAGGATCAATACAAATGGGTCCATTTAAAAAACTGAAGAACTGACACTTAAGAATTCAGGCAGTCCCATGTATGCGGTAGGGTTGCAAAGACCTTTTCCTCACATAGACCAAAGCTCTGGTTGCTGTTCTCCAAGAAGCAGGAACCATCCCTTGCTCCATAATACTAATTTACCATCTATAATTTATTACATACAATTTTATGCATATAATGATATTTAACCAGTTTTATCTTTCCATTTCACTGTGATCAAGATGAAATAAGAAGCTCAGGGAGAACAAGAATCAAAAGGAGCATTTCATTAACTATGTTAACTAAATAGTCTTCCCTGACTATTAGCATAAAAATATCCACAGAGCTAGTGATCGGTGCTGCAGTCCGTTTTTCTCAATATACAAATACTTTGTATCAAATTTCAGAGCACTTACCAGATGCAACTACAGTTGGAGAGCCAATTCCTGAGGAAATACTAACATAACTGATCCTTCCTGTCCTTGAAGGATAACTTTGTGTAAAATAGATTCGGTTGTTTATGCTGTCAAAATCCAGAGCCACTGCAGTTCTTAACACATTGACCGTGCGGAAGGGAGGACTGTGATTTTCAGGATCTAGGTGGATACTTCTGAGTGCATTCTCAAGAGCAAAAATCAGGTAATCATCAGTTGAAATGGAACATCTCTTGCCATCACTGCCTAGTGTTCCAAAAGCACAGCCACACTTGGGTGTCTGCAAGTCAGGCAGGGCAAAACACAGATGAAAACAGCCTCCATTATTGTCCAAACAAGGATTGTTGTTGACGTCAAGGGGTGAGCGCAACTGGAAATTACTGTTGTAAATGGTAACATCTCTTAGCCAATTAATGTTGTCTCGTATTACAGTTGGCTGATCAGTATTGCCTGGCTCCTTGCTGGCTTGGAAGATTTTTTTCAGGTTCCGATCCACCCAGATCATAGAATTTCCAAAGACAGTGATACCATAAGGAGTTGGATAGCGACTGCCATAACGCACAATTTCAATATCACCACCATCAGGCTGAATTCTTGCAATCATGTCTAAGGAATCATCCACCCAGTAAATGTAGCCATTGCTGTGATCAACGGCCAACCCACGAGGTGTAACAATACCCTCAGACACAAGAACTGTTCTGTTGGTGCAGTCAAGAAATGCACGTTCTATCTTCGGATTTTGCCCATAATCTGCCCAGAACAGATATCTGTTTTTTGGGTCAACTACTATGTGCCTTGGCATATCTGTGGTAGTTTTAAGCAGAACACGGCGGTAAGTTGTGTTTAAACGCAAAACTTCTATAAAAGTCTCTGTCAGGAATGCATTTGTAAAATAAAGATTTCCTGTATTTGAATTTAAAAAATACAAAAAAGAAGAGAAAAGCACCGAACATTAATATATACCATCAACATTTGAGAAACATGAGCTGATACAATACTGAACCATAACATGAACATCCATAAACTCCTCAGTAGCTGGAAGCGTAAGGTATTTGCCTACACTTTGAGGAATTAGAAGACAACTGACAATAGTATTTTTTTCTTAATTTAAGCCTTTGTCTTGCTTTCCCAACTACAAAGTCCATGCTACTGCACTTTATAGAGTAACTAAAGTACAGGAGATGATTATTATAAAACTCATCCTAATAAGCACATCAGTCAATAGAAGAACTTTTGCAACGTGTGTATAAAACAAAGGTATTAATGGCAATGGTCATGTACTTAGAGCTGATGAACACTTTCTGAACAGTTAATATTTTAATTGATTTCTCACACATTCAAATAGGAATAGAAAGTATAAGTGGGGAAATTGAAGTTCAAATAAAAGGAATTCTGCTTTTTTTTTTTTCCCCTGCTTTTCTTTTATGTGTAGGGTTTGTACAAAGCAATCTGAGGGTAATGAAGAGTCCTTTCTTGTTAACAATGTCATCAGGCAGCCTTCATGCACACTTCACTGGTACATGTTTTTCACTATGGTAGTAAAGTCTAGTAACAGGTACTATGAACACACAAACAAGAGATACTTAAATCTTAAAAGCATCATGAGAGAAAAGGTTCTATACACCTACTCTGATAAACTTTCATTTTTACACACACACACACACACACACATATATATATAAAAACATATATAAACATTCATTACTTCCAAGTCCATAGACACACAAGCTAGAATCATAGGGCTTCCATTCAAAATAGTTCCACTAGGATTTGTCTCTGTTAGTCTGAAAATTTTACTATCTGTAAAGAATAACATTCTCTTAAATTCAACTATGCTTACCTGCTACCCAGTCAATTGCAATGCCGCGGATCCCGTTTCTTCCTATTCCATTTGTAACAACATTTCTAAAATAAGAACCATCAGGTTTAATTTTACGTATTGCATTCTGAGAAGAGACTGTGCTACTGAAGTCACACCAGTAAATGAAACCAGAAGGCATGTGAACGTCCACATGAAGCGCATTTCGCCCTGAAATATTTTGAAAAGTAATAACTCATTATCTTTGATATAAACCAACTTATTTAAAACATGTGCTATGCCAGCAAGAAATGCCAAAATATTAGGCACTATAGTATAATATTCACATACCTCTTCCAGCCAATGGTACCATGGCTTCAGAGTGATCAGTTGTTTCTAAACTAAATCCTTTGATTGCAGAAAGCATAGAAACAACTACAAATGAACTGTATGGGGAACAGGTTCTGTTATCAGGATTCAGCTGAAAGCCGGTAGCACAGGCACAGGAGAATAATCCACCAGGTAAAGGGAGGCAAAGCTGTTGGCAAACTCCAATATTATTACTGCAGCCATTTGCAGAACCAGCAGAATCTGTGAAAGATGCACATGGCAAGCCATAAAAATATGAACTGTATCATCACAAACTTCCACAGGTACATAACCAAATTTTATACTTGCAGACTATTAACAATGTGGTGACAACATGTTAACACATAAGCTTTAGCAAAGGATTTGTTGGTTTCTTATCATCTAAGATCAATGAGGCCAAGAATCAGGTAAAATGGATATATATTGAAGCCAAAGTCACAAAATGTATTTAGCCAAAAATGCATTGATAATATTTTAGTAAAACTACATGTGCCAATTGATGCATTAACTGGATGGTGGAATAACTTTTTATAAAAACTAAGAAACTTCTGGCACCCCCCAAAACCTTAATTAAACCATTTCCTTTGAAAGAGGGATACCTTGTGACTCTGAGGGAAGTTTGAGTTTTCACAAGTTTTCACCCTAAAACGCTTCTTTAGCAAATACTTACTGTCTCTGTAATACACACGCAGACATTTCAGTCTCGGGACGTTATCCCTCAATACTACTTTGTTTGCTCCAGTGGACTTGTCAACTCGTTCAATAACTTCATAATCTCGATCAGTATAGTACAGAAAGGTATCATACACAGCAATTCCCCATGGATGAGAAAGATGAGCCACCAGAGTCACACGATTTGTGCCATCCACATTGCCTTTCTCAATCTAAGAAATCAGTTTAAAAACTTAATATTACATTTCTTATAATAAAAGGCCAACGTTACAATACAAAATTTAAATGCAACACATACCATAAAAACCTCTTCAATGCATGAGATTTTTTTATGTAGGAAGGAAAGGGTCAGCAGTATGCCAATAATGATTTCTAAGTTTTCATTCAAATTCATCATATATTTTTAGTGCTAATTAGTAACAATATTAATTCAGATTTCAGATTAATTTCAGAACTCTGTCATGCAATTCTCAGTTATACAAGTAAACTGAAGAAACTGAATTATTCAGGTGAACCAGAGAAGAAGAGATAGATGAACAGCTAAAAAAGAAATTATTTTTAAAGCATCTCCTACCACTCCTGTGCTTGTGACAGCCCAGTACAACTTCTGTTCCTTAATGTCAATAGTAATGAACTCTACATGGTCGAGGTTGCCAGTGAAGAGGGTCTGTATGCCTGATCCATCCATATTTGCACTGGCAATCTTTGCTGGGACTCCACTGTCAGTTCCCTGGTCTGTCCAATACAGCTTCCTATAACACATTATCACATCTGTTAGAAAAGCTGGAAACAGAGGTTAATGGATCAGAGTCACTTGAGTATATGCTTAAACAAATCTTCATTAGCCAAATACTTCTAGCATGTGCTGAACAAAGATCACTGTGAATGAGGCCACAATGAAAAATAGATCTTGTTCAGAAAATGAGAAAAATGTTTGTTCTCTTGAAAGAGAGAGGGATCTTGAAAAAGAAAAAATGCCTTTTTCTCTTTAAAAAGTGAGAAATACCTGTTAAATCATTTTTAGAAATCCACATCCTCCCCCTGTGTCATCCCACAAACTCAGTATTAGGACTATAATGAGAACACAGGACAATAATCATAATCCTGTTTCAGAGACGGCAGCAAAGTACCTGCAGTGGAGAATATGATCATGTGCAAAGAAAACAGCAGTTTTAGAAATTTACCCTCTTGCTGGATCAACTGTCAAACCAATTGGTGTGCCAGCTCCCACAGAGGTGCCATCATTAGTAATCAGTGTTCTTCTGTACATTACATCACCACGCAGCTTCAGAACCTATGCAGACATTGAACACATCAGAACATTTAATACAGAACTTGTGACAGATTTTAAGGAAGACTAAATCTGCAGGGACATGAAATTGCAGAAGGCTCTCTCAAATATTCTGAAGAAAAAGCACATTTTCTGCACTCTGAACATCTCCCTTCTATAACATGCACCCCTCAAATGAGCTGCTTGCAGCTTAGAACCTCCCTATGCTAAGAAATAAGCATCCTAGGTATAAAAGTAGTTAATCTTTCAGCTTCCAAAATGTCTCGAAAGTATTACAGGCTGAATGGTTTGATGGATGCTGATTGAGAAAGTATTTGATTTTGTTTGTTTAAATTAGTTGCTTCTTAATTTGCATGTATTTATGCTTTGGGACAAGGACATTAATGACTGGGCTTACTCACAGCCATTATTATATTACATATAGCTTACCCTCTTTTTCCCATCAGACTGCTAGTCTCCAGAAAGCTACACAATATTAAATCAAAGTATTTGGAAGCAGATCGTACTGCGTTTGATGGCAACATTCTTTTCCTTCACTATGAGAGGCACTGCAGTAGGATCATTGATTTGAAGTGAGAATAGTAATAATAACAGAGTAACTCTAGTGCTCAGAGAGGTTGTGTGTCAAACCACAGAAGTTTAATGACTTAAAGGGAGGAGAGGAGGGGAATTAAAAAAAAAAAATCTGTGAACAAATAAAGTTCCCAGAAAATACTGCTTTCGGTCTTTTTATCTATGCTCAATATTAGGTTTAAAAACATTACGAGATATTTTTCTACAGGCTGCTTACATTTTAAAATAAATCTATTTTCAACTTTTCACTGTAGAAGTATTACTAATTTCAACCTGTACATATAAAAGTGAAGAATCTAGGCTCTTACTTTCCAATTCTCGCTCTTAAATAATTACCTCAATTGACTGTGTCCCTGGGTTACTGTAATACAGGTTTGCAGATATCCAGTCCAATGCCAGACCAATAGGAGCACCAATAACAGCTGCTGGAGCAAAAACTGTCCTGTTGGTTCCATCTGACCTCACTCTGTGAATTTCACCCTTGAGAAAAACAATAACAGAAGTGTAAAAATGTCAAGGACAGAAAATGCTGTTTCATTCCAACTTCACATAACAATCCTTTCTTAGCAAGATGAAAATCCAGTAAAGAGAAATGTATTTGTATATGCTCAGTGCATAAACATGGTAAAAATATTATTGCACATCATAATTATCCAGTGTGAAGAGGCTTTACTGTTCACCAATCAAATTCTGATTGATAAAAATAAAATTGCTACATTTTATAAGGTTGAAGAGTATATAATTAAGCTATATACAGTAATACTTTTTAGATTTCTATTTCATTACCAGAAGATTTTACCAGGATACTTGAGTTAACCATCTTGAATATACCAGAAATCTAATAAAGAAAAAACAGTATTTTCTCCCTGCATACATATTTAGGAGCCAAATTTTTAATATGCTTAATAGCATGAATCAAGACTAAGATTATGTGTGCAGATTTCTTTATATGGGTAGCCCTAGAAATGATAACTTATGACTTGCAGATTCTACTCTATGCTATTAGCTGCAGTGCATGATGCTGAAACATCATATAAACAAGCACTGAACAGACAAGTCAGATAAAGGTCTGAAGTGGCTCCTTTAGCTGCCTTCCTGAGCTTTCTTCAGATTGCTAGTTTTACAAGAGCTCTGCAGAAGTCTCATATGAATATTTCACACCTGTACATCTGAAATACCAGCAGCTATCATACATTATTAAGCCTCTTGTGGAAGAGGTCAGTAGATTTAGGGAAGGTGTGAGCCAGTCTTGAAATCTCTTTCTCTCTCTTCACTAATCACTTCATTCTCCACTGATGCAGACACGCTGCTCCTGCCCTGGGAAGGACACTCTGTGCTGCAGGTTCCCAGGCGAGGTAGCACTAAGAGCCACCACTCCAGTTATTCACTGAGGCAACATGTACAGTAGATCTGTTCTGCTCTGGGATTTTGCTGAAAAGACAGAGAGGCACTGCCAACTCAAAAGGACAGAACATACAACACACCATTAGAGCCTGAACTTTGCATCACTTGAAGACAGAAGCTGTGCAGTTAATCCTAGCCCAGTCCAAGAATGGGCAAGGTAGGGGTACAGACAGGGCAGGCCCAGGCAATAAAAAACTTGTTGCAGTTGCCATCTCACAGAGAAAAAAGGTAGAATCAGCACTAGCAAAAGGATCCAGTGATCATTTGGTCCATGAATATTCTTAACTGATTGATTACCATGATGTACATGAGCCAACTATGTGTGCTTGCAGCCCAGAAGGCCAATCACATCCTAAGCTGCATCAAAAGAACCATGACCAGCAGATCAAGAGAGGTGATTTTGCCACTCTACTCTGCTCTGGTAAGACCTCACCTGGAGTACTGTTCTGGAGCCCTCAACATAGGAAGGACATGGGCCTGATGGAATAGGTGCAGAGGAGGGCCACAGAAATGATCAGGGAGCTAGAACATCTCTCCTACAAGGACAAGTTGAATGAGCTGGGGTGGTTCAGCCTGGAGAAGAGAAGGCTCCAGGGAGACCTAATAGCAGCCTTCCAGTACCTGAAGGAGGCCTACAAGAAGGCTGGAGAGTGACTGTTTACAAAGGTCTGTAGTGACAGGACAAGGGGTAATGGTTTTAAATTAGAGAAAAGTAGATTTAGATTGGATGTTAGGAACAAGTTCTTTACCAGTGGTGGAACACTGCAACAGGCTGACCAGGAAGGTAAGTTTAGGCCCCCATCCCTGGAGGTATTCAAGGTTAGGCTCAACAAGGCTCTGGACAACCTGATCTAGTGGAGGATGTCTCTGCTCACTACAGTGGGATTGAACTAGATGACCTTTAGAGGTCCCTTCCAACCCAAAGCATTCTATGATTCTATTAGTATACTATATGAATATCTTGGTGCAGAACTGAAAATGGTGTTTCAGAGAAGAATCAACATATCAGATGGCAAAAATCTAAATGAGAACTCCAGGACAAACTTACTGCTGGCTTAAGCAGGTAGAATTTCTTAGGCAGCAGTACAGTTCTGCTTGCTGAATCCTAACAATGGAGAGCTATTTACAACTTACCCTGTTCCTGAATTTCTAGGCCTACAGAAAAAAAAAGTAGCAAAGTGGAATAACTTTTGATATTGTATAAATCCTACTTTGAGAGCCTTATGGATGTTGAATAGTATTTATGACAGGCATTTTAAAGACAGTTAGGATTTCTCCTGTTCATTATTGACATTTACAATCAATAACCTATGGAACATGTCAGTTAATAAAAATAGTTTGTAAGTGGCCTTTCAAGCAGAATAGAGAGAAGACTGACCTCTGCTTCCTGAGTTTGTTTCAAACAAGATGATCAAGTTGATGGATGCTTAGCTGAGCTCTAATGACAGCTTCAAATTCTGCCAATACCAGCAGTGAAATTATAGCTACAAACTATGCAAATGTTTACAAATAAAACCCAAACATGCAATGGATAGAGCTAAACCAGGGTGTTAAGGAGAGGCCTTGTGGTAATGGACAAGCATTGCTATTAAGAAAATAGGCAGGTAAGCTTCTTTCATTAGTAACCAGCAAAATATCTTTTCTTCACTGAGTGAGCTACAACTGATACAGGTGTCTCAGGTCTGTTTCGGACCAACAGCAGCTCAAGGCCTGCAGGTCAGGTGTACAGATAGGGGGCGCAGCTTATAGTCACATTTGTCAAGCTGGAGCTCAAGACCTAACTAAAACAGAGAATTTACTCAGATTTTGCCTGCAGAGGCATCTGGTGTTTTGCTTGCCAGCTCTAGTATTGGATATATCACCCATGACGTCCTAAGAACTGTCCAATCTCTTGTAAATGTCAACCCCATGTGCTGGCTGAGATCTATCTAGAACATTTTTTCAGACTCTGCAGAGAATCAAATAGATTCCTGAATATTTATCTCATTCCTTGGGCAAAGGTTTTCTTAAATAGGCCTATTTAAATGGGAACTTCATGGGAATTAAGCATTCTAATTTTAAAAGAATAAATACTTAAATAAATAATTCCTTTATTAGCAAAACAGAAAATGTTTTAAAATTAGGGAAATGGATTGGGAAAAACAAACACCAAAAAAGCATAAATTTTGTGTGGATGAAAGTTTCTAAGAGTGAACACATATTGCTGAATTAGCGCTTTCCTACTACATCCATCTTATGGACTACCACCAATTTTGTTTTGAAGTGTCCATCTTGCAAAAATCAGGATTCTTTTTTGGGTTTTTTTTGGCAGCAAGTTAGCCTTAGAGAACATATAATTTCTCGCTTCACAAAAAAAGCATTAAAAGCACTTGATCAAATAATTAAAATCAACTATTCAAAATTAGTTTAAAATGGTTTTTAGGTCTATAACCCTCATGTGCTACCTGGAAACTGTTGTGACTTTGCAACCATTTTCTTCTATTTAAAGAAAAAAGATCCCTCTCTACTATTTCACCTCATTAAGTATATGTATGTATTTTCATTCTAATGATTAGTGCCATTGTGACCAAAGTAGCACTCCCATGGAGAAGTCTTCTGGCTGTGTTTGCAGAATTAAGTCCTAAGTCAAGAAGATATGAGAAAGAGTCGGATACAGCAAAGAGGGACTGAGCATGGTTCTGTCAATGCCTTTTCATATTCCCTGTTCATGCCTCTGACTAAGTCAGAAATAGCATTAGTCAAACATTTCAGCTGACAGAGATGAAAACTAGCTTAAAAAAAAAAGAGATGAAGCCACAATAAATCTTACTTGCAATGCTAATATATTTCAATCTGAACCACTATTTCAAAATAAAAATTCCTATTTTAAGGCATATTTTGAGCATAAATACTAACTTACCGGATTTTCAACCCAATAAATCATCTGTTCAGAGTCATCAAAGTCAACATCAACACCATTCTGAACTCCTGCTATTGGAACCATAGCATCATTTGTCTTCTCCTCAGGGTTCAGAGAAATTCCATAAATTATATTATCTCTTACAGCAATAAGGAAAGGGTGTTCAACTGTGAAAACATACAATGTAATTCAGAGTTGCTTCTGATTAAGTATATAGCATTACGATGTATTTCTCTTCTCCCATCCAAAATTTCCCAGATACTGAGAGAATGGCTGAATGTTACCAGTGATGTTTTGCAACCACTTACCAGTAAGTTTGTACCCTCACTACAAGTGAGGTTACCAGTTGTAATTGTAACAAAGTTTCAGCACAGTGCAGAGTGCATGTGCAAACAAATTCTGAGAAGGAACTTAGTAAGACAGGGTGGCTCATTGCTGGCCAATGGAAGAAGTACATTCACACAGCTGCTCTGATCAGCTTTTGCAAACCTCCGAGATCTGAAACCAGCATGACAGAGTCCTGAGGACTCTCCAGGACATGCCTGAGAGTGGTTCTAATGCCTAATTAACAGGACTCAGAAGCAAAGTACATCACAGCAGCAAATGCTGATTGTTATTATTAATTATAACTGCGCTACTGTGCTTTTTTGGATTACTTTTAGGTAAACTTAAATCTTATTAACAAAGGGCATCCAAGTGGGTGATCTGAGAAAATCCACTGTAAAGCTGTAGACAACCAACAACTTCATTTCTCATCATCTATAACGTAGGGGAATAGAATACCCTGAACACCAATTCCCCTCTTCCTTTTGCTTATGCCTTTGAAGAACAAATTCTAGACTCCTCTCTCCATAGGCACAGGCTACCTCTTGATAGTTCAAAGACTTTGTTTTTATTTTATTCACTGGCTGCTTAGTACATTTATATGAACTTTGCAGTGAAAAATTTTACAAGAAAACCCACAAAACAGAATCTTCACGTCTCAAAAAACATTCTTCATGCTCTCTCTGGCAGATGGAGCTATTTTTAAAATTTGTCATAAGATAAGGTATTGTTTTCCTCAGCATAAAAATCACATTTTGGCAAATAATTGCCTGTGAAATTCTTGGACTTCTTCCATATATTTTTCCCTAAAACTGTGGCAAGACAGTGCACTTTTATAAAATGTTTAGAAAGAACAATTAACATGAAATTGTTCCAATGCATACAAGACTTTGGAGTCATCATTCCTTTTCTAATTATACACAGTACAATACTATTGAATCTTGATGAAATACAGATAGATGAATTCTCTAGGCTAGACTTTTTGTACTTTAGAAATTTGATAGTCTCACTTAAACCAATTATAATCTACAGCTTTGTGTTTTGGGTTTTTGGGGGTGTTGTTGGTTTGGGTTTTAGTTGTTTGTGTTTTTTTTCTATTTGTTTTCTTTCAGTTTAACACCTCAGTCATGATTATTCCTCATTTGTATAATGGACAAAACAGTAAACCTGTTGAGCTATACAGATCCAAAATCTGTGTAGCTTTAACAGATAAACAGTAATATAACTTCTGCAGTTCTTTAACTTAATAGAGGGTTACATGACAAATTATAATCCATATAAAATTAATGCATTGTTATATTAAATATGCTAATTTACCATATTAATAAAATATTTTAATATACACAAATTCCTTATTTTGTTTCCAAGCCAGCTTGCTACATTACCAGCTATAATATCAACCTGAAATGCAGTTTAAAGTAAAATAATTGTCAAGGCAATTTTATAGTATTAGCATCCTTCATCTTCTGTAAAGCTAGAAATTATACAATCCTAGAATCAATGCCATTCCATGAACATGAAGTTAGCAGTATCATTGTTATGTAGAGACATTGGGCAACCAAATAAATGCAGCTCAGTTTGATCTTTCATCTGTGAGTTTATTCTGGCCTATTAAAGCAAACAATGTCAGCAAGGATAAGGATGAATAAGAAATATTAGAAAAAAAATCTGCAAATGCCTATTCCTCTGTAATCATTATCAATAATTAAATTTTTTATGGTTAAAAGGAATCAGCATGGTTTTTAATAACTTCTTTTTTCTGACATGCTGACCTTCAGCAAATATATTATTTTTTAAAATTGCCCAAATCTGTAAAACTAAAATACAAGCCCATATGGTTTAAAGTACACTTCACAGAAGGATATTCATATTTATCTCTTACATAATATATATTGAGCAATTATGTAATTTACAAAAGGGTCACAACTGTACCTAAGTAGATAAAGGGAATTTTGCAATATATGGAAAATAAAGGTTAAGAACTGTCACAAGCTCAATTCACTGGCAGAACTAGTTCAACCTTTTTACACACACATGCATCTGCTTCATCACTGCCATGTTGCATTCCTTTCATCCCTCTATAAGCCTACCCTTACTAAAACCAGTACAGATATCAAACTGCTATGTATCAAGCAGGAAAACAGTGTGAAATAAGCTTTAAATAGTTTTAAAAGAAAATGATCTTTTGACTGGCAGACATTGCTAGTGTTAGCTCATCCCAATGGTAATTTCTACTTAAATTTCATGGATTGAAGCTTCCTTATTAGGGAGGCACCAAAACACATTTTATATCTGTACAACAGATGGAAAAACTAATAATGAATGCTTCATCTGACAAAATCAACCTGGTTAAGTTCCTGGTCATAAACTGTCTGAAAAGGCTACATTATATTTACACATCACTGTTCAGAGAAATTTCAGTGGTACATTTTGATATGAAGTTTTGTTTGTAAAAGCTGCATCACCTCTAACATCTCTAGTTTTAGGCTGTGTTTTCAGACCTGCATTTGGCATGCTATTTTTTTCACGCTAGGGAGGAAAAATGCTCAAACTGTGAAGCTATGTTCTGAATTTCAAAATTTGTTCAGAGACAGAATTTGTTCTGAAGAGAATGATGAAGAACAGGAAGAGCATCTCTCCTGATTATGGGAAATCCAAAGATTATGACTTTTTAGCAAAATACAGGCTGAGAATGAGATAATCACTTCAAATATATACAACAGAATGTATACTAGAACTACTGATGCTATTTATCCTGAAGGACAAAAATGGCATAAGAAATGGGCATAAACTATGAAAAGACTATATTTGAACAGAAAATTAGAAGGTTTCCCAATACCAAAATTATAAGGTTTAGTGAGTTTTGGGGGCAAGAATCCAAAATAATATTAAACTGGAGCTTGACTGGTGAAAAGGAACATACAATATGGTAGTCAAGGACTAGAAGGAAAGAGACCTGAGTGACCAAGAAAGTCTCTTTTACTCATGCATCTTGACATTCTCACAACTGCCGGTCTTAGAAACAGGTTTCCAGGCTGAATGTTTATGACCAAAAGGACAACATTCTCTCAGTGCATGTTTTCATTTTTAGCTGACACTAAGCTCCTTCCAGATGTATTCCAACAGTAAAACTTTCAATGTAATGGGAAGTTTTAAAATGTGGCTTCTTTAAAGTGCTTAAAAGAAAATTGAGTTCATCCATTTTCCCCAAATGAAGCATCTGAATCTCTGACTGAGTTCTTCACAGAACCTGGAGCCAAACTTTTAGGCCAAATACATTCCATGCATCTTAAATGAAGTCTTCCTGGAATGGCCCTAAACTTTGATTTCATAAGCTGCAGGCCAGAGACCTGAAGCATGTGTTTTGCCTGACAGAGGGGATTTGATAGTGTCAGGTCTTTTTTTCTCATCTCTCATTATTATTGACATACCTCTAATGCAATTTCTGTTATCAGGAGAAAGCATCCATCCTGAAGGACAAGCACAGGAAAAGAAAAGTGGTCCAGATGAAGAAAGCAAGCAGAGGTGGCTACAGGGTGATGATGCACAAGAATTTATATCTAAAAAAAATAAAAATTAAAAAAAGTATTAGCAACTGTAACTACATGAGTGACGAGAAAGAATGCTCAATCTTACTGCTACTGATAGTACCCAGCACTAAATCAGTTTTGCTGTTTCCTTACAATTAAAATATTATTTCCAAGAAGCAGAAGCCATACAATACACTTTGTAACAGGATATGAATTTTTGTGTAAAATCGTTACCATTATCACAGTAATCTTTCAATTCTTTTGCACCATAGAACATCTTTAAATTCCTTTTCAAACTTTCCTTAACTGCACTAGGATGCTTGCAGGATTTGCAGTCTTCATTCATTATAATCCTTCTGGATTGGGGGTTGAATTATTTATTGAAGCTTCTTGGAGAAAACTGAAGATAAACAGGTGCCTACATCTCATTCAAAGGTAGTAGGAATTCAATTAATAATTTCTTGGGTCACTTTGAAACTGTCAGTCTAAGCTTGTGAAATGCAAAAAAAGACAGAAAATAAGGTCTCTACTCTGACTGCTATTATTGCTATTTAACCATTTAGATGCCTTCCACAAATTTGCTGCTAAGGAGAATGTTTCAGGATGAGTCATCTTCATAAAAAACAAAAATCAGATTTTGAGCATATCTTCAGCAGTTGCAGTAGGCTTTACTTTAAGAAGCTTGAGATTTCCAGGAAATTATGCAACTGTTCCTAATATGAAAACTAATAAGAACTGAAACCACATTAAAAAAAAGGACAATAAAGTAAGAGCATAAACTCAAACTGTAGGAAAATATTCTTCTCATCAGTGTAACAAATCCAAACTGTAGTTGGTGTACGATCTAATGATTTACAAAAAAACCAGAGTGAATGACTGTTTAATATTATAGGTGGAATTCCAGTAAGCAAGTAATGTCTTCATTTGTAAACCTGCTATTTTGCAAGTGCTTTATTCCTTTCCTCTCTGTCTAGACACAAAGTACAACAGACCATTTCTAAATGAAAAATCATTTAAAAATACTAATTTAATAAAATTAAGAAAAATAAACTATTTTCTCCACTAGTGGTAGAAATATTTTAAACCTTAGGTTGTAAAATAGACCTTCTTAAACCAGAACTATGATGACTGAACAAACTGCAGTGAGTGTTAAGTAGCTCTGAACATGATAACGTGATTGAGGAAGGCTATGTTCCAAAACAAATACAGCACTGAAATTACTAACTCCTTACTCTGATGCAAGTCTCTACTCTCCCCAGTATGAAACTTTTTGAGAGAAATCAAAATGTAAGTCATTTTAGTATTTATTAATCAGAAACACTACATGCACAAGAAATATAGCAAAAATATAATATTTTAAATTATTTTTTACAGTCTTTCAGCTGCAAAAAATCATCTCCATGATGAAAGGGAATACTAATAATAACAACAACAACAACAATAATAATTTCATTGTGTAAAATAATGCAACCGTTCATTCAGAGAAGGTTGATGACAGTAATCTTGTCTGAAAGAATGTTAACTACTAGCATACCTCGTGTGTTAACTGAGTCTCGTGTGCCACAGAGACAAATTTTAAAAATTAAAATGTTTTTTAAAATGTTCCAACTTCTTATAAAAGCATTCAAAACAAAGTGCCCCTATTAATTTGGGGGCAAGTTGTTATGCTTACATGCTGCCTAGGTTACTTTACCCAAACATCACTTCAGATAGGCTACTTTAGCAGGTTGGACAGACTGAAATGACCTTCATTTGCAAGCCAATAGTATGAATTTGCTTGTTTTAATCCAGTTCAATTGCTAACAAGACTGATTTCAGGAGTGCCTGTGCTCAATATTACTGCATGGCTTGTTTCCATAACTACCAAACTTGTTTTGCTGAACTTACCACTAGGTTGCCTTACAGGATGGACTGCCACAAGCCCCAAAGGCTGGTGAATGTTATAAATCATAACTGTCTGGTTTCCTCCATGCCATTTGTTGGCCCGAATTACTCGATTAGTATAGCGATCAGTCCAGTACACAAAATCTTCAAAGACAGTTAGAGCATGTGGATGCTGCAATATCTAAAATGCAAGGATGTTTACCACTTTAGTTCTGAAAATCTGATTATGTAAAGCTTGCAATGAAGTAACAGAGCTCGACAAAATGTAAAACAATAAGAAAAAAAAGCATACAAAATATCCTCTATTACCGGAAAACAAGACATTAATTACAGGGGAAATAAACATTGTTTTAAATGAAAATGCTAAATAGACCCTTTGAGATGTACAGTTCAAGGAAGCAACCCTAACTGCAGACAGAACACAGGGAAACAATGGATAAAGACCCAACTGTAGCTTTTCAAGGGCACAAATTATGGAACTGCCAAGACTATGTATCTCTGATAAGCTCTCCAATAATTTACCGTAGGGTCAAAGAAGGTGGCTTGTCTAAATTTCAAAAAACTAGGAGTCAGGCAAGAAAGACTGCACCAGCTCTTATTTCAGAAGAATTGTCTCTCTAAAGCCCCAAAGCTCAATTCTTGAAAACATATATGTGGTTATTTATACCAGCTTATGCATATCAGCTGAACTATTGTGCTGGTACCAGGATGGTGCTACAGGAGCACTTCATTGGGAAACAGACTGCAAAAGGCATGGGTCTTTATGAACTGCGCTGCATGAAGCAAGTCCTGAAAGCACAAACCCTTCACTGCTCTCAATAACAGTAGCAATCACCACTCACAGAAGGTGACCAGGGAAAGTTCTCACCATTTTTTAGTACTGTATTTGCCTACACCAAATGCAGCTAGTAGCAGCAGTGTTAAGATGTCATATTTAGACTTCATGAATGCAGTCCGTTGAAGATTTCTTGAGAGACCATGAAGAGAATATGCAATTCTTTTCCCAGATGTAAAAAGCAGCTAAAATACTTCATGTCTGCTTCATACAAGTATTTTGAAGAAAAATACATCCAAGTATGTGACAATGAAAACACATTTTTATGTACTACCAGCAAGGACATGGGAAAACAATGTTTGCTTATTAATGTCTTACCAGATCACTTGCAACCACCTGTCGCCTGTTGTTTCCATTGTAATCACAAAAGTCAATATAATCAAGATAAGCATCAGCAAAATATAGAAGCTTATTTGGGTAATCAATGGAGAGTCCGTTGGGCCAGTAGATTTTACTGTTAATAATCACTGTTCGCATTTTTCCATCCATGCTGGCTTTTTCAATTCTAGGGTTTTGGCCCCAGTCAGTCCAGAACATTACATGTGCACTGAAAAAAGTAAACTGTGGTTACCAATCTGAAAAGAAAACCAAATCCTATCTGCCTCTTGAGAAATGTTACATGAAAACTCACTATACAAAAATCAAAACCAATTTTTAAAGAAAAGTACCACACTATGATAATGTATTAAATTATTGATTTCAGCACTATGTTTACTTAAGATTGTACTATAATTCCTACTGTAAAAATTCTTTTAATACTGCTGCTGTTTTTATTTGCCAATAATAGCAGCATGTAGAAGCTATTGTCATCACTGGTTTTCAACACTGATTATAATCTTACTCTCTATTTGTTAAATAAGAATTTTATATGTGTTTACACTTTCATAGCCATGCATTATGTTAGAAGTGGTATAACTGAAGAGTGCCACATAGCTGACAGCAAATAAGAGTTCAAGGCAGTGAAGAGCTCAAAAACCAGTAAAAATTTGTACACAAACAGTTCAAATCATAACGTTCCATTTACCCCATGTCACTTGCTGTCTGAAATGGGAAGGTGCTTTTGTTGATAACATTAATATGGTACGGATAATTATGTTAGACTTGAGGCTATCAAGGAACTTGTTCTTTGCCAGACAGGCATACCACATTACATTTAATGTAAGTTTCTGGTATATCACCAACTGATAATGAAATATTAAATCAACTCTTCAAACATATAATTTTTAGAAATTTTCTTTTCTCTTGCACTCGTCCTTTACAATTACAGTACAATATGAGCATATCTCAATGACATTACATCATAAAACACATTTTTTTAAAACAAAACGTAAAAAAAACCCAAACAAAACTTACTCAATTCTGGGATCTAACACTAGTCCCCTTGGGTTTGTTATATTTTCACTAATCAGCACAGTCCTGTGGCTCCCATCCATTTTAGAGACTTCAATTGTTTCCAGAACAAAGTCTGTCCAGTAAAGATTGCGACCTACCCAATCCACTGCTATACTTTCCGTCACAGTGACACCACTGTCAAACACCTGTTTAACAACAAAAATTGGAGGCGGGAGGGAGTGGGGGGGCAGGGAGAGACACAACACAAACCAGTTGATACTAAATTTTTACCCTTTCCATTTGTATAGATATGAAAAATGAGGAAACAAATCTCCAACATTTTCTAGGTCTCTGATGTAGAATGAGTCACAAAGCATATAACCAAACACTCCTACTGACTTCTGTGAGTCTGTTGAAAAAGTTGACATCCAATACTGATGTTAACAAAGGACTTCTTGATAGCATTGTTTTCTTTTTCAAAAAGCTATATGAAATGTTGGCTTCATATATATAAACTGGTTTCACTTTGTCTTTATTATTGTTTTTACTATGTTGGGATTTCCCTCTTCCCCTTTGCTAACTGGAGATACAGTGTCATTTTCTTTCTGCAATGAAGAAACAAGAATAACTTAGCGAAACTTACTATTTTTCGGTCAGTTCCATTTTGACAAGCACTCCAAATTTTATCCTGTGTTGTATCGGACCAAAAAATACGATCTGTGACTGAATCAAAATCAATAGCCACAATATTGATCCCATCCCGAACCAGAGAATAAATACTGTGTGACTGAGAGGTGATATTGTCCACAACAATTTGGTTACGGCTTGCTACCAGCAAAAGAAGATTCCCAGACTCTGTCAAAGAAATTAAATAAAAAATCCCAATAAGGTATTCAACACTAATTCTGTAAGAAAATAAACACTGAGTAATTTGACATAGCTTCATAACATCAAAGCTATTGTACCTAGGTATACATATTGAAAGGACAAATTCAAATCAAGTCTTAAGATATTTTATTATACCTAGTATACATATCCTGATCGTATATTTACTTCAGCCTTTCTCCATCCTCTCTTCATCATTTACTCTTTCTACAAGACCACCTTTCCAAGTGTTGCATCTGAACTTCAAGTTGTCTTCTCCACTGCCCAATCAGTTTGCTGCTCCATTTCTCCATAAGCACTCTCAGCAACCAGCACTAATTCAACCCCCAAAGTTCTAAGTACCATCAGATATACTACTTAGCCTAGCTCTTCCTCCTTTTTAGCCAGCCTGCTCTTTTCCCCCTTTTTGATTACATAGGGACCAGGGAAGAGAATAAATAGATTACACAAAAGCCATAGGCTGCTGTTGTTAGATTGCTATGCAGCAGCTCACACTGAAAAACAGATGAAGATCAACTGAAGAGCAGCAACCATGTGATGGTTGCTCACACTGTTACAAACCATAAAGATAGCAATCTATGAGAAACTCCCTGTTAATAAGGGTCAACCTTATCTGCAGGTAAACTGCAAGTCTTCCACAACCTCAGTATATTTAGCCAGGAAACTTGTGGTAACAAATTCCACTATGGCTATGTGGCTCCTTCCTACTACTAACCAAGAGATATAGAACAGACAGGTTGTGTCAGTTTGTTTGCTCTTTAGAAATGAGCAAAGTATGGCACAGGCACGAGGCAAGTCTTGTGAAAGGCAGAGATTTAAATACTCTGAGAACATTAAAGGTTATAAACATCCAATTTTATACTATGGCTTACATGTGTGTGACTTCCTCCCCCCCCCCCCCAAGAATATTATTTTTGACCATTCCAGTGTTAAAAAATACACTGTTCATTTAAATATATTTCAAGAAATAGTTTCCAATTAACCCTCCACTCAAGGTCATCTGCATGAACAACTTTAAGTGGCTGTTTACATCAGCATTTTAAAAATAGAACAAAATGGCAAAGGTGGACATTTTGCAGACGCTGTTGAATTCATTCTATAGGCTAGTATCAATGTTCCTCACCTGCTGCTTTACAAGTCCTCCCATTGGTTTCTAAAATGTATCCCTCATCACAGTAACACCTAAAAGATCCTCTCTCATTGTAACAATGCTGACTACAGAAACCTGGAGGGTCACATTCATTAATATCTTCACAGGTCTTGGAGTCATTTGCAAGCTGGTATCCAACAGGACAGGTACACTGAGCTCCAAAGGGTCCTTGAATACATTCATGAGTGCAACCAGCATTGTTGTCAGAGCAGCTCTCCTGATCTGAAATGGGGTTGGTGAAGAGAAAAGCAGTTAACAAAAGCTTCTCCTGCTAAATTTTTTACTTTGCAGTTTCATTTCTAGCTGCTAAAACACGACTGCACAATCATCAGTTATGCAACTTGAGAGTCAGCTGAGGCTCTTATGAAAAATACAACACACAAAATGCACATAAAGGCAGGTAACAACAGAGTATGTATTACTAAATCCCATTAAATTAAATATAGAGAAATTTAGTGTACCACTCCAAACCTAAAACTGTATTAATAAACAAAGATTTTAAATAATTTATATTCATACCTGGCTGGGGTTCATCTGAGAATGTGCAATGATTAAGAAGGAGGAAAGAAGGAAAGAAAGGGAAAAGGTTATGCTTAAATCAATTTACAATCAACATAAATACAAATTCTGGCTACAAGTGAGCTTTTAGATAATTTTCATGATTTTTCAAGTTAGAAAAGAAAATATTAAGGGCTGAATCACATTTCATCTGAACTTGAAGCATACCATGCTTTAGTGAATGTGCTCAGAAACACAAAGCTCATTCCCATACTGCTATATAAATATGTATATTGAAGTCACATTTGAATTCAGAGCACAAGACTGGACCTAGCCAACATTCATCAGTCATCATTGTAGTCTCACTGCAAGCAAATCTCACACAGTAATTTGAGCTCTAATTGCAGCATGCTTACAATTTCTGCTGCACTAATTACAGTATGCCAAATATTCCATTTCTTTCTGAAGCCATCGCACACAGTAGGCTATAGTAGATGCTTGAACAGTAACTTACTGCACAATGGTGATTCATCAGCTCCATTAGGACAGTCAGCAGAATTATCACATACTTTGCTCAAATTCACACAGATACTGTGACCTGGACATTGCCACTGCCAGCTGGGGCATCGGAAGGGTTGAGTAGGACAATCTCTCTCATCACTCATATCCCTGCAGTCATTATCACCATCACAGATCCATGCTCGGTAGACACAGTTGCCATTATCACAGCGGAAAAGAGAGGGAGGACAGGTCCTGGCAGGACATCTATGATGTTCATCTGAGCCATCTGCACAGTCAAGATGGCCATCACATTCCCAGTTAGAAGGAACACAATTGCCATCTGATTGACACTGGAATTCATTCTGGTGGCACATCCCTGGTGGTCTTGTAGCTAAAACAATGACATTGAACAGTTCAGAAGTTGTTTCAGTTTTAGACAGAAGCAAAATCACTATGGTGAGTTCATCTCTTGCATAAGTAACTACATCTAAGAACTGTGTTGTTTTTAGATCAAGATATAGAATCAGTCAATCACCATTTCAGGATATGACCAATTTAACTCCTACTTTATAATATGAAGAATGCAACTCAACTATTGTTAATTTTTTTGAGCAAGCACATATTGAAATCTATGAATATGCCAAAAGCAATACAAAATTACTTACTGAAACTAGTTCTCACTGCCCTGTGTTGCAACCTTTTAACTAACTCAAATTACTGAAAGAAAAGTTTTGATCTAACTCTCATAGATACAAGGTTTTCAGTTTTCCAGATGAATAGACTCCTTCATTTTACTTTTAAGCTCTGACACCAAGATGCTAAGTAAAAACAAAACACTAAAGATTAAAAGGAATGCAGACTCCTTGCCAGAAAAATCTACTCTTGAACTGGACCTACTGTGTTTGAAATTTCTGCTCAGAAAAACAATTCACGGACAGGTGTTCCTAAAACAAATTTTCAAGTTTTAAGGACCGAAGTGCAAATTATTTGATATAGCAGCTAAAGGAATTTTTCTGAAGCATCATCTAATAACTGAAGTCTTTCTTTTAGCACTAATATACTCACGGCAGTCAGTCTCATCTGAGTGATCATTACAGTCAAAAACACCATCACACTGGTAGTAAGTGCTGATACACTGGTCTCCACTTAGACATTTAAACTCTGTGGCACTGCAGTTATATACTACAAAATAAATGGGAAGAAAAATGTTGATGTTACATATTTATTTTGCAGAGCTAGACTGCATAGGTCTACATTTTTTCTACAGGTGCCCAAGTCAGATATCACAGGAGGAGACGAAGTTCCACTGAAAAACATGATTTCCCTAGGACATGGAAAATGCAATGACCTTGGAATCTACAGAAAACAGAGGAAACTGATTTCAGCTTACTGAAAACAGCCTAGAGATCAAAGGGCTTGCTAAAATGCTAAAACAAGCATCACAAACAGGGGCAATTTACAGACAGGTTTATTATGCATTCTTCTGTCTTGGGGCTGGTAATAGGAGGTCACCAAAGACTCCTCAGGGGGCAAGAGTAAGGAAACCATAAAGAAAGGCTCGACAAACAAAGTTACACTTACTGCAATCATGCTCATCAGCACCATCTACACAGTCTTTGTCTCCATCACAGACATAAAACGGGTCAATACAGCGATGGTCCGGACACTGAAATTGCCTGGGTTCACAAGTACCTGTGAAAGCTATTAAGAATAACAAAACACAGATGTGTTTCTTTTCTGTCTTTTGAAATCAGCATAATACTGAAGCAGTAGAAAGAAAGACACTAACATTAACTTGCAGCACGTATGAGAGCAACTAGAAATCATACAAATTATAAGCACTAATGCATTAATATCAGGTAATTGTTTATTCATATGTAGGCTTGGACTCATGCAAAACAAACAGAAGATTTCAGTGGTAAATAACGCTAAAAAGAGTATATTAAAAACCCTACTGTCTTAGTTCTGGTAGAAACTTCCAGAATAGATCAGCTGACTACACCGTTAGTCATTACTGAGATCACTCAAATACTTCAGCTACTTTTTGCTGTAAATTCTAGTGGATGATATTATGCAGCACCACGCTTATAACTATCACAGTTTTTTTTAAACTATTTTCCTACATTCTACTTTGCTCTGTTAGTTTAAATTAGATTCGTTTCCCCCATCTTATGGACTGCAAAGTATTAGTCTAACCTATTAGTTTTTTCTTCTAATTTCATTTATCATCCTTACACCAAGAGACATATCTATGTAGGCATACACAGTTGTTTAAAAAACAAGAGACAGTTTTGGTACTCACTGCAGTTTTTTTCATCTGACCCATCACCACAGTCATTATCAGTATCACATAGCCAGATCCTAGGAATACATCTTCTATTATCACAGGTGAACTGGTTCACAGAGCATGAAGAGGGTCCTTGTGTAGGACAACGCAATTCATCACTGCCATCAAAACAGTCATTATGTTTATCACAACGCCAGCGACCTGGAATACACTGTCCACTGGCACAGGTAAAAGCTGATAAAGAACATGTATTGTCTAAATAAAAAAATAAAATAGAAAAAAAAAACAAACAGGAGATACTTTTATAAAGATTTCTAAAACTTTTCTTCCTTGCCAGAGTATTCAGTACATGTAGCATACTTACAGAATGTCTAAAATAATCATCAAATTCTAAAATGCAGATTGCTTAAAATGAAAATGTCTGTCATGCCAACATGCTGCAGAACTGAACAGAACACTTACAAGCTTTTCAAAACTGCAATAATCAATAAATATCCAAACTGTTAAGAACTTTTAGACAATCTATACAAGGGAAATAACCCCTTCAAGTAGCCATATGCTTTATATTTTCCTTTTCCCCAAAAGACATTCTAGTTATTATAAATTGTTCAATAATAAGAAAAAGACTTTATACTTTAGTCATATGAGTCAGTCCTATGCATTAAGGATCCTATTTTAATGGTACTATTTTCTGGGTTTGCGATTTAAAAGAAAGAACCAGCTCTAAAGAAAGAAGCACCAAATCATTTCCAAAATAAATAATCTCCAAGGATTTATCCTCAGATGCAACCCTAAAAAAACTTGAGGTTTATTTGAATAATATCAGACTGACCCATCAAATTTTATGAACTGCAAATAATAAATAATAAATGTAAATTACAGAGATTACTTACTTAAAGAACCACAGTTCTGTTCATCACTGTTATCATGGCAATCGTCAACACCATCACACTGATAGTACAGAGGTACACATCTTCCATTACCACAGGAAAATGAATAGGAGCCACACTGTAAGGTGGGTGGCTCATTGGATGGGTCTTCAACACATGTCAGCTGATTTGAAGCCAGCTTCATGCCATAAGGACAACCACAAACTCTCTGAAAATTTGGTACTGGGAAGCAGAAATGGCTGCAGTCTCCATTTGGATTTGTTCCTCTATTACAGTAGTTAGAACCTTGAAAAGTGATAGAGAACAATATCTGAAAACAGCTTGGGAACTATTAAAAATGTAGAGTAAAAGAATGCTTTTGGAGAGAAAAAAAAAAAACAACCAAACAAACAAAAAACCCAAACAAACAAAAAATCCAAACAGTTGCTTTAACAAATCCTAGTATTGCATACAGTGCAAGACAGGGTCAAGTTCACTGAGTAGGACAGTCAGTCACACATTCCACATACTCTTCACTGACACAAATGTTTATGGAAGCCAAGAACATACTACCAAAATTCATCTACTTTCTTGCCATTTTCAGCAACTGTCTGGAAACAAGCATACAACAAATGAGAACTGTTGTCTGAGCAAGGGTGGGAGATCTGATCCAATCTTTGGACCCCGAATAGGTGGTAAGCACACAGTTTAACCATATATTTGATAAGTGCATTGAATGTTTCACTAAATTAAACCAACAATCTCATATTACAGTTAGATCACAGAATTGCTTAGAACTCAGAAGTGAAGAGACTTCTGCACAGTAATTCCTTTAAGAGTACTTTAAGAATAAGTACTTTAGATTTACACAATTCATCAAAATATATACGTCCATTTAACTAAAACTTCAACCAGAAAAAGATAAATACAAGGTTGTAATTAGTGATACAATTACACAAAATAGACAAAAATTGAATCATAATTTCATTTTACAAGGTTAAATGAAGCAACAGAAGTGGTGGAGGAAAAGTACATGCAGTCACAAACCAGTGAAACACATAACACATGATCACAAATGCCTGTGCTGCCTCTTCTGCATGTCAGTTATGATTCAGGCCATTTCTAAAATTGAGAGTGGAAATCTGATATTTTGTCTCTTGTTTTCCATTCCATGTCTTTCATCTATACAACAGAAGAGCTCACCTATTTGGGAATGAGCATCGTATGCTTTAACATGCATAATGTTACTAATGCCTCTCCTAATAATAGTCATTTCTCCTCCATCAGACTTCCTCACACGAACTATTGCTCCAAGTCGCCAATCCGTGAAATAGGCATAACCTGTTTTGAAAGACATTTAACATGTAACAATTATAGAGCAACAATACATGAAAGATCAAGTATCATGAGAAAAAAAAAAATCACAATTTTTTTTCATGCAAGTTTAATAATTTTTTGTAACTGCTTCCTGAAAAAGACAAAAGGACTTTTATCACCAATACAGTCAAAGTCAGTCCTTCAGGCAATTGACTTCCAAGGCAATTTTAAAAGTCATTCAATTAAGATAACTTTCCAGAAAAATATTTTTTAAGACGTTTTTAGTCAAAACCAAAGGTGCTAGATGATGACATTTTTCTTCACAACACAAATCCAGTGATAAATTCTACATATAATTAATAAAATCCTGAAATTGCTGATCATCTCTAGGAGGTGATTTACCTTGCCTGGCCTTCAGAAGTAGCCCACCTTGGGCTTAGCGCAGCATCTCTGCCTTGTTGTGCTAAAAATTACCTGATCTGTCTCAAACAATTTAAACACAAATATACATAAAAACAGTTCTAAAAACAAACAAGAAGTACTAAATTACTTTTAATAGACATTTTCAACATTGCTTTCTTTAGGAAAAAGCAGTTATTACAAAAGGCCATATTATTTTATCTCACGTATTTACAGATCATCAAATGGAGAAAAAAAAAAAGGAAAAAAACCCCACAACACACTATGATAACAATAGATAATATTTTCCAATACCAGGCTTACCTCCAAAAATAGTAAGGCCAAATGGGTGAGTCATCTGAGTAATGCGTTCAAGAGTCCGTCTGTCCAGCCCATCAAATGTGCTGTGCTCAATTTTGTCAAAAAAGGCATCCACCCAATACAGCCTTAGAGAACTAGAAATAAGGAAAATGTTTCTTCAAATTACATATACAAGGTCTTCAATACAAACATGCCAGTGTGTGCAGCCTGACACAATTTCTCTATTTTCAATCCTTACCAGTTTAAAGGGAAAAACATACTTGCACAAAAAGCTTCTCTGTCTTCTGTGTTTTCCTTACCTCCAGTCAATGGCTAGGCCATTAGGCCAGCCTAGTGTTGTATTCACAATTGGCAAGGCATGGGATCCATCACTCCAAGCCCTCATGATTTTTGCAGGACGGAACCAATCTGTCCAGAATATATATCTGAAAGGACATGTATCAGAAGACACACAAAGTCAGTGATATCGTGTAATTAAACAGAGCAAACATCTGAACAGCTTTTACACTCTTCTTTGTACCACACCTTCATGCCGGTTTATGTTGAACTCTCCCCTTCCTTAGCTGGTAGTGATACCAATAATTAATATTTATCCTGTGTACAACAGATTCCAAAGATTTTGGAAGCACTTTGTTCCTTCAGTCATAAGGTATTTGTGACACTGTTAAAATGGTTATGGTTTTCATTTAAGTACTGACAAGGAGGAAAAATCAAGGAAAAAATGCTTCTTCCAGGTAATATAAAGAACTAAGCATGAATATTACAAAGAATTTTCCCCTGATCCTTTTGACTTAGGCCTATATTAAAAAACCTGAAGCTGTTATTAAATAACAGCAAATAATAAAGATTGGGTTACCAAAGGATCCAAGTTCAACACTATTTTTATGAGATTACTTCCAAAATAGTATACTGGGTTCTTGAACATGAAAATTCAGTATCTGAGAATTAAGAAATCTACTAGTATGGCAGTAGAAAGCTGAACTATGCTGTGAAAGAAACATTGTTTTGGCATGGCCAAACAATACAGAGTATCAAATTTGAAATTAAGCATTTCCATCAAAGAAAAGTAGGGCTTCATTTTTGGGGGCGTTTTGTACACAAAAATCACATATTGTAAGGTCTGTATCAAGCAAAAGCAGTAGTATCTAATATGTTTCAAATTAAGAAATTCGGATTAAAAAAAAAGAAACAAGGGCTGGCATTCTGGGAACTGAAAATATATTAAAAGTATTGAAAAAAATTATCTTTCAGCTATGAAAAACAGCTTTCTAATCTGACTGACATAAACAAACCAAAGTTCCTTTGCCTGCTTATCAACACATAGCAGTAAAAGAAGAAAAACAACTGGTTCTTTTTAAAGAGAATTCTTTTGAGTGTTTCTTTTATGTGAAATCTGTGTCACCTTGCTCTTTCCTTTGGGTGCTGAATTCCAGGCCAGAATAAAACAAACAAAATAAAGACATGAGAACTGACAAGAGATGGTGTTTTGAAAAAGAAACAAATCCATAGAGTCAAAATGAGATGTAAATCTAATCTCACCAATTCTGCTTAAAGCATTAATTTGTTTGTATAGTTTCAAGTGAAAATCAAAGCTAAACTTACCCAACGACAGGATGAACCACTATTGATCGAGGATTATTTAAATTCTGAACAATAGCTCTCCTAGATTTATCTGCCAGTCTCATCACACTAATGCTCCTGTATCGAGGGTCTGTCCAGTACAGATTCTTTGAGATCCAGTCAAAGGCCAAATCTTCAACACTTTCCACTCTATTAGCTGTAAGGATTTCTCTTCCTAGAATTTGTATCACATATAATGATTGTAAATACTTAGGAACAGAGAAAATATCATGAATACAGTATTCTGTTCACAAAAGTAGTGGGGGTGTTTTTTGCTGCAGGCAAAGGAGGTGTATGTTCAGGAGCACAAAACCAAGAGAGAAGAAATAAAAACTAGCCAAAGACAAGAGAAAAATCTGTTACTAAGTTCACATTGAGAGGAGTTTTACAATTGGAGGTCATAGAATCATAGAATCATAGAATCAAGAAGGCTGGAAGAGACCTCAAAGATCATCGAGTCCAACCTGTCACCCTAAACCTCATGACTATCTAAACCATGGCACCAAGTGCCACGTCCAATCCCCTCTTGAACACCTCCAGGGATGGTGACTCCACCACCTCCCTGGGCAGCACATTCCAATGGCCAACCACTCTCTCTGTGAAGAAATTTCTCCTCACCTCCAGCCTAAACCTCCCCTGGCGCAGCTTGAGACTGTGTCAGTAAGGTCAGTGCAGTAAGGACATCTTCTTCAACAGACAGACCTCACCAACATTTTGCATGGTAATATCTGCAGTCTACCCAAGGCAGCAAGCAAACTCAGAATACTATACACTGACTTATTCCATCATTATTATAAATTGGAAACATTCTTCACTATCACAAATGGGAATTAAAAAAAAAATCTCACACCCATAATGTTTTCTGTATTGCAGCATCATAACAAACATCCTGCTCTCCACACAGGGAAATTAAAAAGCAAAACTTAATTTCATACTGCTGAAAGGCATTAAACAGACTGTTGATGATGAACACTGCTTGTGAGAAGTGCCAAAAACATCCAGCTTATTTGTCAAAGAATAGGAAATTTTGATGAGCTTAATATGAGTTGAAGAAACATTTTTAACAACTATTTTCCAGATTACTCAAGTGGAACAGATTTATCTGTAGCTCTCACAATGTGACTTGGTTTTTGTTTTTTGGTTGTTTGGGGTTTTTTTTGCTTATTTTTAGAAATATACATTCTACTCTCCTCACCACAATTACTCTATAATTTCTAAGAATGATTCTCACCTGAACCATCGATTTTCTGCTTATATATCATGTCTCTACTTGTGTCTGAAAAAAAAATGGTGTCATCCTGAGCATAGAAGTCAATTCCAACAAAGTATGAAGGGCTCCCTGTTACAGGTATGATCACATCTTCCTGGGTGGAGAGATTAAATGGGATCCCCCGCACTGCCAGCTGGGATGAAAACAGCAAGAACTGCTGCACAGCTGCAAAAGAAAAAAATCAGACACAGTCCTCACATATTTACCAGGCAAGATAATTGAAAATTATCTAATTGCAAAACTCGATTTTCAATAGACAACACTAACAGCCTGGAAATGTAATAAAAACTAAAACAAAACAAAACAAAACAAAAACAAAAAACCACCTCAGAATACTAAGTTATATGGTCAAGGATTCCTCTTGCATTGTTACTGTGGTCCTAGTCCACCTTTACAGAAAACAGAAGTAGAAATCATCTTCTGTGCTCACCTCTTTACAATCATCTATACAAAAAAAAAAAAAACAACTCAGGCACTGTGGAACCACCATATAACCAGACCATACCTGAGCTAGCCAGATATATGCATGGCCAAATACTAAAGCTACAGACAATAGATCTGTCTTAATTTGCCAATAGATACACATGGTAAACCTCCCATCAATGCCAATTCTGCACTCAAACAGGAAGCAGCAGAATGCTGATGGAAACTCACAGTGCTAATGGAATAGTGTAATTTCCAACTGTAATGCATTTTCTTACCAACACAATGCCGTCCATCTACATGTAGATCAAAGCCCAGTATGCATCTACAGCGATAGCCTAGTCCATCGTTATCTGTTTTGTGGCTGAGAACACATATCTGTTCACATCCCCCATTGTTACTTCCACAAGGATTTCTCACTAGAAATTAATACAGATCGGATTACAATTTCATGTATTAACCTAATCATTAGCCTGATTTTCAGGATATTTTTCAACATTGACAATAAATCATGTGGACTCTGTGGGAATTACGTCATTCAGAAATTATAAGCCACCAGTTCTGCCTTGGAATGCAGCAAAATCACATCAAAGCTAACCAGCACTCAAGGTATTTAGCTCTGTACAGAGGTATTCAGCACACAGCACTAAGGCCGTATTCTGGGCTATGGTTTTCTGCATATAGATCTACTTCAGAATTGTATTTCACAGAATTCATTCACACTGGTAGCCTTTTTTAACTGCACTCTCACTTCAGTGTCAAAGAAAAGGCCCAAACACCAATACTGCTCATAAACACAAGTTTAACTCTTTCAAATATCACTACATTTAATAAATTCCTCCAATCTCAAATGTTACATTTGACAGTTCATTAGGTACAGGACCTGGATGAAACCACTATATGATAAAAACTAGTCTAGCTTTACAATACAAATGTACGTATTGTAATTATTAGCTTTTTATAGCAAAATAACAGTCTCATAATTTTTACCAACCTTTGGTAAGATAATTCCTAAACCTACCTTAATAATCTACTTATCTTACCATATGGCTGCCGGGCAGCATGGTAAACTGTCACTCCATAAGGTCTCAGTGAAGACTGGTAGATCACTTGAGGGTTAGATTCTGAAAACTTGTTAGCTTTCACCACTGCCATTTTGGTCCAATCAGTGAAATAAACATTGTGTTCAAATAAAGTGATTCCATACGGATGAGGAACCAGTGAGCCTCCATGAGCTATTGTTCTCCTGTTATAAAGATGGTTTTAAAATTATTTATGAAATATCTAGAAAATAAATTTATGAACAGAGGAAAGGATAGAGGATTATTAATTCATTCACTGCCTTTTGCTTCTACATAGAAGCTATCAAAATAAAAAAGAAAAAGATCAAATGAATTGAAGACATGAAGCTAAACATACAGGGTACATAAATATAGAAGACAGAGCAGTGAAAACAGAGCACTCCAAAGTGTGAGAAATTTCCACGAAAAACACAGCAATCAAAGACAACAAAGTCAAAAATGTACCAAAAGATTCACAATTACTTGGAGAAAACTACTTGGAGAAAGAGGCCAAACAGAGGAAGTCAAAGACATTGGTAGCAATTAGAAATATTCAAGAAAATTCGAATGTCAAAAAATTATGGCTGCAACAGACAATGGCCAAAAATAAATCTAATGTATGCAGTAAAAGGGAAAAAAAAAGAAAAAGAAACCAAACTAGCTTTCTTTATCTTGAACTAACCCCTCATGCAAAACCAAAGAAAACCAAATGCTAATAAACTGTATCTGTTCTATGCAAGATATTGTGACAATATTGTTCTACATAAATATGAAGAGATGGAGATATTTAAGACCTCAAACAATACATAAAAATAGCACCACATTATTATTATTTTCATGGATTCAAGAAGGAAGCTCTACAAACTCAGATAAATTCTACAGCTCCTGTCTAACAGTTCCCTAGGTGATTTATGTTCATGCTGCAGGCATGCAAGATGTGACACACGCGGACTGTAAGATGTATTTTAACATTCTTTGCAGACCGCCATTTCCTCTTGCTCACTTGCACAACATCTACAAGGTTTTGGTGTTGCTGTGAGTAGCAAGTTTTTATCTCCAAAATCCAGATATTTTACTGAAAACATTCTTGTTTTCCTAAATCTAGATAAAGAAACAAAGATACTGTCATAGGTTGGCATGTATGCCTTTAAAAACCCACAGAGTTGAGACCTCCAGGAGGTCCAGAGCATCCAGAGAATCCAGCCCAGTGGGTGGACACAGGAAATTCTGTTATTTCATCCCATAATGCCCTGCATCTCCAATATAAAACTGGCAGCACTAGCTGCCCCTGCCGCCCTTCCCCTCTTCCCTGCACCCTTCCTGACGGTGGCTCCCTTATCTCCTGTTTTGCTATGGGGGAGGGCTCTTTGGCCATGAGGCCTGCTAGTGGCCTGGGCCAAGCTAATTTTAAACTGTGTCATTATGGCCTGGTGCGGGTGGGGTGGGGGAGGGGGTGGGGGAGTGGGGCAGTAGCAGGGTAGGCCTGGGATTTTGGCCTTGTTGGAGGGAAGTTTGTAGAAGCTTTGGCCTAAAAAGGTTCCTGGATAGCCATGGCCTATGGATTTCTTTGTATTTGCTATGCTTTGCACAGTAGCACTGTAGTTTACGAATAACAATTCCATTTAGACTTCCAATAATATTCTGTATTCCTATCCAATCCTGCATGGAGTTTTTCTTTAACTACTTTAAGAGTAGTTGGAGAGCCTGTCTAGCTCCTTAAGCCAAGACAGATACCAGGCTTATTTTTACAATTTTGTAAATGAAAAAAATACATCGAGCAATAAACCTGTCAAATGAGCAGAGGACTGTTTTTCAAGTCAATATGTAGAAGGTATGCTGAAGGGGACATGAGTAACAGAGACTAATTGCAGATGCAGAGATAAGCAGACTTCTAAACACTATACTATAAACCCTGAAGGACTTCTTCTTGCTTGCTCTGATATAGCTTCCCCAGTACCACAACAGGGTAAGTGATGACTTAACTTCTGACAATGAAGATTTATAAAATGTAGGAGCATTTAAGACTCATTACACAAAGTGGTGTTTTGATATGGAATATTTCAAATAAATTCATTAATGAAAATGATGCAAAGAAGTTATGATGGAAGGCAGTGTCCATAATTTGAAAGTTAAAAAATACAAGTGCTATAAATAGCTATCCTGTAATGGTATAAAAAGTACATTATAATAAGAGTACAACAGGTATGGAAACTAGAAAAAGAACAAAGAATGATAGAAGAATTAAGAATTGTCTAGAAGTAGCATGACACCATAGATATCAAGGTGCACCGCATTCATTATATTGTAATGTTATCTCATTTTTGTTAGACAACTCTTTCTTTGAACTAGATACAAAATAATAAGTGTATCTGTAACTTCCAAGGAACAATCTCTCTCTTACCTTTGAAGCCCATCATAAGTTACAGTCTCAATGTAATCAAACCGGCTGTCAACCCAGTAAAGCCTCTTTGATACAATATCCAGAGTTATTCCAGCAGGCCAGCCTAATTTTGTTTTTATCAAATCCTGACGGTTTGTGCCATCCATGAAGGCTCTTTCCACTTTAGGATCACCAGACAGACTATCCCAGTCTGAGAAAAACAAATAACTATAAAGGAAAATACACAAACACAACAAAAAGTTCCATGTTTACTTCAGATTTTACAAACCCCTGACATTTTACATGGAATTTAAAACTACCACCCTTTCTGGGCAGAGCCAATTCTCAGCTATCATACTATGAAAACACATTTTTCATCTCTTGCCTAAGGAGTAATTTGCATTTTTTTTTCTAGAACAAATCTGGAGAGAAATATGCTTTCACCCACAAGACCTCAGAAACAATGAGCTTCCTTAGTAAAATACAGACTGCCCTAAATAAACCAGTGACAAATAGATACATCATGACAGCAGTAGTCACCACTATAAGTTGCATGAAATTCTCCTTCCTATTCTCTGAGGATCCAAGTTTTCATGGCTCATACATTTTTGAAACATACTGGGCTGAAAGAGACTAGTTTCCCTGGCCTCACTCCACCACTTGATATAGTAGGAGGTCTGCAGATGATATCATGATAGAAATCTTTCAGAATAACTTCTAGTCTTCTGCAGGGCAGCTCCACAGTGCCTCTGTTTTCAGAGCTGTTCATGCACACAAAAGCCATAAAACAGATTCCACACATTGGGAATAAAAGTAGTGCACAGCCACCCCATAACAATTCAAAGTGTAGAATACAGCAGAAGGATGTAAATGTTTAAAATATTTTTTTTTCTGATTCCAAAATTACCACCCTAGCCATTCCTAAGTTCTACTCCTTTTGCATGGGAATAAAGGACTTTCTGGCATTACCTGGCATGTACAACTTACCCAACAGTTGGATCCAGAGCTATTCCTCTAGGATTTCCAAGATTTTCAGCAATAAGAGTCACACGGTTTGTTCCATCCAAGTTAACCATATCTATTCTGTTCACACTGGTCTCGACCACATACAGTTTATTGTTAATCCAGTCCACTGCTAGATTTTCAGGTGTGTCAACTGAAATATTTAAAACTTCTTGGAGATCAGAGCCATCAATATTAATAGAAAAAACCTGAAAACAATACAAATATTGTCAGTGCCCACATGATGTTTTGCTAATCACATGACACGGGGCACTTGCCCTGTATCACCACATTGAGCACAGATCCACAACTGACCCCTACAAACAACCAACTTATCCACTGATCTATTCCTTAGCTTAAGGTTAGCTTGCCTTCAACTAGCATTTCTGCTGAAATGACAAAGTAGCAGACTACAACAGCCTTGTGCTTTAGCAAGCATGACAAATTACTGTATTAAAAAAAGAAAAAAAGTAGAAATAAAGTAACAGTTTATCTCACTTTCCTGGGATCTAGCAAAATTCAGTATTTTTGTTAAATGAAGACAAATGAACATGCCAGAGCAAAGCTCCCATCAATGCCCAGAAACAAAAGGGGGAGCTCTCACTGCATGAACTGCTAAGGAGAAATTGGAGAAAGGGAAAGCTCTCTCTCCTGACAGAAGTTCTCCCTTAGTTAAAGCTAATTTTAACAGCATCATACTCAAGAAGAAATTGTGTTGTTATCTTGCAAAAGAGCTCACAACTACATGAAGCAAGCAGTACATATACAGTAATTTTAGATATACAGTAATCATGCATCTATAACACTGAGTAATATGAAAAGCTAGGAATCATTATCCCTTTTTTGGAACAACAACATGAGATTTGGAATGTGTTTAAATGAAAATACAGATTACCACAAGTAAATATATGCAAGAAAAATAAGAGCAGAAATAATTATATCATTTTAAATATTCTCCAGGTCCAGGTAATAATAATCAAGCAAACCATTTAACTGTCTGTTCTGTTCTTTTGAAACCTTGTCAGTAAAAGAGCTTATGGACATTAGGTTAGCAAGCAACAGAGTAAATGAAATAAAGTTGACACAGAACACCACCCACAATTTTTTGTTTTAGTTTACATCTTAACCTCTTTAAAACAAAACAAAGACAACCAAAACTAAATCCCTTAGTAATACCTATATTTTAAGATATCAGACATACCAGGTGGAAATATGCATAATATAAGAAAATCCTTAATGCCACTGTTCTCCTGTCTCACGAAAGTTCAGGTATGACCCTGACTTAATTTAGCATTGTCAAGGCAATTGCAGTAGTAGAATGCTCTACGGTTAAAATTAAAATGCCAAAACTGTCAACAAGTCATAAATTTGGTATACAAATGCTGTCCTACTTGACAGTCACACAGAGTGGTTTCCAAGAGAACTAATGTGGCACTGTAGAAGAAACTGTATTTCACAGCTTGTGTGTAGACTTGGAATAATGACAGTGACACCAAATGGATCCATACATGGTGTCAGGAGGCATGGATTCTCCTTCAGTCTGCATCACAATCAACAGGAAGATGAAGATTGAGAAGTTTCAGCATTTGACCTAGAACTTTTTTTTGTTTCAATAAGGTAAACATATCCAAAAAGAACAAGGGCAATTTTCACAAGGGTCTCCAGACTGTTTTAAAAAATTTCTCTGATTTATCTTGAAGCTAAAATATTTCCTCTTAAAGAAAAAAACAAGTAGCAAAATATTGGCTTATTACACAAAATACCGTCAATATTTGTTATCCAAGCTCAATTACAGTGCCATTTGAAATATACAAAGAAATCTGATTTTTATCATCTTGGAAGGCACACAGTTTTTACATTTTAAATGATCATGTTTCAAAAAATTACCAAAAAAAATGTTTGGTTTTGAAAGAATGTCTACTATTTCTCTTAATTAGTTTTTTGGACTCTGTCTCAAGTAAAATTAAAGTTGCTCAAGACATTCCCATATAATAGGATTCTTTGTTCAATATGTCACATGTAATAGTATAGCTTGAAAAACGCAGTCATTAACATAAAAGATTTCAAGGAGCTTTTTTGTTAGAAAACAAAAATACAGCCAGCTTCTGCTCTCAAAAATGAAGGCCTATCAACACATTCTGAGTCTTGCAGTTCTCTACTTCCACATACACAAAAATATACTCTTCTTGAAATTTATACCCACCTTATCTTGTACTGTATCAGTCCAAAAGACTCTGTGCAGGTAAAAGTGAAAGTCCACTCCAACTGCAACCCCACGATTCTGCGACTGCATCAAAGTACGAAAACTTCTTCCATGGAGATCTCCAATCAGTAAATCACGGCCATTGGAAAAAATAATTGATGCCACACCAGCTGAAAGCAGGGGTGGCAAATACATGACTACTCGGCAGGCAAGGTATTTTGCAAATGGGCATTGAAATAAATACGCACTGGACACAAAGGTTTAAATAGATGCTCAGACTACAAACCGCATAAATGTTTCTGTGTGAGTACTCACTTGTTTTGATTTGCCTTTGCTTTCCAGACTTGGAGCAAATCAGGCAAGAATATGTTTTTAAAGCTATACCAGGTAAAACTTTTGCAAAACTCCTATGCATCTAAACTCAAAAAAACCCCATTCCTAATCTTCTGTTTCCTTGCTTTAGCTTCTCTAATCAAAGTATAAACTTTCCTAAGTTTATACTGCCTGGCAGGCAGGCCATATTTCTTTTATTATTTGTGTAGTGCTCTATCCTTTCTACCTTCTTCCTTCTCTCATCTCATCATAAAATCTTTTCTGTGTCATGCAACAGAAAAGAGATTCCAGTAAGTCTCTGAAGGAAAGGTCACTTTTCACTGTTGAAAGGCTTGGTGTAAGACTGACAAGAATGTATTTAGTCCAAATCCTATTCACCCTATATGTAAAATCCTCCCTAATCAGAGAAACTGATTTAGAGCAGGTATGAAATCCCCCCATTAAGATGGAAAATCAACACTTTTCAAACAACTCACTGACCCAAAAGTCACAGTAATTTGAATGGAAAGCTTCTTGTGAAAGATACAGAATTTTCCTGGGAAAGGAACAATCTTTTCCACTGCTGGCATAGGCATGTCTTAATGTAGTCAAGCATATTTCGTTAGCTCAAAAAATCCCTGTGTTTTGAGGACATAATTAGAAAATTGAGAGATAATTGCTCTGCAGACATGGCTGAAGAATGAAGGACGTGCAATGGAACTGGGCTGTTCCAGACTGCTAATGAGCTACAGTAAGCAGGGGCTCCCATCTCATGGAGTTCCTGCAGGCAGGAATACCTGTCTCATAGAAAAGCCTGTTAGGTCATTACATCTCCTCAAAGAAGGGCTTCACAGGGCCCTCTTTCAGAGGAGAACAGAAAGTGAACAGCCAGGAGCAGCTGCCTGCTCTTGGTGGGGACCCACACTGTGTGTGAAGTAAACATTCTTGCAGAGTTCAGATTCTGGGACACTAGAAGCTAGGAACATGGTTTTTTTCTCATAGGCAAGTACTTGAACTCACCATTGAACAAAATCATCTTCTTGCAAAGCAAAATCGTAGAACAATTAGTTTTCCACAGAGTGGGGTCAGGAAACTGCCTCCCACAGGAGCCAGACTATCTATTAAAGAGGACTCAAGCAATGACCTCCCAACGCTGCAGAAGTCAGAAATGCTGAGAAAGCAGTGAAGCCTAGAAGATACTGTTTTGAGGAGATGCAGCCCTGATGAGTCAGCTCCACTAGCATACAGGTGCCAGCAGTCTCTTGGTATTTGCTAATGTTCTGAATGTTGTCCTAACCTTAAGTCCTTAAGGCCAGAGTAAAGTTAAAATCAAACACAGCTGAGTAGCATGGCCATGCAAAGTGTCCCATTTTATCTAGCTCTAGCTATTAGTCAAAGAGCAGCAATAAACTTGCACTGCTGCACACCAACCTGAAGTGTTGGCCCGACAATGCCGATGATGCTCTAGGAAGTAACCTTCTACACAGTGGCACTGGTGATGTCCCACACGATCTTCACACAGCTGGTCACAGACACCCCACATTTTGCAATCATCAAAATCTGTCATATAAGTAAGGTATATTTATATACAATGCTTTGTATAAAAAGAATGTAATTGTATTTGGGAAGCTGCAAATTTGTCCTTTCTGCTTGCTTTGTATTTGTTTGCAAAACTGGCGTGGGAAAAGCAGTTTTGTAGGTTTTTTACAGATGTTTCAGTTTTCTATTTCTGGATAATAAAACAACTGAGGTTTGTTGCTAAGAGACCAACACACCCCCTCCCACCTCCACTCCCCCAAAAAACCAACCCACACCTGTTGGGAGAAAAGGAAAACTCATTGTACAGGATGTCATTGTCAACTTTTCACAATACAGAATATCTCTATGCAGTATTCTGCCTGCAAAAGAAGTGTACACTTTGCATACATATAGTTGTCTGGATTTAAGCCCACACTAAAAGGCTAGACCTACCTTTATGTTTGTGCAGTGCTCAAAGCAGTAAGTCTTGCTAAAAGGTGTTAGCTCAGACTTGATAACATGCTAACAAATGTCTGAATTCCAGTTACAATCTGACTGTGCACCAGAAAGTTACTCTATTTCCAGTTACTAAGATAAATCATTTCACAGAATCACAGAATGTTAGAGGTTGGAAGGGACCTCAAAAGATCGTCTAGTCCTACCCTCTGGCCAGAGCATACAGAAATGCATCCAGGCATTTTGGAGGAGGCTCCACAACCCCTCTGGGCAGCTTGTTCCAGTGTTTTGACACCCTCACAATGGAAAAGTTTTTCCTTATGTTTATGTGGAACTCCAGCTTGCCCCCACTGCCCCTTGTCCCATCACTGTATATCATTGAGAAGAGCCTGGTTCTTTCCTCCCAGCACTCACCCTTCTTTTTAAACATAATTTTGCCCTCAATGTCTTCAATGGTCTTACTGAAAGAGATCTTTATGACATGTCTCTGGGCTTTTTCTCTGGTACTATGCTGCACTCTTTTGCTGACTGTTGAGATTTTCTATTTGCCAATACATCCACCCATCTGAAACTTACCTACCTTCCTAGAAACCAATCTTTCCCAGTGAGCTGTGAGAAAGTACTAGATATCTGCAATCACTCCACTTACCAATACAAGTACGACTGTCATTGCTGCTTATTGTATATCCTGCAGGGCAATAACACATCCCTCCTGATGGAGAAGAATGACAGCGATACTGGCAACTCAGAGCAGCACAGTGTGATATGTCTAAATAAAATTGTTTAGAAATATGATTACACATAGTATCAGAAGAACAGCTTTTTGTCCTATTAATAATTACAAAGCTATACTCTTTTCTATGTCCACAATTTCATAAACAGCTTCTTAAGACATATCTACACAAGAAAGTATGTCAAATGCACCACATCTTTTTTTGGTTCCACAAGACCTACTTGTGAACAACATATCCTCCTGCTCAATCTATTGGCATATAACCTCATCATTTACTCTTTTATGCAGAAATAAAGCACTCTACTACATTATATTAAGGAGAATATTCATGTTAGTCCAATATATTATAATACATTGATTGGATTGCATCCATGAAGAAACTCTTCTTTATCCTTTTCTTTTCTGTCTTCTTTTTTCCTTCATCAATTTTCCTTTTCCTTGTACTACTACCTAGCAGAAAATTCAGTGATAGATTATCAACTTGTGATTGTAAAGCACTTCCTGATTTCCACATTCTTTTTTATCTTCCTTCTCCTCAATTTCTTCTGTTAAATGCTTTGAATTGCAGCCCATTTCTGATGTTACTACCAAACCACTCAGCAAAAGAAGGGGTAGTTTTTTACAAAAAGGATTAATTTCTGGATTTTGGGTTGGGTTTTTTGTGGTTTGTTTGGTTGGTTTGGTTTGTCTTGTTTTTTTGTTAGTTTGGCTTTTTTTGTGGTGTGGGTTTTTTTGCTTGGTTTGATTTTGTTGGTTATTGTTGGGGATTTTTTTCCCTGTCCTTCTATTCTGAAAGGAATGATTTTTTTAATAGGAGTTTTCCTCTTCCTAGAAATTAACAATATAAAATACTCTGATCCTGATTCTCAGAGGGAAATAATGTTCATGAGAGTGAAATTAACAGGAACCATTCATGCTCATTGCCTCCAACAGAAGAAAACCCAGTACTGGAGAAAAAGACATCCCAAGTGAAAAGTTATTTTTTAAAACTGTAAGTGACTTATTAAAGATTCTGGATGCACCAATTCAATCCCATGTTTAAATCAGTACACAACATTCCTTATTACTTACAAAAATGGAAAACAAGATATTTAAACAAAATGGCAAAAAACACCCCTTTCCCTGCCTTCTTGAACACATTTTAAACATGGAGAGTGAATTAAAATCCTTATTCATGACACTCCATGTAGAGCTTTACAAAAGGAATGGTCTGTTCTCACCATATGTAACTCCTTCAGACCACCCAGTCAAAAGAGTACCAACAAAAACTAAGCTTCCAAAGTTTCAGCCACGATTTAGGAGACAAACAATGAATGTAAGAACATATCACTGCTGATGTTTCTACTATTCTGTATATGCTTTTGATTCTGATACATACTGCAATGTCTGCCCGCAGTGATGTTAGTTTCATCTTCTCCTGCAGGGCAGTCTGCAGCTCCATCACACACTTTCCCAATTGGAATGCAATGCCCTGATCCAGGACAGGCCCACTCTCCTGGGTAGCATTCATCACGACCACTTTCTATGGAAAAGAGAAACAAGAACAATTAAGTATATTCTATGTAATACTTAGAATTTGTTCCCAACAGCTTCCCAAAGCATTTATATCCTCTATTATTCAGTTTTCTGGTTCTTGAACATAGCTGCAAAAGACAATAAAAGCAACATCATCTATACTTCACAGAATCACAGAATATTACAGGTTGGAAGGGACCATGAAAGGTCATTGAGTCCAACACCCCCGTGCAAGAGCAGGATCACCTAGAGCAGATCACACAGGAGCATATCCAGGCGGATTTTGAATGTCTCCAAAGAAGGATAGTCTACAACCTCCCTGGGCAGCCTGTTCCAGTGTTCTGTCACCCTCACAATGAAACATTTTTTCCTTGTGTTATGTGTGACCTCCTTTTCTCCTGCTTGCACCTGTTTCCTCTTGTCCTGTCATTGGACATCATTGAGAAGAGCCTGGCTCTGTCCTCCTGTCACTTGCCCTTTACATATGTATATACATTAATAAGGTCAGCCTCAGTCTCCTCTTCTCCAAGCTGAAGAGACTCAGATCCCTCTGCCTTTCTTCATAAGGGTGATGTTCCATTCCCTTAATCACCTTCATGGCTCTGCACTGGACTCTTTCAAGCAGTTCCCTGTCCTTGAACTGAGGGGCTTTTACCTTCAAAGTACAATTCAAACAATACTTGTGCAGACACATGAATCCTTTTAGTTTTCTGTGGTTTTAGAAACAGTAAAACCATTTAACTTTAATTGGTGCATCAAAAATGGTTTCAAAACATGCTAAGGAGAATAGGGCTCATCATAGCAAAGGCCATTTTCATTCATTAAATTTTCTGCTTCTTGCATGACAAGTCTTGGCAGTAACCGAATTATTCTCATTTTCAACCAATTGATTTTAATCATTAGAAGCCTCATGTCTCTTAACAGATGACCTGAAAAATCTCCACAGGAAAGAAAAAAAACAAACAAAAAAACAAGCTACCAAAAATGTAAGGGAAGATATAAAACCCATAAATTTTTCAAAAAACGTTGCTATGGGCTAAACTTAGTTTGCATCATACTCAGTATCACAGCAATAAATCTCTCACACAAAACAACAGAAAATACTTTTTAAGTTAAAAAAAAAAGAAACAGGTGAAGATAGAATTCTAAGATTTTCAAAGAATTAAAATGGGTTAGGAGTATCTTGATTTGCCCCAATTTCATAAAAGTAGCTTAGTGAGGTCTTCCCCTGCAAATGTCATCATTAGAAGTTAGCATTAGTATATACCACATCCTCTTTCATCTTCATTGTCTTCACAGTCATCATCTCCATCACATATCCAGCTTTGATGAATGCAACGGCCACTTGGGCAAGTGAAAAAGTTGCCTCTGCAGGTTGCATATGCTGAGGAAAGAAACATAAGAAAATCAAACTACTCTAAGTGACTAAAAGGTTAGAAATAGTAACGTTATGTCTTTGATAAAGAGTCACTTACAATCTCTTCTGAAAACTTGACCCAGTTCCACATCTTATCTATATTGTAAACACTGCTGGTTTGCTCTGGTGTTTGGTATGAACTTCATTTTAGAAGTCTCTGGTTCTTTACAGAAATGTAAGAGAGGGCTAAATGTCTCAATTAATTGTGTAACTAGATGCACAGCACCTTATTAACAAGGTTTCTAAAGGTAGACATGACATGGAGATGATACTCAATACCTCAGGAGGTAAAATATTTTAATGCCTTGTACTCAGAAGAATAGAGTACAAAAAACAACGAGCATTTATGGCAAAGTTCTCCATGGTTGGCATGCATCCCCTGAGGAGAGTTCTGAAACCTTTGCAGGTCCTCCAAAGGACAAGCATTGCCAAAGAGGAATATTCAGGGTGGGAGGTGGAATCATACTGGTGTGTGGTTTGGTAGGCTAGAACAACAAATGGCAACACATGGCCTTCTTGCAATGCAGAACAAAAAATTAACTTAAATCCCATAATCAATAAGAGACCTTTTTAAATATATGTTTCACACACGTGATAACTCCACACCTTGATCATGAGGAAAAGAAAATGAAAATTCCAGAAAAGGACCTTACATGAACATCTAAAGAACAACTATTTGTACAGTTATCTGTCTGTAAAGTTGTATAGTATAGTCACTGGGAATAATTCTGTAAGACCTAATCAAGCTGCTGAAAAATAAAAACGTGGAAAACAAATTTGGACAAAAAAAATAGCATGGTGTATCTAACTGTGATTTCAGAGTGAAGGAATTACCTTTGAGTCATGCTTAAATGAGGAAAATGACAAGATATGTGTTAAGAAGCAAACTGTCACTGAATGCAGCAAATACAAATAGTAACCACACACCCAGGTACTTAACTGCAAAGACAATCTGAGAAAAGGTCTATTAAAGTAGCACTATGATTTTCATCTTTCCATACAAATAACTCCCTGTAGAACATTGGCTAGCTTTTGATGGCTGTATAGCCAAGCAATCTATATTAGCTGCTATCAGCTTGAACCTGTGCGTTGTAAAACAGTTAGAAAGTTGAGGGTGTGAGGGTGCAACACAATAAATACAGAAAGAAACAAACAAAACAATAAACAGAGTCAACATACTGCAAGAGTTTTCATCACTCCTATCTCCACAGTCGTCATCATGGTCACAGATAAATGCTCGAGGAATGCATTCTCCATTAGCACACTGAAATTGCGTACTGGTACATCCATGTGCTGAAAAAGATTTTAGCACAGAAAGGCATACAGAAAATACATCCAAAACTTTAACTTCAAAAGAGGGTCTACAGAGCATATTTGTTTGGGATCACTCTGCATGTTGTACTTACTGCAATTAGCTTCATCAGAAGAATCTCTGCAATCAACTTTGCCATCACATCGCTGGCTTGCATTAAAACATGCTCCATTTGCACACGATAACTGTTCGCATCTTGGGTAGTCTACAATAAGAAGGCCTTCAGTATTAGCATGAATGTTAGAATACAGAGTATAAATTGTCACATATATCCAGTATTAACAGAATGCCTTGATTTAAATAAACAAACAAATACAAAACATCCTGCACTCCAACTGACAAAATCCATTTATCCAGCATACTCTCTCCTCCAACAGATATTTAAGAATGTCTTCTAGATAGATTCCACAAACCTTTGCAAGAAACAAGGGAAAAATAAGATGCCCTTCCACACCCCAATGATTTGTAACCCAGAGTTGGCAATATGACAGAAAGCAATGCAACATGAAAGGACAGCAAGCAGTGAATATTTGATTTACTTGAACCTCAGTTTTACACTTTATTAAAGGTGCTTAGGCAGAAAGGGAGGTTCTGAAATTTATAGTTTCTACATCTGTTTAGAATGGTCATGAATTCTCAGACACAGAGACTTCAGCTTTTTATGGTTTTGTTCTAATTAAGCCAAGGATGTTACACTTTCAAGTCCATTATCAACTTCAGGACCCCATTTTTTTATTACTCATTTTCCCCTTCCCAAAACAAAGATGATTTTGCAGAATGAATAGTTTTTCTGTTTCTGGCTGTTCTACTTGTGTAGATGACCTACAGGCCAAACCAAGCAATTATTTTAAACAACTTATAAACAGTTCTGAAACTACTTATGCATACAAGCAGTTAGTGAATTCAGTGGAACTATCCAACAAATTAAGCATGTGCACATGCTAGAGTTGAGCAGCAGAATATGAGATTAGTTTAGCTCATTGATATGTAGTTACTTATTCAGGCAAAGGGCAAGTATGAAAACAAGTAACTGCTACTTTTAGAGGTGAGATTCATTGGACCTTCACACCTATATGGAAACACAGGCAGATAAATCAACTCAAGAATAATCAAATTTCATTTTGTACCTTTTAGATTTTCAGTTTGAATTCTATCCCATTTTACTTCCATGCAAGTTAATAAAGCAGATAGAGCAGGCTGTCACTTAGGCACATATTCATTCATACTCTTGGAATTCAAAACATGGATTATAAAATTACTCAGGCAGAAATAAGAAAAGTTGCAGTTTTTCCAGGCAGCAGCAAAGTTTCACTTGCTTCTGCTATTCTATATATATCATCACATTCCCATGTCAATCACGTATGGAACAGGCTTCGTCTGAGTTGGAAGGGACCTTAATTATCATCTAGTTCCAACCCCCCTGCCATGGGCAGAGACATCTTCCACTTAACAGGTTGCTCAAAGCCCCAGTCTGTTCCAGTGCCTCACCACCCGCAATGGAACAAATCATAATAAAAATACCAAGAAGGGCAGTAAGTAAAGATGTTTTGAAGCCACTTCAATATACACATCCTAACTACACTAGTGGTTAACCAAAATGTGAGCAAACACTTCTTTTTCTTTGTTTTCTTTTCAAATATGCTCAGTGTACAGATTCTTTATTTTAATTATAGTTGCATAAGCAAGAACACGCTTTGGAAAGCCTGATGGAAATCAACTTAACTTTTAAACTCTGTATAGATAATCCCACTTTCAATTCCCCATCTAAACATCAATATTAGTAAATTGCAGTTCTGATCATAGCTTCCTTACTGATCTGAAAGGTATTTTTCATTGCATTGCACATTGTACTCTTTGTATCTTGCAGCATATTGTTTTAATAAAATGGTTCTGATTATTTGGGGTATTAATAACTAATATTAATGAACAATGGCAAAGCCGTGAGTTATGCCAAAAGTGGTAGCCGACACACTGCAGGGTTCAGAAACATTTGTGCCACCAGGACAATTTCACAGTAGCTGGGATAGCCATCCATACTTTTACAGGAGGAAAGGTACCAAAGATACCAAGCAAAAAAAGCTGAATTTTCTGAGAGTCAACCACTGTCTGACACTTTCGAACAGCTTCCAGCTAAGGCCCCTCTGGAAATCACACATTTGTGGCATTGTGTTTCTGGTGGACACCGCTCTTGAGAGAATGAAAGAAGACAAAACAGAAGTTCATAATAATACTAGGATATCTGAAAATGAAGGAGTGCCTGTCCTTGTCATCGTGAAAAGACAGGACTTAAACTCCCTTTCTTTCTCTCCAAAATTTAGAAAATATTATCAATGAATCAGCTAAATTCTATTCCCTGTCACCAAATGGAAAGTTCTAAATAGGAAAAGAGAGCCTGGACCTTTGCTGTGGGGAGGGCACAGCACCACCAAACCAGAAGATCTATACAATCTAGCTTAATGAAATGCTCTCCAGTGAAGAAACTCTGGAAAGTGAGTATCATGATATTTTGGGATTTAAAGGGGAACGTCTTGTATTAGTCACTGCATTTGGGGCTTGCACAATAAACATTTCCTAGCTTTAGTTTTTTTCTTTTTCAAAACAGATTTGTGTGCAAGAAATGGTCCCAGAGCAATTCATTTTGATTTTAACACTCACAGCTGTGCAAGAACTGATACTGAACAGCAAAGCTGATCATACTATCTCTGCTCTAGGGAGCATATGGAAAAAGTGTCAGCACTCTGTAAGTGACCTGGAACTATGTAAAAACTAAAGGAATTGGATTTTTTCTAAGTCTGTGGCAGAGGGATTAGAAAGAACTAAAAAGAACTTATTTTGCATCTAAGGAAGTCTGAACATACGAGTGAAAAGAGAGAATAATGAGATTAGAAAAGTAAAGGGACAGAAAAATACAAACTCTGTTTTCTTTCACCTTGCTTTTAACTGTGAAAAGCCTCCAACATGAGCACTGTTTCCCTTATCTTTTCCTCCCAAGAACATTTGGCTAATTATAGAAAACTGAAAAGAAGAGATCTATTCCTAGTCATCACAGTTCCTAGAAAATTATACAAGCTTTGTGAAAAAAGGGGAAATCCAGCTATGTTCATTCCAGTGCTCAGGAGGAAAGGAAGCTCTTCTTTCTCTTCTCTTTCTCTCAGGCATGTCTTTTTATTAGCCAAAGACTTCTCCACAATCTGTCTCCCTGTGGTATGCCAGCACTTCAGATGCAAGACATAAACAACTAGCAAACACCAGCACAAATGACAGATAAGGCACCTTACCCTTTGCAACACAAAAGCAGTTTTGGGGCAACAGTCACAAACACATTTAAATGGCATGTAGACAAGGAAGATGCTTGAAAGCTATGTCACAGGACTGTTAAATCCACATTATTTCAGTTTCTGCCTAACACTTCCATTCTGCATGCCGGAAATAAATCCATACAAAAACAGTAATAGGTAACAACTGAAACCAGTATTTGATTGAGCAGACACCAATTTCTGTCACACAGTCAGGAACTGCAACCTTCTGTAACCTTAACCCATGTTAGAAGGAGGAGAAAGAAAAAATAAGGGACAATTTCCTGCTTCAAAGTGTCATCCTTTTGTTGCAGTGTAATTTCAAAATACTTTACGAAATAAAACTAAGTAAAAGCCTTTCACTTACTGCCATGAGTCACCACCTCACAGTGGGCAAATCTTTGTCCAGACAGCTCATAGCTTATCAGAAATACTAGTAGGAGGACTTACCCTAAATCTAAGAGTACTATGCGAGTATATGACAGCAGGTAGTGTTCATAGAGATGAACTAGCAGATTGACCAGACCCTCATTCATGACCTTAATTCCTGATTTTGATCTGTGGCCACTCTGCTCTTTGGCAGCTTTCCTTAACTTGCTCCAGTTTTGCTTATTCCCTGTCCCAAACTCTCTCTGGTGGAGATGTTTTCTTCAGCCTGAGTTAATGCCTGTTACAGGTAATTGATCCAACATCAAGAACTTTAGCCTCTGTCTCTGGCCCTTTTCTTCCTTCTTGAATTGCATCCCTCAGATCTCTTCAGTTCTTGATCTTTATTTACTTTTAGCCTGATCTATGCAAATTCATCCCAGACCTAGCTTCCTATTTCCTGACACAACAGATATTTAGAGCAGCAAACAAGAGGCAGGAATTAACAGGTTAAGCAACCGACCCATGGCAGCCACTCAACATCAAAATTAGAATAAAAAAATAGAGAGTTTCTGGACCTGGACTCAGCCCATCAGACTCCAAAAATGCGTCTTTAAAATATTTCCCCTCTCTCCCTCATGGCTTCAGTGCAGTGCTCAGCTGCCACATCTGTATCCAAGAACGTCAAAGCAAAATGGATTTTGCAAATACAAAGCTAAGGCAGGAGACAGAATTCTACCTTGAGTTGAAAGAAATCAAGTACATAACAGAGAAAAGTGACACCAGTATTGGCTGCTTACTCTCAAAAAGTACTTGTTACCCAAAGTAATCTGCCATTTCATATGACATTTCAGAAGCTTTAAAATTAAAGTATTTGCTAGCTGCTGACTATTTAAAAAGCTGGAAAAACAACCTGATAAATGTATTTAAAGAAAATAAAGCTCCACAATTTTATGAAATTAAAATAGCTTCAATGCACTAATTACATGACCTGTAGCTGAAACATTGTTCTGATGTTTATCTTAGCCCCTGCATGGGTAGCTTTCCCTTACTGATAATCCCATTAGCAGTAAAATGGACTAAGGCTTTGAATCCCTTTGTTCTATTTTTTTTTCCACATTTTTCATTGCTGAGTTACTTTATACTGGTGACACCTTGCATTTGACTTGTTTCTTAAATAATGTAACTTATTCAGCAACAACCCTTTTATCTTCTTTACAATCTAAATCTGCTTCTAGACAAACCACTGGTAAGTTTATGCTTTATGCTCTGTGAAATAACAGAATTGGTTCTAAATAACTTTTTTCTTGCATTGTTCAGAGGTGTTTCATTTTTATTTATGAAACCTTTTAGTGTAAATTAAATAATAATGACAACGGAAAAGGTCACAATAATTATATTCCTCATTTTAACAATAATTATATTCCTCATATTTGTTTTTATCAGATAGAATGGAAAAGAAAATGGATAAAAGAGTGGGAAAAATTAATATTCAAAGCAAGTATTTGAATCTGCTTCAAAACAGTAAAATCTAGCATGCTAATCCCTACTGCTTGGTTAATCATAAAATCACCAAATCTTTAATTTTATCTTACAGCTTGTTTGAAGCTCCAGACCTGTCAAGGAAGAGAGGCAATTAAATTTGTCCAGCCTTTCTAGAAGGGTTTTGTTATTACATTCTTCTTGATTCTCTTGTCTTCAGCATCATCACATTTCTTTAAACTAGCCTGACACTCCTACTTTCAACGTTTCAAGTCACAGTCATTCTTCTGTCTTAGAGAGACTGTCAACACATATTCTAATAAACCAGAGTGGAGGCTGTTGATTGATACGAGGCAGTCCCTCTCTCTGGGGCTAAATCTGCTGCCTTCTCAACAATCATGGGGCCTACCGGCTGATGCAGCAATGACTCAGTTTCTCACACAGCAGTAAAGTTCTACTGTTAGAGGTATCTAGAGGCCCCTTTCCAAACTGCCTTTTTCAATTTACTTAGTACAGAATGCTAAACCAAAAATAAAATACTACTTCAATTTTCAAACATCACAGTGACTTCTAGTCTGAAGGAAGAATTTTAAGTATTGTATTTAGGATTCTGCTCCCATTTTGCCACAGATTTATTGCATTTATAATGATCACACCGTTTCACCTGGCTGTGCCACACTGTATGCAATGACTACTCACAGATTTCTTAGAGGTGCTGAGTAGTTCCTCCTTTTTAATTCACAGATAATGCATTTTTTAAACAATTCTTTTCTTCAGAATTTTTAAATGTGTTATAGATTTGCTAAATTAAGTTACCAATCTGTTTTCTTCCTCTAAACTTGAAGAGAAAAAATGGCAAGCTAGAGAAGATATTCCTCCAACAACCATAGGAATATTTTGGTTCCTGGGTTTTTGCCTTTTGTGCTGGTGACTTCAGAATTAGCTGTAGGTATATCATATGGAAAAGTTCCAAGCTGGCTGTCTCAGCAAGCTTTTATTGCAGAGTACCATATAATTCTAAATCACCTTTCATTGTACAGAGTGTACATTTTAGCCACTTGTGAGTCAAGGATGAAACACGCTAGCATCTGGCTGACCATGTAACATGCTGGTTTTCCTTTAGACAGCATGTACGCATGTCCTTTTTTCCTCTAACTGCTACTTTTAACTACATTTTCTTGCTTGCTTCTTTATCCATATCTTAGCATCCTAGCCTCTTCCCCACCTCTCGCCCCAGGTCTGGTTCTGAACAAAGTTTACAATTATGTCTTTTTCCCAAAGACACACTAAGTTCTAAAAGCTGGAATAGCAGCTCATATGTTACACATTACTCATGACAGGTAAAGCTTTTCCTTAATACTAACAGTGAAGACACATACTGTTAGACACTGTTGTGACTGTATTAGGCAAAAACATCTCTGAAAAAAATGGCTACTATTCTGTGGCCAGATGTCCTTTCCAGCAATATTCAGCCTAGACCAGGATCTAGGAAGGCTGTCACCAGTCAGGCAGCCTAACTCTGGGGAAGTTAAACTGAAAAAAACCTACCTGTCCATCTGCATTTTCTTGGCATAATATAAACTGCTAATGAGAATACAATATGGCCCAGTGCCAATTCACCTCCGCAAGAAACTGCAGTCTACAATACAAATGCTTTTGAAAGGGGCAAAGTCCCTCAAAGAAGTGATTCAGAGTCAATTTCTGCATTTCTATACAGGTCACTGTTATCACTTATTTAATAAGGAATATGCAAAAATAGTATGAAAAAAAAGGCAAAGTTAGCTCTGAGTCTCCCTAGGCTTTAACCTAGAGTCTCCCTAGGCTTTAACCTATTTAAGCACAGTTGCTTTTTTCCAGTGCATTATTAATCTTCCTCTGGACAATAACAAGAAGCCCTGATCCTATGTTAGCACTCTGTGTTTGAGGTCTGCGATAATGGATTTGTATCAGAACATCAGCTCTAATTCACAGAAGAATCTGAAATTACACTCTTATAACAAGAAACGTATTGTGGTCATCCTGTCCATCACCAGGCCCTTTAATCTTACAAATTTATTAAAATACCACCAAGAGATGAGATGAAACCAGATCTAGTGCTAAGAGCAAAGACTCACGGCAGGCTCTTTCATCTGTTCCATCAGTGCAGTCCTTCACTCGATCACACCAGTATGTGCTTGGGATACACTGCCCATTTGAACACGTGAACTGCTGACTTGAGCATGTTCTTCCAGCTGCAAGAAACAGGAACTCAACTAGTCTTTTCCAGCAATCAAGATTTTTTTATGCAGAAAAATATTTTCCCTCTTTCTTTTTACTCCATCCTTCCCACAAATATTAGTATAAGATGTTCTCTTCTTGTACCTTTGTGTACTCAAGGAGATTACAGAACACCTGATAAGTACATGGCAGATAACATAGCTCTATGAGGCCTTCCACAGCCTGCAAGGTCACTACTTCTCTCCACTGAAGGGATTGAGCTCTAGGTTAAAAATTACCTCCCTATAGTTATTCTGCCCAAAAGATTACATCACCAGTTCTCATTGTTTTAAAGTTTTCTCTGTTTACTGGGTGAAAAATCTGTCAGTAACTGCGAGTTACTTGGTCAGTTAGAATGCCACAATGTAAACACAGCAGAACTGGAGGTAAGGCACTGCATTCTAATACAGCAAGGGCCTCAACAGTCAGGAATATTTTACATTCATAACTAATGAAGGATCAAGAACGATTATGTCTCATCTCATGACAGCAGCGACAGTGAAAAGTAACCACATAAAACCATGCAATTCCACTACAGCTAAATTAGACTCTCTGTCCTTCTGAGGCAAATTAATTGAATCTCTGCAGATATAGCTGAAGGGTGACATTTCTGCTAACTTTTCCTCCCTTCTGCCAGCTGCGCATTTGTATCTTTCAAATTCCTGCTACATCTCAACACAGTCCCAGTCTATACACTGGTATCTGGTCTGCTGCTTTACAGGGTCTCTCTATTCCTTTTTCTGTCAGCAGTGTTCTCAAAGTAAGATCAGCTACTGGGACACTAGTGTCATGAGGAAAACCAAGAGTAAGACAGCAAAGTAAACCAAATTTGGTTTAATACTGCACGCATCCAGAGCTGTCAGCCATTTATGTCAGGGAAAATTTTTCATGTTTCAAGAAAGAAAAGCTTTTTCATGGTTCCAAAGCACAGAGATAAAAAGTTGCTTTAGAAGAATAAGGGCAAATACCAGGAGATGGCTCAAAACCAGCAGCAGCACAGTGCCTCTATAGTTACTAACACTTGTGATTAACTAGAACATGTTACAGTGAAGCAGTTCAAAAGTCAGCTCAGAGCTGTTGCTCCTTTTGCATTTTGTATCAACAGATTCCTTACTTAAAGCATAACCAGCAATTGCACTTGCAGCTTCCCAGACAAAGAGGGGAGCAAAAGGCAGTGAATCTTAGTTGTAATTTTTCTACCCTCAGAGGGAATAAGTATCAAGATACAAAAGCAACTTCTGGATACCAGAAGTAGTGGGAACGCGTTTCTTTAGCAAATTGCAACGCTTGTTCTTCCTGTCTTATACAATAATGCCGAGAATGTAATTTGGTGCAATAATCATCTCCAGACACTGTTCATCACTAAAGCAAGTTCTCTACTGTATGCAGCCCTTACACTGCTTAATCACAACATCTGAAAAATCAGAGTAATACATTTTATTATTATCAGTATTTACCTTGCAATTGACACTGAAAAGAAAAAAGAAAAAGCCTATGACTATGGCAGTCAGGCTGCTAAATGTTGTCTTTGCTCTCAAATATACAGAAAGCCTTAAATACTTCAGTTTAAAAGAGCAATTCAAACAAGATTATACAGTGTTTTGCATGTTAAACTGAAATACTAATAGTAATTATGTCCTAATAATGTAAGACTAGACTTTCACTCCATGCCAGGAATTTCTATCTTAATATGACAAAGAACAGCTCTGGTTGTTTTAAATAATTATACCATTTAGTAGCACCGCAGAAGATGGTACAAGAATCTTTAGTAATGTGTACTTCAGTTGGTTGATAATTCCTCCTTTTTTATATACATCTAAATTTCAACATTTTCCAGGAAGAAATGAACTTTTTTTGGTTTTGTAATTCTGAGGTGCCAGTGCGAATATTATCCTGCAATGAATAAAGTAGGGTTTTTTCTGTGCCTGAGAATATTTAGACATCAGAGTACAACATATATTTCACTATTTTTGGAAGTACTCAATTTTGTATCAACTACAAAACTAATGTGCATTGTATATTTTTCTGATTTTTTTTCCCTCTGTTTAATTAACAGAAACATCAGTAATTTTCAGATTGCAAGACCTGGAGATGTCTTCGTAGACATCTTTGGTGGTTTTTTATTGATTTTAGATGATTTCATTTCTAGAAACTACTTTAGAGAAACTCTTCTGATAAAAAAGCTCTGCTTAGAGCAGGATTGTTTCTGTATGTTCTAAATATACTGCTATGTAAATTACCTTATCTCACAAAGCTGGTGTAACATTAGAACTCAAATACTTACGACATTGTTGATGCTCATCTGAGCCATCTTCACAGTCTTCCTCATCATCACAAACCCATGAATGTGGGATACATTCACCATCCGTCTGACACTGAAACTGATTTCCCTCACAGGTAGGTTGTGCTAACAATGAAAAAAAATAGTAATTTCACAGATGTCTGAGAAAGAGCTTTCAAAGAGAATAATTAAACAAGGGGAAAGAAGACTTCAGGTTCAAGTGTCTATTGACTGTAACTTCCATTAAACACATGAAGCATTTGACAAACCAGAGAAATGGTCAGATGGGAAGGAGAAAGTGGGCCAAGCAGAAGGATACTTTAAAGGCAAAACTCCTGTGTAGGAATCTTCAGTTTGGTATCCTTCCCTAGAGACATGGGCTGCTCTAGAAGGCAAGTCACAGCAAAAGATTAAGGCTCTGAACAACACTCTTGGCAGAGCCTCTAGGTTTTTCCACTTAAGAGTCATGACAGTTTCTCTAGTAGGGGTCTGTCTGTTCAATTGCTCTCATGCTACCCCAAGTGCTCTATTCCTGGTAGGAAGAAGGTCTTCAATCAGAACTGCACTTATGCTTTGTTTACTTTGGTAATTGTGCTTGCATATCATTCTGTAAGCCCAATGTGTTTCTAGTTGACTTTACTGTAAAAACATGGTCCTGGGAAAAAAGATGAGTAAGACCAGCGTCCTGTTTACTGGACTGTGTTGTGCTACTGATTCCTCCCAGGAGTAATAACTAGGGGTGGAGTTAGCTGCTAAAACATTTATTTTGATCTTTCTCTGTAATGCCTATTTGAAAAGTAACAAGTTGAGCCAGGACCACAAAATTCATATTGTTCTGATGTGACCCTCACTTTTTCTTCATAAATTCAGAGGAGAGTCATGAGCTTATTTTGAAATATTAGTCACCAAATGAAACTGCATTATTAGACACTCACATTTGTTGAGAGATGACAAACTCAGGTTAGAAGCTTAGCAGTACATGGTTTTCTGAATACCAAGCCAATGTGATCAAGAAATATGACTTTTAAGCAAATTCTGCAATCATCTCAAAACAACTAATTCTTTTCTCCTCCAGTATTCATTCTTATACCACAGACACAGTTGAGAACACTGGGATCTCAGTATTTGTTATATTATAAAAAAGTTGCTCTATTGTTGTTTCACTTACGACAGCCAGCTTCATCTGTATCATCCGAGCAGTCTCTAGCCCCATCACACCTCCAGTCTGCAGGAATACACCGACCATTTCCACAACGGAACTGCCCCCGCTCACATCCTGTGGTAAAGTAGTGTAATAAGCAGGTTAGCAGTACCAGCACATCAAAACAGACAGTGTAGTCCATTCCTGTCAAACAACTGTAGTCTATTCATCACTTTATGGCACATAAAGGAGAGAATATTATATTACAATAATACATAAATATAAATAAGTATATAGATAAAAAAGATCTCTACACACCCAGCTGAAAAAAAACCAAACCAACAACAACAAAAAAACCCAGCTCTAAATCTTGTAGGACATTTCCCAACTAAATTGCTAGAAAATTCCCACAATTTTAATATTTGTATATTATACAAACAAAATCAAAAAAAGGGGGGCAATAACACAAATAACTCTCAGAGGAGCACCTATACTACAGAAACCTATTTAGCAGGAATGCGTCCATTTTAAATTCACAAGCAGCACAGACTTAAATAAAGGCAGGGCATAATTTTCCACATTATTTTGCAGGGTAAAGCATGCTAAACATTAGTCTTTCCCAGAGATGCTAAGGATTTAAGAAAAATACTAATAATCCCCTTAGCTGATGTGGAAATCATTTCAGCAGTGGCTGCTTCAAAGTATAGAATGACATAAGTTTTGTTTTGTTTTTAAATAATATCTTAAGATTTAAAATCTTTCCTCTGAAGTACAGGAAAGCATATCTTCAGACAACACTTTAATAGCAAATATTTTAAAAGAAATTAGGCTTTCAGACTTTTATGGCTGATCAAAAGATACCCTGCTGTCATTCCCTCCTGCTTGATCTACTAAGGATTAAAACCTGATAACGAATCATTCTTTCTCAGGTGTAAATGCAGCTGGATCAGGCCTTTATTAGAGTCGACTAAAGAAATCTCCATTCCAGTAGAAAAGATAAAATACACTGTTTGTGGCCTTTTGTTGTGACTACAGCCTCAATAAAAAAGGAGTGAACAGTTTTATAGATCCCTGAAACAATGAGCTATTAGTAGATGCAACAGAGCTGTTTCATGTTAATTTGTTGTCAGCACCTCACAGAAGGAAACACTGAAAAAAAATGACACAGTAGCAAAGGCCAACTCTGAAGAAAAAAATCCTGTTTCCTGATGTAATTAATTGTCTTATGATAAAAGTAGATCTTTCAATTATTCTGAGTGACTTGTCCAGAGAAGATAATCTCATGAAGCACAACCATCTACTTTTTGAATTCATGATGACATAATAGCACACTACTCTAACTTCCATGTAAAACCAGGCATATCAACACTGTCAAGTAAACACAGTTAAGTGATCTGTTCCTAAGGGATATAGGCAAGCTACTTTATGCAAGGAATGTTCAAATCTGATTGTCTGGTAGTGACATCCTGATTTATAATGTATCCTGCAAATGGTCAAAAACTTCACTTGGATAAATGGTGGTACGGAGTGGTACAGGAGTATGTTCACCCAAATACCTTCTATAGACTAATGCATGATGGTGGTTGGTGGTGCAGGTCTGGGGTTGGTGGTGCAGGTTTCTTATCAACTACCTTTAAAACACAACAACCTCCCTTTCAAAAATGCCCTGAAGGAATGTACAAGTTCACTCTGGAATCCCAGGCCTTCTCACTAAAGGTTTTTGCCCTACAAAGCAACATTTCCATATGAGATTAGCAGTTAAAGCTCTAATAAGCATGGCACATAAACCATAATTTATCAGTTGGAATTACTATACAAAAGCAAATAATACATATGCCTGTCTATTTAATATATTATTGCTATTCAAAATCATTGGAATATTCATAGCCACTTCATTAAAAAGAAGTTACAATACAGAATTAAAATCTGTGTGTGCTTGATTAGAACTTCTAATAAAACATATGCTTATAAACAAGCAATATGAGCAATTTGCACTTTATTTCTCAATGATAGTCAAAAAAGTTCCTAGCATTATGTGCAACACTGCTAATTTGCCTATCTTGTATTAAGTTACTATAGTTAAACATACCCCTAAAGTGATAAAAAGGAAGAGATAACACTGAGAAACATTTAGAAAGCATGAGAAATGTAACTGAATGTTAACAGAAAACCTGCAAACCAGGCAGTTCTCCTACACTCTAATATTTTGCAGAATTACAGTTTCAAGTTGCTCACACCTACATGCAGTAAGCACTGTGTCAACATCCATTATTACAATTCTTCAGCAGACCTGTTGTAATTCCTTTAATTATGGCATTAGGCTTTGCAAATGTTATCTTGAATGCTTACTTATAACTAAAGGCAAAGAGCTCTGAAACTCATAAAAATATGCAAGACTGATGCTTCATTTTTCACTTTCAACAATTTTTAGAACAAAGAATATTATGTAGTAGATGCTTGTGTTTATTTATTAAAAAGACAGCCTTTGAAAGTAAGTAATATGGAAGAAGTTATTTGCAGTATTCAAGGGCACCTCTCACCAAGGTCCTAAAAGGCTTGTGTTCCAACTGTAAACAAAAACAATTCTAACTTTGATAAAGGAGAAAGTAATCATGGGAAAATGCATGATTACAAAATTACTGCTACAAATATCCAAGAAAAATACCCAAAATGAAAGAGAAAGAAAGAGAAATAATCACATCAGCAATAACCAGGCTTGTCCCTATAGGTAGCAATAAAGACCATTTTCTCAAAACTCAAATTTACATATTCTGTTAAAACCAGAAACTTCTGAAATTTGAAGAATTGTGATTTAGTTACTAAGAATTTCATTGTAAACAGTACTAAATTAAGCTAAAATGTTACAGGGATTACTCACTGACTAATAATGATCCACAGAGGAAGCTACATGGAGACCTAAAGGAATATTTCCATCACCCCATGCTATGCAACATGAACCTGAAGGATTAGTCATTACTAATTTTTTGAAAGGTTTTGTTTTCAATAGGAACTTTTCTTTAAATGGTGAGGAGGGTCATGAATTAGACATTACCAAAATTAATATTAATGAGCTAATTTCCATATAAGTTCTGACAGATACTGATAAAACCAGACATCTCTTTCAGGCAAGCAGAATCCTATTAGCAAAATTCCCAGTGAAAATAACCACTGAATTTAAAACAAGCAGTAAAACAATTAGTCTTCACTATCATGCTTAAAATTTGCTAACAGAAAAAGAATCTAGGTGATTTTTGAAAGTTCAAAATTCAGAACAAAGTTTTGGTGCTTTTTTGGTGTCACTCTACTTTTATTGTAATTCAGTTTTAGTCTTTTGACTGTTATGAAAGCACTGCTAAAATACAGACTAAAAATGCATGGCAGCCCTTATGAATCACACCAGAACATATATAAAGAAGAATCTCTGGGCATTAACAAAAATAATTTTGAATTATAAGAGCTGTGTCAACTGCTCAATATTCAGGAAAACATCAAGGGGAAAAAAAAAATATATATATAACATTTTTAATCCAAGCCAATCTGGTACAGAAAAATACAAACTGAAAATCAGAAACATCACTGGGAAAATACAGCTCAAAGCACTATTTCTAAACTTCTTGCTATACTTACTGTCTTTGGATTTTATGCTAACTTTGTCCCTAGACTTTCTGTGGTTCTGTGTCTGGGATTGTCTTATAAGAGACTCCTGAATGGATGTTCAAGATTCACAGTTTGCTCAGGTGAAAACAAGAAGGCTAATATTGCTGGCTCTGGGTAAGCTACTTGCATAAAGATTATGCCAGATAGTCAATTTACACTGGAATAAAGCAACATAGTGGTGATTTAGTTAGAACAAAGGTTGAACACAACACTAACCTAATTAATGAAAGACTGGGGGGTTGCTCTTAATAGATCTCTTAACCAAATGAAATAACACAATACAAACACTATTCAATACAATTTCCTTATGTTCTACCCACAAGTGTTGCCTGCATAGAAGTGGAGCATCCTAAAGCTAAACTACCACCAAAGACAAACCCCACTGCCACTAGAGGATGGTAGTCAACCTTCACACCACTAATGAATGCTACACAAAGGCACATGAAGTCTTCCGGAACTCCAGCAGAACAGAGAGGTTAATAGCTTCAGGCATTTCACAGCAGACTGGTTTAACCCATAAGGCTACACTCTTCAAAAGGAAGGCAGCCCATTACACCCTCTCCATGTCTGCTGTGCTTCATTTCCCCCAATAGGTTTGTGCGGAAATACTTGAGAACTAAAGCTTAAAACCAACCCTCTTGTATTAAAACTAGAATGTTATGTTTGGTTTTAATGGAAACCAATACTGCCTTATTCTCTGCCACTCTTTGCATTACTTCAGACTCCGTTCAGTTCCTCTCTGAAAAGTTCTAATCTTTTCTAATTCTTTTCATGCATTTTCTACCTGTCCATTCAACCTTGAAGCTCCTCACACTTTTAACTCTGTCTACAAATCTTTTGAATTGCATTGGCCATCCACAGATTAAGAGCAGCATGACTGTTCTGACTATACAGAATAGGCCAAAACCCCTCATTCCTCCTTTCTTCCTCACACTTACAATTCCTTTAAGAACTGCTAACATTCCTTCAACAGTTAAATTTGATTTCAAGTCATAAAGAATGTATTAAGCCCAGGGCAGATTGTACCACTTAAACTGGCCACTCAAAAATTAAACTTGCACTGCTGCAATTACTTCAGGAATAATCTCAACAGACTTTTTGTGTTTAAAAAAAGAGTAACATTCTTTAAGGCGATATTTTTTCAACTCAACAGTTTCCCTTCTAGTACATTTGCAGTTCTTCAACAAAAACAGTGCAAACAAAATGCACAGCACAAGCTCCTTTTCCACATACATTTCACAAAAAGAAAAATAAGTGACCAGCTCTCTTTTATCCCTTTCTGCCTTCCAATAAAAGATACACTTTGTTCCCATCCAGTGCCCTAACAGAACAGCCCACTCTGCTGGCCTTGCAGATAGAAGAATCCCAGAAAACCAACTTTCCATACAGTTTGATGTCAGAATTTTCCTTAGCTTAATTGCACGTCAAATGGCCTGAGGTTTTGGAATGCTCAGGGAGGGGAAGCTGAACCTCTAGAAATTCCTTCTCTGTTCACACTAATGAAGGAAGAAGTAAAATCCATAGCTCAGGAAAAATTTTTGCTTATTATTGTAAAATGTCCTGTGATACTGGAAAGTAGTATGTCTCTAGTGATTATAGTAGGCAAATGAATAATTATTTAAAACACAAAGAAAAGCATTCTGATAAAATTATACTAAATTTCATGTACCTTGACAATATATTTAACTTTTGGTCTTTCTACATTCTGTAAACTCCATTATATTCAATACAAACTATTCAGATTAAAAATAATAAAATAAAATAAAATAAAATAAAATAAAATAAAATAAAATAAACATTATAGAAAGCAGTACAAGATTTATCCAGTATTTGAGAGCTTGAATCAGAACATTTTCTGTACCTGCATGTCTCTCAACTGGATTATATTAGAGAAATAACTTTGACAACATCAATAAAAAGACAATATAAACATCAGTCTGCACTTCATATGACTGCAAGATATGTGTATATAGATTGATAGGTGGATAGGTGACTAGTCAAGGAACAACCTGGAGCTGAAGAGCTGTAGTGCCAGAGAAACAGAATTAAAACATTAATAGGGAAGTATATGATTTCTGTTACTGAATTATCATCCAATTACCTATTATAATGAGATAATTAGTAGTAAACCAGCATCTACTCAGTAGTTGATGAAGGACTCGTTGCACCTTTTACTGTACAAACACTCAACAAGAAGAAGGGTTATACCCTTGGTAGTTTGCAGTATAAAAGACACTTGAACTCACCTCAGCACCTCCATGTCAACAAGCCAAGGCCACACAGAATCATAGATTTGTTAGGGCTGGAAGGGGCCTCAAGGATCATCTAGTTCCAACCCCCGTGCCATGGGCAGGGACACATCACACTATATCAGGTTGCCCAGAGCCACATCCAGCCTGGCCTTAAAAACCTCCAGGGACAGGACTTCCACCATCTCCCTGGGCAATCTGTTCTAGTGTCTCACCACCCTCATGGTGAAGAACTTCTTCCTAACATCCAATCTGAATCTATCCATTTCTAGTTTTGTTCCATTCCCCCTAGACCTATCATTACCAAAATTCCCTCCCCAGCTTTCTTGTAGGCCCCCCTTAAAATACCAGAAGGCCACAATAAGGTCTCCTCAGAGCCTTCTCTTCTCCAAACTGAACAGTCCCAACTCTCTCTGTCTGTCCTCCTAGGAAAGGTGCTCCAGCCCTCTGATTATCCTTGTGGCCCTTCTCTGGACACACTCCAGCACATCCAGATCCTTCTTGTAACAGGGGCTCCAGAACTCAATGCAGTACTCCCAGGTGGGTTCTTTCCTTTATCAATGTATATTCATATTCCAGTAGCACATTCATATTCCAGGAAGTCACAGTATGAGAGGCACAGTTTGCTGGTATATTTATTAGACAACACAAGAAACAAGGTATACACCTTGATCCTATTGCAGTGGAGCCTCCAACCTTCTATCAATCAGTGTTGGAAGGATTCCTAGCCAGAGACTCCAGCCCTGGTGTTTTTAATGGTGATCAATGCAGTACTCTTCACAAAAGTTTTCTAGTCTGATTCTATGTCCATTTATTTTTTTTAACACCAACAGCATCATATGACACATGTGCAGAAGTACTTCTTTTATTTAATCTGACTCTTCTATTACACACTCCCTAGCCCCTAAGCAAAGATTTTTAGAAAACCTTTCAGTACACAAATCATATTGATTATTTCAGATTATTTTACAGACGGGATGTGGAAATAATAAAGGATTGAATTGATGCAGCAGATCTGGTTCTGCCTGACACTAACTGGACTATGAAATTTGAGTCCCAAGCACCAGTTGCACAACTTCCTCAAAAAATCAGCTGAAGCCCACGCATGACACGAAGAAAATAGCTTTTGCTCCACCAACCAGCAGAAAATGATACTTCTAGCCCTCCTCACTAAAAATCCATTCACATGTAGAACTACATATACTGTTGGATTATAAATAAAGCTGGTATCAGGAGGGTGAGAGGAATGAGAACTGAAGAGAAACTTAATTTGCTCATTTGTTTCTTTCTGTAAGTCTACCTGGTTTATTTCTATTTCAGATGAATAAATTAGATATTCTGTCCTCACAGGAAAAGGAATTTTGAGTAAGCCATGTCCTGAGTTCAGTGGAATGATGGGTATCAAAAGCTGTAATAAACGAATCTTGCCCATCAGAGTAGAACCCAGTCTGGAGACAGTAAAATCTGTATTATATTCTGTGCTTTCTGTCTGCATGCTCTTGCACATACAGACACTTGTCAGTTAAAAACATTGTTAAAGCTAATGCATCAAATCTCCTTTTAATAATACTCACACTCAAAATCTTTTTTAAAAATACTCTAAGTTAGTGTATTCTATGTTAAACTACTTGTTTTCAGTTAATACAGTTATAAAGGGCTATAGATTCATTTCCACTTAATGCCTCAACATAAATCCAAGAATTAAAGATATGCAGGATTTTAATCTAGTTAAACTAAGCAGGAAAGCTTTCCTGCAAAGAAAAAAAAGCATTCAAGTCTCCTGTAGACATGAAGTTCAAAGGAATGACACTGTAAATGCCTCTTAGCAACGTTAAAGATATTCATAATCCTCATCCTCTCTACATTATTTTAGCTTTATTAACTGAAAAAGGCATGAATGCAAATCACCTGATAAAAATAGAAAGGTTTCTAGTTTAATTTTTAATAAATCTATTCAATTATATTTTTTTTCTAGTATAAGCCTGAACTGTCAATAAAGAGAACTAGCTCCTAATTTTCTGACAAAATATGGGCCTCTTAGAAAAAAATCTGTCTTCAGATTTTTTTTTTCTTAAAGCTCTGGTATTCAGAAAATAATAACAATGGTTTCTACAGTGCCACTTCAAAATGAGCCACTCTGGAAAAAGCAAAAACAAAATAAGATATACAATATTTTAAAATTATTCACACTGATCCTAAACATAAGAAAAAAAAAAAAAAGAACAAACACTGACACACATGCTCATGAACAGCACATATCCATACCATGCACCTTTACCATCATACAGTACTATAAGCAAATTAATCAAAAATCAATTCTTTTATTAATGTTGCTTCAATTCACACACTTTTTAAACAGCAACAAATAAACTTTCACTGTCTTTACTGTCTTCTTAGTCCTACAAGGCAGAAATAAAAAATATAATCATTTTAAGCAAGAGTTGATACTAATTTCTATTGGCAAAGTAAACACTCCTTATACTGAACAGACGGAGTTCCTTCTGCCATTTAACTGTCAAATTTCTCGTACCTCAGTGATAGCTGTGAATCAGCCATTAATTTCCATTGGACGCTTTCTTTAAGCCTAACTGTATATGAAGTATTTTCCAAGGCAAGACTAATAAAAACTACTTGTACTCCTTTCTTAAAGGATTTAGTAAAGTTATTATCTGTGTGGTCTAACTGAAGAGAACCACTATTTGTAGTACTTAAAGATTAGCCTTCACAATATAAAAATGTATTTTAGACACATCACATGTAAAGAACACGTTTTGCACTAAATTGGATAACCTCAACCAGTTGTCTTGACATTAGGTGTCTTAATCCACATAAATCAATTGTGATTGTGTTAGCTGGGTAAGAAAAGCAAACACTGTGGATCTCTCGGGAAGCATGCATGTGTGAGTTCTCTTAAATCCCAGAAGCTTCTTCTCCATGAATGGTACATTAAATATGCAAAAATCTGTTCTAATTGACCAAATGACATAAAGAGGAAGAACCAGCAAACACAGTAGAAATAAAGACACCCCCAGTTACTCACAGAAGGAAGCATCCCAAGTATTTTCATAAGAATGAACCTTGTTAATGGTGCCAAGGCTGCTGTAGAATAACAATTGGGTTACAGAGTGTGGGGGGTAGAGGGGTGGTAGAAATTACCAAAGGAGGAAAATCTTCAAGACTGAAAACTATTTACCACTACATAGTGTGTGCAAAATGAAAAAGGAAGTGCTTAACTTAGAACACATACAGTACATGCCACTGAGAAAGTTCAATAGAAGCAGTAGCAGATGATAACCTTTTCAAGAAGCAATTCTCATTTTGAGAGCTGTACTGTTTTAAAAATAAATTTTCTAACCAATGTGCTGTTTGTTCTCAAAATCAAACCCCATGCTGGCATGGTGAGCTGCATTCAATTCAGTCATACGCTCCTGAAAGCTGATGAGTCATTGTAGAACTAGGAATCAGCCTCCATAAGAGCTTTCCAATTCAATTTGTGACAGTAAAATTTTATCATTTCTTGTATTTCTTTTATGTACTACAGCTAGATCGAACATTGTCATGCAATACATAACACTTGGCTAAATCACAAACCTTACTGGAATACTATATCACAAAAGTTATTAAATGAAAAAATTGACCCGTCATGCAAAAAAAACCCAAAAAACACACCTTCTCTGATGGATAATAAACACACTAAGTACATAAAGCTGAAGCTATTTCTCTCTTCCCACCACAGAATGTAATGAAATTGTTCGCTATCTGAGTAGTAGCATCATAACTAGTGGGACTCTAATTTTCTTTTCTTTTTTTTTAAGACCACTTCAACTGTGTTTCAAAGCATCATAGGGTACTAGTCGTTACTTTGTACTTCAAAACCAGCAATCATTACTTATTGCAAACTAAACATGTGAGAACATTTCAGAAAAGCAGGAAAACTGAAGTGCCAGTACAGAAGAGACAGATCATATGCTATAAGCACCTAGTGTGCCAAGATAGACATTCTGATGCTACTTACATATACTAATGTTGCTAGGAACTACATATATTTCATTGGATATATTGACACTCATCCCATTTCTTCCTTACTCAGCAGTGACTCAGTTTCGCTACTAGTTATGGCTGCTCATTCTTCATCAAGCTTCTTGAAAGGAAGCTCCACGTGCTAAGGCAAGTCTGAGAAAAGGAAAGATCACCTGAACAGAAACAACAACACTGTCCAACGTGCTCACACAAAATACAACTTTATCTTAACAGATCAGAAAACTATTTAATTTTTAAATGTAGTATATTTTCTTTGTAGTTTTCAGGGGAAAACAAATAGTTAATAAAATGCCTTCAGCTAAAGAGTAATACTGATTAGTTTGTGAAATTAAAAAGACAAAGTCCTTAAATTCATCAGAAGAGGATATATATGAGAAATATCATTTCCTACTGAAAAATTACCCTTCCCATAAGCCCCAATGGAACTATCCTTCAGGTAGTTGTAGACAGCAATAAGGTCTCCCCTGAGGCTCCTCTTCTCCAGGCTGAACAACCCCAGCTCCCTCAGCCGCTCCTCACAGGACTTGTGTTCCAGACCCTTCACCTTCTTGTTGCCCTTCTCTGGACACATTCGAGCAACTCAGCATCTTTCTTGAACTAAGGGGTCCAGAACTGGACACAGTACTCAATTTCTGTTCAGCCAACAGAAATTTGCCAGGGCTCAGATTAACAACTGAAGAAGATTCAGTTTAATTACTTTTCATGTAGCACAAAGGTAAAAAAATCAATTTTAGTACTTTGCTACATTTAAAGAGCATTAGGAACAAAAAATCATTTTCAGTGAGTCTTTAAAGCACATTCAGTGTCTGACTGCAGTCAGAAAAGTAAAAACTGCAAAGCTAATAAAGAACAGCTTTTATAGTCATGCAGAAGACACCACAAACTTTTGTTACTCGTTTCAGACACAAACTGGAGCTAGGGTGTTCATACAAAATGGTTTAAAAACCCATTAGATCTCACAGTAGTAAAAGTAATACTTATTAACACAGCTAGAAGGGCAACAAAAACTACAGCAGTATTCCACATCCTTGGTTATTGTCTAGTTCATTTATTGCAGTGCAGGTTGAGAACAGCCCCATAGTCCTGCTCAAAAGTGAAAACATGAGCAGTCTCATTCAAGTCACAGTATCACAGTATATTAGAAGTTGGAAGGAACCTCAAGATATCATTGGGTCCAAGGCCCCCCCCCAAGGCAGGATCACTTAGGGTAGTCTGCACAGAAATGCATCCAGGTGGGTTTTGAAAGTCTCCAGAGAAGGAGACTCCAAAACCGCCCTGGGCAGCCTGTTCCAGTGCTCTGTCACCCTCACTGTAAAGAAGTTTCTCCTCATGTTGAGGTGAAATCTATGCTTAAGTTTGAACCCGTTGTTCCTTGTCTTATTACTTGGAACCACCGAAAAGAGCTTGGTCCCCTCAACTTGACACCCACCCCTCAGATATTTATACACATTGATCAGATCCCCTCTCAGTCTTCCTTTCTCAAGACTAAATAGCCCCAGGGATCTCAGTCTTTCTTCATAGGGGAGATGCTCAAGTCCCCTAAACACCTTGTGGTTCTCTGTTGGATTCTCTCCAGCAGTTCTCAGCCTTTCTTGGACTGCTTTCTTGACCTGGGGAGCCCAAAACTGGACACAGTATTCCAGGTGTAGTCTCACCAGCGCAGAGTAGAGAGGTAGAAGAACTTGCCTAGACCTGCTGGACACACCCTTCTAGTCATCTGTTTACACTAGACAACTTTACAGAAGTGTTTCCCATCGTGCTAACACTGGTCCACTATTGCCCCAATGGAACCACTCTCGCAACTACCATGCTAGCCAAGCATTTCCTATATGTTCTTCAGCAGCTTTAAGCAGTGGTTTCATGGCCAGCTGAGCCAACCCACTGACTTACTATAGGAAAAAAAGAGTTTCTCTCACCCTCTTGCAACTTTTCTCCTTCTCCCACTTGCTATCAAGGTTCACTTTCTTTTCCAAACCCCAGTAACTAGCAGATCTTTCTGCATGCTGCTTTAAAACTAAGCCACCAGGAAGCCATTTAATTCCCTGGTTTAGCTTTCCTTCAGGTTTGTAAGGGAAAGCAGTACATTGAGAGGTCCAACGAGCAGTGGTGCTAGCACAAAGAAAGCATCAAGAACTCATGGTGGGCAGCAAAATGGGAATGGGACATTGCAGGAGGGAGGGAAGGAGAGCAAGCCTCCCACTTACAGCAGCAGCAGTGAACTGCTCAGTTGGCTTTTCTCTTCTCACGAAACTGAACCCTTAGATGACAAGGGCTTGATCAGATCTAAATGGGGCCTCCCACTAGTATTGAATAATGTAAACTTCACGTAGTAAATGTCTTCCCTTCTGGGCAAATCTAGGTAGGATTATTGATGTCTGTATGTGCTTCAGTTCTACAAGCCCTACACTTCTTCAGCCTAATCTGAGTTGATAACTTGCACAATGGTTTCAGATAAAACCCATTACCTAGGTTCTAAATATATCAGTGAATGTATCAGTTCCTGGAGTATCTTGTGGACTATGCCTTTGTTTGTATTGAGAGATGTCACAAAACACAACTAAAATCCTCATCCTTCTTCCACAAAAGCATGAACCTGCAATCCCCATCAAAGGGAATCCCTACTGGAACAGATTCCTATTCTCCAACTCAACTCAGCAGGGTGTAGTATCATGACCTGCTTGTGTAAGAAAATTGGGCAAACTGCTGCTGTAAACAGTGCCCTTTTGCTGAAGATCTGGCTTCTTGATTGTAAAACAAAGGCAACTTGGTCATGTTAAAAGCATAAAATAGAACAGGTCATAAAAGTAGAACAATTTCAGACAGACCTTATATGTCAATTCATTAATCCAAAACAAAACTCGTAACAGTGATCCTTGGATCTCTAATCCACTTTAAGCATTGCAAAACAAAGAAAACATTAAAAGCCTTGAAACCAACAGTAAAAGCTTATGGAATCAGCTAAAGGCTACCCATTCTATCAAACATTTCTATGCTTGCTCGTTAAATTTAATTTTCTTAAACTGAAAAGCATTCTGAGTTAAGGAAGCAAAAAGTTAGTAAAATGAACATTGTCATTAAAAAAAGAAAGACTTTGAAATGGATCTCAATAATAAGCTATTAAAAGAGATGTTTATTCTTTGCTAAATCCTAGTTTCTATCTTTTAAATCAGTACAACTCAGGGATAATTTTGAAATTAATGGAATTGCACTGAGTTGACTGAGAATAAGCCTTGTTATTCATTTAGAAAAAGCTCAAGGTGTCTTTATTTATTCGAGAATTATTCTTAAAGAAGTAGTTTAGCTTTAAACAATTTGAAAAAAGCTCTGTCCTTTATTTGCCAGGTTCTGTACAAGCAATTAAAAAGAAGCTGACAAATTATCTGATTATCATCACTAATTAGCCACAGCAGAATAAAAACATCAACTTCTCTTTAAATAGATGTCAACCTGCAAATCATTAATTAGCAGGGACCTTTAATGTTTTTCAACAATGACACAACTTCTAGAAAGTTTAATTTCCTTTGAACCATCCAAAGTGCTATATGGTTCCAGCATTTTTTAAGCAGAGCTCTATAGAGGATGAACAATTACAAACTGCTTGAAACGCTGATAAGTACAATACGATTCCAAGTTACATGTTTGTATATCTGAAGAGTTTTCACAAGCTATCAGATATAAAAGTAAGTATTGTAGGAAGACTGAATGGCATTTAACCCAATATTCATAAGAATAAAATTAACTACCTCTACAATGTGCCTGTTTTGTTTATTGTTCAACTAAAAATAGGAGTATACAGATTAAAAACAAAACAAACCAATCAAACAAACAAAAACTAAGAAAAACCAGAAGAACCTCCAGGTTCAGTGACAAATAATGAGAAGTTCAGAATTTGGATTTGATTTGGAAACAATCTAAGTCCAAGAAGGCATATGGAAGGGGAAAGGCTCTAAACACAGTGACAGATATCATGTCAATCCAGGAAAACTAAAAGGAAAATAATTAAAAGGCTTTAATGAAATTGCATTCTAGCTTTCCCCCAAATGAATCTTTGCTTATTTCCTGCAAAACACATGGAAAGTAAATCTGGATTAAAGTAGGATTTCATTGCTCAAATTTCCAATCAGCTCAATACAGAAAGAAGGTTTTGGGTTGTCTTACAGTGAAATAGAAGCATAGCATACATCACACATTTATCTTACTTGAAATCTCCTTAGATGCTCTGTCTCTGTTTGTCTTGAATCCTGTAGCTTAATTATTTACTGTAAGTCTAGCATTTGGCATAGAACCTAAATCTAACTGGGTGTCATCCAATTACTGCTTTCAATTTTTAACTAAAATTCTGAGGTTTGTCCCATTCTTGACTTTAGCTGATTACTTCACAAATTCCTGATATGCTTTACTGAACAAAATACAGGCAAAAGAGTAAATTATTAAGAAAATACAAATGATGCACTGAAAGGCCTACTCATTAAAAAGAACTACAGCAAAAAGAAAAAAAAATACTGTCAGTGTACAGAAACACCACTCATTAATAACAATGTGAGAAGATTAGAATTTGTTTCACTGACAGGTACTTCTACATTGTCAGCCCTCAGGAAATGAATTAGTTCCAAGGCAGGTAGGTGGACACTCAGTGTGGATTTTGCTCTTGGTTTTGTGTGACTACATCTCCAAGAAAAAAAAAATTATACTAGTCCAGGATTATGAACACTGCAGCCCATCAGTCATGCACAACACCTATTAAATTGTATGTCAGGATTGCATTGGTATGTTCATTTTCTTTGTTGTACTTTCTCTCTTCTCATTACTCCAAAATCCTCAGTCCCCAAGGAAAGTCCCTCACTCTGGGTCTTCAAACACTAGGTCTTGGCAGGGGTATAATCTCACAGACAGGCTTCTCTGTCATTTAAATGTGCACAGTACTGTGGAAAGGAGTATGAATACTGACTGTGGCCTGTCGCCTACAGCAACGTCACTACACATCATCCTACAGACAGATTAAATAGATTTGAGTGAAGGCAATGTCTAAAAAACACTGAATTATTAATTTGGAGATTGAACTATTACAATGCATGATGGAAAAGCACGTTTCTTCATGCCACTCTAGAATGAACTGCTTGTAGCCCTTCTCTACTACATCTTATCACATCGATTCATTACTGGCGTTGCTTCATGCAAATATTCATTGTGATTTCTCAGATATGCTATCACACTGTACAGACTCATCCTCAGACCAGCATTCATTCTCACACCAATAGAGACCTTATAATGGTAACACATTTCAGTCATGCTGGCCTGGGATACATTTAAATTGCTGATTTATCACTGCATTATAAATCAAATTTGGGGCACTAGATTTTGGGCACAAATCACATTTGCCAAGATGCATACAGAACAGATAATTAGCTTTCCTAAATAAACAAACAAACAAATGAAAACCCCAAACACTTTAAAATAGAAGGCTTCTGATCTTGACATCAGCAACAGAAACCTTTAAAAAAGTCAGTAAACTATGAGTTCTTGAAAAGAGAAGGAGAAAAAAATTCTAGAAGTCAACATAGCTGTGAACTTTTGGCCTCTTAGCTCAATATAAAATCCAAAAATTCAAAATACTGGCATATATATAGAGAGAGAGACTATTAATGGAGATGCTTGTTTTTCCAGCTGCATTTTCCAGAATTCTAAAGTTTGTACAAATATTATGATTATCAGAAAGAAAAATATACAGCCTGGCAAAGCAGTCATCGATGCCATATAATTCACATCAATGTAAATCAGTCATCTTTGCTTCCATACATAAAGCATGCTAAAGAAATAAAAAAATCCTCAGAAAGACAGGGGAGGCAAACAGCAATTTAAACATTTTAAACTCTTTCACAACACAGTGAAATCCATACCTTTATACAGCAATTTGTTACTTGGCAATAAATTGCAGCAAAGCCAAAATTTCAGTATAAGTACATACAAGTCTGAAATAAAAGATTATACTAGTAGTGTTTTCCAAATTGCACTAATTTCACAGAATTGATGACCAAAATCAATACTAATGTGATTTATTAAATAATTCACATTGTTTTAATACTAACACATTTATTTTCACCATTTCTGTTCAAAGCAGGTCACGAGGACTTAAGGGGCACCAAAAAGCAATGAAGGAAATTTTGATGATTTGATATACACAGGTCACAGAAATATTAACTATAGTAGATTTGTGGAGAATATTCTTTGTGTCTAAAAAGAAGAGTTCTGTTTAATTAAAAAAATATATACTTACTGTCTAAAAATAAGAGTTCTTTTTAGTTAAAAAAAGGTTTCTATCAATTATATATATATTATTTTACATATATACATGAATGATTCGATAAACACACTAACAGTTCTTCTAGTCTTGAACCAATAAGAACAGAAAAAATTCAAACACTCTCAGGTACTAAATCCTCATCAAAAAAAAGCACAGCAGACCTTCCATGGTAGATAAGGTGAGCCTGATAACAGATACTACGTGGAATACTGCATGAGTATGTAGATCTGGTATGCTTTGCACAGTAACATTAAAGAACTCATTGTTCAAATCAGAAGCTGCCCTAGTGATCTCATTTGCCTCCTGCAAAACTGCTGAGTACAATATTCACCCAGTGTATCCAGTTTATAACCAAGAGCATGAAGCACTCTGAGATCCCTCAAAACAAATATTAACCTTAGTCCCATGATGCTCCTTCTGGCAACTACCTTCACTTAGGTAGTTTTTTAGATTCCAACTGCATTTTTTTCTGATAACAGTTACTCCACAGGGTAACAAGGCTTATAGAGCAAAGGTTGCAGAACCAGGCCCTGTTACTACTGGCATTAGAAAAAGCAGTATTCTGATCCAGTTTAAGTGGAATATTTAATTCCAGTAAATCCAGAATTAGATAAAGAAAAAATGACTCATGATACTATCATCTGAGCAAGTGCTCAGGTGAAACTACTTACAGACTAGAAACGTCCAGCTTATACTGGGAACAATCAAGTACTGCTAAGAAAAACTTTCAAACACATCATGGAAGCACCTCTGAAAATAATGAGGATTAGGCAAGATAAATTATTTTCACTATTTTCCTTCTGCACCTTGGAATTACTTTTACGATTCTTTTAAAGTTTTTTCTTTAATTTAGAGTCTGACATGATCTCAACATTCAAGGACATGGGACTTTAGGGATACCAAATATTTCACAATAATCACGGTGTGGCCGAGATAATTATCCAAAGATTTTACTTGTATTGGTTACCCATAACTAAAACTATACTGGTTTATATTCAGCTATTCTACTTTGAGGGGGGAAACGAAGGAAGGGAGATGGAGGGAGAGGAGGAGGGAGATAGAACACCATGAAAGTAAAAACTTCTGAATTTCCAATGCCCATGAATTGTTCAAAGCTTCCCTGTGTTTATCCTGTCATTTACCTGACACATTCTGAACATTTAAAATTTCTGTAGAGCAAAGAGCTAAACTTTTAGATTAGCACTGCAACTTCCATTCTAGCCAATGTAAAATAAATCAGTGCATAAGATTAATTCCGCCCAGTGTGACTGACCTCCTTGGCTAGAGCTTTTGCAGGTCTCCTGCTGCACATTAGCTATCTCCTGTTTCCCTGCTCTTAAGTGGGACTTGCTATTAGCAGTTGCTGTGTAATTACTTGATTCTGTCTAAGGAGCTTAAAGTAAGAGTTGAGCAAAGAAAGGAGATTAACAATTTGAACACACACGTAATACACAGGCGCACACACAACCAGCAGGACTGCTGGGTCAATACACGGGGCCAAGCAAATGCACTTCAGTCACTCTTGCTCCAAGAAGATAGCCATTATTTTTATTGCAGGGCAATTAAACAGCACGAAGAGGGGGCAGACAGGAAAAGATGGGCTGTAGTCACAGGCTTGGGAGAGGACTGGAGACACGGCTGCTCCATCCCCAGCAGCCAGATTAATACCAGAGGAGCGGCACTCAGCCTGCTCTGCCCGTCACATGCTCCCAGATGTCGCTTAGCAACAGCAAAGCCCAGAGAAAAAGTTCTCCCTCTCTCAACTTCAAATCTGCGTCTGAGACTGACTGAGGGGAGCTTATTGTGCCCCAGACTAAGCATCTGTTTCTTTCTTGTAGCCTTCTGTAAATGACTCCATATACCACACATACACAAGCCTGTCCACGCAAAACCCCCCTCACCGGCACAACCTGTCTACATGCAAGCGCCACAGTCTGTGCACTTCTCATGAAAAACAACCGTAAGTACAATTTTAGTGGTCACCAAACCTGCTCTTGGAATGCTGGTGAACTCTGCTCTGCAAAACCACCCACACTTCAGTAGCAAGGAGGGCCCGAAGATCACAAGGGGAAGATGCAAACGTTCTGGGCTATATTTAGTTAGTTTTCACCCTGCCCACAGCCAGTAAGCCATACTCACTACACCAAATGTTGCCCACTTGGAGCTCTGTAAAACTGTGGAGTTGCAAAGTGTGACTTGTCCCTCGAAATTTAGCAACAGTTGTGTGTTGCTGTCTTGTATAACTAGAAAAGCGTTTATACAAACGAGGAAAAAAAAAATCAGAAACAATATCCTGGGATCATTTTGAAACCAAAACAAAGTGAAGCTGAAGAGGTAGTGGTGTTTGTAGTGGTTTTTTAAGGCGCTACTTCCTTTTCCACAACAGAAATCGACTCCATCAAATGACTCCTGGAAAGAGCCAGCTGTCTCCCCTAGCTATTAGAAAGAACTCCCGTTCACCCTCTACTTTCAGACACTTTATAGCTTTCTCTTAGAAGTCCCCAGGTCAGGGATGTGCCCCTTGCGGTGCAAGTTCCATTTCGGGAAGGCTGAAGCATAGTGCTTACCTTGGCAACTGCCCTGCATTATGCATGCAGTGAATAATATGAGCAGTTTGCAAGCAGTTGCTGCTCTTCCATCCATCCGATGGTGAGGTCCCATCTGGGCTGGGATGCTCCAGCTCCCTCAGAAGCTGGCTCCTCGGCTCCGGGGTGCTGATCTGCACAGCAGCAGCACAAGGAGCCTGGTGTCTTTTTCTTATCCCGCTAGTTGCAGAAGAAAGGCGTGCTCGCCTGTTGAGGCATCGCGTTTTCTATAAACTCCCACCCTCCAGACATTGCATAAAGCTCTTTATACCCGGTGGCCCCGGAACTAGCATGAGGGAATCAAGCACTGCCCCAGGCCCTGCAGCCACAGGCTGCCTCTGCCCCTCCTTCCACACTTATCAGGATAGGCAAAGATGGTTCCAAGTCCCTGCACTCTGCAGACTTTACATCAGAACCCATTGGTGCTACACTGCATACGTTAGGCAGATCTGGGGAATTTCATATTGCAAGTGAAATACGTCTCCGAAATGTTCCAAACAAACAAAAAAACCCACAAACAAACAAACAAAAAAGTATTTTTGACAACTTTTAAAAACGTCAAAATACCAACTTACCAATGCAGGGAACAAAACTTATAACTTTCCACACTTTCCAGTATCATTATTATTATTCCTCACATTATTGTGAAAGGAAAACTGCAGGAATTAAACTTCAGCACTTTCTTAGTAAGTAAAATCATTTTGGTAAAGTGCTGTGGCTTGGCATGCTTTATGTATCAGCTGGAAGCATCTTACTCTGGTTCTAACTCTCCAACAGAGTGTGCAGCACACGTGAGATGTCTGCCTGTGCTTTACTGCTACCATTTCAGGAATCATATGCCCACTAATAAGGGTAGAACAATGCATAGTATCATGGGGGAAAGATAAAGATCCTCTAATACTGCAGAGTGGAATGCAGCCTTGGGTAAAGGGCAAACATTTTGAAGGTTCTGCCTGCAGGATCAGAAGCATCATATACTAACTGTGAGTTAAACTGTTATTTTGGTTTATATTAGTTAGAAACAGCCTTCCATGTAGCAAATTTAGTTATGCCAAGCTGTTCCTTTCTCTGTATGTGTGCACACATGCACATGAACAATGACTACTGTGCATACATGAGAGAAGGATGGGTCTATTTGTTTGGCAAAAGTGCCATCAGATTTATTTTATTGACCAACACAATTACATATATTGTTTACATTAGCCTCATGCTGTGTTCTTTGTATTGCAATGCGTGTTTGTTGATGCTGCAAAACATAATCTAAGCAGTATTTCAAAGCATTAACGATTCTTGTTTCTACCATGGACTCAATTTCAATTATGGGGCAGAAGTGCCTGCATTATTCCTGCAAAAGTTGTGGAGGAACACATTGTTGCTTATTAGCAGATTGTGATTTTCTACAGGTTCTGTAAAATGCTAATCCCCCTAAACCTTTCCGTTAAGATTTTCCATTTATCAAGTGGGTGGGGGTAGGGTGTGTGTGTGCGGGAGAACGGGAAAAGTGGGAGAAGATGTGGAGTGTAGGCTTTTTCAAAGTTGTGATTTATGCAGGTTCAGGGCTGTTTGGTGTAGTGGTACGACACAGCACCGAGGTCAAGCCACAAGAAACACTGGGGGCAGATCAGAATATTCAATTAGCTTCCTGGCACCTCTGAATCACAAAGAAAGGATAAGATCTCTCCATCACAAGATCCAGAGCTGCTGGGGGGGGGGGGGGGGACGTGGGGGACCTGCCCTCTTCAAATCTCTCTCCTCCCTCCACCCTCTCTCCTTTCACTGTAGGCGAACAGTGCTTGAAACATTCCTTTCTGCACGGAAGGACTTTTCCTATTGTTGTTTTCTTTGTGTTTCAGTGTTGCCAACTTACTGGAATTCTTGTCGTGGTTTCACAGCAAGGCTCAGGCTGACCAAACGGAACCAGCTGCGTTTGTGTATGGGGCCACTGCTGCTTTAATCCCCCAACAACGCCGATGGGGAGGAAAGTAAGGGATCCTTAGAGGGGAGCAAGGAGATCCGCTCTGTACGGATGGGTGCCTGAAAAGCCAACACACAGACTGAGAGCACTTAATCAGAAGGTGAATTGTTTAAAGCAGTTCATGCCCCAGCAACACACAGACAAGGCATACGGTGCTTGGGACCTGCGACTCCAGGTTGGGCTCTGTGTGCACTCCTATGTCATGGTATGTTTGATGTGCCCCGGATGCAAGCTTTGGGAGGAACCTATACTTCACTCCCCCACAAGTGGCTGGAAATAGGTGTGCTCCTGCCCCATTCACCACCACCATTTCTAAGCGTCTATACTTCAGGAATGGTAGAGACACTTGACAGTGAGGGAAAACCCTGTGCTGAGACAGTAGGTCAAGCAGTCAGAGACAAACTGATCGGCCCAGATGCTTTATGCTGAAGAATGATAGTCACTATGGAGCCAGCAAAGGACAATGCTGTTCTCCATTTACTCCATGTAAAATTTTCTCCCCTCATTTTATGGTGACACCTCATTATCCAGCCAAAGGGACCTTGTCCTGCTAGACAACATCAAATTGGGAGTTCAGCAAGACTAAAGCTGCAAAATCAGATTCAAAACATCTCAAGGCTTTCCCATAACTACATACAAAATCACCTGTGCTGGTGTAACACGAGCTCTCTTTCAGCTTCCTGTTGACTAATATGTCAGCTAATTGTTTTCTGACTGAACTAGATCTGCGGATTTTTAGATCACTTTTTCAGGTCTAAGAAGGTGCAGAGTACATCTGTTAGAAGGTTAGGGGAAGAAAACATAGGCAATGAAGTTCCTAACTGAACTGTTTTTAATTCAAAATACCATTTAGGATGTGTTTGCTTAGTTTGTGCTGTAAGCAAGCAATCAGAAAAGCTGTTAAAGGTGTCATTTAGAACAACCAACCATGTTGCTTACACATTAAAGATGCATGGTAAGCACAGAAGTTAAAAATTAAAAGGCTTGATTTTTGACCAGGGTTGATTTGGTGTCCAAACTCATCCAACCTTCAACAGACAGATAGAAACACCAATGTTGATGTATAACTAGATAAATACAGAAAGCTGATGGCTAATAAAAAATAATAAGATACATTTACTCAAAGAAACAGTGGGTCAGATCTGCACCTGTAAATTTTTCTCTTCTGAACTTCTCAGGGCTAGGACAGTTTACAGAGGCTGAGGATCTGCCCAGTGCATTATCCAATAAAGCTATAATTGCCACTGGCATTCAGTAATCTTGGGGTCAATCTGCCCTTGGATAAACCCAAGCTGTGTTTCCAATTTCACATTTAAGTTTCATCATTAAATCCTATGTCTTTTTCATGACAGGCTTTTGTGTTAAATCATACTAAAGCAAAGCTACCCTGACAAGTTATCCAAGTCTTAACTAAAGACTCTCTCTCTGCCTGGGTAACTGTGTAAGTACCAAAAATAGCAGTTAATTCTTCAGATTTATCCATCTTTGCTGTTCTACAATTTGAAGTGTTTCATTTATTTAACCAAACCTCTATTTTACAGCAAGATAAAATATTGGTGTGTATTAGAGGCTTCCTTTCTTAGCTAGCTATTAATGGCAGAAGGATCTCTTTAGCAGTACTGCTCTTGTGAAATTTCCTTCACCTAAGGCCCAATTCAAGTTTGTGTCAATGCCATCAGACTTGAGCAAGACCAGACTTAGTTGTTTTCACAGGGGTCCACAGTAGCAATGTGTATTTGGACTTCACCATTAACATTCCCAAATGCATGTAATGCAACCAGAAGTTTACATAAATAGAAAGTTCACATTTTAGGGAATTGAGCTGTGTCCTGCACAGAGAACCAGTATTGTTTTCTACTTGACATGATATAGAAGAGGAAAATAGGAAACAGCCCCAAGATCATCAAGTTTGTGATATAAGCCACATCATATTTCACGGTATCCATGGATTTAAAGAACTAACAAAAGCCACCTAATCTCAAACTAAGGAAGAGGGCCTTAGTTGATATGATCCCCAAACATCAAATGCATACTGATAACTAAAGCACAGATTTCCAGAAGGCTGGATCAAAGGTGGATCCCCAGTCCACATGAACATGACAAACATTAAACTGAGGGGACGTGAATCCAGCCAGGACAGAAATCACAGAGTCAGGATTGCACAATGTGGCTGGTACTGTGGCAAGAAGCTTCCTGACAGTCTCCTGGTTAATGACACACTACAACTTCTAACGCCTGAAAGTATTATCACTGGAACATGTTGTGCATGGGAACCATGTGCTTTTTTGGTAACTGCCACAAATCAAGTGAGACAAGCAGTTTAGTCACTAAACAAGCTTCCAAAAGCTCCCTGTGTATTTCACCTGCAGAACTGGGACTGTGGTGGAGTTTAACAGTAACAGTCTAGAGATGAGTTGATTTACATGAAAGGCACAAGAAAGCAAAGAAAGGTCAAATGGCTTCTAGTTGTCCCCTCAACCCTTTGGTCAGCACTGGTCCAGCCTGCAAGTTCCTGTGCCCTATCCTGGAGACAGTCACAAAGTAAGGGCAAGTATTCTTTATCCCAGCTATATCTCTAGTTACCAAAATTCTGGGTACATGCCTTACTGTAAGCAGATCTCTGTCACTTTCTCTGTCTCTGAAGAACACGGGTCTTCATTTTCACTGCAGTTCACTAGCCCTTCAGTGCCTTCTCTGCCCTGCAAGGAAGTAACAGATAAAGTTTGTACTTGAAAAGGAATGGGAGGTAAAGAGGCACTTCAAAATTACTTACATTCTAAAAACTTGTTAGGGTACTAACAAGGGAAATATGGGAGGTTAGAATAACTGAACACCTCTTACAAGATTAGATTGAGCTATGCTGGAAAAAAAGCAAGACTGGAAGCTTTGCCTTCTTCATGTTTTCCCAACCACACTTTACCAGCAAAGCTCGGGCAACATTGAAAAATCACAAGTGCACATCCCAAGAGTGATTACATCTCATAAAGTAGAAAATAATTACTTTGTGAATATCTATCATAGGTTCCACTGCAGTAATGTAAAAAACAAAAGCAATAGAAACATTAGCCCTTCCCACATCTGTTTAGGCTTTCTGTATGATAATGTTCACTTTCATGGTTATGCACTTCAACATAATATTCCATAAAGGAGAGAGCTCATAGCATATCTTTCAAAATAAGAGCCCACATATCTTCACTTCTGCAGCTGGTATCTCAGGAACAGTTTAATTACATGAGGACCTGATACTTTCCATAGGATGCTAGTTCATTCACTGTATCAGCAGCCTGCTCTTGGTGAAGACAAGCCTCTGCATCACGTAGCGCAGAAATGTAATAGCAACTTAACCAAAAAAAAAGTTAGACCCACCACACCAGCTCTGCCTAGGCCACAGCCTTTTTGTGGGATAGGAAGTTAGTTAACACTTCTGAGGCATTCGTTATTTTCTGATTTAAGACACTTGGGCCTGGTTAACAAAACTTGGAGTGCTCATTGCTGTAACCAAAGTTAATGAGAGTTGTGCTTTAAAGGTGTAATACCTAGTACTCTGAAACTCTGAGCCCAGGTATCAAAAAAAACCACTCCAAAACCGAAGAGTATTTCAAACATTGATTCTGTGTATCAATTCCCTATGCATGAAACTAGATGAATCTCCCAGACATTTTACAAATGAGAAATAAAAAAAAATATATACATTCTGAGAAGTAATTAGTAAGTTTCTTCTCAGTGAAAAATTAGTAATATATAGGACAGTGAGAGAAAACAGTATACCATCTAGCTGAGCTATTGTTAAATACAGCTGTGCTGTGGTAAGAGAGAGCATTGAGTGAGCCTAGTATGAAGCAAGAAGTTCTTTTATATATCATATGAGCTAGAATCATATGAGCTAGAATGTCCTACAAATTAGTTTAAAAACTTAATTGCCAAATTGGCAACAGTATCTACCATGTGTCATATGTCAAAACTATCTAAGAAAGATAAATATCAAACCCTCAGATCCCTAGTATTAATAGAATTTCAGGCCAAACAATAAGCAAATGAGGACATGGTTGAGTGATATAAGGGTTGCAGCTGGCAAATTCTCACAGTTTTGATATATATTTCAGAGTGTCAGAGGTTAACCACTGCCTACTTAATGGAAAAGCTAAAAAGATGGTCTTATTCTGTGAATTTTGTCAATAGGCCTTTGTGCTTATTGAAAAAGAGGACTAGACAGCAATAGGCCTATGAAACAATTTGAAGTGTAACCTATAAAACTCTTTTTGAGAATAAAGTTACTCAGCGTGCGTGACCAAAATATGGGTACCCTGCAACACCCTTTGCATGCCAACCATGCCAAACATATTTATAGTATCAGTATGTTTTGTTATATTAGGTTAAATGGTAAAATATGAAGAAAATGATAGCTCAAGCTAAGCCACATTTTAGCAATTCTTAACAGATGCTAAGGAACAATACCCAAAATGTTTGCTTTGAAAATAGTACCTGATTCAGCCAGCCTGCAAAACTACTTTGACAAGGAGTGACCAAATTCATGAATGCATGAGGTCAAAAGGATTACAATAATAAAAAAAAAAAATCCCACCTTTCTCCTCCCTGGGGGACTTGTTCACAGGAATGAGATATGGGACAGTTCAGTGAGCAAAGACTTTGGTAAGCAGGGTAACTGGCTTGAGAAGTCTGCCCTTCCCCCTTTATCCCCTTTGCCTCAGAGCTGCTGCATTACAGTTCAAACTCCCTTTTGTCCCCCCAGCTGTGCTGGTCCTCAACTGCTGTGACTGCCTTACAGCACAGTCCTGGGATAGAGGTGTAAATGGCAGCTGGGGACAAAAGACCCTTACACTGAGTTTACTGCTCATGCCAGCATCTCATCAGACGGTACAACCCAGGAGGAACAGGACATCATGCCTGGAGAAGCTGGGTCAACCTGAGCTACCATCAGGAGAGCATAAAATGTTACTTTTATAGCCACTTCACAGAACAGAGAATTGTGAGGTGAAAGTTTGCCATCAAAAAAACAACTTAATGGTCTGGTCTGTATTTTGCAATATATGTAACTGAATTCTTTCTTCCTCTCAGTATTCATTCTTGCATACAGATGTTATTATTGTATCATCCAGTTCCAATATTTAAGATTTTTCCTGATTAGGATACTTCTAAAGACCTCACCACAGTAAACCTCTTGGTTTACTGTTTTGAATACAGTGTGATCAACACTATTCAGGATGAGATCTTAAGTTAAAACCAACAGGAAACTTTCTTTTCTGGTGTTTATTTCAAGACATTTCAGATACATGACACTTGAGTTTCTAGTGCACAAGACGAACATGATCTTCAAGAAACTGGGACACATTCTTTACTCATTTTGCCTAAATTTCCTTGGGAACAGTAGTTCGTGAGTTTGAAAAAAATGTATAAGAACAGAGCTATGCAACATACCCATTGTAATTACTCATGTCTTAGAAGGCTTGGGAAGGGTGGTTCTTCATTGCTTTTTTCCCTCTTTATGATAAAAAAATGTGCTTATGTGTGATTGCAAGTCAGAGTCACACGTTATTAAAAGTAAATAGGCAGTTCTATTCCACTTTCCTCTAGATATTGAAAATCCTTTTGTTCCTTAAGAACTGTTTGATGCTTAGCCCTTCTATAAAAACTGGAGCTACATCACTTTGTGTCAGGCATTTTAAGAGATACTAATGAAAATGCCCTAGGTCCCCATAATTCTTGGTGGCTAATTAGGTATAGTAGAAGTTGTTCAATTAATTTGTAGGTCATGAGCTTGAACCCTCATACTGACCTGAAAGTAATGTTTTATTCATATTGTAGGGTTGTATTCAAAATTCCAGAAATAATTAAAAGGACAAGCCTCAAACCTTAGACCTTTGAATTATGAAGCTGGATACCCAGTTAATTATTGCACAATGGAAAAAGGGGAGTGGGGACACAGCAGCCCTGATATCTTACTATTGCCATCTGCCTGTGAAAGGCTGATAGGTGATGAAGTACAACCCAGTAATCATGTATTCAATTCCCAAAATGTTCAGATGATTTCCACAGGTCGCAGTTAAAAAGCTTTCATCTGGACTTAAGGCAAAAAAATAGACACTAGGTTAAATTCTGGCTCTATTAGACTAACAACTCCAAAGTTCAATAGTTTCAGCTAAGATTCAGCAGCAATCAGTGACCAGCCATTATTCAAACGTAACACAATTTTCCTGGATCTACTGCAGGAAGAAAAGAAGGCATTTTTCAATAAAAGATGACAAAACCTCATGCCTAACTTTAGAAACTAGATATCTAGTTGTTCTATATATAAGCAGAAACTCCTTGTAGTCAAAAACCAGAGAATCGGTCTTCTGAATTTTTATTAGCTGTTGTTTCTGAATGGTCTTCAAGGCACATTACCTTTCAAGCATAGTAAAGAGATTTACCCTGAAGAGCAAAGGTATGTATATATAGATGTCAAAGTTCTCATTTAAAAAAGTTGACATCCACCAGACAGATGATGATACTAAGAAATCAGTTGAAGTAAAGCTGAAGTAAAGAATAATGATCCATGTTTCCCTTTTTCACTAGAAGTCTATGCAGCAATCAAAGGAGCTTAGTGAAAATTCAAGACAAACATTTACATCCTTGGTAATCAGCACAGGAATCACACACCATCCTTGTAAAATGATTAGTCGTATCTCTTCCTTTATGTATTTTATTGCCAATAATCACTGTTAATTCCATCTTGCTTGGACTTTGACAGGTCTCATGAAAGTAGTAATACATTAGCTTTAAATGAGCTTTTTCATATTTTAAATGCATTCAGATAACTGAGCTTCAATAAAACTTACAGAACACATTCAAAATACATGAAACTTCTCCTGAGTTACTATTATCCAGTTTTTCCAAATGTCACGAGACTACAGCTGTTTCAAATACTGAAGCACTGACTACAATCAGCAGAGATTTAAATTAGATGTAATGTTATTGCCAGTGCTCTGCCATTTCTGCACCAAGGTTTTTTTGATGAAAGAGAACATTAAAGCCAAGTCTTGCACTTAGAGCTACAACAACAAAACCCATCTACCGTTCTCTTAATGAACATCATGGTCTCCATTTTGTTTATTTCTGTTGCTATAACCTTGTTATCCCAGCATGGATCACACATTCTTCTAAATTGTCATTTCTTTTCCCTTCCTTCCTTCTTACTGTCTTTCTAATATCTCCTTGCAGGCATTAACCTGCTTCTTCAAAGATTGTTTCAGGAGACAGCAAACAAGACACCAAACAAAAAGAATGTAACCAATATGCATAGTAGTTCTTACTACTTTTGTTATAGCCAACACAATTACTTCTCCTGTAAAATGGCATATCGATTGAGTTGCAGTACAAGATATAATGTCAGATTAACAACTATGAAGCTGCTGGTTTGAACTAACAGACCAGTATAAAAACCTTATACAAACGGAATATGGTTCAGGGTCACAAGAACAGAACCTGCTTCAGACCACAACTAGCGTGCATACCAGGAAAAGATGAAGGTACAACAGTATAGCCTCTTTATTTTCCTACTTCCCTGTGATCCCTGGACAACTATGTCTGAGATAGAGCAGTTTGCTGACTACTTACTATGCCCGTGATGTTTAAATCCCCATAAACCAGGATTAGGAAAGGACAAAAGGTACTTTAAAGCCACCTGTCATCACCTCACACTCATCCTGAGTTAAACACGGTGAAAGACTAGAGATTTGTGGCCAGTATTCCATTTTAGTTTGACCTTTAGGTTTTAACAGTATAACAATTAGGTTAGATTAAAAGAAAGCGATTGAAAATATCATCTCTTTGGGATTAAATTAAAGACTAAAATACAAGAATAAGGGATTACCCTATTCTAGAACACAAAAGAGAACCATTGTTATTTTTTAAATTTAAAAAAACTGTCACAACTGACCAGTTTCCACACGGACATGATTGCACTCCATGCCCTCAATCATATACCACGGGAGATGCCTTTTTTTTCCCAACACCAGAATGTAGTTTTCCATGGGTCACATTTCCAAAGTCAGGCTAAAGAATCTATTATCCCTGCTCATTTTTCACTGTTTCTAAATATAGAGGAGGACATAAGGATGTTTCAAGTAATGCTTTTCATTATGATCTGTTATCTAGGTGCCTAATCGTATTTTTTACACTGTTCCATCCAACTAAATCTTCATTCTCATTGAACCTTTGAGTGCCACTATCAAAGAAGTATGTAAAACTATTCTCACAATTGTTTTATTACTAAAGCCCAAATAATAGCTGCACTGGACATGACTATTTCCAGTATTTTTTTCTAGTCTAGATATTAATATATACTTTGGGTTTTATGTATAGACATGCACAGCTTCTAAATATAAAATCTAAATGCTATCACATGCTCTGGAAAGCACAGTATGCTATTAAGTGATGCCTGCAACCTACTTACACAGATTTATGATAAAACCATTCTGTTATCATAGTAACTACTAGCTAGCAAAGTTCTATCCAGTACTACATTTTAAAGTATTACAGGAGCTCTGGGTGTCAGAGACCATTTTTGCATTCCTTCTTCTTGCTACCTTTCTTCCATGGCATTCCCCTCCCCAGCTCTTGGCCAGAGCACAGTCAAAGGAAGGGCCTTACTATGTGTATTATGGCTACAGTACAGACCACCCAGGAATACAACTATATTTCATGCACTTTAGTTGAAAATATCTTCACTGGATTCAATCCATTTTGTAGTTGTGAAGAACAAGAGTAGACAAATGCAATGCTGACTCAGTGTACAAGTTCAATTATACCTGTAAATTTTACAGAAAAGAGCATAGAACTAATCCAGTGTTATCTTAGACGATTTGGGGGGAGGAGTAAGGAAAAAGAAGAAAAAAATGTGGATGCATCTTCCAGTGTCTCCACCCCAGCCCATTCTCCCATATGTGCTCAGTCAGAACCTGATACATAGCATCAAGTCTCTAATGCCAGATTCCCAAGCAGAAGCTTTGCCCTGGATTTAAACACCTATAGAAATACTGGATTTGTTACATTCTTTTGTACATATATATACGCTGAAGCACAAAATCAGTTCGCCTTCTGGACAAAACAGTTCAATGTTCTTAGGTACTTCACCACACACCATTGCTCTTGTGGCACCTACGTAACTCAATGCTCAGTTTAGAATCCAGTCACTAGAAGAGACTAAACCATTCCCTTTTAGTTTTAATGAGATTTTGATCTCTATGTCTGCATGCTCCTCTCTGCCAAACAAAGCAGCAATCTTTACTAGTCACTTGTTTCCTTAGGATAAAAAAAAAACAACAAACAAAAAACAAAACCAAAAAAAACCCACCCACCCCACAACAAGACATCATAGGTAAAGTTTTGTGGGCAACATTAACATTTATGTTTTCAGACTGCTTAAGCTGCAAGCCTAATAGTTTGCTGAATTTAGTTTTGACTTGTTTAAACTATGTGGCAGACTCAGATCAAAATCCTATCAGATTTTTGTTTGTGGCTCTTCTAGTGTTTGGTTTACACAATTTTCCACAGAGAATGATTGACAGAGAGGTCAACAGAATCTTTTCTATCAGCTCAATTGCAACATTAAAAAAAAAGCTCAGTTTCAGACACATAGTTGTAGAAATGAGCCCTATTTTCTCTGAATTTGAATCTGCCTTGTGACGTGCTAGATGCCAGCTCAAATTCTCCAGCTAGTCTGCTTGCTCCTTTTCTCAGTGGATTTCTTCAGGTGAAATAGAGGAAGATGGTTGGAAGGAAGCCTGGTTCTTTTAATCTTATCTAAGCACTCCTGAAAGGAGTTACAGCTGAAGATAAGGGATGTTGAGTCACATGCCTTCTCTGCCCTATAGTTCTTATCATGTATGGGGAATGATCCCATTTCTACAATACTAATTTTAAGCTACTGCAATTCCATCATCTTTACAAGAGATGTTCCTGATATGCAAAAAAATTAAGAGAACCAGGCATAGCTGTAACATTCAACTGTGATAGTAAAATTAGGACTACCATCTACTGACACTGCAATGTCAAGTAAGAAAAAAAAAGGCGTGCCTGGCCTTTGAAGTGATCTTTACTTCAGCTGCCCCTGGCTAAAAGGGTTTAAGGGGAGGCGGAGAAATTTTTCCTGATCTCTGAGGTGACATTTAACAGACCTGGGAAACAGACACAGACAGTGAGAGTCTACTTGGGAAAGCCAATGGCATGAATGATTTCTAAAAGCAAATAAAATAATGTGTTCAGTACACTTAAAGTCTCATTCTTTGAAAAAGGACTTCTTCCTTCTTGATTTTTTTTTTATGTTCTTCTTGATAGTAACCATTACCAACAGGGCTGAGATAGACCAAATACCTGACACAGTGAAGACTGTAGGAAATGCACAATACTCAAAAAATATTGCATAAAAAATCCTTGTAAACTCTGTAAATTCCTCCTGCTTGCATTTGGCAGAGTAACGGGCCTAACTATGCCACAGCATGTTTTATAATATACAATGATCAGAACCAGAGAACCAGGAGCAACCACTTCTAGTTCAGACTTCACTTATTATTATTATTATTAAATCCATCCACTAGAACATTACATATTTAGAGTGGGGTAAGCAGTTCTGCTCTACACTAGAGTTGCCAAGGAGGCAAAAAAGCCTAAGATTCACAGCTTTGCACTACACTGCAAGCCACAGGCACTGCAAGTGTAAGTCGTTGCTGCTTTGTCTAGGTCATGCTTTGTAAGCATGCAGAAAAAAAGGCATATAACTGTTTCCTTCAACCTAATTTTACTGCATGTTCCATCTTCCTCCAAACCCCAGTTACATCTTAGAAGCATCATCCCAGACTCAGCAACATCTCATCATCTACAGGCACGTGGTAGATGTCATTATATAATTCATGAAAGTGAGTTTTGAATCATATTTTGACCAGTTCTGTCCCACAGCACCCACAACATTTCTAATCACTAGAAATCAATGTTTCTAGAGATGCTACACACACAAAAAAAACCAAAACAAAACAAAAACACCCACTGAAACGTTACTGAATACTTTGAATCAGCATTTTCATTTTGTCTGAATCACTAGTAGTCTGAGATCCATTCACAAGCAGAGCAAAACTAATTTACTACTATTTGTTGTTCCCTAAATAATATTTTTATCTCCCAGTCTGTCAGGTGGGGATATGGACATTTATTGTATATGCACTATCCATATCTCAATTTAAAACACCTTTAGAAAAACAGTGCAGAAATGCTATGTTTAGAAACAACAACCCAACCAAAACAAAAAACGACAAAACAACACTTTATTTTCTGCAATGCAGAACAGAAGCTATTTATGACAGCATTCCACAGGTCAGTGAGGAGGAAAGATCAGCCACTCTCATCTATGTATTTCTGATCCACAGGTAAAGCACAATGCCCAAATAGGCCATTCAAAAGAAAAACAAAACTATAAACACAGCACATTATATGTTTTGGTCTTGTGGCTATAGTCATAGTGCTGATACTCCTACATGACAGATCAGTTTCCTGAAGTGTCAAAAGAAAAGAAGCATGGTAGTCGTAGGAGTGATACTAAATGCCTTGCTCTATCGGTTATCGCAAACCAAATCTCTGCAGTCAGCAATGTCCACAAACCGTTTCTACTTGAGTCAAGACTGGCACCCAGTGGCCGTATTTTTAACTGTTTTTTTTTTCCTGGCCCATCAGTGAGATTCTGCTCCAGACCTTCAGTCTTCTCTTCCAAAACCCACTTGAAAAGTTTAATTTGTTTTATAGCATGCATAATATAAAAATAGATCAGCTGAAAACTCACACTATATATAAAGCTACTTGTTCCCTTAAAAGCCTCTAACAAGTCACTATGCACGTTCATTTAACAAGTTTAGAATACCAACAGGCTTTAAAAAACACCAGTAGGCTTTAAAAATGTAGAGAATCTAGTCTCACGTCCCTAGTCATTGTGGTTAACAGATATTAATATCAGAAGGAGAGGAGAAGGATGGGTTTATTTTAAAGCACTGTAGATAGGTTAACTACTTTGGAAATGGTCATCTATTTCCTGTATTTCCGCATAATCTTTTTTTACAGGGATTGCAAACTGTATGCATGGTATTAGATTCGAACATTAGTGATTAATTAGGGACTAATTTCACTTGATGCAGTATTAATACACATGTTCTAGCCATTGAACTTCAATCAACACCAAGTGTAGCAATTTTTTGTGGAAGCAGAACACAGCACATGTAAAATGATCATCACACATGGAATAAATGAGTTTACTTTCTGTATCTCTTGCTTAATTTCTTTCTTTAAAATTTTCTTGTTCAATTAGTTTGAGTATTTGAATTTGTGAACTGTTTCTAAATTTCACAAGTGATGCTGCTTACAGAACTATGAACCATTTTCTTTATAACATTGCTCTTTAATATCAGGATTCAAAATATTGTAAATTATGTCCTTCCATTATTTTACAAGCTCAAGTCAGGTAGGTCTTTGTTTCTTCTGGGCACTTTGGTCAGGTACTGACACGTATAGTATAGTGAAATAAATACTCTTGAAATACCGTTAGAGCACGATGCAGTCAGGTTAAATGGTCAAGACTATCTTGAGGCCATGAAACACTAGAAGAAGATTGTGTGAAATGTGTGTAACAGTTCACAGCAGACAAGATATGTGCATTATTCACACTGAGGTGGCAAAAAAATGGAAACGCATTTCAGAATCATCATGTCAAGCTCTTAGTTACCATCAGAGGAAAATCATGCTCTGTCTGTTTCATGCTGCTTTCAGAAACTGGCCTTGAGATAGGCTTATAGACATTCGGATGATCTTTGGCAATTATGTTGGCTTGTGATTATTTCTTCTCCAGTACAGCTGAAGAAGGACTACTCAGGGCTCTGTCACATTCAAGTGACTTACCATGCTAGAAGACATTAGTTAATCTAGTTTAACAGAAATTACTCAAGGCATCTCAATAATGTACTGAATTTTGCTAAACAGTGGATGAAATGGTCACAATTGAGCCAGACCACACCACAAGAGAGGTACCCCCAGACAAAAGGGAAGGGACAGACAAAGAAAAGAGCACTGGGAAATAAGTTTGGAACAGTAAGGCTTGCTGCTAACTCTTCCCATTGGGAAATGATAGTGAGGGCTGTGGTGACACAAGAGGTCATACTGTATCATATCAGCTGGCATCTCTAAGCCACAGTCCTTCATTCAGTTTTCTTTCAAAGGGGCCTTGCAACCTCATGTAGTTTTGAAGCTGTCACCACCTGTGCTATGGTAACAGCAATTGCAAAGGGATGTGTGGCAGTTTAGGCTGGGTGCCTCCTGCCACTGCCTAAACTGCCACAGGATGTAATAGCACTTTGGTTTTCTTTATTAATAGTACTTAAACTCATTCACTTGCAGAAGGAGTATATCCTATTTTATGACATCTCTCCTCATGGTTATAAAATGATAAGGAATTTCCTTTCATTGAGTATAGCTTGATCATCTGTGTTTTTAAAATAGCTCCATTCATTCTTGAAAAAATATGTTAGGCCTTGTTTCCCAGAATGAAACACTGAGATCAGACAGATGAGAACTTTTGGATTTCAAACAGTGATGGAAAAAATCTAAAGATTTGAATATGCAGTAATATTCATCACCTCAGCTTCAGTTGGTGCAGTTGCAACATAGCCTTTATATTAATTTCAGTCTTTGCTGCAAAGAGAAAAAAGGCAACTACTGTCATGCTGAAAGTATATGTGAGTCAGGGGAGCTGGGCCCAGCTTAGTCAACTAAACACAGAAGTCTGTAGTGTAATTTCCCAGAGATGTCAGATACTTAAATATATTTATAAATAGTAGGTGAATAGAAATGTAATTAATTTTGTGCTGAAGTAACAAATATCTAGATTCCTTAAGATAAATAATGAAACTTTTTATCCGTTTACAAAGAATCAAATTCTAGCAGTAAATTTACATCATTTAAATAACAGCATGAATGTTTCTAATCCTAACTTTTAAGACATTCTGTTTTAAAAATATATATGGTGTAATGCCATTAAAATGTTAAATAAGCACTTGATAAACATTGTAGTAAATGAGGCAAGAAAGCTTCCTGTTAATTTCTGTTTTTAAGAGTTTTCTCAGACGCAACAATGCACACCTATTTTACATTGGTATCTTTTACATTTTGATAAACTGTCACCATAAGAACAGTGCAGGTATTGAGAACATCACAACTTCAGAAGACTGCAAGTCCAGAAGTGTACTGTATAGTATGTCAGATACCAGGAATTCTGGACAGAATAAATACCATGCATCCCAAGCAAATGAGTATAAAAATGCAGAGGCCCCACTAAGCTTTTAACGTTGCACCTGGCAAAAAAAAAAAAAAAAAAAAAAAAAAAAAAAAAAAAGGAAAAAAAAGAAAAAAGGAAACATTTGCCCGGGGGGTAAACATAAAACATTAATAAAAGGAGGTATCCTGAAGCCAAGAACTTGCTACTAAACACAAAAGCAGAATAGTTACTAAATTAAGAAATTATTCGCCAGCTATGTTTTAAGGTAGGAATTAACAGTGAAAATGAAAGAATGACAATGTTTTGCTTATGGAAAACTCACAACCTCGGCCATATTTAACATACTTTTTCTTCCTAGAATTAGATTTTTTTTCTTTGTAAGTTTTAGGGGCTGTGTGAGATTTATTATATCTCATTTAAGCATCACATTGTACTCCCTACAGGGGGAAAAAAGTCTTTTCATTCCTTGTCTTAATAATAATCTAAATATATCAGCATGAGCATGGAAAAATGGCTGAAGAGAAAGTGACATCAATTATTTCCAACCTTGAAAGAAGATTCTTCCTTAGCTGTAACTGTAACACAGCTAGCTGTATCTCAGCTAGTTTCAGCTTAAGTAAGGATAAGCAGCCATACGATATTTAGAGCTGCAATTCAGCCATCCTAGTTCACCAATTTAGCACTAACTACTAGCAAAAATGGCAATAGAAAACAGGGTTAGAATCATAGCAAATGGCTTCAGCACCCAGCTATGTTGTCCTACCTGTCCCTTCTGCTTATCTAGTTTTAAGCCAAAGCTGCATATTTTCTACCTAGTTGCCTCAGCCTCCTTGGCTGTGACTGTTCTGGGTGAGCTGAATTAGTGGACACTTCTGATGGAAAGGAGAGCAGCAGTTAGCATCAGGTCCTATTTAGTTCATGTAGGCAAAAAATGATGGGCCTACCAAAAACAAAACAAAACATACAAAAAAACCCCAATCAGTGTGTATTTCTGTGGAAAAGAGCTACTAATTTAATATGTTCATTTGTAATGCAAAAGCTGTCTCCTCATGCTGGACAACCTCACAAGCAAACTAAATTTCCATTCACCCAGTCCATGGGACAGTAAATATCTTTCTAGTACAGCATAACATGAATTCTCATTATGAGGAGATTCATTTAGGTCTGAAAACGATCCTAGAGACATGGACTGCTATGATGATGTTGAAAACATGATGCTCCATACCAAAAGCTGCCTTACTAAAGCATAACAGATGTGCAGAAGTGTGGAGGTGAAAGGTGTGTGGCAGCAATGGCAGAAGAAACTGGGCTGGTATGTAGGGAAGCATGTCAGGGCGAGAACAGTCCTCTTTCATACATGTGCAAGTATGGGTGAAGATTTATGTGTGGAAAGGGCTGTGAGAGACTAAACCTAGGGTGCATGTGCATAGCTGAGGAGGAGTGGGTGGGTGCCGAGAAGGGGGAGCCAGGATTGCTGTTCTTCCCCTTCTCCTGCCTCTGCTTGCTGGCCCCTCCTGACACATGACACCGACTCCCAAAGGACCCTGCAGCAGGACCTTCCTTCCTTTCCTTACAGAGCATCAAGCACAGGTAGGATAACACAGCTGTCAGCAAGCCTGAGGCAGCATCCTGCATTTCTGCAGAACTTTTTTCTTACGAACATCAAGGTAAGTACTCCCTATCTTCTCTGGGTTTTGTGGGCCCCAGAATTATATGGCTGATAGCCTGTTTATGTCACAATGGGCAGCCTGTTCCAGTGCTCCATCACCCTCACCATAAAGAAGTGTCTCCTCATGTTGAGGTGGAACCCCCAGGGTTCTAGCTTGTACCCATTGTTCCGTGTCCTATCACTGGGCACCACCAAAAAGAGGCTGGCATCTTCATCTCGGCACCCACCCCTCAACCTTCTCTTCTCAAGACTAAACAGCCCCCGTTCTCTCAGTCTTTCTTCATAGGAGAGATGTTCAATGTTACCTTTGGAAAACACATTGTTACTATTTGAGATAATCAGATAACAATTATATTTAAACCCTTCATTTCCAGGCATCTCAAAGGTAAGTGGAGGTTTAAAAAATAAAACACTGAAAAATAAATACAACACTCCTTATTTCTCCTCCAAAAATAACCCCAGTTTGTGTAAGAATTTTGTAATATGTAATGGTTTTAAAGCTTCAGAAAGATGCTAAAAATGACCTAACTACATATCGTATGATGTCTGTCTGGGATACATGACAGTAGAGAAGACAGAATAAAAAGGAAGATTAAAAACTACTACAAATTACATTAACTAGATGAAAGTATACATCCATCATATTTTTCTTATAGATCAAGCTAGGGTTAAACTATCATCTATCCTACATATAGTTTAGTAAAGTGGAAAAAGGATGCAAACCATTGTCTTGACAATTTCTGCAGTGGCTAGTCACCAAAACAAATCTACAATCAGACACAGCATACCAGTAAACCAAGTTTGTGAAACATTTGGAGGTAAAGCCATTATAAAGATAATTGAAATTTCAGGAGTAGGAATGACAGGACTTTAAGATGGAGTGTAGGAGACCACATTCCTGATGAGTGGCAAACTGACGGTTAAAATATTTGTATACAACATGAAAATGTAACTGCCTTCTGATCATTACTGAAGTACTCAGACTAACCACATATAGTAACTAAACAACGTTTATGCATTTTATGTCTCATCTACTAAAATGTGCTGATTTGGACTCTTTTCATTCAAAGTGTCCCCAGGCTGCCACATGTAACTGTGAGAAAGGGGAAAGAGGCCTTCCTGGCCCCACTGTAAGTAGCTGTCATTTCTCAAATAACTGATACACAGTATAAACCAAGATTTATCCAATTTTTGAAAATTTTCTAGGAAATTTGAACCCAAATCCCGGGACAACAAAAATTCAGGGTTCAAGACATTATCCTCTATAGTTACATTTCATGGAGCTGTCAAATCAGCAGCAGATGTGCAGAGAGATCTGAGAATGCCATGAAGCACTCCCTTTGAAAAAAAAAAGTAGTGTGATGTGGTGAGGGTCTCCTTTTAGCCACAGCAGTTTAAAGGCTGGAAGGAGCAACTATCCTGTGTGAAACAATAATTCACCTGTTACAATCAGACAACCAGATCAGGTGGATCTAACTAGCCTCAAATCAAGGATTAGTATCTGAAGAGTTCTCTGAAAGCAAGAGATAGCAAGAGGCCAGAGCACTGGGAAGAACTGAGACAAGGGATTTGTAAAGAGAGTAAAATAGACTGGACTTCTAGAACAGTCTTACAACTAGAATCCCTAGGCAAATCTGGGTGATAGCTTCATATAAGGTTTGATGATCTGAAGGGATCAGTTTATGTTTCAAAAAGAACACTTGGAGTTGGAATGGTGTCATGTTATATCCCTAACACTGAACTAAAGCACCATAGTACCTTATAGCCCTTGATTAAGGTGAAGGGACAGTGCCAGTTTGAAACAGAACCCTAGATTTCTGTCCATCCTTATGCTTTTGTCCTAAATAGAAACACACATCAGTTTTATCCTGTGCAGTACAGCACATTTTAATAAAAATTGTAACCTCTTGTGTCTAAACAGTATTTTTGTTTGGGTTGTTATTTCACATCTTCACTTGCAGAGTGAAAGTGTCTCTTAAACAAAAGCATATACATCAAACAGTACAAAATAAAACAGAACACCCATGTGGCAACCACAGTACTATAAAAATATCTGATCACCTCTTTTCTTCAGAGAAGACCTGAATAATTTTTGTTTTACAACAAAGACGAAAGAGAAAAATGGTTGCCCACTGAGTTGGTTCTGTTGCTTCCAGAAATTCAATGTCAAGGTTAGGGTAAGAACAGCTATTTTAAAAAATAGGAAACAAATATTCTAAGTATTTTTAAAACAGTGTGTGTATTGTAAAATAAAGTTATTTTATTAACATATAATATAAGAATTTTATTTTGTTGCTTTTAGGGTAAAAAGGGTCGCACTGGGGCTGACGGAGCTCCAGGCCTGAAAGGAGCAAAGGTGATGTGATTTTCCACAAGTTTGGAGAGATATTTGATACTTTATTAATATGGAAAGGCTATACTAACAGTGCCCATGCATTTTGCACCTTGTGCTGGAGTAAAAACTAAGATTCTTTACAAATCAAAATATTACATCTAACATATAAAATAATCAGTGTAAAAAGAGGAAACTGGTATGTTTCCTTTATTACACTGAAATATCTACTCACAGAAGCTTACTATCTTATCCTGATTTCACTGATCTTGGTGTTGGATGATGTACAGGGGGAGCCAGGTCTTGATGGACTCCCAGGACAAGATGGAATAGAGGTAAAAAATATTTCTTTTCCTTCTTCTCTACTGAGTAATGTTCTTTTAAGGCAAACACTGCTTGGTGTTTTTGTGTGTTGGTTTTGTTTTGTGTTTGGTGGGGTTTTTTTTCAATTATAAGAGCAAATTTCAATTCTGGTTTGCCAGCTAATGTTTCATTATCATGACAAGAATTTCTTTAAGAAAGAGAATAATTCCTTCTAATGAAAATTATCTAGAAAATACTAATAACACATAGTATCTCCTAAAAAGTGTGAAAAGCTCTGATATGATAATCCAAGAACATTACAAAAAATTACATTCTGCCTGCAATCTTTCTGAGTCAGTTTAAATGTTTTGTTGAGCAAATAAAGAATATTGTATGTAATAGCAACGAAAAAGTGGAATGAAATACATTCAGGAAGTAGCTGCAGGACCAGCCTCTCGATGTTTAACTCTGAATTCATTCATGTAAGAATCACTCTATATTTTATTTATTTGGTACATCTTTTTTAATTAGTGACTCTTTTCTTGCATTCTTATTTTAGCATGTTTCTCAGTAAGACTGAAATATGAACTCCAGTATATCTGCTTTTACATCATCAAGATCCCAGTCTAAAATGACCGAAAATGACACTTTCAAAAGACTCTTTCACATTTATAACAGCATCTAGCATGATCAGTAGGTGCAGTATTTAGTCATATTGCCATTTTTATCAGAGATCATCTTTTCTACCTAACTGCTCATTTTAACTTGAAATGTTCTTTTTCTAAAGAGAGTAGAATGTTAAGAGTGCAAATACTCACATTCTTGTATTTGGGTTATATATCCTTATACTCTTGCTTTTTTATTTTCCCAGGGGAAATCTGGATATAAAGGAGAGAAGGTATGTGAATTTTAGTCAGAATTTCTGCTTACACATAGATATTTGGTTGTTGTTATTATTTATTATGTACAGTGCCATATTTTTATAAGTATTATTAATGTATAATAGCATCATTTTACCAGCTTCTGCATAAGCTCTAACAGAACATATGTCCCTTCACCTGATGAACTTGCTGCACAATTGCTATAATGTTATGAACAGAATAACATTTAGGCTTTCAACTAAAGCACCCAAAGAACAAGGATGATATGCTCAATATACCGTCTAAATATTTATTCCTGGTCCTTTCCAGGGTGAAAGAGGGGAATGTGGAAGCCCGGGGATAAAAGGAGACAGAGTAAGTAGCCGTAAAGCTGTTATGCTTTCAGGAAACACAGTTAAAATACAGAAGAAAATACAATTTCCTGAATAACAACCATGGTGATAGATTTAAGGTAAATAATAATTCTAAGGCTGAGGGAAATTAACAACAGACAGTTTTAAAAAACAAAGTGAGCAATGATACCTTTTTTTGGTAGCTTTTTTGAGACCCTTATTTATTTTTAAATGATTCCTCTTTAAGGCCTAAGCCTAAGCCTGTTTATAACAATGGTAAAATTCTACTTGAATTTAACAGAGGCAGAAGGCTTGAGGTAGTGAGCAAAGGGAAGGAGAGGTGAAAATGAAATTAATGCTTCTAACACAAATTTTTAAAAATTGGTGTATAATTGCTGTATTTTAAATCAAACAAAAAAAAAAGTTTAATCCTCCTCCTTGATGATTAATTGTTCATTGCTATCTACATTTTGATTACCACAGTCCATTTAAAATTATTTGTTTCATCTTTGCCTGCTGCTGAGCTTCTCTTGATTTTATTTTTTATTTTAATGTACAGATATCTAAATTAGATACCCTAGGAAAAATTTATCTAATGCATTTTTTAATAAATCTAAATACACAGAAAAGTATTCCTTTTTTCACCTGCCTTTCAGGGTCCTGAAGGTCCAGTAGGCCCCAGAGGAAGAAACTATAAAACAACACCACCTGGTTCCCTGGGATTCAAAGCTCTAAACTAGTATCATGCCTTAACCATGATGGATTCAAAGCTCTAAACTAATATCGAGCCTCACCATGAGTCACTGACTTCAAAGCCTCCAAAATCTATCTTCTTAAACAGCAAAATTAACAAGAATTTGGAGGAGCAGTCTAGACAAACAAAGCATCTTTATAATTCATTCAGTCTCAAAGATCACAGCAAATAAAGTTTCACAAACCCCCAAATCACTCATTTCCCATTCAGTGTCTTAACTATTTCATTATCTCACAAAAGTACATGGAAATGCTTTAGTCTCGTTTCATCCCAATACTCTTGGCCTGAAGGCCGAGAAGCCTAACCTATCATAGATCCAACTCCAAATGAGCTGAGCAGATGAATCTATCTTGAAGCAAGGTTTCAGGTCTGAAATATTTGTATCTCATATTTTCATGCAGAAGACACCAAACTGGAGATTGTTTTTCAAGTTGCCATTGTTCCAAATGCTTGAAAAATGTCATTAAAACCACTCTTGTTTTAACAGGGTCCACAAGGACAATCTGGAGATCAAGGGCCTAAAGGCCTGCAAGGATCAAAGGCAAGAACTGCATTATTTCTTCTCTTTCTTAATGGTAAAAGGTATTAATGGAGCCTCACAACAATAATGGTTTTATCCTTATATTCTCATAGAGGATACAGTTTAATGTCTGATAGCAAATCATAGATTCTTTGTATTCTACAAGGTTCCTAAGAAAGGTTTGCTGTTTGTATTGGATTCAGGTCCAAATCACACTCCAACTTTCTCTCACAAACATTTGGAAACATGGCAGCATCATGGAATATTGTTTAGCAGCAGTATAGCATTGCATTTCCTCAGTTTTCAGTTTAAAACTATTTTTTTTCCTTTAGTGCCAAGCACAAATTCCACTTGGGATCTCAGACAAACTCTTCTCTTGAAAATGTAGATGAATTTAATAGCTCAAAATTAATACTCCCATTTTTTACTGATATTCAGCAGAAGATATCTGAAAGTCATGAGGATAAGGGCAATTCAGGACACAGTCTTGCAATGGCCCCTCTGAAGGTGGGCCACAAAAACCACACAGTGCTTCACTACAAGATCCAGTCAGATCTGTGAACTTAAAATGTTTACTGTTTGTTTGTTTGTTTAGGAAAAAGTATGATTTACATTTATTAAATCCTACAGATTTGCTAGGTTTACTTTTCACTTAACTCCACTGTAAATTCCAGGTATACAACGGAGATTACTTCATTCTGTGGTTCTGTAATGTTTTGATACCTTTATCATAGTAGTTTAATGGAAGATGCAATATCACTGGGTATTATAGACAATTATAGGAACTGGTTTAATTTCATTATGAGAGACCACTTTGCTTCTCAGAAAAACCTTAAACTGAGTAATTCAGCTAAGGCTAATGGGCTCTTAAGCTAGTGAAAGGAATATTGTTATGGAGAAAAACTTTAAAATATGTTTATAAAGGACATTGTATCTTTTTATGTCTCTTTTGATAATCTCGTTTGCACCACATTTCGAGTGCCTGCTGACCGACATTGAGGCATAGAGCAGCTCGGTGTCAAAACTCCTATATCCCACATGAAAAAAAAATTGCTTTTGTTTAATCTGTTATAACTTTTTAGAGCAAACAGCTTTATTCTCAATAAAGGGAATTCTGAAGCACTGAACAAATAAAATACTATGTAAGACAATTCCAATGGCCTGATATTCAGGACATATAAAAAAATGAACTTACAAACTGAGGTAAATGGATTTCTCTAGACACCAATTTATAAGCAGAATTGTTTCTTTTTTCATTCTTTGAAAAGGGTGAAAGAGGATTCCCTGGACCACCTGGCTTGCCTGAAGAGACTGGAATAGGATTGCCAGGCCTAAAGGTATAAGTGACTCTCATCTTCATTATTGCACATATTGTAGGATAAGAATAAAGATTGACACAGCTAAGATAATATACTTGCTGGTACATAAGAAACCTTAAGCCCTCAACTGCTGTTTTTATGGTATTGGAAAGGTATTTTGTATGTTGATCAAAACTGCTTGGAGGGGGGGGAAGTCAACCAAGTTTTTTAAAAAGTGCATTTTAAGTACATACTTTAAAGGATTTTTTTACAACAGTTCTTATGCTTGACATAACTCAATCCAAGCAGTCTACAGCTGAGTAAAAATGCATACATAGACTTAAACAGAAATTATCTTGGTTTGGATGACTGACATAAAGAAATAATAGAAAGAATAGAAAGAATAGAAAGAATAGCAATACTGACTTCTTGGCAAAAGACAGTAAATGATACACAATGTACTAGAAATACCATGGGAATAATTAGCCATTTATATTCAACATTGTCTTATCTCAGACAGAGAATTGAGGCTGTCCCCTAATGCTGTGAAACTAGTTCAATGTCTGTTGGGCCTTGCATGCTGTATGTCTGTGAGGACACTCAGATTTTCTCTGCTGTTCCTGTTCCTGTATTCTCCTACATCAAGTGTTTCACACAAAAAATGTCCGATAAGAGATAATATGCTGCACACATACAAATATCTAAATCAGGCATCTTCAAAATACATCTTTGTTTGAAGGGTGACATCGGTTTGACAGGAAGACCAGGCCCTGCTGGCCCACCTGGTGTTGGTGAGCCAGGACTTACGGTACGTTGGTTTTTCATTTGCTGAGAGAGAATCAGAACAGAAAGGAAAAGTTCTCAGTGTTTCCTTGTTAAAAGGGGTGTATGTGTGTTAAGTGATACTAGCTCTTTTCTTCCTTCCACTAGTTTTCACTCTCATACTTACTATGTTGTCTTTCATTTCGCTCAATAAATTGGAAATATTTCCAGTTCCTTAACTTTTCTAATTATCTTAGTCTCCAAAACAGCTCTGAAAAAATAACACTTTATGCAAAACTGCATAAATATTTAAATAGATCTGTCCCCTGATAGATTCAAATCCACATGTGGTAACTTTTCAGTTGAATGCTTTTCAGTATCATTAGAACATTAACCAGCATGGCTTTGAGAGGGACTCCATTTCAATCACTGTAACGTTAGAAACGGCAACACCTGAATAACCTCCACATAGATATTTAGCTATCATAAGTGGTCCCAGGAAACAATTTGACCAGTATTACTTTTACTGAAGATACCAGAGGGAGAAATTAAAAAAAAAAACACTTTCAGATTTTATAGTAGGTTTAGCTTTGAAGTCTCTTCCTTCTCGTCCTTCCCTTCCTCCACCCAGTAGTGGTAAACTAAGCCCCTTTGTGGTTATTCAGAAAACAAGTACGCCAACTTTTAAGTGTCAGCACCCTTTACTGAGCTATTTACAACATGGAAGACTCAAATTAATTTCTCTTCTCCTGTATGAAAGGCCCTTAGTGCAAGCATGAGGGAAATTTTCTGCAGTTTTTTTTACAAGTACCTTTTCCCCATTGACAAGGAAAGATTTCCAATAATAATTTCAAAAGAGGTGCTCCCATGAAAAGCAGAAAGATGATTTGGTAACTGAACTGACTGATATCAAACCTGCTTTAAAATGCTCTACTGGAGAGGAATGAGTTCTCATTGAAGAGCCCAAATAAAAGAAGCATAAAGTATATTGTCCACTAATAAAGCCAGTGATGACAGTCAAAGTGGTGCAGTAATGCTTCCTGTCTTCAGTAACAGCATAGAGAAAAGAGCCACTTTGCAGGGGAAGAGGTACCTATACTGTGCATCTTTGTTAGCCACAGAAACAATACTTGTATAACAAGAGATTCTGATTTTTAAAAATATACCAAATGAGTTTTAAATTTACTGTAAAATGTATTGGCTTCAAAGGAGTTTTCTTTTTATGGCTGGATGTAGTGTAATTACCTTCACTAAGACCTGGGCATAATTTGAAAGCTCTATGCAGAAGAAACAGAAGCGTATTTAGGCTATGCAGAGCCAAATTTACCAACATTCTGTGCTGTGTGTGTAATCTCAAGGAATAAATCAGAGGGGGGAAAATGTAGGCAAACATTGAAGCAGGATAAATAGGCACAGGTTTAAACTTGCATTAAGTGAAAGGTTTTAGTTGTCTTACTTGTCCCTTGCCCTCCTGTTTTCAAAAAAAGAAGGGCATGAGATTATTCTCTGCACTGATTACAGCCAAATCTCTCTACAACTACATCATCAGCACTACTCTGCATGATCTTTAATATGGTTCTCCTTGTCTCTCATGATTACGCTTACACATTAGTAACAATTAGATAATAAAACAAAACTAACATTTAGGAAGCAAAGATTTAAAAGGTATAAGGAATAGGAATTTCAGCTACATAATGTGTGATTCATAAGTAACCAGAAAATTGTCTGCTTTGTTATTGCTGCAGGCCAGAATGCTCATCATTTATTCACCATGCCTATCATATTACTGTAATATTTTTAAATGGTTAGCACTACACCAACATTTAAACATGTGCTTAAAACTGACAAGGACATAGAAAATGCTGCTGTTGACTTGCTAGGACATTTTAAATTTATGTTAATAGGGGCCTCAAGGACCACGAGGTGTTCAAGGAGAAAGAGGTTCACCAGAAGGGCTTCCAGGAGCAAAGGTACAGCAATCAAAGGATTTTAAGACCAGAGCAGCAACATTAAATGAGTGCATGCCAGAACAAGCCCACAGCAGACACAGGAATCTGAGAAAGTAGATTGTAAATTAATATTAAAATTTGGCATCAATTAACTCAATAAATTTTCTTAGAATTCAGTTGGTCCAAACATGACTTCTAGGCATAGGTAGCCTTTGGGGCCTGTAAAGCCAGTATTTAATTCAGCTGCTGCTTGATGCCTGGAGGGAATCCCAACTAGAACTTTAAAACAGCCTTGAGCATCAGATCTTAAACAAAATATTGTAAAAGTGATCCTTATATGAAAAACACAGCTTTTTGTTGTTGCTTTTTTTCTAAATTTTTGTGTGTCTTTTCTGTCACTAAAGACAAGCTTCTAAATTTCTTAAATACCTCAGCTGCTGGCTTACTCATTTTAGCCAAAGCCTGAATTCAGTTTATGGGGAAAGAAAGCCACTGTTACTAATTTTTAGATCCAGCAAGATAATGACTGTAGTACTTGCTCCTACATGGATGGACTAGACCCACTGCTAGCTTTTTTTTGCTGCCTGCTGAAAACCAGATCCCAGGCTGAGTGGTCATTTTGACCTCTGGTTGCAACGACAAAATGACAAAGCTTGCACTATGGCAACTTTGGTTGGGAAAAGAATAAATAATTGTTTTGCAGGTGTGAGCCCCAACTATCCCTTTACTAAAAATCTTAGGATTTTTGCTGAATGCAATTCTTTAGTCATCCGTGCTTGACTGCTGCTAGTAACATTGCATCTTCAGACATCCAGTATATATTTTGTGGCAAATTATATAAACTATCTAACCTCACTGCTGATGACTTTTATTTGCTTAACAGATCTTATGCATAAAAACAAACCAAAAAACTATTTTACCAAAATGCATTTAGAAACAAGTCCATTGCCATGAAACACCAATTCATGTGGGAAGAAACACTACAACTAATAAGTAAAGTACAGTAACAATGCACAGTGAGAACAAGTACAGAAGGATACATAATCTAGCCAAAACTATTGAGATAGGCAAAATAAAATACAGTGTAATTCTGACAGCATTACTGGAAATCTTGATTCTATTAAAAATTGTACTACCTACTGCTAAGTCTGATTTGGAGCCAAGCATGCATCAACAGAGTCTATACGTATTTCAGCTCCTATTTATGGCTCCCAATTATGACAGCTCTCTGGCATTAAACACATTTTAAACAAGTGATTCATTAATCTGAAACAAATTTTACAGCTTTCTTCAGAACATTTTTACTACAAGCTCACAATTCAGTAAAAAGGAAAATGAAGGCCAGTACTCTAAAACATCAGGAGTAAATAATGTTTATTTTATACAGAAATCCATATCGTGTATTTCAAAGAAAGTTAAAATGATGGAATTGGTTACTAGGGAGGGAAAAGACCTGTCTGGGACATTAACTTTATTCCCTTGCGTGATTCTGTGACAATTTACTCAAGCTAATGCTGGATCTCTACATGTTTTATTAACAGAAGTACAAGAAAGCACAATATTTGTGTTCTTATTAATAACTTGCATTTCCCTCAACACTACTATTTTGTAATCAAATGTTTAGAAAGACAATTATATTTACAAAGAGACTTCTACAATACAGTTTGGCTTGGTCTTTATTCTGGCAAAATTCTTAGTGAGAGCCAGATCCTCATTGCCACACACTAATGAAATTAACCTATGAGCTAAAGAAGGAGAATACAGTGTTCAGTCAGTCTCATTACTCAGGCCTGCTGACATTTAAATCAGTTGTAGTTTTGCTACTGATTTGAGGGGAAGCAGAAGAGAACTTTAAGCAATTGAGGTGAGCACAAAGATAAAAAGGAAGCTTGATCAGCTCTTTCATCAGCAATTTCAAACTGCAGAGCGAGCTTATTTGAAAAGACGACCTCGTTCATACCTGGAAAACAGAACCAGGATCTACTTTCTGTTTCCTTTTGTTTTGAGTTTCGGGATGACAGAGGGAACAGTGTCTCCAGTTACTTCAGAGAGAACAGCTGTGTGTTTCTACAGTTAACAGTATATTTTTTGATGTAGGGAGACCACGGTTTTGATGGACCAAAAGGCCCTCGTGGACTTCCAGGCATTAGTATGAAAGGTGAAAAGGTGAGCAGTAAATACACCAGGGGATTAACAAAGTGCCAATAAATCTAAATAATACAGGAAATACAGGGTTGATACTACGAAAGGTGTAAGGAGGCAAGGAACCCATAATAAGCCCTGGATAATAAGGTATTTCGTAGGGAGATTTATGTCAAATAAACTCTCCCAACCTATTTTAACATTCTTTCATATTAATATAGGAAATGTTTCAAAAAGCATCTGATTCTGTAGGAAAGTTGAGGTCTGGAAAGGGAAAAAGAGACTAGCAGTTGTTTGCTTATGAACCAGCAGGGAATAAATACAAATATGAAAGATAAAAGGTCAGATCCCCAGCTTCACTGCCTTCAGGAGAGGTTAAATCAACACGGGAGCCATTCCCAGTTGTTTCTCTATCTTTACAGAACTAAGCTATTGTACTTTGTTTGCCAGGGGGAATTTGGTCCTCCTGGTTTACCTGGGCCAATTGGTTTACCTGGAATTGGAATTCAAGGAGAAAAGGTAGTTTTCACTTCCCTCTCACCTCAAACTTAAATGTGTAGTAACAGAGAATATTTTAATTTTAATAATTATTGAACTAATCTTTTCAGGGAGTGGAGGGCCCAAAAGGACCACCTGGCTCTAGAGGGCTACCAGGACAGGGACTATCTGGACCAAAGGTTAGGGAATTTTCTCACATAAAAGCTATTTTGCTGGTTTTACTGTTACATTGCCTGATTAAGAAATAGTCTGTCTTTGTCCTTATGCTTGTTAAAGTGATGAACACAAATCTATGTATTATCACAGCTGCAGGAAATTATTTTCTTTATTAATATCATTGAACTGTATAGCAGATCCTACTCCACTGAAAAGCCTTGATAAGCAAATGCCAGTTATCTATTTAGATTTTGGCTTGTCTCTCCACAGAAACTTCATGGTACCACATATGAGACAGTGAACTGCACTTCCCAATACATTTCTATAGAATGGATTTGCAGTTTCATTGTATCAGGTGCAAGTGCAATGAATCAGTGCCAAAAAATAGTTGCTTTTAACTCAAAAGAAACCCAGAACATCAATACAATTTTTATCTTTGTTGTACAGTTTCCATTCCAGAAAAATGCATACATACCTTACAGACTGGCTGCCTTCCTTGTTACTGGCTGCCTGTTGTCTCACCTGACTGCATATTTACTGTATCTAGTAGTTAATAATGGTCTTAAGTATAAAGATGATTACCTTTGCTGAAGGAAAACTCTCAGAAGAATTTAGTCTTCACCAATTTCCAAGTATGGAACTGTTAATGAAAGATGTCACCCTTGAGGTGTTTGGAATGGAGATATAAAGTGATTTTTCTGAAAGCAGCAATAGACAAAGTTGTGAATGACTGAAGACTATGAAAACATAATATAAAGGACCCATGACTAGCTGCGTCAAGGCTCCATACCAGGTATTTTGCAGTACTAGAGATGACCTCTTAAAGGCTGCAGCGAAATGCTTTACCAATGGTGAAAAGAAAGAGAAGGGTGAATTACTAGTGGATGTCAGATATGTTCCTGAACATAATTATAGATTTACAGCATTAATAATTTACAACAACTTTTTAGAGACAACCCAAAACATGCTGCAGATTCCCAATCTTTATAACCAACACATCACACTAAAGACAATATCAAACTAATCTTTCTTTAAATTTAAGCAACCAAGAATATTTTATATTTCTCCATGATAACACTGTTAAAAAATAATTTCTACTTAAGGGTGAACAAGGCTTGCCAGGAGAGACTGGAGTGCCAGGAGAAAGAGGTATTGGAGAACCTGGTTCTAAGGTACATTGTTATTAGAGGAATTGGTTTATTTATTTATTTATTCAGATTTGAGATTTGTGTTTCCTGAGTATCCCTTCTGTGGGCACATAAAAACAGGTTTAGAAATAAAATTAGGTTTTTAATCTTTAACATTTTTGACACAAGCTTTCAATAACCTCCAGAAATGGGTACGTTTTAAATACACCAGTTCTGTACAAAAGTACTTGTTGTGCCTAAAAAATGTCCATGTGCCTGCCCATGTTTAGGTCAGAGTTGCATACAGCTCACCTACAGTTCTGTCCAAAAAAACATCTACAATATGAAACAGCTTCCAGAACTAACAATCCTCAGTGTAAACTAAGCTACACTCAGAGCTGGTGGAAAAAAACCCACTGTGGTTATTGTGCTGCTCCTTCCTTTTTCACACAGGATAGGACATAAGCATACTCACATCTTCATATAGGAAACAAACTCAGCGACTAGACAGAAAGCATACTTGCTTAGAGAAGAGGAAGCTGCAACCAGATTGTCTTAGTGCTAAGGAGACAAAAATATTAACCAATCTCTACACCATTAACAGACAAAAAAGTACTGTTGTGACAGTGGAAAGGCACAGGGCATCATGGTTTTGCTTTTGTTTGCTAGGGCTTTGGGACAAGGGTCAGGAAAAGGAAAAAAATTGTTCAGCTTTCTTTAATTTCACAAAATATGGCAATGCTGAGTAAACTCATTTGACCCCAAATCTTCCCATTTCATCTAAAATCAAGCCAGGCTCTTGAACCTGGCTGACGTCAATTCCATTGCCATTAATAGATTTGCACTGATATTCACCAGCAAGATATCAATCCTCGTATCACAGTCAGCTCCATCTGATATTTACTTCAAATGCTGCCACTCAATAAAATGAGGGCATTATTTTATGAGAATGAGAATAATACAAACTGCATAGAAAAAATGCACAGTTTAAACAATCAGATGGTAGGATAATTTCAGATACACAAATTGTCTTTATTTAAAAAAAAAAAAAGGCAAGATTTGGTTTCATATGTACAAATATTTGCTGTAAAAAAATACAGTTTAGTAAATTTTTTTAAATAGATTTTGATTCAGAGAAAGAATAGTTTCTGCATTTAATATAACAAACTACTTTTTATTGGTGTCAGGGAGAGCCAGGAGCTGCAGGACTGGCAGGTCTGCCTGGTCTTCCAGGGGAAGATGGAGCTCCTGGACAAAAGGTTAGTTCATCTATGTTTTGTAGTCTACCTGCTTCCTTCCCAAGCATTCCTACTGTTGTCCCTGTGCTGATACCTAAACCTAGAAGAGAGAGTGTTTATGGACAAGGGGGAAAGTAGCATTTTTAATTTTTTTTTCCCTCGGGGTTTTTGTTTGCTTGTTTTGAATGGGGAGGGAGTTGTCTTTTCTTTTTACAGTTGTTGCCTTTTTTTAATCCACCAAGCCTTCCAACCAGGGCATTTTCCTAGAATCAGATTATATTCAGACATATAAGGAAACATGCTACTTCATGCATTCCACCCAGAATTTTACAAAGGTTGCTTCTGGATATGGGAAGAAAATCCTGGGTTCACTAACATCAGTGGGAGTTTTGCCATTGATTCCAAAAGGTCTATGCTTTTAATGAGCTTGTTCAAGTGAATAGAGGTGATCTTTCAACATGTCTGTATTGATTTTTCTGTTCAAGGGTGAACCAGGATTACCTGGTCTTAGAGGTCCTGAAGGTACTCCAGGGATTGGAATACAGGGAAAAAAGGTGAGAATTTCTCACTAAAGGTAACGTTTTAAATTCTAATGTTCCAGGAATAGGTTTGTCAAGGCTGCCTCTCTTTTAGTGTTTTATAAGTAACAAAAAAAAGAAGTACCTCAAGGAATAGGTTAATGAGTGCTTCTAAAAGTGGTTAACTGCAGAGTTTATTTCAGCCTCAGCCTAAACCAATACTTTTTAAATGGTAAAATTAGTAAGAAAACACCCATCCTTTTCATAATTAAAAAATAAAAAATAAAAATGACAGCACAACAGTTCAATGGCTCACAATTTCCAGTACCTGTGATAAGACCCAGTCCAAGAAGAAGAGCTAACTGAAAATGCTACTTCTCTTAATAGGTTTGATCTTTCAGATTCTGGCTCTTATACTGATCTTCTGTACTGAGTCACAGATAGAGAAGTAATTTGGGTTTATCATTTGTATCTGTATCCTGTGAAATAAAGACACTGAAAATTGCTGGAATAGTTGTCCAAGACATTGGACAAGATACATTGAGATTAAATATTACACTGTAAGAGAAATAAATGTATTAAGTACCAAAACTGCAAGAAGATAGAAGAACTAAAAAACAGTGTAGAAAGGAAAATAAAGGCTTCCACCTGTTTTCAGATTACTTTCACATGCAGATGACATGATGCAACAATAAAATTAATTATTGTATTGGAACAGTTTCAGAATGATTCTGGACTCATAGTTGTTTCATTTTTGTTGTAATTATTACAGCTTAATAATATGCTTAAATAACAGTTATCCCTTTACAAAGTTTATGCCATCTATTCATAGCTTTTTCTGCCTGGAAGGATAAACTGAACAATCAGAGCAGGTATTTTGGTCATCTAATTTGCCCTATTTGCCTTCGAATAAAAAAAAATGTACCTCTGAGTGAACTATCTTTTCCTCTTTTGATTACTTCTTTTATATAGTATCTTTTTTCAAGTAATTACTTAACTTGATTTTCCAGCTGCAAGGATGCAGTCTTTGATACTCCTTTTTGGTGGTTGTATTTTTTCACAGTATTTGCTAGTAAGACCGTTAATTTAATTTCAGATGTAATCTGGACAATTACTGACCAGAATTAACTGACTTGCCAACAAAGGCAATAGGAACAGCTCATGTGCACCAGATGCAAATTAGAACGTCACTGTCTTTCACTGGTAATTTCAGTTCACACTTAACGTTATTTGGTATGTGTGACATATCTTCTCCATTTGTGTAGGGAGATCAAGGTCAGAGAGGAATACGTGGATTAACAGGACTAACAGGAGTGCCTGGACCCACTGGAGCTAAAGTAGGTTCATTACTACATTATAAACATATATTAAACAGGTGTGCTTTGTTCTAGATGTCAGAAACAATTGTCCCAGAATGAACTTGCTTCTTAAAAAATAACTTTAAAAAAAGTTTATCTAAGTCTGCCCCTAGCAATCCATACCATGATCCTTATAAACATCTAGAAGTTTGGGGGGTTTTGTTGTTTGGGGTTTTTTTAATTGCATTTACCATATTGCTTCCCTGTCAGTTTGGAAGGAGTTAAGGGATATTAATACTGGTATTTTAATGCTGGAATATTTGGGAAGATACTATGGTGTATGGCATATACACGTGTGACAGGACTTCATTTTCCCTTATACTGACTCTGGCTGATATTCCTTTATGTATTTGGAGTTTCTATTCAAATACTCAGTACTCACTGAAAACAAGAGAACGGCTACTCTTATTAAATTAAATAGATTTCTTATTAAATCTTTTTTCTACTTGTGCACACAAGAATGTGTATTTCCATATATGAGGAAAAACTAAAGAGTAAAAAAGTAAACTGAAAGGACTATTTTAAAAAAATGTACTCTAAAGAAAAATACACGTGTTTTCAGTCTACCTACACAGCTGGGCAGTAGGCCTTGTGTGCTGGATGTGTTGACAATGTCTCAAATACACTAAGAAAGGGATTTCTAATAACACGTATTTGTTCAGCAACTGAGAAGAATCTCCTTTTCATTGAGAAATCAGAACTATGCTTTTTAGCAGTTCTTCAAAGTTACATTTCACTACACATAGAACAGAATATGAGAAATTCTAATTGATTTTAATGGAATATTATAAATCGTTGCATAAATGTTTTCTCTATAAGATTCTCATGCTTACTTTCAGAAAAATCCATAATTTTTGCTCTCCTCACTGCAGGGAGAACCTGGTGCTCCAGGACATCTTGGAATGCCAGGCCCTCCTGGAAGAGCTGTGCCTGGACCAAAGGTAAGATCTACACTCCAGCTCCTAGTGCTTATCAACACAGGGTAGAAAATGCAAACTAGGCCATGCTATTTTTCATGTCAATAATTTCAGTCATATGTGGTCAACTGAAACTTCTTTCCTGTCAGCAGTTATCAACTGTATCCAGTCTAGTTACCACCATGCCCTGGTATTAATTGTATACTAGCCTGAGATGTGGGCTACCCAGGTTTATTTCTTTGTTTTTAGATAACCTTTGATATCAAAATACTGTCCTTTCTTCTGCTTTTGGTGTTTAATAGAATAAATAAAATTAGCTACTACATTTGCATAACAGATATTCAAAACCAGAGTTTATGATTGGTGTTTAATAAAATAAATAACTAGAGTATTTATTTTCTTCATTGCAGGGTGACATAGGGTTACCTGGTCATGCTGGACCAATTGGAGAACCAGGTTTTGGCCTTCCTGGGGCAAAGGTAGCTCCTAAAGTGGTAAACTATTTTCTGACAGAACTGTAAAATAAGGCAGGATTTCAGTGAAGCAACAGCAAATCACCCAGTATGGCCAAGTATTCAATAATTCCTAACGTGTGCTTTGTACAGCATTGGCAGAGTATAAGGATTCTCATAGACAGAAATCTATGGATCTTCCAGATTCAATGAACAATAAACTTGTACACAGCAGAGAACCAGGAGAAAAAAGTCTGGGCTTAATTGATGAGGAGTGAATACAGAGAGAACACCTGATACTTGTGATTACAACAGCCTATCTATAAAACTCAGTTAATTTTTATCAATCAGGCTCCTTTCCTTCATTCCTAATTTTGACACAGCATAATCCACAGACTCCAAAAAGATCTCAGGACATGGGCCAAACCAGCACTGTGAGAAGAGATGCTTTCAGTAGTGGAAGAAGAACATGAACAAGTAGCTACTCTCTAAAGACTTCTCTTTAGCACTTCTCTAGTATTGCCTGTTGCCAAGATTCAACTTTTGTAAGCTGCTCTTCACTCCAGAGTTGATTCTGTCTGATCATCAAGAAACTTGTGTTTCCCAAAATAAACCATATCTTGCCTCCTGCATTTTTATATAACTTAGTGAATTTGACAGCACTTTTGAGTATAGGGCTTATCCCTTGTTTTTTAATGAATTAAACATGGTAACAGAAGCATGAGAAACCTGTAACAATCTCTACCCCTTTTTGATCAGTTAGTGGCATTCAAGATTCTTAAATTAATTTTCTTCAGGAAGAGATGATGATGATGATGATGATGATGATGATGATGATGATGATGATGATGATGATGGTGGGATCACATACTTTTCTGGTACAGTCCACTAAATTCAGATAATTGCATGTTGCTCTATTTCTGTGAATCCAGCAGGAATCAACCAGCAGAAAGCAGGTCTTTTGCTCAAAGTTGCAAACCTCTCTTCAGCCTTGAGCCCTGAAAGCTCTTTCAATTGGGCAATACTGCCTGTTTCTATGACCAGGTTCTCCAGGTTTTGTTGTCTTTGTCAGTATTAGGGGTTTTGCTGTTACTTCACTCTCAGACACACATCTGTACTAAGCTGTACAGGGTAAAAATTTTACAGACTCATTTTTTAAAATTATTTTTGCATGGGCCTTTGCTTGTCACTGGTATGGATGCTCATTTGGGTAGCTAAAGGGACAAACACAATCTTGATCATCCATCCAGTTGTAACTCTGAGTAACTCACTGCACCATCCCTTATGGCTGGGAGGATTAAAATCCTCATAGTTTCCCTAGTAGATGTATTGCTGAAGTATTCCTGCTAGCAGAATCCAGGACAGGAAGCTCCTGTTATACTCAATAGCTTTAATGACGTTCCATATGATTATAGGAAAATACAATTCCAAAACACCACCACCACCAGACAAGAATCCTGTGATGGAAAACAAGATTTTTAAATTGGCCACACAATCCATGGTTGTGCCCTGCCCTACATCCTTTGTTTCACCACACAAACACACAGCATGTGCAGCAGCTACACAGAGTTTTCTTAATACACTGCAGCAATTTAACTTATAAGAATAACGTAAAGTTGCTACAGAGTAATTCAGTTCCCATGCTAGATTTTTGGCTGTCTGTCAGTTTTGCCCATTCCCCCAAAGCTGGAGTATCAGTAAACATGATAAAAATATGGGGATCAAGACTAAAGTCATTCCTTCTCATACACAGGCCACAAATGATCACAGACCTCTTGAAAATGGCTCAGGTTAGTGACTTAAGAGTGAAAGGTCCTGTAAATCTTCAGCAGTATTAAATATCCCAGTTTTAGTCCAGGATTAAAAACCTACAGTAACCATTCACACAGTAAAATATATTAGCAGAGAGAGAAATCAGCTTACAGTATATTTGCCAAGTTTCACTTACATGGAAAATTTCCTGCTAGCAATTCTATTTGGATTCACCTCAGATGTTTTTCCTGCCTTCATCAGGGTGACCGAGGTATGCCAGGACCACCTGGGCCCTTTGGTCCAAAAGGAGATGGATATCCTGGCCCACCTGTAAGTATATATACAATTTTTCTCATGTGAGTTGGGAATAAATAGATCCTAAACCAAAATGATTAGCCTCCATAGCTGACATGCTAGGAAAAAAATTCTGGTATAAAAGCCTAAAAAGGCTCCTCAGATGTGGAAATGCACTCCAGCATAGAAAGAAAAAGAAAAGTGACTCTGAAATAGTCCAAGACCTTCCGTTTTCTCCACTCCTCCTGATTACACAGTGTAACACATTCCAAGTAAGTATTTTTCTTCTTTTTCCTGTGGTATTTTTCCTGTGGTATTTTTCTTTTTTTTCCTGTGGTGTTTAAATCGGTTCCCTCAATATCCTGATGCAGGATACTCTCTTCTGCTCAATCATGCAAAATTTATTCTTGAATAGGAATATGGAGTTTGGCTAAACAGGATAGTGAGAGGGAAATTGATAACTTTCACAAACTGAGCTTTATGAATAAAGAACAGGAGTTGACTCTTAGTGGGGCAACCCCCCAGCCTTCCTGCAGTAACTGTAGTAACTCACATGTGCAGGGTCAATGGGAACAGGTAGCTACCCAACGAAACGAAAGATACAAATGGAGCAAACGTGCTCCTTTAAGAAGCATACCACCCACAGTGCCCTTGCAGAACAGGTACAAGGCTCTGCAGGAGGAACTGGTTGTGAGCAAGGATGAGGGGTCACAAAGGCCAAAAGTGCCACAAGGGCCAGAAGTGCTACCAAGGCCAACTTGCCTCAGGCCAGCCATGAAAACTGACCCTGAAAAGAGAAGCCCCCTCCCTGGAGGTTTTTAAGGCCAGGCTGGATGTGGCTCTGGGCAACTTGATCTAATATGAGGTGTCCCTGCCCATGGAAGGGGGGTTGGAACTAGATGATCCTTGAGGTCCCTTCTAACCTTAAATATTCTATGATTCCATGATTCTAAGCAGCTTTATCCATATACGTGGGTATGAACTCAGAGCAACACTATCTTCCAGAACCATTAAAAAAAAACAACTACTGTCCAATGAGCCAGAATTGCAAGCCTGAAGAGCAGTTCTGTCCATCAGGCTGTTGAAGGCAAGGAATTGGTCGATATACTTTACAACCCTTCAGAGAAGTCTACTGGTAGAGATGACCAATCCCTGGAAAAAGGATAAAGAGAAAAGGCTCCATCCTCTCACTTCCTTGCACATAGTGTGCAGCACTGACCTCACATATCAAGTCTGCTCAATAGCATGTCACCCTACGCAGTGAGGAAGTCCTAGGAAGATTACTGACTAGAGTCAGGCAGTTGGTGGTACACTAGCATTTACCTGTGCTGAACACAACAGTAGAAGTGCATGCAATTGCACATTGAGGAATACAACTTAATAAATACCAAAATGGAAATTGGAGTTCTATTTATCAAACTTCCTGATATTTTTGTGCAATCCGATGCAGAACTGCTTGTGCACCTATATCTTTGTATTAGACTGCTGTCTTCAAACATATATTCCTGCATGACGTGCAACACATGCACACGTCACTGACACCACTTCTGCCTTACCAGAGTAGAATTTAACTAACTGTAGAACACAGTGATCCCACTAAAAGACAATGAATTCAAGACACTACCATATTAATGTCAACAAAAGCATGTAGTCAATATGGCCATAAATTAAATTAACGTTATGTCTGTGCATAAAATTTCAGGGCTTGCCAGGCCCTCCTGGGATTCCTGGTGAACAAGGCCCAGATGGAATTGGACTACCAGGACCTAAGGTACAGACCTTAACTTGTAGACAACTAAATGCATTTGTGTACTCCATGCAGATACAATTCCTACCCATGGGTCACAGTCAGAAAACCTTTTTAATCTAGCTTTAACTTGTCAGTATATAAAAGATCCCATAGAAAATTTTGAAGATTCATTTGAGAACTCATTCTGATGCTAATTGAAGGATTACTGGAATTATACAGCAAACTGAAGGATGGACAACAGCTATTTAAATATGCTTAATGTCTCTTAAAAGGACATACATATTTTTCCAGTCTCCTCAAACCCCTATCTCTCTCAAGGTAATGCTAGGAAAAAAGCTAGAAGAGTGTCAATGTGAACATAGAGTCTGATTCAGCTGACAGGCAGTAAGTAAAACCTTGGGTTTATTTTTTGTTTGGGGAGCCTGGGACCCGTTTTATGATATAAGAATTGTAATTCCTGTATAACTATTGCATAATTGACTGTGCAGGACTTTAATATATTTTTAAATCATTAGTCACTCTTTATCCCAAATAACTTTCTTGTCCAGCCTACAGCATTCATGGCTTAGTATTGTTTAGAATTGAACTGTTCTGTCCAATAATTCTTCTCTCTTTGTCTCATTTAAATATAACAGATGTTGGGAAGTCTAGAGATTAATCAAACTTTGGTATTCACTACTTATTTTTGAAAGTATCAACTTTCAGGGTGATCCCGGTAGTAGAGGACCAATTGGTCGCCCAGGTCCCCCAGGAGAAGGCCTACCAGGACCAAAAGTAAGCCATCTAAAAATGATTCCATTCTCTATCTTCTCAAAAAGTCCCAGTCCTATAAAAATGTGTGATGATGCACACACATCTACGTGTTCTCTGTCTTCACTCTTCACTAGAAACAGCTAGGCAACAAATAAGACATAAGGAATACAGTGTCTTTATTTTCTAGAAAATACAATTGTTTCTGGTGAGCACCCATAAACCATGGCCTTTTTACTATTGCATATGATAAATTACAGAATGATAATCAGGCAGTGAAAATCAGTGACAAAACATTTAGCTGCTGCAAATGCTAGCTGCTAATTAGCAGCAAAAATTTCTTCAGACCTAGCATTGGTCAGAATTAATGGCCTGGAAAGCGCTTATCATGTCTTGCCTATATTACTGTTATAGCTACAGGCATACTGTTTTGTTGTTTTGGAATTAATTTCTCTTTTTCACTGCATAAAGTAAATCATCTAATAACCAATACGATGACCAATCCCTGCAAAAAGGATTATTTGTGTAATTATAATATACACCATGACTGGAAATAACTGTAAAGAAATTTTTGCTACGAAACCTCTCAAATTGGAAACTCTTATGCTCCTACTAAAGTCTATTAATAAAAAAGAGCTCTGTCAGAATGTAAATACAAACAAACTGAACAAGGTGCAAAGATTTTCCAATATAACAATGTATGACCTGCACAATATTGGTCCCAGAGGTTCAGTTCATGTTGACATGAAGGCTAGGTCCAGAGCTAAGCAGTGGTGAAGCACTTCTGCAGCTAGTGCTAGTCCCACACTAGCACAGGATCCTTAAAAATGAGGAAACTGAGAATTTCATGCAGGGATACTGAAACAGCAATATATTGTACTGTGTGGGTTTTGATTGCTTCCTATGTATAACATATGGAACTGAAATACTTCCTCTAGAATTCTTTTAAAAACTAGCTTATAAATTAGCAACCAGCATTTATTTTCAACACCACATAGGTTTTACTGTGTAAGATGAATGGTGATAAAAGATAAAACAATGATCATCCTCTCTTAAATCTTAATTCAGTCACTGGTGTCCCACCAATACAATCTGTCCTTTAATGAGATGTGTATCTCTACCAGCAAGGTGATTCATGTTCCATGAACATGAAGACCTGAGAAACTCCTTTGAAGTATAAATGGATTTGAATAATCTGAGATAGGATAAAAAGTCTTTGTCAGCTAGAGCAATCTTATCCTCACTACTTATAAAAAGACATCAATTTTATAGAGGATAGACAGGAAGTTACATGGTTGTATAACAATTAATTGTGCATTTTTATTATGAATATTGTATTTAACATATACAGTGTTTCTTTCTAGGGAACCATAGGACGTCCAGGGCCACCTGGCTCTCTGGGACCTCCTGGTGAAGGTATTCAAGGAGTTAAGGTAAAAAGACTCATTGTCTTCAATATTTAACCTGTGTTGAGGGGTCAGACCATCAGAGTGTTCTGGTTTCGAGCCTGCAGATAGCCTCAGGCTAGAAAATGAGAATAACAACACGAGCACCTACAATGTTCTGTCTTTACTGCTGTAAACAACAAGCCCAAAGGTGTGTGTATTGAGGGAGGAGGAAACAGGGGTATCTTTTATCAGTGAAAGATAGCCTTACAAAATTTGAAACACCATTCCCTCTTCCCCAGCTCTCATGCTCACAATGATAGTAGTTATGTGAATTATGGCAGAGAAAGAGTTTCCATCCTGAATGTATAATATTAATTTTCCTGTAATATATACTTATACTCAAGGCATAAATCAGATGAGAGAGATTCTAAAGATATAATTAAGAAAGGAGGAATGAGAAGGAATAAAATGGGATGTAAAGAAGGAAAGGAGAATTAGAACCAATATGATCACGCTATTTTCAATATTATATATCTTTAGAGCAGACATACTAAAAAAAGATCTTGATAAATATAAGCTAGCTACGACACTGTCTTAAGTGCCTCAAGACACTTGTGCAGTTTGAAATACTTTCTCTTGGAACACTTAAAACTAATGCATGATTAATTCCTACAAAGGATTAATATCACTACTTGAATTATCATTAGGGGGAACAAGGAATTCAAGGATTGCCAGGACCACGAGGCCCTGCTGGAGAAGGGCTTTTGGGACAGAAGGTATGATACCTAAATCAGAGATAATGTCCTAGACCAAGCCCACTTACTGAAAATGCTCATTGCAGCCAACTCTCCCTGAAGGCATGTAAATTCTGTGAAAAGAGAATTAGGGATCTGGGAAAATCTTGGTCATTCACATGATCATTTAAATATTTGATAGAAGCATCTCTTTCGTTGTGCCTTTTTTTAATGTCATGTGAGGCTTATCTTCTAATGTAATTAGAAGAAATATAGATATTCGATTTAATGTAATTGCCTTTCTTTTACTCATCCACTATGCAAAACTTGGGGACTACATCAATGTTAAGAAAAAGAGAAATGTAGGTTGGAATCAGTTTTTGGAAGTCATCACATCAGCTCAAAAAGGCTGTATGAAGTCTCATAGCCTACTAAGGATCAAACAGGCAGGTACTAAATCACGTTTGCTATCCCAAACTCCTGTAATAGGCCAAAATGATTCTCAAAATTATATTCCAACTATTCATTCCAACCATGCTTGTGTTTCCCCTCAATTTTCCTACTGTTATCTTATTTTCTCAGACATATACATCATCATCATCTGCCAGTATCCCATGAAACTCCTGTCTGCATGTACTTCAGACGGTTCATTGTTCAAACTGCTATGTTCCCATAAAAATACTTAGCCAATAATACAAGTTATTAATGAAATTCACAAATACTACTTGATTTAAACACCTCTAAAAGATTTCTAGCTCATGTCAGAAGCTGAAGGTGAATTTGATGAAGGCAGCTAGAAAGGCTAAAAGTGTAATAAAAGCTGACCTACACTTTCTGTTTGCTTACCAACATGGTTTTAAAGGGAGATCGAGGAGCTACAGGTGAAAAGGGGAAAAAAGGAGAAAAGGGTGATGTGGGTAACCCTGGTTTATCTGGAGAACCTGTAAGTAACTCAGGTTTATCATGTCTGTTTTCTTAAACTGCTTAAAAGTGAAGCTGGGTATTGCGTTCTTCTTGCTATTTAACTACATATAATCTGAAATACTTAAGAAACTGAAACTGTGAAAACCTTTAAAAGCATAAAGAAGACACTTCCATGGTGAACACCCCACTTCCACATACATGGTTTCTTTCTTAAGGCAGTGAAAGGCAATTGCCTTATTTTAAGACAAAACTATGCAATAGGATTCTATGGCTACCAACTGTAGTTCAGATTTTCCCTCAAAGCTGATGAACAGGTGAAGGGAGAAAAAATGGTAACTTTTGCTGATAGGCAGGTCCCCAAAAGCTGGAAAGCAAAATGCAATCCCCTCTATTCTGACATTTGTATACATTAAGTAGGGATACATAAACACCACTGCCGTTCTTGCCCTTACAGTAGCCCTATTCAACTCACATGTGATGAAGCAAAATTCTGATCATTCTAGGGTATCAGGCAGGTATACAATCTCCTGAGAAAGGAAACAAACACAACATGGTAGACAGGAGAGCTTTGCAGATTCTCCCTTTGTAATGTAAATTGATAATCAGTGATACAGTGGGAGATGTGAGGTCATCCAATTTCCATAAAAACCTCACCATCTTAGAAGGTTGTAGATACTGCATGCACAAGGTAGTATCATAAGAACACTACTTTTTTCTAGCCAAAGTTAATGGCCAAATATTATTCTAATAATGGTATTGATGAAGTCGTATTCTGAAGGTTATTACCTAATTGCAGTAGCTTAATTAACAATCACTGTTACAGGGCAAAACTGGACCAAAGGGAGAACAAGGCCTGACAGTAAGAAAATTCCATTATTTAAATCCCATTATGGCAAGATATAAACAATACAAAATACTATCAGATGAATTGTGTCCTATGTTAATTATTTTGGAAAGAGCTTTCTAACTTGAAGTGGTCTCAGTAATAACATAATAGGAAACCACACAGAAGTTTGACTTCTGAAATGGAATTTAAAGTTCCTGGTGATTTTAGGTATTTTTCTGCTACATGTTCTTTCACAGTTAGTATTAGATGACTCAGGTGGGTACCTCTTGCAGGAAAGTGTTTTTTTTTTCCTAAGACTCCAAAGAGCAAAGGTCTTCAAACCTGTCACGGTCTGGCATGCTATAAACTTAATTATACTTCTGGTAAGCCTAGACCCAAATTCAGTGAAGCATGTCAGTGAGTATATAAATACTACTGAGCTTTATGTTGGAAGCTGAGCAGCTGTAGCAAAATCTTGTATTTAGAAGACTGACTCACTGCCAAATGTCATGCACTTCAAAAAATGTAATGATTGCTCCAATAATGAGAAACTCTTTATTTGCATGTCACAGCAGCTCTCACTTTTCTAAACAGCTCTGAAGGCAGCACCTTTTCTTTTTTTTTTTTTCCTGTCTGCTGAAAGCTGGGAGTGCCAGGCACACTAGAATTTACAGGTCCCGATTTCACTCTGTGTTGACACTCTCTGTCATATGCCAGTTCACTACGAGCAAAATGCTTCCTGAAGTTGGATCTGTTTCTCCACTCCCAAAACATTTTAAAGGGATATCCATATTATTCATATCCTAAAATATAATTAGGTTTTATGTTTTCTTGAGAACCACATCACCACAAAACATTCTTTACAAAACAGTAGTTAATTGTTTTAGACAGGTGTCTTCTGTGTTGTAAAGTTAGTGATTCTTACATGCCATATAAAATAGTATATTGCAAGATGTGAGACTCATTCTAAGCTTGGAAGGTCAAGATTGGAAGTTAAAAAGTGAGATTTTTTTTTTAAAGTTCCTGTAGGACATAGATATTCATTCTAACTAAAATCTTAGGTACTGTCAATATCATATCTCATCTAAAAGAGCCCAATTGTAAAATATTTTTAATTTGATTTTTTCATATCCAGAGAGAAGATATAATTAAGTTAATTAAAGAGATATGTGGTAAGTACTCAAGAATTCCAGATTCTATTTTTCTTCATTACATTTACATTCTTCTCCTTTTCCAAAGCATACCAAGTCAAGTCATCATGATCTATTTTGTTGGTTTTTTGGTGGGGTTTTTTGGTGTTTTTTTTTTCTTTTTTTCTTTGCAGGTTGTGATACTAAATGTAAGGAAATTCCTATGGAGCTTGTATTTGTGATTGACAGCTCCGAGAGTGTGGGACCAGAAAATTTTGAGATTATCAAAGACTTTGTAACTGCTTTAGTGGACAGAATAACTGTAGGTAGAAATGCTACCAGAATTGGCCTTGTGTTATACAGTTTAGAAGTTCAGCTAGAATTTGGCCTCAACAAGTATACAACTCAACGGGGTGTTAAGCAAGCAATTAGAAAAATGCAGTACATGGGAGAAGGCACTTACACAGCAACTGCTATCCATAAGGCAACCCAGGAAGGATTTTTTGGTGCTCGAACAGGAGTGCGGAAAGTAGCTATTGTGCTAACAGATGGCCAAGCCAACAAGAGAGAAGCTGTACGACTAGATACTGTCGTTCAAGAGGCTCATGCAGCAAACATTGAAATGTATGCTATAGGAATTGTAAATACTTCAGATCCAACACAACTTGAGTTTGTACATGAACTAAATCTGATTGCTTCTGATCCAGACAAAGAACACATGTGTCTTGTTGATGACTTTAATACCTTACCAGGTGCGTTCATTGCAGTTTTATTCTGCATGATAGCTGATGCTTCCCAGAAAAGGGGGGGGGAGGGGGGGGAAGAGAAGGCATTGTCTTTGAAGATCTATTGTTTTGATGCTGATTTGGGTTACAAGGTGCAAAGATCCCTTCTTTTACCCAGTCACCATTATAGGGCAATGATTCATGACACCAACAGGGAATGTCACCTACAGCATAGGAAAACAGCTGCTTAAACTAACTTTGGAAGCTAAGGACTCATGCACTATAAATCCAGTTATTCACTTCCATCAGGAAATAACTCATTTTCACTGGGTTACTTGCATGGGCAATGTAAGCAGTTACTTTCCCACCCCCAACTAGTAGTTGGGACTAAGCTCAGATGAACAACTTTAGGTGAATTCATTGTATTTTGTGACATGTAGAGAATTTACAGGCTGGCAAATTTGTAACAAATAGAAGCCATGGTCCAGAGAGCCTGGAATAACCTTCTTAGATGCATATACGTAATCCAAAGGAGTACTGGAGTACACGTGCATTATTTACATGTATAAATAATCCAAATTTTTTAAAAAGCGGTGAATTCCTCAGTATGAGTTTTTTACTTCTTTTTTTAAACAGATCTGGAGTCCAAATTAGTCAACCAGTTTTGTGAAGATGAACATGGTACCTTAATATACAACCATAATAGAAATGGGGCAAGCATAAGTGGATCATCTTTCCATTCAGTATCTTCAAGTTCTTTACATTACATACTTCAGAATAACAATGTTAACAGACAGCCACTTTCAGTAGAGATACCTGGAGTATCTACAATAGAAAGTCCTCTGAGTCTTGGTGATCTTCCTCAACAATTAGCTCTGGTATGAAAATTCAGCAGGCTTTAATGTGCTGAAGTTGTTTTATACCTATACCTCTATCCTTCCTTCTCTGTTGCCTGATGTAATATGTAACATTCCCCCTAATTTTCTATAGGACACACTGTAATAGCCCCTTGGTTGTTCCAAGTAAGAGTTCTGATGTCACATCCAGGCATTTATCTAATGCCTACAATTTATTCCTGATATTGTTACAAGGATTATTATTTTTGTACTTAATACAGTAATATTTGTGCCACAGCATAAAACATAACATTACTAAAATGCAATTGCACTGTAACGAATTAAGCTCAAGAACAGTAATTAAATTCAAATACAGTCCATTTGTAAATAAAATTCTATAGAGTTAAAAATTATATATATCCCAGGTTTAGGACTGAAAATCCTCAAGGTAAACCAACCAGGTGAGGTTAGAATCCTGATTCTTAACACTTAAGTCAGGGTAAATGGGAAAGAAGAATCATTTGAAAGCATCTAAGTGATGAAGGGCTTGTTCACTCTGAGATACTTCACAAGATCTGAAAAGCAAAGAAAATCAAATGCTTATTTCAGACTAAAGGACCTCCTGTGGTGGTAAATGAAGAGGAACAAGAAGAGGTGGAGCAGTCATCCTTACAAACAGTGGACACCAGAGGTATTTTAATCCTCATTCATTTCTTTGACTGATTTTGGGGCTGATCAAAAAATAAATGTCTCCTTCTGTTTCCTTTCAGCTGTAGCTGTAGTACCATTATTGCCATTGAAACCATCACCATCATCACATAAAGTGATGACATCATCTTTTGCAACTGCAGATCTCACACCAAGATCAGGTTATAGATCAGAACTAGGTTTTCATTTTGTTCCCTCTTATCCTGATACTAAATTTTCATCAGGCTTTAAATCAGAGTACGTTTGTTCCACTCTCTAAAGATTTTGTGAGCCCGTACTGTGGAATAGAATCCATTTTAGGATTTTACAACAGATTTAGTTGCAGTTCTTGTCTTCCCAAATTCCAAATACCTCTGCTTCACGAAGTCAGCTATAACTTATGACAGAGATCACAAATGGCATCAGAAAGAGAACATTGTGTTAGTTAAGGGGGGCCAGCGAGCAGGTTATTTGTCAGTCAAGAAGGGGCTATGGAAATGAAAGGCTTCATTAAAGACAGGGAAAATAGTGATTTCAGAATGGGACAGGAAAAAGAAATTTCTCCTTCAGAGGAGAAAAATAGGGAAAAAAACCCAATGTTTAGTCATTTGAAAGCAAGTAATTACCTGACTGCTCAGAGAACTGATCCATTTCATATGAAATGTCCATATGTATTCTGTTCATCATTTGGGAGTGTATTATGATGGGAGCAACAGAAGAGAGAAATGCAAACATGGGCATGACTGTTATTCTGTCTCTGAATTGTTTTATTCCTTTTTTTTCTTTACTCTAGTAAGTATCCTGGCCCTCCAGTGCAAGTTAAGGCTGGATCAAGGGCCATGCCATGTTTATCTCATAAAATGGTATTATGATGAACAAGCAAATGCTTGTGCTCAGTTTTGGTATGGTGGCTGCGATGGAAATGCAAACCGCTTTGACAGTGAAGAGGAATGTAGAGAGGCTTGTGTATTTTTTTCTGGAGGTAGGAATTTTTCTCTACATTAATAATGAGCAAGTTGAAGCTATTGATTGTTTGGGCTTGTTCCCAAGTATACAGCATGGTATATAAACCCAAACCTACTCATTTAAAGAATGTTAACATTATGAAGTCAAATGCTCACTAATTGAAAATTTGGCTACCTCTGCAAGCTCACTTTAATACTTTTTGCATATATTGCATAATGTAGTCCTTATGTAATAAATATTTTTTCAGCAGCATCAAGAATACAACATTCCGCTTTTACTAAGGTATAGTGAGATCAGTACAGCACTTGCCATAGTAATTGTCCTTTCTTTACCTACATCTTTACATACTACCATGGTACACTCACTAGCTATACCTAATTTTAAATTATATGTGTGGCTTTGGAAAATAATCATTAAACTTTTCATTTAATTTTTAATTTCTTTTCTCTGTTTCAGAAATCTGATGCTAGACATGGCTTCTGCAATGAAGACTTCACTTCTTTTAAGCAAAAGTGTTCCCACAAATCCTATTTTAGTATTTCAATAAAATATCAATTTCCAAATTGCATGTAAAGTACTACTAAGTACAGATAAATACAGAAAATTATCAGCTTGTGGCCAATGTGCTTTCTGGGTCACAGGAAGGTGGTTCAGCTACTCACCATGCCCAGCCACATCATAGTTTGTTTAGTCCTTTTTCCTGTGAACTTTCCCCAGTTTCCCTAGCTAGCAAGATACATGATAAAAGTAGTTAAAGCACATCCACAGATTTATATACCGATAGCTGGCATCACTAAATTAGGCTTGTTCATGTCTGAAGTGGTCCTTGATGTGCTTCTCTTCTGAAAGCCAAGTCTAATATTTAAATGCATTTCAGTATATTAATCTCTTTCTTAAAAAGCTTTTTAAGCTTATGTTCAGAACATCAAACACAGCATGGAATTTATTCTTTACCACTGTTCCCTGCCATATTGCTTTTTATATTTCTGTCTCCCTGTATCTGATGTATTTCCTATTACTCGACTTACATACTTAAAAGCTTGTTTCTAATAAAACATTTCTGGTTTTACTGCCAGGACACAGAATGGATAATGGTACTTTTACAGCATTGAAAACTTGCCTCACAGCTAAATTACACTCACTGTGCTCCTGATCATATAATTGGGCTTCTGACTTAGCCCTTAACAGGGCAGAATATCTCAGGTACTCAATGACCGTTTTTGGTTGGTTTTGTGTTTGTTTTTTTTCTCGTGAACAAATGGTAAGTTCAGTATATCAATAAAAAGTGGAATTTTTCCTCAAGCCAAACACCTGCTACAATGGGGTGGAAGGAGAGGCAGGAAGGACAGTACCGACAGTATTTTTGACTTAATTGAGTCCACATCAACATCCTGGTGGGTTGCAACGGATTCCAATTCTGGGACGAGCTGCAGGGAAAGAACTGCCAAAGTTTCCTCCTATGATGCGTAGTTGGTGTATCTTTTTATTTGAGTATGGATGCTGCAATTATTTCAAGTTAGTCCAAATTTCTTATGATACGTCCCGTCAACAACAAAAACCAACAAAACACCAAAACAACAACAAACAAAACCCCCACCCAACCAAGCAACAAACACCAAAATCAAAAGCCACACCAAAGCATAGAACTTAACACTGCTTTACCCCGTAAGCAAAGGTTTCACAGTTTTGGGTTTACCGACTGTACACGGGTTTAGCTTAACGACTGTCCAAGGCAATACAGGTATTACCTTGTAACCCACAAAACTAAGACGAGGAAAAGCTGCAACGACACGTTCCAACACTCGGAGTACTCCGTTCTCCCTCACAAGGCGTTCACAAACGTAAGGCCTTTGGCGGCAACACGCTTCTGGAGCGGCCACAAGGCACAACCTGCCCCATCGACACATACGCGCAGCACCACTCACTGCCGCCCTTCAGCCGAGCCGGGGCGCCGTAGGACAGGCGGGAGAACGGGCGGCCCCGCGCGCAGAGCCGCAGCCACGCCCAGTCGCTGTGAGAGCGCGAGACACCGCCCCCGTTGCCACAGCGGCACGCGGACTCGCCGGAGGGAGCCATGAGCGCGGTGCTGGACGTGCTGTGGGAGGACAGGGATGTCCGCTTTGACATCTCCCCGCAGTGAGTGTCGATACTCTGCCTCCCCTTACAGCAGGGCGCTCGGAGCCGTGCTGCCTCTGTCAGCAGGCTAAATGCTGTCTTTCAGTAGGCTGAGCGCGGCCGCCATTAGCGGTGCATACTGGGAGCTTTCCCAGTGTTGCGGCGCTGGTCGCGGGAAGCGTGTTCTCTTAGCAGGTTTAGGCGGCCCTTGAGACTCAGGCCGGGGCTGGCGGGGGGCGTTTCGATGGCTGAAGTCTAGTAACGGTTTTCCAATATACTCAAAACAACCTAGCCCCCCCAAAATAAAAACAACAAACCCCAACCACCACCAACAAAAAAAAGTCGCCCACTGGAGGACTGTGGGGTGTTTTGTTTGTTTGTTTTTCCCTCCTGGCGCTGAGAAGTAAAACAAACTTAAGGTGTTTTGTCTGAGGTGATGACACCAGTTACTAGCAATAAGGACTCGGTGTCGTAGCCGTGGTGTTGGCAGCCTGAGCTGACGAAAATGGGCAGTGACTTTGCGGCCGCCGAGGGTCGTCACGTCCTCGCGCAGACACAAATTAGCAGCTGTTTGGTGGCGATTGAGGGAAGGTGGGGGGCGCTGAAAGTGTGCTATCAGGCTTCATCTCCCTCCTGCTCAGGTGACTATTGACAACATCCCTTATCCCTCAGGCTTGTCTCCTGCGGTAATTTTAGAAACATAAAATGCTATCTTGGATGCTTAAGCAGTTATGTCATATTTTCTTGTGGAATTGTCATGTAGACAAAGCCTGCACACAGATTTTCTTTAATGGTCTTGTTACTCTTCTTGCAGCCTCCTGCCTAATATCTTTTATGCTGTTCTGTGATGCATTGCTGAGTCCACACCTAGTGAATCACTCCTGATCTTCAGTCCCTTCCAACCCAGTGCAATCTGTGAATCTGTCAATTCCTCTCCCAATTATACATTTTATTCTGTCATGCCGATACACTGAAGGGTTTTGGCAGCTTTACACAATATAATTAAAATACTGCATCTATAATACTACATCTCACTATTTAAGGGATTAGATGACCTAAATCAACCACAATACAAAATCCCCAAAAAGCAAAATGACACCCTTTATGGAAAATTTAGCAGAGCATTTCATGTATTGATATACAAACTGGTATTTCTTTTGCTGGCACCTATTCTTTCCCAAGTCTGGCTCCACTCCTTGTGCAATAGAAGTACAGCAAGAGGCAACAAACTATAAACTAAAAATTATGTATTACAGTATCACAGTATATCAGAGGTTGGAAGGGACCTCAAGAGGTCATCAGGTCCAACCCCTGTGCCAGAGCAGGATCACTTAGGGTAGTCCACACAAGAATGCATCCAGGTGGGTTTTGAAAGTCTCCAGAGAAGGAGACCCCACACCCCCCCTGGGGAGCCTTTTCCATTGCTCTTTTACCCTCACTGTAAAGAAGTTTCTCCTCATGTTGAGGTGAAATCTTCTAGTTTTGAACCCATTGTTCCTTGTCCTATATCACTGTGAACCACCGAAAAGAGCCTGGCCCCCTCCATTTGACACCCACCCCTCAGGTATTTATAGATATTGATCAATTCCCCTCTCAGTCTTTTCTTCTCAAGACTAAACAGCCCCAGGGATCTCAGTCTCTCTTCATAGGGGAGATGCTCAAGTCCCCTGTGTGAATGCAACTTTTTTGCTTTTCCCTCTAATTTTCACATACTTTCTATTTTGGGGTGTAGTTTGCTTAGTCACACTTGTTACACATTTTTTTTTTTTTACTGTTATGATTTAATTTAAAAAGTATTAATATTTTTCACATGCCAGGTGTAGTGATGGCAATTGCTAGTATATAACATTAATTTGCATGCATATGTGTATTTTTCATTGTATTATGCACTAAGTGAAAAAAAAAGGAGCAGGGAAAGTGAAGAAATAGAAATGGCCTTCTTTTGGAGGATAAATCTAATCTATTTTTCTTTAGGTAACTTTTTCTGCCTTTTTTTTTTTCTTTTAGACAAATGAAAATGAGATCTGGAGAGGTCCTTATAGACTGCTTAGAATCTGTTGAAGATACCAAAGGAAACAATGGTGACAGAGGTAACTGCATACTCAGTGAAATTGTAAACTTTCTAATAACTTAACCTGTGTAGATTCATGAACACCCTCTCTGGTTTCCATTGAACTTGCTGTCAGTGGTCTGTTGCAGAAAATAGATCCTGGCTGTTTCACAGTTCTTTCTTCCCATGAAGTATTTTCTAACGGGATCTCTTACTCAAATTTACAGGAAGGTGATAATCTTGTCTCAGAATTTGTTTAGAATTGAAAGTCTTGTAAGCGTGATTCATTTATAAACTTATGGTGTTCTTTTGCTGCAATCCTGTTCAACGCTTAGCTTTCCTAACCTGGTTTAAACTGAATCAGTAAAGAAAATATATATATCTCATGTAGAAGGCCATGAAGCTGCCAGTGTGCTGAGATGACACTTCCTGGGGCTGGTTGTGCTGCTGTACAGGGTACAGAATCAAAGAAATTTGCATGTGACATAGAGGGGTGAAGTTATTCACAAAGACAGCTGCAACAGTTAACACTGCCTTCCCCTTCTCCTCCCCCAGAGCAGTTCTGCACTGATTGTGTCTCCGCATTTTTACCACAGGCAGATGGATCTGAAAACAGTAACTGTTCTTAGCTTAGTTTTGAGGAATGCTGGTATGTATTAGAAGTTGTTTCATTTTCTGGATTTTTCTCTCCAAGCTTTCAAAAAAGGTGTTTAATGATATTTTTCTGCTAGGGTGTCCTGTGCTTTTCTTCTTTTTCTTATCAAGGAAAAGGAATATTCTGGTATTTCAAAACTAGAGATAAATGTGTACCAGAGAATGGAACACTTCATTTAATGGAAGTTGCTTCAATTTAAAATATCTACACTCTTCATTTCCAGGTAGACTGCTTGTGACAAATTTGCGGATTATTTGGCGCTCATTGTCATTGCCCAGAGTCAATCTGTGTAAGTATCATCTCCTGTTAAACAGAAGCAAATCTTGTACAGAATAGTAAAGTACAATTCTTTTGCTCTGAAATAAACTGTTAGTGATGAATCTATTTGTAACATAGGAACAGTTATAATCATATAAAATTATTAATATTCAATGTTAATTTCTCAGAATATAAGTTGAAGAGTACTTCAGACATGTTTTTCATTTATCCTATATGGGATTAGTTATTTTTTGTAGAAAGAATCACAAGTTTGAGTTTCTTCACACTTTGCTCTACTTGTTCCTCGTGTTGCCACCTGTTTATTCACATTCTGCATTGTCTGATAGTTTTTATTCCTTTTATTCCCCTTTTTAGAGGAGATCACAAAGAAACATGAAGCAGTTCAGAAGAAGCTCAAGGAAGTCTAACCCTTACAGCTTTTAGAGTTTAAAATACTCTCTAGTTTTCACGATAATGCATTGTTTCCTAAATTAAGTGAATGTATAGGCAAAAAAACCCCAAAAACATTTGATACCATTTTTGGCTATTAGTTTTTCTTCTAGTTTTAGAAACTTTCTCATATGCAACATAGGAAATACTCTTTTCTTGGTATTTCCATAGGTATTAATTCTGTAAAACCTGAATATGCTTATCTACATAACTGCTGCCATAACTGAGCTTAGTTCTGTTTTAAATAATTTTTAAATTTATATTAGAACCTGTCCCTGCTACTACCTGCTATCAGTTGCAGGGCTGTTAACCACCATATGTAATTCTCACAAACAGCACCAAAGCTGTGCTACAAAATTCAGTATTATACTTGTAATTTTTACTATTATTTTTTCTTGTTCTCCAAACTATTTTTTCTTTTTTCTCCACTTGCATTTAGCTGTTGGTTACAATTGCATCATAAATATAACTACAAGAACTGCCAACTCGGTAAGTTTTGAAACTACTTAAAATATTAAAAGAAGCTGTAATTCATTGTTTATAGTTATTGCACTATATTAACAATAATCTGAAAGTTTACTTGCAAGAACAGTAACAGAATAGTAATGGAAGTTTAGTTTTAAAAGTTGCATTAGTTCTGTAGGAGTGTGTTTTTAGTGAGTTTTCTACGGTAGTAAAACTCAGGTAATTTCAGTTTTGTGATTGTTCTGCCCTCCAGATAAGACAAGCATGTGTTGGCTCATTGAATCTAAATTTAACAAAGGTCTAGACAAGCCCTAATTTTGTGCAAGAAAGGTCTCCTATACGTAGCCTGGACTACATACAACTGTGAAGCCATTTGTTTGACTTGAAGAACTGTCAGGGAGATTATGTAGGTAGGTGGGCAGCCACGTGTTAACAAAGCCAAAAATACTCTTTCAGTCATGATAGGGTGAATGTGTAGCAAGCAGACTTTACTAGTTCTACTGATGATGAAACTGCTAGTTTCTCAAAAAACCAAAAAGTGCCATTGAGAACAGCAGCAGGTCGACCAGTGGTAAAATCAGACACCTTCAAATACGCCGTTTAAAGCAAGAATTTAGAAAACACATCAAGATTATTTGCTGCCTGTACAGTCAAGCTACTATATTGTAAAAATGTTAAATTTCTTTTTTTTTCCTTGCAGAAATTACGAGGGCAGACAGAAGCTCTATATATATTGACTAAATGTAACAATACACGATTTGAGTTCATATTTACCAATGTTGTCCCTGGGAGCCCCAGACTCTTCACTTCAGTTATTGCTGTACACAGGTAGCATACTGAAAATAGTGCTTGTTCATTTACAGAATTCAGTGAATCAGGTCTGTGGGATTACTGCTGCTCTGGACTCCATATATAACTGTCAATATTTAACACTCAGAAAACTTCCCCAAAAGAGGAGAACACAATCTCTGGAAAGAAGAGAGGGAACAATCACAAATTCATAGACAACTGTGCATAATGAAAATCAATGTGTATTAGTACCAGTCATTGATCATCATTGATGAAATGCTAACAGACATAGATGCTGAATGTTTATGATTTAATCAGCACTGAAAAATAAAGGATTGTTGATGTCTATACTGTGTGTAATATGGGACCCAGAAAACATGCTTTGAAGTAGAGGTCAGGAGATGACTATTTTAAGGAAAATAAAGAATAGCATTACAAATTAACAACACAGAAGATCAAAGCAGATGTCAAAAAAACCCAACTGTTAAGTTTAAAGATAACTTCATGAAGTATTTTTCATTTTTTGCAGAGCTTATGAAACTTCTAAAATGTATCGTGATCTGAAGCTGAGAAGTGCATTGATTCAAAACAAGCAGCTCAGATTATTACCACAGGAACAAATATATGATAAAATCAATGGAGTTTGGAATTTATCAAGTGACCAGGTATAGTGACAAATGAGACTATGTAGACTATAGCAAAGTTAAAATGTTTTGGCTTTTGTCTAGTAGTCATACTACTAGAGTTTTGTAACCTCAGAGGAATTACCTCAATTCATCAGCTGATTCATGCAGAGAAGCTGATCCCACATATTCACTACTCAATACACAGGCATGTTTTTGGCAACCTCAAGTCTACATGACCTGGCTAATATGCAAGGAACTGGATATACAGTGCCTGTTAAAAACATATATTTGAGGGTCTGAAGTTCTGTATCATCCTGGAAGACAATCCTGTTGTTTCCAAAGGGCTCTGCTGAATATGTATATGTTTACATGCAGTTTTGACATCACTGTAAGGCAATATTGTCTTTTGATTACTGGAAATTAAAAATATTGGAATCTATGTCTTAAAATATGGGAAAAATAGAAAACATTCCTATTATTTTACAGGGCACTAGTTGCAAGTATTTCCCAGAGCCATGAAACAAAACGGGAGCTGTTATTTCTGTCTGTCCATTTTTAGTTCAAAATGGAAATAGGATCCCTCTGACAAGCTAAAAGGTTCTTTACTCTGCATTCACTTGGCACACATCTCCACAATTGCCTAAGTTTAACCCACATGCCATTAGACTTAGACTATAGGCCAATTCCAGATCTGTACAGTTAAGAACACTCTCAGATGTTTCATGTACTCCCATGAGGTCTGCTGTGGTGTGATTTTGATCCTGCTATGCTGAAGTAATGGGTACTCCCAGCTATTTTCACCACTAGTGTGCTGTATCCTTTAAAGATTGGGTCTTGATTCCTTGCAATCAACAGAAGCATTTTGACTGTTTTTGGTGGGAATTTCAGGCTTTTATTGAATTAAATGTGAAGCTGTACCTTGCTTGTGTTTAAATGGACAGCAGTAATCATCATGTTTGGACAAAGGCTCTGTGCTTCAAAGGAGCTCTAACATACATCTTCTTTCACAGGGAAATTTGGGAACATTTTTTATCACTAATGTGAGAATAGTTTGGCATGCAAATATGAACGACAGCTTTAATGTCAGCATACCATATCTACAAATTGTAAGTATCTCAAAACAACTATTTTTCAAAATTAGATGGTATAAGTTCAAGCTTTCAGTTAAAACTCCCAACTCAACAAAATCAGTATTTCATGTCCCATGGTCAAGGAGGAATTTTGTCTTATCAGTATCAGCCATGAAGTAGATTTTTTTTTTTCCTGTCCAGATTAACTGGGGAGTTTCATGGTCAGCTACAGACGTTGAAAATGGCTTGTATTTCCAATTTTCAAATTATTAACTATGATGCTTCACCTACATACAGTGGGATTAATGATCTGTGAACTTGATGTTTAGAAATGAACTGTTAACACTGTTACTACTTCAATAAAAACTTTCCAATGAGGTTCAAGGATTCAGATTTGTAATGGTAAATGGGAGGGAATGCTAGTAGCCAATCCTCCAGAACCAGTAATTGTAATTAGTACAGTGTAAATAAAAATAGAAAAAAAAAGATAAAGCAGATTCTTATCAAGTAATTGTAAAACTGTTAACAGTTTTTACCTTTTTACCATTAGCGTTCCATAAAAATAAGAGACTCAAAGTTTGGCTTGGCACTTGTCATAGAGAGTTCTCAGCAGGTAAGAAGCTTTCATAGCCTTTTTTCATTGGTTACATTTTTATACAGAGTAGTTCTCCAATTCTGAAATGTGACAGGACTCTTTATAAGATACTTAAGAGTGTTCCTTCTGTGTGGCCTTTTGAACATAGCTTTAAAAAAGTCCTCTTTGCACTGCTTAAAATGTTTGTATGATAAGGTTGTGGCTGTTGTGAGTTATAGTTTCTCTTCAGTGAAGCAGCAGTAGACCAGCATGAATAGTTGAAATAAAGTAAAATAACTGTGAAAAACAGCATCTTCTGACAGATTATCTTTGAGTGTTAATTACTTCTATATTTAATTAAGATTGTTATTTTTAATCTTTCTCACTTGTGTATCTGTTTTGCTGTAAGAGACAAGATTATTTTTCTTCAATTTGACCTCAATAACAAATGCTTTTAATGGTGGGTTTGGGGGTTTTTATGCTCAGCTCACTTAATTTACTGTATCTGAACACTTCTTGAATGTCAGCATCAAGATCTAGCAGACTCATTTGCTGAGTAGCTAGAAAAAAAATCATTATTATCCCTTCTGAATTTCTCCCACCATTGTTTGCTTTTGGTTTTCTGTGTAAGTTTGTTCCCCATTTAGATAATAGACTAATAGTTAAAAGCTAATTTACCTTGTAGAGAAACATTGTAATTGTTCTTATTTCACCCATTACTTCAGCAGAAAAGATAATATCAAAATATACATAATGTTATACCAGCAAACTGAAATTTGCTGTCTTTAAACTGCAAATCCCTATCAAGGGGAAAAAGTTACTTAAATAATAAAAAAAATTAATATTATGTCTTCCTTTTTCTCTGTTATGTAGAGTGGAGGATATGTTCTTGGTTTTAAAATAGACCCTGTGGAGAAGCTACAGGAGTCAGTGAAAGAAATTAATTCACTTCACAGAGTTTATTCAGCCAACCCTATATTTGGAGTGGATTATGAAATGGAAGAAAAGGTACCCCACTAATTTACTTTAAATTAGATACACTATTGTGTTAATAAGAGTAATAAAAATATATTAACTATGTTAGATATGGATCTGCTTACTTCAGTGTTTTAATTTGCAGCCTCAACCTCTTGAAGACCTAACTGTGGAGCAGGTTCAAGATGATGTGGAAATAGAATCTGATGAATATACCGATGCTTTTGTGGTAAGTTGCTCCCCTGAAAACTGAAAAATAATTCTGTTTTGGTTATTCAATTGTAAACAATGTTGAGTTGTAATCCTCTGTTAAACATAAGCTACAACTGAACTTTCTATATTTAAAACACACCTACACATCTTTTACTCAAAATTTTAATTCCTGCAGGAATTTATTCTCTGTGGATTTTTAACTTAAGATCAAACTGTTACTGAAAATAAATAGCCAGATAGTAAGTATTTAAAGTAATAGTTGTATGTAGTTTCTCAACACATTAATATCATGAATATCTTGAAATTAGAAGTATAATATAAAATGTATTGAAACTATTCCTTCTCCTGGAGCAGGTTAGTAGATGGGATTTACCTGTGTGCACCACATCCTTCTAAGATTCAAACTTGAAAGATTTTTAGAAAGGCTGCAATAATTTTGTACTTATAAAAGCTTTAGGTTATTTGATGACCTTCTTTCTAGGAATTTCCGTGTTTACTGTGCAACCCAGTAACACCTGACTGCATGATTGACTGGACAGGCAGACTGCACATGTTTTAAAATACTAGCCTTGACACAGTGACCATTGACATGCTTTCTTAATTCATCCTCTGAAATTTGGTAAATTAGCAATGCTAGCACCAATCTTATTTCCACCTTTTCTTTTGCTATCATTTACTGATGCAGATAAGCTCTTACCTCTTCCTTTTCCTCCTTTTTCCTCACTTTTGGCCTTTTTTCTTTCATTTTTGCACATTTTTATTTGGTCTTGAGCATGGGTGAAGACCTACCTTTTCCTTAAAGGCAGATTCTGTCTGCTCTGTTGGTGCCTCTGTCACCTAAAGAACTGTGCTTTGCATATTGTAAAACAAAAACCAGAAGCTGTAAATTATTAGAAAGTGGTTGCTCTAGGAGACAAATCATCTGGAACCCAAGAATTGGCTTCACACCAATATTCCACAACCCTTGATGACTGTAATGCTGTTCTGTTGAGTCTTGTGTAGCTTGAGAGACTGTTGAGCAGGAGTATGCTTTCTCTGCTGCCCCTTGCCAGTCTATAGGGACAACTAAAGCGAGATCAGGCTTTTTTTGATAAATGTGAAGATCTAGAACTTGATTCTCGGGAGACTTCAAGAACTGTGAATGTTTTCAGAGATCTGATTTCCTGAAGACCTTGAGTTTTACTTTCCACACACACAGAATGGGAAAGATTGTATCTCTTTGCTAGATCTCTGCCTGAGAGTGGAGTTTGGTATTTCCATGTTGATTTCTTAGACTGAGTATGATATTAACTGAGTTTTTATATTATTAATCCATTTTAAGGTAGTTTTGGAATTTGAATACTAAATGCTGCTGCATGTGAGGCCAAAAATGCTATAGTGCTGTCATTTTGTCTTCATATTAACATTTTTTTCCGTATGAAGTATTTGTCAATGTAATAAATGTAATAAGAAAATTGCACCATTAAAAAAATCTTTATTATGATGGAAAATTCAAAGCTTGGTATTTAATGAAATGTAACACAACCATCAACTCCAGTTAGAACTGTTTTGTAAACTATTCCAGCATAGAAAAAAGCCTGTAATTTTCTTTACAAAATAAACCAAACAGACCCATACAGACTGGTTTGTTGAAGAAAATTAGAATTTTGACCCCAAGAAACAGATCAGTTTTTAGACTTTTTTTGGTGTTTTGGTGATTTTTTTTTCCTTTTGTTTTACAGGCTTACTTTGCTGATGAAAACAAGGTAAGAATATATATTTTTCATACTATCAAATTCATATTGTTAAAATGGGAGAATAAAATTTAAAAATACCTTCTGCTTTATTTGATTTTCTCTTATATCTTGTGCATTCCAAAAGCAACATGATCGGGAGCCTGTTTTTTCAGAAGAACTGGGACTTGCAATAGAAAAGCTAAAGGATGGATTCACGCTCCAGGGACTCTGGGAAGTAATGACCTGATTTAGATTGGCTTATATTTGTTCCTTCGCCAGGGAGGACTCTCAGTCCTTGCTAGGCTTGTGAGATCTGTAGAAGATAATTTAAAAATACCAGAGTAGCAGAGAAAGAAGATGACAAAGATGAAGAGCAGGCAGATGCTAGATTATATGCCCTCAGGATATATCATAAAGATTATACAAAATCCTTGTATGTGTAAAGGCTTTGTATTTATTACATTGCTTCTGTGGGAGGACAACCAATATCTAATACTAGGAGGGGCATGGCCCCAGCTGCTGCTGGAAGCCCCACCTCCTGCAGCCACTCAAAGAACTTAAAGAACTGTGTTCCAGAAGCCTCAGAAATCCCACTCTTCCTCTGGTCACATGTTGTAAGGACTGGAGAAGTGCCTCCTCTCTGATATAGGGTATAAGGACCTGGAACACCCTCTCCATTACATGCACGGCAGCTGCCATTTTATTTCAGCTGCCATTTTATTTCAGCTGCCATGATGTAAGATCTCAGACCCCACATTTTCTGCTGAGTTGAGATTGGCTGACTGAGGGTGTTGACACACTTGTACCCCAAGGTGTTTTCAGGAATGTGATTGGCAGGACCAGCCCATCTCATCCTGCTTTTTCTAGCAGGTTGTCAGAGCAGGAAGCCCCTCTAACAATGCAACAATGCAGAGTCTACCATGGTGTTTCAGACACTGTTTAATGGCAGGCAGCCCCTCTCCACCCCTGCCCTCCTTTTTGATGACCCATGTGTTTACACACTGCTGTGATTGGCTGCCAGAACCAGCCACCACCTGGAAGTATGTCAGAAAAAGAAGCCCCCTCTTCCTATATATATGGAGACAACCATAATTTGTTCAGTGTTGTGCAACATAGAAATGCCATTATCTGCAGAACTTTCTTGTATCTAGGTGTAATGGCTGTGTCATCGCAGCAGTGCTCTTGTTTCTGGTAGCTGTAACAAAAAAGCAATACTGTTCCAAATATTAATTTCTGTGTCTCATAATTTTGTTAAATGTTCAGCATATATCATTCCAGGTACTTAATTATAATCCAGATAGCTCCATAAAATTGTTGTGTTGGGTTTTGGTTTTTTTTTTTTTTTTGTGTTTTGTTTTGTTTTGTTTTGTTTGGGGGTTTTTGGTTCGGTTTGGTTGGGGTTTTTTTGGGTTTTGTTTGTTTATTTTGTGGCTAGAGCACTTATTTGAGATACGATGCACATAAATAGCACACTAATAGCTTCTGTGTCTGAGTCATTAGACCTTTAAGATCTTATGTGTTAGAGAGAAATGAGTCATTCATTGTTTCAAAGCAGATGCAGCTGTTATGTTTTCTGGTGAGATAAGACCTCTGCACTATTTTCTGTAAGTGGAAAAAGTCAAATGAGCTCTCCTCTCAGCTGTTACCTTAGCAGCTGACTGTCATAATAAAGTAACTGTGGTGTGAATATAATTGTGATGTCTGTGTATATGTTTTAATGAAATAATACCTATAGTGAAAAGCAATGGGGATTTCAATAAACTTTGACAATGCTATGCCTCATAGATCTCGTATTCAAATAGTTGTGTTTTGATCCTGTTCCCATTACACTTGAAGAACATTTTACCATATTGGGTAAAGAGCATTCTCTATATAGGCAAAATACAGTCCTCCAAGATACATTAGACAGTATTTCGAATTTGTTTTGGATCTGCTTTACTGCTTTTAATAAAAATCTGAATGTTCCCAGTTTAAAGTGTGAAACCTTCAACATGCATAATTTTTCTAAATTAGCATTCACTTTTCAAACTACTTGTCTGGTTTGGGGCTTTTTTAGTTTAAATTCTCTCTCTTTTTTAATTAATTTACACATTCATTAAATAATGTTGATCTGGCAGGTGACATGTTTTTCATTTTCTGTTCTACCTTCCCTAGGTACTGTTTTCAACTTAGTTTCACAGCAGTTAACACCATTTCTATCAATCAAAACGGCTGGTAATGTCTACAGATAATCTGAAATTAAGAATGGTGTTGGTAAAGGGGGTGTTGGAGACTTTATTCTACGTAATTTTTGAAAGCAGAACTTTACCCAAGTAATAAATGGTTTATGTCTAATCATTTTTGTTTACAAATAAATGGAGCCAAAAGGATATTAAGAAGATACTTTCTGAAGAAACTGCAGATGAGGTGGGTGTGTGAAAAAATAATCTTAGAGTATAGAGAATTAATGCAAAGTTCTGAAGTTTAAAAAAAATCTTTATGACTAGAGCGATGAGATGTATTGAGCAACTGTGAAAAAGCTAACAGTAGTTTCAGCTGACAACTATAATATGTATTTCAGAACACTTGGTGACATGTATATTTACAATCTTGCTCATAGCTATCATTGAGGGTCAGATTCTTCTGTCACTTACTCATGTCAAATAATTTCTTACATTGTATGTGACGTCATTGATTCAATGTGGAGAATGATGGGAAAACCTGACCATAGTGACTAAAAGCAACAGTTGCTTCTTTCAGTCTTTGACAGCTGTGAGAGCAACTCTTTTTTTTTTTTTTCCAAACCATCCATCCTAAATTCCAACTGTAAGAGTATGTACCTATATTTAGCAAGTGAGATTAAGTTGCAGAGGATTCAGGCAGGGCAAAGCACATTGGTCTGCCTTTTTTACAAGCAGACCTTTGGGCAGACAACAGCTAAAGCCTTCTGCTCCCTCCCCTTTCTCAACTATTTGCGAAATGGATTCCCAAAGGGAACTCACTGAAGAGCTCAGGCTGTACCAATCCACCCTTCTTCAGGATGGCCTCAAGGAACTTCTTGAAGAGAAGAAGTTTATAGATTGCTCTCTAAAAGCTGGTGACAGAAGCCTGCCTTGCCACAGATTGATTCTGTCAGCATGTAGCCCTTACTTTCGTGAGTATTTCTTATCTGAGCAAAATGAAGAGAAAAAGAAGGAGGTGGTGCTAGATAATGTTGACCCCAGCATCCTAGATATGATTGTCAAATACCTCTATTCAGCAAATATTGATCTTAATGATTCTAACGTGCAAGATATTTTTGCTTTGGCCAGTCGCTTTCAGATCCCTTCTGTATTCACAGTGTGTGTCTCCTATCTTCAGAAGAGGCTTGCTGTTGGTAACTGTCTGGCCATCCTTCGATTAGGTGTTCTGCTTGATTGCCCAAGACTTGCGTTTTCTGCCCGTGATTTTGTTTCAGATCATTTTGTGCAGATCTGCAGAGAAGAGGACTTCATGCAACTTGCCCCACATGAACTTATCTCAGTTATTTCACCTGACAGCTTAAACGTAGAGAAGGAAGAACTGGTATTTGAAGCAGTAATGAGATGGGTCCGAACAGACAAAGAGAACAGAGTTAAGAGCCTGGGGGAAATTTTTGACTGCATACGCTTTCGACTTATGCCAGAAAAATATTTCAAAGAACATGTAGAGAAGGATGATATAATTAAAAGCAACTCAGACCTCCAGAAAAAAATAAAGATTATTAAAGATGCTTTTGCTGGAAAACTGCCTGACTCTAGCAAGAGTACAGAAAAGTCAACCAAAGGCGAGGTGAACGGCGATGTAGGAGATGAAGATTTACTGCCTGGCTACCTAAATGACCTTCCCAGGCATGGCATGTTTGTCAAAGACCTAATTCTTCTGGTTAATGACACTGCTGCAGTAGCTTATGATCCTCTTGAAAACGAATGCTACCTAGCAGCCCTGGCAGAACAGATTCCCAGAAATCATTCCAGTATAGTGACCAAACAAAATCAGGTCTACATTGTTGGAGGACTATATGTGGAAGAGGAGAACAAGGATCAGCCTTTCCAGTCATACTTCTTCCAGGTATAAGTTTTAAAATTGCTGGTACTTATGAGTTACTGAAAAGTATCCTGAGTCTACACAAGTGAGTTGCGTAGTCTCTCTGTACCATTGATGGAGAGAAGTATCTAAAGAGAGCTATTCCTGTCTCAGAGAGATAAATGAAACTAAGGGGCTTGCATCTTCTCTTTCAAGATGAAAAGGATTAGTGTGTTTTATCTAGGCACTAGCTTTCATGGTCTAAAGCCCAGATTTTTCATGGTACAGATGCGTAAGTTTATGCGTAAGCCTAATAATATTTTTGTAAAATACCTTCTGTTTGTTAATTTCCATGAAGGCTGAATGTTTGGCTGCTTTAGAGCTAATGAGATGTCTTTCTTTTTTTGCATCTGAAATATTTTTACAACAGCAGTCATGTGCGTATTTTAAATGCCACTTTTGTCACTAAAATTCCAGAAGTCCTTTGAAAACCTAAGGACATTGTAAAATACGTAATTTAGAGGTAAATGTGCCAATATTAGTACACTAAATACTAGGTTTCAGCCAAGAGTGTAATCTTGTATCTTCATAAATCTGTGTAAATATGAGGCAGATGAATACAGCGTATTCAGAACTTCCACAGCGTATTTCAGAAAAAACACTAAAAATACAATTTGTATGCTTACACCTTAAAGTAATTCTACTGTGGTTTTAGCTACCAGGCTGCATGCTTTGGGGGTATTTAAACTATCTCATGGTGATTATGCAGTGTGATGCTGGCCATGTCTTGTCTTTAGACACATTGGCTTAAAAGAGTGAAAGTAGGTCCTGTTTCAAGATGAAATAGAGCGATAAACAGTGATTGAATTTAAAGCCTTCAGATATTAAAATATGCAAATAGTGTTTATAGCAGTATGCCTCACTGTGATTTTATATGCAAAGAAAGCGCTGGTTTCAGGCATTTGTTACACGTGTAGGAGGAAAATCTTAGCATGCTAGAGCAGGATTAGCACTGTTTCATTTCTGTATGTAAAACGTTATTTACTGAAGTGCAAAACTTGCTACAGAAATACTGTGTTGATGTTGTATATAATCCAGAACTGATCAGTCTCTCAGGCTACTAGAAAGGGGCCTCTGGAAAACTAAACCTCAAAACTGAGATTAAAAATTGATGAAATTCTTAGAATTTTACTTTATGTGTCTACATCCATTTCCTAAAGTCCTGCTCTCTCGGTTATCTTTAAGCTTGCTTGCTGCTCCTACTAAAATACTTGCCCACATTACCAATGTGACTGTTGCTTCAAAATGGTAATGTGGTACCAAACTGCTTTTTCCTTATCTCCAACAGTAAAGCACCTATTACTATTTTATTTGGTAGCTAATAACCTAGAAAACAAGGCTGCCACTGGCTCAAAAACATAGGACTAGTTTATGCCCTATCATCAATCAGTATGTTGTCTTCAAGTTTGACTCACTAAGCATGCTCTGATCTGCAGTGGGTACATCTCCTTATTATGCCACCCAGATATATCTACTGGGGCAATCCATGTCCATGAACTAGATTTCACTACTGCAATAAACCTTCCTGTCCAATAGGGGTTGTCTGTCAAATTTGTGAGATGCATTTTAGCTTGGAGACTTTGACTGTGGAACATACTTATGAAAAAAGGATGTCACTGAGCTAAACCCAGATGATTAATTTGAGCTTTCTCTTGCCTTCTATCAAATGCCTTTCCACTCATGCAATTCCCATTTTACCTTCCCTTCCTGTACATCCTGAACCTAATCTGTATGCAATAGGAGAAAGTACTCTTTTTTTTTTTTTTTTTTTTTAATGTTAGCATTCAGGTTCGACTGCAAGTTCTCAGAACAAATAAAAAGCTAAGCACCACAGTTCTACAAAAATACGGGGTTTGGTTGGTTTCTTTTTCCTTCTGTTCTCCTGCTGCTTCTCCGTAGGTGTTTTCAGCATACTGGCTATGAATTGAGACAGCTGTGGGAGTACTTCAGTAGGAATGACATCAATATTATTGCCAATGGATTTGCATTGCCTGTCCTTTTTGCTTAGGAGTGCTCTCTTTAGGCAGGAAGAACAACTTGCACTTTCCAACATGTCTTAGGGAACCCAGAGAGCAGGGGAACTTTAAACAAGGAAGAAGAGCTTAATAATGAGGCAAAGAAACTGTGGGGATGAGTGAGGGTGAGCAGATGCAAAGAGAGCTGTGTGGCATTGACTCTGCTAGGTCTCAGCTCCATGAAGCATGGGTTGGTAGAAGTCATTGTTCATTAGTTGCACTGAGGATTGGTCATACAAGCAGGTAAGCTGTTGAGAGACTGTGATTGCAATAAATTTTGTAGAGCAATGTTCATTGTCTGCATTTTTACCATTTGCCTTTCCTAACACTTCCTGTTCTGATGTTCTTTCAGCTGGATAACATCGCTGGGGAGTGGGTTGCCCTTCCTCCACTGCCATCAGCCAGGTGTCTCTTTGGGCTGGGAGAGTCAGACAACAAGATATATGTAATTGCAGGCAAGGACCTTCGCACTGAGGAGTCTCTAGATTCAGTACTGTGCTATGACCCTGAGTATGTTTGAAATTTAATTATGCCTACTGAGAATATGTAAATAGCCCATTGTTAGTTGAAAGAGCTAATGGTGATGATATTCTTGTTCCAGGGCAATGAAATGGAGTGAGATCAAAAAGCTACCCCTCAAAGTATATGGCCATGCTACTATTTCAAACAATGGACTGATATATTGTCTTGGTGGGAAAACTGATGATAAGTAAGTCTCTGAAGCCTTTTCATGACAATTTACAACGTTACTTGGTTGGTCCTTTATAGATTGTATGTCCTCACACTCAGAAATTAGGGTTTCCTTTTTAACAGCTCTGAATTTAGGTTTCTAATAATTTGGCAGATGGGAACACATTAAGGTACATCATCTTCATAAAGTAAAATTCCATATAAATTGTAATCCCAACTAATTAGTTTAATGACTGTAGTTATTTCCAAGGCAAAATTTACTTTCACTGCAGACACATTAGTATTATATCACTATGAGGACCATTGTTGAAAGTACTATTTCCTCCCAGATAGAAATATTTAGGTGCCATAGAATTTCAGTTTTTCAAATTTTCTGATGTGTGATGCCTATTGTATCTTAATGGGTATAACATTAGCAAACCAAAGTTTTGACTCACTGACAAAGTGGTAGTAATTTTTCAGTGTTTGCATAGGGGACATGTAAGATACAAGATCATCAAAACAGCAGCACAATCTTTATTTTTTAACCTCTGTCATGCATTTGTCCACACCCCCATCAGAACAGCATACGCTGGGAATGGATGCTGTCTTTCTCTTGCAAAGTACAGTGAATTTGCTGCCCTATGTAAGCAGCATTTAATATCTGATTTAGTTCTATGGATGTGACTAGTGCTTTGTAGACATGCAGATTCCCAGATTAGATCCAAGAAAGGATCTCAGAGGGAGGAAACAGGTGTTATACGTAAACCCACACCATCCACCTCAACTAGGTCTCACTTGGAACAAGCCAGAAGTTTATTAGAAATAATCAAAGGTTTTGTGTTTCCTCTCCAGGAAATGCACTAATAGAGTATTTGTATACAATCCCAAGAAAGGAGACTGGAGAGACCTGGCTCCAATGAAAGTGGCTCGCTCAATGTTTGGAACAGCTATTCATAAGGGCAAGATTGTCATTTCAGGTGGCGTCACTGAAGAAGGCCTTACTGCATCTGTTGAAGCTTTTGATCTGACCACTAATAAGTAAGTGCAATATTCAAGATATTTTTAAGCAAGGGTTTATCATCCAAGCTTTAGGAGCTCTGAGATGTGAACCACAAAGGTGTTTCATGTGTTCGTACTCTTTCTTTAGCAGCAGCAGCAGCTTAAAGAGCCTGTTACCTCCAGCCATTTTTTCTGTCCTCACATGCATTTTCTGCACTGACCACACAGCCACATAAACAGGTGTGCTGCAAAGCAGGAGAGGTGGGAAAGGTGAGCAAGGGCTACACAATCTTGCTGAAACAGCACTGGCACTAGATATGAAATCCCACCAACAGAAATCGGGTGTCTGAACAGGACTAGCTGAATGTTCTTCGCGTATGTGGCCTTGTGATGTCTTGATGTTAGCTTACCTTATCAAAGCAAATTCCGTTTACTACTGTTTAGTGACACACAGATAAATCTGATTACTGATTCAACATGAAAACTCCAGGAGGGCCTTCAATTTTAAGTGCATGCTCTGAAATACTATGAAGAAAAAGTAATTACAAAACCACATACTTTCCAATATTCTTCACAGCCAGAATCTCTCAAATGTTTATGATTTTCCAAGAGTTTATGCCTTTATCAGTGTCACTCTTAAATTTTTGTTACTTTTGTTACTTTTCCTTCCTGTTATCTCTTTTACAAACTGTGATGTAAACTAGTATCATTATAGCTTCATTATGATAGCTCAAACTTGTACATGGTCGTGGATGCACCTTTATTATTAAGCACTTCTATTATATGTGAACACATTTTGCTGTGCTGTCTTCACTGACAAGTGGCATTGCAGCCATCAACCTCGCAAGCTTTCACTTAAATGCATGTTCCCCAGAAGAGACTTGCTAATAACATTTAACAATAAAAAATGTGAATTGCACAAGAAGCAATAATATGAGGGGACTCTGGGCTTCAGACATTTGGTAGACAGCAAAGGAAAGGTCATTTTCTGCCCATGTTTGGCACATTCTTCTCTTCCATTGATTAGAAACACATGCAGCTTGTGGTCTGGAAAACCTCTAGGTTCTTGTTCTGGTCTACTATGTTTTGTTACAGCCAAGCCACACAAGCAAGAGGATGTTGACATTATCCATAAAGGAGATGTCTGTATGTTTTAGGTGTTCATAGGGTGTGAACTAGCAGAAAATGTGAAATGATGGTAATGAGCTCTGGTTACTTTTGCAGAATTCAAATTATTAAGTCAATACCACTTGAAATGAATATGCATTTTGGAAACTGTATGGAAAAACTAAGAGTAGCTTAAGAACAGTACATCTGTATAAAGCATATTATTGATAATGGGACCAGGCAACCTGTAAGAAAGAGACATCTGGACAGAGATGTCATCACAGTGTAATTCCATCACTTAAGACTTGCAGGAAGTCCCTGTGGAACAGAGACTGAAAGTCACTGCTGATAAACCTCAACATTTTTTCCTTTTACTAAACAATTCACCCAAGCACCCTTGGTACCTGATTTTAGGTCACCCAGAGGTGTATTTTAGTGCATTCACTTTAGAATATTTCTCATGTGTTTAATTTAGAATTTTCTTTTCATCTTTAGGTGGGAGATTATGCCTGAGTTTCCCCAAGAGAGAAGTTCCATCAGTTTAGTCACCTTAAGTGGAGCTCTGTATGCTATTGGAGGCTTTGCAATGATTCAGCTTGAATCCAAAGAATTTGCACCCAATGAAGTAACTGACATATGGAAGTAAGTTTTATTTTAATCATGCTTTCCTGGTGAAAAACTCCTATATAAAATTGAGGTCTGTAGACACTGGACACTAAAATTAGTTTTCTGTTTAACTCTGGAAATGAACCATAGCACAGGTTATAAAGCACTTATTGACAGATACAAATGTTTGTCAGTAATAAATAATGATCTTACCTGAAGATTCATTTACTCTTTAAAAGAGTAAGTTGCCATCTCTCTGGGCAGATTTAGCCTGAGGCTATTATAAAAACGTTTTCTGTTTCATGACTTGCTACTGCAGAAAACCTGTATACACAGAGGTTTATCCATATGCTTGTGATAATAGTCATATGAGTAATTGTTCCAAGAGAATAAAAAAATCCTTATCTTCTAGATTTTTTTTTTTTATCTAAAACAAGGTAACAGTGTTTGAAACATCACATCTCTGCCATGACTCTTCAGTTGCTACGATAAATTCAAGAGTTTTAACTGGTGGAAGGGTAGGAAGTATTCCCAGAAAAACCACCTGTAAGAATCTGAAAGAATTCTTAAGGGAGACTTAAGGAAGAAGCTTTTACAGGAGTAATTAAAGTATGGCACAGGCCAGCAACAAGCTTTAGGGACCAAAAAATGGCCAACTTCCATGCACAAAAATCTTTCTGTTCTATTCTAGAGGACAAAAGCAGCCTTCTGTGGCATGCTCCAGCACACATGGTTGCTACAAGCCTTTGCAATATGTGGACTATCCTCCTTTTCATGTATGTGTGACAAAGCACCAAACTCAAATTTAAAAAGCTATGTTCTGACCTTGTTTTGTTAAATGCAGGTATGATGATGAAAAGAAGGAATGGACTGGCATATTAAAAGAGATCCGCTATGCTACTGGAGCCTCCTGCCTGGCTACACGCTTAAACCTCTTCAAATTATCAAAACTGTAATCAAAATGCTGGAAAATGGTGAGGGAGTTTCAATAGGCTCTTTTGGTTTTGTTGCATGAAAGTGTCCCCCCATTGTACAGGGGTTTGTAGCAGCATACTAGTTATACTGTTAACTGTTAAACAGTTCATCTGTCTGTTCAGGTCTTTAAGATATTTATTAGCTAACCAACAAAGTGAATTTTTGCCAGTGTTTCAAATTCTAACGAATCCTAAGTAATGCTTTGATATTGCCTATAAAACTAGTTAGACTTTCTTACACTCAGACAATCCAGGATATTGGTGGCTTATCTTCCAAACAATGCCCATGAATTTATTGTTCAGTTAAATATAACTAGTAGGTAGCTAATTTTACTCTAACTGGCTGTTTGTACAGCCTGATTTCCCTCTTCAACAATGTATGTAAATCTTGCATTCCTCAACCATATCTTGAAAAGACTTTCATTAGAGCCTTCTAAAAGTAATTTAGTCTAGAACTGAGGTGCATATTAAAAGTTGTAGCAGCATAATACTACGTGGCCCAAGAAATGCTAGGCTCAGCCAAAGCTGTGCTAATAGCCAGACATGAAGAAAGAGAGAGAAGTTCACAAGGTTAATAACCTCACTGTTTCACCTGCTATGTTTAGGCCTCTGGTAACAAGAATTTTCCACTTTTTTATGCTTTTATATTTATTTCCAAGCAAATATTTTATGGAAATTTTTTCTCAGAGATCTGAGGCCATTAACAAACATTCATTAAAAAGTCTCAGAAGAACTGATCACCAGCAAATACATACAGCAGAGAAGATATCTCCATCGAGTAAAGAGAGTTGATGCATTTTGATGTTGAGAATTTTAACAATTAAACTTTTTTTTTAAAACCATGAAAGTATCATTTGCTGGTGTCTCTTAGTGATCAGCTCATGATCACTGTCATATTAACAGGACACAGATTTCTTAGCAGAACCTCTGCTCAAAACAGAACACTTGGTTTTCTTAAAGTACAGCATGCCTGAGTATCTCTCCCCAAAGGATTTCCCCATTAAGTAGAAAAGGTGTGGTAAATCTAAAGGATGTCTAAACCTAAATCTAATTACAATTAATATGGCAGGAAAATTGGAAAAGAAGCCCACCACTCCTGACCAAATAGCACCTACAACCATCAAATGACCCTTTGCCTTGCCTTCCCAGGAGACAGAGGTAAACACATGGCAAAGGCACAGCCATTATAGCTCATTTCAGTATGTTACTGTAGACCGGCGGTTAAGCTGCAGACTGGTGGTTAATCTGTAGGCCATGTTGGGTACTAAAGGGGAAAACAGACAAATCATTCTCATTGGCTCCATTTAAATCACTGGTTTACACCAGCCATCTCCTCTGACACTTGCTGATTTAATTTAGAAAGAATGACTGCAAAGAATCAAAAGCAGCACATTTTACTGAAGTACTCATATTTTGGTTTTCTTAAATGCCCTTTCTGAATCCACTCAGGGCAACTTTTATTCCTCTAGTGATTTTATACAGATATTAACTTGAATATACCTCGCTTGGCACAGTGACTGCCAGATACCTGAAAAGCAGAGTTCTGCTAAAGCTTGTGACCACTCATGACTGATTACTTCAGCTACACCCACTGCCATCTTACACTCCAAAGGTGCTACTTGAAGGACATCTCTACAGGCAAGAGCCCTCTGACTTGCAGTCCATCTTCTGAAATTGTAGCTTATGTTTACTGTCTTCTCCTTTCATACAAAATATAATACGCATGACATTTCCTCAAAGCACTCATCTTCTGTGTCCTCACATCCTTGTCCATTTGGTACCATAAGCAGACAATCATCTATTAGATTTTTCAGTCACCCTGCAAATGTGAGGACTACCCGAGGAAGAAAGAAGCTTGTGGCTTAGATCAGTTCTGTTATTTTTTGTGGCTTTTAATTAGTGGCCTGATTTGTAGTCAGTCAGTAGAAATACTTTCTTCTGTAACTGAGTAGTTTAAAATAAAAGATAACCAGGTGCAAAATGGTCAGTTCAGAAATGCAGCTGCTTACCTCTGCCAAGTTTAAAAGAAGAATTTCTATTGCTTCTAATAAAAAGGCAAGAAAACATATACATATTGTATGTGTGTGTGTGAAGGAGATGAACACAGCTAACATTTGTCATGAGGTAATGGCAGCTGTAGTCACATGGCTGCCCCTGAAAATAGGCTGATGTGCAAAAGCACAGCCACTCTACAGTTACTGCTCTGCAGTGAACATTCTTATGGCTATTCCACTTATTGATGCTGCATCTCAGTATCTTGGCACAAACCCGGGCTGAGCATGGTCACAAGAAGCCTGGTAAGTGCCAGATGATTTTGAAACATGATAAATAAAGCAGCAGTGTTTTTAACCACCAAGGTGGTTGTCACTCTGAAGACTTTTCTTGGTTTTGATTCTTTGTGCCCATTTCCAGCCTATTTTTGCTCTTCTCTAGACTGTCTTATTTACAGAACAGGCAGGTTAGATCATTTGTCTAATTTTGTTTTATTTCTATTAGCAAAGACTATAGTCCAATGCATTATGTCACAATGATAAATTTAATGAATTATCCAATTGCTAGCACATGCCTATGTCTGACATAAGCATTACTTTCTTCTTTTCTTGTATAAATCTTTCAGGTGTCTCTTCCAAGTTGCATTTAAGTGGAGTACAGGTGTTTCAAGGGTTTGGGTAGCTGCCAGACCTCTAGAATTAGTCTATCTTAAGTACATAAAGGTGTTCCAGAAGGCTCAAGCCTTACTTCTTCTGCACATGCCACATCACAGCATAGGAGAAGCAGGTGAAGGTTGTTCACTGCACAACACCCTCCCCCAACACAATCACCCATGGTACCTCTGTTCTGGAAGATGGAAACAGAATGGCTGTGATGGCAGTCCTATTCTTAGTGAATCTGGATTTCAGTTTCTTGGTTTCACAGCACAGATACTGTTTGATCCCTATTGCTCATTCTGTCACATGCTGCAGGACAGACATAGTTTCTAGCAGATCTGCTGCCTCCTCTTTCACAGTTGAGAGTAATACTAAATTTATCTTTGGACAGTTCTATGTCTGGTTAAGTCTCTTGTGCTATTTATTTAGGAGATAACAATGTAATTTTATGGCAAAACTATAAAAGACACATGTACTTAAAGAATCACTTCCAGATAGTGGGAGATTTTAAGCATCTCTGTCACATCCTCCTGGCCCATTGTGATCTGCATTTTGCAATAGCTAAGAAATTGAGAATTAAATTTCTTGACACTTGATGCCCCATAGCAAACCTTGATCCAGATGATTCACACAAAGAGATTTTTGAAACTAAGTATTCCAGTATTACAAGAAGTTTAAAACCATAGTGTTTGTATAAAACATACTTTTGACTCCATGTCTGAGATCACTGTTTTCCATAGAGATGATTTCTGAGATATTCTAGCTGTTCACCTTTTGCTGACAGAACCATAGAATTCCATTCAAAGTGAGGAATCTGTAGAACACAATCATTCAAACAATGTTAATATTGGTATAAGCCACAGCAAAGAAAAGGTTCTCCAATATCTGTTGTTCTCCACTTGAAATTATTTCACGACCTATTCCTTCTAAAAGCTTGGCTTATTCTAATACCAAAAAGATTAATTTCTCAATATGGTTCTTCTTCATATTAGGTCACTGATTTGTAATGTTGATGTATCAAACTGGAATGGTGTAGCATAAAAGTAGCATAACATTTACTGTCAGGGCAATATGACAAAGGATGATTATCCTGTTAAAAAAAAACCCAAGCTTAAGTTTAAGCTTAAGGAAGGATTACAGCTAAAATTCAAGTAGGTGAGTAATTACATAGGCAAGAGAATCTACACTCTGGCAGGGGGGTGGTTGGACTCAATGATCTTCTGCGGTCTCTTCCAACCCCTAACATTCTGTGAGTGATTCATGAGCCTCCATTACCCACGTTTCTACACTGGTGGCTGTGAATTATCTCTGGCCACAAGTCTTTCCCATCACTGCTAACACAGCAGAAGACGGGCAGCATCCATATCCCATCTTGCAGCTGCCATAACTGTCCATCACTAAAGGAGGATATGCTCAATCTTTTTCTAGTGTAGAAATGTTTGGTGAACTCTACTTCAAACTCATTTCACTTTTTATCCTTTACTCAGGCTAGGTGGAGATTGCTAATTTGCCTGCAGTTAAGGTAACACTTGAGAGCTTTTGACTTCAGTTTTATGGCAGCCATTTTCAGAGAAGGTGTAAGTTCTAAGAAGTCTTTACACCATCTTGAAAACAACTTGGAATTTTCCTACTAAATACAAAAACTGCTCTCACACAGTACATGTTTTTCAATATTAAAACTACCTTTAAATCTGTTGCAAGGAAAATATATCAATGCACTATCCATGCACCTCAGAAAGGATATAAGTCATTGCTGACTGCTCACCTGAATTACACGGTATCCCAGCATTTCCAAGTGTCGTTTTTTCACTGCAGGTTCTCCTTTCAGGTAATGTGAATCTTTGCTAAATGCTTTTGAATCAAGAAATTCCAAAGCAATTCTGCAAACACCAAAATGTGCTTTTACTTTCAGGTCCTACCTGAATTGCAAGAAGTATTTCTAGTTCAGTATAGACAGTTGCAGCAAGACAATGACTAGATAAATCTGACAATTCATAGAAAAAGAAAATTATACATCTCCCTGAAGCTAGATAAAATATTTTCCTCCTGTTTATCTAGAGATACTTGAACTTCACAGATTTAAAAAAACCACTTCTTTCCTGTATCAGTTTTTGTTCAAATGGCAAAAACAGCTAACCAGCACGTTAACGGCTTACATTTAAAGAGGTGGGAGGAAAACAGTATTCCAATCTCATGAAACACATTTCAAGTATGCTCTGTCTTGACTCAAACTGTAATGACTGTAAGAGGGGAACTAGGAGAGAGACAGATTGAGCCTTGAGGAGGCAGAGCAGCAAGATGCTTTTCTCTGGTCACCCCATATGGCTGGAAAACATCAGTTTGAGCATGTACTGGCTGACAAGTCAAACTTTGGTCTACCGCTGCCCCCCTGAATTTCTTGCCCAGTTTCAATTTCCATATATTACACTGTCACCCCCTAACTCCCTCGAACACTTGACCAGGCAGACACAAGACAGTCACCACCCCAAAGGTGTCCTGGACAGACTAAGATATATAAGGGTGAGCGTGTGCATTTACCTTTGTTGACCCACAACCTACAGATCAAGACTCCAACTCAAGACAACAATGCTGGACCCAAGGGTGGTGAAATCTCTTGCCCTCTCTCTTGCCCTCCTCTCTTTTCTCTCAATTTTCTTCTATTTTTTTTCTTTTTTGATAGACATTGCCTATTCTAAAGTAGTAGATAAGAACTCCTCTGCAAGAATGCCTCTACCGTTAACACTTTTTGCTAGGTATTAGAAAAAAACAAACTGTTGTGCATTTTTCCTCAGCGTCACTGTCATAACTCTATTGCCATTTTGGTCTTGCTGAGGGATAGCCCTTGTTGTCCACTGAGTGGGTCAAGGCATTTGACTTTTGTATTGTTCCTCAGAGTCATTCTCGTGATTCTTATCGCTGTTGCAGCCCTGCCAAGCAGGGATAGCCCATACATGGGACTACAAAGATTCACCTCCCTTCTTGTACACCGAGCAGGACGAGACACCCTATCTGAGCTAGTGTCTATCTGGGGCTGGCTAGGATGGAGTTACTTTTCTTCATAACAGCCTGTATGATCCTGTACTTTAGATCTGTGTGTGTAGGTAACACACCAATATTTTGGCTACTGCTGAAGAGCGCTTGCACAGCATCAAGGCCTTCTCCATTTCTCACTCTGCACCCACAGTGCATAGGCTGGGGCTGGCAAGAGGTTGGGAAGGGACAGAGCTGGAACCTCAACTGGCCAAAGTGATATTCCACACCATATAACATCATGCTCAGCAATAAAATGGGGGGGAGAATTTTTCCATCTGCATCAATTGTTTTATTTTCTCTTTAATCCTTTCTTCTCTTCACTTACTAAACTGTCTTAATTGCAACCCAGAAAGCTTCCTCATTGCTTTTGCCCTCCAGATGCTTTCCCCCATCACAATACAGGGAAGTGAGTGAGCATCTGGGTGGGACTTTAGTTACCAGCTGGGAACACTAAACCTCATAAGGCTTTGGGAAAAGGAACAAAAAAATAAAGAGCCTAGGGGTTGCAACAACCATTTAGGACATAAGCATCAAAAAACTGTTCTAACTTTGATCTAATCTTGGAAGAGTTACATGCAGGAATTTGAAGTACTAACCTTTGAACTCCTGGTGGCAGAGCCTTTCTCCAGTCATCCTTGATGTCATGTCTGAAGCGTATTCTCTCCACATTATCAAAAGGTACATTCAGAGCCGTATAGGAAAGAGGCTTTTTATTTTCATCAAGAATACACTCAAAATCTGTGAGAAAACACAAACCAGTTTACTCATGAAAAAAGTGAAAGAATTTGATCTATATGTTGTTTACTTCTAGAAAAACTAAGTGATAACAATAATTAGATACCCAACATTATTTATACTGTGTAGAACTTTCTAGAAACCATATCTTGTACAATTTCTTCTTTTCCGTATCTTGTGGCCACATGCCCAGGGGTTTGGTGGCAACAGTGGTATCAGAGGTCTCCATAACAACCTTTGGAGGATTAACTTCTCACCTATTTTATAGTAGTATGGTGTGAGAACAGATATTCTTGCATAATGGCTCCCTCCCAAGATCTCTGTCAGTATTCTGTGAACATGTTGTCGCAGTGGATTTATTCGGCTACTGCCTACAAAGACAAAATAAAGAATTTATATATCAAAACTTCCACAGCCAAAGTTTTGAACGTAATGCTTTGTGACACTGCATTTTTGACAGACAGAATTACACCTTTCCACATATCCTTGCTGTTATTCCATCACAATTCAGAGACGATGTGATCATTTTTTGGGTGGACAGTGGCAGCTACCTACAAAGCATGAATTTCACAGCCAGACTTTCTATCCCAAGACTTTTCCCATTCACAAACACTTTAGATTGAGGTTTCACCTGTTGAATTTTGTTTGCTTTCACCTGTGCTCAGACATAAGGACTTACTACTTACTAGTAGTACTGTGCTCAGGCATAGTACTTACTACAGGTGCACTACATTATCTGTCACTTCTCTGTTGCAGATTGTTGTAATACCTTGCTCCATGAAATATCTTTAGTCTCAGAGATAGAGTAGCTGAGTTCAGTGGATAGCAAAGCAGATTTTTCCCATCAGAATTATGGGAGGATATATCAAGTTTGCAGTAGCTGGATTTTCTGAACGGATCAGTACATCAGTTCACAAAGACCTCAGCTGCAACAATTGGTCAATAGCCTACTTTTCCATCTCTCATCCTTGATGGATCTTGAGTCTTCTGAGATGACAGCACAGAGTTCAAAAGGAGACAGCAAAAACATTCATCTTGAAAAATTTAAGCGTTCAGTCTTGTAAGCAAAGCAGGGTCCAAGTGACACATTTACTCCAGCATACAATCCTAATGATCCTCCTGCCTCTCCATTCTCTAAGCCATATACACTGTCTCTGTTTGTTTAAATGTTCTTCTTATGAAGAAATATCCCATTTGAATTAATTCTCACAGGAAAAACTGCTTTGCTATCTGTCACACTACTGAGCAGTTGCACTATTCAAGAACACATCCTCAGCAGAAAGTGGGGCACACCTTTCTGATCTTCTATTGTGTGCTAGTGTCAACATGGCAGTTTTAGAAGAAGCATCTAGCAGACTGTTGAAAATGGACTACTACTAGTAACATGGGCAGCTTTCCCTCCTCCTAAATTACTTACTGTTATGAAAGACCCGTTGGCAGTAGTGCTCATGAAACCAAGGGATGTGAAACTCTGGGCATTCCAGACAGACTGCTCTGTTCAATTTCATGAGGTGTGAGCGGATCCTCTGCTTTACGGTATCAGGCAGAACTGAGTTAAACAACATACAAAGATGTGAACTGCAACGTGAAAAATCCAACACATTAACCTAAATGTCTACTTCTGAATTCTTCTTTAACTTTTAATGAAGTGGTTGAAGGCAAAACAGCATCAGTGTATTGATAGTGAACAAGATACAGGCAGAGAAGAAGAAAGCAGTCAGTCTTATTTAAGAGACTGGTAGAACTCCTTGCAGACAAGAATCCCACACTGCTTCTTGAGCTGTGTGACTATTTCTAGTAATGAATACCACACTCAGGTAATTTTATTTCCAATAAAAGTAAATTATTGCAGTAAATTGACTATAGAATTCATTGAAAAATTATTTTATCATCTTCAATGCAAGTCTGTACTTTTAAAACAACGCATATTTTTTGTTCATTCTGTCCCCCTTAGCACTCAAATAATGAAAAGACAATATAGAGGGGTCTTTCCAGAAAACTGAACAGTTTGAAGCATAATTCCACTTCTCAAGTCGTCTATAGGCTCACAATCCATTTTATGCCAAATGCCATATAATCAGATTAATCAGAGAGCTAGATCTCTACCTTGAAGTTGAGCATCCAGTTTGCTTAGGAAAGAAATGTTAAATATCCTTGTTATCAGAACCGGAGGAAAATACCCAGCCACTGCCAAAGCATGACCAAGCAGCACCAAGTGGTGAGTTTCAAAACAACCTTTAAGAATCAGACAGAAATCCATATTAACACATGACATACAACTGAAACGATTTGCAATGTTCTCCCCCTGGCCTCCCAGATCACCCCAGTTTCTCTCAATATAATAAATGAACAAACAGGCAAGTCAAGGTTTACTTCTGTTAACTGCACCAAGGGATTTGCAGGGGGAAACTAGTTAGTCTTAAAACCCAGGTAATTCAACAATAGTTCTGTAGACGGCAAATTTTCACAGTTCTATGAGGCTGTATCACCAATGAAATTTTTTTTAAATGCACTTCTCCTCTACAATTTAGCATTTCTTTGTAATGAATCACAAAATGTATCCTGTGCCCAAATAATGTATTCTTGAATTCAAATATTGAATTCTATCCAAATAATGAGTTCTATCAATAATAGCAGAGCTAATTGATCAGAATTTTCACTTTTTACTACACTGAAGATAATTTGCTAGTCCCTTAACAGTAACTTTTAAAGGGTGAAATGAAGCTATAAAACCCAACAGAAGCATACATTGAATCTTTGTTGTGGTTTAACCCCAACATACACACACCTTTTTTTTCTTTGCTTAAAAAAAACCCAAACATGCCATTCTACTCCCATTTTTATTGAGGACAAATAATATCTTCCATTAACACTCTGGTGTCAGAATATCTTTGTCTAATGTACTTACTCAAGTTAGAAGTAAGATACTGGATACAACTCTCAAAGAACTGTTCATTGGCAGGAGGGTCATAATTCAGAGCAGAGAAAAGGAAGAGAATAAAATAGATTTCAAAGGGGTGAATCTGGGGAGGGAAAAAAGACATTCTAAATTAAGTCAATCCAAAATATCCTCATATTGATTTACAGTAAAAAAGGGTTTATATTCATTTAGAATAGGGAGATTTAAGACTAGATGGGCTATTTTCTGATTTTTTATTTGGTGTGGGGAGGCAACTTTTCCTGGAGAAATATATTTTTCAGAAAATGCAGACATCATAAAAATTTCAGCTACGGCTAAAACTTAAAATCTCTTCTGTGCAGATGATCCAAGTGTTTCTGTGTATTTGGACTTTAAAAGCTTTTTAAAGGCTTCCCATTAAATGCTCCCAAAGAAACTAAATCGTCACAGAAAAAAATAGAAGATCTATATAAATACCAGACTAAGAAAAGAAAAAAAGACAGCAAGAAAACACAGCAATTTTGAGCAAAAGACAGACTCTTAGGAAAATCCCCACAAGAATGAGTAATGTGAAATCATACACTACCTGATGTGACCGTTTATAAAGAAGTTAAAAAAAAATATTTAAGATGGTCTAATGTAAAGCCAAACTCAAAGGATTACAGTTGACCTAGCACTGCCTGACTAAACATTAAAAAGGAAAATTAAAGAGAAGTAAATGCAAAATAATATACGTGGAAGCAAAACAGCTTTGAGTGAATACAGAATAAAATGATCTCCCAATCTGGCACACTGAAGAAAACTCTCAGAAACAGTGTGGACTGTGCTCTGAAACACATTAATCTGCCCTTTCTTATTGAATAATTTACACAGTAGAGAGAAGGAAAAACTGTTATACCTTGTCTATATTTTCAACAGTCACAGAAGCTATTCTGTCAAGTAACGAAGGACATCGGTGGTTTGTTTTCATGAGAAAATGAGACAATTGTAATACATTTGCCCATGTTATCTGGTCTATCAAGCGCTGACACATGGCCATAGTTTCCTCACTGAGAACTTCTTCAAACCACTCTCCATTCACATGTGTAACTTCTTCCAACAGAAGATTTAAGTTGTTGGCTTTCTGAAGCCTCTGAAATCCAGAGTCATTTAGTTTTTGCAGAAGCTTTACACATAGCTCAGAACTGTTTTGCCAGTGCAGCTGGTCATAATGATTCCATTTGACAAGAGCTGTAGCAATGCAATTCAAATGATGGAGCCTGCATTGAGATAAAACTGCTGCTGCTTTGTTTATAATGACTTTCTCCTCTTGACAGGAAGGAAGCATGGCCAGAACACCAATTATTGCAGCGGTATCAGCAGGTATCACACTAGATTTTAAAAAGCTGGTAGAGACAGAAATAAAAAACAGGCCATTGGTACCAATAAAGTCCAATGTTTAAAATACAATTGCATTACATGCGTGAAAACTCTATTTTGAAAGTAAAAAGCTGTGCATCAAATATAAAATAATATTAATGACATGCAAGAAATTCACAGTGATCATCATATTTTTTTCGTTAATTTCTTCCTTCTAATTTATTCAAAATTGAAAAAGGGAAGACAGGGAGCATCTCAGTCAGCTGATGAGGCCTCAAGTGTTACTCATTAGCACAGAAGCCTTTAGTGACTGTAGAAAGTCCATGTGTTTTAACAAAATCTTGGGGTTTCCAGGCCTGGATAATTTCAGTGATTTCTGTCCTGAGAAGCAACAGGTTCTGAAGTGCCTGAGGAACATGAAGGCATTGTTCACAAAAAACATGTACAGCCAGGACACTGCATTCTTACAAAGTCAGCTTAGTGGCATAATTCCAGAAAAAGATTCCATACGCTGCAACTGTACAAACCTTAGAACTAACTAGACAGTTCTTCAGCCAAAAGAAGACAGCTTCTGCTTCACACTTTCACTTGTCTCAACCACAGCACTCTTACTGGCTATTTTTCATTACTTATTCCTTCAAACATCAAAGAAGACATTAACACCGATCCTCCCTATTAAGTACCAGTCAAAATTCCTGTTCAATGTGATTATATTGTAGCAGCCAAGGGGATGCAGGTACTATTTGGTCTTATAGTCAAAAACAAGAGCCACTTCCTATCCTCTGAGTTTCTTGATTAATAGAATCAAATACTTTTAATAGTTTGTTACAGAACAATGTAACATCTTAGCTTGTTATTTAAAATATCAACTAGACAACTGTTTAATACTTAAATAGCTACATTTCCAACTATATACTTACCCAAGTAGTAACATTTTTAGTCTGGCAAACAGTTCCAGATTGTGGCAACGCAACACCACCAAGTACTGTGTTAACTTTACCAACTGCAATACATGATAGCTGTCCAAATGTCTGTGCAGAACAGAAGCCATTCTGAATACAAAAAGATGATATGGTATTATACCAATACGGAAGATTTTGCAAATCCCAACATTCCACATGAAGGGGTGTCCCATGGTGCAAAATACTTGGGTGGAGGGTCGCACACACCTGCATTCCACCCCAGTTTTGACTGTGTTCCCCTAAGACACTGTAGCCTCTCTCCAATCAGTGGAGACAGCCCTCATCACACCAAAACAGCTACTTCACCCTACTAATTTCTCTTGTAGATTTTAGAGTGGACCAAGAAGGGGATAAACTAGAACAGCATCACCAGCTTCAGTACCAATATACCCATTTGTATAATAGTGGCTGCTACAGCTATGTTGACCTGAAGCTCCAAGAGGGGGCTAGATTTGTAGGAAAATACAACTACACTCAATCCAGTTATTGCTCACAACCTGCATTTAACTCTGCTGCATCTGTGACATATCTGATGCTGAATCTTCTGTGCTCAAAATCTCAATAGCTTTTCCCTTCATTGTATGAAAGATACTCCCTATAAACAACGTTCAGTTCACAACTGCAGAAAATCTGGCCCAGGTTCTTAAAGATACAAGACTTAATAGTTCCCAGTAGGGCATGATGACTTCTGAAGTGATTCACATCAGTAACACAATCTCCTAGAAAGGACATACTCTCTACAACTTACTGTATTATCTTTCATCTCACCAGTTACAGTATTTGTTAGAGGCTATGTTCATTCAGAGAGGATCACATTTGTAAATAAGCCAAAAATTGTATTACATTAAATGCCATTCTATGAAACTCCTAAATTGCCTCCATTACTTCTGGGTCAAGCTGTGATACTCTAAAAACTGCAATAGCTGATTACGTATATTGTATATGCATTTGTGTGCAAGTGACACACTCTTCATGCCCAACTTAATGCGTATTATACAGTTTTCCATATTAAATGGAAGTGATTTGCCTAAAGAATACAACTGCCCAGTAGTATCAAAAAAATTACTTTTTGAGTAGATGAGAATTTCTGCATTTCATTTTCTGCATCGTCCTCAGTATTAGCAGTACTTGGTGACTGCTAAATTCTTCTGCCATATGCACTGCAGTTACTAGCAACCTAAAGAGGAAAATAAAAGATTTATTTTCCAAAGAAAAACAGTTCAAAATCTCCAAAGACTGCAGTCATTGTCAAGGATGGAAAGAACCCATAGACTACTTGAGGAAACACAGGACACCAAATTCCTCCAAACTAGAGACCTTTGTTCTGTGGACCCTTCTAAACATTTGATGTGTATGGCACAGATGAGAGATGTGTTAGATCAATACTTACTGCTCTGATGCTAGAAACCAGCAAGTCCAACAATGGTGAACGTAGACAAGAGGTGGGGAAGGTACTCTAACAAACTAAACAATTCACTATCAGTCATCAAGCCACAAATAATGAAATCAGAGTCAAACTGGTCTGTAGCAAATAAAGCAAATGATGACTAAAAACCCATACTGATTTTAACCCAAAATAAAATAATTTGTTTAAAACTCTAGGAAAAGTTTTTGGAACTAAGTCAGCTATGACAAAACGGATCTCTGAGTAGAGGCAAATATTCATGAAGAAAAGTCTGAAAACATGACTAATTGTAATTAATACAGCAAATTCTGCCAGAAATGGCAGACTTTGAGACTCATGACGAATACCACCCCCAAATAGAAGCACAAGAAAAACAGAGAAAAATCTGCCACACAATACTATGCTCTAACTGCTAAATAAATGCTGAACTGTTCCCTGCTGCTGACTTTTCATAAAGAATAGGATGTGCAGCAAAAAGGGATAGGAGAAGACTTGGGTTGTTTCTGCTAATTAATGTATTTCTCAGGGGAAAGTCAGAAAATTCTTTACTACCAGCTACCATGAAAGGAAGTCTGTAGTCTAAGAGACAGAACTACAAAATGGCCTTCACACACATCTTGATTACTGGATCCAGCTTTCTATGTGACTGTTCTAAGACAAACTTCTCTGACAGTGTTTCCATAATGAAACTACACACTGTTACAAAGTCACAACTAGGAAATCTAATGCTCAGCCCATATATAGGCCCAGTAATTCCTACAAACGTGGCACATTTTAAATCTTTGTGCAAGACTACATATACATCATAAACAAGACAAAATTGTTAATAAACTTACCTTTCTCTCACCTTAGATCCTGCCATAGGACCAAGAGTACAGAATAATTTTACAAAGGTTTCAGGATCATAATAATCATCTATAGTTTCAGACAGCAGTCGTTTAGCAACCAAGCGGAATTCAGCACTGTCAAAACCCAGCTGCTCATACAGTCCAAAAATAAGATTAATATTGTGTATGTCAAGACAAGAGGCACTTTTAAGGAAAATCCTGTTGCATTTTTCTAGCAATGGATGATATCTCAGTTTAAAATTCTGAAGAAACTGTAGTATTCTTTTGGCATAGTTGAAGTGGGCTTCATCCTTTTCTTGCAAGAGCTGTTCAGCCTTATGTAGTAATCGATCTCGAAAACTCTGCGAGATAACATCAGATATGCTGATCATCAAAACTGATAAGATCCTAAAAAATTCAAAATATTTTACACTTACACATTGAACATGTGAAGTAATAAATTCTAGATTTACTGAAGAAATCACACAAAGAAAGGAGCACTAGTCTGGGTGTAGCAGGCTTCTGCATAAAAAGAAATTTTAAATCCAATGCAGAAAAAACAGATAAGCAAAACCCATTTCTCCCACTAAAGTCAAAATTCTGTTTTCAGTGAATTTCTGAAATGATTGGGATTTTTCAGTCATCCCTTACAAAGTCGTATGCGATGAAAGCATTTGCCTAAGGCATGACCCTGACTTGCTTGATTGAAATTTGCAAAATTAATGTTCGATGAAAACTAAAAGAAAAACATACAATTCTCAAGTAACAAAATAGAAAGAAGAGTCATTGTCACTCCTAAAGAAAAAAAAATCCCTTCCTAAGGAAATAAAAGTTATGACCACAGGGAGAGTAACTTTTTTAAACAAATGCAGTTCCATTCAGTGGGACAGAAATAAGCTCTGGGAGTGCTGATTCTGGATAAAGCAGAAAAAAGGAAGAGCAGCCTTTGCTATAATGGCCAAGGGGGAACAAAAGCATGAAAAAGATTGGACTTCTTTGACTATGGTCAGATTGTAAGTATTAGGGTAATGTACTAGACATGCTAGCAAGAGAATTGATCAATTCAATTTGACAAAAACCAAACAAATGTTCTGAAGATAAATAAAAATCACATTGCTTTAAGACTCATTATTATTATTCACAACAGTAAACTAAATCCATGTCATACAAACTATCAATGCCAAGAAGTAAAAATGTCTTCTGGTGATGTAAATTTAGAATCAGGATAAAGAATTATCTCCTGGTTTTCTACTCTAAGTAGAACATTAGTTTTAATTAAAAGTGTTTAAATCGGTTCTAAAGAAATTCTTTGCAAAATCATTGGGAAAATCCATTCACCTAAGCACATCTGTTCATGAAAACCAACGCATGAATATAATCGCCTCTTTCCCACAAATCCCAAACTGAAAAAAAAGCAACCTACAGTTGAGAAAAAGGGCAAGTGCTCAGCAAAAGCAGCCTAGTAATTGTGACATTGCTTCTCCCGTCACTCAGTCTCATACTGACACTTACCTTATATCCTGTATAGACTCCAGTCTCATGTCTACAATATGAGCCACTTTGCCAATTACAGGACTTGAATGCCTATGTTGCTTGTGTAAACACAGCGAGAATTTAGACAGAGCTGGCAAGCTAAGCCTGTCAAGACATCAAAGAAAGACAGAATACCTACCTTTTATTTCTACTGAACAGCTGAGGACAAACATTTACTTCAATGATTATATAGCAGACAAGGTTATATTGAAATCACAAACCAAGGCAACAGAATATCTAAGCATTTTCAATTTGGTCACTTACAGGTACTTTGGATTTAGCCAAAACACGTAGGTGTTTCATATTAAGGCATATTGTGCATATGGAACTCTCCAAAAATCCAAAGTTCTCCATTTAACCAGACTAGCCTAAGAAACCTATAAAAATTATATTCTCAAGCAATGATGTGAAATAACTAAAACGAATGTGAGCAATTTATTACCTGAATGTCATTTTGTGTTCAAGCTACACTTAATTTATTTGTGAAGATGCCCCAGGTGTTAAGCTGGGAGAGGCAATCCTGTGTTGCTGGTGCCAAGACTGACACTAGCTTCTGCCATTAACCTGAGATTAAAGAATGAAAATTACAATATCCAAAAAAAAACCCAAAACCCCCCACACCAATATAAAACCAACTCAATAAAAAACTTCACAAAAGGAAAACTGTTGAAGTTTTGATACAAATGATTTTTACTAAAATTGAGATAAGCAGGATTCTAACAACCATCCAAGAGTTGGACAGCAAGCACTAAGGTAAAACTGAAAATCAAAACCTGTGATTTACTTCAAATTCATGAATCTACATAGACAATATATTTTAAAATCTTAAGTTGCTGAAGTTCTGAATCTCTCAAGCATTTGTGTATCAAAGTCCACCAATACCTAAAGCCTCCATATATATAAAAAAAACTTTTAAAATAAACCAACATTTAAAATACGTTTAAAACATTTTATAAATATTCAGAACTTTGTGCAGCCTCAAAGCGAAGCAAGTCATACCTTATACCTTTCACAAAGCATAGTAGTACAGTACTTGCCTCTCTAATCTTTTCCATGCTTCTGTAACAAGCACTTCCACTAGAGAATCATGGCCTTCAACATTGAGCCTTCAGAAGAAAGACATAATAGTTTGAAGTTTGTTTCAAAAATTATAAAGAAATTACATGTGTCCTGTCATTAATTAATCAGAATGCTTTATTTCTCTATTGCAAACAAATAATAAACATTTCTGCATTAATAACTGTAACTCCATTTACGGATAGCACAAAACAGACTGGTCCTGCTTGCATCTAAAAAATGAGGCACAGGACATGGTCTGTGTCATAGGGAGTATGGAAGCTGGGGCAGGGCAATCTCCCAATCCCCTCTGAGGATGGCTTTGTAATCAAAATTCCATCTTGTTTTATTAGCAAATACAAAATATACAGAGGTTGAAATTAACATAATGCTGCTTACCTCAAAATACTATACAGGGTGTCCACTATGGCCTCATCTTCCATGTGTTTCACCTTGTTTTCTGCTAAAATGCAAAGGGTAAGAAATTGGGAGTGATTTCTTATATAGTCAGTAGTCCTTAAAAGAAGTGGCCTCTTCTTTTGCAATTGCCACAGCATGTTCAATGCAATTCCCACATGTTTTTCAGAAAGCCTGACCTTGTTCTTTCCAACAAGGCTGAACACTTCATCTTCATGGGTGCAGTTATTTATCTGGCTCAAAAGCAGATCACTACTCAGAGTCCGAGCTTGGTAATGTCTCAGTCTAAACAAGCAAACCTGCCTCAAAGCAAGCATCTTGCTGTGCCTACCAGCTGTCTTTAAAGTGTCCAGAAAGATCCTTCTTTCACTTTTCACAGTAAATTTTGTTGCTACAAAACCCAGTATCGGGTATTAGAAAAACAGACAATCATTTTTCTTTCATCCTGTATGATCACTTCGTTAAGAATTCAGTTCTGAGGTATCTGTAATGAGATAGAATTAAAGCAGTTAAGTACAGGCATAACTGCTAGATAAAAATTAATCTCTCTACTTTTCAATGTTCTGAGTAAGGTAAGCTTAAGAAGAACCAACAGCTTTCATTCCTCTCAGAGAAAATCTCAACAATGAATGCTATTTTCTTAGTGGATCCTCCAATCTGTACACAGTGCTAATAACCATGTATTGTAAAACCTACAAAACTGGTTCCAAACTGCAGAACACAAATCACCGGTTGCAAATGTCATGGTACACCAAAAAAAAAAGCCTACTGCATAGAAGTCTAGAAGTCTTTCTTTAGAAGATACATTCATTAACAAAAAAATTACCAACATACCATGCCTTCAGCAAACTTGAATGCTCTTTATCTGTAGAGATGATTCCATCAGTGTAAGATTATTGTGGTGACAGCAGGACACACTAAGTCTCCTGAGAAAGAAAAAAGCTTCTTACTTGAGCATTCTATGTAAGGTACTGAAATTATTCCATAAAATTGGATATAGCTGGATTTCTTTTGATGTATGCACAATCAGCTTCTCCAGAGAATAAAAAGTCATACGACGTATTGTACTACATCGCTATCACTGTCACTGAGGTAGATACAAGGCAAGCTAACATGAAATACTTTTTAATTATGTTATCACGTGAAATGTTTGAACTTAAAGCATACAAAAATAAGGTACAAATTTTCCAGATATTATGTGTTAAACATATTTTATCATAACTATTTGCTTTATAGTCCCTTTTCACACATTGCTTTTTATTGCTTCTGCGTCCAGAATGACAGTTATCTTTACAAAGAACTTATACCACTTTATCACAGAGAAAACTTAGGTGACGTTATTTATTACATACAATCTCCATAAAAAAAGGGGGTTTTGTCTTTTCTTATAGTATGCAGCCACATGATTTTAGAAGTAGCTGGGACTTCTTATGAAGTTTTATAATGTGTATTGAAAAAGCTATAATACAGATCAAATCCACTGTTAAATCTCTACCTAGTAGTCTTCCACAAAGTCCCAGAAATTAAATTAATCACATTTACTAGACCATTTGACTTTTTTTTTACCCCACAGATTTTCCAGCTAATTAAAATTGCTTTCTCTGTCCCCTTTTGAGATGTAGATGAGGCAAGTCATATACAGTGACAATAATCTGTTCTACTAACAGCTTCTAAAGAGAAGCTGCAGTACAGAGTTATCAGAATTATTGAACTAGACAAGCTACCTAGTTTAAAGAGAGGAAAAAAAACGCTTCCTCCTTAATGTTGTCACAGTACATCACTAACCTTTTTCTATGCCCATGTCTAAGAGTCATAGCTGCAGATGAACAGGTTTGGTTTTAATCCTCTTTTAAAGAGCTAAACATCAGATAAATACACTGAAGAGAACAGTGATAAAGTTAAACTTGGTTTTAAGATTTCCTGTATTGTACTACAGAACATTAAGCAAAGTATTTTTATTATTGTATTTTTGCTTCATTTAATAATCCTCTATTTTCCTATGTCCATGCGATGAATAAAATAGCCACAGTATCAATTCACATTTACGCCTCACAGTATTAGCAAACTAAGCTGCCAGAAGACAGGATGAAGTGGACACCTGAATATAAAAAATTGAGGTTCAAACAATTTCATTGTAAGCCCAGGTAACATATCCTTTCCTCTTCTTGTGCTGCAGTGAACCTTTCAACCTCTATCGTAATGACTAGAAACCAGGATCTCATATGCCAGAAGTTTCCAGGATCTCTATTTGGAACCGTTTGCAAGAAGTTTCCCAATATTTCTCATTCTGGAAAGCATTTAGCAGACGCAAGTGATTTACCACAAACCTGTATGCAATTTCTAATGGTAAATAATTCTACTGTCCTACAAAAATGAAATCAGTAGAAGGTACTGGATGTTTTGAAACTTACAAATACGTTAATTAAAAATAGACATTTCTACCTACTTAAAGAACTAGTTCACAGTGCAAAATATACAATAAAAGGACAGGCAATTCTGTCAAATTATTTTCCGTCAGTGGAAACGCAGTAACCATTTTCATGGCAGTATTACAAAGCACAGTGATACATACAGGAGGCCTTCCACAAAGGAGAAAACGTGGAGACCCGCACTCCCCACCTATAAAAAGCATCATTGAAGTAACTAAGCGTTAAGAGCTACTTGTGCCGTACGGAGTTTTTCACCCGACAGTCACCTCAGTTTTCAGGAGCCATGCCACTGTCGCACGAGTGCCAGCAGTGATTGTCCTCATGTCCTGCCTTTTCCCTGCACCGCCAGGGCAGAGACATCAGGGACAGCACTGGTGCCGGGTCATCCACCATGCCTGCTCCCACCCGCTCCCACACGCCAGTAGCCTCCTTTCGTGCCTGGAAATTGACCCAGAAGCACTTCAGGAGAGGGTAAGGGGCTGAGCTGCCATACACGTCACAAGGCGGCTTGCGGGGAGGGAGGAGGTGGCCGGGGTCCCGTCACCCACCCTCCCCCCCCATCCCCACCCGCAGTAGGAGGCAAACTGCAGGGTTAGGCTCGTTTCCCGCCACCGCCCAGCACTCCCTCGGCTACCTTTAGCCAAACAGTGGCTGTATGAAGCGCGTATGTTCTGGGAGAAAGAGGACGCAGACATGCTCGGCGGGAAGAAGCTGCGAACCTAGCCTCCCGGAACTGCCTCGCTCCGCTGCGGCCTAGCCTGCGCCCTCGCCACGTAGAAATCGTGGGCCGTAGCCCCAGCCCTCACGCCCGCCCGTACCGGCAGTCGCCGCCGGAGAATTCCAGGAAGGCGGCGCGGCCCGGGCCGTTCCCAACCCGCCCGCTCCTTACGCCTGGCAGAGGGGTGGCGGCGGCTGCAGAAGGACGGCCCGTGGGACTCCCTGCGAGCCTGCGGGGGCAGAGAGGACGCCGAGGCGGGAATCCCGGGTGACGGCGGGCACGGTCGGGCTGCCAAGAGCCCCGGCTGTCGGCCCAGCATGTGCGCAGCGGGGCGCGTGGTATCAGCTAGCGCTGGCTTAAGCGAGGGCGAGTGAAACGACAACGTCCAGCACTCGCCTTCGTTAAAAAAAGAAAGCAAAGCAATCGGTATCGTCTGTGCAACTCTTTTGAGAGCTCCGTCCCCGGGACACAATCTGATAAGTCCTTCTCTTTCACAACTCTTCCTGCATTCAAGCCACAGATGCGTGGTTTATAACCTCGGTCCCCCATGTGCCTCTGCACTGTCATTCACTCCATGTATGCCCCAAGAGGGAACATTTCCCTTGGGTCAAGATGTCAGGAAATACAGGGAGAAAGAGTAAAGTTCAGGCCATTAGATCTTCCAAACGAAATAATAATAAAAATTTCCAAGGTCATCTTGATTATTTAGGTCATATTAATAAAACTTAACATTTACAAACATTTTTCTTCCCTGCTTTGAAAAAAACGAAAAAGTACTTCAGGAAGAGTGAAGGTCAAGAGTTTGGCTTTGTTCTACTGGAATTGTTACTTTGGTCTACATTGTAATTTTTTTTCATGCTTTATTAAAAAACACCAAGCAACCAAAACAAAACCAACCAAAAACCCCCAAAACAAACAAAAAACCTGCAGGTCATCTTTTCTCACCACTATTGATAATAACAATGGTATTTAGATAGAATGATAACAATCTCAGATTGTTCTAAAATTCTGTGTCAAATCACAACTAAGACTATACGACGACCACTTCTGACTAGCTGTTTTTCAGCTGTCTATGAAAGGTTTGGAGTTTTTACTTTTTGTCTGTTGTTGATTGTATGTGTACCTCATATACTGGATGCTTATGATTATGGAACTTAGAAAAATAGCATATAGAACTACCAATTTTTCTAACTGTAAATGTTTTACTGGAACAGCTCCTGTGCCCTTCTGCTAGCAAATTCAGAACGCCTTAGTTACATGCTTATGCAGGCATACAACTGAGTGAGGTGATCTCAAAGGGTGGCACTTAACCTTTTTCAATAATCTCAGGCCTTGTGCAAACTCATGCAAGAGCTCCAGTGCATCCCTTGCTTTATTGAAAAACTATTCCACATTCATATGAAAGGGACTTCTGCAGATCATACAGATTTTTTGTTTACAAGATGCTGAACTTTTCACTTTTAAATTGTCAACTATGTTTAGATTAAATCAATAATGCCTAAACCAAATTAAAAATGCCGCATGGAATGACCTTAAATTTTAAGTTGGACAGAGACGATGAAAGCAAGATTTATCAAATCATGCAGTGCTGAAGTTGGTGCTGATTTACTGAAGCCCAGTCACCCGCTTCTTCAGGATTGCAGAACTCACAGGGCTAAATTTCTCAATTTTTATTTTTTAGAACTGCAGAAAAAATAAAATTCTCAACAGATTTCCCAACATCCCATTGGGACTTCCATTAATTCCTGTTATGTATAACTACTAATAAAAAAATCCACCTATCTTAATTAAAACTCTTCAAAGGAGGTACATACTGCTGTGTAAGTCTTAATTTTTAAAGTACTCATAGCTTTATGCATTGTCATAAATTGATATCGACTTTGAATGGCAGTACAGATATAGAATAAGATTATCAGGATTTTCTTTTACATAAAGTTGGTCTAAATTCCCATTGGAGTTCTTTACAATCCGTAACGATGTGTGTCAAATTACTGTTGGAGTAACCCTAGGCCCTTACAGTGCAGTATGGACGTTTCGTTTCATTTACCTCCAAACAGTCCTTGGCCATTTCCCGTGCTTTTTGCTGAGCTGGTGTCCAGCCAGCAGGGAAGGCCAGCATTAGCCCCGGATACGTTTCTTTGGGAAGCACTGGTCTACCTGCAAACAGAAGGCAGAGGCTTCTTGCTGCTGCAGCGGCATCGGCGCCTTCCCGCGCGGCACCCAGCCTCGCCTCAGGTGGAGGACAGACGGCCGGGGCCGACGGCAAGGCGCGGGACAGCAGCGGCCCCGGCAGGCCGGGCGGCAGGAGGGGGCGGAGCGTCTCTGACGAGCGCGAGGAGGCGGGCGGCCCCCTCCCCCAACCGCTTCGGCAGCTTCCAAGCGGCCCCAGCCGCTTGCCCGCCACGGGGTAGGGTTGTATTGCGGCCCGCGACCCTCCACATCCTTCTTTAGCTGGGGTGCCTCCCCTCCCGTCTCCGTGCGCCCCCTCACCTCTCCGTCGCACGGCCCCCGGGGTCGCCCCCTCCCGCCCTTTCCTTCCACTGACGCAGTCTGTGCCGCACCAGCTCTAACATGGCGGCGAGGCGCTGAGGAGAGCGGGGCGACGCGGGCCGTGAGCGGGGTGAGTGCTGGCGCCGCAGCCGGGCGCCGCAGAGGTCCGGCGCTGGCGCCATGCGGCCAACTGAGGGCCGCGGCACAGGCCGCGGCGTGGGCACCGGGGGTTCAGGGAGGGTGGAGGTTATAGCGCTGCTGGGTCCGAGCTTAGGTCACGTTCGGAGGTGGGAGCCCAGGCCCCTCCCGGGCCGCCGAGGGGACTCTCCTGGCCTGGCCGCCGCTCAGGGCCGAATCGGGCAGTCGTGTTCACCCTCGCCGTCTCCCCGCGCGCACACGCCCCCTCGCAAGGCCCGGCGGCCCTTCTGCGTACAAGGGTGGGCAGGCCGCAGCCGGGGTGTCCAGCGATTCCCTTCAGGGGGAACGCAGGGTATCCCCGGTGACGGGGAACCCTGAGAGGAAAAAGGATGTGTGGGAAGCTGCGAGCCGGGCCCGGAGGCAGGTGGGAGCAGGAGGGGGTAGGCGAAACGGTGGACGAGGCCTGGCGAAAATTGTGCCAGGTGGTAGGGTCTGTGGCCCGGTGTTACCTCTTCTCAGCCTGACGAGCCGTGGACCAGGCATGCCGCGGGTCTGCCTGGCTCCTAGAGCACTGCTCGACCTCGAGTGCTGCTCGAGAGTTTGAATGAGTTCTCTCTCCTCCCTTAGAAGGCGAAGTAACCGGACTGTCTGCGTGCCACATGTTCTCCCTTCTGCAGGCCTCTTCTAAGGAAGTGGAACCTACAGAACCTACCGTGGCTGGCAGGAGGTTCTTCTGCCTCTGTCTTTTAAGGATTTTCTAAGCCACTTAAGAGATTGTTGAGTTTCAGGTTCATTTGGTTTGCAGCCAAGACCCAACTATAAGTATCGTGTATATATGGTTGTACTTTGAGTGATTGGAGTGGCTTTGAATGAGAGAGGCGTATGAGAAGAAGTAAGCGTTTATTGAAATTGTGGACAGAATATCTGTTGTAGTGTTAAACGGTGCCTTACAATTCAGCAACAGTTAGAAAAGTATTTTCCATAATGATGGTAAACAAGTAACTTACTTGTAGTTACCTAACGTTTGACTCTTTAATTTAGTAATTATCTGAGACCTGTTCAAAAAGGAGTATCAGACCGTTTCGTTTGCATAAAGTCTGTTTTCTAAGATGTTTTTCTTCTGAGGAAAATATGTGGGGTTTTTCGTGTTTTTGTTATGTATTGCCTTCAGAAGAGGCTTTTCTTTGGACAGGGAGAAATATTTTTAGTTTGGGTTGGGTTTGTTGGTTTTTTCTTACCTTTTTTTCCCCTCCTTTTGTTTTACTGTTCCCATTCATTAATACATTGGGGTCCAACGTGACTCAAACTTTTAGGTACTACTCTGATAAAATAGGGAAATTACTCATGATTTATTAAGCATTAGTTTATCTAAACTCTCAAGAGCTTGATTTATCACTACTTGTTTTTTAATTATAAAGATTACAGAAAAAGTGTCGTTTCCTATATGTGAAGTAGATCTGAAGGGGAACATGTGGACGATACCAGCATCAATAATCCTCTGATAGCACCCTTTAGGACTGCATTTCATAATAAGATTTCCTATTTTTCCGTTTCTGTCGAGGAATGAGATTTAGGTAGGAAGCTGGGTTGAAGCAGGGAAGGAATTTTGAGCTGAAGTAGAAGAGAAGGGAAAAGATGAAAATAAAAGATGATAGAACAAGCTTTTGTTGGTTATGGTCAGAATTAAGAGCTACCTCCTGCTGTTGCATCGTCTTGCCTTACTCTCATCTTCAGTAGTGGGTAGGAAGGGATTCCACTTCTGAAATACAGTTTGGGGATCTTGGATATTACATCAAACTCTTTAAAAGGTTTTTTTTCCTTTTATACAATGCTAAAATCTGACTTTTCTTAGAATTTTACAGGTGTGAAAATATAAGTTCATGGTTTCAAACTAATGCTAATCCACTTTCTGGTTACAAATAGGAGAACTGATACAGGCATGTTGCTTTACTGCTTCTGACAGAGCAGTGAACACCACCAAAGGCACTTAGTTGTGCACAGGCCTGGGAAAAAACATCTGTATTTTTTCACAAACCTTAAGAAAAAAACAAGAAAAGGGGGAAAAAAAGTACTTTCTGCATAAATTAGGTAATAGAAAATCACCACAAACTCCAGACAACAAAGCTTTTTACTTGCCATTGACAAGAGTATGCTGAGATATTTTAAATATCTTTTTCATTGTAGGTGTCTCTTTCCTAGGAAAAACAAAAGGTGTGATTTAGTAGGAATTTGAATTTCTGTTTAAACAGTTTAAGAGAATGTTACTACCTTCTCAGCTGAATGTTTCATTCTCCTAGCTGAGATGTTATAACTGGGTGTGCATTCCTTTTATGCTTTACTACGAGAAGACTGCATTCATGTTAACTGCAAAAAATCATACTGAAAATGATGTAAACAAACTGCAGTGCAGTAGTGTTAGGTGTACATACTGCATACTCAGTTTGGACCTGTCCAAGGAGGGTATTTTCTTAAATCTCCCTAACAGGATATCAGGCTCCTGCCTCATGTCCAAGGAGAAGAGTGTTCGATACTGCCAGTTATTTCTTAATTTGATTTATTTTTAGGGGGAAAACAATCATATGTCAGTAGTCCAAAATATCCTTAAAGCCTTGTTCTAGAGAAGGAGACCTGATGAGAAGTGTTGTCAATCACTCTTTGCCTGCGAAAATGTGGAAAGTCTTTTTTGTGGTTGGCTTTTCCTCTCTAAATACTATTAGAAGGGATGGTCAGGTTGAGAACCTATAAAATGTCATTTCTAATGATGAGTAGAAAGTATTCTTGCATAACGCCATGGACCTGTGTAGAATGCAGGTGCTTTCTTCTTTTCTTACAAATAGGTTAAGTCCACATGATTGCAAAGACAGCATCCAAAAGCTGAAATGTGTTCAAGTGTAGTACCTTATTCCTAATTTGCTACACAACAAAAATCCTGCTCTGATGATGTAAAATAAAAAAAAAAAAAGTCTTTAGTTGCCATTGCTACTACCTCAGAGTTTTTTGATATTGAAACCCAGTGTTTGGGGAAAATGCTGAGGACATGATGGAGACAGTGTTGAGCCAGTTGGATTTTTTTATTGCTTACACTTTCGGTAGCATCCTAACGCATCTGGAAGCTCTGAGACAAATGTATCCAAGAACAAAATTTCATGTCTTCCATTCCACAATCATAAATTCATTTCCAGTTTAATCCATACTGGAATGAACGTTTTTTTTTTTTTAGTCTGTGGCTCCACCATCACTTCAAGCTGATATGTGGTGCTGTCAAATCTTTTCTTGGAGCGGGAAGAAAGGGTAGTTTTTACGCAGCTAAGCAGTCACCTGTATAGAATCTGAACACCCACATACAACCTCTCTGTTCTGCTATCAACCCGCATTTATATTGGCTTCAAATGACTGGAACCACAGCCTTGGTGAATGTGATGTATGTTCAATATCCACTTTGTGCATTCACATTTTCTGGACTCAAAAATGTTGCTTAAAATGTATTTCTGAAAATTCCAGATGGCTATCCTTATAATACAAATCAATGTAGTTTTATATTCCTGCATTTGTAGATGGCCTGAAACAAAATGCTAGTAGTTGGAATTTACACTTCAATGTTCATTCCATTTGGACATGGAATGAAGACCAGTGCAGAGATAAGTGTAAATTGATGCAAGGAAACAAATACAAAGGCAAGTTTAAGGAGAAATTAAAAATAAGGGAGAGCTGATAACAGAGAAAGATGTGAAGGAATAGGAGACTATTTTTTTTTCTACCAAATACATCTTTGCTCCCAATCTGTTCTGTCCTGTGCAGAAAGTGAAACAGATAGTCCCATGACCTGTTCAGCATAGTTATAAATAAAGGAAATTCCCATGCCCATAAAAGTAGGAAATATACTACATTGCTGTTTGCCATCAGCTCTTGTGAGATGCATGACATTTCACTTAGTGTGCATTTGTGAGTGCTTTCTAGCCTGTCTCAGTCAAAAGGAGCTAGTTTATATTAAACAGTATTATTACCAAATCCTTGCTAGCACAGGTGATTTTGAAAAGATGTGTTTTCAAGCATATCAACACATATAAGTGATGATCTCTGGCAGAGAGGTGCTTGTGAACAATTTGGGGTGATTATCTTTTTCCATTGGTGCAGATAATTTTGAAAGAGAACAGCTGTCTGCAGCCTGAGCCTGAATTTACCAGCTTTATTCTGCAGATTCCTGAACAAAGTAATGAAGCTGAAGGTGTGAAGGGATGTGAACCCTGACAGACACAGCTGGTTGTGGATACAGCTGTTCTGACAAGACAAAATAATTTTGCATTTTGTTGGTAATACAAATACACACTACAGAAAAAACCCACAAACAGGCCTCTTTCCTTAGATTTACTGAAGTGGTGGTTTGTGTTGGTTGGGGTGGATTGTTGTGTGTATGTTTTTTTTTTTTTTAATAGTGTCTACTTAATAAGAGGCTCTTCAAAGAAGAGGTGATTGAGAATGATGAATGGCTTGAACATTTCAGGCTAGTACCTAGATTGTTATATTATCTTAGAGAGTTGTAGAAGGAAGAAGTGAGCTGAGTTCCCAAAACTACCCTTCTGTGTAGCTTGTTTTTGTGTGTCTGTATAGTGAGGATCTTTCAGGTTGACTTAAAAATCATATTTCCTTCACTGGTAAAATAACCATCAAGTTCACAATTAAAAATGCAAAGTATCATGTGTTAGGAGTATCCACATTATAATTGAAAATAAATTTGAGGATACAAATACACAAATCATGTAAGCCCTATTGTTAGCAGACATGGTAGTATTGAGCTTTATTTTTAATTTTCTGATTCTTGGTATTTTCAAATTGGTTTTGTTGGGTTTTGTATGTAAATTCATACTCCATGCTTTTAATACAGGCAGGTTTTAAATTATTAGTATGTACAAGATAGTGTTTGATATTATATACTATACAAAAATTATCCACAAACTATTAATTTCTATTTAACTTACTAGTTTTCCATATGACATTTCAGGAGGTCTACCTGGAGTAATAACTGTACAAAGGATGCTTAAGTATACTGGAGAGGAAATGCTTACTTATAAGTAGCTGGTATGAATGTCCGTGATCTTTTAGCCTGGCTTGTTAGGAAACATCCACTTCAAAGTAGCATATATTTACTTGGCCTGATATTTGTCCAGTCAGGCTGTTCATACTTATCAATTGACGTAGCTGTCATTTAGAACCCAGTGCAGCCAGTATTTAGGGGATATCACTGGAGGATTTAGGGAAAGTGCAGGGAGCATTGAAAGTGAGGTTTAGTCTGTGTTCTAAATGTTATTTAGTCCACTGTTCATGAGACAATGTGGAGGTAGAAAAGCATCAAACTAAATGAAAGTTGTTGAGAACAGTGACTCAGGTAGAATTCTTTATTTCTTCATTCTCTCTACCACCCTCTTCTCTACAAAACTGAGTTAAAAATTGACTGACACAGGTATATTGACATTTATACAGTTTAACTTTAGTAATTATCAATGTTTGAAATAAAAATTGTCACATATTAAGATAGTTTTCATTGATTTTGGCTAAAATACTATATATAAAAAGGCTTGTCTCTACAATTTCTCAAGCAAATTACTTATAAAGCTGCAGCTAAATGTGTGAAGTTTGTGTACAATCAGTCAATCAGTTGTGGTACTACTGTTCCTTAGATGTCTCAATTCAGTTAAAACTGTCGGGTCTATCACTAAACAATATTTAATGTAGCATTTATTCACAGATTTCCTAGGGAAAAAAATGCTTCCCTGCCTCTCTTTGCAGCTGTATAGTCTATTCTGTTGACAAGGGTGAGTTGAAGGCTGTCCTTTGGACTAGTCTCAGTTCTGAAAGCAGTCCGTCCTCTCCCACCTGTCTTACCCTTTTCCCACATTGCTGTCATCCTTTTTTTTAGCAGCATGGGCAGCCTTCTGCTAACCCACCAGTATGAAAGGTGGGTTGATTGCAGCTACAGGTGTTTTCTCCATTTGGTTCTCTGCCTGGCTACAAAGTTTGTTGTACTAACAGGAGAGAAATAATTCAGTGAGAGGAGCAAGCAGACTGAGGCAAGCCTATTGCTTTTGATGAGTCTGTGGTTTGTGTGAATTAATGTGTTTGTTGCACAGCTAAGGTGTCAAGTGAGAGTCTGCATGTTTGCAAAGTCTTTTTGTGCTATAAATCACACAAATGGTAAACTGCTGAGTGACATTTAATCAGCCCTGCATTCTTTTTATGACTTTCAGTGTGTAACCTTGGCAAAAAATTGGGAGTGAAACAGCACAGGAAGAAGGAATATGGACTAGCACGGTTACGCTGCTTTTTGATTTCTTATAGCTTCTTCACTGTAATCAGAGAGTGACAGATGGTGACAGTTGTATTTTTTGAGTCCATTCTGTGGCAAAGCTAGGAGTGAAACTCTAGGAGAGGTGTATGCAGTATGTCAGCTAGATTTAAGTAGTATTTTCTGTCAAAAATAGTTAGAACTGAAAATTTATTGCTTATATTCCAAATCCTGAAAAAGGTACTCTAGTCTTGCAGATCCTTTTGTCATTTTCGTTTGTAGAGAAATGGCTAGAAGATAAAAGGCCATGAGCTGCACAATCCAAGCTAACTAACTATAAACAGGCTGACATGTTCTTGAGAGGCTGATAAGAGAAAACTTGGCCAAGCAGTAAACAGGAGATGAAGCCAGGTGTTTAAGCTGCAAGGCAGAACATCGCCAATACCATATTCCTATCAGCATCCAGTAACGGGCGTGTGAACAATGTATTTTAGCCAATAGCGAGCTAATGTTATTCGCATGGACAGCACATAATACTATAAAAGCCTGTGTCTTTTAATAATAAATGAGCAAGATCCTGAACTCATATGGGGTCTGTGTCTTGACTCTGGCTGAGCAGGATTTTAACTCATATTGAGTCTGTGTACTGACTCTGGTCAATCTCCTACAGTTGTTTTTTTCCCTCTCTAAAGTAATTCAGAGATGATGTGGCATCAAAAAAGGAAAACAATATTATGATTAGTCTTAATCCTGGAAGACCAGAGATGTAAATGGTGTTAAGGCATTGCTTACTACACAAAAATAAAGGAATTCATGTACTCACAGGTGAGGGGAAAGTTGTATTAATATTCTCGATAAAGAATCATAGAATCATTTAGGTTGGAAAAAACCCTTAAGATCATTGATTCAAACTATATACCTAGCACTAGCAAATTTACCACTAAATCATGTCTGTAAGCACCACATCTACATGTCTTACAAATGGTTCCAGGAGTAGTGACCCAAAAGAGATAAGCAATGACATAAAAGAAAAAGAAACAAGAAGAAGCCCAAATCATTTCACTTAGCAGTAACTGCAAAAAGCTACGTATCTGTAATTTTTTTCATGTATAATGGTTTGGATCTAATTAGAGCAGCTCCTGGTAACTGCTGTGACAGGAATCCAAGACACATGTTCCTAAGAAGTTGAACCGTGACAATATGTTGGTGATTGGTCAAGTTGTAACCATCATAAGTTACTGTCCATTCTTTGACCATTCTATTTGTGGCAAAAGTTCTGAAAGCATGCCTACTTGACCTGTGCAATTATTACTCACCTACAGTAGTTTTCTTCTTTCCCTTTTTCCCGCCTTTCCCTTTTTCCCGCCTTTCCCTTTTTCCCGCCTTCCTTTTTTTTTTCCACTCTCTGAATGCTTATTTTACCTAAGATATACAATTCTAGAAGCAAACAACTTAGATGATTTCCTATCTGCATAATAGTAAGATGGACTTAAGGCTTTATTATCTCTCTTCCTTACAGTATATTTTATTTTTTGTATTTTCCTCATCTGAAATATGACACTCAATACTATTGCAGCAAAAGTGAAAAGAATCAGTCATTTGAGTCTACAAAACGTCAACAGGGCCTAAAACACTTTGCATTTCCTGAACCTTTAAAAGTACTTAGGCTTGCTTTCTGGTTTTTTTGAAAGTTTGCTTTTCTGCAGTTTTTGTTGTACTTGCAAAATCTGCATTGGCTTATACACAGTTTCTCTACATGACAGGAAGACTAAATTTTGTTTTATCGCTTACAGTATTTAAACTTTTGAAGCCATGGGAGTAAAGGTCCAGAGACCTCGTTGCTTTTTTGACATAGCCATCAATAACGTACCTGGTAAGAAAATTAAAATATCCATTCAGTGATATTAATTTTTATATGTATGTATAAAAGTAATGCAAGTACCGATTACCTTCCTAATGAATGTGGCTTTTTTTTTCCAGCTGGAAGAGTAGTCTTTGAACTGTTTTCAGATGTATGTCCAAAGACATGTGAGAATTTTCGCTGCCTTTGCACAGGTTTGTGGATTTTTAATTTTGTTTCTAATCTTTAATGTAATATGATATTAGATCATTTGTAGTTGGCATTATTTTTCCTGACATTTTCTTACATACAAAAATAAGTACATAAAACATTGATTCTGGGTATTTCTAGAGATTTAGGTGATTTCTTACATATATTTGGTATAGAATCGAAGCACTTGTAGCTCTGGTGTAGTATGTTGCAGAGAGCATATGCTAATCAACTTTAAATACAGGCACAGTAAGCTGATTTTCTGTTACTAGCATAGATACTACTTTTCATTATATAACATCATCCAGTCTTGAAAAGTAGCCAGTAAGAGGTCAGCTGTGCAGACTTAATTTTCAGTCTTATGGTACTCTGAAGTATTTGAAAGTTATTGCTGGTATTAATTAGCTTTTTTGGGTTGTTGACTTTTGATATCAGTGATTTCCACTCCTGTTGAAATTCAGATTATTTCTTGAACAAAATACTGAGAAGATTCTGTCCGGAAAGCGTTTCCAAACAGAATTATTGTCCTGTGAACTGCATGCTTTTCTTGAAAATGATGACAGTTTTGCTGAATTTAAATGTATTATCACAAGGATAATTCTGCAAATACGTAAACAGCCTGCTTTCTGTCTTCAGCATTTTCTGCTTCCTTCCAGTTCTGTTGTTTTTCAGGTCAAAGCTCTGTAGCTGTTAGTGTTGAATTACTCAGTACTAATAGGATCTGAATCAGATGTGGGTACATAATTACATTCATATCAAGTTAGCTAGAACACTTAGTGCACTATTCGCACTATTCATGATGACTGTAGGAATGTAGGTATTATTTGATCCAACATTAGGTTTACTGGCCCAAAATCATATTATCAGAATCTGTTAATAAATTTGAATCTTGAAGTCGTTATTTTAATGGTTGTATGTTATCAGTTGATCATGGCATTCTTGATCTGCTATCAACTGACCAGAAGTGCTAATGCTTTAAATGTTTTACTTGAAGTCTTTCAGCATCATGTCAGGCCAGGAACAAGTACTACTATGTTCATGTTTAACTGCTAGCCTTAAAAGTAAAATTCAGGTGCTGAACTACTTTGCTTCATTTTTGGTTTTTTTGGGTTTTTTTTTGTTTTTTTTCCAAGGATAGTGAGGAAAATTAATGGGCAGAATTTATGGTAGTGGTGATCAGCAAATTAATTCAAATTTTTCTTACTCATTCTGGGGAATATTTTGAAGAGTGTATGCTATCTATTTCAAACTGGGATCAACAGTTCCATATTTTCCTGGCATACATATGTTAGGCATATGCCAAAGGAGTGGAACACATTTATCAAACTTCCTATCAAAAGTGGTTTTTTGGGCTAGCCAGGTCCATATAGTGGCATCAGTCAGTTACAGATAGTTCAGAGAGAGGTCTTGACAAAAGCTTCCATTTCAATAACTCAGAATAAGGAAGGTACAGAGAGGAGGAGATCCTTTTCCTTCCAGTATACTTCCATTCATTGCCTTACTGTTACCTCCGGATTCATTTGCAGGACTTGGCATGAGCCATTCGTCTTGCTAACTCAGCAGAGACCTTATCTATTCGAGGGTATCAGGGAAAGTAGATATTGTAGATGAAGCAAGGTGTCTGCGTATGGGTCTTGGGCACCAGAGCTGACATAAGAGAGTAAGATGGAAGTTGTAATCATTAGCAGAGAAGGGACAAGACTCTTCCTCTTCCCCCCTGCCTCTTTGTTTTTACTATGAGCTTTTATGGTACCTTAACCTTGTCATGTTGTAGCTGAAGAGCTGAGTGTGTCTTCCATGCTTCTGAGCAACGACACTTAGACTCAAACCTAAACTGACTTTGATTTCAGTCAATCTGCATGGAAGAGACAGAGTCGTATACTGATGTCATTAAGGAATTCTTCAAGTGCAACAGTAGAGACAGAACGTAGTTTCTGCTCTGCCTTCTTAAACATTAATTTGTTGGTGCTATAAGTATATGTCTGCCGTATGAGCTAAGTTTTTAGGGATTAGCACATCATTGTGATTAAGGGCTTATATAGCACTTTTTGGGATTCTATGGGCACAGAGAGTAATTTATGTTTTTTGTTTCTCCTCTCCTCCTTTAGGTGAAAAGGGTACAGGAAAATCCACCCAAAAGCCATTGCATTACAAAAGTTGTCTGTTTCACAGGGTCGTGAAAGATTTTATGATCCAAGGAGGTGACTTCAGTGAAGGTACGGTGTGAATCACAAAACAACTTTAGTGCTTATATAATAGAATATTGCGGGAGTTCTGTGTAGCATCACTTACACTCTGATTCAACTCTTTGTTTTGTTTTTTTTTTTCCCCCTTTTTTGTATGATGGGTCCTTACATGAGAAGTTACATACTAAACTTAAAAATGTGCATGTACATACAAACACTTTTGTTTTATTATCTCAGTACTCTAAGTACTTTCTATTGAAAAGTTTGAATGTGAAGGTAAAGTATATCTGCTGCTGGGAAATAATAAAAGAGTGACTGTTGGAGAGTACATGGAGAATACTTTCTTGTTTTCCAAATTCACTGTGGAACTATGAAGATGCATATCTTCATAGTCTTAGCATATCAGTGACTTGTATGCAGCTGGATCAGCATTTTGTATTATGAAACACCTTCATAATGAGACTCTTAATCACTGAGTTGTAAATGTCACTTCTCTTCAAGGAAATGGCAGGGGAGGAGAATCCATTTATGGGGGCTTTTTTGAAGGTAAGAGTTTCAGCAGTCTATTGGTATTATTACAGGTAATCACCTTTACATTTTGTAGTCGTGGTTCTGTTAAACCTGAACTCCATTGTTTTGTTGGTTTGTTTTTTTTTTAAAGATGTCTTAGAGGCCTTTGTCCAATTTAGGTTATTTTATTTTGCTTTTAAGGTATGAACCTCTTTAATGAATGAAAAATGAAACACAAACGCCTTGAAATTTGTCAATTTTACCACATTTACATTTTTATAACTGCTTTTGAGTATTTAAGGCTTGACCAGCTAGCTAAAAATTAGGAATTGTCTTTCCTTGCAGTGAAAAGGACAAAGGTGTGATGAAGTCAGGTTTCCTTATAAATGTTCATTTAAAATAAAACATGAAGCCCTGCTTTCTTGAACCCAAGAGCAATTAATGATAGAAAGGCCATCAGTTTCTCACAGTCCTGTTTTTTTTTTTAAGTCAGTGTTGCAGAAGAGGTACCTGTTCTGCACTCCAGTGTGTTTTCTGAGCCTATGTTTGTCCAGAACGTGGTAGAGCATCTGTTTCTTGAGGCAGTGTTTGTGTCACACCTAAACCCCTGTGATGGCTGGCTGCCACCAGCAGGAATAGTTATGCTCCTTCCTCCTCTCTGATGCTTTTCTTTTAATATTTGCTCTTGCTTGCAGCAAATAAGCAAAAGAGATACTCACTATTTTAGTAGGACCAGGCTGCAGTTTTATATTAGACCTTGAGTTGAATCAGTGGTTTGCTGCTGCCAAAACAGGAAGGAGGTCTTACCTTGCACTGACAGTCATTCACGTCAAACTTCCAGCTATTCAACTTGCTTAAATGTTTAAAGATTATTTCAGGGGAAAAAAAAAAAGTATTTATTTCTGTATTAGTGAGTGGACCCAATTCAATAATTTGTCAATCATCACAACCAATGCAAATGATTAGTGGCATTTGAGGAAATGTATAGTTGAGGGAGGTAGAAGGAGCAAAACCTCTACTTATCTTCTAGCACTTGCAGGATGGCTGTTCAGCTCAGCCACAGTGTGAAACTGAATTCACAGGAGTTCTTCTTTTTTGCATTCCTTAACCAAGTCACCATAGGATTAGACTGGTCTTGATACTATGCCAGATAGAAGTTGTGCAGGTGACTGGGTGATGAATGGCACTGTCCCTTGCACCACTAGTGACACTGTGTGATGTGAAACCTTAGCATTACAGGTAGTAGGTAGTACATGTCTTTGTAATGCCTTCTGTATTTAAGCAACATTGAGCAAATGTCCCTTTCTGAAGAATTTGGATCCCCCAACAGCCTTTTTTCTGTTTGGGGAAAGGAGGGAGATGTGTTAATATGCTACAGAAATGAAAAATGAGGAATAGTAATTACAGTTTGCAGTTTCATTTGGATTCAGTTTGAACGATTGCAATGATTTGATCATCAGAAGTAGGATTCATTCAAGTTAAACTTACTTTCTTAATGGCAGGCTTGATAAGTTCATCTGTATGTCTGACAAACAGAAGTGGTTTGGGACTGTGGTCAAACTGGATACCTATGTGTATTAAAAAAAACAATAAAACAAGAAACTGCCTGAAAATGAGACGTTTCCTAATAGTTAATGCACAGCTGAAAAACTTCTGCTCCAGAGAGACAAGGATCAGTATGTTCAGAACAGAAAGAACAGTGTCTTAAAATGATGAGGCCTTTGCTATTTTTAGTAGGAAACAAATCTCTTGAACAAGAATACTCAGGTTTTTTCCTCAGGGTATTAACAATTCATTCATATTTTTTTCCAATTTAATTGCATTATTTTGAATGGAAGGAATTACATGTTTTTAAAATAGCTGTTACTTTGAATCTATTTTTAATATAACTTTTTATGCAAGTGACTAGCATATTTATTTAATAAGGATGAATTCATTTAGATTGTAGCATTTATCTAAGCATTGTGATGTATTTAAAGTAACTGAAAACACTTTCTTTAGATGAAAGCTTTGCTGTAAAGCACAACAAAGAATTTCTCCTTTCAATGGCTAACAGAGGGAAAGATACAAATGGTTCACAGTTCTTCATGTAAGTATTGTACTGTCCTGAAATGTGTGTGTGGTTTGCCATTTGTAAGCTGTAAAGGGAATCCTTTTAAATATTGAAAACTAGCTCCTGTGCAAACCCAAAGTTGATGGCTTTTCACAAAGTTGCATCGAAGTAGCCATTTTCTTAATGTACTTTTTTGGGAACTGGACTATTAATTGCTTTTTTGTTTAGTGCTTAATGACTCTGCAGAAGAGCTTTTGGTAGTTTTCAGTAGCTGTGTTCTGACTTGGGCAATAAAGCAGACCTGTTAGTTCCTTGTAGATCTCTTACAGGTTTTTTTTTAATCAGTATTGTCAGAAGGGGGTGGAGCAACTCTAGGGGTTCTCAAAAGTAGTAGAGGGGTAGGGTTTTGGTTGGGTGTTGTTGGTCACAAAATAACTTTCCAGTGCAGTCTCATTTACAGTTAAAACTTAAATTCTTAAAAAACATTGCAGTAGACTTTTCTCAAATCTAATTTATCTACAGAAAACGTTTTTGAAATGCATCACTCTTAGCCATGTTTTATGATTTTAACTAACATGTGAGTTGTGGATGTCATTTCACATTAGGCCCTTATTTTGGAATTTCTCACTGTTCATTACTGTAATTATCCCAGTTTTTTACTTCTGCTGTGACTGACATCTGTATGTCTTAGTAATGCTGGAATAGGGAAAAGCCAAAAGAAAGTTAATTTGACTTTCATATCACATAATCTGTATGTACAGATATTTTTTCCATATTTCTTCCATTATTTTCTAATGTATTGAAGGCTATTTGCAGCTTTCCTGCTCTGAGACAGTTGCCTTAAATTTTATACCTGTTCCTGGTAGTATTTATATAGTTTACTAAACAGAATACTTAGCATCCTCATATAGGATTTAATAACTAAAAACGTATGTGCTTGTTCAGTAAAATGTGATAATGACATGAGTAGGTAGTTTAATGTATAAAATATTAAATACATTTAACTGCATGCAAACTTAATATATACTTGTTTTGTTAAATTTTACTAGTTCACTCAAAATAACTTTTGCCTTCATATGTGTATATGACATGCTTCAAATGCTGACTGCCTTCCACTAATACCGACTTTGTCTTTCTCTTTAAATTAAAATCTGGAAACGACAGAACAACTAAACCTACACCTCACTTAGATGGGTAAATATCTTTTATCTTACTACATTTGTTTGGGAACTGCCTTGAGAAAATTAAGTACTAAGAATTCTTACTTCTGTTTAAATTCTTCAGACATCATGTTGTTTTTGGACAAGTCATCTCAGGTCAGGAAGTTGTGAGAGAAATAGAAAACCAGAAAACAGATGCATCTAGTAAACCATATGCTGAAGTACGCATACTGAGTTGTGGAGAGTTAATTCCAAAGGCGAAAGGTAAAGTTGAACTGTACACTTACACAGGAGGTAATTTTACTGCTTTTCTTCACCGTTGATTGCTTATAAAAATATTTAGGAATTTACCTGTGATGCATGGAGGGCCAGCTGGTGAAAAGGTGAACATTTCAGTACAGTTTGTCTCCTAAAATATCTAAAAGGTGTTCATGCAGAAGACATTAAAGAGACGTTGTATATTCTTTCTTCAAAGCTGCTCAGATCTTGGATTTCCATATACTAGATGAACTTCAGTACAAATCTGGCAAGCACTTGGCTCATAGAAACTAGAGTGCTACCTTAAGAAAATTGATGGCAGTCTGACTTTATTTGATAACTGCTGCTTTTTCTTTTTTTGCAGATATTGAACTTATTTCAAGTTTCTTACAGGTAAATCTTCAGAACAGGCCCTTAGAGTAGAAAGGCCTGGAATTACCCTTTACCAGAATACCCTCTTAAAGTTACTCTAAAGTATATTCTTAAACAGCAGTATGCCAGAACCTGCCTTTCTTTCTGGAAGGGGTGCCTTGCTCTGCCATTCCAGAGCTGGACATGGCTCATCCATGGGAGATTATTCTGCCTCTCATACAAAACAAGCCTCAATCTAAGATGCTGCTGTCACTCTGGAGAATCTTAGTAGAGAAAACCCAGGATGTGTGTTTGGTAGGAACTTTGATAGAGATCATCGTGCTTTTTCTTATTCATAGCACCTTCTGCTGATACATACTGTGAAGGGTTGTGACATGAATATTGAAGCACAAGACAAGAACAACTGTTTCTTTGGTCTAAAGAAAACAGCCATTCAGACATGATCATTTTAGTTTTTCTTTTCCTTTTTGATGCAATCCTATTGTGACGTCTAAATGCAGTCCTGTTGTGATGTCTAGCATAGTGACTTTGGAGTCTGAAGTGATGTCTTCAGTACCTCAGAATTCCAAGCAAAGTTATTTAATGGCTTCTGACTTCTCAAAGATTCTAGAACTTCTTAGGTTAACTGGTAAGTCATCCTGTGTGTTAGGACTTAATTCTGTTTTTCTGAACAGTACCCAAGAGAATTGTATCAGCTAGAAAACGCACAGGTGGCATAGATCAAAGAATAAAATAAAACCATACAGATGCAGAATGGGTGAAGCTAGTGCATGAGGTACTCTGTATATGTCTTCCTTGGTTTGCTGCACTCCCTTTTTCAGTCTACTGTAGGCATTTGAAACTGAAGACTGAATTGAAGTTTTGGCACCAGTCTTAACTGAAAACCATTAGGCAGAGTTTTGAAGTACTTGTCATCAAAAGAATGAATAAAACAAATGCAAAATGTTTTGATGGATTTTTTTATTTTTTAATTTGTTTTGTTTTGTTTTGCTTTAACTTTACCTAAAAGAGAACACGTTTCTGGAAAGTTCTGACTATCTGTGTCCTTGTACTTTTTTGCCTCAGTACTGCTGGGATCCTGAAGACAGACTGCTGTTTGTAGCTGATATGGTGTGCCATGAAGGGTAACTAATGCCAGAACAATGGCATAACCCATTCAGTGGGCTGTAAGGCACAGTACTAGATGAGGGCATCAGGAGTGCTTGGACAACAAGGGCTTACAGGTACCAAGATCAGGCAGGTAGAGAGCAGAGCTGATTATAGGGACATGTGGGCCCTCATAGGCAGTAAGGCAGAGCCAAGCTGATGAACATGGACCATGATGGAGATCTTGGCAAATGGAGAATCATGGTATTGAAAGGGAAAACTTCTCTGTAGGACCTGCAAAGGGAAATCTGCCACTACTGTGAGAGGTGGTAGTATGGCTGGAAATTTGCTAAATGCACAACATGGAAACAACTGTGTTGACCTGAGGCAGTTAAGATAGGAGCCGTTTGTCATCACATCAGAAAGAAATTTGCCAGGCTGCAGTCCAAAATTGACAAGTGGAGCAGGAGAGACCCTTGGACTGTCAATATCTAGAAGAAGATAGGTAATCCAGATAGGAGGAGCAGTTTCTGGGAGGAGAGCGGTGTCATTGAAAATCATTGACAAAGGATCTGTTACTGTGGAAGGCAAAAGGGAACTGGTACTGTGAAATATGAGGAATTTGCCAGAGGAGGCTGCTTCTAAGAATTTACTGTTAAGACAAAGGAATAAGGCGGCTTCCAGTGAGGGAAATAAAATGCCAAATTTCAGTGGGAGGGTGCATTACAACAGCAAGGGTGGCTTAAACTAATGCATTGTATAAGCATGTCTGGTAGGCATGGTATCATGGTGAGTATCCAGATGAAGTGCTTTATGAAGGAAGCAAATCTATCTGTTTATGGAGAATAATGAGATTTATTTAGGGATGAGTAAATGATGACTTTACAGTATCAGGGAAAATCCAGAAAGTTGCATGAGGGGAGGAGAAAAAAAAAAGGGGCAAAAAGATGAGTATTAAGCATTTAGAAAGGTCATTATGGACTAGCTAAACTAATAGAATTCTCAAGAAAACATGTGGAACAAGTAACATTAATTTTCTTAAAGACAAATGGGAGTTTGATGCCAATTGACAAAGTTTTGCAGTAGCTTGGCTGTGTTGTTGGAGATTATGACTTCGGTTAATCAAAGGAATAGCTTGGATGCTTTCAAGAACGTAAGACACTGACGTTCTGGTTCAAAACCAAAAAAATTAAACAGCTTTGTGCATTGGGCAGATTTTAGCAAGAACCTGCAAGATTTTTCATGAAAAGTGTACTTCTAGGAGTTTCTGCACAGAGCAGTGTAAGATTTGGTTCATGATCTCTATTGATGTTGTAGATGATGCTGTAGAATCGCTGCTCCTAAAAGTGTGCCTTTTGTAATTAAGGCAGATTATGGCTGCCTTCATAATTCATCAGTGAACAACATTGTTGTAATTAGATCATTCTATCAGTCCAGGGTTTTTTGTTTGTTTTTGTTTGTTTGTTTTTTAAAGGGGGAAAAAGTGTCAGAACAAATCATCAAGCACTGATACAGAGTACAAAGTTCAGCATTTAGGGAGTTATAATCTCTTTGGTGTAAGAGCAGTCCTAGAAAGGTAGTCTGGATTTTTCATTCATTTGTTCTCCCTTTCCTCTTTCTTACCCATTCAACTCCTGAGTACTCATTTATTCTGCAGGCTTGTTACACGTCATTGTCAGCCCTCTTTCTCTCAGCTGCTTGTTTTGAACAGTTTTTTTTCAGCCTTTTCTATTCCAGACTGTTTTTTACTTTTTTTTAATTAATTTTTTAAATTATCCTAGTGAACTGGCCATTAGGTCTAAACTGTTTTGGCTTTAGCTGCAACTGTTCATAGTGAAACTGGAGCTGGCTGCCTTTTTTTTTTTTTTTTTTTTTTTTTCTTTCCCCCTTTCTTTGCTGTTGCAATTGTGTGGTAGGTTGCTTTTCTGCAGAAACACCTATGACCAGAGGCATTTGTGATACAAGACTCCTCACAGTAATAATGTCATCTAATCAGTGAGAGTCAAGTACGGTAAAGGATGTCTCTGAGGACTTGATTACTGTGTATAATTGCCATTAAGAAAGAGTGGGACAGTCCATAAGCAGTGAAAGCAGTCATAGGAATCTGTGGCAAGAAATTAAAGCAAGATGCATGCAAAAGACTCTGAACACCAAGGTGATTTAAAACTGGGAAAAAATACCAGCACTTGTTACACTACATATATTTGGACAGTCTAAAACTGATCCAGAATATTACAGAGATTTTTTTTTATTAAATTACAGTGTTTTAATAAGAATATCAAGCAAAGAGAACATTGAGAAAAGAGACTGGGTGCTTTAGTCTGGACCAACAGGAAGCATTTTGCAAGAAGCTCTTAAAAAATATCTGATGAGAAGCAGCTGATTCCAATCAGCAGGCTGTCCTGAAAGGATAAGACAACCTGCTAGTTTATACAGCACCCAGTAATGACCAAAAGACTAATACAGTCTGTGAAGCAGAGAGATCATGTTTTGGTTAGTTATAAGGTATTTGTGAGTCTGTGTCAAATAAACAAACCAAAAACACCATGTAAAAAAATTCCCTGTAGTGTAGTCCCCCATCTGGGTGTGACTTGTGTCTGTGATGCTAATCTGAAAAATTAATGCAGTTTAACTGTGATGGTCTTACATTTCATCCACTGCACCAGTGTGGGGGTTCAGTAGTGCATGAAGAACAAAAAGGTATCCATAAAGAGTGTGACCACAAAAAGGCCAAGATGCTGTACTTAGTTATTTCTGCTGAGATTTTTCTATGCCATGTATCTGAACCACTGTTACCTGAATTAAGTCCCAGCTAGCTTCCTATCATCCTGATCTTTTATCTCAGCCAGTTCTCTTGGAATCAGGTGTTCTGCAGCACTATGAAGAGGAGATCATTCACCAGTCTCTTACCACTGCATTGTGAAGGAGAGACCTGACACAGTAGGATACTGGATTACTGCAAAAGAGTCGTTGGCTTACATAGATGAGCTAATGCTACCTGCTGATACTTTGCTATAGATAACAATACTGCCTTAGCTTTCATTATGGATATTGTCATGAAAATATTGGAACAATACTGAAGGCTGCTGATAGATGTAGAACATCAATGCATCACAGTCTCCAGGCAGAAAGTGTACCATCTACACATGGTAGATGAGAAGATGGATCAACAGGAGTAAAATACCACAGCTTCATATATTTGAAATGTTACTGTTTTATTTGCAATAGCTATATACAGAACAGAAGTTAATATTAAGTGATGACTCTATGAATGAGAGCATAACTGTCGCTTCTCTGAGAAATGCTGACTTTTCTCCATTAGGAACCCACAGCTGTCTGTGTCTGTAGTTGATGTGATGTAATACATTCATACCTAAATTTGGTACTCTAAAGCACATCCAGTTATGTCCAGTTTCTGGGAGGCAGTATGAAGTTCCCATGGCATATCACCTGCTGTAAAAAAGCTGTCTGAAATGCAACTAGAAATGTGGTTGGGACAACTGGATCTGTCCTCACTGATTTTTATCATCCTAGCCCAAATGAAAAGTGAAGTTGATAGGAAATACTAGCTTATTACTGACAATACATCTCTAGTACTAAGACTCATTATCCCCAAGACTCGTTTTTATTCTCTTCTCTTCTCTGACAAGTTTAGCAAGAAGTTTTATGTAAATTTTACTGCTTGTGATCATCCTTGAAAAACTGCTGCCTCCTGTCGTGCAGTTTTGCAAAAATTAGATCAAGTTGGTGTTGAATTTGAGAATTTCCACTCTGAGCTCATGATTGCAGTTATAGACATCTAGTGCTAACTCTCCAGAGTCAGCCAACTCAACCCTAATACTTGCTAAGTATTAGAGAATCTAATCTGCATAATTCCAAATGTTTGGATACATTGTTGCATTAAATAACCACTTGTGTATTCAGAAGGGCAGTTACCAGATCTAATCTTTATCCAAAAGTTTCCTCTGCCTCAAGGTGTCTATATGAATGTCATGGAAGTCCTGTTTCTTCTGTCTGTGCCTGTGATTTGTCATGAATGATGTGTTGTCTTGACAATTTGCCAAGGCAAAGTAAAATAATATTTGATGCTAATTAGAAAAGTCAACTACAGCAGTCTGAAGCAAACCAGTCAGCTCTTTCGGGTTTTCTGGATAGAGCCTTTCATTTTGTGAGGAGTAGCCTCACAAAGGAGAAGAATTGCATAATGCACTTGAGTATTCATACCATTTAACTGATTTACTTGAAGCATCAGAAGCATTCCTTTAGTGAACTTTTTATAGTATGTTTTTTATTGTGCTTTTTCTTTCAATACTGAAACAATACTTGAATCGCTCTTAGCAGTTCAAGTAGGTCTCAGATCAGTTACAAGGCACAAAAATCTGTTTGTTCTTGGATTACTTCTGTCAGACTAAAAGCAGATTGCCACTAAGTTGCTGATTTGCAGCTCCAGCAGCCATGCAAGAAATGATGAAACAGGTAATAAAGGACTAGTCTTCTCTTTAGCAGGGGTCCTTTTCATACTGGATGCTTATTATTTGTACCTTTCTGTTAAAAATTCCAAATAAATAAACAAAAGCTCTCAACAACACAGAATGAGCTGGAGGATTAGGACTGTTCTTTAAGCATGGTTTCACTTAGCAAGAAGGTTGGTTGTTTGAATCTTCCCTCTAAGCTAAATTCAGTGAGTTACAGATTAGTCTATGCCACTTATTTTCTGTTTCAAAACTTCTTTGTGATTTGAATAGATTTTATAGTAAGTCTTTATATAAATTTTTCTCTAAGCAAATACTAAACAATTCTTCATATGTAGGTTAGGTTGTATGAAACATCGTCTGGATATTTACATGATTCTACAAGCTCTCCAGCATGAATTGATACTATAAATACAGTATGTTAGAAATCTTGTGCATAGACATTTTTGTTGTACTTGGGAGAAACAATGTTTTCTTCAAAACTGTAATTTGTTCTTAAGTGTTTTGATGATGTAGTCTCATGATGCAATTATAAGAAACTCAGGCAGATACTGCATAGGTTGATTTTTCTGACATTTATTTAGAAGTGTTTGATATTAAAATGTGTTTTTACTATTCTGACTTAAAGCCAAGAAAGAAGAAAAGAAAAGACACAAGTCGTCTTCCTCATCTAGTGACTCGGAAAGTTCAAGTGATTCAGAATCATCTTCTGATTCATCATCAGATTCTGAGAGTGCTTCAGAAGAAAAATCTAAAAAACGAAAAAAGAAACACAAGAAGAACTCCAAGAAACATAAGAAGGAAAAGAAAAAGAGAAAGAAAAGCAAAAAAAGGTCATTTTTTGTTGTTGTTGTTACTGGTTTGTTACACATGCACCATACAGCACCATTTTCTTGTCCTATAACTACAGAATAGTATTCTGTAACTAGTGAAAGAGCTGCATTGAGGTTTGTGACACGGTTTCCGTATGCGAGCTTAATTTTTTACAATTTGTTGACAAAGGACAGTGTCCACATGCATATCTGCTGCAGCTTGTGAAGGAGTGGACTAAGACTTAGTATATTTGGCTTGAAAAGTTACATTTCTGTACAATTCAGTTTAAATTACATCTAGTGGGACTTGGAAGAATGTAGTATGCAGGGATAAAAGCAATACTAAACAAATTAATATGCTAACTTTATTTGTCTGATAGTCAAAAGTCTTGCAGCTTTGCTGGAAGATAATACAACTCCAAAGGCACTCTTGCTTCTGAAAATGTTTTTTCTAATGTAATAGTTTTGCTTATAGCTTGTCTAGTGATACAAGTTGTGTCAGTGCTAGTTGCATTTTTCTACACTAGCCGTAAAATGTGAGAAATGTTCACTTAGGGCAATGCTGCCTAAACGTTTTTTCTGTGGAATGATGTCATTTTCACAAGTTTGTTTGTACCAGCTGCTGCGAATTACGGTAGTTTATAGCCAGTTACATGTTCCAGTGTAAAATTTTAATTTGACTCTCCTGATAGTGTTTTTAAAAGAAAATAGATTTATTTTTTAAAGCTGTATCTAAATAGAGAGCCAATGTATGTTCAGTGTTGCACCACTGGATTTTGTAGATTAAAATTGTTGGTCAGAAATCTATGCAGTTGTACATTCTGAAGCAAAGGTACTGTAGGGGAAAAGTTGCTTATGAATTAGAGCTATTTCCTGAGTTTCTTGAGGTATCATTTGATACTGAATTAAATGGATTGAAAAGTCTTCCTTCATCCAGATAACTCACTTCAAGTATAATTTCTCTTTGTTACCAAAATAAAGTTCATCCAGTGAAAGTGAAGATGAAAACCCTGAAGCACAGCCATTGTCTACTGTCCGTCCTGAAGAAATTCCTCCTGTACCTGAAAACCGGTTTCTGATGAGGAAAAGCCCTCCTAAAGTAGATGAGAAAGAAAAAGAGAGGAAAAGCCGAGAGAAGGAAAGAGAAAGGTAACATGTCAGTTTTGAGTCTGACTGCGTGCCAACAGTGGCATGGTCACATTACTGTTTCAGAATTCTAAGGTTAAGTGAGCCCTTTCCATGTTAAACAATTCCATGTTGTGAGCATTAATGGATGAAAAACAGATTTTTCAGTTTGCTTGCAAATGTTGTCTTTGTCCTAGAACACAGGACAAAGTCTTGGAAAATGGTTTAGTGAAGGAAAAATTTTAAGTGGCTCATTCAAGAAAAGGAAAGTGAAATTCATTGCAATTTTACTTAGAATTTATTGGCACTGTCCTGTCTGAATGTGTGATTTATTATATTACAAAAGTGGGAAAAAATGGGAATCTTGTAAAATATTTTGTGGAAACAAAATCTGAAGTTTTTGCTGTGTGGTTCTTACTATCTGCACTGATAATAATAAAAAAAATTAAATATGTGTTTTCATTTAGTTTAATATCTGAAGATGTTTTAAAATTGGCTTTGTTTTCTCTTTCTTATTTCTTTGGTGTCATAAACAATATAATACTTCTTTTCTAATTACTTTCAGTAATCTATCGAACTCACAGTCAACATATCAGAGGAGGCTGTTAGTGACCAGATCTGGAAGAAAAATAAAAGGAAGAGGACCAAGGGTAAATGCTTACAGTCTGTTCTGCAAATTAAACAAGGTGGTAGCACAGTGTTACTGATGGTGTTATCATAAGGATAGTTGATTTTAAAAAAAAAAAAAAAAAAGACAACTAACCAAACAAAAACGGCAGGATATTAAGGTGTATTATAATTGATTCAGGGACTGAGACTTGTAGGAAGACAACAAAATTAAATTAATTTCTTAATTATTTGAAGGAGAGAGGGATGGAAAAAGAATTAGTGAATGGAATTAACTCAGGGATCTAGTGAATACCAGAACCAGTACAACATCAGTACCAGGAATGTGGGCAAGACCTCCTGTTTTTGGCAGGGGGGAGCTGTTGGATTGTTTCTGATTTTATGAAGCCAAATCCTATGCACTACTTGTAGCAAATGTTTTTTTAGTAATAGAAGTCTCTCTTCCTTTAAAAATCTTCCTTAAAATCTTAAAAGTGTGAAGTTTCTTTTTGTGTTTGTTATAACTAAGAAGAATTTCATTATTAGAAAGGTGTGTTGCATTTGTACTAATTAAAGGCCACAGGAAAAGACCTCTCAGCAGAGTCCAAAAATCCTGAAATAGAGGTTACCCTTAAAAATAGTTATTTAATCAGATATTTCGTATTCTTGCAATAGCTGAATGTCAGATACAGTTCTCAGCAAGTTAATAACTTGTCGATGTGAACTTGGTGAAGTATCATGTTAGGCGCTATGTAGAATTAGCTGCCAGGGATAAAGATCTTTTTTAGTTATCAGAGCATGTGAAGTTCAAACTTACACTCAGTTTTCTCTTTTTCCTCTCAAGCGTTATCGGACACCTTCCAGATCCAGGTCGAGAGATCGATTCCGACGCAGTGAAACTCCTCCACATTGGAGGCAAGAAATGCAGAGAGCTCAAAGAATGAGAGTGTCTAGTGGAGAAAGATGGATAAAAGGGGACAAGTAAGGTTTTTTCTTTCCTGAGTATATGCATTGAATTTTTTTTTTGTATATTAATACTGTCATCTTAGATTTTTTAATTAGTTACTTCCAAAAAAAGCAGAGCACTTTTACCTAACTGTCTGATTTTAATAATGCTGCTGTAAATATGTAGTTATTGATATAGATGACTTAATGTGATGCTAAGTTTCAAGTGAAAACCTAAATTGCTTCTAATTTAATTTTTTTGTGTGGGGAGAATTAAGAATTTAAAAAAAAAAAATATCTTTCTCTCTCCAAGGAGTGAAATAAATGAAAACAAGAAAGATAATCAAAAAAGCCCAGGAAGAGGAAAAGAGAGAAAAATGCCAGACCACAGACAAGTTTCTGAAAGTCCAAGCAGAAGAGAGGAAAAAGAGAAGAAAAAAGATCACAAGTCCAGCAGTAAAGACAGGGAAACAAGAAGGAATTCAGAAAAAGATGACAAGCATAACAAAAGCAAGGCCAAGAGAAGAGCTAAATCCAGAAGCCATAGTAAAAGCCGAGAGAAATCAAAAAGTAAAGAAAGAGACTCTAAGCACAGTAGACATGATGAAAAGAGAGTAAGATCACGAAGCAAAGAGAGAGACCATGAGAAAGGCAGAGAAAAAGAAAAGCGCTATGATTCTAGAGGGAGAGATAAAGAAAGAAGTAGGAGCAAAGAGAGAAATAAAAGAGCAAGCTCAAGAAATAATGAACAAGATCATAGAAAGAGTAAAGACAGGGAGAAACGAAAGTCAAGAAGCAAAGAGCGTGAGCATGCTAGAGGAAAACATAGTTCCAGCAGCAGAACAAGGGACAGAAGCAAAAGCCGAGATAGGGGTAGGAGAGGAAGATCAAGAAGCAGAGACAGAGATCGCAGTAGAAGTAAGGACTATTCAAGGAATAGAGATAGAGAGACAAGAAGAAGAGGAAGATCAAGAAGCAGAGAAAGGAGAGGTACACCAGATAAATACAGAGGAAGAGAAAATAGGAGGAGGAGAGAATCAAGGAGCTCTGAAAGAGAGGAAAGTCAAAGCAGAAACAGAGAGAGGTATTCAAATAGAGAAAGTAGAAGCTCATATAAAAGGAATGATACTGAAAGCCAAAGGAAGAGGCGCTCAAAAAGCCGTGAAAGTAGCAGTCCTGAATCTGGTAAAGACAAGAAGTCTAGTAGAGATCATGACAGAAGTCCAGACTCAAAAAAGAGACCAAGTAGCAAAGAGAGAGAATCAAAAAAAACATACTCACGCAGCAGTAAAGAAAAGGAAGAGACCACATCATCAGCAGAAAAAGAAATAAACCAAAAATCTAAGAGTCAGGAAAGAGATCATGCCCCTAATAAGGATAAAAAGTCTGATCATGAAACAAGTCCTGGAACAGATGATGACAGGCATGGATGAGTTTGTGGACTTAATGTTTCCGTTGTCTCAAAATTTTAGAGACATTTTGGGGAACGCCTTTTTTTAAGATGTGGACTTCAGTTTGGTCTTTTGATAATCTAAACCTGGATCATTTGTACTGCTAAAGTTTTAATAAACTTGAAATGAAAAATTAATTATATGTGTAATACAGTGTGCTGTGTTTTAAATATTTCATTGGTTTGTGTATCCTGTGTGTTGCCAGCTAGAAAGCTAACTCCTCTGCTGCACTTATTTTTTACCTGATGAACTTAGTTTAGTGCAAACAGTGACTGCCTGTGGAGGAGCTTGTTTCATGTGTGAAGAAGAAAGCTGCAAGTGTGCTACATGTCATCTTAAAGCTAGGAGAACGTTACAAGGTGTCCATCACTTCAGTGTTGCTGCATCTGTATTTCAGTAGGTATAAATCTTAAGAAAATTATAGCAGAAAATTATGTCATTCTTTTTGGTTTTTTGGTAATCGCAAAGTGAATTAATTTAAGGAAGTCTTCACCGTTTGTACATCTGTCACTGCCAACAGCAGAATTCATTCATGGTGTGAGGCAGTCACCTGTGTTTGGGAGTTATTTCTTTGTCCTAAATTTTTTTTTTCAGTGTGCAAGTGTACTTTGTTTCCCTGTAAACTCCTTTTTTTTTTTTCCTGTTCTATGGTTCTATGTTTGTCTACTGCAGAAAAGTCAGCTTCGGTGCTTCAGATTATCATGCTTCAGTTGCTAATTAACGGACGCGCAGAGACAAAACGTTGCTGGAATTCACAGTGGGTGTCAGAATAAGGTACCAGGAATTCCTTTCAATCCTTGCTGCTTCTTAGCAGACAATAAGAAAGCTACTGCAGTTCTCCAATACTGTTTTTTGGGGTAGTGGAAGCAGAATTTCCCTCCTGCATCCCCTCATTCTAAAGACTGTACTGTGAGTTGCTTCTAATTTTCTACTACCTTTGTGTCTTCCTCAAGCCAATTCCCTCCCTGTTCTGCTTTCCTCTCCTGCCTCTAGGACCTACCCTTGTTTCTCACCACCACACCTTCATATGAATAGAGGTATCTTGTAGTGGGCTGAGAGGAGGATAGATTTGGTACAAACCCCCATCACCTCTTTCAGTTCTTTGAGTTGTTCACACCAAAGGCTGGCAAATCTTGAACAAATCTCTGAAATAAGTGACAAGCATTAATATAAAGCTGTGCCAAAGCAATGTTTTAATAGTTGCCCTTTTTTGGCAGATCTTTGTATGACATAACTTGCTCTTGCTGTCTGTTGTGAGTCTGTCATGGTTTTAGCTGTATGACCCACTTTGTGATCAGTGTGCATCTACAGCAGACAAACAGAACTGCTGCTTTAGCTTTACTTGTGAGTCAGATGATTATTATTCTGAGGGAAAATAAAACAGCTACATCTTGAAATTACAGGATTGCGAACAACATAAGCAACCTTCTTAAAGGAAGAAAAGTAGAAACGTGTGGTACTTCCTAGCAGAATAGTTGGTGGAGCTGCTTTGGCTATCAACTAGGTTTTAGTATGAACTTTGCGTTGCTGTGATTATTTTATGCAGAATGTGTAAAAATGTTTCCCAGGCCCATGTGTGGTGGATTATACAGCTGTTACTTAAGAGAGCTTGTAAACAGAAGACCTGTTTAGTGGACCTGTTCTGTGTGAAGCCTCTCTAAACTCTGACTTTGGAGAGCTTAGCCTGTTTTGAGTGACTGTAGTAAGGAAAAGCTAGAAAATTAGGCTTAAGAGAATGGTATGGCAGCTTGAACAAAGGTTTCCTCAGAGCATTTATACTGTGCTATGCATGCCATGTACGCCAGAATCTCGTGTAAAAAGTTTGCAGTGTTATTTTGGTATTTTTATGGGGCTGACACAAGCAAACTAGGGCTGAAGGATTTCTGCATTTCTGATAATATTCTTTTCAGTACCACTGAAGCTCATACAAGCATGTGAACAAAAACCCCTCAACTGTATTGATTCTCCTCTGGGGGGGAGGAAGGGAAATGCAAGTGGTCAGAAATAAGGCAGTCTATAGGAATTGTTTAAAAATGTTACAAAGTCTTGAACTTCAAATCTCAAACCAGAGATTATATCCAATTGTAGTCTGCAGTTGTGTGTAACTGGCTGTTTCAAATGGTGCACCTGTGTATACCCTTGCATATGGTTTTATTGCAGTTCAGAAAATTCTTTGTACAAATTAGAGAAGCTCTAATTCTTTTATGGCACATTAAAAACTTGTCAGAGTTGGTGGCACAAAGCTAATTTTTTTGAGTTTAATGTACTTTTTGAGGAATTGGTTACCTTAAATTGCACATGATGGGATATACTTGATCTCTTGCTGAGTGTATGCTTTGCCTGTATCATATTTGATAGTGAATTGTTTTAGTGCCGATCACTTAGTTTAAACTGAAACACAACAGTTGCGGTCTTCTAAGATGGAGGAGTTGCCAGATTTTCTGTTTGTCAGAATGGAAATTGAGAATGCTGAGAAAAATTCAGTGAGACTAAAGCACAGTCCCATGGACAGCAAGGTATCCTCAGGCACCGGTGAGCTCTTGCTGCTTTCTGAGGCACTGATTACTGCTCTTACTTCTGTTTCTTCTTTCAATGGCGGAGCTTTTCTCTTTCCCAGCTGCAAAGTAACAGCCTTATGCTTCAGTCAAGACCATCTTTTGCAGCTGTATCACAGGTAGTTGACTTTTGGCTTAGAGTATTGAGCTGAAAGTAATACTTACATGTACCAGTGGTCATCAAAACAATGCTTACGGTTTTTCCTTTTGAATGGGGAAAAAAGGTAGTACCTTTAGGAGACTGTTTTCTGTTGGTACCCCAGAGCAGGCCTTACTGCAGAGAATTTGTGAACCTCAAGGTAAAATAAGGGTGGGGAGTACTGGACTGACTTTGTAAGTGTACAGTCTTGAAATAATTTCCAAAGGTTAGGCATGCATTCTCTGTTGTAGTAACAATAGGTACTGACATTTTATTAATACCATACAGCCCCTATGTATACATGAAAATGCTGAATTTGGCATTGGCAGTAGCTTTCCAGAGTTTATCAGAAAGAGAACGGGGATTTTTTTATGTTGGATTTCCTGGGTACTGCCGTCAACTTGGAAGCACAAATTCTTACTGAGGGTGGGTATATACAATGTAAAGTTGTGGAGACACTGTTGCCTGTAAGAGATGTGTTGCTAACTGACACAGCCATAGTCCTTCAGTTGTTGCTTTGGTTTTGTTTGTTTGTTTTATTTTATTTTGTTAAAAAAAAGAAAAGGCTATGGTTACATTTTAACCCTTTGTTCTATGCGGTTTTCAAAAATTTAGCCTGAAGCTTATCACTTGCTACTTGAAATCCCACACTATCTTCTTTCTTCCAGTGGTCTTTGTCAAATGCCCCAAAGACTTTTCAGTGATTCCCTAACAATGTCTGATTTTAGATTAATGTAAACATAAAAGAAGCAGTCCTTTAGCTGCCTTTCCTGCAACTGTTGATTTATTGTTGATTTATTGAAGCAAATAAAGTATTTTTGGACACACTTTCTAGGGGCATAGTAGATTTATTGCTTGTCTGATTGACAAAAATTTATATCCCTGCTTTTAGGATTTTCCTTAGAGTAGAAACCTGGAGATATACATCCTATGGTTTATGGAAGACCTCTTTTAAACTCTGTATATATTGTCTCTCTTGAGGAACAACTTGGGGAAATTTAGTATTTTAGCAGCAGTCTTGAATTAATTTGGGCTAAGGATTTTGTCATCTTAACCTGGAGAATATCAGTGACAAAATGAATCTTCACACTTCTAGGATCCATGGGGTAGAAATGTAAAGAACCGTTACTTGCTCCTTCCTTCTTTTGCGGAAAATAGTAATTTCCCTAATGGAGTATTTAACTAAATTATTCCCAAGAAAATCTTATTAAAAAAGTCTGTGAACTCTGCATTTTGCAAAATCTGAATTTTGTATAATTCTATAGTTGCTTTAGAGTGACACTTCAGCTTTCCATTTTGTTGCATATGTACTTTTAGTAAATTTCTTTTTTCTTACCTTTGAGCAATTCATGTCATTAGGAACACCATTCTAACAAAACCTGTGTTGCATAAAAGGCAAAAGTAGTTTTAACCTTTTAAAAATAAACAAAACTAAACCAAAACAACCCTATCATACTACAATAAATTTTCACGTTTCAGTAAAATTTCACAAAAGGAATAGCAGTAATAAATGACTGGTGAGTTTAGATAGTAAAACTAAATAAAGGTAAAGGTACATTTTGACAAAGAATTAGTGTCCTTCCTTAGCGGGTTCATGTTCAAATGAAACTAACAGGTCAGTTAGTATGATTAAGTTTAGAGGACAGCTCTTTAACTGGTAAATATGCATGTGATTTGATCTAATTTTTTTTTTCCCTAAAAATTCTGCTGCTAACACTGAAAGGACTAAATAAGCTGAAATGACTTTGAATTGAAATTTTGCAACATGCAAAGCACTTAATAAAACTTGCTGGATTTGGCACTTAGACATTTCTACATATCCTGTACATATCCCTGTAACTGTCTGTAAGAAGTAGAAGTAGTCAGTGTGTAGCTTTAGCCATAACTGCTAATGAAGAAAAAAAAAGATTGGAAGGAAGTTAGGCCTCCTATCGATTTATGATCAGTGGCAAGAGGAAGTAGCTGGTAACTGGTTTCCTTCACCAGCTGAAAGAATTGTGGCTAATTATGCAGGCAGTATTGTGCACATAATATTTAGTAGAGTGCTTGGAAACCTCAGTCTTTTGGACATTTTGTAATTTATAGTTCCCAAGAGGGAAGATGATCCAGTTGTCAGCTGGGAGAATGAATTCTTGGTATGAAATGTACAACTTGTGTATTAAAGTACTTCTCAGAAATAAATGCTTTTTTGCATAATTGTTAGTGTACTCCACATGTGTGCTTCTTGCAGTATTACTTAGCATCTTCTGGATTATTTATTCACTCCTAAGTCATATGGTGCAACTTGGATGGGTAAAGGTACTTGTGCTAAATCTCCAGCCTTGTGAAAGGGTAGTACTGTTAGTCAGATGAACGAGGTGTGGTGATCGACTGTCAGGACACCATCCAGTTAAATCAAAATCTGTGGATTTTTACTGAAAATATGAATAATCAGATTTTTATTCCACACTAAATTGGATGATAGTGTTGAGTTATAGGTGGAATTAGAATTTTTACCACATCATGATAAATGACAGTCTATTCACTGTCCATCTGTTGTAACATAAAAACGTAGCCATAAAATGAAGCTGATCTTAGTGTCTCATCAATATTTTTTTCACCAGTTGCAAACTTAAATCTTGTACTTACAGAAATACACTTCTTTGCATGTGAAACAGAGCAGTTTTCACTAGTTACAGAAGAACTACCTGTCTTATGTTGTGAATGTTAAGTGTAGTGATAGTTCAAAATTGACTGTAAGCTGTCCCAAGTGAAGAAAGAACAAATTTTTATCAAAGTCACCCAGCCTGGCAACCTGGCTGTGCTGGCAGCAGAGTGATTAGGAGGAAGGAGGAAAATGCTGTTTCCTCTTCCCTACAGTCAATGTAGATACATGAGTGGTAGATAACATAAATTTTGCTGCAGACATCTTCTTTTCCCATTAAGGATTAAAGCCTTTGCCAGTGCCCTAACTTCCCCAAGACAGTACTATCTTGCACTGCATTCTCCAAAGTAAAAGTAGAAAACCATCACAAACAAAAAGTGCATTCAATGTGGATCTTCTCTGTGTTACAGGCAGATTTTTATTATTTGCTCAGTAAGAATTTTAAGCCAAAGCATAAGGTTTGAACAGCAACATTAGAATAGAGTACAGATGAATTAAGGCTTTACCTTTTGGTTGTTACTTTCTCACTTCTGAGGAAGTGGATCTACTATTTTGTTCCCTAGCAAATCTAGAGTAGATAAAGGCACAGTTGCAAGCTATGGCTGTAGCTATGATATTTGTTTCTTGAGCTGGGAGTAGAGGCAGGTTCTGGCAAACAGCATGCCTTCTGGCTTGGTCCAGAGTTAACTTCAGCTGATAGGTTTAGCAGGCACATAACTTTTAAGGAGAGAGTGGCTGACTTCTTACTCCTTAGCAGATACTTCTGTAGTTGTCAGGTATTCCTGAAGAAGAAAGAAACAGAGCCTAGGTCTAACTGTATAATTAGTAACCACTGTACAATTAATTGTATATGTACTGATAAGTTGCAACTGAAACCGATACAGAAATACTTTTTTCTGTAGCAGTAATGTAACACTAAGCCGTACCAAAGACCGACCAATTTCTCCCTTGTCTAGTGCCACTGCTACCAGTTGCTGGATTTGTATTTCCCGGATCCTAGCTGTCTTAATCTTTGATCCTGTCTCTGGTCTGCTCAGTAAGTATCACTTGATGCTTCTAACCTTTATCTGTTGGGCTTGGGGGTTTTATGGTGTCTTTTTTCCTTGCCATTTTTTTTTTCCTTCTTCAGAAAAAGAGTCAGAGCATCTGCTACTTATTTGATGAGCGCAATTACTATTAACAGAGATGTAACACTGAATTTCATTGGCCCTGCAGTTCTGATGTTTGAACCCTTTAGCATCTAACAGAACTGTGCATTTCCCTGGCTGTTTTGCAGGTGAGGAAACCCACAAGAAAAGAAAATGCCATGCTGGTTCATGCAACACAGTAGTATACAGCTTTGAGGCAGGGCAGGTTTGAATTGTATGTCCACTTATGTATCTGGTTCTTAATGCCAAAGGCCAGGATACACCAAAAGAAAAAGCATCTTATGTGGTAGTGGTGACAGTGCTGGAGTGTAATGGGAATGACTGCATACATTACAAGTGAAATAAAGCCTTCAGTGCAATTCCAAAGAAGACTGACCATACTTCTACCCTTCACTTCAACTGCCTCTGAAATCTTAGCCTTCAGAGATGAATTTTTTTTTTGTATTGAGGTTTTATTTGAGAGCTTTTTTAAATATTGAATTTTCCTTCTCTGACAGGTGTGCTGCCAGAGGAAAGATTCAGCACAGACAAGGTTGTACTGCCAGAAGATGATGATGATTACAGGCTAGTTATAGCATGCTTCTGTTCAAGAGGTACTAGAAAGGTGTAAGCTAGTAACAGGCATCTGAAAGAAATTAGCTACTGAGACAGAACAAATTATTTAACCTAATGAAACCAGCAAGCTTTGGAAAGTTCTTTTTTCAGTGGCATATACTGCCAATCTGTAGTGGGATGTGAAAATGTCCATCCTTAATAGTCCCACAGCACCACAAGTCTTTTCTTCCCAGGTACTTTGTTTCCAGTGTGTCCTCTTCAGACTTTCTCAGAGTTGAGCAGTAGCAAAGACTGTAATGTTAAATGAACCTGATTAGAATTAGAAACTCCAATGTGGAGCACTGCATAACAGCAAAGAGGTGCACAGTGAGTTAATTCAAATTCCCTTGGGGTATGAGGCATTTTAGAAAAGCTCTCTTCCATTTTCTAGGTAGGGCTTACTACATCCATGATGGCAGTACTGTTTTACCATAGTCCTGCAGCCCTCATGTTCAAATTAAGTTGCTGGTGTACAGTACTTCCAGAGTGGGGGAACAGATCTGGAGAAAACACAGCTTGATTTAAGGTTTGTTTCGGTCCCTCTGAGGGCTGCCTTGCGTTTCTAAGGCCTTGGCCTTTTAGTAAGGCCAGTATCGATTAGGTTTCTCATTTGCTGACACAGCACACCATCCAAAAGCATGCTTTGTGAGCAAAACCAGTAAAGTTTACTAGTCAAATTGTTTTTCAAAGCATGTTCTGATGTTTCAGCTAGTAACCAATACAAATAAGTGACAGACCTTGCCTTAGAGGTACCTCTCAAATTAACATTCTTTCAGGTCAGCAATTTCTCTTATCAACTGCAGGTGATATCCCTGTATTTTGTTGCCATCTTTAAACAACTGAAAAGGACCTCTGGTGGTCAGCTACACCAGCCTCTTGCCTTATCTATTTCTTAATGTCCTTGAAACATTCAGGGAACCAGGGGATGGGGAGGGGGTGTTGGCCTATTTTTATAGAGGATTGCTAACTAGGGTTAGTCATTTAAAGCAAGTATACAAAGCATATGCATCTTAAAAAAAAATCAATGGAATAAAGTGACATCTAAGTCATGCTGGATTTTTTCATGCTGAGTTGGGGCAGTTAAATACATATTTAGCCAATATGCTTTGAAATTGAGCAAGATTCCTACTTCACTCTGGGCATACTGAAAGCTGCAGCTGTTTTCTGGTGCTTGAGTTTGATATTTCTTTAGATGTTCCAAGTGAAAGGAGCATGAGCCTCACAGAAGCAGGCTACAGACTTCAAATGCACATAAACTGCAGAACAGGGCATTTCTTGAAGCTGAGTAGGAAATGAGCATGTAGTCCACCTTGCTTCTTGCTGCTGTGGAGGTAGACTAAAACCCATTTAACTCACCAGCTGCATGGTAGTGAGCATGTGCAAATATCCACTTAGGGCTGTACTTGGAGCATTATTAAGGTCTGCAGATTTCAGCACCACTTCTACTGTAGTTAATGCTTCTTCTTAAGGTTCCAGCTTCTGCTATCAAAAGGTTTTAATAAAAGTTTCCATTCTTTCTACTTCTTCAGTAAAGCTTGAAGTAGTAAAAGGAACACTGGCTCAGAGAGAAGGGAAATAAACTTTTCATTAGTGAACAAAGAAAAAACACACTTTGAGATGATTTCACAAGTTAATTGCCATGTCTATTAAAAAAAAAAAGTGTGATTTCCAAAAATCAAATACACCCATGGTAACTGGAGAAAACTGTGTGACTTTTAGTAGGATTTTAGGTTACATCAGAAGTGATTTTTTGAGAGAAGACTCTTGATTGTTCCTACTTACTGTGCTTTGGTTCACATTACACAGAGATCACAGACTTGACCTGTTTTGATGAAACTTAAGCAAATGTGCCTCACCAGTGATGGGCATTCAGCCCTGACACCAGACAAGAGAGGTTGTAATCAAAACCTCTGAAATACATGCATCATGGGTGTCAAGTTCTTAGCAGCAACTTCCTCACTCCACAGATGAGCCCCTTATGGGCCGCACTAACTGACAAGGAGAGTCACTTAACCCCACCCCAGCCATGCCTTACTGTTCAAAAACAGTGCATCAGTCCAGACAAGCGAGACTGACCAACCAACTGAAAGAGTACCTGGGTCTACACTGGCTCTAAGGAGAATTCTTGACCATGCCCTCAGGCAGGGCTTTGAGGGACACACAAGCTGTAACATTTGTGCACAATGACAAATGTTTGCAATTTTTGTAACACCAACTGTCTTTCCCCACCCCAGCATTTTTTTTGTTTGTTTAAAATATTGCATATGTAGATATTCCACCACTCTTCTAGTTGTCCTAGTTAAGAAGCCCACATCATCTTCCCTCTTTTGCTGCTTAGAGAATAGAATAAAATTAAATCTAGTCATGGCACTGATTTGGTTGCTCACCATCTTTATCGACAAAATGCTCGACCCCACAAAAAGCAGCTTCTCTCTGAGCATCATAGTCCAAATCTGCTTGCTTTTCCTGCTGCTTTCTTGCCTCTTCTTCAGCCTGATGAAGAAAATGGGTGTTGGTTGATATTTGCCAAGTATCACCCCTCCCCATTTCTCTTCTGTGCCATACCCCCTACAGAAAAGGTACATTGAATAGCTGAGCTGACATCAGCATTAGCTGCTGCTCTTTGGTGACCTTCCCAGAAGATACAAGTGGGCAGCAGTAGTATGTGATGGCTCAGGACAGGATGCAATCTCTCATGGTTGATCTCTTTCTTATTACCAGCCCTCCCTGGTAATCCTCCCCAAACAGCATGGGCCAAGCCAGCCTGGAAGAGGCCTCTGTTCTGCTGCTCTGAGAAGAGGCTGATTCCCAACATCAGCACTTGTGGCACACACAGGTTAAAAAAAAAAAAAAAAAACAAAAACCAAACCAACCAACCAACCAACCAAAACCCACAAAACCAAAAACAACACACACACACATCACACCTGTGATGCGTTTCTTCTCTCTCTCTCCTACCCAGGAGATCTAGTACTATGGCTCTAAATGTGTGTTTCTTTATGAAGGGATTACCAGGGTACAGATTCCCTGTTTTCCATTTGCTGGATCCGATTTTTTTGTACTTCCATGCTTGCATCGCATTGGCTTTGTTTCTTCGCTTTTTCCATTTCCAAGGAGATACTATCTGCTGTCATCCACTCATTATGAACTTCTTACCCTCTGCTTTTTCCTTTCTTTCCCTTTCTGCTTTCATCTTCATCTGTATTTCAAAACACACAAAAAGTTAACCTGCTAGTTTGGAAGTAATATCTTTTGGCAGAAGCAGCCCTGGGACACGTGTGCCCAACACAGGAGAGGGAAAGAGGGTCCTAGGAGAGATGTCAGCAGACCCAATGCAGCATGCTGATGCTCAGGCATCAGAGCCACCAGCTCTGGTCAGGCTTCTCAGTTTGAGTAAGCAAAGCAGAATCTGGAAAAATTTTTGCACAAATTGACAATTAGTCTTCCATTTTTTTTTAAAAAGGATCATCACATGTATTGCTCTCTCCTTTCTTAAGGAGTTAGTTCTGAAATTGTAGATGATAAATGTGAGACAGCTGCTAAGTAAGAATTTGCACATGCATCTCATTCAAGACAACTGTAGTACAATCTATAGTGTTTTCTAAAAGGTATTCAGAAGTCCAAGTACATGATAGAAAGAAGAATAAGAACAGGCTAGGTTTCTCACCACAGTTTCTCTGTGTTCAGCAATAGATTCAATGGCAATTTTTTTTTTAATTCTTTCTCCTTGTTTTTCATTTGGTATTCATATTCTTCCTCTGTAGCTCCTCTAGCAATACGACGGTCTTCAATCTTACATGCCTCATTCATCTGGGCAGTTAATTGTTCAACAGCTTTGTCCTTGTAATCCTGTATCAGCCTACAGGAGAACAGAAGTTACCATAATGAACCAGGATATCAAGTCATCATCACCTGAGAGACTGCTCCTCACAGACAGCAGTCCTACTTTCAACCCTCAGCAGCACCAGTTACTACCAGAACTGGTAGGCATTTATTTTGGACTTTCTATTTCTTTTTAAAGTTTAAATTACAGAAAACTTGCTTGCATCTGAATGTTCAATTTCATTAATATAAAAATTGAGTAATACTTGTCCAAAAAATTACAAGTTTGAATCTTGGTGTTGAAAACTGTAGCCCTAGACCCACCTATTAGTCTCTATACCCTTTTCTCTCATCAAATCAGACATCATTTCTTTTCCTTTAATATAAGGCTTAATCCGATCATCATCTTCATCTTCTTTTAGTTTATCTTCAGATTTAATTTTTTTCTGCTCAGCTACATGCTCCTGCTTAAATGGAAAAGTACTTTAATATAGCAGGAGGTTTTGGAAACAAAATGGAAAATAATACCTAGCATAGACTTATCCTGTAATAAGTGTTTATTGGTTATATCAAAGGATAAGCTATAGAAGATAGAAACCCAAAAGAGAATTCTCAAGACCTACTTACTAATTTTACTTTTGTGGTATGTGGTTGCAGCCCCAAGTACCATATCTTTAAGTTATAATCTTTCCTCTACTTCTTCACTGGCTCAAACTGTACTGCTCCCATTCTGTGTATCATAGACATAGCACAGACTCTGAAGGGCTCAAACAGTAAAAGCCTGTAGAACCACAGAGATGTGAGACACAAGGAATTTTGTAATCACACAGAAATGGCAGTTCTAGGTGTGCATATAGGTTTTATTGCATATACAAGGTTGGGAGCCAGTGGGCTAAGATTTGTCTACTCAGGTGAAAAGGAGAAGAGTATGGGGGTGGAAAGCAAGGTCAGAGTGACAGGTCATCCCTTTCTTTCTCATATGGCAATTAAACATCACAATACCTCTATGTCAGCCTCCCTACTCAATGCATGAGGATAGGAGGGAAACAGCAGGTGCAGTAAGTAGGTCTGCACTAATCTAAACATTGGCAATTGTAAAGGGAAAAATAAGTTAAAAAAATACTGTTGTGTTCAGCCTCAAGAAAATAGGCCCAAAAAAGAGAAGGTACATGGAATTCAAATCTATTCTCAAGTCAAGGACTATCCCCTTGCTGTCTATAGCAGACTTTTTCAATTGTAGATCAGTTGAAGCTTAGGTGCAACATCACAACTTCCAAGGGGCCTTTCTCAAGAGCAACTGGCAAGGTAGGTGTGTGATCCAATACTGATGAAGCTGTCAAGAAAACTCCTGTTGCCAGAAGGCAAATTTATTTGTCAGTCTAGTGCAACTACTTCATTCCAGGCAGCCAAGGTGAACAAACATTCTAAACTCTCTATTTTCCCATTACTTATATGATACTGCCTCTGGCATTCAACATTTTCCTCCTGTTTTAATTCTTTTTCAGTCTGAATTTCCAGTTGGTACAATTGGTACAGTCTCTGTATTTGTTCCCCTTCTCTTTTGTCTTCTAGCTTGGCCAGATCTGCCTGATGCTTGTGCTCCTTTATTCTGAATCAGAAAAAGGAGCTGAGTAAATGAGCAAGGGACTGCATGAAGCAAAGAACAGATACAGATTCTGCACATCTACAGGTACTTTAACAGAAAAAAAAAAAAAAACAACCACAAGCTTTGAAGTGAAAGTAGTATGTCAGCAATCAAAACCAGAATTGTAGTTTTTAAAAGGTAGCTGCAAATCCTTTGGCCAAAGCTCAGTCCTAGTGCAAGGGCACTGGTTAAACCTACTCTAGCAAAAGCAAACATGCTCACCATATAGACCTGAATACTAGATTGAATTTGATTAGTCTGTTTGATTTAGCCCACTCCCTGTACAAACTGGGAGTTTGCCAGCTAGCTGTCTTCCCAGCAGTGCCACAGTATTAGGGCCATTGTCATCTGCCCATAATAGCTGGACATGTGACTGATGCTGGGAAAACAGCAATAATGAAGAGTTTTGCCTCAAGGGAGAGACAAGCCATTTGCTCTCAGTGCCAGAACACAGACCGTCTTGTTTAAGCCATTAGGACAGACATAGCCACTAGCACCAAGAGACATTTCTGAGGCTGGAGAGCTGCATTATGGATGAATCAGAGGGTGGGGAGAGGTGACTAATCACACTGTGAGGGATGATCAGGAACAATAGTTTCAAAGAATGCCCTGCAATGCCAGGCATAGTACCGGCGGGCGCACTGCTCACGCTGCGACAAGCCTGGGCACAGGCCTGTTCCTCCAGAGCGGGGCTGACTCACTCGGGTTAGCCCCATATATAAACCCCCTCGTATTCTGCCAGCCCGGCGTGCCACCACACCCGCAGTGCAGGCGGGTCGTGGAAACCAGGAATTTCCACGGGAAGGTTTTTAACCTAAATTCCGCTCCCGTCACTGAAGATCCTGCCGCCACCGGGTCGACCCCACCAGACTCACTGAGCCAGCTGCTCCTGGGCCACGGCCCGGCGGTCCTAATAACGGCTGCGCTCCAGCGCTGCCTCCCGGCGGGCGGTGTCTGACCATTCGCGTCCATCTTCGGCCTTTCTCCTTTGCGAGCCGGACACAAGCCCAGCACACATCTTTCCAGGAAACGGCAAAGTCTGAAAGAGAGAGAGAGGGATAATGGCCCATCTGTCCCGGAAAACCGAGGGACCTCCAGAAGGAGCAACAGTGGCCACAACCCCCTCCATCTCAACGCAGCTTCAGCAAGTAGCGCCCACGGGAGCGCCCTGGCCCCGCACCACCTCGTCTGCTGCTGACCCTGACGGGGACAATGGCATCTACTTACCGGCACAACAGCAGGAGCAGAAGGAAAGAGTAGCAAGCAGCCCGCCGCGGCGTTCTAACAACTCGCACCGCTCCGCCCAGCCCCGCCCCGCCCCGCCCCGGAGAGTTGTGGACAGACAGTGTCCGCTGTGGGGAGGCTCAGCCTGGCCCGGCCAGCTGAAGAGTGGGAGCGCGCAGCTGCAGAGCCGATCTGAGCTGCGGTGGTCCCCACAGAGGCCCGGGCCCGGTTTCACGCGTGCGGGACCCGTCCCCTCTAGCGCTGTCTCGTTTTCCTGTGGCGAGCCTGTACCCGGTAAGAGGATGTAACGCGTCCTCCGCCTCTCTCTTTCTGCTCTGAGTTCGGGGTTTTGCCCTGCTGGACCATCTCCGCCCTGCGCGGCTGGTACTGCTGCGTGATGGCGTGGCCTGGTTTCGTGGAGTGCTCTCTCTTGCACGTAACCTTCATTTCACTATAGGCCTGCCTGTAGCTGGGGTTGTTAGAAAGTCACTTTTCTCTTGTACTTCATCTTAAAAAATGGTCCCCGGGGGCGGTTTTCTCGGAAGAAGACCTTTAGTGGCCCTGGCGGCTGGATGAAGAGATTGGGCATATCTCCTACTTCTGACAGTTCTTTTCTTGCCTTGCCTGCAAGAGAATCCCTGAGGAGCTGACTGCTGCACCCAGAAAGGAGTACATCCATCTTGCATCCAGCTGGTTTACACTGTAGGGGAGGTAAAACCAGTTCTGCTTGGCTTTCAGTTTGCAGGAATCATAGAATCATTCAGGTTGTAAAAGACCTTTGAGATCATCAGGTCCAACCATTAGCCCTACTCTGCCAAGTTCACCACCATATTGCTAAGCACCATGTCTAAATGGTGTTTAAACACATCCAGGGGATTGTGACTCAGCCATCTCCCTGGGGAGCCTGTTCCAATGCTTGACTATTTCAGTGAAAAAAAATTTCAGAATGTCTAGCCTAAACCTACCCTGGTGCAGCTCAAGGCTGTTTCCTCTTGTTCTATCACTAATTACTTGTGAGAAGAGACTAGCACCTACCTCTCTATATTGTCCTCTGTATGGACCTCACATGTGGGGTAGCCTCACATTTTGCTCAAAGTGGGTTTTCTTTGCTGTTGGAAGCCAAGCTCAGAAACTTGAAGGCACACAAAAGACTAATTTTCTAAACTAAAATATGGGCAAGTATCTTTTGTATAATCATAGAATGGCTTGAATTGTAAGGGACCATAAAGATCATCTAATTCCACCCCCCCTGCTATGGGCAGGGATACCTCCCAGATTGCTCAAAGCCTCATCCATCTTGGTCTTAAACGCTTCCAGGGATGAGATGTTCACAACTTCTCTGGGCAACCCATTCCCGTGTCTTAGTGTCCTCACAAGAACTTTAAAAGAACTTCTTCCTGATGTGTAATCTAAATCTACCCTGCTGTAGCTTAAAACAATTGCCTCTTTTCCTATCACCACATGCCTTTGTAAAAAGTCCTTCTGTAGCTTCTCTGCAGGCCCACTTCAAGTATCAGAAGACTGCTATAAGGTCACCCCAGAGCCTTCTCCAGGCTGAACAGGTCCAACTCCGTCAGCCTGTCCTCAGAAATGCTCTAGCTCTCTGATAATTTTTGTGGCCCTCCTCTGGGCCCTCTCTAACAGATCTATGTCCTTGGGGACTCCAGAGATGGATATAGTACTCCAGGTGGGTTGTCAGCAGAGCAGAGGAACAGAATCACCTCCCTTGACCTGCTGGCCTTGCATCTTTTGATGCAGCCCAAGATATAGTTGTTTTTTTTTGGGCCTCCAGTGCACATTGCTGATTCATGTCAAGTGCCTCATCAACCAGTACACTCAAGTCCTTCTCTGCAGAGCTGCTTTCAATCCACTCATCATCTAGCCTGTATTTGTGCTTGGGATTGCCCCAACCCAGGTGCATGACTTAGTCTTTTTGAACTTCATAAGGTTGGCATGGGCCCACCTCTCGAGCCCTCTGGTCCCTCTGGATGACATCCCTTCCCTGCAGCATGTTGACAACATGACGTAGCTTCTTGTTGTTGGCAAACTTGCTGAGTTTCTTTTAGAACTTGTGTCACACATTTTATAATTTGGCCAACTGAGTCGAGCTGCTGGCACAGGAGACTGGAAGACAGATTGCGCACCACAAAGTAAAGTTTCAGATTGCTTGGACTTTGTTTCCAGAGGACTCAAAATAGGGGATATCCTAGAATATCAGGTAGTAATAGGACTAGGGGGAATGGAATAAAGCTGCAAGTGGGGAGATTCAGGCTGGACGTGAGGAAGTTGTTCTTCACCATGAGAGTGGTGAGAGCCTGGAATGGGTTGTCCAGGGAGGTGGTTGAGGCCCCATCCCTGGAGGTGTTTGCAGCCAGGCTGGACGAGGCTCTGGCCAGCCTGATGTAGTGTGCGGTGTCCCTGCCCATGGCAGGGGGGGTTGGAACTAGATGACCCTTGTGGTCCCTTCCAACCCTGACTGATTCTGTGATTCTATGATTCTCTTTAGACCCTAGATTGCCAGTGGAGTAAGTCATAGGAAACGCTACCTATGTCCAAGGCAGGAACATTTCAGCGAAGAAGCTAAGCATAAGGAATGAGATGTTTGTGACTCATATTGGAGAGTAAGTCTGCTGAATAATGAGAGGAACAATTTTAAATCAGGATCTATTTACTGCAAATTGAGTCATTGTTAGTCTTTTTTTAAGAGAACAGTGCAACTATGTTGTCTCTTGTTGCCATGCTCTTTCTGTAGTAGCAATTTACAGCTACAGTGGGGCCCATTTGCTTCCCAGGTGTCTTTTCAAATCACATTTATATTTTAATTTAATTGATTTATAGCATAACATTTGTTTTATAGAGATAGTTGCAAAATGCTAACTTCTACATGTATTAGGTTGGTTTTGCTTCCTCTACATTCTGTAAAGTTGTTTTGTTTTTTTCTCCTGTTACAGGGAATACTTAAGCGGAAGTAGGCTAGTGAAAAGCGTGACCTTTTGCACTGGGAGTTTATATCCCAGGCCTGAAGAACCTGGGATACTGATTTTTTAATATTTTTTTATTTTTTAGAACAATAAATAATATAATGATAATAGTGAGCTTTTGGCTTGAATGGGCTACATTGATGGTCAATTGTAGATTGTGTATTGCTGTCTCATGTTTAATTAACTTTCATGGAATACCAGCTGGGGATTCTTGAGACTATAACCAGTCCTCTGGCAATTTGGTTTTTGGTTTTGTTTTTTGTTGTTGGGTTGGGTTCCTTGTTTTTTTTAATGGACTTCTGGTTTCATTGTGTATATTTGATGTAGATCATTTACAGTTCAATTCTGCCCATAAGGTTCAAAAATATATTTTTTAAACCACCTGGAAACTGCTTCTGTCTTTCCTTGCTGGATAGACTCAAATGTTATTTCACGTTTTTAATTTCTTGAGCAGTATTACAGCTACAGCAAGGTAACTATGTCCCAGCACCATCCTGTGCTCGTTAACTAGTATTTATTTCTTCTCTTCCTCTGGAAGATGGCCCATGTCCAATTCCTCTTCCGGCTTTGGATGCTTTGCGAAGAGGGTAAAGATGATGTGTAGTCTTGGACTCTGATTCAATGACTTGCTTTGCATACCTCTGAAATTCATGCTCCTTACAAAGCATGATATACTCTCTCTGAGCATTGTAGTCCAAATCTGCTTGCTTCTCCTGCTGTTTTTTGACTTGCCTTTCAGCCTGATGAGGAAAAGGGAATTAAAAAGCTTAGTATTTTTTTCACAATATAACTATCCCTTGAAACGTAGGGTAGCAGCTTACAGGAGACCTGCAGGGATGTTAGCTGACACTTGGCAAATATCATTCCTCCTCACTTCTCTACTGAACCACCTCCCAAAATGGTACCTTAAATAGCTGACCAGCTGGTCTTTGATGACCTGCCCAGAAGATAAAAGAAGGCAGCAGTAGGATGTGATGGTACAGGATATGATGTGATCTATCATTGCCAACCAGTCTTGACTCACACCAGTGCTCTGAGAGGAGGCCGGTTCCCAACACCAGCATATCAGGAGCATACATGATTTAAAAAATACAAAGCAAACTAACAAAACCCTCCTCTCAGGCAGGAGCTAGTGCAGTTGGTTTAGATGTGTGTTTCCTTATTAATTGATTGACAGGGTACAGATCCCCTGTTTACCATTTGCTGGATCTGAATTTTCTGTACTTCCATGCTTGCATTGCGTTGTCTTTGTTTCTTGGCTTTTTCCATTTCCTGGTAGTCACGGTTCTTTTCCAATAATGCATGATACTCTTTCTTACCCTCTGCTTTTTCCTCTCTCTCCTTTTCTGCTTTCATCTTCATCTGTATTTAACAAAATACACAAAAAAAGTTAACCAAGGAGATTGCCTACTAGTTTGGAAGTCATATCTTTTGGCAGAAACAGCCCTGTATCAGTACTCTGTTAGCACAGTCACTTGTGCTGGCCAGTGCCCAAACTCAGGGATTTCAGCAGCCCTGGTAGATGTGTGCCCAACACAGAAGTGGGAGAGGGAAAGAAGACCCCAAGAGAGATGTCATTCTGATCTCATAAAGCATGCTGATGCCTGGCAGCAGTGCCAGCAGCTGTGATCTTGGACAGGCTCTTCAGCTGAAGTAAGGAATAAGAACAGACAAGATTTCTTACCACAGTTGCTCTGTGTTCAGCAATAGATTCAATGGCTGCCTTTTCTTTGGCTTTTTTCTCTTTGTGTTTTCTCTCTTGTTCAGCTTCTTTTTTTGCAATTTCTCTAGCAAGACGATCATCTTCTCTCTTTAATGCCTCATTCATTTGTGCAGCTAATTGGTTAACAATTTTGTTCTGACGTTCCTGTGTTAATCTGCAGAACATGAGCTACCATAATGTACCAGGGTAAACACCTAGGTCTACCTGAAGCATTACTGCTATCAAACTCAGCAATCCTACTTCTAGTCTTCTTGCCATGCAGACTGGCTTGCCCACCCTGCTCTTGTTTTATCTTTTTAAAATTACCTGATTTAGCAAGCACAATTTAGAAAGTACCTTTCTATTGTAATAATGAACTGGATCATTCGGTGAGGATTCTACCTAGCATCTTGCCATCAATGGAGAAATGTTAGGAATATTGCCCAGAAGCAGAAAGAAAATGAACTTCACATTGGCTCAATGGTAGTGTCCTGCTGGAACCCTCAATGTTAAATTAGTAAACCATCTTCCCTTAATAACAGCCTGATGTAAAGATGCCTAGTTAAGAAGTCAAATTATTTTTCTTGACATAATTTGGGGAAAAGCAACTTAGGCCCCAAAATACTTTCATTAAGGATTTTAATTGTCTTTAATTGTTGAGGAGGTGTGGAGGCTTGGAAGCCACATGGAAAATCACTGTTCCAAACACACTGGTGTAGAGCTTTACATTTCTCTAAGTCTTTGTACTATGAAGGGCAGAGATCACTCCCCTCCATGCCTATTACTAAAAAACATGGGAAATTATTTCCTTTTTTTTCTCCTGAGTACTCTACTCTCTCTGTCAGTAGAATAAAATTTCTAGAATGACTGTGGTTTGTGTTACCTCATCAGCCTGAAAGATCTTTAAATTGCTATAGCATGATTTTTAGTTTATTCAGAATTTATACTCTCCTTTTATACCTACCTACGCATTTCGGCTTCTTTCTTTTTTATCTGCTTAGCAATAGTTTCCTTTGCTTTAAAATGAGCCATAATCCGATCATCTTCTTCCATTTGCTTTTGTTCCTCTAATGCTTTGATTATTTTCTGGTTAGATACATGCTCCTGCATGGGCAAAATAGTCCTGATGTAACTGATGAAGTTCAGAAAATCTGGGCCTAGGGCAACAACTTTAAAGAATTGCACTCTATTCTCTCCATGTGTCTTTCAAAGAGAAAAGAGAGGGAAGGGATCCTCAGTACTTCCACTTAACTTCTGCTTCCCTGTTCATGCATGATGGAGGTCTGGAGGACCTACTAATGGGACCGTGCAGCCCCCACCAATGCATACACAGACCATGCTGCTGCTGGCCCACCTCATCCAAAACTATCCCAGTCTAAAAGCTTAATCCAAATCATAGCTGAAAAAGGAGTCTTCTATACTTTTGTGCAAAAAGACAACTGCCCTTTGCATGCTGGCCACAATGGTTCTGAGGCGTTTCTAGTTTGCACTTAGCAAGATGTCTTTAAAGATCAAGAAAGAAGGCAAGCAGGTATTGATTAAATTTCCAAACCTCTCAAATCATAAAATGAAAATCACGTTAAAAAGACACTGTCATGCTCAGTCACAGAATATTCTGTCTTCCTAACAGAGAAAAATGGGTTTAAACCAGAGCAGATATGTGGAACTTAAATCAGTTTTCAAGTCAAGAAGAATATTTCCTGATGTCTACAGCAGATTTTTTTTTCCTAATTGTAAACCAGTCAAAGCATCAGGGGCCAGTGTCCTTTCAGACAGGAGGAGGAATCTTCCTGCAAGAAGCCTTTCTCAAAAGCACAGAGGAAAGATGTGGCCTGCCACTGTCAGTTTAGGCATATGATTGGAAGCTACTGAAGCTGTCAGCAAACTTCCCATTGCCAGTAGGTACATTTAGGTATCTGAATGCTTTTGTTTCACTCCAGGCAGACGAGGTGAAAGAAGAATTTTAAATTCTCTGCTTTGCTATTACTTACATGATACTGCCTCCGACATTCAATTTTTTCCTCCCGTTTCTTTTCTTTTCCTCTCTGAATTTCCAGTTGGTACAATTGGTACAGTCTCTGTATTTGTTCCCCTTCTCTTTTGTCTTCTAGCTTGGCCAGATCTGCCTGATGCTTGTGCTCCTTTATTCTGAATTAGAAAAAGAAGTTGAATAAATGAGCAAGTGTCTGCATAAAGTAATGAACACATAGAGATTCCTCGTAACATAGAAGAATGTGATTCTTTGCATTGGAAATGGGTACAATACCAGCAGTAAAAAATGGCATCATTGTTTAGCATTGTGTAGCCTCACGTCTTTACCAGAGGACTGAGGGCTACCATTGTAATAATGAGCTACATGGTATGGTTACAGTTTACAGTCTACTGGTACCAAGATTTAGCTGGGTGACTCATTAGCACCATTATGTTCATAATGTTCTGACCTACCTCTGCGGGACTCAGTGAACAAGATTTCTCCAGAAAGTCCCACCATATCTATGCTCCTCCTTCTGGGTGTGCAGGCAGCAGCTTAAGTTTGTAGCATTCTATACTAAGTTCTGCAAGAATTTGTGTTGGACATGGAATATGTGAGACGAGAATCTGAACCCTTCCTCTGCCTCAAGGAATTTGTTTTGTTCTATCAGACCGTCAGGGCCAGTCATATAACTATCACTGGGGACCCCTCCTTGAGGTTTTTGGGAGACCTGAGAGAAGAAAGGGTGGTGGCAGTAGTGATGTGTTCTCCTGATGCGTTCTCTACAATCTAGTTATGGGCGAATGGAAAATCTGATTTGACCTTTTTCTTTTATGGAACAAAAGCTATGTTAAAATACACTTTCAGTAACAGCTTTTGACTAGTGATTTGGCTAAAACCTTGATGCCTGACAGAGGTGATACTATGTGTGGACTGACAACTAAAAGACAGTGCATATCACAGCTTTTCCCTTTGTGCAAGATCTTTTGCGGCACTGTTTTTTTTCTTTTAAAGTGCCACATTTGTGTATCCAATTATTAGCAAATTTCTGTAAAAACCTTATAGAATGTATTTATGGGAAGAGAGTTTAAATAAAAACATGAGGTTACTTTTGATTAATTATTACGTACTGTTCCAGCAAATCTCTGCGAAGTGCCTTTTGATTCATATAATGCTGATGTGCCTTTTCTTGCTCTCTAAGAATAGCTTCTTTATGTTCACATTCCTTTACTTCATCCTTCTTTTTGTTAACATCTGACTTTAACTTTTTAAATTGAACTTGAGCATCTCTTTCTTTTAGGACTTCACTAAGTAGAAGTGCGCTCTGCAAGAGAACATTTAAAGTAATTGGTGTGTTCAGAAGTGTTTAAAGACATTCAGTACAATTTGAATTTAAAAGCAACAAGTCGTCAACAAACATGTAATCCTTTCAGTCTTTCATTCTGATAGTACATGTAGGTTATTGCACGATCAATAGCCTCCTTCCGTTTTGCTGCTTGGAACTGTTCTTCCTCCAAATCAAGTAACCTTCTTTCTTCCTCTTCCCTTTCTTCACGTAATTTTTTGGCTTTAAGTTTCCGTTGTGCCACACCCTACAATGCAGATAAAATTAGAAATTAACATTTAAAGCCTGTGGATTAAAAACATCTAGGATATTCTGAATGGTTGAGGGTTTTTTAATTTTGCATTTTAGATTTAATAAAAAAAAAATGTTGATGTCAGATATTGAATGTATTTAAATGGAACTTAAAAGCAAATATCAAACAAAGAGAGTACAGTTAGAAATGTTACTGTGAGTGTTTTTGCACGTATGAAAATAAATCCCCTTATTTACAAATGTATCTTGTACTTACCATAATGGTATTGGGCCAGCCTTTTACAGCAGCTTTGGAGCGTAAGTGCATTTCTTCCCGTTCTTTCTTCTCAGTGAGTATGCGTGCTGCTTCTCTAGTTGCTCTATCAAGATTGTCCTGAATCCTTTCCCATTCTGCTTTTGGCAATACAACTACCTGATGAAGATCTACTTCATTTGGAAGAAAATACCCATCTAGAACATTATTTTCTCCTAAATTATGTGGTGCTGTGCAGAGGGAAGAAAAGACACTGAGGTTCATAACAGAAAATTCTATATTCAAATTTGTATCAGGATTTGAATTGTTGCATAGTAACAGTGCTAAGTTACCTTAGTATTCACTTTTCTCCCTAACCCATACACCAGGGCTAAGACAAGGTATCTGTTGTCTAACTGTGGCCATGTACTTGGGTTGTGGCGCTGTGAGAATATTGGTAAAGCTGTTCCCCTGGCTGGACAAGGCAGCAGTCTGGGCACAGGTCATGCCTTGTCACCCTTGTTCTGTGCAGTCGTCTTATTCACTAAAATAGATCTGCTGTAGAACAGTTTATTGATTTGTTGGAAAGATTAGCATTTCTTTGTTGGGTTAGGCTTACATACACATGTGCATGCATAAATGCAGCTTTTCTAATGATCACTAGGTTTTGTGCAATGCCATTCAAACTGCCCCCAGTATTTTTGAAGGAAATGGCGCTCTGGAGTGGTGTCCTGTTAGAAATTCTTGTTCTGATTGGCAGCTCACTGGCTTGCCATTTCTAAACTGTAAGGAAGCCTTCTAATGTCTGTCTCAGATACAGTTGCTTTGATTTATGATGGGGACCAGGCTGGATCTTCTCCCTATGTCCCAAAGTAAAGGCAGCCTTGCCAAAACAAACAATTCACTGACACGTCTGCTTTCTGTGGACAGGGACCTGCCAGGCATGCAGTTCTTCTCTATCTTCGGCTGTTGGAAGATCCGGCACTGCTACCGGTTTCAGGTTAGTTCTTTCTAGGTAGGTCGTAGGGAGAAACAGCCTGCCTGGCTGGCTGCAGCTGGAAGACCAGGGGCGTGTTTGGGGAGAGCCACCTTGCACACTGGGATAAGGAGCATCCCTACAGCCTCCAAGAGCCGGCGCGGTTACAGGCCCTGCACCACCCTCCCCCGATGCCCAGAGGCCCCACTCACGGGCTGGTTGCCGCCGCCACCGCAGCCTCTCGCGGGGGAGCGCGAGCCCCGCCGCCATCTTCCGCGCCGCTCCTCCTGTGTACGCGCGCTGTTGCCGGGCAACCTGGAGGCCAGGGTCACGTGATGGCGTGGACTTGCAGCACGTGCCAAGCGGCGCCGGGATTCGCGCGGAGGGAGCCGGAAGCGGCGCGCGTGGAGGTGGGTCGGAGCGGTGAGGCCGTGGGCGGGCGGTAGCGTTTCGGTGTGGGGCTGCCGCCTGCGCCTTTCCTTCACGGACTTTTGGGCCGCCGCCGAGACCCCGGCACAGTGCTTGCTGGCCAACTGCCCTCGCCCTGCCAGCCGCTCGGGCTGCCTCGGTGTGCCCGTCGGGACGGCCGTGCTGCTTGACTAGCCGGGGCAGTCGTTGCGCTGCAGGCCGGCGGCGACAGCACCTAGTGGGCCGTTTAGGTAGCTGCGCGACCTGCTGGCTGGGGCGCTGGCCTGAGGGGCGTCGGGGGCAGTGGAAGCGGTAGTGCTCGTTTTAAGGGTGTGGGAAAACTTGCCTGCGAGGGAACGGCATTTAGCACACATGTGGTGCCTCCTTCTAACAGGATTTCCGTAGCCCAGAAGCGGGCTTTAGGTACTGAACTTGTGCGGAACTGCAGCAAGCAGACTGTTTTTTTTTCAGATCCATAAATGGCAGTATTTTCGTTGGGTGCTTTGATTTGGTGCATCATTGCTGAAAAAGACTAGTTCCATGTGTTCGGTAGTAGTTTAATTTTGAAATATATCATAAGGTGCTTTGCCAGGAGAACCCCACTTTGCTTGTGTTGGCGAGTGAGATGATGGGGGAATTCAGAACTGTTGGTCAAACTGATGGTGCATGAGTACTAGGAGACTGTGTTACCGGGCACTAGTAACTATGCAGCATAAGTTTAGATAGTTTAACATTGTCTATTTTAAACAAAGGTTTTGTACTGAACTATAACTTTGACCTTTACAGACTGCTTTTTTTTGCTTCAGCACTACTTCCCTTAGCTGTGGTGGCCATAAATAGTGTACTTTGTTTAGGTATTTGCCCTACACAAGATCTTGGTAGGAATTTAGTACTTTTGTTTATATAAATAATTTTGTTTTGGAAACTATTTTTTGACAGCTATGAAATTTCTGTTGGTTTTTGATTTTGACCATACAATCATAGATGAAAATAGTGATACCTGGATTGTGAAATGTGCTCCTGAGAAAAAACTCCCTAATGGATTAAGAAACTCCTACCAACCAGGACATTGGACAGAATATATGGGCAGAGTCTTTGTCTACTTGGGAGAGAATGGCGTCAAAGAAGATGACATGAAAAGAACCATGACAACAATTCCTTTCACTGCAGGAATGGTTGATCTTCTGGATTTTATTGGTGAGAACAAAGAGTTGTTTGACTGCATCATTGTTTCAGATTCTAATGCAGTATTTATTGACTGGATTTTGAAAGCTGCTGACTTCCATAAGCTGTTTGATGAAGTGTTTACAAACCCTGCAGCATTCAGCAGTACTGGCTACCTTACTGTACAGAACTTCCACACTCATCATTGTGCAAAGTGCCCTAAAAACCTTTGCAAAAGGATGGTTTTGAAAGAATTTCTAGATAAGCAGTTGGAGCAAGGAGTGTGTTATGCCCGAATTGTATATATAGGTGATGGTGGGAATGACTTATGTCCAGTAATGTTTTTGAAGAAGGATGACATTGCTATGCCCAGGCAGGGGTATACCTTGGAGAAAAAGCTTTCTCAGCTGGCCCAAGATCTCAATCCTGTAGAATGTTCTGTTCTGGTTTGGTCATCTGCTGCTGACATTATGTCTTATCTGAAACTGCTTACAAAAGAATAATTCCAATGATAAAAATAAACTAATATAGCTATACTTTATCTTCCTGGGAGAGAAAAACTACATGTATATGAAAGCACCAAATTGTAAAATTGGGCTGTTATCTGAAGTTACTTTTTTTAAACACAATATTAAACTGTTTATGTTCAATCTTGGCTATAGTGGCAAAGTGACTTAAAATGGCTTGCTAACATAGTATGTAGATTTGTAGAATGGTTTAGGTTGGAAGGGTTCTTAAAGATCCTCTATTTCCAACCTTCCTGCCAGGGATTGGGACACCTATTAGACTGGGTCACTCAAGGCATCATCCAGCCTGGCCCTGAGAACACCTCCAGGGAGAGGGCATCCACAACCTCCCTGGGCAACCTGTTCCAGTGTCTCACCACCCTTTCTGCCTGATACCTAGTCTGAATCAATTCTTCTCAAGCTTAAAGCTATTCCCTTTTGTCCTATCACTACCAGCCCTTGTAAAAAGTCCCTTCCTGGCTTTCTTGTAGGCCTCCTTCAGGTACTGGAAGGCTGCTATAAGGTCTCCCTGAAGCCTTTTCTCCAGGCTGAACAGCCCCAACTCTCACAGCCTGTCCCCATAGGGGAGATGCTCCAACCCTCTAAGTGTTTCTATGGACCTCCTCTGGACCTGTTCCAATGGTTCAACGTACCTCGTGTGCTGGAGGCACTGGAACTGTAGTACTATGTAGACACAGTACTCCACAGATGAATATCACGAGAGCAGAGCAGAGGGCCAGAACCACCTCTCTTGTCCTGCTGGTCACACTTCTTTTGATGCAGGCTAGGACAGGGTTGGTTTTCTGGGCTGCAAGTGCACATTGCTGGCTCATGTTGAGCTTTTCATCAACTGACACCTCCAAGTTCTCCTCAAGACCAATCTTGAGCCACTCCTCTCTGAGCCTGTATTTGTGCATTGGATTGCCCCAGCCCAGGTGTAGGACCTTGTGCTTAAACTAACCTGACTATGGCCCCAACCCCTAATCCTTAACCCTGATGCTTGACCCCAAACGCCAATGGCCTAACTCTAAAGCCTAAACCCAAACCCTAGTGATATAACTCTATCCCTAACCCTAAGGATAAACCTAATCATCCAACACTAACCCTAATGGCCTTACACTAATGACCTAACCCTATCCCTAACCTTAATGGCATAATCCTAACTGCAGCTGTAACCCTAACAGGCTAACCCTAACAGCCTAACCATAACCCTAGCCTGACCCTAACTCTAGCCCTAATCCTAACTATAACCCTAATGGCCTAGCCTTAACACTACGTGTTCTGACATAAGTGGAGAAGGGGAGTTGCAACAGCAACTGTCCCTCCCTTTGCCCTAAGCCTTTACCAACTACATAACTGTTCTATGTGCTTAGGGGAGGGAATAGGATTAGTGCACAAAAGAATGAAATTCTTTAGTACAGAACATTAGGTGCCAGGAGCATGGTTCTGGAACTCTTGGCTTTTATACTTCTTTGATCAGGATAACTGCTTGGTTTTGTAAATTACTTGGTATGCTTGTAATCTGGTTTGATCTGAAGATGCATTTATATTTTAAATATTTTAACAAACAATAATACTTTTTAACAATTTCTATTATTTTATGTTATAAAGAATAAAAGTTGCAGTCACTGACAAATGCCACACAATTTATTCTGCTGGCCTGGTGTGTCATTAGGCACTGGTTCTTGTAAGGGCCAGGAGAGGGTGAACATAAGTGTAGATGTCAACCTTTGGATAACACCAAAGGCTGTTTATTTTGTCAGTCAGACCCCACCTCTTCTGGAGTGCAGTAAGGAGATTGCTGTTCTGTATAAAGAAAAGTCACTCTCCTGTTCTGCTGGCTACTGCCCTGACAGTGCTGCTGCCACTCTAACACTGGTTTGATCTTCTGTGCTGACTTCTCCAAGTCAGCCAGGTGCTTCTTTCTTGATGGGGTTTACTGCATTGCACAGGCTGCACAGAATGGTGCTTATGTATGTTTACACTGATTTCACCTATTCATTCTTGTCCATATCTATAATATAACTAACTATAGTATAATAAAAGGGAACATCCATGTCCATTTTAACTTTTTAACAGAATTGTTCTGTCTAAATAGTTTATGGAATTACTTGTGAGTGTGCAGCCCTTGCCACTCAGTGAGATGAGCCCCAAGAGTAGTGTTTTGCTTATAGAAGTACTAAAAATATGTCACATTTAAGTGAAGTGATGTATATCCATGCCAGATATTTTTGTTCTTACAGTCCCACAAGTGGTCCAAAATGTTGATGTGGTTTGCTATGAAACTGATGTGTGTTTAAGTGCTTTAGTAACTAAGATATTGGTCCAACTTTCATAGTACTTTGATTGCAGATTTCTGAGGTGTAGCTCAACAGCCTGCAGTTGCTGGCAGTGGCCTCTTGTTTTCTGTGCAGTACTGTTACAATTTTCTTACTGACTGTTGTTGCTACATTCCTTTTTTTCAGTTGAAGATTTTTAGGAGTGGTCTTGCCTGTTTTCAGGCCAGTAGTATAAGATGTGATAAATGAAGATTTTATTTGAATACTTCCTTGTAAATAGTCCTGCTTTTAGCCCTTCATCTATTTTAATGAACTGTAGAGAGCTGCTTTGAACAGTCTAAGATACCCAGAATAATATAATTAAATTCTGAGGAGCATTGCTTTAATGATGGATATTTGATAGTTGCCTGAGATGTTTGTGTTAGAGACCTTACTCTGTCTTGTGCAAGGGCACAAAGACAGCATCTGAAGAACTGGTAGGTCTCAAACTGTGGCAGATTCAAGTAGTCTGATTTACAAGTCATACAAAAGAATGGTAATGGCTGTTGCATAGTACAATTTTGTATAGTTACATTTTTTTGGTGTGTGTCTCCTCGTAGCTTAACCTCAGCTGGTAACTAAGCACCATGCAGCTGCTTACTTAGTCCTCCTTCCCCCCAGGGAAGAACTGGAGCAGGGGAGTAAAACTCATGGGTTGAGATAGGCAACAGTTTAAGAACTAAAAATATAATAATAAAATATAATAATACTAAATAATAAAAAGGAATATAATAAGAAAGAGAAGTAAACCATGAAGACAAATGTTTTCATAGTGCAGTTGCTCATCTCTCACTGACTGATGCCTAAACAGAGATCTGCCTCTCCTGGCCAGCTCCCCCAGTTTATGTACCGAGTATGATGTTCTATGATATGGAATATCCCTTTGGCTAGTTTAGGTCAGCCATCTGGGCTGTGCTCTCTCCCAGCTTCTTGTTCACCTAATCACTGGCAGAGCAGGGGAAACTGCAAAGTCCTTGACTTAGGAAAAGCACTCCTTAGCAACAACTAACACATCAGTGTGTTGTCAACATTATTCTTACACTAAATCCAAAACACAGCACTGTACCGGCTACTAGGAAGAAAATTAACTCGATCTCACCCAAACCCAGGACAGTGCTTTACTCTGGATGTGCTGCTGCATGTTACCACTGTTGTAACATGCTGCTGGTCTCTTCTGTCGTTTTCAGAACTTAATTGTGAGGCTGCTTGCTTTCAGTTTCTCCACAGATCTGTTACTGGTTTGTTTGTTTTAATGTTTTTGTTTTAAGTTTTTTTGTTTGTTTCTCTTAACTAAGCTGTATATAATTAATTGAGCTTTTCCTTCCTGTTTTTCCTAACTATTGTTCTCAAACCTTAAGGAACCTACCTTGTCATTTGTTGTGAGAATGGGAAATAGAGCTTGAAATACATCTTCATGCTCAAAAAGGGGTGCTTAAGTGCTGAAGCAGCTGAGAGTAGATTAATCAAGACTGCTTGAAATATTAGCAATTATGAACTAATTGAGTCAAGGGTAGAGCTGATGCTATTTTCTAGACAAAGAAAATGTTGGAGACAAGAAATTTTTCAATTCCAGTAGGTAGGCCATTACACTATTCGTAGGAGGTCTTGGCGTTTTTGTTCTCTTCTGTTAAAAGGAAACGTTTCTGAAGTACCGCAGTTACCAACTTATTCCACAATCGGGTGTAAGGGTATCTCCAAAGGGTGAAGTTGGTTTAAGATGGTAACCTAGCCAAAAGAGAAAGAGAAAAGCCTTCAAGGGATGCAGTACTACATCAAGGGATGTCCAGTACTAAGTGTTGGTGATCTCCAGACTTGCTCCCTGGGAGGGAGATGATTTAGGTAAATAAGTTATGAAAATAAATGCATAATGGATGGTGTATGTGTGTATAGGCAATTTTCTATATGGTAATAGGTCTGCTGTCATATACCAGCTACTATGAAATGTACTTAGCCTTAGTATTATGTGCTAGTAGAATAGCCAAAACCTGGGAGAAGCTCCTGCTTGTCCATAAGAAGCTGATGAAATTGAAAGTGCAAAACTACAGCAAAACAAAGCTGTTGGCATGGGAATATATAAACAGAGTCAGGACTGTACAAGGGGATTCTTTATAAAAAGAAACTGAGTGAGTAATGTAGCTGAGGCACTGGCCTCAGTCAAAGACAGCAGGCCTGCTGCTAATTCCCAGACTACACAAGAAAACTCTGGTTTCCCTGGCTAACAGTGCATCAAGAGCGGCTGAACAAACAAAAGGCAACGATATATGGGGGGACCTCATCACTCTGTACAATTACCTGAAAGGATGTTGTGGAGGGGCTGGTGCTGGTGTCACAGGTAATTAGTGATAGAACAAGAGGGAATGGCCTAAAGCTACGACTGGACATTAGGAAATAAATTTTCACAGAAAAAGTGGTCAGATGTTGGAATGTGCTGCCCAGGAAGGTGGTTGAGTCACCAACCCTGGACGTGTTTAAAGGTCATTTAGACATGGTGCTTGGGGATATGGTCTAGGGGTGAACTTTGCAGAGCAGGGTTATCAGTTGGACTTGGTGATCCTGAGGGTCTTTTCCAACCTGAATGTTTCTGTAATTCTGTGGTTTGTTGGTCGGTGCTTTTTTTGTTACTATACAAAGGCCAAGGGCAAGTCCAACCCTGTGTATTTGAGGAAGGATGGCAGAGAGTTAGGTCCATATACACCTTCCAGTTCAGATTCCTTCTTTAGCTCATGCTTCTGGTGAGCAACAGGGAGAAAATACCACCAGTAATCAAAAGGAAAAAAAATATGCTTTTTAATCTGTGTAGAGCAGGAGCTCTCCTATTTTTTTTTTTTTCTGTGTAATAATAACAAATATCCACCTCCTTTTGATAGGAGAAATCTCTGCTGGTTCTTTCAATCCTGTAGAGTTCTGGCAGGGCAGGGGGAGCCTGAATGTTGGATCCAAAACATCCAAGCCCTGCAGCAGGTGAAGGAGGGAGCACAGCTCCTCAACCCCAGAGGATGCTGTGCTTCCCATACTTCTACATGTTTCCATTGCAGGAAATGTTTTGCTAGCAGAGAAGAAAAAGACTTATTGTGAACCACATTTTCAGAAGTGGTGATATAACCTTCTGCCTGAATAACTTGCTAATAGTTGGAGTCTGTTTGTCAGCATAGTCTGTGACTGCCCTTTGCACCCTGCCAGGCTGAGGTGTTTGAGGAGTGCTGTAGTCGGCCCCTCTCGAATCTTGCCCTTCCGTAGAGGGGGATCCCCTGAGGCTTGCTGCCCTTCTCAGCACTGCCCAGCCGGGTGCCCGGGAGGGCAGAGGGTCTCAGCAGGAGGCAGCTTCAGGTCGCTGTTAGTGATAGCCACAAGCCCCTTGCTTTGTTATATTGCTGAGTGCCACCGGGTTGGTGACGCTCCCCAGGCATTTGCTTCTGTCCCTAGCTGAGCCTATGTCATCATCGCAGCCAGCCTTGAACGCCCTGCCCCCCGGTAGGGGGAACCCCAGGGCGGCAGCAGCCGTTCAGCACGAAGTTTCCCCGAGGCCAGCCGGGCGGCGGGAGACGGGCTCAACGCCAGGACCCCCTGACCTCGCGGGGGGCGGGCAGGGCAGGGCCGGCTGTCAGAACACCGAAATAGGAGCTGCCGCTCCGGCCCCGCCGCCTCCGCAGGCAGCAGTTCTTCCAAACATGGTGACGAGGCCGCCAGGGTCGTGTGAGTGCCCTTCGCCGCGCTCCGCCCAGGCGTAAGTACCGCGCCGGGAGGCGGGGCGGGCCGGAGCGCGGCGGGGCCGGAGCGGAGCGGCTCCCAAGACCGCGGGCGGGGCGTGGACAAAGCGGCGCAGGGACGGGCGCTGCGGGGTGCCTCTGGGTGCCCGTGGTGTGCGCGGGTCACGGCCATGGCCGTGGCCGGGCAGGAGGACTACGCGTACTTTTACGAGGACTCCTCTTACCCCGCCGGTTTCCTGGAGGCGTTCCGGACGTTTTACCTGGACGGGCTCTTCACCGACATCACCCTGCAGTGCGCTTCGGGGGTCATCTTCCACTGCCACCGAGCCGCTTTGGCTGCTTGCAGCAGTTATTTCAAAGCCATGTTCACAGCCGACATGAAAGAGAAATCTAAAAGTCACATCAGACTTCCCGGGCTCAGCCATGCCGTACTGGAAGCCCTCGTGAATTACGCATACACGTCACAGATCCAGATAACAAAGAGGAATGTCCAAAGCCTACTCCAGGCTGCAGACCTCCTTCAGTTCGTGTCAGTAAAGAAAGCCTGTGAGCAGTTTCTAGTGCGGCATTTAGATACTGACAATTGCATAGGGATGCACGCCTTTGCTGAATATCATGACTGCTCGGAGCTAGAAAAAGAGTCCAGGAGGTTATTGTTATCACAGTTTGAAGAAGTGTGTAAGCAGGAAGAGTTTCTGGACGTGGGAAAGGAGAAGCTCTCTTTCCTTCTCTCCAGAGAGAATCTCAATGTTTGGAAAGAAGAGGCAGCTATTGATGCTGTCATTAAATGGGTTGCACATGATGTGGAAGAAAGAATTGAAGATATCTGTGAACTGTTGAGCTGCATCAAAGTAGACTTAGATAACATGTATTTGAGGTCAGCTTTAAGTGTGCAAAAAAAATGCCGACTTAATGACAGTAAGATAAGATCACTCATATACAATGCCCTGAACCTGAGTCCCAAAGGTCTTTCCAGGAGACCCACAGCAGCTATGTATGTGATTGGAGGATATTACTGGCATCCCTTATCAGAAGTGCATGTTTGGGATCCTTTAACCAATGCATGGGTCCAGGGAACAGAGATGCCTGATCACACCAGAGAGAGCTATGGGGTCACTAGCCTGGGACCAGACATATATGTGACAGGAGGTTATAGAACAGAGAGTATCGAAGCCCTTGACACCGTGTGGATATATAACAGTGAGAGGGATGAGTGGACAGAAGGCTGTCCCATGCTTGATGCAAGGTATTACCACTGTGCAGTTTCCTTGAGCGGCTGCATCTATGTTTTGGGTGGTTACCGAAAGGGAGCTCCAGTTCAAGAAGCTGAATTCTATGATCCTTTAAAGAAGAAATGGCTTCCTATTGCAAACATGATCAAAGGTAGGTAAGCTTTAGTGTGGCATCTGCTTTAAACGTTGAACCTTTTGTGTTTGCTACTTTTAAGTGCCATGACCACATTTAGGGTTGATCCAAGTTCTGGTAAGTCCAGGGGAACTTCCTGTTAATGGTGAGCTTTGGTGCAGATCTTTACTAGCGAAACAACTGCAAACATACAAATACTCTGCCAGGCTGTGCCACAGGGTGAAAAGGTCATCTTAGTTGAATTTTGCTTTCTTTTCAGGAGTAAAATTTCTGTTCAAATTAGAAATGAATCAGAATGCTACCTTGAATTAGAGTCTATTCAGTAGATGGTCAAATATCAAGCTTCATTAAAGAGATTGTATTGTTTAGTGTAAGCCCGGATTACTAAGATTTTTCTGTGCAGTCATTTATAAAGATGTCATTTTCATTTAAAAATGTCTTGCATGCAATTTCCTCATGTTTCAGTGTATCAGCTGTTCAGGATCCTTAGTTTAATCTTTAGTTTCAGGATAATGAAAATCAGTATTACCTGTTTCTAGCAGGCAAAGTAATGATCTATTAAAAATGTTTGATTTTGGATCACAGTCTAACTAAACAGTATTATTTTGTTCTAAAATCTGTAAACAAGACTTTTTATCATAAATTTTAATAAATTATTGCAATTATTTACAATTAATTATAAAATTCTGCTGAAAGTTGATGCAACATCAACTTTAGAGGTACCTATTAACAGGAGCTTATGCTCCTACAATTTTATTCATTGCTTGTATATTTTCCATAAATATTGCTATTATTCTCTTTTTATTTCCTTAAAAATGAGAAATGCTGTGCTAAAACTGTGAGCAGTTATACATTCTGTACTATTGTTTCATGCCATTTTCTGTTAAGCTTCTTAGATGCCTAAAAAAACCACATCAATTTCCTAATTTTGGCCCCTTTTATCTTGCCAGATGCCTAATTTTGTTTTGTTTTCCTGGAGACAGGCTCCATTCTGTTTGTTTATACTAATAGCATAGTTAGTAATACCATGAGAAAGACTAAAAGTATCAGAAAAGATACCCTAAAACACTGGTGATCTCGCTTCCATTGTCTGTCCTTTTCTTATGAGTGACTTTTAAAAATCTCTTAAACTTAGTCAAGTATTGAAAGTAATTCCCTATTCCAAAACCAGTGTGACAACATGTTCTCAATTACTGCATAAAAGTTCAGTAAAATGTTGTGTGGCTGTATTATATGCAATAAGTATCAGTTACTGCAGTTTTATTTAATTGCTCTTGACTTAACACTGATAAGGTGCTGTTTTTTAAAGATATTAAAAATAAGCACAATTTCCTCTAAAATATTGATTAACAAGTCATTTGAAATGGGATTATGGGTGGAAGTGACTGTGGTTGTTGTTTGTAGCCTGAAGGTGTGATGTGACTTTCACATTGTGTACAGGTGTTGGAAATGCCACTGCCTGTGTCCTGCATGAAGTCATCTATGTAACTGGAGGTCACTATGGGTACAGGGGAAGCTGCACCTATGATAAAATCCAGAGATACCATTCAGGTAGCAATGTGTGGAGCATAGTCACCACAAGTCCACATCCAGGTAAATAATATTTTCTGTAATGAGCGTAGAGCTTGATTTGATTACTTGTATCTAGGAGTCTTTAAGCCGGCTTAAGAGTTTCTGTCGTGTTCCTAATAAAAGGTGCAATACCTGTAGGGCAGCAAGGGCCAGAGAGGGATCTTCTCCCATTTCCAGTCTGAGAGGGGAAGGAAAAACTGTCTTCAAGCATCTATGCTATAGAAGTCACTATCTAAATATTAAACTAAGGACTGGTGGCATTCTGTTACATAATAGTAAACTAACTTCTACAAAATCTCTTTATTTATAGGTATTTGGCAGAAATAATTTGTATGAATTTTAAAAGGGTTTTATCTATGTTCTACATTTGGTAATAGTAAGTTTTTAAAGCTGTTCTCACTAAGTTCTGGTGCTCGCATCTTTTATCTTCTGTAATGCCTTGAGCTTGCTTTCACCATATGTAGCAGAAAGTCCTGAGGTGTCTCCTAAGTTCCTTGAAGAACCTCAGCTGCCATCAGTGATGCCCAATATTTGTCATGCAGTTGCAGTTGAAGTTAACATTATCATGCTGAGTTGAACTGTGTTCCTTTCTTCCCAAAGAATATGGATTGTGTTCAATTACATTACAAAACAAGATCTATTTTGTGGGTGGACAGACCACGATCACAGACTGCTATGACCCAGAGCAAAACGAGTGGAAGCAGATGGCTCATATGATGGAGAGAAGGATGGAGTGTGGTGCAGTGGTTATGAACGGATGCATCTATGTAACAGGAGGATATTCCTATTCAAAAGGGACATATCTGCAGAGTATTGAGAAATACAACCCTGAGCTGAACAAATGGGAAGCGGTAGGCAATCTTCCCAGCGCTATGCGGTCACATGGCTGTGTCTGTGTGTATAATGTGTAAACATCTAATTTTCATATTGCTGATAGAGAAGATGGCCCATTCAGTATTCATGATACTGATTACCTCATGAATGAGATGTGTAATACAATCTCTTCACACACATCATAAGAAGTAGGTATAGTCTGTCTTTATTTCAAACAATTCAGAATTACAAATGTGGTATATTTTTCCCTATTTCATCAGTCCAGTCATTGTCTGTCATGAAACAGATCTGTTTTCACTAACCCTGAGGTGGAACTATGATGTAGTGCTGAGTATGGCCAAACAAAATACTCTGCATTTCTATGGACTACTGAGCTTAAGATCAAGTCTTTTATACTCCAAGTGTTACACCACCCACAAGTCTTTCTCTGTTTGCAGACAGCAGGTCCAGCAGCACGTCTTCCTTAGTTGGCTCCATCACAAGCTGTGTCAGGAATTTATCCTCCACATACTCTAGGAACCTCCAGGAAAGCTCCCTCTCTGCTGTACTGTATTTCCAGCAGACATCAGGGACATTGAATATTGTATCTATCTTTTCATCCTGGTTGGGTAGTCTATAACAGATTCCCACCATGGTATCTGTTTTCCTGGCCTTCCCCCCCGATTCTTACCCATAAACACTTGAGTCTTTCATCACCATCATTAAGCTTGAGACAATCAAAACACTCCCTGACATACAGAGCCACCCCGCTGTCTCTCCTTCCTTCTGAAGAGTTTGTAGCTATTGATAGTGGCACTCCAGTTGTGTGAAACTTCTCACCATATTTCTGTGATGGCCACTATATCATAGTTTTCCTGTTGCACAACGGCTTCCAGCTTCTCCCGTTTGTTTCCCATACTGTATGCATTAGTGTGAATACACTTCAGTTGAGCTAATAGTCCTGGTACCTTTTTGCAAGGAGAAGTCGTAATTCCTACTTGACTGTTTTCAGGTGCTCCCATGGTTGCTAACCCACCAATAACCCTTGACTCTTTGCTGCATGTGGGTCTCCATTCCCTACCTCCACTTTACATGTTGGACTGAAAGACCTTGCTAGTACACCATTGTTCAAACATTGGTGTGCTGCTCTTGGACTTATTTCCAGTAAGCCTGATTCTGTGCCTTTCCCCCTTCACATCTAGTTTAAAGCTCTTTCAATGAGCCCTGCAAGCACCTGTGCTAAGAGCCTTATCCTCCTTGTAACAGGTGTATCCTGTCTGTTGCCAGCACACCTAGCATCCTGTAAATCAACACACCAGGCTCAGAGCCAGGCATTGATCTGCTGGCTCTTTCTGTTTATTGTCTCATCACTCCCCACAACTGGAGATAGAGAACACTACTTGTGTCCCCTATTGCTTACTAGTTGTTCCAGCACCCTGAAGTGGCACTTTATTGCCCTTGGATTTCTTGTTACTTCATCACTGCCTACCAGAAAGATCAGCAGTGAATAGTAACCTGAGGGCTGTACTAGGGAAGGAATCTTTCTTCTTATATTGTTAATACAGGCCCCAGGGAAGTAGCAGACTTCCCTAAGAAATGGGTCTGGTCTGCATATCGGGCTTTCTGCTCCCTTCAGATATTGGTCACCCATGACAATGACCCATCTTTTATTCTTTACTGAAGAGCTTTTGATGCAGAGTGTAGACTGACTAAACCTTGGCAACACCTCCAAGCTGGGTGAACCGTTGTCTTTGTTATTGTTTAATCCTGTTTGCAGAGGAGAAAGAAATGCCTTGGGGAGCAGAGAGGCTCTTCCAGCCCACATTGGTTCCTCAGTCCAGCTTATAAAATGGCTGCAGGAACAGCTGTTAGGCATTGGCATGAAAGGCATAGACAACACAGGGCTGCTTTGGGTGTGGTGGGAACTTTATACACCAGTACTGCCTCCTAAAATGAAGTTTTAGGTTTGACTTATCAGATACGATGAAAAGAGCTTTCCAAGCAGGTAAGCCCTGAGTTTATAATATTACTTTTTCTTGATCATAAGCATTTTCAACACTTTTACATTGTTACGCTATTTCTTTCACATTGTTATGCTATTTCTCACTTGCATTTGACTGCCAGTAGCAGGTTGCACTCAACTCTCATCTTTGGTGTGAAGTTCTGTGGTGCATATATATAATTTTTGTTTTGATGTCGTCTTGTGTCTGCTTACCATGTCAGAAGTGTGTGGATTCAGTATTTTGCTTCATTACCCATCCCAGTGGAAGCTATTTAAGGATCCAGTGTAATTTGTTTAAAAACTCTAAATTGTAAAGAAGTATGGGGAGTTGAATTCTGATGCTGTTTGAAGTGCTTGGGCTGGGCAGCTGAAAAAAGTAAACAAAGTGACTTTGTTTCTTCTGGAAATCTCCACAGCTGGGAATTGTTCAAAGGCAGGTGGAAATTTTAAGGACAACATTTTAAGAACATGAAGTTCAGTTTTGTATTGAACAAAACCACAGCAAACTCAAAATATGTAATTTTTCAGTGCAGAATATGTGCTTCATGTTTGTTGAAAGACATGTGCATGGAACACCTGCTTGTGGCTGGTCCCAAAGTTCAGTTTGGCCTGTGTCCTGTCACTAACAGTAAAGTCAGTGACAAGATGTAAAAACAAGGCAAGGACTAACAAAACCTCCCAGCATTCGCTTATCTGCTGCTTCTAAACTAGGTGCTTCATATTGGTGAAGGACAGCACTGTTCAAGAGTTGGCACACAGGCACTGGAAACCAGAGTCTGCTTTCTCCCTCTGGGCACCCTACAGGCAGCTCTGCACAGCCTCAGCCTACTGTGAAGTGAAAAAAGAAACTTTACTTGCCAGAGGAGCCATGTGCTCATCTGGTGTAAACAAAAGCCAGTGGGGTCACTGCCTAGGGCTTCAGGTAAATAAGTTCTATGTGTCACAAACTTCTGAATGCATTAGAATAAACAGTGCATGGAAGTTCATACTTGTGGTTAAATTTTAACTGGTGCTATTTTTTACAGTAACCTAGCATGCCCTTTTAAATTAGCTCATATCTGTAGCACTTCCCAAGAAAGCATGTAGCAATCAGGTCTTGAGTACAGGCAGGAACATGAATTTAGTGAAAGCAGGACTCGCAGTTCTGTAACCTGCGGGTTCTGTGACAGCAGAAATCTCAGTGCAGGGCATCTGGTAGGCACTTGCGTGGTATGTTTGTAAGTAACAGTGGTTGAATGTGAACACTGAATTGTTGTGCTATCAGGCCTGTATTATGCTACATATTTTTGTTTCATTTGTGAACTAGAAAATTAACTAATAGGGAAGTCGAATGAATTAGTTGTCCTATTTATTAAACATTTTACTTGTATGATCGCCATGTTTGTAGTGCTATAGATGTCCATAACACATCTATGGTACTTAAGTGAACGTCTGCAATAGTAAATAAATGTAAGTATGGTTATCGGTGTACAAATAGGATCTTTTCGGTTACTTCTTACGTTAACTGCAAAGGTACGCGACCAATTCCCTGCACGCTCGGGTCGATCCCCGGGGCATGCGCTATGGCCACGTGAGCCCCTCCCCCTGCTTCTTGATCCTTCCCTCTTGTGAAGAACAAACGGGAACGTTTCCCTGCTTCTCGTGCTCTGTTTCGCAAATCACTCGGGGCGCAGCAGCTCTTCTGTCCGCGCCGAGGAGTGGCTGCTGTGGCGGGACTGCGGGCGCCGCGGGGCGAGCTGCTTGGGGTGGAGCAGGGGCCTCCCAGGTAGGGCTGGGACCCAGAACTACCCGCTGCACTGCAGCCTCCCAGGTAGCGGCCGGGTACACGCAAACATAGCAGATTCCTGCCGCACCAGCTGCAGCGCTACCAACACCCCGCCCCGGAAGCGGCCCCTACTTGAGGGGCGGGCGGCCGCAGGGCCTGCTGGGTCGCGCGGCGCCGACTGCGGCCTTTAAGGCGGCGGAGCTGGAGCCGCGTGTAAGCTGTTTCGTAGAGCAGCAGCAGGTTTGTGCTCGGGCGGCTGCCCGCCCGCTCCTGTGGGATGGTGGTACTCGGGTGCACTATGCTTCGTAAGGTCAGCCTTTCGGAGAACTGACGAGCTGGGCTGTGGCAAGGTGGGCTCTGGAGTGGCTGGCGCGGCCCGGTGGAGCGAGCAGTGCTCGGGCCGAGGGGAGGAGAAAGAGTGGCTGGAGAGGGGGATAGCATGTGCTCGATCTCCTGCCCCAGCTCGGGCAGAAGCGCGGCGTGGGGCCCAGACGCGCCCAGTGGGCGCTGGGTGGTTGCTTACCAGAAGCCTCTCATGCGGCGTTAGGATGTGTGCGTTTCACCGCTGTGTGTATCGCTGCGGATCGAGGCACGCTGGCGGCACTGCTCCGGTACATGCGGTAGCAGCGCGGCTACCGTCAGGCCTGCCTCGCTGCAGGTGAACGGCCTAAGGCTGCCCATGCCCGTGGGATTCGGAACCCGGCCCCACGGCAGCGCGGGCGGACTGAGGTCTGCGCGGTGGGAATCTTGGACATGGGTCTTGTGGGTGTCTGAAGAGGGCTGTGTGGTGACTGTAGTAGTATAAAAGTGGCATGGGACAAATTGCTGATCTAGCATAGACATGTAAGGTTCGGGAGCCAATGTTTTTTATAATTTACTTACTGTAAGAAATTCTTTATTGCACTGATTCTACTCAAAACCAAGCATCTGCGACAATGAATTGTGGCAGTTAGTCCTTGACTTAAATAAAAAAATGTATTTTAATACAAGAATCTGGTCAGGTCCAGATTTCCTACACATGGGTTCTTGATCAACATACTGTATGAATGACAGTTCCATGTTATTTTATGGGGGAAACTTTTTTTAGCCTTTCATGCTATTACAGCAATAGAATAAAAGTTAATCTTTTCACTAAGCTTTATCCAGACCTTGAAACTAAATGATAAGATGGAAACCCATTTTGAGAGATCTTTTGGGATTATGTAGCTAATAGAGAGTGGAATCAAATTGGTCTAGCTAAAGGGCTTAACTTGTAATTTAAATCTCATGCCAGCTTGCATTATTTTAACATGGGTTTTTTTGAGTGATACCAATACCTCTGGCACACAGAAGGCACACTGACTTCAGTGTGGTCTAATAAAAAAGCACTTGTAATAAAACCTTATGTAGGATTTTGCATGCTGTTCAGACTGTGATTGTTCTTAAGTTAAGCTTTTTATCAGTCTTCATTGCTGCGCAACTGAAAGCTATTGATCTGGAAGTTGGATCCAGAAGACTAATACAATAGGTTAGAGCTTGATCAGTGTCTGAACTGAATTCCACATGGGGCAATCTTAAGTCAAAGTTTTCCTTTCAGATTGTTATTTGCAGCTCAGTGATTTTTTTTTTTTTAATTTTCCAGGTGTAAGACTTAATCTGGAGGACTTGTCTTAGGTCTTGCATTGTTTTTTCATCTCTTCCTAGCAGTGTACTTGAGATCAGCTGACCAACTGGAAAGTGGTGAGGGACAATTCCTCTATCCAGCTCAATCTGTATTTCAGTGGGCACCAGCAGATTGTCTCAGTTCTTGAGTTCTATAACATATTGTTAATGCATTTTTTTCTTAATGGGATGCATGACTAAAAGCCAAGTTAAGGTTTTTTTTCCCCTCAGAATATACAAGAGAGCAAAATGTTCTCTTAGAAAATTAGTATGTCTTCCTAAACAGTAATTGAGCTGTACTGGAAAAGCACCCATAAGAAAATGGGGTGTTTTAAAAAAAAAAAAAAAACAAAAAAAACCCACACTTAAACATGTTGCATAGTTTAAAAAAAAAGTCTGCCATACCTGGAGAAGAGACTGTAGTGTGAGTTACATCACCCAATTATGATTCAAGATACAAAGATTCATGTAGTTGATTAAAAGGTTGCTATTCAGTCCTTAAGGATTACTCTTTACAGTCTATTTTAAGAGCAGCTAGGTAGATGCTTTCTTAAATAGACAGATGCTTGATTAACTTTCTGACCAGTAGCTGCTTTTTTACCAACCTCCCAGTGCATGTGGTAACTGTATTGGATGTACTGAGATTATATGCTTAATGCCAGCTAAGGGAAGAAGTTACTTTCAAGTTAAAACATTTACCCCTTATCAAAGATGCTTGAGTCTGTAATCAGGCACAACTGCAATGAAGACAAGTTTGTGAAGGAGAGGACTTGACATTTTTAGGATGTTATCAGTAAATGCAAATATTTTAATTCCTTCCACCAGTAGGTTCCTTAAACTTTCAAAGATTACTTAGGCAGAAACTTCAGAAATGTTTCCAATTATACTGATTCAGGAATACTAAACAATTTTTGTTATTGATGTTTGCCTAGTGATGAGAAATTGGATTTGACTTCAAGAACAAATGTTGTTAGCTCTCAGTTTTGTTGCTGTTAGGTTCAAGCTGAAAATGTATGCCTAGGAAAAGGTAAATAAACAATAGCACTGTAAAGTGCCAGGATTTTTAACTTAGCTTGAATGTGGCATCCCAAGTACTGCCTTAACAACCAAAGTATCTTACTTGAGGTTATGCTCATGTTTAAAGTTAGCTTACAAGCATAAACATACAGCTAAAAAAATTGTTTATCTTGTTTAGATGAGGATGCAGAAATTGCCACTCAATACTTAGTGCCTTTGCTGTATATTGTCTTCAACACAGCTGGTGAAAATGGCTGAAAATGGAGATGGTGAAAACATGTCTATTTTGGAAAGCAAAATCTGTCAGCAGATTGAGGTAAGTTCAATTTTTAGTTTGGGATCTGGACTGAGATGTAGTTTTGGAGATATTAATTGCTAGGGATTTGGCTAAAGGGAAATTAACTTCATAGGGAGTTAAGACTTCATCTTTCTTCAAAAAATGTTGGAAGTTATACTTGTGTAGAGTTGCCTGTAGGATCACCATTTAACCTATGCCAATAGGAAGATGCATTTTAATACTGTGTCACTTAAGATTTTCTGGGAAGAAAATCCTCCTAATTGAGAATCTGTGCTGGTCAAAATACTAACACTAACAAAATTGCACAACTTGCTATTAGGATTTACTTCTTTGTAATTTATTGCTACAAATTGTAACTAAATTTATATGCCTACTTTAGATTAACTATTTCTCACTTTGGAGGGTTGCCTTACAACAGAAAACTGAGCACATGACTTATAAGTAACATCTAGAACAAACCAATTTTTCTGAAGGACGAAAATACAGCTGCATGTGAATACCCCCATTAGCATATAGATCTGTAGTCATTGGTTTATGGAAAAAAAAAAAACCAACCAAACAAAAGAGATCCAGAGATTGAGGTAAAAATAGCTGACAAAGCTAGACTTGTGATGTGATTTTTGAGGTCTGCTAAAGAGAGTGGTATTGTAAAACCTGCACTGACTTCTTAAAGTACAATGATACTGGTAGAAATGTTTGAACTTACCCTATGGCTTTAAGTATTTGACCCTAATTAAATGACTGCTAGTAAGCAAAAGAATCTGATTAACTTGTTTTGTACTCAACTAAAAAATTTGTCAACTATGTAACAGTTGACATGCTGGATGTGTTCAAAATGAGAACATGGTAAATTAAAATAAAACCAATTTTTGTATCTTGCAGTATTTTCTTGAATGAGACCTAGAAACTCTAGTCTACATGTACGATTTCTCAATGTGGCATACACAGTATTCTTGCTTATGCGTTCCTTAAATAAGGACTAAACCTTGACTCTGCTGGGTGACAAATTTGATTCTGCAGAGCTTGATGAGGTTAATGTTAACAGAATAGGGTTCCTGTCTTTCCTAAACAAAACTGCAGTCTACCTTTGCCTCATTAGTCCCATTTTATGAAGCATTGGGGTTTTTTTTAAAGCTTACATGTTACTTTTTCAAAAAGTACCATGTTAAGCAGGAAGTAACAATTTCAGGATTTCTCATAATTCAGATTAATGAATTCTTGTGTCTCAGTTCACTGCAGTAAGTTGTCAGATGAAAATAAGTTTCTAAGACTAAACGTTCTTTTTGTCCCCTCTCCATCTTTTGCAGTACTATTTTGGCAATCACAATCTACCAAGAGACAAGTTCTTAAAGGAACAGATCAAACTAGACGATGGCTGGGTGCCTTTAGAAGTAATGATCAAATTCAACAGGTAAACCAAAGTACAACTAACCTGGATGGAAGGCCAACTTTGAGCTACTTACCTCTGTTTTGGAAGAGAGGTCTCTAGTCTGCATGTGTTTTTAATAACCTGTGTCTGATTACTCAATAGGTTAAGTCGTCTTTCAACAGATTTTAGTGTTATTGTAGAAGCACTAAGAAAATCCAAGACTGGTCTAATGGAAATAAATGAAGATAAAACTAAAATCAGAAGATCTCCAAACAAACCCCTTCCTGAATTAAATGATCAATATAAAGCTGCAGTTAAAAACAGATCTGTATATATTGTAAGTAAACGTCTTCCTTTGCTCTGTGTTGTTCTGCATGACTTTGAAAACCATTTAAGTAAAGCTTGAATTAACTCAGGTTAGATAGGCTGTAATTTTTGGCTGTCAGATTGCTGTATATAATTGAAGGTTATTGCAATCTTGCAGAAAGGCTTTCCACTAGATGCAACTCTAGATGATATCAAGGAATGGCTTGAAGATAAAGGGCCAGTTGAAAACATTCAAATGAGGAGAACGTTGCAGAGAACATTTAAGGTAGGTCTTGTGATGAATACTTAGTCGTGGGGCATGCATCTTCCCTGGACAGCATTTTAACAACTTACTCTAACACTGAATGTCTCTTATAATTAAACAGGGCTCAATATTTGCGGTTTTTGATAGTGTTGAATCTGCTAAGAAGTTCACAGAGATCCCAAACCAAAAGTACAAAGACACGGAGCTGATAGTACTTTTCAAGTAAGTCCACTTTGCTGATCCGTGAACTAATAATGGTCAAGAGTGGATTTAGGTGAGAACCTGGCTTGACCGGAGAAGTTTCTACACTGTTGTTAATTGATATCTGTACATTTTGAGACTAACATCTCAACTGTTTCTTAGCTACCACTGTATTAGGAAGGAAATATAATGAAATACTTCAAGTAGCAGTAATTTTCATTCTGTTGAAGGGAGGAGTATTGTACAAAGAAGAACGAAGAAAGGAAACAAAACAAAGTAGAAGCTAAAGCAAGAGCTAAACAGTAAGTCATTATCAACTGAAGTGCCTGGCTTTGCTCACCTGACTGCACTTGAATCAACTTTGAACTAATTTAAATTTTCCACAGGGAGAAAGAAGAAAAAGAGAAACAAGCAGCAGATGCTGAAATGGTATGGATTTCTTAAATCTCTACACCTGAAAACTATACAATACTTGCTTCTGTGTGGATTTTTAGTCCACATATAGCAAACATGCTTCTGCAACTACATTTTGTAAAGCTAACTCAGTATGTGTTTGAAATTCTGTAATACAGAACACTCCCTAGAAAGTCACTTTAGCATTTCCTCCTGACTTACAGTAAGATTTAGTTTTTTTTAACATAAGATTTATGACAAAACTAATTTTGTTTAAAGGACAGTATCTTGATTTTAAATTACTAGGCATGTTTACCTGTTCAGAAGTGATCTTAAATGCACCGTTGATGCAATCATTCTTCTGTGGTATTTGAAGGATCCAATAAGGATTAAATCAGTATTGCGTATTTCAACCTGACACATCAGCCTTCAGAAAACCTGTGTACCATTTGGAGTGTAACTCCTCTAGGGGAAAGGAGTCCTAAATGAATGTATCAAAGTAAGGAAAGAAAATTTTAAAATAAACACACACCATCCAAGACTTTGAACATCAGCATAAATAAGCTATGTAGCAACACTTCTTGGGTTACTGGTGGTGCTAAGGGAGTGACTTACTTATCACTACCGTGTTTTAATAGTATTAGGATTGAGTGAAAAAAATATTTTTGACTCTTCAACAAAAATGTGGTATTTTAAAATTTAATTTAGAAGTCTCTGGAAGAAAAGACAGGATGTCTTTTGAAGTTTTCTGGTAATTTGGATGACCAAACATGCAGAGAAGATCTCCATGATGTATTTTCTGATCACGGAGAAATCAGATGGATACACTTTGTCAGAGGTGCAAAGGAGGTCAGTACAATCTTGGATAAGGAATTAAGATCTCTGTATGTGCAACTGAATGATTAAATGCTTGTTCTCTTGTATAATCGTGTGAGAAACTATTTGGTTTGTGGAATTGCAGAATGTTTATATAATTATATTATTCCTCTAAAAAAAAAAAAAAAACTCAGACAAAGGTTCAAGCTTTTCCGGTTGTTCAGTTTAAAACTAGGACTTGAGAATATTTGTTAGGACACTCTGAGGATTTCACTTCAATCCAGATTTTTTTTTTTTTTTTTTTACATCATGCAAGAGTAATGAACTTATTTATTGAGGTACCTAACAGCGTATGTTATTCATCATTCCAGCTGAATGTTTTTGAGTGGCATCTGCATTTGAATCTCACTACTTCTTTTTAAGGGAATTATCCTATTTAAGGATATTGCTAAAGAAGCTCTGGAAAAAGCCAAAGCAGCACATAATGGAAGCTTACAGCTTCGGAACAAGGATGTTACATGGGAAGTGCTAGAAGGAGACGCAGAGAAAGAAGCTCTGAAAAAAATCCTGGAAGATCAGCAAGAATTACTGAAACAGAAATCAAAAGGTCATCCTTTTATTGGTTCAAGCATTTATAATGCTCCTTAAGTAGCACTGTGTTAAAGTAACTAAATAGTAAATACATACTAAATGCTGACTAACTATAAAGCATTCTTAACTTGCCAATTGGAAGGCAAAATTCCTGACATGTCATATCCCCACAGGTCGCAAAATTAAAGGAAAAGGAAGAGGGGGAAAGAATCCTCAAGGTGCACAGAAAGGGAAAGTACAGTTTCAGGGCAAGAAAATAAAGTTTGAGAATGAAGAAGAAGGTGGTGAAGACGATACTAAAACAGGTAAGTCATTCTGTGCAGTGGACATAGCTTCTTTAGCTACTTTCTAGAAAAGTACCCATGAACTGTTTATTACAATGTTTGAGATTTGGCACTATATTGTAGTATTTCTGTCCTCTCTCAGTGTTGGTAATTTTAAGGTTCTTCTGCTTGATTCCTTACAGAACTGTCCAAAAAAGTATATTCAAGTAATTGCTAGATAGCTAAGGCTGTACCACAGCGCTGTTCAAAGCATTCTGCATTGAAAGATGGTGGCTGTCAGCAACATTACACAACTGTGTAGACTCAGTTTGTTGGGTGGTCAGTTTATTTTTTCCCTTTCAGATATGAGAGAACTAACAGTTTTGCTTATTGGTATTTAGCTTAGAGAAGATACTTCTATTCATTAGATACAGTGCATGCTTAAAGAGAACTTGGTGCAACTACTTGTGGTAGACTGCATTCCTTTATTTTCTTACCTGCCTTCTCACTGTAAAGTTATGTAGGGAAAGAAGCTCTTCAAAGTTTGTGTTTTATAACCTCTAAAAGCTTTAAGTCACAGTACTAAGTCCTTTAGAAATACCTTTAGATAAACTAGGACTCCTTCTTGTTTATTTGTGTGTATTGTTTATTTTTGGTTTTGGGGTGTGTGTGTTTTGTGTTTTTATTATCTATTCCTGCCCCTTGAATGTCAGGTAAAACTGAAATGCTTTCCTTTACCATAAATGATCGTATGTTCAATCTTGCAGAAGCAGCAAGTCCTAAGAAGAGACCACTAGAGGAAACAGAAAAAGAAGAACCCGCTTCAAAACAAGCGAAAACAGAAAACGGAGACGGGGATCAGTAACACTGAAATAAAAGAAGTGGGTTTATTGTTCCATTTTCAATAGGTTTTAAAGACATGCCTCAGTTCAGGAGTTTCTTGGCAGAAAATCTAATGAAATCCACTTCAATGTCAACCTACAATGAAAGGAAAGTTTCATTTTGAGTTACAGCTGTTTTTCTTTTTTAAAGCATGCTTATTCTTAACATGCCCCCTTGGAAAACTTTTTTATATTTATAGTTTGGTTTCCACTGTCAGATTCTCTCAACTTCTCTGCCATCTCTTTAAAATGTAAAACTTTGGAATCTTACGGTTACATTAAATAGCAGCTCCCAATAAATACAGAACTTAAAACTGCTTACTACTGAGCCTGGATGTTAATGTAGTATAAAGCTGTGACTCTGAAGCAGCAAAACCAAAGGACACACCTGCATCATTCAAGTCACCAAGAGAACAGGTACAGCTAAATAAAACTTCTTTGCTACTCAACATATTTTAACAATCTTGACATTTTTGCTTGGTCTACTCCAAGACTCTCTACTTCCTCTACGTAACAAGGATACGTGTTCTCTGGCCAGCATTCAGCACCTAGGAACTTGCCTGTTGGCTGAAGTTCCATACTCCAGCATCTTGACTACATCTTCACATCCTCCCTTGTTGAAATCAAATGCACAGCTTCCTCCTGCTTCCCTCTTGGATAGTTCTGTGAGGGATTTCCCTGACTGTAGATATTAGCAGTACAGAGCACAGAACACTGAAATAATCCTACAGCTGTAAAATTCTTGTTATTCTGGCCTTTGTTACTTAACATGCTCCAAGTTCCAGATGCAGATAGGGTCAAGCAAATAACAATTAAAACTTGAGTTAAGGAGACTACCCTTGGCTCTTTCACATGTAGTTGCAGTGCTGGCTTTAATCTGTTCATAGCTTTGACTTGCATTAAGATGTTTCTTTTCCCCGTTCAAATACAAAACATAACAGCAATGGAACTTGATGTCATTGTAATGAACTTCTCTCAAGTGCTGTGAGCATTCCTCATGCAGTTACATATGGCCCTAAAATTTAAATTTTATTAAGTGGAATTTATTTCCTACCTAGTATAAGATAGAGCATTTTTTCATACTTACTGATTTCCTCTTATGGAACTTGTATGATGCTGGTAGGTCATATTTAAGTTCTGTGAATTATACAAAGAACACTAGTTACATAACAGTGCTTCTTAGTTAATTTACTTGCAGCCTACACTCATGCTCTTCTATTTCTTTCATTGCTTACCACTGTTGCCCTCGGACTAGATACTTGTTTTGGCCTCTGGACTATATTATGACTGAACAGTTAAGCTGATCACATCAGACAGTAAGTGGATGGCAAAAATGCAGTTGTGTTTAACGTACTTCTGCATCTTCCATGTGTCCAGCTGTATGACTATACAACATGCAGCTGGTGATACTTATCAGCTGGTAGACGGAAGATACTAGAACTGTCAGAAAACTAATTACATGACTATAAGGACAGGATGCTTTTTTGTGTGAGAAGTGGCCTGCAGTTCGTTTTTGTTATTCAGCAACCTTCCTAGTCCTTTTGAAGGAGGAAGGTAGGTAACTCCTGCTTGAGACAAAAATACAAATTCTACACAGAATATGTATTTCTCAGAGCTTTATCAACTGTCTGCTTGTATTCTAGCCTGCTAGTAAGGTATTAAAAAGGGGAAGAAGGGTGGCTGCTTAAAAAAACGTTACTTTCAGTGTTACATCATACTCAAGTCTACCTCGGTGTTAAGACTGGCTAGTAGTGTTCCAGGTGTTAGCCCCCCGCAGAATGTGGGGGATTTTTTAACTACAAATCAATCTTACCTGCTATGACTTCCATCTTCACTTCCCATTCATCTGCTTTCTTCTGAATGTGCTACAATATTAAGTAGATCCTGGTAAATTTCAAAGTTTGTTCTCTACTATCATAAACATATACATAGATGTTTCTTTTTCAAGCTGAACCATTAGAGCATGTATTTATCTTAATGCAAGTGAGAGTAGTTACTTGACACCATTAGTATTTACCTAAAACAAGTTTCATACCCCATAGAGATACAAATAAATCATGAAGCTATAGACAACATCATTAATAAGCACTAGACTGGACTGCCTAGGGAGGTGGTGGAGTCACCATCACTGGAGGTCTGTAAGAAATGACTGCATGTGGCACTTGGTGGCATGGTTTAGCTGATGTCATGCGTTAGGTCATAGGCTGGACTCGATCTCAGAGGTCTTTTCCAGCCTCAATGATTCTGTGATTAAATGCTATGTCATTACCTGATTCATGCTGACCCTACTAAAAGGAAAGACTTGCCTGACGTGTTGAAGTCTTGTGAAGGGAATATACAGCTGTTTTTGCCATTTGTAATGCAGTTTTCAGAAATATCATATCCATCCCTAAAAGAATAACAGAAATGCAAGCTTACACTAGAGAATGTAAAGTTCTGCTTCATGCTTCAGTTTTTCTAGAATAATAGCTATTTGAGAAACAGCACTGAATACATTAAGGTACAGAAAGTATTTCTACAAGTTACACAACTGCTTTTAGCAAAAAAGAAAGATGATAAGAAATAGCTAGTGTCATTTATTTCAAACCCAGCAAGTGTTAGTTACAATGCTGAAGTTGTTAATTTGTACTTAGGAAATGGATTCCAGTAATGGTAACTGATAGGATACTGGCAGGTAATTACAGTACAGAAGGGAGATGTTTCATTAAACGTGTTTCCATTGCTATTTCATTCCTAGCAATTTCTGACTTTCAGAATTACCAACCTTTATTGTGCTTGGTACCAAAGGGAGGGTTCATAATAACTGTGTCAAAAGTCTCTGACATGCTGTCAGATAAAGAACACACATCACACTGAACCATGTTGATATTTGTGAGCTCAAAGTCTTCAACATTGTTATTAAATACTTCCAGTGCATCTGCATCTATGTCAAATCCCACACACAATCTATATTAAAAAAAAAAAAGTGCCATGTATTAGTCTCCTTCAAAATAAAATGGTATTTAAATTCCATAGTAAAGGTTTAAATTGTATCTGTGTATGTAACTTGTTTTATCTAGGAAATACACAAACATACCTTATAAATTCAGAGCTGATAAAAACGCAGGTAGCTCTGTTGCCCTTCTCCAAATATCCTTTTAAAGTTTGCGAAGGGGGTTTCCTTTATTCATGGAATGTTTCAGGAGAAAGGAAACACTGCAACTTCCAGATTCATGGCAACTGTTGATCCCTTCTGTTATTTCATAGTTACCACAGTATCAGAGGTTGGAAGGGACCTTAAGAGATCATCAGGTCCAACCCCCCTGCCAGAGCAGGATCACTTAGGATAGTCCACACAGAAACACATCCAGGTGGGTTTTGAAAGTCTCTAGAGGAGACTCCACAACCCCCCTGGGCAGCCTGTTCCAATGCTCTGTCACTCTCACTGTAAAGAAGTTTCTCCTCATATTGCGGTGAAATCTTCAAGGTTGAACCCATTGTTCCTTGTCTTACCACAGTGAACCACCAAAAAGAGCCTGGCCCCCTCCACTTGACACCCACCCCTCAGATATTTATACACATTGATGAGATTCCCTCTTAGTCTTCTCAAGATTAAATAGCCCCAGGGATCTCAGTCTCTCTTCATAGAGGAGATGCTCAAGTCCCCTAATCATCCTCCTGGCTCTCTGCTGGGATTCTCTCCAGCAGTTCTCTCTTTCTTGAACTGGGGAGCCCAAAACTGGACACGGTATTGCAGGTGTGGTCTCACCAGGGCAGAGTGGAACTTCCCTAGACCTGCTGGACACACCTTTCTTGATGCATCCCAGGATCCCATTGGCTCTTTTGGCCACAAGAGAACATTGTTCCATGGAGATCTTGCTGTCCACCAGCACTCCAAGGTCTTTCTCTGTGGAACTGCTTTCCAGCAGGGCAGACCCTAACCTGTACTGGTGCCTGTTGTTATTTCTTCCCAGATGTAGGACCCTGCACTTGTCCTTATTAAGCTTCATGAGGTTTGCCTCTACCCAGCTCTCCAGCCTGTCCAGGTCACGTTGGATGGCTGCACAGCCTGATGGGGTGTGAGCCAACCCTCCCAGTTTTGTATCATCAGCAAACTTGCTGAGGGTACTCTCAATCCTCTCATCTAGGTCGTTGATAAAGGTATTGAACAAAACTGGACCCAGTACCGATCCCTGAGGGACACCACTTGCCACAGATCTCCAAGTTAACTCTGTGCCACTGATGATGACCCTCTGAACTCTGTTGTGGAGCATCAATCAATCCACCTCAGTGACCAGCCACCTATGCCACATCTCCTGAGCTTTTCTATGAGGATGTTATGGGAGACAGTATCAAAAGCTTTACTGAAGTCAAGATGTATGACATCCACTGCTCTTCCCTCATCTGCCCACTTGGTCATAACTTCATAGAAGACTATCAGATTAGTTAGACAGGACCTCCCCTTGGTAAAGCCATGTTGACTACTCCTGACAACCTTCTTGTCTTCCATGTGGTTAGAGATGACCTCCAGGATGAGCTGCTCCATCATCTTTTCAGGGATGGAGGTGGGGCTGACTGGCCTGTAGTTGCCTGGGTCCTCCTTCTTGCTTTTTTTGAAGACTGGAGTGACATTTGCTTTCTTCCAGTTGTCAGGCACCTCTCCTGTTCTCCAGGACTTTTCAAAGATGACAGAGCGAGGTTCAGCAACAGTATCAGCCAGCTCTCTCAGCACTCATGGATGCATCCCATCAGAGCCCATGGATTTGTGTGTCTTGAGATGGTATAAGAGATCTCTAACCCTGTCCTGACTGACCAGCAGAATGTCCACATCTTTCCAGTTCTGCTCCCTTGCTTCTAGAGACTGAGGTTCCTGAGGGCTGGTCTTAGGAGTGAAGACTGAATGGTTATTGGCTGACTAAACATATTAAATAGCCTCATTATGCACCAAATATCTAAAATCGATTTAGTTCAGCGCTACTATGTTCTCATCTTATTTTCTGCTCTTCTACAGAAGAAAAGTCTACAACTTGGTATCATATACTTACCCAGCTCCTAATATTGCGCTTCCAATGCTGAGTATGCCACAACCACATCCTAAATCTGCAATTGTTTTGTTTTCAATATCATCAAAAGTATTGTGAATTGTATAAAGCATACATGCTGGGGGGGGAGAAAGAACAACACAGGTCAATAATATGAAATATGCATCTGAATTAAGAAAAGTTACTTCTGCTTTCAGAAAACTCTGAAGCTGATGTTCTCACTGCCTGTAATTCTCTTTTTCATTGTATGTGAAAACAAGTCAAAAACATTTTGACAAGTTTCAGAACTCTGATCTTTGGCGAAGAGATTGCACATATAGCTACGAGTATTGTTTGTGGAAAAAGCATGCCTTTGTTTTGGTACAAAATAGGACATAAAATATCGGAAAAAAAAACAACAAATGACCAAACAATTAAGGTATGGGTGAGTTTCCATATATATACGTCTATTTTTTGTGTGTCATGAAATAAGTCTGTTTCAGATTTCTCATTTACAGGTCAAGATGTTTTGCAATGTTATCTTTTAAATCAATTTACTTGACTTCTGGATTGTACATTAACAGCATACTTCTAATGAAAAGAAGTTAACAAAACGTTAAAAAATATTACATTTCTGCTGGATACAATTTCTGAACCACTTTTAATATATAGTTTTTTTAAATAAAGGGCTGATGAAGAACCAGTAAGACACCACTGCTCTGGGTAGCCTCTACCTGCGATATGAGGTCTTGTTGGATACTGTTCAAGGAGTAGTTTTGGACTTTCAAAAGTATCAAGTTGTTGAAGACAGCTTTCCAGTTCTTTAAGTTTTAATTTCTTCATGTTTATAGTTTTATCTAAGGAAAACAATGTGTAATCCGTTACAATAATATAACTGATTTTAAATTATTTAACATTTTAAAGCCCACTGTACTTCTCAGCATCTCCCAGGTGTTTTCACACAGCCGTTTTCACGGACCCATCTACCGGCGTACCGGTAACGGGAGACAAGCGCAGCGTCGGCTAACACGAGGTCGTTCACGGACGGCGGCAGTTCCTTTCCTCACCTCATCGCCGGTGACCCGCTCCCACCCCAGGCCGGGCGCCGATAAGGCCTCGCGCCCGCCTCTGGCTGGGGCTCCAGGCCTCGGCTCCCCTTCTACAGCCAAGTCCCGCTCGCCGCCGAGTGAGGCGTCCGGCCCTAAGAGAAGCAGGGACCTTCACCAACCCGACAGAACCTTCTCCTGGCCGCGAAGTCGCAGACCCACCCGCACCAGCTGACGCCTCCTTCACCACTGCAGCCCCGGCGGGCCGAGCTGATGGGCCGAACTGAGTCGCTGCGCACTTCCGCCGCGCCGACTGCGCAACAGAGAAGTGCGCTCCGCCTCTGCCGTCTGGCTGGCGTTACACCGCGGAGGCAGCAGGAGCAAAACGCGGCTGAACTCGGCCCGTTCTTTAATAAATTAGCAATTCTTAGTTTTGACTATTATGTATTATAGACACGATACGGCTTATTACAGCCATCGTGATACTATTGTCAGCTGTTTGTGAAGGGTCGGTCTACGTTTGTCCCTCCCGTGTGTTCGCAGTGGTCAAGCTGTTGGGTGCTGTTAGAAGTCAAGGAAGCCTTTTCGATAGGAAGGGATGGCGGTTGCAAGAAAAGTAAATGGAGGGTGAGGTGCTGCATTGTGTGCCCGGTAGTTCCTGCTCTTAAGGAACCACAACACAAGTCACCAGAATGGACGGCCATAGGGAATATGGTAGCAAAGCCAGCACTGGGGTGTCTGCCTGGGGTGTTGTTCTGTCAGATACAAGGTTACTCCCATTTAGAGATAGGTTGGTTTGTCCATTATACAGCTGAAAATCTGTCGAGCTTTAGAATTGTACGTCAGTATGTAAATTACGGTAACACGCATCCAAACACGATTCCATCCTAGGACGAGCGTGCAGATGCGTTCCGTTAACCCGAGGCGTGAGGCTCTGCAACCTCCCTCGACGCTGCTCATGGGATCGACAGCGCAGCTGTGTGGCTGTGTAGAGTCCGCGTCCGCAACTGTACCCCTGCCCTGAGGCCGCCGGCGGGAGCCCCGCGGCCCGGACACAGCGGTGGCTGCGGGGGTCCTCACGACAGCCGCTTCACTCGGGGAGCGGGTCGATAACAAATAAGAGTCCGCTACCGTTTTGGCGGTCGGCGTCCCCGAGCGGCCCCTCCAGGTGAAAGGCAGTCGGCCGTGCGATGGCAGGTTGCAAGCAGCCCCGTGCCTGCGGTGTCCAGTCATCACAGAAGTTTCAGGCGGGTGGGGGCGAGCAGCATTTCCCGGAGACGCGGCGCGGGCCGCGCACCTGCGCGCTGACGGGGCGGCGCGGGGCGCCGGGCAAGGCAGAGGAAGAGGAGGGGTAATGTCAGGGGAGGAGAAAGGCAGTGTCAGGAGGAGGGAGCGGGCGGTGGCGGGGAGGGCGCCGGTTCCGTGGCTATCGCGAGAGGGAGGCACCGCTGGGAGCGGAGAGAGGGCGGCGGGGGGAGCCCCAGAGCCGGGAGGCCGGCGCAGCCGTAACGGCTCCTCAGTTTCCCATCATGGCGGGGGCCGGCGCCAGCGGCCGGGATAAGTGGTCAACGGCGGCGCGACTGAAGACGGCGTTGGCCAGCGAGAGCGACGCGGTGGAGGCGGCGGGCGAGCTGCGGGCGCTACTGGAGCGGGTGTTGGCCCCAACGGCGGGCCCGGGCGGTGGCGGCGAGGCGGCGGCCGCCGAGGCGCTGGAGTGGTGCCGCTGCCTGCTGTCGGGCGGGGAGCCATGGGACAACTTCGTGCAGGCTGTACGGGCCTACGACCCGGCCACGCTGTGCGGCCTGGTATGGACGGCCAACTTCGTGGCCTACCGGTGCCGGACGTGCGGGATCTCGCCCTGCATGAGCCTTTGCGCCGAGTGCTTCCACCAGGGCGAGCACGCCGGGCACGACTACAACATGTTCCGGAGCCAGGCGGGGGGCGCCTGCGACTGCGGCGATAGCAACGTCATGCGGGAGGCCGGGTGAGCGCCGGGCGGCCTCGGCGGGGAGGGCGGGCACCTGCCAGTGGGGGCGGACCCCGCGGGGTTCAGAGGTGTGTCCGGAGCTTGGTGTCTGCCCGGGGCCTCCTTCCGCGCCTGGGGAGGGGAGTAAGTGTTCCACCTGCTTCCGTCTGGATCTCCTCCCGCCCTCCTTGATTGCGGGACGGTCAAGGCTCTGTGGAAAGGGCACCCGGGCCGGTCAGACACGGGGGTCAGCCCCGCCTTCCCGGCCGCCAGCCCTCCGTGGGGGTCCTACGAAGCGGCTCCCTTTGTTGATATGCGTGTGCCTCCTTTTAGGACGCTTTATGCAAATCTCGTTGCCCTTGTACAGAGTGCTTGGCTTCAGGGAAGTTGTTAAGGCGAAAAGCATGGAAGCCAGTGCCTGTCAGCTTCCTTGACTTTGCACAGCTAACTATTACATGTGTCGAAATACATTTACCCTTCATAGGAGCAAATATGCCAGAGTGAACAGACTGGTTAAGAAGGAGCCATTTTTATGTCTTTTCTCAGTCTGTGGTTTATCTTGCCTTTTGGTTTTGCTATTCTCACCTTTAAATCAAGGAATTGCATAGCTGTTGGATGAGTACATCAGGACAGGGTTCTGTGGAAGTCAGACATCCTTCATATTATCTAAGCGTGCAGGCCTTTTGGAGGCAAGACAAGAAGAAAAGTAATGTGCTACCTCATTATACTCTGCTTTGTTTCTTTTGTACTCAACAGTAAAAGGAAAGATCGGTTAACTAGATATTGGGTGGGGGTGATGCCTAGGCAGTAAACTTCGAATTTCACAACTGGATGTGTTTTTGGAGGTCCCTGTGTTCTGTTCATTCACCAGAGAGCTTAGAAATTTCACAGATTCTGCTTTTTTGTGTGGCTTGAGGGTTGCTGCCCTGGCTCTGACTCTTTGTGTCTCTAATTGCTGTTCTGCTCTGGGCCTTGAGGTGTCTTCATTCTTTGTTTCTCGAGTTTTTCCCCCTTCTGTTTCTCATACTGTCTGCCTTTATCATTTCTTTATTTTTCTTTTTTGGTAGGATTTTTTCATGGAAGTAGACTCTCTCCAATGGAAGAATGTCTTTCCTTCTTTTGTTTTCACTGGTACTTTGTGGCTTAAAGGGGCTACTCCTTGAAGTGATTATTAGGTCTTGTTCAACGCCTGGTTATTTTGTTTTCCTCAGCGTGGGATAGATTTAGGGCTCCTCCTAGTGGTAGGATTTTAACAGAGAACAGGCAAATTGATCTTCAGGTACATACTAAAGGGTTCTGATGTTGCTCTCGTCTCAGAGTTTATAGCTTTCACATTTTTTTTTCCTATTTTAAGGTGTGTGTGTTTGTTTGTTTTAAGAAAGCTAGTTTAATAAAGAAGAACTTTAAAAAGCTGTTAAATTTGCACTGTGACCAGATGCAAACCCTGGGAGAGTAAGAATATTCTCATTTCTTTGTTATATTTACCCTACTTATTATTCTTAATAGGGAAGTTTGAGATTAAATTGTCTTGGGTGTGAGGTAGGTCCCTTGAGGAGTTTTGATTCTTATAGATAAGGAATTCCACAGTATCTGTTAGAAACAATGCTCCTGAGTTGAGCAGATTTTACAGTCCTGGGCAAACAAAAGGACAATATATAGTAGTATATGCAGTGCCTGCATTCTACGTAAGGTTGTTTCTGCTTACCTAAAGAACTGATGTTAAGCCAGTGCAATTAAGTGAACTAGAAACTGTTTCCCGTGCAAGACAAAGTAAGTGAAGTTTAAATCTATGTAGAGCATTACTGTGTGCAAACATGCACACACAGGTTTGCCTGATGGCACGAATTGCTTCACTGAACCGTTTTTTAGACAAACTGACTTAACTTTGTGTGTACAAATCAGCTGCACAATTACAAAGGTAACGTGTTACATGTTGAAGTTACGAGGCCTTCATGGTAGGTTCAGAAAACTGGAGTGTGTCTAGCCTGATATAACCTTGGCTACCACAGCCTAGTCTTCTATTAATAGCAAGGGAATCAAACGTGGAGTCTACTTATGAACTTTATTTACCATCTGCCTGCTCAGACACAATTTTGTATAGATACTGTGTATGAATATTATAGTAACAGTATATTGTTTCTGGTGGTTCTTTTTATCTGGTCTTCACATTCAGAGTGTTTCGATTTGATGCATCTCCAAAAATACTTTTGATTTAAGTCTTAACTCAGTTAACTGATCTGCTGTAAAGGAAATCTCTCCGTCTTACCATCTGGAAAGTCTTATTTTCATTAGGGTGGTTGTAAATCTAGAGGTGCTTTGGTCTGAGATATAAGGATGTGTGTGTTAATCTTTTATTGCTAATTAACTTTTTAGAGGTTTGGTTTTTTTTTTTAGAGATAACTCAATGCTATTTTTTAAATTTCTGATGTCTTTATATGAGGAAGCTGAAATACAGCATAATAGATGAATGCCTATTTGCTTTACATATTTTGTGGAATTCTCATCAGATCGTCACACTCCTGAACCTTTGGGTTCCCATGCACTTTTCATACAAGTAAATTGCAGTTGGTCTGATCTACTAGAATGTGACTTAGACTTGAGTCAAAGTATTAAAAGTTCAATCTGTGACAAGGTTTAACAGACTTTAAGATCCAGTGATATGTCAGTAGGTGAAAATGGTTTATAGTGCTCTCCCGTATGGTGTCTATCCATGGGCAGATTAAATTTCACAACTTCATCAGAGATAATAATGTTTTGAAGAAGGCAAAATTTTCAGTTCTAAAGCATTCTCAGTAGACATATGCTTGTAATTCAGCAGGTGAGGTCATCTGAGGAAAAAAACCCATGCAAGGGGGAAATTCAGACTGGAGTATTTTTTTTTTTGTTACAGTAAGAGTATAACTAGTCAATGATTTGTTACTGGTGAGTACTGTCTTGTTTCTGTGACTGTTTTGTTCTGAATTCCCCTTTAAGTCTGTAGGCAATTACATGATACACTAGTCTCTATACTTCAGTTATTTCATTCCCCTGTGTCCTGTTTCTGAATATGCCTGACTGTGTGTTGACTTACTTGTTAAATTAATCATGTGGGAAGCAGAAGTTTTAGTGCTGCATTACAGTACAAAGAGAATAATATCTCCATCAAGGATTGCATATCCTGAAAGACAAAAAGCCAGGCTAAGAATTTCATTTAACAGGCTTTTGCATTGATTCTTGCTGTGCATTTGATGGTAGTTACAACAGTCAATGGCTCCACTGACATTATAGCATTGCCTTTTCTTGTGACTGATATCAAAGGATCTAAGACATTTTCAATTTTCACTTGCAACAGTGGGCCATTTCTTTATTGGTAGGCATGTGTGAAGTAAAAAACCTTACAGTTATAAGAAGGGTAACTGGTGCAGTATGCCATATATTGAAAAACACCTTCAGGTACCTACCTCTAGGCTTTCTGCAGTCCTGTCTCTATCTGTGTTTATCTCTCTATTTAGCTCTGTCTTAGAGTCTGTATCAGTGCAGGTTTCATGGAGTTCCTGTCTGAGCTACACACTGCATCTCTTTTCCCCCCCTCCCATTATGTCTCTCCTGGGGATAGATGTATCTGTTAGGTCTACTGAGATCCTTTATGAGAAGGCTAGAAAATTCTCTTTTTCTGACTATTCCTTATTTTATCCCTTTTCAGAGACACTTCCTTACAGGAACTCATTTCACAGAATTAGCCTTGCCATGCTGTTTAGGAGCTATGGAAGAATATATGTATTTTACTTTATGTTGCTAAGTAAGAGTAAAGGACCTTTTCCCTATTCTAGACTTGAGAAAATGTTAGCAGAGTGACAAAAAAGCAAGGTTGGTGTTGAGAAAGCTATTATTATTATTTTTGGATGTATTCTGTGTTTATCAGACAAGGTTTCTTTTATCATCTTGAGTTGTAGCAGCAGTGATCCACTTCAGAAAAGTCAGGTCTGCCTGCAGCTGAGTTCTGGGACATACAGGTAATTATTTTACTGGCATTAAGTAGATTATATAGTTACTTGATGCAATGTCTTGCAACAGCAAATCAGTATGTTTAGTTTACATACAGCATGCTGCTGCTTCAAGGTTATTCCTGCCACTATAACTCTACCACTTGTATTATTTAACGGTAGACAAAAAGGTTTCAGTTCTCCAAGGTCTAGGCTAGGTTTGGTAATGAAACATGAAGGAGGGAAAGGTGCTGTTTTGGACCTTTCTTCAAGATGTTGCTGAAACAGATGGGTAATTCAACAGGCTACATATTATCGAGGAGTTCAGCCTCTGAGCATTAGGAAGCTATGTAAAGATGTACTTGTATTCAGGATTGTACCTTGTACCAGAGCTGGTACAAATGCTGTTCTATAGGATCTCTATCAACTCTGTGCAGCTTCTTTGCTTTTGAAGTCTTCTAGGCTACTAAGAACTTCTGGCTAAAGTGACTCAGTACCTTGGGCTGTACTGCCTGTTACCTGGACATGAGGATCTGAATAAACCCATGGTTGTGTATTTTTGGTGGGTATGACTCTTCAGAACAAAAACTTCACTACATGATCTTACACATACAAGGTACAGGAATTCATTCTGGAATTCACATTGATCACAACATTTCAAAGAGCCACAGTAATTAATTGGTTCCCTGCACCCTTTTCCTCCATCCCCAGATGTAAAGTTCAGTATATTTTATTGCCTCTTAGGATTCCACCATAACATTCAGTAGTTTTAGCAGAGCTTGTTGTTAGGTCTTATGCTCAGAAAGCAAAAAAAATTTCAGGTCGCTGGAGATTAAGTCAATCATGGCATATGGTCGGCTCACAAACTTGCCTGCCTTGATTTCTTCTAAGAATGTTTCTATTTAGAGTTGCATCACCCTCTAAATCAGTTGGTGCAATGTCTTCCAAATGGTTACCAGCCAAGTGATAATTTTGTTAGAATTGTCACCTGACTAGACACCATGATATACATGCCTCAGGAATAACATGCAGTTATTTCAAATGCCTAAATAGGATGCTCAAATGGATCAATATACATGACTTTAAACATTTAGAAGCCTGAACTCTTGCTGTTAGTCACTGGACAATAAATTAAAATAAATGATAAATCTACCTCAGAGCTTTTTCTGATAGGGCCTGTTTGGTTTGAAGAACAGAACAGTACTCTGAAGACTAAGCTCACGAGATACAACTGTGGTGTATCTTGCCTTGTCTGAAATAGGTTTATTTATTGTATGACACCTCTATCACTTTGTAATATACTTTGGTATATGTTTTGGAGGTCTGTGGAACAAGCTTGTTTAGATTTGGCCTACCCAGCTCCATTGCTTTGATCCTACAAACTTTTAAAGCTCTCTACCCTTTTTGTGAAACCATGAGCTGTCCAGGATTCTAAGTTTACTATGTCATGGTGGACTGTTAATTTGGCTGGTACATATATAATCTACATGGAGCTGTTGATGTGTTGGCAATGGAGTAAAACATGTTTGGGTGTATGTTTGGGGAACACATTCTTTTAGAGCTTTTGTCTCTTAGATCTTTCTAAATGACAGCATATGTTGAGTCAGAGTTCAGGCCATTCTTCCTTATCTCTTGCAGAATATCAGGATTTTTACTTTTTTTTTTTTTTTATATCCTAGAATAGTATCTGACAACTGCAGGTGATCTTAAATAATAGTATGCTAGGTGCCCTTCTCTGTGAAGGATTTGGGTAGTCATCTTTGAAAAATAATAGGAGCCTTTACATTGAAGTAATAGAGATAGCAGTCTGGGTGTTACAATAACAAGGACTGAATAATTATCTCTGATGCTGTCATCAGGACACATCTCTCCATTTCTATATAGTGCCTGCAGAGATAATAGCTCTGGATCAAAACTCATGGACACTTTTCCAATAAAAGTGCAAATTACAGTGTATATAAATCTTGTCTGCTGGAGGCTTGACCAAAGTGGTATCTTCAGCACAAGCTGCTAATTTTTATTGACATCTGTACATAATACTCAAATCCTGAACAAATGAAAATTGTTTTTACAGTTGCCTGTAACTATACAATTGCTTAGAACTTTGTCAGATGAAGTATTTGGGCTAAAATACTACATGCTGTGTGTTTGACCTATTTAAATCTTCTTCTCAGAACAATATTTTTGTTTACTCTGTTTTGGATGATTATTTTTTATTATTTAAGTAAAAGATGTACTGTCCATGTGCTTTACGGTAGATAATTCATGTGACTCTGAAAGCAGCTGGGCAAGGAGACTGTGTATGAACTCAGGGTTTGGAAAGAGTGACACCCAAGCAAAGATGGCTCTGATGAAGGCTCAGGACCAGATGTTCTGTTTGCTGATCTGCTTGTCTGTCAGACCTACTTTTTAAGTCAGCTGGGAATTCTGTTTTGTGAATCTTATGTAAGGCTAAGAACTGCAAAAGCAGATCCTAAAAATTCTGAAATTAAGCATAAAGAACTAGAATATATGTTGCATCTTCATGTCCTTATTTAAAATAACAAATTCAAACAAACAAAAATACTACCAAAAAACACCACCAACAAAAACGCCCAACAGAAAAAATAAAACAAAACCAAAAAACACATTTGGGCTTCATGCTGCTAAAGAATTTTGAATGTAAATATTTTTATTTTGAACTTTAAAAAGGGATTTTCATGAAGTTCAACATTTAAAAAGTTAGGTTTGAAGGGTATGCTTGCCTTCTTCTGTACAAGGAAACAATGCTCATTTAAGGAGGACTGTTCCTTTCACAACTGAAAAGGCTTCAGTTCCTGTTGGATAAAATGGTTAGACACTTATTTCTACACATACAAATGGGTGAATTAAGATAATGTTAATAATATTTCCATTAACAGTTTAACTGATACCTTTTAACTTGCAAGGGCTTTTCTTTGCAATTGCTATGATATATGAAAAAGATGCACCAAAGAAAATCGCTGTTTTGTTTGTAAGTTAGCTAGCTGGCTGTTATTGCACAAATATATTGTGTGTGAATTGTGGCTTTTTGATCAAACTAGGTAAAGGTAAGCTGTACTTAGATGCAATTACAGTGCAGTAATTATGTCCCAGAGCACCCACTCTTTTTACAAAGACAGTATTTTTGCAGCAGAAGGTTGTGTTACTCTTCTGAATCACTCTAGTCTATGAAAATTCTAAAATTCAACAACTTTGTTGGTCCGTTCAAGCACAGGCTCAGCTTTGGCTCTACTCAGAAGTCTGTTCCTTCTCATTTACACTGGTTTTCTAAGGTCTTAAAATCTAAGCTGCCAAATCCACTGTTTCTGCTTGGTAGTGGGTACTTGTATACTAATGAAACTCATGGTAGTTTTATCTACTAAACAGGACTAACAGAGAATAATAGAATGTTTGTTCTTCTGCATAGCTTTCGTGTGCTTTTTCTTTGAACTGGGGAGCTGGTGACTCACTCCCCTGCTTCCTGCTCTTCTGCAAGGACTAGAATAGTTTCTAAAAAACCAATCTGTGATTTTTAGCTTCCGAATGTGGCCAAACAGTTTTGTCATGGAGGCTTAGACCCTGGAAAAATGTCCTTTTAAGGTGTGTTTGATTTTTTTTTTTTTTTTTTAATTGTTTTCTTAAATTGTTTTCTTTCATGTTTTGTTGTCTTCTACTATTGACGCTAGTATCTCTACTTTGAAGCTTTCCTGGTTAGAAAGGTTAGATTGGCATCTTTCTAGCTGGCTTTGCATCTTGTTGGAGTACCTAATATCAGAAATGCAAGTTTTCAGTTTTGCCTCTACAATCCTCTGTAGCTTGCAGCTTTCTTAGAGAGTTCCCAGGTTCTTCTCCCTGAAAACTTCTGTCAGAGTCAGGTACTAATAGTACTGTATTGTTCTTAATACTTATGAAAATGGGATACCTTCTTTTAATGGCTTTTTGATTTAGTTTAAAACAAATTACCTTTATACATGGAGAGGCAGGGGACAAAATAGCGAGAGAAAAGTAAGGGTAAAAATAGTGCCTTGGTTTATCCACGAACTTTCTACAGGTTTCAGCAGCATTCCAGAAACTTGACGTATGTAGTGGAAGGAAGGATGAGCAAATGTTCAAAAGCTGTAAAGGTATGATCTGGCCAGTACTGCAGGTGTTTATCAGCTGCTGTAATAACTGGAAAAGTTTAAAAATTCTGTTCTGAAGTGAAGGAATTGGCTTCACAGCAAGCCTAGTACCTGATGTGCTGGGTAGCCAGGACAGCATCCTCATGCATTGTTGGGTTTTTGGTTTTTTCTTCTCTATGTCAGGTGAACAAGAAAAGGGTTGATAGCAGGATAATTTGGGGATTTCAGTGTGATTTCCAAGGAGGCATGGCTATGAGTGTTGGTGTATTTAAGCTTGCACAATGAAATTAAATTATTCCATTATTTTTAAAAGTAAATAACTTTTGCTAGCTTAGCTTTTGAGATGGTTTAACATAGGGTCAATTGAGTGCTGGTGCTGGAACAAATAAGAAGGCTGAAGACAGAATTGTGGTGGGACTGACCCAGTTCAACTTGATTGCTAGTATGGCCAACAGCTTGTCCAGTGACAAGTCATGTCAGTAAGGACATATTCTGGGATCCTTACCGGATGCATGTGTCTAGCTGTGGGTTAGGAACAAAATCAATAGTATATTGATTTTGAACAATAATACCACAGCCTTTGAACCATACACAGAGAAAATGTTTCATTTGCAAAATGATACTGGCATTCTTGCTTTAAAGTTTAGAGCCTGATATGTAGAAATTGTTGCCTGTTTGGAGCTGCTGTCATTTTTCCATGTGACAGTGGAAGTCTGTTTCCTTACAGTGAATTGAATTTGCGTTCTTTGATTTTTCCAGAACCTGTATTAATATTGTAATAGCACACAGTGTAAGCTAATAATGCTTTTCATGTGAATCTCCAGAGAAGACATGATTCATAACTGTCAGTTACAGCATGTTAAATTTGGGATAATTAATACATAGACTGATTCATGAGTGGTGTGCTTCTTGGGGAATGGAGGTTTTTTTATTTCCTGTGGAGGGAAGCCTTGTACTTGGAAGCTGGGATTCAAAATGCCTTTATGTGTGAATTTTGTTAACTGTGGCTTCCTTAGCTGGTGATCATAACTGGTGAAACTGTCTTTTGACTGAATGCAAAATTTGTGGAAGGCACCAGTAGAAGATTTTAAAACTACTGCATAATAATTATTTCCTTATGTGTCTTTTAAGTCATGTTTACTTTTGAACTTTTCTTGTAAGTTTAGTGGTGAAAGGGAAACCAAGTAACTTTAATATAGTAAATGAGGTCCTATACTGCAACACTGATTGAGGCAGATTTGTTAGTTACAGCAGTTCAGGTTTCTGTATGTGGATGAAACAAAACTGAATGACAAAAATGAAAAATCATTCACTTTTTCACAACTTCTGTGAATGTCACTTGCAGAAGTGGATGACAAAACTGAAGATCATCTGTGTGTGTTAATTAACAGGAAATTGTCAGTTACCACTGAACAGTCAGTCACTTTTCCCCTCCTCCAGGGAAGCGTAGTCTGTGTGCACAAGCTGCAGATCATCTGGCTAGTACTGAATTTGTTTACCTTTTCTTAATACAAAATATTATCTCTAATACGTAAGACCAAAGTAGAAGCTCTTAGTCTTTAGTTTTGTGAAGATGCTAGCTAGTCTTGTGAAGCTGCCATCTTAATTGATGGACTTTTATCCTCTTTTTTTTCTTTTTTTCCCTCTCCTACATTTGGGTACTTGAGCTTTCTTTTATTTTCTCCTTTTGTTGAAGATGATAATACTTTAATGGTCCTCAAAGAAGGAGAACATATGGCATAGAAAGCAGCAGGCGGCTTCTGGAGAATATGGTATAGCCAATATAGTGAAGACATGAATAAATTTTGAAAACAATGTTCATATTCAAAGCTGAATCTATTTTTGAATCTTTATGTTGAAAAAATTACTGATAAAATGTAGTGAATATTTCCAGTGAAGTTTAATCTTGTGTGATGTGTTTTTAGACTGTTCTTGTTATCCTGTTTTTGACACTACTAAATAACTCTTCGATGTTGATAAATGCCCTTTCTAAAAATAGATTTGGAGCAAAAATGTATTCAATGACTCTTGAGTCAGGCTCATGTTAAGTCAGTGGGAAATCATTCTGTCTGCTCTAATGGGGTTTGGCTTAGACTCAGGTCATTGTGCATTAGCCAAGCCTCAGCTAATACCATACAGGAATTCTCCAAAGAAGAAACGTTTTATTTTGTTTTTAAAGAGAACAATTGACGCAACATTTAAGGGTGTTGCTATCATCCTTTGATAAGTTTGATGATCCTGGTTGCTATATATTTGAAATAAATGCTGTTCCTGCAAACACTTAAGCTTTTGGAATTTGATTTTCTTAATGTCATTCAAAAAGTCATTGTCTGAATCAGGCTAGCCTCTGACTCCTTTATGGAAAGGAGAGAAACTGGTTTAGAAATAGGGAGGTTTGTCGTGATAAAGAAAAATTCAGTGTTCTTAGTGTTCAGTGGAAGATGGTTCTAACAGGTATGGGAAGAAACTGGAATGTTTGAGAAGGGGAAAAAAATGGACAACTGTGCAATTTGCTGAGCTCGGAAATAAAATGATTTGAACATAGTAGTTGGAATTTCAGAATACCATTTCTGCAGTACCTTTAATGTAAAGTACATACTCTCAGAAAAAATGGAAAAAGTAATGTTTTTTTGAAATATATGTTAGTAACTGCTGTGCTGTGTTTGGCTAACATGTTTCTCATCTGTTTTATAGGTTTTGTAAGAGACACCGGATTAAGTCAAATTCAAATGTTCCATGTGTCCCAAAAGACTTGTTGATGATGTCAGAATTAGTTCTTCCACAGTTCATCTTTAGTCTTATTCAGCACTTAAGAGAGGGGTATAATGAGCCTGGTATGTTTTAAATTTGCTTGTATCTAGCATATGTTACCATGCTGCTAGCTCTTGCTCTGTAGCCTGTGAAAGTCATTTATATATGAATATATATGCTATCTATAGTTTGTTGTTGAATTTTGTGCATTTTTTCCTAACCAAATTGCTGCCTGGCTTGGCAATTTGATTTTGTTCCCTGCTGAAGAGCTTTGTAAATATGTTTTAAGGGTTGCCTAGCACTTTGAGCTATCCAGAAAATGAAATTAGGATTAATTTGAAACTTGTGGATGTGAATTTTAGAGCATTATGAATATATAAATGAATTTCTTTTATGGTAGTTCATAGCTGGTTTGCTTTGTGAAGTTTTTAGCCGAATTAAGTTTACATCAAAAGTTCTTATGTGGTTTTCAGCTCTTGATCTGCCATCAGAGAAGGACCTTCACAAAATCCTCCAGGTTTTGGAACCTCATGTTTCCTTTCTAGAAGATTTGACCAAAATGGGAGGAGCAATGCGATCAGTTCTTACCCAGGTTTTGACTAGCCAACAGTTCTACAAAGATCTTAGCTCTGGTATGTTTGTGTTATTTGTAATAATTAAATTTTAAAATTATGAAGAATTTAAGGGCATATATTTTGTTTATTACTTCAGTTTATGCATGGTTTTATTTGACTCCTCAAAACATAGAAAAATGTGTTTTAAAGGATACTTTTTTGTTGTTTATGGAAAGGGGAGATTAGCAACATTTGTTATTAAGACTTCTAAGAGAGAACCTCTTATTTTATGTGTTCCAGATAACTATATGTGGGCACATCATTTCAAAAGAATTTTTATAATAAATACATTCTCTTTAAAGTGAAATGCACATAGTGACTTAGTACTTCCATATAAGGCATATCAAGCTTATTCAAAGTGGAATATGTGTAACTAATTTTGGGACTTGCTCTTAAAAAGGTTCTGGAGGAGACCTGAATGGCTAAAGGCCATTGTCTGTCCTGTACTTTTTGGGTTTTGTTTTCTCTGGTTTTTTTTTTTGTGTGGGGTTTTGTTTTGTTTTGTTGTTTGGTTTTTCTTTTTTTTTCTTTAAACACCTCCACCCCCAGTTATATATTCCATCCTGTACAAAATCACAATGCATCTGAAAATGTTTGGCAGTCACTATTAATCCAAAACCACCATCTCATTTTCTTCGGGTTTGAAGGTGTCTTTTTGAGTAATTTGCATAGGTATGGAACAAATAGTGATTACTTTAGATTTAAGTTGCTGTTACTGGCTTGGGCAGCAGCTAGTTAAAGAATGGACAATCTCCAAGTCTTTGTTTGAAAGGAGAAGCAGCTGGGAAAGCTGCCTCTAAAGTTTGGGGTTTTTTTTGTTTCTTTGTTTGTTTTTCTCCTACATAACAAATGCATTGGGGGTTTTTAGTTAATTTCATTGGTTGTTTCTTCGCTGTGTGGTTTTTGGTTTTGTTGGATTTTTTTTTTCCCCATTGGAAATCATAGATCTCTGTCCAAAACCAACTGTTCTAAAATAGCAAAACAAATCCTTTTTTAATTGTAGTGTTAATGGTGGCAGTGCTGGTTAAATAGACATTAAGTACACAGTTTAGAAGAAGACGTCCCTGGAAGGGAAATCTGAGAAGGTTTCTGGTCTTTTGGGTTTAAACGCAGTAGTTCAAAAGGCTTTTTAGCTCCTACATCTCATAGATGAACAGCTTATTAAAACATTGAGGACCATTTTGTGGATTGCCTTTATAGAAGTATGTGAACCAAGTAGCTGCTATTGTACTTTGATGCTGTTTTACATATGTATTCAAGGTGTTGGAGAGAATGCATGTGCAAAGAAAAGTCATGAAAAGTACCTCATTGCATTGAAAGGCTCTGGACTGGCGTTTCCTGAGGATACAATTGCATGTGGTATGCAGGAACAAGGAGCTGGAACTAGCGCATTAGCAGTTCAAGGTTTGTGTAGAAAAATATTTTAAGGGTAAACTTGATTATTGCTGGCTTTTGTATAAAGTATTTTATTATTTTAAAAAGAAAACAAATCTTAATGAAACTTAAAGAATTACCTGTTACTTAATGTACCATTGAACGGTGACAGAACTTACTTTAATTCTATCAATAATGCTAAATGTATTAGCTTTGTGTTGTTAGTTATACTAAGCATGATTTTCCAGTCATAGCATTAGTGGAATTTGAGTAGGCAAGATGAAATTGCTCATAGTGGAATTTTGTCATTGCAACTAAGTCAAGCCATCTATTTTTACAAAAGTGCTGTGGATTTTTTTTTGATCACTGAAGATGGTCAGAATTTTTTGGCATTTCTGAAAGGGCATATATATATCTTGATTAGCTCAGTATGTTGAAGTTCTGCAAATCCTTAACTTTTTAATACCTGGAAATCTTAGTCCAAATTCTCAGTCCACTGCTGTGTATTTCATAGTGACTCCTTAAGTAAAATACTCTCTTTTGGTATAAGACTTATGAAAGGAATCTCTGAATTTTTTATTTCAAAAGGTTTAGCAGGTGCTACGGCAGCATCAGGACAAGGGGATTCTTCAGATGAGGTAAGGCTGTTTTTCAAACATATAACTGCAACAGAATATTAAAGGGAGAGAGAGCTTACAGCTAAATTCCACAAACCTTAAGTCTTCTATGTATCATGCATTGTCTCCATTTTAATATCAGAAATAATGGCAATATAAAGGAACACATGTCATGCCTTTGATTTACAAATGACCTCTTGAAAAATCCTTACTCTTGCTAATTCTATTTTAGTTTAATTTATGTATGTAATGTAGAAGAAACTTGTATAGGTAGTTCAAAAGTCACAACAAAGTAAATTAGACTTGATTAAAGCAGACTTAAAGCATGTGATGCTGTAAAAGATGTTAGCAGCTTTTGCTACTTGACAATCCAGCTGAACTGGTGGTAGCAGCAGTGGGAATTTCTCTACAGGTAAATTCCCATGTGTAGACTTGACCAAACACAGTAAGTGGAAGTAAAAAGGAAGGAATCCCCTTTTAGATTGGGTTGTAATAGATACAAAGTTTAATTCTAATAGGGGTTATTAATTTATTGTAACTTTCTTGCCCTACTATTTAAAGTGTATTTTAAACAAATAGGCCCTAGCAGCCATTCTGGTAGGGCAGTATAACAAATTTTAAAATAATGCAAAGTCCCTATAAATGATGAGGAGAGGGGAGTAAACTGAGGTCGTTAAGTCTGAAGAGAGATTTGGGTATCACTGGCATTTCTTTTAGGAAAGAAATCCAAGGTGGAGGTAGAGACAGAGATGTACTTTAGAGAGAAGGAATTTTTTATCAGGAAAATATATTTTTTTTTTCCCCAAGGAATTAGAGCAACTACATTATAGATCTAGTAGTAATCTTTCTTGATTTTCACTGTTTCATTAGGACTACCACTGTTAGTAAAGATCCATGCAGCATTTAATGTAGTCCTGTAATGATATATTCTTTTTACCACACCCAGTCTTAGATTTTTGTGAAGTGGTGGTGATGGTGTTTTTAACTTGCATTTCATTTTGCACCTTTGCTAAAACCTTGGATGTGTAACAGTTAAATTTTGTAGTGTTGAACATTTCTGTACAAATCAGTTTCAGGGATTGAAACAGGTAACTATACAAAATTAATTAAATATATGGAAGATGTCTGAACTTGCAGATGATAATGTTGCCTTTAGGGGGAAAAAGGACATTAAAAAACCCTGTGTTTTTTCTAATGAGTTGCACAGTCCATGGTTTCTGTGCACAGCAAAAGTAATTTTCTAGTAAGAGAGTATATTCAGGGCTTTTCTGGTTTAGCTTGATAGTTAAACCAGGGTTTTGAGAGTGTATTGGCTCCTGGCAATAAAATTCTAAACATACCATTATCAATTTTTTAACTCTTCCCTTACCCCAGGAGGACCAGGATGGTAGCCAAGGTGTGGGCAAGCGCAAGAGGGTGAAACTAAGCAGCACCACCAAAGGTATTTATAAAGTACTGATCTCCATTTATGTTTGCTTTGTCTAACTTTAAAATTATCTAGGGCTATTAATTTATTTCTCAAACACAGTAGTGCTGCACATGACAGGTCTTAAACATAGCAAAGTCTGAAAAAGAATGGCAAGTGAGATGGGTAATTGACAACTTTGATTCCATTGGGTGAGTACCACTGTCTGGGAGTGTTTGACCAGTGATTTTTGTCACGTTCGTGTCGTAAGTTGACTTCTTACAGTTCAGTCCATTTTCATTGGGTGGCTGACAAGGTTGCAATGCAGCTTGGCGAACAAGTTTTTGATGTATTTGTTTTTAACATTTCTTTTTTCATTATGTCACTGTACAGTATGATTGTGTTCTCAGCCAGGTGAGAACGATTCTCTGGTTCTAGTTGGTCTTTCTGTACTGTTGTAGTAATGCTTAAGAAAAGATGCTTAAACTAAGTCTCCTTAGAAACAACTCCATTGTTTTCCTAAGTCCTCTACGCAGTTTCTAGTCCAACATGAACAGCACTTACTGTTCAGTGCAAGTTTTAATTCAGCAATGAACATAGGCTAGAGACAAGGTAGCCCTAACCTCTTCTTGTCCTTTGCATGTTTTTGTGCTAATAAATATTAAAACAATTCTTAAATTCTTACTGTTAAATGAAGAATGCTCCTCTAATGAGTATAAGGAGATCGACATCAGAAGCACAAAGAAAAGCTGTGGTGAAACTTTAAATAAACAAGTTTCTGGAAAGGTTTTGGAGTGGAGGTTTAGAACTTGAATTTGAAATGCAAGGGTGCATGAAGTCAGTAAAAAATTACAACAGTGTTGTGAGGAGCATGTGAAAGTAAGACTGATTGTTTCTAGTGATTTCAGATTGAAGGAAAATTACAGGGGAGCTGGAAAAGTAGAGAACTGAATGTTTTGGCAATAGTGCTAGGAGGTACCTTAGAAATGGTGTGTGAAAGATTGTGGCAGAGAATAATAATGTGGAAAAGATGGCAGTTTTGGAGATGTGCAGGGAACTTGTATCCAAGGAAACCTTCCTTACTCAAGTAAGGAAGTTTTAGAGGCTGTTAGCTTGACTGAAAGGGAAGTTAGAGTCAGATAATGCAGGAAAAAAGCAGTTATGGAAAATAGACAGGGAGGTAGCTCAGGCTGAGAGGCTGATACTGAAAACCAGTATCAGCAGTAGCATTTCAGGAAAAGTCATAGTTCAATTAATAATTTCATTTCCCTTCAGGATTGTAGTATTCTCCCTCTGAGGCATCCCAACATGAATTGTTCTCATGATCTTGATAGCTCCTTATATCAGCCTCAGAGGAGGGAGTCTGCCAATGGGGGAAGGGTAAGTATCTGTTTTTATTAAATATTGAATAGTTTTCTGAAGTTTTCAGTATTCATATTTTATGTCCAATAGGGTATAAAATAAGAGTATGAAAAGAAAATTTTAGAAAACTGAGTATTGAATAAAAACAGATTTACCTTTTCCATATAAGCAGACTCTCTGTCCCATCCTAGGTCATAGAGTGTTATTTATTTGTTTGGGATAGCTTGGAATGCTGAGACTCATATTCCAGGAAGATGACAATCTATGGAGTCTTTTGTGGCAGTAGGAAAGAATAAAAGATTCGTTTAAAGAAAATAAAGGGTTTATGCTGGAGTTCACTGACACAAGTGTGGGGACTGAATACTGAGAGAATTTTAATTTCTGCTCTGCTGCACAATCTTCATCCATCTGAAATACCTGATGTTTAGGAGAAATTTAAACCCACAGGTGCTATTTTTTTGTCTTAATTTGCTGAAAGAAATTTAAAATCATGTGGTGCTTTTTGCAAGAGTGGGAACATTAGTCCCAGTGTTCTTGGCAAATTTTCCAAGTTGGGTAAGATCATTCTGCCTACTTAAATTCTGTAGCAGGATAAGTGGATATATATTCTTCTGACCCTGCCTCGAACTGCTGCATAAAGAATTTCATGTGTGCTGTTCAACTGTCAGACATATGTCAAAGAAATCTGCACAGAGGTGACAGATGCGGTGTTGTGTCACTTGTCTTCATGCCTGGTGTTCTCACTCAGGGGCATTTGGCATGTACCTGCGCTGTCTGTTACGTGGGTAGAGGACTTCAAGTGTGCATGGCTACCGAGCTTTCATGGCCAGTAAAATCACGTATACAATTTCTAAACAAGAGACAAGGAAGAGAACACAAATGATCATCATATGATTTCTGCAGTGGATGATGTGTAATGCTATACAAAGTAATTAAGTATTAAGATATCTTTAATAACTCTGTGAAGGTAATTTCTTCTTAATCTCTTGTAGAATATATTGAATAAAACATGTTGTTCTTTGTGGGGATTGTGAAAGTCTTGAGGAGATCCCTAAAATTTTAATTATCTATTATTCCACATGATCTTTTACAATTTCTGAGATGTTTTGGGCTGAGATTGGCTGGGGAATTCTGTCCTTTGGTAATGGTGGAAAATGGAGGTAGTTCCTGCTTAGGAAAAGCACAAATGGCTTTTTTAGAGCTTTGTAAACAGAACTTAAGTGTTTGTAGGTAATAGATCTCATCACTTATTGTAAGTTGTATTTTGTTGTTTTGCTGTTTTCACTTCAGCTAAGTAGTAGTCTACATTAACAGTTTCCCTGTGTTCTGTAAATATTGTGCAAATTGCTCTTACTCTCTAGAATCAGTAGAGGTACTGCGGTGAAGGGATATGATTCAAAACAGTCAATAAAAACTGTGTACTAGAATTGTACTGAAAACTTCTATTCACTTCTCTGAAAGGTCATTTTCATTGTACAAACTGACACTCTGTAATGCTTGTCATGTTCATTTTCCTAGTGTTTAAAAAAAAAATTACAAACCACACAAATCTTAAATTCTTATTTCTAAATTTTATATAAGACAGTGTAACTTCACTTACCATTAGCTTTAATAATAATTACGTTACACATTCCCTCCTCCAACCTTTTATGCAGATCAATCCATCATGGATGTTTTGAAGCATAAATGTTTTCTAGAAGAATTGTTATTTTGGACAATAAAATATGAGTTTCCGCAGAAGATGGTGACTTTCTTACTCAACATGCTGCCAGATCAAGATTATAAGGTACTTAAATGCCTTTTCTTATTTACATACTTTGTGTGTATTATGCTTTATTTGAGACCACATGTATTTATATTTGAATAATACAGGTCTTTTACCTTGTTTTGAGTATCTGGTTAGAAGTTTTAGAGTGTCTCTCTTCAAAGCAAGATGTAGACAAAAGAAGATAGATAATTTTGGAGCAGCAATATTAATTTTGTTCTCATAGTTTGCCCTTTTCCTTTTTAGCCATTAGCACATATTTGCGTGGGTTTAATTTTGGTTTATTTTACTTTGTAAATTGAATTTTTACCAGTGAAATGAATCAGCACCAAATTATTCTGCAGTGTGATATAACTGATAAGTAACTACAGTGACTCCATTCCTGTTATAATTGTTGTAGAAGGCAGTGGTTCCTCCATATAGGCTATCATAGTGGGAGTAGTTTTGCTGCAGCTGTGCCCTAGGTAGTTGTCAGTTGCTTCCTTACAGAGTTGTGCAGTTGTCTGTACTAAGTGCCTCCTGGCCTGAAGTCATGGAGGCTGGATATCATCTTCCTGTTTTAAACCTTGATCTGCAGCCAGATTTGGTTGTTCGCTCTGTGTGTTTCAAGAGCAAGTATACATAGCAGTCAGGCTTAACATTTTGCTCTGTTTATGTCATACCACTTTTGAGCTAAATATTTTGGACCTTCTCAGTCCCTGCTGGGAGAGAGAGATCAAGAAATCCTGAAGTCCAGGCATGCAGATTTCTTCAAAAATGTCTATTTATAATGGGGCAGCCTTGTATTCATGTTGCCTTTAAACCATACTCTATCAAAGCAAAGGATATGAAGATGGTTTGCAAGGAAGGAAAAGAAAAGATACGGGCTTTCAACAACACTCCATTCATGTCAAGATAGTGTTCTGATTTGGGATACCAGCATAGAATTCATTTTGGTCTTGGATTCAACTAATGCATGAAAAGACATGAGGACTTCTTGACTGGTGGTCCCTTGCCATGAAGCTTGAATTCTTCTTGATGTTTGGAGACGCATGTAGATGTACAATTCTTCAGATGCATTGCCAACTGAACTGCCTGTAAAAGGACCCACCCAGTGGAGGAATCTGGTAAGTGTTGCTATGTTCATCATTTTACTATTTCTTTTAAACATGTCTCTGAGGATTGTGGCTGATTTACAAGGGGTGGTTCTGCCTCCTACGTGTGTACAGACAAAACACACTATTTTGTGATGAATTAGAAGAATTTTTATCTTTTAAGCTTCCGCTTAGTTTTTATGAAGGAGAAGCTTGTTTATTCCTTAATCGTGGTGCATTCTCAAATGTAGTCCTATGAACTGTTCCAAGCCATCCCTTAGCTTTCTGTTCTTTTTCCCATCCTGTCTATACCACATGTACTGTCTTAATTTTTCCAGTTTCTGTTGTTGTGTGATTTGTCTGATTCTTCATGAGCTGATTTAGCTCATTAAATCAGCAGAATTTTGCTAGGTTGGTTTTCTGGTAAAGGAAGCTAGCCAGACAGAGCTGGCCATCTGTGCATGCTCTGAAATTGCTGAAATCTCTGACCTCCAGTGTAAACATAGTAGAACTGACTACCATGCCCTATTCAGCAGTCAGTGAACCACCAGCAATCTCTGTTGCATAAATTTACTTTTGAAGAGGAAAGCAAGCTTCTCTTTTAGGATTCTCAGTATGGAAAAGATGTGTTGAAAGAGGTGGGCTAAACCCCTGGATCAGCTCTTCCTTCCCCTTTCTTCCCCCCTTCCCTTTTGCTCATGAGAGACAGCACAAGAAATGGTGTGATTGTTGCCTTACAGGGTTTGTGCCAGAGTCAGCGCTTTGAAGCTTAGAAGACTCACAAGTAAAGAAAACAGAAGAGAAGTTTACCACGGCTTCCAAGAAATTGGAAGTGTTATGGAGGGTTCTGCAAGAGGAAAACCAGAAAGGCCAGAGAAATAGGACTGAGTGGAAGACAGGAGGAGTTGGCAATAAAAGAAGAAGCTGATGGAGTGTAAATCATCCAAGACCAGAGCCTTGTTGAAGTCTGGAATAGGAATACTGGAAGTGGAGAAATGCAAAAGCATCTGGTAGAGATAATGAATCAACAAACATACTTACCAGAAATGCTGTGCTCGACAGGCGCCTCCTGTAGTGAACACTGAGGCGGTTATTACAGCAGTAGGACTTCACTAAAGCCTGGCTATGCTGTTCTACAGATTCTGTAGAACAGGTTTTTTACTGGCAACAATTTCAGAACAGCGTTCACCTGGCAGAACTGTCTTTGTCTTTACATTGAAAACGTAAATGTGGGATATCCAAGTTCTAACTGAAACACAGGGTCGATGTTAGTCTCCTAACACCAAGTGGCCACCAAGAAGAAAGGCTAGATAAAAAAAAAAATATTTTTGCATAGGCTAGAAATTTAGAAGCTGCATCATAGAGATTAATCAATGAAGGTAAATAAATATACGGAAAACGTGTTTGTTTTAGGAAGTCACTTCCTGCAAATGTTTTGAAGCTGAGTAAGTATTTGTAAAGATGTGTCAGTGTCTGCAGTCCTCCTCTATTCTGTATTTTTCCTTAGCTGGGTGTACAGTTGTGGCCACACAAAAACAATATGCTGAGCTGGCTGGACTGATTTGACCCACCTTGGCTGTTTTTCTATATAGACTGCAGTTTACCAAAGTATATCAGCATTTGAAATTCTGGAATCGAGTTTAGTTTATTCCTCTCAAAACTGGAAGGGGTCGTGTGTGTTTGTTTAACTTCCAAGTGAACGTAGGAGTTAAGCTGATTTCTTTAAATGTATATCAGAATCTCATTATCTTGATAACAAATGCACAGTATTTTCAGAAATTCATTATTGCATGAGGCATGGAAAGTTTTGATATGTGCTGATTTATATAACTAAATAAAAAAATTCAGAATTTGCCCTTAGAGGACTTGTGTTTTCCTAGTCAAGTTCAGTGCTGTGTAAAACAAGTGAAACATGGTGCCTACATCACAGAACCTGAGAATCCTGTTTAAACATAATACAATCCACAGAAGTACTATATAAATAAATTTTTTGACTAGCACCATTAATACACCAATTTCTTAAAATACCCAATGTCACTTGGTGTCTGAGGCTAGTGTAAATGTGGTTATGCTTGTTATAAGTGTAGTCGTCAGAGATTAAAGTTATATCAAATTTCAGGAAATTATTGTTCTGCCTTGGAATACCGGAATGATACTTTATTAATTCTACACAAGTATTGTGAATACATTGTTACAAACATGCCATTGTGTTGGGTGTTGTATATAGAAGGGACTTCCAGTAATTTTACAGGTTTCCATCTTTCTGAACCATCTAAAGGAAAGCAACTTAAGCACTTTTGTAGTGTCTCTAGGAGTGGGATTCCCATCCCAGTCCATTTCTCACACGGGCAAGTTTATTTTTGAGGATTTTTTTTCTGGAAGAAGAAATCTTTATGGGATTATGATATTTTTGGAAATATTTTGTAAATGAGAATAACATGATAGTACAATCATAAAAATACAGCAGCACTGGATCTGAGGCAGGTAAAATAGTGAAAACACAACTGCCTGAAAGTAATTTAAAAATTTTTGATTGTTTGCTTATGAAAGATTAATATTTCTAAAAGGAATAATGAGAGAGAATTCAAGCGGAAAATTTTCATCACTTCGCAGCTCATATGATCCCTTCTTCTTATGCCAAGGAAGTCCAGATGGTGTTAATTTGGAACTTAAAATACCAAGTGAGAATTCATTTCAAAACTGGCAGATATGCACACATGTATATACAGTGCAGAAGGTTGGTTTGCAATGCAGTTTGAGACTAATGCAGTGGGCCAGTAAGTTGTACCAAGATTTATATGTATCAATGCAAACCTAGTTTAAAAAAAAACAAACAAAAACCCCAAACCCCAGATAGTTATGTGAAGAATGGCAAAGCTTGATAATGACTTTTATTTAGGAGAAAACACTTAAGATTTATTTTAGAAATACAGCATGTTGTGATAGGGGTTTTTTTTGGTTGTTTAGGGGGTTTTTTTGTGTGTGTGTGTGGTTTTTTTTTTTTTTTTTTTTTTTTAGTATGGGAAGTACAGAAGGACAAGATTAGATTTTGGTATATAGTAATAAAATAGAAGGTATAAATTAGTCCTCTTTATGGATAGGTCTTTTCATGTGGACCATTTCTAGGCATGGGATAGTTGTTAGACCATCAGTTTTGGTTTGTCATGGCAACTGGTGTTTCTTAGGTTATGTTGATTGTATTTTGCAAAGGACTATTTTATAATGGAAAAAAACCATGATACTTTAGACCATCAGTTTTGGTTTGTCATGGCAACTGGTGTTTCTTAGGTTATGTTGATTGTATTTTGCAAAGGACTATTTTATAATGGAAAAAAACCATGATACTTTAGACCATCAGTTTTGGTTTGTCATGGCAACTGGTGTTTCTTAGGTTATGTTGATTGTATTTTGCAAAGGACTATTTTATAATGGAAAAAAACCATGATACTTTAGACCATCAGTTTTGGTTTGTCATGGCAACTGGTGTTTCTTAGGTTATGTTGATTGTATTTTGCAAAGGACTATTTTATAATGGGAAAAAAACATGATACTTTTTGTATGATACTTGCTGACATCAACATTTCTTTATAATTTTCAGATTGCTTTTACCAAAACTTTTGTTCAACATTATGCTTTTATTATGAAAACCCTGAAGAAAAGCCATGAGTCAGACACTATGTCTAATAGAATTGTGCATATCAGTGTTCAGTTATTCAGCAATGAGGAACTAGCACGCCAAGTAACAGAAGAATGTCAGCTGCTGGACATTATGGTCACTGTTCTGTTATATATGATGGAAAGTTGCCTTATTAAAAGTGAATTACAAGGTAGGTTGATCTGTTTGTTTGCTTGCTTGCATGGATAATAAATTTCATTATAGAGAAAACTTAACCTCTTTCAATTGCAGTCAGTCCCTGCCAAAACTTCCCAAAAATGCACAAGTCTAGCAATATGTAGTAGAATCTGAGTCACAAAATTTCCTAGAGATGTAAAGATAGTCGTCAAAAGTGATATTGATGTTTTATTGTTTGGTCTGTAGGGTTTTCTTCTGTAGGAATGCTACATAGTTTATAATACAGAGTGTTTTCTTGCAGGCATTTTATTTGTTCAGTAAAGTTCATAAATGCAATTTATGAAGCTCATTTGAATGAAAAATTATACATGCAAATGGAGACCTTTAGTTTAAAGAATACTTTCAAAGTACTACAGAAGTTATTTGAAGTATTTAAAATTGTTTTTATTTTTCTCACCTGTGATTGTCTTAAAACTTGATATAATTAGAGGAGAATGATTTAATGCTTTGTAAATACAATCATGGGGTCAAGCCTTTGGTTGACAGGGTGGCAATTTGAATTTGAACAAGGGTACACTGTAACTTTTCCAATGAAAAGCTGTCCTATTTCTACCCTTCGTGTTTTACCTGTCCTCATTCAGCACAATGAATCTTGCTGACTTGTGTTTTTCACGCTTTAATGTACTTTATAGACTGCATACATCTAGATAGGCTGACTGCTGCTGCCAAATAAGTACCATCAACTTTAGCATGTGGAGTTGTAAATTTTCTTGTCTAAAGTATCTTTTGCCTCTGAGTCCACTCTGTGTAGCCTAATACAGAATAACTGTACTGAAATAGGAAATCTTCAGTTATCTAGCTATGAAGAGTGCCCTCATTCAGCTGCACTTCAATTTGAGAATTTTCTTTGTTGCCCTGCATAGATTGTTTTGCAGTATTCAAAGTAAAACATTGAATCTTTAACAGTTTGTATATCAAATGACTTCTGCAAAACTAATGGCATATTAGTGAAATGTAATTTAAAACTACTTTTAAGTACTTGTTGGTCTGGATAGGATGTTGCTAGCATGGTGGTAAGGTTCTGTAGTGGATCAGAATAGTAGCCCAACATAAAAAGTCTGTCTAATTAGACATTCTTTGGAGAAATTTTCTGGTAATTATGTAAGGTGTTGCTGGTAAAGTAAATAACATCAGATATGTTTGTGATAGATTTGGGGGGGGGGGTGGAAATAACCTTTGGAGCAGCTATCTCAGTACATGAAGTTACAGCTTTCTTGTCACCAGCACCAGTGATTTGGCCTTGGCTAAAAATCTATCATGCAGTCTAATGCTTTTCAGTGTTTCAGTGTTTTCACAACATTTCTTCTTCACTTTATATATGCAGGGTTTGGCATACTGTAAATGGACAGAACTATGTTAATAACTTTAGTGGATGGTTTGTTTTTTTTTTTTTTCTTCCCTTTCATGTTCTGCTTAGCATTCTTTTGCAGTTCTGTGGATTGTATATTGTGTTTAGTTCAAGGTATCTCTTATGATACTGGAAGTAATAAGACACCTGCTAGAAGTCTGTGCTGGTGAGATAAATGGAGAAGAAGTCACTTTGTGCAGCTACGACAAACAATAGTATCAGTTTTCCAGTATCTGACACATAAAGTTTACAAATCCAGCCAATGGATAGATGGAGAAAACATGTTGGAGAGAATCAAGGAGAACATGGAAGAGGAATTATCTTCTAGGGCATTTACTTTGCACTACTCAGACTTTCCAGCTGCCTTTTGAACAGCTGACACCTGTTAAAAATGTCCAGTTCATTATGGGTATTCATGGAGACCAAGTGACAAACTGTTCCTGGAACAGAGTTGGCCTAGGAGCAGTGTTGATAGCAACTTCAAAAGTGTTACTAGTTGAGCTTACCAGTTTCACACATGGTGTGAAAGGATGAGGAAGTGAATTATGGGTGCAGATGATAAAATTGTCTCCCTAGGAAGGTTTATATACCTGTGCTCTTAGACTTCCCCCTGCCTCCCTCCATCAGCATTTTCCTCTTAGTGAACTTCTCATGGGAGAGGCATTTACCCCAACTTTTTTCTCGGATTATAATGGTTCATCCTTTAAAAAAAAAAACAAAACAACTCTTCCTTTAATTGACCTTAGATTAACCCAAGCTTTTAGATGTACTCTTGAATAGGAGGCAATGCCACTGCCAGTTCCAAGTAACATTGGATTTGTCTGATTTATACTGGGGCAGAGAATCAGCAACATGTAACTGTTGTCTGTTTGCAGAGTCCTTCAGTGAATTCAGGCAAAGCCAGCTGAGATGTTACCCTGTTCTTAGATGGTCTATGTGAGCATACAGGAACCAGGAATCTCTTAATAACAGAGGGTCTTTTTAGCTGTGGCTGTCCTGTACTGCTTATGACTCTTTTTCACTGTAAAGGTAAATGCACCCTTGATGCATTTGACCTGGACAACAGCCATCTCCAAGGCTGGTTGTCAAATGCAAAACTGTTTTGTTGTTTTTTTTTTTTTTTTTCCTGTTCACTTGAAATAGCATGACAACTGACAGATAGGTGCTGGAATTAACTTCCCTTGGATCATGAATCCAGGACTCATTTTCCTTCCCTCTTACAGAAAATCAAAATAAGGAGATCTTTTGGGCAGCTATAGAGGATGTACTTATGTGATTTGGGGAGGAGACTTTTAGACCCAACCCCTGCCCTGATTTCCACTCCTTTTGGGAATCTTCTTCTGCACTGGTCTCAGGAAGGCTGCATAAACTCTCTCTGTCCCAGAATCAGAATGGAAATGTTTTTTTTCTGCTGTCGTTCTTGGACTCAGCATGCCAGATTCCTGTTTGCATGCCGTAAGGTTGCTTGCTCGCCCCAGGTTGTTGAATTCAAAATAGACTTCAGACGTTTGTAATAGAAATTCTATTGTTTGGTCTTTTTATACCTTTTTGAGAGTATTCAAAGGTGGCATAGCTATGATGATTTTACTAATACACTGTTTTTCAAAGGTTGTGATATTGTTCAAAGTATATGTGTCTCCTACTGAGTGGGATCTATGTGAGTCTGTGAAAAAAGAAAACAGATTCAGGTACCACAAAATACCTATTTTTCTTTTCAGCAATTTTCTCTGTGTGTGATTGCAACATTGCAGTTAATACTAATTTTTAATTTTGCATTAGGTTGGGAATTTATTTGAAAATTAACAAGCAAAACAAGTATTAACTTCTTAAAAAAAAAAAAACAAACCCACTTTTTTATTTTTAAAATCTAGATGAAGAAAATAGTTTACATGTTGTGGTGAATTGTGGGGAAGCACTACTGAAGAATAATACTTACTGGCCCCTGGTTAGTGATTTTATAAACATACTTTCACACCAAAGTGTGGCAAAGAAGTTTTTGGAAGATCATGGTCTTTTGGTAACATGGATGAATTTTGTATCATTCTTTCAAGGTATGTGGCTTCTATAATCAGTACTAATCCCAGGATGCTAAAACAGCTTAAAGCTTGCAGTGGCAAAATCCTTATGCTGTGGCAAAATCCTTATGCTGCTCTATATATATACTTAATTGCTTAGTAGTCTCATAAGTCTGTATTCCTGTAGGGGAACAGATCTTTGTCTTGTCTGGACTCATTAAAGAGCAATTGCATCACACTTGACTGAGATTCGTGGTGCCAGAATTCTCAGTTTTCTACTGCAAGTACAAGTCATAACTTGTGCTAGAAATGTTTTACTGGTGAAGGACTAAATTTAAATATTGGGTGAATTAATCTGATAAATATGGATCTTTCTTTGGAGTGTTACTGTGAGGAAACATTTTTATTATTTTAAATGTAAAAAAAAAATCATGAACTTTTCAATTCTGATAAATGTTCTCCCTAGAAAGAGGACCAGATATATCTTCCATCTGCTTGCAGATGGTATCATGTTGGGCAGAAGTGTTGAGGGTAGGCAGGCTGCTTGTGGGGGTAGGGAGGCTATCTGAAAGGAGGTTGTAGCAAAGTGAGTGTTGGTCTGTTCTCACAAGTAATAAGCAATGAGACAAGAGGAAATGGCATCAAATTGCTCCAGGGGAGGTTTAGATTGAATATTAGGAGAAATCTATTTACTGGCAGGATTGTGAAGTCCTGAAACATGCTGCCTGGGGCGTGTGGTTGAGTAATATGCTACTTGGGGACATGGTTCAGTGGTGGTCTTGGCAGTGCTGGGTTAATGGTTGGACTTCACAATCTTAAATGCCTGTTCCAACCTAAATGATTTAATGATTGTCTGGCTCTATATGTTCTCATTGACTAAGTGAGGCTCAAAGTAGAAGGGCTGCTGTCCTTGTTAATGTTACCTGAACACCAAGGGCTGTAGGTACAGGCCAATCCAGAGTTATTGTGTTCTCCTGGTGTATTCTGTTCAAACTTTTATACTTATATTTTAATCTGTCATTCTGTTGCTCAATCATATAGATTGTTACATCTTTTTTTTTTTTTTTAATTTTTTTGCCTTAATAGGTGTATCAATGTATAACCCCCGCCATGGCAGGGGGCTTGGAACTTAAAGGTTCCTTCCAACCTATGTTGAATGTTGCAAACCATTCTATGAATCTATAACGTTAAAAATACTGTGTTCTTCTTGGACTTTGTTAAATATTTGCTTGTACAACTCTGCTTAAATCTTTGAAGGTATGAATTTAAATAAACGAGAATTAAATGAGCATGTGGAGTTTGAATCACAGACATACTATGCTGCCTTTGCTGCTGAGCTGGAAGCCTGTGCCCAGCCAATGTGGGGTCTTCTGTCACACTGCAAAGTTAGGGTAAGATATATGTTTGTCTGTTATTTTTGGGTTTATTTTATTTTAGAGTTATTTATTTATTTTAGAGCTGGGTTATGTTGTCTTTGTCTACTGTACATATTTGACCATGATCAACTTGGATTCAGTGTATAGTGAGTGTAGAAATCATGTTTTTATCTAATTTATTGTCTACAAAACAGAGACTAGGAGTATGGGATGTGTGCAGTCATTCCATGTAACTGTACATAGGGAATATTATCTAATCTGATGAAGAATTTGATAAATGTCTCTGAATTATTCTGCCTTTTTTCACTGGGAAAGAGATACATAAGTTGTTGCTGATGTCATTATAATGCTAATTGTATCTGCAAATAGACACTTCATTATGATGGAGGATGGAGTAATTTATGAGTTTTGTGGTGTTTTTGGTTCTTTTATGGTCTTCTAATTAGAGCAAAGAGTTGTTATTATTTGCTACACTGTAATTTATATCGTTATTGTAAAAAAGAAATCAGCTTATAGCATACTTAAGTTAAAAAACTTCTTTTTTATTTTTATGAAGTAAATACCTTTTCAATTAGCTTATTCAGATACATAATAGCATTCCTGAGACAGTAATAACTGAATTGATAATCTAAGAGTGTGAGGCAGGTCTGGTGTCTCTGTTTAGGGGGAAGAGAGAATTAAAGGAAAAATTAGTGAAGAAATAAGGCTTTGGAAGTTCCACTGACCACAGAGCAATTTAGTTCATCTCCTCTTCTTTCTTGCACATCACTGCTTTGATCCTGGAGAGCAATGTGCAGCTCTATGTTTGAAATGCATGATTTAATCTGAAATGTATTACAGTTTTACAGCATTGATAGAGAGTTATGTAATCATAATGAGATTTACTTATTATTAAAATTTGTGTAGTATTGTGCTACTGTTGCATTTCAGGAGCATTGTGTTAGCCTGACTTTTCAGTAGATAAAACTTACAAGACATTAGGTATTCCTTTTGGTTGCATGGAAAGCCTTTGTTCTTTTCTAAAAATAAAATATAAATATTTATGCTTACATTTCTAAATTTTTGGTAAAAATAAATGGATAAATTAATAGTAGGCACTAGGACCAGCTGACCATTCTGAAGGTGCTTAATTCTCACCACTGAAATGATCGTTTTACAGTAACAATGAAACCATCCTAATAGTTGCTAATTTCCTTATGATGAGGGCATAAATTATATACTGTGAACATTTTACTGAAATAATACTTGTAGTAGAAAATCAATGACTGTTTTAGCTTGTGTAGTACACTGGTTTATCTTACTGCAGGAAACACAGGAATACACACGAAATGTTGTCAGATACTGCCTTGAAGCGCTTCAGGACTGGTTTGATGCTATCAACTTTGTAGATGAGGTAAATACCCCTGGTTGGTGAATTTGGCAGAGTACTGTGAAATTCTGATTAAATTTCTAAGGTGATATACTCTTTTCTCCCTGTACAATCCTTTCCCAATCTCCTCCTCCCATATTGAATCATCATTTTACGTACTGATTGAAAAACAGATTGTCTTGCTGAAATTAGCATTTGTAGGTAATAGTTGCAATGGTATGTCCTAGGATCCTGTATATGTAGAGTCTTGGTGATTTAGATTTTGCTTTTACATGTTTATTGTTCTACTGTTCTGCTGAATGAAGAGCTGAAGCAATGGCAAAACAGAAGTCCTCGTCTGATATAGTAGTGGGGTGCAGCTTAGCTACATTAGGAAGCAATACTCAATCAGCCCTGTATCATTAGCTACTAAAGGCTTAGTAAGAGATTAACTGCAGTGGTCTGAATAAGGCAAATTTCTGAATCATTGGAATGTGCAGGGGACTGAAGTAATACTAGGTTAGTGGAAAGTCAGTCCATGGAATGAATATATGGAAGATACTGTTCTCAGTGGTTCTGGCAAAGATGCTTGTAGGTTTAGGGTTTTTTGATATGTGATTTTAAAATATCTTTATTTTACTTTCAGCCAGCTCCTAATCAGGTCACTTTTCATTTGCCACTGCACCGTTACTTTGCCATGTTTTTAAGTAAGGTAAGCACACGTTTTAGTCACATAGAAGATGGAAATTCCCTGCTGAGTGTGATTGTTCAGTCCAGCGTGTGCTTGCTTTTATTTCTAGGCTGTCAAATGCCAAGAGCTAGATCTGGACACAATCTTGCCAGATCAGGAGATGCTGATGAAACTAATGATTCACCCACTTCAGATTCAGGTATGGGCAGCTTCTGACTTTGATGCAGATATGGAGATATACAACAAAACATAGTCTGATTCTTTTAACCCCAGTCGTTTAAGTATATCTAGAAGTATTTAACAAGGAGGCTTATAACTTAATTGTGGCATATCCTAGTTAGCAATATGTGACAACAATAACTAGAATATACTGAGGACTACTGAGTAGTTAGGACGAACTTTTTTTCTTTTCTATTTTTAAAATAAAATGTGTCATTAGATATCATACTCTTAGAAGTATGATAGTATTTGTTGTTGCACTTTCAAAAGGGTAGGATGATCTAACCCTTTGAAAAGATGGAATTGCACATTAGTGGAACATCTACCAAAGGAGCACAAGTTGAAAAGAAACCTGTATCTGAAAATACCACATATTGAATTGAGAATAAGTTCAGGAATGGATGCAGTGCACTTTTTATTTACAAATTTGTATTTATTTGTATGTAAGTGGTACTGAGCAATATTTGTAATCACTGCTTTTATATATAAGTTCTTTTCAACCATGATGATGATCTTTGGAGTAAAATCTCTTCAGAATTTTAGTATGTAAATACATAGATAAATCACTCCATTGATTTTGATCAGTTTGATTGTCTGAAATATCATCTCATATGAAAGTATGGTATCTAAACTCAGTGTTTCCTCTTCATCCCTCACTCTCTAGGACAATTAGCATTAAATAAATAAACCTGTTTGTATAACAACAGGTGTTGTGTGTTTGTGTATATATAGGTGATAATGTATTGATGCTCTGTTAATGTTGAGTTGAACAGTTGAATATCTCTGGTATGTTTGTAACTCTTCATTTCAATTACCCTGAACAGGCAAGTCTTTCAGAAATTCATAGCAACATGTGGGTTAGAAATGGTCTACAAATTAAAGGACAGGCCATGACGTATGTGCAGTCTCATTTCTGCAATTCAATGATTGACCCTGACATTTACCTGCTGCAAGTAAGTTATGTTTTCCAAGAAGCCAAGCCAGTGCTTGCTTACAAACAAACAAACTACTGAATAAAAGGGTTTTATTCTCTTTCCATAGGTCTGTGCCTCTAGGCTGGACCCAGATTATTTTATTTCGTCCGTTTTTGAAAGGTAGGCTTAAAAGATAAGTGCTCTTGCCCAGGGTTGTAGTTGTTGACTATTTTACATCATTTGAGAGTAAAGTTATGTATCTGATACGCATCTTCAGTGGTACAACTCTTCCTACCCAAAACTATCAATTATCTCTTTCAATAGAGACCTTGGGTATCTCAAGGAATATCCTTGACTTTAGACAGGAAAGGCTTTTGATTTACAGTGCAGTATTGAAGCTTCAGGCATTTGTTTTCTGAGCCTTTTCAGGGGCTTTACAGTTCTACACATGCCCATATGCAAGCCTGTAGGATATGCCAGCCTAAAGAAGTAGCTGAACAGAGCTGCAACACAGAAGAACGTCTGCTTTTCTGGATAGAGTAAAATTGGGGTTTGAAAGCAGATGTAAGCATTAGGTTTTACATGTTCATAAATGCAAGGTGTTTTCCTGGCAGAGTAAATAACACTACAGCACATTCCATAGATAGTTAAATAAAAATCTGAATTTAAAAATAAGAGGTTTTTAGCATATGCTTGAATATTATTGCATTATATGCATTTACTTTTGTATTAATTTGGGGTTATTGGAAACGGTATCCTGAGAGATTTATCAGTAGACTTCACATTGATGTTTTAATGTTGGAGGATGATGTTTCTGATTTTACTCTTTGTCATGTAGATTTAAGGTGGTAGATTTGTTAACGATGGCATCACAGCATCAAAATACAGTTCTTGATTCAGAGCATGAAAGGTCCATGTTGGAAGGAGCCTTAACATTTTTGGTCCTTCTGTTAAGTCTCCGTTTACATTTAGGTAAGAACCACTGCTTTAGCAACACTTGTGTGTAAATAACATGCCTGTTCATTTAGATTCAACATCTAGTAGCCACCATAAAGCTGGTGATCCAAATAATAGCTTAAAGCATTCAACACTTAGTTTCATTTTTGCTGGTTACCGAATTTTAATTGAAATGGATGTAGTACATAGAAATGGAGAAAAATGTCTGTAATGGAAGTGTATCTTTTGTATATGTGGTCACATGAAATTTTTTTTTATCCTTTTCAAAAAGAAAGCAGTTTTAGTTTGTACCTCTTTTCTCATTGAGGTTGTGCCTTTCGTCATGTTTGTACCCTGCCCCATTTCTTTGCTGCATTTTTGTAGGAATGTTTGTATCGTTTTACTTGCATTTAATTTCAACTATGTGCCAAATATGTTTAAAAATCATGTCATTTTAATGTCTTTTTAAATATTATTTTTATAGGAATGACAGATGATGAGATCCTCAGAGCAGAGATGGTAGCCCAACTCTGTATGAATGACAGGACACACAGTTCATTATTAGATCTCATATCCTTGGAATATATTAACTAATGTGTATAAATGAGAATGACAGGTACTTGGGTTTTGGAGATTGAATGACATGTTTTCAGTTTTCATAATTATAACAAATTGTGTAAAGATGCCTTTGCACATATTCATCAGCAAAGGCATTTGCTTTAGCTTTGGTTTTGCTTACAAAATGTGTAATATTTTGTAGTAAGTTAGTTTTGATACAAAACACTAAACTGCTCTTTTTTGGTATTTTTCTTTAACACTACAAAGATCTTGTAGATGTGAAGTGAAAAGCCTGCTTTCCAAGGATATTCTAGAAAGTTTAGATAAGCATCACCTTTATCTGGATTTGAGCCTTCAGTTACTGCTGTTGTTATGCCAGTAGGAAAAGAGGCTGCTCTTTATTGGCTTTTGCTTTCAGTAGCTGAACATGCAAATGATAGCAATTTTTAATGCTGGTTTGAAATCAGTGAAATGCACACGTTATGGGGGGAGCATCTTACTGGAAGAATAGCATGCTCTAGGAAGTCTTCTGGTGCCACTGCATGTGGCTTGTGTCCCCTAACACCTGAAACAAATATGCAAGTTTTACTGCTATCAGTGTATTAGGCTGCGTAGGCAAATCAAATAGCTTGTGGTGATTTCCCAGAAGAGCTTGCAGTTCAGGGATAGGCACTGAGTAAAAATACTAGGAATTTATAATGATGAAAAAGGAGGAGCTTGAGAATTAGAAATATGTAACAAGAATTAATAATTACAGTATGATCTAGCAACTCAATCACTTGCATACATAAAATAAGCAAAAAAAAAAAAGTGATTCACTTAAGTGTATCATTTTACTATGTAAAATAAATGGATCATTTATAAAAGCCATAATTTACCACTGAGCAGAAATTTCCTACCTTGGAATTACTACTTGTGATTTGGGGAAATGTCAGAAGGTCAAATAGCCAATCTGGAGGTGGAGAATTGCTTACTGTGTTTATGGATCCCGAGCTATTCACTTGCTTTTCCCGCACTAAGCTGTACATGCAAAAAGTGTTAGTAGAAGAAGGCAAGTACAAAAACTTTTTGCATACTATGCATAGTAGGTTTTATTTCTTGAGCCAAACAAGTAGCAGTTGGCTTGCTTTAAAAAGTTTTATGTTCCAGCTAGGAGGCTTTGATTCGCTTCAGTGATAATGATTGTTCTATAGCAGCTGGAGCAGACAGACCTCTGGTGGTCAATACAGAGCACTGTAGGAACGTAGACTGAAATGAGTGACTGCAAATGTCAGAAGTATGTATCCTGCAACTAAGTTAACTTTGCTTTCCTTAACACAAACATTACATTCCAGAAAACCCCAATCCTAAAAGTGGTATTATCCCAGGAAGCTTAAGCTTTGAGTCGGTCTTGTCAGCAGTTGCTGATTTTAAAGCTCCTGTTTTTGAACCTGGAGGTTCCATGCAACAAGGAATGTATACACCTAAAGGTATGGTAATCAGTGTCCTTTTGAAACATACTTAGTGGCATGGTGCTTATCTAAAGACAGCCCACCAAAGTGATAAAAGTTACCCTCCTCTACCAACCCACAAAACACCCAACCCCGAAACCCCACAGAACTTAGTTGACTTTTTCATTATTGTCTATTGCTTATATTGAAAAGCACTTCTAAAGACTGTTAATAGTCTTTAATAAATTCATTTTTATCTAGAGAGAAAATGAGATTCTCATATTAATAAAGTATTTTTAGAAAGGGGAAAATGGAGAACTGAAAAGTTGTTAATTGTATTTTACTGAACTGCATACTTAGGCACTTGTGATTTAAAAAAAACAGAATTTAGAACTGTTTGCACTAGTGAACTGTCAGTTATGAAGATGTTTTCTTTGAACTACCTGTTTTCATCGTTAAAGATACTGTGATAAGTAATTATTTCTTTTTTGTTGCTTATCTATCCTGGTAGCCTGTAACACTTTTTTTTTTTTAACAGCGAATAGTGAGGGTCTAGAGCAAAGTTCAGACCAAAGTGGCTGCAGAATATTCTATAATTCTACAATGCATACAGTGCAAAAATGCCAAGTTTTTCCTGACCAGCTTGTCATCTTAATTGGGCTCAACATGATATTGATATATCAAAGAAGAAGAATTTAAGAACTGGGTGTTCCATTACTGTTTCCTGTCACTGAGCAGATAAGCTTGTGGGAATGCTCCATGTGCTTTCATTGTACTTCAGCTCCTGGCAAAGCTGAATAAGGATTAATTCCCTCCTCCCTCCTATACTTCCCTGGAGAGGCAGTGTGGACAATTTTGAAACCTTTTTTTGTTTGTTTGTTTAGGTTCTGTTCTTCTGTTGTTCATGTAGAAACCAATACTGTACTAACTTGTTTACCAGTTTTTGTTGTGGGAGAGTGGTGAGTCAGTGAGGCACTTGCTCTGTAATACAACTTAACAACTAGCAAAGTAATTTTATAAGCCTGCAGTTTTGGGACTGGGTTTGTTCTGGTTCTTTCACGTGTAATTAGGCAGCTTAACATGTGTTTTAAATAACATAATTTTCATGTTACGTAAATTGCATTTCCATATATTTTGTCTGATTTCTGGAGCTTGTGATATATTGGTCTTTTTCAAAACAGTGTGAAGTAGCAGCTAAGTGAAATATCCTTACTTATAGTTTGTTTAAGCTGTCCTGTTTGTGATTGCTTTAGATTTTTTTTTTTTGAGCTACTAAATTGAACATCGGTAACTAAGATTTTAAAGCCAAAATAATGCATAGATGCTAGTTATAAAACAAAGGCACGTTTGTAAAGGATCGATCACAAATGTTATTCGATAAGAAACTTGGCTGTTTTCAAGACTGAACAGTGATTTGTGTTCTTGCAGTCATTCGGCTTGCTACGCTTAAGTATCACCTACCTGCTGATTTTCTGCTGTCTTTACTTCCTATTTTCCAGAGGACTTGTGCTTATCAAGTACCAAGTGAATAATAATTTAAACTTTTCCTTACCGTGAACTTGGAAACAAAAAAGAGCAAAACAAGATGCATACAGAAAAGGGGCTGCCTTTGTATACTTAGAATTGGATAAATACATTGAATTAGTTTGTTTTTTTTTTTTAACTAGTTGGAGTTAATTTTTTCTCGTTCCTCAACATGTTACAACTGTTGATTTATCAGAAATATGTGATTTTTCTTTTTATCTTTTATCCTATTGTGTAAATTATGTAAAGTATATAACAGAAAAGAAAACTAAAACCCAATACCATAAAGCTTAACAGAGAAGATTATTGCTTTAATACTACTTCTTTTGTTTTGTAGCTAAGAAAAAGGTGTTTGAAATGTTGATATATTCATAAGTAGTAGCAATTATTAATATAGTAAAAATGTATATAATAAATAATAATATAAATAATAGAAATATTATATAAATAAATAATAATATAAATTTAAAAAATATACTAAAAACTACGGTATTTTGCTGAAAAAATATATAATGATAGAAAATTATGTAGTTAAAGCTAGTTAAGAAGTTGTAAGGCCTTAAAAGAGAGTTTTAACAAGTGACTTCTTTTAAACAACAGCTGAAGTGTGGGATAAGGAGTTTGACCCTGTCATGGTAATACTTCGGACAGTTTACCGTAGAGATGTGCAATCTGCAATGGACAGATACACAGCATTGTAAGTTGGATCATTTTTAGAAATGTAACATCAAATTTTTGCCTGTTACACAGTATTTTTTATTTTGTTCTCATCATCTGGTATTACTAATGATGTTACTGATGTTTTCAGGACTCAGATTTGTGAATAGTTCATGAATATATAGGCAGAATCGTGGTTTTGGTTATCTTAGATAGAAAGTTTGAGAATAGGTTGAGATTGTTTTGGCCTCAAGATCTGTAATCATTTGCTTGACCGGGTATAACTGCCCATTGCTGAGTGCCAGCTATCCTGAGGGAAACTTCACAGGGAACCAGCTACTAGATGGTTTGAGTTGTCTTTCGCCCCTAGACCCGGGTTGGACGACAGATTTGCATGTCAGGACCGCTGTGGATGTCCAGCAGAGTTTCCTCTGGCTTCGCCCTGCCGAGGTGTAGTGACAAGAACATCCCAAAGCGTACAGAGCCCCTTACCTAACACCCAAAGGCTTCCCAATTCTTCGCTTCTCCCACCTTAGGGTATACCCAAAACCCCCAGGGCTCTTTCTTCCCCCTCCCACTGCTAGGTTAGTCTCAGGCTGGCCAGGTCTGAGACTGCCCCCACCTTCTCCTCCTGGCATTAGGCCTAGACAAGCCTAAGAGGCCTTGAGATACTCCCCCACCGTTACCCGATAAGTGACAGCATCTCCCATGGGAGCAGAGAGGGAAGAAAGAGGAAGAGAATGACTTTGCAGATGGATTTATAGGGTGCAGGATTTATGGGTAGAAATATGTCGTTTCCTGTGTCCACCCCTATTGGGTGAGCACCTGGGACACCAGAAGTGTAATTTATGTGGCAGTGACAGGAGGCACCCAGCCTGATCTGCCACGCTTAGTCTATTGATCTTCCATATGTATTTAAAAATACTACTGAAGTGCCATGGATAAAGCAGTGAATGTCATCACAGATAAAATTGTTACTGTTTACATATTAGTTAAAAATTTAAGAAAACATCCACATCTAATTTTTGTTTATATTTAGGTATATGAAGCACAGTATTACAGTGTTCTGTGTTTTGAATTGATATTGAAGACAGTGAAGTGGTTTTCAATGTATTGACCCATGACAGAATTCTGTCCCTTAACATTCCATCCTTTACAAATTCTTACCCTTACAAATTGCCATTTCAACTAATTTAATTTCTCTTTTATTTCACACCTCAAGAGTGAAAACCAAGTTTAAAAACTTCTTACAATAAACTCAGTGAAATGATCCTCTGCCCCTGTGCTCATTCCATTAAATCAAAGGGTGTTCATACATGTATACCGTAAGTGCCTCTGAGCAAGGTTGTATGCTATTAAGTAATTGCCTTCTGTACTACACTGAATTCCAGCTCATTATTAGAAAGATGGGTTCACATTGAACTTAACACTTAATTTTTAAGTTCATAGATACAGCTAACTGTCTTTCCTGGTGTTGCCTGTAATCCATTCCTACAGTTGTGAGATTTCTGTGTTTGATATCTGACTACCACACATGTGGTTTTAGGTGAAGTGGAAAGTCCTTCTACCCTTCTATGTGCCTCTCAGAATGAAAATGGAATTCTTAAATTAATATTTCAAATTTATAGCAGTGATAATACACAGGAAAGCAAGGCTGGATTCAATTTGAGTATATATTTCAAGTTTTGGAATGCTGCCTTGATAAATTAAATGGATTAGAAATGCTTATCAATTCTGAAGTTGGTCTTGGTAAAAAGAATGCCGGGTAGTTACATGTAACGGTGACAGTTGTCTACAGTATTGCAGTGTTTAACATGTCTCATTTGTTTCAACAGTTTAAAGCAAAGTGGCAAATTCTCTGGGAACCCGTGGCCACCTTACAAGAAAAGAACACCACTGCACCCAAGTTACAAAGGTCTCATAAAGCTTTTACACTGTAAAACCCTGCACATCGTGCTGTTCACACTGCTTTACAAGGTACAGTCTCACTATTTTATTAACACTTTTTTTAGAACAGGAATTCTTAGAAGCATAATGTGTTTAATAGATTATTTGGAGTAGTCAGGTTCAAATTTATATAATGTTTTTACTTTTGTTTTATTTTTTAAGTCTAGTATTAGATGATGTTTTTCTACCATTTTCATTATTTCATAAATGATTATCGGGCTGTCATATGCCCAAGTGGATGAGCAGGCCTGCTGTGCTTTGAGGAACACTCTCTTAACCATCAGAGGAAGTTGTTCTGTTCTTAAAAGTAAAACGTCATAGGGTGAGAGAAAATGACCTCAAGTTGCAGCAGGGGAGGTTTAGATTGGAGATTAAAGAAACTTTTTAACTGAAAGGGTTATCAGACACAAGGGTAGGCTCTGCAGGGAGGTGGTTCAGTTCCCAAACATGCAGAAATATGGTGCAACGGGGCATGCTTTAGCACAAGACTTGGTAGTGCTAGATAATGGTTAGACTCAATTATCTTAAAGGTCTTTTCCAACCAAATCAATTCAATGATCCTATGACATAAGACTCCTGGCTACTGTTTTTACCTTCCCATTTAGGTTAGAGTTGTCCATTAGGTTTTTGTCAGTGTTTGGTTTGTTTGGTTTTGGTTTTAATAGGTATTGTGAAAGTATTAAAGATAAACCTTCTAAGATGTGAATGTCTTTTTCTGTCTAGATATTAATGGATCATCAGAATTTATCAGAACATGTGCTTTGCATGGTTTTGTATTTGATTGAGCTGGGACTGGAAAATTCTCCAGAACAAGAGTTAGATGAAGAGGTAAGAACAAATACCATCCTTTTCATTAAAACATGAAAATACTGTCTATTCATTCAATATTCTTTAAAATTGGTGCTTATTAAAATTACCATTTTAACACAGAAATTGGAATAAAACAGTTTTATTGATATACATAAGCAAGGATCAACTAAGAAATGGTCAGATCTTTACCATTCCACGAATTAGTACTTAAAATGTGGTTGAAAAAATGAATTAAATGACTGGATATAAAACCAACTTAAATTTCTAGATTTTCAATTGAAGCCTTTATCACTTAACATTTTACTGCTAAAGCATTGTATCTTCTAAAATATGTGAAATAGACAAAATTTTAGCGGAACTTCTGATGAGAATTTGAAGAGCCATTATTTTAATGATTCCAGATTCCTTTAAAATGTTACTTTCATAATTTTTTGCTGTTTCCCATTGCTTAGATGACTAAAGATCTGCCACTTTTTTCAGAGATTGAATTCTGCATAGTTCATATTTTTTGTATTGATCTTAGTTTGTATGTTTTTGAATTAGTCTGAGTAGTTCCTTTTACTTCTGCCCGGTAGCACTGATACCCAAAAAAAATGTGTAGATGTGTATGTTTATCAGACCTATAGTCCTCATGGGAGGCATTGAGCATACCATAATTAAGAGGTAAAACAGCTTTAGTGAGGTACGTATTACTCATATCTCATGGAGCCCTGATGGCCTCTGTAATCTGGTTGTAAAACAACATGTATTATTGTAACATGTAAGAGAAAGCGTGCTTGGTCTTTATTTATTTTAGGAGTCTGCAGGTGGACAAGAGCGTTGCCATGATAGCTGGTTTCCAGGTAGTAACCTGGTTTCTAACATGCGTCACTTCATTAACTATGTCCGAGTAAGAGTACCAGAAACTGCTCCAGAGGTGAAGAGGGAACCACCTGCAAGTACAAGTTCTGATGGTTTAGCTTCATCACAAGTAAGTATAGAAAATACTGGTCCTTCTGCTAGAGCAATTTAAGTTCTTGCCTGTTTTGACGGTTTTTTGTTAGGATTATTTCATTTGCTTTTTTTATTAATTTCTCAGGCTATTTTTTTTCTTCAGTAATCTTTTCGTAGTGTACTGGTAACAGAAATAGACGTATTTAAAATGATAGCTACTTGCAAATGATGTACTTAATGACTGTTTTTATGCTCAATCTACCAGAGTTCAAGGCGGAAGAGCCTCCAGAGAGAGGTAGATCTGTGTGCAGTTTGTTCTCCTAAGCAATTAACTAGCAACGTGGCTTTATTGTGCTCACCTTAACGTCCAGTAAAATCGTCTAATTTTCCTAAATTTCTCTTAATTTGTATTGCAAGGACTTGTCCTTTTTTCATGTTCTTGAGCGTAATCATTACATTTTTAGTATGTATTTGAAATAAAAGCTTTTTATCAAATATAAAATGTTATTGATAGCTTACTGCTTGAGCTTTGTGTTTAGGTCTGATTTGTCTTGCCAAGATACTACTAACATTTAATAATGTTGAGCAGTATTAGCTTTCTTGAATCTAGGTAAATTTAATCTTACTTGAAAGTGCATTTCAAGTGATTAATGACAAGTTTATGTTTGTTTTTCCCTTTTGTAAAAACAAAATGAAGATGTAAGTGGTGGACCCTGAAAGATTTATAGCCAGTAGATAATATAATCTCTGTGTTAGGCCTGCTTTTATATCTTTTGTATACATCACTTCAGATAACTCTTTGCCAGAAATATCCCAGATACAAGGGATATTTCTTTTGGATGTTAATGTTAGAAAAATAGATCAAAATTCAAAGCAGATAGATGAAGTGAAATAGATTAAAATATAAAGAGTGTAGGTGAGTATCAGAATCTCATTTTTATATTTCATCTCTGAAGTATTTGTTATCTCTTGGCTGCCCAGCCTTCTGAGAAAGAGAGAGAGTAAGATGTAAACTCATTCTGAATTTTATGTTTAAAGTATTCAAGAAACATCTCTCTTCTGTGGATCCAGTATATGGAAGTTGTTTCCATGTATCCTTAATCTAGGACTGAAAGCAAGGGTAGCAAAAATAGAAACATTGGCATGGGCTTTGTTATTAATGTAACTGCACTCATATGCTCATGTGCCCTGAATAGCAAGCTTACAAATACGAGTATGTGGCTTCTGGATCTTGGCCAATAAATCCACACAAAATGGACAGTGATTATGGGAATGTGTGGGTTTACTCAGGTTTTCCTGTGTGGGATGGTGAATTAAATTGTGCAGCAGCGCTCAATAGACCTTAAAGACATTTAAATAACTTAAAGATACTGAAATTATGAATATACTACAAAAAGGAAGTAGTAATTGGAAAACAGAATTCTGAGTCTCATTACAGGAAAACCAATTGTTAGTTGTTTTGCTATGGATGATATTTTTGTTTTGCAGTTGGCTTTTTTTACATAAAATCTATACTTTTCTTTTTCTCCTCCCCCAAGAACTCAGGGACAGCTCAGGTGTTCAGTTTGGTCGCAGAACGTAGAAAGAAATTTCAAGAGATCATCAATCGGAACACCAGTGAGGCAAATCAGGTGGTTCGGCCCAAGACATCAATGAAATGGTCAGCACCTGGTGCAACTCCACAGCTAACAACAGCCATTCTAGAGGTCAAGGAAAGCATATTGTCCTTGCTGATTAAATTGCACCACAAACTCTCAGGAAAGCAAAACTCTTACTATCCTCCATGGCTGGATGATGTGGATTTTTTAATCCACCCAGAAATTCCAAGATACTCTCATGGTGATGGAATGACCGCTGTAGAAAGAATTTTATTGAAAGCTGCTGTACATAGTAGATGGAATAAACGAATAATTGAAGAGATATGCAGAAAGGTGACACCTCCTGTACCACCAAAAAAGATTAGTTCTGCAGAGAAGAAAACTTTGGATAAAGAAGAAAGGTAATGTAAATATTAAAATAAAGGGGTGGTAGAAGGGCAGTGTGTGTGGTGTATTTTTTAATTGATCTGACTCTAGGTTGTCTCTTTTATTGAAAGAATAAGTCTAGAATTTTCTTTATCCATTTTGATTGGATACTCAGTACATGAATACTGAGGAAGAACTTGTACCTTGCTAATTTAGATCTTTAAATTAGGAAGCTTTCATAGTTCTTTTATGGTATACATTCTCACTTCCTATGTTGCCATGTATTCTATATACAGAAGTGCAGAATTAAGATCATATTTTCATTCACATGCACATATCACACTATGATTATTTTTGTTTACTATATGTCAGTCTGATAATTTTACCTTTTCTACATGTCAGCGCATTCACTTTTAAAATTATCTTTTCCTTTGTGTATAGCTTTTAATTTTAAAATCAGATTTTATTATAATGAGTCCCAGGCACCCAGAATACTGACAGCTGAAACTGAATGCAGAATGCCTGCTTGTCACAGCAAACATTGTGTTGGCATGTAAGTCCTATGGAAGAGGAATCATCCATTTCAGATGCCTAGAGGACAGCAACTAGAGCTGAGACATATAGGTGAAAACTAGGATTGACAGGGACAGAGTTGAAGACTGGGACTGGAAGGAGAAACATAGTCAGTGTAATAGTGGCAAAGGGAAGATGCAAGGTCCAGTGAATGATAGGGGAAGACAAAACGGCAAGAAGGGAATGTTAGGGAAAAAATGGATTTTCAGGACATGAATGCTCAGAGAAGAGCAGCAAATGAAAGAACCAGTTTTTAGTGAAAATCTCAGTGTGGGAGAATGAAATCTTGAGACTTGATAGAAGATGAACATGGAACATGAACGGAAATGTCTGGAGGGCACAAGTAAGACAGAAAGTGGCGTTTAGGGGAATGTAATAGAGCCAGCCAGAAGGAAGAGTTGGCTGTGGGCAGTGGGGAAGAGACTGCTTAGTGCAGGGCACAGTATTTGGATAGGATGGTGGATCACAGAATGGTAGGGGCTGGAAGAGGCCTTGAAAGATCATCTAGTCCAACCCCCCTGTAGAGCAGGATCACAACCTCCCTGGGCAGCCTGTTGCAGTATTCTATCACCCTCACAGTGAAAAAGCTTTTCCTCATGTTTAGATGGAACTTCCTACTGTTAGAAGATTGGAGCATGGAGTGTGGGGAGGTCAGGTCATAATACTTTCCTCATTTACCTAAGTAGAGACAGCACAGGACAGGAATGCACTTGAGTGGCTTGTCCGTGCAGTATTTTGGTATATTAATGGTTTATGTAACCAGACTACATGATTATGGTTCTAGAAATTTGGGTAGAAACTGCAATCATCTGACTCAGTTTCTGGATTACCTTTATTTGGCTTACTATTTTGCTTTGGAAAATAAAATATCTCTGAGACTTACACTGTACTTGAAAATTAAACATAAAAAAGTAATATTTTTAACATTACATATTTTACAGAGTAAAGTGGGGGATTTTTGTTGTTTTCTTTTCTTGCAGGTGTTCAGTTAGTGGTTTCATTTTCAACATTCCTTGCAGTAGTTCAGAAATTTAGACTAGTCATCAAGGTTTTTAGCATATAAAATAATTTTTTGAAAAATGCCAGACTGGCTGCTTTAGATAAAACATGGCTATATCTTAGACACCTCCTTGTTATTATGGTACTCAGTGATGCTAGATTTATGTACAGGAACCACTGACTCGAGTAACTTTTCGTACAGAAAAGGGTAAGGTCATTCCTCTGCCCCTATAAAGAATGTGATACTTTCAAGGGTCTGTTGTGGCCACTTTCCAGTTAAGTTCTGTTCACTTCTTTTTTAAGTTTTTGGTTCTGTTCAGTTAAGTTCTGTGGCTGATATAATGATGAAAATAAATGTTTTCTGTTGTTCTGAGTGACTGTTTCTTCTCCCCAGATACGTAATGGCTTTGGGGACCTGTGAAGTTTATTAATGGACAGTGTGATAAATGACTCATCTCATGAACTGACAGTGCTCATATAGTCAGGCTGCAATTTTTACTCTTTTTTGATTGTTTTGGTTTAATTTTCTTTTCCCCCCATGTCCAGTTTTGTATTAGTGAAGACTGAGCAGACTGTGAGCGTTCAGTGATCACACTTTCTGGTTACTTTAACTTATAATGACAAACTTGACATCACTCAGGCAATGTGCTGTTGCCGTAGAAACCAGAATGCAGAAGAGAGCTTGAGCTGCTTGCAATATTTTTTCAATTGCAGTGTCATACTCCCATGAGCCATCATGGAAAATTACTAGGCTGTACTGAATCTGTCAGAGTTTGTTTATGTCTTCTATTTACAGTCACTCCATTTTTAGTCAATGTGTATATCGAGAAATTCCCAGGGAAAAATAAATAAAAGCAGGTTAAATGAATGTACTGGTGTGATCTGCAGAATAATGAGACTTAGGATTGTTGTAATTAGAAGTTATTTTGAGAAATGGTGGCTGTACAATATGACAGATAAATGTGCAGAGATATCTGGGGTTTTAAGATGCTTTGAAGAAAACAAGTTAGAAGCTCCGATTTATAAGCAGGCCATCTCAGGATAACAGGGTGCAGTGTATTAGCTACTTTGGGCCTGTGTGTGCCTGTTCTGAGCCAGGACAGTAATAATCAGACAGTGCCGGAGACTAAAGAGAACTCACCCATTAGCATATCAGATGCTGAGTGATGTTTTTAAATCCCGTGTTAGTTACCTGAATCATCTGGGGGGGGGGGGGGGGGGAGAGAGGCGTGTTAAAAATCCCTGTAAATGCTGATGCACAGTTTGTAGCTATCATAGAGCTTCCCTGACTGCACTGGGGAAGTGCTGTGTAAAACCTCCATCCATGGGACACATAGGAATTTACCTGTGCTATGTGGTGAACAGCTGTGGTGTGAGCTGTGCTTGGTTTTCCCACTTCAACTCTGTTACTTCCTCTATTTGTAAACTCTTGTCAATGCGAAGATCCTTTCTTAGTATCTCAGGCATTGGAAAGTCATTGTCTATTTTCTTTTATTTTTTTGCATCCATCAATATCCTTCTACCTGCTGCAGTATGCATATACGGGGTGTTGCAGAATGGCTGGTCATGTAGCCTTATACAGATCACTATTAGAGTTTAAGTAGGACAGACAAGATGTCATTCATTTGTAAATCTGGAGCTGTTAAACGGTGTGAAAAGTCAGTGAAATCAGCTTGGTTCTGTGGAGATAAGGGCCTTCAATCTGGAAGCAATCTCAAACTTCTTTAAGTCCAGGTATAAAAGGTGTTGATGACTAGTGTCTTGGTGGGGCAGAAGGAACTAGTATGAGGAGCTTTAGACAGAGAATAATTTATTAATTTTTTTCTCTTGGCATCAAGCTTCATATCAAGAGTGAAGTAGCCTTATTCTTACTAATCTGTCAACAGTGATTGCTCACTAGAATATTTGATTTTGTACAACGGTTGGTATTTTACTCTGTTATTCTTCCCTTATGTAACAGAAATGTAACTTTCAAGGATAAGGTCTTAGGTTCTTTTTCTTACGATGCTCTGTTCTAATCCTTTGGTTATCTGAAGAATATTTTAGGATAGGATTTTATTCCTGTCTTTCAGATGCAGAAAATAGCTCTTACTTCTTAAATTCAACTTTTAAAGGAAAATACTCCTTTCCAGCTTGACATTACAAGTAGGTTGTTTTTCTCCATTTTATACACTTTTTTTTGTTTCTTCCCACCTGCCCTCCTTCCCTCCCCCCCCCCTTTCTTTCACTCAGACGACAGAAGGCCAGAGAAAGGCAGCAGAAATTGTTGGCTGAATTTGCCTCAAGGCAGAAAAGCTTCATGGAAACTGCCATGGATGTTGGTGAGTTTTTTTTATGATTGCTTGTATTTTAATTGTTTTTAAAATACATTTTATTTCTTTATTTCCATGTTAGTATTAAGGTTTTTACTCAAGCTGCTTAAAACCAAGCAAAACAAAAATAGCAAAGCAAACAAACACAAGGAAAACCCAAAACCAATACACAACCCCCCCAAAAAACTCTACTCTCAGATCCTACTACTGTATCCACTTGTTTACTTCTTAAATGCTGAAAGCTATGTTCTCTGGGACAGAGAATAATGAATACAAAATTGCTGAAGAATACACTAAAACATTCTTGAAAATACCTAAAAGAATGTAGTATGTGTAGGACATAATTTTGTTCCTATTTTTTCTTAATACATAGTGGATAAAATGATTAAGCATGTGTGATGTGTTTTATATTTTAATAGAAAATGTTAGTCTTTTAATGATTGCATTTTCTTTAATCTGTAATTATAAATTCTATTTCTTCATAGAGCCTAAAATTTTAATAAGGTAAAAGTTCTGCAAATTTGAATTTATCTAAAGAATAAATTAAATCTTTTAAATTTTATTTATAGAATTAAGGAACATGTAAATTTTGGGTCATTTCAGTTGCTGTAAGTGCTAACATTGTGTTCTATCTCAAGTATGGCCTTTTCAGCAGAATCAGCTCTTGTTTTTATTGAAGACAGTAAGTTCTTTCAGATTCTTCTGTGTAGAACCACATAATGAGTTTTATTGTGTTTAACAGTGGAATGGAAAATATTTTTATCATCTGGATACTTAATTGAAAATTAGCTTAGCTTTTATTTAACCACGTGTGTCAAATACTAGAAATAACCCATAATTTCTGTAACAGGCAGACCTGGGCCTTTGTGCTTGTGACTGGACATTACTTCCAGAAGGGAAGTATGTGTTCCGTTATAGTATGTAGGATTTATTTTACAACCTGGATTAATTGTTTGCCAGGAATATTTGCTTCAATTGGCTCTTACTTTTTTAATTGAAATAATTTGTTCAGTTGTCAATTCAATCTCTAAATGTCAGTAAATTACTAAAAAAGTTGCAGAAACATTTTTGCTCTAACATTAAAGCATGAGACATCGTAAGAATTCTTGAAATTAGTCTTTCTGGAGTGAATAATTTAAAACTATAGGAAATACATAGTAGTCTTACCCTGAATTGCATCATAGGTGTGCTAAAGTAGTATGTTTGAAAACAAGAAAATCCTTTCATATTGAGTCAGTTAAAATGCATTCTGCCCTTCATACATTCAAACTCTATTACCTGTTACTTTTATGATAGATTGAAATTCAGCAGTAGGTTTATTTCTTTATTTTGGTTGGTTGTTGTAACAGTAATAACTGAGAATGCAGGGATGATGAAGTCTCAGCCCCCTGACTTTGTAACTGATTCAGTTAGGGTCATTTGTGAAAATTGTTATAATTATCATCATCATCTTAGAAAACTTCACTATCTGTGTAATCTGTGAGTCTGATTCATTGGTAAAATGTGAGAACTAGTTTAATTAGTTTATGGTACAGCACTTCCTTGTGACAGTATAGAGGACTCAAAATACTCTGTGCCTAGAAGATGATAGGAATAATGGAGAACAGACAAAGCTTAAAGATTGTTATTAAACCCCCATAAACTTAATCGTTTCCAAAGTGTTCATTAAAGTGCACAGAGCCACTGTTAATCCCCTGAGGCATTCCTCTTCTTCTGTTCTTGGGATGCTGCAATGAAACATGGCTTAAAAGCAATTTACCCAATTACATGTTCGTTCTTCAGTATTAAATGTTTCTCATTTTACCAGCAACAATTATTTATCTGAACTGGAATCACAAATTCATCTGAGAATCTGATAGCAAAGGTTGGCATTTTCTGGCATATAATCACTGTAGAAAAAATTCCAGTTAGGTAGTCCTTTCCATTTGTGTCCCCTGTTACTTTCTATTTATATTCTGTGACGTCTGCAGAACTGCATTGCCATTCAAGCTTGCCTGGAAGTAATTATGTGAAATTTAGAAACAGTTATGTTAATGAACTAGGATGACACAGAATCCACTATGCTGTCTTTAGCTGTTTGACTGGAAGACAAACGTAAAAAGTAGAAAAATAAACCAAGAAACATCATTTGAGGAACATCATATAGAGCTCTTCAAATATTTGAGGAGCATGTCTAGTGAATCAAATGTGTTTTAATGTAGTCATATACAGTGACAACTCCAAAGGCCTTCTAGTAATAGGAACATCTTTGTTACATCTTTGTTTTGAGGGCACTTACCTCACTATGAGGCTATGATTTATCTGTTGTGATGTGGAACTCCTTGCGAGAGATTTTTGAAACTTCACTGCCTTTCAGGCAGGGCTTGGAAGGAACAAAAATAAATCTCTCTGCTCCTGGTTAGTAGTTATTAATAGCCATTAACAAATTACAGCAATAGTGGTAAGGATATGTCTATCTAAATTTTATAAACATGAAATTTTATGATCCATTCCAGGCATACTGCTGAACTACATACTTAATTGTATCTTTGTGAAAAACTGTAAACTGGTTAACTTGTGAATTTTCAATATAAGGATATCTTGCATTCCTTCAGTAGTTTTGCTGTCTCTAAAATGCCCAATGTGATTTTTTTTTTTTAATATAAATTTTATTTTTATTTCAATGACTCATGATAAGTATGTGATACAATAACGCGTTGAGTTTTGGCAGGACATCATTTTGTCCTTCAAGTGAATGTTCTGTAGTTAGAGTTAACAAGAACTGCAGAGTTTTAATGCAAGGTGACATACATTTCCAAATGTTCAATATTCTGAACCAAGGTAGGAAAATAAATTAGGTGTACTGATCTCTTGAGAGTATATATGCTGGGTCAGGGCAAAGAATATTAGCATATTAATGGTTGCTTTGATGCCAAGGGGCCACTTTGACACAGAATGTATACAGCAGGAAAAATGTTGACTACAGTCAACAGAGATTGTAAACTATATTTACGGTGTTTACAAAGCCCTTTTGGTTCTGAGCTTTTGTTGGATTGGGGAAAGAATAGGAGTCAATCTTTAACTCTGGAGAGCAAAAACTAACATTCAGGCAGCAATGCGTTCTGCAATAAAAGAGTCTGGTGGACTTTAGCCGATTGATCAATATTTGCTAGGAGGTAGGAAATGCTAGGATTTTGTAACTTTGGGTCTTTCACTCCTGTTGGTACAAAACTAGAGAGTGAAATAACTTTTTTGAAAATATAGGAAAATGATAGTGTGTGGTACTACTATGGATTTCTGGCATAGCTGAAATGTTTTCATCTTCCTTCAGTGTTTGTTTTTAATGAGTTCGTATTTATTCAGATTTCTGAAATAATTCACAAAACCGAAGAAAAGGTTCAGAACCCACTGTGAGGGTGTGGGGTGTGTTACAACATTAGACAAACCTCATGAGAGATGAATACCAACGCTGTGTGTCTTTCTTGTATTTCCCTTTTGTTCTTCACACAAGTTGACATCATCAGGACAAGTCTCTGTGAAGTCAATTAGGTTAAATCCTGGCGAGTTGGAGTTGTAAACTGTAAGCATCCTTAGTTGGATGCCAAATAATATATGAGACAGCAAGTGTAGGACTCCTTCCTGGCTAGTAAAGTCATGCTTCTGTCTTGCAATGAAAGCCACCTTGGATTTTCTTGCTCTCCTGTTGTCACTACCTAGTTTCTAAACCTTCAGTGGAGTGATGAGACGTCTTGGGTGCCAGTGGTTTTCACACAAAACAGAAATTCAGACTCCTACAAAACCTGTTTTGAAGGTGGAGAAGATGCCTCAAGATCAGTATCTTAATGAATAGCCAGCAAAGGATTCCTTTGACACTCAGAAGACAGTGTTCTTCTGGTACATAACCCAAGCGCTGTTTTTCGTGGAAATGTTGTCTTAGTGTCAGCAAAAAATGTTGTGGAGTTGTGGCAGAGGAATGAAACAAAATTTAGATTATTCTTTGCTTTTAGTTGCAACAGAACTAGCTTTGATCACATGACAGTTCCTGGTGGTGATTTGGATGGGGTTTCTAGGCAGGATAGAAGGAATTTTAGGTTAATATGTACATGTTATACAATGTAACAGATGTACACGTGTATGTATAACGTACATAATAACACTTATTTCAGTCAATCTTTAAAGATTTTTCATTAGTGGAAAAGGAAATAAAATAATACTTCAAGCTAGGCTGTTTTTTTATAATTGCATTCTGGGAGCTAGGAAATGTTAGCTTGTGCTGTATAAACTGGTAAGAACCTGTGTTTTCTGAAGCACATTAATAAAATAGCATTACAATCCCAGTCATTTTAAATACATGCTTCACAAGTTGCTCTAGGAAACAAAGCCATTCTGTACTTTTGTTTACAGGAAACGGAGAGTATCCTTATGAGTACCATTGCAGTAAAATGTCATTTAGCTTTATTTTTCCCATGTGAAATAGGAAATCTATAACTCGGAGAAGCGTAATGGAGACATGCCAGTTACTGTCTGTTCAGAAGTATCAATGCATTAATGAAGTACTTCAGGAGGAGGTTTGAAGGAAAGACTCTCATTTCCAACAGTATTTTGAGCTGAAACATGTTTATCCTCATCTTTGACAGTGTAGGTAGACCATGTAGCTGGTAAGGCAGAATCTATTGCTTTTCACAGAAAAAAATTTATTAGGAAGTCTTTCATGATGCTAGAAGTGTAATTGCTTTGAAATGTTGCTGTTTGCCAAAGTAGCCTAGTGCTAGATCCAAGTAGTTTTTGAAGGAAATGTACATTCAGTAGTTCAGTTCTAAAATTAAATTCTCCTGCTTTTATGTGCCTGTTTCACATAGGCAATAGAAGCATAGATTGCATGTACTGAAATGGCTGAAGCACCTTTTAAATACTAAGATCTGTATTTTTCCTGTTTAGTAGTAGGTTGTTACCATGAATGATTGGTGTTTTGTAAATTAAATGTTGATTGATTTTTTTTTTTTTTTGAGGACTTCCACTGAGTAGTTAGAAGTCAGGTTGACACACTATATTCTCTTCCTACATTTATTGAAACATTGAATGGATGTATATTTCATGTTGTATGGGACAGTATTTTAGAAAAAGGTAAGAAAGAAGGCTGGAACTCTATAGTCATTCTTGCATCACGCTTCTGGTAAACAGGTGTACATGAGTGTGCCTTACACAACTATTGGTGATGTTAAATATAAAAAAATAGCTTTAGTGTTTACTTCCTCCCTTTAGTGCTACAGTTGTGCCTAGGTTTTCTGGATGTTTGGACTTAAAGAATAAAAGGCTTTGGCACTCCGCATTCTGCTTTTTCTTTCGTTGTATGTCTGACTGCCACTAGATGGTGATAGACGTGTGCACAATATTAACTGTATGCCACTGAAGGCCAGAGTTCATTTTATTGTGAATCAGTAACTGGCTTCACGTCAGTAGTTGCTGAAACAGTGTAATTTTGAATCAGCCCTGTGAGTGAGGGCATTGCATGGAGCTTTTCATAGCAAAGATGCTGCCCAACATCCACACCTCCCCTTACAGAAGCAGGCCTTCTGTGCTCAACTTGTAACGGACTTTGAGAAGAAAGCAGTTCTGTCCTAAAAGCAGCTCTGTATGAGGACTTGAAACACTCAAGGTTTTTGGGTTCTCTACCCAGCACCTAGGCCTGCATAATCAAAGAGATAAAAGGCATGGTTGAAGGTTGGGAGGAAGTGTTTTCCTTTGGAAAAATAATCTTCTAGAAAAGAAACAAAGCAGCCTTATGTTCCAAATACATGCTGCTGAGCAGTCAGGAGAGGATCATTTAGTCCTAAGGTGCTTTTCATTCAAGCCAGTAAATAATTGTTACCTTTGGTTGTAACAAAATTGCTTCTATTTTGCTTAGTCCTTTGCCCTGAAACCAGCACCACTGTCATCTGAACAAAGCTCGATGACATGCAATTGCTTTGAAACTGATCCTTAGCCTTGAACATTTCTATCTGTTCCCCTAAGAAATAATAATAATGTGGATCGTTTGAAATCCAGGTCACTGATATGAGTTGCATACAATGCATGTTAAATTAACATCTGCTCCCCAGAAGCAGCTTACTTTCTTAATGCACTCCAAATTTTGAAGATTGTCCAAGTCTCATACTTTTAAAAATCTGTCATTTGTAGTTATGTTTCATTCACCTTGTCTAAGCATCTTACAGTTATTTCTAGGGTCTCCAGATTAATGTTTTCCTCCTAATTATTATCAGGGTCAATTGTGAGCAAACCTGATTTTAGTAGAGATTTGTTTTCATTGCTTTTCATCTTTGTTCAAAGGTTTCAATATAGTAAGAAGTTAGATTTCTGTTTTATAGACATTTAAAAAACTTGAACTAAACATTTAATTCCACTGGGAATAATCTTGTATATGGGAAAACTTGTATTTCATTACATTGCTCTCTTTCTGACTGAAGCAGCAAGGTTAGTTTCAAGGAACTGTCAATGTTTTAGATGTAGGGAAACTAGATAAATTATTTTGGAGATACTTTGTCACTACCTTGATGCAGAAGCAATTAGATTTCTTTCCCACTGTTTTGTTTTTTGTTTTTTTGTTTTTTTTTTTTTAGAATCACCAGATGCTGATATTGCCATGGAGGTAGCTACATCAGAACAGCACGTTTCTGAGGCAATATATGATTGTGTTATTTGTGGACAAAGTGGGCCTTCTACTGAAGACAGACCTGCAGGGCTAGTTGTACTATTACAAGCATCCTCAGGTATGAATGTGACTTGTTGGACGAGCAGCGTTTCTGCAGAATTTAGTATGTGTGCACAAATACTTGTGTGTCATGGAGCCTCCTCTTTTTCTGTGAATAGTCCTCCAATGAGGCACCTATATGTGTGTCTGAGGGTACTAAGAAATTTTTAAGTGTTTGGGAAAAGAGCAAGTATTTTCCTACTAGATTGTGTTAGCTTTTTTTCTTAATCATTTAGCATGCTGTTACCCATTGTGTTCTTAATTGCTGCTGCTTTGGGGTTTTTTCACACAGTGTTGGGGCAGTGCCGCAATAGCACTGAGCCAAAGAAACTACCAACTAGTGAAGAGGAGCAAATATACCCTTGGGATACCTGTGCAGCACTGCATGATGTGAGGCTTGCAACTTTACAGCGATACTTTAAAGATGTAAGTATTTCATATGAACAATGCTACCACTTAGGAAAATTTGTGTAAAAAGGTAAATGAAATTACAGCTTAGTCCTCCTACTACCCAGTACTGACCCCTGGGGAATATCACTAGCCACAAGTGTGCAACTAGACCCTGCCCTGCTGATTACAACCCTCTGAGCTCTGTTGCTCAACCACTTCTCCATCTACATCACTGTCTACTTATGTAGGTTAACCTATGAGGATGTTTTTACTTTGAAGTTTCCAGGTCACTACTGTGCTTAAAAAATGTCTCTGCATGAAAGAATTAATCCTTAAATTTCTTTTGGCATAAAAATGGAAACTTCAGTTAATGTCTGCAATATATTGTTCAGCTGAGCTAAGCAGTAAGAAGCTCTTTTGTTTATCAACTGTGTCCTTCCCAGTAAGTGTCCTTCCTCAAACAGCAGGAGGCAATGAATAATTTCACCTAGATGTAAAAATTTTGTTATGAAACATGAGCTAGTTTATTCTATTGGCAGGAAAAAAAATACTAAAAAGCTATATACTATATACAGATTGGGCAAAAGAGACCAGTTCTTTCTTCGGGGATTCCTTTTGTGCTTTCTTAGCTGAATTTGATACCTACTGTCTGTCAGAGCGTAGAGTACCTGGCCATTAAAGAAAAAAATCACTTGATTTATTTTTAACATGGAGAAGTATGGCTAAGGACATGTTAGATGGGTAGGACTGCTTTCAGAATCACATAGTACTTTGTAACGAGTAATCTGATACAGGTGTGCTCCATCTCAAGCCTGTGACTTTGGGATTGCCTTTGTTTCTGAATTGAACAGTAATAGAGTAAAGCCTTTTAGCAAAGCCTCTGGGGTTGTTTGTTGTTGTGTATTTTTTCCCCCTTTTGGAACCACTACAAAGTGTCCTGCTTAAGTACTTGGGATAAATAATGCTTTTCCCGAATGAAATGTTTAAAATAAGACTGGACAAGGCACTTAGTGCCATGGTTTAGTTGATTAGATGGTGTTGGGTGATAGGTTGGATTTGATAATCTTGAAGGTCTTTTCCAACCTGATTAATTCTATGATTTGCCCAGTGGGGCTTATCCAGGTGTATCACATGACCTTACTAATAGTGCGGTCTACTAAATCATGCAGGAACTAGCAGGACAAAAAGAAAGCTTTTCTTATTCTATGGCTTTTGAGAGGCTCATAGCACATTTTGAATGTCAGATTGAGGCAAGGTAAATAGGAGCATGTCTTGTAGATAGAATTTGTAATTACTTATTTGCTGTTCATATGCATGGGAAAAAAAAAAAGAGGTGTTAGTATGTCCTTAGATAATGGAATTACCAGTTTGTTACTCATAGTACCTTTGTTTTGCATCATACATTAAGACTATTTTAGGGTGAGTCTACATGAAAAATTTTCCAATTCTGATGGCCATATATATTTTCTATTCTTTGAATGTATCACCAAAATGTACATTTCAATCTCTGTATGATTTTTTTTTTGTGAAAGGGAGGCTTTATAATTAGGCTGACTATAGCTAGGTAATTCTGTATGATATTTTTCTAGAACTCCTTACCATAAGGTTGCCAGAGGTGACTTTTTTTCTCATCTCATTATTTTGTGAGAACGATCAGTGAAGTAGTTTTATTTTGACATGTGAACTATAAGTACAATCTTTGAATAAGGCCAATGTTTTCAAAACAGTCCTAGTATAAAAACTCATTTCACTAAACACGTATTTTTTTTCACTTTGCCTTTGTGATGTGTTATATATCATACTGTTCAGGAATACATTAAACCTTCTAAGTGTTTATGGTGAATTTTAATAACAGATTGGTGTTTAATTATATAACTGTGATCTTGTTACTCTGTTTACGTGCTGAACTGAATGAAAAGTACTGAAGCAGTATATTACCCTTGTACATGGGATAACTTGTACTATTGGAACAGATGGTGGAGTTAAGAGCTCTCTTCATGCTGTAATACAAGATGTTCTTTAAAGAAGTCATTATCTTAAGTGACAAGAATTGCAGAAGTTGTGTTTGCCTCTTTTCTGGAAAGAATAGAATAGTGGTGGCCAAGTAACTTACCGTAAATAAATACTTAAAAAAAATTTCTTTATTTCTACAGCGTATGTCTTTTAATAGTGTGCAAATAAAAACCAGCATTTTAAAAAAATCTGAAAACAAGTTGAGGTGAATACCTTTATAACTTCATATATCTTTTCTTACTGTTTTTGCTTTGTTTTAGAGTTCCTGCTTGCAAGCAGTGTCAATAGGTTGGGAAGGAGGTGTTTATGTACAAACTTGTGGTCACACTTTACATATAGATTGTCACAAATCTTACATGGAATCTTTACGGGTAAGTAAAACTAAAGATGATCTCTTTTTATTTGGATCTGCACTGTTCTAGTGAAGTTGGTTGGGTGCTGTTCAGAGAAAGAAAAATTGAGTTTGCATGGATGGACAAGATGGGTTTTTTTGTTTCAAGAACTGTAGCTGCTAAATATCTTCTTACATCTTTACATTCAAAAAAGTACTTTGTTTTAATTAATTTGGATATATCAGTGAAATACTTGACTAAATTAGCCTGTTAAAGAATTAAATTACTGGATTTTGGTGTGTTGTTTTTTTTCTTCTGGTATGCATTTTGAGGAAAAGCAATACTTACATCTTTTTTCACTACTTTTACACAGATTTGTGTTTTCGTGTTTAATGTGTGTTAGGAATTATATCAGAACTGAAGGAAAAATGAGAGGGTAATTTTGAAACTATAAACTTGTGCTTTCGGTTAATTCTTAATATCAAAATTCAAGTTACCAAAAATTAGCCTTTTTTATCTTGTTATGTATTGTATATGTTATATATATAAATGCAGTTCAGTGAAATGGGTTAAAATATTTCAACTCTTGTGAGTTAAATACAGTAAGTCAGGCCTCAGAAATTGTTCACTAGAGAAGACATCCATTTGTTTTCACATGGTCTGAGTAAAACCAGTGGTGCTCCATTGATATTGCTGGACCCCTTCATCCTCCTCGACTTCTTGCAGCCTAGTTGCAGATATTCTCAATGGCACTGTAGTACTTATTACAGAGTCACAGAACTGCTGAGGTTGGAAGAAACCTTTGAGATTGTCAAGTCCAACTAGTTGCCTTGAGCTTGCAACCCCACTACACTGCTAAACCATTACCATTAAACCATGTCACCAAGCACCACATCCCTCCAGGAATGGTGACTCCACCACTTCCCTTTCTGAAATTTTTTTTTCCTAATATCCAACCTGAACCTCCCCTAGTAGAACCTGAGGCCATTTTCTTTTGATCTGTCAAATGCTGCATGTGAGAAGAGACTGACCCCCACCTCACTCCAGCATCCTTTGAGGATAGTTGTGTGGGCAATGAGGTCTCCCCTCAACCTCCTCTTCTGAAGACTAAAGAACCCAAGTTCCCTCAGCCATTCCTCATAAGACTTGTGTTCAAGTCCCTTCACCAGCTTGTTTGCTCTTCTTTGGACATGTTCCAGCACCTCAGTATCGTTCTTGTAGTGAAGGGCCCAAAACCTGAACACAATACTTGAGGTATGGCCTCACCAGTGCTGAGTAGAGGGGAGCAAACGCATCCCTGGACCTGCTGGCCATACTATGTTGTGATACAGGCCAGTGTGTCATTGGCCTTGGCTACCTGAGCACCCACTGGCTCATGCTCAGCCAGCTGTTGATCAACACCCCCAGGTCCTTCGTTGCCAGGCAGCTTTCCAGCCACGCTTCCCTAAGCCTATAGTGTTGTGTAGGGTGGTTGTGGCCCAAGTGCAGCACTCAACACTTGACCTTGTTTAATTTCCTATTGTTGGCCTCAACCCATTTTTCCAGCCTGTCCAGATCTTTCTGCAGAGCCATCCTGCCTTCCAGCAGATCAGCACACTCACCCAGCTTGGTGTTGTCTGCAAACTTACTGAGGGTGCACTTGGCCTCGTCATCCAGATCACTGGCTCTGGTACTGAACTCTGGGAAACACCACTTGTAACTCGCTGCCAACTGAATATGACTCCATTCATCACAACTCTTTGGGCCTAGCACTGATCACAAGCTCAGCAGTGGTAGAAGTCATGAGATTTTAAGCAATCATTTCTTAGTATTACTAAGTGTAATAAAATAGACTAAGTGATGACTTCTTATTGCATATGAAACTGCTTGTTTATTCAAGATTACATTATGTGGTGTTTTTTAGGTTTTTTTCCCACATGTTGATTTGTTTCCATTTTAAGAAAAAACTTATTTTTTTTATTATTGGTCATGCTGTGAATTTTACTTCAAGAGAAACTGGAAGCTCTTACCACCTTTATGGATCCTGTGGTGAATTGTTCTTTCCCATATGATTGTAAAGATGCTTTCAGGGGTAGTTGTGTTATCAGGATTATTAAGTAAAATCTGAGCTTTGGTAGAATCTCATCTTACAGAATTTTGGAAGAATAATTTTTTGCATCATGTAGACACTGAAGCTCCTTTTCTGGCAGACTCCACTTACACTCAAACCGTCATTCCATCTCATTGTATTCTTGAAGATTTTTAGGTTATTGAAGTTAACTTTTGATCCCAGTATGTACTGCCACAACCTAGTTGAGTGCACAATAATTTTTACTCTTTTCTGGCATTCTTAGTAGAGAAATAATACATAGAGAGTTGAGTTCATCTGAATAAAACATCTATTCTTGAATAATACACTCAGAGATCAACATTCAGAAAGCTATGTAAAAGCTTCATTGTTGTGGGTTGCTTGGTTGGAGTTTAAATTGCAGTAGCTATTAATATAGCAGTTCTCTCAGGAGTGGGAAACTGTTGAAGTAGTCTCAAACTATGGGAATTGCTAGAAAGGGCCAACATACGTGAAATGTTAGAAGTACCCCACTGAAGTATTTCTAAGGGGGATATTGTTGCTACTGAGGAGTACTTAAAAGTTAGGAAAATTAGTTGAACTGGAAGATTGCAAGGCAATCTCTAGTAGTTAAGACCTTTGTCACTAAAATGAGGAGCTATTCTAATTATTCTTTCTTTACAGTTTTTGGTTTTCAGCTTGGTTCTTTAGCTACACACCTTAAATATCAAACTAAAAAAATCACAATCTTTTGTAAATTTGTGCTACATCTTCTTTATTTTCTTTTAGAATGACCAGGTCCTCCAGGGATTTTCAGTGGACAAAGGAGAATTTACCTGTCCCCTCTGTAGGCAGTTTGCTAACAGTGTTCTTCCTTGTTATCCTGGAAACAATGTGGAAAGAAACCTTTGGCAAAGTCATAGTAACAAGTGTATGCAAGATCTTGTACAAGAGGTGGAAGATCTTCAAGAACAGCTGGGAACTTTCCCAGTAAGCATCAGTGTAAGGCAGAAAGATCCTTGTTAATTTGCCTCTACTTTTCAGTTTTTACATTATATTGCATTTGTGACCTCTTAAAAACTTGACAATCTGGCAAAATTAACTTTCTTCTGATAGGAAGGACAACATACTTTTTTTTCTTTCTCTTACTTTTTTTTGATAGCAAGACACTCTAAGTATTTGAAGCACTTACTGCATTGCCTACTAAAAATAACTTAAAAGCTATGACATGATTAATGTTTTTGATGGAGTATATAGTCACTTCTCTCTATAGTAATTTAAATAGAATTAATTTATATAATGTAAAATTTATTTATTATTTCTTTATAATGTGAAAACACCAATATCCTTGTAACTAGAAGCTCTTTAAAGAATGCTTATTAAGAGCATCTTAAGGTACAGATTATTTGTTGTACAGAAAGCGGTTTGTAGATGCTCATGTATTGCAAAGCTTCTTGAGGTCTTTCTGAATGATGGAATTAATTTTATGAAATTTTGCTAGCCTAGTAGTCTTGATGGAGATATTTTGAGTTATACTTGCATTGAAAAGTACAAGAAGATACTTTAAAATAATGCAAGCAGTGAGATTGTTGAACTCAGGAGATGGCCCAAACAGTGATGTTTTCATATTCAGAACAAATCAGAATAACTTTCAGACTATTATAATGCTTCTGTGAAATAGAGTGCTGGCTTTTAATGTATATATTTTCATAATATGCAAATGTGTTTTTATAAATATGAAAGTGCAATCAGCTACTGCCATTTCTTCAGGAAAAATTAACTAACCTTCTTTTATGTCTTTGTTCATAGTCTGAAACCAATCTCAGTAAAGAAATGGAGTCTGTAATGAAAGATATAAAAAGTACCACGCAGAAGAAGTATACGGATTACAGTAAGAGTCCTGGATCACCTGACAATGATTTTCTCTTTATGTATTCAGTAGCCAGGTGAGTATGTTTGTCTCTGGGTTTTTTTGTGTTCCTCAGTAATGGCATGACTTACCAGAGAGTTTTCTTCTTAAAAAATAATAAATTAAAGATATTCCATCCTCTTCATAAAGTAACATTTTGAGTACTTAGTACATCTAGATTAAATTTTGTGGTGCTCCTCGGTTCATTTTTAGCATATGCAGCAGAGGTACAAAACTTTGAGAACATTTTGCCTTATGCTTATTTAGTTTTCTTCTTTATTCAAGGTTTTACTTTCCATATCTCAGCATTTTATGTTGAATTTCTGTCTTCCTTCTCAGACTGTAAAATCTCCTCTAATGTTTAGGAGAAGGAGTTTCTTGGTATGTCATTGCCATATTGCTGGTTTTCAAATCACAGAGTGTTTTGACTTTCTCTGTCAGATGTTATTTTTATTTACTTACATGAAGATCAGAGAAGGAGTCTTTTCATATCAGCCAGCAAGAATTTGTCTTCATGATAAAACTCCTAAAAATGTGTGAAAACTACCAGCTTTTTCCTCTGTCATGTTTGATTCCAGTGTTATGGCTGTCAGTGTCAAAAATGCCATCTCCAAGAAAATTAAGCAGTCCCTCCTTCCATTACTGTTAAGATGCTGAGGCCTGCAGGGAAGGTGCTGACTGCAGAAACAGTGTAAGCATGCAAGTGATAGTGTCTTAGAGCATTTTTTACTGCAGTCTCATATACATCAGTTGCAGTGTGTCTTTAGCATAGATTCACGTGCATAGACTCAAGACTGGCTCAGCAGGACTCTGGATAATCAAATCTGTCTCAGCTTTTGACAAAATGTTGGATCATCTGATCTCCAACCTAGATTATTGTATTTTTGTATATTTATCTTACACTTTAAGAGTATCTTAAATGTGCCTTGATTAAGAAGAGCAATTAAATTTAACACATGGCAAGTTTAAAGATCATTCTCATTAAATTGTATATACTATGCAAGGATAAATAACATTGAGATTCTTAACAGTGATGTCAGTACAATTTAACATCCTTCCAAAAATTCAAAGGACTCAAAATTAATGTTTCCCATATAAAATTACGATTACTCACAACTGTAACTTGGCATGCCATTTAAAGTACAAAAATGGTGTTATAATGCTTTTCTAGGTGTAATATTACACAATACTAAAAATCCTAGCTAAACATTTTAAGTCTATCTATATTTTATTGGTTTTATAATAACACCCTAAACCCAAGATTTTTGTTTTCATTCCAAGAGTTCAATACCTCAATCTTGAACATCATGTCGTGGCTGCTTACACTGGTACAGAAAGAAAACATCAATGACCACTAAGATTAGTATATGCCACCTGTACTTATTTGTAACCTCTCTTTGTTAGGTTAGACTAGTGTCAGCAGTTTTTCATTTATCCATGGCTGAAGGATTTCAGATGTTAGATCCAGCCTTCCATATTGTTACCATAACTCATAATATGACTTAGGAAGGTGCCCAGCAGATCAGCTGCAAAATGGTTATTTTCTCTTGGCTTTCAGTTCAGCAGTCCAGATTTACAGGCTTCTGCTGTGTGTTAATGCACAAGAATTGCCGGATTAAAAAAAACAAAAACAAAAACAAAAACACAAAAATTAAGCTATTGAAAAGGTATTTTACTATAGCCTTGCAGTTTGGTGAACTTAGTTACATGTGAGCTGTTTGTCTTCCAGACTGAGTTTTCTCTGTATGATGTTGGTATGTTTTGTTTAATTCACAATGTACAGACTGAAGTAACTTGCTTTTTGGAAGTTATTTCTGTTCATTCAGCCTGTTTCTTCCTTATTTCCATCCAGTTGTTCTTTAAATGATGATATCCTTGTGCTCTTTATTTAACCAGTTACCTTTAGAGAGCATTTCTAGTTTCATGTGTTCTGAAAGATTTCACTGGTTTTGGTCAGACCATCTAGAGCCATTACTGATTTCTTTGTGGTATTTAATCTAGCATACAAGATTATGAACACCCTCTGTTTAAACAAGCATTTGAATGCAACGATATTTTTATTGACTCCATATATTTCCAAGTAAATTAAGCACTCTGTATCTTTTTTGTTATCTTCCATTATCAATCAGAAAATGACATCATCTGCAGTCATCTTAAAAGATGCTAGCTTATAGTTGGAGGCCAAGTTTTAAGTGGATTTTTGCATTCTGGAATGGGAATACTGCTGGTTAAACAAGACTTGCTGCATCTTATCCTTTCTGCTTCAGGAAAATGAGAACTCACTTTACTTTTTTTTAACTTTTTCTTACTGAGACAGGAAAGAGTACAAGCAAGTTCTCTGCCACCTAGTGGAGAGTGCTAGCTTCTGTCTGTTTTCCTCAAGATCTTGGCATCCTGATTTCCTTGAACAGCTCCTTAGCTATCTGCCTCTTTCCCTGCAGTTTTACCTTGCTAAATGTATGCCATTTTCATATGCATCCTTCCTTGTTTCTATCAACAATTATGAGACAAATATGGTGCCATTCATGAATGATGTGCCTTTAATTTTAATAGCTGCACACTGATATCATTGCTGACAGTCAGTTGTGGCAGTATCTTGGAGGACTGTTTCTGTACGGTCTATCAATAGGTCTGGTGCTTTTATTGGCTGCTGTAAACAAAGCTTTTGGCTTTAGCTGTCAGATGTGCATAGACTAATATGACAGCCTTGTTCCTTCCTTCCAGTCTGTGTCTCAGTGTCCATAGGTTTTTTCCTATGTATGTTGTCTTTATAAAGCAAAATGGAAAAAATAGTCATGCCTAACTTGATTCTTCCATTCCAATAGAAGGAGGAGGTTTATATAACTATGTTCTCTTTCTGAAAAGGACATTGTGTTTTTAGTCCCCCCTACTCTGTCCTGATAAGAATTATGATAAGTATTTTGTCACCTTCCCTATACCTCCCCTAACGGATGAAGTAGGGCTGGTTTTTTTAATCATGGGTGTGTGTAGAGCTGAGCAAAATCCATCCTCTCAGGTGTTTTTTTAGTGAGGAAGATAAAGCGAGTGGTCTACAAAATCTGTTGCTCCAGTGAGTGACGCAAAGATTTCTAGATAGAGGAAACAATTGCTCGTATAGATTTTCTTTCTCCATCTCTTTCTTTCACGTTGAGGGGGCTGAGATAGCAAAGGATACTTTCAGAGACCGCTCCATGTTCTAATCTTCTATCAGATGCCCTAAGTTTTTTTCTTCACTGCTGAGAGAATAGGCATTGAGAGCTCTGATTTTCTTAAATTGAGGACTGGTAGTACTCAGATCCACCAGCCAGAACGGACCTTGAATTAAACACTTGTCTCTCTTGAAAATGATGATGTAGGGCTCTGCCTGGTTTAGAACGTTTTAGGAAGGAGAGGTGTTCTCTACTGTACACTTTCATGCCAAAGTTTGAGTGTGCTTTGAAAGAGCTGTCTTAGAGGAAAAGGTTGTTATTCATGTAAGCTGCTGTCTTTGAGGAGTTGGGGGTAAAGAAGAAGTATGGGAGGTGAGAGATGGTATGATAACTGTGACGGAGTATATATTACCAGAAATATCTCCTTATATTCCTTATAGCAAAAAGTACTGTATAACACCTCATCTGCATCAAAATGAGCTTTTTCAGAATTGTCCCAGAGATTTGTTTTGTAAAAATGTACATATTCCTTAGTGAAAGGGGAATTTAAAATTTTAGATTTGGAAAGTTGTTCTTAGACATTCAGGTAGTGTTTTTTATTTAAATCTTAATTATTGTGGCTTTAATGGAATGCTGCCATTAATTTTGTTCTAGAAATAAGTTATCAGAAGATATATAGAAAAAACCTCCTGGTTTCCTTTATATTCCCATGATGAACTAGCACATGCTGATCTACAGTTGCTATTTCATCCACTAATATGAAATCCCTGTCCCTGCTTTCTTGCTGGTAGATTTTTAGAAGTTCAGTGAGCACTGCTAATCGCCTGAAGAGTGGAAAATTCCCCTGTCACATAGATGCCCTTATCAGCAGCAACCAGATGGAGCTCTGAGCAGACACATTATCAATGTTAAATTGCCTTTTCTGAGCAGAGAGGATTAAAGCATTCCTTCAGAAATGGGTGGCATAAGCTGCAAATTTAGGGATAGGAATATTCTGAAATGTTACTATTTTAAAAACATATGAAAGTATCTTAACAAATACTGCATATCAAAAACGTTTTATTCTATCAGGCTGATGGAGCTGAAATCCTAAAAAATAATTTATTTTGAATAAAATAGTAGTCCTGTAATTTTTTTTCTTAAATATGTGTGTGTGGGTATATGTTCTTAGTTTAGCTATATTATGTACTAAAATAGATTTTAATATGTGTTCAGTCACATTATATTGGACCTAAAATTGTTTTATTTTTAGTTAAGGGACAAAATATGTTTAGATTGAACTTTGCAGTGTGGATTAAATTAGCAAAATAACATTTCAGAATAATAGACTTACATACATTTAATTCCATAAATATATGTTGACTTATTGAAACAAACTCTGAGAGAATATAATTTAAATTGTTTGCTCCAAGCCCTGGGGGTACAAGATAATGTAGTACTGACATATCTAGTTCCAAAACTAAACAAAGCTACTGAATTTGGCCTAAACAACTGGTGCATAAGTATCAGATTACAATAATACTAAGAAAGCATCCATGTGATGTGCAGAGATTTAGTGACACAACTCCTGTTTCATACTAATGGGCTGCAGTGAATATCAATGTTTCATTCAGAATTAACCTCCAAGGCTTTTATTAACTAACTTATCTATAAAGGTCAGTGCTTCCATTATAGTTTTACACTAGTTTCATACTTAGTTACTTGATGGCATATCCATTATACTGTCTGTTTAAAGCAAAACAAAAGCCCTGCCAATGAAGAGAACCATTTTTAGACATATCTGATTGGTTGAAATTTAGCCATTCTGTCTATTGTCTGTCATATTTGCACATAAATTCCCTTATTATCAAGGAATTGTGTATGCGCACAGAAAAAAGCCTCAATTAATATTGTTTTATTCTTCAATCACAACTGTAGCAGCTCCCTTTTGTGTGGTTTGATTAGTAAGTGCCATATAAAATTACATCTGGCAATATCTTGCTAAAGTTTCTTTTATACTGAATCATATTTTGACAGTCTCTCATACTAAATATTAGTTCTCTGATTTGGTGGGTGCTGGGTGTTTGTAGTGACTTGTTGGTGTCCCTAGAAGCTTGAATAATGCTGTTCCGTTCAACTCTTATGTTTCTATTGCAGAACAAACTTGGAACTTGAGCTGGTTCATCGAGGAGGCAATTTATGTTCAGGGGGTGCAAGCACAGCTGGGAAAAGATCATGTTTAAGTAAGTTTCATGTCTTGGGCTTGTTTTATGTCTTTTCTTGCAGTTTGAGAAGTGAAATGAAATCTGATTTGCACAAATTATTCATTAGAGAGGTTCATATATTGTGAGTATAACCTACTTAGAAATCAGTTGCCATATTATCTGGGTAATATTTTAAAAATAATTTCATATTTTTATAAGTAAAACTGGAAGTACTTTAAGGGCAAAATGGGAAAGCTTTGTTCCACTATGGCTGTCAACACTAAAGAAATTTGTTTCTCTGAGTATTAATGTAGCTCATGACTGGGTCTCATACTTGGAAATCTGTAGCTACTATGTCTTATGTCTTTGATGTTCCTAGTTCTTCTCTGGCAGAACAGTTTTGCAAATTTTTCTTGGTGGAAATCAGGTCTTCATTCTTCTGAAATCTTTAGTATTTGGCAAATAAAGCACTTCCGGTTGACGGAACTGCTGTTTCACTTAACATAAAATTTTCAGTCTTTTACTGGAATATAAACTGTTAGGAAAGGACATTTTCTTCGTCAGGAAAATCTGGAAAGCCTCCCAGAATGCTGCTACCACTCACAGTTGTTTAAATCAGGCTCATGCAACAGTAGAAGCAGATTCAGTAATGAAAATGTCTTGAGCTTGGGCCCACCTCTGCCTTTTGGTAGATGATTTGTGTGTGGTGCTTTCCTCATCTTTTGAGATGATGAGCTGCCAAAGAAATCACTTTACATGCTGTGCTCTCCACATCCTCTCTAGAATTAGTCTTCTGTTACTGTTGAGGTGTAGTTCAACTGATTTCATACATGTGATGTATGAAAAGTAGTTTTAAACCCTACTTCTCATTGTGTCCCCTCACCATCGTTACTCACATTCCCAGCAGAGCAAAGTGCCTGAGAAATGCATTTGTTTATGATGCTAGATCCCTGTGGCAGATGTATAGCACTAAATAAAATCCAGGCTGTACAGATAATTTCTACTTGGATTAAAATATATTTTTATTGCATATACTCATCTAGTATACTCATCTAATAAGATGGATACTTCTGACACTTCCTCTCTGAATTTTAGCAACTCACTGGATGCATTATCTATTTCACAGGCAGGTTATTTGGAAGACCATGATGAGCAACTTAGGGCAGACATTTCTGCTTTAGAATTGAAAAACTTGAAATATTTAGAGTGAAAAAAAAATTTATATATACACACATAAAACACAGAAAGATAGTTATGTTTTTTTCTAATGATGCTTTATCACCAACTGATGTCAGTAAGCACTGAAAGATTATGACTTTGCAGGGAATGGTCAAACCACCAGAGTCCTGAGCATCTTCCTTGGGTGTACATCTCTGTATTTCTCTGTTTCTGTTGGAATTACATGAGGTGACACCAAAGGGGGAAACCACATCGAAGCTCTTTTTGTTTCTTTGGGGTGTTTAAAAAAAAAAAAAGAAAAAAAGAAAAGAAAAAAATCCACAAAGCTGGAACCTGACCCGAAGTGGTTTGTGAAATACGTCAATTTTTTAATTGTACTTACTGCAGCACTCCTTCAGCCTCGTCTTGCATAAAGAAGGGCTGTTAACATAGTTAGGACCTAACTTCAAAAGGAAGTATACTTCTGCAGGCAGCCAGTGAAAAGATCAGTGAGGATTTTTAATATATATTCCTCAAGTCTTAAAATGCATGGAGGATATTGTCGTGTTTAAAGTCATACTTACCTAATTTTTTCCCAGCACTTACACTATTTTGCCATTGACTTTGTATGTCTCAGAAAATGAAGCAGTAACGTCTGTTCATCAAAACAGGTTGCTGGAACAAACTAAACACAAAGTTGAAGATACTTCTCAGTTGAGAAGTATAGAACTTTTGTCTTCCTAACTAGAAGCGTTAAGTAAGATTACATCAACTGTTGCTTTTAAAAATACGTGTTAGTTTACGAAATCAAAAATATTTATGAAACGCATCACTTTTTGGTAGCAGCAAATACACTCTTAAACTGTCCAGTGGCTGTTGATTATAAAGAGTAAAATAGTTGAGTAACAAAAACTTTCTTTGAAATCCTTGTCTTCAGAATTTTATTTTACACATATTTAGTGAGATTTTTTTTCCCCCAGGCTATTTTCATGGACTTGTATCCAGTGTCTTAATCTGACATTGGTGGAGTATTTCCTATAAATGAAAATTGCCTTGGTGATGTTGTAATTAAACAAAACCAACCAAACAAAAAAAACCCCAACATGATAACATTTCTTGATTGTTTGTTTCTACTTACAATATATTGCATTTTATTTACTATAATATTTTTCAGCTCCATTCTGAAACTGTTATGTAATTTTGTCTCAGTGTGTTGCACATGGAAGTAGTGCTTTTTCTTTAGCCAGTTGTATTATTTTAAGGATTAAACATGCATATTTCCAGTAAGGTACAGGGACAGCATTTGAACACAATGCTCTTGCCTTTTTCCACACTTTTGGGCAGAATGGTAAATTTTCTTATTTAGATCTAAGTCAGTCATGTTAGTGTTCATTAGATCTGTCTTGCACTGCAGAAAAATTGAAGGCACTTAAAGCTTTCAGGTAAAAGGTGCTATGTGTATGAATGTTTTTTAAATGGCATGGAGACATAAATGTTACCTATTCCTTGCCATACTGTTTGTGTTCTGTTGTTTGTAAAATTCGTATGTATCAAACTAGTTATATTTATCCCTGCATTAAAATAAATTTATTTTTAATGGAAGGTAATGGGGTTCTCCCAGAACAGACCTCCACAGTACTTCCACTGAGTAGTATTATGATTAGTATTGGACATTGGGCAAATTATGACTAGTGGGAGCAGAATTACTTTTCCAGTAATAATTCCAGTGAGGAAAGAAGTATTTTAAAAATCCATACCCTGTTTGAGGCTTTGCTTGCACAGTACAAAAACTGCTTTTGTTTTTTCCATGTCTTTTATGTCAGGTCCAGCAGAAGTATCTAAAATATAATCTGGTTTTGTTTCTTATGTGGGAGATATCGAGGTGTCTGTCTTGTGATTAGATATTGCAGAAGACAGAGTATGTTGTCCCAGGTGAGCTGTTACAGCAGCAAGCATTGGGGAAGATGGTGGGAACAAATGAGTCAAGTGCTGTTTTAGTAGATTTCACCATGAGGGCAGCTGCTCTAGGGAAGTAAAATTTAGAATTATTAATGAAGCTGTTAGTGTCACTGATCAAATGTCTGTGAGAAGAATGATGAAGAAAATTTGGCTGTAAAATTGCCAGTTTAAGGTTGAAAGTTTTGTATGTATGTTTGCATGAGTGCAATAGTATGCAGCCAAACAATACAAATGAAGTCCTATTTACTATATTACTTAAATCTCAGGACCTGTTTTAAGGACCATGTCACAGTTTTAGAGACTATGGCCTTGAAAATTCTCTTGGATTTAGGTCAAAATCATGGCATAGTAATTGTACAGTTCTTACTTCTCTGGTTTATAAAGTTAAGAGACTTGGCATTTTGCTTTTTGGTTTCGTTCTTTTTGTATTTATGGAACAGCTTCAGAACACAATTATTAAGGCTGAATAATAAGGATCTCCCCGTACAATTTCTGTCCCTCTCTTTAACTTGTCATTGTCACTGATAATCTTGGAATAGTCAATAAACAAATCTACAAAATTTATAAATTATCTACATATGAATGTATAATCTGGCTACTTTATTTTCTTTTTTCCCTTTGTGATAAGGATAAGATTAGGATTTTTTTTTTTAAAACATTAAAAATTCTGTAAAAAGATGCTTATCCTTATGCTTCCCACAGATAGGGCAGTCTGGCATTTCATCATTAACTGCATTGATTGGAAAGGACATTAATTTGCAAATGGACATAAAAAAAGTATTTAAGACTTTTTGTGTAAGCTTGCCTTAAATAAAATGTCCAGCACATTCGTGACTTATGGGATGGTTCTAACCATTGAGAAACCATATTACTCCACTGTGGTTTCTCGTGTGTTAGTTGCCTTTTTCCCTTCTTATTGTTCATTTGAAGCCTTTGGTTTGTGTTTGTAGATGGCTCAGTGTTTTCATCTGTCTTGACTATGATGTTAGCATCATTTTAATCAGTGCTTTTAATGGGTTTGCAAGCACAGAATTCATTTTGATGTGATGCATTTTCTGAGCTCTTCATGCTCCTTCTTTATAACATTTTACAAGCACATTGATAATAATGGCTGTCTCTATTTTATTAATATGGCCAGTGATACTTGGAACCATTAAGTTCATCTCTGCAGGAACAAAAACCTGATTCTTTTATGAAGTGCTCAGTTACAACTGTCTCCTTCCTGTAATCTGTTGATGTGTGAATATGGTTGCAATGATGCCTACCCAGAGCTCTGCAACCACCGGAAATAAAAAGAATAACAGATGGTACGGTTTCACAAAAGCCTTGGTTATGCCATTCATACTTGGTATGGAAGAGGAAAAGACAGACACCATTAGAATTCTGTTGCTAAAGTTGATTTCACAGACTGGCACGTTTGGTGTTGAGGAGAATTAGTTGCTTCATCAGCAATTAAGGTTTGAGATTTTGCAAAGACTGCTCATGTCTTAATGCTTTAATAAGCTTTTACCACCCTCCACTTTATTTTTTCCTTCACTGATTCCAGTCTACTGGCTGAATGGGAAGATGCTGTCAGCAGGTCTTTGCAGCTGCTGCTTCTAAGTGGACTACATAAATCTCTATGAGAAACAAATTCCTCAATCTCGTTGTTAACAATCAAGTCCCATCTGGTTATATCAGTTGTTTTTTGTTGTAATCCTTGTTATTCTTGATAGTCCCAGGAAGCTTTGGGAGAAGAAAAGTGTGAGGTCTTTAGTCTGTGAAAATCCATATACAGCAGTTGAGACAAGGATGCTTTCAATTCCACTTTGGTGAACTGCTCTGGAACTGTGTTTTCTGACCTTTCGACATTGTAAATATGATTACTAATTTACAGAATGAAAAAAAGATGACTGGATCAAAATAGCTAAGTAGATATTTTCTTGACAGCAGTATGTGATATTTACATCCTTCTAAAACATAAATATGAGAGAAACTGGGGACAAACACATTTGGCCTTCGCAAGTAAAACAGTCAGCTCTAGTTCCTTAATTTTCTTGTCGTCATTATTACAGCACATGGCTACACATTGTGGAAGTAGAATTAATAACACAAAAAATCCTCTGATTTTAGCTTTGGTAATTCAAGAGTTTACTTTGCAGTTCAAGAGACCAGAAAAAAAGAAGAAAACAAGGCAGCAAAACTCCTGTAGAAATTTAAGATCTCTTTGGCAAAGACCAAATCAAGATTACTAGTGAGACCAAGTTTTACACCTGCATGTAACCTCCGGAATCACTCATTTTTATCAATTCAGTTCAGCATTTTTACAAGTTCTTGTCAATTCCGTTCATCTCAATTCCATATCTGTTCATCTCTCTGAATTTAGTCGTCTTATGTACTGTGCATACCATGCTAGACCCAAAAAGAGCTGTGAAATCACCTTTATAGATCCCTGCTTTATGCACTTTATCACAGCAGAATGTTTTTAAGAGCATTGTTAACAATCTGTAAATTCAGGTGCTGGTGCATACAGGGTGGTTATGTAGACAAAATACCCACTAGCTCTTTATTATGAGAAGAGCAGCATTAGAACACTTTCTCTAGTAGCTTCAGTCTCAGTGCAAAGACAGTCTTACCCTTTGAGCTGCTCTTTTGAAAGTACCAATTCCATTTGAATTTATTGCTCCTGTTTCTCATCTGGAGAACCCTGAGAAGTAGAGCTGGTATAGGAAGAGCTGAAAAAAAAAAGTACCAAGAGCATCAGTGTGTGGAACAATAGATTTATTTTCATAATTTTAAAATTGGAATTAGGATGGCAAACATGATTCAAAATTAAAGCTAGTGTCTATCTGTTGATCTATTTAATGTATGATATAAGCTTTACATGTGTTCTGTAAAAACAAAAAGCATATAAATAAGTTGGGAGAATTAAGACAGTGCTGCTTCAATATAGGTAATATTCAAGTTATCAACATGTTTTAAAGCCAGTAATAATCTTGCCCAGTTAAATGTCTAAATCTTGGAATCCTGCCAAGCCCTTGGTGACTTGCAGCAGTAAATTATTTTGTGCAATCAAATTTTGTGGATATTTATTCAATGTAATTGGAAGCCCCCTGTCTCAAATACAGTGAAGTTATTAGGAGAGGAGGACCGCGTTCAAATTCTTTTCACTGTTTACTTCTCATGATTTGTTAACAGTGAACCTGCAATTTTCATTTTGTTGTGGGTTTGTAATGATCATTCTCTAATTTTGTGGCTGCTGTGCTTTCTAAAAATTAATATTCTTCTACTACATTTTGTGAAGATGTTGTTTTGGACACCAAGCTACACATAGGTCCTATCTTTCCCACTTAAAACAGTGGGCCGTCCTGGAGAGAACTGGCCATAGACTCTGAGCGGTGGAGGGGTTTGGGATATTTGTTGGGGCTATGACCTTCCTTTCCTTTCTTCATAAGACTAGGCAAGGTTGTCTTTGGACTATTGTCATATAGGTGGTTTGCCCCTACTTGTTTAATAAAAAGGGTGTATTTTAAGAAATTTAGGAGGTTATTCTGTAGTTCTATGTTCAGTTCTCAAAAAAAACCCAAAAAAACCTATGGTATTCATTTGGTCCAAGATCTACTAGTCCCTTAGGCTTAAGTGTGTGATGAAACACCAAGCACTTTGTGCATAAAGTTGCCAGTTCTTGATTGCCATACTCTGGTGTTTTCCTTGTCTTTCTCTAATATCCCAGAATCACAGTAACTTTGACGTAAGCAGTTGGAGTCACTGTAGTGTAGGAAGAAATAAATGTTTGTATCTTAGTCTGGCTAGTCCTTAGGTTTTATTAGAAATATCAGAAATGCAGAAGCAATGTACAAATTGAAACTCAGTTTACCTGCCTTGGAAGGTGGCAGCCATCAGGCCATCTCTGTTGCAGTGTTTTCTTTAAGGGGCAGTGTTATTCCTTGGGTACCCTGGGCCTAGAAACAAGCAGGTTTTTAAGTCAGTTAATAAAAAACACTTCAGAAAAGGTCATTGTAACCACATTTGATTGCCTGCTTCTTAGCTTTACATTTACATGCCAAAGATGTTTTCTTGCAGAGGAGTAATAGGTACCTTAATAACAAACAAAGCTTTTAAGACTGCGGAACTGCTTTTTGTTCAAACTCAGTCAGTGTTAGAATGTATCTTGATTCCATAAATGTTACACACTTGGAGATGACAAATAAATTCTCTAGTGCTAGAATTTGATAGTTGCCTTCTTTTTGTATCAGTAAAAGAGCAGGAAAATAGCTATTAATCAACTAATCCTTTGTTCCTTTATGCTAAGCATTTTTCTTGGCCTAGTTGCCCATTTCTGTTTGAGGTAAGGCACAGTTCAGAAAAAAAGAGAAGACATCCCTTTTAGTAGCAGAGAGGCAAGAAGGAAGGAACAGATACCTTAATGGGTTTCATTTCAATTAAAACTATACTGGTGTGATTTATTTATTTATTTATTTTATTTATATATATTTTTTTTAACTATTGTGTATACAGTATATTTTCAGGGTTTTGAAGTTTGTCACCAAAGCAATGTTTTGCTAGATTCTCTTGCCAAGAGGAAAGATTGCTTATTTTGCCTTCATTGACTGTTTTTATTCAGAAAGCAGGTGACAGCAATCAATTCTAATGCCATCTACAATTATTTTACAAACCCCAGGAGCTAATTACAGCCTTCAGGCTCTGTCAGTCAGCTGACTTTATCATGCGACTTCTTTGGCCATTGCATACCTCTGAGTAATTGTCTATTTATGGAAAATAAATTAATAGCTGCATAAGAAAGCTACATAAGAAAAAGTCCTGTAAGTGAGTGTGCAGGTTGAGCAGGATGGTGGTAGAAAGAAGGGAGAGAGATTAAGAGTTGAAGGGATCGACTGAAAGAATAAGAGAGGAGTCAGTGTGGGGAAGAAGATGGCAAGATGCTATGGGGAAAAAAAAGTTAAAATGAAAGGAAGATCCCAGAAAACTGAACAAGAGATGCTAATATGGCAGCAAATAGCAAGATACGAGTGTGACAGGAGGAAACAAGTGGGCAAAATTATTGGAAAAAGTATTTTAAAATATTATTTTAATCTGAACCTGTGAATATAAAAAAGATGCTTTTTTCCCAGATTGTAACTGTATTATAAACACAGAAAATTCTTACTATACATACCTCTGAAAATGCTGACAACATAGGTACTGCCTGCCTTCTTGGCTTGCTTAAGGAGAGAAAGGATTAGTTATTATCTTCATTTGTGCTGGTCATGCAATTCATAGAGAAATGAATACTCTGCATTTCTCTATGTGATATTGGAGTATATATTGTGTGTGTATTGTTCAGAAGGTTCTCAAAGTGTTTTTCACATGATATTTTTGACGCTATGGATGTACAGAAGGTTTTGAATTGGTAAATACCAGCCAACTTTGTCTGCAAGTTGCATAGACAAATCTATGCCATTAGGAAGAGTGTTGTTACTTTAGGGTTACTGTAGTATGGTCAGAAGTTTGGGAGTTTTTCTCTTCCAGAAGTTACCTACAAAATAACTTTTAAGAAGGCAGAAGGAGTAAAAAAGACTTTTCAGGATGAAGAGTGGAAGTGACCCTGCGATAGGCCAGAACTTCTGGCAACTTTAGGTTAATGTCAAATATATGCATGGATCTTAACTGTGAGAGAGAGGAATAAAAGCTGTATCAGTCTCTGTTTTTAAAAAGATGCTTAGGAAATCATGGCTTAAGGCATAAAGTGGAGAGGGAAGTGAAGTGAACATGCTACCTTAGCAACAAAGCAGCAGATGAAACAGGACTTTAAAGACATATAGTTAAGTATGTATAGCTGGTGTTTTATGCACCCTGAAACAACTGAGATGTGATCAAAACTTTCTAAGCAGCCTTTATCTGTTTCAACATTTCAGGAAAGAAAAAAAAATTATATACATAGGTATGTTCACTGTTGTTTGTTGAAATCTCACTTCTCTTCAAAACCTTTTTAAAAAATAATTTTAAAATGAAATAAAGATGCTTTTTAAGGTACTGATTTACTCGGAATGAGATGACAACCTTTTCAGAATCTTGTCAAATAAATGATGGCAGCTTAACGTAAAATACTTCATATTATTGTTCATAATAATCAGCAATCTATCTCCTTCATCTTTCAGATCAGCTGTTCCATGTGTTGGCCATGCACATGCGCCTCTACAGTATAGACTCTGCATACAATCCTTGGAGAAAACTAACCCAGCCAATGCAGGACAAAAATTCAGAGCAAGTATTTTAATTTACCAAATATCAGTTTTACCTTGGGAAAGAAAGACCCTTACAAAGGGACTCTGGGTAACTTTCTGTCTTAATGTAAATTCTCTGTGAGGTAGGCTGATGAACTTAGCATCTAAAAGTTGTATTTATATATTTGTAAAAACAGGTTTTCACATTTCTTTTATGTAAAATGACACTAGTTTTGAGTTGAAGTTTAAATACACCGCTTGCAAGCTTAAGCACATACAGATTTAATAGTATTAAGTGGATAGGTGTACTGTCATTCTTGGTACAGATGCTAGACTAAGTTCATAAATAGTTTATTGAAAGTTGGACAATGGCTAATTGCTGTTACAGAAATAACATAAGTAGGCCTAAAATATGAGAAATAACTCTATTTGAAGCTAAAAAAATTCATCATGCTTGTTATTTTAAGCAAATTATTTCCTTTAGTTTACTTTTAAAACATTAACTTTGCATATATAGCTGTACAAGGATTTAAAATATAACAAATGGAGCCCTATGTCTCTGTTCCACAAGTGCTCATCTGCCTGCTTGATTTAAATTCCTTCACTTTTCAGTTTCTACCTTGATAGTGAGAAGAAAGGTTTCTTGCTTAAATCCAGGTGATTATTTTTCCTCATAAGATGAAAAAAATGTTTTTTCTTTTGGCACCTTGAACATCATCTTCCTAGCTCAGGTCTCCATTTCATATCTTTTGGTAATGTTGAAAAGACTGTCTTTTTACTGCCTATCCAACTGTATACTTGTCAGTGTATTTCTAGGAGCCTGATGAGAAGTGCAAAGCATTACGGGATTGCAAAAATTCATCTGGGATAGTGATGCTACAATCCAAATCTGCAGATCAGGAAAAATTATTAAAATGTTTGTGCTTGCTTCTAGTTTGAGATTTGACTGTTTGTCTCCTTGGACTTAGGTCCTTTTTTTTTTTTTTTTTTTTTTTTTTTGCAACAAACACTAGGTTATTATAGTAATTAGTCTAGATTAACATACTAGTTTATAAACCATTAGCAGAACAAAGCATCAAGAATTTAATAACGTGAAAGCCTATGCTATTCAAGATGCATTCAGACTGCTTTGAGAAGATGTTTTCATGTGGTTCTGCCCTGACCTACATTGGGCAGTAGAACAAGGTTGATAAATTTGGTGTTTGAGTTACACCAGACAAAATGAAGATTGTGTTGGTAGGCAGTTGTCCCATTCTGTTATCAGGAATGGTTGTGAGACTGGTCCTGCACTTCTCATTTTGCTATTTAAAGAGCTTACTGGCTCTGGAAGTAGGTGTTAAGAGAAGGGCTTCTTTTTCTGCACATGCAAGTTGTTTTTCATCTGTGCAGACTTGATGGAATTTATTATACACTGGTCATGTCAAAGTTAGATTGCTGCAAGTTAGATTTCATTTGGCAGTATTTTGAATCACTTCAAAATGAATGCTACTGTAGGCCATAATGGCTTGCCTTGCAGGAGGTGGTGTGTTGAATGCATCTGAGCAATTCTCGTTTTCTGCATTGGTTTTCAAGATTTCTTGGAAGACTTGCTTATGTTGGTTTGGCACTAATCATAAATGGTTTAGGAAGCTGTAACTGACAGATCGTTCATTTTGTCAGGAAGTACTTTACTGCCAAGATGCACAAACATGGTCAAGCTGGAAGCTTTTGCTTGTTCTTCAGAACATTTTTTTCTTATCCTAGTCTGCTGGCCTCAGAAAGCTGCAGAGGAGACCACTTGGGGATGTTTTTAATGTATAAATTAGAGCATACGATGGATATCTATAATTCTATTGTAGAAACTTATCGTAGTTCCACTTGAGGATGGCATTTATATGATTGGTTTGTATAATCTAATTGCACGCTTCTTAGTCATCCAGCCTTTTGAGAAATCCAGAGGAGAAAATTTTTTTCAGGTACAGGAAAGAGTGATCAGAGCAATCGGAAGGTGATACATTGCTGTAAACTGAAAAAGATTAAGAAGGTGGTGGAGAAATACCACTGCAGATTTAAGATGTGGATAGTACTCTGTTTTGAAGCTAGCCAATAATCTTGGTTTGTCAGCCTCACTGGTACAGGAAGCTATGTAAAGAGTTGTAAGGAAAAAAAAAAAATAAAACAACAAAATGTCAATGAGAGGAAGAGATCTAAATTATCTGACTAAATTGTGTGATTCTATATACTATATACTATGATTCTATGTACTATGATACTATATTCTGTGATTCTAAACAATTTAGGACCAGTAAAGTCACAGGAGCAAAATAACTATAAACCAACTTGCTGTATTTTTATAGTTAATTTTTACTTATTTCAGGTGCTAGCAGCTTTCCTGAAAAGTTCCATCTTTATTTATTTTTTTAAAGTAATTTTCAAAACTAAAAGCAAATATAATCTGTTGGATACAAATGCCATTGCATTATTTTTCAGTCTTACTTAATTATTGTTACTTTATTTAAATTTTACTTACCTACAATTAACACTACCTAGATGTAGAACTTAGATTTTAGCTTGGGCTTCCATGATACAGTTGTCATTATTCATAAATCTTGCTGTAGATTTCATGTGTCTGGGAGAAACAATCAGTTTAATTTGTGAAGATTGTCACAGAATTGCTCCACTCCACAAAGTCCCTGGGTTTGCCTGGTGTCATCTTCTACAATAGCTCTGTAGTTGAAAATGGCAGCTGAGAGGAAAGACAGGAATGAGCTCATGCTGTCACACCAAATTAAAGTAGAAATAAAGACATTTTGAGCAAGAAGATACACTATCAAAATGGGCCTAAATAATGTAAACTGTTTTGAGGAAGAGGGGAAAAAAAAAAAGCTTAGTCTGAACTGTAAATGGTAGAACAGATTCTTTCTCCTGCACAGTTCATGTTGTCAAATTTAATATACAATTGCTCCCACAGGCTGTGCTTCAGCAAATTATTCTGCTAGGGGCTGATCTGGTTTCAATGGTGATCAAATAAACAATTATTGTGGTGTAAGTGGGGGAATAATAGCTGCTGGCAGGGGGCAGAGAAGGAGCAGCTGAAGGCAATAATTGCTAAACCCAGATGTGAATTTAATGGGCTAGTCCAAACAGCCAGAATTTCAGGAACAGCAAACCTGAAATAAAAGGATTTTTTTTTTAATTTAAATTTACTTCTCTGTGAAGAATAACATTTTTGTGTCTGTTTTGACAGACAAAATGTGTTAGCAAAGAATGATTTGGTAAAGCAGATATTTGCAGTAGAATCACCTGCAGGAGTGGAACTGTGAGATAAACTGAAATGCCAAAATACACTGGATTAATTGTAACAAAGTGCCTTACTGTAGTTTTGTTCTAAGCTAAATCACTTCATGATTGTTTCTAGTGTCATATTGGAGCAACAACTCCAGCACAAGGAATGAGCAACTGTACATAGGAACCTCTTAAGTCACATGTCCACTACAGAAACTGTTATGAAATGGGAAAAACCACCAGTTTTTGTGACTCGTCTAGAGCAGACAGGATGATGGGATTGTGGGGTTTGCTTAAGGTTTGTGCAGGAGCGCAGTATGTACATACACACACTGCAGCAGGACTTACATGATGTCTTCAATCATGTGGTGGGTTGAAATTCCCCTCCCAACATTAACTTCACCAGACTGGCGCAGAACAAATAAACACAAAAATACTGTCTGAAATGTCAATGCCTCAGGGCATATGTTATGATACAGAGGTTTTGGCAGTAATGCCAGCTTCAGAAGTACTTGCTCTTGGCAGTTTCTTCCTTGCCCTGTACTGTAGCTCACCATCTTCACATGTGCTGATGTAAATTGAGCACTCTGCATCACAGACGACATCAAGGGAATAACTGATGTTTTTAAAAAGGTTAATTTTTATAGTTTTGGGAACAAGTGACAAGGAAGTGCTGGGGGCACAGTGGTCAAAGAGGGAATGGGAGATATCTGATATTTGTACTGTCAGTAACATCCTGAGTTGTGTAATGACAGAAAACTGACAGGTGTAAAATCTGTGACACAGTGAAGAGCAAATAAGAAATTGTGATTATATCTTAGAATATAACACGAATAAATAGTAGAATTCTACTTTCTAATCATGAGCAACAGAAACTATGTATTACTCTGACCTTTCTGCAGGCTGATATTTGTAGACTGGATTTCTCATCCTGCAAATACCGAAGACTATATATTTTGCCCTACTTGATTAAGCCTTTGTTCAGCTGTATCCATATGTCCCAGGTTTTCTGCATCTGACACTTTGAAGAGGTGTGGTGCTCAAAACTTCAGCTTCGCTTTATTTATTGAATTTCTAATGTTATCAGTTGGAGTTAGCATCAAGCTAAAATTTTAAGTGTTTTTAGTTGGTATAAGAGAGGAAGGGGAGCAGATGTGTAAGGAAGAGCCATAAGCAAATGCTGCTTGTTTTGAAGTAGAACATTTCTTCTGTATATTCCTCTGTATCCATTCTCAGCAAAGTGATTCCCATATAACCTCTGTCAGGAGGAGAATGCAGAACACTGAGGCAGTTACTCAGCTGTCAGCTGATAGATGCCTCTGGTGTTGGCACTGACAGAGATGCAGCCCAATTACCTTGGACTGGAGGAGAGGTCAGTTCCACAGAGAAAGTCAAACAATGTGTTTTTCATTTTGGTACATGTTTATATTGCACTGTGCAGTTTATTTCCACCTCCTTTTTTTAAGTGGATACAGCACACAGCTACAATAAATTTGAATAATTTTATATAACTTTTATCCCATCTGAAACTGTACATGTTTTAATTTTATTCAGTGCTTCTGTGGCATAATTTTTTTTGTAAAGTCAGATTTATCAAGCTTTCACATATGCATTGGGGATTGCCAGGATGGGCAATTTCCATAAACTGCATTTCTAAGCACATTTTATAAATTCAGTTTCAGTCTTATAATGAAGAAGTTTCTTAGGCTCTTTACAAATGACAGAGCAGTTTTTAAGTGCTTCATCTACTGCAACACTTGATGTAAACAGAAGCAGCTTATCCAAACCCCTGACATTTAATATAGTTTTACTTCTCCTATTCACATGAAATATGAATAAATTAGATGAAGAATTCAGTTGATCCTGCATGTGGAAAGAGGTTAATTTTTTTGTGATATTGCAAGTCAATCTCAGTATTATGTGTGTGTGTATATATATATATATATCTCTCTATATATCTTTCCTAATTTTCTCAGACCTGGTAGTTGACCTAGTTGTTACACACCTGTGATGATAACCCCTGTCAAAAAGAGTTATTCAGCTGAATGTAACCAAATCAAAGGGAGTTAATTTTTTTGGTCTTACTCATAATATTCTAGATCTTTCCCAAATTTATATCTAAATTAAAAATTAAGGGTGTGAAGTAATTTTAGAGATATATGTGGCTTAAAATTCGTTACATAATGAGAATTGTTTTAAAACAGTGTTATAGATTGTGAAATAGAACTAGTTGTAGGTTAAAGTGGAATCAGAGAGACTTGGTGAGATTAGCATCTTTTTCTAATTTCAAAAATCAGACTGCTTTGTAGAGTATTGGGGTTTTGTTTAGAATGGTCACATATATAAATATGTATATTTATGTACATTACAGTGTTTTAAAACAAGCATTTTATGAAGCAAGAGGCTTTATGGGCAGTGTTTGTTTTGTAGGTGTTTGGGTTTATTAATTCAAAAGGACAAGTAAGGCTGTGTTTTCTGTAACTTCATTTTGTATGACCAGTTAACCATTCCTTTTTGTGCTTATTCTTACAGTTGAGACTGTTGCATAAAATCACCCGAAACTGTAGCCGTTTGATAAAACTATTGCTTCACAGTCTGTCTTACTGAGCTGCGACAGAGGGGAAGGAGAGTAGTTAGAAAAATGTATAGTTGGAGAGCATACTTAGTATGACCAAAAGTGTTCTTTTCTTCTTGTATGACTGCTTCTGCATGGTAAAATCTGTATCACAGATGAATCCTGGCAATACCTTTTGTAGAGGCAAATCTGAGCTCTCATGAAATCAGTAACTGTATAGGGGTCTCCTTCCAAAAGCAGAATCATATTTATGTGCTTCAGAGATGATAAACTGGTTGGATCCCCAAAGCTACTAGAAGGCTCTAGGGATCTTATGCCTGCATCCATATCCCACTGCATGTGGAAAACCAGTACATGATCTGCAAGAGCTGAGTTTGTCTGCTACATGGATGATGGATGGCACCAAGGGGAATTGGTGATTGCTGCTTGAGTCTTCAGTTCCTTACATGAAGAAAGCAATGCCTTTTCCAAGGTCTCAGTATTTTCCAATAGGGACAATTCCTGTAATACGAGTGTAACTTGAGGATTCATTATTGTTACAGCATGGGTATTTGTATACTTGTAAAATGCCACACTTTAACATAATAATTTCATTTGTTTTCACTGTGCAGTATATTTTCTTACTTCAGAACATACAGTCTGAAAGTGATGTACTAAACGCTCCCTGACTGTGCAGAGAAATAATTAGTTCAGCCAATTTTGAAAAGTTTTAAAATACTTTGAGTCAGGTACCCAAATTGTAACTTCCTCGTGAGTTATTACAATCCTTCAGTAACATTAAATGGTTTTAAAACTGAGATCAGTTTGTGAATTTTTCTTCTATAAGCTTGATATCAAATGTAATACTACTTCAAATAAAGGCAAAATAAAATATGAAAATTAAAAATAGGTTTAAAGTATCAAAAGTGATTTTCTTTGGGTTTTCTTTCCAGGCTAACAAGTGAAGAGCTACCAGAAGTTCCTGTGCTTTACAGAGATGTCTCATCCCTTTTGCTTATCCAGATTTTAACCATGCCTCAACCATTGCACAAAGGTTTGTTACAGAACAATGTATATTTAGACGATTGTGTATATGAGACTGTATTCATGGTGATTTCTGTGGTGGTAAATCATAGTTTGCCTACTGTGTATTCTAAAATAATGTCTGTCTTATCTAGAGAAGGTGGCACTGAACAGAAATTTTTGTTGTGAGTTGACAGGCTCATCTGTGTCCCCTGTCTTCTCACCTTATCAGTCAGCCTATTCAGTAAAGATACAAGAGCTGAGCAAAAACTATGAAGTACATTTACTGACGGAAAAACGTCTTTTGTTTGACCTTCATCTCTTTGCTTAGAGGGGCTGCGCAGTACTTCAAGTTGAACTGCCTGCCTAAGGGTGAAAGATTGTAATTTAGTTTGAATTTTGGAGTTTAATTGCAGCAGTCTTACATAATAGGAGGTCATGTATAAATGTGGTAATTGCTGTAATGCAGCAGCCTCAATAGAGACAGCATATAGTGTTATTTAAAATGCATATTACATAGATTTGACATTTTTTCTATGCTAAAATAAAAAACATTTAAAAACTAGATTTCTTTTTTCTTTGCATAAAAGGAATAGCTAAAGCATGGCAGTCTTGCTGTTAAGACAGTGTACGCTCCAGAAGATGGGTCTCTGGCTTTACTTTTATTTTAAAATGTGAGCATACAAACAAGTATCTTTTTACTACTTCACTGAAAATGAGCAGAGTTGCTACTTCTGAGTCTGTGTGGTAATTTTGATACCTGTTGAGTTTCAGTTATTTTTAAATAGGTAAATAGACTGTTCTGCTTTTGAGGCATACACCTGACTCGGGAAGGATAGTAGAAACTGTTTGCCCTTAAGAGTTGTTGAATCCTCAGTACCGAATGTTCAAGCTCAGCTCACATAATTCTGTGAGTCTGTGAACACTGTAGGTTGTGTTTTTTCACTTCAGTGTACATTTTTATGGATTAGTATGTCAAATAAAATTTTAGGAGAAGAAATAATAGCCTAGTGTCAAAAATACACTTTTTTTTAAAAATGACATTTTTAACTTAAATTAACTTTCGTTGAAACAACCTAATAAAAACAGCAAACAAAAGTTTAATGAGACTAACATCTGAAGTGCAGAGGAGTGGTGAAACCAAAGTACAAACAGTGGTCTTTTCATAGTTTATATTTAAGCATTGAAAAATGTCATTTATGAAAGTATATCCTATCATGGGAAAGACAAGATTCAATGGAGAAGTCTGTAAAATATCACATATCAGCAGCATGTTTTGCCTTTGCTCTCAAGTTTAGTGTATGTTGCAGTTGAACTGGAAATGGCAAGTGGCAGGAAGATGAATGCAACCACTTCAAATCTATGAAGCATTAAATTGGAAATAAATTGCCATTTATCTTTCTAATTTTTGTTTCATCAGAATGGTTAGGCAGCATAAAAAGTCTTTCATTACTTTTTTTGTCCTAAGGTGTAGAGTGCAGTTCAAAAAAACGGGTAATAACAAATGTGGTTAGAATTTTTGTAATGTGTGTGTAGGCCACAGTGTTGAATTCTATACCATTAGTTCTTGGTAGAGAGCTGAGGCATGAAAAGGTAAAATGGCTTTTGCAAAGTCACATGGCAGATCAGTAATAAGGGTGAACAACAACTACATTTGACTCTACATCTTCCTGAACCTTCTTGTGCTGCTTTGACATTATTGTGGAGTGCAGAAACTGCACTTTGCTGGACACCATTATGCAAACAGAAGATCGATGCCTGTGTGCACTGACTGTTATTTCCAGTATATTCCTGTAGCAATAGACTTAACTATATTGTCAGAAAAGTGGTGTTGCAGTCTGGTGCAGAATGCCATGGTAATGGTGTTAGAACCCTAGTAATGAAGGAAGAATCCATGAAAGATCTTCACATTTGTACTCAAAATCTATTTTTGTTTACACAGCGTTTTTCCAAAGTACTGAGTTCTCTGTAAGGAGGACACAAACGTTATCCCATGCCCTTCAGGTAGAGCAGTAGGAATCACACTAAGTGCTGGATTTGGTGTTGGTATCTTTTTTCAATACGACATTGGTTAAAGCAATAAAAATGCCATTACTGTTCAGTCACTTCATTCTGAGAGGAAAATTGATCTGAACACATCGCAAAGAACATTGTAGATGAATTTTTTTTTTTATGGCAGAGACTTTGTCATGGAGGTCAGAGCATTTACAATCACTTAGCAATTTACAAAGATGGGAAAGTAAACACTGTGTTCCAAGATACTGAAACAATTTGACTTTTTTGTTTGCTTGTTTAATGTTAGAACATGGGCAGAGCTTTTGGAGGTTTCATATGCTCAGTGTTTTGAAACTGTGCAAGACTAAATGCATACTAAATCCACAGAGGTGTTTCTGTTAACTTAAATCCACCCTTGTAAACTGAATCCAACACCCTCTACCACCTCTTTCTGCAACACACTATCTACATGCTGAACAAGTAATTTAATTCAAATAGAACGTTCTTCTTTCTTACCATCAGTTCTGAAAGGTTCCATTGTCCCAGTACCTGATTTAGGGTCTCTATGGACAGATTTCTAGAAGCACGGAGTGTGCATAGCTTCCAGTGATTTCAATTTCAATTTAGCTTTCAATGTGAAGAATACCATATTATTGTAGAGTGTTTTGAAACTGAGGTCTGGATGAGCAGGAATAAGCCTTAGGATAGTAAATACATAAAACTACATCTATTGGCCAGTAATGGCCTGGTGCTGTGCCTCCACACATACAAGGAGGGTCATGCAGCAGCATGCGTGTTTGCCAGCATGCTGTTATGAATTATGGCATTGCCCTAATACAGGCCACTGTGCTGCTTTTAGAGATCTGTGACTTGGGAGTGGTGGATGTGCTCCAGTTTGAAAGCAGGTTTTGAGAGTTTAGCCCAACCTCTATGAACTGTGGGAAAGGTTTTCTTCCTTTCAGCCCCTTTTTTTTTTTTTTTTTGTAGTACTGAGAAGACCCAGATACTGAATAACCTGTTCTGACACAATTTTTCTATAAAGTTTCAGTGACATGGCACAAAATTACAGTAAGCACTTTAATTATTGGATAAGGATCTGGACTAAATATAGAATTAATGTAATCGACTTGAATAGTATCCAGTTTCAGTGCAGAGGCTGAAATATTTATCTGCATCCTGGAACTTTCATGGATTATTCCATGCTGTCTCCCTTTGTCTATTTTTCAAATAGCCGTTCAAGCTTTAGATCAAGAACAATATTTTCAAAGGTTAGTTACAAAAAGATGTCCTTCTGAATTCACTAAAACTGATCCTAGTATCTTAATTTTGCATTTTGTTGACTTTCTGCCAGCATGTATCATCTAATTTGATACAAAATTAAAGGATCCATGTCGTTAGTAATACACATATTTATCTGCACATTTCTTGCACTAATGTTAAAATTAGAGTTCTAGAAGTGTTTCCTGTATAAACTTTATTCTTACGGGGGTTTGTTTAATGCATATAACAGGATGGGATGCTGTGAAGTAATTTGGTTCCAAAAGTTTTGTTTAAAAAGGTATTTAAGATAGGAATGTAAAAGCATGTATCAATGTTACTCAAAAATAAGTACAAAAATTCTGCATTAGCTTTTTTTTGGATTATAACAGACTAGACATACAACTTCTAGACTGTCAGAATATCAGATTAGAAGATTAGAATTTTTTTACGTACAAACGCAAAAGTCATAGCTGCATTTTAGTGCAGGCTATCATCTGCAGAGGAAGGGACCGACAGAATTTATATGGTTTACTCCCCAGCACACAAATATACCAGCACTCTTGAGAATTATTAAATGGAAAAGCAATGTAGCAAAACCACGTAGGGCAGGAAAACGCTACGCAGCCCCAGCACCTGGTTCATGGAAAGGTAGTTTTTGGTGTCTCCCATGAGATGTTTTTGTGACTTAAAGTACTTGTTTTGAAAGCCTTGGCTCTCATTACACAGCATGCAGCTTCTGAGCTGCTCTTGTGACATTTTCCTAAAAAAACAAAGAGGAAGTGTGCCGAAGTCAGGACTTCTTTAGGGTCATGCAGGTGTGATAGTCTGTGATTTATTTATTTCCACCTCCCCCCCAATTCTGGATTCTCAAAAAATGTAATTCATACTAATGTGAGTCACATACAAGTAAGTAAATACAAGAACATTATTATGTGTTACATAAAAACATAATACAGACAAGATATGGTATTTGTGATGAATTTAACAATTAAAAAAAAATTTAGTAATTCCAGAGGGTGCTAAGACACATCCGGTGCTAAGACACCCAGTACTGAGAGCACTGTGTAATCACCTCAACAGAACAGAAAGAGAACCAGAAGACAAAGTGGTCTATGGAAGACTGGTGAACATTGAGAAGTGGTCTAGTTTTTCCGAAGTGCAGTGGTTTTCATTCATGCTTTCACAGTGTAAATTGATCTCTATTGCTTATACTTACTATTGATAGAGTGTAGTACTTGAGTTCAGTCCTAGCTACGCTTACAGCCTGTAGCTAAGGCTGAAGAAGTGCATGTGGTTCAGTCTTGTAGATCTTGGTCCCTGAAAATTTACTGAAAGCTTACCAGCTATCATTCCTGAGGAAGAGGATTGCTAAGAAAATGGAGGTTTCAACAGAGGGAAGAAGTAGGGCTTACAAATCTAAAGGATCCAGTGAATTCTCCTTCAGGGGAAATGTGGAGTGGATGAAGTATAGCAGCGTTTGTTGTTGTGTTTAACATAGGGTCAATAGGAAGATATTATAGCAAAAATACATACTTTTATGTACATAGTTACAAAATATCATTTAAGTGCTTATTGTACATAGTTGACATTAAAAAGTTTCAAAATCCATGTGTGCATTGAATTTGTAAACATTTGTTACATTAAAAAGCAATTGTTACCTCACAAATTTAATTATGTACTCAAGTCCTGACTGTTTTAGAACTCAGTGGTGGGTTTTGATATTTGTTACAGAAACAAGAAGCAAGGAGTTTTATCTCCCTTACCTGCTTTGCATTTTCATATACAAGGCTTTTTTTAAATCCATTGGGAAGAAAAAATGAATTTAACCCAATTTTTGTGAGGTGCTTATGTAAACAAAATAGTTCTGCTTGACTTCAAAGCCTGAAAGGACTCTTTAAACCCCTCGGTTTTGTATACATTGTTTTAGATATATATTATAGTTATGTTTGTGCTTAAGGAATGATGTGATGCTGGAAACTTCTTTGATCTGCATAGATTTTAAAAAGTCAGATTGTTTGAGATGGGAAATTCAATCTAAAATAAAAAGAGAGACTGCCACCATATCTTCATTTCAGAGAAACTGATCACCTTCACCTTTTTCATGTTGCAGTTTTAGGAAGTCTTATTTTGCCTCTTTGGTAGTGTCCCCAAAAAGATTTCAAAGGCTTTCTCCTGCAGCCTATATGTAGGAGATGATAAAGCATTATTATCCTTTAAATATTATGAAAAATGTAAACAATAAAGATCTTTTAAAAGAAGGTAAGTTCTAAAAACTCTCATTTCCTTGTGCATTCAGGTGAGGCCAGTAAACAGGTACTCACTAAAGAATGATTTGCAGCAACCATATCTGGAAGTCAAGGGATAAAAAAATTACATGTACTAAATGTCCTTCTTGTGGCAGTTTCTTTGGGAACTTAACTTTTACAGTGTTTGTATGAATGTAACTTAGTCCAGATGGTTTAATCGTTGCCAGAAGAGACAGCAGGCTATGCATTTGCTTACACCTGCAACTCCCAATTAGCTGTAGCTGTCAGTAGTCACTAGCTTAATTTGATGTAATGTGTGGACAAAAGAGAATTTTGTAATATCACCAGGTCCTTAAGAGGAAGTTACTGCTGATCAGGATTAAGATGAACATATGGAACAATGAGAAAGTACATGCCCTGTACTTGTTCCAGTCACTACAGCTGCCAAGTAATATCTGAAGGCCAGTAAATATATTTATGTTAGTTTGAATATTCTGGGGGTTTGTACTTTCTGTGTAGCACTTGCTTTTTATTTGAGAAGCAGCATTTCCATAACTAGACTCTCTGTAATCAATGTATTTGCTAAAAATACCAAGTATTTAAAAATTAATTTCTTTGTTTTACAGAACACTTCAGCTGCATTATAAAAGTACTGTTCACTTTATTGTATACTCAAGCCTTGGCAGCACTTTCTGTTAAATGCAATGCTGAGGATAGAACGGCATGGAAAGAGTCAGGAGCTCTCAAAAAGGTTGGTTAATTTATTTTAAAACATATATGAAATTTTGTTTATGTATGTCTGGTAGCAATGTCACAGATTTTTCTGCTTTGCTTATAATAATTTGCTTCTGCTTCACAAATATCCAGTCTTTCGTTTCTGCATGTGGAATTTTTGCAAATTTTGGTATGTGACGAGACTTGAGATTTTCATAAATAGTATAGTTCCCGATATTTGTATTGGATACTCAAGATACTCATTTGTCTTATTTCCTATTATAGAAAACTGAGGTTCAGATTTCAGGCTGTATCTCTACAGTCACTTTTCCAAGACCTTTAAGATCACAGAGTCCAACCAACTCTACCAAGTCTGGTGCTGAACCATGTCCCTTAGCACCGCATCTATGCATCTTTTAAACATATCCAGGAATGGTGATTCAACCCTGAGGAGCCTACTCCAGTGTCCGATAACCCTTTCATTGAAGAAGTTTCTTCTAATATCCAATCTAAACCTCTCCTGGCTCAACTTGAGGCCATTTCTTCTTGTCCCATCACCTGGGAGAAGGGGCAAACACCCGTCTCACTACAACTGCCTTTCACATAGTTGTAGAGAATTAGAAGGTCTCCCCCCAGCCTTTTCTTCATACTAAACAACCCCAGTTCCGTGAGACGCTCCTCATAAGACCTGTTCTCCACACTCTTCACCAGCTTCATTGTCCTTCTCTGCAGCATCTCCAGCACCTCCAAGTCTTTCTCAAAGTGAGGGCCCCAATACTGAACAGTACTCAAGGTGTGGCCTCAGTAGTGCTGAGAGAGGTGGTATTAAGTGCAGCTTTCCTTCCCGTGAAATTGAAGCCTTTCTAGATAAGCTATAGGTTCATCTGATGTACTCCTCTTCAGGAAAAGTAGGCAAGGTTGTTGGTGGTGTTAAAAACAGGGAGAGAAGGAAATCTGTAGACAAGGTAGATACATTTTTTTTTTTTATTGGTTCCTTACCTTTAGGTAGTATTTACATGTTAAGTGAAGTCGTATCTTGTTATTTTGGTTCAGCTTCGAATGCTTCCCACTCAAAAACACAGTACCCTCCACTGGCACTTGTGTTCATTTAAGCGACCTTCTCCATGGATTAATTCACCAGAAAGTCAGAGGAGTGCCAATGCCAGACCAAGAGAAGTGTTGGGCCAGGAGAGGAAATGTGTGGAGGAATACCCCTGTATTACAACAGCTGGGCCTTCAGTTGTGTTGGCTGTAAAATGAAATGCACATTGGGAAGGATGACCTGCTTTTCATGTGTTAGATTTGTCGTACTGGTTGGTCTCAACTCCAACGTATTAAGGACAAAGTCTCTGCTGGCCAAACTGCTACTGTGCAGGATTGTTTGTTTGGGGTTTTTTCCTGGACTTGCAGGAAGCATGATCTCTGGGAAGCTTTTGTTAGCTAGTTCCCTCATTTCCTTAGAAATTCAAGAACGTTTGCTTGAAATTATTTGTAGATCGGGGGGGTTTTGCCCCCATTTTTCTGTTCACGTAAGTGATTTTCAAGTGACAGGTAATTTTGCAGTTCAAAATTCATAGTAGAAAGAATATAAACAGAGTGAAGTGTTACCAGCTTTATATTCTTTCCTAGTCCATATGATAACTAGAGTTTGGAGTTTATGTGAACATATATTTACACTGCTTTATTTTCTGTCTACACTTGAGAGATTTTATTGTAGGGAAATAGACTTAGGGCATCTGGTAGGTAGGCTGGCTACCTATTCATACTAAGATATTTTCTTACAGAAACACTTATTTTCTTACTCTTATTTGAGGCTTGAGAATTATGACAATGGCTCAGAAAATGGATTTATGAAGTAGCCTTCTCTGTTGGATATTAAAGATGGTCCATTTTAGTGGAATTTTCACTTAGTGTGCTTTCACTTTGATGGTTGATAAGGCTGAGTGAAAAATAGTAGCACATAGAAGTATATTACTGTGAATGGATATTGTGATTTAGTGTAATTCAAATAACATAACAGATTAATTTCTGGCAGCAAGAATTTTGACTTTTCTTCTGTAAGAAGCCCATTAAAGGTAGGTAGCCCTTGTCTTCTTGAGCCTAGAAATAATCCTCAGAGGAATTCTTTTTCTTTGCATGTCACAAAGGAAGATGCTTTTTAGTTTAGGAATCCAAGTTCTTCCTTTAAAGTTTCTTGAAGCCCTTATGGTTTAATGGTTTAGCTTTTCCCTATAGTCATGCCAAACGAACAAGCAACATTAGTAGTTTAATTTCTCAGCAAGGCTGAGAGGTGGCTGTTCTACTTTTGATTCCCAACTTCACTTCCATTATCTTTGCAAAGCACCTTATGGTGTCACAAGCAGCACACTGTAAATGTCTGCAGAGTAAGGTTCCAGGAATAATGTAGACAAAAGCTTTGTCCTAACTGCTGATTTAAAGATGTGTTTGTTATGGAAATATTTGAATTTATAATTAAGATGTGGCAAACATGGATATCAATAACTTTTTATTAATATGAAAAAAGGCCCAAAACTGATTAAATAGGTTCCATGTACGGTTAGAATATATATTTACAATAGAAATATACAGTATTTAGACAAATATAACAATTTTAACAATTTTGCACAAACTTGGAGGAAATAACATGGAAAAAGAGAGAATCCCTGGAGCAAAATGGTGCTCGACCGCAGTGGGCAGAGACTTGACAAGAACTGTTAAGCCAAAGAGGCAATGAATTAATTACTCACAGCTGATTCCACCCCAGTGGGGAGTGCTGCTGCTGTGTACTAGCTGCTGAGGCTTTGGGGCGCTCTCGTGCACCGGGCAGAGCTGGTTGCTGGCAGGAATGCCATGCGGTCTTGGGGCTGGTCAGGCATCAGCAGGCTGTACGATGCTATTACTGCGACAGGCACTTGCTTTATCTGGGGTAAACTGAGGCACGGACAAATTCTAATTGCAAGGGTGTGATGGGTTTAAGACTGTATCTCTAATTTTTCCCTCACAAAGTTCAAGCAGAAAAGTGAAAGAATGTAATTAAATCACTATTGGGTGTAAGAAAGCAAAATAATGATTATTCTAAACACTTCCATTGGAGAGAGAGAAATGTTTTAGAGTCAGTACTCAAAACAAGGTATGGGCAGTTGGGCAGTCTGTCTTCTCTCAGTACGTCTGCTCCGTTCTTCTTCGGGCTGGATATAACACACACTCGCATACTGACCTTGACAAGCTAAGTTTAACAAACCTCTCGGCTTCTTGACTTTCTTCCCTTTTGCCTGCTCTGGGAAGTGGAGTGGGGGGGGAAGAAGCACAGCCCCTCCTGGGGTCAGAGGGCTTTGTTGTGTTTTTCTGTTGGTTGTACATATTTGTAAATGTTGTTAATAGTGTATATTTGTACATACTCATTGCATTTAATCATAGATTGTAGCTTTGCTTGTAAATACAGCTTCATTTGCTTCCAGACTGAGTTAGCCTGGTTATTGTCAGTGTGGGAGGGGGATTTCAGCTCTCCACTGTAACAAAGGGGAAGCAGGCTTGGCTCTGGCACCTAAGCTTGTGGCTTCTCTAGCTTGCAGTGAGTAGGCTCGTGGCTTTTATCCCAGGCTCTGAAGCCAGCACATAGTTACCCAATGAAAAAGGGTTCTGCCAGGCTGTGGCCATAAGCCTGGTCAGGGAGGAGCACTGGCCAGTACACTTGCTCTTACCCCTGAAGGAGAGTTGTTTACTGGGCACACATGGTCTTGTCCCCTTTGTTCCTTTTCCTGAGTTACCCCGACTTTATACAGGTAGGAGGGGAGAGAGGGGAACTATGTCTAGACACATCAGGGTCTGTTGGGGTTTGTGCTGTGTTTCCTTCTGATTCTTAGATTATGAGCATAAACAACAAATCCACCTCCTGGGTGCTGAACGTGAAGAACTAAAATTAACAATTCTAAATATAAAAATTATAATTTATGTCAAAATGCAAACTGACTGATGAATAACATACATTATTATGTATCAAAGTCTTTTTATATTTAATCTTACCTAGTTCCTTTGCTTTACTCCCCTATTGTTTCTTGTGTTGAAGAGAGCTCAACGTTCATATCCAGTCATGTATTTTCTGGGTAGAATTTATTGTGACTTAGAAGAAAAATATTTATAGGAATATTGCCTTCTGTTTGTGATGGCTTTCTGTAATTGTTGCCTTTCAATGTGCTGTGGCAGAAAGCTAAGTAGCTATCTATTCTTCTCCCTACCTAGTTTTTGCCATCTGCAGTAGGTACTGTTCACATTTTCTGATGGACGCTTTCAACTTAGGATACATAGAGGATACATAGAGTTTTGTTAACTCTTGTGGTTTGGTACATTTTTAGAATATATCTACTTTTTTTTTTTTTAATTGTATTAGAATACAAATTCCGTCAAAACATGTTGGATCGATGAAATTATTTTCTTAAAGTAAGCATTTTTATACCTAGAGAAAATTCAGAGGAAACATAACATTATGAAAGTGTTTTCATACACCACTCAGTTTAGAACATAGGCGATTGAAGTAGCAATTCACATGTGTTTCTGTGATTTTACTCTTGGAGCTGAATGTAGTCTTTTTCCGTAGAATTACATTTTCTAAAGTATATTTTTGTAGATCAGAATTCATGTTGATCCAAAGGAAATGTACTTCATCACTGTTACTTGCATGTGAAGATTTTTCCTTCCTTTCATGACAATTGCGTTTCAGGTTTCTTTCTTTATTTGCAGAATACGTCTGGTGGAGAAAAGTCTTGGGAAGTATTGCTGGGTCATGTGATTACCGAGCTGTCTAAGGGGAAGATCTATGAAGAAGGAGACACTGAAGAATTAACAGTGGTATTGGAAAATGTCTTGAGAATTTATCCAGCATGCTCCTTTCTTCTCTAAGTTTTTCAGCATCATTGTTATAATGATTTTTCTCTCATCTTGCTAAAGACTGCAGTACAACTCTGTATTTTTTAGATCAAAGTACATCCCTTTGGGACAGATCTTTCTTTTAATAATACCACATGCGGCCAGTGCTGTGTTGAGAAAGTTATTGACAAATACTTCTTATAATGTGGGTTTAATCACATGTATGAAAGACTTATCAGAAATTTGGAAAACTGAAGTAAAAAAAAAAATGTCTTGGGGGGGGAAAAAAGACATTTTTTTTTTCAGATTATCAGTGAAATGCTGCCCTTTGGAATGTACGTTTCATGCAGTGGATTATATAGTATGCTTAAAAAGCGTTTGGTTCACATTGGAGGTTCTGGCATAGGAGACAACTTATCAGGGGCAGTATTTAGTAATTGCTTCCTTTCTCCCTAGGTAAATCCTGATTCTGTAGAGTGCTATCTGCAGCAATTCTGCCTTCCTTTCCTCAGGATCACAAGCCTTCTTCAACACCATCTTTTTGGAGGAGACTTGCCTAGTTGCCAGGTAGAGATTGAAAGTGGTGCATAAAAAGTTTTCCTTTAAAAGCTAGAGATCAAAACTTAGACTTTTAAGATGTCTTTTTTTTGTAATGTGTTTTCTATGCTAAGATGATTATTTTTTTAAAATCATATTTCATAGCATTGCTCTGATGCATTGTTTGACCTCTATAGATTTGTTTTCAAGGCAGTTTCTCTGACAAATTGTAATATACTCTTAAAATTCAGCAAATACATGCTTATTCTGTCAAGTCATAAATGCACATCTCATAATATGGCAACATACTTTTAGAACTTGTCCAGCATTTGCAGAAGTGCCATAATTTCCACACAAACTGAAATTAAATCCTGATTTTGCTTAATGCCTGTTACCATTTGGGTTTTTTTCTGAGACATACTGCTTCAGCAGACAATTACGTTTAAGTTCCATGACTGATTTTAGCAGTTTGCTGCAGCTCAGCTCTCTTGTTTCCTTGCGTCGAAATTGCTCATCTCTAAAACTTAAAAGCCAGTTTGGGGTGATGAACAGGAGGGAAATTGAGGAGTTTGGGGGTTCTTTTTTGTTTATGGTTTTTGATTTTGTGGTGTTTGGTTTGTTGTATTTGGGTTTTGGTGGCCTGGGTTGTTTTTTCTGACTGGTTTTCTTGTATTTTGAAAATGCATTTTGAGGTAATCTTTGTATTATTGTACTAGAACATCATTACATTTTAAATTGAAATAGACATATTTTTAATAAACTATATAAAAATTCAGAGTGTAGATATTGACCTAAATCTGTTTTCACACCTAAAAGGAAGATGAAGAATTCGCTGTTCTTGCAAGCTGCCTGGGTCTATTACCATCTTTTCAGTCAGCTCATCAGTTCACCAGTGCCTCTTGTCTGGATTGGCCAGTGCCAGCATTTGACATGATATCACAGTGGTGCTCAGAATTGGCTTCATTTGCAGATAGACATCCAGATCAAGTCAAGGTATGTAGCAAAATGACTTCTTCCAAAATAGTTGTGATGTGGAAGCAGCTATTTATGGCTTGGTTCACTATGTACACACACTGTTGTTGTGGATGAGGATCAGAAAACCTGACTTGTACATGAAAAAGAAATTGTAATCAGAAATATTAGTTAGAGAATGTGGGTTGGACTGGTTAAAAAAAAATACGGAAACCTATTTGTTTCTTGTATGATTGCTGGAGAAAAAGTAGGAATGCTGTCCTTAGATGATACTAAGTATACTCATATCTACTACACATGAAGCCCATCTAGGGCATGTAATAGAAACTTGGGTCTTTTAAGGAAATACTTACTAGAACTTTTCCTTGCCCATTAGACATTATTGATAGTTTTGAGCATCTTCAGTTGCAATACCAAAAAAAGACCAAAAGAATAAGAATTGTTTAATAGTTGACTAATAAAAAATGGTACATCTTCCCTGAAGGTTAAAGAAACAATACCAGGTCTTGAACCAATGCCATTAGAGTATCATTTGTGAAGTGGAAATTTTTCAACATTTAGTGCATTGTATTTATAAGGAAGCTGCCTCTCAAAAATTCCAATTCCCCTCTCCTAATTTTATGATGTCAAAGAGGCAAGCCAGGTGCATTCTTCGCTCTGTGATGTGATCTGTGTGTTTGCAGGCTGAATTAGGCTATTATAAATGAAAATGTGAATAGTGAGATTAATCACAAAATACAGGTGCTGCCAGTCTAGTGATTATTTCTTTTATTTTAGCAAGTTAGGTTTTGAAGTCATGCACTTTTCTTCTGACCCCTATACCCACCAATTTTAAAACAAATAAAAATTAGTAGGTTGAAAGAGCAAATGAGTTTTGAGAGCCAAAGAGAAGAGTTAGGCTATTTAAAGCATTCCTGCTCAATTAAAAATCTCAAGAGTCCTTGTAAGTTTTTAATGGCTTCAAAATTTGTGTGTGCAACACAGTTTTGAAAAAGGCAGTCTTCAAATATCATCTGCAGAGCCTAACTTCAGTTCTATTTTTGAAAGTTTTAATCTAAATTTTATCAAGGAGACAGCTTTCATAGTCAGTGCCAGGGTTTGGCAGCAGTGTGTTGCTGTTGCCAAGGTAACAGTGTATTGAGTCGGAACCTTCCCTGTAGATCATTCTTAGTCCTCTTGGTTTACCTGAGACACTTTTCGTGTTTAAAACGTGTCACATTTAGAAAACGTCTTTAGGATAAGATTAGCACCCGTTTTGCACCTGTTACAAAAAGATGAAATGTGACCACAGCTGGGAAGGGTGTTCTGCCAGAGGCAGGTGACTTTTAACTTCCAGATTTGTGAAATGCAGAAGTGAAGGATTTTTAAAACACTCTCTTTTTAGGAAAATATAAATGCATAAATGAATGTGCAGGACTGACACTGTTCTTATCTTATTTGTAGGCTTTGCTCATCCAGGAACCTAAGTGGGACTTACCACGCCTCCTTCAGCTGCCTGAGAATTATAATACCATTTTTCAGTATTATCACAGAAAAACTTGTACTGTTTGTACCAAGGTTCCTAAAGATCCAGCTGTTTGTCTAGTTTGTGGTACTTTTGTATGCTTGAAAGGACTATGCTGCAAACAACAGAGCTACTGTGAATGTGTACTGGTAAGAGAAAGTTAACTCAGATTATGTAATTGATTCTCACACTGGTGGGCAGTATTTAACACCATTGCTCAGTTTTGATGGTTTTCATTCCAAAAACATGTCTGTAGAGTCAGACAATAGTATGGATTGGAGGGGACCTTTGAAGTTTTAAATAAGTGCTGATTTCTGATAGATGGAGTTAGACTGGATTCTAAATAATGATTTTATTAACCTTGTTAAGCATAAAGCCTACTTCACTTGTTTGAAAAACTCACAGTGCCAATGTGTGTAATGTTGACACATGGCTCTGATTTCATAACCAGTTTTAATTTATCTGCATTCTGATGGTTCATATGTTAATAATCCTCTGTTTTGTTTCCTTGCTTTCTGCATACATGAGAATATCAATGTATGGGTTTGGTTTTTTTTTCCTTTTATAGAGTACTGTGATATACCTGACCAACTACTAGTGATCTACAGGCTACAGCTAGATAACTATCATGTTAAGGCATTCGACTTCAATTCAGCAGCAGTTTTCTAGTCAGCATATGTATACATTCTTTCAGGAACCTGAGTTGGACAGCATCTAGTGTTGTTTTCCTGCCTATACTAAAGGTTTGCTTTGACAGCTGTTCTGTTTCCTATCATGGAACAGTTAATAGAAAACTTGAACTTCATGGACTTTACAGAACTGTGGGGAGGGGGGAAGTTATTCAGGAGATGATTACAGTTGGGATATAAAATCAAACCCAAAGAAATTTCAGAGGATCTTGAACCTTTTAGATATTGTTGGAACTCGCCTTTCTCTCTCATACTGCTAGTATGGTGGGAGAAGGATGGGTGAGCAAAATTTAAAATAGAATTAACAGTTTTATATTTAAGGTGTCAAGCTTTGTGAAAACCAAGTTATGGGAAAAAAACTGTATAATTAATTACATTTTATGATAGTTGACAAGATGATAGTCTCTGATTGTAATAAAACTATACAGAAAGAACACATTTTTTAATTGCTAAAGTACATTAATACAGCATGTCATTCACTGATGTGAATGACATTGAAGCAAGCAAAATTTTTAAAAACTTTTTTTTTTTTACTAAATTTGTAGAGCTACAGAGTAGATCTCTGAGCATGGATAGAGAAAGCAAATGTTCAGCAACAGAGACTGTTGTAAAAGAGCTCATGCTGAGTTTTTCTGAACACTTTCTCCTATTCCTGCTGTCTATGAAAAATATTTGGTGCCAGGCACCCAAAAGCATGCAGTTTGCACAACCACAAATTCAAAATATTGTGGAGAATATTTGTGCTCATTCTTGATAGGTAATTTTGGTTTTACCTGAAAACGAATATCCTCCCTTGTTGAGCAGGGAACCATTTCTGTATGTCGCATCACAAGACATGGAGTTCTAGTTTGCTTGGAAATTTTGGAGGCAGGCTATCCTTTGTCAAAGTCTTTCTTAGCAAATAATGGGTGTATGTTATTTCAAGCAAAATCCATTATGTTATTTAAAAATCAATTTTTAAAATCCTTTTTGTGATGTTGACAGAAACTAATAGAATCTTTACACTCTTCCCTTTTGACACCCATAATATTGTAGCATTCTCAAAACTGTGGAGCTGGGACAGGAATATTTCTTTTGATTAATGCATCCGTAATCATCATCATACGAGGCCACCGTTTCTGCCTTTGGGGTTCTGTTTACCTAGATGCACATGGTGAAGAAGACAGAGATCTTAGGTAATGTTTGTTTGATTCCTTTCCTTTTTTTGGCCAAAAGGTTGCATAATCGTGCTCATCGAGTTATACACACCAGGCACCCAAGAGGCAGATTCCTATGTTGTCGTTCCCAATGACAGGCAATTTAAAGTGTTGCATTGGGAAAGACTTCTGTCACAAAGTTGGTTTTTCACCTTTAATCAAATTATGAAATTGGATTCCAGTGTAGGGAAGTAGTGTGGCTACCAAGCTACTCATGCCTGAGACGAGAAGAGTAATGGTTTTTGGATTCTACTATCCAAGAGACAGAAAGGGAAGCCCCAGCTGTTACATTATTAAAAGCAAAGCCAAAAGTCCCTCACCAATATAAAAGCATGCTTCCCCTGGGAAAAAAAGTTGCATGAGCATTGTGTTGACTGTATAATGAAGCAGTTTTCCATTTATTTGCCATATTAACTACTTGGTTTTCTTTTTCTACAGGCGTGGTAAACCTCTCTACATATGCAAGGAAAGATACAAAGTGCTTGAGCAGCAGTGGGTGTCTCATACTTTTGATCATATCAATAAAAGATGGGGGCCACATTATAATGGCTTGTAAATCATCATCATCGTCATCATCTACACACCAGGTCATTGCTGTTACCGTGATGAATGCATCTTGACTGACAATAGCTTTAATTGAATAGGAGTTTATCTCTTTGGCTTGGGATGGAGTTAGGGTATAGGCAGAAAAGGGAAATGGAACTTTGTCAACACGTGAAATTTTTGCAAAATTAGCTGCTCTTGCTGTTAAATATTGATACATTAATTTGAAATTAAATCCTCAAAATGGTGTGAGCAATCCAATTGCACTCAGTAGTCTATTTTTTCTTTTGTTTTTTTTAAAGCCTATTATTGTTAAGAAGCACAAATTTTAGAATTGTTTAGAGGCTTCAGGGTCAGCTGAGGTTTTATTTTTTCTCTGCATGGAGTTGAGTTTTTAGCAGCTTCTGCTGAAGCAGTGTGTGTGTCTATTACATCCACTAAGTATGTTGGATAGAATTTCTTTCCCTTCTTTCTGTTGGTTTGAGGTTTTTGCTTGCTATGCATTTGTAATTGGACTAAAGATGTAAAACAGTAGTGAGACTGCATAGTAATAATTGGTCTGAGAGCTGAATTTTTAAAGAGTATTTCACTATCATGAAAGGTCTGTTGAAATATTTCAGGCATTACTGAAAATTTACGCATTCTCAGGAATTCCTTATTTTTTATCCACAAATAAGTGAAATAGCTGTAAATTAGGTATCTTAATGTTCTTATTGTATTCCAGAACACGCATTCTTTCTTCTTTATTCTTTTTCAGGAGACTTTTTTTCCTTTTCCTCATCAGTTGATTAAAGTGTTAGTGATTACACATACAGAAATTGCTGTATGTAGAGAGAATTTTTACTGTGCCCAACATCGCAGATCCCAGTTACAAGCATAACAACCTAAGCCTGTCTGTCATTTCAAACCAGATGTATGTTCAGAATGACTGGATTGGAAATGTGCAAGTTATTCTGCAAATGAAACATAATTATGTATCTTTCCTGTAATTTTGGGAGGTTCCTCTATATTGTGTTTGTTTAGAGTAATCACTGTTCCTTCTGCTTGGTTTCCTAAAGAAGGAAAAATAAAACAAAAAACATCAACTGAGATAGCCTAGATGAACAACCAATGCATGTGCAGCCTCACTGGATGAATGCCAAAAGCGTTAATGCATAGAGGGCTAAAAAGTTCATGAGAATGGGTGTGACTGAGCTAAACCCCACAGTGTAAGTAGGTAGGAAAGATTATAGTTAAAATACTGGTATGTAATATATTGCTACTAATGTTTTTCATGAGTGTTGGACATTTGTTGGCTATTTCATACTGTACTACCAAGCACCTCCTGGTAGTTTTGACTTTCATAGCTTGTGTGTAAAATAAAATTTATATGTGTAAAATAAAAACATCCTGTGATGAAACCACATATACAATGAAACCAGTTTGCCAGTGGAAGTCATTATCTAGTGAAAAATGTATAGGGGAAATAAAATGACTGTATAGCCATCAAGGAGAATGGACGGAAGGAAAAGTAAGTAAATAAAATTAGTTTTTCTGGATACTAGCAATTCAAAAAAGCCCACCATAAAGGATGCTGGGTTTTGTACGTACATATAAATAGATATATATTTCAAAAGTATTACAGTACTTCCTGTAAGATTAGAATTACTCTGTTTCACCAACTAAAAGGCTATGTCTTTTCCAAAATACTGCTTTTTTGATACTGTATTATAAGTTCTGCCTGTAATATTTTTGCATTGCTCATTATGAGTATCAGGCCATTTTGTAAGTGTGGTTAAAGAGCAAAAAAATTCTTTACATCTCCAGCATAATATTATTACAGGGCTCATGAACTTGAGTGATCTGTAGTTTGAAGCTCTAGCGCTATATTTACAGGAGACAATGTATCCAGAATTTGACTACTGTGTTTTATTTAAAATGGAATGTTCTCTAGTTGTGCATATGGACGTGAAGTAAAACAATTAGCCTTAACATTTTGATATTTCATAGTGTTTATTTTAGTACTGGTGAATTAGTTACCAGTCAATTTAAAAACTGAAAAATCACTTGGTCAAAAAATTGTACTTGAATATCCTTGCATGCTGCTAAACAAGAATTTTGATTTCCCCCATAACTTTTTTAATCCTACTTTATTAAGTTAACCTTGAAAAAACAACAGGTCCAAACTAGAGTGATGTGTGAGTGTGTTACTCAAATGTTCTGGTGTGATATCCTCTAAGAATGATCATTTAAGTACAGTACATTACTGTTAGATTCTACAGAATCAATCTTTATAACACATCAGAAGAGTATAAAACTAGGAATACAACAATCGACATTGTAAGATATGTGAATAAAAGTCTACTGTCAATCTGTATGTTCGTGATATTTTTTTCTCTGCCCATCATCCAAAATGTGGTTAAATGTTGAATTCTACTCAATAGCCTGGCAGTTACTTAAATGTCAGAAGCTTATGCATGCAAAGTACTTTGCATAGAGAGTAAATCTGGTTTATTTGGTTTTCTTTTTCCTTTTTGTTCCTCACAGTCATGTATTTTGTATTAATAATTTGGATGATTTTATTTTACTCACAAGCATACCACTTCAAGTTGTGCTTAATTTTATGTCAGCTATTACAGCTTTGCTGCTGCAAACTGCTATAATTAAAATGCTGAACTGAGAAACTGTACTTTTGGGAAAACCATGCTTGATCTTTTCGTCTGTCAAATCTGTTTCTGGAATAACTATTACTTCAGTTTATTGAATGTATATATTTATGTATTAAATTTTTCCTTTTCTTTTGACCTTTGAGAAATTTGGTGAAACAGTCTTCTTTTGACCTTGACCTATGGATAACAGCTTTTTTTCAAATGGCAGCCTGAAATTTTCAATGATATTTTTGTCACCCCTGCAATAGGAATCTTGCATAGCTCACAGCATTTTCCAAGCAAACATTTTTCCTTTAAAAAGAGGATCTTGTGCTACAGTAGTCAACAAATGTTACTCTTTACTGTAGAATCCCACGGGATCAGTTTGTGCATCTTGATATGATTTAGATCTAAAATTCATCTAACCCAGATTCTGCAGTCCTGCTCTTCACTTTGTCTTTCTCAAAAGTGGGGGCAAATGGTGAATGGAAACTGTGAGGGCATTAGCTTAGCTAAGACTGAAATTACACTGTTTGCAAACAGGAATGAGCTGACCCGGTGTACGTAAGTTCATAGCTCTCAACTGCAGGATATGAGGGAGTGCATGTTCTCAGAGGAGGCTGGCTCTGTGTGACTGATGATTTCTGTGGTATGTATCGCTCATTGCAGTCAGGGAGATCCACACTGCTGGTCTGAAGACCATGCTTACATGTATGTCTCCTTTGGTAGAGCACAGTGTCCCAAGCATCAATTCGTTTCCTCAGATGGGCAGTTATTTGTCTGTCAAGTGCTCTCACACTGAGAAAAGCCCCAGCTGCTGCAGTTCAGCCTAGTGACTTACCCTGTTCCTCCTGCCACTACAGTGTCCTGTCACAGCAGTTGTCATCTTGCTAGGTTTTACTAGCTATTACTTCCTGGAAATGGATGTCCTTAAGTAGAAAAGCATACTCTCAAAGTCAAACACTTCATAAATTCTTAGCCATAAAAATGGCTGGGGCGTTTTATAAGTTAAAAATATATTTTTAACTGATAGGGTTTTAGTTTTTTTTTTTTTTTAATTCAATGTATCATTTGTACTTTCTTAACACTAATACTGTTCGGGAGATTAATGCTGTATGTTTCAAATATTGTGTTTCTTTGAAATACTGCTGAGAAAGCAAAACTGAATCTTGTTAAAATAAATGATGGTTTCAAAAAAGCTAATTTACAACCCTTAAACATTATTTTTGCATGGTACAGGAGAATTGGGGAGGAAAAAAAAGCTCCTTTGAAAAACATTTTAAATTTAGCTCTGATTCCCAGTTGAAACACCTCACTGTGAGCTTTCATGAAAGTACCATTATTTGAAAAGCCAGTTCCTGTAATTCTGTCACTTAAGGTAAAGCAGGCTGGTCTCTTCATTTGTGAAAATGGGAGCTGGTTCCGTGGAAACCCTTCACATCATTGAATGGTTTACTACCCAATAAACAACTTATTACTTTTGTTTTTATGCCTGATACATACCACATGGATGGTAAACCTTTCCATTTCCACGGGGTATGGAAACAAGTATTTTAAGGACTGGAGCTAAAAATACTACTTCTCCTCCTCCCCCTCTCCCTCCCCCTGCCCCCTTTCCATTATCTGCTGTCATGGAGCAGGAATTTTCTGAGAGAAAGGAGCTTTCCTCTCAGATCAACTCCCTCAGTCAATTTCTTATGCTGCCTATGATGTGTTAATTTAGCTCCTGAATTGCTTACATCACCTGTTTTCTAATACATTTCACATTGATGGGACTGAAGTAAAATGTGTCTTTACAAATGAAGATGCTGCTAGAGAAAACTTTAAGTAACAGAAAGGACCAACTAGGAATCTCAGTAGTTCGCAAATAACGAAAAGTCTCTTCATCCTCAACATTGTCTTTACAGGGATGTTTCCCTGAATTTGCAAGATGTCTTTCAAAGACAGCAGGAACTAGGAGTAGTTAGACACAACCTGAACTTCTGGGATGGTGCACAGGCTAATAGGCTACTGAATATTAACTTCTCCACCTAGGGAGGTGTAAAGCCTAATTTTAATGAACATGGGATGTGTGATGGGGGGACGTGTACATGTAAGGGGGGAACATTAGTAGGCAGCCCAGGAATTCTGTACATTCTGAGTTCCTCAGCCAATAGGGAAAAGAAGAGGGTCATCTGAGGCCAGGAAACTAGGATAAAAGGAGGGTGCAGCCTGCAGCTTGAGACACCCCACAGGGATCTGCCCCATAGACTTTTGACTCTTTTGTCTCCTTTGTGAACACAAACCTCTAGCAGAGAAAGCTTTCTTTTACACCATCTTTGTACTGTTTTCAACTCATGACTAAGGAACGTCTCAATAATTTTGACTGAAAATTATTATGGTAGGCTTATTCCAAGTGGCTGGATTTTTAATTGTTTTAATGTGGGGTTTTTTGTTGTTGGGTTTTGTTTTTTTTTTGGTATGTTATTTTAAAGAAAAAAAAGATATATTCAGATATTAAAACTGAGGGGGAAAAACAACAAACAAAAAACCCCAACCAAACAAAACAATTAAAAACACCAAAAAACCCAAACAAACAAAAAATTCCCCCCCCCCCCAAAAAAAAAAACACCCACCCAAAATTTTCCTTAGTTTAACACAGTTTTCTGTATGTTGGGTGTATGCATTGTCTCTGTGCTTTGACCTTAAATGTGGTGACCAAAAGTGTATGGGTCACATACTGAAGTAGAATGGAACTGCATACTTGAAGCACTTGTCAGATCAGAGCAACATGTTCTCAGAGATAATGTGTAAATACTGGCACATACCTAAAGCAGATAATGAGCCTTTTTTTTTCAGGTGTCAAGGAACATCCTTTGTACCTGGCTCTTGAAGCCACTAATGCAGTTTGCCATGGCAAGTGTTGTTTTCCTTGACTGAAAGGCTGTACTGTAGCCATGTCTTTCTCCATGTGATGCATCCACTTTTTTTCATGCCTTTGTTCGCTTCATATTGTATATGCAACTACCTTGTTTGTGTAGTATTCCACAACAAAGAACCCTAAAATAACTGGAGAGCCCCCTGCAACTGTATAGCAATACTTCACAAATACGATTGCATTTTCTCAGAGTACTTAACGCAGAGATAGCCGGGGGTACAGCTTGAAAACCAGTCTGTAAAGGCTGTGTCTGCTTTCTTGCTCTCTGGTGCTAGACTTTTTAGATTTGTTTTACCTGAGCTTTGAAAACTGCATTGTTTTCAAGGTACATCCACAGGTTATAAAAGATACTGCCTGAGTTCTAGAACAACTTCTCATTGCTCTTCAGAACTTAGTACAGAGCTGCTGCTCTCATCTCGGAGAGGTCTGTAATGTGGTACTTAGAACTGCTGGTGTAAATACAAATTTGCAGGTTTTGTTAAACTAAGATTTTCAGGGTAGCTGAAGGGATTGTTAAGTATTGTATCATTTAAGTTCTCTGGCTGTCCAGTTTATCCTGTTGGTTTTGTCTCACGCTTAACTTGTAAGCTCTTTTAAGACAGCTTGGCTTAGCACGTAAGTCAAGGAAGTGCTACTCTATAATGGTAGATAACTGAAGTTACATCAATCCAGGTAGTAGCATCCTCAAAGACAGGACTTAAGTAAGCTACAACCCTTTCATGCTTCACTTTAATGCTTTCTGCATGTTTTCATGCTTTGCTGCCTCCAACCTCAAACGTCACTCCTTCCCACACAGATATTTTGGCAGTAAACAAAATCACCAGAAAATGAAAATTGGTTAGTTTCCCATAGTCAGCAGTGAGTCTGGACGTAATGATACCTCTTCAATATCTCTGCATCATCTGTTTGGGTTTTTTTTGGTTGTGGTTTTGTTGTTTGTATGTTGTTGTTGGTTTGTGTTTTTTTTTTTTCCTGACAGAAGCTGCTGTCTCAAGGAACAAATTTATTCTGAGAGCCAAAGATGCTTATTGCCTTTCATGGGACTAGAGCAGTATTGTACAACTGATAGTTTCCAGCAGACGACTGATGTCTTTCAAATAACCTTCAAATAGCTGTCTGTTCAGAAATGGTTCATACTTTCACTTCATCCCTACTTGGATTGGGTTTTTTTTAATCACATAACCAACGACAGCAGCATTTCATATGGAAATGTTTCCTTACCCAAGGAAAAGAGTATCTTTTAAGAAGCATGGGTGCTGTTTTAGCAACACATTTCACAGACTGGAATTCTTTGTGCTTAAATTGTGGGTAGATTAAGGGAATGTCACTTAGATTATGACATATAATTTTACAGTTCTTACCTGTGTAAACAAATATGAAATCTAAAACAAGCTAAGATGCTACAGTGTCACTGCTTTTCTTTGTGAGTATATTTCCAAGGATGCTGCAATATGTTTTTCCACTGAATGCTGCACAGCTGTGTTGCATCTAGTCCTCAGAAACACATGAAAAGATGTTACATTGGTGAATACCAACAAGGTGTTTCCCCTAGCAACAATAAATAGAAGAAAGCTCAGCCCATTCAAATGATTTACCTTCGTAACTGTGGCAGCAAAGATGGATTTTAAACTCTAAGGGAACTCATTAGCTGTAAGAAGAAAAGCAGCAAGTAAAGCACTAGGTTTCTTTTACCCTGCATTGCTATTTATTAGAATCATATACTGCATAATTATTGGTGATTTGCATAGGATATTCTTAATGTGCAATACCATCTCATTTTACTTTCTCCTTTTGCAGCTTTTAATTTTCTGTACAATGGGAGGAGGGGAGGAAATGCTCTACATGGGAAGAGGGAGGGAGAACTTTGTGAAAGGGAAGTGATTATTTGGATAAGTTCACCTTCTGGACTTATTAATGATACCCTGCATCAGGCCTAGCATTTGAGTGACAGAGGCCACTGATGTTCATCCACTAAGGGTAAATTCAGAGATTTAAACATAATAGTTATGGCAAGTCTGCCCAGCAAGAATTCTTAACACAGCCATGAGAGGCTTTAATGGCACTCCCAGTCATATCACTGCTTTCTCTGTGAATAAACCTGTACAAAGTAAGACCATCACACTCCAGCTCCGCAGAATAAAGGGAAGTTTATGGTATTTGAGTAACCTGACTCATGTTGTAGAAGAATGCCCTAGGTACCCTAACTGTGGTACACATCGCTTGCTAGAATCTGTGTGTGTCCTTCTCTTGGCAACTGGTATCTAGAATCAACATTGGAATCTATAGAGCATGTAGGTCTTCTTTGTGTGTTGCTTGCTGTTGGCTTTTAAGTCCTCTGAGTCACCTTTTCTCTGGAGTTTAGAGCTGGGAATGAATCCAATGTAATTCTAACTCACTATACTTTAGCAGTGCTATTTACATTTCAGTGCTATCTCTGCATCAGGCATTTTGTGTTCCCCTTCTGTTTCCTGGTGTCTGCAGTTTGTGCTTATGATGTTTTAAGGGCTGGGTTATATATACCTTGCACTTCAGTCTTGGCTAGAACTGCTACGTTGTTGAACTGCTTCTCCTGCTCTTTCCTGATGCATAGTTACTCTATAGTGCTGTTGTGCTACATACATAGTTTTGCTGCACTTCTATAGTCCTTATCTGACTACTCTGCAGCTGCTGGCTTCTAATTGAAATCAGCTTTGAATATATGCATAAAGCTCCAATATTATTCTCACTACTCACATGTCCTCCTCTTCCTCTTGGGTGGTGAGTGGGACAGGGAGCACTCCAGGATGAGAAGGTCTTTGAAATGAAATTGTAATTTAAGGACAAGGACTCTGAACTGAAGCATTTCACATACTTTGGAACAGAGCAGTCTGAGCTTTGGATCAGCAGGTGGCAAACTGGTAGCTGTTACAGTGGAGAGCTGGAATCCTCCTCCCACACTGACAATAACCAGGCTAGCTCAGTTTGGAAGCAGATGAAGCTGAAATTACAGGCAAAACTACAATCTATAATGAAATGCAATGAGTATGTCCAAATACACACTATTCACAACATTTAGAAATACGTACAATCAAGAGAAAAACACAACAAAGCCCTCTGGCCCTGAGAGGGGCTGTGCTTCTTTCCCCCACCATCCTTCCCAGAGGAGGCAAAAGGGAAGAAAGCCATGAAGCCAAGAGGATTGTTAAACTTAAGCTTGTCAAGGTCAGTATGCCAGTATGTTATCCGCAGCCAGAAGAGAAATGCAGAGCAGACAGACTGAGACGGACTGCTCATACCTTGTTTTGAGTACTGACTCTTAAACATTTCTCTCTCTCCAATGGAAGTGTTTAGAATAATTATTTTGCTTTCTTACACCCAATAGTGATCTATTTACATTCTTTCACTTTTCTGCTCGAACTTTGTGAGGCAACATTAAAGACAGTCTTAGAACCATCACAGCAGCTTTGTTTCATTCAGGGACTCTGACCTACTCTCCTGCAGCCTGAGCCCTGACTTGGACTGGAGATGTGCTCTGGAGCTCTCCCAGGAAGCTACTGGAAATGACAGCACACCACCATTTCTGCAAACATTGTCCTTCCCTTTACTTTACTCTTCTGCTCTTAGAAATACAGCAGCCCTTAGGCAGAGATGCAGGTGAGGGAAGTAGCAGGTAGGATAGGGTATGTTTCTACATGACATGATTTGGAAGAGAAGGCAAGCACTGAAGGAGTCTCAGGGGAGGGGAGTGTGAGTTCTCCCTGATAACGAAGGAGAGGGCTGATGAGCTCCAGAGGTAAGAAAGGGATAAGTGAAGAACTGGTTGATCCATGGAGTGAGTTTGTTTTCTCCAAGATGGTAGCAACTCTTGAACAAGATGCATTTGTTTAAAAACTAAGAAAGGCAAACAAAAGCAGCACTTAGGTGCCCTGGCTGGTCACAACAATATGACACAATACACGTGGACTCAGTTGCTCACAGTTTAGAGTGCTGTGTCTGTATTTACATAGTTGGAAAGCAAAACTTCCCCAAGATTTGCACTGAAGCAGTACATACGTATTTTGGAAGTGTCCTCAAAGTCTTCAGCAATCATCTTTTTTTCCCTCTTCCAGCAAACCTGATTTAGTATTATTACATTAAATTTTAAGTCACCAGTGTTTATGATGTGTGTAGGCAAATGCAATGATGCATTCTGTTTGTAATCACAAGTCCATCTCTGGGCAAATTAAAATGCACACAGAAGGGAACAGGTATTTAAAAAGCATGAAGTTTTGACTTTTAAAGGGCTTTACTGTAATGAATAATGTTTGTGTATATCCATTTAGCTAAGGAGATTTTAAGTTGATAAATCAGGGTAAGACAATGCATGTCAATGTTTTAATTACAGAAACAGTAGGTTGCATTGTTTGTTTTGTGATTAAAATACTTCCATTTGTAATTTGCTTGCTATATGTTTCACTATATGTTAGTACTGTATGGCTATTTCAATTTTTACAGACTCACAAAAAACCCAAACCTACTTAATTTTCAGCAACTGAATGCTTCTGTAACATACACTTTGAAAAAACTAATCAGTTATATACTGTAAAATGTTTACTGCCTAATAAATACTCAATTCTCATTCATTTATTGAGGTTATACAATTTAATAACATTTCATTTAATTATAACTTTTCACCTTCTGGCATCTATCCATTCATCCACACCAATGAAAAATTTCTAAATTTTCAAATGCAATATAAAGAAAGGCTAGGAATGGCTTCATCTCCCACTAAGCTTGCATTAGTGGAGCCATTGTTTAATGGTTGAATCATTATGGTCACAAGTGACATGGAAAAGTCTGAGGTTCTCAATGACTTCTTTACCTCAGTCTTCACTGCAAAGGCCTCCAGCCACACTCCTGGAGTCATGGAAGATAATGGCAGGGACCGGGAGGAAGAACTGCCCATCATAAGTGAAGATCAGGTTGGTGATTACCTGAAGAACCTGAAAGTGTTCAAGGCCATGGGACCCGACGGGATACAACCACAGGTACTGAGAGAACTGGCAGATGAGGTGGGTAAACCCCTCTCTATTATATTCCAAAAGTCATGGCAGTCTGGGGAAGTCCCCACAGACTGGAAAAGGGGAAACATTACTCCCATTTTCAAAAAGGGTAAGAAGGAAGAACCAGGGAACTACAGACCAGTCAGTCTCACCTCTGTGCCTGGTAAGATCATGGAGCAGATCCTCCTGGAGGCACCACTGAGACACAAGAATAGTGAAGAGGTGATTGGGTACAGTCAGCATGGCTTCACCAAGGGCTAATCCTGCCTGACAAACCTGGTGGCCTTCTATGAACAGGTCACAACATTAATAGATGAGGGGTGAGCAACTGATGTCATTTACCTGGACCTGAGCAAAGCCTTCAACACTGTCCCACACCACATCCTGGTCTCCAAACTGGTGACACATGGGTTTGATGGGTGGACCACGAGATGGATAAAGAACTGGCTTGATGGCTGCACCCAAAGAGTGGCTGTCAATGGCTTCATGTCCCAGTGGAGGCCAGTGACAAGCAGAGTCCCTCAGGGCTCAGTCCTGGGACCACTCTTGTTCAACATCTTTGTCGGTGACATGGACAGAGGCATTGAGTGCACCCTCAGCAAGTTTGCTGATGATACCAAGCTGTGTGGTGCAGCAGACACACTGGAGGGAAGGGATGCCATCCAGAGGGACCTTGACAGGCTGGAGAGGTGGGCACAAGCCAATCTCATGAGGTACAACAAGACCAAGTGCAGGGTCCTGCATCTGGGTCAAGGCAATCCCAAGCACAAATACAGGCTGGGCAGTGACTGGCTAGAAAGCAGCCCTGAGGAGAGGGACTTGGGGGTGCTGGTGGACGAGAAGCTCAACATGAGCTGTCAATGTGCACTTGCAGCCCAGAAAGCCAACCAGATCCTGGGCTGCATCAAGAGAAGTGTGGCCAGCAGGTCAAGGGAGGTGATTCTCCCCCTCTACTCAGCTCTAGTGAGACCCCACCTGGAGTACTGCGTCCAGTTCTGGAGCCCCTATTCCAAGAGGGATATGGACATGCTGGAACGTGTCCAGAGAAGGGCCATGAGGATGATCAGAGGGCTGGAGCACCTCTCCTATGAGGACAGACAAAGAGTTGGGACTGTTCAGTCTGGAGAAAAGAAGGCTCTGCAGTGACCTTCTTGTGGCCTTCCAGTATCTGAAAGGGGCCTACAAGAAAGCTGGGGAGGGACTGTTTAGGATATCAGGTCGTGACAGGACTAGGGGGAATGGAACAAAGCTGGAAGTGGGGAGATTCAGACTGGACATGAGGAAGAAGTTCTTCCCCGTGAGAGTGGTTAGACCCTGGAATGGGTTGTCCAGGGAAGTGGTTGAGGCCCCATCCCTGGAGGTGTTTAAGGCCAGGCTGGATGAGGCTCTGGCCAGCCTGATGTAGTGTGAGGTGTCCCTGCCCATGGCAGGGGAGTTGGAACTAGATGATCCTTGTGGTCCCTCCCAACCCTGACTGATTCAATGATTCTATTCTATTCTATGATTCTATGATTACTGCACCTATAATCAGAATTATTACAATAATTAAGAGTTTTGCAAGCGTTTTTGATATTTGCAAGCAACAACAAAATGACTGCACTTAAATATGGCTTGTTTCTGTTTGGCTTCAGGGTAAGTAATGGCCATGTAAATTGAAGTTTATGACTGATAAGTTTTCCTAATACTGAGGACGGTAACCTTTAACAGTCTGACTACTAGCAAAGGCAAACCTTTGAAGCACAGGTGCCAGTAGAGAAGATGACTAAAACACCTATTCCTTTAACTTGTATAGCATGACAAAGATGGAAGGGTTATATGATCTGATTTTTTTCCTGATGAAGTTAGAATTGAGATAATGGAGGTTGAGGGGAGACCTTACTGCTCTCTACAATTTGCTGAAAGGATTTTGTAGAGAGGTGGGGTGTTGGTCTTTCCTTACAAGTTGCAACTGATAAAACAAGAGGAAATTCCACCAAGTTACACCAGGTAACAGGTTACAACAGGTTTAGGTTAGACATTAGGAAAACTGCACTGAAAGGATTATCAAAGACTGGATCAAGCTGCCCAGGGAAATGGTTGACTTAGTACCCTTGGATGTATTTAAAAGCCTTCTAGATATGGTGCTCAAAGATACGGTGTAGTAGCGGCCCTGTTAGAGTTAGATAATGGTTGGACTTGATGATCTTTAATGGTATTTTTCACCCATAGTGACTGTATGATTCTGTAATGAAAGTGAGTTTTGGAGGCTACATTTTATTACACAACCTGAAAAATGAGTGAAAAAGGAGTCACTTTATCCATATTCCCAGTCTGTGTAAGTGGAGTTACATTTTATTGAGGACTATCATTTGCAGCATTTCATGTGTAACGGTTTTGTGTCTTAAGCCTGCTCTCCATTTAAATACACAAATCAAGGTGCGTTCTTGGCTTTTCTACTGAGTGCTTTTACCTCCATTTTTGGAAGTGTTTAAAAGACACAGAGATGTGGTGGTGAGGGACATGGTTTAGCACCAGAATTAGTAGAGTTAGGTAATGGTTGGACTTGATGATCTTTAAAGGTCTTCTCTAACCAAAATGATTCTATGATACAGGGGTTTGGAGTTGGTGTTTTTTTGGGGGTTGGGTTTTTTTGTATGGTGTTTTTTGGTTGGTTGGTTGATTGGTTTTGGTGTGGGGTTTTTTGTTGTTTAGAATTACAATTGATTGGCTGCCTTTTCAAATTCTCTGTGATGGTATGCCTGTGAATCACGGATGGCTGGCTCCCTGGGCAAGTTGTGAATTCCAGTTGTATGTACAAAATCACAGTAACAAAAATTGCTGCACCATGGAAGACCACTGTCTGTTTGGAAATCCACCATGTGATATGAAATCTTGTTAATTGTACCACTCATAGCTCCAATACAGTGCAATTACCCATCACAACTGTACCTTGACTGGAAATAGGTATATTTGGAAGACTTCAAGACCCATCTGGATGCGTTCCAGTGTGATCTGGTATAGGTGATCCTCGTCTGGCAGGGGGGTTGGACTTAGATGATCTTTCGAGGTCCCTTCCAACCCCTAACATTCTGTGATTCTGTGTGACCTAATGAAAAGGAAGTGAAAAACCATCAACAATCAACAGAACAAAGTAAACACACAGAGCGAAATAAAAAATTCAAGAGATTGAAATAAAGATGTAAATGAGCTTTTGGAACAGACCTCACTAAGGTCTAGATTGCATGGGCCAAAATTATTTAGTGATAAACAAGGACATTTCTGTGGTTCAAAAATCAACATATGTATCTGGCAGAAACCTGGGAATACCCAGAGCTTCCAGATCCTGATTATCAAAGATTTCTTGAGAATACTAAGGGGAAGATGTGCAGAATAGAGCGTATGGATAGTATTTTTGCTTTAATCTAGGTGCTTCTTCACAACTTGGTCAAGAACAACAACATTTTAGAACCTTATGCAGAACTGACAGCGATTGCAGAATCCCAGAATTGTTAGGGTTGGAAGTGACTTCAATGATCATCCAGTTCTACACCCCCACCGCCCGCTATTGGCAAGGGATACCTCACACTAGATCAGGTTGCTCAGAGCCCCAGCCAGCCTGGCCTTATAAACCTTCAGGGATGGGGCTTCTACCACCTCCCTCGGTGATCTGTTCCAGTGTCTCATCACCTTCATGATGAAGAACTTTTCTAACATTCAATCTGCATCTACCAACTTCTAGTTTTGCTCCATTCCACATAGTCCCATTGCTACCTGATATCCTACAACATCCCTCACCAGCTTCCTTGTAGGCCCCCTTAAGATACTGGAAGGCCACAATAAGATCTCCCCAACTCTTTCAGTCTTGAGAAGGCTCTGAGGAGACCTGAGGCTTGAAAAAAAACATTGGCATATTGAGCAGAAGAACAGACTCCCATTTAGAATCATAAAGTTTGGAAAAAACCTTTTAAGATCACATCCAACCATAACCCAACTACTCTGACCACTAAACTATATCCTGAAGCGCCATACCTACACACTTCTTGAACACCTTTAGGGATGGCAACTCCATCAGCTCCCTGGGCAGCCTGTTCCAATGCCTCACCACTCTCAGTAGTTTTTCCTAATATCCAATCTAAACCTGCCCTGGCACAACTTAAATCCATTTCCTCTCATCCTATCGCTAGTTACCAACACCAGCCTCACTCCTACCTCCTTTCAGGTTTTGAAAAGAATTTCCTTCACCATGGCCCTTTTCTCAGAGCGGAAATGGAACCGCATTTGCAAATCCTTTTTCTGGACAACGGACTGAATAAAACTGAGGCGATTAGTCTCGGCGAAAGCTACTTACTACATACTAGGCGCACACGCACTGATTTTATTTCTTGCTCCTAACTGTTTCTTTAGAAGCTCATTATACGTTACGCCTCGCTGACCTTCCCACAGACCCTTCCCCTCCGCCCTCAGGTACCCGCGCGCCGCCAGGGCTTGGCGACGGCCCCACCTCCCGCTAAAACGCGGGGCCGCGCACGCGACGGTGGGGGTTGGTTGGCGCTGTGCAGGTTTTCACTGTGCCTCGTAGCACAGCGCCTCTGCCTGCCCTCGAGGGGTAAGGGCCCGCTCCCTCCAGGACTCTGGCCGTGCTGGGATGCTCTGCCGCCGTGTGGAGTGAGGGTCCCGCCACGTCGGAAAAAGGCTTCGAAATGCCGGGCGCCATTTGTCTTGCAGTCCGCCGGCGCTCAGAGACGGGCAGAGGCTTGTCGCCTCTCTGAGGGAGTAGCTGCGCGCAGGACTCGTCACTACTGTCGGAAGCGTGCCTTTCTCTCGTGAGCCTGAGGCGTCTGCTCTCAGCCCCAGGAGATGGGACGGGGCGGGGAAGCGAGCTCTGCCCCGCTGACGGGCCGCGGTGCCCGCTGCGTTTAGGTGGCGGTGCGGGGCTGACCTGGCGCCCGTTTGTGTAGCGCCGTACGCGTTCTGCTGATGAGGCCGTAGCGGTACCCTGCCTCTGCAGGTGCCCACAGCTGTAACTGTTTTTCCAAAATCTATAGATACGCAATACTCAGAAAAAAAAAATAAATCTCCATGATTAAAAATGGCAGAAGATACTACAAGGCAAGAAGTAAGTAGGCGTGACACAGGATTCAGGCACATCGGGACAAAGCCATGAGTAACTGAAGAAAAGCCTGTAAGTTCCCTAAGTACCAAAATAGTCCTATCTTTAGCATACAGTACTTCTTTAAGCAACCTACTAGTAACTAGTGAACCATAATGTACTTTGCAAGTGCTATAATATTTCATAAATTCCTTAAAGAAAAGAGATGCTCCTTTTTCTCCCTCCTTATTACATACAGGTAGTCAATTATGGACAGAAGGAAGGAGAAAGTACTGCTATCTGTAGATGATACTGTGCACAAATTGGAAGGATAGGTAAAAAACATCTCTCTAGTGATTTCTTTGAAGCAATGCATTCATTTTGTGTAAATACAGTATGTGTTAATTTTCATGTTTAAAGGCTAGGTTTTCACACTTCGTTTTCCCCTTCAAAACCTGCACTCTGGAATTCGAGCTTCATTGCTCTCTGAAAACCAAGTCAGTGTTTTGTTTTGAGGTATTTTGAAATGTATGTGGGAAACTGTTAATGTATGAAGATATATAATGGTTCAATATCAGCAAATCAGTAGTTACTGAGGCGTTTTCTGGTAAAAGCAATGAGTTGATTGTATCATCACCTACTCTTGTGGTGGATTGTGTTTTGTGGAATGTGTTCTGAAAACACATGGAATCTCTTTTTTTGAACCTTTGTTGCATTCCCAAATTGAAATCCATCTTGGTTCTTAATGTGTAATTTCAAACTATAACGCATTTCTTTTTCTAATATTATAGCCCTCTACTCAAGTGTTTATCCAAGTTGGTGTAAATTACTCACACTGTAGTACACAATGTAAAAATAAAAGACTTCACACAAGTTTTACTCCAAAATTTAAAATGTGATTTAAACCAAGCAAAGCTGGTTTAGTCCTGGGCTAAGATTTTTGTATGATAGTGTGGCTAGAAGCCAAGGTGAGCATAGAAATCTGAAAGCCATCTCAGACCCTTTTAAAATAGAAGGTAAATTAAGCACAAATGGATTGTTTTGGAAACAGGAAAAATAGGAAGTTATGTGCTGATACAGTTGTTCCATGGTGTTCCATGGTGTTCCATGGTTAGGAAGCTCTAGGAGCATTATCTACAGCAATACTTCTGTGCACGTTTGAGTGTGAGGGCCACTGTGTGACTCCTTCCTCAGAATTATGTGCTGCCCTGTATGTGCAGAGTAAGTGATTTATCCTGTGTCATCCAAAAGATGTGATTAGAAGAAATACTTTATCTGTATTATTGACTTCAGAACTGCAGGGAAGAGAGATTTAGTGAGCAGTGCAGGGGCTGTTTGGTTGCTGTGAAAGCGGCCAGGATGGATTTTGGAGTTTTTGCCAAATGCATTCAGAATTATAAGTTCATTGGACAAAGACAATGATTGTTGCTGTGCTAATGCCTGGAGACACTAATTAACAAGGGGGTCCAGTGTGCTGTCTTGTCTGAGGAAGAGAAACATTTTGTGTGGCAAACCCAGAAGATGCAGTCTTTACCAGCCTTCTGCTGCTGAGGAAGTTGAGAAAGGAATGATGAAGTGTTGATACACTGTGCAGCACTGTGAGGGTAGTGAAAGGAAGCTTGTATTTAGGAAAGTGTTTTGAAGTACGGAAAAGTAGTGGCTTGTTTTTGTTCTGCTTAAAAAATTGGTTGGTGGCCTTTTTCTATTTTATTTTTTTCCCTAGCCCTGGTTTTAAATTGTCATCTGAACAAACTTAGTGTGATACGTTGTGTGTCTGTATCTTGTCTTTATCGGTTCTTACAACCTTCCTTTCCTTAGAGGTGAATTTAGTGATCTAACCCAAGGAAATGCAAGAGGGGAGCAAGTGACGTGAGAGGAGAGCCTGTGGATCAGTAACAGCAAAGAAGTGGGGGACAAAGCCTTATACAAACCCTGAGCCTAACTGGCCAGGTGAGCACTAAACCTTTTACAATCTGTTCTGCAGCTGAACTTCAGTAATGTAGAGCCAGAGTGCAGGAAGGCACCTTTGGCTTGTTTTTTCAGGAAAGCTGGGAATGCTCTGCAGCTGCAGGAACTTTCAGCACTTCATTCAATAGGAATTTTTCTGTAGTTACTGTTTAATTTGTTTTCATGAGATTGAACTGAGCTGTACTACAGCCAAATAAGCAAGCTCTAATGAATCTTGCAATTGTCCAGGACACAAGTTCAGGATGAGCATTTTTAGTGAAAACTGCTGTGTTACAGACTAACATATGGAGCCATGTTCCTCACGGTGCTAACAGAAGGAATAAATACATGGATTCATTATCACTGTGATGTTTGATAGAGCCATATAGTTCCTAAAAAGGGGAGAGGAGATAGGAAGAAGGTAAGTGAGCTGCCACAGAAGAATCTAAAGGAAGGACAGAAGAATGTGCAATGATGGCACATGATGAGGGGAGATGAAGTATGGTTTTTTTGTTCTTTGCTGTTGCTTTGTAGGGAACAAGGTGTGTTGTAGCCTCTTGCTGGCTGGTTCTCTTTTTCTCCAACCCCTCCTCCAGTTGTTCCTTAGGCGCTCCCTGCTCTGTGGAGAGGGAGCACTGATACTGTATGTGGAAAAAGAAGATACTTGCAGAACTACACATTTGAAAAGACTGCACTGAGTTAATTTTACAATGCTTCTTATTAAGTAGATGAGATTTCATGAGAAGGAATGCATCTCCTAACATAGTATGATAGGAATTAATGAAAGGAGTGGTTTTAGCGGTAGAGCACATATGAATAAGGGAAAAGTTAAAGCTAGCACATGTCCTTTTACATCTTTCACTGTTCATCTGACCCTGTAGCCACTACTTCATTGGTCAGAATATCAGCAGAATGTGTAAGGCTGAGGAAGATGGATCTTTGTTTGCCTTTGCATATTGACTATGGAGAGAGAAGCATTCAGTACATAGGTGAATGAGTTCAGGCCACTCAGGATAATAACATGATTACTGCTATCACTGTTCAGGCAACTGTTTGTCTAATGTTCTGTATGGACACTATATTCTTTAGTTTTGCACAGACCTTTCTCACCTTACATGCAGTTGCCATAATTCACAAGAAAATTCCATCTCCCTCAGTTTCCTGGTCAGGTCACTACTGCAGCAGAAACAACAGGGAATCGTTTAGGCCTCCAATTCACAGAGCAATGCTTGTACTAACCCCGAGAGGTTTCTATGGTAAGCAACCTGAAACACTTGAAAGGGATGTAATTTCCAGAGGGTCAGTGTTCATGGCTGAAAGCTTCAACAGCAGTATTTAATCTGTCTTAATATTCCCACATTGTGCACAATGACTGAATATTATTAATTCAATAGCAAGGTCAACTCTGTAAATCAGATTGCATCTCTGTTAATAAATACATACTTACTGCCTTTTATTTAACTAGCTTTTATTCACAGAAGACAGGAACTAATTGTCCGTCTAACTTTGTGTCCAAATGTGAGAGCCAGCCACTTGACTTTTGGCTGCCTTAGATTCAAACCTGGAGGGAATACAGAGCAAGGTGTAAGAAAGAAAAGTGAATTCCAGTGTGGGGAGATATTAAGTGGAATAAACAAGTTAAGGCTCTCAATCCCAGTTTCACAGAGGCACTATGCAGACAAAGAGTGATGCCTTCCTCCTGGCTCCGCATGTTGATGCTACTTTCTCATTCTGTGAATGTCAGTTTAAATGTCCACCTACCAAGGGAATGTGACATTTGAATATTTAAGATTCTACCCCTAGAATTATGAACCTAACATTTAGATGGAGTGATGTAAAACATCTGAAGAGATAATGTTGTTTTCTGAATGCTGTCCTAATCATTAGTGTCTGCTGCATGGCATTGCAAATAATAAGAATTCCACAAAACAGAATACAGAGGAACTAGAAAATTATCTCTTGAAGAAATTTATCTCAATCTTTCCTTTTATCCTGGCAAGTTTTCTTACATTGGTTGGTACTTTCTAATTGCTATCAGTAGTACCAAAAGACACACATGTATGTGAAATAAGTACCAGCATTTGCCCAGAAATCCAGAGGTTTCAATTCCTGCTGTGCTGTGCTACATTCGAAGTTAATTTGGATGACCCAGTTTTAAACCTGAAATACTATATGAACTTAGGGACTGTATCAGTGCAATTGTAAGTTGCTTGAAGAGCATGTTTGTAGTCTTAGGAACAAAAGGCTGGAGGCCAAAACACAGGTTTGGAAGCACTTTAGCAGTTAATCTCTGAAAAGAGAGGTGGACAGTGGAATGGGAATGTATGCAATGGCTATATAATAAAAGTCAAATATTTCCATTTTAGTCAAATTCTACTTTGTAAGAGACTGGTATTAATACAGTTTAAGAGACTGTTCATCATTTCCCTGCATTGCAATAAAGCATCATCTTGCTCCTTTCCACATGCCATTTAGCGTTTGAAATAGATCGATTGAGCAAGAGTTCAGAAAACTCTCTTAAGTTCCCTTTACAAACTAAATCAGACTCTTAAGTTTTGAATTTCTGTTTCATTCATCCTGTGCTTTTGAGACCTCCTCATGTTCTTGTTAATAATTCAGTCTTTACCTATTCTAGGTTTATTGCTCAGAGACAGCTTTTGCTGAGTCCAGCATATGGCCAACAGGAGCTATGTCAGGTAAGGAATGCAGCCATCGTTTTTTCACCTTACTGTCTTTGTTGTTAATCAGCTTTAGAACAGAACTATAATACATGAAGTCAGGTTTATGTATGTCAACAACTGTTAGCTTGGGTAGCTTGTTACTTTGAAACAACTGGAGAAATGCCAAAGATCTCAAGTGTCTTGAAGACTGTCAAGCTTTTCCTTTTTGTTTGTTATTGCAGCAGCTGAGAACACAGCAAGTACTGAAGCAAACTGGATTAGGTAAGAAAGGATTTTTAAACATCATCTTCTATTGAACTCTGGAGAAAAAATGAATATATTGTGTTTTCTGACTCCCTTCCCACAAAGTAGATAATCCCTTGTCTCATTCTGCTAATGTCGTAATTATGAGAGCTTGCAGCTGTATTTCTTAAGCTTTTTCTTTTCTTCTTTCTCAAGTCATGAAACTAAAACTATTAAGATAGGTAAAATAACTGACTCCTGCTTTCATCATAACATCAAGAACATTGTGAAAGAAAGTTATTGACTGAGAACATATTAAAATAACAGGTATTAACTGCTGTTTCTCAAAGTGGTCTTCATACATTTGTAGCAGCACAGCTGTATTTGGTGCAGCTTGCACTAGAAGTGTTAATTCCATTCACAAATACTGCCTAAGGGTAGAACTAACTGCCTTTGTGATTGTGGGCTTGTTCAGCCGCTTCACCTTCTACTGCTGTTCAGAAACTACTTTCTAGAAAGAGACTTTTGAACTGAGCAGTATGTGGTGTAATGAAATACAGATCTCTCTGACTGTTGAAATTCTTAGTTATATTTATTAGGGAGTTCCTCAGCTTCACTTCTGACAGAAAATGCAGTGGTTATTTTTTAGAGGCATTACGTGTTAGCTTCCGTCAAAAGAGTGATTGTTATACACCATACCTTAAAAGCTGCTAGTCTTGATTTACAAGTTTGTTTTGATGATGGTCAGTGCCTACAGTACTGGATGAGAAATATGCTTTTACAATCTTAATGCTATAAGAATGGACTGTGAAGAGTGCAGCCTATACTGCTTTCGTTATAACTCCTGTCTGAAGAATTGACTCATGGTATGCTTTTTCTGGATGGGGTTCTGTGCAAGAAAAAAAAAGGTAGCCCTCTTTGTCATCAGGATTCATGGCCCTGTCAGTGTCAACCTACTGCCAGATGAAACCCAGGGATCTTATTATCAAAAAAATGAAAAAGAAAAATCTGTTCACTGGGAATATTAATGCTGTAAGTAACATCATTTCCAGCTAAGGATTTACATACCTAAGTGTTAGCTCCTTAAAAAAAAAAATAAATCTTGGATGGGGTTCTTATGTATATGTATAGTAACAAAGAGTGGCTCTTTTTCAGTCATTGTGGTAGTGGAGCTAATGACAAGACAGTTGGCACTGTCACACTAAGGTGATCTTCGTTCTTGCAAGGCAAAGTATAGCACAATTGTGCAGATATGCAGTTATCCATGTGTATAAAACATTTGACTCGTATTAGCCAGGTATTGCCTGTGTCCTTGACAATGATGATTTTTACAAATAGATTTATGGAAAGTTCAGTGCTCTGTACTGTATGTCATGGTTTCTTTTCTGAAATGCTCTGTGACTTGCAAATGTATAAACATTTCAGGGTGGGGGGGGGGGAATCTTGGAATGCTGCAATGATACCTGCTCTGGTAAGGCGACCCTAAGGCCCAAGTGTATCAGACTGCCATAGTACCAAGTAAACCCTCTAGTCAGTCCTTGACACAGTTCCAGCTCTACCATGGAGGCGGTACTAAACTCAGAAGTATGCAGTTGCACCTTATCTTTGCTGCCCTCCCAGCCTTTCCTCTTTTTGACGTATTTACAGAACAATTATTTAGCAGGACTCTGCCACTAATGAGAAGCATACTGTAAATGCTATGGTAAAGGCTTTATAATATCCTGCAGTGGGGGAAGTATCCTGCAAAAGGGGAGGGCACTAATTTTACCATGGGCTACTTGAGTCCAGCTGCAAGGCTGACACTTAAGTACGGTGTTGGGATTCATATGGAAATTGAGTGTTACATACAAAGATAGACTGGGCTCTGATTTAGGTATAAGAAAGTAAAAGTATCTTTGATTTTTTTTGTGGATGATAAAGCAAAACTTGGAAATATGTAAGGAAAAACTTCTTCCTGGCATGGAAATCTAAAACAGGAAGTACTGCTTAAAACTGTTTGTAAGAGTGTTGTCTCTTCTCTTTAATTTCCTGGGTAGGCATCAGCTAATCTCAAGGAGGATCTTGTCTTTCTATTTTATCTATTACTTGGAAAAAGAAAAATTGCATCCATTGTTTTGTTAAATATTTCCCCGCACATGCAGAATTTTACTAAACTCTGCAAGGTGGAGAGTTTCCTTATTGAATGTTATCTGCCACTTCTCAGTGCAGGGATTGAGCAAATGTCAGAGAAATGGTTTATGGTAGTTCTACTATAAGAATAATCTGTTTTACTGTTCTTTGGTGACCAGTACTGTTACTAGGTCTCATCTCTTCCATGGTCTCCTTAATTCTACTCTTCTCTGTTATCCAGCCTAGTGTGAACTGAAGGCTAGAAGGGAACTGTTGTTAATTTCAGTCTGAAAGACAGGCAAGGCTAGAGGTTTCAGAAATGCAAACGCACCCAAAATTCTCTAATTGGCATTAAGTTTTAACACAAAGTAAGATTTACCATAAACAGAAAATGGAAATGGAGAAATAGCTTAATCTGGTGATGATTTACAGGGAAAGGGTTGCCCTGTAAGATTATGAAGGCCTGAGAGTCCGTCCACTGAGCACACCAAAAGTCTGGCCGGTAGAAAGTGGTTTGCTTTTGAATGTTCAGCAGTTCACCCTCGATTTTGCTGGATCTGTCAATTGAGGCATTTGTTTTTAAAACCATTTTTACGTCATTCTCCAGTATAGTTGCTCTTTGATATAGAAAAAGGAAAACTTTTTGTCAAGTTCCGAGTGCCACTTATTGCATACTTCTAAATATATCACCTTTGAGATTAACCAACAAAACCTGGAGGTATGAACAGGAGAAGCTCTTCTCCTTCAGTCTAGATACCACCTATATCACCAATATCCAGTTACTTGTGGTGGGACAATCCTGTCGAGTTTGTAGCATGTCAGAAACAACCCATCCTTCAAATATTTGTTAACATCATTGCATTTGCTCTAAGGAACTGGTATAAAATCTGTTCTGAAAGGAAAAGAAAAAATAGTAAAAGGCCCATTTCTGATATTAAAATGGCAGTTTTCCTTGATGTATGGCGAGTAAACTCCAACCGCATACATTAAGCAGGAAGAGTAGTAAAAAATGTAGAGTGCAATGGCAGTTTTGATGTCTTGTATGTTTTTCACACTGAATTTTGAACTTACTGGAGGGTTGAGTGATAGATGTGATTAATTCGATCTCTCTTGTAAGAAGAGGGCATGTTTGGTGCACATCTTATTGTCTTCACTTGTTTTCTTATCAGTTCTGTCAATAGTTACATGGATGATCTCTATACTTTTTGTGTAGCCTGTGAAAGTGAATACAAAGACCTATCAATCTACCTTTTCTAATACATTTTCTTCTGAGGAAACAAAGCTAATGTAAATGTCACCTGCAGTATGAGCCATGGTAGCAGATGGAGCATTAAATTAACACCTCTGAGAGGCAAGCCAGAAAAGATTATGAGATGAGATAAATATGGTAGATGTGTTACATGATTTAAAAAAAATTCCTGTGATTAAAAATTATTTCAAGAAAGAAGAGTATATCTTCAAAAGTTGCAGAGTATTTAAAATTCACCTATAGTTTGTACTTTTGGAAAAGTATTTTAAAAATTGCAATTATGTTTATAGGGGAAATCCCCCAGTAATTTAAATTTTCTTTCCACTGTGAGTCTTGCATTCTTTTGTAACAGATATTTTTGAATATGCTAAAAGGTAAGGAATTTCTTTATAAAATGTATCTGGGGGATGATACATAATGTTTTCTGACAAGATCACCATCTCAATGAAAAGCAGTTATAAAACTAAACTAATATCTGTATTGAAAATCAAGTGTATTGGCATCAAATGTAGAGGAAGGCCTGGTGTTAGTCAAAGTGATTTGAGGTTATCAGCTGATAATAAGTAGGGAGGTTATCACAGAATCGTTAAGGCTGGAAAAGACCTCTTAAGGTATGGTGGTTTTAGACTATACCTTTAAAATTTTTTACAGATTTCGAGCAGAAAGTAGTAAAAATGTAAATGAATCACTATTGGGTGTAAAAAGGAAAACACCAATTATTCTAAACAATTCCATAGGAGAGATATCTCCCATAAGATTTGGTTCCCAAAACAATTTTCTCTTCTCTTCTTGCTTCTTCACTGGGGAAATATTAACAGGCTTTGCTGACCTTGGCTGCATTGTTTGGTCTGGTATTAACTTTCTCTGCTTCTCTCTTTTCTCTTTTGTACGGGGAGGGGAGGTAACGGGGAGGCAGCTTCCCTGGTCCTTTGGCCAGGGAAGGGGTCATTGTGCTGTTTTGTTAATTGCAAATACCTGTAAGTATTGTAAATACTGTATATTGTACATATTAATTGCATTTCATTGTAGATTGTAGTTTTGCCTGTAAATACAGCTTCTATTTGCTTCCAAACTGAGCTGGTCTGGCAAAGTTAATGTTGGGGGGGAATTTTCAACACACCACATAAGGTCAAGTCCCACCATCAACCTAACACTACCATGCCCACTGAACCATGTCCCAAAGTGCCATGTCTGCATGTTTGGTTTTTTAACTCCACCACCTGCCTGGGCAAAAAATAATGGGGGCTTTGGAAGTTGGGTGGGGGTTACAGCCTGAGGGTCCTCCGAAGGCTGAGTGAGGAATGCCTAAGGGCCTGCTGTGTGCTAGGCTGGTGCTGCAGGGGGGCCCTGGTGGGCTGGGCAGTAGCATCTGATGAAGCTGCCATTGGTTGTTAGTGTTAGTGCAGTTCCCTTGCTGGTGTTCCTTTCATAGATCCAGGGAAAGGAAGCAATTTATATGCTGGCAGAAGGTTTGGAGGGTTTGCAGAAGTCAGCTAACAATAAACTAAAGGAGTATGTCAGTGGCTCATGTAAGTAGGTTAAATTGCTTCTCACTACTAGTAGCTTGCCCTCTTGCCAGTTTTAAAACCGAAGGATTAGCATGACTGTAATAATGTATATGTTGTAATACAGAGAAACTAACTGGTTTAACAGGTGGGGAAAAAGGTGGTGGCATGGTGATTTTATAATGGCATAAGGTTACTCATGTGAGAACTTCACATGTGGAATTCAGCAACACTGCTGAGAAAATGTGCTTAGTTTCACACTCCTTCACAGCAGGAAACTGGCTGCTGTGAAATGAACACCTTCTTTTGGCCAGTCTGTGAAAAGGCGTTTGGAACAGAAAATTCATCCATTCTGAGCTGCAAGGCAAGTGATCTTTGTAACAGGGTGAAAAGACTGGGGTTCATCACGTTCAAGGAACAGCTAAGAAAGACATTTATAGTGTTTGTCAAATCAGATAATGTCATTTCAGTTGTGGTGAGTCCACACCCCACTCACTGATTCATAAATTAGGCTGAGCTTTCCATATGCAGAAGGCTGTGTGCCCAGGGGTACATCTTTTGCAAACTGATGGAGCTGCACAAGAGTCAAAATGGGAAAACCATTTTGAAGGCTAAAGCCTTCAGGACTATACTGTGGACAATGCTGCCACTTCCTCATGTTATGATTCTTGGTACAGATATCATAAGGTTTCCCCATATTTGCCTTCACATGCTGCACTCATTCCTCGTGATTCCTGGCAAGGTGTTCCTAAAGTGGGAAGTCATGGGGTGGCTGTAGCTGCCAAAATACTAGTAGAGTCATTTTCAGAGAGATCTCTGGAGACAGTTAGAATCTGAGTTTCTCTTTTGATTGGCAGTATCAGCTCACTCTAGCATCTGACTAACCTATATTTTCTGCTGATAATGCTTGCACATACTTAAGTGTTGCAGCAGTTTCTGTTCAACTCTGCGTTTTTGCTTTACTGTGAGCTGAGTGAAACTGAATAAAGGGAATATTAACCACTTGGTAAGGAAGGACTGCAAACAGATCTTTGGGGAGCAATAGCAGAAGCACATGAGGCGGGAAACTAGTAGTATTGTCTTAAACCAAAGTTTCTCTAAACCAAACCCCAGGGACCAAGAGCCAGCAATCAGCACTGCACAGTAAAGCAACATAAAGGCCCCAAATGAGGTGTTTGAAATCAGTAGTGGGACCTGCAGATGCAGCTGAAGAGGGACTCAGCAATCATCACCACAGTGCTTCAAGAGTTCAATACAATATTTTTTTTTTAACTTGGGCTCTGAAGGAGGTGTTTGTCTTAATTATTGTAGTCCCTTGGATGCATAGAGGAAAAGACTTTACTGCTCACAACTGTATTTCTGGATCTGTAAAAAGTCATTGCTATGCTTTTCTTCTGAAACAGATTTATTGCTTCTTCACTCTCCTCTACAGTAACAAGCTTACAGAAACATGCCATTCCTGGGGCTTTCATCTTTCTCTTAATCATCAGTTGGTTATGATCTCCATGCTTGCAATCTTTCATAAGAGTAATCGTGCTCCTTGGCGTGTTGTTGTGTGTGTACCCCATTACCTAAATGCTTGTTGTATTTTTGACATGGGTTGGAGAGCAAGTTTTGTATTTTGCTCTAAGAACTCAGCTTTTCTGAATATTTTGAATGCAGTCAGTTACAGATACATAGTCTGCTTGTCCTAAACCAAGTAATTAAGGGTCAGAATGTTAATGGAAAATTAACAATAGTAGTCTGCAGAGAAGAAGAAAACGTAGTAGTGGGAAGTTTTATGAAAAATTTTGATGATGTAAATACATAAACATTATTTGTGTACCTGAAATATGGAATCATCTTTCTAAGAAAACTTTATAATCTCCTGTACTGGTTGTACAGGAAACTGAAATTATTAAGAGTGTTTCAGGAGGCAAAATTCAAAATTAAATAAAGGAAAGGTCTTTACCAGTTCTTGACTGAACAAAAGCAAAAAGGCTGTATTGCTACTGATTGAAGTCTTGATGACAAATGGGTATGAATATTTCATCAACCAGAATGCTTTTTTACTGTTCAAACTTAGCCTTATGCTTTCATGAACTTCAGAGATGTACAAATCAGAATATTACATAATCTGTGGCAAAGACTAATTTTGTTAAATATACTGAATTGCCAGAATTTTGCAGGAGCTGTTTATTTAATAGAAGGAAGAAAATAATTAAATTTGAAAATAGGTTTTGGGAGACAAGATTTTTTTAAAAGCAGGTCCTAAAATTTGGTTGTGCTTTACACTCTGTTCCTTTGTGTAATTAAATATTGCTTGTCTTAATGGTTAGTCAGTTAATTAAGAACAGTGTGTCTTTATGGTCTCAAATATTTGCTTACTCTGTGTGAAGGAAGAAAATAAAAAGACAGAATAGGGTTTGTTTACCTTAAAATACTTGCCTTACAGATTTCACACCACACTCGTTTTGATGTCAATGAGCCTTCTCTATATAAACAGTATGTCGCATAAGATGTGGACATTAACATTTAGTCTAGGAGCATATAGCTCCTAAAAGTTGTCACTGGGCAATACTGGAATGTGCATATCTTCAACAGGTGAAAACAAATACATCTGGCTCACCTGTTAAATAGGTCTCTTGGATCTCACTGGTTTTGCCTCTTGATAGGCACTTGAGGATCTATAGACCTATGTTTGGGTTTGAAAAATGTGCAAGTTTTTGTTTGTTCTGAGGGAGGCTAGCCTGAAAAAAAGCTTGAGTGAAGTGATAGTAGGCACCCTGCAGCACAGGCTGGGCTACCCTGTGAGGGCAGATGATCTGGGAGCTGTAGGTGCCAGTGAGACAGCAGGGCCAGGTGCCTCACTGACCATGGGGCATCCTGGCAGGACCTCAGCCAGGCAAAGGGGCAAGCTCAGGGATGGCATCCAGTGTTGACTGACATCTAGTGACTCCCAGGTGAGTAGCCACAAGACAGACTCAAGATATGGCTTGGAAGATCAAGGATTTGGGTCTGGATGAATGAGTTACATGCTAAAGTGGAGAGGCATGGCTGTAGGATAGCTCAGGCAGGGACTGAGGGTGGTGGCCTTGGGTTAAATGCACCTCCTGAGAGAAGCAGATGACATTGCAAACCTGCAAAATAAAATAATCCATTGTGCTGCTTATGTCGCTTTGCATGTGCTGGGCATTATTCCATGCTGGTTATTGCAGTTGATAAGCAGTTTTACATGCTGAGTCAGAGCTCACATGCCTGTCTGCTGCAGGTCTGTTTTCTCCTAATACTTTGGATTCCTGAATTGCTATGTTGGCATACAGCCCACTGAAGATAAGAGTCATTCATACATGGATGACTTCAGTTGCTGACACAATCTAATTGCCTTGTCAAGGATTAATTCTGGATTTTTGTGGTAGTTTCCTTTTGAGGCATGATAAAATCTTATATCAGGAACTTATTTAACTCATAAACTTGCAAGATTGTCTCTTCATCTCTTGACAGCCACATTTTTAAAGTGTTTTCTTTGTGCACATAGCAAAACTCAAACCTGTAATGGATTCCCTTTTCACACAGAGTACTGTATTCCTTCTGATTCTGTTCTACATGGAAATTAGCAAATTTATCAACTGCTTCAGATTCTGACTGTCATCTGAAAATTTTTCTTCATTTTTCACTGATGTCCAGCAGCTGAATGTTCAGAATGAAGTGTTGGTTTACAGCTCCTCATTTTTCCTTGTTTTTTGTTCCTGGGACCCAGGAGGCCAGTGAATAATTTCTGAAATCGCTTTAGATCTGAGGTCCTTGAAAGAGAAGAGTTATTGTTCAGAGAACAAGTCCAACAGGATGTGTCTGTCTCTAACCTGTCCCCTTCAGATGGGTTTTTTCCCTAGAAGCTATGAGAGATGAGTTTGCAATTTTGAAATCACCAGTCTTTGTACCTTGTGGCATTTTTCTGGGTGACCTTTCTTGGTATTGATCAGAGGCAAGCAGTGCTCATAGTCTGTAATTGTCTGTAATGTTATTTCCTAATGCTTTTAGACTCGTGAGTCCAAGTACCAAGACTTTCAGACTTGAGAGTAGTGTTATGGACTGAATTAGAGAAGGGATTTGTAGTCTTACCTTGGAAATGCTTTGTTATAACATCCCTCCAAAATAGGATTCTATGCTAGACGAGTATTTAATTCCAGCAACATTCATTATTATTACATGCAATCTCTATTTAAAAAGTTAGTTAAATGAGATACATGCCTTGATCTCATTTATGTGTCTGCTTAAAGTATGGTTATTGATTTATAACAACAAATATATAAAAATCTGTATGTTATAGTGAGGCTTTGTCTCTGAGGTTTGACCATTTTTCAGCTAATGTTATGCTTCACAGTGGACTAACAAATTGTGAAAATTTGAGCCAAATGTGAATAATCACTGGAGTGTGTTGTGGGGCGAGTGAAACACTTCACATCAAGCCTAAAGACATCAGCCTCTCCAGAAGGTGGCAAACAATAGACGGATTACTCCCATCTTAGATAAATAACTAGTTTGTGGTTTGGGGCAGTGTACAAATGCAAATTATCTCAGAGATGGGAATAGATTATAAAGCAAAAATGTTTGTCAAAGTAGGATTCCCTTCTGTGAGGGGGATATGAGCTGGAAAAGATCTGTGAAATTTAGTAAAGACTCTTCAGGGATGATCTGAGTTTAGATGGGTGTATACTAGGTTGTTTTCATTTCCATTTTCATGTGACTTTATAAACTTTGCTAAACTGTGTTGTCTGTTGTGGATGTAGTAAATAAATCCTTTTTAAAAGCTGTTTATGTTGATCTAGTTTGAGTAAGAGAGGATATCAATACAGCCAGCTAACTTCAGGGAATTTGTGCTTATGGACTCTTGCAATCCATGCATGGTACTCAACTATTCTCAGGCAGGCAGCAGCTAAAAGCATTTTTTCTGTAAAGGATGGTGGAGGTGCATAGGCCAATCACAAGCCAATAATTCAGTGCCTAAGAAGAAGAGGTATTTCCGTTGCTGAGGAGGAAGTCTCTCTGGAAGGTTAGTGAGAAGCCCAGGAATCACGAAGGAGTATAAGGGCTGAGGCTGCTATCGTGAATTTTATAAATTGGGAAAATAGAGACAGAGAAATGTGAGATAATATTTCTAGGGTACACACAAAATTCTTCTGTCTGGGTACTTTATCCCATTCCTATACCACAGTTTCAATATCAGGTTTCTTCCAGCTCCTTAGCTGTTTCCCATATGGTGGTTACCATTGATAATGCAAAGGTTGAGCGAACTGTTAGCATGTCTCTGAGATAACATCCCATTTTTAGAATTAGTTCAATTTTCATTAGTGAATTAACTGGGCATATAAATATTTATAACTATCTCAGATGTCTGATTACAACAAGAAATAAATAATTCATTATAGAAAATTACCATTGTACAATTGATACCACAAGGATATAAATCAGATATGGCAATTTCCAAAAAGGCAGCACAGTATGCTTTTGCTGAAAAACCCTCAAGTGAATGTCTTTTTGGTGCAACCATTGCTGTTTTAAGCTGAGTAGCAGTAGTGAATAGTAGTCATGTGAGAAAGGCTGGTTACAGAAATGGGACAATTTAGGGAATCTATATAAAATATATTATTTCTGTTTGATACTGGGAGGTTTCTGTGTCTATCAGACTACAAGCATTATTTTGTATGGGGGTGTATTTGGCTTCTCTGTTGTATTTCTGCCTCTGTAGGTTGATTGAAATAAACTTTGCCCCTGCCAAAAGCCAGCAAAGAGAAAAAATTAAATCTTGATGAGTGAATGGCATTAAATAAAGTATTGAATACTCTGTGTGACAAGCCAGTTATCAAGCTTTAAACTTAGACTGGGACACTGGATTTCAGTAGGAGGTTTTGATCACATAGTGAGTTTGAAAAGGAATCACCTAACAAGGAAGGCCAGAAGATTAAAGGAAAGGGACTCCTACCAGCCATTTTAAACGAAAATCAACTTCTCTTTCCATGAAAAGGGTGCTTTATGCAGAGATTGAGAGGAATGGCTAAGAAAAGAGGAACAACTGTGTTTCAGAGCAAATGGCACAAGCTTGAAAAAAGGGATTGAGGACTCCTGGTTATAGCGAGTTAGAAGCTGAAAGAGTTTGAGCTGTTAGGGGAAGCTGAGACAGTGAAGTTTTGAAACTTTTGACTGTTTATGTATGTTTCTTGTAATAGCTAAAGTAAAGGGATTTTCAGAAACCTAGTCCAGTCTGTGCATAGATCTATATCACCTCACATCTTTGTTGTGAAGCTCTGAGAGAGGGTTTCAAGGCACTGGAAAATCAGCTGCCAGCATACCTCTGTAACTGGTGGAGCTTGTCCACAAAGTCATGTGTGTGATGAGATTCCAAAATGCACATGCTCTGAGCCTCGTGGCGATCTGTGAGGTTGCCTTTGCACTGCTACCTGAGAACACCTGATGAGACTCCTGTGAGGGCTACAGCAACAGAATATTGCTGTAATGTTTAGAGATGTAGCTTGAAATGCCTGTGTAGGAGACACCTTTCAATATAGGGTAGTGCTATTGAAAGGTAGTAGTTTGTTCAATACGTAAGCAGAGAACTTGAAGCATGCATTTCAGTGGTACAGAAAGTGTGTTACAGTCAGATGTATCTCTGGAGTTCTCCTAAATCCTAGTATAAACTCTCTTTATAATGCTATCTAATAAAAGGAGCATTGTAAAATAAGACAGTAAAATCCTAATGCCACATCACTTATTCCGTATGAAGATATCGTAATGGATATCAGTTGCTGTTGTGTTCATTGTGCTTTTATTATTCTTCAAGCTTTGTTTGTTTAGTAGGTACCCACTGCTTAAACTGAGGTAAGAAGTGGAGTTATTTGCAGAGTGTGTACTCACTGAGGAAAAATCACTGATTGATATATGATGTTGTAGAACATAATGTCTGTGGGTTAAAGCATTGCTAATAATCTGATGCAAACAGTGCTGTAGATACTGCTTCACATGGTGTGTACAATCTAATTTACTTTTATGCTGAATGCCCTGATTTCTTACTTCAGTGCTGCTTGTGGTGACATACAAGTATGTTGTCTATTCTCTCTCTTTTTTTTTTTTTTTTTTTTTTTTGTTTTGGATGATATAACAAAATATTTTCCTCTTTCAAGTTCTGAAAGCCCACAGTATTGAAGACACAGCTGTTTCATGAACTGGGCAATATGTGAACGAAAACTGAATAGCTGCTAATGAACTGCTAACGGCTGGTGATTCCAAGTCATGGTTACTGTACAGCATCCTTACCTGTCATGTTTTCTCTTTGTAAATTAAGCTCAGATGTTCTCTTAACTGTCTTCAGGAGTGTCTGCAGAACCCAAGAATGGGCTCTGGGAAAAGAGGTTGAGTTTTTCCAGCCTGGGAAAAGAGACTAGTTTGTTACTTTATTCTGTATTTAAATTCTATTCTGAAAGTTCATGAATGATTTTATCATTGTTGTTATTAAATTTTTCTCTCTTCAAGATCACGGCTGTTGGAGGTGTTAATCTCCCCAAATCCCCCAAATCAGTAGGATTGAAATTCATTAGTTCTTCTCACTGTGAAGTACTTGGCAGGAGCAAGCTCTGAGAATTTTTGCTTGTGTCCATATTAGTATCTGTTGTTTCTCCTGGGTGCTTGTGCCATTTCCCTCAATGATTTTTGTATGTAGTGGACATTAGGCCTAAATGTAAATTGTGTAAACTTTCAGGCATCTTCCTTTGTCCCTTAAAGATGAATCAAATTATATTGATGATCATATCACAATATACAGTAAAGCATACCAAAGTCTAAATTATACTTCGAAGTCACAAAGACTTTTTACTGGATTGTAACAATGTGAGAGCTGAAATCCCCCCACACTGACAATGACCAGGCTAGCTCAGTCTGGAAGCAAATGAAAGCTGTACTTACAAGCAAATCTATGATGAAATGCAATGAATATGTACAAATAAACACTATTCACAACATTTGCAAATATGTACAATCAACAGAAAAGCACAACCCAGCCACCTTTGCTTCCCCCAAGGGGCCTTCCCCAAGGGACCTCCCCCCCCAACCAGAAGGAATCCCCCCAGACCCCCTGGCAGAAGGCAGAGAGTCAAGAAGCTGTTAGACTTAGCTTGTCAAGGTCAGTGTGTTATCTTCATCCAGAAAAGAAAAAGAAACCAGCAGACAGAAAAACTGAGCAAGCAAGCTGAGTCCCCAACTGCCCAAACTCCCCAACCTTGTTTTTTAGTAGTAGTTCTTGAACATTTCTCTCTCTCCAATGGAAGTGTTCAGAATAATCATTATTTTGCTTTCTTACACCCAATAGTGATTTATTTACATTCCTTCACCTTCTCTGCTTGAACTTTGTGAAGAAAAATTTAAAAAAGACAGTCTTAAACCATCACACTGGATGAATATCTGAGAAATCACAGTACTGCAGCTATGTTCTTTGCTATGCAAGTCACACTATACAAACGCAGAACTCATGAAGATAAGAAAAGGTTGATCAGTTACTATATTATACTGTGGAAAGACGTTTTCACTCTCTTTTTTCCCCAGAAACTAGCTTCCCATCAGAGTTTTCTTACACATTAATCTTTCTGCTTGCCTTAAATATTAATATGATAAGGTCTTTTTCTGGGTTCAGATCAACAAAAAAACAAGTTGTTTTTGTTCTTCTCTGTAAATTATGGCAATACTTAATAAAATGTATAGTAGTGAATTGCTTCTGTGTGTATCGCTATCTGTCCCCAATTTTTTTTTTTTTTTTTAAATCTGTACCCCCAATCCCTGACTAATTTTCAGGTTCAGTGATCAGCTGTGAGCAGCACTGGGCATTGGTATTGTCCTGACACTTTTTGTCAGTCTTTTCAGCTGGGAAGATGTCAATCCAATTGCCTGTGGATTTGCCTTGGTCTTTGTTACTGAACTCAACTCAGATGGTTATAAGCACAGATAGCATAACCTGAATAATACATTTATAATTTATTAAACTTAATTCTTTAAAGGTTCTTTTGATAACTGCTCCATGAAGATAGCTGCTGAAGGAAGTTTAAAATTAATGGATTCTATCTCATATGCCTATTATTATTTTTGAAGCCTGTTAGAGAAGAGAAATTATGCAAATTGGTGTCACGCTAGGCTACTGCGCACATGCTGGTAATGCATAACAACTAGCTCACTGATGAAAATACTTCATCTTGGCAAGAGTCATTGTCATCACTAAGAGATTTTTTTATAGCATTGTTAACAGTTTATTATTATTTTTCTTATGGATACAGGAGAGTGTTCTTATTGAAAGTCTTTGTTAGAATAAAGCTGCTGTAGAAGTAATACTGAGGAACTATGGTAATGAATTATGATTGATTACGTTATACAATTAAGGTATATTGCAAAACAATAGGAAAATCTGTTCAGAAAAATTAAGCAGTTGCTGCTCACCCTCTGTGAATGACTAAGTGGCTTTAATTCTTCAGCTCCTGCATGTAAAAGGCTTGATAAATAGATCAAGTTCAGTGTCAATTAGTGTCACAATGATCTTCAGTATTAATGAAGCAAAGCTACTAGGATTGAACCAGTTTGTCTGTACCCTTCATGACAGTGTTTCAGACTGCATTCTCTATCCGTTGTCTACCTAGCACTGGACATAGAAACCGGTATGCAGAACACAGTTCTGTGCAGCCCTGGCTGTGAGTGCTTCCTGTGATGGAAGTTCTTAGTCCTGGTTTTAGAAAATAGGTCGCTAATTTAAGTTTGCCATTACTTTCTTACCAAGTTTATCCTAAATCTATGTTAGATTTCTTTTTCCTCATATGTGCACAAAGCATATCGAGCTTTTCTGATTAGACTACAATGAAGAGCCTGGTTTTGGTGTAACGGTTGTAGCCCTTCATCCTTTCATTTTAACACTAACACCTGTGTTTTCTTTGCCCTGTTAAATTGCTGCCAAAGAAGGCAGAAAAAACTTTCTCAGGTATTGATTTTTCACACATGTGGACTGTAGCTCATAGTCACTTGATTTACCACATGCAGTTTATAACTGAATAGCCTCATGGAATCATAAACTTCATTTTAGTGCTGAGTTCCCAGCCTGAAGGAAAATGGATGTGTTAGCTGTTAGTCATTTGTAACTGCTTGAAAGTATTTTGCTTGTTGGATGCTATTTAGAGGGCTAGTATAAATAGCGTTTTTGCAATAGAAACACCACTGATCAGAACTTCCTGCTTGAGCTGCTGATCTCAACTGGCTTTCATATACTTTGCTCTGGTCTTGGATAATAATCTCTACTCTATTTTTAGGGTCTTTCTGATTTTCATCGTTATGTTTATAATGTAGTAATTATGAACTATATAATTGTAGCTGACTAGGTACTTAATTTTATTTAACATTTCATTCTCAGAGTTGTAGATGTGGAACTAATCACTTAGCTGCCAAACAAATGAAATATATTATAGTTCCTCATGAATGACCAGAGGCTTTATTTTCAGTGGTACTCAGAACTTCACTAGAAGTTTCTGTTAGTTTCTGTGTTAGTAGCAAGGTACCTTTTACTGTAAAGGGTAGGACAATCCTGCAAAAATACTTCATTTACCCTGTGTAGGAAGTAATTTTTTTTTTTTGCAATAATTTGTATCCCAGTAAAGCTTTCATTCTTTTATCACTGAATACAATTTTCTATGTTAGCTCCAGCTTCCATTATAGGTTTTCTGAAATACACAGTACCTCCCAGAAACCTTGGAGGTGTCATTTTTCCAGTCATTATAATAAATTTTGCTAATTTTGTGAAAAGAAAAATTTATTTCTTGCATATTAGTGAGAAAAGAAGGTTTGCTTTAATAGTAACACAATCTTCATATGCTTCGTCTTGACAATTTTTTTACTTAACTTTCAAAATTAACACTGATCTTAAAATATTTTTGTTGAGCCTTAATGAAACAATTTTTAAAAATTTTCTGAGAAAATACTTTCTCACAGAAGACTACATTCAGATTTGAGAGAGAAGTAGTAATCCCCCAAATAAGTTCTGACAGTCTTCTTAAAAATCTGTGTTAGGCTAGAGGAATGAACCATAAACAGCATTCCCTCTGAGGGGGATGCAGGTTGAATTTAATTCTTGATGCATTCAGTTTTGGTTGTTCCACCCATGTGCTAAGAATTCCAGTTTAGCTACAGCAGATGTTGTTCTTTAGGAGTATCAGAGTTAAAAAAAGAACCGTAATTATTATGATAGTAGAAAGGTAAAAAGACACAGGTTTACCAAATCTGTGGGTTTCACACCTCCTGAAATAAGTTGCTTTGTGGCTTTCTTGGTTTTGTGAAATACTTTTCCTAAATCTTTTCACTCTAGCTACGTTTCAGCATGTTCGATTAAAGAATTTCAGCTATGGTAGACCAGACTAAAGCCTGCTGTACCTACGAAAATCACTGGGATTGGATGATTCTAACACAAAGAACTTGATTACTAGTATAATACCATTTACATCAATGAAGATTAGGTAGAAAAATCAAAGCACCTAGAAACTTTCTGAAATACTAGTGATTTTTTTTTTTATTAAAAAAGATGGAGTGGCTTGAGGTCATTCTCATATTTAAGACCTTCCTACTCTAGAAAACCCTAGTGATTGCTTGTTCTGTTATTGATTATTCAGTAGATTGAGGCAGTGTTTAATTTAACTTTCCATTGCTGCATTCTGTGCATGCTAAACAGATCTCTTTAAGGCTAATATTACCATTTTTGCAAGTTTCATTCAACTAGGAAGTGACTCAGGGTGAGGGAGACTGGTACATTTGTACATCTGAGAGAAGCAGCTTTAGAAGGAATTCCTGGGAAGCAAAAGAAACCTCATTTTTGAAGGAGTGCAGTTATGAAGGGACAGTACCTAGACCCTATGGAAGATAGAAGTTTAACAAGAGTATTGTGGCACTGGCTGGCATTTGCTTGGGAGTTGCAGGGTGAGAGGTGCTAAATACTTCTGGAGTAAAGTAACTTCTTTATGTCCCAGCAACAGAGTCACCAGAGCCTACTGATCTGATACTGGCCTTCAGGAAAGACTGAAAATGTAAACCCAGTAAGAGGAGCATTAGATTTGCAGGGGAGCTGGTCAGGGGGCAAGATGTACTTCAGCTTTGCCTACATTCTAGATCTGTTTGTTTATGAAATTACCGATCATGAGGATGTATGCCCACCCAGACTAAGCATGTGTTTGATTTGTATGAACAGTGCAGAAATGATCAATCATTATCAGACAAAGATTAGTGCTTTACTTGTGAAGGTTCAGTAAGAGTTTGCTTACAAAACTTAATGAAAACATGCAACTGGACTGTCTGGACTGGGCACATATATCTTGCCCACCATGCATTTTCCAGGATATTAATGGATAGTTTTCTTGTTTAAACTCAAACATTTGATCCATTTGAGTTAAGATTATAATCTTACAAATGCTTGTGGTTCAGAACTGTTTTAGGAGTAGTGGTATTAAATTTTCACCATTTGACTAAAGCATTCGAAAATCAAGGTTTTTTTTTTTTTTTTTTTTTTTTTTTTTTTTTTTTTTTTTCCTCTTTATATCTAGATAAGGTGATATTTAGATTTCTCTGCATGGTGTCAGTAGCTGTTTTGTGGGTGGTTTATCCTAGGAATGGGATTGTTTCATGCTGTGGTGAACTGAAACTGTAGACAAGAAAGAAAACATTTACAAAGCTTTCCTCAGAACTAGCATCCAAACTATCCATTGCTACAATTGGTAAAAAGTTTAAGCTGTGGTACGTGGCAAGGGAAAATGTTTGCCAGTTATATACTCTCCATCTCCATTTTGAGCATCTGCAGCATCAGTTTCATGGTTTACAAATTTAAGACAGATGTGTTCTGTGAACTGAATTTGGTGGGAGTATTTTCAGGGATCTGCCTTTCATCTATAAATAATAGCAATGCTATTCTTGATTGTCCGGTTTTTCCTTATGCTGCCCTAGTGAAACGGTCAGTTAAAGCACGGTTCCTTTTGTTTGCAAGTTGTATAGCATCAATAACAGCCTTTGCACATACTTTTGTCTTCTTCCTTTGTCTCCTTCTCTCACTGGACCTTTATCCCAGAAAGAACTCTGCAAATTGTATTCTCCGGTGTCTCTTTCTGAGACCAATTTGGAACAGTTATAGGATGGTGTGTTGATGGATTCTTTTGTATGCTTTATTTCAAGATATTGACATCCTCTTTGTTTTAACCTGGTCATTGAGAAATGGCAGAGGAGACTAGCAGAGGAAGCTGTTCTGACTATTGATTTTTCTTGTGCCTTTTGGTGGTTCATTAATTCTTCTATCAATTCCTTCTTAGGTAGCTGTCTAGATGTGACCATTACTGGCCAGCAGAACAGGGGCTGTCATGGCTGGGTGAAGCTGTAGCTGATAATGTTAGCTTTATCTTCTGAATTCTTCTATTTACAAGTTATTAGTTTAGTTTGGAAGCAATATTGATCACCCTACAAATAGTGAAATACCTTCATTTCAAAGATGACATTCTTATTCTTTCTTCCACAGTATGTGTAGATGCCAGAAGACTGTTAGCCAGCAGTTTCACCAGAGAGACAAGAGGAGTTAGACAAACAGAATACTGCAATAATTAGCCCTTATCATGAGTTGTTCATATAGGAACAGTATGTTCAATTTTGTTTAACTAGCATTGACTGGTATTGCTGTTATGTCCCTGTCAACTATATTGCAATGCAAAACTGTCTAGTAATGTATGCTATGGCTGTTGAAAGCACTGTGTTCAAGTGAGGCTCTTCATATTTCAAAACCTCTATGGAAGTCCCATAGGACTAGGAAAAGTTGCATGTTGGAAGACAGTAGGCAAATCACTATTGTGTAGAAGTTGAGTAATGGAGCACTGAAAATAGAACAGTAATTGTAAACCTGTTTCTGGTACTGTTCTTCTTGCTTACGAGTCACTCTCGTCCCTGTAATTTCTGAGAAGGGTAGCTGTGGTAATAAACTTGAAAGAAAAAGCTGCTGATTTTATTTCAGAAGTAATAATATCACACACACACACAAAATCTGCATGTAGTTACTCTATGCAAGGTTTGGGGTTTTTTGTTTTGTTTTCACAGCACAGGTTAAGATCACACTAGAACTGTTAAACCACATAATTTTCCAGATGGCTTTTCTGAGGCTGTTTAGAGCTGTGGAATGCAATTGGCAGGCTGTGGTTCACAGAGAGAAAAACGACTTGTGCCCTGTTCATGACCCATATTTCTTTTACACAAAATATATACATGCACTCTGTCTAAAGGATACTGTTAAGGAGTGATAATATGCAATCATTGATTCTAATATTGATCTTACAGAGAAGTATTCTTTTTTAATGTAAATAAATGTTATGTGCGTATTTGCCTGACTGCTATCCGAGTTAGTCTGTTCTGCCTGGTCTTTTGTTGTGATTGTTAAAGGTTTCTAAATAGAAAAATCCATGTGTTACACAGAAACCCATAAAATTTACTTTATTGATTGAGAATATCTCTTTTCATGGATAAATAAAAGAAACCGTGTCAATGCCTGAAGCAATATGACTAGACTCCCATCAAGATGTCCTTAATTCTGCTTTGAGTTCTGCCTCTTCCTAAGTAGGCTAAACAGGGTTTGGTAGAGTGCTATGGTGGCATTCCTCAAATAGTGTAAGTGTGTGCAGTACCAAATAGCTTTGTGTAAGATGTTCCCCATCCAGTAGAGTTAATTGCTGGAGTGTAATTTTTTAGCATCTGGTATGGGCTATTTTGTTTGCCTGCACAGAACAGATTTAAACACACAAAAGTTTTCTCCAGCTGGTGGCACAAATAATGAAAACCGTGTAATCAGTAGGTCTGTAATAGGTTGAGCTTCCCTTTGGGGAGGGCTTTGCTAAGTTTTTCAGAGCTAGAAGCCACTCTCTGTACATAATTTCAAAGCCCAGAGACGTGTGAGGCCTGATGTGGGAGAAGTGAAAGGAGAAATTTTTTCCTAAAGGAATTTCAGCTTCAGCATTTTAGTGTTATGGTCTTATGAATATGGGGTTGTAGCAAAAGTGGTTGCATTCACATGTAACTTTTTACCATAGAAATAAAAAGTAAATGGCAGCCCTTCTTAAAGGAAGAGCAAATAGCAAAGCACAAATTCATTTTACAGCTTCAGTGTTTTCCTTTAATGTTTATATTTTGTGTTTAAAACATTAATACAGATTTTACAATATCAAAGATAATGGCAGGTACTCTGGGTTTTGTTGTTTCGGGTTTTTTTCCCTTGGATTTTTTTGTTTGTTTTGTGGTTTGTTTTTGTAATGTAAAACATTCTAATCTATCGTAGGAATATCATAAAGGTTACTATGTTGTGTGCAGTTGACACTTTCACTGATGGCAAATATAGAACCTATTTAGATAATATTGCTATAGGTCAAGAAGGTGCTGGTTTAGTTTAAGCAGAAGAGGTTTATGATATGTATTTGGCAAATCTGTTTCCATGAAATGCATAAACATGCTGCCTGTCAACATTATCTTATGATATAAATAAATGTTAATGTATTTTGAAAATTTGGAAATACCATTTCCAGAGTTACTTATGAATCAAAACAAAAGCAGGAAATTGCACTGTATTGGTGTGGTGGGGTTTGTTTGTGGATTTTTGTGTTTTGTTGTTGCTGTTTTAAGAAAAAAGTATGTTTATCCAGGACAGCTGTTTGGAAGGAAGCATCATAATAAATATCACATCAGTATAAAGAGTGGTATGCATCATTTTCTGAATCTGTGTGATAAGGTAGTTGTTAAAGTGGCAGTGAAATAAATATCAGTGTTTTGTTTGTTTGTTTGTTTTTAAAGTTTGCATCACAGCTATTTGCAATCTATTCTTCTCTGTTTCTTTTTGTCTGAATGACTGTAGCAGTTTTTCTAAAGCTTTAATATCACATGTGTTCAATATGGTTTTTTTAGCCTGAGATGCGACTGTTCCAATTCATGTTTGTGTTCACCACCACTCCCCACCCTGCAAGCAAACCTTGCTTTTAAGGTTGACTTATCAGGAGCTACATGTCTGTGGCTGCTGTCTTCAGAGCATGTAGTACAGTCAGAGAAGTCTTTCACCTGACCTTCTCTGTTGAGGTGCTAATTGTATGTGTTCAGAATACTGTTCTGTATTTGCTTATATTATTGACCCACAACAGATGAATTACATTGGTCCTAGCTTTTTTTTTTTTCCTTCTTTCTTTGCCTTTTTTTTTTTCCCAGTCAAGAGACCAAAGCACTATCTTTGGTGAAAACACAGTTTTAACCAAGGAGGGAAATAGAGATTTTTCTCTAATTGTGACTGCCATTGGTTAAGAGAAGACTATACTTCTTCTAATCTGACTTCGGTAACAGCCCTGATTTGTCTCTGCTATATGGTAAATTACTTTAGCAACATATAAGTGTTTTGTCTTAGGGTCTATCACAGTTTAAAATTTTCTTCTGAAAAGGAAAAAAGCATGCAAATGAGTTTGTATACATGTTTCCATTTGAGTGTTGCTATACAGGCATGCAGTGCATGTGAATTTGCACACAGGTGATTTTCCTCATTATCACAAACAGAAAGCACAATTATTTCTTTAATTAGATTGAAGAGCTGCTGTTTCATTCCTTACAAACTTATTTTCCCCATCCAGGCCTACATTTCTTTCTCACTCAGTTTCTCATGCCAGATAGTTGTCACGCCAGATATAGTGAAGAGATAAATAAGCAGCAGATTTTAAAATATTATTTTTTCAAGTGGATTTGCCATATCAGGCATGCTTAGAAAGAAGTGGCTCAAACCTTAAAATTCAAGGGTGTGTTTGAAGTGCTAGTTAATCCATATCCAAAATTCAAGAGATTTTGCAGTAAGTGATGGATGGTGTTGTCTTCAATTGTTTTTGCAAGATCACTTTCTTATTTTTTTATTTTTCTCCTTCAGTTTAGGAGAATCTGATCTAGTTAAGTACCAAATGAGCAAATAATCTTTTTTTAGAGAAACCATAAACTAATCAGCTTCCCTAATGATGAGTTATATAAGAAGGTTAAATTAATCTCATTTTAAATTTCATCTTTCCTTTCTCTAATTCCAGTTCAGGGGCAACATTTATGTTCTCACTACTTCGAATCCTAAAATGGTGTTGTAATTTTCCTAATCAGCAGAACTTAGCATGTGTGTAATTTCAGGAGTGGGAACGAGCCCTTTGCCTAGGCTACAGTGATCCCTACATCACTCAGGAGTGTTTGGGAAAGCAGCTCTGCCAACTGGGAGCTCTCCTGAAAGCGGAGATGCCATCACATAGTGTGGCATACCATAGCACACTCTGACTGAAATACAGAGATAGAGACAAGTGCAACTGTTGACAAACATCTCCAGTGATGAATGTCACCTTGGTGGTGTAGCTGTTGCTTATTATCATGTTGGTTTGTATTTTATGGTACCAGCCAGCCCAGTCTTAACTTTTATTAAACTAGTTATACATAGCCCCATTGTAGATATATGAAACATGTGGAGGTGTTATACCTACTGAATGCCTGTGTGGCAATTATCAAGGGAACATTAGACAAAAATGTTAAAAGCATTACATGAATTTTTAATGCACAAAAAATAGGGCCTCATTTAATCACCTATGTTATACCAGTTGTGTAAAATGTCCATTAAAAGACTGTGCAGTAGAGGGAGAGGTCAGATTTTGTTAAAGTGTGTTCAGAATGATGTGGCATATGGGACGATGTTTGAAGCAAATAATACATCCAAAAAAGTAAGTTAAGAGAAGTGGTCCTTAAAGTTTTCTTTCCACTCCTTCATTTAACAATTTTATCTTTCTCTTTGCTTTCAATTCGTGATTCTAGATATATTTCTCCTCAAATTAGGACAGTGTTGGGTTTTTTTTGGTTTTTTGTTTGTTTTTTCTTCATGAGACACCTTCTTTGGTAGTTACTTCGGATTTTAGACTGTATGTGTGTCTGTTTTGTCTTCCAGGAAGCCATTGTATGGATTGTTTCAATATAATTCCAGTATGATTGGACTAGAATCATTAGCTGACCCCTCAGATACCTGGGAAATTATAGAGACTATCGGGAAAGGCACTTATGGTAAAGTCTATAAGGTTGCCAACAAGAAAGACGGGAGTCTGGCAGCAGTAAAGATTCTGGATCCTATCAGTGTAAGTAAAAAATATTAAACTGTGACTTCATTGTTAATTTAAAAGAATTCTCAAGTGGAGTTGAAATGTAAATACAATGTGTGAAAGGGTCCTGATGGAAACAATTTTGAAGAATGCATTGCCAGAAGGAGTTTGGTACCAGCACTTCAGCATCTTATATGTTATTTGAAGACAGCATTTGCCTAGTTTCATCTTTAAATCTACATAATTCTTCTGGTACAAATGTAGATATCTGTGCTTGGAGTGTGCAAATGGTAAGAAACCACACAGGCATGCCTCTTAGGGGTCTACTATAGTAGGGAAAATACAAGATGATCTTAATGTTTTACTTTATTCTGTGTACTACCTGAAACAACTACTTTTCCCATCACAGAAGTACTGTGAACTCTAGGATATTTTATAGTTGTCTTTTATAAGTGGATAATACTATGAGGCAATAGTTAAGATAAAAAAAGAAGAGCACAGCCCAAACTCTCAGAGGTAGTTCTGTGCCAGCTCCAGTTTTAGTGGGTATTAAATGCTTAGCTTCTCTTGAGAACCAAGGCCCTGATTTTCAGTGGATGATGCTCAGGTTGGATCAGGCTGGTGATTTGATCATGACAGCTGCACTAAAATATTTACTGAAAAATGTTGCCTTTCTGTCATCAACCACTACCGAAATTCATTTTGGTTTTCACTTGTTTAAACCTGAAGAAGATGATAAATAAGAAGATATCCTTATTAGAAAAATGTAAAAAAAAAAGGAATATACATGTAAGGGCTTACATTTTTTATTCGTCACAGTCTATGCAGAAACAAGGAAATAGTGCTTAAGTGCTGTTCTGAGTTGTGGCTGTGGTGCTGATATTAAACAGTATTTTGTAGTTGTCATGGAATTCTTTCATTAATAAATATGCTTTTTTTCATTTATTTTTGTTTTGCCTCTCTTTAGTAATTTCTGGTGTATGTATTCTCATAAGAATGTCTTTGCTTTTACTGATGTCCCGTTTGAGGTTTTTCTGATACTATTTTCTGTTTGTTCCCATCTGATGAACATAGAAAAAGGAATGAATCAAAGGTTCATGCATTTACATTTATCTTACACATTAAAAATATCCATGTTTAAAAACAGGTTTAAATGGCACCCATACAATTTCTGTGTGCTTGTGTAAATTTCTTGTTTAGGCAACTGATTGAAATTAAGTATAATTTTTATTTTTCTGGTTTCTTTATATCCATGAGACTTTATTCTTGCTTTGTACAGACTTACTGTGTTTATATGTACTGTATGTTTGTGTTCTTTTAATTTAGGATGTAGATGAAGAAATTGAAGCAGAATACAATATTTTGCAGTTTCTTCCAAATCATCCTAATGTTGTTAGATTTTATGGGATGTTTTACAAAGCAGATCAATATGTGGGAGGACAGCTCTGGCTAGTACTTGAGGTAATACCATTTTGATTATATTACATCTTAACTGGCAAATGTTGTTTGATTTCTGTTTTTTATTGTGAGAAGAGTCACAGGCTCTCATGATTTTCTGACTGGGGCCGTTAATCAAAGGATTGGTGATAAATGATGTGTGGTATCCTACTGTTGAAAATAACATCCAAACGTAGGGAATGTCCTTGCATTTTATTTCTGTTCAAGTTGTTATTTTTATGATGATGCAATTTTCAGATAGGTGTAGCACAGCCAGCTATAAAACAAGCTTCCCTAATTTTCCCTACTAAAGGTGCATCAGTGCCCTTTTTAAAGTATTACTATTAGGTGTGAATTGGTCATGAGTTTACAACTTCATTTTGTCCCAGATCTTTGCTAACTGTCAAGAAGAGTGTGACTGACAGCTGCAGGAGTGTTTGTGGGATATATTTATTTTCAGAGTCAGTCCTTCATTTAACATATACTACCAAACAGCTGTCAGTCTGTATCGTTTTTCAGTCACAGCAGGCTTGGATTGTTTCCAGGTGAGGACATACATTTTTATATTTTGCTTGTGGGCTAGAGATAAGTTGAGTACAGCCTGTCTCAATAAAACATTTAGTGCAATGAAAACAAGAAACAAAAAGCTTTGACTTAATGGCTTGTCAGCAAATGGTTAAGCATGCATTTTCTCCCTGGATGATGCTCTCCTGTAAATACATTTAATGATTGATATTGGGCTAAACGCTTCCACCTGATTTTCTTTTTTTTAATAAAGATAACATTATCTTCTAATGAATTAAAAAGTAAGGTCAAATTCCTGTAGAACTCACCAATATTTTAGATCATGAAATTCAGGAACTGATTTATAGAATCATGGAATTATAGAATGGGTAGGGACAGCTTCTACTGAACTAGGTTGCTATTTATATAAAGTGTGTCTTGTTTGTCATGTGATCTGATCCCTTCTGTGAACTTGGAGTCTAGTGAAATTTTCTGATGCAAGGGGGAGTGAGTAATACAGAAAGGACAAGATTGGCATATTGTAGAAATTAGTGATTGAACCAGTATACATTTGAGAAATGCAAAACTTGAAAGTTTGTAGAACTTTTTCTACCATTCTTCTGATCATACTGTTGTATTTTAAATTTCATACTGATACTGTGAAATGAACTTGGGTTGAACTGCCTGTGATGTCTATGTGGTTGAAACATTGTTAAGGACACTGGCTACAAAAACAGATCTAGAGGAGAGAATTCAGTGAAAGACAGACAATCAGTCCTCCCATTTTTTTAATTGAACAATTATGAATATTAAAGTAAGAAAAAGAGAAAGGAAAGAGGCAAATAGCTGCTTAAGAGGGTGTGGACAGTAAACTAATGGTGTGAGTTAAAATATATTTTAAAATATTCTTATTTTACTTTCTCTCCTTTTGATGTATAGCAGCCCATTAGTAAGAAATGCTTGCAGGAAGATGATTTTCTGGATCAGAATGTTTCATCTCAGCTGTTTCCAGCACATGCCATCAAATCTCAGTATAGAGATATGGCTTCTGTCTACTTTATATTGCCTGCCAGCAGGAGCATTGATGGAGTGAAAGTTTAAAATGACTGTAATTTGTTGCCTCCCAGTTATCAAGAGCATCAATCTTTTCTGTCTGGCCTTTTCTCTGCAGCTTTTCAAAAAGGCAATGTACATATTATTGTGAAAAACTCAAATAATGTAAATTTTATCTATAATTCCTCTTTTAACAACAAAATAGGCTCCTGATAATTTTTTTTAAGTTATATTTTATAAATTGCACTTTATAATCTTTGCTTTTTGCTTTCCTCCCCCTACCCAGGCTGCTGTGATATATTATTAACATTGCTAATAAATTATGTCCTAAGGTGGGGTGACAACATAAATAACTGCAAGGTAAAAATCTAGCTGGACCCAGACTTGTGTTGTCGTGCTGTTTTACATGGTAGGTGTTTACAGCCTAAACAAGTATATTAATTGAGGACATTGTCTTGCTTTTATTTCCCCCCCTCACAACGCCCCCTTTCACAGCTGTGCAATGGAGGTTCTGTCACAGAGCTTGTCAAAGGCCTGCTGAAGTGTGGCCAACGGTTGGATGAAGCTATAATTTCATACATCTTATATGGTGCTCTCTTGGTAAGGATGTTCACTGGGCTTGTAATGACAGCAGAGGGTGCAGTTTACTCATCTCATACATACATTTTCCATTTATAAAGTATGGTAATATTGACAAAATTACGTGGGCTATTACAGCAGCAGGGGTTGTATCAAGCATGTAATCTGGTAGACAGATGTTTCTATAGAGTATGTGCAGATTGTCTTCATTATATTCCCTAATAGAAGGGTGATTGTTTTTAAATAAGGAAGTAAACTTATTTTTGTTACTGCTGGTATATAGGGCCTTCAACATTTACACAATAACCGGATCATTCATCGAGATGTGAAAGGGAACAACATTCTCCTGACAACAGAAGGTGGAGTCAAGCTGGTTGACTTTGGTAATGACCACTTCCCATTTATTTTCCTGATACATGCAGTTTAGCCAAAGGCATCTGTTTACTCTCCCCTGGGAAGGCAGAATGCCATAATGAGAGACTTTTTTTAGAAGGGTAGTCAGAATTATATTAAGAAGTAAGAGTGGAAAAGGGACTTGACACAGCAAGAATAAAAATTCTGACCAAAAATCAGGAATAGACTTTTAACTTAAAAGCTTAAACATAATAATTTAGTTCTGAAGGTACCATTTTATTTACTAAGCTCTTTTGCATTTTACCAGGAATGCCAGTTTCAGGGCAGTTGTCCTTCTAATTTAAATTTAGATACCCTCTCTTTTGCATATGAAAAGGAAACATTCTCTTCTCTGAAATGGTTTTGTTAGCCTTAAGCATACTTTTTGCCTCTGAGCAGAAGGTAAAACGGTCCCTTGGGTCCAGAACCTAATATCCATTTAATTTGTGATTATTGCTATTAGGTTTGTGCATTGTCAGTCCACAAATATCTTAAGAAATGTGTGGTAGAGAAAGATAGATAGCTAGAAAGGCACTTGGCAATAGAATTTGACTCAGTTCAGCAATTTTTATTAGATCCCCCCTCCTTTTTTTCTTTAAACATGAACTTAGAAAAATAAGGAAATGCTTTAGTCCCTCAGATATGTATGCAGTAGTATGGAAAATTTTATTAAAGGTAACAGAAACAGATTATTATAGAATTTATTAATAAAACCATATAATTCATAAGGTAATCATCATTGAGAATGCTGTTGTGTGAATAACATGTTTGTTTAGCAGTGCATGAAGGTAAAGAAAAAATAAAATGAGATTAGTGTAAAATGGCATGCTAAAAATTCTGTGAATAGTCATATTTAATTGTATGCAGTGGAAATAAAATTTACTATTGGTATTGTCACAGTGTTACAAAGTTAACATAAAAATCTATTATCTATTGACGATGCTGAAGTGAGTTGGGAAACGGGAGACTCTTTAGTGTCTTCTAGGGACGGAAATTCATTATGTTGAATGGTAAAGGCAACAATTAAAATAGTGCTGGGAGAAACGTGGCCTTAAGCAAAACTTGAAGTCTCTGACCTAGTGCAAGGGAATAACTCCTTCTTGGGAGAATTTTGGCACTATGATCTTTGCTCGTAACTACTCCAATCTGGGAGGAGTTGGCTTTTCTCCCTAGAGCAAAGAGTTTTCATCAGGTCTGTCGAAGGCCTTAGCTGCAGCAGAAGCTCAGCTTGGAGCTTTGGCTTCCAAAGGCAGATGCATGTGCTGCAACTGCAAGTGGCACATTCAAGGAAACTGAGAATCCCACCCTTTCGGTTGTCCTATGGGTGTCTCTGATCTCATGGTTTGGTTTTATTTTTTTTTGTTTTGATTTTCCTACTTTTGAAGTTACAACGGTAACAGTAAGTAGAAAATTATGACAAACATGACTACCTCAGGAAAAGACATGACTGAAATATTGTGTCTTTCTAACACTTACTAGCAAGGGAATGGCAAGAAATACCCACCTATCCGTGGGCTTCAGATGGGAAGCATCAAGCACCAAGCTTTCATTAAGTTGCTCTTTTTCACATCTAGCCAACTGCCATAGTCACAGAAGGGACTCTGGGAACAAGCTGGGACTCACTCACAGGTGATACTGTTTATAGAAATGCCTAACTTGTTACGGAAAGTGGAAAATATATAATGAAAAATGCACATAGTTCAGGAAGAGAAGGGACTTGCAGTTCAGACAGTTGAGTGGCATAAAATTGGAGGCTATTCTTGCCTCTGACATTGTTTCTGTATCATGTTGGCAGGTCACTTGCATAAGACTTTTTAGAAGTGAACGTTTTGTTCCTCATTTTCCTGGTAGCCAGTTTGAAACATCTTGTCCTTTGCAGAAGAGCTAAGTGTTCTTGAACTGCAGCTGAAATCTATTGCAGGTCTTTTTGAGGCATATGGAGTGCCTGAAAATGGAGAGATCTCAGATTAAGTACCCAAAACCAGTGGATGCTTTGCATACTTTTAGGTTAATCCCTGGAACTAATAATCCTCTTCCATTTTGCAGGAATGTTAAGGAGATTTATTGTTTGACCAGGAGGGAAGAAAACATGTCAAAAGGAAAAGAATTTTAAATTTAGTATAGGATTGGATACACAAAATAAGTAACTAAAACTCAAATTGATAGGGACAAAAGAAATTAATGACTACCTAATAAGTGAATGCTATCCATTCTGTCCACAGAATGAGACAGAATCTTGGGGGGGGGGTGGGGGGTGGGGGCAAAGTTACTTCATATTCAGGGCTGTGTATATGGGTATTAGGTCACAGAGAGGATTACACAGCCTTAATTGAGTTTTTTTTCGTTCATTGCATGACTTCGCAGCTTGCTCTTTCAGTGTTGCGCATTTCTTGCCTTTACTGCTCTACACAGCATGATATATTTGAAATAATGTTGCTCACAGTGTAAGTCAACCCAAAATGTCTGCATCTTATCATTCATTTATGCTCATGCTCACTCACTATCCTGCACTCTATCTCTCAGCAATTTGGTATTGTGCACTGTTTTGAAGTGTCCTAGGCACCAGCTACAAATTAACCTAGCTGAAAAGAGAGCAGAGTTAAATGTGCAGAGGTTTGCCGTAGGTCCTAGCCTAGCTTCACAGCAGTACTCAGGAAATAACTAAAGACTTGCAATAACACTGAAAAAGAAATACAGAATTATGTGGTGGAGCTGGCAATCAAATTATTTAATTTATGAATGATGAGTCTTAATTTCTTACTTATTGGCATCAAGCAATCTGTATGTGTTTTTGTCTGGTTTTGTCTCTGGGTAATGTCATGGGAGCAGGCTGCTGTGTTTTCTGTTTTTAAGTAGTCTTAAGGTGAAATATGTTTTTAAGTTGATGCTGGGTTTATGACAATTTATTGGAATGCTTCTGAACTCTACAATTCAATTGTATGCTGACCAAGGCACGGAGGAAGATTTGCTGTTGAAGTTTGTTCTGAGTTGTAAATATTATTTGATTTCACTCTGGTTTGGGGTTTTTTGTCAGCTGTGTTTCTGCAGTCCAGCTCCAGTCAGCAAAGCACTGAAGCACAGGCTTTAAGCATGTGCTTAACTCCTTAAGTACAAGCTTTGGTGGGAGCTTGGGCTTCTGTACTTTTCTCCATAGGAAAAGATTTAAGCAAGTGCGGAAGCCTTTCCAGATACTCTAGTGAACAAGTTTCCTGCCAGTACTGTTCAGGGAACAAATTTCTGAAACAGAAGTTTTAAAGTCAAGTTGTAATTTGAATTGTTCCTGTTTATACTTGTAGAAACAGCAGAAAAAAGTCTGTGATATTTATGCGCCAATTAAATTTTTGAGTTTGAATCAAAGTGCTTCAGACTGAGTCATTCAGAAAAAAAATCTCTCAGCAATTCTGAACGAAACCAGAAAGAACGAAGCTGAAATTAATCAAAGAATTCAGTTCAAATGACGCACCTACTTTGGCAAGGCACTCTGCAGCTGTACTCCCAGGCTTGGGGCTTGTTTTCCAGATACTTGAAATAAATTGACTGAAATGACAGAAACTTGAAGCAAAGTTTTTTGATCTGTTTTCTTGCAGGTGTTTCAGCCCAGCTCACAAGCACACGGCTGCGCAGAAACACTTCTGTGGGAACCCCCTTTTGGATGGCACCTGAGGTAGGCAAACATTCCTATTGGCGAAGTGTCTCCATTCATTGCAATGCACCCTTTCGTGTAAGTACCACATAGCATGAGAAAAGGTTATCTTTTCTTTCCCTCCCCCATGGCTGTGTTTCTACTTTACATCTAGCCCTCTGTTCAGTACCATGACTGTACTATTAGAATATACAAAATGGATTTCTAATAATCTTTGTTGTTTTCTTCTCTGTAATGTTTCCGAAAAAATACAGATACCCTGCAAATAACTGAGGGTCTCCTTGAGATTTTTTTACTTTCCAGCCAACAATCTATGTTTCAGTGTACTTGACTGTGCCTCTAAATACAGACTGGGAGAAGGAGGAATTCTGGTCTTCCTGTCTTGCTATAAAACTCTACAAAACCCAGACTCATTTATATGTTCTTTAGCCTTAATCATTGACTGAGGACCTATACACTTAGACACAGGGACTAGCATAGACTAAAAATGGAGAAAAATAATCTATAGGCAGCCTAGCCAAATATCATAGACCATATTTTTACATAACACTGCCTAGACATAACTCTTTTCTTCCTGCTTCACGAAGCTCTAGAAAGCTTTGACACATAGTTGAACGGAAGTACCCTACGTACTTTCCCTAAATTTATGAAAGATGTTATCCTTTGCCCTCCCCACTTGAAGAAACAAAAAAGACTTTTGCAAGGTATAGGATATCAAATTGAAAAATAGGGAATGAAAAAGAGTGAACTATTAATTTTTAAGTTAAACCTTAGTAACAGTAGTAGCCTCATTTCTCTTAAAGGCTACTAGACTTATTCGAATTTTGGTTGGAATTTGCATCTGCTATAAATGAGCACAGATCTATTTCTGTATGTCAAACAGTGTAAGCATTATGCAAACGTTTGTTTTAAAACATTATATACTTTTTATACATCTGTTTCTGTTTCTAAGGAAGACTGATTATAGCTGAGCAGAGAAAAGAAGCTGTTGTAACAGATCCAAAATTGATCTTGTACAGTCTCACAAAGAATGGTTGATATTGTACCATCTCCATAACAACCAGCTTACGTCACAAAAGAGACACAAGATACCTTAGAAACCACTGTGCAAGCATTATTTATGGAATCACCTTTCTTGGAGACATTCTGAAACCTTTATAAAATAATCTTCCATTCAATACTGGCCATATTCTGAAATATTTTATTGATCCCAGATTATTAGAAGTTATTTTTACAGTACTGTTTTGCTTGAATAATGACCATCAAAGGCAGTAATCATACCAAATATATTTTCCCATCCTGCTTGAAAATAATAATTATTGAGGTAAAAAGTCAAAGAAGTAAACCTAAATTTTGATCTGAAAATGTGTGTAACCAAGGTATGTTATGTGCATAGCACATCAAACCAGAACCCAGAAGTAGCTTTGAATACCTCCTATTTTGAAAAGATTTCTTGTAAGAACCAATCCAGTGCCATACACAGAGTTAACTTGATTCACATTTGCATGCCTGTGCAAACCGGGCTGATTGGATTCATAGATGTAGCAGCCTGCAAAACAGCTATAAGATGCTCAGATATCAGTTATGCTCTTGTTGAAATGGCTTTTAAATGGCCAGTTGCATTAACACTTGTGCTCAGGTCACTATGGTTGCTTTCTTTGTGTTCACGTGAACAATGTGCAAGATGCAGTTTACCTTACTTCTGGGGAGGTCTTTGGTATTTTTAAAATGTGCAGCCAAATATGAAATATTAGGACTGCAATGAGCTGAAAACTCTTCTTGTATAGCAGCTTCTTAGAAACAGTATTTTCTAGAGACTGTGGTGAGATAAGTTAAAGCTAGAAAAGCACTTAAGAGTTGCAAAAATTTGCTGCCTAGAAGTTTTGACATAGTACACAATATATATCAGTCCCCAAAGTACTATTAAAGTAATTGGACAGGAAGGAAGTGTTAATAATCAGTGAAATAGAAAGCATGAAGACAGAATTAATTTTTTTTAATGGGACTTTAACGGTCTGTGAAACATATAAGCCTTAGTCAATGTATAAGGCAGGCACAGGATCTCAACTGTGAGAAAGATGGATTTAGTCTGAAGTGGGAGAAGGGGTGAAAAAGTTTTCCTTGGAGTGTTTCAGAAATGTGCAATGAAGCTGACAGGGAACGTTTTCCAGGGTAAATCCCAGGAAAATAAAACCCAGAGAAGAATGATGCAAGATTAGTCAAGATGGCAGATAGGAATAACTGTGGATATAGGGAGGAGACCAATGTGCTGGAAATCACAGAATGTTAGGGTCTGGAAGGGACCACAAGAGATCATCTAGTCCAGCCCTCCTGCCAAAGCAGGATCACCTATACCAGGTCACACAGGAACTCATCCAGGCTGGTAATGAGAATCACCAGATCAGCCTGAATCAGGAGCAGTCTGTATAATGAGGAAAACCGTCTTATTTTGAGAGGAAGCTTGCAAAATGTATCAAAGGGCATGGTATTTGCAACAGTAAAAGGTCATAGGAAAATAACAGTAACTGAGAGCATTGTAAGGTGTTCTGTTCAGTATTCTTGCTGGCAACATGAAAAGCAGCTGCTTAACAATTTTTGAGTGACTCAGACATCTTAGAGGGCTCTTTTTTTCTGATGACTGAGAGACTTGTTTAGCACCAGCAGGACAAATCAAAAAGATTTGTCCTTGAGCATTTGTTTAGAGCAGAGCATTTGATGAACAAAAATTTTGCTGAAAAAGGAATATACAGGGGAAATACTGTGGAAGCAACAGAGGAACTTTGCAAGGATAAGCCAGTTTGGGAGCAGCTTTAAAGGAGACTCACTGAAAATCAGTCATTGCTGTTTAATCTAATTAGTATTTTTTCACACTTACATAGACATGCACAAACTGGAACACTAAATACAGGCAAGCCAAGAAAACAAGGCAGGATAGTTTAAGTATGGCAGATTTTTAAAGCCACTTATTGCCAAACACTTAAATCACAGGAAAACACTTATTACACTTAAATTGTGTTGAATACTAGCAGGAAAAAATCAGATTTGAAAGTTTCAACTGAGGTGTCTTTTTTGTCTCTTAACATACAACTTAGCATGTCTTGTTTTCAACCTCCAGTGCAGAACTGAGCAAAATCTAGATCAAACAAAATTGCAGTTTTCCCTTTTCACAAACTCTAATTTTAAGAACAGAAATAGAAAAAGATATCTGAAGCCAGGAAGAACTGGAGAGGTGCTGAATGTCATTTAAAACCACAAGGAGTATACCCTTGTATTTTACTGGTAACTACTGAAAAATAACGATGAAGCATTCGTATCTATATTTTAAAAGGAACATAATTAAAACATAGTTGATCCTTTGAAGAATTATGTTTTGAGATGTGGTACATGATAGTTGGAAAGGCTGAAACATTAGTAAAGGTATACGAATTCTGTAACAGTAAGTTAACCAGTAAATTAAAGAGGTAAAATCTTGGTTCTGTTTTCCTGTTGATTTCAGAAGGATTTCAGATGTCCCAGTATTATTTAAAGCTGTGTCAATTCTGTATTTTGGATATTTGTTAACATTTTGCCAACATAAGGTAATTATTAGTAAGACTGCCTCAGTGACAGCAGATTGCCTTCCTTCCTTCCATCAGAATAAATTTCAGAAGTGTTAGAACAATCGGTGCCTAGTTTAAATTCTCTTTTTCCAGTGTTCATTACTATTTTTTAAACTTTAAATCTACTCATATGTTTATGCAATAAATCTAACCTTGAAACAATAATATTTACATTGTTTTGATACAAAGATGTGTTGCTGATTAATCTGAGGAAAAATCAACCAAACTGGTAAAAAAAAAAAATTCAAAAAGTAATTTGCATTAATCTATTTGAAAAATATATAAAGGGAAAATATAATTTTGCAAAGACTCACAGCAGCTATTCCGCTGAAGTCAGTATTCATAAAAGCTGTATTCAGCTTTTGAATTTGGCCCAAAAAATATCTTCCCTTTGGTAGATTAGGTCTGATTTCTCTTATTTACCTATTGTAGGAGAAATTAAAAATTTACTCAAAAGTCCATTTAATAGTAAATACATTTTGCATATAGTTAAATACTGCATTGGAAGAACAGCACAAAAGATACCAGAAAAGGTAACTCCATCATTAACGTGGGCTTATGTTTTTAATTATTTCTAAACTAGTACAGTGGTGCATTTCCCTGAAACTGTTGAATGTATTGTCATTTTGTCACACTTCAACTGACCTTATTTGCTAGCATCACAGGACTCAAGGTCAGCATCCTGTTAACAGCTCTAGGTCTCTTCACTTTAATTCCTTGTTAGCTAAAATTAGCTCTTTGATATGCACATATTCCCTACACTTTTGAATTCCAGCATGGGATCTTGTAAATATGATTTATAATAAGATACAGATTTCAAGAATGTATATACCCTTCTCTTTCTGCCTCCACACCATTTGAAAACAGTTTTCCAGTGAAATGGTATGCATACTTTATGATAAAGAAGCATAGGGAACTACTACCTTCTCTAAAAAGGAAAATTTTGAAACTATTTCTTCATAACATCTTCCATGAAGGTGTAATAACTATTCTTGCAGCTGAATGATAAGATAGATTATTGAATTAGCTCTTATTGTGGTGTTTGCTTTTGTTGGGGATTTGTTTGTTTGTTTGTTTCCTAATGATTTACAGTAAATAAGATTGAGAACATACTTTACAAAAAATTACTGATTGGTCTTGGGAAGAAACTTCAGAGATGAGAATAGGGAAAAGTGATGCTGTTTCTACTTTTACAGAACTTGTATTTATCTGGCATCGTGATTAATTACTGGTGAAACACTTGAAAATCCCACATTTAGTAGGTAAAAATAATAAATGTAAAGATAAAGAATGATAGCATTGACTCATTCATAACACAGGGTTTTGTTACACCGTCATTTGAACAATTACTTGTTGTTTAACTTTACTATATCTGTGATGGTACATTAAGTCTAGGCTGTAAAAGAATTGGCTAGTTGACATATGTTTTGAAATTGCATCCCTGCTTTCAGGAGGTTAAAGTAGTGGGACACTGCAGTGTGGTAGACATTATTTTCAGGTAATATTAGCTGTCTTCTTGAAATGCAGTGCTGGGGTTGAATTTGTTTCTGTGGTGTATGCAGAAAATAGAAATGGGCAGGCCAGGAGGGAGCTACCCCAGTGTAAGTATGGTGAGGCAACGGCAGGGAAGAGTAGGAGCTGTTGCTCTAAATAAATAGGGAAAGACTTGTGTGGAAGAACTGAGGGACATAGAAGTGGAATGACTTGCTTAAGGACTTGGAGCAGGTTGCTGGCAGAATGAGGGATAGAATCAGATCTTGAAATGGCCACATAAGACTAAAATGCCTGTGACTCTGAGATGTCACCTTCTGAGAGCTGGCTGGCCTGATTTAAACAAAATTATTCTTTTGGGAACACAGATCTTTAGGAATATAATAAATGACCAAAAGAAACAGCAGTTTCTGCCCTGTTGTTTTTTCTCCCCACTTTCTTAATTTTCTGTGGTTCTCAAACCCAAGCTTTAGCAAGCAGCAGTAGTAGGGAGTTACATTCAAGTTGCTTAAGGTCCAGAAGGAAAGCAGTGGAGTTCAAAAAGATGAATTGGAATAGAGGTGCCTTTAAAGGAGGTGACCCAGAAGAGAGGCAGAGAGCACAACAAGACCGCACCAGTGAGCCCTCTCTGCAAAGCAGAGCCTGACAGAATCACCTTCTCCTTTGCCTTTAGGAGAGCTGACCCTCCTCACAGGCTGCCTGGTAAGAGTGGGTTGAAAAGGATGTAGCAGGTGGAGGGGAACCTCAGGGAACCTTTGCCAATAACCTTGATAACGTGGCCATAATCTTGTGAAGAGATGTAGAGGGGTGCAGGTGCTTTTTTTGTTCTAAATGGCACCTGGGGTGGGGGTAGGGGTGTGGTGTTTATAAAAGTTTCATGTAGAGTGTTTAAAGATGTTTAAAAACAAAACCAAACCCAAAACAGTAGAGAAAATCCAGTACCACACTGCCCTGCACATTTTCCTACATGAAATGTGTTTACTTATGGAGCTGGAACTGCCTGAGTTCTACATTTCTTTGTAAAATGCCATTTACAAATCTGAGGTGTGTAGTGTATATCCTTACTGCTAGATCTGTGTGGATCTGTGGGTCAGTAACAAAATGTCAATTACACTGTTATTAGTAGTGTTGAAGTTGTGATGGTCTTGTGGTAACAAGCAAAATAGATTTGTTTGCTCAAGAGCTTATCTGGTTTTCCTCACACTGTCATTTGATCTAGTAAGTATTATGTTTCCTTGCAAGTGTAGCCTACTGCCAAGTGCAATGTAATGGTCTCAGGAATATTTCACCTGAGTGAATTAAAAATAAAAATTGATTACTTGACATATAATTTATTTTCAATGAATCAACTTGAATTGTTAGAATTACTCATAGTAATTATTTGAATTACTAGTTTGTTTTGGTAACATTTCTAACAACATAATAATTTTTCGGTATATGATGAAACAATTGCTATCATGATGATAAATAAGGAACTGAAATCTAAAGAAGAAAATGAGGGAATATGGAATCAGTTTCCATTACAAATTTCTCATTTTTAAATTGTATGAATGTGCCTGAGGGAAGGAAGCAAGGGAGGGATAGAGGTAGACAGGGATCACATTGGTCTGGATTATTCAGTATCCTCAGTACTGCTACGTGCTGTCATGAAAGACCTTTTTTTTTTCCCAGTGTGTAGAAAGTATACTTAATTGTATTTCCTATGTAGATAAATTGTTAGGTTACATAGTGTCAGGTGGAGCATAGAAGTCCGGTTGGCTAATTTCATTTGATTTACATAGCTACCTATTCTGTTCTCCTTGCAGCAAGGGTAACAGTTTTGTGCCACATTCATTTTACATACACAGTGCTTTTCAGCATTATGCTCACACACCTCATAAGCTGCTTAGTTAGCTACGTCAGCTGAGTACAGCACTGCCTTTCTTCAGGGGCATCAACCTTTTTAACTCCAGACTCCTTTCTGCAGGCAGGTCACCAGCACTAATTGGGTAGCAGTCATCTCCAGGTAGCAGATCTGCACTGCTATTTTTGGTATTTGTGTGTGCTTGCAGCTATACTTTGTACGTGCACGGTGTGTACTGAGGAGAAAGGAAAGTACGTTCACATCTAATAATTCGTGATGAACTTACAAGGATTTGATATATTTTGCTTCACCTAAACATGCATACAGCTTCTTCTCTGCCCACAAATCAGTGTGACCACTGTAGAGTAACAGCTAGTTCTTTGTATTACCCATTTTCCTTCTTTTAAATCCCTCTGTGATCTCCAAAGGGCTTGCTGAAGTTCAAAGAAATCTTTGCATTGATTACAGAACAAGTGGAGTTACATCCTTGAATATGAATCCTTATTGTCAGGGTGTGAATCAACTTGTGTATCTCTGTGAAGTTTTGGGTTTCTGTAGGAGCGATGAATCACAAAGAATGCCTAATCACTGGCTACTCTAAATTCCCTCTAGTTGGTGTCCCTGGTTTGTTTATGTGCTTTGTTACACCAGTGAATTCCCTCCCACCTCACTCTGTCCCGGTGTGACCCTCAGCACAATTAGTGTTGACAACTGCCTTCATGTTGTCAGTTTCTCTGTGTGATGTTTAGGTGTTTTTCATCCTGCAGAAGTATGGCTGGGCATGAAATCATCACGAAATTACAACCAATGTAGAAGGTGGTAGCCTGTCTCCTTAGCAACCTGGGCCACAGTGTTCAGGTAACCAGCCCGTGCTGAAATGACTTGGTGCTTATTCCCATGGTGTTTAGTGGCAAATCTCAAGATTAGCTGCATCACCTCCTGAAGACTGGGCATGAACAACATGGTGTTTGCAGTAAAGGAAACTACCTTTTTTTATTTGCTTGTACAAGCAGGGAAGGATTTTGCTTGATATAAAATTGGTGCAGGTAGGTACAGGTACAGAAACAAGTAGCGTTTTCTTCATTTTCTTCTGGGCTCTGTCTTCATGCCTCTCTAGGCAGGTAGGCATCAGCAGTGCTGATAAGCACTCTTAGCTCCAGAGCTAAGAGGAGAATCTGGTAGCGTTTAATTTTCCTTAGTTAGAATGTCAGTATTTTCCAATTGTGTCATTTTACTGCCATGTACCATATTTACTGGAGCTGTGGAGTAGTAAACAAAGAGGCATTATGTATGCCTTTTTCTTTGGTAGGCAATACATTGTGAAGCTGAGAAAAACTCCAAGAGGGTTTTTTTCTTTTTTTAAAATACCAGTTGCAGTATACCTTCTTTACCTCAGTCATTATTGTGATGGTTTAAAACTCTCACACTGTTACAATTATGAGTTCAAAGCCCTCTGATTTTCATATAGTTTTAGTGTTGCTTTTTAAACTTTCTTAAAGTGTGGTATATAGCAAGTTTTGCCATTGGCCTGCGGTTAGAAGCAATTGTGGTGCTTATATTGTGGTGTGGTGTGTTTGAATGTGGGAGACCAGCTATGTTTGTGGCATTGCTGATGAAGTCCACTGTGACCTTGAGCAGGTCCTTCTTTTCCTTCCCTTGAAAATGATAATATATTCCTCTGCACCATAACGTTTGAGAAAAATAGAAAAGTACTTCAAAAGAGCAAGCACGCTGATGAGAACAAGGCAACTTCTGAGGTAGTCACCTCCAGGACATGGGCTCTAGCAGAATTTTAAATGAGCAGAGAAATATTTTTTATGTGTTTAAAGAGGAAGGAGACCACAATGTGCTTAGTTAGGCACATATGAATAAGCTATTCACAATCTCCAAATCATAGCTTTGAAAGTTTACTTACATTATTTTGTTTTGTTTGGGGGGTTTTGGAGAGCTGGGGGTTTTGGGTGTTGTTTGAGGGGTTTTGTTTGTTTGGTTTTTGTCTTTTGGAGGAAGTGTCCTCGAGTATACAGATGATTGGGGGAACTGCATCAAGAAGCAAAAATAATCAAGAAATAAAAGCTTCCCTTTCAATTTCTGAGCAAAACTGCAATGAAGAAAACTCTAGCCAATATCAAATATGGCCTCTTTAACCTATATTATTGAAGTATCTGTGATGGATTTCCACATTGATATTCTTAAGTTTTTACATCAAATTTGATTTCTTTCCTCTCTCTAAGGCGTGGTATAAGGAAATGCGTTTATCACATAGGCCTCTGAAATAAGGGTGGTGGTTCAAATCTGTCTGCTTGAGTTGCATTGTTATCTACTGCACAGTAAAAAGCATCTTTTTGAAGAGATAGAGGGATCTCTGGGATGTGACCAACAAATGCTTTGAAGAGCTGAGAAATATTTCATAGCTTTCACTTAAGACATTCTGTCAAAGAGAAAGGGAGACAGAAAAACAATCTTTGTGAGGCAACTTTGAAACCCCCCACATTAGCTTACAGAACTGCCTCTTCAAGTTGAAGGAAAAAAATCGCTGAACGTTCTTTGCCGCACTTCCTTTCATTTTTTTTCCCTATTCTGATTATTTGATAGTTGATACATAGGGGAATAAGTATGTATGTTTTTCTCAGATGGTTTGCAGACATTTTGCTGACTGCTTTATTGTGTCTCATAGATCACTGGTGTTCTTCAGACAGTACCTGAGAAACACTGGTCTAATACTCTGTCAGAAGATTCTTTGACATTACAGCAATAAAGGGGAAGTACCACAGTCAGTAGGGTGTGAAAGGAAATACTAACCTTGAAGAACTGAGGAGGAAGGGAGAGATATCATCTTGTCAAAACATTGGTAGAAAACTCAGGATAGATCTTAAATTTTTGGACAGATTCACTCTAAGAAAAGAACTGAACTATTAGTACATAGTAAAGAAATTAACTAATGTCAACTTTACTGCCAATAAATAAATGACCCTTTTGGTATTATTTTAGTTAGTATGTTCAGCACCTGATTTTTGGTAAAATGAATGTTGAGTGCTGTATGATGGTGTCATGAGTCTGAGATAGACAGGCCCTATGGGCCTGTTGGATGGAACCTGAGAGGCCAGAATGCCTCTCTTAAGTGCAGCTTGTGGAGGAAAGTAATCAAGATGCTAAGATGGCATCAGCAGCTTCTCCAGGAAGGGTTTCCTTACAGCAAGCTGTGAGTGGCTTTCTGCCAGCAGCTACCTGTGCTGCTGACTTGCACACTGACATCTCTGCAAAGCATTGTCCCAATTTGAAGCCCTAGCACAAGAAATTGAACATAATATAGAAGTAAAAAAACCCAAACACCTCATCTAGATCATAGGTATACCCACCCTCAAGACATGCTGTTGGAAGTCCTGTTTATCTTAAGTACAAATTAGTAACAATATTGTATTGGAAGCTGATGTTACCAGTATGGGGGGAGCTGACATTTTCAAAGGAATTGGTCTAATTGGTGAGGTTTTGGAAGATAAACGAGAGACAGGATTCCTAAAGGAATCCTGATAGAATAAAAGGCAGAGAAACTGTGATTTTTGTCTTATCTCTTTGCAAAGATGATGGGTAAATATAATCTTTAGTTTGAATCTCACATTTACAGATGTAGAATTGTTTCCAGCTTATGTTAACTTCAGTTTTTCTTAGACAAAGTACATGGTATGTTAATGAAGATTTTTTTTAAAACAAGTATGTTAGAGACAAACTAAACAAACAAGGAAAAAAATGGCAGAAAAGACTGATGGAATATTCTTATCTAAAAAACAGCTGTGCAAATCAGTGTATCCTCATGAATAGTCATAGAAGTTAGTAAGAATAACATCAATGGGGTTCTCTTCTCTCCTGTTGTAAGAGGTTTCTGTAAGAAACAGAATTTAGTGCTGATGTCCTTTGTATAGATACTTGAAGCACCTGTGAAGTTAAATGTATAGAAAACAAAGCTAAGAGAAGTTCTAATTGACGGGGGGTGGGATTTGGGTGTGTTTTGTTTCATTTCGTTTTTCTCAAATCTGGAATCTACAGGCAAAGATACTGATTTGAAAGCTATGTAGGATTTTAGACACGATTCAAAAAAGTACTTTCATGCCACGCTCGGATAGCATGGATTGTTCATTAGGTTGAAGCGCTGTTTTCTCTGCTTTTTTCTGATAGGTCATTGCTTGTGAACAACAGTACGATTACTCGTATGATGCTCGATGTGACGTATGGTCCTTGGGAATAACAGCTATTGAACTGGGGGATGGAGACCCTCCTTTATTTGACATGCATCCAGTGAAAACCCTTTTTAAAATTCCAAGGTATGGCACTAGATGGCTCTCTTTACTCACTGGTTTGTTCACAGGTGATCTAGTCAAAGGAGAAACATATTTGCTAAATGTTTGTGTTGCAAATCCTGAGACTCTCTTGGAGGAAAGGACATTAAAAAGCTGTTGTATTAAAGACTTTATTTTTTCCCTGCTTGACTAATACATTAATTTATATTTAGAATGCTTTGAAATGTTAAATACTTACATTTTTATTTTATTCTTAGAACATAAAATCATATAGTATCAGGTAACCTCCCTTCAAAAGTACTTTTCTTAGCTGCTGTTGATGAAAATGTTTGTTTCAAAAGAGGAAGAAGCCATCATTTGTAACTCTTGAATAATATTTTTAAATTTTTAAATGTTGTTCCCCTAGAGCTTTTGGCTTGTTTTACTATGGAAGAAAACCATACCATTTTGACAATGCTATGAAGCAGTCAGACAGTTTCAGCAAACCATGGTTAGAATGTGAAGATTTAGATTGTCACACATGGATATAAAAAAGGGATAGAAATCCCCTCTGTGTATAGTGATGTAAATTAGCTGTATTATTTCATGCTGTCTGTTTTTAGTTTCATTTTGTTTTCATTTCATTGAGTCTCCCTGAATAAGTTAAGGGAGATTGACAGTGTGAAATAGAGTTTAGCAACAAAACAGTTGTAATAATAGAAGAAATACAGAAATAATTTGTTCATCATTGATTAGGCTGTCATATACTTGTCTTTTCCACATTTTACTCATAAAGAAAGAATTGTCACTGACTGATAACAGTTTTAAACCTTCAGCATTACAAGCGTTTGACCTTTTGTTATCTGCACATTTATCATAGGCTTTTAAAATTTCTTCTGATTGCAATTTGCAATTCTGATTAAGTCTATTTATATGCAGATGCAGTTGTGCTGGGTTCTGCGTCATATAGTTATCTCCTTCTACCCAGCATAGACACGAACTGCCACCACTCTTTCAAAATTATTCAGTGCAGTGGTTCACCATGTTGCCTTTGCACAAGTGTAAAACAGGTCCTAGCAATTAAGGCAGCAAAGGAGGTTTCAGATTACTAAAGCAATACCTATAAATTTTATTAATGCTTAAAACAGTTTAAAAGGGCAGAAATCATACCAAAAATAGCCGCAAGCAATAGAAAGATATATAGAATAAGGCATGCAGAGGCCTTGATTTTTATCTGTAGTTTACATCTTTCCATCTATGCTATTGCCTCTCTGCATTACTTAACAAAACACAGGTGAAGAAGTATCTGTCTGATGAATTAAATAATGAGTACAGTTACTAAACTGAATGGTAGCAATTTTAAGTTGAAAGATTTCCCTGTGCTTTGCATTTAATGAGGTATAATGCTGCTGATAGTGGCTAAGCATTCATATTAGATAAAGTGGACTATAGTACGTGCTGAGTGGCATAAGGGGCTGGGGTATAGGAGGTAACAACTTCTCTCCTGATACTTGTTTGAGGTCACTTTAGAAGGGTAGTAAATATGACCAAAAGATGAATTTCCCTCTTACAGTAGTTTGGCAGTTTAGAAGTAATGTTAGTAAAGTTCCTGATATCTGTGTTGAAATTCACACATTTTTTATGTGTGATTTTATTTTCAACATGAGCACTGAGGGCTCTTCTCAGGTTGAAAGTGGTTCTTCCAAACACTGGCTGTTGATTGCTCAAGCAGTGATGTATGGAAGCATAGCTGGTCACCTTCTAAGACTATTCAAACCAAAATCCTCTAAGCTCAGGGATCTTGCATCTTTACACCTTTTGGTTTCTTGGTAATATCTGTCTGAAGGTATAGATCACAGAATCACAGGAATGTCAGGGGTTGGAAGGGACCCAAAGAGATCATCGAGTCCAACCTCCCTGCCAGATCAGGACCATACAATCTAGCTCAGGTCACAGAGGAATGCATCCAGATGGGCCTTGAAAGTCCCCAGAGAAGGAAACTCCACCACCTCTCTGGGGAGCCCATTCCAGTGGTTTGTGACCCCTACAGTAAAGAAGGTCCCCCTTGTGTTGAGGTGGAACCTCCTCTGCTACATTGATTGCTCCTTGTCCTGTCACAGAGGGCAAGTGAGAAGAGTCTGTCCCCTCCTTCCTGACACCCAGCCCTCAAATATTTATAAACATTTATTAAATCCTCTCTAAGTCTTCTGTTTTTCAGACTAAGAAGCCCCAGGTCCCTCAGCCTCTCCTCATAAGGCACGTGCTGCAGTCCCCTAATCATCCTTGTAGCCTTCTGCTAGACCTTCTTCAGCGGATTCCTGTCCCTCCTAAACTGGGAGCCCAAAACTGAATGCAGTTCTCAAGATGAGGTCTCACCAGGGCAGAGTAAAGTGGGGGGAGGAGAACCCCTCTCGATCTGCTGGACACACTCTTCTTAATACACCCCAGGATCCCATTGGCCTCTGTGGCCACAGGGGCACATTGCTGTCCCGTGGATAACTTGTTATCTACCAGGACTCCCAGGTTCCTCTCCACAGGGCTGCTCTCCAGCAGATCACCTCCCAGCCTATACTGGTGCAGTTTATTATTTCTCCCCAGATGCAGGACTCTGCACTTGTCCTTGTTGAACCTCATTTGGTTCCTCTGTGCCCAGCTCTCCAGTCTGTCCAAGTCTCACTGGATGGCCGCACAGCCTTCAACTGTGTCAGCCAAGCCTTCCAGTTTGGTGTCATCAGCAAACTTGCTGAGCAGACACTCTGTCCCCTCATCAATGTCATTGACGAAGATGTTGAGCAGCACCAGACCCAGCACTGATCCCTGGAGGACTCCCCTAGTTACAGCTCTCCAGCTGGACCTGGCACCATTGATCACCACTCGTTGAACTCTATCTTGTAACCAGTTCCTAATCCACCTCACTGTCTGCTCTTCCATCTCACACTTCCTGAGCTTGCTCACTAGAATGTCATGGGAGATGGTATGAAAAGCCTTGCTAAGGTCGAGGTAGACTACATCCACTGGTCTCCCTGAATCTACCCATTCGGTTATGGCATCATAGAATGCTATGAGATTAGTTGAGCATGAGTTCCCCTTGGTAAATCCATGCTGACTACTCCTGATAATCTTCTTCTCTTCCAAGTGCCTTGAGATGCCCTCCAGAATGAGCTGCTCCATCATTTTTCCAGGGACGGAGGTGAGGCTGACTGGTCGATAGTTCCCTGGAATCTCTTTCTTGCCCTTTTTTGAAGACTGGAGTGACATTGGCTCTCCTCCAGTCCTCAGCCACCTCTCCTGTCTGCCACGATTTGGCAAACATGATGGAGAGTGGCAGAGCAATAACATCAGTGGGTGAATCTCATCCGGGCCACGGACTTGTGAATATTCAATTTGTGTAACTGATCCTTAACCCAGTCTTCACTGACCAGTGGGGAGCGATCCCTCTTCCAGGCTTTCTCTCCTTCATCCAGGGCCTGGAGTACATAGGGGAGTTCAGTCTTAGGTGTAAAGATTGAAGCAAAGAAGGGATTCAGCAACTCTGCCTTCTCTGCATCCTCAGTTATCAGGGCTGCCTCCTCGTTCAGCAGTGGCCCCACATCTTCCCTATTCTTCCTTTTCCTACTGATATATTTGAAGAAGCCCTTCTTGTTCTCTTTTACTTCCTTTGTCAGTTTCAGTTACAAGAGGGCTTTGGCCCTCCTTGTTGCCTTCCTACATGCCCTGACAACTTCTCTATAGTTCTCCTAAGTGCCAAATCCCTTCTTCCATGAATTGTAAGTTTCTTTCTTCCCTGAGATTTTCTTCAGGAGCTCCTTGCCCAGTCATGCAGGTCTCCTAGCACATCTACCTGATCTTCTACTCAAGGGAACACACCTAGCTTGGGCTTGGAGGAAGTGGTCTTTAAAAATTAACCAACTTTCTTGGGTTCCTTTACCCTCCAGGGTCTTAGCCCATGGAATTTCTGCAAGTATGTCTCTGAAGAGTACAAAGTTAGCTCTGCAGAAGTCCAGGATTGTAATTCTACTTGTTGGTCTGCTTCTACCCTGTATAATACTAAACTCCACCATGTCATGATCACTGTCACCAAGGCTGTTCCTGACCTTAATGTCCTCAACCAGTCCTTCTTTATTAGTTAATACAAGGTCCTGCAGTACACCTCTCCTTGTTGGTCCCTCCACTACCTGCATCAAAAAGTTATCACTGATAGACTGCAAGAGCCTTTTGGACCGACTGTGCCTGGCTATGTGAGCTTCCCAGCAAATATCAGGGTGATTGAACTCACCCATGAGTACCAAGGAGTTTGCTCTAGAGGCTACCTCCAGTTGACTGTAGAAGGCCTCATCAACATCCTCCTCTTGGTTTGGTGGTCTATAGTAGACATCTATGACAATTTCACCTCCTTTCCCACATCCCTTAATTCTTACCCACAAGCTTTCAACCAGTTCTGCCTCCCCCCTTGGATGCAACTCAGCACATTTCAGTTGCTCTTGCACATGGAGAGCAACTCCCCCAGCTCATCTTGCTGGTCTGTCCTTCCTGAACAGTACATAGTCATCCATGACAACATTCCAGTCATGGGAGCTGTCCCACCATGTTTCAGTGATGGCAATTATATCATAAGTCATTCAGCCTAATGCAGATCTCCAGCTCCTCCTGCTTAGATGCAACTGTTAAATCATCTGGTCATTTTTAGGTAGTTACTATCCTTGAATGTTGTCTCTGAAGTTACCCAATACAATTTCTCACCTGTTCTTCTGTGTCCTGCTCATCCAACTTAATTTGGTAGTCCTTAGCTACCTTGTGAAAAGACCCTGTTTCCCCTCTCCACAACATGACTTTGTGTCATTGTAAGTTCCAGTCAAAAGAAAAGGAACACTGCTGAGGTTTTTCTTTTTTTCTTTTTTTTTTTCTTTATTGCTTCCCAGCTTCTGCATCCATTGTCTATTTGAGTCAAAGTTCTCAGATGTAGTTTCTGGGTCAGTGAGACCACAGTTAGACTCTTAAGTCAGCAAATTTTTTACCTGAGACTAGCATTTGTTACATCTCCACAGGAATTTGTGCCATGCGCGGGGATCTCCATATCTTAAAATTGCTCTGCTTTTATCTGCAATCAAACACCTTAGGGTACAGGGGCATGAATAAGAGGCAGCATATTCACACACCTCAGACTCTTGTCTCAGCTGAGGGGTGGTAACCACAAGCACCTGATGCTTTCTGTAGGAGGCTGCTTCCTTGAGCTTTTTCCCTACAGGGGGCTCTGCTCCACCCATCGATTAAATGAAGATGTAATCTGCACTTCTGGTGAGATGGAAGAAGGGCTCATGCATCTGACTGCCCTCAGTTCACAAATGGTGACAGTTCACAAATGCTCTCAAGTGAAATAATCTGGAGTTTACTGCTCTTGAGGGATATATAAAGAACTTGTCCAGCTAGGTTTTTGCTTTCACTTGGAAAATAGTCACTAGGAGGAAGTTAGCATTTTCCAAATGGTCTCACAACTGTAACTTGTGATTCAAACTACATTAATATTGGAATACAATGGAGCTGAATACTGAAGTACACATTTCTACTTCTGGGATTCTATCGGTAGTTTCAGGACTTGGGCTGGGAAGCAATATAACCTTAGAGATGTTCAGTCCTATGTATGTACTCATATTGTAATTTCTGACCGATATACATAATTTAATTTGTTGATAACAGCTCCTCTTTCAGCTGTGATTTCTAGACGTGAAACTGGTAAATCAGGTTTCAACTGTTGTTAAGTATACCATATGCACTAATACCAAATGACACCAAAGTATGTTGTACAGTTATGGGGTAACTGGTACTCTACAGTGTAAAAATGGAAGTGTAAAAAGCTACTGCAAATAAGCAATAAGTGTAATGGGCTATTGATTTACTGCATATATCTAATTTCTATATGTGTTCTCACAGAATAATTTTTGTCAATTGGGCTGATTACACTTTGGTGAAGAGATAAAATTGCTTTTCACTGTATATGATACTTGGGTGTCACGTAGGCAAAGAGTTATTAGGAATTATTTCTTTGTTCCCTTGCATTCTTGGCTACAGTTCATCCACATCCTTTTGTTTACGCTGCCTTCAGTATAGTAGACCGGTCTGGTTTGTGTGGTGCTGATTTCTTAGTTAGCAGAAAACTTTGCAATAATTTTCAGATTTTCTTATCAAGCACTGAATAATTAGTTTTCATGAATTTTCTTTAACATATTAGTAATGGCAAAATTGCCAAAGCTAGATATAGAAACTTCTCTCTCTGTGTATGTGTTTACACATAGGCAATAAAGTAGTTAAGTTTCTATGTTAGTTTAGTCATTGGCTTTTTTTCTAAAGACAGCTGGCAACTGTGCTGCTAGCCTTGCATAGAGTTTCAAGATAGTGAGCTGTGGAACTAGGCCTTATTCTTTAATGAATGCTATTGAAATCAGTGAGTGTTTACTTTGAAATTATAAGGCTTGAATCAACCACTGAATAAATTATTTTTGTACTGACAGTCACAGCAGCTGCATATCCCCAAGATTTTTTGTCTATTTGTGTAGAACTCAAGTCAAGGATTAGGCTTTTACTGTTTTTATGTGCTAACTTAAGCAGGAAAATGGGAAAAGCTAACAGGAGCCAAGCATCCTACAGTGTGTTCTCTAAACAAGAAGTAAATAAGATACTAAATTCAGATGGTATTAGTTGCATAGCCTAAAGGTTCTTCTAGCAAGAAATTACACTTCTCTGTACTTTCTATAGAACATTTATAGCCATGGAGGGGAAGGTCAGAGTGACACTGCTATAGAAAAGTATGGTCAGAATTTCACTTCCAGGAAACTCTGCTGGAATGGAAACTTTATTACCAAACTTAAGAGTTCTGTTGAATTTATCATCTCCAGCTAACACAGGTCCATGCCTGCATTATATAACTTGAACCAGGGATAGACTGAGCTCTAGGTTGAATAGCTCAGAGGTCTGCAAAGAAGCATATCCATCGATACATATCTGGGTCATATGGCATTGCTGGAAGAGGAGGTCCCTTATGTTCATTTAAATCAAGGTCTACCTTCTTCATTTCTATATGAACAGTTTTACATTCTCCTCTTTGGAGGGTATTAACAGAAAACAATCTATCGCACAATAAAATTGTTCCATGTTCCATGAACATTCTCTCTATAACACCCTAGCTATGTATCTCTTTGGAAGACTGTTGAAATTAGGATTTTCCCAGTCATACTTCTCTGTGCAGGCTAGTATTTATATAGAGGTGACAGAACTTTTGATATCCCTGTAAGCTGTTAAATTAAGACCAAAGACTAGTTCCATGCAGCAGAACTTCATAATATGGAGTGGTCCAATGGCACTAAAATCTTTTGCATCTGCCATTAGTGCTTTGATGTTCCTAGTTCTGTGTTTTTATAACTGTTTTTATTTTATAGTTTTCACATGTCTGGCCTTCCAGCATTGCTAGAAAAAGATTAAAACACTTTTCAGGATCCTGCCTGCTGAAAGTATTTTATTTTAAGGTAGTTCTTAACAGGACATAACAAGGTGTCAGTCATGTCTCTTCTCCATCTCCTCAGCATGAACAGCAACACTCTTGTCTGATTACTGTGCCTTTCTAGATAAGGAACATGAGTTATCTTCTTTATTTGCAGTTCTCTTTCCCCATCTTATTCAAGGTAAGGATTTTACTACAAAGATTCTCATGAAAGGCCCATAAATGCTTTGGTGAGGTAAAGTGTATTAGTTAAAAGACTTCAAACAGATGCATTGTTCTCCCTTTTTTAGTGTGTTTTGAACTGTAACTCTACTCGTTTAACACAAGTTACTCTCACATGCAAGCCCCACACAGTTTGAGAGGGAAAATAACACAAAAAGCCCTGGGTTGAGATAAGGAGTTCAGTGGAAATGATACAGTGTACAAGAACCTTAGCTATTTCACAGAAAAGCACAGCAAAAGCAGCAGCAGAAGCTGGCCCTAAAATGACTCCCCCAAGTCCACAGCCAGCTCAACCCCCAAAACTGGAAGTGAGAAGCAGCAACCAGAAACAGGAAGTCTGTCATGAGGCTTTTGGAAACATTGTGGGGTTTAAGGTTTGTAAGTGTTAACTCTGTACTTTTGAGAATATGGCCTGAGCTGTGGGCCAGATATGTAAGCATTTTCCAGTTGGTAACCTCTTATCTTGTCCAACAGAAAATGTGGTGTCTAGAGCAAATATCTAATAGCAAAAGTGAAGAATAAAATGCCATTTAAACTTTAGGTCAGATGTTTCATGAGACATTAGCCTTCTGGACCTTTTTCCTCTGTGTGTTATGTAGATTTGAAAGAGGATACAAGCTCATGGACTAATGAAAATTTTGAAAACTTCTTTCATTCATGAACATTTTATTGTAAGAATGCGCAGTGTGATTGTGATACCACATGCCTGAGACTTGTTCTTAAAACTGCTAATGAGAAGGAAGCATTATCTTGGAGCAAATGTGAATGTTCTGGTTTGAAATGGTGCACAAATTCTCCCCCATCAAAATGAATTCTTGGATCTAACTCATAAATCTCCTGAAAAGGGACCTCCAGTGCCTAGAGATAGAGATAAATCATACTGTGAAGACACTGAACCATGAAATGATTCTGTTAACATGTCATCTGTCTAGAATATATTTTCAAATCTCCAACAGAAGGGTCTAAATTGTAAAAGGAAGGTGGCCTAGCAAACTTGATAATTTGGCAGCTGATAATTTTAACCTCTTCCATCTGCTGCTGCTACTTAGGTGTGTCTGTTTTGGCAAAATATTACAAAGGAAGAGATTCTCAGATACCATTACACCTAAGCTTTTGAAAGTAAAATAGATTCATAAATTCTTCAGATGATATGCAAGAAATATTGCATCATATCAGCACTGTGTTACAAGGTAGCAGTGATCTGAAATTTTGAAAAGAAAAGTAATGGCTATAAAAAGTAATGTGGGAAAGAGGAGATAAAGACAGTACATTGTAGTCTGGAAAGGATGGATATATATGCTGGTGTAAAGTGAGAATTTTAGATCGTGTTGCAAAGATCCCACATTTCAGGATCTGTTTCCTTACAGTCCTGGGAGGTGGTAAATTAAGAGCAATTTTCTAGGTTACATTGATATCTGACACTAACAGAAACTGAACCAAATTCTTCTGTCATGTCTGTATTGGTCAAGTGTTTCTTTTCTGAAAGCAGTAGAAGGCACCTGTTTTAAGAATGATTGGTGATAGGAATTGGTTATTTAATTTTCTAACCCACAAAACCTGAGAATTAAACAAAATGTCATTAAAAATTCTTATGCTTTATTCATTTTTTAAATAAGCAGAAGTGGGATGGAGTTGAGCGTGTGAGTACTTATTTAACTGTGTAGCTCTTCACCTGTGTTGTTCTGTGTTGAGACTGTGAGCTCTTGGGCGTGCTTTTTAGTTTGAATTCAGTAATGCTTGACTGCTTCAGAAGCTGACCTCACTCTAGCAGAACCAAACCTGATGTCTAACTCCTACCTCATCATGGCTTCAACTTACAAGTATAGGTAAGTCAGTATAATTATCTTTGTATTTTCTGTGCAAACATACACTTCGTCTTTAATGTCGGTAATGATCTCTGAAGAAGGTCTTTAAGAGTACTCAATTATTGTTATTTTTAAGGTATGATCGTATCAAGAGAGAGAGTAGACCTTTTTCACCTCAGTAGATAATGTGATTGTGGGCCAGTCACATGAGGTAGAGGAGCCGAAATATTTGCACCTTTCACCTTGCAAGCTGCCTTCTAGCTGGTCAAACTCCAGCATATACTGGTGCAGGACCTTGCACTTAACTTTGCTGAACTTCATGAAGTTCCTGTAGGCCCATTTCTTCATCCTGTTTGAGGTTTGATTGCTCTGGGTGGCAGCACAATCCTCTGGTGTATCAGCTGCTCCTCCCAGGTTGGAACATGAGCAGAGTTGCTGTGGATGCACTCTGCTACATCATCCACATCATTAATGATGATGTCGAATTGGACTGCACGATTTTGACCCCAGGGTACACTCCTAATGGTGGTTCAGTGTCCTGGCCTGTTGTTTGTATAATCTGGCAAAGCATGTATCAATTCCATGGGCAAGTTTTTTGTGTTTTGAGGGCAAGTTATCTTAACGTTGTTAATATCACGTTGTTTCAGTGTTTGCAATGGTGCTCAAATATGCTGGGGCAGGGACCCTGCCCTTATAAAAATATATAAGAGTTATTAGTTACTAATTAATTTCTAACAGCTATATGAACTGGTGAAAGTCAAGGGTTTGAATATCAGACTTAAATAGATCTGTGCCAGGGCCGAACTGAGTAATGAGTGACTGGTAGTAGTGTTACCTTCATTATGTCATCTGTCTTCAAAAATCAGAGAGCTCTTTATGTCTACTGCTGTACCATATGTGTAGATAACCAGTCTTCTAAGTCTGGCAGTAGATCTAAAAATTGAAGTATATGCAGTTAGCAGCCATATTATTGCAAAATGGGGTCTGTTCCCTATTACCTTATGACATTTTAATATATTTTAGAAAGTGGTAAATATTTTGCTATACTGCATAATACAGTAGAGAATCAGCCCTAAAGTAAGTTTGGTGCAATTTCCCTCCTCTGTTTCCGTAGCTATTCAGTTATCACGTAACTTACATACAATTATATAACTGTTTCTTATTGATTTGTCTTTCTATTCATTTTCATAAGTTGTGCGCAGATAGAATTTGATTCTGCAGATGCATTCTGTGTTCAGATGTATTAATAACCTAATTTCAGCAAGTGATTTGTTCTCTGTGGGTTGTTGTTGAATAGCCTGTTGTAAGCATTTACTATTTCAGCTGTGTAGGGAAGACTTTGCCTGCATAGCGTGTTGCTGGTTTTGATCTCTTGAGTCTTACCCTTAACTGGCTTTCTTGTGAATGCATGCAATTACAAATAGAAGGGTATTGTTTTATATGTATATTCTTCAGTGCTTATTTAAAACAGTCTGTTTCAGCAAACATTCCTGCCAATATATTTGTTGCTAGAACATTAATGGAAATTTTACATAGAAGAGCTAACATGTATGCTGCTGAAATTAAATGATTTAAGAAACTCAGATGAGTAATCATGAAAATAAACATGCTTATCTCTTAGCCATTTTCTGAGAAAATTAAAAAGAATCACCACTGATACTCTGCTTTATTCTCTGTACTGCACACTAACCTTCTCTGAACTCTAGGTAGAAGCTGAGATGCCTGACAGATGGTTTTAGTGACTCCGTATGCAGTTCATCTCATGCATTAAACACACACATTATTTTAGTCAACCAGTTTCTAAAGTAAATTATTACTTCTCAAAATCCATTGCATAAGTAATAACAGACTGCTAAGATACAGCAAGTGCCGTTTTGTTTTGCTCTAGTGGAAAATTTCTTGCTGACAAGGTCAAGCCCTGCAGTCTGAGAGCAGTCAAGTGATGAAAGGCACATCCAGCAGGAGGAGAGGTGGTAGACAGACATCTACTAACTTGTCTCCTTCAGAAGTGAGGATTTGAAATGTGGCTTAGTTAGATTTAGAGGACAGAGTCTTGCTTTTATTATCATATGCTAAAAATAGATTATTTTTAGTGTTTTCAGAATTGCTCCTGTTTCTTGACAACTACAGTAGTTAACAGCACTGTCTATAGCTGTCTTCAAGCAGTAATACTGTAATGGTAGCAGGGTAATCCTTACATCTGGTAGTCACTGATTTTTTGGGAGATTCTTGCTATGACGCATGTTAAACTGTAGATTGCAATGGAGAAGATGTAGCATGGCTGATTTTTTTTTAGTGTAGCAAAATGCTCTGCATTTAAAATGAGTTGGAAGATGGTGGAAAAATCAGTCAGTTATAAATAGTTAACAGCCAATTTTCCACTATTCAACCAAGAGAGCAGCTTCCTTACAGGTAGATAATTCACATGTAATACTGCTTCATGGTAAGACATTTAGTGTTCAGATATTTTTATATGATTGATTAATATACTTTGTTATGGAAATAGTCTTAAGATAAAAATAATTCAGGCAATCCAGGAGTCAAATTGCTCAGTAAAGCACTAGGTAGCTGCATTTTCAATATATAATTCTACATCATTACTGGGGGTTGCTGAGAGGCTGCTGCTGATGCCTTATTAGATAAGGTTTAGATAGATTACCTGCAGTACTAAACAATTTACTGAGAACAGAAAATAGGCTTCCAATACAGTCTAGAAATGAAACATCACAGCTAGTTGAGGTACTCTGTAACCTTGGAAACAATTGGAAGCAGTGACATCAGCAACAATTATGTGCAATTTTTGTTTTATCACCAAGGTAACCAGAGCAGGTTTCCCGGTCTGAAGTTTTAAGGACTGTCTTGGTTCAGTATTAAGTGAGTATGCATGAAGCAAACTATTTGAGGTCTGTTAAAATTACATTCTACTTCCCTTTTAAAATGGTCCTTCAGGATTTAAACTGTGTAAATTCAAAGGGTTGGTTTGGTTGTGGTCTTTTTTCTTTTTCCTTTCTCTCTCTGAAACAGCTGCAGGCAAATGAAGGCTTAGTACTGTGTTAAATTCTCTGAATACTAGAAAGAAGGAAAACTAAATTTCTCATTGAATGGATTTTGCTGTCTCCAAATACAAAGTATTGCAAATGCATATAGAAGCTACAGATTGCACTAGGTATTTTTTGGAGAGATGAGACTCATCCACTGTTGAGGACATGTTCCCACGTCTGACTTCCTTGAGAAAAGCTTTACATTGAAGCTAGGTTTGCAAGAGACTTGCAGTCAGTGTTGCCTGAGGAGTACACTGGATGAGTGAGTCCCTTCGACTTCCTGGCTATGAAACATCCTTAGTCAGCCTACCTGACCTTGTGGTTGTGCCAGTCAAGAATGGCATAGCAGGATATCCATCTTCATGTTTAATCCGTAGAGAGCTGGATTTTTAATGCGATGGGGCTTGGGGAGGGTAATGTTTGAATTAAAGTCTTGTTTCATCTGGTCTCGTTCGTAATTGCTCTGTGATGAGAAGGTAATGTGAGGTTGGAGCCGTAATGCTGGCAGGAAGGATACACAGTCTCTTACCCGTGTGTGACTCAATTTTAGAGGGTGGTACTTGACTGTGAAGTAGTGATACTGCTTATTTGTCATTCATGAACGTAAACGGTGGGGACAGGCAGCAAAACAGGTTTTTTGTTTAAATCTGAAACACCATCTCAAGTTAAAGACACACCACTTGGTAACTTAGACATTCATGTATAGATATACTTTCCTAAAACCTGCATATTTTACCTGTGATGTCTACTTTGTCAAACTCTTCCTATTTTTACATATGTCTTTACCCATAGGTGCTGCACATGCGAAATACGTACTTGTGTTCTGTTCAGTTATTGTGCATTTAGCAGTTGGTGTGCAGGCAACTTTCCCCAATGTGCCTTATGGGTGCAAGTTAAAACCTGATGTTTAAAGAAAAATAATAAAATTCTGTTCTTCTTTGGAGTGTAGTCCTAGAGAAGAGTAAGTGCATTTCAAAACATTAGCCCTGTGGTTTTCCAAAACATGCTTTAGAGCCTATGGTTAATGTTGCAGTTCAGTAGCCCACATCATTTATAATGAATTGAGCCAAGTAAATTAAATTAGATTTTTGCATGAAAAAAGATAATCCCTTCACATAGTTTGGTATTGCAGAGAGAATAGGGTACCTCAAACATTTCATGGTACCAGAGACTTTCATGGGATGTAATTGAAAAACAGTTGCCTTTCTCAGAAATAGAATATTGATGTTCACATTTGTAAAAGAATTAATTCACTGACTGATAGAAGCAGAAGAAAAAGACAAACTTTTTAGCTGCTAGTTACATTCTAGAAAGATTGTAATGATCCTTAGGACTGCAATGAATGTACCTTGGTTATTTTATTTTTGTAATAAAAAGTTACCAAATGCCTCAGTGCTTTGCCATCTGAAGAAATTTCCAGAATTATGCAATAACAAGTAATCACACTATTTGCAAACAGATTTGGTGAAAAGGAGCTGTGCTTTTAAAGGTATTGATTTGCTTGTTACAGTTATCCGTTTGATTAATGTTAAAATTCGGTGCAGTATATTTAATCATTACTCATGATTAACGCAGTAATAGTGCAGTATTCTTCTCTACACATTTACTATTAACAATTAGTGTCTTATATTTCTTTCCTAACACAGGTGTAATCATAAGTTAGAACTCATAAAAATTTTAAATATTTATTGGAGTAGTCATTGGTTATAAATCTTTATAACTACAGTATTCAGAGAGTTAATAATGATTTTGGTGAGTTTATTTTATGACAAGGAAAGGCCATTTAGATTTCAGTTGTATTACACCTTCTCTCAAGAGTTCCTCCAGGAGGTGCAATTTTTCACCACTGTTGTGAGGCCAAGAAAAACTCCCAGACAAGATATCACACACCGTACTCTGTGCAGAAAGACCACATTTTACATAAGAACAAACTGAAACGTAGATTAAAGGATTGTGAGATGCTGGGTTCACAAAGGTTACAGCAGTGTTGTTTGAAGAAATAGTAGGGAATGCAGAAGAAAATAAGAGGAGGAAGAAAGTGGTAAATAATGGTGAAGGGATAGTGTGATTTGTAAGTCAGTCCTGTGGTAGCATCATTTATATTTATATGGAGCTAAATGGGATGTTAGGCATGTAGGGATACAAAGCAAAGGCCACGTTCAAGGGCTGGGTTTTAAAGTGCTGACTTAAGAATCCTTGTTGAGAATTGACTGAAAATAAATTTGCTGGGTGAAAATCTGAGTGGATAAAGCATAAGAAATCTGACCTGAACTCATAGCTGGCTTTGCTTTGAGTAGGAGGTTGCAATAGAGGTCCTTTTCCAACCTGCTTTAGTCTGTGCTGTGGTAAAAGGTTTCACTTAATCCATGCAGGTGTATAAGCAAGAATTAACATAGTAAACAGGATATTTCACTCACTTACCTGAACAAGATAATTGTTGGGCTTACTTGTCCAATGTTGTTAATAACCCTTCAAAAGTAGCATTGAAAGCATACAAAAGGTATAAATCTAGGTTAGAAGACTGAAAAAAGATGCTGGTAAAAACTGATCAAAACCAGATTAATTTTTCAGCAGAGTTATAACTATTTTTAAGTAGAACTATGCTTGTTTTATTGAAAAACTGTGTCACTGTTACAATATCCAAAAGAAAGTTAGAGGCAACTTGAGCATAACCCTGGTTATCTCTGAAAGTTTAAGGTCTTTAAGACTGGCATTTTAATCTATTTGAGTTGCATGATCAAACAACTGAAAGTTATGTTTACAAAAAAAAAAAAAAGATAGGTCTATGAGACATGGGGAAACAACTCTTGCACTTTTGGGTTAGGGAGAAAAAAATCATAGTAACAGCTTCCATCTTTCTACCTGGATGACTGAAGTGATTTGACTTTATGCAGTTTAATTTGGTTAAATTAGCCAAAATAATTTCTAGGTTTCTTCATTCATGGTGTAGATTCTATCATATTCCCTCTTGTAAAACTGTTCATATATTAGAATAAGTGCTGGGTAAAGGTGTTCTGAATTACAGTAAGATAGCTTTATTGGGCAAGTTCATGATCCAAGGTCTGTTGCCAACATGCAAACATGTCAGACTTTTACAGGCAGCATCTGCTTGAACTGTCTGGAGAAACAAAAAGAACAGAAAACATCTTACACTGGAACAAACCAGAGACCTGAGTTGATGAAAGTGTAATTTTCTTCTGTGTTTAGCCTTTCTACGTGTTACTTAAAATTGAGTGCTCGTGTCAACATGTATATAATCACCTCTTAGTGCTTCATAATGAATTACTGAGAGGAAATTCAAAAAGCAAGGAAGAATTCTCTTCCATATTACCTGTATCTTTATTGGTGTAAATATATTTTACCTCTCAGCTGATTTATTTTAAAGTTTTGATTAGATTTTGGGTTGTTTGTTGGGGGTTTTTTGTTGTTGGTTTTTGGTGGGAGTTGGTTGGTTGGTTGGGTTTAATTTGTTTCTTATATTGGACATTGCAGACAGAACCTATTAGGACTTTTCAAATATTCCACAGTTGCACATAGTTCCTACCCAACTCAAACATACACTAAACACTCTGTGAGAGCTCCCTCTGTGGAAAATCCAACTTTTTGCTCTGTTCAGTTGCAAGGATCTCAGTAGAGCTGTGTCAGTTCCGTACTGCGGAAAAGCAGGGAAGGCACGAATGTATAACTTTATTATCGTTAGGAGGCATACATTTTTAGTCTTTACGAATTAACATAATGCATTATTTCCCAGATTGAGGAAATAGACTGCTTACTTGTTGTGGTTTTGGTTTATGATTCAGATTCTCATTCAGTGTCTTAATATTTGCTATAGAAAAATACAACTAAAAGACATTTGTGTATCCTTGGCACTTACAACCATAAAGTCACAGAATCATTAAGGTGGGAAAAGATCTTTAAGATTGTCAAGTCCAACTGTAACCCAATTACCAGGAGCACTATATCATGAAGTGCCACACCTTGAACACCTCGAGGGATGGTGGCCACTCTCTCAGTAAGTTTTTCCTAATGTCCAATCTAAACCTCCTCTGGTACAACTTAAATCCATTTCTTCTCATCTTATTGCTGGTTACTTGATAGAAGTGACCAACACCAGTCTCACTAAAACCTTCTTTCAGGTAGTTGTAGAAAGTAATAAGATCTCTGCTCCTCTCCAGACTAAACAATCCCAGCTTTCTCAGTCACTCCCTGCATGACATGCCCTGCAAACCCCTCACCAGCCTCATTGCTCATTGCTCACCAGAACCTCAATGTCTTTCTATTCTGTGGCACCCAGAACTGAACACAAGCTCAAACTGTGGCCACACAAGGACCAAGTACAGCACAAAAAATGTAAAACTTGTGGATTGACATAACAGTCTGATAACTACAATAAAAATATTTTTTTCAGTCTATTTCTTCTTCATTTTTTTTGAAAGATGCCACCATTAACTAATATATTCCCTCTACAAGTATTTATTTCTGAACCCAACTGGTAGGGCTATCGTAATACCAGTTCTTACAATGCTATGAACTAGACTAAACTGAAAACAGTAAGCAAGGTTTGATGTAGCAAGTAGGGGAGGGGAATCCTTTTTTCCTGGTGGAAATGCAGAGTTTTAAGTGCTTACTTTTTTCAGGCATAATGATTGAATTCCATGTTCAGTACAAGCCTGGGCAGAGACAGGAGCACAGAAATTTGGGACCAGGTTCTAGCTCAGATTCCAAATTGTGTATTTCTTCTCTTGGCAGTCTTCCTCCACTTCTTAAAAGAAACTATGGCATCCCTCTAAGTCTTCCTCTGAAACCAACTTTTAGCTTTCCAAAAATCGATCTGCTCTGCTGGGCAATGTCTTCAAGGCAGGTGGCCTACTCAACTCTTTTAAACTGGATGATGTACAGTGGAAGTTTGAAGCATAGATGATTTGGGACTTGCCCTTAGACATTTATCTGTGGGATTTTTTACATTTATCTGTGGGATTTTTGACTGTCAGATGTTAGCAAATTTGTTTTTCCCATATAATTCTACAAATATGTAGTGTAGTCACAGTACTTTAATATTCCAGCTACAGAAGTGTAGTGTCTAGAAAACAGCATATATATTTCAATTGGGCACAAAATACTACTGTCCCATTTTTATTTCTTTGGCAACTGACTATCTCCTGCTTTGCAGATTCACAGAGCAATGGTTTTAATAAAAAAGTAAAATACTACATTGCAGTAAAGATGTGAACTGGTTATAAAGGAAAATCTCTATTATTATTTCCTCTATTTCATTACTCTTAATTTGCTAGTGCCTCTTCAGCTCTCTGAAACTTTTGTGAATAAATGAGAGGACAAAGTACAATTGCAATTCAGTTATGTTGAATAATTATTTTGAAGCTTGCCCACTGGAATGCAAAGCTGTATGTTTTCACCTCCATCCAAAAATATTTCTGAAATAAAATATTTGTTTCTATTTTACTGAAGCCAGAAGCTGAAACTGGAAACTGAAAAGTAAATGACAGAAATAAATGATGCCTTGTCGACTCCTGAAAAAGGCTAATGAAACCTTGCAGCTGCCAAATCTGACTGAAAGCAGTGGCCTGTGAACTGCAATGTTCAAGGGAAAAAGTCAAAGATAATCCAGATGTTCCCAAGCAGAACACTTTGCAATACTTTTCCATCCATTTTCTTTCTCTTTGTATGAACTAGAAAATAATTGCATAACTGAGATTTGTTGTAATACATTTTCTGAAGGTTATTATTTGGCCTTCAAAATAATTTGATGTGCTTAGCACGTTATTTCTGTCCATACTCATTACTTTAAAGGTGACTTTTAATTTATCAGATATATACGATTTTGAAACACAGGATTGTTCATGTGAAGGAGGTTTCTCAGAAGGTTTCTTTTGACAGCTTCTTTATATTCTTCTTGAAGTGCTCCTCTTTTGGCAATGCATAAAGTGAATCTTGAAAATCAAAAGGAGATTTGTGCATAATTCTGCAGCTGACTACCATTTATTTTTGCTCATTACTATGCTGGTTGATGAAATACTCTAAGCTGGAGACTTGTGAATAAATTTTAAGATTTAAGTGTGTTTTAAAGAGATAGTTGATATTCTGTTAATTTGTGGATTTGTATTTGTTTTGCAGTGGAGCTCATATCTTGTTAGTCTGTTAAATCACCTGCTTACTGGTGGCAAAATAAATCAATAGTCATGTAAAATCACAGGAAAAAGGGTGCAAATATGTGTTTATGTTTTAAAAGATATATAGCCATCTTCTGAGAAAGTGAAAACAGATACCCAGTTTGTATTTTACTAGATCAGGACCCTGTATTACAAAAAAAAAAAAAGTCTAAAAGTCTTAAAAAGTGGATTGATACCTTTGATCCTTTCAAGTAATTAGGAACATAAAGTCTCTTAGTTATTTGTCTAACTTTCAATTTAATATGGATTTATCATATGCTGTTAGATTCAGTACAGACTTGTGTAACTGTGTAACCTATGGAAAAGAAAGAGCATCCATTCCAGTAAAGAGGGCAGTATCAGGTAAGTCTGTGAAGATAATCAAATATTTCAGCAAGAAGAATATTTTTGTTTCAGCAGGCAAGCAATAAATGTCTTGTGTTCTGCTTCCTCTTAACTGAATCTGTTCTCTTGGTAGGATTTGATCTTGGTTTAAAACAGCAGATCTTTGTTAGAATTAAGACACTTACATGTTATTTGAATAGTTATATGCCTTTGATGTTTTAGAACATAAAAAATGAAAGTTGTATGTTAACAATTTTGAATTAGATATTACACAAGGAAAACAGTCATTTGAGAGGAAAGGGAGAGGGAATAGAAAAGGAGAAACTATTTAGAAGTGAAGTGGTGGCTAGGGAGTGGAAAATAGCTGAACTGGACAGAAGCATTCTTCTGCTTCCCTCAAATCTTTTCCTAGGATGTACTGTATCCTCTGTTCTCACATAATAACTGTAATTTTGCCGATGTCCCTTAATTGTATAGTTAGAGTACTATGATCTGGCAGTAGTCTCTTACCTTGCCTGAGAAAGGTTTGACGTAACTGTACTGAGCCCTAAGAAGCTAGAGATTATGAGAGGAGATACCACCTTTTCCTGCTGTCTCATATGCTGTCATTTGGTACATACAGTCTCAACGTATGGTTCATGCCTTGTGGGCTGCATAGGCATGGGAATGCCATGCTTACAGATCTGGTTAAGAAGACTTAAGGGAGACTGTTGCCCAGTATGGTTGAGACTTGCACAGTTCTGGGTATTTTGAGGAAAGGGTGTTCAATTGTCTTTGGAGCCCTCTAGATAACTCAGTGGGCAGACAATTGCTTTAGGCCTGGAGCTCTTTTGTTCATATTCCGTGCTTGTTGACATTGCTTGTTCCTGATCTTCTGGGCTCTTAAGGCAATGTGCTGCGGAGGTTTCCAACTATGGTGGCTTCATGCAGCAGAATTCAGATTGATGATAGCTTTCCACTGACCTAAAATGTGATTTCAAAGGCATGCCTCCATGTACACAGAATTTTGTGCTGGTTTTCTGCTTCTGCAGTCACCTAAACTCCACAGTTTCTGTCTTAATCTTACAAAGCTGAACATAGTACCCTGCTGAGTGGACTTCAGTAAAATTTCTTGAAATCAGTCAAACTTGAGTAGTCTTTAGTAGGAGTCATACAAATGGGAGAGCATTCAGGATCTGAATTTTTCACTCTGATCAGTAGAAATCTCTTACTGATTTGCATGAGCCACAAAACAATTGCACTAGAAAACCCTCTGAGCCCTGTCAAGAATTGTTTGGGATTTTTTGGAATACTACCCAAGGCAGGGTGGTGGATTGTGGCAGGATTTTAAACTTGTATGAGAATGAATTAGGGTCAGTTTGAAAAACTAGACAGGAGAGAGATTAGATCCTGTTCTTCCCCTAAATGGACCTGTGTTGAAGCCATTAGGAGAAGACACCTACAAGACCACCTAAACAGGAACCTTCGTGATCCCTCAGCTTTGTACTGAATGTGCATATGGAATGGAATACCTTGCTTGCCAGTTTAGGGTCGTCACCTGTCCTTTCCACTTTTCCCTGCAGTCATGGCCTTGTACAGTGCACCCCAAAGCAGTACAAGATTTTGCAGCGACCTTGGCCTGCACACCAATCCTTGTTACTACCTGGAGATACTGAGGGGTATCACTACTAGAAGTAGACACTGTGAAAACATGTCGCTAGTTTCAGAAAGTGCAGTTATTTAGAGGAGACTGAGGTGAAAAGTAAAATCACCAAACAGAATTCATTCTATTCTAACTCAGACTAGGACAATGTATTTTAATAGAAACCATTTGTTTTATATAACCTTTTGTAGAGAAATCTCGTTATTATGCATGGCTGACTTAGTGATTTTTTTTCTATGGCTGTTTCATTTAGGTTTTTTTTGAATGGTTTAATTTCATGTAATAACTGTCTATAAATAAACCAGACAACTGTCAACAGCTCTGTTGTCTCTTAAATCTCCTGGAAAAATAATTCACAACTTGCAACTATGATGCTGTGATTGCCGGAGCCTGTTCATGGTGACAGGTGTTGGATGTTCCTCCACTAATGTCTCATTAGAAACAATGTGGTAGGCTGATGATACAGTTTGTTCCTTGGAGGTCCTGTCTTGATTTCTGATTGTAAAATGTATGGCTTTGTTTACTGAAATAGTTTAAAAAGTAGTCGAAGCATTTTCAAGTTTTATAAATTTGTCAAAAGACTTATTTTAAGATGAAAGTACTTGTTTTCTTCTTGTCAACAAATATTTATTATCTGCAATCTGTAATTAGGCTCACAGCTTAATGTAAAGGCCGAGTGGTGCTCGCTGAGCTGCATCATTGGTCTTATTGTGGTTAAATGACTGATTTTGTTTTACCAGCTGTGACTTTGGGGGCAGGCGAAATGACAGGGAACACATAAAGCTCAATAGATTAAAATATTTGGAGCACATAACTGTGTTTGTATCATTCAGAATTCAGCAGCAGTTCTTGCTTGATAAGGTTGCTAATGTCTTGCATGTTCTAAGGAGCACTGTGCACCTGTATGGGGTGCCTTTTACAGGCTCAATCTACAGTCCTCATTGAAGCAAAACTCCCAGTGAAAAACAGTATTAGTATGACCGTGATGGGGCACTGAATACAAGGGTAGAAAAACTCCTCACAATAGCAATGTGTATGCCTAAGGAAATAGAGCATGTAGTTCTGTGACTAATTATGAATTATAGAACAAACTAAAGAAAAAAGACAGAAAGTTAGGAAGTTAATGGTTGGTTACTCTTACTGCATCCAAAGAGCACATTTTCAAAAGACAAGCCTAATTATATCCACTTTTTGCAATAATATATCTACTTGCAATTTTCATCACTTAGAGTAGAAAATAAGACTATATTGTCCTTCAGCTTCCTATATATGTCATGCTGTGGAATGTGGCCCCGATATAAAGAAGGTGATTCATGATACAATCTAAAGTATCAGTGCTTCTGTTGTATAAGTCTTACTGTGATTTTTTTCTCCCCTGTACAGTAACCCTTTGCATTGAGCCCTCAAATGCAACAAAAGACAAACCATTAAGCTTTCATAAAACACAAACTTAATGTTAAAACTGTTAAATATACTCCAGTGCTTATCACATCTTAAGTTGTAGAAGAAACCTGTGGAAGAGAACATAGTGTAATATAGTATGTTATTCATGAACACTTCCTGCTATAGGTTGCTCCACTTAAATTTGAGCCATTTAAAATTTGGTCCACTTAATATGACCTATAGACCTTACTGTGTATGTTTACGTAATTTAATTGTAAGAGTAACAATCAGAAAGGAAAGTGATTTTTGTGCCAACTAACATCGAATCCGTTAGGGTTTAAAAGATTATTTTTATGGAAGGCCGTCTTACTATGTAATGTAAAAATACTGTCTGCTAAATGTAATTTTAAAAATAACATTTGTTTTTAACAGTTTAAGAGTTTACAGTGTCATCCAAACTGAATATAGATTGAAATCTGGACTGAAAATTCTACAGATTGTTGGTAGTTTGGTAGTTCTTATGATGAAGATATGCATGCTTAAAAGAGTTTTGTTCAGAGTCAGTGATCTGGGGTAAAGGTCTAAAGTGGTGTGATGGTAGGTTAATATTCCAGTTTCAGTTGATCCTTCCTGAGTCAGGCTGAATTGAAAGGGAAGTGTTGGGAAGCACACTGTGAGCTGTACTGACTACCAGCTTCAAAGGTATTGACATAAAAGGAGAAGGACATGAAAAGAGGAGAACTGTCAGTGAATAAGCAGCAGCAAGGAAAACTCAGCAGGCATCTGCAGGGGACATATTTTGAGCATTTGGGCATATTTTCATGAGTGCAATTTAAGCATCGCTTTCTCGATGATGATTTTCTCCTTTGTGGAACTAGTAGCGTCTTTGTTAACTATCTGTGAGATAATTTCAGTGAGCATTAAAATTTTAAACTGCCAAACTTTGTATTTTTTCAGAAATCCTCCTCCTACTTTGCTACATCCTGAAAAATGGTGCAGAGGATTCAACCATTTCATTTCACAGTGAGTTTTACTTTCTTATAAAAACCATTTTATTCAGTGAGGCCTGTTTTGGGTTTTGCAGGTTTTTGCCTTTGCTTTTTGAAAGCACTTTTTGATCTTCTCATGTAATTTGCTTCACATCTTCTCTAAACTCTTCAGTTGATTTGTTTCTTGACTCTTATGAGCCTGGGGCAGGTTTATAAATACACCTGATTTCCTCGATGGTTTTTCAGTGACATATTGTGTCAAGGAGAAAACAGGTTTAGTGTAAATGACTGCTGGTCAATTTAAAATAAGAATTTAAAAGACAAGAAAGAAAACAGTTGCCTTTTTCAACTTTACTAATATTCAGTAACTTAAATACCCAATATATGTAATTGAGCACCACTTACACCAAGAGTGTTGTAACCCATTGTAGCCAACATTACCTAGATGGTACCAACTTTTTGAATGTGGCTGTCACTGAACTAAAATGTGCTCTTGCTTTACTTTTTTTCTTTTTACAGTGACACTAAGAAATCACAGGTTAGTAGTTGCTAGCATTATACTAAAAAATCTTACATCAGCTGTAATGGGCGATTTTTAAAGTTCTTCAGGATTTCATTGTGACATACTACAGCCTAAACTGTGTTATATGGGGGATAATATTATCAAATCAAAGTTTACACTGATCAAATAACCAAATACCTAGAACACTGCTTCCCCGTACTAGCTTTTCAAGATAGGTTTGAAGGTATGCACATCTACATTTTAAATCTCTTCCGTTCCTTAATGTATGTAGTTACTTCTGGAGGTGTACAATAACCCTTTGTACTACCTTTTTCAGTCACTTGTGTCGTAGTGTCTTCCCATTTTATGAGAAGTTAAAAGTAGAAAGACTAATGCAAATTTTATTAATAATCCATGAAAAATTTTATTTACTATGCTGATCCGTAATCAGGCAGGAAGGTGAGGTAGTCTGTAATGGCTAGCCTGGAGAGAAAGGGCATTACTGTCATTACTGCAATGTAACTCAGAATCACTCTCAGTGTAGGTAGAAGAGGGTGCATTCCTGTAGAGCAGGTTGACTCCGGTTCTATTTCTCCATAAGGCGTTTCCTTGTTTACACAGCAGTGTATATTGTGATCTATGGTGGAATCAATGTTTAATTACAAAAGTTAATGGATGGTGAATGAATTCCGTTCTTTTATAGAGAAACGTTGTTTTTACTGTATTATCACAGAGTCACAGAACTGTCAGGGTTGGAAGGGAACTCAAAGATGATCCGGTTCCAACCCCCTGCCATGGGCAGGGGCACCTCACACTGGATCAGGTTGCTTAGAGCCCCATCCAGCCTGGCCTTAAAAACTTCCAGGGATGGGGCTTCTATCACCTCCCTGGGCAACCTGTTTCAGTGTCTTACCACCCTCATGGCGAAGACCTTCTTCCTAATATCCAAACTGAATCTACCCACTTCCAGTTTTGTTCATTCTGTCTAGTTCTACCACTACCCAACATACCAAAAAGTCCTTCACCAGCTTTCTTGTAGGTCCCCTTAAGATACTGGAAAGCTGTAGTCTCTATTCTGGGGGACTTTACCACTGGTGAGTTATATTCCACTTGTGCTTTAGAGAGTTGGTGCACCTGATAAGTAAGACTGCATTCCTTTCTCAGAAATATTGTTATATAGGTGTTTTTTCTTGATATCTTTGTTTTTAGAAGTCCCTGCTGCTGCACTATGAGAACAGCACAAAAACTACATTTAACATTTCTTAACATTTTATCTGTCCTTTAGTTGAACATGAGCTTCATAAAAGAGGTCAGATGTTAGTACTTTATGTACTTTTGCTTTTAATCTTGTCCCTTGGGTTTTTGATATCTTCAAGTTTTTATTTTTTAATCACATCAATTTTAATTACTTTTGCTTAATTACTCCCTCTCACCAGCCACATCTGCACATTCTCATCTTGTTTTTCATATTTGCAGTAATGCACACAATGGAGTAAGGAAGTATGCTCATATTCAGTCTTAACATAAAGAAATGCAATTGTTGTAATAATTGAAGCTACCCTGAACAGAACACTGAAATGGAATTCTCTGTGACATTGCATAGGCAATGTGTCAGTAAAGTTGTTATGATGCAGAGATTACAAGATATTTTTATGGAGGCTTGGATTTACATTAGTGAATTTTCTAGGAAAAAAGAAAAGGAAATGTTAGATCATAAAATTGCAAACCTTTTAGCCTTTACGGATAATGGGCTTATTTATATGTGCTAGATACACATTTGTTGATGCCCACCTTGTGACAGCTTAGTTATGATAAATTAAAAGCAGTGATTGTATAAATTCCATACTGTCTTTTATCCATATGTTAGGACCTTGCCTGATGTTTCTGCCACTCTTGTGATGAGTGGTTAGCTTTTGAATAATTTCATTAGCTGCCTCCTTCCTGATAGCTGGCATCATTTGCATAACAAACTTATCTGGTTCGGGTTGTGGGCCAGACTTGTGTACTGACAAAAACTGAGAGACCAGCTTTGCCTAAGCATACTTTTGACTTCAGTTATGTTTACACAGTAATTTTATGTATGCCAAGATTGTCAAACCTGCTCATTGTAGCTTTTTTTCACCCCAAATTCTCATCCCTTGAAATGACACTGTCTCAAGGCATTTTTATTAAAAGTGTTCTCTTGCTTATTCTAGTGATTTGCAACATGTCTGAGCTGGAAGTTTCAATGTACTTTTGTAGGTAACTGTTGAAATTGTTAAAATAGTAATCACATATTTTTCAGAAATGTATTTTTAGCTATGATCTGTTGCCCTGGGTGATGTGGTTTTGCAGCAGCATTTTAGAGTCAGATGTGTTATTTAAAAGATCTGAATGGAGAAAGGGTCAAAGTTCTTATCTTGGTGAATTTATGTTTCTGTTCCCACCATTATTGACCTTGACTTGAGATGAAGACTGGAATATGTTGTCCTCAAAAGAATTTTTACAATGATCTTAGATAATCTGAGTTAGATACTTTGTTATAAAAAACACAGACATGGCACAATTTCAGCCAAGTCACCTCTGGCATCAGGCTGATTTTGTATTTGGTATCTGCTGAGATACATGCAGCACATATATACTTCTAAAACATCAGTAAAATTCTCTGTAGACCTATGTCTGTACTACTGTGCGTATGAAGAACTTGGCTGCTCTGCTCATAATATGATAGAGAATTAATTAAGTTTATTTTATCTACATGGTAATAGGGTTTACTGTTCCTATAAGGCCATGTAAATAACCACATAAGCTGAACAGCTCTTAAAAATAGAAATAGGTAAAGTATATTGTGTTGAAATAAAATACCTGTTTTGAAGAGTTTACTCAATTCACTGCCCATGAAATTTTACAGAGTTGGGGGGGGGGTTGATAACTATAGGATAAGATGACATTGCTCTCTTGAAATAAAAGTTTGTGTCTACCACCATTTTAGACATTCCATGCTTCAGAATTTGTTCATAAAATAGTACAGGCAGTATGTTAAAATGAATTAAACTCTCTTATTCACTAAAATTATCTCAGATGTCACAAATACTTTTCTTGACAGTTTAAACCTTGACTGATATCTAGGGGTCGAAAGAAGAGTTAGTATGTTCTTGGAGCAGAAGGATACAATAACCTTTATGTACATTACATCACAAAATGGTAATTTTAATTAAAATGAGCAGTGGTATCTCCAGGGACAGACATTCTCCTTTTAAATTTATTTAACCAATGATTAGCTGTCATGGTTCTTTGAATTAATTAGTCATTTTTGAGCTGGAGGGAATTAAAGAATTAAAGAAACTAAGGAAGTACTAAAGTCAAAATGAGAAGTTACAAGATATAAGCTCACATTTAACATCAGAATATAACTTTTATTTCAGCTATGAGATTGCAAATAAAATACAAATAGTTTAGTCTTGATAAACTCTACTTTTTAAACTCAATTTAAACAGTTCACAAACTGAATTTCATATTGTTGAATCTACATTCAGAGTTGTTCGGTTAATAGATCATCTAGATTGTAAGGCTTTTAAGTGCTTCATTTAGGTTGAACTTTCTGAATGCAGACCAATTTTTTTCACAATCTAAGCAATTGTTTAGTGAAATTCTGTTCATATTACACAAAGAATATTTTACTGTTTCTGTCACTGAGAACATGATACATGTCTAACATAACTCATTAATTTCCTGGTGTCTAAGAAGAAAAAAGTTTGCCAATGTCAGAAAGATACAGATTGCGATGAGTAAGGTTACCACCAAATCTATACATTTTCACATTTTATTAATTTATGTAGGCTCTGAGTCAGTCTGCAGATGAACCTGAAATACTAAATTGTGGTAATATTTGGTAAAAGTAAAGGCTGACCATGGTAGAAGACTAAGGACAGTAGTGCACGAGTGATGGGCAGGAACACTAAGATGCAGGGTGGGAAGGAAGATGACAGGAGTCGAGTGAAATGTCTGTTCTGATTTTGTAGTAGTTTGTTTTTAGGTGTGGATTTATTCCAGTTAAATTATTCTAGTTGTCAAAGAAAGGATGTGTTATAGACAATCCAGATTTGTTTGGAATGTATTTTTGATGGTGTGAATGGCAGAAGTACAGGAATAGGAAAACAGTTAAAATTGGTGTTGCAAAAAAATACAAAACTCGTAATAATCCACCATTTCTGCCTGACAATAGTATGCTTTAATTGGACTGGTGAAGAAACAGTAGAACTTTATTTAAGTAATTTTTAAGCGTTCAATTTCTTCTTTTACAACTGAAGAAACTGACACAAAGGGCATCATGCTCAAAGTCACTCAATAATCAACAGCAGAGCTAGGAATGAAGCATTGCAGCATATTTTTAGATTAAGGGAAGCTCCAGGAAACACAGATGTGCCTGCTGTCCTCTTGTGAGCCATGGAGTACAGGTCAGTCTGGCACACACTCATAGGAAGAGTGCTGTTACTGCTTGTAGACTCCCAACTGGTAGAACTAACCTGATCTCATCTGCCCAGGTGTCTGTGAATTAGTTCAAATGAAGACATCACAGTGTTGCTGCATTTGGGATTTCACAGCAGAGAGCATCAGGCAGACGGCTTAATGGTATATAAGTAAGAAACTTTTGCCAGCTGTTCTGGGATTGTGATATGGTGGATCTACAGTTGGCTTTATGGGTGTCCTTATTTACTGGAAGATAGAAAAGAACACACTAAACACCAAAGGAGAGAAAAATGTCCCCATCCTTAGCTGCCTTTCCAGCTATGACGTAAGATGTAAAAGAAGTGATCCATCAGACTGTGCTTTCCTTTTCCTTATGTCCTGCCTTCTCTATGCTCTATGCTGTCTCTGGTAAAATTATAAAGGTGAAGCCTGCCTCATTCTAAGAGCTGCAAAAGGTGCTGCTCCACAGTTGCCATTGTTTGTTCTCTAAACTGTGTATAAGCCAGAATAAATTGTTGTGTCTACTCAACATAAGGGAGGCTGGGAAACATGTAAGTTTGAATGCTATTTTACTGCACCTAATTTTACAATGTCAGTGTCAGTGAACCTTTGTTAGCTTTCAAGTGTGTGCTCTAACTTCCACTATGGTGCTTGATGTTAAAAATTAAGGAACGTTATTCAGAACAGGTGCTGGTGGCATTTCAGTGTTAGAGTATTTCTCTCATTTTTAGGGAAGATCAGTAATTTACAGCATTTGCTACCAAAAGGCAGATCAATAAAGATATAAATGTGTTCTGACTATCAGAATTTATATTATGCACATGATGATGGAGTACTTGTCATAAATTCAGTTTTTCATCCTGATATCTGATTGTAGCAGCAGAAACAGTAAAATCCTTGTTATTTATCACAGGAAGCTGGTTCAAAAGAGGCAACCTATTTAACCTATATACATACCCTAGTGTTCAGCATTTGCTTTTTCCAAAGGGGCAACTATATATAGTTCTGAAGATAAGGTTATTTGTATCCTGAATGTCTTCTTGAATTAGGACTGAATATATAAATGCTCTTGGCAAAGCTGTCACAGTTTTTTAGTTCATTTTTGCAAACGAAGGATTTGCAGTAGTGGGGGATGGGTAGGCCTGGGAATGGAAAGCATGGAGGCTTCAGGGAAGCAGGCACATTCCTGCATCATCATTACAGTGTAATTCATGAAATGTCTTTTCTTCCCTACCTCTCTTCTGCATGCAGCTAACCAATTTCTGCCTCAGATACATGTGGTACAGAAGTAGGAGGAATGGTCACAGTGATGTATAGGAACAGAGCATTTTAACCAGTTAAAAACAACTTCAAAAGATTTTTATTTTTCCTTTTATTGACTAGAAAGTTTCTGACCTCATGTACCTGGCCTAGGTGATCTTTGTTAGTGTCTGTCTTTCCATTTCTCTCCCAGTTGGGGTCATACTCTAGATTTCATTCATCTTCCACTGTGAAACAACCTTCTGGTGGAAGTAGCTAGGAAAATAAACAGAAGGAAAAAAAAAAGTCTGAGAACCTAGAGATCTCCTTCTTACTACTTAGGGAGAGGATCAAGAGAATATGACCCTGCTCTTTCTCCTCTTCTTCCAGGAAATCTCTGTTCTCATCCCTAGCTGAGCCATCTCTGCCTTTGGGGGCAACCTGGTAGCTGTTCTTCTGGAATTGGAAGGGAATGATCTCAGCACTTCAGCATGACCTGAAGTCTTGTTTAAGACCCTGGATAGCTCTTCTATCCCAATAGGAGAGTCCAGGAATGATTCCTTGCTGCTAGGCAAGCAGTGAAGTATTTGTGGTGTTAGAGCACCCTGATGGACCATGGAGTAGCAGAGAGATAGGGACCAGAGGAGTTTCAGTTAGGACTTTATCTAACCGTTTGTTGAATAGATCAAAGATTATTACATATATGCATATATATAAAAAATAGATTATTATATCTCTCTCAGCCAAAAGGCTGTGGTGTGTGTTCCCTAGCTCTAATACAGAACCTGATATACAGTCATAATTTCTTCTAAGTAATAACCTATGCATCTTCTGTGCAAGTAAACGATAAACAGTGACTAGATGTCTGGTCCAGTGTTTGATTTCTAAGCTTTAGCATTTCACTGCCATCAGAAAATGGAGCACTCACAGGATGTAATAATTGAAGAAAACAAAATACTGAAGATAAACATAATGTAACTAAGCTATAAGGGTTGGAGCTGCTTGGTTTCTTTATTTTTAAGGAAAATACTTGTGGCCAAATAGGTCATAATAGATCTGATGAAAGATAATTTTTTTTGAAAAAATAGCTGCTGCTGCTCTGCTTAGGTTTGACTGCAACAGTGAATGGCATTAGTAATTGTTTTCTATTTCTGAACACACAGGAGACTGAGAGCAGCCCCCATTGCAGTTCTTATGAGATCTATTTCTTTCCATTTACTGATTAGTAAATATTAGCTCATGAGTGCTGATAAATCTCTCTCCTTTTCAGTCATCTGATTCACTACTTGGAAAATGGCAGATTACATTGTTGAGACACAGCAATTCCAACAATGTTATCATCCAAGTGCAAGCAGACAGTGAATTTTTAGAGGCCGTCTGAGACAGGTCTGTGTGTATGGGAGTCTGCTCTTATCCCCTGCTAATAAATGCTTCATCTTTGCCTGTAATTGTGGCAGAATGGAAATGGTGCTTACGAGCCTGGCTGTGAGATTGAGGCAAATCACTGCAACCTATGTTTAATGTAGTGACACTAATGAATTCTGAGAATTAATTTTCAGCTAAGAAAGCATGATGGAAGATGGAAGATAGAATTTCAAATTAGGTAATGGGTTGACTTTCATCAAGGCAAACGTGTATAATGTTTATTTCCTTTTCAATCTCTTCTCATTCGGCCTTCCTATTATTTTAGATCAAAACAGTAGCAGACCAAATATGATCATACTTTTTCCATACCTTACAGGAAAACTATTGTGAAGGCTTAAGGCTGGGCCAACCACTGAATGAGTAATGGATGCTGTCTGTTAACCTCATTCCCTTTCCAAAGGGGAAGAGGAAAGAAATACGAGAGGGAGACTAAAACTACTTTAATGAAAATAATAGCAATAAACCAAAATTTATGCAAATATATACAAATCTGATATCAAACCTCACCGACCACCCTGGTGGCAGTTACATTGCCATCACCACTGGTGTTGTGGCAGAAATCCTCGGCTGGACTCAGTGGCAGATGAGAACCAGGTTCAGGAGCTAGACTCTGGAACTGGATTAAGGAAGGCAGAATGAAGAGTCCTCCTTGAACAGTGGCCACTGAAGAAGAGAGCTTAAACCTTGTGATCCCTCATCTTTATACTGTATATGACATGCATGGAATGGAACACCTTATTGGTTAGTTTAGGGTCCCCTGAACTATGGAGACCATCTCCATAGGTGTGGCCCTCTACTCTGCACCCCAAAGCAGCACACAGGATTTAGCAGTGGCCCTGGTCTGCACACCAGATCTTGGTACTAACTAGAGACATTGAGCGTTATCACTACTAGAAGCACACACTGTCTGCCAAAACATGCTGTTAATTTCAGAAAGTGAAGTCACTTGGAGGAGACTGAGCTGAAAAGTAAAATTAGCAAACAGAATTCATTCTATTCTCATTCAAACCAAGACACCCATCTTGCAGCCAATTTGCTCAGTGCAAGACAATCTCACCATTAAAATAATGTTGTTTTGTTTTGGTTTTTTTAAATTATTTCCAAATTTGCTTCATTTGTATGTGCAGCATATTTGTTGTTTTAGAAGTATTTCTGGCATGGTTGATACTTAGCCCAAGCTAACTGTCCCAACAGACCTTAAACAAATGCTCAGATAAGCACTTGAAGATAGGTTAGTTTTCTCCTTTCTTCAGAAGAAAATCCTTCACTGATATGAATATTGCTTTTTACTTGCACAACACACACACTGATTTTTGTTGGCTGAATTGAACACGAATATTTTCTGATAAGTGGCATTATAAAAGCTGTTTTCTTACTGCATTCTTCCTCTTTCAAATGTTAATATTGCTGCATTTTTGTGTATTGCTGATTTCTTTTTTTCTTGTCTTTACATGGAATACATCTCCTGACTAAATGCTGGAAGTTTGGACTCGGGCACCCATATGACTAACCTTTTCACACGTTATAGTCCTATTTCAGGGTGACAATATTTGCCTTCATGCATGCTTTGGCATGGTACAAATTTATATTCTATATTAAGTATTTATTTTCTGAAGTTTAGTGTCAGTACTGCTTCCAGTGTAGGAGATGATGCCTACTGAACACTTGCGGTGATACTGGCAGTCTAATGCATCATTTTTCACTAGCACATAGGTGGTGGCCCAAGATCTGTTGTTTTACAGGTAATGTTGACAGAACAGCAGTAGCATGCATTCAGTGTAGCAACACAGTTGAAATTGTATATAGATTTAGATCACGTAAATATACCTCAGTATATGAATAGGTTTTGCCTTCATAGAGGGGAAGTAGGACAAAGACATATGTGCCAAGAGGAGAAACGTAAGGACTATCTTTTCAGTGTCTCATGACAGCTCTTCATCCTGCACTCTGTCGCAGCAGGCCTGGTGATATGCTAAATTGGCACTGAAAATCTGGGTATGCACTGAGCCTACATTATCTGCTGTGACTAAGCTGCAGTCTGGTTACTGGCACTTGAAACCTAATAAGGAGTAATTTCCAGAAGTGACTGTGTCAACACTTCTGCTGTTTCAGTGCAAAAGGAGAATGTATATGTCATAAACACTTCATTCCCTATGGACTGTCTGTTCTTTCTGCTGCTGTGTTCTTAATGTGCTAGGAACTTACCATTTAACTTGATGAATTAAACCAAATTCAGTGGAGATCTCTGTTCTCCTGTAAGACTCTCTTTGCCTTCAGTCTCTTGTTGTTTGGCTTCCTTAATGAATACAATATCCTAGACATTTGGAGGTTTCACTCAGGGGCCATCTCTATGGAAAAATGTCTCTTGCATCTTCTGGAGTTTGTTCGCAGAGGAGGTGATTTGTTCTGGAACTCAGAATAGAATTCATGTTAATAACAGTGTATCACCAGCTAAAAGATTTGTATGTTCCTCAAGCATTTAGTAAACACAAGATATTCTGTCAGGAACTGTCATTTCTTGAAGAGAATCCATTTAAACCCATTATCTGGAAAGCAACTGCCATCGCTTTAGGGCCTGTGGTGATAGGACAAGGAGTAATGGTTTTAAACTAGAAGAAGGTAGATTCAGACTAGTTATAGGGAAGAAATTTTTATGCTGGAACAGGTTGCTCAGAGGGGTGATCGATGCCCCATCCCTAGAAACATTACAGGTCAGCTGAACAGGGCTCTGAGCAACCTGCTCTAGTTGAAGATGTCCCTGCTCACCGCAAGGTGGTTGGACTAGATGACCTTCAAAGGTCCCTTCCAACCCGAACTAGTCTATGATTCTGTGACATGGAGTCACCCAGATTCAGTAATATTACTGAAAAATCTTTATGTAATCAAATTTATCAAGAAAACGTATATATTAACAATATAGCATAGATACTATAAATCTGCAATTATAGTTAGAATGGTAAATACCATGAGTGCTTTTCAGACTGAACTCTCCACTTTAGATACTTGCCAGTATGTGACTTTGTATACTGCATAGCTTTTTTGTCGGTTTGGGTCTTACAACTCTGCCTTTCTGATTAATGTTACCTTTCTTTTCAAAAGCTTTTGTCCCTTCTCTCAGGAAACATATAAATTTAACTGGGATTGGCATGGACAATATTGTCTGTGTGGGTGTATTGACTTTTAAAAGCCATGGATCACAAAAGGGAAAGTGTTGGGAGGGAGGCTTGTCAGAACCTGTTGAAGGCTAATGATGGATCTCTTCATGGCAGGGAAGGACTAGTATTTATAGCAGTGCACTCAGAGGGATGGAGATAAGGCATGTTCTGTTACTTTAGTCTTTCTATTAGGAGGCTGCAAGAAGAGGTTGGGAAAATGGTTTTCAAGAGCCTAAAGTATTAAAGTTATATTGAAAGGTGTTTCGAGATCATTTTGAGACCAGACTTTAGACCTCAGTAAAGTTTTTGAGGTGAGGCTAAACTTTAATCACTTTCTAATGTGTTTGGTAGTATTTGAAATTAATAGATGTAATTTGAAATTTTCAAATTGTTACTGATACTGGTAAAATGTAAGTTAATCTAAAAATTACAAAATTTTGTTTAACTTTTGGCTAAAAAGATAATTTTTATTTGTGATACTCTGTTCTGCTTAGTACTTTAGGTATATCCCTTAATAAAAGCAAATACGAAATGTTACTGTAAAGTATATAATACAAATGCATCTCATCAAATAAACTTCCCTTGGGCTGTAATTTGCTGAAATGGTATGTGCTAGAAGGGAGAGAGATACTGAACTCTGCAGCATTTCTTTCTCACTTTCTCAAATAATGTCAATATTATTATTTGAACAAGATAAGCAGAATAAAGATTTGGAAGGTACTTCAAAGCAATGTAATGCTCTTAGATTATTCTTATTTGGATATAAAGCCACTTTAATGGTGGCTTCTTCAATTTTGAATCTTGATTGTATAAATTAACATGATGCTCTATTTTATGCTGATTTAGCAGGACCTATCTCTTTACTCACTAGATCACCTGTTCTTATCACAGACAGAGCCTTGGTATCATGGCTAGCATTTAATTCTGACTCATTAATTTCTTGTCCAGTCTGAATTGTGTAGGTTTGCAAAAATTTCTATGATTCTTACTCTAATGCTTACCAATGCACTATAGAACATCTACCTGAAACATTCATTTTAAAAACAAAACAAAGTTCTATATCAAAATTTTTCACTAATGTTGCAACACAGCTTTCGCTTGCAGTTTTTAATTGACTCTCCTATAGTTCTTATTCAAACTCTCATTGAAGAAGAGGTGGAAGATTCAAGTAGATGAAGGATTGTCTGTACACTTTAATTTATGTTTAATGTATATTAATGTAGAGCATTTACAAGTTACAATGTCATTTTTTCATAATAAGCTAGTTACAGTTAAAAAGAAAAATTAAATAAGCTCAAAATTGTAGCCTTTATACTAGCATACTTGTAGGGTGAATTCACATAGGTAAATATTTTATGCCAAATTTATTCCAATGTAGAGGAGGAGGGGTTTTGTATGCAGAAAAATTGAAATTTGTGGATAAAGATACTACTGTACAATACCAGCCACACAGTAAGCTGACACAAATCATGCTCTAATGAAATAACATCGTTGCCTGAGACCACTATTTCTCTGTCACAGGTGCCTTATCAAGGATTTTGAAAAGCGTCCTTCAGTCACCCATCTTTTGGAGCATCCATTTATTAAACAAGTACATGGTAAAGATATGTCTCTGCAGAAACAGCTGGCTGAGCTCATCCAAGAACAACAGCAGCTAGGTTCCATTGCCAAAACAAGGTACTGTACAACATGCATGTTTCCTTCCCCACTAATCCTGGAAGCACAAGCTGAAACTTTGAATGACCAGACATTTACTGTTTCAAATGATCATATTAATGCATCGACTGGCAGTATTATTAGCAGTTAAGTGCTGCATGAATTGTGAATGCAAGAGACACGCTTTCTCATTGATACTTTTTAAAGCCAATTTGACCAGCCACAATATAACCTTCTCCTTCACCTTCTTTCTCCCATTGAGCTCTGTATTCATTGTGGCTTGGTCACAGAGATGCTAATAATTCCAGAATACTCTGAATTATGGAAATACATATTAGCATTGTGAAAATTTATATCAGATTCTGTCAGCGAATCTTTAAGAATGCAACTATGGACAATGAAATGACTACTAGGAAAGGTTAAGCACAAAACACTTCAAAGTTTGCTGTTTGATTAGATGCTGTTACTTAAAGTAATTGTTTTGTCTGTAGTTTCATAGTAAATGCTATTTTTTTCATTCAGCCTAGTAATTAATTCTAAAATATACTTTAAAAGCAATGAATATGTATCAGAAGCAGTGGAATTTTTTTCCATTGGAGGCCGATTGTAAATATGTCTCAGTTTAGTCGTTGTCCAGAGGGTGGCAGAATTTCCCTGCTTCGAAAGAGAATTAAATGCAAATGAAAACACCTTCCCAAGCTCAGCACTCATTCTGTGTTATGAAATTTGTCTAGAGTAAGATAAGCTCTGGCCTATTACTATAAAAAAAACCCTACTAATGCCAATGAAGAAAATTAAATGTCATGATTCATAAGTCATAAATGTATATACTTATATGCTTAAACACTAAAATCTCATACAAAAACACAGGAGTTAAAATAAGCAAATAGCTTTAAGTACAGTTTCAAGGTGAATTTGAATTCTGTAGGCTTTTGGGGTTTGGGTTTTTTTTTGTTGATTTGGCTTTTGGTGGTTTCCTTTTATTGTTGGGGGTTTTAGTTTGGTTTGTTTTGTTACGGAACTGCTTACTGTGGGTGAGGAGATATGCCAGTGCTACAGTAGAGGTTTCTGCTTTATCTAGCCTCCTAAACAGACCTTGCTTATGTAACACCTCACAGATCAGATTGGCTACCTCTGTGGGTTGACTGACCAGAAAGGTGTGAGTTTTTCCAACTGTTGTCCAAATAGAAGACAGAGTGAAACAACCCTTGTGCAAAGAGGAGCTCTGAAAGGAATTCCTCCTGATATTCCAATACATTTTTCTAGGATCTGTCTTCATAATGTGGAGTGAGAAGGAATAAAGACCAAGATGGCATTCTTGCCTCAAGCCTTTCCATACATCAACTGTCTGCTGTGACAGACAAGCTTCTGCACCTTATGCTTATGCATGACTGGAATGTAGGAAGCATTGTAGTCTGGTCAGTACTCAGTTAAGGGACTTACAACTTCTTGTCCATCTTGTCACTGCCTAAGTATTTTGCTTGCTAAGGGTGATTATTTGCCTTCTTGTGTGCAGTAGCACCTGCAGATTGCAGTGGTGGAGTGGACTCTGTTATAGTAGGTTTAGACCTAATCTAATTCTCCCTACCAGTCTAAATTCTATTATTGTCCCTGATGCCCCCAGATTTACTTGGACAACTAGTCCCAGGTTCCCTGAGCCAGGCTGTTGCCTGACTCATGTTTCCCATCAGTTTCCATTCGTTGTTCATACCATTCGTCCTTAAAACTTTGTTCTCTTGTTGGAGTCAGCTTCTTGTGTTGTCTTCCTCTACCACTCCAATAGCTTCTGTTTCTAATCCTCACCTTCTTCAGCAAGTGCATGCTCAGTGAGGACAAAACTGCGCATATAGTCACTTTGCCATGAGACAGCTTAGCAGAGAGCTTTATACTCTATGATTTCCTTTAGGTTAGAAAATAATGAAAAGAAAAAAAAATATGCTAGCAAAAGTTGACTTTTGAAACGAAAAATGACATTAACAATTGTTCCTGGGGCGTTTTAATGAAAAAGATGCTCTTTGAAACTTTTCCACCAGCTTTATTTTTCCCTACATTATTTTCATCATTGAGATGCTGATATCTCTTATCCTTATGCAAACAGGTGGTTTCAGTTTCAGAAAACCCAGCCAGAAGAGTCCTCTTTCCAAACCAGTAATGAGGAAGAATATTCTTTGTTCATCTGTTTTAGATTGAAATCCTTGAGTTTTGCCATGGTCTTGAGTGAAGCTGAAATTTCAGTGTCAGCACTCTACTCCTGCATTGCTTATTTCTTACATTCTCATGAGGCAAAACTTTCAAAGTCCAGTGTCATGGCTGCATAAGGATGAGCTCTAGGTCTTGTCTTCATCTCTTCTCTGTATCTCTTTTATAAGCTATCACTTAACTATGTGTATGTTTTGTCAGGTTTCTAACAATACTAGAGCATATACTAGAGCATAACTGCTAATTAACAGCAATATGCTTTTCATTAACAGCTTTGCCATAAAGCAGTAATATAAAATTTAATTTTAAGAAATATATTTAGTGTTAAATAGTCTACTAGTTCTATTTTTATAAAAGTTCATTAATTCTTAAAAAAGAGGTTAATATATCAGAATGTTGTTTCACATATACTTATTCCAGCAATGCTGAATTTTTTACGCCATCTATTCTACAGTCAAATACATCATTGCATTTTTAACACCTGGGTACTGTTTTGTGGTTCATCTTGGAAGCCGGAGCTGTCTTACTTCCATTGCTACATAGCTGCTGCTAGGCAGGCAGTATTTCTTAAAATCAGAGAGCATGCTGTCACAGAATCTCACTCAGGCTTTTTTGTTGATTTTGTTGTTGTTGTTTTTTACATTCCCCAAGCCTGTACTTATACAAGAACTAAAAAATGCTTTCAGGTTATTCAAATACTGTCCTTGTGTGTAATAACAACGCAAGAATAAGAAATGTAATTAATTCCTAAAGACTTGTACTTCATGTAGCATTAAATTGCAAAACTGGAAAAAAACAAGGAATCTAAGTTACAGTAAGGCATGGTGATAGAATATGCAAGCATTGGTCAGGAATTATAAAAATGCTTTTGGTACAGTAATAACTCAGTGTTGATGAAAACTGTGTGGCTAATTCTTGTATTGTCTAAGAAGGTAACACAAGTGAAACTTTTAGTAATCTTGCTGTATTTCAGGGTGATGTTCTTCATGATGTTCTTCAACATCAAGAGTCAAGTAATTGTATCTTAATAAAATACCAAGAAACTCAGGCATCCTCTGAATTACAATGCAAAAACACAGTAGAAGTTTTATGTTTTATTCCTCATTCTCTATGAATTACTGTGTAACCCATGATATCACTTACCCTCAATATTTCTCTCTTTGGCTATTAATATTACTGTATTAATATATTAATTACTTAATACATTATTCCTACAAGAAATAGACAGCTGTTTGTCTGAGGCAAGAATTTTGTCTTTTACTTGTTCTATAAAGCCATACTATGCCTTTGGTTACTGTAAACCAGTTAATGAAGAGAATCATGCATAATACCTAAAGTTACAGTAATTTTTTTTTTATTCCCTATTCCAGAGAGTCTGGGAGAACTCTAGACAATGACAGATTAGAGATTACAGATATTTTCATTCTCACTTAACAGTAAACATTTGTTCTGTTTTTATATATTATATTTTTGTTAAACAACATTTAAGTGTGTTTGATAATCTGTTAAAGGAGATAAGAGAGAGCTGCTCACCTTCCAAATATGTCTTTTGATCTCTTGAACTCATTCAAGTGGTCAGTTGCCTTTTTGATTCATAGTATAAGAGATTCCAGCATCCAGGCTGATTGCCAGCCTGCTGGAGGAAGACATAAGAAGGGATTTATTCTGTTTCCTAATATTCCTCAATGTCAGATGACTTCTTGTGCTGCTTACCTTGGCAAAATGGACTGCAAAAAGTGGACATGTTCTCTAGAATTTGTTTGTAAACACGAAACGTTATTTCCATTAAGTCCACGTCAGGACTTAATCTAAACCTGGCAAAGCTGGAAGCTGGTTATGTTGAAACAGATGAGAAACATATCTCAAAACTTCCAAAGTCCTTTAGGCAGGCAGTATCTCAAATTCCATAAATAATGTTTAAAAACACCATAAAGCTTATAATGAAAACATTTAAAAGGGAAACTCAAATTCAGAACCCAAATATTCTATCAGTTGTCCCAGCCCTTTCTTGCATAATTTTTGATGATGAAACCTTTTATCATGTAGGAAGACTTTCTCAAAAAAGTAAACTTTCCATTTTATTCCATAAAAAATCCAAAATATATTGATGCTTGGACCTAATGATCTTAGAGGTCTTTTCCAACTGAAACAATTCTATGATTCTAAAAATATTTAATAATTACCATTGCCATCTACAATTATTTTTTAGCCGTGTCTATTAAATGTCACAGTAGCTGAAGTTGAGGTCCCATGTTCTTCTGTAATTACTCAAGTGATTATAGAATTTTCAGTCCAAAAGTTATTAATTGATTTGATGTTTGGGAGTTAAAGTTGATCGAGTATCAAATGGTTTTTGTTACATGGTGGCAGTTTGCCAGCTATCAGCAGCTTTGAAGAGGCCAACTCCAGATGTGGCTCATTGAGTGTTTTTATGCACACTAGGTAGCTTGTGTTGCTGTCTATAAATGGACTTCTTCATAGGAGTTAACCAACCTCCAGTTTCAACTTTTAAATGAATGAAATAACTGCAGCATTTGTATGGATAAAGTTTTAAACATGTTTACTGTAGACAGTAAAAGGTTTGGTTTACTGGTTTTTGGGTCATGCTGGGAGTGTGCCACTGCTGGTCACAATTTGACTTTTTTTTTTTTTTTTTTTTTGTGATGGGAAACAGAGAGTTATGATTATGGAACTTTGCATTTTGAAGGATGAAATGCAAATCTGTACATAAGACAAAAAGGATAAAATACAAAAACAAATATAAGTAATAGTTTGAGAAGGGCAGGTATGTTCAGGCTACCTTGTCAAATATTGGGATGAAGCTACGGTGGCTCAGCAGCCTCCCCCTTCTTGTTTAGCCAGTCAGATTACAGCAGCAGTCCATCCAAGAAAGTGATTCTTACAACCACATATCTAGCTTCCACAAGTTACTCCATGCTGAAACTTGATGTACAGGAACGAAATTCACTCTTTGCAATGCACAGGAAATAGGCTGTGTTTCTCTGTGTGGCAGCAGTGCACTCTGCTCTTCTCTCTTTCTCGTGTTATTTTTCTTGTAAATCTCAGTCCAAGTGCCATACATTTTTAAATCGGCAATAATGTAAAGAGGAACAAGTGCAGAAACAGGTTTTCCTGTGTCAATCCTAGAAAAAGAACAACAAACCAGTAAATATGAACCACAGTATGGTCTGGGTTGGAAGGGACCTTCAAAGGTCATCTAATCCAACCTCCTCTGCAGTAAGCGGGGGCATCCTCAGCTAGATCAGGTCACCCAGAGCCCTGTCGACTCTCAACTTGAGTATCTCAAGGGAAGGGGCACCAACCACCTTCCCAGACAACCAAAATGCTTAACTGCACCAGGAGGCCAAAGTAAAGACATTCATAAAAGAATATTAGGGGTGGAGAAGAGAGAAATCAGAGAGGAAGCTTCCTAATGAACACAAAAATCCTTGGTCTGTGTGGATTTCCTCCTCAGCTTGGATTTGCTGGAAAGATGACTTTTTGATCTGAAAACCCATGTGGGCCATCTAGCTTTTTGTTCCCTGTCATCAGCTTCATAGTGGGGCTGTATGAGCGTACTATGGCTGATACCTACTACTGCAAAAAAAAGGGTTTCTTTCAAACTGTCTCATCCCCACATGTAGAAGAAGCAAATGTTTCTCACTTTCTTTATTAAATTGTTCTCCCAAGGGCAAGATGCTTCTTGTCTTTTGCTCTTTCAAGTCTGTCCCTTCCAGCTAGTCCTGCCTAACAAAAAGGCAAAGGGAAGATAGAATATTTTTCAACAGACAGTGCTCATCACTGGAATTCTGGAATAAATCTAATGCTGCTCTTCAGGTTTGGTAAGGTTAGGAACCTTGTATGTCTGGCTCTTTATGCTACTTCTTTTGTCACTGAAGAGACTAGATTCTCCAGGTACAAGGCAAATAACCTAACCTCTCTGGTTTTTCTTAGAATTGTAGTTTTGTAGATTTTTATATGTCATCAGAAAGAAATGGTAATTGACAAAAAAAGTCTGAAATTCTAATTTTCATGAAAAAAATATAGTGACCATTATTTTCCCAGATAAGAGTGTTTCCTTCTGCTATTTCAGACTTATTTTTGTTTAATACTTTAAAAGCAGATTGTATTTCTGTTATAAAATTGTGGAAATAATTAAAGGTTACTTTTTGTATTCTTCCTTCCTGCTCTGACAGTGTATTTGTAGGACATAGACTAAGTAGAAAACTGATGAGGACAGCAGGAGATCTGAAGCTAATGTGATGTTATGCTCCTAAGATGCTCTTCCTAATCATGCGCTTAGGAAAATGAGTTAAGCACAAGGAAATATATGCACAAAAGTATATATGTTTTACCTTATTTGACTAAGAGCAGTTTCCTTAGTTATCTGTTTACAGTGTTACAAGCCTAAAAAACTTTTTAAAAAAATTGATTCATTTATCAGTTACCACTTAAGGAGAACAAACAGCAGGAGTTTAATACACAGTCAGATAACAGATTAGTTTACAAATCCATTCAGCAATTAGAGATGCTTGAGTTTGAATGTGTCTGCTTCCTCTTCTCCCTGCACCTTTGGCAGATACATCCATACTTGCAACTTCTTGCAGTTTAATGTTGTGGCTATGATGGTTTGCTGGAGGAAGAAAAAGCTTCACAGATGAATTATGTTAGCTATATTATGAAGTTAAACAGCTGTTAATGCTTCATTTGTAGACTGAGAGGTGTTTCCATTTTTCTCTGCAGTGAAGAGGCTGAATTCTAGTTTGAAAGGGAAACAGTTAGGAAAAACAGTAGTATATTAGGCCACTTAATTACATTCCTACTCCTTTGAGGAGCTAACTTGTCAGTGAAATGTAATGTTCTTGAACATAGCATTTAAAAAACAAAACGAAAGAAACACACAGCCCACAACCTAATCAAAGATCTAAAAATGGAAAGTTTAATTGCATGGAACTTGGAACAAATTCACACAATCACCATGCTGCCCACTGGAAATAATACTCACTGTAGTAATTTTTCTTTTATAGCTTCTTATTTTTGTTCTTCCTCTTTCATTGATGATGTTGTACATATGTACATAAGCAAACCACCAGCCCTAGGAATGTAGTATGTAGAATGTAAGTGGGACTATCAGCAAAACTTGCTGTGTTCCCACTGTTCCATTTCCTAGCTGACAAGCCAGTTTGCACAGGGTTTTTTTTAGTTGTGATTCAAATAAACCATCACAAAAAGGTTTCCAGAACTCATCAAGCAGCCAAAAGTAACATGGATAAAAATAGGCATTAAAAAATAGGGTCTTTAAATGTGATTCACAATTATCAGTGAAGCTGTACTCAGAGCCTAGCACTCTTCTCCTTCCTCTTTGTTAGAGGCTTTCCATGCAATAATTCCTCCAGTGATATAATAGCTCTTGAATATGAAAAGATTCTCCTTACTGAATGGAAACTGACTAGCTCCAAATGTAGATGCATACATAAAGGGGGGAGGAAGCAAAAGCCTCAACACACATTTCTGAAACAGGATTCCATGAGTATATGGAGATATGATTAAAGAAAAAACCTGACCTGCTACATCTACCTACTAACCTTCAACATCACAGATAAAGAGTGTTTCCTGCCAAGTCACAGCCCCGCTCTGTAGGTGCTTGGTAGGATATTTAGCGTTGTTTTGGAATGTGTGGTCACATCATTCCTACTTTCTACATGGCAACCAAAGCAGAAACAATCTGTCAAGGGCTGTCATTGAGGATCAATGCTAAATGTTACTCAGCAGGATGCAGACTGTATCTCAGTGGGTGTCCTCCTACTATGCTTTGATTATGTTTGTTGTAAAAGAAAGCTTAGTTGTGCTTACAGCATTCATGTTTCACTGCCTCTGTGGAAGACATATTACAGCCTCTTGATTTGTCCGTTTCAACAAGATGTGTTGTTTGAAAACATATACACAGCATTTTCAAAGAATCCTTCAGTATAATCTGATTATGAAGGGGTTATGTGACAGTTTGTCTCTGCTGCTTATTGTGTGGCTTAAATCTCTGAGGACAAGCTGACTGAACATCCATACAGTCTGATGGCAGCTGTGGTTCAAAACTGTTGTTTTGGGCCAGATCTAGGGTCATCTGAGGAGACACCTTGGCATACACCAAGGTAACAGAAGGATTTTTATACTACTTACTGTTTCTTATAACTTCATTAGATGACAATATTATAGACTAAGTAAGTGGGGGGGAGGTTTAAACAGATGGTAGTTTAGAAGGGAAGAGAAGGGAAGGGGAGTAGTAGTATGTGGTAATAAGTCTGCAGATAAATCTTCTCTGAGCACTGATAAATAGGGGTTTATACTGTGAAAGGGACAACAGATACTGCACTGGACAGCAAGCTGAGCAATTGATTTTCTAAAAGGCTATCTCAAAGAAAGACAGGTATTTCAGGGACTGGGTCCCTACTTTCCATATGACAAAACACCCATATCTTCCCATCACTCTTAACATATACTGTCTTTGATAGTTTTATAACACTGATGTTCTACTTAAAAAACTTGCAGGCATGAACGAATACATACAAGAAGACCTTACCATGTGGATGGAGCTGACAACTATTCTCTAGATGATGATCTGGTAAATCTAGAAGTTCTAGATGAGGTACTGTACTGTCTGAGTAGCAGTTTCTGACAATTGTGCTTAACATGTTGACTATTTCTGTTTTTTAGGCTTTTTTTAACAGAATAAGAAGAGTTCCTTCTGAAAAGCTTTTGTCCACCATGACAAAGGAGTTGTCACGTGACTGATCTGTTGCCATCATCTTTGTTAGAATTATACATAGTAACACAAAAACGGTAGCAGTGAATTCTATTTTGTGGAAGAATCTAGTTATGAGTGATACTATTTTAAATTATTTTGTGAATTTCCAAAAATGAGACATTTAGTCATGAAGATTTACATGATTTTTTTCCTAACATTGATAAATTTATATACAGTAGCATGGTATCTACAGATTCTGGACATTTTCTCTTCAGAAGATTTGCTTCTCAGGATGGTATAACAAAGTATGTACTAATCCAGAAACAGAAATTGCCACTTAACTTAGTTTTATGACATGAGCAAGAATCTTGAAAACATTTGCTTGGTTTTGTGATGTTGGCCTTTAAAAATAATTAGTAACACTTGTAGTGTTACTTAATCAGTGTTCTCACTACATTTAGAAAAATCTTCCTAACTGGGAAAATGCTTTTTAACTATCAAACTTTTTGTAATCTTCTCAGGATACGATTATTCATCAGCTGCAGAAACGCTATGCTGACTTGCAAATTTATACTTATGTTGGGGACATTTTAATAGCCTTAAACCCCTTCCAGAATCTCAGCATTTATTCTCCCCAGGTAAGAGAGATTCCGACCTGTGGACAAAACTCACATTACATTTATATTAAAACCATACACTAAAATGCTTAAGTGATGTTGAAAGCACAGACTAAACTTCAGCCTTTTCTTCTTCCAGAAAAGTGTGGCTGCATGTTTTATTTAGTTTGGGTTTGTTTTTTTGTGGTCTTTTGTTTTCATTTTGTATTCAGTCTCATTTTATTTAATTCCTTTCTGCTTAGTGGCACAAATTCCACAGGAGGGATGAAGATTGCCACAGCTGTTTTTTGACTGGCATTTAGGGCTTTCTTCTCAGAAACAGAAGGTGGTTACATTAACCTCCTTATACTGAGGCTGCGGCTTCCTGAAGAATTGCTGGGTTAGGTTATTACGTGTCCTGTGCCACAAGCTGGCTGCTGCTTAAAAGAAAGCGAATCAAATGCTCTAAAGTTAGAGGCAGCTTAATTCCATACAAATCTGCAAGAGAAGTGGAGCCGTAAATCTTAGCTGTAAATCGTGGGTGCCTACATCAAGCTACAGGTAGAGGTCCCAGATTTCAGGTTCACTGTTATCTTTGAAGTGTATGTTGTATAGGTTATTTCCTTGATTGAATGCTTGTGTTTGAAATTCTGTTCGTTGTGATACATTTCTCTACACAGTCTTATTTTGAAAACACTGGAGTGCATTTTAGGTATAGTTTGTTTTCTGGAAGTTGGTCATTGCCAAGAATTACCACTTTTCTTCCAGGTGGTTCAGTGGAAATTCTGTGATAAAAAAGGCAGCTACTTCCTGCTGAAGAGGCAGAAGATAATTGCTGTCCTCTTTTCAGTTCTTAATTATGCTGCTGAGTTGTGTGATTTGACTATTATATGTTCTTTTTTTCAATTTAGTTCTCCAAGCTTTACCACGGTGTGAAGCGTTCATCAAATCCCCCCCACATATTTGCATCAGCAGATGCTGCCTACCAAAGTATGGTTACATTCAGCAAAGATCAGGTAAGAATCTGTTCCTATTAATCATACTGCCACTATGCTACGTGGCTATAGCTAATGTTCTGTTATGTTCTCCTTTGATAAATCTTTTCTTTAAGCCTTTTATTCCTACATCAGGAAAAACGGAGCAGAAATCTAGTCAGGCTTGGCAATTCTGAACAGGACACAGTGACCCAAAAGAGGCTAATGGGTCAAATAAGATGATAGGGTTACCTGACCAATATACTGTCCTGGACACCCATGAAGTCCTGACGGTTGACACCAGCTACAGAGTGTTGCTGAACAGTGATTCTAGCCTGTCTTGCATTAGCTCTTGTAATAATTTAGACCAATATAAAATGGGAAGGTCTCAATGCCATAGCAAATTAGCAGGGTTTGAACCGCTTTTCCTCTGCATAATGACACTATTAAGAAGTGGATAATCGATTCTTTACCTATAAGTCACAAAAAATAGGAACTATAAACTGATTATTTTAGTAAAATTTGTTAGCAATAGTTCTAGTATAAATGTAGTAAGGACACACATCCAATTATATAGCAATGATTTTAATGATAATGAAATACCATGATGTAGAAGTTAGGTTTCTTTTATTGCATACTCGTGATTGTAATTTTGTACTCTTTCTAATTTTGTACACTTTCTAATTTGATGTGCTATATGTACGTGAATATTGATGGCTAATAACTATATTTAGTTATAAAATCCTCCTGATTTTACCCTACACATCACATAATAATTCATACAAAATGCTTTTTTTAATCACAAAATCAGAATAAAATAATAAAAAACTTTCAGTCAGAAAATACTAAACAAGGAAGACAAATGAAAGCAACATTGAAGATGAAGAAAAAAAAGGAGTTCTATTGAGTATATGACAGCACACAGTCTTGCGAGATAGGTAGTTCTTCTTTAAGGACTTAAAAGGACTTTCATGGCATTAAACAAGTACTATGAAGAATAAGTTATGTGGGGGAAAAAAATAGCTTTGACATCAACCCATCAGGCTAACTTTGTACATCTTATGTATATGTTTCATACCCATTTAAGATGTTCCTGTTTCCTGTTTGCAAAGGATTACAGGTACATGTTCATCTCCATTAGCTGGCAAATGTTACGTTGGTTCTTCAGTCACAGCTGCATTCGATAAACGCTGTAGCCAGGTCAAAAGTATATTGATTCTGTTTGTTGTATTCGTTGAGCTTTCCCTTGTTTTCCTATGATGCCTGAAAATTGAATCCAGGTCTATCATTTCTCCTGAAGGTAAAGTAAAGTTCAGGCCAATTCTACAAGGGTTTTTAGTTCTGCAAGAATTCATGGACTTTAAATTTCTGAACTGCTGTACGTGGCTTCTCTGGTCACACAAAGACAATTAAGTTAGGAATAGTAACTGCACCATTGTGTTATCTGTTTCGAGGAACAAAAGTACTCAACAAGAAGCAAAAAGATGAGCTGCAGATGTCATATTGCACACATTATTTAGAGTCAATCCTTGAACCTGCTGTCATACACCAAAAGACACCACCAAGGAATGGCTACATCTTTCAGACTTTTTCACGAAGCTTAGTTCTCTATGAAGTGGCATTGCATCAAGTGTTTTAGGACCTTGTATCTTTTCACAGCCGAGAATCTTGTTTGTTCAGAGTCTGGTGCAAAGAATTTTCAGGTGTTAGCATAAAAATATGCAGATATATGCAGCTGCTCAATGTTAACATTTTTAATTGTACGTCAGTGGATATTATATCTTAGGTAGACTAATATTTGTACTGGTGATCTCCAGAATACTTGAAAAACATGGAAAAACTATAAATGCTATTAGAATTCTTTCTTGGTAAGATCTGAAGTGTTCATTCTTCAGTGTTCAGGTTTGAACTGGCCTTCTGCTTTTATCTCATCCATGAAGTATAACAGCTGAGAGGAGGATACCAAGTGATTTAGACCATTCTGGCTAATCGATGAGTCTGGAAGCCATTTGGAGAGCCTATAAAATACCATGTGTTAAGGAATGCTGACTCAGGAGGAAGATGGATATGTTCTCCTGGAATCATCCAATGAGCAGATGGATATTTTTCTGAAATTCTTAGCTGCTATTTTGCTGTTCTAGCTTGAGAATATAAGTCACCTGCAGAATAACCTCTCTATGCAGCAGCAATTATTTAAGACTATTTTTAAAGGCAGGAGTAGATTTTTTTTCTCAGTGTATTAAATACAGCTGTACCCTGTGTTTCATGTTAATTCATGTCAAGTCAATGCAGTGAGTTCAGATGCACTGTTGCACTGCATCCCATCAACTGAAATGTGGCAATTTTTGAGCCATAAGCATTTGAAACAAGCTGCATGTGTTCATAGCATGTGTTAGCCTGTAGACATGGTCACTTTTTTATACCTTAGCACTTAGAAATTCAGTCACTGCTTCACACCTTGCTATCAGGCGTTTTGAGACATGTTTTAGTAATCCAGGAATACATCATTACACTGAGCCCTTGCTATCTTTCCTTTCAGAAGGTAGTTGAAGGAATTGACTCAAAGAATGTTGTAGTCTTGGTGCTAAATAGTAAACAACATATTGGAGCAGTAATAGCTGTGATCAACCATGTGGTGAGCTGTGCCCTTAACTGTTTTGTCATGTTTGTTCAGTGCATTATCATCAGTGGGGAAAGTGGTGCTGGAAAGACAGAAAGTGCCCATCTGATCGTCCAGCATTTGACCTTCTTGGGAAAGGTATTTCTTACCCAATCACGTAAAACTAAGAACAAATCTTCCCAACCTCATCCTCAGTTTCTTTCATTTACCTTTAATCCTTAAAGCTGTTTGTTTGAATTGTCCTACTCGAGTTAGGGACAGAGTAATCATGCATATGAGAGTATTGAATTAAATACTAGAGTATAACCCATGCCAAGTCATTCTGTATTTTTTTTAAGCGAAAGTACCAGATCGTGCCTATAGTTACCTAGAATGTTTATCACATATACTGTTGTACATTTATGCAATAAAAAACAACATATCTTGCTATGGCTTTAATCTTAGAAACTCTTACATGTTTAAATGCTATGAGTAATGGTATTGGTGCAAAATTATGAGAAAATCAACTGTGTGAGGCTAAATTTAAGTAGATGTGTTTAGGTTTTGATGGTTTTCCTATCTGTGGGAGATCTCCTCGTTGATTTGTTGGCCCTATTGTTGTATAACTAGAAAGGGTAACACATTACCTAAGTCCATAGAAGCACAAGAAAAAGATGCCATGCTTCTGAAGCAAGAACTGGATTGTGTTATTTTAATGATCTTTCCGATCTGTATCTGTCCTGTGAAGGCCAATAACCGTGCTTTGCGTGAGAAGATTCTTCAGGTGAATCCTCTGGTTGAAGCATTTGGGAATGCCTGCACTGCCATCAATGACAACTCAAGTCGCTTTGGAAAATATCTGGAAATGATGTTTACACCCACAGGAGCTGTAATGGGGGCAAAGATTTCTGAATATCTACTTGAAAAATCAAGAGTTATAAAACAGGCTGTGTAGGTATATTAATTGTTGGTAATTTCACATTTATATGATGTTTGGATTCTGTTTTATTCTCCAAATTTGTTTCTTTTAAGTGCTTTTGTGTCTTCTGTTAAAGCAGCAAACATTTGTAGAGTGCTAAATGAACAAAATAGTCACTTAGGTTCTTTTGGAGCAAAAGCTGGAGTTGCCGCATTCTTTGGAGAAATATTGTGCTTGAATGTGTGTTCAGAGTTTCACAGTTGCTAATCCTACACTTTTAAAACAAGTCTGAGATTTGCCACCTGCTTCAGTGAGCTGCTTTTACATTGCGCAAGATGCCACAAGAATAAACACATGTAAAGGATACTTTTCTTTTTTCCCAGGGGAGAGAAAAATTTCCATATATTTTATTATATTTATGCTGGCCTTTATCATCAGAAGAAACTTTCTGAATATAGACTTCCTGATAAAAAACCTCCTAGGTAACTATCACTCACTTGTTTTAACTGCTCATTGTAATTAGCTATTGATCAGCTCTTGCTTTCAGTATGATGCCTTAAAATCTCTTTTAATCCTTCTCCATCCCTTAAAGATCTTTCTTAATCCTCCCAAGCAAAGAAGAGGGTGGACAACATGGCATTAGATTATTTGTATTTACTTGAGAACTTGAACTATTCAAAGAGAAGGAGCAACAATGGCAATTATTATTCTGTCTTACTCTGAATTCAGAACAATCATCTTATGATTTCTTACTGTAATTCTCAAGAACCCAGAGGATGCTCTAGAGTTGTGATTTTTAATTGCTATTTGTACTTTGGATGCATCTGATCTGTATTGGGTGACAGAATGTTTGTGAAATTTTGCTAACACCATAATAGATATTAACAAAGAATGAGCAAAAGTGCAACAGCAATAAGAATTTTTTATGAATTAGCACCAAAGTATGTAATTTGAAAATGTTGTAATTAAAGTTCTTTCCAGTTACTGAGGTACATGTATTGGAGTCACTGGAGGTTGTACAGACATATCTGCTAGTATGATGCCTTCTTTCTTCCACTTTGTTTAGATATATTGATAATGAAACTGGAAGAGTAATGCATGATATTGTTACTAAAGATTCTTATGGAAGACAATTTGAAGCAATTCAGCATTGCTTTAGAATTATAGGATTCACTGATGAGGTAAGAGATCCAGCTGTTAAATCATTATTTACCTTCTTTACAACAAACACCCTCTGTGCTTCCCATGCACAGGCTCCCGTTTGGTTTTGTGGGTACACATCAGTGTCACAAAATCTCTCTTATGACAGAAGTAAACCGTGAAAGTTCACCCTTGGAAACGAAGACCAGTCTGAGGTCTTACTTGGTACTCAGGCAATTCCATTCACAATGCTGCATCACACTGGTTTTGTATCTTACTTTCTTGAGTTTGTAGAACTTAATCTCTAAACAAGCTACCAGCTTGAGTAGCCATTCCAATGTCCCCCTAATCGGCTTCCTTAAAAATGCTTCTTGTCATCTTTTGCAGGAAGTATACTCAGTGTACAGAATTCTGACTGGAATCTTAAATACTGGAAATATTGAGTTTGCTGCCATTTCTTCACAACACCAAACAGATAAAAGTGAAGTTCCCAACCCAGAAGCCTTAGATAATGGTAAACAAATACATTTTTACATTGTCAATTCTGTAAATACGATCTGACTATATTTGTAAGAATCTCTAACTTGGGGTAACAGTTGGACAGTGCTGGTGATTTCTACTGCATATCACAGTCACCTATCTTTTTTTCCCCACTGTTTTTTAGCTGCTGCACTACTAAGTATTGGGTCAGAAGAACTTCAAGAGGCCCTGACCTCCCACTGTGTTGTAACACGAGGGGAGACTATTATCCGAACAAATACTGTGGACAAAGCAGCTGACGTGCGAGACGCCATGTCGAAAGCACTTTATGGCCGGCTCTTCAGCTGGATCGTAAATCGTATTAATACGCTGCTTCAGCCAGATAAAAATATATGGCAAGTTACACATCACTGAATCATGTGTATTTACTGTCCATATGTCTTTGATGGGTTCATCCATTTGTATATTTCTGATTTTGCAGAAAGGATGCTGTGTTTATTTTGGCTAAGGCTTCAAAATGGCTTTCATGCTGTGATACTGAATTCTGTTTCCAGGACATTAACCCCAACATTTTCAAAGGGCTGAGAGGAATTTAGCTACTGAAGTCAATGGAAATCAGGTCATTAAAGTGCTCCACAGTTCTTTAAAAAGATGCTTTCTATGTAGTGAATGTTTAAAACATACCAAAGTTTGGTAAATAATTGTAGTATGTATTCACAGTCCTGAGACTCCTGTTTTTCTAAGCTAGTAAGAAATATGGACTATTATTTTGCTGCTACTGAAAACATGCTGATTTTTTAATTCTTTTTTCATAATTACAGGAATGTTCACATTGGGAATGCATATGATTTCATTCCCACATCCTGATCTGGCTGCTTTGGTCTTTTCAAGCAGCTGTAGAGATTTTTAGAGGGAAGAAAAGCCCTTAGGTGATGTGAAAACGCTTCTGATCTTACATCTCTACTTGGCACTTTACTATCTCATATAGACATGGCCTGCCTCATACTTACAGTTGTAGAGGTGATTGTGGTATGAGTATATTTGAGCTAGCACATGGGATCTTAACAGTCCAACTTATAGCAGCAGCAGACTTGGTAGGGATCTACCTATTAACACCACTTATTTTAATATGACTGCTAAGTGTCTGTTGCTATATACCTATGATTTTCATGCCTTCTTCACAGAAATTTGCAAGAAACAAGTGGAAAACACAAGTGTTAATGGTACTAAACAAATGCACAAATTGTCAGGTTCAAACATGCTTTTTTCTGCTCTATTTTTGCAGCAGATTGAATCTGTTGTGCAATCTCAGTTACCACATTTATTTTTATTTGAATTTGATGTTGCCCATAATGAAGTTTGCTATCTTTACATGCAGCAGTGCTGAAAATGGGATGAATGTTGGGATATTAGACATATTTGGATTTGAGAACTTCACAAGAAATTCCTTTGAACAGCTATGTATAAATATTGCTAATGAACAGATCCAGTTTTACTTCAATCAACATATTTTTGCACTTGAGCAGGTAAGTTTAACTCTGATGAGGTCTAGTTGAATCAGCTATCCTGAACCACAGATCATATTCAGCAGTACATTATAAGCTGTAAAATAGGTATGCAATTTAAATGCAAGATAGTGACACCTTCTAACTGAAGTTTTATAAATAGTGTTGTTGGGGCCTTTAGAGTATTGCTGTGTATCATAAATGTTGTAATGATGATGTTGTATTTACTGGTTAAAATTAAAATTGTGCTGGTGACTTTGTAGATGGAATATCAGAGTGAGGGAATTGATGCTACTACAGTGGAGTATGAGGACAACCGTCCACTTCTAGACATGTTCCTCCAGAAACCCATGGGTCTGCTATCTCTACTAGATGAAGAAAGCCGATTTCCTCAGGCAACAGACCTAACTTTAGTTGGTATGTGCAAAAAAAAAAAAAAAATTGAGAAACAACAGATACATATACTGGGGGCAGAATGACATCTTCACTCAAGTTTTACTAGCCTAGTTGTCCTGCTGGTGCTGTGCCATCTTGTTTGATATTTATGGTACATTTTTCATTGCACTTCATAATTTTTTCTCAGCTTATATATTTTCTGTTCTTTTTGTATTGCAAAAGTTATCTTATGTAACAGGTTTCAAGGGCTTGTTGTCTTTCCAGAGTTACAAGGAAATAATCTGTGTCATCTTGGTATGTGTGAGGTACATCAAGCAGCATTTGTCTTCATTTACTGAGGGAAAGGCTGAGACATAGTAGAATTTTGTGTCAAGGACCACCCTGTGAGGAGCATTAGTGCTGAGAGTATAATTTAGATCTCCCAGGCTCCTAGGCCCATGTTTATCCAATTAGAAAATACTGCTTCATTCCAGATTACCTCATCATAAATAGAAAGTGTGTGTTATTTCTGGTGTGCCATCTGGCTGAATATTTCCCTTCCTTCATGCATATTTTACATATAGTTTAACAAATCTTGGAGTGCATGCCATGTTTAAAACTGTTGTCTTGCTTTTATTTACTAGAGCTCCATTTTTCCCTGTCATATGAAACAGAGAGTTCCAGTTCCTTCAATGGAATGTACAGCAAAGACTCCAACTGTTAGTCAGGAAAAAATAACAGCTGCCTGTTAAAACTGCACAATATATGTACAAGATTTTTCATTTCTGCTAGGCTACATTGAAATTTAGGTCACAGCTAGAATGAATGCTTCTAGCTTCATTTGTGTACTAAAGCTGTGTACCTCCTTGTGGATCCTACAAAAACAGTTAATACTGAATATTGAACTTAAACTTTAACAGAGTCACTTGCCTTAGTGCCAGTCAGTCTTACTGCTGATCTGTACACAGTACAGCAGGATCCCTCAAGGAGACAGCAAAGTGGGGTATTTGGCACTCTCCAGATGTGCCAATCATTAATTCCACCATCCTCCCTCATACCCCACTGAAATTCCGAACTTAGTTCTTTTTGCTTTAAATACAAGTTTGATTAAATGTTAATAGAAAGAATAACCTAAGAAAAACACTAATGGATTCTAACATTAGAAAAATAATTTAGATAATATTTTCTGACCAACACAGCTTGACAGAGAATTTTATCAATTGATTCTGTCCTCAGGCCTCTAGTTGCTTGTTCAGATAAAGAAATACTATAGCAAGTTTTGCAGTATCAGCACTAATTTTGTTACAAAAGATTAAAGAGCATACAAAATAGCACAGGGCATAAAAGACATTGTTCTTAGAAAGTGGTGTTTCTTTTTCTGTCAGCTCTTTAGAGGTAGTCACAGGTAACAGGAAGCCTTGTTAGAAAAGCTTTTAGGCAGAAGCCTCTCTTTCTGTAGAAGCCAAAGTTAGATGAGACGGTTCCATCCTGAAGGTGTTAACATATACTTGAAACATGATGCATAAAGCTAAATGAATAGAGAAAGGGAAGATAGGGAAAACACAAATAATAGGCATTTAAGCAAGTGAAATCTATGCACAGCTTTGAGCACTGAAATAAGCCCACCCCACACCCTGTATACAGATAAAAGCATATTCTGAGCAAAACATGAGAAGTCATCACACCTTCTCATTGTCCTCTCTTATTTGATAGGTTTTCATGCAGAAAACTATCCACACTGATATCTGAAAGACAGTCTTACTGGGCTGTTTTGGAAAGAGCTGTTCCATTCATAAGTGGCAGCTCAGAAGAAAGTATGGAGAAGATGGCACACAGCTGTTGCTAAGCAGTCTGATAACATAGGTGTTTATAGTAGTTCTGGCTTCTTGAGCAGCAAACTGTCCCTAATTGGTATGAAGATTTTACTTAAGTCACTTACATCAGTGTCTCTTCCCAACATCTAGATAAGTTTGAAGATAACTTACGATGCAAATATTTTTGGAGACCAAAAGGAGTAGAACTGTCATTTGGTATTCAGCACTATGCTGGAAAGGTAAGACCACGTGATTTTTATTTAGTTCAAGTAACAATGGTATGGTCATTATTTGTTTTGTCCAATCTTTCTGCTTTATGTTTTTTTTTCTCATGAGACAGAATGATAAAGTTTACAGAAACCAGAATCTGCAATAAAAGTTTCATGTGAGAGTAGCCCATTTTAGATCCTATCCTTAAAGGCTTTTTCACAAATTGTGTAGACAGTGACCACCTTTTACTCTGAAAGAAATCTGGCACCAGAAACACCATTAATACAATCCTTTCAAAGGAGCAACTCTTTGGAGCCAGAACAGACTATGTGATTGTTAACACCATGTGAATGCCACAAGTTCTGTGTGTGAGTGTAAGTATGTGAATAAAATGCTGCATAAAGCAATGTCTCCAACAGAACTTAAAATCTTATACAGAGCATTGGAGAAAACTGAGCTAGCTAGCACAGGTGTTTTCTTGTAGTCTGTAGCACCTAACTTTTGTTTTCAGCAGTTCACTTATTAATGTAGTTGTTTCACATAAATTAGCTTTGCTTGTGATTTCAAGTCCAAATCTTTGTCTAAAAACAAAAGCAAAATTTAAAAGGCCATGGTTTATAAAGTTATCAGTGAAACCTCACCTCTGGCTCATTAGAAATCTCTGAAATTTTAAAACATCAGTTTTCTGATTTAAGAATAACTGTAAAATTTCACACAGGTTTAGTAAATACTTTGTACCCAAATGACCAAGTCATAAACCCACTACTAGCCAGTTCTCTGTTGCAGGAGAATGTTCAGTTTCTGTGTGAACTAATGGACTCCATGGAATTAGGCTAGAGAGGAATATCGCTAGTGATAATAAACCACTAGTGACTTAGAAAGAAGTAATAAAAAAATCAGCAAAATTAACTGATTCTTATATGAATACTAATAGGCAGGCATTAATTTCTAATAAAAACAATTGAAATTATTGAAATAGATAGATGTTTTGTTTTGAAGCACTGCAAATCCTATTTTAGTGTATCTAGAAGTGCAGCTTCCAACAGGGCTGGTTATAGATCACAAGTTTGGTGCAGACAATAATGACACTGGAGAATGATTTCTTGTTTCACGTGAAAATTATCAGTTTATGCTTTTATGAGGCGTCTCTGTTGTATTATATCATGCATGCCATAGTTTGATGTGACAAAGCATAATACAACATGATTTAAGCTATTTAACCCAGTTTGATGTGCAGTGACATGCTATGAATATAGGTGCTGCTTATAGCTGTTTCACATTCTGAAGGCACTGCTATTGCTGTACACTTCTAAATCCTTTGCAGATAATTTATTGGCTTGTCAGAACCAAACTGACTGCTCTACATGGTCATTTTGACTGCTAACATTTTAAAGAACATAGCAGGTTTTGGGTAGCCCTTTTTGGCAACTTTTCTGATTCTGTTTCCCATGCTAGGTATTATATGATGCCTGTGCATTCCTTGAGAAAAACAGAGACACTCTTCCTGCTGACATAGTGGTGGTGTTGCGAACTTCAGAGAACAGACTTCTTCAGCAGCTGTTCTCCAGTCCATTAACAAAAACAGGTATTTTCTGCACAGCTTTGCAAACATTGCAACCTCTTCAGCTACATACTCCATTAAAATTCTGCTTGTTTCTGGATGGATTTTTTTCTTCTTTTTCAGCTTGGCCATTTAAAGTTTCTTAGATATCTAAAATGTTGCAATTTTTTTTTCATAATATATGTACATGAATTCTCCTCAAAAACCTGGGTAACATACAAACAAATACATACAACAAATGTACACATCTCTCAATACTTCCTACAGTTTTAGAGTATCTTTTTCAAAAAAGGGTAAGAAAAAAGATGTAATACTTAGGAATAATCTGAATATGATGGATTGTATTAGACTGCAAAATTCTTGTGATCTGATATGACATTTGCAAATGAGGTTGTTACACATCTAGGTAGAAATAAGTGTACCTGCTTTAGGTAGTGTTGCTTAATCTTATTTTACATGAGTTGTTGATGGCAATTCTGTGTTTGGGATGTCTGGACCCTTATTAGCCCAGTCATAGAGTCTGATGATGCCCCTAAGCTCTCTTGAGATTTCTATGTAGAAAAAGAACTTACGGAGAAAAATGTATTTTGAAGTCTTCTTGGCACATGTAGAACTAATAGCAAAATATCTGCTTATATGCTACATAAATTCTTACAGTGTCTTTGTTCTTGTCCTGTAATTAGAAGGTTGTGGATTAACCCCCCTTCAACTTATGCTTTTAGAGGTCACTGAGAGGTGAGGATCTGATGAGGAGGAATCTGTGTTTTCTTTCAGCTAGGGCAAGCTTACATGGAGGACTATATTCTTTAAAATGGGGTAGGATTGGTTTGTGCCCAAGTGTGGAACAAAGAATCTTTGTGACTACTTCTGACATCTGAGTCCACGTTAATGTGGTAAAAGAGGTTCTTTTACTCAGGCTGGATGTATCAAGCAAAGCAAAAAAGAAAACTCACATCTGGTCAGATGTGTCTCCAATACGTCTCTTTACCAGCTATTTTATACCTTGGAACTGTTGTCAGAATGAAGCGGATTAAGTTCTTTGTCCCAGTTATCAGTACCAATTACTGTAAATATTATACTTCTGATTTTACTCGTATTTCAAAATCAGAATGCTGCTGTTTTCATGCAAACTGATCTTCCTGTGGCTTTGTAGAGGTATTTTCAGTGGCAGCAGCATTGAAAATGAGCTTTCTGCACATTTACCTTTCTGTGAAGAGCATACAGCTAGTCAAGTGTTGTCTGTTTCTGTCAAGCTGGTACAGGACATCCTATTAAAAAAAAAAATACTGTGTATATGCTCCTGTGCACAGGGTTATAACAATAGCTGAAAACCTTTATGTCATTTTTATTTTTTTTTAAGTTCTAGTGATTTTGCTCTCTTTTTTCTAGCTGTCTAATATAATTGGCATTCACAACCTGCGGGGCTTCTGTGTTCTAAAATCACATTGTTGCCAGGTTTGGTTTTGGCAGCTTGCAAGATAAATGAAAGGTTTGGCTGAGAACAGAAGGTAGTGCTGGCAATGCTGCTTTATCTCTGTTCAATGAAGAAAGATAATGCTATTCTCTTAACTTTCTCCAAAGAGGCTTTTGTAAACAAAAGAATAGTGACTGTTTAAATGTCCCATCATATTCTGTCCTTGCCTCTTAGCACTTTTTGCTCCCGTCAACATATGCTTCATTCCTAAAGCAAGCAGAAAAAACAGAGTTTAAATTAATAATCTTGATACAGTTTTCTCCAGCTTTTTGCAGAGTACTGACTGAGTTAGTAATTTATGCATAAGCCATATTGCATCTTTTCAGGTAACTCTGACTTGAAATGAGCCTGATGCCAGTATCTCTGGTGTTTCTTTGAAGATGAGTGACAGAACATTCTCACATCTGCTTACAACTAGCTCTGGAATTTGCCGCGTAGGTGGTTTTTGCCAAGCAGAAATGTGTAATAGCCACTAGGTGGTGCTGTCCCAGAAGGAAGAGGGAATTTGAGACTGGTAACATGGGTCTGACAACCGCTGAAAATGTAGTTCTTAAATAACAGTAAGAACAAAAAGATGCCTTTCCCATACTGAGAATATCCTCTGTTTGAAGTATATTTATATAACTGTCATGTCTTCCGCTGTCAAAAACTGAGCAGCAGCAAGAAAATAAATATTAAAAAGACTAAATTCTTTTACTAATTTAAGATCATGTTAATCCCTCTAATTTATCAAATATACTTGTCCCCTCTTAACAAATGCTTCTATTTCACAGTAGCAGACTGTGTAGCTTAAAGGGCCAGAAATTAACAGCAGGACATTAAATGTACGTTTGTAATAGTAATTATGTTTAAAAGAGTGCACAACTACTTATACAAGACACCAGAATTTAAACATTCTGGCACTAATTTTATAGTGAGTACAGTGTGTTTTGTCATCTTTCAGTGGAAACTTAGGCATGTTTGGCACATTTTGGAATATGTTTCCACTTTCTTGGGACTCTTAACCTCAAAACTGAATGAATGTATTCTGGTTTAACCTACCAGTTATCACAATTGCTTGTCTATTTGTCACTTTTTTTCTACAGACACATCTTCTTTTGCTAAGAATTCTGCCTATTCTGGAATTAAAATTGAATTTATTCCAAATACAAGAGAGAAGTAAAGTGGTTGGGAAAAAAAAGTTGCCACTACTCCAGTTGAAAATGCATATTCCCATTCACATGTAATGCATTCCTGTTTGTCTCTAGCTTTAGTTTATAGCTGCTGAAGCTAAAGCATCTGAGAGAAAAGGAATCATGATCTAGAAAATAGAATCCTGTTGTAAGAGAAGAGGGCTTTAATTGGAAAAATCAAGGAGAGCTTTGATTTATTCACTAGTGGTATCAATGAGGAGTTAGACCCATTTGACTCACCATTCTGATATTCAGGACTTTCAAATTCTTGACCACCTTGAAGCAATAGTACCATCTGACTACTTAAGCAAAGCACCAGTGGGGCTTTTTGAGACTTCAGCTCCCTCTTCCCATTTTTCTCTTCTTACCGTCTATTCTCCAGCTGACTAGATCGTGCTGGCAGGATAGGGAGATGTGCCAGAGGAGCTTAATCCTCTCAGGAAAGCTGCAGCACAACATGATTCTCTGCACTTGAAATACAATCTCTTCAGACTTTTTCCTGTTCTGTAACTTACAGTTTTTAGAGCTTTTAGCAAGGTTTCTTTGCCTCCACCTTTAGTCCTTCCTGGAGAGAGCAGGGAGAGTTGCCACCTGGAGGGAGGGAAGAAATCCTCCAATCTTCCAATCACCAGAATAGAGACACTAAGAAACATCACTGTCCTAGCTTTGAGGATCTGTAGGGGCAGGGTTGGCTGCATAAAATAAATTCAGAGCTGAGTACCATTACCACTACAGCAACATCAAGTCTAATAATTTCAATATCATTGGGTGTTGCTCACACATTCAGAGTGATACAGTATCAATATATCATCCATTGCTAATAGACACTCCTTGTTCATGGTGCCTAGTTATTTGAGCATAATCAGTCAATGAGAACTGGGTTAAAAGTTTTTACAACCTTCACTGAAGAGACAGGACAATGATGTTTTAACAAGGAATTTTTTTTTGTCCAAAATACAGAAAACAGACTTTTTTTTCAAAACTGATTTAATTATAATTAGCCTGCCTAAAGGTCATTTCACCTCCTCAGGATTGATTTTTATTCTGTCCTTTGTGCTGTTGAGTCCCAGCCCTGCTCCCAGCCCTCAGACAGAAAAATAATTACAACCTATATATGTCTCATAAAAAAAAAAATCAAAACAACTAGCTGACCTTGTGCTGAGAGAGAATGTGAAAAAAAATGTTTCAAGGTTTCTTTATGCAGAGTAATGAACACAAGAACTAGGCCCTTTTGCAAAATCACTTTAATGCAATGCTTTTCACCACTCCTTGATGACAAGACTACAATCTCAATTTTACTTTCTTTGTAGCTTTGATAACTACCCTTCTTCATAAAGGGTCAAAAACTGAGAGAAACAAATGGGTTTCCTTGCATTTCAGTCCCATGAACAGATACTGTGTTGGACACAGAGTGGAGTCTTGACCAGTTGAAATAGTAGATGCATTACCACTGTTTTCAGCAGAACCATGACTTGAACTTTCATGTGTGTCACACTGCATTCCTACTGAGTACAAGCCCTTCCTCTAGCAGTAAGTGGCAGATCTCTTGGCTTGGTGTGTGTCATACTTGTGCACTGTTATATAGCATGCTTCCATTTGAGCTTAGAGGATTTTGTCTCTTAATTCCACCCATTGCAATAGAGCAAAGGACTCAAATACATCTTAATTTTACTAATTTGTCATACAATTAAATCTTTTTATAATGGTACTTTTATGTTACTATTTTCACCTCTAAGAGATAATTGCAGGCACTCCAATTCAAATTGATTGGAAAGGAAACCATTGTAATGATAATCTCTCTATTTAAAGATTAATCAGAATTTTTATTCTGTAAGAATTTGGGTCAACTTAATGGTGACTATATCTTTTTACTTAGGACACAGAGGCTTTCCTATTCCTAACTGGTCCATATGCTAAAGTCATATAAAAGTTAATAGTTTCAGCTTTGCTGCCAGTGTGTTGTGTGCAAGGCGAGGCTTTAAACCACAGCTATGCAGTGTAACAATTGTGGAGTTTACTGGGTTGCAGATGTGGGACTTCAGTAAACTAAATTAAATGTAGCTTAACTGAGTTTGAGAGGTAGAGTGTTGGATTACTTTTTATTTTGTTTTTCAGTTTGTTTTTCTTCATATCCTAAGGTTTTGTGTGATAGGACAAATGCAGTACACATTAGCAGTAGGATCCAAAACATGCCCTAAAATAGCCCTAAAAATGGAAATCCTCTAGAAATAGAACCATCTATCAGATCAAAGTTAGTCTCAGTCCTGCTGAAGCTTTGTATACAGACGTAAAAATTATTTACTGTTGAGAATAACTTCCTCAAAATAAAGAGCATCATTGAATCTCTAAAATTGTGCATAGCAGCAAGCACAACAGCTGAGAAGGGTCAAATTAGATTTATCATGTTTATGTTTGCTAAAGGGTATTGCCCAAACAGAAGTCCACTGTTTTCAATATTAAACTTCAGAGATTCCATTATACTGAAAATTTGCAAAGGGCAAATTGAACCCTAAAAAAAATACAAGTGGGCAAGTTTAGGAACAGATCTTGATGAGCTTAATGATTTGATTCGTAATAGGCCATTCTTTGTAGAACAAATCTTAATTTTCCTTCACTTTTCTCTCAGAAAAGAGGAGATATCTTCTCAGTTTTCATGTTTCTGTCCTAACTTCTCAGTTTGATAATGAACATTATCTGACAGTATTGAACAATAATCAATCTTAACAGTTCCTTCTACGCTAATTAAACTTTAAATGTGTTGATGTTGAGGAAGCAAAAGATGTATTACACAGGTGATGTTACCGGATTTAATATTAACTGGTAGACTGTGGGATCTCACTGTGCAACATATACAGAATTTACATAGAAGAATAATCAGAGAACATTATACAGTAGTTGTTTTGATGAGCAGTTTAGTAGGCAGCTTCTACAAGCACTATGTACTATAAGGTCAAACTGTGTCAGTGGTGCTCCGTATGTCATTGGAAACGTTCAGTAGCTCTTGCGATCAAATCCTGGAAGAGCAATTATTTTTAAGTTTGTTAGTAATTTTGTAGAGCAGATAAAGTTGTTGAATATTCAGATAACCTTACTGGCTTGAATATCCATAACGTCTCTTGGTGTGTCCTTCACAAAAAAACGTGCTTCTATTTCCCACTCTTTTGCTGTCTAGCTTAGGATCTTAACCACTCATAGTCATAGTGAGGTCAGAGAAAAAAATAAACTTCCATAAAGTTCTGTAACTATGTTTAATCCTAAATTAAGACTTTTAAAAGACAGCTCTTCTCCTGAACCTGGATTTTTATCCATCTAGTTTAGGATCTTAACCAATGGGAAGACTGATAGTGAAGTCAGAGAAAATGTTTCTCCATTTTATGCTTTCAGTGACATTTTTATACCTAGATTTTTACCATTGAATTAATTTGAAATCTTCTCTGGTTCTATTAAGATTTTAATCAGACCGCATACGTATGGAGAAGCTTCAGCAGCAAGTCCTAAGTGACAGCATACCATAAAATGTTTTATACATTGCATAGAGAGGGAGCATACTATGGAAATATAGTGAATTGGAAATCACAGTTCTTGACTTCTGCTGGGATTCCTATTTATTCACTGTTCTTGTAGAAAATTATTTCAACCTCAGGTTAAACTGAGTACTGTGAAGCTTAATTAGGGTTGGAAGACAATCTTGAGATTGTCAGAGGCAAGGTGCTGAGGTGTGGGCTATGAGAGTGCTTACTTTTGGTTCATATTGGCAAGGGAGTATAGATGAAATACTGAGATAACTGGCATGTTCTTTGTAATCAAACTTTTCTATATAAAGCATAGATGATTTGGAAGGGGGAAAAAAAAACTTATATAACATGCAACAGAAAGGGTGCCAATTACATAAAACAATGAGGGAGACCACAGCTGAATCAGCATGTGTGGTAACCATGTTTTCAATCTGCATATGTTTTTAGAAGTGTTCTTCCACATACCTCTGGAAGAAGAAATAAACTTGCTGTCTGTCCTGAATAGAGGTAATTAGAATAAGGGGCATTTGGCTAATGCTGAAAGTTAACGGAAAATTCCTCAACAATGAAGTCTTAAAGAAAATACACCTCTGCAGTTTTCTTCCAGTCTCACTTACTGACATGGTACAGGAACTGAGGCAGTCTGCTGGGGCAACAGAAAGCCTCACGTTGATGGTGAGGTACCTAACAGATGATGCAGACTGCAATGTTCTGTACTGTCTGCTGTTACCCACAGATTTCAAGGTTTATTGTCCTGAGTTGGTTACATATGACAGCGACAGTGTTGAATCATCCATACCAAAGATGAGGATAGAAGTTGCAAAGGACCATATCTGAAAGAAGTGGCCCGTGTCTTCTGACAATGTATAAGAAGCTGAGCCACTTTGTTCTGTAATGCAGCAGCTGCAAGACTGACCAGATCAGGCTAGCCCATCAGCCTCCAGCCTATTAGTCAGGTCTCCAGCTACTCAGGCTACAAAACTGACTAAAGAAAATGTTGGTTGTTTCTGCAGTAGAAAACTCCAGCATTATTTATATTACAGCTTCTAACTACTTTTTTTCTGAACAGTTCAGGGGGCTTTGGGGTTTTTTGTTGTTGTTTTTTTTTTTCCCGTTTTTAGTTAGATGCAGCTTCAGGTAGTTAACCCTTAGCTGAATTTAGTGTGCCACTCCTTTCATTAGTTGTGTTTGGACAGAGGTGCCCAACTTATGCCCACCTGGCTGTGGCCAAATAAAAGAGTTTGTCCAGCAGACAATCCACTACCCTTTGGACACCTTCTTTTGCAGAACTATGTGACCCTATCTTGTCCTTTGCCTGGGAACCTGTCTGCCACATGATCAGTCTGTAGCATAGGTACTTTGCCTGCTGTCTGCAAAGTTGATTGTGTTGTGGGATTATGATGTTCTGAGCATCACCTGAGGTTTGCTTGTGTATCCTGTGATCATATATATGCCTGTGATATTTCAGGAAATGTCTGCATTTCAGTAAGCACACTCCCAGTCAAGTAGATGGCCACATATCTGATTGAGTTGGTCAGGACAATCAGGCACAGTGTTTAAAGCAGACATTCATACTCAAGGCTGCATTTTTAAAATACCATGGGCACTACCACTAATTAATTATATACCACAATCTGTTCTTCTTTACTAGGTAGGGGTGAAAGTTAAGACATCTCTTACTGAGATCACACACTTACATATCTTGGAATATAGTAGGTAATTTGACCTTCATTTCATCTCAGCCACTGTCAGTATCTTTGTTCCCTTGCATCCTACAAGAAGTCAACTAAACTACTGCGTTAAAACAATATTTAAACATAGCAGGATGGTGTTTCCAAGTAAAGTTTTATTTGTTGTTGTAAACATCATGCTGTGTGCTTTCCAGAGTGTGCCTTACTAATGTGGGAAGTGACCACTGAAGTTTCTGCAATGTATGCAGTAGAAAGCATAGTAGCACTGAATTTACAGTCAGGTTCTTCAATCCCAGTGTAGCAATGGAAAGCTTTTAAGTATCTGTAGATATGACCTGTGTCTACTTCATGTTACTAAGACTAGAGAAACTTTTAAACTAATTGATAATCAGGATCAGGATATGTCAGTTCACTGTGGCATGGATTTTTTTTCTTTCAAATAATCAGAGGCAGAAGATTTGTCTGTTTCGCTCCTGAAGTCATTACTCAGGATTAAGTTGTTCCCACAGGGGCCTCAATATTACTAAGTTTTCATTATTATTAGATTCTATTTTATAATATTGATCTGATTTTGGAAATACTATTTCTCTTTTTTTAAATTTATTTATTCTGAACAGGAAGTAAAGGGATACTCAGAATAAGCAGCAGTGAAGTGTGTCTGTATTGATCATGTATTCTACAGAGAGCACTTTATAAACGTATTGTGTAAAAAGTGTAGTATAGGAGAAAATTGGATTCTTAGCTTTTTACTGCACAAGATTAGCCTAAATTACTTTGGTGACTCAAAATAATAGAATTTTGATAGTCGGTGACCAGATTCAAATTAGTACCCAATAAAAAAGTTCATGTACTCATTTATAGTCAAGTTAAGAAAAGCTTAGTCTTACAGTAGCATAAGATGAAAATGCTTAATGGAGATAAGCAGTCAGCTTCCTTAGGCTAGATAAAATGTACTGAAATCAAAGACAGAGAAGAAGCTGTGTATATCAGAGACATTGTCTGGCTCTGTACCTCTTCTGGAGTGTGAGTGCTTAGCTGTGATTAGAAGTAGTGTCAATGAAATATGAATGCATTGTAGCATTTCTGACCATATTATACTATATCTACATGGTGTTTCAAGTAACCCCTCTTTATCTGAACCAGAAGCATGAAAGAAATTAATAAAATATATGAGGATAAGAAAAGAGCTTGTACTGTGCCCTCTATATATTAGTAATATCCCTGGTACAGCTTGTACAGTAAGGTGACATTGTCATTAGGCTCTTTCTCTGTAAGTCATTTGCACTTCACAAACTAAACGTTGTATCAAAGCTTAATGTAATTCTTACCTGGCATGCTCTCATTTTGGTAGGAGTGATCTATTGCAGACATAACCAAGATGAGGTTATAAATACAGTGCTAATATTACTAATTTTTGCTTGATGCTACTTATAGAGCTCATAACCTAAGAATAATGAATCTCTGACAAATGGTGAGTAACATCAGAACATCCAACCAGAGAGTGTCCTTTTCCTAATTAGTTTGGAAAGTCAGTTGTTGGACAAATCATTAATTCAGCCAGATCACACACTGAGTAAGTGCCAGGGGTGCAGGTGAGAATCTGGGAATGCTGACTAGCTCATTTCTTCTTTCTGTGTTCTGTAAATACTTGAAATACTTTCAAAGTTTCTGCTTGGCTTTGCATAATAGAAGACATATGGAACTTTGACAGTATGGTCTTTCTCAGAGCATTCCACAAACTTTAATGACTGAAACTTCTCAAAGCATTAATGATATTGCTAACTTCATTGGACAGAGGGGAAAAAGGCAAAACATTGGGGGTGACTGACTTGTCCACTGACATAAATGAATCCCAGAGGCCTTAGTCTCTGATCTGGGAGGCACATTAATGTTTCAAATGAACAGTTCCGTTTAACTAAAAGGGAAATGCACAGGAATAAAATTAAACACGTTTAAAAAATTAATGCTAATTTTAGCCAGTAACTTCTCTACCTTCCCTCATGTATGCCTTTTCCAAAAAGGACGATAAAAATTTTGAGAGGATTTTAAATTGCTTAAATGGGCCTTTCAATGGAGTTTTACTTAATATAGGTAGCATTTCATTGAAGTCTGCATGGATGTCACTTGTACTTTGTCTAAAGTGTTGGCCACATAAGAGGTGTGAAGCTAGACTTCTGAAAGGCACACTGCAGTCTTTTAACCTTTAACCAGTTTAACCTTTCAAGGAACCCATAGCAATTTTAACTGGGTTGTCTTATTATCTAAGAACATTTGTTCTTCAAATATTGACGTTCTTCACAAAGTGGAATAGCATTTAATTTTTGGTGTGTAAAGTAATAAATGATCTTGTAAATGACAATCAAAAACAGGCACAGTAAACCAAATGTTTACTGTCTATAAACACCATACTAACTGTGGGTGAAACATTTCTGATTACATAGACTAATTTTAAAACCACATTTGTTCTGTTTATTAGCTTTAAATGGCTAGACACGTTAAAGATAGGTTGTTATTTTCCTCATTAAAGCATCGTTTTTGTGGTTGATCTAGAAAAGAAAATCCTATTAATATTTTTCTTTCTATGGAGTTCATCTACAATTCAGTAGTTAGTAATTACATAGGAATTCACTTGACGCATGAAATAAGCACTGATGAGAATCCATTCCTAGGAGGAGGTAACTAATGAACAAAATCACAATATGTAAAGCTTTTCTTCTTTTAAGTAGGAACTGACCACTTTTGGGTTTTGGTTTTTGTTTGTAAAGTTATGAAATATTTTTCATAAGAAAGGTTTATCTATTTGCTTGGTTTGCCAGATCAGAAATATTTCATTTTAGTTTTGCATGAGGAACTAAGGAAGAGCTCAGGAATATTAATTATGAACCCTAGAAGCCTAGTGCCAACAGTGAGAGTGGTGATTCTTGAGCAACTAACTTATCATTTTAAGTTAGTTTTGTGACTCGTTATAAAATACAACAAAATGTTAGTAATTTTAAACAACCTAATTCAAATCTGTTTCTTCTCCCAACTCCCCTCTTTTATCCCATGCTGTGTCATCAGTTCTCCAGTGCAAGGCTTTCAAACTTTAGACTTGCTAATCTGAAGCCTGGCCAAAACCAACCTTCCTATGTTGTCTAGCCAAAAAAAAGTAATTTCTAACACACAAAAATACCAAAAATGCATCTGAGAGAAAAACAAATTCACTACCTACTTGCCTCTTGAAGTCCTGATTTTAACCATATACCATATGTATCATGTGTGTATATACATACACAACATTTTCAAACCAGACTTGTAATTCTTATTAATTTACCCAGTCTAGCCTAATGCCTTTTCCAAAAACATGAACATACCTCGTGTTGTGCAGTGGGATGTACACTGTCAAGTAACATAGGCCATTAGATCTGGAAACAACAGGCTAGTTTTGCAGCATTGTGGCAATCTTAGCGCCAGCAGCTTAGAAGAGAAATACTTCTAAAAATGAATGCAGAATGCTTGAATCACTCCAAAGAATGTCATTGCTGTGTTTGAGTGCTGGCTCCCAGATTGTTTTCAGGGCACTGGTATTTTTCTTATTAGGAGGAAAGTAAGAGCAAAAGTTTGTTTCAATGTTTTATGGACACAGGGTTTGCTCTGCTCTCTTGTGAAATAATTACCAGTGATTAAGTGTTCTTGACTTTTGTTTTTCCCATCCTGCCTCCTTTTTACCAGTTATGTAATACATAGTTTAGCAAAACTCTGAAGGCTGTTTAGAGTTACTGCTTTTCTTTAAAGCAAACAGCTAAACACAGAAGTTGATGCAAACAAGGCACTTAGCATCTGAAAGAAGTGTTAACACTTTATTTACATTTAAATTAAAATGGACACTTATTTATGTGTTCTGGTTCTGAAAGGTGTGTGGTACATCTGCAGAGGCCTATTGTTTATTCATGCTGTAAATCCTTTGAAATGTGTTAAAATGCTTCCCACTCATTATAAAAATCCTGCCACCCATGGATTAGGGCTTTGATGTCACCAATCCTGCTTCAAAGGGTTCTTTCAATGCTATTAATCACAGTTTAGCCTCTGAAGATATAGCCAGAGAAAACATTTGGACATCTTGTGCTAGACTTGCTAAAACTTTGAAATATACAGAGTGTCTTGCATATGCACAGTCCCCTATCACTTCCTCCCTATTCTCTGAGCCTTTAGTTTAAAAAAAAAATATTTTGTGATGACTTTGGCTTTCTACAAGTTCAGGAAAAAGTTTAGGACACGTCATACTGTACATTTAAAAAAAGATGCTTGTCTTTCAGTTGACACCACAATGTTTTTGCCTGAGGAATTAAATCAGTCTTTAAAAACCCCAAGGGACAATAAAATTGGGGATTAAGCAGGCCTATGTGTCAAAAGGTCAAAAAAAGATACCATCTTACCATTTTCTCATCTCTTTCATTAGTTTGTGAGCTTAAGATGCTGTCTAAACACTTCAGGATCCACACAATTTCATAGAAATAAGATTGTTTCTGCTGTCTTTTTCTCTTCTAAATCTCTCAATGACTCACAGAGAAATTGATTACTAGTGATTGAGCTGTATGCCTTTGTGCTGTCGTCTTTTTTGTCATCTCAGTAGCTAAGGTCAGTGACATACCACCTTATCACTGACTTTTTCTTCCCTTTTAAATCAACACTGCACTCTGTCATGCCCTTGCTGAATGCTCTGCAGGCACAGTTGTTAATGAGCGGGGTGTGGAAAAAGTGTGGTTGGTGTCTGCTATTTTTAGTACAGTTGTACAAACTGATTTTCTACCATACTTCTTTTTTCCTAGCTAGGCTTCTTGAACAGTTTTTGCAGTATGTATGTATTTCTTTTTGAACAGGTAACTTGGCACAAGCAAGAGCCAGAGTGACAGCAGCATCTAGGTCTTTGCCTCCACAGCTTAGTGCTGGGCGTATCAAGGTTAGTAGTGTTCATTTGGAAGGCAAGCAGTTGTTCATAAAATGTTACAGTGAGACTATGGACATGATGTTTAGTTGATGTAACTATATCTATATCTATATATATATACAGTGAGGTCCTTACCAAGTGAGAGTCTGCCATAATTACATAATTATAACAGCTGGGAGCACTGTTTTCAGTTTTAGTGATGACCCTGCTGCAGAATACAGTGAAGAATTAATTTATTTCTGGTTAAGCTTTAAAGCATTGGTGTGAAATCTCAGTTATATTGGCATTAATATCAATTTATCTCTTTATTTCAGTGCGGTCAAGGTTTTCTTCAGGCAATTTTGGCCTAGAAAGAGATTTAATTCAGTAAAATTTAAATAGTGTATTTAACAGTGTGAAAGACAAAATAAATTTTAAAATAATCTGTTCCTTTTTTATTCAATTTACGAGTGAAAAAACAGGACATTTGTAACTGATCGATGTCCAGAAAAGAGCAATTTGGCAAAGCCCCTATTCTTCAAGAAAAAGAACAGCAGAATTTAAATAATGCTGAATTTTGCAGTAAAAGTATGTGACATAATTGCAAATGGATGGGATAATTTTATGGCAGTTTATAGGATGTGTTGCCAGCTGAGAGGGTGAAGAAAACCCTTGTACCTGAAGCTGATAACATGTACACCCCCTTTCTGCTTCCAAAGAGGTTTTGTTTGTTAGCTTTGTTAGAGGTTTGGGGGGGATTGCCTTCAAAGCAAACAATATTTTGTTTAAACAAATGTGGTAACAGCGACTGTTCAAAAGTCTACAAATTTTGTGTCCTGGGTTTGCTATTTCTTTTTGTTCTCTCCTGTTACTAGAAGCTCATGCTTAAATATTGGTACAGTAATTCATGTCATCCAGACATCTACATCCTTCACTGTACCTGCAATTACAGATGTGGATTTCAGAGATTTATTTCATCTCTCGTGCAGACACTTCCAACACTGAAGGGCAAATAATGGCCTTTCCAGTTTTCTTGTATTATACACACGTTGTCTTCTACATTCAGCTGTATTCAGCATAAGCTTTCTAAGGATGCATTTTATTGATACAGCTGGAATGGAATAGAGCAGTCCTCTCTTAGAGCTTTAATGAGCAGAAACAGTTACTAAGTAGTGCTTAAGTGCTTTTTACTTAACCTTCAAATTTTAAAAGAAGGGTCTAAAAGACTATTCAAAAAATGTTAATTGAAATAATTTTTAGCTGAAAAAACAAACCCTTTCTTATGATTTCATAAACCTTATGATTGAAACAACTTAGAATCATAGAATCAGTCAGGGTTGGAAGGGACCACAAGGATCATCTAGTTCCAACCCCCCTGCCATGGGCAGGGACACCTCACACTACATCAGGCTGACCAGAGCCTCATCCAGCCTGGCCTTAAACACCTCCAGGGATGGGGCCCCAACCACCTCCCTGGACAACCCATTCCAGAGTCTCACCACTCTCATGGGGAAGAACTTCCTCATGTCCAGTCTGAATCTCCCCACTTCCAGTTTTATTCCATTCCCCCTAGTCCTGTCACTACCTGATATCCTAAAAAGTCGCTCCCCAGCTTTCTTGTAGGCCCCCTTCAGATACTGGAAGGCTTCAGGAAAAAGATTTTAAATTACTATTTTACACTTTGCAGTAGATATCCAAATGTAACAATTCCGTTTGGAAGTTTGAAAAATTTCATTTATTATTAAATTTACTTTTTTTTTAGTTAATATATTTTTTAGTTTTACAGATTTTCATATCATGCCAGCAGCAGGTGTGGTCAATATGTGAAAGTAATAATTTCCAGTGACTTAATGAAGTGACATGATGTCATAAATCATACTTCTAATATTGTACATTTTGTCGTTTATAGGTCAAGCTGTTTTCCATTTTAATTGTAATCGTATAAATACATATTGTGTGTCACTACTACTGTCATATAAAAATGTGACTTTACAGTTGAAATAGTCTTCATTTTCATTTAAAAAGAGTAGTAGTGATTTAAAGCAGAAGATTACGCCATGCCATTCTAATTATGTTCTATCATTTTCAACCAAGCCAGTTGTGATAAAGCCTGTTGCACATGATTATCGTCCTACCATAAAACTGCATGACTTCATAGACATGCAATGTTATTACTGAACCAGAGACAAAACTTCTACAAATTTTTACAGGAAAATCTCCATAACTTCAGGATCTATCAGAATTTTTCTAATGGGAATTTCAAACGTTTTCTGTCAAAAGATATGGAAATTTATGTTAGTCCTTACAGACTGCACAGATCTGAATCTACAACTACATCCATAGAAAAGGGAATCTCATGATACTGATATATTCTCATTTTCTGAGAAAAAGTATATTACATCTCTCCTGTGAGTGTTTCTGACTACCTGTTCCCTTCCCTCTCCACCCCTCTCAAAAAAAAAAAGGCCACAAAACACAATAAACCTATTTTGGACCCAGTAGGTTGTAGGAAGCCATATTTAGCAGAGTGGCAGTCTCAAAGATCTTTGGGTTCTACAGGTTTTGTGAAAATTGGCAGCTGTGAGAAGGAGATCTTACACTGTCCTACTGCCCAAAAGATAGAGCATAAACTCACCCTTTATTGGTCAACAGGTACTCCAAACATGACTGAGAGATCATGAGTGATGAACTTTCAACAACAGTATCATTAGGAGTCCCTGCTTTTCTAGACAGACAAGGATCCAATTTAGAAGCTCATGTTCTTGAGCATTTGGGTTTCGGTGCAGTCCTCAAACTATTTGCTTTTGCTCTTGATTTGGTGTTCTTTATAATTAAATTGTCTGTCTTTTAACATTAAATGTTACCAGTTATTTTGAACTTACTGTCAATATTCACTGATACGGCTTTTGTCTTCCACCTCACCTTTACTAGATATTTAGATGTCACTTCTCAAAATGCAGTTGTCTTGCCAATATAGCTTTGAAACATTCCCATATCCTTCCCATTGGATGTGCCTGATGTTCTGATTAGGTCATTGATATTTACTTTGTCATGTGACCTCTTGTTTGATGTTACCAGGGCTGATAAGGCATTTTTCCTGGGATATATTACAGTTTTCTGCCAGCACCCTTAAAACTGAAGTCAAATGGCATCTTTTTAAAAATTATCTTATGTGTTATTTTGAGATGCTTACTAATGCGTGTATACCACTCTGGACTAGAACATCACAAGTTACAAATACATACTGAAATTTTTATGGTTACCCTTATGGAAATCTGTCTCCCTTTGCACCATCTGTATTATGAATCTTGTCTTCACGAGTTTTCTTTTTGATTTCTTCCCCAACACAAAATCCATTTTCTTGATCTATAACTACTCAGTGCTTCATTTCCTTTATATTTTGCATGCAGTCTCCTAAATGTCTCCTGAAGGTAAGAGACACAGTTACTTTGTTGAGAACTGCCCTCTTTCAGCAATTGCTTTTAGTGTTCAGAAGAGTGGTCTTAGTGAGTGGTAGAAATGATTGTATGGAGCAGAGTCAAGGAAGTGTAGCACAGGTGCTGACAACAGCATTATCTGGTTTATACAAATGCCACCTGGTCAGAACAGATGGTGAACTGCTGCAAAGCAAGTGAATGCTAAAATGTTGTTAATGCTCCATGCAAACAGGATGCTTGTTGATTTTCTTTAATTTTGTTGAGTTGTAATACAGCAACACAATCTGCTTGTGATTGGTAACCATAGTTATACTCATTCATAAAATCTGGTTTTGTTTTGATAAGAGCAGCTGTACTGACAATATAACTAAAATATACCAGGAGCAATATGTTTACTGTCCATGTATACCCTGTAAAAATAACTCTTTTGAAATGCTGAAGAAGTGTTTGAAGCTATGGCAGTTCATCAAAGTAAGGCTGCTGAAATTTTTGGAATCAAAATGGCAATTTAAAGAAGTTAACAGTAACCACAACAGTAGAAAGGAGAATACTTATACAGCCTACTTGTTTGCCACTTGTTATCCAGCAACAACATTTTTCCCATACATGAGCAAAATGATGCAGCTCCCTTTACTTTCTGGTCATTACAAAAATGGTAATGGAGTTCATTGTAGTGATGTTAAGAGGAATGCTTTGTCAAAATCACTTCCTAAGGTGGTGCATCTTGAGAGCTGCCTCATTGGCTGAGTATTATACTATCATAACAGAAGTGTGAAATCATATGGCACACCCAGTGCTCTCTCTGAAGTCAGAGTGCATCCTGGTCTATTAGAAGCTGCCCTTCCTACCTCTGATGAAGTACTCTGAAGTACTCACAGCCGAAGGAATGACATAACAAAAACTGAACTCAGCTTTCATGGGTGACAGGGGGTGGGCCAGTAGTGTTTCTGGAACAGCTCTTAACATCTGAGTTTTGTCTTCCAGGTTGACACAATGGAGGTTATGCGACACCCTGAGGAGACAACTAACATGAAGCGACAAACAATGGCTTCCTACTTTAGGGTACAAAAATTAAATTGTAAACAAACATTTTGGTGATAAGAACACTAGATTTATCTAAAATATTTGTGGGATTATGAGATCAAAACAGAATAGAAAGAATGTTTTATTGTGTTGTGAGGCCACCTTAGATTAACATTTTCTTTTGCTCCTTTTGTTTCTGTTTTCTCATACTTTTATAGTTGTACCAAGTACATTGATAATAGAATCTAGACTATTTCCATCTAAAATGTCAGAGGTCTAGAACAGGCCTCCTTAAGAACAGAAAAGTGATTTTGTGCAAATAACATAGCTGTTTTTCCTGAAGCCTTTATATACTTTCACAAGCTCAGACATACCTGCTTTTAAAGATTAGGATTTGTGAGTGGGGGAGTAGGTGTGAAAGTAGACTAAAAAATGGATGCAGCCTACAGCAGTGACCACAGTCAGTTTGGAATTGTACATGATTTTGAGATTGAGTGTATTTGCAACAAGTACTACTTCTACAGTGGGTAAATAAGGTGAGGATGGAGCAGAAATGGAATCATTGGAAAAGCATATATCTGATCTGATCGCACTTGTTTCATTTTGGTGTAAAATCCAATGGAATATACTATTTCCATATTCAGGGTGAATCCAACAAAAGTAATAGACCTATATTTCAGCAGGAAGGTTTAGATTAGCTATTAAGAACACTACATAGTGATGATAATGTAACACTTTAGTAGAATCATAGAATCAGTCAGGATTGGAAAGGACCACAAGGATCATCTAGTTCCAAGCCCCCTGCCGTGGGCAGGGACACCTCACACTAGTAGCTTGTCCAGAGAGCCTGCGATCTATACGCTTTGTCATTCTGGAAAATGTGTTAAACAGAGGTGTGCCTGAAATAGTACAGCTACATCTAGTGTTCTCTTTAGGCAGTATACTGAATTGATGGCATCTTGCAACCCTTCCCCGTGATTTTCTGTGAATTTCTGTGATTGCTTCAAAGTAAAGTTTCACAGAATGCCAGGTTGGAAGGGACCCCGAGGATTATCTGATCCAACATTCTAGGTGATACTGTAGTTTAAGTGAGATGGCACAGCATCTTTGGCCAGTTCCAGTTCAAGCTGAACTTTTGCTTTCCTAACTACATCTCTGCATACCCTGGTAATGCCTTTATAATCTTCAATAGGTCACTTCCCATCTCTGATACATTTCCCTTTTGGTTCTGAGCAGACCCAAAAGCTCAGAGTTAAGGCAAAGGGGTCTCTTGTTCCACCTACTTCACTTGCCTTTAGAGGGGATGAACTGGTTTTGTGTGTCTAGGAGAGTGTTCTTGAAAAACACCCAGCACTCACTAGCTCCTTTGTCCTCCATGGAAGCTTCCCATGGGATCCCTTCCAAATGGGCCCTGATCACTCTGAAGTTTCCTCTTCTAAAATCTAAAACCTTTGTTTTGTAACTAACCTTTAGCATGCTCAGCAGTATCCCAAATTCCACAAGATTGTAATCGCTGCATCTGAGGCTGTGGGTAACCAAGATCTTCCAAAGCAGGTTTTCTTGGTTAGTGAACAGCAAGTCCAGCAGTGTCTGGTTGTCACATCTAACTTCTGGACAAAAGAGTCCTCTATGCATTCCAGAAACTTGATGTATGCCAGGTGAGCTGCTTTGTTTTCTTACAGCAAATGTCTGGGTCACTGAAGTCTGCCGTATGAAGCAGGTCTTGTTGGCCTGAAGCTTGCTTAAGTGACTCCAGAATTCCCTCATTCATTGTGTCATCTTGGTTTGGGGGTTGGTAACAGATGCCTACTGTAAGGTCTCCCTTGGAGACAGTCCCTCTTATTTTGACCCAGAGGCATTTGATAGGGCTTCCACACTTACCACAGTTGACTTCAATACTTTCAATGTTCATTTTAATATAGAGTGAAACTTCACCACCTTTTCTACTCTGTCTGTGTTTATGAAACAGCCTATAGCCACCTATCATGATCCTCCAGTGCTGTGTGAGTTGTCCCACCAAGTTTCAGTTATCCCTACGGTATCATAACTTCCTGACTGGGCAGAGAGCTCCAGTTCCTCTTGTTTATTTCCCAGACTTCGTGTGTTAGTATATATACACTTCAAGTGGATGTTTTTGTTGTTTTGTTTCTCATTTAGGGAGACAACTGAGGCACATTTTACTCTAGTCTGGTTGGTTTGGTTAATTCCATGATTGGTTGTAATGGTGATGGTGGCTTGAAGATTGCCATTTTGGATCACTCTCCCAAAGTCCTTCAGTTTAAAGCCCACCTCACCAGGCAGGCCAGCTTGCTGCCCAAGATTCCCCTGCCTCTTTTAGACAGGTGAATTCCATCTCTTCCTAGCAGGTTGTAGCCCTCATAGAAAGTCCCATAATCATAAAAGCCAAAACCCTTGCAGTGACATCAGCCACTCAGAAGTTGATCTGCGTTATGTGTCTGTTTCTGTCTGCCCCAAATCGTGGTAATATGGAAGAAAAGATTATTTGGGTGCCAAGATTCTTCACTTTCTCTCCCAGGGACTTAGAATCTCTCTTGATTCTGCCTAAGTTTGACCTTACAGTGTTGTTTATGCCGACTTGAATGAGTAATAATGGGTAGTAGCCTGTGCTTTTGACAAGTTGTGGCACCCTCTCTGCAGTATCATGGATCTTAGCTCTAGGAAGGCAGAATACCTCACATGACTTCGTTTGTTCTTCTGTTGGGGATATTTGATTGATCAAATGTACCTGCAATAACATTATAGTAAGGACATTTTTTAATTTAATTTTTTTAATATAGGCCTTCCTCAACTAAGTGTGGTATAAGGAGAGATGAAGAGAAAGTTGTAAGAAATAAATAACTATATATTTTAATTTATTTTTTTTTAGTAATTGAAGACTTTTAATAGGTTCTGGGTTTTAGCAAAAGCTTTAAAATAAATAAATGTTATTGCAGACTAAAATTACAGATTAAAATGCAATCAAGCATGACATACTGTTTACAAATACATATCTCCTGCTTAAGTAGTTACATTGTAGTATTTTGTCAAGCATGTATCTTTTTCTTCACTAGTATTCCCTCATGGATCTTTTATCCAAAATGGTTATTGGACAGCCGCACTTTATCCGCTGCATTAAACCTAATGACAATCGAGAAGCGCTGACGTTTTCTCATGAGAGAGTTCTGCTGCAGCTACGATACACTGGAATTCTGGAAACTGTCAAAATACGTCAAAAAGGATATTCTCATCGCATCCTCTTTGAAGAGTTTGTGAAAAGGTAAGACTTCTATGACATGGCCGCTGTTTTAAAACTACCTTGAATAAAATACATTCTGTGTTTAAATATAGAACATTCTTAAGACGTTGGTCTGTACAGCTATGGTCTGATTCTCAGAGAGCAGTGACTATCAGGGAAAAGACTACAAGAGATATCTGAGGTCTAACAGAGAAAAGTCAGTGTGAGACCTGTAAGAGCACATAGTATACAGAGCAAGCCTGTTGCCTTAGTTCCCTCAATGGAAGCAACAAGTGGAAGTTACACATTGTGCTCAGATAATACAAGGATTTGAAGGATTTGGTAGGTCATTGCCTTTCAGCCATCATATGAAGAAGCTGCACGTGCTTAAGAATGAAGTAATATAAAAGCTTTAGATTTGAAGTATTCCATGTAATAGCTTTGTAGCCTCATAGTCATTTACCTTGGAGATATAACCCTTGTCATGGCTATTCAGGAAATGCTATTGTCTTTAGGATGACATGATGACAATATGTTTATGGTCATTATGGTTTCCTCTAGATTTAAAATAAGGTTTTGTGTAGTATTTACCATTTTCCAGTCCGTAGGATTGACAATTCAATAACAAAACAGAAGCAGTACTGTTAAGCAATCAAATACTCAATAGCTGACTAAATACTGAATCGCTAAATCAAGCATTTAGTGATATTTTCCCAACTGGAGGTTTCTCATCCAGCCAATACATAGTTAATGAATTTACTCAAGGCAAGTCAGTCATATGATGTTAGAGGAAAAGAGCTCATAATGATTTTGAGAAAGAAGAGACGAACAATTCCATAGGCCTTCCTAAAACGCAGGGATGGAATAAATTTATGTGTGTAAATCAGTCTTTTGGGATTGGAAATCCATGGTCCTTGTATTGAAAGATCTTGAACAATAAACCATGGCTTAGTCAATTCATTCTGAAAAATTACAGAATTTTCTGATTTATAATATCTTAGTATACCAAATGAATGTGTAATAGGAAAACACTTGAGATATATATCCCAGGAAGGTTAACTTATGTGGTCATTTGTCCATCAAAGTAATTTAATTTTCAGATGTCTCTCAACTTTTTTTTTGTTGCATGACTAACTTTGGTAAGGTCACAGAATTCTGAAGCAAGTTTAACACAGATTAATTTTTGTGATCATTAAAGACGTCTTTGAAACATCCTGAAGAGGCTGAAGGCAGATTTATTAACCTAAACTTTTATTCAGGTTGCATGTAAGTGAATTCAGATTTAACTCCACTGAAATTAGAGTAAATTGAGAGGAAATTAGGCCTTCTCGTATCAGTAGATTATTTTAATTCAAAAGTGCACCAAATTTGAGTACAGCCTTGAAAAGTAATGGTAATAAAAGCAGCACTGACTGTAGTCTTTGATTCCTGCAGATAAGGGCAAGTCGTGTTTAACATCTTGTCAGATACTCTCTAAGTTTTTAGTCAAACTTGATTTAATTCTTCCACAAAAGAAAGTCAACACAGCAAGAGGGAAGATGTAGCAATTTGCCACAAAACACAGAAGGCTTCTTGTGTTTAGAATATAAATGAAAGGCAGGAGAGGAGATGTTCTTGTTCCTTTGTTCAGTTCATCCTTTATTTTTAAACAAATTCTATTCTGCTTTGCTCTTGAAAAAAAAGAAAAAAGAAAAAAAGAACAATACTTTTAAAAGCTATCAGTGGAGCAAGAAACGTTTTTCAACTTGCATCCATGAGTAGTCAAGTGTTTTTAGGAACTAAGTAGTTGAATACATAAAAATGTTTGAGAAAACAGGTCAAATGCTAAACAGATTGGCACTTCTTTGTTCATAATCAAAAAGACATTAGGCAAGTATGAACAAGAGTTTCAAAATGTCAGTAAATGTGAGGATATCAAAGATTTTCTAAGCCAGCAAGTTAATTGGTATTTTGATCCTTTTGAGCAACTGAACAACAAAATGAATGAGCCAGCACTTTTTCTCCCTTGATGTTATTAAACAAATAGGTGTGCTTCTTATCTGGCTGTTCAATAATGCTGTTTTGTAAACTCTTAGCAGGAAATATGAGGACAAAACAATCAAAGGCAGGGAACAGAACCATTCAGGGTTTATCAGGTGGGAGGTAAACACAAGATAAAGCTCTGTCTAGTGTTACTCTTTACTGTCTTCTGTTTTCATATAGAACAGATTATTTCACTGTTGCAAACCTGGATATAGTTTATTGGGTGAAAAAAACAGATGGGGAAAGGAGGATGTAATTGTAACTTATTCACACAGTGTTTCTTTAGCCAAGTATACAACCCTTTGTTTTATGTATCTGAATATAGAATATGTATTCTCTTACTTAAGTAGGAAAATGCTATCTGTAGGCCCTGTAAATACTAGAGACCTGTCAAGTCTTAGGCATTTTGTCTCTGTTGGTCTTGTCTCACACCCCATTCCATCATGTCTTACGTGTTTGCTATGAAGCAGCTTGGCCCCTTTCTCAGGCTGGAATCCCAAGTTTCAGGGGTAGTTTATTAACCTGATCAGGCAATCAGGTCTGCCTGGATTGTATGGAATTAATGCTGTTTTTAGGTCTGGAATGTGAAGGGAACTTTAGTAAGAGACACTGGGATAGTAGTTAATGGTGCTTTTTAAATGCTATTTATTGAACAGTTCCACACTTCACCCTTTTAAGGAGGGAAGAGAATCGAACCATTTGTTTACAATCAGTTTATCTAATCAAACCCTACCAACATTAAAATGCCTTGGCCATAATCAGACAGTTAATAGATAGCATCATTATGAAGTTCTCCCTATCAGCATACATGCATGTCTTTAACATTTATCTTTAACTCTTCATGTCCTAGCTTTGCAATTGTTGATTTGGAGATAAATTCAACTTTTAAAATATGTTGCTTATGCCTAATGACTTCTGAGCAGCTAATCCCATTTTAATGCATGTTTTGTCTGGAATACTGTTGACATCCATGAAGGATGTAGTGCTTCATCATCTCTGATAAATTAGCTGTTCTATTTTTCTCTTACTTAGTCTTACTGACACTCAGTGTGATTAGTTGAGTACTTTTAGAGAACATGTAGATGAATTTGTCACATGTAGGAAATTTTCAAGCAGGAAATATAACCCAAGAAAATAAGGTCTTTTTGCACAAGTATGTGTATCTTTATGAGCAACACATGAAGAATCATGAACTTTGTTTTTAAATAGAAATAAAAATACTGGCTTAACATAGAAGAGCACTTTCTGCACTCCTGCATTTTCTGCTTATATAACAAATGCAAATGAAAGTAAAGTTGTGAAATTTTCATCTCATCTGGAAGCAAATGTGAATTCTAGCTCTGCTTTTATGAAATGAAGTCTCTGATTTCTTCTGAAATTAAATATCTGATTTTTTTGCCTTGGTGAAATGGTCACTCTGTGATCTCTTTATAGTAGATTTACATAAGTATGATAGAGATTAAATAAGTCAGGTAAGTCAAAATGAACAGTTGTAGTTGCGTATACCCTGAAGTTTTGGGATGCATTCTGAGACCATCTCTACCTTTTACCTATGTATGATATTTATACACTTTACCAGATACATTAAGATGAAATATTTTACTGTTCACCAAGACGTTCCGTATGATCCATTGCAAAGATTTTGGATTAGGTAAAAGAATTGGATGGCCCTATGTGGCACATGCTGTGCTGCCATACAATTATCCTGGGCACACCAGGTCAAACTACTTGTGCATGTTTAGTTATGTGATTCAGTCATGAAAATGAGCACCAGATAGAGAACAAAGTCTTTGCTTTAAAAGAGGCACGGATTTCATCTTTGGAACGCTGATCTGGAGACCTAGTAAGCAGAATGCAAACTCCAGAATCAGTTCTGTAAAAGAAATTGCCAGTCTTATATTGTTAGGCTTTATTTCTGATGAGCAATTTCTGCCATACGTTTAATATGAAAATTAACAGGAAAACCTGATGCTGGAAATCTGACATCCCAGTGTGTTTGCCCAGTTACAGGCATCTTCTGGAAAGGGATTAGATCAGTCAAAGCATTTGGAAAAACACCTTTTAGAGGAAGTTTTTATGAAATATTAGGAAAATGCATTTACATGCAGAAACCGACATTAACTCCCATGGTTTGTAAAATTGCTGTCATTCTGAATGGCTTACTTTCTTAGAAGACAGATAAATTTATAAGAGCATTTGTTCAAACAAGATTTTATAAGAAAAACCGGCATTGTTTTATTTGGGGTGTTTCTTCTGTAGTCATCATCCTTATGGCCCTGCATTGGACTCTCTCCAGTAGTTTTCTCTCCCTCCTGATCTGGGGAGCCCAGAAAGGACACAATACTCCAGATTCAGCTTCACCAGGGTAGAATAGAGGGGGAGGAGAACCTCCCTCAACCTTCTGGCCGCACTCTTAATCCACCACAGAATACTGTTTGCCTTCTTGGCCAAGAGGGCACGTTGCTCACTCAAAAAGTGATAGCTAATGGCTCAATGTCTAGGTAGAGCACAAGTGATGAGTGGCGTTCTCAGGGGGCACTAGGACTGGTGCTGTTCAATATCTTTGTCATGTGTAACTTAGTTCTGGTGTCTTTCTCGTTCTTTAGTGCTAGTATTTGACTTTTCTCCCACTCAAATCTGTAAAGATCCACTGAACACCTCAAGGGGCACCCGCTAATTCAGCAGAATTTACAGTTGTGCCAAAGTATATTATGCATCTCTGTAGATGATTTACTTATTTTACACACTATGCAAAAAGTTTTATTTTTGCCTGCTTTTCTATTACTCTGATGTCTAACACTTTTCCTCCTACTCCCTTTGTCATGGGTTAAATTGAATGTAATTCAAAACCATCCTGCCTCATACCAGCCTCAAAATGAAAGTGGTGGGTGGAGCAAGGGATTACAGAGTTTGAAGTTCGGACTGCAACATGAGAGAGTTCCTGTTCCTGGTGCTGCTTTTGGGTTCCTGCATTTAGGTGTCGGCTCTTTTCTGCTGAGATGGTAGCAAGACAGGAAGGGAGGGGGGAGTAGCTCCCTGCCTTTGGTTTCTAGTTCACTTGCTTCTGCTTGCTGCTGATTTCTGCTGTGCTTTTTCTGCAAATAGGCTAAGATAATTGTGCATTTATGTTGTCGCCTTTATATTAAATTCTTACCTTATCTCACTCTCTTTGTCTCAACCCAGAGGGGTTTTTTGTGTGTTGCATTTCCCTCACTTCTGTGCTGAGGGAAACGGACAGGTTAACTGGTTGGCTTGCTTTAACGTGTTCCACCCTGTCATTCATTCACTTGTTCACCTGAAAAAAATTCAGAGCGACCTTGGGTGTTTCGTAAAGTGCACTGAATTTGTGAAAGACTTTTATGGATGATTATACCAAGTGGAGATTTCTAGAACACAGCAGATTCTTGTCACCATTGTGGTACCACTTATTTTTCTGTCTCAAATGTTCATGACACTTGTGTCATGATTTATGAAGAGAACTGAGTATAAAGAGGAATTTGGCCAATGAGTTGTAAAGATGCTGTTCTGATCTAGAGAAGAGCAGTGAGAGTACGTATTGATTGTTAAGTCAATATTTTCTCTGTCATTTGGTTTTGCAGGTATTATTACCTTGCATTCAAGGCACACGAGACTCCCCTTGGCAGCAGAGAAAACTGTCTTGCCATTTTGGAGAAATCTAAACTAGACGACTGGATTCTTGGGAAAACCAAGGTAGAGGGTGCCAACATTTTCTCAAAGATACTATCCTTTTAGCAAAACATGTATAATAGTGGCATGAAAAGTAGTGCATGAATGAACAAAAGAGCAAAGAATTTGTTCCAGTTAGCCTCCCAGGTTATAAAGGTGCCCTCCCAAGCCAGCTGAGTTAGTGCTGCAAGAGGAGGGGTGAGTTGAGTGCCTCCCCAAAGCACATTCTGCACATGGCTGCCTCAATAAGGACAGTACATCTGTCAGTGCTTGCTATAGTAGTGCCTCCCTGAAAATGCTCCTGCTTTTAATCATGGCATGACTGAAACTTCACACTCTGGCCCATCCTGTGAGCCTGATTAGTACATTATCTATTTGTGGAGTTTCCAGTAAGATGCTTCTGGCTCCATCAAGAGCCTTTGTTCGTGGTTTAAAATTGAATGGATGACTTCTGTAAAAAAAGGAAGTTACTGTATACGCTATCCTGAGTTGTTTTACAGTGCACAAACTAAAAACAAGGAGAATTTTTCTGCTCAAGACTCAGAGAAAGTATATGGAAGTAGCCATTGGATTTGCCTTCTGAAGCAGAATGGTGTTGGACAATATTATGTCTAAAATAAAATTCAACCCAAGACTTACCTTTCCACTGTCAAGAAAGTCTGTATTTCAAAATTATTGAAAATATCCCCCTGGCCAATTTGCTTTATAAATGGGATTAATATGTGGTTTATCTTGGAATGGGGTGATTACAATCAGTGGAATGATACAATTCCATAAAGATACTGAGAGCAAGTATTTGATTCACAAGACTGCCGTGATATCAGGAATCAGTACTTTACCAGTTGTCTCAGCAATGACGCCATAAAATAAGCTAACAGAAGACTAATGAAAAGGCAGAATATGAGAGCTTATTTATGCCTGCATGTAATACTCTTTTGTTGTTGTTCTGTTTCAGGTTTTTCTGAAGTATTACCATATAGAGCAGTTAAATTTGTTCCTGCGAGAAGTTATAGGGCGGGTGGTGGTCATGCAAGCCTATATCAAGGGATGGCTTGGAGCAAGGAGGTACAAGAAAGTAAAAGAGAAAAGAGAAAATAGTGCTGTTACCATACAGTCAGGTAAATGTTCACATTCCCTATTTCACTGAGTGTTATTGCATTTTAAGCTGTTAAATTGCATGTACATTATTTATTCCTCTGTAATAGTTTATTGTGAAATCAAAATAACCAGAGGTGCTTTTCTCGACAGCTAATTGAGGCAAATATTATAGCTTTCCTTTTAAGGTGTCATCTTAGTATTGTATAATGTCTTTATTTAAATATTTTAGTACTTTGAATATGATTCCTGTGTACAAAATGAAAACACTGTTAGGTGTGTCTATGCTAGAGTGCAATACATAAATAATATGCAGTAGCCTGCTCCACCCACCATATATACCAGTATACCAGATAACATATGTTGTAGAGTAGACCTGAGAGGCTGATTATCTTTAATTTAGCAGGCTTCCTTGTATCAGATTTGGGGAGCTGTGAGGAGGAGAGTTATTGTGCTGGCATGATCATGTGCTTTTGCCTTTTGGGTCAGGACATCAGTGAGCACATGGTGACAATTAAAATTTGGACGAGTGAAGCAGTGTTTGAAGTTGTGGGTATGTGAATATTGCAGTCATGAACCCAGGGTTCAGCATGTGGGTGGGTGGGGAAGAGGTACTGGGAGTGGGGGCTGGAGCAGTTATGGCAGGAGGGATGAAAGTTTCAGCACATCTCTGACTCTGTAGACTCTGTAGCATTTCCTTAAATAAATGTAATTTCCAGCACATGGGCTTGTATTTTTAGCCTGGAGAGGATATGAAGCTCGCAGGAAGTACAAGGAAATAAGGAACAGAAGAACTGATGCCGCTATACGTATTCAAGCAGGTAATTAAAACATTATTTCAGTTGCCAACACCTCTTTTGCTGTGGGTCATTTCATGTGTCAGTGTTTATAGCCAAGAGAAATACATACAGACCAAACAAAAGCTACCAAAACCATTATTTCTGATCATTTGTTCTTCAGTGTCAAAAGACTCAGTGACAGGTACCAGGCACTTTAGGCTTTTTGCAAGTACTTCTCTGGCAGCAAAACATCCTGATTAAAAGCTGTTAATTTTTTAAGATTCTTCTGAGCACAGTCAGTATGATTTAACTAAATGTAGAGCTGATATGAAGCACTGCATTGATTTGACTGAAAATGTGGATGAGAGGCACTGGACATGCATTTCTCTGTCTTTGTGAGCCCTGATCCTGGCAGGTTGCCAGCTTTTTTGTTTTGACTGCTTGCTGGGTTTGCCAGGTTTGGCCAATCTTTTGACTCTCTGCCAGACTCCTATGCAGCCATATCAATATGAATTTGAATAAACTTTAAAGAGATTATTGGAGGAACAGGCCCATAGGGCTGTGTAGGTCTCTAGTAGAGAGTAGGGTACCATATGGCACGAAATCTAAGAACCAGTGCAGTGAACTCAATGCTGTCTTCAGATGCTGCCAATATGAAGCAGCTTCCATATGATGAAGTGTAGTACACCTTCCATGTCCAATCCCAGGCTGAAAAGACTGTTGCTGATCAAAAATGAGTTGTAGCAAATGTTTTTACATGTAAACTAAGGTACCACCCTTATTCTGCCAGCTTTGTCACCTCTCTATTCTGTATCATTATAGTCCAAAGTCAGTCTGAAAAAGATGTGTATAGGATATTCTTTAACTTGGTTGTCAAGCCATTTCCAGTAAATTAATTTGTTTTTCTATTGTGTAAGTTTGCTATTCTGAAACATCACTGTGATTTTCAGCAGAAAACAGAATGCCAATCTAGTTACAGAATGGAACAGAGTATGATTAGGACAAAGTAATAATTTATAGCTTTGCATGCATGTAGAATCATGAACTATAGCTGTAGGGTCAAATGCAGAATATTCTACTAAATGGAGAACTGTTATGTTTGTTTCGCACATTACAACAAGCACTGAAGGACTGCATAAGAACTCTCTCCCCTTCTTTCTCTCCTTTGTGTTGTTATTTACTGTTGTTTTCACATGATAACACAGAGAGTAGCCGCTTAAATGTACCCTCACCTGTTTTCTGGAGTATTTGCTACATTCATACTTGGACTTACAAGTACCTGGACTTCGGTTTCCTGACATAGGACAGCTTTTTGCCATAAAAAGAAAAGTGTAACAGTCGACCCTTCACTTTCCACTGTAACTAGTTCCTTAAAGTGAGAGTTATCTCAGGTTCGGTAGGAAGCTGGTGCATAGCAATTATCACCTGGAGACCATAGGGGACATTCTGCCCTAGACTTTTTGTTCTTTAGTGTGTAGGAGATAGATGCCCATTACTAGCTCTGTAGAGAAAGCAGCTCATCTGTTCTGTAGTTTGCACATGTGGAAGAGGTTCAGAGTTGTGCTCCTTACTACAGTCTCCTAGAGGACGTCCTGACCATGGCAGAGTAGAGAGGCACTGTTACTGTGTGCATACCCTTGAATTTGGACACTTCTGCTGAGCCCTCTGGACCTAATGCTGGAGGAATGCTGTTAGCACTCTTCCCACCAGCACTCACACTGTCTTCCTGCGTAACCCGGCACTTGACAGTCTCAGTGCTCAGTCTGGGTGAAAAAGCACTAGAACTATAGAGTGAAGAGTGACACAAAGGTGCACCTTTGGATTAATTAGGATGTCTGCTCCTCCTATCTTTGGCTCTGCATTCAAAGGAGTATAATAATCATGATAATAATAATAATAATCCTCAACACATTTCTGTCTGCCTTTGGAAACCTATACCTAGGAGCCCTTGTTTGAAAATTCCTGTGCACATTTTCTCTTCTCTGTGTTTTAAATCAAAGCTCATGCTTGCTAATGGTGGCCATTTTCCAGATTTTAAAATACACTGACAGTCTTTCTGTCATTTACATTATGCTGCCCAAGTGCCTGGTGACATGGAAACAAAAGCAACTCCAAATCTCTCCCTTCCCTGAATATCTTATAATGTGAGTATGTAGTTCAAGGCAGTTTTTCAGTAAAATGGAGTATGATCACCTTTATATGTTTTTTTTAATGAGCCATTTCAGTCAGTGAGATAGGTTGTTTGCATTTGTCACCCAGACATTAGCAAAACCATGTAATTAAAATATATGTACTTCCTCTGCTTTCCCTCCCTCCTCCCCCCACCCTCCACCCTACCTCAAGCAGGCCTTGAAATTTAGGAAGCATTTGGCTTACATGTTTCTACAGAACAGCGCATATTGAAATTTGTTTTCCTTTCATCTCTTTCCCAATAAAAGCAGCCGCTCGGCTTATCCCTTTAGCTTCCTCAGAACTTCCTTTCAGAATTCCCGATCTATTACAGCACATTCACATACCAGAAACAAGATGCCTTTTCATGCTGTCAACCTTTTTCATCTGAAATGTAAATTAATTCTTGCTGGTACGCTTTGACAGAGATCAAAGTAGGGGTATTAACCTTATTGGGCCTTCTCTTCATCAGAATCAGTTCCAAAGACTGCAAGGGTAGTGTTAGGAGGCCAGTCTTCACTGTTATCTATGGCCCTCCTCCAGGCAGTCCTCTGTCTACAAGTCAGCATTTCAAAGGCGCTGATTTCTTTTGTAAATGACCTTATCATTACTTTAAACTGTGTGAAAAATGATTTGCCTGAATAATTCTTGCAGGATTATCCTGCTCATTTTAATTGTGGGGGGACTTCATTCAGATTCCAGGATATTGTTTAAGTGGTTTTGACAGCAAGTGATCATAGCCTGATATAAAGGAGGAACACAGCTCCTGATTGGAAACCTCTTGACTTGTTCAGATTGTTCATTTCTTGCAAGTCAGTCTTTGAGGTAGGCTGCATTTGCATTTTAAAAATAAACAGATGCCTTTCAAATACATGAGCTGGTGGTCTGGAGATCTCTATGGGCCCAGCAGTTCACTACCCGTTGAAGAAATGTTGGAAGAAAAAACAAACTTAAGAAAAAAGCAACCTTCACAATGTACATGAGGAAACAATTCCTGAGTGTATTATATTGCACACAAAAAAAAGTCATTATTTCACATGGGGGAAAACACTCTTGCTAGGATACAAAATAATTGTGAATTTAAATTAAGTGGGGATGAAAAGGCTACCCTACTTCAGCATATCTACATCACAGGTTCTCATAATACAGAGGTGTTATTAGACTTATGGCTAAAATGGTAGAAATTATACACAAGGTCTTTTTTACATCTTCCAGTCACATTTTCTCAAAATGTGAAGGTTAGAAAATGCTAATTTTTAACTTAGGAATTGAAAGAATGATTTTGGGTAAAGTGTTTCAGTTAACAATACTTTACCCGTCTATTTCTTTGTGACTGGGATTTGTATTGCTTTGTTTACATCTACTTGAAAGGAAAAATATTTTGTTAAAATAAATACTATTTTAAAATTTTGTTGCCAGATTCACAGCTGGTTTAAATCAGTGTATGTCCACTGAATCATCGACTAAAATGTTGCTGCACTGATTTACCTCACATGCAAGCCTCATTTAGTCTTTCTTTGTATTAGATAATGCATTAATTAAAATTTAAAACAACAGAAAATACAATTATGAAAGTACATTTTCTAGCTGTGGTAGCATGTATTTCCATGCAGTGTGATTGTTATCCTGAAAGACTTAAGGGAGGGTTTTAATCTAGTTATTTCATTTGTGAACTAACATTGCCAAAATGCCAAATGAGTGGTGCATGCGATTCACTTAGATCTGAGGTGACATCACTGAATTCATTTTAATTAGGCCCACTTTAGCCATCTGGAATATACTGTGCAGCTCTGGTCAGGACTGAGTTTAACTATGCTTCCAGAGGTGAAAGGCAAATGACTAATCCATTGAGCCACCATCTCCTCCTCCAACACGTGCTCACACACTCACCATATGTCACATTGTATTGGAAAATTCTGTATCAAGAACTCAAGATTTGGGCTGGTTTTTTTGCCTTTTATTATCTTATTATCTTTTTTTTTTTTTTAATACAATGATAGATTTTCAAAGTTAAACAAGATTAAGCAACCCTTTTTCTAAATCTTTTTTTTTTAATTTTTCTTTCTTTCCTTAACTTCTGACCATGAAATGCTGCTCACTATTTAGATATCTCAAAAATTCTTCTGGCAACATTTACTCCGTTATAATAATAAAAAAGAGGACCTGAGAATAGCTGTAATTTTCTATTTTACATTTATAATAAATGTAAGCTTTAAATAAAAGTGTTACCATTGGAATTTTCAACAGCAAATATTTAATGTTGGCTTCAACAGAAGATAAGGAAGTATTTCTTGAAAACTCTGCATTTATCCATCTATTTATATCACTGTGTACATGTAGGCACATGCATTTGGCTGAGACTGTTGTATAGATCTAAGAATTACATGAGTAAAATGTTCCCGCAACTTCAAAGATCTTTATATCTAAAAATATTTTTTTTTCATTTTCCTGAAAATAACAGCCACTATGTAGCAGACCCACTTTTACTCTTTTTATATCATTAATTTTCTTCCTTTTAACTACATTGTCAGTGTAAGAACCATTGAAGAGATATATGTTTCCCTTAAAGGCTGCAGAACTGACTGACTGTATTACCTTGAATTCATATTCAGAGTAAACCAGACTGGTTTGTGTAGATTGCACAGCTTTGGTTAACTTAATTTTCCATCTTCTCGTGTTCTGTAGTAGCTTAGGGCATCTATTAATTCTTCATTTTTATTCTTTGTCTCTAGTAACCATTAAAAGCCTGCTGGTCTTGTGCCAGGAACATGTTAAAAGTCTGAGAAGGCCTTATCATATTGAAGTGTGAGGTCCTATATTCTATCCCCATCTTTGAGCTAAGCTGTTGATGTGAACATGTTTGCATTTCTGTTTCGTTTTCTCTCCTGTTTTAAGGAGATCATTCTTACGAGAGTTCATACCCTTGCTAAAATCAGGAAGAGGCAGCAGCATACATTGTCCAACAATATGTTGGAAAACCGATTCCTTTCTCTTCCTGATACTGACAAAGAGTTTCACAGTCATCTTCTTTTGACCAGATCTCAATGTCAGAGACTATAATGCATGGTAATTAAAAACCTTATGTCCAAGAGGTGATGTGCATCAGTGACACCAATCCCAATGGCAACCTTGGTGCTTCCTAATAGTCACTGCTTGTCACTGATCATTACTGTTTGCATGTGAAAACTCATGTTTTGCTTTCTCATAATGCTTCTGCCAGAGAACTTAAGACAAGAGTTGGTTTTTTTCCTTCTGTTGAACAGCATCACCCAATATCCTTCCAGAGTGAGAGGTGAAGGAAGAGCTATTCATGGGACCTAGCAAAGGATGTGACTCTCCATCCTTTTTACTGTTCATTAGAATTAATTTGACATGGAGAGAAGAATCAGACTCATGAGCTCCAAATCCTGTCAGATGTTGTTAGTTAAGTAATAGAATAAAATGCTCTTTTAACTGGGCAAATTAAGAAAGTTCACAGCAAATCAACTTCCGATTGCAAACTACCTTATCTTTTCTTCATCAGGCATGAGCTTTCATTTTCAAGCAGCTACTTTATGCTATTTAAGGTGATATTACAGATAGAAAAATGTCTGATTAACATGATTTTTGCAACCAAGAATGAATCTTTCTGCTGTTCTAAAATACTACTTCATCTCCTTTCTTTATACCTCTTGTATAGACCTGTGATTGTTTAGCTTTGATCTTTCTACATTGTGCTTCACAGTTTGCTCTGTAACTATATATTTCCTGTGGGAGAGGGAAAATTCATGGGTTTTTCCTATCTAGAATTGTGCAACATTGTGTGTAATGTATGTGCCTTGGTACTTCAAATAAAGGGTTTTAACTGCAAGACCTTAAATTTCAGACCCTGAGCTACATATATTCTTAGTTTACTAGATGTTGGAGCTGACAGAAAACTCACTTTGTGTGATAATTGGTCAGTACAAGAAGTAAAAATATATATCCTAAATTGTGGCACATAAAACATTTAACACCAAATTACTAACAGAAGTGCTAAAATTAAGTTCAGTTCCTATGTTGCTTTTCAGATCTGTCATGTTTGGCTTGGTAAAGATCAGGGTTAAAGATACCATTACTGGAAAGTTTGGAATATAGACTGGATAAGGTGAAAATGAGGTGACAGCTGGTAATCATTCTTCTTCAATGATGCAGTGATTGTTCATGGAGCAGTAGCAACATGAGTCTGCTAATTTCACACTCTTTGAGCCAAGTGCTTAGTGTCAAAACCAGCACCAGTCAGTAATGCAAATTGCTGTGATGGAGCAGCTTCCCAGCCTCTCAGACTCCCCCAGTAGAATTCTCTGCATATGCATTTCTTTTGAAACATTATAGATCCAGTTAATAAATGTTGAAAAGATGCAGTTCTACTAATGCTCCATGAAGCTATGAAGCTTTTGAGAGAGAGAAAAGTTTGTGTATCCTGCTGCTTCAGTTATCCTATGAGTCAAAGGGAAAGGAGGAAAAATACAGCCACTTACCTGTCAAATTCAAGGTATTCTAGAAGAATGTTAAAAACAACCTTGCAGAAAGGTTAAGTTGAAGAGGAGTAGATGTTTAAAATAATTATGAAAATAAAATGCAATGTTTATTAAATCAGATATAGTAGGTTTTATGTAGTTGTTGAGGAAAAGATCTGAATAGTTATTCTCACATTAATAAGAGTCTCGGGGGGAAAATACAGAAATAAAATCACAGATATCAGTATTGATTTTTATAGACACACATACACACAAAGAACTACTAAAAGATGAGAAATTACTGAGGATGAAACTGAAGTTCTATCTAATTTGTTTCAGTGCTGCTTCATGGTAGCAAATCATCTGGCTGATACTCAGCATGTTTCAGCTGCAGAGGTGGCTGCTGGCCAGCTGTCTCTGCTGCCATTATCAGAGTAGGCTCCTTGTTTGGTCAGTAGGGGATAGTTAAGCATTGGAAGCCTGGATCACATGGGGCAAGCAAACGCTTGCCTCATCTCCATCAGACAGGCAGGCTTTTCCATTCTCATTATTAAGGGCAGAAAGTTCTCCAGCCTTACGATACCTGAGCTCTGTATTTGGTACAACACCTCAGCAGGCCCAACTTCTGTCATGCCTTCAGTAAAGTGAATGATTGTTTATTTTAGTAACGTCTCATTGAAAGGCAGGTTTTGCAGCTTGTTACCCTTGAAACCTCAGTAGCATTGAAATGCCTAGATTTGTTATGGTGACATTTCATACCACAGCTTGAAATGTTCAAATGGTTTTCATTTCTTTGTATTGCTCAAGTAAGTGCAACACCATGTATTTTCTGGAGGTAGGTGGCTGGAAAAAGCATTAACACTCTACAGGAATTAAAATAGAGAAGAAGTGATTAGTTACAGCCCTTTCCTAAGGGAAAGCTTAGATACAATCAAGGTAGCTCTTGTTTTGTTTCCTCCACCATCTTTTCATTACACAAAAACTCTCATGAATGGGGAGCTTAATTTATAAGAGTAATTAAATGGAAGACAAGGGAAATCAATCCATTCTCTCATAATTTGGCAATAATTGAGGAACTGCAAATTCTACAGAGTTGTTATTCTCTGTTGTGTAGGTAATACCTACTAGTTTTGGAAAATTAGAGGCGTGTGATACCGGCAAAACTTCTTAATCTTCTGTTCAACTTGTCTGTTCTCAATTTATTCTATAGCCTGTATTTATTCTACCTCCTGGTTTCCCTTTGTAATACACAATATTATCTTGACCCTGCTCTTACTTGAGGTTACCCTAAACCCTGTGCCTATCCTACATCACTCTAATATTTTACCCTGAGGTACATGAGAGGGCTCTTCTCCTCTGGGTAATTAATCTACAGGCTGACTCTGCTTCTGCACATTGAGTGTTCTTAAAAGCTTTTCCTGAACAGGGTTGGGTTTTTTTTCCTCAAAATCATATTTCCTGGTCTTAGCTCAATTTTTTTTTAACGTATTGCTTCACTGTTCAAGTTGCTGTCCTGCTAGACTAATAAACGCCTCTCTTCCCTCACAACCCTCAGCTTTCTTATTCAGCAGCATTGGCACTGATGATGTACTTACTTCTTTCACTGTTCAGCCCTTTCTTCCCTTTTATCAAGGTATTTCTACTTTAAATAGTGCTTGAAATAACCCCTACAAAATATAAACCTTAAAAATTTGTGGATTTAAGTATACATCACAGCACTTTTTTAGTCTTTTGTTCTAAGTGCAGTGGTTTGTGCTGGAACATTATTACTAACTGCTGACAGGTGTCAAGAATTCAAGCAAATTCATGTCAGATAAAGCAGCAGAAGTAATTGAGTTACCAAAAATTGAGGTACCAAAATCCAGAGACAATCCATGGAAACAAAGGATGTATATGACTTTAAAACATTATTTGTTGCAGTTTTCTTTGCCATTTCATTTCACTGCATGTTACTTCATTTTGTATTTCTAGTGATTGTTTTGTTCTGCTCTTTTTTTCAATTAATAGTATAAATTCCAGTCTCTGTAGATTTATTATTAATAATAATAATGGTGATGATGGTTGCAGTTAATTGAAAAATAGGACAAGATAGTATTCATTTTTCTAGTTTTAACTGAATATACCTGTCCCTGGCTCCTCAACCCCTACCCCACAATAAAAGCAGCTAAAACTTCTGATTCTGTAAAATTCTGACTAGTTCAAATTGTGGAAGTTGTAATTAAAGAGGATGTTTTGGGAGTGCTGTATATTTTAATACATTCTAAGTTGGATTCCCATTTAAATTAGACATTTCTCATTTCAAGGCCTGTTTTCCTTGCCTGGGCTGTACTAAATGGTCACTGAAACAGTGAGAGTGTAAGTCCCTGGATAATTTCCAGCTGTTGTTAACATTGCAAACATTGGAGCCACTCCTGTAAGGTGCTAAGTGTTCTTTCTATCTGCTGGTTCAGTAAAAGTTGAAGGCAGAGCCTGCAGAGTGAGGTGCCAGTCTATGTTTTAGGCTCTGCAGGTTTTTTTCTTTGATTCATAATCATGTTTTTTAGCTTTCAGGGGCTATATTGTTCGTAAAAACTACTCAAGATTGAAAAACAGCACTGACTGTGTAGCAGGTCCTGGGCTTGTGAGCAGCTGCTCTACTTCTGGTTTTGGCTGCAGAGAGCACTGGTGAGTTGAATCCTTCGCTGTCTGTTACCTACCTGAAGTCAATTTCCACACCGTGAAATCTGAAAGGAGCAGGAGTGTCATCATCATGGCAGCCATCTCTTGGGGAATCTTCCACTTTTTGAGTATGAGCACCTTTAGGTTAGCCAGTCCCTCGACCAGCTTAGACATCTCAATGATTGTCCCATTAGTGGAGTTAGAGTTATTTGAGGTGCTGTTTGCCCTAGGTTGCTGTCCTGATTCTGTGCACTTCTCAGAAATACACAGAAAACCTTAGACTGCAAAACAGGATTGCGTGTGCTCAGTGTTTCACAATTGAATCCAGTGTGTATTATTAAAGTTCTAAGAATAGGAAGTTACCCTTCTGTGCTTGTAAAGCTCCATGCAGACCAGCAATGAGATATGGAAGAACTGTAAAAAGCAGACAGACAAGTCACTCCTCTTTGTAGAGGAAGAGTATTTTAACTTTCCTTACCAATGGAATCACTCTAGACAAATGGTCCCCTGACACTTTCTTAAGTATGAGAGGCAAGAGGGATCCCTTCTTTTGCTGTTGTCAAGTCTGTCTCCCCAGCAGTGTTCTAGGAGAGGTGGTTGCATTTGCTGGATTAATCCCTTTGATTAGCAAGTTTCAGTGATGAAGAGTTAGTCTCTCTCTCCTGATGTGTCTTGGGCATGAGGACATCTCAGTGCTTCCTCCAGTTCTTATCTCAGCTATTTTATATGCTTCCTATATAGCATATAAATACAGATTCTATTGAATCTCTTAAGAATTCACTGAAGGAAATCAGTGACCTGCTTGATTGTATCTAGACACTATTATTCCATTAAGAAGGTGAGTTTTTAAAATAACTGTTAACTTCTCCAAAATGGTATTTCTTTGTGTATGCTTATAATATTAAGTTCTGTTTACTTTCATGATAACTTCTATTGATTTAGATTGAAGAATGTCTGCTATGTGCACTGGTGCGTTAATACAGGATTTCGTTCAGGTGTTACCACCTGTATTCTTCTAGGTTAACAGTGCTTCAGGATCTCTCCCTTCCGGTATTCCGTTTTCAGCAAGAAAAAAGGTTTAGGCCATTAGACAAGGACTAATAAATAATAAATAAATTGATCTTGTAATGATTTTCAGGGAAAAGAACGAGCCCACTGCAGTTTACCATGATAGCTTTGTCTTTGGGTTGCCTCACTGCTTACTGGGGCAGTGAGTTTCCTGATTTATGATTCCTTTCATGTGCATGCAACTCCTTCTGTCTTTTAAGTACTTAGGGACTGTGTATCTTGTGATCTCTTCAAAACTATTGATGAACACATGGTCATTTTTTTTCCAGTACTCATTGGTGATTAAAAGCAAATGATCACTGTATTACTAGTTTTCTTTGTTATCCCAAACTATAACTATTTACAGTGGAAATAGGTTCTTCTTTTTAATGATCTAGAGCTTTCACCTGGACTTGTTTGGACATGCAATACTTCTTTAAACTTTTTCCTTCATCTGTTTTATGTGTAGTTAGCCAGGAATGATTTTCGTCTCTTTTCTCAATAGGCAATTTCTGAAATTCTTTGTTGCTTTCCAAACAAATGAATTTTTCTGGATTAGGCACAGCTTTCTTAATGGTACATCCCTTGAGGTGCACGAAAAATTTATAGCTCAAAAATTGTTGAGGTGAGTTTGGGCTCTATGAAACACAAATATATAGACCTTTAAAGATATTGTTCAGCTACCAAGCCTACATAGAAAAAAATGTCTTAATGCGTTTAGGGATCTGGCTTGAAGGTGCTCATCTGGAATACACTGGTCATTTAGGTCTTGTACCCAGTACTGATAGCTATGAGCAATCAGACAGATAAATAAAATCATTCCTTCTTTTGCATGGAGTTGCTAAACTGCTGTTACTGCAGTTTTCAAGTTTAACCCCAAGAGATATTGCAGATTATTTGCCTAATCCTATAAATTTCTCAGCAATGTCCTCAGGTTCCAGTGATTTCAGTGAGACTTGAAAATGTTCAGCATTTCACAGGTGATATTCAGAATTTTAGGACTCAATCTGATAACTTGCCATTAATCAAACTTCACTTCTACATCTAAGATGTTACTGTGCTGTTGTGTTTTAAGCATATGGCTGTTCAGTCATACAGGAGACTGGTAGGAAACAGAAAAGACGCTGAATTATAGTGCAGATGTTTAACACAGTAGCTGGTAATCTGTCCCTAGAGAAGACAGACTCTCTGTGGCTTCACATGCTGTGAAAATAAAGAATAGCATCATAAATTTTTTTTCTCTTAATTTGATTTCTTTCTCTTTTTTTTTCCCTTTCATTTATTTTAATTTCTTTTATTTTCATTACATTTTTTCAAAATGGTAGTTTTGGTAAATGAAAAATCAGCTTAAAGGTATTCAGGATCATAACACAAAATCATACGCAGTTCTGTTCTGTTGTATGCACATGAATATGTACAACAACCAGCTGCTTTTTCAAAGATCTATTTTTAAAAAAAAGTTACAGTATTCTAATATATATCAAGTGCTCAGTTTTATTAAGTATTGAATTTCAAAGCATTCAGAAGAGATGGGCACTTAAAATTAAATTCCTTCAAGGAAATTGAATCTCTACACCTAGCTCATGCTTTTCAGTCAGGGAATGCAGGACATAAGCAAACTCAAGCTAACAAATGAGGATGCTAATTAATGCACCCATAGTTCATTTAACATTGCATGTTAAATGTTTCCTGTATTTATATGCTTGACTTGAAAACTAGTGTTTACTGTGTTCCAATGCAGAAGTCTTTCCTGTGTGAAACTGATTTCATGAGTAACTAAAGACACATTGAGAATTGGCCAATATCTCTGGTAGGAATAGAAGCAGGTGTAGGAAAAAAATATAAATGTTAGTGGGAAAGTGAATGGCTTTGTCTCATTGAAAAAAAAAATTCCTATTCAATTCCACATAGCTGTGGAGTTGTCTGTGACTCTTTCTACTGAAAAAGGGTCATGTCAAGGGATTAATTGTACACCTGGGAGACTGACACTGTGTCTGAATTCTTCCCTCAAAGGGAAGAAAGTGTATGCAACACTTCCCAAGTCTTTTCTTAAGAAAGACTTTTGAAGAGCCAAACATAGCCAAGACTAAATTCAAATGAGAAAGTGAAAAACTTTCAGAGCCTAGTTTACAGCCCTGCTGCATAGTGTATTTGCCCTTCTGTGGAGAGCTGACTAGGCAGCAGAGAAGGGAAGAGTCTTCCAGGGTCTCCCCTGTGAGAAGGCCAGCACAGACAACAGCCTTGCCTCATGTCTGCCTCCATTTTACAAGTGGTCGCCACATGAAAACAAAGATGCTGCATTTTGCAAAGGCTTAGCTACAATTCCAAGTTAGCATTAGGGCTCTCTTGAGCTAATTAGGAATAATCTGTGGAGAAGGGAGAAGTAATTTTCTAAAATGCTCTGTGGTTAACTTACTAAATTAACAGATCTCTAGTGGCTATATTTTTAATAAATGTTCTTGTTCTTAGCAGGATAATCTACACTTAGTGACTAAGGTCCTTAATCTATGCCATGTTGCTCATGTTCTTGTTCAGAGAGATCTGTCATCCTCAAATATCTTTTAATCCCTTTAGAATCTTGTCAAAGCATCTGTAACCTGCATGTTTCACCACCTTCTCATCCATTTCCTTCCCAAATTAAAGTTGTGTTAAATAATACTGATCAAATACTTACCATGGAAAATACTTCCTGCATTGTTCTATTTCCTTCAGCCCACTGAACTGTAGCCAACCTACTGTAAATGACACAATATAAGTTAACAATGTAAGTTAACCATATATACATGATTGGTGGTCTTACATTATTTAGTACAGCAGAAAGCCTTGCTTCCATAGTGACACATCAGTTATGTCTGTAACTATGACTGTGTGTCAATGAGTATCCCTCACTCCTGTGTTTCCTAGTGAAGCTCTGTATGTGAAGGACATATATTAGAAGATAACTGACACCAACAGTGATTTATACTCTTGAATTCATTGTGATTTTTCTCCTTACATCTCAGCAACTAAAATTATCACACCTCTATAAGCCATGACAAGGGAAGATCTCTAAGGGAAATGGAAAACCAAGGATATATGTGGTGTCATTTCTCCAATCATGAAAGGCTGATGTGAAAGGGAATGGAACAAACTGTTCTTCACTGACAATCAGGAGAGAAACAATGAGCTTGCATTGTAGCACAGGAGAGTTAGGTTAGACATGAAGTCTATTGATAATAAACTCATTGCTCATTGATTGTAAAAGCTCATTGATAGTAAACTGAGTTAATCCCTGTGCAGGTTACATTGGAAAATTTTGACATCTCCATCACTGTATGTTTTTAAAAATCAGCTTAGACAAACTTAGGGAAAAAAAAAGAGGAGTATGTGAAGCTGATTTTTCTTTGAAAATGGGGATGCCTCAGATGGTTTGCCAAGGTCTTTTATATGATTTGTAAAAACAGAGTGACTTCTTGAAATGTCACATCTCTATGCCAGTGGCACAGTTGGCATTGCAAGTCAGCCACTTCTATAGCATCTTATGCCAGCAGCCATTGCTGCATCAGTGTAGGGAGTAAGTATAAAAATTGTTCTGAAGGAATTCTCCTTGGATCAGCTTTACTTGCAACAGCATTGTTAATGTGCCTGAAAAATGAATGAAGTTTATTTCTGAATGTTCTGCAACAGCTGAAGGCCCATTGAAATAGTATGCAATGTGTATTTACCTACATGGACACTGGTGGGTTAGCACATAAACAAAATAGCCTGTGGGTTACTGAGAGTAGAGAATAAACATTATTTTAGTCACAGGAGCACAGATCATTTCAGAAATTGGCTTAATATGAATGAAACTGTTCATATATAACCTCTTCTATCTTCTGGTATGCTTTCTTTTATCTGCAGCTTGCCTTTCACTAAAGTAAAGTTCACTCAGTCAATAACAAAACCTTCCTTAGATAATTTTGATAAAAAGGAAAAGAAAAAAGTCACTATGTTGGTGTGTTTCTTTTTTTCATGGATAGCTGCATGAAATGGTCACATCTCCACATTTTAAAAAAACTTCTTTTTTTTTTTTTTTTTTTTTTTTTTTTTTTTTTTTTTTTTTTTTTGAGAACCTTTAGATGAACGCCACCAGGTCCTGGTGATTTAATGCTTACACCATTCTCACTGCCAAGACCCCACTGTGATTTCTTCTATAAGTCATCTTTTTAGTATTAATTTTTCATATTGCATATTAGACAAATTTTCAGAATAGCTCAGAGATGCTCAGCATCTACAATTGATGCCATGTTTTTGGAGATGTTCCTTGCCAGTTTGACACTGATGACCTTGGCTGGCCTCCGGGTGCCCATTAAGTTGCTCTGTCACTCCCCCTTCTCAACAGAAAAGGGGGAGAAAAATACAACGAAAAGCCCCTGAGTAAAAGCTAGGAATCATTAAATATGTACTCATATAAGCAACAGGATGTTGTGTGGAAGGATGAGGTATCTTGTGCCAAGAACAACCCAAGTTAGGGTTGTTCCAGTGAGAAATGGTTATCACTTAGATCCTGATAGAGAGTCAGGGTCTAAGGGCTTCATAATTCTAGAGGCTAATCTTTGCTAGCTTAAGCTGTACGGAAGGCAACTTGGTGAGCTTTACCTTTATGCTTTAGACATTTGGACAGTGTTCTAGTCTTGGCAAAGTTAATATGCTGTGAAAACCATACTAAATTCCTAATATTTTTTTTATCAAAGGTAGAGAGATTAGTTTAAGATGCAGATTTATGTCCACATCCAAACCACCCCAAAATCTGAATATTTAAATGCAGATGATGATTCAGTCCAGTTTGGCACTGTAGGCCATCTGTGACATACTGATCTAACAGCAGATACTGATTTTTGTATTCACCATGGTGATATTTGAGGATTATTCATGATTTTTTTGTTCATATTTGGTTTATTTTCTGCTGTAATGGGGTTGGGAGAATGAATAAATGCTTGTGTAATTTTAGGGAAAAGTGACAAGTTATCTAACTAATCCCATTAAATAAAAGGTTATATAAATAATATATGTACCAGATAAATAATAATAATTAACTTTTCAGGTAATAGGATACATGCACAAGTGCGATGTCAAATACAGTTCTGGACATATTTTATGCTTTCCTGTACAAGAAGTGTGCCATTACAAAATGAGAATGCATGTTTAAAATAGATTTCTCCCTTTCCTCCAAGAAAAACACCAGTTTAAATTAAAATTACAGTTTGGGCAGATTCATAGATTCAATTGTTCTCCTTCTCTTTCTTAGCATCAAAGAATAAAGGAGAATTTAAATTCCTCAAACTTGACAAGCAAATCCAAACTTCATTCACAAAATCATTCATGAATGCTTCATTTTCTTCCCGCACACTGAGCTGGTATATACTTTTAAACCAAATTATGGAACCGAAACTTAGATTTCAGATGTTTTCATCTGTCAGTAGAAATATAATTGTCATTAATTATATTTTCAGAAAGGTTGTGAGGGCACTGGAAAGTAACAATACAGGGACCTCCAGGATTATCTAGTTCCAATCCCCCTGCCATGGGCGGGGACACCTCACACTAGATCAGGTTGCTCAGAGCCACATCCAGCCTGGCCTTAAAAACCTCCAGGGATGGTGCTTCCAATGGGAATTCCAATCTGAATCTACCCATTTCTATTTTTGCTCCATTCCCCCTAGTCCTATCACTACCTGACACCCTAAAAAGTCTCTCACCGGCTTTCTTGTAGGCCCTCTTAAGATACTGGAAGGCCACAAGAAGGTCTCCTCAGAGCCTGCTCTCCTCCAGCCTGAACAACCCCAACTCTCTGTCTGTCTCCACAGGAGAGGTGCTCCAGCCCTCTGATCATCCTTGTGACCCTTCTCTGGACATGTTCCCACATGTCCATATCTCTCTTGTAATAGGGGCTCCAGAACTATGAACCTCCGTTTTTTATTCATGAAATTAAATTGGTAGCATGGGGTTGTTTTTGTTTTACACAGCTAAAGATTCAGGAGTAAGTTATGTCTGGGTGGACTTTGCTATTGAAGAGATCCATTGACTTCAAAGGCCTGTCAACAAGAATCGGGGCCTGCAGAAAGGTTTTTATGGTACTTTAATTAGCATTAATGAGAGCAGGACTTTGGCCTTCAATATTTTTATGGTGATGTGATAGTAGAATTGTAACAGATACAGACAAAGAATCTAAGAACTCTTACCCCTTGCTCTGTGCTTAACCCAAATGGCTTTAGAACACAAAGCCATGCATTTCACTTCTGCTTCATCTGTCAAATTTTGAGTGTCTAAGTTTGAATTCTGTGAAAACAGATTTTCATAGCACTGGGGGGAGGAAAAAAGGTTTCATGTAAAATCTTGTCAAATTAATTTTAATACATGACTTCAGTTTCGTAGTATTCTCATAAACTCATTTTACACATATGCATGTATCCGCAAATTTTTAATGGTGAATTCATTGCTCATAGCCTGTTACTGTGCTTAATAAATTGTACTTCCTTTTCAGAGGAAATGGGACTCATCTGTATTTTCTCTGAATTCATTGTATGTGCATATGTAGAAACCGAGGGAGGAGGGAAAAGGGAAAATCAACCAAAAAAATCTACGACACTAAACCTTTTCTGAGATTGAAGAAATTACAATATTTAAATTACATATTTTATTTTTCTTTGCTTTTAGGCAGCAAGCTAGTAACCAGTCTTCTCCTGCGGTGCCTGATTTTCTTGACAAACAAACAAAAAAGGTATTACTAAGTTTATATTCCAAAATAACATCACATTACAACTTCAAATTCCTGAGTCCACAGTTCTGCTGTGTGTTCATGGCTGCTTGGCGTAGCCATCTGAACATGAAACCTTTACTGATGTTTTGAAGTCTTTGAGACAAAAGCCTGCTTGCTAAGAACTTTAGTTCTGTAGAAAGACAGGGAGGTACAGTGAATAAGAGAATCAAAAGGCTGGAAATTTGCTGCTGAGAATAAATGCTAGCTGCTCCCTGAGGTGATTTGTCTGTGCACTTCACTTTCTACAGATGTTAGAGACTCTTTTTTAGTAAGGACCTGAGGTTCTTTGGTAGCACTTTGATATCCTGCTTGAATTCAATATGTGAAATGGAGGAGTCGCTCTGTGACTTGGAGCACAGCATAGTCTTTGAAGTCTGATCCAATTTTTGCTGCTTACCATTTGATGTTGAAAGGATGAAATGGAGAAAATGTACAGTTTTTGCCAGTAACTCTGCTGAGCATATGTAAGATTAAAAAAACAAAATCCCTTGGATGATGTACTTAGAAATGTTAAGCAGATTAATACCTTCCTATAGCTTTTTTCTAAAGATACAAATTAACTATGAGAGGAAATCAGCATACAGTGCATGCTATAATTTAACTGTATGAGGACAGGGGATAAATAAGTTAAATGGAAAAAGTAAACAAATGTTTGTGACACGGGTGCTAAGTCGGTGTTGCTGAAAGCCACGAGATTCTTGTGTAACTTAAATCTGGCATTAGACATTTCAGTATGTATAAAATAAGAAGTTCCTCTCTCTGAGATCACAACTCTAAGTTATTGTGGCAGAATGGACTCAAAACATTTCTTGTGTGCCCAAACCTTTATTTCTTTATTCCAGAAGGATTTGGATGAGATATCTGCTTCTCCTTTTATTCGAAAACATTCATTTGAAATGAATAATTCACAATCAATTATCAAATCCCAGTCAACTGCAGACTATGAGTTGTCATGTCCCTTGAGAGCCCATAAAAAAGGAGGTAAGAAATATAGTAAGTAGCAGAGATCTTTTGTTTACTATTTATAAGCTATGTTGTCAGCCTGTAATTTGTTTTATGTATTGATGAGATCTTTTAACAATCCCTTGGAAGGCAGGAAACATAAAAGACCTAACTATCTTCAACACATTTTCAACTTGGAAATATTAAAAAGTGCTTCAAGTACCTGAATTATAGAGGCAGAAGTGTAAAGATTATTGAAATACAGTTTCTACTAAAAATATGGCTAATAACCTCAAAATAACCTTTTAATGAAATCAAACTGACTTTCAAGAGCTTCACCTTTTCCTTGGGTCCTAGTCTCAGAACTGGAAGACAGGAATGAAATATCTCATGTTTGTAGCATGAAGAACAACTTGTTTGTTCACACAAAGATTCAGTCAGCAACACAGGAAACTCTGCAATAATTGTAGAAACTGTACAATGTGAGGTTTTACTTTGTATGCTGGTATGTTATTTTTGCAGTGGTCAGTAGCAGTTTAAAAACTTGAAGCAAAACATTATTACATTTGTGGAGTTTTAACTGCTTTATCTTTGAATATTCCAGGAAATCATTTCCTGTCAGAATGTGTTTCTCTGTTATTGTCTCTCATGTCCATAATGCCCTCACTAAAACTTGTTCTCAGTATCATCTGAGGAGAGCAGCAGCCTTCGTCCCCATCAAGCAATAACTTAACATATTACCAACTTGCCCTCCACCTGTGTGAAAAACAGTGATTACTTTCACATGTCTCCAAACTCAATACAGCTACCTTCACCAAATCATATTTTTAAGATTGGCTTACCAAAAGGAAGTATATATTGCAAATAAAACATTCAAAGTGGGTCACTAATTAGTGGGAATCCAGGTTGAAACCTGCCAGGCTTTAATTTCCACTAGTTTTGATAGTAAAACAAACAAACAAACAAACAAAGGAATCTAAGGCTATAAGGCTATATTGTAAATGGTCTATTGACTTTGACAACTATTGAGCAAATTTCAGTATCTCAGCCTCAGATTGTGGCTACAGCCACTGCAAATTGCATAATTCCATATCTTTCAGAACCCCGACAAATTTCTTTACCTCTTAAAAAGTTTCAGCATTGCAGACAATAGTGTAAGGTGCAAGGCATAAATTGAACATCATAAGATATTTAATATTCTCCCACAAGAGAACATTCACAGCCAGAGACTCTTCACGTTTTTTCATTTTTTAAAAAATGCCTGTGTCATCCTCTGGTCAATGTAGAGATACTATTAGTTTTTGTTTTACAGAAAGTTCGTTTGAAGCTCAGAAAAGCTTCCATGTTTACTTTTGAGGCAAAGTTACATTGGTCAATTCCCTATGAAGCACTCACTTCTCATTAGTAATTTCAAACATTCTATCTGTCTTGTCTAAGGGAATACTACTACTTGAGTTATGCAGATTGTATTTACATAATTTTGATTCTTTCAGTAGTACTTTATTGTGATTAGAATAATTCTGGCTTAAGTCTTACTATTGACTGCACTCTCCTCTTTGCCCAGGCAGTGTGTCATAATGGAAATGCTGGAGGGAACCCTTGGCTTTGCTACTAGTCCTGTCCCACAACTCTGTGTGGCAACACAGGGAAATGCCTGAGCAGTGTAGAGCCAGCCCCTGTGGCTCTACGCAATGATAGTGCACGCATGCACTTAACTAGCACTGCCTGCACGCATTGAACTTGTGCTGCATGTAGTCTGCCCATACTGCTCAGTCTTTGTATAAATCACTGCAAAGGCATTTGAAGTGAAAAAGAAACTTTTGTTTCTTCATTAATTAGAGAGTACAGTCTTCATAGGATCTTTTTAGAAATTTCCTGATCTATTTTTCCTTTGTGAATCTACTACTGAGAAAAGGTAGCCTGTGCTATTAGGCAGGTGGAGAACAAGATGTGAGTGCGTAGTCTGCTTGATTAATACAAAAATATGCAAACACTTACCCACCATGGTTTTCCCTTTTATGTTCTGTCCACCCTTGCATGCATTAGAGCTTTGCCTACCTAGGCCTCAAGACAAGTAAGCAGCCTGTTCTTCCCTTTGTCCAGACTCCTTCCTTTAGCAGTATCAATGCTGCTTCATAACTGGGCCATAGGCCAGTTGGAGAAACCGCTTTCCCTTCCCTGTTGGCCTTTGTGTTACAGGTCCACAGACTAGTGATCCACTGATTGTGAACCATCGGGCTTGCAGACTAGCTCTGCCTATGATTTAACTTAAGGAGAATTCAAAATCAGTCTACAACATTGCAGAATAATGTTTCACTATGAAAAATAAGTCTTTGTTTGGACCACTTAGTAGACAGCTTTTTTTGTATGAATAACAGCTTATATAGTATAGCTCTACATTATAAAACACGTGTTTTATACATATGTTCTTAGCCCAAAAAGATATTTGCTATTTAATTTGGTTTTCACAGACTATTGTCTAACAGTAGTCTCTTCTTAAAGGTGTACTTCACACAATAAGGCTGAATAGAGTGTGTGAAAGAATCTGATTTTCTGAATGCAGGCTGTGATTTTAAAAGCACACAAGGAAGTGATTTGTTGGTAGGTTTACTTCCTTAGCCATTATTCATTGAAGTATGATTCACATGATCATCTGTCTGAATATCTTCATGCTTAACTAGTAAATTCCTTACCTCTCTGTATTTGCATACTTATTTACTTACACATACATATTTCTTAAATAGTTCTGATCAATGCTGCATTTATGTCTTCCTAAAATTCTATTCTTTTACCACTTCACATTTTCTTGAAGTCTCTCAAAATTACTGGGTAATGGCTCTCTGAATCACATGCTTGCTAAGGGTGTAATTCTGCCAGTTTTACTAATTGCTTTACCTCAGACAAAATGTCTTTGATTTCAAGGAAACTAGTTGCAGGGTAACATACAATATCCAGCGAGAGTAAGGCTGACAGAATTGACCTCTTACTGCTTTCCTCAAGAGGATTTGTTGTAATGAATGTATTTCTGTTTGACAGGTTTATTGTTTAACATGTAATAATTTAAGATAGTAATGCACACATCCCCTGCAGTCCCACACTATAGATTCCAAACCCATATGGACAGAAACCCACGACAAGAGAATAATGGATTTCTCAACCTGCTGTGTTTACATACTATTCTGCTTTTAGCATGGAAACCACATTATGTCTGTGTAGAAGACTAAAAATATTGAATTTACATTATTTCCTGTAACAGAAGGGTCTCTCTATAAATACCTATCATCTTACCTTTACATTGTAAATGTTTATCTGAACTTTGTACTTCAAAAACAAAAATTGCAGAATCAGTGTTCAAGTATTCAGATAGATTCAGTATTCAAGATTCAGTGTTCCATTAAAAATATAAACAGAAAATTCAACGTATGCTACAAAATTATAAACAACTAATTTTCAGTAATAACCTGGAAATTAAGGTATTATCATCTATGTTTTGGCTCTAGTTACAGATAGCACATTATCAACCTTATACTGTTGAAGGTATTCTTTTCACAGATTTGCAAGGACAGAATTATTCCCAAAAAGTTACTCTGTGGTTGTCATCACACAGAGGATTACAGGTTCATTATCTTAAACAGGAAATTTAAAATAATTATGACTTCATTAATCTTTGGAATTTAACTCCACTTTTGAAGAAGTGCTCTAACTTTAATTCTGTCAGGACCATATTCCTATTAAAACACCCAAGCCACAGAGAATATACCTAGGTGATGTGGTGGGTTGATCTTTGCTTTAGAGTGTTTTCTGAGTCAGACTTCGTTATTGAAAATATACTAAGCTGCCTCAGTCTTAGCCCTAAAGTACAGTCTTGATTTGATGTCTTGTACTTGCAAGTGAAAGGTGCTAAATTACAGTGAACCATGGTACTGTAATAAGTGGTAGTTTAACTTTGTAGGATAATTTTGACTCTTAATTCAATTCCATTTGTACATTGTTTTAAAGAAGGTAACAACCGCAGCAAAGCAATAGCCATTAGTAGTTTGGAAATTAGAGCACTTCTTATTCTTTGATTCAAAGAAAGTCAATATCCTAGTTTGACTGTAATAGACATTATGGTAAACAACAGGCAGTATGCCACACAAGATGTGGTATCAAGGTCTGGATGCCTTGTAACCAAAGATGTTACTTCACTTTCTGCCAGAGTGATGAATACAAGGCATTCAGGTTTCGTCTTGAGTAACTCTGCTTCCAGTTTGATTCCATTGTAGCAAACCTTCCTTCCTACATTAAAAACAAAACTGTTGCTACATAGTATAGTGTAAAATGCTATCTGGACTTTCCAACTAGTTATCATTAGCAGATGGGATGATACAAGGATGTCATTAATTTCAGAATCCTATCATTCAGGATTTAAGTGAAAGGATTTGTAATCTATTTAGAATTATTTTTGTTTGTTTAGTCAGGAGCTTAATTTCATTAACCCCTCACCGAAACTAATTTTAAATTGAATGATTTAAATAATGAAAAATGTGACTATAGTCAGTAGAACTGCAACAATGAGCAGAACTGGGTCTCTTGGTCACAAAAAAATTGACGTGAAAAATTGCCTACATATCTCGGGTTTAGGGATTTGGGTTTGGGGATTTTTGAGTGGGTCAGATTTGATTTGGTCATTCTTTTGCAAATAAAATGCAAATCAAATAACATCTGAATGTTGCAGGAAACACTGAAAAAGCCAAGTTATTTTTGCATAGTGTGATCTGATTGTACTGAGCATGCTGTAGCTGTGTGTGAGGCCTGTGAGATCTCCATAGTATTCTCCTACAATACACCACACTAGAACAGAGGAATTACTCTTAGCCATGTTGCAGTTGGAGCTTCAGGCAGAGGAGTTGCTGATGTGTAGTGTTGTATAATGACTTTCCATTGAAAGGATCCTTCTGCAGTAGCACTCTGGCTTTTGAGCCAAAATTTCACTGGGTATGAGCAGGAGAAAGAGTAGCTTCTTTTTCTTTCTTCCTCAAGAGTATCAGCAGATTACTGACTTCCTCACACCTGCGATAAATGCTGGGCTTTGGGCTTAGTAAACAAATCATGTTTCGAAATCATTCAGATGTCTAAGTAGAAATCATTGGAAGGAGAAGATAACTTTTAGGATATCTCTTGAGAAAATAAGCTCAAAATAAAGCCATGTCTCAAAACAATAATTATTGTTTGTATCATTATAAGAAAGGATAATCACCTTTCCAGGGTTGTGAATCTGCATGATGGATTTTGTTGGTGCAAGTAAAGCCTATTACTGTGCATTGCACTGCATGTGGTAGGACTCTGCAGAAGGCCTCAGGAAGGACCATCACTCTCATTCCATGGAAAGTCTGAGTTTCTGCATTCTGGATCTGTGTTGGCAGAAATACATTAGCTTTACTAGCCATCAGAATGAGAAACATAGTACCTCAGTTTCAGTATTTCAGTTTTTCACTGTACAACTCCAGTGTGGGTTCAGAAAATCTTTCTGCAAACATTAAGTGAAGTCAGTTGAACTTCTCTCAGCTTTCTGTGAAGTTTTCAGATGAGACTTGTACTGCTTAAGTTTGTATTCTGAACTGGTTCACCTAAAGATGCTTTCTGTCAAACCTTTTGTTACTCCATGAAGAACAACCTGGCATGAATTGCAAACTGCATTTTGCCAAAGTAACAGACCAACAAATCTGAAAATAAATTGGACTGTTCTTAAGTTTTTCTTTACTGCTCAGCTTCTTAATTGTTTTTTCCCCTCCAGCAGACAAAGACACAAACAGTGACAAGTGGTAAATACAAGCTTTGATTTGTTAAACACATGTTATCTCTGTGTTTAGCCCTAGGCAGTGAATTTCATTACAGGCTGGTTTACTTTTGGGTTGGTTATTGTGATTGCTTCCAATGCAGGAAGGTTTGTCCTGCAGCCATAACTACTTAGTATCAAAGGTGAACAATAAAATTAGATGAAAGTAACCTGTGCAGATCAACTGCAATAGAGTTCTGTATAAAACAAGTTGAAATTCAGCTCATAATGGCTGCATTGCCATAAAACAAGACTACAGATCTCTCTCTTTGAAATATCAAAAAATAATAGTGAGAAATTGGAGAAATTTTGTAAAGTTGAATATTATATACACAATAATGCTGTGGCAAAAAAAAAAAAAAAGTAATAGGGATTCGATTTCATAACACATAATGTATACTACTGTCTTTCTAATCCAAGCTGGAGTTAACCTGCTCTTCCTGTTTTCATTTCCTATTCATGACGTAGAGGTTTGTCTGAGCACTTCTTTTCACCCTTTCTTTGTTGGTGGTTAAGCTTTTTATTGTGTAGTACTTCACTGTTCTGTTACTGCTTGAAATATCTTTAACTGTTCTCTTATCAGCCTTTTATTACTGTTGTTATTATTTTGCTGCAGCTAATGGTGCTGCAAACCGGTAGCACATCTCAGATGACTGGTCTACTCAATCAAATAGTGCGGTTCCTAATTCATTGCTCTTCTGTTTCTAAAATATGACACCATTTTATCTAAGTAAACTGTCTTAAAGCACGATTAGGTACAGGTCTTTCAGGACACACACAAAGTTCTGTCCTAAGAAAGTAACTATAACAATATTTTCACACATTATCGTTTGTAATTTGCAAAGACAGAGACAATTCAGAGTTTAACTTTTCCTTGCTAACAAAAAATTTATGATAGTGTCTTTATTTCAATTTTTTTTTTTTTTTAAGAAAGAGACTGACAGTTAATCATTGCCTTTGAAAGAGCTATGATTTCATCTGGTAGCTGTATATTGCCGAATAATTTCTGGTTCTTTGCTGATACTTAAAAATGTGAATTCACTCTGCTGAATTCCCCATGGCCTAAGCATTAATAGCTGGACTTCAGAAGTTTCTAGAAGACACTGTATGTTTTCCTGGATTATTTACTTTTTTTTACAGTTCTTCACAGGTACTATGAAGAGAAAACAGTGGTAAAGCAGTAGCATAATAAATGTGATGGTAGCAGAATGGTACCTGAGGCATGGAACAGCTCAGAAAGTACCATAACCAATTAACTTCTGAAATATTTTAGATTTCAAAATCTTACATACTTAGCATCTGTTCAGACTTTCTTCTATATTGTAGTTTGAGTAATTATTCTAGCAGATTGTGACTGACTGCCAAAAATCATATACAGCTTAACAGAACCCAAACCATGGTATATAATTTGCATGATTGATCAATGTAAATTAAAAAAAAAAAAAAGTCTCTGATAAGTAAAGGATAGACACTCAGGACAAACTATTTGCAGCCACAATATTTGCAACCAGGTATGTGAAGATCTAGATATTACAAGTTATGCCTGGATACAGTTTGATAAATAGGTATTCCATTCAGTAAATCTGTGAAGTCTTTAGGAGGAAAAAATTACTTTGTATTGGATATTCACTAACTCTGTCACTCTTCATTCAGCATTGGCCCTCTGTACTGGCCATATTGGGCTGTTGACCAGTGAGCGAGTTTTAGTGATCACCTCTTGAGAGCCTCTCCAGTTGTTGAATTAATTTATAAACAGGGGTCAGGGAATCCTGACTGGTGTGATATTGCCACCAGCACACCATTGCAGTGGAAACTGGCACCTGCTGATCTTTAACATTTATCAGCCTCACTGCAAAAGGGTCCTGAGAGACCAAACAAAGCAGTCAATCATTTTCTTGCCTCTGTTCCTAAGGCGGCTATACCGAATACCCACCACTGTCCTTTTGGATCTTTGAAATACCCTCTCCTAAACATAGTCTATACCAAGGATGCATAGGGCCCCTGGGCCAGTCATAATGGGGTGTTTATGCCATTCACTCCCAGTTAGGCTCACCTCACCCTATGCTGGGTGCCAAATATGGACTGTCCCGGGTTAACACAGTCCACTCTCACAAATCCCATTGCAAACCAGCAACCAGAACAAAACAGGGATGAACCCCAGCCCAGAAACTGGGGAAAAAACACCAAAAAACTGTAACAGGAAACTTTACAAACTATAGAATATATTACAAGTCCCATAAACCCCAGCCAACCCCTTTCCTGTCATACAGTGAGCGTGATGTTCAGCATGGTGTGGAATATACAATCCAGCTTGCTTTGCTACTTTGTGCCACTGAGGGTGGCGGGGTAACACCATTTCCTTATCCCTGCTGATGGGGCCAGTTGTCTTAAACCAGTACACTCTGCTTATGACAATGATGGTGTTCCTTTGCTCTCCATCATTACTTTTCTCTACTCACCAATAGTATTTCATATCTCAGTTCTGTCATGGGTAACCTTAGCTAAATATGATGGTTAAGTTGTATGCAGCAATAGCAAATACTGGTTTGTAGCAGTAATTATGAGCTTGCGGAGCTCCTTTCTGTCCCCAGGCAAGGATAATCTTTTTTGAGGATCTTCTTTGCATATGAAGAGAATTATTAGGAGCCAGCTGTGCTCATGTGTTTGCTGACGTTGGCAGTACACCAGAAAAATGCCACACACCCACTTTCTCTGCTTATACCACCTTTCCCTCAAGGGAGAGTAAGAATATCAAAATCACAGGAAGTGTTGTTATTGCTGCCAATGGAAGAAAGATTTCCTTTGTGTGCTTAGGCAGGCAACAAGTGTACCTTAGCCATAACACAATATGTGCAAGAGTTTTATGAATTCGTATATATATATATATATAAAAATATCCTAGTGCCTATTCTTTGTCTTAAAGGTTTATCCTGCTTTGTACAAATGAGTGTTTTGTGTAGAAGCATAAGCAATAAACAGTGTGAGAAGGCAGGAAACACATCTGTATAATGGCTAATCTTCACCTTTAGCTTGCTGTGTTGGTCTGCCCTAGCAGCTAGGAGAGAATACCGGGAGAGAATACAGAGATAGCTAACAAGCGGAACAACATCAATGTTACCCATGGAAGACTTGGTTATCTTTCACATGTCTTTCCTCATCTGACTCTTACATTTTATAATGAGTCAGATATAGAGAATATGCATGGTTGTCTGGTATTTAGGTTGGAGAGCTGTTCAGCTCTTTACTTTCAGCTGCAGATAGTTCTGTAGGTTAGGAAGTATGTCTTTGGTTAAGTCTGTGGGTTTGTGAGTGTTGTGCTATTCTTTGGACTCCCTCTCACCACTGTGGTTATGTTTGCCTCATGCACACGCATAAAAGTCACATTCAGTATAAAGGAAAAAATATTACATTGTTCTAGCCTCTTTTTGTAGTACTGCAATTTGCAAAAACCAAAAATGCCCTCCAGCAAAGTGGTGCAATTGTTTTTTCTACATTCTTTTAATGCTGTTCTTTACTTGCATATTCTTAGTTACGATAAAGAACATGACTATCAAATGAATAACAGTAAGCTTGTGGGTTTCAAAAAGGCTGATTTGCAAAAACCAAGTTTGCTACATCTCTACCAAAAAAATGGTGAGTTAATTTGAATAGCAGTGTATGTGAGTGTAGTTTTAAAAATTTAGAAAAACCAACCACTGTAATTAAAAATCAGTAAAATACATGTTTGTGTAACAAAAATCTTTGAGCTGTTTTGTTTTCCAAGACAGGTGAATATATAGAAAGTTGTGATCTGTGTCCTGTCTCCCCTGATGTTCCAAAAAGGGCACAAGTATAAGATTCCAGTTTGGGCTCAGCTCCCTATATTTTGGTCATCAGACTTAGAAATGAAGTGATACCACATTCTTCTCTTCTTCTTCATGTGCTTCAAATTAATTTTTCATTCATAAGAAACCAACAAATTTGAAGTAGTGCTACTCTTAATCTCCTCCTGAGGACTACCCCTTGCAGTGGTATTCAGAACAGCTGTTAGGTTGAGTCTATAGTATACAGGAGTTTTCTGTCCACTGTATCACAGCTCATGCTCTGTGCCTTTTGATCATTGATTCAAGGCCCAAGAAGGGTGAATTCCTCATCTTCATACCTAAAAGAGCTTAACTGCTTTAGAAAAAAATGGAATTTTACATGCATAGATCTGATATTTTTCTTTGCAAACTGTAGTCTATTTTAAAACATTCTATGGAAAGAACATAGTCATCACAGACAGCCACAGGCAGAGATGTCTCAAGGCACTGCAAATGAAGCAGGATTTTCATTATCACACTTCATCATCATAAGCAACTTACATCTTTAAACTTTTTAATTTGAAGATTGCCTGCATGGTAGTACCACACAGCACATGCTAATCATTGACATATATTGAAGAAAAAAATTGTTAATTCACAAAGCTTCCTCTTCCCACTTCACAAAATAAATATGCAGTCAGAAACGCAGTATCAGTCATTCTGTAACACAAGTTCCGTAACTTGCCTGTAGAATTTAAGTGGCTTGTGGTGTGAACCTTCAGCTTACTATGAACTGATTTTTTTTTAATTAAATTAAATTTAAAAAAAAAAAAGTGTGTAGGAAAAAAGAAAACCAACCTAACGTTTTCTTAGAGAGGCAGTATGTCAGTAGGACAGAAAGCACTGTTCATGACAGATGAAACTCTGTAGAACCTGGGAAACCAGGTGAGAGATGCAGACAGATGACATTGAATAAAAAACAAGCCAGAAGTGAAGTGGAGAAGGAATTTGCCATCAAATAAGAAAACCCATCTAGAGAAACAGGATAGAGAAAGGAGAATTAAGAACATGAGATGAAAAAGTGACGGGGGAAAAAAGAAGTTTCCTTTCAGTAATGATAGAATGCTTGGTAGCCTTCTTAGCAGTGAAAAGTACTGCTGCTTTCTGTAGCATTGCTTTTCTCATGTCTAGTTGCTGAAGTTTTTCAGGGTGAAGTTTAATTCTTGCTTTAGAGGTTTGAAAGGAGTACATCTCTTTATTGCTGTAGGAGAGGTATGCTTCATGCTCCATTTTGAAAGGCAAAATCTTTTTGAAGGATGAGTAATGCTAATCAAACTATTTCCTTTGCAGTTGTGCCCATATCAATGCATCATTAGCTTGCAACATTTTACATCGTTATTTGCAATGCAGTTTTTTGTTATACTTAGGAAATATATGTTTTTCAAAAGGGTGGAGCATTAAGTGATCCAAAAACTTCGAAGATAAAGAATAGAACAGATAAAATAAGGGAAAATTTCCCTTGTGTAATATGACCTTTTCATCAGAGATTCTTTTCTATTTCTAATTTTAGAGGCTATCCAAAACAAAAACCAAAGAGAGCAAGTATGTCCATACACAATGTCACATCAGGAGAAGAAACAAGGTAAAACACAAGACTCAAAATAGCATAGTCAGTGAGGCAACTCTCTCAGCTTTAGAATAATATTCCAAAAGTTAAGTGAGAGGAGAAATTGGGGTTACCCTTACTGGACATTTAGTGGTTAACCATGCCACCCACTGCATCCATGCAACTATAATGCCCTCTACCTTTTGGAGGTCACATTTGTAAAAATGTCAATGATCTCAATGAGATCTAAATAAATCACTCTGAAACTGTTAAGGCACACTGGGTGGAATTCTGGTGTAATTTTGTCTTTGCAGAAAAGGATTGGAAATTTTTTCAGTTTTATTTCCTAACAGTTTTTATTCTATTTTATTCTATTTACCGTCATCTTTTTATTCAATATTGGACCTAAGTAAGAGCTTAACATTTTTTAATTTAGGGGTGTTTGGAGTTAGGCATGAATTCATTAACCTATGAATTTCTATATCTTACCTCCCTTTCCAAATGCGCTGGACTGTTGGTAAAAGTTCTAAGTCAAGCTCTTCTAGAGTTTCTTGTGGTGGATGGGTATCTCCTCTTGAAGCCCTATGACTGTGCGTGGTCATCTAAAGCAGAACAAGATATGCCTTGCTTTCTGGACATGATTCTTTAAAATGAACAGCTTTCAGATGAATCCATAATTGCTTCTGAAAAAAGGCCCAGATTTACTCTTTGAGTTGGCAGACAATTTAAGATCAACATTTAAGGTCAGTCTTTATCAGTGGGTTATCAAAATCTTTTCACCTTTGTTACTGAAAGAGGACTTGTGTCCCAGATTGGTATCTTGTTAGAGCATGTAGATAACGAAAAAATAACACGAGAAGGCTTTGGGAGAAACCGTATTTTTGTGTCCTTGCTTATTGCTCTGTTGAAAAATAAAGTAAGTGGTAGGTGACATGTATATTCTCTCAATATTCTCAAATAAGTTCTCCAAATAAGAATTTCCATGGGCTCCCTTTGGATTTGTAGTTCTATTCACTATAGTTAGAAATAGCCAAATTCAGAAGAAAATGCTTAAAGGAGTGATGAAAAGGATAAAACTGAGCCAAAGAAAGCTTGGAGGCATTCTGTAGCAAGGAAATACTGAATTTTTACTGAAAGGTAAAGACATCTAAATTTGAATTGACTGGAGGAACATTACTATCAGCAAAGGAATAAACAAACAATACAGGATGCATTTTCAGTAGAACTGCTTATTAAGAGTTTCCTAAAGTCAGTTTTGGGCAGAAAATTAGTACTACAGTTTCCAAAGCATTCAATGAAAGCGTTCAGTAACTCCCTAAATGACCATCATTTCCTTGTGAGTGTTTCCAATTTTGCCTAGGAAACCTGGCTACTAAGTTTAATGCTCAAGGGGTAGCTGAGTTCTTCTGAAAAATGTCACTGGTACATATGAGCTGTCAGAGAGCCGAGTATTAACTGTAAAAGAGATTGTGTCTACCTTTTCCTTTGCAAACCAACTGGAAGATTTCAAATGCAGGGCTGGTGCTGAGCAAATGCTTCTTTTAACTTCTGAAAAGGTGTAGCAGGGGAAGATGTCCCCATATCTGCAGAAGAATCTGCAGTTCAACATAAGTAACTGAAACTGGGAATGAGGATAGATATGGGAGAAGAGAGAAGGCAAAGTTTCCTCAAGGACTGTAGCGTTTTATTTTAGTGGCTTTTGGTCAGGTTTGTGCTGCTCTGCTTTAGAATGGTGCCTATCCTGGGTCAAGTAGGAACAAAGACATAAAGTTGGCTTTGCATGCAGCAAACTTCTGTGTTAGGGGTGTTCTCTGAAGAGACCTCAAGGCAACTATAAATTGGACCTATTATGCTCAACTCTGTCATGCATTCTCATGCTACACAGCAATAGCATGGATGGTCTGTAAATCTAGCCCATTGTATCTGGATTAAATTTGTTAAACTAGTGCTTGGGGTTTTATTTGCGTTTATTCATACCAACATCAAAACATTGAGTAAGAACAACAAATCAGAAACAAAAAACACAACAATTTAAAAATATTGCTCCCACAGATTGGAGCCCCAAGTGTGTTTTATATAAACAAGTTTGAATTGTGGCTGGATTTTTGACCACATTCTTTCCCCTGAAGGACCTTTTGAAACAAAAACAAGCTGAGCAAAACAAGTTTTGGTGGGATGAGCCTATGCCTGTTTTCATGTAAGCTGGTGACAAAGCTCAGAGCAGGAAGGCATCAGTGTGCTGGAATCTGGTGTACATTGTGTCCTGCATGTTCCCAGCTGAGTTGCCAGGAGTGATCTAGAACTGGAAGAAGGCCTCCTTTTCACTAGGACACAGGAAGTCATCGCTAATCTAAAACAGTTTAGCTGGTTGAAAACAATAGACTTTATTAATATGATATTCTAATTGTGCCTTGTTCTCAAGCGAATGTGTTGCCTGTGTTGCTGGATCAGGAGGGTGAGAGCTTTTGAGAACTATCCTTTCTGTCTCATATGGCCCATGAAAGTAGCTTACCACTATACCCTCTATTTATTTCAGTGTGTCACAGAGAAAGTGAGGAAGTGGTTGGCTTTAGTGCTTGTCTACCAGGAAAACTGACCAGCCATAGGAGTCTGGAATAAGTTATAGCCCACCCAGTGTGACTCCACCATCACACAAAGCCTACAGAGTTCAGCTGTCACTTGCAGAGTTGCTTACTAAGCTGTTTCCAGTGGGATAGTCCTGTGAATGTGCTATGTGTAGTGGAGAAATTGCAGGGAAGGGGGCAGGAGATTTCTGCATCCTAGTGAAAAAAAATTGAAGGCAAAGCAAAGTTTTGATTGTAATAGCTCCTTGACTTCATTTCAGTAGGGTCAGTTTCATTGAATACTCTGATGCAGTCTCTGTCACTGAACAAAGCAAATCTTCTACCTGGAGCAGGAGTGAAAGTGAAGATGAGTCCCATGGTGGAGTGTTGTACTCAAGTTCCAGGAAGGGAGACTGGGTAAAAGTGGTACAATTTATTAATGGTATTGTTTGTCAGGTGTTTTGTTTAGCCTTAAATTTGAAAACTACTGCTTTATTTCTAAACCTTCACATTTGCATCCATTTGACATAAAATAGTTGTGAACAAACCAGAGAACAGAGCTGTGAGCTCAGTAGCCAAGAGATGTTTGGTTTATTAAAACAGAGCTCTCCAGGCTTGTATGCAACATAGAATCATAGAATTCACTGGGTTGGAAGGGACCTTTAGAAGTCATCTAGTCCACCCACCGTGCAGTAAGCTGGGACTCAACTACATCAGGTTGCTCAGTGTCCCACCAAGCCTGACCTTGAATGACTCCAGAGATAGGGCCTCCACCATCTCCCTGGGAAAATTGTTCCAGTGTTTCACCACCTTCATAGTAAAGAACTTCTTCATAGTGTCCAATCTAAACCAACCCTTCTCTAATTTAAAACCATTGCCCCTTACCCTATTGCTCCATAGTTCCTCTCCAGCTTTCTTGCAGGCCCCCTTCTGGTTTCCCTGGAGCCTTCTCGTCTCCAGGCTGAACAACCTCAGCTCTCTGATCATCTTCATGGCCCTTGTGGACCATCTCCATCTCGGTGATTGCTTAGAATTAGCAGTTTATAGTGTGACTTGAAAAGTAAGTTGGGTTGAATTGTGTAGGCAACTGCATGGCTGTGAACCCACAGTCTGGTATGTTTCACATTTAAGATAAAGATAATATGTAATATCTGTGTTGTGAAACAGTAATACGCAATAATTGTGATGTAAGTATATAAAACATTTCAGTTGCAATAATTAAGTGCTGCATTGCCCCCTACCATGTCATTAAGACACTTAAAAGGGAAATTTAAATTACTTCTAAGACATTCTGTCACCTAGTTATCTAAACACGGTTGTGGATGTACAATTGCTGTTTAGATAAGTACTAACATACTAATGATGCCTTTTCAAATAAATACGGGAAATCATTTTATGTTCATTTCAGAATAATATCTGAAGTTTAAGGACACTGATACTTTCCTTTTTCGTGTACATGTATGGCTAAAACCTGCAGATTTCTGTGAAATAAATATATTGTTAGTGTAGTCTTCAGCAGGAGGGCTTCTGGAAAAAACCCTGCTTCAATCCAGTAGTAACAGGCCTAGCTACAAACATATTGTATATTACAGGAAGATCAAATGTAACATAATTGGATAAGCTTTCATTTTTTAGACTAACATGTTCATGAATCATGTTCATTCAACACTAAATTCAAATGCTTCCCTCGTCAATGAAGATTACAGTGTGAAGAGAGCGGTCAGTCCCATGTGTCTTCTTTGCCTGTTGTTTGTATTGATGAGTCCTATAAGTTTCTCATCTCTGCTTAACCATAGCATTCAGAGAAACTGAAATCCATGCCCATGCAATAATACTGCAAAAATAATAGATTAAGTTAACAGTATCTTCAGTAAGCTTGAAAACAAATCTAGTTTTAAAGTCCGGGATTAAAGGCCAGTTTTTCAAACAAGTATAGTATTTTTCTGAGACACTGCATCTGGAATTAGCTCAACTGGTGAAAACGTTTTTCTTCTTCTAGAAATTAACTTAGCTGATCCTTTTTAAATACTTGTTCTGTAATAGTCTTTAACCACTTTTAACACCATTTTTAGGTACAGGTGAATCTAAAAAACTGCAGTTTATTTGGTGTGATATAATTTATTTAGTTTAATATCTGATTTTTCAGGATTTCCTCACAATTCTGGAATTTTAGCAATGGAATTTTAGCAATGCAGATATTTTCCTGATGCCCAAGGCGATAATAGATGTGGTGTGCAAACACTGCTTTAAAGAGGTTGTCTGTCTGCTGATTTACATATTTTAAAAGTATTAAGATCAAAAGTAATGAGAATTTAATCCATATGGCATGTAGAAGATAAATAGGAATATTAATACTGTATCAAATACTAATTAAAGGAAACACCAGTCAGATTTTTAAAATCTTGCATGCAGATGAAAAAGAACTCATTGCAAAGTTAAGATCTGATTCTTAAAGAAATTAAGAATTAACAGTTTTCATCCATAGATTTTTAACCATGAGACTTGAGTTCATATGTTAGGCCAAGCTATCGTTTCATAGTACTTTGCGGTATCACTGCAGTATCCCCTTCGGATGAACTATCTCAGGTGATTCTAAAACTGAAAACTACCACCAGCTTTACTACCGCCTTTTAAGATGGAAGTTCCCTTTCATTATCCAGGAAGCTGAAATACAGATGGTTTCCAGCTTGCATAAGCAACACATACCTGCCACAGTGCTAGACCTTAAGATGCATCAGTCCATGGGAACCCTATTGGATTTTGATCAACTCTTGTATGCAGATTGTAAAAATGAGTGAAGAAAACATTGTCATCTGCTTCATAGAAAACTTTTTACAAGAGTGATCTAGTTGAGCCATAAATTTATTGTCTTCAGGGTAGTCTAGATTTTACTGTTACAGAATTTATAGGTCAAAGTACTTTGAGATATCTGCTGCTGGCAGGATAGGGAGTACGTGAGAAACTGGCTCTGGGTGCTCTGGAACTAGAAGCTTTAGTGCAGTGTCAGCCTAATGCTCCATGCAGACTAGCCCCAGCAACACGTACGAGATGATACATTTAGTGCATTGCCATCTCTAAGACTGTAGGCCTTCAGCTCTCCATTAAGTCTTAGTTATAAATATTAAAGGGTAAGGGATACACATTTAGCAGAGGAGGAGTGAGCTTTCAGTGAAGAGTTATTTTTGAAATATGAGAAAAATAAGCAGGTAGAGTTTACAAGTTTTGCTAGTACTGCCAAGTATTCTAAGTGAAGGAATAAATGGCATCATTTACTGTAGCAGACTGAAAAAGACCTGAGAAAGAATGATTTTTTTTCCTTCCTTTGTCCCTTGAAGGGTATGTATACACCAAAGCTTGAGACACAACTGAACCTACCAGACTGGAGAGGAGAGTCTAAGATGTTGTACCTTATTCAGTCTTGTGCACTACTCTCATTCTTTCCTGTAGTTCATATGTGTTTCTATAATAACTACAGCATGTAGTCATCACTGTACAGCAAATCTTGCCATACAGAGGTTGAGAAAACAGGCTCCAATCAGTGGGCTGTCTTCCAGCTTAAGGTGGTAGTGATTCCACTGCAGAAGGCAGGAAAACACTCTGAAGATTGGATAAGCCTCCAGTTATGCTGCGTTCCTTTCTGCCAGATTGGAGTGGTCAGGAGAAAGTTGTTTTGTCCGTGGATCAACAAACCACAATTATTCTCCAACTCTCCATCCACTTTTAAAGTGCTACTCCATCACAGAGCAAATGGTATAGCAATATATCGGACAGATTCCAGGTGTTCCACACATACATGGAGCACAGTTATCCAGGAACTGCCTTGTCAGTGGAACAGGAGATTTGAGGTAAGAGGGAAAATACAGTCACTAGGCAATAAATGTGAAGCAGAATGCTGTAAAACTTTCCTAGCTGCATGTTTGTAAAGCCAGTCAGCCAGATGATGAGTAGGGATATAGTCCCATATGCTTCTTGTTCTTATCCAGGAAATATTAGGTAGATGCAGTAACTGCACATTGTGCCCATTCTTTACAATCAGTCTAAGGATGGCTTCATACAAGTATCAGCTCCAGTCCATCTAGAAGAAGCTGAGCTTTGTTCTGGATGAGTTGATGATATTTTTGTTCCCAATTGTGATTTCAAATATCTGGCAAGAGTGTATTGGCTTTGTGCTTTCTGTGGGGAACATCCTCCTTGGGAAGGATGTGGTTATGCTCACTGAAGTTGTTTTGTGGACTGCTGAGTAGCTGCAGGGCCTTGTGTTCCAGGCATGTTTGTTTCTGTTCGCTTTCCTGCAGAATAGCCCAGGTAGTGCTTTTAATACTTCTGTGTATTTTGTAAAAGAGCTTTTAAATATTAAGCAGAGTTGAGTTTTCCAGCTGGAAAATTAGAAGTGTTTCATCAAATCCTTCATCCAGTCTTGAAGCAATTTTGAAATGTTAACTGAAAAAAATCTATCTGCCTTGGAGCATTTTTTTACATCAAACATTCCATGAAAATATTTTCCTCAAACTCTGTTTTTCTTTAGCTCTAGATAGTCTGGTTTTCCACAGCTCTTAGGATTCAGCAGAACTATGTCCACTTCAGTATCTCCTGTAATTTGCTGACCTAGGCAGTTGATTGTGCCTTGAGGTGATCCTTTGTGGAATCACAGAATTTTAGAGATTGGAAGGGACCTTGAAAGATTGTTGAGTCCAACCCCCTGCCAAAGAAGAACTACCTAGAGTAGGTTACACAGAAACACATCCAGGGAGGTTTTAAATGTCTCCAGAGTAAAAGATTCCACAACCTCTCTAGGCAGCCTGCTCCAGTGTTCTGTCACCCTCACAGTGAAAAGGTTTTTCCTTATGTTTACTATGTTCCAGATGGCACCTGTTGTCCCTTGTCCTATTATTGGACATCACTGAAAAGAGCCTGATTCTATCTTCCCAGTACTCACCCTTCACATATCTATAAACATGGATGAGGTCACCACTCAGTCTCCTCTTCTCCAAGCTAAAAAGACCCAGCTCTGTCAGCCTTTTCTCATAAGGGAGATGTTCCATTCCCTTAATCATTTTTGTGGCTCTGCACTGGACTGTTTCAAGCAGTTCTCTGTAATGCAGCCACCCAAAATGTGCCAAAATTATAATAATTATTGTTATATCACAATTTAGTTCAGGGGATTAGGCATTAGACACATTTCTTGTGTTCAACACACTTTAAAAATCTGCTCTTTAAAAGCATTAAAACTACTGCTAGATTTTGAAGTCCTTTTCCTCTTCCCATATCCTTATCCCAGGACTGGTGAAATGCATGAGACCAGGAATTATGAGTGGAAATTGTGTATCTCAAGTAACTAAGGGTTGTAGAAGCAGCACCTAAAACTGCTGTAAGTTGCGCCTTATCAGCACCATCATACAGCTTTCTGCATATCAAACTTCTAAACTGATTCCAACTATTCTGCTGTCCCACAATGATTCAGAAAGCTGAGCACATGCCCCCTTTACTGTGGTGCACCCTACAGGCAAAGCATTCCCTGAGCAGATTTGGCCAGCAAGGAGAGATGAGAAGCCTGTGTATTGGCAATTATATCCAGAAATGGGCCAAATAGGTTACCAGTGCTGCTCCAATCCAGTGGTAAAATGACAAATGCAGAGAAGTTGCTTCATAGCTGTGTCTCCTGTCTGTGTATGGAGGGCAGATTTTATTTTCTCCTTTAGTCCTCACAGGCAAATCCTACTTGGAATTTGTTCAGGAGAAGGGTGATTTTTTCTCTGAAGGAATTAGGAAGCATTATAAATTCAACATATGGGACCATATGTCATGGTATTGTTTCCAAATGTTTCTCTTTAGGTTTTTTCCCTCCATTGCGGACATCTTATTTTACCACACATTGTCTAGAGAAGAGGGAGTTTCATATTCCCATTTTTTTCCTTAAGTCACTATTAAATCTATATCAATTTCATAATACTATTTGTCAACATTATTTCATCCTTTGTTTCAGACTTGCATACCGTAAGTGTGGTTTGAGGCAAGTGCTTTGAATCGGTTGATGAGTCACTGTCAAAGTCAATGGCAGAAACAAGCAGAGATGGTCCTAAACCATCCCTAACCCAAAATACTCTACATAGTTGTAAGTCTCTTGACAATCAAACCAAGCATTTTGCTAAAGCCTTAACTGAGGGGAAACCAGCACTAATGTTTGATTATGAGTATGATCAATCCTTTTGCTCTGATTTTCTAATGCAGCCCTGGAGAAGAGCTCTGGTGTCCAGTGGCATGTGTTCTAAATCATGTTTTGGAAGAAATACAAATACAGAAAACTTGAGGTCAGGCCCAGACAAAGCACTGGGCTAGCTCCCAAAGCCTTTCTGCATCTGGGATTGTTTGATGTCAGGAAGGCCCTCCACAATAAGAGCCATCAGTGATGGTAGCAAAAGGATACCCTTCAGATAAGGCTTTCCATGGATTTGTTAAAAGGCATTGTAAGTATTAAAGTCTATTGCTGAACTATCTATAAGAATCTGTGGCTGGCTGGGTGCTAGCTTCCTCTAAAGAGGAGAATGTGCTGGACTGGGGAGTTCAGAGGCTTCACCTTATCCAAATGAGTGGAGATGGGTCTTCGTGACCATTACAGAAGTGTCGGGAGAGATGGCTCTGGCTTCATCCACTCTCACACTCGTCATGTTTTTCATAATTAGTTTTCATTTGTGTCTTAATTCTGACTGTATTGGACTATCTTGTCTACACAGGCCCATATACTTGGTTGGATTTGATGATCCCAAGGATCTTTCCCAACCTGAATGATTTCTGTGATTTTCTAGTCCTTTCATTTATCAGAATTGCCTGGTTTGACTCTTAGTAAAATTTTGCTGAGCAGTGACACCTTCACATTGGACTTTGCAGAAGCTAGCACTAAAGGCTACATTGGTAAAGGAGTTGAAGCACCTGAGAGAGCCCACTGAAATGTCTGCAGCTGGCATTAGCAGTCCTTAGATTGACAGGTTCATGAGAAAATTACCCAAGACATGGGATAACTAACTCCTTAGTCTCCATAAGCTCAACAGAGCTGCTTTTTGTTTTCTTCCTTTGGGGCCCAACATCTTTTGGCACCATTCTGTGCATTATTGTTGTGGTCGAGGGGGGAATTATTTATTAATTATCCTCACAACAATGATAAACGATGTGGCAAAAGGGTATTAATAAAAATAGTAACCCTTTATTAATGAAATATGCCAAACTCATTGAATAGGAGTTGGAATATATGTTTACAATGGAAATATGCAGTCTTAGGGCAAATACAAGCAATTCAGTGCAAACTAGGAGGCAATAACTTGGAAAGAGGAGGTCCCGGAGAGCAGATAGTGCTTGATTACAGTGGGGGGAGGCTTGATAAGAACCTTTAAACCCAAAGGGCAGTGAATTAATTAGTCACAGCTGGTTTTACCCACGCGGGGATGCTGCTGCTGCTGCTGTGTGAGAGTTCACTGTGTGGTCCCAGGCTGATCTGGCTTCAGCGGACGGCGGGCTCTTTGTGACAGGTGCTTGCTTGGTTTCTGGGTAAACTGAGGCATGCCACCATTCTCATGGCAAGGGGAAGCAGGCTAGGCAGATCCGGCTTCTAGGCTTGTGGCTTCTCTGGCTTGCATGTGTATGGCTCGTGGCTATATCCCAGGCTCTGGACCAGGCGCTTGAGGCAGTTTCTACAAGACAGGTGCAAGAAGGCTTGAAGCAAGGTTTGAGCAAGGCTTGAAGCAAGGCAAGGCAAGGCTGACTACTGAGTCACTTGTATATAAACAAATTGCCACAGATCGATTGGTCCAATGGGGCACTGAAGCTAACCTGTAGCTGCCCAATGGAAAGGCATTCTGCCAGGCTATAACCATAAAAGGCAGAAACAAAGACCTTGTTTTTGGGGGAACAGTGGTCAGCTTATGTGCTCTCACCCCAGATAAACATCTTGTTTACCAGACAGGCAGGAGTCTTGTCCCCTTTGTTCTTTTTCCCACGTTGCCCTGTTTTTCTGCAGGAAGGAGAGGAGAGAAAGGGACCCTGTCTAGACATCTTAAGGCCTATCTGGGTTTGTACTGGGCCATGTCATGGCCCTACCATGACAATTATGGTTTCCCTAGGACCAATAACCCTTGGAAAAGAAACTGGGAAGCAGAGACATCTTAATTAGAAACCAGTTTTAAAATGTGTAGTTGGCATACATTTTACATTTTTATCGAGTGTGTATTTACCAATTAGTCAGCAGCCTGAGCCAGTGGATTTAATGAACTTTGTGTGATTTATGCAGAGCTTTTATTAATTGTGCCAATAGGGATAAACACTGGATACAAATAGATGCAGATGTCTTGCTTCTTTCTCTTTTAAATAATACTATTTCTTGTCATTAATCTAGTTGGGTTTTTTTAATTACTCTGCATGTTGGAAAGTGATCGTTTCTCACCTTCCATACCACTGCCCTTCCAAAGGTAAGGCTGAGAACTTTCACCAATCCATATTTTCACCAACCTGGGCTATGCCCAAGGCAGATACAGAAGTTCAGAGAAGAAAGCATTTTCTCCTTCTCCCCTTTCTCCCATCAGTGGAATGTACATTAAATAGTAAGTAGGCCACAGAAACAGAGAGCATGTGAATGATTTGAGATCCTGGTAATTTGAGCAGTTAGAGGAAAAGGGGGACAGCACCTGACTTTCAATCTTTGTTTCAATGAATATTTAACTACTTTATGCAAAATGGGATACTTTCAACAAATGAGGCTGAGAGAAACCTACCTAAGAATATTTTCTAGCCCAGCAGTTAGGTTACTCTCCTGAGAAGCATGATGTTTGGGTTCAAGTCCCTGTACCAAATCAGCTGAAGGAGGTGTTTGAAGCTACATCTTTCACAACCTAAGAACATGGCCTAATCACTAAGTTTTTGGATATCAGAGGTGGCAGCACTACCTCCTCTGTTTTGGGAAAGGAGTCCCCTTGTGACAAAATCAAAATGTTTTGTTTTTGAGATGCCAGAATGAATTGTTTTAACACCTCTGAAGTTTTTTCATGTTATTGCAGCAGAAACTGTTAGCTAATATGACCTGAATTCACACAAAAAAAGTTTCTGTGCCCTGAACTTCCAGTATTACTGAAGAAATAATTGAATAAAAAAGAAGCCTAACTAACTTCTAACTCTGGTGCATTTACAGTTGTCTAATCATGGCACTTCCTGGAGAGAACCCATTGGTGGCTGTGCTTCATAGTTTTTATTGGAATGCTTCTCTTCCACATAGGTGGAAATCTCTCCCTTTTAGAAATAAGGAGGGCTGTAATCTTGAGTACACAGAACTGAAAGCAGGTTTAAATTACCCTGGCATGGCATGCTAATGGCCAAGAAGTAGGAACACCTTTCAGAAATCTTTAAGCATTTTCACCCATTAAATGCAATTTGGAGCTTATACATCTAAATACTATGCTACTTTTAAAGATAAAACCACTTATGCATTGGCAAGTCAGTCTAGTGAGATTGGTTTATTGGCTCTGGGTGCTACTTTAATAGTTTCTCGTGTTCAGATGCCAATAATCTAGAAGGTAATTTTCAACACCACATGAAAAATAAGGGCACTTCTTTTGATGTCATTGACTGATGGATGCTAAGTTAAATTTTACTAGATGTTAGAAATATGTCTGGATGCCATCTCAGTTATACTTGGCAGCTGCAGAGCACCTTTCATCTACAGGTTTTTTAAAAAGATAAAAAAAGTGCAGTTGCAGGCAAGATTACTGGGTTTGTGTTATTGGTTCTACATGAAATACAAATTTTGCCTGCTCTTTAGTGATGCAACACGTGACAGGACATGAAACATTTACTTCTATTTTCATCATCCACAAATAAAACTAAAAAAGATAATTAGGTGTGCTTTCTCAGCTCCCTGGTCCCCCTGAACTCTTTCCTACCATGGTGTTTCATTGCAATAATGAGCTCAGCCTCCTTTCTGTGGGCCTGGGTTCACAGCCAGTGTCTGGGGACTCAGCTCTTCCTTGAATACTGGCATAAGGTGCTGCTGTTTCTTGTGTCTAAGGAGCAATACATCATATAGCTCTTCATACTGTGATTGACTATCTTTTCCCCTGTGTGTGTTGATCTCCAGTGAAATTTGTAATGATGTTTAGATTGTCAATCATTAGACATCTGAATGTAACATTTTAACAGAGATGACTAGGAAATTTATCCCTCACAAGGCCAATGTTGCAAATTCTCTGTATGTTTGAGCTCTTATCCAAGTCCTGGCTTTCTGCAGCTGTGGGGGAAAGAGAAAGAAGGATGACTATAACAAGGACATTAGTGCATTGCTGGCACTGTCAGGTGGTACAGGCACTTTCTCATCACAGGCCATACAACACCTGTGTAGCCTGCTTGCTCACATCCTACCTACAAGGCTTTGTAACTAAAGCCCTCTTTCTCTAAAAAATAAATACATAAACCACAAAAAGCTAAGATTTTGTATGCCAGAACAGTTACCTCAGGTGTTTTGTATCTTTGCACAAGCTTTGCAGATGAAGTCCTAATAGGGGAGATACGTGCAGAATATTTTAGCAATACGAATGAGGCTTTATGGTTCTGAATAAAAAATGATGCTCCTTTGTTGTTCTGAACAAAATTATGTCAACGGTATGGTAAAAGAACATATTTGTTTTGAACAAAACATGTTATTGGTTGGTAATAATAAAAAGGGATAAATCACTAAATACTGTGTATTTCAAAGAATATTGGTTCTGTGCTACAAGAGCTCACATGATCCATTATTATGCAGTGGCATAACACATTGACTTCATGTAGATTGCTGATAGGAGTTTTGAGTTTGTTGTTGTATGAGTTTATAAGTTTGTTTTGCTGTATATAGTGGTGTAGAAAATTTTCTTCAAGAAAATTGCATGTTCAAAGAAGCAAAAATATCTTGGACACCTCATAGTTTTGTGGCTGCTTTCTGAAGTTACAAATAATGCAAAATCACCTAATCAAAAATTAAATGTGTGACAAGATGAAGATCATTTCCTGCCACCCTACCTTGTGAAAGCAAACACTGAACTCTAACTTACAGTCCACTAGTCGTATTCCTTTGCTTTTAGCTATATGATAGTTTATTTTTTTTTTAAACAATAAGTTTATGGGCCTCTTTGAAGTTATGTGTTTTGTACATTATTTGAAAACACAAATTTTGCCAAATATATTGTATTCTTTCCACCCACCAATTTCATGTTCATTTTATTTAGACAATGTTGAGCAGCTACATGTGGAATTGATACTTTCCATGAAAGCAAAAGTTATTCCTGTGCTTATTTTATTGAAGCACATAACATAAGAATTTTTCATCAAATATTAGCTGAAGTATTCCTAAATGTTATTGTGTGTTTGGTTTGAAAGTGTATGGCTCTCAATTATCTCTGAGTTAAAACTGCTTCATGAGTTAATGCAAGTATTATGTAGATATAGTAGTGCAGAAGATACAATACATTTTAAAATATATCTTCTATAATTAAGAGCAAAGGCTGATTTCTGCCCATAGCATTTTTCTTCACAGGGCCTTTTAATAATCAAGATAATTAAGAAAGTCCTTTCTAAAGGGAGGCATTTAAACTTCTATTATACGTTTCCATTTTAATCACATTTCTCTAAACTATATTACTATCTGATATTTTCCAATTTTTTCCCTTGTAGTCATATGCTTAGTGTTGGAGCTGAACTCAGACAAACTCACTCTAGTAATGAAGGTGTGTATTAATGTTAGTGTTTTCAAGATATGAGCCTTTCTGCTGGGGACAGGATGTTGTCATTATTACTATGACATTACTTCAATAGGAGTCTTTGATGAATCTATTCACAGTGGTAGAACTGATTTTTAGGTTTTTGTCTCCATGGGAAAGTTAGTGTAGAATAAGCCATAATATAAATTTATGATAGAGGAACTCAGTGCATGCCAGTGCTTTGCAAAGCTGCTCAAGCCTAGATGTGAATCAGACCCTGGAGGCAGTATAGCTGGATGAGTGCAGTGCCGTGCCTAAGCTAATTAGTCCTACTGAGAAGCAGGATATGTTATGGAGGAGTTATGTTAATATTGTCATTCTTCTCAGCTACCCAAAACAGATACATCAGAAGTGGCATTCCATGGCGATAGGTACACTTGCAGTGCACTAGTTTCATCGTGTAACTCTGTGCGGTCCTTTCTAGGTCATTCACAGAAGGAATTAGTGCACAGTAACTAATAAAGTGTTCACTCACAACTTTGCATGCTCTACCCATAGACTCAAGTACAGAATCCTGATGCAAACAGAATGTTAATGTCACAAGCTATTCTGTAGGGATATATTATTCAATTACCAGCCAAGAATCTAGTACAGAGTTGTAAGAAAGGGGCTGATAAAAAATTCGAAGATCTGTAGTAGTTAAGAGGTGGAAAACATGTCATAATTAACTCCTACCTTAACAAAATTTCTGAAATCACTTGGTCTGTATTTTCTGGAGTGACGAGGAATTCCATGTACCTACACTAACATACCATGAAGGAGTCTGATTTTCCAGAAGGGGTGAGTTGTACAAATTTAAAAAATCAGCCCTTCTGGTGCCTCACTTTGGTAAAGAAGAGTTCATTTAGCTCTGAAGAATAATGTCATCAAAGTCAGTAGAAGTAGCCATGTATATATGGGAAAAATAAAAATATCCAACTAATTCTGTAGCATTTACCAGTTTAAAATAGATGACACTCAAGTAAAAGATTGTGTTCGGAAGGGAATATCATACAGTGAGCTGATGTACTAATGCAAGCTGTGTGCTGTCAAGAAAGGTGATTTGAGAATGAAACAACATATTGTCACATAACTAAGTCACTAACATTGGAGAGTCAACTCACTTGATTTGAATGTGTGCACATACACATATGTCTTCCTTAGTTTGCCAAATTTTTCTTTAAACACTTTTAGGAAGGACTGGATGAAAAATACGCATGCTCTATATGCTTTGCACTCCCCAAACTCTTACTGTAGGTGATGTGGCTAGGTATCATGAAATACATAGCCTAAAATTGCTTTATTAAGATTGAGATACCAGTGTTGAAATTCTTTGCAGATCTTCCTCAGTTTTCTTTAAACATCTTTTCCACGTTTTCTGAATACACTTTGCTACTACTTGAAGCTCCCGTCTACCTTTTCAGGATGAAAGTTAATGAACTACACCTCTGGAAATAATGACTCCTTATTTTTATAGGTCTGGCATTCTATCATCAGATTCACAGTGTAAGCTGTCAATAAAAGATTTGTGATTTGAATCTGGAAGGAGGAAAAAACCCTAGGTGTTCTTTCATAGGCTACAGACATCTTTAAAGCTTGAAGGTCCTATTTATTTTTGCTAACTCTGTCATTGACTGAATAGTTTGTTCATGCTTCTTCAGTTTCTCTATCAAAATCCTCCCCCAGAATCTACTGGCCTGAGTTTGATTTGTAGTTCATTTGTGAACCATCACTAATTGTAGGTCTAATGCTAGGAGTCTTAGTAGCAATTAAGAACCCTGTTAAGGAATGATCCCTGAAACACATAGGTCAGCAGCATTAGTTTCCTTTATCTAGCCAAGATACTTCTTTACTTAAAACATTTACAAATATCAGAACAAATCACTATAGTAACACTGGGAAGCAAATATCTAACTTTAAAAGTTGTTGATGCTGAGTACCTTGAATTCAGGGGAAAAAAAAAAGCCTTCTTTCTTAACGAATAAATCTACTGAGAGTTTTATCTTGGGCTTCTACCATTTATTCTTTGAAATATATGCTGAATTTGCTACACTCAAATTTGAGATACTACTTGTATCAATATGGACCCATGGTTTCAAGTCTTTAGATATGCAAATTGTGTTTCTGTAATGAACGAAACCTTAGAGACCATGCTGTTGTGGTTCCACAGAGCCTTTATTGCACCTCATCATTATGCTAAATTAATACAAATTTCCTGTGTGTCCAGAATTCAAAGTCAATCAAGTGGCTTAATCTCTGAAGGCATGGGATAAAAATGCTATTATTACAGTTTGGAAGAAGGTGAGGGATTACCTTTAAAAGTATCAAGGCTATGTGCTAACACACTAACTCTGAAACACAGGCCCATTATGAACCACATCTGAACTGAGCATGAACTTACAGACTGCCTCCTGCCCTGCTTCTGATTGCACAAACTCCCCACATTTGTATGACGCATTGTTGGCAGCTTCAGCAGCTGTCTCTGTAGAGAAGCAGTATTAGAAAGTTATTTGTGATTTGTTACTGTTCTCTAATGTACTGAATGTTTTGACTTTATATTTTTTAAAGTTAATCATGGTGTTTACTTTTTATGCTTGTTTCATCTTTTTCCCCACATGCTTTGATTTCCTTAGATAGAACGCACAAGATGAATCAGTGCCAAATGTCCAGTGAGTTTTCTGGGGCACGTGTTATGCAGCTCTTGAGATCCACAATCTGTAGTTTAAAAACTTGTACATTAGCAGATCCAAATGTACTTTGGAGAATATCTTTAAAAGTTATAATACTGTCATGATATTTATAAAGTTGCCAAAACTATTTAATAAATCAAACTCTAATTCTAATCACCCTAATTCTTCTTTTAAGAAATAGCAGTCATCTTACTGTGCAGAAGTAATAATGAGTGGCTTGTTGATGCTATGTTTGAGAGGATTTTTTTGATACCTTTTGTTTCTGAACAATTCTGAAAATTTCTCATTCCTCCAACATGAGATGTGTTTTTACTTTGGAAGGCAATGAAGGACACAATAGCCACTAGAGGTTCTTTCTAATCTTGTTTCCTTTAACTTCACTAAATAAACAAACTGCACCAACAGGCTGAGTCCCAACCATGACACAATGCTGCTGGGACAAGCTTGCATCCTGGCAAGCCTCTGGGTGCACTAAGCCTGTGTAGATGTCTTAGTGTTTCTACTTCAAGACTAGTACCCCAGATGAATGCTTAGTGAAAACTGAGGAATGCTAGCTTTCCTTTGTATTCCTCTGTGCATGGGATTTCTTCTTCTACCTTCTAGAAGTCAGACTGATCTGCTGCAGTGCTAAGAAAAAGGCAAGTGTAATATGACCATCCTTAGTTGTTAAAGGTTAAAGTTGGCCTTGAAATTATCTTTGTACTGAAGATTCTGATATGCACCTTGTGAGGAGTTACCTCAGGTATCTTTTGGGCATCTTTCTGCTTGAATTTATTTTAAGTGGATTTTTTCCTGATCATTTGAATGTTAGGAACCTCACAACTCCCCCTGCGCCCCCTGGGAAAAAAAAAAGCACAAAACAAAACATAATTGAGAGCATTTCTAGTCCAATACAGGTCTATTTAGCCTAATTTCTTCGCTCTGTGGATAGCCAAGAGCAAAAGCCTAGGATATAGTACAAAAATAGGGCAAGCAGAGCTATTTGCCCAGAACACTCTCTAGCCTAGCATGGTTTGTAACTCGGGGATTTCCTGATCCAGAAGTAATCTCTTTGTATTTAACTGCTTTCAGTAGGTTTTTTCCCCTGCAAAATTCTTCATTCACTTGTATTGATTACACAGCATTGATCAAACAGCAAGAGACACATCACCTATCTCATATAGCAATGTAAGGCAGCTATTTCTTACCACCTGGTGGCTATTGGATTAAGCAAGACTTCTAAATCCAGAAAATATGCTGTGATACATCATGATTCCAGCGTATCTGAAATATCCTGATTTGCATCAGTGGCTATTTCTTCTGAAAAGATCACAGGAATTAACCAAAAAGCAGCTTCCACAACTGCCTTGGGTAAAGTTTAAGGACTGGAAGAAAATTAATAATCTATTACATTTTCTTCATTGTCCAGAAGTAGTTTCTGCTATTCAGGATGGTTTAGCGTATTTTTTTTCCCTGAAGTTAAAGTTGTATCTGTGTAAACCTCTTGGGCTTTTACTGGTTAGTTGACTAGTTGCCACACCTCTGGAGCCCACTATTAGATGTTATTACATGCAGGGGTTGTGTATATTTGACATGTATAGGAAGACACATCTTCAGGACTGTACTTGTAGAAGCATGCTGTTTGCTGACAGGTTCGAATCTTACCCATGTTAGTCACTGACAGCTTAGTTCTTTGGTACGCTTTGTTTAATCACTGCCTTTCCCCTCTGCAGTTAAATCACTCACAATAGAAACTGAAAGAACTGACAAATACTGAAGGATCAGAATTGTGTTGGAAGGGGAAAAAAGCAACAAAAACAAACATTCTAACTATGGATCTTGTTTCCCAGCAAAGTCTATCTAAAAGTAATTGTCTCAGGGTTCAGAGACAGATAAATGATTGATTTTGCATAAAATATTTGTTGTTCTAATTACAGTATCATCTGGGTCGTTGGCAACAAACAGATGCAAAAGCAGCCTTTACACACCATCTTGAAAAAGTTATGATTTCCTTAGTGTGCTCTATAATATAAAGCATATGGCAGTGCATAGAACTGCACTATCCAAATTGAAGCCATTAAGTAATGAATCACTGGGTGGAAGAAAATGCATTGCTTCTGTTACAAGTTCTTCCAGTGTGCGTATTCAAATAATTCTGGTTATGGTTATAAACAAAAGGCTATGCTCACAGTTTTAGCAGTATGTTACAGATTCTGGGATGCACATGACATCAAAGAGGCTACACCAGTTTCCCTAGCAGTCCTGGCATTATGAGCACACTCCATCTGAATAAACAGAATTCTAGTTCACCACAGTTGTGGGTGATCATGATCTGAGGTGATCATGAAGCTTGGTTTTGTTTTATTTTAAATCTTTATATTATGGGACTTTTTACCCCCTCCAGATTCTGTGTTTTCAGTGAATTTGGTAACTACATTTGGAGCTATAGACTTGACAAAGTACTTGACACTGAAAGTAATTACAGTATCACAGTAGATCAGAGGTTGGAAGGGACCTCAAGAGATCATCAGGTCCAATCCTCCTGCCAGAGCAGGATCACTTAGGGTAGTCCACACAGGAATGCATCCAGGTGGGTTTTGAAAGTCTCCAGCGAAGGAAACTCCACAGCCCCCCTGGGCAGCCTGTTCCAGTGCTCTGTCACCCTCACTGTGAAGAAGTTTCTCCTCATGTTGAGGTGAAATCATCTATGTTCAAGTTTGAACCCATTGTTCCTTGTCTTATCATAGTGAACCACCAAAAAGAGCCTGGGCCCCTCCACTTGACACCCACCCCTCAGATATTTATAGACATTGATCAGATCCCCTCTCAGTCTTCTCAAGACTAAATAGCCCCAGGGATCTCAGTCTCTCTTCATAGGGAAGATGCTCAAGTCCCCTCATCATCCTCATGGCTCTAATTAAATCTGAATTATTATTCTTGCCTACCAAATCCAAGGAAGACCTTTGAATGCAGTGGAGTTGCAGGATTTGCTAAGGATTAATCACTTTTTCTAAGCATTAATACATATTTTTTAAAGTAGTTAATGTCCTTTTCCTTAGCAACGCTTACATGAAGCTCCAATAAAGTGTTTTGTGAGAGTTAACAAGGGCTGAGGCCTCTGATTTATTGTTCTGTCCATGCTTGCTTGTGGAACCCTAGCCACTATAAATATTCTTGGACACTCTTCTGTAGAGTAAGGAACTGAAGGAATTTGATGGCAAGAATGGTTCCCATCATACTATATCTCATTATATCAACAGAATGGAAGGTCTTGAACATTTTCAGAGCTCTGAAGCTACTGCTAGGTAAGAATGAAGTATCCTGGAGAGAATTACTATTGTTAATAGTGTTAAATATGCCAGTATGCCTCCAGGCTCCCAATGTTATTAAATTAATCAGATGCAGAAGATCTGATTAGAAATGCCAGAACTTAGGTTCTACTGCTTCACCATTAATAGTTGTTTTTTCCCTTTTCTTCCCTTCCATAATTTCTCAGTATCTTACTTGACTGATTCACTTTTTGGTATTTTTTCCTGTCCATTTCTCTTCCCTGTAGTTTTCTTTTCCCCCTTCCATCAATCTCAGATGGGAAGGAGACAATACCTTATTACCTAAGTCACTAAGTATTCTTGCTCTTTAATCTCTCCTACTGTGTGTTGTTGTTCTCTTGATGTGGTTTTGCCTATACTGAGACTAAAATCTCTCAGAAACAATGTTTATTTTCTGTCAGCCTCCAGCATTTTTGCACAGCTATCATAATAGAATTACATTTATAGTATATAGCACAGACCTGATAATTTCATTACTCCTAAATGCAGCTACAGATTATTCTACAGTACTTTTTCCATGCAACTTAGTATACCTGTTACCCTGCCCCTGTTTCTGCTGTATTTATGGTTGGTAGCATTTAGCAGGCAGTGTACAAATACCCTGTGATGAGGGCCTGGTGTTGCTGAGTGTGTGCTTGTACTGAAGTCACACTGACTGCAGCTTAGTACAGGGGTGTGTGAGATAGTTCCGCGTTAACTGGCCTGAGCGTGGCAGGCAGGCAGGCGCAGCAGGAGCTCAGTGGGGGCTAACTGCCTGAACATTCACTCCGCTTCTCAGGCAAGTTTTTTATTTTGCGCTTATGGTGTATGCAAATTTGTGCAAATGATGGAGAATCATGGGAATGAGAAAGGGAGGAAAAATCTCTGTTTTTTTAAATAAAGCTGAAATAATTAAAATTATAAAGCCTAGTTAGTTTACAGCATTTTTTACTGCTTAAATAACATTCAAGTCACTCTTATTTAACATTGATATGAGTGGGACCAGAATCACTAGCCCCTTGAGTCCTCTGCTTGAACAGACTTGCATGACACAGAAATAAACGTAGCTGCACACAATGGTCCACTTAGCATCCAGTCCAGTAGGAGGATGTATGTTATCATTGTCTGTGAGGTCATTTCTGCATTTGCCTAAGACTTCAAGAGAAAAAATGAAGTTGACTTGCTGCCTTGAAAAATGATTCAAAACTGGAAAAGCTTGAAAACATCAAAATACATATAAACTATCAAAGGAGAACAAAGACAAGTTTTTCCACAAAAGTCTTCTCCCCAGGCTATAACAATGCTTTACATAGGCATGATCAATATATCCAGGCTTGAGAACCAAAGTCTTTTGGAATAAATTAGACTGGCAGGAAAAGAAACAAACAAAGAACAAATTAACATGATTTTAAACATTGCTTAAATTTTCATGAATGTAGACCTTGAGATGTTATGATGAGATCCCATGAGTCTGTGCTAATATTTGCTTATAATTAAGGATTGCACTTTCATGTTTCATCTGATATTATAGACTGGAAATCAGCCACATGCTCACTGTTTTTCTTGGTCATACTGATTTATCTGCTTTATTTACTTACTTTGTAAATAATATATATGATCCCCCAAATAGCCCCATTACCTTTCCTTTAGCAGCTTGCCCCTACTCCAAATCTCCCCATCTGAGTAATTAGAAGACTACCCTTCCTGTGATACACAGTTTATAATCTCCTATAACAGAAAAAGAGACTAACCGCTTCCAAACCTGCTTTGAGTAAATGGCTTCAGCACGAAAATGAGAGTACTCAGCTCCACCCTTCAATATGTGTCATAGCTGATGGAGCCCCTTCAGCAAGGGAATTGGCAACACAGTCTGCTTTGTGGCACTCACACGTTGGCAAAGACTCCTTCTGTGTATTCCTTGCTAAAAGTAAGATGTCATCCAGAGCTTAGAGCCCTTCTGTGCTGCACCAACCTTAAAACAATTTGGCTCACATCAGTGGATTACACAAGTTCCAAATACAGCTGTTTCTGCCTCATCACCATTTTGCCTGCAGAATTCTCCATATAGGAAAAGCTAACAATGTGTGGCAAGGTTATCAGCATCAAGGGGTTTTTGAAGCAAGCGTTTAATCATGAACAGATTATGAAGATCCTAGTTTAATTTCAGGGAGCAAAATCTGATGATTCTCAGTTCTTCTGAAACGTGTGCCCAAGTGTCTAGTCCTCAAATTTTCAATACCAAGATAAGCAGGACAAACAGGGCATCTAAGGTGAGATCTCCACTGAATATCAAATGAAGTCATCTGCCTAATGGGAAGTCATTAGAAATATTTTTGCAAGTACTGTTTTGAAAGTATTGGTCAGAGCCCAAATCCTAGATGCAAAAGTCCTTGTGTCAGAGCATTTTGAAAGCTTGTTAAATCTTACTGGGGCAGTTTGTCCTTTTCCAAAAGGCTTATGGCAAGGATGGATTTTTAAACAGAAAAATCATCTAAATAAGAAATGTGCTAATCATCGCCAAGTCAAAAGATGCCATAAAAAGTGTCAGTATAATGGATGTGATAGCAAACTGAGGAAAAATATTTCCATTTCAGCCATAAGAAACCAAAAAAGAAGACTCACATGAGAATTCAGAAGTGAAAATACATCCCAGATATCAAAGATCAATACAAAATCATCTGCAGATTGAAACTCATAAAAAAAATAAAATTAAAAAATAGAGAAATTAATTCATATCAAGCTGGAAATTATCTATATCATATGCTGAATAGTTTTTAACTTCTGTTTGAGTCAAAATGTACCTTTTCTGAAAGCTTTCAATCTCAACACGAGATTCCATCATACTGCTAAATATTTTTCTTCTCCTGACTGAGTGCTTTCACTGTATGGTGTATTTCTGGTCTGAAATTTTCTTCCATATCTGACCATTAGACAGTTCAGACTTCTCTTTCAGAAGGTGACAAACCCTCTACCTTCTATAATGGGGTTTACCCTTGCTTCAAATCACCCCTCAACCTTCTTTTGGAAAAAAAATTAAGTAGAACAGTCTTCAATTTCTCACCATATGAAAGTTTTCTAGATTTCAGATTGTTCTTGTTCTTAAAGCATTCTACAGTATACAGCACCCACTTAATAATCCTGTATTCTATGATAAAACTATTTCTCTATTTCTGTTGAGTAGTCATCTGCTTTGTACCCAGTCTACTTTATATTCAGTAGAACATCTAATATCATTCCCAAGTCTGTCCTGGAGAGACTGCTTTCCAGATATGCAATTCCCAGTTCTTAGAAGTGTAACTCAGTTGTTTGATTTTGTGTTTAGCTGCAAACACAAGTCTTTTGAATCTCTCTGAGCACTGAGGTCTGGGTCTGCTGGCTTGGGCTGTTATGTATCAGAAAAACAAAAAGGATAACCAGTAGTGGTAATAGAGACGTAAACAGAAACACCATCAGAGTTTGTTCACTTACAAATACTTTATACTCCAGCAGATATAGCCATTTGCCAGTTTCTCATTTACTTTTTGTAAGCAACATCAATTTTGTAGTAGCTTTAGGGAAGCATTTATGTGAGCCTTCTCACCTGTGTGTATCAGTATCTCTGGGTCTGAGCAAGGAAAGGAGGATGCCCAGAGCCTCAGCTACCCTGTATCAGCTGAAATAGTGTGCTTGGCAGATGGCATTTTGCCTGCTCTATGTAATTTCTGTACTGCAGCAAGGAATTTACCACTAAATAAATTGTAACCTAAGGCATTTCTGCATTTAGATTTTGAAATGAAAGGTTTTCTTCTAGACAAAAGAGGGGAGGAGCTCTTGCTTAAAACATGGTGCTAAAGGTCAACCTGAAGGAAAGGCATGTGCTCACTCTCTCATCTGGTCTCTAAATTTGTGGCAAGCTCAGGAGCCTGGACATGCCAGAGGCACTTGGCAGAATTTGGGTGCAGTTGTAAACAATAATCTGTAATAATATCAATGCTGCTGCCATTGCTATTGAAATGACAAGTGATTTCTTTTCTTACTGGTTGCTTTAAGTTTGTCCTGAAAGCAAACTGTTTTGGAACAGCATTTAAAATGTCTATTCAATTGCTGAGTGTTGAGCACATGTTAAAACCATTTTCTCCAGATATCGTAGTTTATGATAAATGTTACCAGATTTTGTACTGTTCATGTAGTATGCTACTAAACACTAAGACAAATGGGCCCTCTGAAAGGGTATTTCCTTTGGAGGACACAAGCTGCCGACCACCCATAGAATACACAGAAATAATTAAATGTCAGGATTCAAAACTAGAGCAAAATATTAGTGCCTCAGAATCTTAATTTATAAAAGACATTTTTAAAATAAAGATAATACATATAGGTATTTTGAAACTAATAATAACAACAACAACATGAAGGTCACAACAGCATTTGGGGGAAAGAAATAAGAATGCTTCATGTGTTTGCTTGAAATTATGCAGAACCATCTTCATTCATACCAGCCTCTTACTGGTGGAGAGGTATTTGAGAGTTACATTGCTATAAAAAGGAATTCATATGGCCTTTTGTCTGAAAACATAGCTGGCAAAAATTGCAGACCTTGATGTCCTGAGACAGAAAGCTCTAAAATCAATTTGACTAACTTTCTAACTTTAAATGCAGAGAGAGAGAGAGAAAGAGCAGAATGTAGTTATGGCAGGTCTTCCACAAAACTTCCAGAGACTTCAAAAAGAGCAAAACTACACCTATATCCTATCTGAATATTAGACAGAAACTTTCCAAAGATACAGATATTACCTGGGCACATAATTTCCTCAGAAGTATTTTATGGAACAGTTTCTACCTTGTCTGGTTATGTACAGTAGACGTAAATAGCAAAGATTCAGGGTCAGCCATCACAGTATCTTTAGCAAAAACATAAACATTTACAGAACTTGGAATTATAAAGCATCAAAGCTTTGGGTATTAAATCAGCAAGCAGCATAAGTGTATTTTTTTAAATATATTTTGTATTACTAGAGAGATGTAAACTTTCTCTACAAAATTATTTTTAAATTTTATATCCAACTCTGCAGTCAGTTCCCTGGTGGCCATTTAACCCACCATCCCTCCCAGGTTGTTGTGAAGGAACATGACAGTTGGCACGAAACAAGTGCTCTGCTCCCACACAGGCAGCACAGTCCCATGCTGAGAGGAAACTAATATCTTTCAAATTTTACTGTTGAGAGGGAGAAAAATAGTGAAAGAGAGAAAATCTCCCAGAACAGCCAGTCATTTTGCTGGAAGTTCAATCACCTCCTCCACCTCCCTCCATAATTACAGAAAATAGAATCATTGCAAACTGTAAACCTGTTTAATAAACTTCCTTCAAAATATTATCTGCTCCTTAGGGCCAGATCTTACATATGTATTTGTGAGATTAGAGCCCTACATCTGCACAAGCCATACTGACTTGTGCTGGTCTTTAGTATTGGAGCATGTTTCCCATGCACTATGGGATGCAAATGTGATAAGATAGGTATTTTTCTTTCAGTGCCATCAAAACCTGGTTTTATTGAGAAGTCAAAGTCATTGGGACAATTACTTGAAAAGTGAATGACCTTTCCTTAGCCTCCACAATGCCTTTTAGTAACTTAGTGGTTTTGGTTTATAATGAAAAGAGTTTTCCTGGTAATCTAGAGGATGTGCCACAGAAAATGCCCAGTAAACTAGAATGCAGCAGACCATAATGCTTTTTTAATCTTAATTAAAAAACAGAGAGATAACAAAAATTATGTTTCTTTTCAAAATCCACCCTTTCTGAAATATTTCCTTCATCTTTAAATTCTGTTTTCCAGATGACTTTAAGCAACTAACTGTAACTTGGCAGCATGTCACAAATTATATTAAGAGAGCTTAAGTCCAAAACAGTCTGATTGCTCTGATTAAACAGAGAGCCATGTCAAGAAGGTATCCTTTTTATATAACAAAAATGATGATAATAGACTAAGACTCATCAGTCAAAAGGCTTTGTTACTGTCTCCTGCAGAAAAATGGTTTTGCTGCTGCTGAATGATACATCCCTAGCTAGTCATAATATACCTCATTTCCTGCTTAGATAACAGAAGATACTAGGATAAAAGTGTGAAAGGAATAAGGAGCTGTGCGATACAGATATATGGAAGAATGAAAAATGTTCTAAAGGTAAAAATTAAGTTCTGCTTAAAAACTTGTGTTTGAACTAAGTTTCAAAAGAGAAAACAAAGATCTCCAAATTTCTGTGTGCTTACTTTGGATAGGACAGACATGCTAATAAGTCCAAGACCAAATAGGACAGAAGAAAAGACTGCTTACAGACTAAATTACGCTAAGGCGTTCACAGCACCTGGCACAGCTTAAAACTAAATTGTGTTATCTTACTGTAGGTTCAGAAAACTGTCTTGAACAGAAGCTGAGAACACCTCGTCGACGATGTCAGCAGCCCAAAATGCTGAATAGCCCTGAGGACAACATGTACTATAACCAGTTAAACGTGAGTTCAAAGTGGCAATAAAGCTGTTTTACTGGCTTTGTTTCCAGTTAATAATTCTGTTATTAATACCTGTTTCAGCCCCTCCAGCCCCACCCCCACGTTCTTCTGCTCTCGTCTTGAACATGTGCTTATGCTCTTTATCTGTTGCTTTCATGTCAGGATGTCTGCCTTCACGGTGAATAATTGATGTGGTTTATCAAAGACGAGCAAGATGCATGCTTCATCAGGCTCACTTGAGCCCTTTGATCAAAAAAATTATGCTGTGACTTCTGATATTATCAGCATCTGCTTGCATTCAACACAAAATCACTTTGAATTAAAAATTAACGACTTGCTGCTTTGCTTTGACTGTGTGTTCTTGGCCCTCTCCACAGGGAACTCTAGAATATCAAGGGAGCAAGAGGAAGCCAAGAAAACTTGGGTAAATATCTATCTTCTTAGTTCTAAGCAACTGTAAACAGAAGAAGTCCTTTGTGATATTACAGAATATGCAAAACTTTCTAGAGAGGTTTCTAAAAATAAACAATTAACATATTTCTGTGCATTGACACTGGACATTTTCTACAGAAGCAAATGTAAAACTTGCATGTACTGCTGACTGCAGACACTAGAACTGATTCTTACAAAAGAGGCTCTTCAGCTCTCTCTGAGCACTACTATGGCCATGTTTTTAAGTGCCTTTAGCACTGGGGAAAGCTGCCAGATGAAGGGTGTGGAAACATGTTCTGTGACCTAGAACATGGACTGCCAATTTTGCAGCAGGACACTTGCAATGGGCTTCTTCCCTCCTGGAGGAGCACTTTTTAAGAACTGACAGAGAGGCCACTCAGCCCAAAAGGGATTGCTCCTTCTGCATGGAACTGAATCAGTTCTCATTGTCACATGAGCAGTTACCACCTGGTAATAGGTAGAAATCACTGAAATCAACTTAGAAAAGCCAGGCTGATTACTACACAATTGCCAGAATATTTCATGGACTTAGTCTTGCAAATACATCTACTCCAAAAATATACGATAACTTTCTGTATTGTTTCCTCTGTTTTTAATCAATCTTCTGTATGAATAGGAAGTCTTTGAGTCAAGGCTAAAGCCAAAAATTTTGCATAACTGCACAAGATTTGGTTTATTTTATCTCCCTCCTCTAGTTTAAAAAAGTCTGTATTCCTCTTCAGGGTACAGAAACACTAATATGGAACTGCAGTGCTCATCATACATCATAGGAAAATGAAAGCCCCTTGATGTCAGTAGGGCTTTCCCCAAAACTTGGCTATGTGGTCTTTGGCTTGTATTCACAGCAAACCATCAGCTGAAATACATTATTAAAATCATACCCTACTTGTGGAACATAGACAAAAAAGCCACATTGCCCGTTTGACACAAAAAGTTGGTCTATCATTCTGTACACCCAAAATGAAAAAGTATACTGCATTTCACTGATCCTCAGAAGCATTCAGAGCATGGTCATAAAGAAGTAATAACAAAGTAAAAATATATATGAAAGCTTTTTCATAAAATCATCCCATCTTTTCTTTTATTCCTTTCTTGTGTTAAAACTGATCATTTTCACATCCACAGAGAAGTCTCTATTTCTGAAGATACTGACAGAATTAATGTTTTAACTTAATAAATGTTGTTTATTTTCTTTCAAGCCAAATCAAAGTGCTGGATGGAGAGGATGAATATTACAAATCATTGTCAGCTGTTGAATGTACCTCTGAAGATGACAGCTTTCTCAGTTCCCCCTCTCCTCCTTCTTCAAGAGGTGTGTCTTTTGCTCAAAGCTGAATCTCACTCTATTAACTAATACTGGTAAGGGTATTTTCATGCTGGTAGTCTCTTCCAATTAACTTTGAGTGTGTGTGTTTATATAAGATACTAAAAAGGTACAATTTCTGCTAGTAACTTTCTTTCACTAATGTAGACCTGGTTTTGCAGCTGTTCATTGTCCCATTTAGATATATTTCTATATCAATTCCAGTAAGGGTGCAGCACTACCTGTACGTATTGATGTTGGTAACAGATACCTCTCTTCAGTAGCAAGGTTGGTTGGTACAGTTATGACCCCTTATTTCCTACTTCCCCCTGGCTGCTGTTCCCACCCTTTGCCGTCCCTTCTGTTGTGCTGGCACAACTGCTGGTAGAGCTGTGTGAAGAATAAGATCAAGGAACTGAACTGGATTAAAAGAACACTGTACTAACAATTTTCATTTTGGGTCATGGTAGAAATGTTCTGTATTTCGGTAGACTGCTGTTAAACACTATCCTTTATAACTTCGTGTACTGTGTATGGCTTTTAATACTACAAAAATGAATAAGGTAAAATCATCTAAAATAATAGTTGTGTCTCATTTTACCTTGTAAATATTTTTTCTTACGAAGTACTAGTTTACCATAAACTTAGCGTAAAAATTTATACTTCAGTATAGTTTTAAAGCTAATATTTCACACACTGTTTCATATAATTGTTGTAACTGAAACCATCATTATGGCTAATTATTGTTGTTCTCCATGCAAGCATTTAATTTCTTTCTTAACCTGTATCTCTGGACTCCAGTGATTCCTACATTTCCACAGCCCTCTTGCATGGAGCAAGGTTAAAAATGTCACCTGCAAATTTTTCTACTTGCTTTACACTGTTTCCAAATCCTTGATGAAACTGTGTAACTTGATCTGGAACCTTGAGATGATTTCCTGGTAACTGCTTTGTGGCAGAAGCTGACTATTTCGTATTACTTTTTACTTTCTGTTTGTGAGACACAGTTTAGATCTGTGACAATTCTTTGCTTTTTTTTTATTTCCATGCAAGCTCCTGTCAAAAACTTTGGAAATAAAAGTGTGTACTGCCTTACAAATTTGCTCCAAATTATTGTTTTTGTTTAGTTGTTTTTTGTTTGGGAGAAGCCATGCTGATTAAATCTGACTATGTGTTGTATAAACCTTATTATGATCCTTGTTTTTATCTCCCCTTCAATGGGTTTACCTTCTTCCTTGTGGAGATGCAGTTCACACCTGTTCCTTAAGCTACAGGATTTCTTACTACTGGGATTCACTGTCACCATCTTTTTGACCACAGGATAAGGAAAGACAGTGTGAGAAATAACACCCAAGTGCAGCAAGGGCATTCCTAAACCTGAACAGGGCTTGAAAGGAGAAAAGTTAATGAAACGTTTCAGCATAGGCTTTAAACTTTAAAAAGACATTGTCAGGCAGGGCAGATTAGGGGAGAGGATTCAGCTGTTCCAGGAAGAGCAATCCTCTACTCATTCTTCACCCAAAACGTGGCAGAAGGTTGAAATTAAAAGTTAAAATCTTGCCAGAGATCGGAATCCTTCAGTTTTACTCCTCAGTCTCCTCTGCTCTGTATCTGGGTAGATGTAATTTAAAGGCACCCTAGAGCCTTTAAAGTGTAGAAACTCCTCAACCAACAGAGAATTAGTGAGCAGGTGGAGATGAATAAATGATATTCCAAAATGCAGTGCAGATGTGACTGGCACCTAATATTAATGCAGTTGTGCAAGTGAGTTTCTTTACATTTTGTCGAAATGTAACAAGAATAGCCTGTAACTTGTCTTTTCCTGCACAATGTATGAATTCACCATTTATTTGTAACATCTGGATGGAAAACGTTCTTAAAGATTCAGATGAGTTGCTCTGTTCTTATAACATTGGCAGCTATTACATGGAGTTCTAGCAATATTGATGCTTTGTGTTTCCATCCTTCCTTCCTTTTTGAAAACTACTTGGGAAAAAAAAAGTTTTATTATTACTGCAATTCACATCATTATTATGCATAATTAGAGTTTATCAATTATTTATCACGTTTTAGTTAAAGGGTAGTGAGTTTTCCAGTTAGGTATTATGTCACCTGTCTAAAAACCAACAGTTTACCTTCCACTGGGTGAAGCATTACTCTGAGTAGTTCTATTAATTTCATAAAGAAGTAAGGAAAAGTGAAAAACAATATATAATTTAGTGAAGCACTTAAGCCAAAGCCTAAGTCCCACTGAAATCGATGACATTTCAGCACGTGATTAAGTGCTTAGCTTAATGTGGGGGCCGGAGTTAACAAGAGCAGCTTCAAGACATTAAATGATAAAGGCTGAGGAAAAGGCAAACACTCCCTAAGTACATTCCTTAGGTTTCTTTTTTTTTTTTTTCTTCTTCCCAATTGTTAAGCTTGTATCACTCTCAGCTACCAGAAATTGACTTCAAAGAGGATTTGAAGCAATCTTCAACTGTGTGGAAAGGGTAAAATACAGTGCTTTCCTTGTAATGTGTAATGCTACCATTTACATCTCCCTTCTTTTTTCAAATTAGTTTTGTATCTCTAATATTTTTATACTGAAGTTACTATCTAAAAATCATTCTTGCTACTTCTTGGTTAAAAACTGTACACAAAGTTGGTCTGTGCATTTTTTCATAAGGTAGCCCCCTTTCCTCATTTGTTTTTGTTCAATTTACTTTGCCCTCAGCAGATAGCCCCTCTGACGTGGCTTTCTCTCATCCTCATTTTCGAGCACATATATGCCTTTAGATTATTAAAGGCCAGATCCTCAGCTTGCTGTAGGGCTATGCAGTTGCACTAAATCTAGCCAAAGAGTTCAGCTTCTGTTACCACGGTGGCAGATGTGTGTGTGTTTGGGTTGATTGATTTCTGCATGAAGAGGAGTACAGGAGATGTGTCAGTGCGGCGAGTGTGGTCAGTGGGAGCGTATCGATGTGAATTGCTTTGATTTCTCATTTAGTTTTGATACTATTGAAGCATTGTTCTGATTTATTTCCTTTCAAGTATATTATCCTGAAATATTAATGTTTTTTTCTTAATAGTTCATAACGTGCTATTCTTAATATTTCATAAAAGTAAAGAATTTAAATCCTGTTAGGAAGAAGAAGATTTCTTAGTGTAATATATTAACTAATTTTCAGCAGATGGGGAGAAAAAGGTGAAGTTCAACAAGGGGGTTTTGTAGATTTTTCCTGTAGACCTTAATGGCACTAGAAACCGATTCTTGCTGAGGACAATTTCTGTTTTTCAGTTATGGCAGCTTAAAAATTTCTCTCTGTGCCAACAAAAATGGGGCAGGGATCTTTTTGAAGATTAGCCTCTTTCATTTGGTAATTTTAAACGTACTTCACACTTAAACATTTACATCACTTTAGTAACATAAAGGGACCTTAGAATAGGAGTAAATTGCAGCCATCTTAAATTTGCCCCCACTATGACCTCCCTCACCCATACACTGTAAGAGTGGTGGAAAGGGCTTTTGTGCATTGAAGGTCTTTTAAGTGGTCCCCATCAAACCATCCAAGGAATCGTTGTTACTTAGAAGCTTATAAAATACGGCTATAAATAATATAAGGCTGAATACTTTGCTAAGTCGAATCAGACCAAAAGTTCCGTTTGGTGGTAACAATCAAAACCAAAATTTTTAGTGGTAGGTACAGAAAAAAGACGACATTGGACAAATACAAAGTAAACTTCCTGGAAGGAAAATTTCTTTCTAATAGTAAGCAACTACCAGTTATGTCATTTAGCGTAGCTGCTAATGTAAGCATAATGCTTATATAATTATATATTTATGTGATATTTTCCTGTATTTTATATAACTCTGAATGTTTATACTTCCAAGCAATAGTCTCATTGTGTTCTGATTCCACTAAGTTCCTGACTTCTGGTACACTGTGGTCCTAAAACACTGTACATGGCACACAAACACAAAGTGAATTGATTTTTTTCAGTTTTAAACAAAAGGAATGTGTATAAACATGGTCCTTTTTAATTGGGTTTAAGACCTTCTGACTTGTGCTGTCAGAAGGTAACAGAAGCTAACGGTTTACTTACTTTATATTGCTTTTTATATACCCTCACTGCACTTCTCATTCAGTACAGATGGTTGTGCACTCTGGAGGATTTGTAAGGAATCTTCCAGTGTTGCTATTTTCTGTGTTTAGATCCCTTCAATTTTTGCTATACTTTATCTAAAGATAGTCTTGCCTGGATAATGTCTAGCCTTCATTGTCATAACCAACATCCATTGTTATTAAGTATTTTCTTATTTGTATCTTCTATCATAATGAAAAACAGCTATACTTTTGAACATAGAGAATATTTTAAAAATGAAATAGAAAATTAAGATATGCAGTGTCTTTAGGTCTATTCTTATTTTATGTAGAATTCAATAAAGAGCAGGAAAACAAGATGACTTTCATATACTCCATTATGTGGTTGTCTCTGCTAATTGCATGACGTGTATGCTTAAAGCCTGCAGGTTTAATACTTCCTTTTCAGTGTCCATTGGTCTTTGCTAGATTTCGTGTGTATGAGGAGAGATGATCACATTTCACATGTCAGAACTCAGGTCCAGCAGAGTTTCTTCACAGGTTTCTTATTTATTAAAAATTAGAAAATACATAACTAGGGAGAAAGTTACATGATTACATGGAGAGGGTGCAAGAAAGTAGTTTTGTGGTAGAAGCAAATGGCTGGAGGTCAAAATGATGGTTCTACTGTCTGTTTCACACCAACTTTAAATTGATGTAAAATGTTAAGTCCAAATTTTACCTTAAAAAAAGAAAAAAGTAAAGTTATAATTTAATTTTTTTCCTCATTTTGTAAGAATTGTAAATGTATAGGGGTATTACTTTCTTACTGTAAAATAGTTAGGAATGAACTTCAGTAACTGAAATCTACCTTTTCTACCAAGTCTATTTATTTCTCTTCTGTGTTTTTTTTTTCTCCCTCAAAATGGAAGGAGAATTTTGAGGGACAACCAAACTCTGGCATTTTTAATTTTTTTCTTTTTAACCAAATGCATACAGTACATGCAAATAAAAATAAAACCATACATCACAAAAAGCATTATCCTACAAAAAATAGCTAAGTAGTTTTAGTGCTGATCTATGCACACAACATGGCATGTAATAAACTTATCCATCCTGCTTTAAACTCTGACAGCAAAGTACGAGAAATTCTGTCAGTTTTGTTGTTAACACTAGAAATATGTTTTGTTAATGGGCCTCTTTAAGACTGTTCACTCTGTCAGGAGTTGTAGCAGAATGCTTAGCTAACAGAAAATGTTTCTGCTTGACAACAAAGCAGGACTTCCAGACTGACAAAAGTAGCAGAGCATGCTATGAAAACAAAAATCTCGGGATCAGTCCTCAGGGCCTAGAGCTAAAGGTTACAGATCTCAGTGAGAAGCTTTGTCTCTTCATGCTGGGCATTAGAACTGGTAAGGGAGAAGGCCAACAATTCATAATAATAGTGCACTGTGTCTTTAAAACTAGGCTGGTGCACTAACTCATCTTAATGGATTTGTCAGGAACTATTGGAAATTATTTTATTACATGTATAAGTCCAGTATTAATCAGAACAGTAAATATATACATTGTATTATCAGGGAAGTGTTTATTGTAGTAGTCATGTGCTGTGATGATAAAGGACATAGGAGCAGATAAGTGAAAAAGACATCTTGGAGTATTGTTTTGAGAAACCAGATTACATATTATTGATCAGGCCAGTAATAGATTAAATTCCTTGCTTTTGTTTGGCAGGCCTATTATTTTAATTAAATAGCAGAGATATTTTTTTTTCAATAATTTAAATAATATTTTATAAGATAGTTGCCAAATGGAGATGGCAAATAGGCAGGTCAACATGTTTGTATTTTTCTGCAAAAGACCCAAGTCCCAGTTTCTGGCCCATTACTGGTGAAAAGTAGACTTGAAAGTCCTGCCTTGATCTCTCAGTGAGAGTAATATCACCACAACAAAGACTGAGTGCTTATGTCGGTGTAGGAGGGAGGGAGGCAAGCCTGTCAGGGCTGTTGTGCTGCTGATCATGGCAAGACTCTGATGAGACCTATCTGCAACTGGAACAGCAGAACTGAGGCACTGCGAGGTATAATGCATTGGTAGAGATGGGTGAGGCCAGGACAGGGGTAGCAGGGTCTTGTAGTTTTGGTGGAAGTGATCTTCAGAAAGCTGAGTGCTGGAGCATGGTGTTGCTGTGTAACTGGGAGATGGCAACATGGAGGTGCTACCCTGGAGTTCTTAGCAAAGGAAGAGAAATGAAGAAGAGGTACATCTACAAAATTGTGTGATATAGGGGATTTTTACTCTTGGTACTGTTCCCTGTTAGAAGCAACCAATTAACACAGTTCATACAACACAGAGATTATGTAAAGGCTTCTATGGCAGAGCAGCTCTTACTGAGACAGCAAAACCTTTGAAACAGAAACTTTTAGTTTTGTCATTTCTATCAGGAATGAGCACTGCTCAGTACTATTGCAGGAAAAATAATTATAAACAATCAGTTAATTTTATAAAATCAACAGTAGTCTAAGATACCAAATTCCCATACACATTTCTAAGACTGCTGAATGCTGTAGATGAAACAAAGGAAACAGCTTAATTAATCAATTTCTACAGCTAAAATTTGGGACAAGATAGTATATTAACTATATTGTTCTTAGTTTTCAGGATGAAAGTAAACTATAAAAGTATGAGCATAACTAATGTTTTTATGTTCTTGTTCTGTAGGATTTCATGTGATGGAAATTTACATCCAAATTCAAAGATAAGTACTGGACTTAATGCAGGCACAAACTTAATTTTTTTTGGTGAAATTGATCTACTAGAAATGAAGTTTTGAAAGAAAACCAAAATGGGAGGCTTCATAAAACTGTATCTTTTGCTACCTTGTATTACAGTCTCCAGCACTTTTAGGTCAGTGCAGATTTACAGCTGAATTCCAATTGGAAATTGCTATTGATTGATAATGTTGCTCGTTTAACATTCCAACATGCTGCAACAATAATGCAACAGACTGTGATAAAATGGGATATGATCTAACAGGACATGACCGATGGGATGAGAGCAAAATGCTGGGTCTGCTGGTAGTGCTATGCAGTAGTTCAGATTGGCATCTTATGTGCTTTGATTGTTCATTTCATTTTACTGTCATCCTACTGAGTTGAACATTTTAAAAGACACAGCGTTTTTCCATCTGTAAGCCATGGAAAGACAGATGGATATGGAGAAACTCCACCTACAGCACTTGACTGAATGCCATTGCCCACTTAGTGGTATAGAAATCTCTTCTGGAAAATTAGAATGTCCTTAAATATATTATACTGTGACAGGCTCTTTAATATAGGAAATTACTGATATTTGTAATTCTTTTTTAATGAGTAAAAGTAAAACAAACTGTTCCTTATCAACAGAGATGCTATATTACAGACACCACTTCTGTTACACTGAAGTTAATCCCCAGTCCTGTTACAAGAAACTCATCCTTATTAAAATAACATTAAGAGCTTCTTTTTATTGATCTGCTCCTTTCACTTAATGATAGGAACTTACTGATGTTTTAATAATAACCTTGCAAGCTTTATCTCATTTTACTTCAATGTATGTTACAGAAAGATGATACGGAAACTAACTTAGCATAAACATTTTGCAGATGTCCTTAAAGGTTAGGGGGGAAAAAAGATTTAGTTGCACTGCATGTTAACAAAGATGGCTGAAAACTACAAGATAAAAGAGAGCCTCTAGTATGAACATCAAAGAATTGTTAATGACAAGAAATACCATTAGGGTTAGCATCCCTTTTGTTTCAGCCCCCTCACACCTGCAGCGTGTTGCGGATTCTGTCTTTGTTTGCACATCTGAATTACTTCCATTAGCATTTATAGAAAAGTGGCTGCAAAACAACAGAAATGTACCCCTGGTTTTCTCTGTTGCTCCAAAAAGTCGGATATTAGGTTCTCTGTGGGTTTCCTTCAAGGTACAGTATCTTTTTGTAAAGGAGACTATAGACCCAGGATTCTGTTGATTGCAAATGAGCTAGGTTGAAAGGAGAGGGGAGCTTTTGTTGCTGCTAGAGAACTAATATAAGCAACTACAAGAAGCACACATAAGAAGCTCAGACATTAGCAATAGCAAAATCAGAGCGTGAAATTCAGATTAGCCCTCCACAGGCTGTGAGAGGGAGGGGGTATTGGAAGTCTTGGCATGGCTAAAGGTGTAACCTGTTTCATTTGGCCCCTGAAAATTTTTAACAGATGGTGGGACCAGCTGTCTTTTTCAGCCATTTAATAAACTCTTCGGTGGTAACAGTTTGGGAAGTGGGGGGTTTTGAGTTTTAAGCCAGAGGAAAAAATAAAGAAATCTGTCCCAATAGTCTTTGCCAAATAGTGAAGTCTGGAAACATTATGAAAAGTTAAAGCAAAAAATCTAATTGATGATACTGTTCTGATTACCCATTTCAATGGCAGAGGGGGAAAAGAGAACTTCTTGTGCCCAAGTGGACCAGTGCATGAAAAAAAAATGCCTATTATGCTGTTATCTTTATCTGTCATTTTAATTTCAGCTCTTACAAAGAAAGCACATAATGAGAAATTTTAAATGAGCTGTAGAACGGGAAAATGTCTTACTTTTTGAGATGTACACTATGTCAAAGAAACAGTGATCTCATATTTAAAACAGCCCCAAAAATATGCCTTGGATAGGATCAAGTTTACATGGTCCACCCAGGTGAATACAGCAACCCATGAACTTGCTTGCATAACAAGGTGTTATAAAATTACAATAAGCTGCAGGTTTAGAAACTGTTTGGGCTCTAATAAAAATCTTAACCATATGTGAGATTTTGTTCATTACGAGAGTTTACCAAAAAATACACTGCAATTCTGTTTCTTCCGTTAAATTAATTTTTATTTTTTAAATTAACATTTCCAACATAACACTTACAGCTCTCAATTATATGAGATGTATTATTTAAAAAGCATGTCTGGTGTCTTTGAACAGAACAGTTCTTTTTGCACATTTACATGCTACCCAGCTGAGCAACCAACCCTTCCATTTGACAAGGGCTTTGTTCTGCCTACAGGCCTATTATAAGCCCTAGATTGTTTGCCCTTAATAAATTGCAACAATAAGACAGAAACCTCTTTCAAGTTAAGAGAAATAGAACACATAGCCTACATAGCAAAACATATGAAGTTTAATAATGACAACAGAAACATATCTACTAAATCTCATTTGCTTTGCACCCAGATCACTGTGGTTAAGATAGCACAAAAGGTTAGCATCTTTCCATGCATCGAACAAAAGATTAAAGAAAACAATAGAGGAACAAAACAACTCTAGCTACAGCAATTTTTTTTTCTTCACAATGCAAAATCATACTGGTTGCTATGTAAAGAGACTAGTGAGAGCCAAACTGGAAAATGCAAAGTTGATTAAATGTAGAGCAGAAAAATGTTTTGAACTGAGACAAAACATGACTTCATATTAGTGAGAGGAATCAAAAAGAGTGGAAATTACTCAAACTGAAGAGTTTATATTACTTTGCAGTGTGTTGCTGTGTGTCTGCTTCTGTGTGCTTTTCAGGCCCTCTGCTGAGTCACAAAGCCCTACCAATTTTGCTTTTATAGCAGCTAATGGACATTCTTCTGTGGCTCAAGTGTTAGTTGGGAACTTGTGATCTCAAGCAAAATCGTTAAGCCCTGTTTCTGAGGCCCCATTTGTAACGTTCCGCTGTCAGCTGTGTTGTGTTTGCTCGAGATTGTTAGAAATGGCTACCTTTGTTGAACTTAGATCTGCGTATTTTTTCACTTAAGTGGAAATTGCCTATTATTTTTAGAGTATATCTGAAACTTATGAAGAAAATAGGAGAAAGTGACAATATTCTAGACTCCCTGTGCAACAGTAGAATTCAAGAAAATGAATCTACCTGTCATTCAAAGCCCTGGGTATAAGTAATTTGAAAGACTTTCTCAATTAGAAACTCATTAGTAACTCAATACAGTGATTTCAGAAATAAATTTTGGTCAGTGTTTCATTTATATTTTCCATTTTAAATTTTATTTTATTTTTTTAATTTGCAGATGGAAGTTCTGAGGATGTAAGTATTTCTTTGCTTTGATAGTAAAAGAAGTACTCTTAGTACTTGGAAATGTTGCTGACAAGCTAAAAGTACAGTGATACAAACTTTCAAAGGAAATTTAGTGTTTATGATGGGTATTGATTTGACTGGGTTAAAGGCAACTTTTCTCTTTTTTAAGATTTTTTTCAGTTACGAGTGATACTTTCAGAACTATTAGGTATTTTCTTGGGAATGTTCAGTATTTCGGATACCCCTGGCATTTCTTCTGGTCAGCCACAACTTGCAGGAAACATCACTGTTATCCCGCTCTCGCAGAAAGGAGGAACTGAAGAGAGAAGTATTAATGGTCTTCAATGAAGGGAAAAAATAATGGGTTTGGGAACAGTAGAGAACTATGAAGAGCAAGACTTAGAAGAGAGGAAGCTGCTTAAGAGCGGGGTGGGGAATGACATGAACCATTAGATTTCATGGGAGTTTTTAAGATTAACCTCATCATGTACCATAATAAAGCATTAAATCATCTTGCAGAGTGTCATAAGGTACATGTAAACCCTACAGTAGAAAACCACTTTGAGATGTTTTGAAAGTTTCTGGAGAAGGTAGGTATAAAGTTCATAGGTCTTCTACACTAAGAAATTGCCATGATACTGAAAGTGGTATATTTGTATCCACTTCTTGGTGATTCAAAGTAAAATATCTTTTTTTCCCGCTAGTCCTGCAGTACTGCAAGGAATCATGTTTTTAAAACAGTAAACTCATTATCTTTTATAAAGCTACTATAAATTTCAAAAATAATCTTTCTTGTCACAAATTTACAGAAAATACCATCACAAGAATAGGAAAAAAAAAACTCTGGGATTATTAATTTTTTAAAAAATAGTAGCTGTTCAGTATACTAGAAATTTAGTAGCTGGAACTCCAGAAAGATAGCTTACCTGCTAGGTGATAAAAAATCAAAGCTAGGTGATAAATAGTATGTTTATTAGCAAATGTGTCTCCAAAGAAACCTCCATAAATGGCTTGATGCAAAGAGTTTTGCTGTGATTTGTCCTTCATATTTATAACATATTGTAGCAAAAATAATTGTAATCCTTCATCTGAGGAGGTGGTTTTCTTCTGCATGAATTATATTTAAAAAAACCTTATTCCCCCCTTATTTTTCTGGGATTCGTTATGTTGCAAGAAATTACTTACTTTTTCAGACAGATTGCAGAGAGATGGATATCTCTAATACACAGTTCTGTTTCCACATTCAGATTAAGTTGATTGTGAGATATCAGAAAAATACCCAAAGATGGGAAATATGTATATATGCTTCGATTTTTCCAGCTCAATCTTGTAAAAACCCATGCTTTACTCAAATATCTAAATATAAGTGCTATTTTCTCCATACATAAAGATGTCAGATGTTTACAACCCATTTGTAATTAAATACATGATCTGTCTGCTCAGACAGCCTAAATATGGGTACAGTTATTAAAATCACACTGGTTTTGGTTTTGATATAAGTAGCTGGAAAATTGTGTTTAACAATAGCTCTGAAGATTGCAGCCTTGTTCTAAATATCCTATGAGTCTTCATCTAGTTCTTTGCTTATCAATGTAAATAACAACAACAAAACCTGGATTGAAACTTAGGACATGCAGGAGCAGTGCTGAACAAGGGTTAGAAATAATTTCCTGGGTCCTCTGAATTATTCTGAATGGCCAAGAATGAAAAGTACCCCAAACTTTTATCCCTCTTTTGAATTCTCCAGACTTTCATGATGTGAATGTGCTGGTTGCCTCATAAATAATGCCTGTAAGGCTGCCAAACATGGATCAACAAGGAGCTGGTAAGGTAAAAAAAACAGTGTTTCAAAACTTGGCTGATCCAGCAATATGGTTGTGTGTCAGTGCCTCATTTCTTGGCGGAGCATCTGATCCTTGATAGCCAGAAAACAGAGTGATTGTCACAAAGCTAGTCATGTTTTTAAAATCAAACCCTGCCATTTGTATTACTTACAGTGCTACCATAGCTCAACTGTTCTGTAAACAGTGGTAGGTGCTGGAGATAACTGTATGCCATAGGTCTACATTCACTGTATTGGATCTTATATGGTGGTGGAAGGATTCACTGGAAAAGGTTGATGGAACATTGACTGAGGCGAGGACAAAATTGACACAGAGAGAGGATTTACCTGAGGTGGAGTAAAATTAGCTTTTCTGACTGCTCCCATGTGTGAGATCAAAGAGAGATAGCTGGTAGCATGACTGAGTCAGTAGCAAAGTTTGGAGGTCTTTCTGCAGGGGAAGCTGTCACCACTGAGAGTGGTTGTTTTGATGATTGGGAAGTGAAGCTAGAATCTTGGACAGAATTTTGTAGTGAAGAGTTTACTAAAGCAGAGAAATGATGGGCTGTAAATTTAGGAAGTATCAAGTTATTTCTGCTCAGTATGTTTAGTATTTGAGTTACAGAAGCACACTGCACTGCAGTACATCCCACCTAATATGTATTTTGGTTTTGTAAAACAAAGGTGTTAAGCTCTGTTTTTTCTCTTACCATATGCTCTAATCATTGTCTACCAGGAAGAGTAGAAATACCTTGTGGGCGTGTTGGTTCTTTGCTCTACTTTGCTCTAGGCTGCATGTTTGTCTCCTAACTGCCTCTACACAGTCTCATTGCTGTCTCTCTGCCTACCCAAGGTTATCTGGGCTTTACTCCTCAGATGTCTTTCCCACAGAAATGTCAGTATCTGCTCATAATTCTAAGCTGCTGAGAGAGTGTACAAATGTCAGAAGAGACTGACATGAAATCAGGGGGTGGGCGGAATTCAGAAAAGAGTTTGGGTTTTGCAAGAGGAATGATGTGGAACTTAATGCCATCTGGTCCCAAGTTGTGTGCCTTTGCTCTTCAGTAGGGCTATTCAGTCCAACTTTCTGCTCTGCAGTAGGGTTAATGTGACACAGGACATGTGGTATCCTTGTGTTTCCTTTAGTAAGAATAGAATAATAACATACTACTTCTTTATAGATGAGTTGTGAAGAGAAATGCTTTAAAGATGATGTGCTCATACTGACTAAGGCCCCTCCCAGTACACTTACTGCACAAATGTGACCACCTTCTTCTTACTCAGGACTGTCCCAAGATTTAGCTCATTGATCCAATTCCCTTATTTTGCTCCAGCTCTACAACTGTACTTCTGACTACTCAGAAAAATATCCTGAATATGCCCCACATACTTGGGTGGCATGCTCATTCCTTACATACCTTGTCACTGGTAAACTTGGCAAGTTTACAGAAAGAAGAAAGGTGAGCTGTGAAAAATAATTGCATTACTGGCTGGTGGCAGGAGGGAACAGGGAAGTGGAGACAAAGTTTTCCACGTCTAGGTTGAATGTATGGGTTGAGTGTCAGAGGAAGCTGTATATGCCTATGTAGGTGACTTCTGAGTGAAATGTTATTTTAGCCAAAAGAGAACATCCCACAGAGATGAAAACAGCTTCAATCAATTACTCAGAGCAGAGTGAAATGCTCTTTTCATCTTGGTATTCTCATTACCAGTGACCCCAGCATTGGTATGTGTGAGTCCATGCTCATTCTTAGCTTCCCTGGACAGTCTCAGCACTAATGTTATGCCTGCTCAGAGGTTATTTTTTCATCTTTTCCACCTAGAGGGTTGGCCTTTTTCTTCTGACCCCTCCCAAAATGCTGGCTTGCACAGGAAAAGGAGGCCAAACATATCCACCCTATAATATACACAAATAGGAGCTCAGATCCTGGTCAGGGGATGTCAAGAATGTCAGCAGAGATAGAGTTCTATAGCAACATAACAGAAAAATGCTGGTCTCCAGTCTACTGGCTCCCAATTCCAGACATCTGACCAGTAGTGTTAGTTCTGAGTCTGTGTAGCTCTATTTCCGTTTTCTTACAGCCCTCCTCTGGTGCTTTCCAGGTTTTGATGCTTTACTTTGAGCACTGCAAGTAGTGTATAAATGATAGTGGAGCAGCACATGTGAAAGGAAAGAAAAAAACCTGATGAGATTGTACTATTTGTAAGTATGTCTAAGAAAATGCTGGTCAGCTGGGACTTCTCTGACTGGTAGAGCAACAGTAAACAGAGGACATGATCAGTTTTATAGATAGTGTGATCAAAATCCCTGCAAGGGCTATAAAGTAGACAGCAGCAACTGAATTAATGACCAATGAAGCATATGGTATCCAAATTAACAGAGAGCATAGCATCTCCCAAGAGGAGGTCATCAGGGTATCAGAAAGCTGAGGCAGGAAGTTCCTTTTGTCTCTTCCCACATTAAATTCCTGAGATAAGGGAATGCTGTACTAATATAGAAAACCAGATAAAACTATAAATGTAGTGCTTTCTCATGAGTCTTGCCTCTAGACTTTAATGGCCAAGTCTTTCCACGTTGCCAAAACTACCTCTTACCTCAATGTGCACATTTCTAAAACTTAAGAGGGATTTTGATTATTTGGTTCCAGTCTAAACACCATTTGACTTCTAGAATGGAAGTTATCCTTATTTTAGAGCTAAGTAAATGAGAACAGGCAGGAGAAATTCATAAATCAACTGATAACTATATCTCATTACAGAGAATCATTGCCACTACAGAGCAACTTCTTTCTAAATCATTCCATGTGCCAAGTCCATGCAGCATGTGTGGTCATGGAAGTGAAAAAGAGTAGCAAATTAGGAGCCCAGATCAGTTTTTATGGACAAATCTTCCACTGACTTCTGTAAGAACTTTGACAGAAAAAGAATATTATTTTTTGACTGCATACTTTAGTACATCAATAAAGATGGCAGGATTTTATAAAGTTAATTTGATGACACCGAAGAAGTTGCATGTCTTTGCAACTTGGGGTTTTTTGTTGTTTTTTTTTTTCTCTAGACTTTCATTTTAAGGTGACAGATCTGAAAAATGGCTCTTTGTGGTTTAGTGTGAGTTCCTAAGTAGCCATTGGTTGTCACTCACAAATTTCTCCTGAATCCATGTACTTGGCTTGTATGACACAGCTCTATAATTGGGGCATAGGTGTCCCAGCACTGCAGCATCATAGTTTCTCTCTCATTCCTCAGCATAAGAAATAGGTAATTTTTAGACTAAGACTACCTTTCTATTTCATTGCATTATCTGCCCTTCACCATGTTCCTTTCTGTCTTTCATATGTAATATATGATTCAGTCCAATTCTAGTAGAATTTGGGGGCTTCCTGCATGTAGTAGGAAAAGTAGGAATGTGAGATTTGCTGAGGGAGATAAGCCAGAAGGTGCCTCCATTTGAAGGTCTTACTGCCCTCCATCTCAGAGGTTCCAGAAGTGTGAGAAAAGTGACACTGTTCTTTAGACTGGAGCAGGAGTCATAGCCATGCTGACACTCTTGTCTTTGATAGGAATATCCTTTCTCTGCTTCTTGTTCTGGGTTCTCAAACAACTGGTTGAACTGTTTGCCCCTGAGCAATAGGGGCTGATTGAAGAGTGAAATTAAATGTGATTTACTCCCAGATTATGATGGTTTGGCATGGCCAGCCAGCTAGCAGGAGGTATATGCCTCAAGCACTGCTCCTGAGGTTTGAGCTGAGCTGGAATAATTTGTTTTAAGTGTTGATGAGGAGCAGTCTGGTAATCTATGCGCAGGACAGAGAAAAGGAGCTCCTTTTACCAAGTCTGGAGCAGTTGTGTGCACAGCCAGGGCTGTCCCTTTTGTAAAAAAGGGGAAGGAAGCCAGCTCTACTGCATAACAGTATGGTGAGAATTACTTCACTTTTCTATAGCTCTGTGAGGATGGAAAACATAATACAGGCTTAGAATGCATTTGAAATAATGTTACTGGTGGTATTTTTATTTTCAGAATTGGAAAGGGGTGAAATTATATATGAATAGTTCACATAATTTTTGCATTTAACTATTTACGTATTGTTCTGCATTTCTTAAGGCATCGAGGTATGTAGTGACCCAGAAACATACCATAGACTGCATTCCTAAAAAGACTTTAGTGTTAGTCTATGAGGGCAATGTTTTTAAGTCTTTATGTTCAGATAAGGAGAAGTCCTTTGAAAATTGTAATTGCAGGTTTCTCTAGTCTTCCTAGGGGTCCTGGGCCTGTGGTGGCAGGCTTTTTTTTTTTTTTTTTAATCCTCTTTCAATTTACAAATTTGGCTTTTTTAGGTCCCTCTCAAAAGCTCTCCCCATATTGGGGGGCACTTCCCTATGCCATAGTTGATTGACACAAGAAGCATTGACTGCCTTTCACTACTATCTATGCACTACTGGAACAAGCCACCTTAAAAGCATTATACAGGGAGGATCTGTAGAGAGGGTCTTCAGATTATTTCCCTTGGTGTGAAGACAGTACCTCTTACTCAACACACCTGCAATGCCATAGTCACATCCATATCTGTTTTGACCCTCACAATCCCACTGCTGAGCTTTTTCCCCTTGTCTCTTTTTTTCCTTTTTTTTTCCCTTTCTTTCTCCCCAGCTAAAGTGAAATGGTTAAAGCCTTTGTATAGAGCCCTTGCATTTTGTAAGAAAGATTATGGATTTTTTAATGCACTCCTGTTCAGCAGTTCTTGGACAATTGGTTATTTCAAAAGTGATTCTTGAGGTATTGGAAAATACTGCCTTTAGAAAATGCTTCATCTTTTATGTACCAGTATGTTCAACAATTATGACACAAGTTCATTAAGTAACAGGTTTTTACAGTGTTGGATTAATCCATTCACCAAACCAATAACAATGTGGCAGCCATAAGATCATCCAATATTTGTGCAGATTGAACAATGATCTTTTTGACTAAGCTTTGTGCTGTTTCCAATTTTAACACAGTATAGACACAGACAGCTGTTTAATCTGTCAATAAATATAGTAACTAAAATTAATTGCCAAGAGGCACAGATTTATATAATACAATGTAGTTAAAAGGAGGCACATAACAGTCTAACAACCTTTTTATTTCATATTGAATAATTACAAGGCAGGAAAAGAGTATCTCTACTCATAAAACAAAAAATTCCCATCCAGTCTTCCCCAGGCAAATACATTTCACCAAAATGCACAAGATTTTTTTACCTAGTATTTCCCAAAATGAGAGGACAAGTATGGTGCACACAGCAGATCCTTTTCAGCTGCTCAACAGAGTTTTGGCTTGCTTTCCACTTTAGAGAAGTCCATTTCTAGCTATTAGAGTGGTGAAGAAAAAGCAGCCATGCATGCCGGAGGCAGAAAAGCATTTCCAGTGAGTATGAAATGACCATTTTGAACTGAAAGGTGTCCCAGGCATTCCAAGTGGAGCCAAGAATAACAGTTTCAATATTGATAAGGTAAGAGTCTGACTCCTTTTTAAACCATGGAAGCAAGGGGAGGAAGTATATCCAAAAATGTTCACCAATGTTCCTTAAGGCAGGAGGAGGAGTCACAAAGAGCCAGCTAAGGAAGGAGAAGATGAATACATTAAGATATTTAAACCTTTAAAAATGGGCAGTAAAAATGTAGTGAGGCATAGAATTTGTTCTACATAAAGGGCAGTTTCAGTAACACTTTATTAACCTTTGTGAAATCCACACCCAGACTGGGAAGAAATGTTGAGGCAAGCTTTTAAATCCTAAATGTGCCTTTGCGTGTGCTGATACTGTCTAGTGTTTTCTGGTTTTCCTTTATGCACAGAAAAGTGCAGGAGATGACCTATCAGTTTTTTTAAATTTTCTTTTGTTTTTATCTACTGATGTTCAGATTAAGCCCTGTTAGAGTTTAGGAGACATAATTGTATTAAAACTGTTTGTTGGTAATCTGAAGCCAATAAGCAAATCATATACAGGAGCATGTTAAAAATATGGTGACTCCTTTTACTATGCCAGTTATGCTGCCTACCATAAGAATGTGAATATGCTGAACAATAATATTAATGTCAGGTAATTCAGAACTATTGGCAGTGCATCTCTACATGCTGTATACAGTTTAAGCTACCGTTTGTTGAAACTTCTTGCTGTTAGGTTTCTTTTTGTAAGTCTTTAAACCAGGCAGAACGAAGGATGGTGTGAAGGCACTGCCTTTTGGAGCAAGTTTATATTTAAAGCCTGTTCAGTTTTAAAGCCTGACACATTCTCATGAAGAACTTGACTAGGAAGCTTGGCTGACCAATGCTAATGCAGCTGTTCACTTTAAAATGTTTCTGATTCTTTGTCACAATTACTAAAGAATGGTATTTCTTTTAAGGCGGCCTGAGATCCCCATGCTGGGGGCAGGCAGCCAGAGCCTATCCAGGCTCCCAGGGTCATTCATTATGGTGCTAGAGGAGCTTAGGAACTGGGAGATCACAGGAGGGACTAAGAGGTTCATGACAGGAGACCCTGAAGGTCTTGGAAGGTACTAGGAGTGTCATGAGAAGACCTGGATAGGGAGTTAATGGAAGGCTGTAGCAGTGTAAGCCATTACTGAGCAGGCTCTGGGGTAGGCTCCAATTGGGCTGCTTGGGCCCCAGGAGGCAGAGGCACAGCAGGGACCACAGTGGGGACCATTGGCATCCAGGCTGCTGATATTCCCAAATATTTTTTTTCTCTGCTACCTATATTGAAACTAGAGTCCACAGGACCCTGCATGATGGGACAGTCACTCTAGACCTGAATTTGAAAAATTCTGATTTTGAAGAATCCTGTCTGTGACAATGGTGACTCATGATTTATGACCACTGGCTTTAAACCACCATTTACCATCCAGCCCACCACAGCCTGAGCCCCTCTGGCCCTGTGGCTGGTTTCCACGGTGGAGATCACAGTCTTTGGCCTGCCTGTCAGGAGTCCTGGAGGCAGCAGGGCTGCGGGAGACAGCTTCTTCTGGCTCTTCAGGCCCGTGGCTGGTGCTCCACAGTCTCCAGCTCTTCTTGCATCAAGGCTGCTGTGTGCTGCTCCGGGACCAGCCACGTGTTTGCCCTGGCTGGGCTGGAGCAGCCTTGGCCCTGGCCCTAACAGTGCTGCTGCTGTCTCCTTGTTGGGCCCAAGCACCACTTCAGCGCCTGCAGGCCCACTGGCTGTGTCATGTGGTCCCTGTCAGGAGCTTGTCTGCACTGCTCTCCAAACGTGCCCTGGACCCAAACGTGCCATCAGGATCTTCTCCACTGGGCACCATGCTGCTCTCCTGCTCTGGCATCACTCTGCTTCACACAAGGGTATATCCACAGACCATTTCTCAGGGAAATGGTGCTTTGTGTAACTGAATTGACATTTGGCCTTGATACCTGTATCTCCTGATAACTGAAACAAATTTCTAAAATAAATATTGTACTTTGATCTTCCAGCCCTGCATTTTTAATGACAGCTCTGAACATCACTTCATTAAGAATACATTTCAGGAGACTGAAACGCTCCTAGTTTGAACACTAATTATTTGTACAGAAAATTAGGACTGCAACATTTCATTATTCAGCCCATTGGTTTCAGCCAGAAATGAGAAATTATTCTCAGATTTTAAATAATGTGCTTTCCTGGATGCAGATTTATGGCATTTGTAGTGTGGCATCTGTATAGAAATTTACACAACTTTCAGCTAACTGCTTTGTAACATGACAAATCGTTTTGGTTCGGTTCATCGAGATATCTGGGGAAATAACATACTCCGAAGGTTGGGGGTAACCCCAGGATATCAGTGTCTCCCAAACCTCCAATCTATCGACTTCCATCTCATTTATAACTATTGTTCAGACTGTTGTCCTGAAAATTACTAGATAAAACGAATTAACAAAAAAAATGGAGGTAGGAATTAAATTTGGCACTTCGTAGGAGTTCAAGATTGGCAGAAGTGTGGGGATGTAGAAATTCAGAGATGACACAATAGTGAGCATTGCCGTTTTGCTTGTCTGGCCGGTTATTGGTTCTCCAGGGAGCAGAGGCGCGGGTCGGGGAACCCCCACTGAGGTCGTCCCTCGGCTCCTCTGCCCCCGCTGCAGCTCGGACACGAGGGGAAGGCGAGTGTGCTCATGCTCCGGCGCAGCTCCAGTGGCGTGATTAAAACCTGGCCAGTGAACCCGCAGCACCCCATCGCTATGGGTGGTGAGCGAGTGTGCGCGCGCCTTCCCGCCGCGGCCGGGGCTCACCGCAGTGTCCCATCTCCCACCATACCGCGTGTGGACGTGGCGCGGCCTCCGGCGGATCTCGCACCGGCGGTGCTGGGGTGGTGTTTGTACGCGGTGAGTGGAGGTGCCCGACCCTGCACGGGGACCCTGTGCCTTCGCAGACAGATGGGGAACTCCGCCGCCCTCACACTTGCTGCTGCTGGGCTGCGGGCCCAGTGTGCGGTGTGTGGGGGCTTATGTCCCTGTAACCAACCTGAAACGGTTACCTGGCGGTTACCTGGCATAGAGAAAGAGCTTGAAGTGGCTGCTGCGTAGGGGATCAGTGTTACACGAGGTCGAGCTTTTACTTCTCCCCAGGACTCAATATGGAGCCGTGGGAGAGGACTTGGCGCTTTAATCCCTTCAAAGAAACCGGTCTAATTCAAGCCCTACGACTCTTGAAAGTCTGAGCGGACAGTGATTGTTTCCACAGGAAAACCAGATAAAGATCTCTGTGTGCTGGCGTTTAAAGAGGCTTCAGTGGCGGTGTGAATACAATTGAACCCACCGACTGCTGGGAGGATCGAGTTACCTGGGCAAACAGCTCCGAGGACCAGAGCCAGCCGGCATCTGCCCGAAAGGACACTCCCCGCCCCACCCCCACCCCCACCCCCCAAGATATTGCTGAACGTCCTCATTTGGTACCTGGCCAAACAGGCCGGCTTACACTTTTGAGGTGGCCTAGAACAGATGGCGAAGTGACAAGGAGGGGAGCGCGCTTCCAGGCCCCCCGGCGGTGCGTGGTGCTGAGCTGCCCCGTGGAGGAGCCCGGGGCCCCGCCTGCCCCTTGCAGGGCGGCGCGGTGCGAGGGGTCCCGCCAGCTCTGCAGAACAGCGAGCGCGGCAGCAGGCTGTGGAGTTAAGCTGTGACCCAGATGGGCCTGGTGTTGGTTACGGGGGAAATGGCCTCGCGCATGGTTTTGAGAAAAATGGGTTATATTCTTCATACGCACACACATACCTACATATATACATACAGAGGCCGAAAGGTGAGGGCTGAAGGAGCAGAGCCCTCGAGCCCGAGCTTGGCATTTTGGCAGGAGGTAGGTGAGAGGATGGAGGCAGAGACCCGGACACCCAAGGAGTCCTCCTGACTTGCCCCCAGCCCAGGCCAGGCCCAGGCCCAGGCCCAGGCCCAGGCCCAGGCCAGCCCAGCTCCGCAGAGCCGCCGATCACAGTCGCCTGCCGCGGGTACACATTCCGCCTCCAGAAACAATTGTATCAAGAGAGGCTCCAGGCTCCTATCTGCATTTAAAGAAATCACGTCTTTTACACCCGGCTCCCGCCAGGAAAGGGGAAACTTTTCCGTTCGATTTCTCAGCTAGGCGGTTTGTCGGTGTGTATGTCTGCGGGAGGAGTGCTTGCTGCCGATGGCACCCCGCCGTCCCTCCTCCGAGCCTCTCTAGGCTACTGGCCTGGCCCCGCGCCAGCCGGAGGCTCCAGATAATTCAGGGTTAGTGTTAGCCGACTGAGCCAAGCGAAACCAACCCGGCTACCAGAAGGGAAAATGTGCGGTTGTTTGCGGTGTCATACCGAGGGCATCTCCCTCAGCCTCGGGGGAAGGGCGGGCGGAAGGAGGGAGCAGGGAGGATCCACCGACAGTTACTCTAGGGAAGTTTTACGACTGGGATCGACCAGCCCCGGTCAGGTGAACTCGCTGTGCTCCTGTTACTTTGAGTCATTAAACACTATCAGCGGAATCCGGAGGCAGATTTCTCGGAAGATAACAAAGACGCATTGTCACTTGAGGGTTCTGCCACAAATCCTTAATTGCAGAAGGAAAAAAAAAAAAAGAGGGATGGTGGGATCCAGTGTCTTGCACATCCAATGCGAGGGTCTCCAGGCGGTAAGGGGTCCTTTGATCAAGAAAATCCAATTATTTGTGTATATACATTTCCCACATAGTGATTACTTCATTAATTGTCCCGCCTTTATCTCCTCCCTTCCCATCCCCCCTAATAATCAGTTCTTTTATCCAGACCAACAAACACACCATAGGAGCTTTGTGGATTCAAAGGATTTGCTTTCGCTTCTGAAAGAGCCGCTATTCTTTGATGATTGGGTAGCGGCAAACTTCAAAGCCATAAATCTTCCCTCTGACTGGCTGGCGGCCCAGCAAAGTCCTTATCAAATTCTTGGAGGTGATCCTGGTGCAGTCAGACAGTCCGCGGAGATCGCGCAGCGCGGGGGGGTGGGACAGACACGGAGGCGAAGAGATCAGAGAGGAGAGAGGGAGAGAGAGAGAGAGAAGAAAACTGGGCAGCTTCTCGTCTTCCCCTCGGCGTCCACATGCTTCGGCGGTGCCCCGGCGCCTTCCCCTTGCCCCGGGCGCAGTAGCCATGGCCGCGGTGGCAGTCCTCCGGAACGATTCCCTCCAGGCTTTCCTCCAGGTCAGTACCCGAGGCGGGGGCTGGGGCGAATCGCGCCGCGTCCCACGGGTGTGACCCACGTTGCACGGGGCCGCCGGCCCCTGCCGCCTCCCTCCCGGGAGAGTTAGGCAGGGACCTCCGCGAGGGTGAAGAGACCGGGCAAGGGCTCTTTGGGCCGGCAACTTCCCTCTCCCGCCGGCAGCCCTGCGGTAACCACAGGCAACGTCCCGGGGCTGTGGGGCTGGAGGGAGAGGCGCCGGGCTTGGGCTGCCGCAGCGGCCGCTTCCTTGGCGCCCCCAGCCCAGGAGCGGCGGCGGGGTCGTCGGCAGCGGCCGCAGGCGGGACCGGTCGGGGAGGAGGCGTCCTGCCCACCGGGCGCGCGCTGTTGCGGGGAAGTTTTGCGGGCCGTGCGGGACCGGCGGGGCACCTCCGGCAGCGCGCGGGCAGAGGTGCAGGAAGTTTCCCGCGGGGCGGCAGCGGCGCGCGGTGAGTAACGCGCTCTCCATCCTCCCTCCCTTCCCGCTCCCACGCAGGATCGCACCCCCAGCGCCTCCCCAGATTTGGCCAAGCACTCGCCCCTCGCTCTTCTGGCCGCCACCTGTAGCCGGATCGGACAGCCCGGCGCAGCGCCCTCGGATTTCCTGCAGGTGTCCTACGACCCGACGCTGGGATCCCCATCCAGGATCTTCCACCCGTGGAGCGGCGAGATGCCGGCACACTCCCCGGGGGGGCTGCCACCGCCGCACCCCAGCCTAGGGCTGACCCCTCAGAAGAACCACCTGCAGCCCTCCTTCGGGGGGGCGCACGAACTGCCCCTCACCCCTCCGGCAGACCCCTCCTACCCCTACGAGTTTTCTCCTGTCAAGATGCTGCCCTCCTCCATGGCCGCCCTGCCGTCCAGCTGCCCCCCTGCCTACGTCCCCTACGCCACTCAGGCCGCCCTGCCGCCCGGCTACTCCAACCTACTGCCACCCACTCAGCCCTGCCGACAGCTGTCGCCCAACCCACAACCCGAGGACATCCCCTGGTGGAGCATCCAGCAGGCCGGTGCCCCGGGCAGCTGCGGCCACCGCTTCCCCGCGGCCGCGGCGCTGCCACGGAGCCTGGTGCTGGGCCATTCGGACTTCGCCCAGTATCAGACGCAGATCGCCGCCCTGCTGCAGACCAAGTCTCCCCTGGCGGCCACGGCCAGGAGGTGCCGCCGCTGCCGCTGCCCCAACTGCCAGTCGGCCGCGGGCAGCGCCCCGGAGGCGGAGCCGGGCAAGAAGAAGCAGCACATCTGCCACATCCCCGGCTGCGGCAAAGTGTATGGCAAGACCTCGCACCTGAAGGCGCACCTGCGCTGGCACACGGGCGAACGGCCCTTCGTCTGCAACTGGCTCTTCTGCGGGAAGAGCTTCACCCGCTCCGACGAGCTGCAGCGGCACCTGCGGACTCACACGGGCGAGAAGCGCTTCGTCTGCCCCGAGTGTGGGAAGCGCTTCATGCGCAGCGACCACCTGGCCAAGCACGTCAAGACCCACCAGAACAAGAAGCTGAAGGCAGCGGCGGACGGCGTCAAGCGGGAGGACGGCCGCGACCTGTGACCGCCGAGACGGGACCCGTCGCGGCCAGGCGGCGGCCGCTGCACCTGCGGGCCGAGCTGAGCCGCGCCGCGGCCCCAGGATCAGGGCCCTCCGCAGCGGTGGCAGAGCGGCCGGCTCTCGGACTCTCGTCGCACCTGGCGAGTGGGAGCAATTCTAGAGGCGGCTCCGGGAGCAGGCGCGGGTAGGACTGGATGCTCTCAGGACCCTGGGGCTGCTGCCGCGCGTCCTTGTCCCGGGACAGGCGCTTTCCCCACCCTTGCCATCCTTGGGAGCGTCTGAGGGGAGGCCTCGGCTGTTGGGGCGGGACAAGGCCGCCGCCGCCTCGGGGGTCCGGGCTTGTGGGCGCCCGGAGGTGGGGTGGCAGAGTCGGTCTGGCCGTGCCGGGGCCCGGCCCTCTATGGTTTCAGGGGAAAAGACGAACGGTTTGTGTACAGGTTATTTAATAGTTCTGTTTGAATACAAGTGTTCCTCTCCTCGTTCTCGGCCCTTTGCGGGGCTCCAGCATGAGATGTTTCTGTAAAGCGACCCGCGACTGCAGCGTGAAATAAACACGTTAACACTGGGTCACGCAGGGACGGTCCCACTGCGTCGGTTTCATTCACTGGTGCCCCGGGCTTTCCCCCTGCCGGAGAGCGTCAGGCCCTTCTGCACCGCCTCCATCCAAACATCTGCTGAGGCGGCGGCGGGCCCGACCCAGCTTCATCGCCCTGGTCAAGTGAAGCTCGGCACATGGGGATCTGGCTGCTCATGGTAAACACCTTTAAAATCCCTAGCTTCTTCGGACTGCTGCAGGCCTATTGGTTTGGTTTGTTGTTTTTGTTCTGTTTGGTTTGGTTTTTAGAATTCTTGTCATTATTTTCTTTCCTACACACGAATGAGAGAAAAGACAAACACATGGTGCCAATACAGGGAGTGGACATACAGGTCAAATGCCCCTTCTTGGAGAGATTCAGGTCACAAGCTTTGCAATGCCCAGCTGTTCCTGGTCTGAAGCTGTCCGTGGCATGGCACAGCCAAAACGTGTTTTCCATATGTTAAGTTTATGTAAATTCACATAATTTAAGGGTAAGATGCTTGTTATCCTCCCAGTGTGACAGAGTAACAGTCACTCTCCAGCACAGGGGAAGATGTTTGGCACAAAATTGTGTTTAAAAGTACTTGGTAGACAGTGACAGCTTTTAGGGTTCCTTATGTCTCGCTGGGGATCACATATTAGGCCTACATTCGTTTTGGAAAATTTCTTCTAAAATAATGGGCCTTTTTACTCTAGCAAGTTCCCTATTTCTTTTTTTAACTGAAATTTATATAGAGCAAACAAATGAGGAACCTGAAAAGTAATTTATTAAATTTTGGATTTTAACAGAGAGAGTATGTTATTAGCTCCTTATATTTTTGCCAAGTCAGCTTTCCTTTGTGGTTACCTAATGAGACAACAAAATAAGAAGTGCCATGGAAACTTCACTGGGACAAATCCGTAACCATTCAGTCTCAGATGAGTTCCTCTGGTGGTGGTTGTCAAACAAGCTTTGGCACGGCCATAATGATAGGCATATGCTTTGCTGTGGGCTTCTGAATCAAGAAAAGCAGCAGAGCTAGATAAATGTTTGTAATGAGAGAACTGACAAAACTGATGTGTTTGTACGTGTGTCAAATACTGCAAAGAATCCTTTCTCTCAGGAATAATGAGATGAGACAATACCACCAGAACCCTCACATCTGAAATAATGAGAAGTTAATGGGCAGTTACTATGGTAGAACTCCTCAACAATATTTTAATGTTTATGATTCTGAATTAATTTCCCACAGCATATTCTTAGGGTCAACTTATCAAATTAATAACTAAACAGTTATCTTCTTTGCTACCAAAGAATCTTCTATAACCTGTCCTTGTGAGAAATATGTTTAGCTTCATCGGTTAGCATTCTTTTGCCAAAGGAGCAGGCTCTAGAAGCATGCTGTTGAAGGATATTAGTTAGGAAATGCGTTTAGTGTTCCAGAATGAGCGACAGCAATGCAGGAAATAACTGATGGACCTGATCCAGAAGTCCTTAGTCAAAAAATCTTTGAGACAAAAGCGCATCCATTTACTACTGATATATAATTTAAATATGTCATCAGGAATAACATAATGTTTCTGCTTTTTAAAATGTTTCATGGCATACAGTGCCAATCTACTTCCTTTCTTTGATACAAAATTACATTAAGAAATTAGTGTTACACAGGATTGCTCTAAAAAGAGAGTTTGTTTCACTAGTCTTTCACTTCTGTGTTCAGATCAGACCTACTTAAAACAGTAATGGAAGGTGTGCTTGTTGGTAGCAGAAGAGGGGAAATGACAGTATCGGAAGGACATGGATGTTGCCACACTGTAATGGCCTTTCACTGCCAAGTAAGTGCCAAGATCAAGTATTAGCATGAGCTGAAGCCATGTATTTGATTGTTTCTGGCACAAGTTTAGCCTAAGAACTAGAGAACTGTTCCTGTTGCAGCAGATAACCTAGCAGAAAACAGCTTGATGATCACAGACATAATGATTTATAAGCTGGTACATTATGGGAAGATTATGGATGATAAAATGAACTTACCCAGTATCTATGGTGTTTGGTTTACCCAGACTATTTTGGATTCTTACTCATTCCTCAAGCTTGCACTGAAATCCTGAAATTAAGGTTTTAAGCAAAAGACCATAGCCCAGGCAGTGCCATCACCATGTGAAGGTGACAGTGGCATCTGATAAAAAAGAAATAAGCAGTGGCATGTTGTAGTCTCTGCACCTTATATAATATTTGTATATTGACTACATTTACAGCATGCAAGTTCACAGGTTAAAAATATGCACAAAATGCCTGATATGAGAGAGATGGATACATTTAAGTGCAAAACCATGATATCAAATGCTAATGAAAATAGTAAAAAAAAGAAAGAAAAAAAAGGGCAGAGAATTAGGGATTTATGACACAAGGTAAGTAGCAGTTTAGAATATAAAAAGTACTTAATGAAATGTTACTTCTCTCTAAAGCTTTTAAACAGTTCATTGGAAAAAGAGAGCATGTCCATCATAGCTGCTTCATATTCATCTCCAAAGAGCTAAATCATATGACAGATTTTCAATTGAAATCATTTCACTTTTATAGCAATATAGCATTTAAATATACACATGACCTTTCTGATGTATGGGTAGAGTGTTACAAAAATACATTGCTTACATCTTAAGAATTTATTTCTAGTTGGCAAATTATACTCTGTAATAAAATTAACTTTTAATTTTGCATTCACAAAATGCATTTTACACTTTTAGCTGTTTCCAATCAACTAGAACATCTGTTCGTTTTATAAAATTAAATGATTAATATTCTTTTTAATTATACATTTGAGTACATATGCTGCTCAAGGTCAATTCATTTCTGAATTTTAAATCTTAAATGTCATTGGTATAATAGACATATAAACCAATTCATCTTGTAGTTAAATTAATTGATTTAAAAAAAAAAAATCAGGATGTGGTCTAAAAACCTGAGATTTGACATGTTTTCTGTGTTGAAAAGTGACTTTCACACTTGGACAGACTTTAAGCAGAGAACAATCTAAGCAAACAAACAAACCAACCACCAACATTGTTCTTCAGATAGTTCTGTTGGTTTGTTTTGGTTTGTTTTTTTTGTAAACATGTATTAAATTATTTTTACTTAAGAGCCACTCACTCAAAAGTTTCTATGTAAGGTGAATTCATACCTCTGTGTAAGTATTCAGGCACTTTTAAATGAGCCTTGTAACATTCAGTAGATCTTATCAGCTTATCTTCCATATTGAATGGTGAGAAACAAAAATATAATGTCTAACTTACTGTCAAACTATGGTTTGCTATAGATTTTTTTTTCCTTTTTGGTTTCTTCAATTATTTTATACTTGTTATGAGATTCTTGTAAATTCTCTGGTAAAGACATGAGGTCTGCTGCTCTGGCACATGATGCAATCAACTCAAAGTTCTCTTAGATTTTCCTGCTAAACTTCTTAAAAATAATTACCAGACTCCCTAAGTCTTTGAGTCTACTGACTACTGAAAACAAAGCTTTCCTCCAAAGGTATTGCTCTTTGATAACTTTGCATTTAAACAGCACCCAAGGCACCAAGGACCTGGAACTGTTCATCAACCAGCAAGGCTGACAATTGCCAGGTAAGTGTTAGAGAAGCATAGAGGAGAAGAACCCAAGGCCATGGGCTAATTGAAAGAGTGGTAGAGTGGTATTCATCAGACAAAATTAGCAGAGGAACATATAATTCAAATAATCTTTTAAATAAGTTAATATTCCCAACTGATGCAAAGTCATATAGGTGTTTCATTATGGGTAATAAAAAGCAAAGAAAACATGTATTTTGACCTTGTGACTGTGACAAGTAAGTGGGATATTATGGATAGTCAGAATTGGCCTTCACCCTGGAGGACATCAATTCTAGTTTTGTTCTCATCATCTCTTTTTTTTTTTTTTTTTTTTTTTTTTTGGTACAGGTTTACTTAAGCACACACAAAATCCCAGCATGTCCCTGACCCAGGGCTAGTGATTACATCACTGCTTAGCCATGTTAGCAGGAGCCCAGCCTGAGCCTATGCACAAATCCTGTGTGCTCTCAGAAAAAAAAGTCATGCAGGTGCATAGGAGGGGTCCATCTCCTCTGAAGGTGGCTATGTGGTGAATCCCATGCTGCGATGTACTGAAATTGGTGGCCGGGAACTCTTGAAGTGGCAAGTTTGTACTGAAATGCTATTTGCTGAACAATTTAAGTGCACTCTATTCATGCAGAGGCCTTGTACAGAGTGTCTGTATGGGTTCAGATTTTTCCATTAGTGGTAGTAAGGCTAGAATTTCCTTTCATTTAATTGAACTGCCAAAGAAAGCCTAATGATCTTGTTTACAATATCTGATTTCCTTTAGCTCTGCCTAAGTAAGGAACAGTTTATCAGTGTAGGAATATTGTGTACTAAAAGCCATTTTAAGGTGTGTATCCTTGTATTGACCCTTCCTCTCCTGCACTTTTGCCTTCCCTCCTCCAGAGTGAAAAAGAAGCTGTACTAGCAAAAGCGCTATCTTGTCTGCTGCATCTACAGAAGAGTCTTCTGCTAGTGCTGATGTCTCAGTTAAGGGTTATGTTTTTTTACTCCCCCATGACTGGCACAGTTTTGCTTGCAGCAGCACGTGGTCAAAATCTTGTTTACCTCACCCTCAAGTGAGCACAGACTTTTTTTTTTATTTTGGATTTATTTATTCTCTCTAGCCTAACAACATAAAGTAACCTGTGCCTTAATGTAGGAACCTTCATCCAGCTCATGTTAATATTCTTTCTCTAGTGCACAGGTCACTAATTTTTGCTGGCCGTTGATGCCAATACTGAGCAAGTAAATCACCCTAGGCAACATCATAATTTTCCCTTCTTGTCCAACTGCCCCATCATAAAAGGCAATCTTTTTTCACATTTGCAATTTCTCGTTGCCACTGAATCGCAGACTTTTGCTGTGATGGTGACTGAGATGTCCTGAACTATTACATCACTATTACGATGGTAGAACAATGAACCGCAAGGGGAAAAAATGAAAAATAAGAAACCCACTTCTTTTGAGGGGATACTTATATTTGAAATTAAAAATAATATTCAAATTCTATAAATTATGATATTTTTCAGACGCTAAATGTTTATGTTTATGAATACCTGTATCACCAACTTCATCAGAAACAATAGCGTGTGCCTGTGGTTTTGTATTTTTAAAAGGAAGGGTTGCTTGCAAAAACAATTTATTTCTATTGTCTCTAAGTCCCTGTTCTTATAACATTATGGAGCTGTTTAAACAAAGGTCCAATATTTACCTATATACCACTCAAAACATGTTTTATTTTCCTTTTTAAGATGAAACAGAGCATGCTTTCAAAACAGGCTCTAATTACAAAGCAGGTTAAAAGAAACTTTATTAGACGGAAGCCTGTATCTTCATTTGGGGTCATATGCCACATGCTTTGTTGAGGATCAGATGTGGTGCCTGTGATCTCAACATGTATGATCTCTCAGCTGTACAGAAAGGATATGTCAGTCATTCTGCCACATTCCCCTTTATTTTAGACAGCTCTCCACAAGTCTACGATTCACATGTGAAGAAGAGAAAGGAAAATGTGCACTGTTCACTCATTTATAAAGATGAGACAGGAAAGATAACACAGCCTGAGAACGTCAGGAGGTCTCAGCTGCTGTACATTAGTCTCAAAGGAGTGTGAAAACAGCTTCACTTCTTCTGGTCACATCTAAATGATTTGTTTTCCTTCTGTGGAATAGTGGTAGTGCTTTGCTTTTGTTGAACCTTGAAAAAAAACAGACAAACACTTGATGTCTGCTTGGTTCAGATGTTATAACATTGGTTTCTTTCACCTTAGGTACTCAATATAGGAGGCCCATTTTTCTCAGCGTTACTTGATCCTTCTGCAGTGTGACTTCTTTCTGTTAATTTGCTCTGAAAGAACTGAAAGAAATAGTTTTAATCAGGCCAAGATTACACTTTTATATTTTCCAAAATATTAACCAAATCTTCTTATGTGCCTACATGAGACCTAAGGCTATGTCTGAGCTTCTTAATGAAATGCTTGAATAAATTGTATAATGATGCTAAGAAGCTATTTGCAAAGTACTATAATCAAGGCTATGTTCAGTGCTTGAACAGTTAAGTTAGAGAGACCAGAACCATAAGCAATCTTGTTAGGGAAAGTAGAAGGAAAGTAGGTTCTCTATAACACTGTTTTAAACTGGCCAAAGCAGCTCAGTTAATGCATGTAAACACTTGAACTGCAATTCTGCTACCCCAATGGGATCTTGAATACAGACAAAGCAACAACAAACATGCTCAGAGCATCCTGTCAGTCTACAGGGAAGTGTGGATTTTTTTTTTTCTCATTGGAGGAGGAGCCTGTAAAAGTTTTTGTCACCAGAGGGGAAAAAAAAAGAGGTTCATGGATCATTACTCTTCTATCAATCAGGAGGGTGAGACAGACGACAAAGCTAGAGAACATTTCCTTTTCATGGGCCACATTTGCTTACACTCCCAAATATCAACACTAAGAAAGAATCCTAGTTACCTTCTCTATCCCTTGAATGTAGGGGGGACACAGAGGACCCAAGAATTTTTAGAAGCCTTTAGCTGACTCACTTCCCCCAGTTTCCCCACATAGCTCTTGAGAGTTTGTGGTGTAGCGCCAAAATTCTCAGTTGGATGTTCCATTATTCAGCTATTGTATTGCCTTCAAGAGGTTTGCTTTCTCCCCTGTCCCCAAAAAACCAAATCATTGTGTACAATTTGCTATTTCAAGAAGAAGAAGAAAATTTCCTAAGCTAAAGAGAGTAATCATAGAATACTGAAACCACTGAGACTTAAATGTGGGGATTACCTTATAGTTTTACCATTCAATTATTTTTTCTCATTAGAACCACAGTTTTAATCAGCTAAGAAATATTAAATATTGAACAGCCAGTAAAGCAGAATAATATGTTACATTAAAATAATTCTTTACGAAGTGCCCAAGTACATTAGAACCTCATTTGTCTTTTTATTATAGGCATTCATTCATCCTAGACTTAGTTTAAAATAGGTGTCAGGTATCAGCTGTAATACTCAGATCTGGGTTCTGATCTAGATGTTAGAACCTTTGCCACTTACTGAGCATATTCAAGAAAGGAGAAGGAGGAGGGTAAGTTTAGGCCTGTTTTTAATAAGCTACAGCAATTAGATATTTTGAATACTCAGAAGGATGTATTAGAATCATACAATTATTTGGTTTGTTCAGTTGCTTTTCAATACACTTGAGAACCAGCTCCTAATTAAGATACACACACTATCAAAGATGAAAAACTTAGATGGTGGTAAAAACAATTAACTTAGATTCCCCTTGGTTTTTGTACAGATCTACAAGACAGCGTGGGGTGTACGCATGTGGAATTTATCTTCTCAGCACAAGGTCCACAAACAGCTGCAGTGCTTGTGTATTCTACAGGGATATGAGCCACCCTGGAGCAAGCAGGATGCTCTGGGACATGGCTATGTATTCTCTGAGCTGACTGAGTACTCTGACAAGAGCTTTACTCATTGGGAAACAGCTGCAATTTTTCCATTGCCTCTGGGTAAGGAGTTATTCCTCTGCACAGTTGCTTCTGGGGAGCAATAGTCTAGGGGTGCTGCTGTCCTCATCCTGTTTCCATGGTCAGACTGTCAAATCACAGCAGAGCTTCTACCTGTGGATCATATAATTATTTATTTCCACACAGAAAACATTCCCTCTTATTCAAAAGGTATGAGGAAAGCACAGCTTGTAACAAAGCATATTTTTATAAAACAGAACAAGATAAATGGTCCAGCTAAGATTACCTCCAATTATAGGCATACCTCACCCCTTTAAAACTAATAGACTGTGTAATATACCATCCTCAATATGTCCTGAATGTATTGCTCTTGATCTCAAAAGCCATAGGAGCAGTTTCTCTCATGAAATCTTGCTGCAGAAATGACTGAGTTCCTACCATCTCAATGCCACATGAAAAACCTTAATCAAAGCAACCAAACTGCTTGACTTGCTGCTGATTCCACAGCAGTTTTTACAGTGCATTCACTTTTATCTATCATCATTTATTCAAAAAGGTAAATCAAAAGCATGAAATAGTCTCATCTGATTTTTTGCCTGCAGGAGATGTCCTTCTCATTGGTTAAGCCATGAAGTCTTACATCAGTCAGAGCAAACTAAGTAGCTGACCTGACTATCTCTTCTCCTCTTCCATGTATGGAAGATTCATATGCACGGTTCAGCATAAAAATAATAATTTTTTTAAGAGGTTTGTCTTCAGCAGCTTGACTGAAGATACTTTGACACTAGGCTTACTTTCAATTAGACTGCAATAAGTAATATTTCAGCTGAAGAGGTTCACAAAAAAGATTTGGTCAACCCTAAAGATCTGTCCAGATGGGTGTGCCAGCTGACACGGCTAATGCCTGTTGCATTTTTGAGTCCCATGCAGTTAGGATCACATTTTGCCACCTTCAGCTCTCAGGCCTCGATGATTAGGTTTTTATTAACACTTCTCCATCAAGGTGCAGATTTTTCTGAATTCTTAGGAGGGCTCTGGTTCAGGCTTCTGGAGTCAGAGTATCCACGCCATTGCAATGGTTTCAGGAAAGACCTAACAGTATCCCAGCTACATCTGCTTACAATAATTTCACTGCCTTTGGAGGCATGTGGGTGTAAGACCTTAAGAGAGCTGTAGAACTGCATATGCCCTGGGAGTGAACTGAAGAATCATTAGAGAGTCCCAGAATGCAGGAAGAGTCCCTGCTACACATGGCTTCCTCTGGCAAGAAGAAACAAAGAAGGTTGAAATGGTTTTCTCAAGGGAAATGGCAAACATAATGGAGATGCATAACTATCATAAGCCAGATCAAAGGTTTGTTTAACCTAGGATCCTATTTTCCAATGACAGATACTTAAGTGAATTAAAAACAAGGCATATATAACACAGATATTCCCCTTGGCATGGCCTCTTGGTTTCTGGGGAATGGTGCTTCTTCATAAACTTCCTGAGCTGGAATCCCATTTCATTTGTTGTGTTTAATAGTTGCAGATAGGCCAAACCATCGCAGATTTGTCTTAACCCTGTATGACTGGATTCGTGCTCTGTGGGTCCACAACATCTTATGCAGCTGGATTATATCTTCTCTGAAAAGAAGGAGCATGATGACTTTATATCCATTTCAGTTTTCCCTGGATGATCCTTAAATCTGAGGAGCTGTGCAGAGCGGTGCCTTTTCCCATTCTCCAGGCCATTCCACACCACATGGTCTCATACTGCAGTCCTTGGGCACACAGCAGCTCTGGTGCCTCGCCCTTGCCCTCAGCTCAGCCCTTCCCACTGCAGCAGGTTTCTCCTTGGCAGCAGGTTCTGGGCTGCAGTGTGGCCTATGGCTCCCCAGCCACCAAGCCCTGTGTCTAGGGTGGCCGCACACTCTCCTCTGGGGCCTGGGCCTCCTTGGCATGGCCGTGCCTTTCTCTGCAGGTAAGAGGCGGGTGCCACCTGCCCTGCCACATTTGTGTCCATGTCAGGGTGGTTTCCTCAGGTGGGCTCACCCTGTTCTGCTGGCATCATTCTGCTCTGGGACGGATGGTAGCAGTGGGGACTTGCAAAAATAAACCTGATGGGAACGTTAGGCTTATTTCAGACCATTTTCCAGCAAACTGGAACTTGTTTCACGGAACCATAGGTCTGAGTCTCTCAACGTTTTTTCAAGAAAAGGTCACTTGATATCAAGACTCCTGGAGGCTTTTATTTCACTGGTGTGGTTTCTTCTTACACTGCAGTGCTGAAGCATTGCTGTTTCTGAAGGTCAGACATGTGCCAGCAGTTCCATTCAGATCTGTGTTCCTCACAGCATGTCCCTGGGTTGTAAAATGTCACCACAGGCTGGGGCATGGCGTGCAAAGTACAGAGAAGCTCTGCTCCCAGTAATGGAAAACTTCAGAGTTAGAGGAGTAAGTTAAAATACATGTGTCTACTCTTTCCAAACCTTTTTGTATGCTTATATAGCATGAAAGCTGATTTAACATGAAGAACAAAATGTGATTTGACAGATAGTCCTGACTTTTATCTTGTCCCTTTATCACACCCTAGAAAGAGAAGAAAATGATAAGAAGCTAACATCTAAAAGTTAAGCCCTTCTGATACTTTATTTCACTTGGGATAAATTTCCTAGTGCACTTTTACTGTCAAAGTACAAGTTCTCATGAGTTTCCTGTATGCTTCAGCTGATGGATATTTATCCCAAGAGACATGGTTCAATATTTAGAGCCTGTGGTACTTAAGCCAGGTTAAGTAGTTACTGCTGTCTCGCTTTTCTTTCCTCCTTCTACTTGAACTATTCATTCCTACTTTTGAACCAACTCCTGCATTATATCTTTGAACCAAATCCAGCTGGAATGAGTCAACTGAAAAGTAAGCTACTGCAAGGTACCGGCTCTCACTGGTTCCTAGGCTACAAAAAGTAACATCAGGTGAGAATGAGGCAAAAGTGTGACAGCTGTGTTGTGGTGCTGCTGGCTTGCTTGGGTCTCTGGGAGAAGCTTTGTAGTATGTGCAGTATGTGGAGCACCTCTTAAGTATATGCATAGCTACAGGTACCCATAGGGAAATTTACTGTGCTGTGCTGCCATGGCTATTTCTGTGGCCTTTTCCATCTATTGTCAGAAAAATAAGTAGGATTGTATCTGGAATATTGAAATATCGGAATTTCAGCCACTTTCTCAGATGGTAGCACTGTTTTCTGCCTGTCACTTTACTCCTTTGAAATACATTACTGAAGAAACTTGATATTCAAGAGCTCTTTCTGCTCCTCATTAAATCAAAGGAAAAACTTTCTCAGACTTTTGAGGGAGCAGGTTCTGGCCATGCAACGGAATTCAAACATGAAACACTGTGCTTCCCTGACAGCTGTGTGCCTTCTGTGAGGGGAGGCCAAAACCCAGCAACAAAATTTGGTTGGCTTGGCCTGCTCCAAAGTGAAATAGTGGCAAGAGGAAAATGTTTAGAAATGCCAGTGCTGGAAAGGAAAGCAGAGATGTTCTGGTCTATTGCTTTCAAGGATGCACAGCTACTGCATGTTGAGGAATTCTGCTTTTTATTACTGAGCTTCTGAGATGTATGCTATAGGAAAAAGTATGTATCCTTAAGACTCACCACAAAATAACTTTATTTTTGAACCCAGAGAAGCTGCAGATCTTTTTGTTGAATGTTCTTAATTTCTTTTTCTTTTTTTTTTTTTTTTATATGACGACTGTGTCATAGGCCCTTCAACCTAAGATTAAAGGAAAACCAGCTAATTCTGTTTAAAGGATCCTTTGGATAACTCCTAGATTTTATAAGTTGATGTGGCCATCAAACTTGTTTTAAATTATTTCTTTATGGTATGTTTTATTTTTCAGATTTTTAGAATGACAGAAATTATTTGTCCAGTTGCATTTTCTTATGAGCTATCTATTACAGATAATGTGGATTGCTTTGGGGTTTTTTTAAGTAAAGAACTAATTTCCAAGTCTTTTCTTAGGACACTAGAAAGCCTGGTAAGCTAATTATGAGAGTATAAGTAGCATATTTTGTTATCTAACATTTTGTGCTGGTTTGAGGCCAGACAGATCGTCTCTTGCCCTGAAAGGGACAAAAGAATGAGACTCACACAAACGAATTGGAGAGTGATGGAAAGTTTAAATGGAAAAGCAATTGGTGAAGCTACAGAGAACTACAAACTACAAAGCATAGTGGCAAAGAGTATCCCAAAGCATACAGAACCCCTCACAGAATTCCCAAAGCTTCCAAGGGCTCTTTCTTCCCCCTCCCGCTGCTAGGCAAGTCTCAGGCTGGCCAGGTCTGAGACTGCCCCCCCCCCCACCTCCATTCTCCTCCTGGATTTAGGCCTAGATAGGCCTAAGAGGCCTTGAGGATACTCCCCCGGCATTACCCGATAAGAGAGGACATCTCCCGTGGGAGCAGAGAGGGAAGAAAGAGGAAGAGAATGACTTTGCAGATGGCCTTATAGGGTGCAGGATTTATGGGTAGAAATACGTCGTTTCCTGTGTACACCCCTGTGGGTGGGCACCCAGGACACCAGAGGTGCACCTCATGCAGCAGTGGCAGGGGGCACCCAGCCTAAACTGCCACACATTTTTATTTTTTGAAATTTTCTGTTCATGTTTTTAATAAACATTATTAATATTTGTATTTTATTTCATGTGGCCAGGAAGACCCTATTAAAACTAATAATGTTATTGTAGCATAGTCTCTTGGGTTTATGGTGTAGACTGTGTAGCTGACACTTCCACTTTCTGAAAAATCACTCTGACAGGAGTACCCTACTTGAGATCTCTATCATGAGACCACACCTCTTTCCCATGTTAAATGTATGTCTGGCATATAGCATTAAAAGTATTTTGCACTATTTTTTTCATGTTAAGCTATGAAGTTGTATATATAACATGAGTAGTTTAAAATAGTTTCTCTCTGTTTGTTTCTGAAATTAAACAGGTTTTAATTAAGAAAAGAATCCTTATAACTACAAAAGGATATTTTAGGAAAGGGAAGAAAAAAACACCTCGGAAGTAGTACATATAATTTGTTCTTTATACAGTTGTCACATCAGAAAACTGTTCAAGATTAGAGACTAATCAGTTAACAAACAATACCATTTAAATTATCTTTAAATTGCCTTTCACTGTCTCTGCATAAAAACAGTATGAGCATATACTCTCAGAATTACATAACACCAGACTTGTAAGCTCCTGCAAGTTTTATCTTCCAACCTTTGTTTGTAGAAATATGTGTACAAACACATACAGATATGTAACTTGTTCTAAACATTTTGAATTAAGATTTTGTATTGACAATGTGCAGCAGATCCTTACAGAACATGAAATGCTGTTAAGAATAAAATCATACATTAACATTTCCTATCTTATAGGATAATGTCTCAGCACATGGGTACTGGGGTGGGAGTTCAGTTTTTTACCACTTTTACCCTTGTCTTACAAAGTATTTTATTATGTCATCATGACTCATCTCATATACAAATATCTTTGTAACTATGCAGAAACATTAACAATGTAATGCTAACTTTGTTGAGGTAAACTGTTAAAAATGAAATATACAAATTACAAAATAAAATTTAAAAAATAACTTTAACATGTAAAATGGTATGTACAGATTGTGCTAAATATATGCCTGCTCTTTAGATGAACTTAGTCTAGACACATCTGTAATTGACAAGAAATCATCTTTGTAGCCCTTTGCTGTATCCTCTCAAGCAGTTCCCTCTCCTTCTTGAACTGGGGAGCCCAGAACTGGACACAGTACTACAGAGGTGATCTCACCAGGGCAGAGTAGAGGGGGAAGAGAACTTTCCTCTTCTTGATGCATTCTAGGATACCATTAGCCTTCCTAGCCACAAGTGCACATTGCTGGCTCATAGTGAGCATGTCCACCAGGACTCACAGGCCTTTTTCCACAAAGCTGCTTTCCAGCAGGGCAGCCTCCAACTTGTACTGATACATGGGATCACTCTTCCCTAAGTGGAATACCCTACACTTGCCCTTGTTGAGCTTGATAGCGTTATTCTCTGCCCATCTCTTCTGCCTGTCCAGGTCATGCAGGAGCTCTTTCAGGCAGTTTTCAGTCCGCCCCATTATCCACTCATCTAACCCACATTTCTTAAGCTTGTGTTATGAGGATACTGTAGAAGATGGTGTCAAAAGCCTTGCTGAAGTCAAGGTAGACAGTGTTCACTACTCTCTCTTCATATATCCATCCAGTCATGCCCCTGTAGAACGTTATCACATTAGCCAGATATAACTTCTCCTTGGTGAATTCATGTTGACTACTTCTGATAACCTTCTTTTCCTCCACATGCTTTGAGGTGATGCCTAGAATAAGCCATTCCATCATCTTTCCAGGGATGGTGATGAGGCTGGCTGGCCTGTAGTTTCTCGGGTCTTCCCTCTTGCTCTTTTTGAAAGCTGGAATATCATTGCTTTCCTCCAGTCCTCAGGAACTTCGCCTGTTCTCCAGGATCTTTCAGTGATGGAGAGCAGCCCAGCAATGAGTTCTGCAAGCTCCCTCAGCACTCATAGGTGCATTCCATCAGGATCCATGGACTCATTCATATCCAGTTTATTTAACTGATCTCTAACTTGATCCTCCTCAGTCAAGGGAAAGTCTTTCTTCCTCCAGGCTTTTTCTGTTGTCTCCAAAGCCAGAGACTCTGAGGGCTGACCTGAGCAGTAAAGACTGAAGCAAAGAAGGCATTCAGCAAGTCAGCCTTCTCTGCATCCTCTGTCGTTGTGGCACCTGCCTCATTCAACAGTGGGCCCACATTTTTTCTAGAAATCAGTTTTACTGATCTGGGAAAATCTGGTGGTGGATGAAGGGGATTTGGTAATGGGTACTACCACTTCTATTTATTTGTAAATGGTTTTTTCCTTACTGTGTGTTGTTATTTGAGTTTTTCATATAGTAGTATGCAGCAATATATTATATTTGAAGTAAAAATACTCCTCCTTTAGGTTCTGGTAATTTATGTCTAATACCCAGAGCATATAAAGTGAATTGTTTTATTTGTTTACTGTGATTTGCAGGGATATTACTCCATGACAAGGTTACACTGACCTATCATTTCATGCATCAGCAGTTCTTCTATTTCAGTGATTTGATCAAGCCTAGTGGATAAAAGAGGAGCAATCCACCCAGCAGACCAAATTAGAATTATAATAAAAAGTGCATGTTCTGAAGGGCAAAGTAGTTCAGTATGATACCTACTGCACTTGGCATAATTTTTGTGATGTGTCAAACTTTACATGTTTTTCATAAACTTTTGTTCAAACTTCTACATTCAAATTTTGTGCTTTGATTTTATGCAGTTATGTAAGCGGTGTTGTAGCTACAGCTGAGGAAAAAGAAAAGGTTTTGTACCTACTAGAGTTCTTTTTTTTTAGGTTAGGTACTTGCAATCTTTTCCATTTTGAAGTCAATAATTTCAGGGTATCTCTTTGCTATACAACTCTAAATAGTATGTGCTGTTGCTCCTCATGCTGAAAAACTTCACTATTTTAGAGTCATAAAATGTCAAACAATTCTTCCTAGTTTGGGATCTGCTCACCAGAGTAAAAGGGACTGCATGGCCTACAACTTTACTCTGTAGGGCTATTTTGTTCCCACTTGCTCTCCTTGAATGCCAACAATAGCTCAGTGAGCTAGGAGTACATCAGAGATGGAAATCCTGGGGAAGAAGCACACCTCAGGAGCTTGCAGGAAACCCTGATTAGTTTTCTTTGGTTTGTTGGGACTTTTCTTTGTTTTGAGTTAGCTGTTAAATTTGCAGGAAATAATTGCTTCAGTAACTGATGCTAAGTAAAAACATGTTGTCCCAAGATTTAAAAATAAAACTGAAATGTTCAATTTGTATTGCTGTTGCATGTCTATTTGGACAAATTCTGATCCATACACAGTTGGGGGGGGGTATTTTTTGTTTTCTACTCGGTACAGTTGTTTTAAAAAGATAGAGAGTGAGAAGCATTGTCTTGCCCCAGGTATGCACCTTAATTTGTTTAATTTCTTGTTTGGACAGTCTATTGAATGATGTTTTAAATTCCATTGCTGTGAATATTCATGCAGTAGCCAAATTTTCAGTTTGTAAGTTTGTGTAGAATTGTGTTGAAATTGCTGAAAATTTTCACTGCCTCAGGAATTTAGTGGTATAATGAATAGGAAATTACTGCTTTATAAAGTTTCTGTTTCTATTTTGGTAGCAAACAGATAAACAAAAAGAATAAAATGTGTAATGTTAGGCCTAAAGGTAAATTATTTAACAATTGGTAACTTTAAAAACAGTACTTGCTTTAAAATGCTTCTTACTTCATTGAGGAAATCTAAGTAAACATAGGGTTGGGCAATTTGGTAGTGCATATTTGAAGTGGAACCTTTTAAAAGATCACCATGCAGATTCAAATTAAACAAATCTTAGAGTTGAGGAACAATTTGCATAAGGTGAACCAAAATGTCAAACAGCTGTTTTGTATTTGTTTTTCAGAAGTGGCTGTTGAATCAATTCAAGCAGTACCATGGTAAGAAGATGTTTTGCAGCTGATCTATTACATGCTTTTTTAAGCAATTAGAGCTTGATAATGCAATCATTTGTCACCCAATTAATTTTGAAAGACTGGAAATACATGGATGAACTCTTCAACCTGTGGTTCACTTGGTACCATTGTTATTCAGATCAAAATACAAAAATAACATTAACATTGGATAAACTACATCATAGGAACTCATCAACTTCATGTTCTGTGACTTGTAATTTAATTTTTAAATCTTTTAATTGTTACTATAGATGAACATAGATAAATAAATGTAACATGGTTTTGTTTGATGTAGAAACTGTAAATCCATTACAATTGGGAACAACAGTAAAAAAAAAAATACTGTGAAAATGCTTCTCCAGGGCTGGTTCTGTGCCCCAACACCAAGAGAAACTTTATCAAGGGCATTAATGAGTGCAGGCTTCTACTCTGTATTATCCTCACAGTTTTGAAAACCTTAAGCACTAAAGCTAAAGTTCTTATAAGACTAGTTGCCAAAGTAAACTAAATCTTATGCTATTCTGACCTGAAAGTCACAATGCTATTTCAGTGCATCAGAATGATGCTTCACAAGAAGATTCAGCTGCTCCCTGGGAGAGGCAGTATAAAGACAGCATCTGCATGGAACATGTACCTAGTTTCTAGAATTTTTGTGCTGAACTTGTACATGTAGGAACTGCTGACTCAGATTTTGTATTCTTGAAAGAGGTGTATGTATTTTGGAATAATATATGTTGCAAGATAATTTTGGAGGTCATCTGGTCTAATGCCATCTTATGCTGCTCAGGGCTTTGTCTAGTGGGCAACCAAGTGTCTCCAAGGATGGAGACTTCACAGCCTCACTGAGCAGTATATTACATATATACTGAGCAGTATATTTATTACCCTCATAATGAAGCACTGTGGGGTTTTTCCCCTGATATCTAACTTAAAAATATATTAAAAACTAATATATATGTCTTCTTGCTTCAGCTAATCTGAAAACTTGGTATTTTTCACCTTCTTGGTCTGTGACTCTGTTAAAAATTGTATTTTACCTTTAGAAGTTGCATTGATAAACTCATCTTGAATTGCCAGACTGGCAGCTTTTATTTGTATGGATGCAAACTTGGGGTAATGCTAAGGACTTCAAGGGCATACATCCAGAATGATTCTTATATAATGCTAATTAGGAATGTGATTTTTTCTGACACATCTTACAGGAAAGCTGTTTCTTTCTGCAAAGAGAGTGAGTCACAATTCTGTGTATATGCATAATTAATTAAAAAGTAGGGACATTATCTCTAGAAAGGTACAATAAAAAGAAGTTATCCTTTGTAATTCAAGTCTGATAGAGGAAGATTGTTTGACTATAATGTGTATACTAGGAGAACACATTCCAGCCTAAAGTAGTTATTTCATCACCTCTGTATTTTTTATGAAGTTTGAGATTGTTTCCTCAGTCAAGGAACTTCTGTATGCTTAAGACTATAGACCTAGTGTTTATTACATTTCTATAACTTTCCAGGTGACTTCAGAATGGAAAAGCTTCTTAGACCAGAAGCAGTGTTTCTATTTATTTAGCGCTAAATAGGCACGGTCGGCGGGGATTGTTACCAAAGTCCCAGGGGACCTCGAGGAGAAATTTTTGCAGTTATTTACACCGGAGCTTTCACAAAGTCACACCTAGCTAATACAATTATTCCTCCTACCTATTACATATTCATGGTGTATGACTCACCAAAGTGTTTGCATGCCTCCGCAGATAGTGTGGGACTCCTTTCTCAAGACCAGCCTCACACGATTGAGACTAACTCCGTTTCTATGTTTGACTTACACACTAACCAAAGAAAAAGATTGAAAAAAGCATGTGAAAGAAACATACAGCTTGTGAGAATATTTCTACTCCAAAACAAGCAGCGAAATTTGGGAATCCATCAGATATGTCCGGAGCTTTTGAAAAACAAATGAAAGGAGAGAAGAAAACAAAAGCCTTTGAAATGCAAGCCTGAGGAATGCAAGCTCAGAGTAACAAAACAGGTTTTTAAGGTGACACAGGTGGGTTATCTTGAAAATTATACTTGCTCTAGACAAGCAGCTTCTGGACTAAAAAAGAGTTTACCTGTAGCATAATGTAAAATTATATGTAAAGTTTCCTAACGTTGACACGTACTACTGCCTTGCTTTTCATGCACCGCTCAAGTGTTCCCTAGCCTAAGAAACAAAGAAGCACTGGGAGGATATGTAAGCAAATGTAGCAGCAGCTTCTGGCTCTGCTTAAGGCACTGAAAGAGACTGGTGGCTACTCAAATACCTCTTCTGGACATAAATGGCGATTCAAATGTTTCTATTTGTCATTGGGAAGTAGTATATACTGCTGGAGTGGTTACTATCATGCAGAAGCTCAGAGAGTGGTTATTAAACTGTTGAAAGAAACATGTTTCTGTCATGTTCCTATACTATTACAAATTGATTTTTAAAATTGTTGATTTGGATTTGAGAGATTAAGGGAAACCTTGTAGAACATTAGACAAGTACTGTCTGAGATTTGTAGCTGTGGCATGAGCTTTCACATTTGAGTCTTCTGTCTCTGGGTTTATTTCTCAGAGTACCCTATTTTCACTACCCTTACAACCAACAACAAAAATACTCTGTGATTTGATCATGGTCATGATGATATGGTGTTTGTGGAAGCTACTGATGATACTTGCTCTGTTTATAAGACTTCTAGTGACAATTAGTCAAGGGCATCTGAAGGTTCAGTAAGCAGAACTAATCTTATGCTTTAACATGGTTACTTCATACAGTCACTGTTTGGGGCACTTGGAGTTGCTTAAGTATGTTTTCAGTGTCATTCCCAAAGAACCATTTAAAAGGGTAGTTAAATATCTGTGACTAGAATTGCTGAGAGATGCAGAGTTGATCAGTATGACTTACACTGCTCACAGCATTTAATATGTGTCAAACAGAATCATGCTGCTGACACCATAATGGTACTTGCTGAGTGGGAACTTTCTGCATTACAAGTTACGTTTAAGTGAAAAATAAACTGGAAGCTTGCTAGCTTTGTTTCAGCAAAAGCTAAAAAGTACTGTGTTTTTATTGGAACATTATTTCAGAGGAGAGTGTGTTTTGTGTTCTCTGTGTGGAAAATAATTGCTTTTTATTATATGGCAGTATAGGATTTGGACTACAAGTGCTAAGCAAAACTATGTACTCTTGGTTAATAAAAGCTGTGGCTCCTCCCTTCACCTGTTCATGACCAGTGTGGATCTGCAGGTTAGCAAGATGTGCCAAGTACTGTATATTTTCTATTCCAGCTTGTCTTTCTGATGCACAGTAGATGTCCTGAGGAGGCTGATGGCACAGGTGAGGCAGCTGCATGATCTGCCATTGCCTAGGGTGAGCACAAACAGAGCGGAGAAAAAGCAACACAAGCAGACAGAGAAATCAATGTATGAGCCATATAGTTTTGTCTGATGGACATGACATAAAAATAAACACATTTTAAAATTTGGAGCTATTGTAAAACTTTTTTTCAGTGAACCCAACTTTGGTCTGGGTTGCCTCGAAATTAATTGTGAAGAAAAAAATTCATTATTCATACTCCTTGAAAAGCATAGATAATATAAAGCCTATTCAACATGAGTTTAACATTTCTTTTTATATGTGAAGAACAGAGAAGGAGAAAAGTAGAAAACTAAATGACTATTTCTTTCTGGTATTTCATAAATGAGACATTTTCAGTTTCAAGAGCAAGTTACTAATGCATCGCATTATGTCCAGAACTGTTTTGTCCTTCATTTTCACTTATATTAAGTTTCCAACCAACCCATTTTTCTGTAGAGAACATTTGGGGAATAATGATGCAATTTTTAGTATTTCTTACATTTATATGTTCTCTTTTTTTTCCCTGAAAAATTTCTTTATATATGAATATTTAATCCAAAAGTGTGGAAAAATAAGAATTCATCCAGCGTTCTTCCCCAGATGGTATAAGAAAATACAGGTACAATTTATTTACCCATGGTTTATGACTGTTTAGCTGGGATGGTTAATATATAGTAGATCTTACAAGCAACTTGTAGTTGTGCAGCTCAGTTGTGCAAAAGATCTGCTTTATTTCTACCCCTCCCCAGGTCTGAATATGCTGTTTTGGCACCTGTTTTTATCCTGCTTTATGGAGAAAGTTTCTCCTGTGGGATGAGTACTCATCTCAGTAAAGCATTTGCCTGTAAGCATAGTTCAGGCTATGGGAACCATGTTTTCTAGTTCTGTTGTATGTTGAATATAGCTCTGTGGAGAATAGTGTTTTATACAATACAAAAACCCACAACATTTGGCATTTTCCCATGTGTTACAGAGTTCAGTAAATATATGGTGGATGCCTTCTAGCCAGACTGAATGAAATTTGCACTTGATGGCAGACGTGATACAGAATAATTGCTCCAAAGTCAAGTTTATACTCTCTGAAGCTGAAAATTCTGAAATTGTGTTCGCCTCCATAACTTTCTGTGGTAGACAAGAAGATTCAGGTACTGTAAATCAATTCTGCAGAGGAGTTCAGTTAAAGTTTTATTTTCTATCTCAAGTTCTAGAAATACATTTATTTATTTAAGTAATAAAATTATCCATTATTAAAACCTTCCTTACATTACTTGTATCTAGAAATCAAACATTGAGGAAGTTGGAATTGAATGTCTGAATTGAAGCATACTCTGACTTATTGTCTTAGAATGCTATTCTCCCTTTTTCTGAAATCTGAGCAGTTGTACATTCTGAGGGGTTTTGAAATTCAATTCCTTTTGCCTGCAGAGATTTAATTCTCACTTCCCAGGGGAAAAAAAATTAAAAATTATTAACCATTATGGATAGGGGCTGTGTTGGACATTTTTGCTGAAATTATTCCTTTTCTCATGATAATCTTAAATATTCATCATGCCAGCAAGGAAAGAACAAGTGTGAGAATGACTCTTGTGACAGCATTTTGATATTTGTAATGAACTAAAGACATAGGCAAAGTGTGAGGACAGAGGTAACGTCTTTTGTTAGACCAGTTTGTATATCCAAGGAAAAGTAGGTAAATACTGGACATAGAAACACTTCTTCAGGTCTAACATTAGAACAGAAGACCTCAAAGCTAAATGTAAATTAAGACTAAGGTGATCTGAGTTTAAATTAATATCTATAGTTAGACGGCAAGGGAAACTATAATAGGTACTTTTTTTAATAGAAGGGATATTAATTAAAGGAATGGATAGGAGAAGTAAGGTGGTTCTCTCTTAAGGAAAATGCATCAGATTTCTCCCTTCTAAATCCATCCAATCTTGTTCTTATATACTCCTCTCTGAGCACATGCACCCTCTTCTAATTTTCTTCATCCCTGTATGCTTTCCCTTATTTGTATGGACCTCTACACACATGTACAGGCTTGTACAAAATCACATATTTTAGTTTATTCTTTCCTGCTGCCTTCCTAGCTGGGTAAACCTAAAATGCCTAGTATTGACTCATTGCCTTGACTTTGCTTTGGTTTTCTTATCTCAAACACCATCTTCTGTGAAGGATTTGTCCCCAGAATTTCTGAGAAATTTTAGGGAGATTATTGGCCTCGAAAACTGTCAGCAGATACTCCCTTTCGCTACAGTTTCCAAGGAAAGAGGGGCCAAACTTCTTGAAAACAAGCCCCCTTGGCAAAACAGTGGTCTGCAGTAAATACTTAATTCTTGTCAAGATTTGTCAACAGTATGAATTACCTAGTTAGCCAATCTTTCATTCCCAGACCTAGACTTACATGTGATTTTGGCTTACAGTGAAAAATACTCATTGATGAAAATGATACATTTTATCAGTTATTGTCATGATTTCACACAACAAGTCCTGATGATAAATATATTTATATATTCTTCTATGTTTGCAAGCAGCACAGCTTTGGAGTCTTCAGGAACATGATTATTTGGGTTGCAATTGTTTCTCTTTTGTCTGCTTGCTTGCCATCAGGTGAGTAGTTGGCTTTAGTATCACATAAAGGAAAGCAGGATGGCAAAACTCGAAATATTTGGCACTTTGCTATAACAAGAGCAATGAATTTTGCATTATCTTGTGAAAAATTACAATTGCACAGTCACTGTCAGACTGAATCTTGAGGGATTCAATTAGGGCAGTTTTCACCTCAAAATTATTCTTCCATGTGAAGTTTTGTTGTTTGATTGGTCTTGCTCGTTTTCTGATGTGTGTGTGCCTGTGGAATGCAAACTAATATTAACATTTTTTCGTGTCTTACTATTCTGGTTTCCTTTCAGATTTCACATGGTGTCTGAACTTTCTGTTTGTTATTCTTATTTATGATATAGTGATTATATCAATTACAACCTTTATTTAAGATCTTTATACTCTTATTACTCTTAAATGCCATTTGTCTTCTTTCCATCCTAACTCTAAATTTTACCTAAAATTATTAATGCCACTAACTGAGAAATCACTCTTTTTCTTTTTTTTTCTATTTTATTGCAGACACTTATTGAAAATTATGATACTACCCAAGAGCACAGCTTATAACAGTAAGCTTTATATGCTTCAGGTTATGAATATCCATTTATGACATAAGTAAAGTTTTTCATTGATAAAATTGCACTTCCATTAACGGAAGGGGTAGAATTATTCCTGTTGTTTTTTCTGTTTATTTTGTCATCATACACATATTTGTAATACATTATGTTGTCAGATTACAGATTTGATCTATGAACCAGAAAATGCCAAGGCCAAGCAGTTTTTCCTCCTGAAGAAAAAGTGTTGCTGGCTAGGTTTAAGAATCACAACTACAGTATTTATTGTAGAGGTATTCCTGCCTTTCACAGATAAACATTGAGAATTATCGTACCAGTAGGAACCTGGCTTTGTGTTTAAAAAGGCAGTAATTGAGAAAATACTTATCTTGCATCTAATGTTAAAGTAAATATTGTCTAGCTGTTAACATTCAATTGCAAGTATTAATTTTACAGCATATTAATGGAAGAAGTAGTCAGAACTCTTACAAATTTAGAAACAGTCTTTTAACCTCAGAACAAGTAGAATGGACTAGGTGAGCTCCAATCATCTGTCTCGGTGTCATCCACTACCTTAGTCTAAAGCACCAGTGAAGACCTTGAACTAATCTGGCTCATCCTGCACTGAAGTAGAAGAAAATTCAAGAAAACTCTTAGCTTTGAGCAGGAAACATCCAGTAGAGAATATGTAAAAATCAGCAAATGGACAAAAAAAGACATCTGATGATGCTCAGAAATGTTACCTGTGATCAAGACAATTGAATTGTGCCAAAATGCTAGCCGTGTTTGCAATGAAATGGGTATTAGGCTGAAGGACATTAACCTCAAGATGTCCCTCTAAATTCTGTAATATAAGAAGAAAATAATGAGAAGAACTACCAGATTGGATAGTCCCAGGCCTGGTTTAGATGCATGTTTTCTTCTCTCATACTTACTTCAGCTTACATCACTTACTCATGACCAAGATTTCCTAGTACATTATCAGTTCGGATATAGGATACCTGGGGCAGGAGATAGAAAGGGGAAATCTTCCTTTCTATTGCTGCTGTGTAGCTGCAGGAAACAGGAGCAACAAAGAAGCTCAAACAGTGGCTTGATTCATCTGAGCGTTCTAACATAAACAAATGATTTTTCTGGTGACCAGCTGTGTTGGCTATGTTGAGTCCATTCCAAGTGCAAAGTGGTCATAGCAATTTCAGGATACAAGCTGACTTTATATCTTTAACTCTGCAGTCTGCCACACAATCATTACAGATCTTTCTTCACTTACTAGAAAGGATTAATTAATATTTAATGATTTAACTGAAAATAGGTGAAACTGGTTGCCCTACTTGCTTCTTTTTAATACAAAAGGCAGGGTAGTGATGAATCATCGTGTATATTTTTATGGCAGAAGAAGCACAGAAGTTTGCCGGTGGGGAGAGTGAAGATGATGAAGAAACAAGTGATGAAATCAGTGATAGTGCCACAAAGAGTACTAGCTGTTCAAATAGCAATTACAAAGAAAATGAAGAAAGTTCTGATGATTCCAAGAAAAATTTGTTTGAAGATTCTACAGTTTTTCAGTTGATGATTTTTATTATCAAATAGGCATGTTGAAGTGTACTATATAGTCACAATTTTCCTTACAAACTTTTAGTAGTCTTCTCTAATATCAGGTATTAGAATTCTTGCAGTCCTTGTAATATTTTCAAATTTATACCTGCAAAAATTACTTTGTTCTGTAACTCGGTGACACATGAAACTTTGATGTATGCAGAAGTAATTGATAAAATATTTTCTCCTTGGAGCTGCAAGTCACGTGGAAACTGTCCTAGAGATTGTCAGTTACGCAAAACATAGTACTTCAGGAGTATTAAGATTTGTACCACTTGAACAAGGGAAAACAAATCTTCCAGCATGATTATATGAAGCTCCCTATTCTGTAAAATGGCTATGTAGTTTTGAGTGACAGAAATTCAACCTTAAAATAAAAACAGTGCTTGCTGAAGATTGTTATGTCTTTTGTGGCCTTGACATTAATGAAATAGCTGTTAAGAATATTTGCACTCAAAAGCTTTACCTGAGGTCTTTTTAAAAGGTATACCTTCAATGAAAGTCTCTTGTCCATATTTGGAGACAAACAATATAGCACTGTTAGAATAAGTGCCAGTTGTAAATCTATAATAACTGACAAAATTGTGACTTGTACCAACTTAGTGTTCATTTATTGTTAACATTTATAAAAAATTGCAGGCAGAGATTACATGAACTACAGTAGTGATGGTAACTGTCATTGTGGTGCAAAATATTTATACTCACCTGGGGAAATTTGAGTTCACGCTCCTGGTGAGTTTGGTCTGCATAAAAAGATTAGTTGATTGAGACTCTTGAGTAAATTTACTGCAGATAATCAGCTGTTTCTCTGGCCACAAATGTGCTGTAGAAAGAACAGAAATTTAGTATCTAAAAATGGATAAAAGGTGAGTAAACCAGATGTGTTCCAGAGAGAAGTGCCTTCTCAAATTGAAAGGAACTAAAATGATCAACCTCTTTGAAGTTATGATTCCTGAATTACTAATATTCATTTTAGTGGTCCATATAACTTAGTTTCTTTTTTTATTATTATTATTATTAGTTAAGAGAATGATTTGCTCAAGACCTAAATGAATTCATATTCATGCTTTTTAAAATTACAGGGAAAAGATATAGCCTAAGAGTTGTTCTTTCTATTTTATAACACGCTGATTTTTCTGAACTGGCATTAAAACTTAAAAATTATTCAGATATGCTCTATAGAGAAAAAAAATCCCTTTTAGTATAGTATCTCAAAAATAGATTGGAGGCATAAACTCAAGATGCTTTACATTTTGTGCTTCTATCTTCTGCTGTTTTTAATGCGGACATCTATGTGGTATGTCTGCCACATGTATTACCTCAAATCAGTTGGTGTCCACATGGTGAGGACTAAGTGAACCATGTTACAATGCTGAAAGAAGTAGATAATAAGTTAAATGCTTCTAAGAGTCTGGATAAAGCTGGCTGGCATGCCTGTAGAAAGATATACATCTAACTTGACAGTGCAAGCCTCCTGCTTCAAAATTATGAAAATATACTGTGATTGAGCCATGTTACTTCAGGTAAGGCTTGTACCCAACTCCTACTGTATTTGCAGTTTATTTTTTTTAAAATAGCAAGAATTTAATTGTGCACAACCTTAAGTTATGTGAGGATGGAGGATTGGACTGATTGTAATCATATTTGGTAAAGTCAACTAATGAAAACCAAACATGCTGTTCTGGGTAGGCAGAAGAAAAGAAGCAATAAACATATTTTATTAAACACATGAGTACATTAAAGTTTAGTATTGCTTTTCACTACAAATTCTAAGACCTGATATTAATGTTTAAGACCATATAGTAGCTATTCCATGCTATAATCTTAAGGGTATTTTTTCCTTTCACCTCAGTGTAAGAAAAAAAATCTGTTTACCAATGATGCATCTACATGTTGTTGAATACATGTTTTGTGTGGTCTTTCTCTTACAAAAAATAAGTGCTCAACTAATAATGAGATTATCTAAGTTTTTATGTCTCAGATAAATAATTCTGAGCTAATCTTCTCCTGCTTAGGTAGATGTGCCTATATAAGAAAACTTATGTTGGTTTCTTATTGCCTTTAGCTGCTGTAGTAGGTCGTGTTATTTTTCTTGCACTAACTCCTGATGCAGATCTGTCTGAGTAAATACAACAGATAAGATGCTTATCAAATGCTTGTTGCTCTTAACAAGGCTTAGATTTGCAGTGTCTGTTTCTCTGTTTAATCCTAGGAGCATAAAGAACATGAAACTGGATTTTGAGATAATTTATTTTACTTGAAGAGATGTTCCTGTGTTGCAGAGGTGCCTTTGCAGTTCTCCAGTACTTCATCTCACACAAAGTACAATGTTTCTGTATCTTTCTGGTATCTAATGTCATTCCTGGGGTCACTGTCATTGCCAACATACTTTTTTTCTTCATGTTTCTTCTAGAGAATTATTGAAAAGTGAAAGAGAAGGGTAATTGTGGGCAATTTTTTTTCTAATTATTTTCAAAATGGGCACATCATCTGCTTTCACAGTCCTGTGCTCATGAAAAAGATGAGGTACATGTCCACAATAGTCAGCAAGTGGCCCTCTGGGAATGAGGAGTGCTTAAGGCACTCTGAAGTTTGAATGATTGCCATGTTACCTTCATACACAGTCCATAAATGAGACTAGGAGGAACTCACATACTCTTACAAAGGAATTTGACAAAAAAACATGAGCAATGGCAAATGGATTAATAGGAGGGTCTATGAAGGGCATTAAAGTTTTACTTAAACTAATTCTGCCCTCTTAATCAAAAGTACAAATTTGTAGGGACGATCAACCTAGTGACTCTGATGACGGAAGTTATCTTGTGTAGCTAAAAGTGAACATGCAGAGCATAGTAAAGGGATTTATACTACTTCACCTGAAGGCATTTAGTGATGCTTTTCAGGGCTTCTCAGTACTGTCTGAGAATCAGGCTCCTGCTAAAAACAGTTTAAGAAAAATAAGTATTTAATTAAACATCTTGGATTTCTTTTCTTATATCTAATGTTACAAAGTATATTTGTAACTGTAAAACATAAAACTAATTTTCACTCTGCTGAATGTTTGGGGTTTTTTAAACCACATTAGTAAACACTTGTTTCTTGATCTTTTGAAAGGTTGAAATTGGTCAAATAATTTCTGAAAGGACTTTGGGGTTTTGTGGGTATTTTGGGGTTAAAATTTGCCTTTTTAAACTAGCTCTGGTCAACAAGCATTTTAAAATAGCAGAACAATCCGTCATTCCCGGAACAAGGGAATTTCATTAAACTCTTGGCAGTTATCCTTCACTCCCAATAAATATTGTATTTTTATTGACATTAAAAAACAGTAACCAGAATGAAGTCTTGCTTACTGCGGACTGCATTCTGTTGCAGCGATTCATAGCCTGCTTCTAGCAAGCAATAGACATGTTAATATCTGAAGTCATTGAGGACTAACTTACACCAATACACAAGCCAGATTCCAGATCTAACAATTCAGATACCACAGGGAGTAATTCTGGACTTTTTACATCCTAGAAAAGCTATGAGTTGGGCTTTCAGCAGTATTCAGTTCCCTAAAACCTTTACAAAGAATTTTCTCTGAAGGAAGAAGCCAGTGGAACTATATCTCTAACTTTAAACTTTTCTGTATGGCATGAATAACATGAGCTGGGATATCTGTCAAATCTTGCAGAATTTTTGCTAGCTCACCATACCTTTAGTGTAGTTTAGTTTAGACTTTTGTTGAAAGAGATCATTAGTCTCTGAAAAAAAAAAATTATGTTCAGTAGAAGATGCTGAGGAGCGAAGTCCTAGATTGGTGTTTTCTCACTGCAGCCAGAGAGGAGTGCAAGTAATCTCTTACCTCTGCCCTGTGGAGGACAAGGCTGTCAGAAACCAGAGCACTGTCCATTGTACTCACTTGAATACTTTCCCAGACACTTCCTTCAAACCCTTGCAAATATTAAGTATCCCTTAAGATCTTTTTTTTTAGAAATTGTTATGCTTCATTGTTCCAAGCACTGTTGCTTTTTATCTGAGGTGCATAAGCTTTAAAAAACTGTTATGGCTAAATAAGAACTGCTAAAGATGACATGGCTAAGTTATGTCTCTTGTTCTAGTGCTGAGTAGCTAACAGGGCCCCAGATGAAAGCAGCTCTTCTTTTTCCTGTGGTCATCTTCTGGTGCAGCTATCAAAATGCCAGCAAGAGGAGTCAAGAGTATGAGGTAACTGTGGGATGGCAGAGAGTTTTGAAGGACCAAATTAGAGGAAAGGAATGTACTACATAAATAGATCTGGTTATGTTTCTGTAACATGACAACTGTAATCTGAATTTTTGCCTGGGACCCAAAATCTTCAGTTTGAATCACCCATTTCTTGATGTGGGAGAAGTGTTTTTTCCTTAAAATTGCTCCTCTGTGCTCTCATGATCTTCTGGACTAATACTAAAAAGAGAGGCATGTGTAACAGCTGATGGCTCATGCACTCCTCCATTACCATAGAATGGGAATCTATTTGTTGTGAGAGCACTAATTAAACCTGCTCAGACTAAGGAATATGAACTACTTAACAGAGAGAAAGAATTTTTTTCTTACTTGACTGTCTGGATTTTTTGGTGGACAAACTCAGTAGCCGACTCCTCAGAGTACAGTGTAACAGTTGTCCAGTTTTGTAGCTCTTCATATCATCCTGTTTATGTTTCTGTGCTATGTTTGTACTTTTTTTTTAATGTAGGTATTGATTTTCTGCCTAAACCATTTCCATTTCAATCAGGTGCACTTAACCTTCCATTTTGGAAAAGTAGGCTTTTTTTGGTTTATTTTGTTTTTTAGATTTCTGTAATATTATAGTTAAAAAGAAACCTGAGTGATGAAGGATTTCAAGTATAGTGCTCCAAAAGGCCTACTATTTCACTAATACTGGAGGCTATTCAGGGTGAACTGACAAACTCATCAAGGCAAAATCCAGTTTATCCACCAGAGGGAAAAGAAAAACAACAACAAAAAAACACAACACAAAAGCACAAACCCAAAAACCTAGTCAAGCTCACAACTCTAATGATCCTAAAGACTGTTGAGACTTAGGAAAGCCCATACCTGAAATCAAGCTATGATTTGAGAAATGTTTTTTAAAAGTAGCAGAAAAGCCCACATTTATTTTTTTCATGAGAATTATTTATGAAATATACTTAAATAAATCATGTATCGAAAGATCCCAGAGTTCAGCTCTCCAATTTCATTCTGTCATGGGAGAACCAAACTGTGTTATCTCCTGCAATAGCACGACTAAAATTACTGAATGTTCTCATTGTAAACTGATGTCCTCCTATGGGATAAAAAGATATAATTCAGTGAGATGTTTAATAATTATAACTGCATGTCACAAGAGGAAAAGCTAGACATTAGTTGTCATGGCTCTACAGGGTTAGTGGGGGAGGTGGGAAATAAATCTTATTTCAAACACAGAGTAAACAGTTGCAGTTCCCTAAAACTGGTAGAGAGCGAACTTACTGGGTGTATTGTCACTTCTGTTATTTTTTCATGCTACAGTTACAGTTCCCCAACTTAATTTTATTGGATCCACCTAGATAAATAAGGTCTTCTGATGAATTTTATTTTGTTATAGTTTAGAAGCAAGGGAGTTCTTTGTTTAATTCCATGTATGCTTTAGGGTACTGAGAATTTGGATGTGCTGCTGCTATTGTTTCAGGATGTGGGTTGTTCTTTGGTTGTTCTTCAGATGAAGCAGATCAAAATGGACAGCAACATGTGCCAGTGTGGATCAGGAAGGGGACATCTTGAAACAGGAAGCCACAAAGTATGTAAAACAATGTGCTTCAGATTAAACTTTTCTAAACACCCTTCATCACAGCAGTGCCGAATGTTCTATCTGGCAGCTCATCTTGAGATGTCTTTGAAATTTGAGTGATGGACGTGATCCTTAAATATGGGACAGTTGGGTATATCAGTGACTGACTGACCATAAACTCCAAAGCAAACTTATCACTCACCATCAACACATTTTTATCAAGTGTCATAAACCAGCAGAAGTTATCTGTAGAATAGGAGCATAAATGCATAGTCTTCACTAGACTTCCATTTCTAGAATTTTCTAGACAGGGCCAAATAATTAAAGCAATAGTTTGTTATTTGTTCTTGGCATGTTCTTTTTTTGTTGTTTTTATTGTACAGTAATTTATATCTGTATTTTTAGCACTGCACATAATACCAGGAAAGTTCTTAAATACTCAGTTCTCGATGTTTAGTGTACATACTGTTGTATACATTTTTAATGAAAGAGCATTCCTCATCCCAACCAGCTAAAACATTCACAGTCCAAACAAAATGACAGTTAAAAGGTGACAGAGAGAACACTCATGGAGAGGAAAAGTCATCATAATTGCTAGAAGGCTAATTTCCTGCTTTGATGTGGATAAATGCATATATAACCTGACTAGAGGTCAAAATAAGAAGAAAGAAGATACATTATGTCACAAATATGCCTCGTATTTGCTTTTCTATTGGCATATAGTTACATTGTGAACTCCTTACAGTGTAGGCAGAAGGTGTTCCTGTCTCTTAAAATATAGTGTGCAGCTCCTAACAAAATGACTCCTCAAATGCACGTACTCCAATATAAATAATAAACAATTTTCTTCTGTTCAAAGTTCACTTCTATACACCCAGAGTTTATTTTATAATCATTGACTGGTCTTCGTTGTTAAAGATATTTCTCATATCACTTTAAGTCCTGTCTTAGCCGGGCTACTCAAGAGTCATGTTTTAGCATGTCCAGTTTGTGGATGGAGGTGATCTTAAAAGATAATCTATGGTCTGGCTTTTTAAATCAAATTCTAACTGATACACTGGTTACAAGCTTCAGCTTGTGTATTTTTCCTGGGTTTTTTCCTCTGTGCTTCCAATCCTCAGTAAATGTCTAATTTCAAATCAAGACCCAGGTCTTCTGGGGCTCCACCCTGCAACAAGGTTCCGTGTGGCCTCTGCCTGCGGTGCACTCGAGCAATAGCCACAGGGAAGGGCCTGACACGGGGAAAACAGCAAAAGGGGACTGAGCAGAAAGGTCAGGCAGCGCAGCTGGAGGGCAGGGCCTTGATCTATCACACTGAAACCCGTACCTCCCTGAGCAGCACTGCCTGGGCGTGTGCATCTGACAAGGAGGATTCAAAGGTCTCAGCTAGTTTGGCCAGTACTGACTGAAGCCTCCAGAGTGGTTTGGGGTCGGATTTTAAGGCAGTCCGTTGCAAATGGGAGTTACCAAGCGTTTCTCTGCGCGGTATATAACCGCGCTGTACATGAGCGAGGAGGGTACCTGTGGAGCCCCAGGGTTTGCTGAGAGGACGAGAAAACGCTTGTAGCAGCGGCTGGGAACAGCCGCGGACGCTCCCGAGCGGTCCCCGCGCAGGCTTTCCTTAGAGGCCCGTGCTTGAGACACAGCACCACCTAGAGGGCACGGGGGCGGGAGAGCGATGCCGGGCCCGGTGGGCTTCGGCGTTTTCTTGCCAGCCTGGGAGAGAGGGGTGCTGCGTACCTGGCCGGGGCGATGCGAGGCGGCTGCCTTTGCAGCCCGGAGCCGTGCCCCTGACCTTGGGCAGGGCCAGAGAGGCGGCAGGAGCGGGGCGGGTGCTGTCCGCGGTGCTGAGCTGGGCGACTGGGCCTAGACCCAGCGCGGCGCCGGTGACACCGAAGTGGCGGAGCGTCACCTTTTCAGCGAACCGCGGAAAGCCCGCTGGTCTGGACTGCCTGCGGACAGGACTCAGCTTCTCCCAGGGTGCAAATGTTTATGTTCAAACATGCCTGTTTACTCCCGCTACAGGCGCTGCTGAGAGACAAGAAGGAAAGAGTCGAGCACACACGCGGTGTGCCACACTGTGTGCCTGCCGGGCACGGACCCAGAAGGGTCGTGCCTTGCAGTGGCTGGAGTTCTTTGTGTGATCTTGCGTCGGGTCTTTGCACTGCGATCCTGCCACCATTTCTGATTCACGTTTGTTTATGTTTGTAAAGACAATTGCCCGAAGTTATTTTGTTATTTCTTACGTCTGTGCTGAGAAAATATTTTGCCCGATTGGTTGAAACCACCTTTAAAAGGATAGACGGGAATAGGTGAGAAAACGTCATGTCAGCTAGGGCTGTTAATACCTTTAAAATGGCTTTTAAAAGGCAACTTTTGTGCTGTCCGTGTTTTCGTTACAGACTGCTGTTTCTAGACAGTCTGCTCGGCAAAGTAATCGTCTTGGCTACTTAATGCTGTCAGTTGGCCGGTCTCCTTTCCAAAAAGGGTTTATAAGTTTTTGCTCTTCACTCGAGTCCTTCAAGAAGGACACATTCCTCCTGCTGGTTGTGCTGCCCAGCACACACACCCGATAAACAAGGGATTACATTCTCTGGCTCCACCAGGCTGTTTCCCCTCGTCCTGTCTCATTGCATATTCCTCCCGGCCCCTTACGAGCCATCTTCGTGAGAAAGGTTCCGTTTAGGCATATGCGTAGCTGCCACGACATGATGAAATGTAGCACCGCGGTCACCACTGCGAAATGTTGTCAAAGCATATCGGATGGAGAAACACAGATTTGGGGTTGTCGGGGGTACAAAAAAAAACCCACGTTATCTTAATATTTCTCGTTTTATCAGAAGGATATCTGGTGTAAAATCGCAATCTAACGGCAACAACTGAGGGCAGGTGACAGGAACCCAGGTGTTCCCCTGCGGCCGGGAAGACAAGCAGAGCAGCGGTGCCTGTACCTCTGCCACCATCTGGTGGTTGCCGGTCGCCGGCCGCGGGCACCACCGGCCAAGACAGCGAAGCACATCGAACCCTTGGTACAGAGAATGGGGGGATTTGCTAAGATATAGCTCACACGGGGCAGGGAGTTTTGCTATGCTACAGCTCACCTGGCTTATTCGGTGCCTGCACTGTTACGCAGGGCAGTGTCGGGGCTGCGGGGATGGTCAAAGCGGGAGTCCGCCGGCGCTCTGCCGCCTGTTAACGCATCTGGCGACCTCGGGTCAAGCCAGTGCCTATCTAGGGAAAGCCTCCGACACCGTCCGCGCAGGGGACTCAACAAGAGACGCGCAAGGCAGACACCCATGCCTGGAGTGCCTCTCCCGCAGCTCCTAGGCAGCCCCACCCGCCGCCCAGGGGCGAAGCAGACCGGCGGTGGCAGGTGGGGCTGGATGAGCCGCCCCTCCCCAACCCGCCGCCCCGGCGGTCCCCAACCCCCGTGCGGAGGGGGTGGTGGCAAAGCCCTGTGACTCATGCCTGCGTCGAAGCAGATCAACCGGCGATTCACTCTTTTAAAAAAGCAAATCCGAGCACTTCTGGAAAAAAAGGTCATCTCGCACTAAATTCCGCGGCGCGATTGGTATTCCGACGTCGTTTCTGGCGGAGTTTATAAGCGGCGGGTCGCTCCCAGGCTGGAGTCACCCTGCTTGCCTAGACTCCGGCAGCAAGAGTGTCCGCTCGCCCCCTCGGTAAGTCTCCTCTAAACAGCATCCTATTTTTTCAAACCTTTGGGAACCTCTTTCAGGATCTGGAGCTTTTTCTCCCCCTAAAACCGGGTTTGCTCGCTGTCGTACCTAGAGAGAGATAATGAGTATTTTGAGACAGAACCTTAGACATTGTATTAACCTGTTACTTCGCTTCCAGGCATTCTCTAGAGAATCTCTTCTGCTTTATGGTTGTTTTCCTTTTCCTCTTAGAAAAGCGAAATATATGTTTTCCATTAAAATATTTGATCCGTCGCGTTTACACGCGGGCGTAAATCCGCCCAGCAGTGGAAATGAATTGGTAGCTACCCACTTGAAAAAAAAGCCGCTAACAAAGCGTTCGTTGGTTACCGCGACCTTCATTTTCTTTACAAGGGGAGTAAAATAAATATCAGGTAGCTACGAGAACAAAGAGACAAGAGGCGCGCTGAGCCGGCAATTTTCGATCAGCGACTCTGTATTGGTTATCGGACCGCCGTCCGCCAGGAAAGAGATGAACATCTGGCGAGGAGCGAGGGCTGGTCCAGCACCTTCCCTCTCCAGACATGTCTTCTCCTGCATTTGTGCCGGTGAAGAGAGCGCAGGCAAGGGAGAGCGATGGTTAGTGCTGGAGCACGTATTGATCCCGATCTACTGAAACATGTGTGTGAAAATACACGTGTGTGGCGCCTGTCATTGGACCTGGGCAAAACGCACCTTTGTGCTGGCGGGGATCTTTCTGTCATTCTTCCCTGAACGCTTAGCCTGGCGTGTGTTTTGGGGCTCGGATGATAACAGAGACGGGCTCCGCGTGGGAGTGTAGGTCGTTTGGGCTGGTAATTTCAAAGCCCGCTTTGTAAACTGGCTTTCATTTGACGTGATCCACATAATTGCCCTGCTGAGCGGCCACCGATGTAATTGCGATAGACTTCATGCTCTACTAAACCCGCCACTCAGGCGCGGGGGGTAGCGCCTTGGCATCCAGCGAAAGGACGATTTTTCTCCTCAGCCTGTCGAGGCATTTCCGCGGCGCGCCCCTTGCGCCCGGCCGCGGCGCAACCGGCTCCAGCCCGCCGGCCTCTGCCTGTCCTGCCACCTCCCCGGGACCTGCGCGGCTCACCGCTGGGCTGCAGACTGCTGCCCGCCGGCCTTCGGACGGGACTCCGGTGCACTTCTCCAGGAGAATGGACTACTAAACCCGCCTTTTCTTCCTTTCAGCAAATTCCTTGCTGCCCACCCCTCAGAGGAAAGCCGGGCTCCGGGGAGTGGGGCTCTTCTGAAGAGATGGCTTCCTCTGCTCCCTCGTCCTCCAACGACGCTCCGGACCCCACCCCAACTAATTTACGACCCACAAGTAGGTTTTATTATTTCCCTCGTTTAACGTGTTTTCCACCTAGCCTTGGAAAGACCAATTTTGAAACGAAACGATAAATCCTTGAAGCCCTATTCCGCACCGTTAAGCAAGGTGCGGAAAGTGCTCTACACAAAGAAACTGCCTTCCTGGTGGGAGCAGGAAAGGTTGGTCCATGGCGAATAAAACACTGAGAGGAAAATCGCACCTCAGCGGCCAGCGCTGCCTTTATCTTACAGCCACATTTGTGTTGTTTAAACAATAAACTGAACCCCCAAATGGCCACAAAATCGAGATGTTGTAAGGAACATAGAGAAAATTAACAGTTAAAGGACGAAGTTACACCAGTGGCTTTAAAGCGGGTGTGCCTCCCCTTACATTTTATAAATGCTAATGTTGCAGCTTCCTTTCAGCCTGCGCTGAAGCCTGTAATCAAGCGAAATTTGGATGGTAATTGTAGCTTTTCAAAGCCTTGTATACCTAATTGCTCTGAATTCGCTTTGAGTTATTGAGGTGTGAGTGGAAAGCAGAGACTGCTGCAGGTGGATAGAGAATCAGTTGATAGCTCTGCCAGGCAATTCAGACCGTCGCCTGATGAAAATAAATAAAAAGGAGGCTCGATGCAATAAAGCATCAGAGACAAAGAGCGGGCAGCAGTGCGAAATGAAAGGTTGTCAGGCACAGCAAAGTGGGAAATAGCTTTTACCCTAAAAGGACTATGGGCTCGAGCTTCAGAGTCACAATTGTCATTATTCTGCATCCAGAATGAATGGGGCAGGGGGCAAACAGCAGCTCTGGGTCTTGTTCCAAGCGTGGGTGACAAGCACTGCTGCCTTCGGCAGAGGTGTCACATGCAAAAAACCGAATTAACCGGGAATGTGGATGAAAACGAAATAACCTCTGACAGCAGCACCCGCCCTGCCCGCCCGGTGCTCCCCGCCTGCCCGTGCGGGAAGCGCACCTGCCAAGAAGGCTTCTTCCCGTGGTCAGCAGCGCCGGGGGCTCTTCCCCAGCTTCCCTCCCCACGGGAGCCCGGCCGCTGCACTCCCCGCCTAGGTGAGCCTCTCCAGGCCCCCTGTCGCCTTTCCTCTTCACGCCACAGGGACCCCTCGGCCCCGTCAGCGCCCTCTTCCCCGGTTCCCCTTGGTGTCGCGACGACCGCTGCTGGCTCTGCGGCTGCTCAGGGGCTGCAGGCGGGTGGCCAGACTCAGCTGAGCCGAGGCCGACGTCCCCACCACCTAAGCTCCGGGCTTCGCTCCCCGTTTCTCCCGCTGACCGGGGCGTGACCAGCGGCGCCTCGCAGGGGCTGGGAGGGAACCTGTCATCTCCGTCGGAACGGGCGCGTCCCCGGCACTGCCCGCGCTCAGGAGCATCTCGGCAGAGTTTCCTTGGGCGTGTAGGGCTGGCGAGTGAAAGGCTGCCGGCCCCGAGGCCACTATGTAGTAGGCCTCCACATGCCGGGTGAGCCGCGGGGCACGGGGAACGCTCCGGAGCAAGGGCCGGGCCGGTATCGTCCCTAGTTTGGCCGTCGGTGGCTCGTTAGTCCGGCGGAGACTTAGTCATGCAAGTCCGATCATGCAGTCAAATACCATTTTTCACCCAATTAATTCCTGAACTCTTTAGTGACCCTATTTCACGCCACTTTATTTTAAGATGCCGCTTCCCTGGAGCCCCGCCAGTAAATTACTAGATGCTTGTGTCCCATATGCCTTTCCTTCTCCTTTCGGTGGGCCAGCTTGTCACCTCGCTTTCACCTGCTCCTGGCGCACTGCTGCGCCGCTGAGCTCGGGAAGCCGCCCTTTCTCCCGGCGATGGGGCTTTAGGGGGTGTGTAGGGAGCCGGGTGGGCGGCACAACGGCCGGGCTCTGGGCCCTAGGGAAACGATTCTCTTCTCTCTTCCAGCTTACGATTCGTGGTGCGGCGTGGCTCACGGGTGCACCAGGAAAATCGGACTGAAGATATGCGGTAAGTCCGCCCGCGCCTCACCGTGCGACACGCTTCACACCGCGCTGCGCGACGCGCCCTGCTTCTGCCGGCGGCAGCCGCCCTCCCGCCCCGGGCCACCGCCGGCCTCGGCTGCCCCCTGCCGGCCTCACAGTGACTCTGCTCCGCGGCCCTGACCGCGACCCACCGGCCGCCGTGCGTTGGCCGAGCCTGAGGGTCTCGCTGCCCCTCCCGCGATAAAACGGGCGTGGGCAGGAGCCGGCAGCCCCCAGCGGGGGAAGGGCAAAGCCCGCCGGGGAGGCCGGCAACAAGAAATGAGCCGTGCGTTTGGCCGCCTCTTACTGTCTGAATTTTCTCAACCTTATCTGAATAGAAAATACGGATCTCCTGGGGGAAAAAAAGATTAACGAGAGCCTTATTAAAGAGCAATTCGTCAGCTTGCTGTTCTGGTAAGATAGCGCTGGCAGCCAGTCAGCGAGCAGGCACACGAAATGCAGGAAGGGAAACAAATGCACAATCAGATCGCAACGTTATAGCAAGAGATTCATTTGCAGATAACAAGCTGTCTTCCTTCTCCAGATTCTCAGCAGCGCCCTTGCTTTCAGAGAGAAACAGTCAAATCTTCATTGTCTGATGGGGAAAATCATTTGATTTAGTCCGTGCCCTTATGAATATAAATTATTTCCCGTTTTCCCCAACTATCTCTTTTTAGGCGGATAGGAAATTATTTCGTGAGAGAAATGTGCCTTTTTTCAAAGCAAATATATATGTAAACCTCTTGCCCTACTTGCCGAAGTCGAATCTCGTTTGCTAAGCGTTTTGTTGCCTAGAAGTCTGAACTGAAAAGGATCATGGTGCGAATGTTTAGCCCTGTGTCTATGAGATATCTCATTGGCACCCGCAGGCGATATTAACTAGTAGTCTCTTAGTTCTATAAATAGCTCCTGATCTGGGTTTAATGGACCGTTTCCCTACCAGTCCCTTCAGTGGCTGGGGCGATGGGCTTTTTCATCATCATTTTAATTTAGCCCGGCAAGCAGAACTGATAAAGTAACGCACCGTTAGGCTTGCTCCGTGTTGCTAGACTACCGGGGTTACAGGGGGACACCGCAGCTTCTCTCCACGAGATCAAATACACTGAAAATTAAATATTCCACCATTTTGGATTTGATAAAGGCAACAGAGAGCGTAGTGGAGGCTTTGTGATGAGAGTTCAAAACAAGCAGGGCTGCTGTATTTTTGGCTCGGTTTTGGTGCTTGGTTTTCCCCTTTCTGGCTCTTTTCTGTTTTACACGGGGGGGGGACCCCACACAAAAAAAGCCCCACCACAACCACCAAACCAAACCAAACCAGACTCTCAATAACAACGGTAGTTCGAAACAATTGAATGTGAACGTGACCACTGCTTTTGCTTATACACCTCTCCCTGTTAACTCCCAATACCTTCACAAAGACAGAGAAAGAAGGTTGCCTTTGGTAAACATATAGTGTGACGTATCAAAGGTGCCAAGAATCCTAATTAAACATGCTAAATAAGTTAACGGTTGACTATTACAGATGCTATCCCCCTTATGCTTACCTTTCACAAGACATCATTCCAGACCCTAAATATTGTGCAGTGATAAAGCTATAGTAAGCCAGGGGGCTCGGAATTGTTCTTTGTGTGTGCATCATGGAGGCATCGATTAATTCTGAATACAAACTTTAAATAAGGTTTGAAGTCAAAGAAAAGGCAAGCCTTGAACAATGAGTCGGTTCTTCCACCTGTGTTGTATATTATGTGTTTGACATTTTCAGTAATTACGTATCCAAGATGTATGTAATTTCTTCTTAAACGACTGACCTATTTAAGGATTAGGTCCTTTCCTTTCTGTTTGAAAGCAGCCTCCTGAAAAGAGCCCTGATGCTGCCACACTCCACGCTCTTGCCTCTGCACGTACCCACTAAAAAAACCCAAAACACCAAAAAACAACAAAACCCACCAAACATATTTTAAAGCGGTTTAATGAACTGTCACGGCGGGCAAAGTATGAGCAGATCTTCCCCATCTTCTTTTCACTCCCACCTCAGCAATTATTATTGCTGTTGGTACCTATCCTGCTAACATTTGCTTGCCATCAGTGGAAATACTCGACGTAGTAAAACTGCTCAGGTGTGTCTTCAGCTGTTTGGCCCCAGCCAGATGATGGTTCCCAGCCCAGCGCAGAAGAGTGGGATTTTAAAAGCAGTCATGTGAGTTAGAAACTCACTTTGTCTCCAGAGTCGGTGGGATTTATGCTGGCAAGTCACGCAGACGGTGCTGAAACCTGGCCGTGGAGGAGCCAGGATTTTCTCAGACGTGCTGCGGGCCCAGCCCGGCATATCTGTCCCTGCAGGGCAGAGAGGCCGGGTTGGGGAAGGGTATCACACACCTGCCTTCTGCGGGACCTGATGTGGAATCATGCCGGATTTATCGTCACCCTGTGGACCGAGGGACTCTCTCGCCAGTCTGGGCTCACTCGGCTTTTTGAAAACACATTCTCTTAAAGCATATCGATGAAAATACCTGTCAGCGGAGTACTTGCGGGAGGTAGCCGCCGCTGCTGATGGGGAAAGCTGCGTTCTCCGCTGCTTCAGGAGAAGCAGCGCGGATGCTATTTTTTTTTTGTGCTGCTGCTTGCTGAATCGCTCATACACCGACCTTGCTTTTCACATAGGACACAGATGAAAGGTTTCCTACAGTCATGTGCTTCCCCTCGGGCGTGGAAAGAGTCATGGATGGCAGGCTGCCGCGGCCCCCTGCCCACTCCCGGGAAGGAGCTCAGAGAACAAGGGGGTCAGGCAGCCCCGAAGCAGGAGGCTGACTCTGCCCCGCTGGACTTCCGCGTGTACTAGGCCTTTCAGATCTGTTAGATTCTGCCGCGGCCGAAGGACTTGGGCAAACGACGGTTATCTACAGGCAGAAGGGATGATGCCGGGCGGCAGAGCGTTCCTCCCTTAGTGTTGGTTTTTTTTTAAATTATTATTATTTTTATTTAATCTCTGCCCTCGAGCCGGTCCACGCGTGGCCGCGCACCACGCTGCCGTGCGAAGCTGCTCCGGCACCCAGCTGATCTCCACCACCGGTTTCGGTGCACAATAACAGGGCCCAGAAGCCCCCGCTGTGAATTCATTTGGGCAAGGGGTGAGCTCGGTGCCCCTGGCGTGCTGTCACCGCCCACTCCCTGGCGCAGATCGAGTTAGGTCAGACCCTTCAGCGAAACCCTGGCCTCACTGAGCCTTATACGAGCCAAGCGGGACGCAATTGCAGCCTCTCTCTGTTACTGAAGTGCTGCCCTCTCCTTTCCCCCGAGCCTCCGAGGCACGCGTGTCCACACGCCGAGAAGAGGCCAGTTGTGGGGGGGCGGGAGTGGGGGGGGGGGGGGGGCAGAGCCGCTGTTGGTTGCAGACGCCTCTTTTCACGTAACTCTTCCCACTGAGCTTCGTCACCGAAAGCCTAAGAAAAAAAAGACAGATGGAAAAATGAAGCTACGAGACCTGGGGAAAAGGAATCTCTCCGGAATTCAGTCTAGATTTTTCGGTATCAGCTGCCCCACCTCAAGAGCAGGCGAACAGCACTAGCTGTTGCAGGAGCTAGTGATCGCGGCAAGGACCTTTAAAAGCAGTAACAACAAACATAACATGAAATATAAAAAGTCGTCGATCCTGCACCGCTACCCTTAACTTAAGCACAAAGAGAATTTCCCTTAAATATTTTTTTCTCATATAACTCCTACTCTTAAAACCATCATAGAAAGAACCTAACAAGCAGAATATCAATACTAAAAGGCAAAACGTGAAGTGTTTTCTGAAAGGATGGGCTTAACATACTTGACTGTGAACTGTGAAGATTCGTTCGGGTGCCCGATTGCTGTAGAAGGGACTGGAGGCTTCATTTTCGGTAGCTCTTACGGGACCATCAGGCTGGTAGCGGGGTCCAAGGCACGGGTATCGTGCCGGGAGCCATTCGCCTAGCAAATCCCGGCTCACTGCCTTCTCTTCGCACGGAAGTGCAGCCCCCGGGCCTGCCTCAGACGCAGAAGCCCCGAGTAGGCCGGCGGGAGGAGCATCTCGCCGTCGGAGCTCCGGGGAATGGGGGCACATAGCTAGAAAGCGGAGGGCGCTGGAGAAAAATGGCGTCTGGGGACGTCCGTGAGCGAAGTTACGGAGTTGGTTTTCCTCTTCTCTGGTAGATATTCGCTGCCGCCAAGAGCTTTCAATTATTATTTGTTTTAAAATAAATTAAACAAACAAACAAAAAAAGTCCAGCGCTGCGGTACTATCTGCCCCAAACAGAGCAGGCTGCTAGCTGCAGCCTAGGAGGTCAAAATCCATCGCTTTCTTTAATAACGAAAAACTTAACACCGGGCGTGTTTTAGAGGGCATGGATGCAATGGGTCAAATCTTGAAAATTAATTGGTCTCCTGCTTTGTTACAATAGACATGTCTTGTTACTCTCCACGGGCCATGCCTGGCGCTCACCGCCGTAATTGTGAGGTGATGGGATGTATTCTTGCCGCTACATCTAATAGCACCAGTTGTGGACAGGTGCTGGGCGCCAGGGATGCGTCTCCGGTGAGAGTTTAGTGTTAGTATTAAACCATCTTTCCAAGTGGAAAATCCGCATCTCCTGAACATGTGCTATTACGTACTTGTAACGGGAAGGTGGGGTTGATGAGTGCTAATGATGTTGTTAAGAGCTTCAGCGGTTCTGGATGCCTGCTTGTTCTCATGCCTTTTGTGTATGAGGACACCATGAGGAGAACTGAAAATGGCCCTGATTTTAAGCACACATCATTGCCCCTGACTGCTAGGTCCATAAACTTCGCCTACAGGCTGTAATAGCATTGACTCATCCTGAACTCTCTTCCAGTAGCTGATTACTGAAGTGGAATCTGTCTGATCGACTTAATAAGAATTTACCACTGCACTAAATGACGAAATTTTTTTTGTGCATGGCTGAGTTTTTGCAGTTGATGGCATTTCGAGCTCTTCTTCCTGGAGGCAAACAATCCCCATAAATACTCTTTTTCCTGACCTCGTTAGTCAGATTCAGAGCCAACACTGCTTTGAACTGTTGTCCAGAGAGCTGCTTTTAGATATTTCTGAACATGTTGGGAAGTGAGAAAACTCTGACCTGTGCACCTTGCAATAACAATGTAGGGTTCCTGCAAAGGACCAACAGTCTGGAAGACAAGGGCCGGATCGTCAGCTCCCTGAAGGAAAGGCAGTCCTCTAAGGGCCTGTTGGCATGCGAGAACAGCGAGAAGGAATCCAGGTTCCGACGCACCGAGACCGACTTCTCCAATCTGTATGCCAGAGGTAAATGCTCTTTACGGCTTCTGCTTGTTCCATCTCGGAGCACGTCCCTTAGCAGTCTGCCCTCGCCCTGCTTGGAAGTGCAGCCACGTTCAGGCCGTGATTTCACTCGATTGTGAGGGAAGCTCTGTGTATTTGTTTGTTTGCTGACGGTGGCACTGGTGATTTGTGCGATTTTCCTGAAATGGGCTGATGTTCTGAAGTTCAGCCCCAGCGGTTCCTCGGGGAGATGACTCCAGATCCAGCCTCCGGGAGGGGAGTAATTTCATGTTTTATTTCCTTCTCAGTAAAATAGCAATGAAATCGCCTTGTGCTGGGCCCTTGACGAGGAGGGTGGGGAAAGGACATTAATCCCTATGTGGGATTTCGGGGGGAAGCGTTGCAGAAGAAGGGCAGGTGCGGGTTTGAGGAGCTTTTGGCCCCCGCGAGGTGAGTGCCCCTCATTGCACAGCGTTGTAGGGTGCATCGGAGGTGCCCTCGTTGTTGCCATGGGCAAGCTATGCTCACTGTTCCCCATAGGGCGAGGGGGGCTGGGAGCCCCGGGAGCAGCGGCGGGCTTCACAGCCAGGCTGCTCCGGGGTGAGGGCTTCGAGGCTTGGGGGAAGCTGCGGATGGCCGAGTTTGGGTCGTCTTCACCTCTTGCTCCCAAAGTAAGCGCTGACAGCCGTTTTGCCCTTCAGATTTGCTGCCTGCCAAGAATGGAGAGGAGCAGACCATGCAGTTCCTGCTTGAGGTCGTGGACATCCTCCTCAACTATGTGAGGAAGACGTTTGACAGATCTACCAAAGTGCTGGACTTCCATCATCCGCACCAGCTCCTGGAGGGCATGGAGGGCTTCAACCTGGAGCTCTCGGACAACCCCGAGTCCCTGGAGCAGATCCTAGTGGACTGTCGAGACACACTGAAATACGGCGTGAGGACAGGTAGGTTCCTGCACACTACCCTGGACAGTGCCTCCTGGGGCTTTTCTTAGTGCCAAGCTGAAGGGAACGAGCTTGAGCCCATGGAGGTAAGACCAGACCCCCTCCACACTCTCGTCTCTGCATTCCTGGAGAGCAGAATCCAGCACTGCTTGCAAGTGTCGGAAATATCTCTGCTCAGAAAGTTAAGTTATTGGTGCTCCATCCATCCCCAGCGGGCAGGGCTGTTTGCAGAGCCCAGAAACAATTTTTAAAGACGTAATCTCCTTCACTTGATGAAATGCGAGCTGCCTCTATCTCCGGGGAGCAGTATAATTAGGTAAATGAGGGCATAAATGACACGGAATTTGCAGTTTTTCTTCTTTATGTTCAACAGTCATGTAATGAAAAAGAGAGACTGAAATCCTAGGAATCGTCAATAAAAGAACCCTGTGGATTTCACCCAGGAGTCCTGCCTGTCCAGATCCTTCTGAATCAGATAGAAATGCCCTTGTATGATCACTGTTTTTACAGGGTGAGCTGTAGTCAAGCTCTAGAGAGAAGTCTGTGTTCTCTCAGGCCGTTTGGCATGGAAAGTTTTGTATCTGTACCATCAGAAAGCTCGGCTGACAGCAAGCCCTGTCTGCTATACGTACGCCGCCAGGTCAGGAAGTGTAGCGATAATGGCGCAAGAACCATGTCCCCACTCCCCGTCCCGGAGCAAGCGTCACGGCTTCTCACGACAGGACAGGGCGAGTGCCGCTGACAGGGAGGGCGTCGGTCGTAGAAGAGGGCTTTTGTTTGAGAATCTCTGTCTGGGACATCTGGGGACTATGACAGATGAGGGACGAGGCGCTGCCCTCTGCAGGTGTGAAACACAACGCAGTGCATTCAAGGAACGAAATCTCGACAAGAAAGGTGGCTGTTAACTTCGTGTCTTTTGCCATTTACCCATGGTGGTTTGGTTTATCCACGAGCGTCAGAGGCATGTTTTGATATTGTGCCCTTAATCAAAGGAGAGCCTGTTTTACTCCCGAACCCCGTGGGTTGTGGAACAGGTGGCCAGCAGCAAAGCCAGTCACTGCGGTCTATGTGCTTGCACCGTTATTCCGCTATCGACTGCGCTAGGATGTTGAGCAAGATCTTCCTCTTACCCGGACGTGCCCTGGAGCTTTCGCGGGACCGGCAGGACCTGTCCCCAGGAGCTGAGATGCAGGTATCCGATCAGATACAAACTCTGTTCAAAAGCAGCATCTGGTGCAGCTTTAGAGTTGTTCAGACCGTGTGACAAACCAGGGCATATGCCCTGTCTTCCCGGTCTCCCCGGCTCACGTTGTTTCTCCAGGCGAAGCTGCAGTCCAACCTCAGGAGACCTCGGACAGCTTTGGGAGGTCTGCGAAATGTCTCTTAAAATAACATTTCAAACTTCATGTTATGGCAAGGGAGCGAAGTGCTGCTTTGCAAAGCAAATAGCCAAGCCATGGCTCCCCGAGGCGGGAGCAGCCCTGTCGCTTCGCTCCTATGTACCGCCAGTTTCCGCGGCACCCAGGACGTGCCGAGATCCGGCAGCGCCGGCAGGCTCACGCCTTCCAAAGGCTCCTGCTGACACCGCTCGGAGCGGATTCTCATTTATTTCTTTATGTCAAAAAGATGATGATGTTCCCAGTGTTGAGCCAAATGCGACGTGACAGGGTCCCTCAAAGCGCCGATCGCTGACCCACCCTCTTGGGCTGGGCTGCCCCCAGCGTGATATCTGTGTGTCCTATCCCAAGGGAGCAGAAATGAGTGATAAATCATGACACTTTCCCCCCAACCCCAAATCCATCATCTTTGTTCAGGAATTTTGTAACTTCATGCTACAAAAGTAGATCCCCAAGAGCCGAGTTTATTGCTTATAAAAGTTGTTTAAGCAAATCTGGCTAAAATACAGGAATATGTCTGACTTCAGTTCGATAGCAAAGCTTTTGTTCATGAGGCGAATCCCACCATTTAAACCACGTGGGGAAAACGCCCATGCAGAGGTGCTTTTGGGGGGCCGTCAGCGCCCTGATACAAGAGGACATTTGCCGCCGGAGCCTTGTGAAACGGGGCCGTGAAGCCCCTCCCCGCCCCAGTTATCTCTACAGCCTCTTTGCAAGGGCAGGATCCTTCCTCTCCTCCATTCAAATGCAAATGGTATCATCACCTGCAGGTTGTTACCGCCAAGTATAGTATATCTCCCCGCGGCCCCACAGTTCACAGCACAGTAGAGGTTAGGGGCGGCTCTGGAGATGGAGTAGTCCGATCCCTTGCACGCATTCTGGAGGTTTACAGGCTCTAGACGGTTCTGAGGTGCTCATTTTTAATTTTAGCGCTAGTGATTCCATACAGAAGCTACTACCAATGCGGTTTTTTCACTTAAAGTGTGTTATGAGGGCAAACCTGTCGTCTGTGTCAGAGGAGCTGGACGGTTTAAAATGGAAACCCTAGAGATATCTGTGGAGTTGTTTCAAACTGCTTTCGATTCTCTTTCCAGGTCATCCTCGTTTTTTCAATCAGCTGTCCACAGGACTGGACATTATTGGCTTGGCTGGAGAGTGGTTGACATCAACTGCTAATACAAACATGTAAGCAGTGTTTTGTCAGCGTCTGTGACTGGTGTTTACAGGGGCTGCTACTTACCACAATAGTAGACATGTCACAGATGTGTATAATTTTATTCTTGAAATAATAATTACTGTATTTTCAACAAAATAATTTTGTATTGTTCTTACTGTGGCAGTAGTACAGTGAAAACAGTTACATAATGTCGAACAGTTTTACATTTCTGATAAATAGAAATGTTCCAAAGCACATGGTAAGCTAAATGATGAGTCTAATATAAAAACATCAAATGTTTCTTCTTTTGGGATGATCTTCTTTATCTTTTCCGGATTTTTTTTTTTTAAGCTTTGTCTCTAAACTAATTCTGTACTTATCCATATATTAACACCAAAATACAAAATATGTATACATAGAATACAGAAGTTAATTGTCTTTTTTTTCCTGTTGACTTCAGACTTAGCAGGCTTGGGGTACCACCTCCTGTTCATTTGCTGGTAATGAAGTGGCTTCTGGGTCACTTAAAAATTATTTTTAAATGTAACATTGAAAATTAATTTGATGATAATGAAGGGATTAGTCTAAGATTCATTAAAGTTGTCCATAAATAAATGGAAGTACAAAAAGGGTAACATTTTACATCTAGAACATATTTTCTTGACCTCAAAATTAATGCAGCCTATACGTAAATGTAAGGTATCATGTTGGACTTTTTCAACAGAGTGTGATTAATAAAAAAAAATCCCAGCAAACTAGAAAATCCTTCTAGGCATTGTGGGTTTGTTTGTTTTTAGTATACATATGCTCAAAAACAAATACTTGCCAGGTAACAAACTGCTCTGTTTTGGTGCAGTGATCTGGGTGTACTTTAACCCTGAAGCTACCGCTGTTTTGGGTAGTTTGTTATTAATAGGCAAAACGCAGGAAATATATCTGCAAATTGCAAAGTAAACAATATTTTCATCAGGCTATTCATGAGTATAGGGTTCATTAAGTATAGCTGTTTTCAAGCAGCAATATGTAGATTATGGAATGTGTCTGTTTTGAGACATTAGAAATTAATAAAAACACTTGAGGTGCTCCAGACAAAACCAGCCTGCTCTTTGTAATAATCATCTTCTCAATGAGTTTTCAGTTTGGTAAAAATTGATATGAGACATTCAGATTTAAAAGTTGATTGGAAAGAAAGCCCAGCAGCAGATATTTAAATTGTAACCCAAGTATTGCAAAGTCCTTTAAAGTGCCTTTTTTTTCCCTTTTTAAACACTACATTTCAAAATGAAAACAAATTGCAAAAAGAAAACTTTGTTTAAAAATTGTTTCTCTATGACAGAAACATTTCAGAGAGTGTCACTTTTTGCAAGTTCTTCTTCTTTTTATTAGCTTAGTTATCCTGTCTTAGTTATCTTTTTGTAATCGTGAAGTCACACGAATCTGATAGGATACAACAGAATTCAGCTCTGTGGCAGACTGTGGTTGTCAACAGTATTAAGAACTTTGCACTCAATTTTGAAAGAGTAACTTTTTATTTTTAAATAGTTCTGTAAAGTGAGTTTCTGATCCATTCATACTTTAAAACAAGAACACATTTGAAAATATGCCTCTGAGAGCGTGAAAATAGAGGATTTGTTTGCTTGTATGAGGTTTAGCAAACAAAATTATACTTTGCTCTCTGTTTATTTTGTTTTCCCAGCAAACCTAGGTCAACGTTATATGATTTCAAGTAACACAGTAATTACAACTAAGGTTAAAGCAAGATGTTTGTAAAATATGATTCAAAGAACTGACAGAGAAGGTTATTAAAAATAGCCATATCATTTCTCTGAGCTCTGAGGGTTTTGAGCAGTGTTGCAGCACAGAAGAGCAGGTTCTGACCTTTACCTAGAAACTGTTATAACCTATTTCAGCTATACAAGATGTAACACACTAGTGACAGTACCACTGAAATATGGTAGGCAATATTTTCCATTTGACGTTTTTTTCTTTTCTGTCTATAAACAATACTTAAAATCATAGAATTATAGAATGGCTTGAATATTTGTGAACAATTACAAAATATGTTTTGTTTTGCAAATGTATTTTGAGTAATTACAACAGTCTTAAAATTTAAATTATCATTAGAAAATTAAATGTCACTGTGAAGGCATTATATTAAACATAATAAGCTTTCCACATTGACTTGGAAGTAATGTATCAATGTGATATTCATAGTTCAATCACTAATCATATGGCCTTCAGGGTGGAAATGGCAGAAGGTTCCATTATCTATCCAGCTCTAGGGCATTTCCTCCCCATGCAGCAACCAGTTGAAGTTAGAAAGCAATAACATTGCCTGGAAGTTCTCTTTATGCCCACTGTTAACCAAGATGAGAACATGGGTATTTTCAGTATTATGCATTTATGCTTATGAAAATATAACAGAAAACTAATGTAAAATGTTTTACCTTTGCTCTCAGAATGCTTTTTACATACTGGCAAACTGGAGAACAGTTTGTTAGAATGATTTGGCCTTTAGTTGAGAGCAGGACTGATCCATAACTGGCCACTATCAGTAAACGGCATTCATTTGTTCTGGTAGTTAAGAGCTGAGACTCATGACTATTTAGTTAGTCCATAGAAATATTTGCACAGGTTGTAACTGTACAAGAAATCTGAACATTATTTTTGTCAGGAGATTGGTTCTACAGTCACACACAAGCCAAACAGGTTTCTGCATTTAACTGAATATTTCAAAATCATTTAAGTTTAAAACATGCAAATTGGAGTGAACTTTAGCAAGACACGATTTTTAAAATCATAGCCATTTTCTGATTTGGCTGCATTGGTCTTACAATTTATAATAAATCTGCAGTTTTTTTGTTTCATTGTCGGTCTTTGGAGACTCAAAGTATTTGATATTTTATATACAAAAAAAAGGTAGCTTAACATTACATGTATTTGTAGACAAACCTTTAAGTCTTCTGGATCATACATAGGGATCAGTGTGCAAGGTCTTTGGACAACAATCGAAACATGTTCAAACTTGTGAAAAAAAAATCAAATTGTCTTCAATGTATCTTTTATTAGGCTTCAGTAATCTATAAACTGGTAAGTTCCTGTTGATTTCAGTTGGTTATTCTGCCTAAATAAAGATTTGAGTGTATCCTAGACTTACAAGGCTTAAAAACAAACGAGGAAAACCCCAATGTTAGCAGATACTAGCTGATTTACTAATTCCATCTTTCTAAATATTGGCAGCCCCAACATTCAAATAAGTGTTCAGCTGTCTGTCTCTGGTGGTTCTAACAATAAAGAAACCCCAAAATAATCAGGCCTCTGAAAATACAATTATGACAATTAAACAACTTACAAACACTGTTTAACCTTAAAGGAATATGTTCTAAACAGTGTGAATGTTTCTCTGATGGACTAAGGGAGCTTAAGGATTGAATTTTTTTTTTTTTTTAAATTCACCAATGTAGCTGTAAAGAAAAGATAAGCTTTTCAGACACACATTCCCTTCTTCATATCACATGTCTCCTTGAGGATGGTTGTACCTATTCTCAAAATGTCATTTTAGTATTAGAGAGACAACACATATATTTTGGTGAAATTATTCAAGTGGAATACATCAGTCAGATCCAAAGTGTCAGAACATAATATTCTTATAGATTCTTTTGCAAATAACAAGTTTACTGTTTAATTTCTCTCTGCTTCCTTCCCCTCTACATTTTTGTTCTTTAGCTTAAAATTAATTTTTTTTTTGGGGGGGGGGAGGAGGGACAGGAATGGGAGGAGGAGTGGCATAAGGACCAAACAGAGTTTGTTCACAGCAGTAGCAATTTATCCATGTACCTCGATCGACAAAAAATGGTTGTATGGCTGTCACTTTCCATCCAAATATCTGTCTGTGGCATGAGGGTATACCAGACCATGCAATGTTTTTTTTTCCCTCATTAATACAGTGGTTGACTGGGTATTGGTAATTAGAAAATCATCATTTATAATTAGTCTTGACAGTTATTGATCACATGTTATTGTAGAAATAAGTTGTCCTTGGAAATCATCAACAAATCCACATAATTAATTGTATTTAGACATTGAAGCCCTAGCTCAATACTTCTAATTATGATTGTGTTTAACTCAGTGAAGTTTACTGTTTTCATAAGGATTTGGTAACATTATTCCACAAGTGTGGAACTGGCACTTTGGGAAACAGATCTTTTACAGTACAACCTTGTACAGCAGTCAGCAGTGCTGGTTGAGTGTTAAATCTTATGTCGGTTATATGGAAAGTTGCAAAAGACCTAATTCTGCAGTTCTTATTGACTCCTATTTCCAGTATTGTCTTCCTGAGGATTTTTGCTTGGGTAATGATTGCAATATCAGAACCTCGATTTATAGGAAAGGTTTCAGGAATCTTAAGCATTCTCAGAAAGAATCATAGCCTAGGAACTTGCTGTGTGTTTTTAGAATCCGTATTTTATTTTCTTTGGTTGTAATTTGTTTGTTTTATCCATATAGGTTTACCTATGAAATTGCTCCTGTTTTTGTCCTCATGGAACAAATAACACTTCGAAAGATGAGAGAAATTATTGGATGGTCAAACAAAGATGGTGATGGAATATTCTCACCTGGTGAGTTTTTCCTATGTTTTGGTGGTTTGACTAAAACTTCAAAAGTTTAAATAAGCATAAGATGTGTCTGATTACCCACATTACCTGCAACACAAAACAATGCACCAGATATTTAGAAGTAGGAATGCTTTACTTAAACATACCTCAAAAAGTTGAGAAATTTGGTTTGTTTTTAGTATGGCTATGAATCATGGCTGGTCAACATTACAAAACTAGACTACAAGCTCTGGTATACAGTTAGGCATTGAAACATCTTTTTATTGCACTTCTGGAGGTGCTGAAGAACAACTGTTCCTGCTGATCAAGATCTCTCAAGAATCATATACTGACTTCTGTGATGATAAGTGAGGATTTGGGCTTACAGTTAGAAAAAGATTATGACTATGACTATCACTTTCTGGAACATATTATCTGGTAATTAATCTGATTAGATTCACAAGTATCACACCTGGATGAAGATCAAGACAAAGTGTCTTCCCATGAAGGTGATACAAAGGCTGTCAGCAGTAAGACTGATAAACCATGTGGAGGTCCTGGGCCCATGTGTGAACAACATGGGTGCCCAGCAGTATTCCACATTTCTTGGTTTGGTGCAGAGGAACATTATCCTGTTTAAGAGGATGAAAGACAATTTCACCTCCTTTTGCAACAGCTCACATAACATCCAGGAACACACATTTGCTTGGTCTCCAGTCCTATCTGCTAGAAAAATACAGATCTTTTTCAGTGTTCTTGCTGATGAAGAAATGTAAGAGGAATAACTAACTTGAGGCTTTAAGGATGAGATTCATCTTACTAAATCTTGATGTTCATTGTAGAAATGAGCTAGTTGTCCTGGGGTCTTTTTACCAGTAAACAAAGAGAAATAGGTGCTTTCCCTCAATGTAAGTTCTTCAAAAGTAAGTGTCAAAATAGATTCATTGAATCATAGCCTCCAAAGTGCCTTTTTCCCTTAAGTGACTGTAAGGAAGCTTAAAATAACTAGCTCAGCTGTGGAAATCTACCTTTGAGGCATCTATGTTTCTACAGTGAGATGTGATAAATCCATCCAGTATGTGACATTTCTTCAGTCTCAGACAATCTGATTGCTTACAAGAAGTTGTCATGCAATTGCAGCAAAACGATAGCTGAACTTCTTAGGAATGTGTTGAGAGAGATGATGGATAGGAAATTCTGACTATGACTCTAGAGGCTCTGTCTCTATACTGTTTAGATAGATGATCATCCATTTCAGAGATTTATATGTGCATAGTTCACTGCATAATGCAAATGAGACTTGTATGTCTTTGCTCTAATGTGCATTTTTTTTTTCCTTAGCACTATTTTATATTCCTTCATTTATCCATTCACAGGAGGAGCTATCTCCAACATGTACAGCATAATGGCTGCACGGTACAAGTACTTCCCTGAAGTCAAAACCAAAGGCATGGCTGCAGTCCCTAAACTGGTTCTCTTTACCTCAGAACATGTGAGCTTAATAGAGTGCTAATTCTAGTTTATTGATGTATATTGTGGAGATGCTTTGTCATTAAACAACCACTCCATTAAATGTGTGTATGTTTTGCTGCAGAGCCACTATTCAATAAAGAAAGCTGGAGCTGCACTTGGATTTGGAACAGACAATGTGATTTTGATAAAATGCAATGAAAGGTAGGATGAATGCTAAGGTTTTGATATATTCAGCGTGTTCATCTGTTAAATTTGTTGTATTGCGCTTAAGGACTGGTTCAGTACAGTGTGTCAAGTTGCTAATGGCCTGTTGAGAAAATCCTATTAAATTATTTCAACTGTAGCTAGTGTTGCCACATGCACTCTTTAATTTCCTTTGTCTTTCTGTTTCTACAATAATTACAGAGGCAAAATAATACCAGCTGATTTGGAGGCAAAAATTCTGGAAGCAAAACAAAAGGTTTGTCTTTTTAAAAAATAGTGCTCAACTATTTGGCTTAGTAAAATTACTTCTTCCTCTGAAGGGTGAGGGCTAGCATTAAAAGAGAACATTATAGTGATATAAATGTTATAGTAAGATTCGTAGCTGCTTGATTCAGCTGCTTATGTCTTGCTATGCTTTCCATTTACTGTTTAAAGACAAAGTATTTTTAACTTTTGAATCACATCTGTATTTTATGACTCAAAAAAATAACTTTGTGTTTTGAAATACACAGGGAAAAGTATGAAAACATGGAAGTAAACATGCTTTTATTCAGACTTGAAAGTTTAGCCAAAAACATTTTTGTGGAATTCCTAAAATTTCCCATAGATTTCAAGTGTGAGGCTGAAGGGCTAGTAAATATAGCCAGTAAGTTTCATTTTTTGAGGCATTCATCGTTATTTCTTGAATCAATGGAATGAAAAATCCGTTAATTTTGTATAAACCCACCAAAATTAGAGCAATGAAGCTAATTTTATTAGCTTCTTTACATTGCATCGCTCTATGAAATTGCAATCCACATTTTTTAAAATTCCAAATTGTCTTACTTTGATCTGATAGGTCCACATTTACTGCTTTTGTTTTGGATTGCTTTGTTCTATGTTGTTCTGTTTCTTTGTCTTCTAACTAGTTAATTTTGTGAAGTTACAGTACAATAAAAATGGACATTATTCCTAACATGTATACTATTTGTTAGTTTCTGCTTTTGCTTATATGTACATTTCTCTTAGAAGAAACACATTTTTTCTGACTAGAAAATGAAAGAGGTGAGTTTTTTTTATTTAATACTTCTGTTTGTATTGTAGGGATATATTCCTCTCTTTGTAAATGCAACTGCAGGCACAACAGTATATGGAGCCTTTGATCCAATACAGGAGATTGCAGATATATGTGAAAAATATAACCTCTGGCTCCATGTAGATGTAAGTAACTAAATGAAGTACTTTTATTTGGGCAAAAGAGTATTTGTGTTTACACGTTTTGTCTTGAATTAAAATATTTATTACTAGATTCTGAGTAGATTAATATATGTTAGGCTTTTACAAAACAATGAATCTTCTCTTTTTTCTTATCTTATCTAGGCTGCTTGGGGAGGTGGGCTCTTAATGTCTCGAAAGCATCGTCATAAATTGAGTGGAATAGAAAGGTACTACATAGCATTTATTTGCAATATTGTTACTAAAATGATTTCATAAGGTACATGACCCTTCACAAATTCATGAAAAGATGAAATTGCTGCATTAAAGGAGTTGAAACACTAAATTAAACAGAAGCAAGACAGGAAAGGTCCACCCTAGGAAGAATGAAACGATACTACAGAAGAAAACAACAAGGTACCGATGAGTGAAAGGTAAATATGCAGCATATTTGAAGGAAGACAAGGATATTGCTTGGTAAAAAGAAAGGAAGATTGTCCTATGCATAGCTATGAAGGGATCATAAGTTTGGGAATGGGTGAAGGATGATTTGTGGAGAGAACGAAGTGCAAGAGCTAGACAATCTCTGAAATTCAGGACTTCGAGCATGGCAGTGAGAATTGAGGGATCCAGAGAAGGTGTTTGAGCATGAGTACCTATGATAGGAAGACATGATATGGTGAGAATTTGTAGAGATTCTCTCCTCAAAGATGTTTGCAGTTGTTTCCAGGAAATCAAGAGTGTATGCTCTGCCTGAAAATAAGTGTTCTGTAAATGAAATTTTATATATATATATATATGTCTGTATATATATATATTTATGTATGCTTGCTTTTGTATTCCACTTACATATCCACACACAGAAATACAATTGTGTATGCAACAAAAAGCGGAACACATGGCAAAAACTGAATTAGCAGAGACTTTTTTTAAGGGCAAATTTTAGTACTATAAGACTGGAAAGAACTATGATAGCACAGACCTGGTACAATTCTGCTGTGTCAGACTGAAGACGAAGGAACTTGAGGGAAGTCCACAAAGAGTCATGGATATTCACCACACAGAGGATCTAAGTGTTGATGCCATGTGAGGATCACATGAAACAAGCAGAAAGCTCTTGTGAGCTGAGTGATGCCTGCAGAAAAGTGTGTGTGTTCCCAAGCACATAATGAGGGTTACCAAGTTACCCACTGAGATCAGAAGCCAGCCTTTATTACACAGTTAATTGGACCAAATTTTAAAAAGCAAAGCATTTGTGTTGGAAGTGTAACAGAGTGAGAGTGTGGCCCTTTCTCCAATCCTTAGAATTCAAAGAGGTCCCACATGTAGCCACTGGCACAGTTGTTCCCATATCCAAAGATGACTAGGCTGTAGTCTGTAGAAGATGGTCTGTTTAAAGCGCCATGGCCCCATGGGCATGTTTGCCTTTATATTTCCAGTGGAACTGCTCTGTCATAAAAGGCTGCCTGTCTGAATGAAAATCAAGAAAGCAATGAAGAACCAGAAACATAAGATCTTTCCTATAATTGTAGATGTCAGCTTCCAGGGAAGCAAAAAAAAATTTGAAACAAGCTCTACTCTACAAATTATTTCCAAATTGCTTCCTTGAGTCAACCACACTGGATGCAGGCACTATGTATAGGCATACAATAAGAGCAGCGAGCAATGCTCTTCCTTGCAGAAAGCAAACCTTCCTAGTGGTGGGCACCTCATGCTGTAAGTGAAGCACAAGGAACATTGTGTGGATCATTCTGTTGCAGGCACAGCAGAGTGTGGTGTGGCAGGAGTGTTCTGATGTATCAAGCTCTGCCAAGTCCAGTTTTCTAGTGGCTCATGTTATGACAACACCTCTAGTAGGAGGTCAGCATTGCAAAGTAATTTTCTTAAGCCACATAGGTTTGATCACAGTAGTTTGGCACACCTCTTTTGACCTGAGGTTAACCGGAGGTGCTAATTAACATCCTCAATTAATTAGCAGTTACAGAAAGCAGCAGGCCTTAAAGCATGATATTATGTATTTTGTAGTCAGCTGTACGGATCTTCAAACACAGGATGGGGCTCAGATGCACTGTGTAATTGCCTGTCACAGGCCTCAGCTGGGGTCTGTTGCCTAACACTCAGGCTAGGCTCAGCCTGCCCGGGGACATGGGCACGTGAGGACTGGCATGCTGCCATGGTACAGAGCTGGGATTTCCCAAGGTAGGACAACCTCTGGCTGGCTGCACAGGATAGAGAGTGATATGTTTGTGTCAAAATAAACCAAAACTAAATTTTTGCTCCTTGCAAAAATGACTTGAAATTTTCTTTGTTTGGAACACTGAAAGTTAAATAATGTGCAAAAGTGAAATTCCAGTGCTCTCAAAAGGAAAGGAACTGTTGCATAAATTCCTGTTTCTTGACTACTCCATCTGAAGTAGTCAATGAATCTTTTAAAAGAGAATTTCTTCCTGAGCTATATGCCTGCTGGTTTGCATTGCCTAAGCAGGAGATTTGAGAGGCTTGGTGAGCTCCCCAGGTACAACATGGACCCTCTGAGAGAAGGGTGTAGAAGAGGAGGAAATATATTTGAATTTTCTTCCAATCACATTGCAAGAACACATGTGTAGTCAGTGAAATGTGATTACGCACATTTTTTTTTCTCTGAAACACACAATGAATCAAGGGGACATTTGGTAATTAATTACTTAGGGTGAAGAGGTCAATGGATGTATAGTGTTGGCACATTTATTTTAGTGTCACCATTAAGCTGTCTGGGTAGTGTGTTGAAAACGCAGACCATCTCATCTGTTTGGTTAGTAAATGAGGTGATCTTGTGCCTTCACCTGTGTTTACATGTAAATAGTTCTAAGGTTTACATATGGAATGGTAGATTGTAATGTAAACTTTTATAACCTTTTAACAGTCCATGGACTTGACAAGTTAGTACAGAAAAGGCCTTTTGTGGCTCTAACTGGAAAAGCAGATAATCATGAAGAGTATCTTTTTCCTTGCTTTTTTACTTTTCCAGCAGCTGGTCAGTAAAGAATTGTATTCTCACAGAACTCATATTACTCTCTCATGTTTTTGTTAATTTTGTTAATTTGTTGTTTCTAGAAGTGGAATCTTCTAAGGATGAAGGTTGTGTATTAGCTAATCAGCATAGTCTGGCACTCATTAGCTGGTATTAGTAATAATATAAACTAACTGGAAGCCTGATATTACAATGTTAACACACACACACACAAAAATTCCTTTCTTGGACAGTACAGCTGGGAAAGAAGACACTTGAAATGCTAATAATCTCCATAGTGAGATTATAGATCAAAAATAATTATCAAAATTCCATACGTTTCCAGCTGAAAGTAGAAAACAAATGTGACACCTTTAGGTTAAGTTTCTGTTTTCCAAACATATCTGACTATGTAATTCTTTTGTAGAGCCAATTCAGTTACTTGGAATCCACACAAGATGATGGGAGTGTTGTTACAATGTTCTGCCATTCTTGTCAAGGAGAAGGTCTGCCTTATATTTCTTATATTTAACAATATTTATGAATTTATGTTGCCTTTAGGAAGTTGTTTTATATTTTTGGTTTTGTTGTTGTTAAACCTGTAGACAATGTGGGTCATATCTTTAGCTGTTGAATCTGCATATTCTATTAACACAACAGCCATGCTAATATACTTCACCTGACCCACAGTCTAAACTGCTTAAATAAAAAGCAACTCTTTTTTTTTTTTGCCTTAGTCTGTTGAAAAGAAAGTATTCTGCTTTTGTTATGACACCATATGTATTTTTAAGACTTTGAAATTTATTAGAGAGAAGACCTAGCTGTTATTTAGTGGCACACGTGCTTGGTATGCTAGCTATTGCAGAATTTTGACAATTTTTTTTTAATCTATATGAGAACTTTGATAGATATTTTTGTATTTATCAGATAGACCACTGTCTTCAAGCTTCTTCAAAGAACCACTAATAAACTGTAAAGGACAAGTAAACCATTTTAGAAAGGTGATGTTTAAGACTTACGTGTTACATACAGGAGTTTGCTCCTCTATGTTACTTTCAGAGATGTTTACTACTAATCTGTAGGTTCCTATTGTCTCTGACCCATAGTTATTTGTAAGCAAAAAAATACCTGTTTTAGGTAATTTGTACTTCCATACATATCTAATGTTAAGGGTAATAAAATTGGACAATATATAAAGTTTCAATTACTTTTCTTTTTTTCTTCATTTTCTGTAGCTATCTGCTTTAGTGAGAGACCACAGCTTTATTTTAGTGTATAATCTAACACATCAAAAATCTAAGTCTGAAGAGTACAGCATTACAAAGTGAACAAAGTTAGTAGCAAAAACTAAGAATCCAAATTAATCTGAGAATGTTTTTTCAGGTGTGGGTTTGTAAGACCACATGACTACTCAGGGGCTTTTAAGAGAACCACCTCAGGTTATAAAACTATTTTTGTGCCTCAGGTTTACAAATCAAAGTCAGTATTTTATAATTTGACCCATTAATGAGCCATTTTTCTGTATATATTTGAAATAATTAAAAATGGCTATTAATGCATACAGTTTCATACGTCTATGTGCCACTAAGCATATGTTTTTCATTACAGGGTATACTTCAAGGCTGCAATCAGATGTGTGCAGGCTATCTCTTCCAGCCAGACAAACAGTATGATGTATCATATGACACTGGGGATAAGGCAATACAGTGTGGTCGACATGTGGACATTTTCAAGTTCTGGTTGATGTGGAAAGCGAAGGTAAACAATAAAAGTGCATCTCAAAAAGACCCAGAAATGTAATTACTTGATTTCTAAATCTCTTGTAATGGAACACAACATAAATGTTTGTGTAATTACAATCTCTAAATACACAGGTGTCTGGCCATTAAATCAGAAAACTGTCATCTGAATTGCAGAACGTTAGCCATCAATAAACTCATCTGGATATTAGAAGAAAGATTTAAGTAATTTGATGAGTCCTGCAGTAAAACTAGTGAGGGGAGGACACTGAAACAGTGTCTATACACTTAAATAAGCATTTTATGACAGATTGCTTGTGGTAGCAGCAGAGCAGACTTCATGACTTACATATGTCACGTGGTCATCATGTTTCAATGTGTAGATTCTATAAAGCATCTTTGAAAACAAAACCTTTTTCTTAAGAAGCTTTGCCCAACTGATGATTTAACAGTTGTTTCCCTAGTACTACTGTGGGAAACCTGTGAAGGCTGAATTTAAATTTGGACTTACATGTTCACACAATGAGGCTCAGTGTAGCCAAGAAAATACCTTTCATTTTCATTTCTCTAACTGCAGTCGTGTTGTTACTATACTTCTTGCTTGTCTGCTGACAACATGGGAGTTCAGTTAGGTAACCTGTCCACAGTCAAATAGCTTTGTATAAACTACCTGACTAATCTCATGTCAAACTGCACAATTATAAAACACTTTGAGAGTTAGACAGCAGCAGTATATAACCTGTGATAATAAAAGATAAGTTCATGCAGATTTCCTCAATACTGAAGACTGAGTGAAGAAAGTAACAGAACTTTTGATGTGCGGCTACTTTTAAAGTGATTGTAGAATTGTGACTGTTTATTTTTAAAGTATGTCAGAAAAAGAAACACAATACTTCAGCACAAAATACTTGTAACAATTACTGTAGTAATCAGCCTAGGTTTGATTACCAGGCTAAGTACATTTCAGTTCAGGCTCAGTTCTTCCTCTAAAATAAATAATTTTGACACTGCAATACATAATGTGGATGTGCTTATGACACATTAGAATGGGGCTGTGACTAGCAACCTTGGAGTGTGTTGTTTATGGTTCTAATTACCAAGTGCTGACTACATAAACTGTTAAAGCACAGCCTGAGCATTTTTTTTAAATATCAGCCAAACACATTTTGTTAAAACTAGCTCCTGATCCAACCTCTGCTGTTAATTCACCTGTTAAACTGACTTCACTAATGAAGTAGAACACTTTACAATAAGGAAAGAAAATAGAGTGGAAACCATTGTGGATACAGGTCATATGTAAAATTCAGAAGTAGGATAGTTGTGGATGTTATTCTTTAACGATAATACAGATTAAAATTTCTAAGTTTCTTTGGAAATTAGTTACTTTAGATTTATGCTTGTCTTGAGATGGATTCAGATTTCTTGGATAGATTCTGAGATATATTTTGTATAAAACCTGTTTCGAACAGACTGCATTATATTACAAAATCGTTAAGTAAACAAAACATAAGTAGCTAAGAAAAATTCTCCTTCAGCATTAGCCACCACAAGAGATCATATTCTTTGCTCATAATTGAAATATATAGCCAAGGTCCAGAAATATTCTTGTGACTTTAGCATCAGTCATTTTGTTCTGTACAAAGAACTTACCCAAAATATGCGGTAATTGTCTTTCTTTATTCATGTACAAAGAGTATTTAAAAAAACCCACAAACAAACCCCAAAACTCTTTTCCCCCCTCCTTTTCTTATTTTATTATCAACATTAATCTAATTTTTATGAGATTATGATCTTTCAAAACAAATCAGAAATGACCAACACTCAGTGGGTAGGTGAATTCATTTCAGTAAAGATATCACAGGCTTTTGTTTGTTGACTTCTTCTAATGCAAATTTCTAGCAAACTGTTCAGAGGAAATAATTTCATAACTCTTACCTATTCGATTGAGTTGAACAGTCTTTCTGTCCCTAATCTTTCAGCAAGAGGTGGGCAGCCAAGACTTAATATTAGCAATATTTTTGGAAACTGAAAAAAAAAAACAACCCACAACCAAAGCTAGAATATCAAAAGCCATTGTTATTATCATAATACACCTTCTTAAAACAAGATCAAGCCCAAGTGATTACACTTAGGCCACATTTAGCCACTTTTGTAGTGTTGATTATCTTTACTTTTCAATTGCAAGAAATAATACTGCCAAATATCTTCTGACTGAAGATGTGTAAGAGTGAAGCCTGTCTGAAAAGATGATTGCATCAGGGGTGTAAAAATGCCCGTATAATTAATACTTGATTTCTTTTTAAAACAGGGTACAGTAGGATTTGAAAACCAGATCAACAAATGCCTGGAGCTGGCAGAATATCTCTACACTAAAATAAAAAACAGAGAAGAATTTGAGATGGTTTTTGAAGGGGAGGTAAGTTTTCTTTCATTTGTCCTGTGTGTAGGAGCCAAATCTACATGGAATTTGGAAACAGTCTTTGTACTTCTCACAGTCCTTCAAGCCGAGAAAAATACACTTAGTTTCTAAAACACTACGTGACTGTTGGCTTCTGGGCTGTTTTTTTGGCCAAATGCATGTGGTTTTGTACCCTAAATGGCAGATTTATTTCCTTCTCTTCTGCAGATGGCTCCTCAGTTTAGGACATGAAGACTACCTTAATATAACCTACTCATGCTGAAATATATATATATATAAAACATGCATAACTGAGAATCTGCTATTTTTGCTGTTTGTTCGGTGGCTAGTGCCACTGCATAGGCTCCTGGTTGATGGAATAACAAATGCCTTTCATCTCTCCATTTACTAAAAAAAAGGAAAATTGGGTTGTCCTTGCTGTGATCCTAGAAAACAGTTTCTTCTAGAGCTGCATGAAGGTGAAAAGCATTTTCACTCCACTAGAACCTTAAAAGATTGTATAGGGAATGTATAGAGACATTATGTAGGCAATGTATAGGGGAGATAAGACAGCAGATGTAGCCAGCAGTACTGTAATCCATTTATTTTTAACATGTAGAACTAGAAAAGTTAATACTATATTTTGTTTTCCATGTCTGTGCTACTGAGTGGCCTTTACTGTGTGATTGATCTGTATTGTGTTGTTTGTTGATGTATGTGTGTGTTTGTCTTCGCAGCCAGAGCATACAAATGTATGTTTTTGGTATATTCCGCCGAGCCTCAGGGGAATGCCAGACTCTGATGAGAGAAGAGAAAAGTTACACAGGGTATGTGGGCTTTGTTAAATGCAAACATGTAGTCTACTCTTTCAACTCTAAGTATTCTTTTAATTAAAAATAATGTATCTGTGCATTGACACATATTCCAAATTCTAGGATGTCAGTTCTCCAGTTGCTTGTTACGGCCTTGATATTTGTTCACCTTTGTTTCCTGCTTATACTGAGTCTGAAGTCACATTTCCATATAAAACCCCATATAGAACATACTCAGTTATTCTGTCTTTTGTATCACTTCTGTGCTCTGAAAAACATAGCTAGGCACAAAGATATTCCGGTGCTTTTTGAATAGGATAGATTATCAACAAGAGAAACAGAAGTGTAATCGTTTGAAATGCTGAGGCAGGTAAAAGAAATGGAAACCTCTTCTCAAGTCTTTATTTTGATTTTTAAATGTGCTTGGTTACTCTTGCATTAATGCATTTCAGTGAAAATGAGTGTCCTTTATCCCACAGTCTTCCAAATGTATTTGATGAAATGGCAGAGGAAAGTGAAGGCATCATAAATGCACCACCAGGAAAAGTATTGTGTTACTTAGAACTTGAGGGAAGTGAAATACATTCATTTTGTAGTAGCATTTAGAATTGGAATGAAATACATTCAGCAGACAAAAGAATGACTTTATAGAAGTCAAAATTAATTGCAATTTTTTGTTTTGTTTTGTTTTTAATTATTTTTGGGAAAAGAGAGGAATGGGCAAACTTGGGGCATTTTGTAGAGGAATTTATCATCACACGGGAGAAAAGGAACAGAAGAGAAAAGAAATTCCTAGGTCAACCCAGTGACATGTTAGATAAAGAAACTGCCAAAGCAGAGAGAAAAAGGGAAGATAGATAAGACTGTTAAGGAGGATGAAACATTTGACTTGACTCTGCTAAATGTTAGAGACCATTATAAAGCATCCTACAAAACAGTAAAAGAACCAGACATCTGACCTTGACTGGCAGAGAGCAGAGCAGGAAAAAGATGGTCTGGATGTAAAAACTGGGCTCAGTCAATACCAAATCTTAAGACAGTTAGAACATTATTCCTTGTAAATTAAAGTGAGAAAGAGAGATTGCAGTAAATGCACAGCACTGCGAAACTATAGGAAGGTTTCCAGAAAATATACTTTATGACAAAGACCTTATTGAACAGTTTCCATTGTTGTTGCCCATGCTGTGCTCCTGGGAAATTACTTTGAGAATCCATAATATTATCATGGATAACATCCGTTACCCTAAAAAGACAGTTCTGGAGTAGGTTTTCGTAAAAAGACAGAGAGCATTTCTTCATGACTAAATCTTCAGAATGAGGAGATGACACATATATTCAAGAAAATTATCACACAGTGAATACTGTAGGGTGCTTTTAGTCTGTTAATAAAAAAGATGGATATTATTTTTGTCAGTTTTAAATATCTAATCCTACATGTTTAGTTTTCCAAGCTTTTTCTGTTACAGATCTTTTTATAAAAACTAGTGTTTTTATAATCTATTTATTTTTTCCAAATTAAGAAATGTTGTGATATGCAAAGAAAGGATAACATTTTAAAATCTTTCTTCTCTCTCCTTTTCTCTCTTTTTTTGAAAAAAATGCTAAAGGTGGCACCCAAAATCAAAGCACTGATGATGGAGTCAGGTACTACCATGGTTGGATATCAGCCTCAGGGCGATAAAGTCAACTTCTTCCGAATGGTCATCTCAAACCCAGCAGCAACTAAGTCTGACATTGACTTCCTCATTGAGGAAATAGAGAGACTGGGGCAAGAGCTGTAGTATAGTGGATGAATTTTTTATTTCTCTAATTCACTGTTTTCCAGCACTGGCTATTTCTTTTTAACCAGTTCTGCAGAACATGTTTTAAGGAAATTCTCTTTCTGTAACATCCTTAACAGAACAACTATAGGCTACTGAAACATATGTATTGGTAGATCATATTACTGAGGGAAAATGTACTATCTTGAAGTTGAAGTACTATTGACTCTTACATTGGTCTTGTCTATTGTAGTCAGCAGGAAATAATTAAGTACTAAAATAGCAAATTAATAACTGCACAATATATATGTACAGTATAAATAAATATATATAATTATATATATATATACATACATATATATACACACACACAGAGCGGTTATAAACTTAGATCTAAGCCACAGCATGTTTTCCACTTTAAGAGAATTAACTTTTCCTTCAACTAATGATGTGGATAATGTGCTACAGATTTTTCTGGCAGGTAAAAATAGACATAAAGAAACATTCCTAAAATGTAGATTCTTAGGAGCTAAAGAAAATGTTTAACAGTGTTAAATCTTATTGTTGGTGCTTCTCTCATGTATGAAACTGCAATCTCTAACAGCACCTTCAAGTAAAATAGTTGCATTTCCCCTTTAGTGTCACATCAGGGGATAATAGTAGCAGTTGTTGTAACAGGTATATTATTGCTGTATTTTTAGAGGTTAATTTGTGTAGATTGTGTATATTATTGTTAAATGACTTTGTGTAAAAGGATTTAAATGTAATAGTTTTACAGCAAGATAACTGTTGAATTGTAGGTATATGAAATATTTGCTTATTTATATGCAGAGATTTACCATGCTGAAGAGTTGTCTTGTATTTTCTTCCATTTGTAATGTATCCTATTTATATATTATTGAAGTTCTAAATAATGTTTATGGTATATTAGTGTCTTTGTGAGCCAAAGAAAAAAATACAAAAAATATTAGTTGACACTTTCATTTAAATCTTAGTGCCCTTAAAATAATAACTTACAGATGATTTTACTACATATAAGGAATTCTAACATTGTGTATAGAGTGTCAAATACTGAGAACCCTTTAATCTATTAGAATTTTCAGTTTTATTTATTGTAATGTCAGACTGTCTGTTCAGTGTTCTGGATGCTTTTCTAGTGAATATCATTTGCTAGCCAAGGCCCCTGTTTTTGAGTTGCATTTCAGGACTAAGTTCAATGTGGGAGTTTTAATCGGCAACATTCTTCTAGTGAAATGGAATTCACTAGGTGTTTGGAGTCTATAAAGTTAATAAAACCAAAAGAAATCTCAGAATCTTGAAATGCAGCTGGTTTGTCATAATAATTTCAACTGGCTGGACTTTTCAAAGTATAAACACAAGAGTCATCTGCAGCTTGTTCAGTTTCAATCGTTAGATAATCAATACCACGGAATGGAAAACTCCGTACTGGAAGAGGAGTAGTGGAACAAAATGAAGATTCAATAATCCTCTGTCTACTGAGTTACTGTCATGGTGATAAATGGAATATGCTAATTTAAAATCTTTTAATATATGATTCTATTGCCAACTTCTATGAAAGTCAGTAATTAATTGGTTTTTCTTTTTCCCCCCTAAATCAGTAATACAATTAAATTATTTTAGAAACATTCAGGGAAATGCAGTCATGCTATGCAGTTTTTGCAGCCTCTCTGGTCCCCTTCAGTTCTGTGGAAGGACAGCTGCAGCCAGGAGTGATTTCCATTCTGCATGTCCCACTGGCAGTCTTCTAAGGATGCTGTCTTACATATTTGGCTGCATCAGAGTAGAGAGAAGGAAGAAGTTACCATGGTAAATGCCATATTCTGTGATATCATGCAACAACCTTTCCAGCTTTTCACAGAGTTATTCCTTATCCCTGTTCCATAGTCTTCTATAAATTTTTTTTAATTAATTGAGTTGAATCTAAAACTTACTATAAATATGTCACTGTCTTTTGGATTTATGACTATGGCTTTTAAAATACTATCTACATTGTTACTTTTATGTGATGAAACCCCCCAGTAATCTCACTAGTACAGTACTTCTGTGATTATGTTATTTTTCTCAAGACAGTGTAGTTAGTTTCTTGCCTTCTTGATCTTAAACCTCAATCTTCCTTAATTATAACTGTGGTATCTTACCCTGTCTTCAATACTTAACATTTATGGATGTAAACATCCGTGCTGTATTACCTGAGGCCTGCAATACAGAAGTAGTCAGTGTGAACATTTGACTTCAATACCAACTTCCATAACCTTAAATGCTACTCTTTATAGATATCAGCTATTCATCGAAACCAAACAGCCTCTCATTGGGAGCTGTTTTTAGAGTACAGGAGTAAATCTTTTTGAAGAGGGAGCACGTATGATATTTCAATGCACAGGGTTCTCATTGAAATTTGGTCTTTGTCACAGTTTTACAATACTCAAAGGGCAGCTACAGAAGGTTGAAAGATTTCCCTACGTTCTTGCTAGTTATGAGAAGCAATAAGAGCTGGTGTAATCAATGCAAAGATGTATAACTGCTGACCTAGCTTCACTAGGCATTTATGTCTTCCACAACAGCAGCACCATAGTCCTTGTGATTTCTTCAGTTCCTAGGTAGGAACTTTCTGACTTACTCCATCTCCCTAGTCAGGATATTTCAGCAACTATTTGTAAAGATTTCAAATTATCCTTAATCTCTAACCTTGATAGTTCAACCTCTCAGATCTTAAAGCAAGGTAAAGAGAGTCATCCTTGTGTAACTGATCACAAAACTTAGGAAAGACTGTAATTTAGTTTAGTGTAATTCATACAGTAAGACTTGGACAGTCCTGTGATGGAGTCACAAGTGGATCTAGATCTCTTCAGGACATATGCAATGTTTTGCTCACTAAAACTTCTGCTTCTTCAGTTAATAGAGTATCTTGTGTTTTGGAGGTTGAAAGCATGAGAGGTTCTATATAGTGCCATTGATGGTTTGCAGCTAGGTGGAAATGAAGGAGCTCCTCCTGCCTGTTTCAGAAAAGAGACAGTTAACACAGAGGTGTTTCCCCCAAAAACAGGGGGGGTTAAGTTTATCTTCCTATTGGCTGTATTTTATCTTGCCTTTCTGCAGTGCTGTGCCTTGACACAGATGAATCCTACAATTTGATTTTTGTAAAGCTTTTAATTCTAATATCAGACTCTGCAGTATTTCCCTATTACATGTACCTGCTTTTATAGGCACAGGACTCAAATTTCTGACTTGGTAGCTGATTTTAACAGAGCAGTTATGGTCATCAGTAAGAAAACTCATCTGTGGTTATGTAAGTTTCATCTGAGTAATACGTTACAGCTTCTCAGACAAAAGCTCACCTGGGATGTTCCTGCTTTTTAATATATACAGTATTGACTGTGAGAGATCAGGATATACAGAGATGTTGACTAATTCAAAGCATTGCAGTTCCAGGTGAGTTACTTTGTTTTTCTGAGGTTTAAAATGTACTCTAAGGTAGCAATTTTACCTTCAAAATCACACAGACAGTCACTGTAATTTTGTGGGGGTGGGTGCAGATCAAATAAACAACAGGCAAGATGTGGCTGCAGTGCTTATTCACTGATGTAACTTATTTGGAAAAGAATGACTACAGAATAAAAATCAACAGCAGCTGTTGATTTTGAATGAAAAAAATTCTGATTATATTGTTATATGATATACATATATATATATAGAGAGAGAGATTATACCATTCAGGACAAACAGGCGGAATCAGGGGCCTTGGGAATAACACAGGATTTTAAAATCATAATTGACTTAACCAATAATCTGTTTTTTGAATGGTAACAAATGTGAAGGGATTTTTCTAAACAGAATCTCTGTTTTGTGGTTTGAGAAATGTTGAAGTTATAAAGGAGATATGCAATGCAGTTGTAATTTTTTCAATAAAAGTCGACCTTAAAACTATCTGATTTGCCTCACATAATTTTTGTGAGCTCTTGTGTTTCCTTAAGAATATGAGACAAAAGCCATACAATGTTATCCCACACATTAAAAATAATAGGGCAAATGTTAAGGCTACTATTTAGTTTTATGTGTGAATTGAATGTGAGCTTGTCCCAACTGATAAAGAACTGCAAGTTCTGAACCTTGACCAGTTTGAACAGGGCTGTTGAGACACTAGTACTGTGTAGAAATGCTAAAAAATAGAGAATCTAAACATCTTTCTGTGTGATGTTTTATGTAGTTTCTGAAATCCTCATCCAACTTATATGGAGTATCCAAGAATCATAGAATCATTAAGGTTGGAAAAAACCTTTAAGATGATAGAGTCCAACCATATCCCAACTACCATGACCACTGAACTATATCCTGAAGCACCACACCTACGCACTTCTTGAACACCTTCAGGGATGGTGACTCCCCCACCGGTCTAGACAGCCTGTCCAATGCCTCACCACTCTCTCAGTAAAGAAGTTTTTCCCAATGTCCAATCTAAACCTCCCCTAGCACAAATTAAACTCATTTCCTCTTGTCCTATCACTAGCTACTTGGGAGAAGAGACCAACACCAGCCTCACTACAACTTCCTTGTCAAGAAAGTAAACTGGAACTTTGGAATGGGTAAAAAGAGTAAGATCAAGCTCTTGTGGTAAAAAGCTTTGCTATTTAACCTGTGGATATAAAACTTATAAACTTTATAAAACTTATTTCTTGTAATGCAGGTCTTCTAGGGATGCTTAACTTTGCACACTTTACAAGGTTCATCTCAGTGCTTGTTAAGCACATTTAAATCTGCACATAATCAGGACTAGGATATTTTTGATGAATCAAGATTCTACTTGACTGAAAAAAACGTTTTCCTGTTAAAAAAAGAAAAGAGTGTAATGAGACCAGGGCTAAAGGTGTTTTGAATAGCATTATGTATGTTTCAGCACTTTGGTGCTTGTCAGGAAAGAAATGGTGGAGAGACGGTGAGAGAAGCCCTTGTAGTCATGCGACAATACACTGTGGAATCAGTACCATGGAATATCAGGTGCCTGACCGCAAAGCATTTGAAGTTGGCATAGCAAAAAGTCTGTGAATATTCTTATCAGAGTCAGTTAGAACTGGGTTTCCTTGTTCAGCCACTTTTGTATTAAGCACAGTCTTTTACATTAAAAATGTTTCCTTGAAACAGAAATAAATGAGAGATTGGAGGCTTTATTTTGTGAGTAAAGTAAACGTATTTCGTAAGAATTATTTTGTAAAGGTGTACAAGAGGAGCTCAATCCTTGCTGTTGATTGCATGAATCAACCCCTCCCATTCTTGGAAATGAAAGACCATCTCCTAATGAAATGATAGAATGAGATTCTAAGTCTGAGGTAGGAAAAAACACTGAAATTCTTGTATTCTCTAAAACGAGCTTGTGTATAATGCAGCAACATCAAACAAATTCAATGTATCTAATATAGAATCACCTTGAACATTAAATAGTTGAAATCTAAAATCTATATGAATGCCATATCTTCAAGGAAATGTAGAAAATGTTTGTTTGTGGTTTTTTTCCTAACTGGACTCGAGTGAAACAATTTTTTGAAACAATAATTACAAAATGCAAGTCTTTGCCAGTGTAAATACAGTAAAGCTTTTAGCACATGTGTCTTTATATATCTATGCATGATACATACTTGATAGATATCATGTACAACGTGGAGAAGGTGATTAAAAATTAGCCTGCCATTCTATTATGGGAGTTACAATTTTTTTTAAATAACTTTTTATGCTTTATCCATAGAACTTTATAGAATTTTAACAGTATGTAACAAAATTGAGTTTGATTGCTTTAGGGTAGCATGAGCACCCTTTGAGTAGGATGAGTTCTCTTAAGAACATTTTTCTTTCCAAGCTAAAGAATTTTATGTAGCAAACTAAGCATTCTTAAATTAACAGGATACTAATTTAGTTCATATGAGAACAGTTGGTTTGAGGCAGAAATTACTGTGTGAAAATTTTTGGCCTTTTTTTTTTTTATATGGCAAGGTGTGTGCCATGACAATGTGAGCAAAACCGCCTAAGATCATGCAGGTGGTAAGAAACAGAGAAAACCTAAGTGTAATGTTTCAAGAAAGTGTAGAAAACGTTACTACGAGCAAACCCAACAAATGTAAGTACAATTACTTTAAGTTAGATTTACAGAAGCCTTCTGTCTGTGACCACAATGTAAGCTGATTTGAAGCTGTATCTGCTTGGTGTGGCATCAACAAGAGTCTGGATAATGCAGGTGTATAAACCAAGCATATTTGCCTTCAGAAAAATAAAAGCTTGAGTGCTAACTTAAACTAGGAATGTTAAAGTGTCTCTAAAAATCAAAGTGAGAAAGGCATAAGATATTTCTCATTCAAGTCTTACATTGATCAGCACTTTTTGTCTTCTAAAGATCACATGTATTATAAATTATATTCACCATTCAAAGTCTTGTCTCACCAACCAGGGCTTTCCACAGGCCCCAGCAAAAAAGGCCATTAATCTCAATTAAGATGCTTCCTTTACTTTCAGGAAGGCTTCCTGTGGGGTGAGACTGACATTTGTGCTTGTGGGCATAGGGCCAGATTGTACATGAAGTACTATTTCCCTTACTGACTGCCTCTTTTGGCTGGTTCACTCTTCTGCCAGGCACAGCACAGGCAATCATTAAACACACTGGCATAGACCCTGATTATCTGAAGGAGTATGGTTATGTGGCACAGTGGGGTGAAATCTCCATGTCCTGGTTTTGACATTGGTGAACCAAAGAATCATAGTTGTTTTGATTACAGCAAGATTTCCTATTTGTGGAAAAAATGTAATTTACTAATATATCGTAACTATGTCTTAATAACTCACCACTTGAATTTGCCAGTAGTGCAGCTGCAATTCACTTCTCTTGGTCACACTTTTAAGAAGTGTATTACTTGTACCTGATTACGTTATGTTTCAGTGCTATTATATTTCTTTATACTGATTGCATCATCATGGCTCCTCAATTATTTTACATATTTTTCAAGACAAGGGTTGGGTTTTTTCCCTACAGAGGAACCAGGTTCAGTTTCCCTGCTTCAAAATACTCCTTACTGGTGAGTAGTTTTTGTTGGTGAAATATAATTGTTCTGTAAGTAAAAATTAATTACTAGCATTATCTTACAGTATAATGTAATGCATATCCTCTTGTCTTGCTAAGTATATAAGACCTATCTTTTTGCAAGGTATAAGTCACAGATTGCTAACTTGTGACCTGGCTCCTGAGAAGTGAGAATTGTAATTGCTGTCAGACAGCTCCCTCTGCTTTCTTAAGTGAGTACACACAGACTGGTTGCAGCATTAGAGCTAGTGTTGCAGTTGAAAGAAACCCCAATAAAACTTCTTCCTTTTGAATGCATCAGTTAAAAAAAGCTACTAGACCAGTAACTGCTACAATTTTCCTTTCCTAAAAGTTTAATTTTAGGTTGGTGGTTTTTTCTTTTGTTTTTCCCTTCTCCCAGAAATTCTGTGTCTGTAATGTAAATAATTATGCTCAGCTGTTGTTGAATGACTTCGAAACCCATGTTGATTTTCTCTATATAATTCTGCTAAGTGTACAATTGCTGGTGTACTGGAAGTGGTCCAGAGGTGAAATGGAGGTTCTCAGGGGAATTTGAAGACTTTTTCCTTTACTCTGTAGCTCAGTCCAGGACTGTTTCCATTAAGCAAAGTGGTCAAAAGAAGGAACTGAAATCACTAGATTACACCACAGAGACTTGTTTAGATACTCAGAAAAATATACATGACTTGAATTTACAACACAAATGCCTCTTCTCATCTTTTAGCAAAACAAATTAATTAAAAGAGCTTCAACAAATAGCCCTTACTTGGGACTATGTCCTCAGTTTGGGGTTTAGGTAGTGAACTACTAATTGATCTATCTTTCCACCTAGATAATGTCTACGTGAGTATAATGTATATACAAGTCTACACCTCTAGGCTTGCAACAAGAAGTTATTCTTCACTTACAAGAAAAGCTTTTCTGCTAGGCTACCTAACCAGTCTTTTACACCTCTCTTTGAATGGAAGAGTAGATTGAGAGCTTGTCCTAACACAAGAACACGAAACCAATTTGAACGCCTTGACTTTGGTGTGATTCTCAGGTACAAACGAAAGGGACAAGAGAGACAAAATGATTGGTGATGCTATACAAAAGAAGAGTCACACAGGGCCAATTTCAAAACAGTAAAATTGCCCAGCAGGCAAAAAAGTGAATATGAAGGCAATTCTGGCTGAATAATTTACAAAGTGGTAAAACATCAGAAGAAGCCAAGGTATAAGTTAACAGAATCAACACTGTGCCATTCACTGCATATAGTTTGAAATAGGTATCATCTTGCAGTATGTTGTTTTGTAGGAACACATTTGACATTGAAATGTATGTGACTGCCTACCCTCCCCTCAGTGCTTATTTATGTAACTTTCAATGCATGGGATTTTTCTATCATTAATATTTTTTCATGCACAGGCACCTGAAGAATCACATTGTGTGATTTTGTGAAGTACTCTTTATCATCTACATCACTCAACAAAGGGGGCAGAGACGTTGTGTAGAAAGGTAAAATATTCTTCTATCCACTTTGTTTACTTATATTTAGCTATCTTTAATCTGATTAATTTTCCAATAGCGTGAATGTCTGTTAAATTATGTGCTGATTTCCTAGGCTAAATAATGCATTTCATTACTAAAATAATTTGAAATGGCAAAGGGCTGAGCAAAATGGTGGAAAATATACTGTATAGAAAACTGTTGCAATGACTTGCAGAAGCAAGTAATATGAGCCAGCAGATTATTCTAACTCTACATGCTTTGAGTCTGCTCTCTGAAATGCAGATTCAACAGTCTGGGCAGCTGTTCAGTGGTTGCAACAAGGAATACCAAGGATATAGAAAAATGGAAACTTGTTTCCCTATTACACTATGAAATCAGGCTTTTATGGGCAGCTGTGATTGGATGATGGAGGTCTGGTATGTTCTTGTCCACTAAAATGAAATCACACTCACATTTCCACTTTTTTTTTTTAACCAATTACTGTTTGAAAACCTTTTATGTAGCAAGTTATGCAGAATCTTCTCATGGAAGACTCTGTGTGTGCATAGGTCTCTGTGTCAGACTCAATATCTTGATCGCTTATTCTCTAAGAAGCAAAGAAAACAATGTAAAATAATAGACCTAAATCGTATACATATAAAAATACATAAAATGTTAGAAACGTTTTAGTCATTGTTTGGTTTTGCTGTGGATTTTTTCTGTGCACTACACAGTACAAGTAAGTTTTAAACTACTTTAAAATCTAAGATGTTTCTCACATAATTCATAGTTATCCATGCTCTATAAGCCACATCATTGTAACTAACAGTACGAGTTGCTATTATTTGTAGGTATCTGGACTCAGTAGCACTTTAGAAGATACAGATATTGAATTGCTTTTAGCTGTTTCAGTAATGGTTACAACTGTTTTACAATTGACTGTAATTCCTGGGATTTAGTGGGATTGCTATCTAAAAAAACCACCACCAGCAGCAGCAGAACAGGAAACCATCATTAAATTACATTCCTAATTTATGCAGTTAGGTTGTTGGCTCTCTAACATATTAAGACCTAACAGAATAAATAAGGAGTTAGTTTAGAACTTAACATAAAAGCAAACAAACAAAAACCAACAAACAGTGACTTCATCCTTGGGGAATTCTATTGAGATTTAACGAAAATTCTGAGAAAAGGAGAGTAGTCAGTTATACCAGGAAGGGTGCAAGGATAAAGATAACGTAAAACTGAAATGAGTTAGGAAAACTGTAGAAATGTTACATTGTATATTTTAACAGGCAAAAATGACTTACAGAAAGTGGGATTTGTAATAGAAATAGATCCACTGCCTTTGGTATTTTAATATGAAAAAAATTACATCTCTAAAGTTTGTGTAAAGCCCCCAGTCAGCAGATTCTGTGTTTCCCACTGGGCTTTCAGTAGTCATTGAAGAGAAGCAGTAGGTGGAGAAAAGGCAATTGGAGGGAAGGGTAGGGGAAGAAAATAGTGCACATAGGTGTCCCATTGAGGACAGAGCTTACACTGAGACCTGGATCTGAGAATTGCTCCTAGGTAGGTCTGTGGCTGTGAGCATGTGACTCCTTCAGCTCCTGCTGGACTTGGACCTTAGCCTGCAATTTCTGACTCTTGCAGTACTCTTTGTTGTTTTTTTTCTAAGCCGTTCTGTGGCTTCCATTGAAACCAGTGGGTAAACTGCCTTTCCCCTGATCATTTCCTGGACACAGCAATTTCCTCTGTGCTTGTGTTTATTAGATTTTTTTTTTTTTATGGCAACTGCATCTTTTCTTCTTTGTGCTGACTTAAGCTGGAAAAAATCCCAAATGATCGTCTGTGCTCAATTTTCTTCAGCCATTTAACTCTTTCTATACTTGATGTTGCTTTGCCGCATCTTTCTTAGCAACTTCTCAGCCCAAATCCCTGTTCCAGCAGTGCCTGGGCTTAGGACAACATCCAAACTTGTGATGGAATTTAAAACCCATATGCATCATTCCATAGCTCACTGGGTCTGACACCATATCAAGAGAAGACACTCGAAGAAATATGGTATTTGTCTTCATGAAAACAGATAAAACAGCTTCCAGAAACATCTTTGGAAGTCTTTTGTTCATCAGTTCTCCCTAACACATAGCAAAACACTACACCTACAAGCAGGAAAAAAGGAGCCCTCTAATGGTTAAGATTCAATCAGTGTTAAGAACACCACACTCTTCGCAGTGTGCTAGACCACAAAAGTTAGTCCCTGCTGTCAAAGAGGTACTCTGGTCCTTGCAGCACTTGAACTCCTCAGCTCCAACACTGATCTGTCCAGAACAGTAAGAGGAGAGTTGGTGACCACAGGAATGAGGATGACTCCAGAAGCTGGTTGGGTCTTTCCAGCTAGTATATTACAGTAAATCACCAGTCCTGCTGATTGCAGTGATGTTTGATATATCAATCTCAAAATAAACCAAACATATTCCAGCACATCCCATGGGGATCCAGGTGGGCCCACCAGTTCTAAACGTCGCACTTTCTGGGAAAAGCATTCAAGCAGGTGGCATTAGGGAGGACCATTCTTGTCAACAGCATGGAAAAGTGTCAATGTTCTGTGTCATTTGGCTTTTGGTATGGTGATTTCAAAGGACAAACTGCTCATTTGGTTTTAAGCTCAACACACGAGTGACATTCTCTGCTGCTGCCTCTGGGACACTGCAGAAAGTAGAGCTCTGTCTGCCTGCACTAAAATGGGAAACCAAGTGAAATGGATATAGATGCCTAACTAAGGACAGGGCATTTTGGCTTGAGCTATTCCTTAGTTTGGTTTAACACACCTAGGTAGCTCTGGAGGTAACTTCTGATAAGTTTTCTTTTTCTACAGATGAATTTTGCTAACTGACCCAGGAAGTCCTGTAACATTTCCTCTTTAGAAATGCTGCAAAAAGCACTCAGATAGCAAGTAAAGGAGGGATCAACCTCAGCTTTAGCCTTGATACTTGTGAGAGGACACAAATTCAAATTTTGGGGGAGAAAGGTAGTGTACTGCATCAGGATGATACTTCTTTGAGGCTAGGCTCATAAGATCTCATTATGTTCCAAGCTTTCTCTTTCTTCTTAACCATTTTTTATTGTTTTTCGGGGGGGGGAGGTTGTTGGTGGTGGTGTTTTGTTTTGTTTTGTTTGTTTGTTATTGTTGTTGGTTCCCTCCAGTGATAACTCATTAGAGGAAAAGTCCTCTGGCTTTAACAAACTCTACCTACAGCACAATGTTGTCAAGTAGCATTCTTACCAGGATTTTAAGGTGATTATTTGAGGACTGCCATAATAGAGGATTGCCAGTCCCAACACACACATGTTGTGTTATGTTATGTTTGTTTGATTGTATTAAAACTTCCAAATCTAATCTCAGAATAAATAAAGTATATTCACAAGGTCCCAGCAGAGACATCCTGCTGTCTCAGTGATCTCATAAATAACAGCAAAAGCCTAGATACTATTTTTGCTCAAAAATTATATTTCTTTGTGGAAGATAAAACAATCGTTCTTGAGGCTTGAAGGAAAAGAAGTTATCAGCTATTGAAGCAGAAGAAAATAAATCATGGAAGACTTCTCAGGGCAAGAAGAGATAAAGGAGAGGGAGTTGAATGGCGTTTTGGGTTTTTTTTGTTTGTTTGTTTTGTTTTGTTTTGTTTTCCTGAAGAAGTAGGGATTAAAAATATCTTAAGAAATACACAGTTGTGGACTATTTCATAGAACATGTCAGGGATGCAAACAACTCAAAATCTAACAAAGACTAAAAAGATCCATTCCTGAGGCTAAAGCAGACTGCTTTCTCTGAACTAGCAATGTATGGTTTCAAGCATGGCTGGAAAGAGGCTAATGGTGTTTAGTTTGTAGCTGTCCAGAAGATGGAGAAATATGCCCTTCTGTGACTAATGAATGCATGTAGGAGAGCTGTCAGAGAGCTGGAGCTCTGTGAGCAGAGAAGAGGAATATTGTGAACAGCAAATGTAGCCTGTGGGGTCAGATCATCCTTGCCTCAGAGTCTGAGTGCAGTATTTGTCCTGTTTATCTCAAGTTCTCCATGATAACATTTGTTTTATTCCTTCTAGACCTTTGTATTTCATCTTCTTTGAAAAAAACACTAGGTAAAGCAAAATGTAGTAAAAAATCTTAATTTATGATAAAAAAAATATTGAAGTTCTCTATAGAACTAGAGCTGAAATAGGTACATAACACTCTACAAAGTACAGGACATCCAAGACACTGCAGAAGTGATTCTATAAACAAAAACTTTTCTCTTGTTTGATTTCTTATGCTGAATAAAACAGGTTTTAGCATGCCCTTAGTAAATAAAAAGAATTGCAGCAGCAAATCCCTGACTATAATCCAAGTCTCTTACTGTAAGCAATTTCTAAAACTCTGGATTTTAGGCTAACCACTTTGGCCAAAAATAATGGACAATGCATGTAAATATCATGTCATGAAGTGGTTAGAAATTACTTAATTCATCCTCCATTATGAACCCTTCTTCTGCAGCATCCCTAGCTACAGTACTCCCAAAGCCAGCTGCTATCTACAGCTGAACAGTAGCAGACCTATTAAGCCCCTTAAATACTTGCATTCTAATTCCTAAATTGGGTTGGCCAGAACCTCAGCCTTCTATAATTAAGATCCTATCAATTTTTCTATTATGAACCCTGTTTTCAGCCCAACAGAATTTAAAGAGGCTTCTTTTCTTTTTTAATGGTGAAGCAAACCAATTGTCTGTGATTTCATGTACATTGTGTTATTTTCTAGTTAATAGTCAAGTGAATCTCTGAAACATTCTGACATTTGTCATTAATTCTGTGCCCTCTCTTAACCATTCACTAATGCATCTTCTATTGTGAATACATGTACTTAAAGGTTACTCTCCTCTATTATGCCTGCTTTTAAGTCTTATGCTCTGTAAAAATGCTTAAGACTATCCTTTAGGCCAGAAAACAGGGTCTGATGGCTACACAAAATGGGAAAACAAGCCAGAGTAAAGATTGCAAGTTTAAAGTAATAACTTCTGGAAGCAGAGGAGCGAGGACGTTTACTTCACTAAACCTATTCCTGTGTTAATTTTCAAAGCTTTATAGGAGCAGTTGTCTGTTTGGGAGCTTCATCTACAGTCCTAGAGTCTCAAGTGAAAGCACTATGGCTATAGGGAGCAAGTAACTATTTTACAAAAAGCCACTCTGCCAGAAACGTGGCTCCAATGCCTTTAAGTGTCACACTTGTGCTGCTTACAGATTCATGTGAAAACCAGTTACCAGTGTCTAAGTCCAACAGAGCTACTGGGTCTTCAGCTTTGGGAAGACAGGCACAGTTATCCCATGTTATAGCCATGTTAATCACTTGTGTATGTTAAAGTAATGAAAACTTTGGTTAATTTCCTGTGTTCTCTAACAGCACCTCTGCAAATTAGCTTTGCTGAGTTTCTGGTTTCTGAAACAAAAGCCTTGATTCTGGTCTCAACTTACTCGGGGAAGAGGACTGTACATTACCTTCACATTCCCTTTCTCTGATCTGTTGATGGCATCTGCAGTTCTCCTGCCAATTACAGCAGCCAGAGGAACCGCTTTTGATAATAACCAGAGCATGACAATATTGACTGCATCTCTAATACGTGCCCATGCTGGGAGCTCTAAGGGAAAAGCAGAGAGCAATTCTGTCAGCTAGCTGAGTGTTCCCTTTACAGAGATGCAGCATGCTAGGTCTGATTCTGCTAGTGTTGTGGTCTTTCTCTCCAACTGACACAAGGAAGTTGCTTCATTTTGCCATATTCCGAAGTAAGAATTTTCTGCTGAAGGCTTATTAGCTCCAGCTCTGTCTCTGCTAGATACAAGCCACTACTAATGATCTCTGAAACTGCTTTCCCTCGCTTGTACATTAACGTAAATCAGTGATAATGCAATGAAAATGGATGGATTTTTATAGCAGTAAAAGATGTCAAGCAGTCACAACTAGGCTTTCTGAGTTTGGCATGGTCTTTTTTGCCTTGTGGATCATAAGGGGAGAACCAGCCCTGCAACATTCTCACTGGGCAGACTGTGCCTGAGAGCAACACGTCCAGCTAGTTCCTTCCTCCCATGCATTTCATTCCCTTTTCAGCTGCGCTGCAACTAATGGCCATAAAAGTGTTGCAAAAGCCCCACATAATTCTTGTATTTAATTAACTTTTAGAGCATCAGACCATATTACTGAGGATCACTAACGCTTGGCTTCCATTCAAAGTGCTTCACTGCTAACTTCTCTTTACATTTCAGACATGGTCTGGTCTTTTCACAGCTGTTCACAGCAGCAGGTAAAGAACATGTCCATTCTCATACCTCCCACATTTGTACACACACTGACTATCACTACCTTATTTTTTTATCTTTTTTTTTTTTAGATAATTTTGGTTCCAAAACACCTACTGCCTTAAACTGGGACTGTGGAGAGGTCGAGTACTGCAGCCTAATGGATGAGTGTGAGGCTTCTGTGTGTTAGCTGATGTTTACCAGCTATTTGTGCAAGCTAGAGCTATTTTTTTTTTTTTTGTAGAGCTGAAGGATCTTTTTTTTTTAAGATAATTTTGGTTCCAGAACACCTACTGCCTTAAACTGGGACTGTGGAGAAGTCGAGTACTGCAGCCTAATGGATGGATGGGAGGCTTCTGTGTGTTAGCTGATGTTTACTAGCTATTTGTGCAATCTAGAGCTACTTTTTTTTTTTTTTTTTTTTTTTGTAGAGGTGAAGGATCTGTGCTTTATGCCTTCTATTAATGTGAAGTTCTAAGGGTTGAGGGTGCATAGCTAGGTGGAGGCCTTCCAAACAGCTGTAGTTTGTTCCCTGCATGCTTGCAAAGGAGTTAAAATATTGCTAACAGAGGACTTGTTCTTAGACATACATCAGACTCTCTATGTCTCCTTCCAACCCCAGTCCTGGTCTCCTGGGACTGGACTCAACAAGCAGATGTTCTGACCTGCAGTTCCTCATCTTAGGCAATACATTAAAAGCAGGAATGACTGAGGTCATACATTGATTAGGGTATGAAAGATGTTACAATCAAGAACTATCTTATGACCCACCCTCTTCTCAATTGCTGGACACTGCTCTCTATTTCTGCCTATCTCCTTCAGTGTTTGCTTACTGGGACAATCTCTTATATTACTCTATCCATGGGAGATGTAGGCCTTCCCATAACTCTGGCAGTATTCTCTTAATTTAATTGTAAAGGCACCCATTAATTACAATTATTATATTTACCGATTCTTAATAATGCCTCAGAAGCTCTTGTTCTGGTGTATTTTTCTGTATTTGAGCTTAAGGCCATATCTGCAATAAATCATCATTTTCTGCCTGTCTTAGCCTCTAAATGACTTGGGTCAAACAGGCTGATTTGCACACTGTATTCCATTAGCTCCCTTCCTGCTTACATGTGCTTGGGTTGTTCTGTCCATCTTTGTTCCTGTTTGCCCAGCACCAACCATACAGAAGGGTTTAAGCAGGAGGGAAAAAGCAGCTGCTTTTCTTCAGCCATTGCATATCCTGCTCTGTGGAGGGATGCTGGTCCCTGCTGAAAGTGTTTGCAGCACGCTTTCTGCAAAGGGCTGCATGGCTGTTTCATCTGTTGCAAACTGAATTTTAGCCAAGAGCCACAGCTGACATTTTCAAGAAGGCCACTTCCCCATCCATCTCACTCAGACAATTGTATGCAGTCACCAAACCAATAATTTTCCATTTGCACCTGTGCCTTGTGCTTCATTATTTTATTAAAATACTAGAAGGACCCTGGTTTATTTATTAAATTCATTATTATTCTTATCAAATGATGGTGTGTTGTTATCCAGGAAGACACTCTTGCTATCTCACAACTAATTATGCCAATTAAGTTTTCATGATTTACCACAAAGCACAGCTCGTTAACTTTAATTACTTTTGTGATACAGCTGCTGAGACACATAGAGAAAGGAATAGGTAAGTTATGTTTGATACTTAATTTCTGCAAATGGACTTCATTGTCGTTAGGTCCTAAGTGATGCTTTCAGGCAATCTTGTTCCCTGTTTCCAGGTAAGTCGTGTGTCTTTTTCACTTAAGAAGGTTCTAAATGTTTCTTTTCCTTTACAGTCTAGTCTTTTGCCATAGAACATTGGACCAAGTTCAAATATATTTCTTCAGATATATCTGGTGGTTTAGTTCTGCCCTGAATAGGAATCAATGGACATTTGTAGAGAACATCTTTCTTCACTGAGGTGAAAACAGCCCAGAATGGCTGGTGGCATCTTGATGAAAAGCTGAGATGCAAGGTAAGGCAAGTGTTCCTAAGAAAAAGCATCTCAAAGTCTTTCAGCAAATGCATGTAGTTTCTGTCTCCAGCGAGAAGGTGTTGCTCTCAGCAAAGGAGGGGGTGGCATCACTGAGTCAGTCATTCAGGAGAACAGCTGGCTAGCATCTGCATCGTGGACATGGAAAACCTACAAACAATCCACAAAACTGACAGCACTTATCTAGTAGCATAGAGAGAGGTGTCATACACAAGCCACTCTTCTAGAAGAGAGAAAACACAAACCCTGTAGGAGAATTTGGATAAAAGAGTGGTGAACCACAGCTGCTGTCCCTGAATCACACTGTCATACTTCTGTCTGTCATGGACCTCTAATAGCAAGAAAGAAATTAATATGGCTGGGATTTTCCTCCTGAATCTAAATGGCATGTGAATGGAAGCATAAGATTTGCTTAAGTTAGTATAATTTTTAGCCTTGCTCATGTGACTTTTACTTTGTCCACTTACTGGATACTGTATTAAGAGTACAGAAATTTTTCCAAGATATAGGTTATTATTCACTTTGCCTTCTTACTTTGTATTATTATCTGTGGTTATTCTACAGTTGACTTTTTCTTGCAATGGTGAACAGAGACCCTGCATAGGGATGTAAGCATGCCTGAACTGGCCATGCCTGACTGGCCTCCCTGAAGAAACACTGGCTGGCTGCTCCCGTGGAAACATTTGGGCAGGCTGAGGTGGCCAAGGATGGGAGGGGTGTTGGTCCATCTCTACATGCTACACTGGGGTAAATCTGAAGCACAGTGCAGAGAGGCTTTTACTACTAACCAGTAAAAAGCTATGATGATACAGAGGCTAATTAATCCAAAAGAAGTGAGGTGTACTAACCTGAGGTTCCTTTCTGTTCTAAATTGAAAATCTTTAAAATTGTGTTCCGGTTACTTTTTAAATGCTCTTTCTGCATTACTGAAAATGACCAGTGGAGGCAGGTCTCTTTAAAGAGGTCACTTCTCTCTAGAGAGCTGTAGTACCAGACCAGGAGGCACTAGTTTGAATGGGCAAGCCGTGCAAAAATCTTCATCTAGGGACTTCCAAACCCAAGAGTCACCCCCAGCGAGGCAGAGATTATTCAGACCTTGGGTTCATCCCACGTCTTCCCGCTACGCTGCGGCAATCAAATTAGCTCAAACTGGATTTTAAGGCCAGACACGTGGTGCTTCTTCCCAGGTCGGCGCTCGTCCGCACAGAGTAGCCGCAGAGCAGATCTCTGTCACAACACCGCGCATCTGCAATGGGAATCTGTCCAAGGGGATGCTGGCCCTGATTCAGGCTGATTCAAAACCATGCTCTGGGGCAGCGTGGCTCTCCCGGGCTGCTCTGTACCAACGCTTCCACGGGGATCCAGGGTGCCATGTGCTCCCGGCCCATCCCGAGGCTTCTCTCCCTGTGCTCCAAGCGCGAGCTCGGCGCTGTCCCGCAGACCCACCAGCATCCAGAGCTCGCTGGGGCCGCAGGTTCGCCTGTAATTCCACAGAGAGCTGCACACTAGAGAGGGCAGCAGAAGGTATGACGTGCCCCAGCTTGCCTTGTCTGTGTTCTGTGCACCCATTTACTATACGTTAATTACGTAGCATTAAGATACATTAATTAACTGTGCCTGCCTGGCATAGCCTCTATTCCCGTCTCCTCAGGCAGAGGCGCTCTTGGCAGTGCCACTCTCAGCCGCCAGGGGGGGGTACTGCCCAGCAAGATGAACGGGAGAATCATGGTCTGTATCAGCCACCGTATACTGCTTTCGCCTCCCTGGGGTTGAACGGGCGAGGTTTGTCCTAGACGGCCACCATACGGCTTCTTCCGCCTCCTCGTGGCTTCTGGGGTCCCCGGCAGGGGGCGCTGCGGCGTGCCTCCCAGCATGCCCCGTGTGCGTCGTGGCCCGGCCCTCCGGAGCCGGGGCGGGCGGGGGGAGGAGGGAGAGAGTGCCACGTCCCTGGTGAGTGGGGCTTTGTGCGGGGAGTAGCGCCGCCGCCCCCAGCCATGGGCACCTCGCAGAGCATCGAGATCCCCGGTGGGGGTACCGAGGGCTACCACGTCCTGCGGGTAAGGGCGGCGGGGAGGCGGGCGTGCTCCTCGGTGGCCATTAGGTTGGCAGCGGCCCTTGGGCCCGGCGGCCTCCCTCTCGGTGGGTCCGCTTTCGAGGAGCTCCCTGAGCCGGGTGGCGTCGCGGTGTTTCCCGCTAAGCGGGGACGCGCTTGGGCAGCTGCCGGGACTCCCGCCGTGCGTGGCTGGGGCTCCGCCGCGGCTCGTGCGCCGGTGGAATCTGCGGCGGGGCCCGCGCTGCCGGCTCCCTGTGCCGGCGGCGCTGGGAAGCTGCCGCCCCGCTCTCCGCGCGGGGCTCGCTCTGTGCTGCCTTCGCCCGGGACTTACCCTCCCAGCGCGGAGCTGCCCACGGCCTGCGCTGTGACCCGGCCCGCGGCGGCAGCCCGGACGGCTCTGAGACGCCTTGTCGCCAGAAGAGGTCTGGGTGGCCCGGACTGCGCTGTCAAGTTACGCCGTCTGCGCTTCAGGTTGTGAGCGGGACAGGAGAGCGATGCTGCTTTTTGTGAAGCCTTCGAGGGCAAGGCAGCTTCTGGTCTAGGAACTGCTGTTAGCACGCTGGCTTGCACACATTCAAACTGTGGTTTAAGAACTGCAGCCCCCTAGGTGCCTGTCTTGGATAACACGTCAGGCGGTATCTTGATCTGAACTGTAGCTGCTTGACACAAAACTGGGAGGGGTGGCTGACACCAGAGGAGGCTGTGCTGCTCCAGCATGACCTGACAGGCAAGAGAGTTGGGCAGAGAGTAACCTTGCGAATCTCAACAAGGGCAGGTGTAGGGTGCTGCAGCTAGGGAGGAGTAACACCAGGTGTCAATACAAGTTGGGGGCTGCTCTGCTGGAAGACAGCTCTGTGGAAAAAGGCTTGGGAGTCCTGGTGGGTAAGAATTTCACTATGAGCCAGCAATGTGCTGTTGTGGCTAAGAAGGGTAATGGTATCCTGGAATGCATCAAGAAGGGGAAGGTTTTCCTCCTTCTCTACTGTGTCCTGGTGAGATCCGTCTATAGTACTGTGTCCAGTTCTGGGCTCCTCAGTTCAGGGAACTGCTTGAGAGGGTACAGCAAAGGGCTACAAAGATGGTTAGGGGACCGGAACATGCATCTTAGAAGAAAGGCTGAAGAATTTGTGGCTTTGTAGTCTGAAGAGAAGATTGAGGTGGGATGTTACAAATACTTAGAAATATTTAAGAGTGGGTGTCAAGAGAATGGGGCCAGTCTTTTTTTCAGTGGTGCCTAGTGACAGGACAAGAGATAATGCGCACAGGCTTGAGCAGTGGAAGTTCTGTCTAAACATAAGGAGACAATTCTTTATGTTGAGGGATGGTTGATCACTGCCCAAATAGGTAGTGAAGTCTCCATTTCTCAAGTCATTCAAAGCCTGCCTGGATGCTCTGCTGTGCAACCTGCCTGAGGTGAACCTGCTCTATTGGAGGGGTTGGACTAGATGATCTCCAGAGGTCCCTTCCAAGCCCTGTGTTCAGTGATTCTGTGTGACCCTTTGACAGTAGTTCCAGGGATCAAGGTATTCAAATAACAGACGTTACAGCTGCTAGAGATATATTAATAGTGAAGGCAATGCTGCTGTTTTTCTTATTTACATAGTTTTTGTTATCTGATGCACTGGGTGGTAGCAGTAACTTGGGAGTTACTAATAGCCTTGCCTGCACCACAGCACTTTTGCTACTATAGATGAGAGTATGAGTACCCTTACCATAGGCAATGTGCTGGGCTAGCTTTGTGTTGACATTGGACTTTCTTGGATCAACGCTGTCTAGAGCTACCCCACATTTTAAATATGTAAAAGAGCACAACACCTTGATTCATATGAATACTATTAGTTAGTACTTCCTTACTTGTTTTAGCTTGCTAGCATTGAGCTACAACTGTATGTTGAATACCATGGTGAAGAAAGAAGAAAAATCATCTTTCAAGTGTTATAAAATGCAGCTGTAGTGCTTTTAAGAAGCAAATATGTAAGTTCTGATCAAACCCAATGTTAACATTTACATACAGGCTAAAGTTGTAATGGTCTTTTTTGTTTCTCTTTTCATATTGCTAATATAGATCAGTCCGATGTTACTAATACATGACAATTCATTGGTCTTTTCCCCACCAAAAAAAAAGAATTTTTGAAGTTTGGGAAAAGTGGCAGACTTTTTAGTTCACTATAATGTGAATATCATGTGCTTTTTGCTTTTGAGGGTGTAAAATGAGTAACTACTCTCTAATTAGAATATCAGTTATGTTTAATTCATCATCATACTGTTTATTTAAAGCATATTAGTAAACTAACATGCATTTCTTTTATGAAGTATAATTCACTAATTTTTTTCTTGTAATCCTGCTTGAATCTGTCACCTTTTATTATTCATTTAGGCACTTTTTGGTTGCAGTGTTGTTGCCTTGACTTGAAGTGATGGTGTTTGATTGCCAGTCTTTGTAAATGTAGTTGGTAGGTGCACATTAAGGAAGCTGGTTTCTCAGAAGACAGCCATATTTACATTAAATGCAGAAATGGACCCACCTGTTGTCTCAGTTTCTGTTTTTGTTTCTGTTTTTCACTGCCTTGTCTTCTTGGTGATATCTTCAGATGCCATAAGAAGGAGAGATTAATTTTTTTTCTGTGGACAGGCATCTTAAATAGCATCATGATCCTAGTCTAACAGGAATCAGGCTTTTGCTTATATGTAGTGGCAGTATAGCTTTAGAGTAGAGAAAAATTCTGAAATTTCGCAGCCATAATTTGAATAATATTGAAATACATGTGGCATACAAGTGACTAGATTTTTTTTTTAGAGATTTTCCTAGCTTAATTTTCCAGTTGGAATTCTGTAGTAAGTTCATTACACTCTCTTGTTGTGTGAATGCTCTGTCTGCATGGCTTTTGGTAAAGCCGGGGCTTGAGCAATGCTACTATTTTGATTTGAGATTAGACTTTCTTTCCAAGATCAGTATTTTAATCAGAGAAATGGAAATGGTGAAAGGAAAAGAGCTGTCTTTTAGATCTAATTCAGGTAAGGTTCTATTTCTTGGATAACACCAAATTTCTGTAAATAGTATATCACAGTTGTTTTTGAGATTCCATTAGCTGATGGAAGAAATGTGAGAAAAATTTTCTAGTAAGAAATTGTGTGGGGCAGATAATGAAAAGGGTGTTAAAAGGGCATGAAACAAGGGCATGTACATGCTGCTTCCCAGCAAAACTGGTAGCAAGTTTCTTGCACTGCTTGCTTCAGATAGGATGAGGACAAAACCATTATTCATTTCTGGTGTAATTTTTGCAGTTTACTTTAATATTTTTGGCTGCTCCTGCAGGATTTTTCATTGTGAGCTTTATTGTCAGTGCACTTGTAAGAGGAAATAGGAACACTCAGGACTGAAGCATTGTTGAGGGAAAGCAATTTCAGCATATGCATACTTGACAGGAAAGGTTGCTGTGGGGTCACAGTGTTGGAGTTGAAATGTAGCTTTTTTTTTTTTTTTTAAGGAAAAGTTACAAAATCTTTTGTTGAACTAGTCTCTTCATAGGTAGACCTAATAATCAGTCATCTGTTGGAAACGATTCTGTGGAATACATTTTTATTCATTGTATATGCTTTTACTGTTAAACTTAATTTACTGGTTCATGTAGTCATAAGTCTTGGGGAAGAGTGGCTGGAAAGCTGCCGGGTAGAAAAGGACCTCAGGATGTTGTTTGACAGCTGGCTGAATATGAGGCAGCAGTGTGCTGAAGTGACCAAGAAGGCCAGCAGCATCCTGGGTGGTATCAGAAATGGTATGGCCAGCAGGACCAGACAAGTGATTGTCTGCTGTACGTGGCTCTCATGAGGCCACACCATGAGTAGCGTGTTCAATTTTAGGCCCCTCATTACAGTCCAAAGAAACTGGGGTTGTTTGGAGAAAGGGAGGCTCAGAGGAGACCTTACAGCTCTCCACAACTACCTGGAAGCTGTAGTGAGGTGGGCATCATTCTCTTCTCCTAAGAGAAGTAACAAGTGATAAGACAAGAGGAAATGGCCTTGAGTTGTGCACAGGTAGGTTTAGGTAGGTTTAGGTTGAGTATTAGGGAAAATTTCTTCCCCAAAGTGTTGTCAAGCATTGAAATGGGCTGCCCAGGGAAGTTGTTGAGTCACCATCCCTGGAGGTGTTTAAAAGACAAGGACGTAGTTTATTGTGGTGGACTTTGCAATTCTGGGTTTACAGTTAGACCTGATGATCTGAAGGTCTCTTTCAACCTAAACAATTCTTTGATTCTATGTAAGAATTTTTGTCTGTGAGAGATTTGCATGCTACTGTGTTATGGTCTGTTATCCCTAAATGATGCTAAACAGTGGTACACAAAGTTTAAATTTCTGACTTTTTACCTGAGTGCTTCAGTTCGTTGTAGTAGAGATACAAACATGTTGTCATAAAGAGGTGACTTAAAATGTGAGCCTCCCTTTAAAATTAAAAGCTGAAGTTAAATTCTCTGTGTTAAAATAAAATTTGATGTTATGTATAGGGAATTTATTACAAAAAGCTTATAAAGCTTTTTCTCTTGAAAACTGGGTGTTTCATAAAGAAATTCAATACTGTTACACTGTGTGATGTGTGAATATGTTATTAGCTGACAGAAATTAAGTAAAATAGATTCTCTTAGACCTAAGAAGAACTGCTTATACAAAATACATAATGAAATTTTACTACCAGCTACAGAGTGAGTGGAAGAACTACCAAAAAAACTTTTTACAACATTTTGTTGGTAATAAATGTTAGAAAACATTTCTTACATGGGAAAACAAAGGCTTCAGAGCTTCTGCTCTTTGAACATTGTTTATTTAGTGCTTGAAGCTAAGCATCTGAAAATTTAAGCAGACAAGTTATCTGACTTTTCAATCTGCTTCTGAATATTGGGGTTTCCATGCCTAATTCCATTTACAGTAGCAGTGCTCGCTTGAGGCTTAGATTCGTGAACATTGTGTTGCTGAGCAACCTTATAACAATATGTATAGGCATAGAATGATAGTGTTGGGAAGGGTGTTAAACAGAGAGAAACTTCATATATTTACCAAGAAAGTAAGTTTTTCTAGTAATCTAGTAATGTGGATTAAAAGTGGTGTCTTGACCCCGGAACTTTCTCCCTGTTTAATTCTTGACAGTGAATTAAAAGTGAAATAATTAGTGTGTAATCTATGGTCAGCAGCCCTACTCTCATCTCGATGAGAAACTGAAGTCCTGCAGTGTTGTATGAAGCTGAAAGTGTCATACAGCTCTTCTTGGCTTTCTGACATCCAGCATTCTTGATAGAGGCCTTATCACTCTCTCTTAACAAGCTCTGGTGGTGGCAGTCTCACAGTTTTCCCAGGTAGTCCATTCCACTGTGTTTCCTCTGCTCTTAGAAACTCACAGCATTTACTCATGGGTGTCTGTAACTTACCTGTCTGAAATAACAGCTGGCTTTGAGAAAATTAGGCTTCCCAAACTGTCATGAATGGTATCTTGCCTGCAGTGGCATCTGTTGTAAATGATACTACTTGATTGTTTCTCAGTCCTTATTTAATTACAAGGGCAAATCGCTGAATATCTGTTTGGGGCATACAGTAAAGCTGCACAAAGCCAGGTTCTCAGGATGCCTAGAGTTCATGTATGTATCCATGGAATTTTGATTTTTATCATCTTTGTGCCCTGTATTTCCTAATGTCTCTGGTTATTCTTTGTTACGGTGGTTCTTGGAAGAGAACCACACCCATAGATCTTTGAGCAGAGAGCTATGCTGTGCATTTGGTTGTATGACGGTGATGAACTGGCTTGAAAATAAGGTGGTATGACATCAAAAACTCTCTGTGACTGTTACGCAGAGCTGGGCATGTCACCTCTTTAAGGGGGAGGATTTTCATGTGAAACAAACTTGGAAATAACGTTTTGCATTTCTGAGACTGCCAGGCATAAAAATGCTTTTCCACCAGTGATGTTGGCCCCAAACAATCTAGGGAAATCGGAGACTTTTTTTGACTGAACCTGTGCGTTCCAGCATGAGGAAATGTGATGACAGAGGGATGCAGCTACAGGTTTCTGAGGTGCATGTATGATTGATGGAACTAAGAGCTTAGATACATCTTCCTGGTAGTTTTTACATGGCCACTTAAACATCTCTGCATGGTTTGTTTCTAAGATTGTGATGAATTCGAGGGAAGGTGTTTGACATCTGAATATACTTTTTGCAAACTAATCATTCAGAACTTGGAAAGTCTTGCAGGCCCTTCACTGGCTTGGGCCAGACTATAAATAATCTAATTAGAATAACCTATACATCCCAGGTGTCAGTGAGCTTGACATTGATGAGTGCTGAATGCATGTAATAGTGAAACAAAAACACCACACTGGCAAAATGTTTCTCAGTTACTCTGCTTGGAATTTATAAGCATACTTTAAGCTGCTGGGAGCAATGTGTATCCACATTGTAGCCTTGGTTGCTTTATTTGAGCTGCCATGGTTGCCAAATTGCATATATCCCTTTCTTACAGCTTGTTGGTATATTAATAAATCACTGGTTGTAAAGATGCCCTTTATGTCTCAAGAATGTCAACAGGTGATGATCATGAGATAAAAACCCATGCTCACATAGATGTGATACTTTTTCCTCTAGTAAGCGTAAGATAAAACGCAAGGTCCAACATTGGTACTTCAGTAGCAAGATACTGCTTTTCAGACGTTTTTTTCAGAATTCATTAAGCTTGTCCTTTGGCTATAATCTTCATTGGAATAAATATCTACAGTTTATCTGGAACTACACTTTGCACAAATAGAAATGTAATTCTAATCTGTGCATCAGCTTTGGCGTGTACTTGCTGAATTCTTGTTTAATTTTGTTAGGTACAAGAAAACTCACCTGGACATAGAGCTGGACTGGAGCCGTTCTTCGATTTTATCGTGTCCATCAACGGTTCAAGATTGGTAAGCGTTGCTATTTTATAACTCTGAATGTAGTCCATGTGTTGAGAATCTTACAAGGTAAACCAATGCATTTGTGTTTTTTAAATCTGTGTAACATATTTCTCATTAGTTTAAAATGAAAAAGCCTAACTGCATCAGAAATTAATTTCCTTCACCTGCAGTTAAAATTCTATCAAAACTTTATCTGGAGAATGAAGATGCAGACAGACATGCTCTTTGCAGATGTTTGCACCCACAGAAGGTGGCACTATCTACTGATCCACCAGTAGCTGCTTGTGTTAGTGTCCCCTTGGTTCTGTCTGTAATGCTGCTTGTGTGAGAACTTGCAAACTCATTTCGGTCAAAATAGGTTGTCAAAGCTGTTAGCTGGGCAGAAATCAAGAACATTTTCAAGCAGATTTGTAATGAGACAACAAGCTGTTACTTTGAAAGCCCAGATTTTTGCCAAAGTCATATTCTAGAATTGTGGAGGGACTGGAAACTCATTATGAAGTAGCTGTGGACACATATTCTGCTAATGCAAAGTATTTATAGGAACTTTGACTTTTTCTGAACTTTTGAGTTGAGTGGTGCTATAGAACTGGATGCTTGCTCTGTTAAACACTAAACCAAACTCTCTGAACGTTTGCAGAATAAAGATAATGACACTCTTAAGGATCTGTTGAAAGCAAATGTTGAAAAACCTGTAAAAATGCTGGTGTACAGCAGTAAAACACTGGAACTGAGAGAAACATCAGTGACCCCTAGCAACATGTGGGGTGGACAAGGCCTGCTGGGCGTGAGCATTCGTTTCTGCAGCTTTGATGGGGCCAATGAAAATGTATGGCATGTTTTGGTACGTGTGGACTTCAAGTATTTTTCTTACTGTTGCTTACTGTTAAACTATTAATCTTTTTACTGAAAAGTGTCTTACAAGGGGGTATACAAGCTGTGAGATCAAATTGGTATGTTTTCTCTTGGTTGATTTTTTTGTTGTTGTTTGTTTTGTTTGGAAAGGCTTTTCCATTAGAACTGTGTGTCTCTGAGTATATTATCAAATCTTGTAGTTAAATCAGTGGATTTGTACAATACTCAGGGATCCTTGTAGTGATATCAAGCAAGACTGTCAGCTAGTCAGTTTGACTAACACAGTGACTGTTTTAGTGTGCTGAAAACTTGACCATTTTGTCTGACTCAGAACTTGTGTGAAGTGTGCATCTAACTGTTCTGCTACGCAGACAGTTAAGTAGAGTTTTGTAACTTTCCGTCTTTAAACTAGGAAGTGGAACCAAATTCTCCTGCTGCATTAGCTGGACTTAGACCTCATAGTGACTATATCATTGGAGCAGATACTGTCATGAATGAGGTAAGTATATAAAAATAAGATTTTTTGATGGAAAAAAATTGTACCAGAGCAGTTTGAAACATCCCCAGTTCTATCTCCATTCAGTGGTAATGGAAATAAGCCAATGCTGAGGAAGGAGTCTTGGCATACTGCTTCTTCTTTGTGCTTAAATGTAATTTTGGAAATAAAAACTGCTCTTGAGTATCTTCATTAAGCCAGATAGAAACCTTTTTTTTATACTTCAATATTAATATTTCAATTAGCAGATTTTAAATCTGTATTGGACCTTGTTTTCTGTGTTGTGCTGGCGAAGCACATTTTAAAGTTGTCATTGCGATAAAATGGCAGCGCTGCAACAACTGCAACATGTTGCAGTTACTGGATTCCATTAGACTAAATTAAGGACTTGGAAGATGATTTTTCTAATGTCAAATGATAAAATAAGGACAATGAAGTCTTTATTCATCTTTATCCTTTTTCAGTCTGAAGATCTCTTTTCCCTTATTGAAACGCACGAAGCAAAGCCATTAAAACTTTACGTGTACAACACAGACACAGATAATTGTCGGGAAGTGGTGATCACTCCAAATTCTGCTTGGGGTGGAGAAGGCAGGTAAGGAGACAATATGCTATAGGGGGAGATGAGGCAACTTTCTCGGAGCCTAAAAGCTGCTTGCCTAGGTTTTTTACAAAGACAGGAAAAGAGTGGTTTTATATCAAGGGCATTTCAGCTATAATAAATAATGAATTTACTTGGAATTCAGATGTAGTTACTAATGGGGGTGTGTATCTAAACAGGAAATGAATTAGTGTTGAAATGCACCAAGTGCAATGGTTTCTATTTGCATGAGGCTTCAATGAGTCGTTGAGCTGTGGGATATTCTTAAAATACTGCATTGTAACCAGAACAGAGGACTTCAAATAACAACTGTGATTTGAATTCTAAGCTATATACCTGATACAGCTGCTTGGTTTAAATAACAATGAAATTTATTTTGTGCTAAATATTTATTGCTGAAAGCTACATAATTTCCTTTCAGTTGTCTCATGTTGATTATTTCTCCATAGAAAGTGAGACATTCGGAGGGGGATTGAAAAGTTGTACAGAACTTACCTTGAAACCTGCTGGCATATTGAGTCATTCATGCCTTGCTTCCTATGGAGACTGTAGTTGTAAAGTCCCTTTGCTGACTTTTAAATGTTTGTATTTTAAAAGCCTAGGGTGCGGCATTGGTTATGGATATTTGCATAGGATACCTACACGGCCCTTTGAAGAGGGAAAGAAAATTTCTCTCCCAGGACAGTTGCCTAGGGCATCTCTCAGTCCCCTCAAAGATGGCTTCACAGAGGTAAGTTGTAGTCATTTCTTTGGTTTGGCAAAAATAGATTGTGATGTTATAATGCTTTTCTACTTCTGTTGGTTCTTGTAGAAACAAACCCTAATGATGTAACTTTCTTTTTTTCCTTTCAATAAGGTTCAGCTGTCATCAATTAATCCCTCAGCCACATTACCCCCTGGCCCAGCAGGCCTTGAACAGAGTCTTTCAGGACTTTCTATTAGTTCACCCTCAACTACTGTCAGTAATGTTCCCAGTACAGGTCAGTATGGAAGCAACTGACTTCTGAAATGCATGGGGGTTTGATTTTTTTTGCATTCATAGAGGTTTCTGTCAGTTTAATAGAAGGCAGAAGCAAATAAAATTTTCTTTCTCAAACTTTGTTTAACAACTTGCCCTACTTGCTCACAAAATAATTGCAAACAGCTTCTGTCAGAAGTACAATGTGTATTATTTAGAATACTGGTTTTCTTCAGCAACGCTTTTTGCGGTTAAGTCAAATAGTAATTCTTTTGTAAGTAATTAGTTGTACTCCTTGAGGAAGGGAGCTGAAGCGTGGTATGCTTAAAATTAATGTTATTTTCCTGTATGCTTCACCAGGTGTTCCAACAGTTCCATTATTACCACCACAAGTCAGTCCGTCCCTTACCTCTTTGCCAGCAGTTAACCCAGCAACTACATTACCAGGTGAGTCGGTAAAATTTCTTAAAACATTTCTGAAACAAAAATCTTAATAAGGAGCAAGGGAAGGTAGCTGTCTTTTCCATTCCTTTTGGGGGACAGCAGGGTATTTCCTCATACAACTTACACATTTCCTATTATACAAGCATTACCATGTTAAGAACTTATTTATTCATGTAGAGTATATGCACAGCGTGTCTGTAGCACAGAGGACTGAGTTGACAGTAAAGTTTACAATCATTTGCATTTTTGGCTCCCTGCACAATAGTTGTAAGACATAGATTTCTCAGAAGGTATTAGCTTTGCTATTTGCATCACTTCTTTATTTGATACATTGTTACTTTCCATAGTTCATAAATTGTACGTTGCAAAATACTTCTCAAATAGCTTCAGTTTCCAGTTTGTCCCAGACATTCTCATTAGAGAAGAAATTCTCATTAGAGAAGAAATAGGCATGTCTTGCCTATTTCTGCGTTTCTTTCACCTATAAAACTTCCAGTTTAGGAAACTTCTAATAGTCATCCTGATTATTCTTCCTAGTATAAATAGAGGGCTAGCAATATAGAACTGTGTGTTGCGGTTATTGGGTTTTTAAAAATTATTTAGTATTTTTTAAACTGATACAACAAAAATAAGGGTCTGTCTATGAACTGACATATGTTTATTTCCTGCTAATAATATCAATTTCAGAATTGTTCACAGTGGGTAGGATGAGGATTGCCCTGTAGTTGGTGTGCTGGCACAGGACTCAACCTGTTCCAAAGCACTGAAAGAGTTGTATCTTGTTTTGTATGCTGTGAGACAAGTAGATGAAGATTTGTCTAAACATTTTAAGTAATGCAGGGAAATGTGCTCTAACACAGAAAAAAATATGTAGTAGAGCTAAGCGCATGCAGACAAGAGCAGAGAATTTTGATCTTGTACTACATAAAGAAAATGGCAAACTACTATGAAGTTCAGCTCCTGTCAATGTACTTTTCTTCCCCAGTCCCTGTCTACACCTTCCCCCCAAATCTGCAAATAGAAATTTTCTTTTCATCTTGTTCTCTAAATATATCGTTGTTTCCTTGAAAGCTACATTTCTTGCAGTTTGCATATATAAGAAGTTTAAAATTTGAGTGGATTTATGTGAAGTTCAGCATTTTTCAGACTTGGAAAAAAAGTTCAAACCAAAGTTGCTTGTAGCTGAGCTGAAAACCCTTCAAATCATATTATGTCAGCCTTTTTGGCTAATGAATTGACAGGTAAAGATGACTGGTTTTTAGTCAAAATCTGTGTACAGTGGCCTTGCTTTAAGATTTTTTTCCCCTCTATCTTATTACTTATCTATTAGTATCAACAGCTTATTTCAGAATTGGCCTTCTCTGAGCTAAACGCAAAGTAGGAGTAGAGCCCTGAGGCCAGAAACGCAGCTCTTCTAAGACAGGAAATTCAGGAGCAGAAAGATGCTCCGTAGCAAACACAATGATGGAACAGCAGGTGTTCTGTTCATCATATGCTTCTCTTCTATTTTCAGTCTTTCCCAATTTTGAAAGTTACTCTGTCTTGCCTTTTCTATATATTTTTATGTGCAACTCTAGTAAGGAACTAAGTAGAAAAGACTAATCATCGACCTTCTGATCTCTGAGATTGCTTACTCTATGTATTTCATCCTTTTCCTATGTCCTACCTTTCAAATTAGGACTGGAGGGTTTCTGATACAGCGCTGCTGTGAAATACCTACCTTTGTTAAAAGCTGAACTTGGAATGCAAACCTATTAATTCCTTGAAATAAGATTCTGCTTTCCTTAGAAAAATCTGAAAGATTTGGATTATGTATTTGCTAGTCTGATCTTCCTGTAATAGGTAGCTGTTTTCCCTCTGCAACTTAAAACCTGAAACTCAGGTGAATTTGCATTCTTATATGTAAAATTCACAATCAAGTTACAAAGCAATACAAAATAACTTCAAATAGTAATAAGATCTCAGATAAAATTAGGGGAAGAAAAAAAAAAAAGCTTTCAGCTCTAACTTTTCCACTTTTCTTTTAGGTCTGATGCCATTACCAACAGGGCTTCCCAACCTGACTGATCTGTCCAAACTTAATTTACCTGCACCTCACATTGTTCCAGAAATCATACAGCCTGGTATGTGCTTCTGTGAAGTGAAACATTGTAAAATAGTGTGTCTCTTCTTTATAATCCTTGACACTCTCATTTAGAGTCATCTGGTGGAATCCTGAAGAGGATAAATTGAGTGTTTGCTTGAGATAGGAGTTGACAGTAGTGCCCAGATGAGGTAAACAAGGAATATGTCTTTAGATGAGATAATTTTAAACCTGTGCCTGTATTTAGTCATTACATCTTATATTACCTTATTTATCACCTCAAAATAGGTTGTGCCAAGAATGAAAGTATGCAGTTTTATGTGTAGGAGAAAATATGAGGTGTTTCCTTGCATGCTAGATGAGGAGATTGAAGCATTAAAATGGAATGCCAAAGTACAAAGTAATACTAGATTTATGGCTTTGAATAAACCAAGACTGCTGAAGGTGGACATGGAGTGAACAAAAAGAAACTGGAAGCTTATATGGAATAAGGTTTTTGTTAACTTCTTGTTTCTGGCAGTTTCAGTGAATGCCAAAAAATCTAATCATCAGTATTAATTTTATTAAATAATCAGCCCTCTGGGGAGATAAAAGCGAACTTGAGTTTATTCTGAATTCATCAATTCTGAAATTGAAGTCCAAGAAGGACTTGAGGGTGCTGTTTGATGAAGTGCTTGATATGGCTGGCAATGTGTGCTGGCAGACCAAAAAGCCAGTGGTATCCTGGCCTGCATCAGAAGGGGCAGGTCAAGGGAGGTGATTCTGTTCTCCTAAGATCCAGCCTGGAGTACTGTGTCCAGTTCTGGGGTCCTCAACACAAGAAGGACATGGATCTGTTGGAGAGGGTCCAGAAGAGGGTTACAAACATGATCAGAGGTCTGGAACACCTCTCCTAGGACAGGCTGAGGGAGCTGGGTCTGTTCAGCATGGAGAAGACTCTGGGGGACCTTATAGAGGCCTTCCAGTACCTGAAGGGGGCCCATGGAAAAGCTGGAGAGGGGCTCGTTATGAGGGCATGTGGTGATAAGACAAGAGGCAATGATTTTAAACTAGAGCAGGATCTAGAGCAGGTTAGATTTAAATTGGACATTGGGAAGAAGTTCTTTTTTATGAGGGTGGTGAGGCATTGGAACAGGTTCCCAGAGAAGTTGTGGATTCCTCATTCCTGGAAGTGTATAAAACGAGGCTGGATGAGGCTTTGAGCAACTTGGTCTAAGTGGGAGGTGTCCCTGGCTGTAGCAGGGGGGTTGGAACTAGATGATCTTTAAGGTCCCTTCCATTCTATGATTCTATGCAATCTGAAAAGCATCAGGCTTGGAGCTAGCCTGCTGAGTCAGTGTTCCACATGTCATGCTTGTGCTAAGTTCCGAAAGCTTCCTCCTCTTCAAGAGCAATAGGAGATTAGAGATGGTAACAATTCCAAGCAAACAGAGCTTCTATCCAGATCTGCCTCTGGTATGCAGCACCTCACTTTCTTTCTCTTTTTTTTCTTTTTTTTTTTTTTCTCTCCTTAGGTTTGCCACCCCTTCCCTCCTTGCCACCTCTGAATCTAGTGGGAATAACACCTCTGTCAATGTCACCCAAATGTGTTCCTCTGGTTCCTTTGGCCACAGAGCCATCTACAGTGCCTGCAGATTTGCTTCCCTCCATTACTCAAGCTGGAGGTTTTTCCATCGACCCTGGCACTACTGTAAATGTAGAACAGACCTCTACACTTACCTTGGATAGCGCTACCCCAACTTCTAAGGCAACTATTGTTGACAGATCAAGTGAATCTTCTACAGTTAATGAGAAAACATCTGGAGTCACAGATATACAAGCTTCTGAATCATAACTTCAGATCACTCTTGGATTGGCTTGGTATTTATTTAGCCATGGGATACATATTCAAAGAGCAAGTTATCGTTAATTTCATACTAGTTTGTACTTAATCTTTAGGAGTCCTGTAAATAATATGGAGGTATAATAAAAATAAAAAGGGGTTTATAAAGTGTGTATGATGGGAGGAGAGGAAGAGTACTTGTATGTAACCAAAACCAAAAAAAAGTCAAGGTGGTAGATAGAATTCCACTGCCAAACTTGGAGGTGTGTGTTTTTAATATAGGCTGACAGCCTTAGCCTGCTAGGTCTGTCCTTGCTTATAATTAGCAATTTTTGCTTCTGATGGAAATGAAGCAGTTCTTGCGTGTGGCATTTACATACCATAGTTCTTGTTCTTTGCAAGTATCTTGTTACTACAGTGGGGATGAGAATGCTTATTCTGAATTGTAAATTTTAACACTGCAAAACTTCCACCTAAAGATATTTCTATTAAAGTTGCTGAGTGACCTATTAACTGACATCTTGTTATTCAGCTTGTACACAAATCTTTATTTTCAATCTCTTGAGAGATGCTCGAGCCATGTTTTGTGAGTGTTGCTGCGTCGTTTCATACTCCCACTGTAAAATGGCATTTGGAAGGGAATTACAGGAAATGTTAAATGTAGCACACAATTTGGCACTTCCTGACTACTGTAAGACAAAGTAATGGATTAACCATAGATACAGCAATAAATTCCTGGAATTTTATCCTTTGTGTGGCAAAATAGCACATTTATTTGTTTAATGCTTAAATTCTCATTTAACTGGTTTTAGCTCATCCTTCTAGCACAGACTTATGAAAGGGATCCAAGAGGGAATGCCAGACTTCATAATGGCAGGTAGGATCAGCACTACAGTTAGATCCAATGCAGCAATGAGTCATGAAGTCTGCCTCCATGTGATTCATACTTGGCTTTTTAAATTGATGTTCAGGATGAAAATTGTAGATTAACTATATATTATACACTCCTCTGAACGACTTTGTGTGCTGTACTTCAGCCGATAGTCTTTGCTCTGGGTATCAGGTACAGTTGGTGTGGAAAAGTATTCTGTACTCCTTCACTACTGGGATTTTTATGTGTTTGCTACAAGCATATGCAAACTTTGGCCATATCATCAGAAGGCTGGAGCTCAAGTCTGTCTCAACAGCTACATAATCCCTTTTGGAATTGTAGTGTGACTGATCACTGTCTGGAATAGTAGTTGCTTCTAACTGCTGATCATAATGTCTTCAGGAATTAGTTTGAGTGGAAGCCTTATCTCTAATACCTGTTCATCCTGTCTTGTCCTTATCACTTAAGTATTTATCTTTGCCTCATGACTGCACATTTCCTAGCATCTGTTATGTCAAAAGCCTGTATCAAAGAGATCCCAAATACTGCTTTTTTCCCTTTTTTTTTCACATTGAGCAGTTTCTTTTCTCAGCTACTTGTAGTGTGATATCTCTGCCTTGTTAAGTAGGAGGCTCACTGTTTTTGGAATGTATTTTTTTATTCACCTTTGTAAATCTGGTGTCACATACCTCAGAATTAAACATTGGCATGGGCTGAAGGATGTCCCCTTTTCTTTGCTCTGTACAGAGTCTATGTTAATACTGAGCCTTATAACGCCTCATAGATCTGACAGTCTTTCCTATAACTTCCTTGTACCCTTCCACAGCTAGAGTTCTTATCATTACTGTTTTCCTTTTCTAACTTAAGAACAGCAGAACTAGAATTTTTGTCACATACAGTCAACAATTGCTCTAAATCCGGTAATCAGATGCCTTGAACTGGAAGCCTGGGTAGGTTTTTTTTGTTACTACTGTATGGCACAGTGTCCTTTGGAGTAATGTCTTGAAACGAGCTGGCATGGCTCTGTGTTTTCCAAAAGCAAGCTGAAAACTTGTAGGCTTTGAGTAGTTGTCTCTAGAAGCAGACAAAATAATATGCTTTAGTCTGAAGTCATGCACTGGTGTTAGCTATTTTAGGGTGCCTTGTTGCTTTATATATAGATAGAGCAAGCAGTGGAAGTAAGGACCTCAGCAATTCTGCTAAAGATAACCAGACTTCAAATTAGGAGATGATTCAATGGTGCGGATTTTAAGCTGCAATCTCCCAGCCAAAAACTCATATAGAGTGAGAAGGCAAAAATTTACTGCTTGATCTAGAAACAAGGACCTTGAAGCTGTACTGTTGCACTCTGTCCCTGCTTTATAATTTGCTCTACTAGATTTGATGAAACAGTATCTTAATCACTTATGACAAGGAGGCATAGGACTTAAGATACACCAAGGGACTACTGTAGCCTTGCTTCCAAGAGTTCATGTATTCAGATGTTAATGATCAGTTACGAATAGGCTTACTAGCTTTATTGAAAACACTGACACATGGAGTTCTTTGACACAGCAGACATACCATGAACATCCCTAGCCTTGCATATACTTAAGAATGATTAACATGCATGTGACATGCAGTAAATTGAATAGGGTAATAGCCAGCAAAGGCTGCACCAGGGCAGTGGTGTTCATGTGTGTGTTGTGAGTGCAGGGCTGCCTACAGCTCTGCCAGAGAAACCATGAGCACACTGAGGTGCATTCTACAGCTTGAAGCTTTGCTGCTGCTCCAGGAAAGGGCTTCTTGGACTACACGGTCAGGACAGGAGTGCGGACAAAACGTTAGTGGTGAATGTTTCATAGCTTTGGTGGTGTCATACAGTGGGCTCTTTGTGGGCTCTTTGTGAGCCCTTGACAATCATTAAACGGGACTGGAGCTCCGTTCGTTGTCCGGAACTAACTGCAGCTGGCCACGAGAGGGCGTGCCATGGTTTCTTTCTGCCGAATGACAGGCTCGGGCTCAGCAGTGAGAGTGGTTGGTCCCTTCCTGCCTCGCCCCCCCCAGCAGCAGCAACTGTAGTCAAATGGATGCCAGCTGGATGTTGAACGATTTTACTTTAAGGAAACACAGATAACAGTAAAAACAACTGATCTGAAGGCAGAAATGGGCTGATCTTAAGCTGTTTCTAAATTACGGAATTTTGCTGGCAGTTAAGCCAAGCCAAGCTAACCACAGGGCAGGGTGAAAGTTTATTTTGAAGAAAGCAAATCCTTACATGCAAGGACTAGTCTGAGATACTGTAATACTGCAGGAGAGCCCTGGGTAATAGTTGCAACTTCTTGGTGATGCAAGTGCTGATTATGAAATTAAATTGAAAGGGGCAGGATAAGGATCAACGGTGTCTGATCATGGCACCCTGTCTTCCTCAATTATACACAGGCTTTGTCTGTACTGGTCAAATGTGTTCACAATCACTCCCTGCCACCAAGCTCAAATTCTTCGGTTCATCACTTGGACTTAGACACCTAGAATCTGTCTCATTTTAGATTTGAATCCTGAAACGGTAGGTAAGAATCAGACTGTATAAGTGTTTCTTCCTTTTTAAGTGTCTGTAGTTCATAACTAACTCACACTTTATAGTCCTGCTCTGTACATTCTTTATGGTAGTGCCAAAGGCTTAGGACATATCTGCACAGCCCAGCACACAGTGTCTTGCACTGTACTGCACCTTCTAGTAGTAACTTTAGCTCAGAAAGAAAAAAAAAAAAAAAAACAAAAACCAAACCAAAGCCAAGCAAGCCACAGCCCCAGTGAAAGAGAATTTAGCTCAGGTGAATCTCTGACAGTTCTTTCCTGTAGCCTTGATGAAAGAGTTGAAGCATAGCAATCTGCCGTTTTACAGAATATCAGAGATACTTGCAGATGGTGGCCAGAGAGCCAGTAAGCTGAGGAAGGAACAAATACGTCCTTTTCCAGAAGCCTCAATTCATGTTTATCCTTAGGCCTTGTGAATACATTACGTTGCCAGGCTGCAGCTAACAAATCAGAATTTCACTTGGGTGGATGACTGGTGCTTCTTAGGAACAGCCTTTGTATGTTATTTCAGTTGCAAGGTCGTAACAAAGTGTTGGTCTTCTGCTGTGACATACTTGGCATGCAAAGCTTCATCAAGACTTTAGCGTTCAAAGGGAAGAGAACTGGCGTGTGAAGACCTGCTCTATCTGAGAAGGGTTAGGTGGGGGTGCATGTTTTCTTACCTTACTGACTCGCAGGGGAAAGTGAAGTCTCATCTGTCCACTCACCTGTCTCTCCTCTGCCCTTCCTTGCAGCTAGAAAGGCAGCATTTTGTCCTAAGAGGAGGCTACAAATATCCCTATCCTTCACTGACAAGCTGCCTAGGGCCCTATCAACTAATCATGGTCTCAGCCTTGGAACTTTCATCCTATGAGATCAAAAGATATTTTTCATCCTTAGTTGTGCAACATAGTATTTTTATTTTCTCTGGACAGTTTCCTGTGTTAGGTTCACACTTAATCTGTCTTAAAAGCTACATTCCAGCATTGCTTAGCTCACCCACAAGAGAGAGCTTCAGAGACCAGAGTCCTCAGGCTCACCTTGGGCAATGCACGGCAACAGTGAAAGCCACATCTGCCAACAAAACAATCCATTTTTTAATAACAGTCCTCTTGGCTGAGAGCTGTTTGCTCTGACAGCAAGTGGTCGCATGTTCACATACTTTGTTCATAGCCCTTGCAGCTTAGGTGAGCTATGGAATCCCAAGAGAAAAAAGAAAAAGGAAATGTGGTGAACTTGAGCTGCAAAGCCTATAGTTGACATAAGACTAGTTATGTATGAAAATCCTGCAGTGGAAGATTCTAAATATTAGCAAAAGCAATGCAGAGCTATGAGCTGTGCATTTGTCAAGAGGCACAGGATGTAATGAGTTGATCTCTCTGAACCTTCTGTTGTGCAGAATAGACAGTATAGTACTGCCTAGATCCTGCTTCCTGAAGATCTCTCTTCCCAGCCCTCACAATTTATCAGCAACATCCCCTGCTGGCAGCTTTGATGAACAAAAGGCTCCTTTCAGTGTTTGGGGAGAAAAAGTTGAAAACTTTATGAACAGACGCTCAATATTAATGGTTTCTAGGTATCAGTCAAGTTTTGTCAGCTATGATGCTAAAATCTAGAACTGTAAGAAAAGACACAAGAAGCTATTTCACAATACTATTTACGCCCTCAGGTGAGTTTGTTTTCACATGAAATACAACAGAAAAGCTTGGTCCTGTTATTTTACTAAGGCTCAGAAGTCTGACAATAGATTTTTTGTACGTATAAACAACACTAGGGTTAAGTCCTTTTCCAGAGCAACTACAACTGCTAAGCAAATAGAAACCAACTGGAAGTCTGTGTATTGCCAAATAACATGCTGGGAACTGGAAATGGCTGAATTTGTAAAACAATTACCTTTTGTTTCAAGGTTACATTTTAACCCTTAACAGATTTCTTACCCATCTTACCAAGTATGCCTTACCAAGTTCAGAGAGAAGACAGAAAAACACCAAACAACTACATTTGCTCTCTGGGCACAAACTATTTAATAATGAAAAAGAACTTGCTGTTTCTAACCCCTTCTCGACCATTTTAAATTCTAACTAAAAACAAAGCAAAACAAAACATTCTTCCAAATTGCATTGTGCTTCTGGGTGTTTTTTGCCTAAAAGTACACACCATAAAGGAGTAGAAATACTTTGAGGAATTTGATGTGAAATATTAAGAACTTTGAGGAACTGAAACAAATACTTTTCAAATGTTCCTTGCCATACATCATTCAGATGGAAACATGCTCATTCATCCTTACCTGGCAGATTCACATTGCCAGAGTTCAGTATAAAGCATAGTCTAGTCCACAGTCTCTCTCCTGCTTGCAGAAGTACTTGCTTCAGCCTTGAATCCTGTCCTCATATAGCCTACCTGTCAGCCTACAAACTTTTACTTCCAACCATTTTTTAATAGGTACATTATTTGCCTCATCCTCTGACTTGCTGCCTCTGTGGCTCCAGTGCTAGAGGGGTAATATTTCAGGATGAGGCCTGAAGCCATCTCAGTTTCTTGTGATCTTCCTCCCCTTTTCTCTCCATTTAATTTCTAGACAGGGCCTCGTAGAAAGGCTAGATCATTAAGAAAGGCTAGACAGAGTTGCTAAAAACACAGAGATTTCTTGTGCTGTGTTGTAAAAGGCATGCTGTAAGAGAGCTCTTAAAGGACAGAAGCCAGATGGTTTTCTCTGTACTAATCACTGCATTTGGCACTCTGCTTGGCTACTCCACAGAGCAGAGGGGTCCAATCTTTACCTTTTGCCTAGGACTCCTCATTTGCCATCCTCCCACAGGGAGTGCCTATGCTTTTTGAACTACTTCTTGGATCACCCAAGAAAGGAGAAGTCAACACCCATGTCCACCACCTGCTGTGCACTGCACACCCTGCTCACCACCTTTCAGCCATAGTCTGTGCTCCACCTCAGAGCTCTGCAGCTTCACTGGAAGATGTGGGCTGGCCTGTGGGTGGATAACGAGTCAGCTGGTGGAAGAGAATGCCTGCAGACATTGCCCTGTGCCTACCACCTGAGATACCACATCCCATCAGGCTGATGGCACAGCAGCAGTTTTCAAGAGGCAGGTTAGCAAAAAGCAGCTCACTTGCACTCACACCTGTTGCCTGCTGGAGGTAAGGTACCACACTCTCTTCAAGAAGAACTCTTCAAAGGGATTAACAGTAATAGAAAACTGTTGTTATTGTGCACAGGGCTGAATCTGAACAGCATCTGTGACTGAGTGTCACACTGAGAACAGCTCATGGGCACAGTGCGGTTTCAAGTGCAAGGTCTTTGCTCCTAGTCCCATGAGCCATGCAAGGAGGATATTGACTGTTGAAACAGCAGGTGCACCTCAATAGAGGAGAGTGGCCGATGAGTCCTGTACATATCTCCTTATAGAAATATGCTTCCTGGAAGAAAGAAGTATTTAAATTGATTAGGCAAATAACAAATTATGCCCTCAGCCTTCCATCTGCAGCAGCCTCTGAGCACTGGGCATATGGCACCTTTCCAGACCACATGGCAGCCAATGAAGCAGAGCTGGTGATTATTATTTCACCCACCTTTGGCAGGAAATGGAACATCTGTTTAATGCCGACAGTGAGACTCCCCAGCAGTTAAGATTAGCTGGTTAAAAAGGAATATAATTGAAAATTATGTTTAAAGCAGCAGAAGGCAGTGATAGACTTTTCAAATTTGGGAAGACTTCAGTCACTGATACTTTGAGAGCTGTGGGATTTTAAACTGCCATAGCCAGTCAGGACTTCTGTTTCACAGCCCAGTCAAGGAGAAATCTTGATTTTGAAAAAAAGCACCTTTTCAGCTGAACTCAAGTGGTTGTGGATCTGGTCAGCTCACAAGTGGAGCTGCTCTCGGTTCTTATGGTCACCAATCGTATATCTCTTCGATGGTCAACCACAAGGCAGCTTTAAATGCTTGAACACTTGGACTATCAGTATGAAAAAAGCAGCATGAACATACATGCCGTTCTGTGAAACATATGAGCAAATTAAGATATTTTTGGGGGTGCAGAACAACTCCTGAAATTTGAAACCAGCATTTTTGATGATGAATGAGTAGCCAGTGGACTGACTGAATAGCTCAGCTAGCCTGTGATGGAGGGAAAGTACAGCTACAGGTCTCACCTTCCAGAACAGCAACAGAGCCCTAAGTGGTCAAAAGAGGCAGCTTCCAAAAGAGGGAGGCATATTTGCTACATGTGATATAACCAGAATGGTCCAGTGAAACTGAGCAACAGGAACTTTAGACCAAATGCTTATAATAATTCTGATGTCTCAGATTAATAGTCTTAGCAGAGAAGCATTTCAAATCTCCTTCCAGAAAAGGACAAAATAAAGTCTTGGGTTCAGCAATGCAAAGAATAAGCCAGTGCTGAATTACTGGAGCAAGATGAAAAACATTTGCTGTTTTGTGATTTTGGGATTCATCTTACACTACCCTCTGTATCCAGCAGAGCCTGCTCACAGACACTGTAGTGCTCCTCTTTGAACTGGTTTGGCTCAGTGGGTGGAAGGACATTTAGTTAGCAGTGGTCATTTTGGAGGGAGGATGGGCTGGAGAATCTTTGTTCTACAGACAGTCACTGAGAACAAATTCCAGCTGGCTGCAAATGCTGCCACTAGGATGTGAAGCACAGCAAAGTCTTGAGTGAATGATGCTTCTGAGCACCCTTGTCAGTCAGCAAGCACAAGCACCCTGGCACACATGGCAGCATTGAAATGTACACAGTCACAGTCATTACTGGGCCACCTCTAAGGAAGCAGCTGATTTTGCAGCATTTTGCAGCAACAGATGTGGACTATACCCTCCAAAAATTTGTATCTGTTTAAGGCAGAAATACATTACATAAAAGAGTCTGAGTCCATCCAAACATACAACTGAAAATCAAAATGTGATTTTGGTAAACTTGACTTTGCCTATTGCACCCAATTCTCTACTAGGGACTAGGTAAAACCACCTCTACCACCACAAACAGACCCACAAACCACCAAAACAAACAAACAAGCAAACTTATAAACAAACAAAAAAACACCAAAAACCCCAAACCAAAACAAACCACCCAACAAAAACATCCAGCCCCTGCTGCTGCAGGCAGCTCTTGTTCTTTTAGCTCAGTAATAAAATCAGCTATTGGAGCAGAGCTGTAACAGAGGCTCCTGCTCTGGTCATGGCCTTAGAGCTGCTATGGCTGGGCAAGATCATTACAATCTTCCACCCTAGCCTGCCACAAAGTGCTCACCACAACTGCCAACAAGAATTCCTCTGTGAGCTTCACATTCCCAGGTGAGTTGGAGCATATTTTGAGAATCACGGTGGATACCTACAACTGTGAAAACTCTCACTGTGTTTTGTTTCCATCACTGGAAATAAGAAGAGGTGAGCTTTTCTTCCTCAATATGGCTTTTGTAATACTGTGTGAAATGGCATTTTTTCAAGGGTTCACCACAAAAGGAGTGCCTTGCTTGACTGTTGGCTACACATCCACATGTATCTTAGCTGTCAGTTAATGATGCTATCATGAAAACTGCATCCCTCAAAAGGCTTCCAGCTGAATTGAAGCTCCAGGCCAGATACTTTCTCTCTGCAGGGTAACTTTTTACCATCAAATCTCACTGGAACAAAAAGGCTTTAAAACCAGGGAAAAATGAATGAGGAAATCAGTGACACCAATTATACACCAAATGAAGATAAGTCCTTCTGTCTCATTAGCACTGTTTAATTATTCTTGGATTTATATTCTAAATATAGTTCATAAGAATTCACAAGGGCCAGTGTTGTAATCCTCTCTGTATCTAGTACTTCCCATTCCTATAAGAGCAACAAGTTTTAAGGACCTGTCTGCTCGAGCCATAAATAGATGCTAACACTTCATCCACTAGAAGTGAAAAATGTCGGGTAAGCAATGGCTTATGTTTGATACTTGCATTGCTGTGGGAGTCCAGAGGTCTGAGATAACTTCTCAGCTTCCTGTGCTGGGTCTGTGTGAACATGTGGAGAGAGTCCCTGCTATAAGGTCCTATACTCTTAACAAGGCAGGGGCAGTATATTTTCAGTATGTGTGTGTATATGCATATTAATGTATGCATCTCTCTATCTCATGTAAAACCTCAAAGTTTGCAGGAATTTGAGTCTTATCTCCCCAGCCTCAGTCAAGCACTTATCCCAATTCTTTGAGGTTCACTTTAACCTCTTTACCAATTTATCACTACAAGCCAGGTGGCAAATATTATGTCTAACTATTTGAGTCAGCCCACTTACCAGTAGATTTCAGCAGCATTATAAAAACCAGCCCCTAAATCTGGGTTTTCTACCAAGGAATTCAGCTGGGAAAGACAGGAGACTGACTTCTCACTCCCTGGAAAAATTGCCCCAGAGGCAATTCTCACCAACAGAAACCTGCTCTCAGACTGTGTACATTGTACCTGTCCAAAACATCAATGAAACTCTGCACTAGCCAGTGCTAAAAGTAGGGAATGGGGCAGTTCAGCAGGGAGAAGAGAAGCAAACACCCTTTTTCCCTTCCAAACCTGGTTAGAAAAATCATAGTGCTAAGAAGCTTCATCTAAGACAAAGATTTCCAAAACGTCATCAGCATTTCTAAAACCACAGCGAGTGCAAACATGCTGCTTAGCATGGTACCAGTCTTTGCTAATCCTTTATCAGTGGTTTTGTTTGACTCACAAATACTATTAATTAAGCTAACCACATACAAATATTATTGACTGAGAATTTTACTGCCCCAAAACAACAAGTTTATTGCACTTAGGAATAAATTTCATATTTGCATCCTGGATTAGCACACACCTTGCCAAGAACAGAAGTAATTGCTTAGTCACAGTGCACAAAGGCATCTGATGCTCAGTGTAGGCTCAGCTTTGGGTGTCCAAAGGATAATGAACATAGGTGAAGTATTATATGTAAGCTTCAGGTGCCTGAATTCATGCAGAACCTACAGGAATAACCACTTTTGTGTTGATGGGATATGGGATAATTACAGCACCAAGTTCTTTCTACTTTAGTTTAGTTGGGGACACTTCAAAAAAGACGTAGGGTTTTTGTAACTCCTCTAGAGATGATTACGCACAAATGGCATCGAGTGTTTAAATGCTGATAGCACCCAGATCACTGTGGTGGCATTGTTGTTTCTTGGAAATTTTAGGTCTGGGTCTCAGCAGACAGCCCAGCCCAGCATGGTGTCTCACAGATGCACTTACCTTGGTCAAGTATTTGTGTGATGGCACAAAACCAACTCTAAACTAACCAGCTGCTTGAGGGTGCTGTAGGAAGTGATGCTGACTTGCAGTGGGATGTTTCTTGCATCTCCTGCTGGTGGCTTTGCCTTCTGCTGCAGAACATGCAGAATCTGAACCCTTTACCCTCCTCTTAACACAACTGAATTTGGTCAGTGAATGAAGATAGTATGCCACCCACAAGGGCAGGATTAATAGCTGTCGCGTGGAGGAATGCTCATTGTTCCAAGCCCTGGCTGAAAAGTTTGCTATCAAACTGAGCAGAGACTGACAGGCAACTCTGAAAGCAGGCTCTAATCTTTGGCAGTTTAGGGGAGTGTAAGGCAGACATGAAAGAACATAACTGCTGGATACCACTTGCTGCTTTAATGAGAACATGCCCTTGGGGTTTATGACAAATAAATTCCAGTTGCTGTATTGCATTGTGTCTGAATTTCCTGGTGTCATTTCAGCTGGATACAGTACACAGTTGGATCATAGCTGGAGAAGGAAGTTATTTGTGCAGCTGTGGAGAGAAGGAGAAAATCTCTGGCAAGATGTCCACACAATGAAAACTGGAGACTATTGGAAGGGTAGTCAGCCAATTGTTCTCACTAAGAAGGGTGCTCCTCCTGGGGGAAAGCCAGAACACTGAGGCCCAGCTATGAAAGTAAGCATGCCTCAGGGGAAGGCCCTTTTCTTCCAGTCCAGAGGGAGCAAAGCTAGGCAGAAGGCTAGCTTGAGTAAAAAGTGAAGACCTGTCCTACGCCAAGATGCAGACATTTCCAGAAGTGTCTCTTCCCCTTTCCCCATGCCCACTGGTGCCCACACCCATTTCCCAGCTCTGGTGCCTGCACCCATGTGGCTGCTTGGAGCCTTGGGTCAACTCTTGGTCCTGGCTGAGAAGTAATCCAGCCAAAAAGAGTGCTGCATTTTCATCCAGGCCTGCTAGCTGGTGAGACCGAGCACATAGCTGCAGGGTTGTTGGTCTGGAGACAAGGGAAGCTGAGCCCTGCCTTAGCTTACATTTGACAGAAAAAAACACATCTACACTTAGGAATGTAAAACTGAGTGTTGTTAAATCCTGGAGCAAGACCAAGAGCTTCACAGCTCTCATATCTTTTGCAACTTTAGTTCAGTAGCTACAAACCAGCATTTTTTCCCTCCAAACACACGAATGGATGCAAACCAATATTTTCAATTATTAAGATAGGAATTTGTAACATACAACCACACCCTAATGGAATCAACTTATGTGAAACACTCAGATAATTTTCATGTTAAATATTTCTCCTGAGTAAGAAATACAACAAAATCCTTCATGCCAGAAGGATATTTAGTTGTCCTAAAACACAAAAGCCATGCTATTAAGGATTAGTAACTACTGCATTATATTTAAGTGAAAACTCTCTTGCAGATTGTATATTGTAGTAGCTATCAATATTTCGTTCACCATGTTAGAAATTAGCTTAGAACTGTCTCCTATCATTAATTCACCTTTATCAGCACAATGTCCTGCAAATAAAGTGTTAGAAATCATAAGCAGTGACTATGACAAGGAAATATGTGGCTTGAAAACAATAAAATAGCACTTTAGAAGGCTTCTAAGTTATGATCGTGTCATTTCAAATGAGAAAATGGCAGCAATAAGAATAAAGTCTGGATCAGAGAGAAGATGACCTGCATCACAATATTTCCAACAATTTTCAATTATATTCTGTTAATTTTGCCTCAAATTATTAAGTTTTAATCCATGCAGTTAATAGATTAATCAGTCTAGTATCTAGAATTTCACAGTTTCTTAATGGCAGGCGAGGGCTTAACACAAAAACTGAGGGGACAAAATTCAGAATTGTTAAAGTTCTTTTACAGATCCTTTTCTCAGACACTACAGCTCAATACAGCTATGAACTCCAAACAGAACTCAAGCCTCACACTTGAAACTTTGATTCTTATTACAAGGCTCTTGCTTCAACTCAAAGGGATTGTATAAACTGGTAAGTTTCCCCCTGTCCTTTATTACAAGCTATTCCTCCCTGTTTACATAAGCTATAATAGAAGCAATTATCTCATAGCATTTGGTGACTGGATAGGTAGCCATGTACAGCCAAATGCTAGTAAATACTGATACCTCATGCCTGTTGCTAGGAAAGTCAGGGTAATTACTATTTAAATCCTCCGTCTGCAGGAAACAGAGAAGCCCTGGTCCAATAGCCCGAAGGGATGAGCAGTTCTGACTGCTCAGTCACAGCATCCCTTGCTCTGATGCTGCCATGCCCAAGCTCTGTGTCACACCAGTGTGAGGTGCAGGCTGGTAAAGTCGACGTTTTGCTGTCTGAATACAGCACCTTGCTTTGCCATCTAGTGGGTGCCAGAAAGCCATGTGCTTCCTTCTGGGCTGCTGGCAAGTATGTCTGATACCTCTCTCCACTGGCAAGTTGAGTTTTGATATACCTCCATGATTTTGGGCCAAGGCCGATTTATAAGCAGCAAAGTGCAGGTTGTAAGGTTGTGTTGATTCAGGCACCGCTACTTTTCCCCTTGTGCCCTGGGCTTGCTTTCAATATATATGAATATGAAACACAATGTGAAACTTCGCCTTATATCCACCCAGTGCATAGTGCTAGAGTCTGAAAGTGTTCTGGATGTACAGCAAGTTCACAGAATCACAGAATTGTCAGGGTTGGAAGGGACTTCAAGGATCATATAGTTCCATCCCCTCTGCCATGGGCAGGGATACTTTCCACTAGATCAGTTTGCCCAGAGCCACATCCAGCCTGGCCTTAAAAACATTCAGGGATAGGGCTTCCACCACCTCTTTGGGCAACCTGTTCTAGTGTCTCACCACCCTTATGGTGAAGAACTTCTTCCTAACATCTAATCTAAATCTACTTTCCTCTAGCTTGGATCCATTCTCCCTAGTCCTATCATTATTTGACACCTTAAATAGTCTCTCACCAGATTTCTTGTACGCTCTTGCAGGCCCCCTCAGTGAGCACAGCTGGAGTGTCATTTTAGTCACACCACCTTTTTGCAGCCTTACCTAGTTGACTCCTGCTTGCTTTTCTCCAATTTCCAATAGTAATGGCTCATATTGGCTTTTCTCTATGATCCCAATGTCCTGCCTGTGTTGCTCCTCAGCACAAAATGAGCAAAATCCTTTGCAAACCAAGTCGTACTTTACAAAACCTGAAAGCAGAAAACATGACCTGACCCACTGAATCAAAAAGGGAGAAGCCTTCACATTGCTGCCTGATGTTAACAAGAGCACGTCAAAGCATGCCCCAAACCAGAAGAGTTATCTCAATGTAATTCAGCTGAATTCCTCTCTGAGATGAGGAGAAAAACAATCCAGCTTTACATTTTTCACCATTATGATCACATTTTGTTTAATGTGGTACCAATATATGAAAGTTTTCATTTTACCAATATATTAATGTATTAATACAAGTTGAAAAAGATGAAGTTCATTAAAAACACAGAATTCCTGATTCTGACAGATAATAAAGCAAAAGAGAGAAGTAATTCTTCTATTTTACCTGTAAGAGTTTTGTTAATTGGGTGACAGGAAAATAACTTTTATGATATGCTAATTTGTTCAGTTGGAATGTGTTTAGGTTCAGTAATAAAAGTGTCCTGGCATCTGACATCTCTAAGAAGACAATTTATGAGATCAGGCTCAGAATTTAACTGTACAAGTAACATGAGGATTTTGTGGCATTATATAAGTGTGCATGAATTGACATTTAACCAATGAAATAACGTGCTCCACATTCACTATGGGCAAATGCTTACATGTAGTTTGCCAACTAATATGTTTCTTACCTGGCTTTGTGATAGAAAGGCAAGCAAGGAAGGTATTCTGGTGCTGGAATCAGTGATGAGAACTCTGCCAGCTGCCAATGAGCCACAGCTGCAAGCCTGAAAAGAACCATTTGTGCACTAGTTAGCGTGATTATTTCTGTCACAAACAAAGTTTTCTATTATGCAAATGTACAAAACTGTGAAATAACTCCTTGTGTGGCTGTTTGGAGGGACAAACCTAGGAGAATGAAAGAAGCTGCAACTTCTCGCTAAGTCAGCTCCATTTATGAAACCATTTGGCAGGTCTGGTTCCACTGTCAAGCTCAGCTCAAGGGCAGATGAGGTAGAAATCTGGGAGTAGGGGGAACATGTTTTATTTCTTCAAATTTGCAGGTTTTTTTTAGTCCCGTTGGTTTTAGTGGTAACTGCAGTTCTGTCACATAAGGCAAGGAAAGATCTGCTGCACAAAGCAGCACAGTTCTTGGTGCTCTGTCCTGCAAAGTTCTCGCCAATGCTAACGGGGACTCAGTTCCCTTTTCTAGTTTTTCTTCCAGGCCCGCTAAAGTAATAAGCATGTCCCAGCAGGTTAAGACACAAGGAATCGTCTCTCCTATGTTTGTCTTTTTCACAAACCCTATTTGCATGGCAAAATACATCTTTCTGTATTCAAATAGTATTTCAAGTCCCTACAAACATCATCCAATTCTTACTCCGATTCTTACAGGAGTGTTTTGCTATCCATCCAATTGCTGAGCATTTCTCATTTTGGGAATGCATCCTCCCCACACCACGGACTATAGTTGCATGGTGACATACTGGAGTACTTCTGGACACAGCTGTACAGGACCACCTGTCGTAGAAGTTGCAAGATCAATGCTTGAGGGCTCAGAGATGCATATTTAAGCATTACAAGGGCTCCTTCTCTACAAGTCCCAGTTCCAGTTATTCCACTGCAGTGAAAGGTGTGCAGACAAGGCATTTGGGCAATAGGAGACATATATTGCCAGATGCTACCCAGGAGCACTACAAAATGAAATATCATCTTTGCATATATTGTGTACAGGCCATGGACTTCTGTGCATGGCACTTTTATCCCTTGAACCAGAATAATTAAAAAATAAACTTCATGCTTGTAAATTCAGCCACTGTATTTAAGATCATGCACTGCCTTTCATGAAACCACATACTACTGATCTTTTAAAAATTATCATAGCTCTCTGTTAGTGAACAACATTTAGAAAAAGCTGGTTTATGAGTGCATAAAGAATCCTTTCCTTCTGACTTAAATTTGACTCAACATGAGGAGAAACTTCTTTACAGTGAGGGTGACGGAGCACTGGAACAGGCTGCCCAGGGGGGCTGTGGAGTCTCTCTCTGGAGACTTTCAAAACCCACCTGGATGTGTTCCTGTGTGGACTACCCTAAGTGATCCTGCGCTGGCAGGGCAGTTGGACCTGATGATCTCTTGAGGTCCCTTCCAACCTCTGATATACTCTGCTACTGTGTGAATTATAAATATTTCAGAATTTCAACATAAAAAATAACCTAGGTTATTGATTCAGCAAGGTACTGACAGGCACCTCTGAGCACTGAAGCACTGGATTGTGCTTATGCCTCTTTGAGCTACAGCTGCTCCCAGACCTTACTGAAGTCAATGACTGCTAAGGACAGTCCTTCCAGTTGCAGTGAAGAGAGCAATACACAACCCCCTTGTGCATCAATACTAAAAATAACAGGAAGTTAGAACCTCAGGCCACCTGCCAAACTGATTTGAACTCTCTGTATGGGTAAACAGGTTTCCCAAGAGTAACAGCAAACACAAGGGTGATGTCCAGGGACTGCTTATGTTTTTCACACTGAAAGCATCACTGCTAAACTACAGAAACACACCAGGCTCAGGGCAAAGGCCATGTCATTCTCTTCCTGGGAAACACTTGTTTCACTGGGCTGCAGGGTTGTGCTTTGCTGAATCTTATGGTACAGCTTCCACCCAAGAACAAGAGAACACTTTATTTTGCTAGTTGACCTGCTGTTCTGGTGATAGCACATCCTCTGAGCACATAGCAAATGTGGTTCTGATCTCTATAATTTTTTAAAACAGAAACTTCCTCTGTGTGTTTTAATGACATGCAGAAGAAGATACCCACAGATTTGCACAAGAGGATTCTGAAATTCAAGCATCACATAACTCCTTAATGATACATGATTAGCTCTAGAGACACTAGATATAAAAGGATATTTCTAGGGAGAGCATTTTCCATTGATTTATGCAAGGAATTTGACTGGCTTGGGAAACACAGCACAATGAAAAGATCGTAAGGTGACTCAATTACTTAAAGAGAGAAAATAATTTCTTCAACACTACTAGTTTCCCTAACATTCTGTTAGGAACTGAATAGCTAAAATAAATAATGCAAGAACCTCATTCATTCAGAGGGTGATCTTAACTCCAAAGGGTACTCAAGAAGCATGCATGAAATTAAAAATGAACTACACAGAGGCTGCACAGAAAGCAAGGCTCACGTACTACATGTTGCAGGCAATTACTCTTCATGCCACAGTGCAGAGAACTAGAAATAAGAAAGATGGGGTGCTAGGGAAAACTGTAGTAGATTGCTTGGATAAATAATGTAGCCTCCACTGATGAGTATTTTCAGAATAAAGTGGACAGATTTGTCAGGATATAAGTAATCTGGAACCAAACTTGGGCACTGGAAGTAACTAAAGAGTTTTTCAGGGACCCTTGTCTAGCAAGCATTGAGGACCAAGTAAAGCCTGTTTCATTTGTGGAAAGGGCACCTGGAAGCACATCAACCTTAGGTCACAGGTATGTAATGCTAGGACCCCAGGTTGGTGGCTCAGGCAGAGCTCTGTTTTTCTAGACTCCTTAAATCAATCTATGGTCACAGAGACATGAAATTACTGGATTATTAATTTTATCTCTGAAAACATTTCCAATCTTACTTTACCTAAAAAACCAAGATAATCTTCAACTCTAGAATTCATGGCTGCCTGGAACCAGGTATGCTCCAGGCCTCAGGAGAGGTATTTACACCCCAAAGCCCATGGCAGGGTCAATGATGTGGCAGCAAACAGACCTAGAGGGCTGAGAGCAGGCAGTGTCAGACCACAATGGCGGAAATATTGTGAGTCCATGCTGCCAGGCACCCGTGAACCTGTGAAACCATCACTGGAGCAGGCTGCCCATAGAGGTTGTGGAGTCTCCTTCTCTGGAGACTTTCAAGACCCACCTGGATGCATTCCTGTGCAGACTACCCTAAGTCATCCTGCTTTGGCAGGGGGAGTTGGACTCAATGATCTCTGGAGGTCCCTTCCAACCTCTAATGTACTCTGACACTGTGACCCTCCAACAGCAGTTGATACATAGAAAAAAATACTAAAAAACCCTACAACAGAAGGGAGACTGAAGAAGTGTTCCAGACACCTAAATTGAGAGACTCCCTTACCCTTCTGCCTCCAAATTTTGAGGCCATTCCTAACCCTGATGCTCTGACCAGACCTCTTCCCCAGGTGAGGCTCCCTGATCCCCCTTCCCAGTGCAATGTCCCATTTCTGGAGAACACCAGCAAGTCCTCAGAGCTCTTTTAAGAGAAAGACATGTCTTGGAGACATCTCTCACCCTTCCTGCAGCACCTTCCAGCCAGCAGTATCCCTCAGTGATCCGATCCTCTGTAGAAAACACGGCAGCAGGTGAAGAGAGGGTGGCTGCTGCCATTTGCACAGTTGGGGGCCCTCAGCTGCAGGAGCTCCTCTGGGCTGTGACAGGCATAGCTGCAGCCCCAGCAGAGCCAAAGCCCAAAACAAGACTGGAGCAACAGTGCTGTTGGGAACTTGTATCTGCTCCCCAGACCGGGTATGCCATATCCTGGCTGGGACAGCTGTGTATGGAGTAGACAGGCCTGGCTGGGCTGATAGCCCTGCCTCAGATCCATGGTTTCCCTCAAGATTCAGGAAGACTTCAAAAGCTGGAACAGAAGAACGCAGGAGACTTCAAATCCCAGGCCATATTTTCCTTTCCAGAGCGTACTTATTTTAAACCACATCTTTACCAGTGACCTGCTTAGGCCAGCAGCAGCAGCTATCCACTCCACTCAGGGTCCCTGGAGGGCAGAGCACCCCTCAGCAGCAGCTTAGCACCTCAGGCACCTGTGACTCGCATACTGAGAGCTTGTGGCTTTGTGGGCTTTTGAAAGCCTCTCTAATTATGCAGCAGTTTGCTCATAGCCACAGTGTGTGTGGTCAATAGCACTTGGGCAGCCTGCCAGCAATACGATGCCCTTCCAGTCTTCTTGTGAGTGCTAAAAAGCACTTTTTAGAAAATTAAAATACTAACTAGCCTCCATGAAAATGGTTATCTATCAATGACAGTAGAGCAAGTTAAGGGTGAATAGTGTTCCACACTGAAATCTAAACAACTTCAGTGCAAATAAATGAAACAGAACTGTGCCAAAACATAGTTGTTTTCCAGAAATAAGCCAACCATTGTTAACTCTGGCTGCAGTGACCTGTAGCACTACAATCATCATTGAAAGTGCAGAACTTCTTTTACAGTCACCTCTGTTTCATATATAGCTTTTTTAAATTATGAAGTAATGTAGTATTTTACCATCTTCCAGTAAATGGCAAAATTTTAAAGTATTTATAAATTTAAAGGAAGCCTTTTATTTCCAAGGTTCATTAAATACACACCGATGAACTTAAAATTCAATCCTTTTGTCTACCTGCTGCTAAATCAGAAGAGAGATTAGGAAATCTAGTGACGGATGACACATGACGAAATTAGTAAAACAAGCATGAAACACAGAATGAACAACCACAGCATGAATTACCTAGGGGTGAACCAACATTCCTACACACGCAGCAGCAATTCAAGCTTCTAGATTTATCCCCAAGGATACACTTCTATCCCAAGCACAAACTGCTGAATACCAGACACCAAATGCGCTAACTCGGATGTCTCCTTGTGACTGTGCAGTACCTTCACATGGGGTTACAAAATTTTTAGCATCTTACAGTACTAACAGAAACACAGCTATCTGTATTGAAGGTATAAGCTTGCACTTTTGATTAAAAAAGAGATGGTGACTCTCCTTTTCTTTCTTGCATTTCTATATGAAACTTTGAAGTGAGTGTTTAAATTCCAAAATGTGTATTTGGTAAAGCTGGATGGAGTAAGTGCTGTGTCCTCACCTACAGCAGCCTATTACCAGCTGCTAACAGGAAAAACGAGTCTGCATGCAATCAGTGCAACGCATAACCCCCTTATTTTCAGGTAGCTGTAAAATTTCCAGTTACTTAAGTAGTTCTTTAGTACACTGCCAAACTTTCCTTTTCTAGGTGTAACCATAATACATTCCAGATAAATAAAAAACAGTTAACACAATCCTACATCCTTTCCTTAGGCAAAAACATTCTTTGATTTAATTTCTGATATTGACACATGCAGGATAAATCTAGTGTGAGCCTACAGCTATGGCATGTTCTCCTTCAATCTTGCACTCAGTCTCATGCTGTACAGGGTGAACAGGATGCTGTCCCAGTACTCTGGCGTAATATGAGGCAGGAAGAGTCACTGAGTCTAACTTTATTCTATGAACTAATTTTATTCCATGGTTAAAGAATTCTAGAAGGACCCACTGAAATACTTAAAAGTTGCTTTTGTGAGGTCTATTCAGTGAAATGATGTTTTGGTTACTTTGTTATGACAGATGTTTAAGTTTCATGGAATCCTCCTCTTGTACTGCCACTGTTACATAAATTAATTAATCCACTATTGGCCTTCTGTTTGTAATTAAAGAGAATATGTTTCAAATAGCCAACTGTAGTTCAGCGATACGATTATCTGATTTGCCCTTCCTTGAAATGCAAAAACACACAATGAAACCCTTGAAATTTCAACTGTCGTTGTTTATTACTGTTTTGGCTACATTCTCTACAATTTCAGCAGCATCTTAAAGAGACAGTTAATGTTTCTTTATATACAATGAAAACAAAATGGCTTGCAACATCAGAAACAAGAGCAACAGTTTAACTGTACAATACTAAATGAAAACCTGTGGTAATACAGCCTCCTTTTTCTGCAACATGGACAAAATTACATATAGGTATTCAGCATCAAGAATGGGACAATAAAAAGAATGGTGAATGGGAGAGAGATACACTGTTCTGTAAAGTAAGTTTCTACCATACAAGGCAGTTAGAAAATGTTTCACATTTTAAAATATCTGTACAAGCCACAAGAAACATTTCCTTGTTGATAGAAACTTTCAGAAACAGAATAACCATGAGCAACTTCTACATCTAGTATCAATGCGCTCTGCCGGTTGAGAACGCAATAGACTGACTTCAAGAACTGTACTGTATATTGCCAACACAGATCTGTTTTACATGCCTGGTTAATGAATTACCTACTCTTAGTCTCTCTATCACGAACAGTTGACTTGCACCTTAAGGAGGTCTTTTGATTCTTTTGCAAACGTAAAAGCAACATCATTTAGCAGCAATTAAAAGCGCCTTGAGGGAGACTTAAAAAAAATACAATATCCAATTAGAAAAAGCCATACTTTAAACATTTGTACAGGAGTAAGTTGCTGAAATTTAACTGAAAATGTGACAGCTGTACAACAATTTACAATAGAGCTAGAAGGGAATTTATCATTATTCCTGCATAGAACATTATACATAACCTGTTTGCATTTGGTTTCATACTGTTGCTTGCTTTTATCAGAAGCCTGGAAAGTTTCACAAGTTTCAATACCACAGCAAGTATAGTATTTTTAGCAAATTGAGCAGATTCCAAAATTAGCAATCTATTTGAGAAATAAGTACCAGGAATTCCATATCACCCTTCCATCTAAATTCAGTGAAACATCACCACATTTTTGGAGGTACAAGCCTGAGTTGCCAAAGAAAATATTACAATTTTATCTGATTAATCTGATACAGAAGATATCTTTGACTGTCTCACACTCCTTACTTTGGTTTCAAAACATCAATGTCTTGGAAAGATGGCAGTTTATTTAGTTTATAACCAGGCACAAAAATTTTCCTGTGTTTTCAAATTTGCTCACTACCTTTTAAAATTTAAATAATGAAAAACTACCCTTCATGTTAGAACCTTCCAGTATCAACCAAATGTACTTTAAGTATTAAAAAGACTATTTACAGTGTTCCCCAGAAAAAAACTAAAAACCTTTTCTTCAGTCTTAAACACAGTATACCTGTTAGTGTGTAACAGGCAGTGTCGTCCTTCAATGTTTAAAGGTATTTCTCAGAAGGGTACATTTATTCACAGTCCATGATCCATTCCAATCATACAAATGACACTACGTAGGAGGACTTGGGTCTGAAAACACAGTTATCAAACTTGTCCTGTTAAAAACACTCAAATGCTTTCAAGCTCAGATCTGCATCTGGAAACTACACAAAGGTATCATGCCATTCCTCAGTTGGAGAAATTTCAGTATGAAATAATGCTTGATGTAGGTGGTGTAGGGGATGCTGCTAGCCCAGTCATATGCAAGTTTCCTGAAGAATTTGATCTCCTCATATGAGGGAGAAGATAAGGATCATTAGCCAGCTGGTGGACATCAAATCTATCCTCTTTTCGGTATGCTAAACAGCGTCTGATAAAGGCCTGGAGAAGAAATGTAAGAAGTTACAATACTATTCTGCCTACAAGCAAATAAGCAAGTCCTCCTGGATAAACTAGTTTCTAAACAAATTCTTGTTCTTCTATGATTCAATTCAAATACCAGTGTAACATTTTACTGCTGAGTCCAATGTAAAAATGTAATGTCACAGCACAAAAAAAGTAATTCAATAAATTAATTGGCTTCAAATAATCACACTTCAAAAACCATGTATTTCCATGTTTAGGAATTTTATGTACAAGCAAAACATTAGCACCTCACACACTCAATTAGAATTCTGCCTGTGTTATCTACAAACAGCTTTGTGAAAACTAGAAGGAAATGTCAGAGAATTAAAAAAGTAGAAAGGAGCTCTATGGAACTTTTAAAACCATTCAGCTGTGTGGTAGATGGGAGATGTAGGGGTAGAATTTCAAGGCTATAGCTGACCTTTGAAAGCAGGCACTACCTGCATGTGCCATGACAGAATAGAGCAAAATGTGAAATTTGGCAATGGTTGTTGCCACATTCAGTAGGCATTAAATAACTAATAGACTACTTCAGAAACCACTACCTAGCTGGACCTCCTTTCCCAGAAAAAAACCCTCAATGTCATCCACATAAAAATGTATCATCAACATCAGGACTGTTTCTGAGACACTTACGTTATTCCACATTTATGCCCATAGGTTGTATGCCAATCATTTTGTATTGAAAGTTTCTGTCAAGTCTTATGTCTAGCATAGACAGAACATTTGGTCTCCTGAGAGTTTGGGCTCCAACATTTAATGATAGAAAATCCTTATTGCTACAGAACTGATTAGCACATCATTACTTAATTTAGAACTTAATTTAAAAGAATTACATGTCTTTTCTTTGACAAATCTGGTCAGCTGTTTGTTCTTTGCTCCAATTAAAAACTGGAGATTAAAGGAAAAAAAGATCTGTGATACAAGTTCAAAAGAATCATGCTAGAATTTAATTCTGCCAATTGTGTATCCAGCAGGAATAAGTACAAAATAAAAATCATGCATATCTGTTAATATATATTTATGTATTCTTGGACATTATGGATTTCAATCAAATTCTTCAAAATAAAGCCTTCTTAACGAATGAATTGTTAAGAGTTATTTGCAAGATTCTCAGAGTAACAGTTTGCGCTTCTGTGACACTGCAGACAAACAACTGCAAAGCAAAGGAGAACACTGCAGAGAACAGGAAAAAATTAAGGAGGATCAAAGGATAGCTAGGGTCTGAAAACTAACAATGTCATTCCATGTTCCATGTTCCATATTCATTTCATCTCCATGTTTCCCTGATAAGAATTTCAGTTTATGAGTTGTTCTTTTACAACTGCCAGGTCAATAAATCTGAAATATAATTTGGATTCTACACAGTCATCATAAATGGCCTGAATTTACAAGTTAGTCTGAAATTGTATTATAGCAAATAATTTCTTGCTCTTTCTTACAGCTATCATGACAATATTAGTAAGAGTGGAGAACACTGAAAAGTTTTAGCCTTTCAAAAAAAACCCCAACAAATAGAACATGGAATACACAGAGAATGTAAAATAAGTTCCTGACTCTCCATGCTGAACTATGCACTCTTTCCTGACATCATCTATAACTACTAATGACAAAGAAATACAAAGTTAAAAGACAGGGATACAAATTGTTAACATGTAATATTATCAGTTATATGAGGCATATTTGTCAGCTGCATTCAAGGGACAGATCTTTTCCAAGTGAGTGGGAAAAAATTAAAATAAACAAGAACTCAAAAAAATCCATGACGAACTACAGTTCTTCAGCCAAATTTTTACAACCTTAACTGCAACCCATTCGCTAATATTGTTTTTAGAAAGCAGAACCAACAGAAATATAACACAAATTCAAACAGCAGGTTTATGTACCCTAAAGGCGTACTTTCTTGGGTAGTTAACACCTCTAGAAAAAGGGTTTATTCCTTACAATCTTTAGAAGAGAAATCTTAACATTTCTATTTTTTTTCCAGCTTGTGTCCCAAATTAAAGTATGTTTAATTAGTTGTTGGAACTTTAATAGGCCTTCTATTATCTTGGCATTTTTTTCAGTGAGCACGTATCTACTGCATCTGGTCATGAATAAACTTGTCAAAAACTGGGGCAGTTTTACCAACAATAACACACAGGTTATGTTTTCTTCCACATTTACAGAATTGATTTAGTGTTACAGATGCCCTCAGAGGCAACTATTTCAGAAAACACCTCCGTGTATTTCTGAATAGCTAGTCTGTGGAGACAAGTTTGATACTACAGACATTTCAACACAGTACTTTTAAAAACAGGAAACACTGCCATCCATACCTTTGTGGGAGGATGAACTGTTCTGGCAGTCTTATTGCCTGAATCAGCATCAACATATCTTACAAATTCTTAAGAACTTATTTTTCTAGACTCAGCTTTGAATTAATACAAATGTACTATGTATGACCTTTCAAGGGGAAGAGTGTTAGCAGGCTCCAAAGAGCTTGTTACTGTTAGCAGAGGTATTTCACAAGAACTTCTAGAAAGACAGTCTGAGGAATACCCCTAAGGTCCTCTGGAGAATAGCACAGTAGACCATTTTTGAGACACTATGTTAAAACCCACTTACAAATTTCTGGAATGTGTGTGTGTGTATGTATCTCTATCTATCTCTATCTCAATCATGTACTTCAAAGTGAGACTACATATAGACATGTACACACACACATATATATAATCTCACCTTGAAGCACGTGATTTTGTGAAGTTCCAGAGTAAGTTTGCTTGCATAAAAACATCAAAATACTAGTTTTCCCTTATGTTTTCCTACACATTCAGTTACTATGTCCTGCAGCATTCTTAAATTAACAGCAATTGTACAGCTCAATCCTTTATGATGTATTATGATGTGTGTTTTAAAAGTTATTCAAGAGATCATACGAAAAGTTACCTTGGCTTCATTGCTTACAACAGGTTTGACAGGGAACTGAACTTCTGTGGCTTTTAATATTGTGTTTTCTTGTAAAATATCTTGCTGTGATTGATTGTGGCCAAATGGCTGAAAAATAAGCACATGGTATTCTAAATGAGAGCTATCCAACTACTTTGATTTCATAAATGTTTATGTTATAGTGTGTTGTTGCAGTGTTAATACAAACTGATAACCATTCTGTAAATAAAAAAGTTTAAGTTAAGATTTTGTGCATTTCTTGCAATATCAATGCACACTACCAAAAAGTAAGACAAGTAATTGTCCACATATATCCATGTCTTTATGACTATAATTCACAGTCTACTGGAAACAAATATTCGCACTAAACCCCCGAGACTTTCACGCAACATTTTCCTTACCTTTCTACCATAAAGGCATTGGAAAAAGATTACTCCAACTGACCATACATCAACCTTATTAGAAATCTTTGGTGGCTCTTTGCCAACTACAAAACACTCTGGAGGCAAGTACCTGGAGAACAAAACACGCATCTCAGGGTTTGCAAATAGATGTATGGCATCACTAAAACTTGAGTATCAAATTACACAAATGTAAACATAATTAATGTAAATATCTATCATCTTTTGCCAACTCTATGGTTTCTTTATGATTCATATTCCAACAGCCTGCACACCCATCAAAACTGACATTACAATTTTTTATTGTTGGTCACTCAAATAGAAGTCTATTTCATACAAGCATAAATACTCATATTCTTGACTTAAATTACTAATTTTTTTTTCTAAATTCGGATCCTAGGTTAAATATGAACCTTCACCATCTATCAGAGCAAAAAGATGTGAAAGGCATACACAGCATTTTAAGAGCAGGCCTGGTTAGAAACCAAAGATAGTGTAAATTAAAGACCCTTTACTGCAGTTTTTAATAAGAATGATGACATTTACAAGAGGGATAAATGGTGGATAAAGGTTATTGCTAGCTCCATTCCTGTGATCAGGAGGAAGCCATACATAAAGAGGTGAAAGCTGAGGAAGTTCCTGTGCCATTCCTGAATTATGTAAGCACTGGTGAAATGAAATCACTTTTAAAAGCAGTATCAGTATGGTGGCAGTTAAGCATTACTGACTGCAACATCTAAAACTGGAAAAGGCATAGAAACTATTAGAGCAACTACAGATAAGATGTTCTCTTATCAACAGCATATATGGCTTTAAATAAAATTTCAGTAAGAATTTGTGGAGTATTTAGTAAGTATTTTCTTTGCAGAAAAAAAAGAGATAAGAACGTAATACAAATATGAATTTCATATCGCATCACAAAATCTCTTCTGGAATACTTGTGTACAATTCTGATAACAACAACAAAGAAAAATTACCTTAAAGTGATGCAAAGAAAGATACTAAAATGATCTGAAAATTTGAGATCCTATAGAGTTCAGCGAAAAAAATCTGAAAGCCATAAAAACATCAAGGAGAAAGTGCCAGAAAGGGAACCTACTTCAGGGAAGACAGTGTTGGCACAGGAACAAACAAGTACAAACTGGCCACAAACAAACACAGTCTGTAAATTAGAGGATTAGGTTTCTAATGATCAGAGAACTGAGGTTATGGAACACACTCCAAATCAGATTACTGGGGACAAAACACCAACCAAATTGAATACAAACTTCTTTAAGTTTACAAAAAAGATTATGTGACGCAGCTGCACGGAAAGGCAGGTAACCAGAATCAGTGACTGAGGAAATCCCTTCTATGACTATTCTACTGACAGTTTGTGAAATCTGCTCTAAACAGTCTCATTTCCCACCTCAAACTCATTCAAAGTATTTCCCTACTTAATAAAGATTTTGGGGTCAAAGAATTGGAAACACAGAAATTCACCATGACCTTGTAAGGGCTACAAACCTTTCTGCATCTTAGTTTACAGTACCACTAGTGCTTGTGATTAGATGAAATCCAAAGGCCAAAACTTTTTGAGATACGTTCCTACAACACTTAAACTGCTGTTTAATTAGAAGCATTAAAGAGAGTAGAAAAACCCTAAGTCTTCTAAAATTTTTCAACTTGAATAATCATCTTTTCACAGCATGTGAGCATTGGAATGCTGAGAAAGGAAAAGGCAAAAACTTTATTACATGCAACTTTAAACATGGGAAAATCTTCAGAACAAATGGGAATTATACTAGCATCTGTTTAGAGTTAGGTTTCAGCTCCTGACTCTCATCTTTCTTCTGGCAGAATAAGCAGAGAAAGAGCAAATGAATTCGTAAGTAATAACCTGACCAATACAGGCTTTCTATTCCACCGACCCTAACACAGCTGCCATGCTCTCAGGCTCAAATAGCTACTGTGCCATGAAGAAGCTGCATATTTAGAGAACAAACTCTAAAAACAGCTTTTCTATAAGCCATGAAACACTTAGTGTCATTCCTCTTCTGTAGGCAGCTCTAAAACTTCAGGTTTTTGGATAAGCATGCAAGTGCACACAGAAACCAACTGCTGATCTTTAGTGTGGAAGAGTAAATACTCTTTTGTCCTAAGGACATTACCTGCTGGTAATCCCTGCTCTAAGATTTCCAAGGACTAAGCACTCACACTTCATCATCATAGCTCTGTCAAGTGTCTTTGACCATCTGCAGCCAAAGGTTAAATACCTGCTTCTCCAGGGAAACTGTTTCTCTAACTAATTGCTATCATCTCCACATTTTTAATATATATAATTAAACAATACACACTCAGAGTTTCACATCTTACTTTCAGGTTACCATTCAAATATTTGGGAATATCAACATTCACAGTATTGCACAAAAACCTTTGTTTATCATCAATGCTAATATTCTAAATCCTAGCTCTCCATCCAAACTGACTTTATAAGAGAGCATTTATGAAATCTGAACAATAACCCAAGTCTACACAGCAAAATCAAACCACGCATTACCAGTAAGTTCCTGCTCCCTGTGAGGTTAAATCCATTCCATCTACACCATAGCTGTCATCATCCATTATTTTGGACAGGCCAAAATCAGTAATTTTTATTTCTCCACATGCTGTTCCATCTACAAGAAGGATATTACCTATCCAAAGGAAAAAAAACCCAACATTACGTCAAAAAAACCCTAACAGAATGTTTTATTTTCAAAACTTCTAATTTCATGAGGGGTAAGTGACAACTTTACATGGTTTTTATATCGTGAAATCTTATGTAACTTGATTACAACATATTTCAGTGCAGCCTCAGGAACTCTCTAGGTTATCATTACATCATCTGAAATGGCTCCCTCAGCTGGGAGCTGAGTGAACAGCAAGGAAATACCAAAACGTAGTGAGGAATCATCAAAATGCAGCAGCATACTTAGGCACAATGAAGTTTTCACATTTTTCTGCCTGGAATAAATCCCACACTATGGGTTTCAGGGCCCACATATGCGGCAAAATTGTGCCAAGAAACAGCTTCAATACTATGAACCTTACTCCATGTGAGAAGGTTGTACAATATTTTTTTGATATAGAAGTTACTTAATGAAGGTCCTCTAAGAACAAAACTTAATGAGACTACGAGTAAATTCTGTACAGTTCTGTAAGTTGAGAGAAACCTGTATGAACAATTTATTAAACACCAGCAAGCAAACAGGTTGGCACTAAGAGTTACATTACAAAACCTCATAGTATATGAAGAATACCAGCATCATTTGTGTAAGGTAATAAAACAAAGGCCATGGAATCAAGACAGCAACAGTCCTTATTATTAATTGTAAAGAAAACTTCTGTCAAGTCCTGTTTTGACATGCTTATACTGGGGTGCTGAAACTGACTGCTTACCCATTTCGATCCTTTACTGGCTATGAAATACATAACAGAAAAATAATTTACACATCAAAACTCCACAGTGACCAGACAGGACTAAGTCAACTAATTACATTATTTGGTTATATTGCTATTTACTGATGTAGGTGCCTATGTGTTATATGCTCTTTTTTCCCTACAAATTCAAATCAAAACAATACAAAATATAAAAGTTACAAAAAACGTTTTTCTGAAGATAGTAATAAAACTAGAAAGAAAAGTACATATTCTTTTTAGTTATTTACAGTAAGCCTGACGTACAGGAGATAATTCTGAATTACAAACAAAATAAAGGATAGATAAAAAACCCCATGATATTTTCAATCATAACATTACTCATGTACCTGGTTTAAGATCATAGTGTATAATAGGGGGCTTGATCTCATTGAGATATCGTAGTGCATTTACAATTTGCATTACAATGGACCTAGCTTCCTTCTCTGACATCAATTTGTGTTGCTTGAGATAGAAATCCAAGTCATTGCCTTCACAGTATTCTAACACCGTGCAAAACCTAGGGCAGAATTTCAGAGAGACAAAATTAAGTAACATATGAAACTGCACAATCAGAAATAGAGACATGACAACACGGTTTGATACTGCCAAGTTTAAGAATGGCTGCCTGAATATTAAATATTTGAAGGAAATTATTAATAGAACACATGACATAAGTATTAGCTTATTAAAACTGACATCAGTCAGAACACTTATACTCACCAAAAGATAAAATGCATCCATGCAGATGAGAGGTTAAGTTAAAAAAACCAAAATACTTATGTAGGCACATTTATCAATAGAAAAAAATATATTCACTGTCCCTTAAGATGTGACACAAGTGGTGCAGCCCTGTGACAATGGGCTACACTTAGGCTGATAACACTCCTGATGTTACTCTTGGAAACTGGTTTAAGTTACAACAGACTTTCTGAGCTGTCCTACAGCAGTCCTTGTTCTGCCCAAAGCCATCACAGCACTGCATGTCCCTCACATCCCTCAGGACATCCTATAGGGCCTGCTAGTCAGATGTTGCAAAACACCGTTTTTATCATTTTGTAGGAGGTCAGCACCATTTAGCTGAGACCAAATTCTACAACTAGACTATTTTTTTTAGTCCCCCCAAGGACACTCTGAATGCCTTGGCTGAAAGCAAGAACATATTTTTGCTCAAATACTCTTAATTTCTATTTATCTAATACATAACACTAAAATTCTTGTCAAGTTCTAGAAAATATATCATTGTGTGTACTTACGTATCTGTATCCAGGGAGAAGTAGTCATACAGTTTAACTATCCGGGGGTGATCCAGTTCTTTGTGTATTCTATACTCTCTGCAGGCATGTCTAAAAGAAGATGGATACATTAACCTTCTAGAATCAATAAAATGCTATTCAATTTAACATATGAAGTGTAAGTCATTAATATTTACTTGTGGTAGTTTTCTTTCTTTTCATCCCTCCAGCTTTTGTTAAGCTGGTGAATCTTCACAGCAGCATATCTTTGTTCATAAAGATCAAAAGCCTAAAAAAGAAACCCACAAACACAGGAAAGTTATAACCAAAGATGATAAAAATAACCCCCAGTAGAGGAAAAAAAAATTACATGTGATTTTCAATTCTATTGTAATGCTACCTCCCTCCACAGGTTAATCAATGTTTGCTCAACCAATGTTTAATGAGTATAGCACATTACAATCCTACTTATTTAGATCCCCTCCCTCCCCCATGAAAATGTAATGCACAAATGTACATGACTCAAACACCAGATTAAGTACACGCAATGCTCTACCTTGTATACTTCACTGAAGCCACCTCTGCCAAGTAAATGGAGTAACAAATATCGCTCATTCAATGTAGGGTGATCTTTGAACCTCGAAAGGAAAACAAAACAAAACAAAGAGTAATTGCATTTAAAATATATAAATAAGAGACTAAAACGTGAGCCTCTTACTACTCTTAATATTACTTCTCAAATTTATAGAATGGGAGGGGTTGGAAGGGACCTCTGGAGATCATCTACTCCAACCCTGTTGCTAATGCAGGTGAGTCTAGATCAGGTTGCACCAGGAAAGAGTCCAGGCAGGATTTGAAAGTCTCCAGAAAAGGAGACTCCACAACTTCTCTGAGAAGCCTGTTCCAGTGCTCTGTCAGCTTCAAAATAAAGAAATCTTTCCTTAAGTTGAAATGAAATCTCCTCTGTGTTCTAGTTTGTACCCCTTACCCCTTCTCCTAGTACTGGCCACCACTGAAAAGAACCCAGCCCATAATTTGCTGAATAGTGTTACACCATGTTCAACTTTATGGCACAACTACATATATGCCGATATTTAAGTTTACCCATCTAAATTGGGCAAATATTTCCTACTCTTTGTTGTCAAAGCTGGAACCCTGAACAGGTGAATCAGCCTCCTGCTTTATATGTGGGAGGCTTGGGGAAGAGATACATGGGTAGAGAGACACAGAGGGGAACATTGCTAGAACAAGATGGCTCAGCTTTGCATCATAGCTAGAAGCTGAAAACCCAACAAGATTTGAGTCTGGACCAAACAGCGGCTTTGTGTCAGAACCCTCTTCCTTTCCAGATGGCCAGCTGCCAAGATGTGTTAGGAAAGACAATAGGGGCTATAGACCTAAATTACTTCTCCATTGCTTCTGTCTTCTATGTTATGAGCGTAAGCTGCAGCTTGGACACTTGGTAAATATTCAAGCCTAAACTCCCACAAAAACATGAACGCATAGTTTAAAGCTTTTCACTCTGTACCATAAAATGTGTCAACGCTGACTGCAGAAAATGAGTAGTGAAGCTGCAGTATTCTGCTCATCTACATCCTGTAACTGTTTTCAACTGGGACTGTAATTTTGATATTGTTTGCCGCACATATGCAGTATTTACACAGTCAAAGCCTGTCATTTTTCTGTGGCATTTATTCCTTTCTGTTGAAAGATCTTTTTCTTAAAAAAATCCCACCCTTCTAATGCAAGCACTGAAGAGTAAAAATTATAATTTGATCTGTGAAGAACTGTTTGTATGCATTTTTAAAATAAAATATTCTGCCATCGAATTGTAAGCCTCAACACTGACTATTTTTCGTATCTAAACCACAGCACCAATTTAGCTACCCATAAACAGAATAGCCACATGGTAAACAAAGAATTTTCTGTATTCCTTCAGGGTAGGTATGGGGACCATTAAAAGACTTAAGCATAACTTTACATCTTGTTGCTTTTGTTGCTTTAATTTTTAAAAGTCTTAGTACAAAAAGGAAGAAGCCAAGTTCCATCATTTTCTCCATGGCTGCTCATTCTACCCTTGCACTGCTTTCTCTCCTTATGGCAGCAAAAGCCTTTTTTCAAACGGGGCAAAGAACCAGACCAGGAAATTCATCTGGAGTTAAAATTAATCCAAAAAGAGAAATCACAGGAGCTGGTTTTAACTTGGATCAATTTCCAGTCTGTTGACTAAAGAAATGCCATTGCAAGGACAAGGGTAATGGATACAAACTACAGCACAGGAGGTTCCACCTCAACATGAAGAGTAACTTCTTCACTGTGAGGGTCACAGAGCACTGCAACAGGCTCCCCAGAGAGGCTGTGGAGTCTCCTTCTCTGGAGACTGTCAAGATCCATCTGGATGCATTCCTGTGCAACCAGTGCTAGATTCTATGGTCCTGCTCTGGCAGAACAGTTGGACTCGATCTCCTGGGGTCCCTTCCAACCCCAACATCCTGTGATCCTGTTTTTCCCTGTTGTTTTTTTTTTTTCCCACATGAAAGGAAATGAGGCAAGGATACAAATAGTCAGAGATAGCCAGAACCAGTTCCTTTCAAGCAACAGTAACAGCCTAAAGAGCTAATAAAACTGTAGTGTTAGTGTTTGTATTTGTCATCACTAACTTAGTTAGCTAATTATAACTTTCAAACCTATGTAATAGTAGTCAATATTAAATATCAATTTAATATTGTGATATACTGCTATGCAAGCTGAAGTGGAGAGTAACATCTAACATAACACAAAAGACTGAATTTATCTTTTGCTACTAGGCACCTGTACCTAGCATGAACACAAAACAGTGCAGTAAAACCAAAGCTAATTTTAACTGCATCACAAAATCGCTTCTGTTGTATCAAACCTACCCACCATTTTCTTGCAATTTACCATCTAACTGAATTCCATTAGGTTCCCTTATAGGTATTGTTTAGTCTAGTAAATACAGTCTACAAGTTATAGGTCCCATGCACTATAAACTATGTATTTATGTTACTTCCTGAGTAGGCAAAAACACTTTTTAACAGCTTACCAAATTTTAAGTAACTGATTTTTTTTCAAGTAAGTTGGTGTTAAAAATATACACATAAACAAAGAAAATCAAAGTTTATGAATGAGCCTCTTCCTCTGCAAGTAAAATATGTTTCTACAGTGTAATTTTAAAAGACATGCAAAATTAAGACAGTAAGTTTCTTACTGTGAATTATCTTCATTATTTATTCTTTTCAGTTCTCTTATGTGAAGATTCCTAACTCTTTCCAAACGTTCAAGTTCTGCTTGTATTTCAGCTTCCTCCTGCAAATGAAAAGAACAAAATATAAAAGCTCATTTACTCCCCGTTTGAAAGGGATATTTTTACCCCTGCATCAATACTAGTGGTGATGGGGGAACATTACATTAAAAAACCCTGCTGAACTAGAAGAAAGCACTGCTTTTCTCTTAAAGCCAGAAAAATTCAGAAAGATAAGGCAAAAAGCCTGTTTCAAGGAACCTTTCTGTCCATGAACCCACAGGTAACGGGATGGCACAGTTTTGTTCTGCATTGTAGGGATGCTATTTGAAATAAGAGGCAGCTGGGTTTTGTACCTCAGCCAAGGGGAGAAATTATCTGGGAAGCAGTCTGAAATTGATACACAAAGAAGAAAAAACATGAGCTATGTGCAGCTATAGATTTTGTACAAGCTGTCAAATTAAGAAAAAATGTTTAAACTATTTTGAGGCTGAAGTGCATATAAAAAGAAATGTGTTGACATAAGGCACCAATATCAAGCTAATTTAAAAAGATTTTTTCATTTTTAACTTATTAAGATTACAAATGTAGAATGTGTATTATCTAAGGTTTTGAGTGGAACTTCAAAAGAAGCATGTCAAGTAAGAGCATATTCCCTAATCAATTTCAGCACTTAAAATTATCTTATCTTTATGCTACACATTAGAGAACATGGAGCCAGTTGTTTATTCAGAGTATGTATCTATTCTCAAAGTGAAAAACCTATGCTCATTGAAAGGCACTTTAGAAAGGGTTAGAGCAACTAGAATTTGAAAGTTTAAATAAAGATTCAAAATCAGTTCATTTCAGAAAGCTTGTAATTATGGATTTATTCTAGCTGATACAAAAAAAGAAGGCCTGGCATCTGATATGTGTATTTTTCAGTATCAGTGCCCATGAAAGCAGCACCCCACATCATTCTTTGTTTTTTTGGCACAGATTCTTGTACAGCCACATGGTGAACCAAAATGGAAAACTAATCAATATATTTTTTCTTTCTTTTAAACCAAAACAAACAAAAAAACCCAAGCCTTACAAAAAGATACATATTTGGGTTTTGAAAGAAGCTAGATCTGTTCTCCAATCCAGATTATACTGTGATTGTACAACCTGGTGGTGCTGATAAAGGTAAAGGGCAACAAGTCAAGGCAGAAGCCAGTGGAAGAGAGAGAAAACGCTGTAAAGCTGGTATTTCCAAATATGGTAGATCATAAACCCATGCCCTAACCCAAGAAATTTATTTATACAATCTAAAGCATACATTAAACAATCACATCTCCAATGAGTTGAAGAGCCCAGACTAGATGATTTCAGTAGATATCCAAATTCCCCCTCAATAAGCTAAATAAAAAAAACCTCTGAGCCCTAACCAAGACACCAGAAGAACCTCCATCCAGAAAACAAGAATCAAATTCCTCACAATTTAAAAGCTGGACTAAGTATTACTAATTTGCTACGAGATCTGCATGGACCATTTATTTTTCCTCATACAGTGTCAAGGAAGATTTTTTTCCCCTGTTTATGCAATATTAAACTCTTTTTAATGTATCTAGACTCATCTACAGTTCTCTGTTAAATACCCTAAAATGATATGCAGTTCCTCATAACCCAATAGTCCTTCATAAAGAAACCTAGCCCTTCTCTCCCCACAAAAGGCCACACACTTATGCACACACAATTGTCGATGTTCTTCCCAAACGCTGAAAAAAAAAAAAAAAAAAAGAAATCCATCAGTTTCTCTTTTGGGCTTTTTTGTTCATATATTATGCAATTCAGTGGTTCTCAAAATGTGGTTCATAGGCCAGTGTTAGTCCAAAGAGAACTGGCTGGTTGCATTGTTTCCAGCTGTTATTTAGGACACTCAGGCTGTGAATACCTTTAAGCAAGAATGAACCAGCTTAGCTGCCTCAGGTCACTGCTATATAAAAGGAAGTGAGAAAACAAGAGCCCCTCTCCAGGACCAAAGCCGCTAGCTGGAAAAGAATTTCCTGGGGAGCAGAAGGAAAAGAAAACTGGTTGTGGCAGCATGGACAGGACATCAAAAATAATAGCACCGGGAAAGCATCTGGAGATTGAATTGGAAGAGGAGCAGATAGCAGAACAGTATATGCGGAAGGCAAGTTTAAAAAAACAACAACGGAACCAGTAAAGAAATACTAAGGAAGAAATAAAGCCACATAGAAAGAAGATAGTGAAATTGGTTTTCCTAGTTAATGACAAATTCTGTATCACACATAAGAATTAAAATGCAAGTATGTATTTTTATTATTATTTTCAGATATATTCAAACATGATTTGCTAAGAAATAACATTTGTTTCCCCTCTGGAATTTAGTCAAGGAAGTTCCTTTTTATACAAAGTACCCCAGCATTAATACTCAAGATGAAGGAAAAAAATCAGGTATTAAACAACTTTAACAGTTTTCTTCGTTGCATTTCAAATTTCCACTTGAAACTTCAAAAAAAAAATTAAAGCATGGAAAAAGCCAAACAGAATTTCCTAAGAGAATTCTGTGAAATTGGTACTACTTCTAAAGCACTAACAATGAAGAATTATGTGGGCAGCCTACTTCACTAGTGCCAACAAGTTTACATGCAGATTCTTTACCACAGGTTCAAGTACTTTCTTAGCATATTCTTTAAAAACAGCATCTGTGTTCTCAAGGGGTCCGATTCAATTTATTATAGTAGGATCTATAGCTAGCGAGTCATACATTTGAAGAGAACAGACCTGAAACTCCTGCAGCAACTCAAGGGGAAGAAATACTATGACCTGTTTTGACTGAACACCTCAAGAACTACTGCTCAGTAGATAAAGGTAGTTTCCTTTCACACTTGCGGGGATATTTCTACCTGCTTCAACTGTCATTCCTTTTCAAAGGTTATTCCTCAAAAATTTTTCTTGAATAAGCAAGAGGTTATTAATATCATAATTATCTCTATTATTCATGGTAAGTTGCACAAAACCCCCCAACAACCCAAAACCACCACACCTGCCTTCAAAAAAGTAAAAGCCATTAGTAGGCATAAAATTTAACAGCACTTTTACTATTATGCTTTCTAATCAGATAGCTCTCAACAAGCCTTCTCTGTCATTTTGATAGTACTAGTTTCTATGTTTTTAATCAAGGTAGAAAATAAACTAGAAAAAAAAAAGTAACAGACCAAATACATACCTTTTTGAGATGTCCCAGTCGAAGTTTGAAAATTTCTTCTTGCTCATGATACTCTGCTAGAGTCAAACTGAAATAAACAAACAAATTATAGCTTTTGTATGACAGTAAATAAAACAACAGCATTCTTATTTAAATACTACAAGTAAATGCAGAATAGTACGTTAATTATTTACTAACATAATACTAGGATGACACTTTTGAGCCATCTGAACATCTTTCTTTGCAATTCCAGGGTCAAAACTCTTACACAATGCCTGGTATTCTGGAATATTAACTGCCCCTCCCACTGGACCATTTCTGTTTGCACAGATAGCCTGTTAAGATTATCTGAGTGCATCCTAAATCATATCACCATCCCAGTATTTTAGCTGATGCTACTCCACTGCTTAGTTCTCAACTCTAACACGTCATGAACCACAGGATGGAAATCCAAAAATCAACTAGACAAGACTGGTAACACTGGATTTTTGAGCTGTAATCACAAAAATGTAGTGCATAACATAGAATGGCATCGTTTTGTTTGGAAGAGATCTGTGAGTTCAACCATTAACCCAACACTGTGAGGTCAAACCATACATTCCAAGTTCATTAACACTACATTTTGCATGAGAATACAAATACAGTTTTGAATTTACATGCAACTCTTTTGCTTTTTCTCTTGTCATGTTCTTTTACAAAAAATTATTGCCTACAATTAATGCAGTGGTCCCTCACCTGTCTGTAGACTTGCTGGGAAACAGCCACTTACTATCTAGATTGTTTGTACAGACTAGCAACTGAGAAAACCATGCAGCATCTATCTGACAAATGATCAGAAAGGACACATAAAACAAACCACCAAAGAAAAGAAACCAGAGACTTCAAATTCCAGAAAAGAAACCAAACATGTATGATGAAGGGGAACAGGAGATAGGGAAGAGAAACAAGTACAGCCTCCTTGAAAGGATTCACACAAATCCCTACAAACTAACTAAAATTAAGCATTTTATTGTTTTGTCTAGATTCTTGCACGATACAAAGGTAAAACTAATAGCACAACACAAAGTCCGTATTTTAGCAGGCTTAATTGTCAACTGTCTTGGAAAGACAAGTTACACAAAGTGTTTAGATGCTGTTCATATGCAAGTCTAAGGAACCAGTGTCCAAAGAATCACCAGCAGTTTCCCAAGAGACACAAATAAAGGTTTCTCTCACAGAATATTATAACTTTGATAAAATTTGCAGAAATCTTACAAAAAAAAAAAAATCTCGAACAAACAACCAACCCAAACCCAACCAACCCACCCCAAAAACTTCTTCGCTTTTAAATTTGGATAAATTTCACCATAGTTTTCAAAATTCTAAATCCTATCTCAATAGTTGTTAATAAATGAGCGCATCTTTTCAGGATAAAAACTGGTGGTTCCGAGGCTTTCACAGAATGGTAGGGCTTGGAAGGAGCTTGTGGAGATCACCTAGTTCAACGTCTCTGATTTGATCAGTAACAAATTTTGCTGCCCCTTTTCTGACTTGGCCAGGACAGAAAATTGAATTGACCACTTACTCTCCATGAATATTAGTGAAACATCTTTTTTTTTTTTTTTTTTTATTAGTGAAACATTTTTTTTTCGACCACTACACCTAAATTTCCAGGAATCCGGAAATAGCTTTACGAGACTGCCATTATTTCGTCAACCTTCTGGTCTATAATGTATAGAAAACAATCAGGTGACAAAAACACCCATGACCACATCCTATCGGAATTTGAGAAAGAAGCCATCCTTTCTTTTAAGAAGCATCACATGAAATTACCCTACATCTTTTTCCCACTGGAATGAAAAGCAGCTTTGTATTTCAGTTAACAGACATCCCCAAACACTCTGAAGGCAATAGTGAGGACATTTGCCTCTCCAAGAAAGGGAAAAGGTCCCTTAGTACCAGGTTTTCAGACCAAATATTTATATTTTTTCCTGTCAGAATCTCCTCTGGTTTTACACAATTTATGCTACACCTTAAAAAAAGAGGCATTAAAGTGAATGCAAAATGGGATGTCTCAATAGCCAGGAAAGCTGGCAATGCATTATCTGCACAGTCCAAAAACACCAGCAAGAAACCTAAGAAAGCATTGCCCTGATTTCTGCTCTAATACACTTGCTAGATTTATCAAAAGCGAACATCAAAGTCACACTAGAAAACTCACAGCAGCATCCTTGACATTTTTTCAATACTTCTGTTCAAACAGCAAACCAACATAGTTCTCAAAGGCAACGTTTCAATGCCTAGTGTGTATTAGATTGAATATTATTCTTTCCAGATTTTTATCTGCTGTAGAAATTACAGGTTCTTGCATTTCCAGAAACACAGATAGTAAAGTTTATGTTTCTCAGGAAGAAGAGTATTTAGTTCACTTAGCAAAGCTTAAGCACAACTAAAATACACTGAAAATACAGATTTTATGACATGACCTGACAGTATTTTCATTTAACACTGAGATCCCTAAAACCACAGATCCCCCGGAAAACTAACATAATACAAGAAACCTGGTCCTTTTTATAAAACCTCAGCTATCTGTGAAAAGTTACGACAAGGTGCCTATATAGCTCTAGCAAGTACTGCCTTTCAGAAAGTCACTCTTTCTATGTTTCCATGTTATATCCCAATAAATGACTGTTTTCCATTTTCTATTTCCTTACAAATCTAACTCTACTAGAGGCACAGTATGATTCACAGCAATTTGAAATAGTTGTTACTGACCACTACATTCTGGAGGAAGGCATTTAAAATGCTGAAGCGTATATATGGTCACTTTGTATTTTGTTTATTTACTTATGAAAAACAAAATTTTATTCCCTCACATTCAGAAACATCTATTTTTTTAGTTTTGGACGTAGGGCTGTATTACTTTTTATCTATAAATACACTGTACTTCATATGAAAACAGCACATAACAAATAGCAGACAAATAGTGAGAGTTACATGCTGTTTTTTAGCTAGAGGCTACCACCTCACTTAAATCATTTAACTTAGACAGCATGTCCCATTGGCCCATGGCTTCCCCTGCTTTTGCAGGGCAGTGGTGCACTAGAGGCACCTTCTGGAAATAGAATTTAACTATGGCACATCTTCAGAAGGGGATGCTCCTCCTTTACCTGATACACACAGGTCTCATCAGACACAGAGAGAAGAAATACTAAGAAGCACAGGAGAGGGACATCAGACAGAAACAGGTTACTGCCATCCACTAAATGAGTTTAAGTTGGATAGTCAGCCTTGAGGCTGATCTGAGGAGAACTGAGGAAAAAGAGCAGCTGGGAGTAGCTTGCATAAATTAATCTGGTAACAGTCCTGACCATGATCTTTTCTGCTCAAAATCACTGTCCAAGAAACACTGCTCTTTAAGTGCCTACAACCTAATGAACCACCATAGAGATGCAATGAATTCCTGAAACTCCCCCAGAAGCACTGGATGCTCTGTGCATGTAATGTCATTTTACTCTGATGATGCACCTCTAAAAAAGTGGGAGAGCTTACCCAGTCTGAACTGGTTCATTATCACCAATGTAAACACTTTTTTAATTAGCAAAAGTAAGTTTCACAGACATTTAACTGTATTTTCATAGCCAGTTTTCAAAGGCTTTGACACCATATGCATAAGTAGAGACCATAATCAATCTTCTTGACTGAAGGAAACAGCTGAAATACTCAATATCTTCTTTACCTCAGTCTTTAGCAGCAGGACCAGTTCTTCCTGGGATACCGAGCCCTCTCATCTGGAAGACTGGGATGAGGAACAGAATGAAAGCCCCATAATCCAAGAGGAGATGATTAGTGACCTGCTGCACTGCTTAGACATACACATTTCTACGGGGCCAGATGGCATACACCCAAGGGTACTGAGAAGCGCTCACCAAGCCATTTAAATCATTTATCATCAGTTGTGGCTAAGCAGGGAGGTCCCAGTTTACTGGAGACTGGCACATGTGATGCCTATCTACAAGAACGGCTGGAAGGAGGATCCGAGAAACTACAGACCTATCAGTGTGACCTCAGTACTGGGGAAGATCGGGGAGCAGATCATCTTCTTGAATCCCATCATGCAGCGTGTACAGGACAACATGTCAGCATAGGTTCACGAAAGGCAGGTCCTGCATGACAAACCCAATCTCCTTCTATGACAAGGTACCTGCTTAGTGGATAGGGGAATGGCTGTGGATGTTGTTTATCTGGACTTCAGTAAGGCGTTGGACACTGCCTCACTCAGCATCTTTCTGGAGAAACTGATTGCTCATGGCTTGGGTGAGTGGACACTTCACTGGGTAAAAAAGTGGCTGGATGGCCAGGCTCAAAGAGCTCATGGAGTTAAATCCAGTTGGTGGCTGATCACAAGTGAAGTTTCCCAGAACTCAGTTTTGGGGCCAGTTCTCTTTAATACCTTCATCAATGATATGGACAAGGGATTGAGTGCACCCTCAGGAAGTTTGCAGATGACACTAAGCGGGAGGGAGTGCTGATCTGCTTGAGGATAGGAAGGCTCTAGATAGGGATCCATACAGTCTGGATCATGGGCTGAAGCCAGTTGTATGATGTTCAAAGGCCCAGTGCCAGGTCCTGCATTTGCACAACAACCCCATGCAACACTATGGGCTTGGGGAAGAGTGGCTGGAAAGCTGCCCAGTGAAGAAAGACTTGGGGGTGTTGAATATTCAGACAGCTGAATATGACCCGGCAGTGTGCCCAGGTAGCCAAGGAAGCCAACAGCATTCTGGTCTGTATCAGGAATGATGTGGCCAACAGGACCAGGGAAGTGATTGTCCCACTGTATTCAGCACTGCTGAGGCCACGCTTCAAATATTGTTTTCAGTTTTGGACCCCTCACTCAAAGAAAGACATTGAGGACCTGGAGTGGGTCCAGAGAAATGGAATGAAGATGGTGAAGGGCCTGGAGAATGAGTCTTCTGAAGAGCAGCTGAGGGAACTGGGCTTGTTTAGTTAGGAGAACAGGAGGCTGGGTGAAGACCTTATTGCTCTCTACCTGAAAGGAGGTTGGAGTGAGGTGGGTGTGAGTCCCTTCTTCTCACTAGTGACAAGCGAGATGACCTCAAGTTGGACCAGGGGAGGTTTAGAATGGGTATCAGAAGAGATTTCTTCACTGAAAGGATTATCAAACACTGGAATACATTCTGCAAGGAGGTATTTAAAAGATGCAGAGATGTGGTGCTAAGGGACATGGTTCAGCACCAGACTTGGTAGTTACATAATGGTTGTACTCAAATCCAATTGAAACAATTCCATGATTCTTTACCCTTTTTCCTTACAAGGTCAGACAAAATCTTATTCTATGATCAAAACACTCTTACTAGTGGGTACAGACACGATAAAACCACAAAACAGCCACCCTCCTTGGATTTCAGAACAATCGAGCCTGGCATATTTACAATCATCTCTCCCCCCACTTTCTCCCAGTTGAAAAATCATCCTGGATACACAGGCACAGCAGAATACAGTCATGCCCTCAAACAGCCATACACAAATCCAAAATGAGGTTTCAGCTACAATTTCTGAAGTGTTTGTTTTTTGGTCCAACCTTATTCTCACTCTAGTTCCTCAGGTTTCTATAAGGATGAGCAGATGCTGACCAAGTCAAAGCCTTCTGTGGGGTCTTTTCACCCATTGTTTCCATGTTTGCCTTAGAAAGAGACTGCCTCAGGAAAGGAGCTGTTTGCACTTGTCCTGTAAAGCCCAGACACATTGTTGGCACTTCAGCCTGAAAAAGACTCTGAAAATGTTTTTGGGTTTTTTTTGTTTGTTTCTTTTTTTTGTTTGTTTTTTTGTTCCATACAGAATAGAATGCTCCCCCTAAATGATGCATTTGTTCAGCTATATTAGCAAACTCTGCCAGCTTCCTCTGCTCCCCTATTCCAAATAGCATGCAGGGACAAGACGCACGCAGACTCCCATGGAGGAACTGGGAAGCAAAGGAAGAGGTAACGGGAAATGGAATACAACTGAAGCTGCCCAGGAAGGACTGTGCCATCTAAACTAAATAAAATGTTGTTCCTAGAAATAATTGCCTACTGAAGTAAGAGCTACTTCCAAGGAGTGGGGACTAGCATTATAACCTCTCAAGACTCTAAAGATTTTGGAACAGATCTTTTAAACAGATCTTTCCAAGGGTAAGAAGGCAACTTCAAATTAATGTTTTCTCTTCAAATGAAAATACAAATTAAAAAAAAAAAACAACTTTAAATGTATTTCAATGTATTCCTTTCATGTAAGAGTAATAAATTTTTGCTCAATAGAAGAGAGATCTTTCAAAACTGTGGTTTGGGCCACAGAAAGAAAAAGAATGACGGAAAATCAGGACAGTGTTTAGACTCATCTGTTACATGGTATTTAACTACGAAATCCGCAGTTCATTCACAGGCCACTGGCAGATGGCAACTTTTATACTAATAATTTCAGTGCAAAAATTTTCTTTTACCTTTGAATCAGAGACCATAGTACATTCAGCTAAACTACAACCATGTCCTTATTAACACCTTCAACCCAACTGTTAACACCTGTTTTCATAAAGGTCTTCAATAATACTGCTTGTTGCAACACTATAGATCGGTTTGTCTGCACTACCTACGGCTGGAGACATTTTCTACAGCAAATAATGCAGCAGTAGAGACACTTGCAACCCCTAGCAAGTTGTTTGTTTAAAATTAAAGATCTGACTAATCACTTGCATATATGTTGTACTGATTTACTAATGGTTTATTTCATTAATCTCAAGTGGCTCTGCATTTCCCCATGCCTCATAAACAGAACCTCTTCCACTTGGCTGTACTAATTAAGATCATTACTTTTGAAGCAACATAAGAACTGCAATAAGCACAATGTCATAGGAAGGAATCACATAAAGCAGATGACAAGCTTACTTGAAAATGGAAGCGTACAATTAATAATAGTTTTATCAAGATACACAAAACATAGTTAATCCCATACTGAGAAGCAGAGAGATGTCAACACATAATAGCACCATACAAAATTATAACTAATCCTAAACACAAACATTAAAAAAACCCACACCTCTGAAAGCAAGATGTGTCTTAATGATTTTGTGATCGAAGGACACATTATAGACCTTCTCAAAGGTCTGAAACAAAATTTATAAGATTATCATATAGACAAGCAATCTCATATCTAGATCAAATTAGGATACTTAAAAGTAAACTAGTTCTGATTTAATATCAGTTTACGTTCATGCTAGCTTCAGCTATAGGAGGGCAGTTCTGATTGTTCTCTTGGCAATTCCATAATCAGCAAGCATTCTCATGTGCCATTTAACATGTGACTAGTTAAGCCAAATGAAATGAATATTTGGGAAGCTTTCAGTCATTCGGAAATTACTTAAAACTGCCTAACAACAGAAAATATTCAGAACTCCGTTATCAGGAATTCATCTTGTCCTACTTAAGAGCTAGAATGTGTCTTCTGTATTTTTTCCCAAATGTGTATTTTATCACCTCCTAAAGCAGCAATAAGATAGGGAAATTTAACATGAACAAAGACATGGACAAAAGTTGGCAAATTAGAAGTTCTGTAATTTTTCAGGTCTTTTCCATTATTTAAATGTTATTTGTGATAACAAGAGGTACTAATGTTAAAATAAAAAGGTATTTGTAGCACAACAATAATCTTTACTGTACTATTCTGAAGTATTATATTCTAAAGAAGAAATGTACACACCAAGTAATACTAAAGAATCAATCTGAGTGATGACTCTTCAGTTCTCTACCAAAATACACAACTAACCCTAACCAAGATTTGCTTACATGCCTAGGCTTACTACTGTATTTTCATGGCATTTTTATCATAGCCAACCAGTTTCACAAAGTGAACTTTAAGAATTATACATTATACAAAACACGTAGTTGTCTCCAAACTGATGGTCCAAACATTTGTGCTTTGCAGGTCTAACCACAATAAATTATATACCACCAGAAGTATAAATCACTACTTCTGCAAGTGACAGGTGACCATGTTCAACACAGGAAGCCTACTTGTACAAGGTAACGGATTAATTTTTTTGTCTTTTTAACTTTAGCTATTTACTTTTAATTTAAGCTGACTAGTAACAGATACACTATCATCTACAGCCTCTTCACATCAAGGGCAATAACTAGAATCTCCAGGCAACAACTTCTTAAAATGCTCAAATTAAACATCTGTGCCTTGAATTATACCGTTTCTGTCTGTAGGAAAAAATGTCACTTGAAAAGTGGAGAATTCATTGATAGCTCTTGACTTTTATGTCTAAATGACAAAAAAAAATAAAATCAACTTGTAAATATGTGAAATGGGATCAGTAACTTCTGACAGTTGCTCTCGGGAACTATCATTCAGAAGACAAAAAAAAACCCACTGTATTTTTCCCATTGATTTTTAAATTTGCCTTACAATACTAAAGATGGAAAAAAGTTCTTGTAACATGAAAAATTAAATTATTTTAAACTGAAGGAGAGGCTCCCAAACCAATGTAGATGAAGAAAAGTCCCATATCAGAAGTATCAGTGACATTACAAGAGTAGGAAACCAGAATGAGGACTCCTTTAGATCAGGAAAACAGAAAGAACATTGCACAAATACAGAATGGGCCTTTCTCTGGTGACTTTACCAAAAAATAAATTGGGCAATTGTACATCTTCAGAGGCAGTGGTGCGAATTTCCCTAACATCAGCAAGTCATCAGTGAGAATATAGCTGTTGAATACATTGTGTCTTTTTATGCTGTTATTTGAATAGAACTCACACAGACAATATCTGAGAATTTATGTAAAAGACTGATTGAAATGTTAAACTTACAGCTGCGGTAAATTGGGTCTAACAAAGGGATCGTTTTCTGCCCCATTCACAGCTTTATTTTTCCTCTGCTTGGGTTCAGAATTGGCAGATGGTGCCTGAGAATTATTTGTAGTTGGAGGCTTTCGCTTGGCCAGGAGCTTTCTTTGCCTTTCAATGTCTTCCCTTTGTTGATTCACCCATTCTTGCTGCCTGTAGGCCCCAAAAAAAACTTTATTAAAGTTTCGTCATTTTGTGTTTTTTAAAAAACTTTTTTAACTGATAAAGCATTGAGGAATTTTTAGAAAACATACTGTACATGTGAAAATGTTTCCTAGGAAAAAGAACACCAATATGCTTCATGAGATGGAGACATTTTGCTAGTTTTGCAACAATCTGCTTTTGAAATACGTGGTGTTTCTTTTGGGGGTTGTGTGTTGTTTTGTTTTTGAAAATATAACACATGATTTCCACACTAGAAAAAAAACCAAACAAACAACAAACCACAACAGTATCTGAGCTGGTGGATACCTTCTTTTACATCATCAATCAAACTGTAACAGTGTCAATGGAAAGTACTTTATTCTTACAGGCCAAATACTGAATTTGAACTGACAATTCCCAAATAAATCACCAGTTTGGTTGTATTGCAGCTTTTATCCAAAATACACATACTGTTTTTAAGATTGCTGTAACAAAAACAATGCCCTAGGCAATCACATAATGCTGAGACTTCGTATTTCCCTTAAAAAAATGAAATCTTGGTAAATTACTCTTTCATATGTAGAGATCAAATCAGACTTGTTATCAAAGAGTATCTTTTGAGGCGTCGCATAATTATTTTACTATGGTATCTGATGATCTCCCGCAGCAGTTTTCCTTGACTCATCTCTACTGAAATACCTGTTGTAGCAGCTCTTTTTCAGGTGACTACTTTCTCCCATCTACCTGCACTAGACCCTACCTGAGGCTGCCAGATTTGTCACTCCTTCTTCAAAGCGCTGAGGAGCTGGATGCCTGAAAAAGCTGCTACAGAGATGGATGTGCAGGCAACACCTATGTGGCCAATTGAAACTTCACAAACCTCACCTGCCCCAATGATCACCAGGTTAGCTGCTTGAAAAAACATCATCGTACATCCACGCTTTTCTAAGATAGTTAAAATAAAGTAAAACCTAGCTGTTTTTCAAAGACACCCAACCTTAGGTATTCTCTCAGCTGATTAAGCAAGTTCCATACTGTATTCTGTCTTCAAAAGGAAAAGAAAAATACAACATACGAAAAGCACTCTAAATCTAGAACCTTAGTAATAAAAAAAAAAACCACACTAGAGGGAACTGACAATTAGTGACAATTTTAAGAACATAGCATTGACTAACTTCACAAGATTTTGAAATGCAAAGCCATCTGTCCACTGTTCAGTAAATGAAGCACCATGACGGACTGTTGTAAAATGCCCCAGGCGTAATCTGTCTTGCATGCTCTTCTCTCTGCTTGCCAACTTTTCCTGTGTGCTCTAAGAAAACAACAAAAATTTTCATATTTATTAATACTAAAGTGTTAAAAATTTCAATAAAACATTCAGGATTTCTTCTTCCCACAACTTTCTAAGGGCAGAATAAAAGGAAAGTAGATGAAAATATCTTTCATTACTTTATTCCATTTATTCTAATTTCCACAGATGCAGTTGTCAGAGTTGATACTAACAATTTGTGCACACGGTTGGACTCAGTTTTCTTATGAAGTTTGCAGTTCTTCATAATTAACAAACATTTTACTCATAAATATAGCAACACTGATAAAAGTATCAAGCATATGATTATGTCTATACATGTCTATTACACTAAATGAGTCTGTTTAGATACCAGAAAGTGCAACTACTATACTTAGCCTGGAAACTCCCTTGACAGAGTATCTATGTTACTACTTGCACCAAACTCAAGAGTCTCTGTATGGGAATGCACTGCAGGTACACTTAACTGCAAGGAGGTATTACTTGCAGTAATAGAAGTAGATGCCCTTCTTATAACCAGTCACTACTACTGCAAGCATTCTTGGGAAGTCATTAATGAGCCTGCCTAGTTTGGTTCAGCACAAGAAAAAAAAGGTACTGTAAACATTGCTGATGGACAGAAACATCTTTAATTGTTACAAATGCTTTCTTAAGAAATGCCTATGGTCCAAAATTGCACATGCACACAAAAAAGAAGTGAGAATTTGACAGAATTAAACACCTTTGTGCAAATATACTTCTAGACCGAAAATGATGCCTGCACAGCCTTTCAGGAAAAATGGTCTGAAGGTGTCCACCCAGAATCATGCTCAATAGATCTGATACATCTTTACCCTGCATTCCCCTCATGCTGGAACTTAAAAAACAAAGAGACTGCAGTAATTCATTCATGGCTTGGTAGCGAGGGAAATCCCTAATCCCCTGATGGATCAGTTAGTGCCCTTGTATCTGAGAGCAGCATCTAGCAGCTAGTGCTAAGGAAGAGACTTAGTTGTTTACCTTGAACTTTTTTTGTGTCCCAAGCTGATTATCTATTGACTTTTTGTTAGAATTTAAAAAAAAGGCTATTTTAAGGAATGAGAGAAACAAGATATCCTTGTCTTAAGAAACTGCTGTTAGCTTAAATATAGTTGGCATTACATCTAAGTATTTCTTTTATAGTAGTATTAATGTAGATGGGTACCTCAGTTACCTTGTTTCCATTAATTCTGAGCTAACATAGTGGTTTATCATTCTACATCAAAAATCTTAGCCACTTAAGTGTTCTCTCAATAACAGGTTTTATTCATCTCCTCTCCACAAGAGAATTTTTTTTCATTCACTGTATCTTATTCTAAAGTTCGTCCAGAAAATTTGCCACACACCACACTGTTACCTTTTATGATTTACTCATAAAGGAAAAACTCCCCTTAAATTACAAAAGTCACATTTTCCATCATCTGAGAAAGACCTATCATGTTTTTTTGCCTATTCAGGCTTACAATAAAACACTTACGCCAGACAGAAACCATGCATATGAACTTTCAGTCTCAGAGACTAATGTGAAAAAGTAAAAGTGAAAATGGAGGAATCATAATGGAGTTCTATAGCACCCTCACAGCATTCATCACAAAGATTTTTAAAAACTTACCTTTTCAATTAGAAGTTTCTTGCTCATTGAAATACATTTGTTTAACCTTTCTTTATATTTTTCAAGTAGCTTTTGTTGTTCATCTATTTGTCTTCTAAGATCACAGTTAGCCTAATAAATACATACAAAATATGAAAAAATATAATCAAAACAGTATTTTCATCAGCTGTCACAGAAAATACAGGTATCTACTGTAACATGGTCTGTAAATTTAAAAATATTTAAGCGTCTATAAACTTAATTATCATAGCAATAGCATAGAAGCGGGAAACCACCTTATGCATTTCATTTTACAGACTTCTCAGATGCTCAGAAAAATAAATGCACAAAAATTAAAAACTTGTTTGACCCTTTAGTCTAGGTTATCTCCAAGAGAATTTGTAAAAGAAGGATTATTCAGACATTTAAAATATTTGCCTCAGATTCACTATCTGTTGTTCTGAATAAGTATCTTTAATCTTGTTCTTAATAAGTATCTTTACCTTCGGTGTAACACTTACCCTGAGTAAGTCATCTATACGACCTTCTTTCTTTTCCAAGTCTTGATTTTTATTACTTTCTAGTGCAGCTAATTTCAGCATTGTGAGATCAGTCTGAAAAGAACAATTACAGCATTATTTTTTTCATGTTTGCTACACAGAGAAATAAACTCTTTAAAACATTCAGCAAGACCATCGTGTCGTATTGTCATGTGTTTTGTGGGACATGGAAGGTTTTAACTCAAAATTCCTTTCCCTCTTCATTAGAACAACTATGAACAGTTGGGAGAAACCACTAACAGTGTTAAAAGATTTCATCACTGACTGAAAAGTTATTTTTCACAAGAAAGTATATAATGGAGCAAGAATGTCAGCTAACTACTTTAAATTTTCTCTGCTCAGCAGGTGAAGTTGCCTTGTTCTAAGATGTGAAAGAACAGATCATGTTGGAAATGGCAGACAGGATGAAACAGCTGCTTTCAGCTTTTCGAAGTTATAACTTGATCTCTCTGATTAACCATACCTCATTTTTCTTTTTCAATATTGTATTTTAAATGGAATATGACAACAGCAGCTGTCACTTCAAATACTGCTTGAAAGAGCACCTTCCACTTTTAAGATCACACAACAGCTACAATCTTGAGCAAATGCCTACAAACGACATGGTTGTCTAACTACTCATGAAGCGCAACGTTGGAAACAGAGCAAGTGCAGAGTACTAAACTAATCAGAGATCTAAATTATGAACTTATGAACTTAACAGAAAAAACACTTTAGCAGATTGTAAAAAGCAGAGCTTTTGAAAGCCCTTAAGAGTTCAGAAAAGTTGAAAGACAAAAGAATAAACATCTCTATCCGTTTATTCTACAGGCTGATGCGATATTAGATAGCTTTACTCAAAAATAGTTACCTGAGTAATTTTAAAAGATAACTGCTTTGGTTGTGTGATAGGGTGGTCCCCAAAAGCTAATGAAGTAGGAGAAGGACTGTTCTGTCTCACCTGGAATGCACGAAAACAAAGGACTTCAGATAAAACTGTAATAGTCAATTATAAACATAAAGAAATATGGTATTTAGTACAGAAGATACTACTAGTTTGTGTGAATGAGATGCTTATCAAGCCAAATCCCACAATCTGTATTGCACTTTATACTGTTAGCAAGAATAAGAGGATGCCTGAAAGCTGAGGTTTATCAGCAGAGAAAAAAAATCTTTTCTGTAACAGGCAGAATATGCTTGGCCATTTAGAATTTGATGTGGGTATAATTAACACTGAAATTGAGCATATGAGAAGGAAAAAGTCCAAACATTAATTATCATGACCAACAAAGAGAACTGTAAAAGGATACGGGCTAATTAAGTTCCAGTTATTAAAAAAATTATCATTTATCAAGAACTGAGCTTTTAAAGTCTTGAGTTTGGGGTTCACTTTCCTTCTGAGTAACAAAAATCCTCTACCTGTTTATGTGAGTCTTGTGAATAGATATCATTAAAACATTTTAATACTAGCCAATACTACAATGTATTTTAAAATTGTGCTTTAGGGGAAAAAGTCCCAGCATAAACAGAAAATTTTAGCTTTACTACTTTAATTGAATTATTTTTTTTCTCTGCTGAAAGAATGAACTCCTTCCTAGGATTTCTTCCTTGGAAAACTATTCCCTTGAATACAGATTCTTTTCAATTATGCTACTTTTAGACTATGAAAGCATCTCCAACAGTTACAAAGTTCACAAACTTACAGAAGAAGGAGCGGAATGTGAATTCTGAGGAGATCGAATTGCAGGAGGTACACCTCGCACTGGACTAGAGCCGTTTCCACCTTGGTACTGTAGAGAAGATAAGGCCCTCTAATTAGTCAATCTTCTTACAAACATATACTATACTGAATGATACAGCTCATCTCTACACAGAATTTGTAAATCAGGTTGTATTACTTTTCTAAGTGCAACCTTTGGCCACTTAAAGAAAAGTGTAAAAGAAAACAGGTTTTGTATTTTAGCTTAGTAGAGACTGCATCTCTGCTTCAAGGTTTAATAATCATATCCTCTCAAGAGGTCTGTCCATTTCAAGCAAAAACCTTGTAACATCCAAAAAAGCTAAAAGTAAATTTTAAAGCTTAAGTAAATTTTACAACCACACAAAAACCTTACCTCAAAATAGTCACTAATTTTGTGACCACGTCCCCCGATATTCTTTCCTGAAAACAAATATGAGAATTGATTCAATAAATTACTTAAAGATGTGCCTTTACTTTTTTACCTATACGGTAATTATAGAAAAGTTTTATCAATTGTTAATTGGCTTTCTTACATGTACTAATATGTGATCTCCCTACACAATAATCAAGGAACTGGCAGCAGCAAAGATTTACATATTCCATTCACTGATAAATCAGAAATTAACTCACACTTCAATTCCAAAACCACTGAACAGTAAGCCTAGACGTCTTCTAGGAAACAGTAAACGCATGTTTCATCCTACAGATGAAGTTTTTAGCTCTAAGTCCCTCCTCTTTTCAAGCACTAATCTCACAGTTCAGCCACTTTCAAAACATCCAATTAACATTATATGCTCCAGGTGAGTTATTGTGCCCAAATGTTCAGCCCAAGGATTTCCCTAAAAGCCAGTAACAGGATAAACATGGAGGAAAAGTATTTCCATTCTTCCCAACCTGATGACGGCTAACTCAGACAGCTAATGAGATGAGAATGAGAGAGAGTAGAATTTCTGTTATCTTAATCAGTATTGAGACTTCAGCAGCACAGATGTGAATTAATCTTTCTTGAGCATGAGGACTTGATCTATACCTAGCATTTGAAAGATGTCTAACCAAATGGTATAAATGTTTCACCACAGAATCGTTTGGGCTGGAAAAGATCCTGAAGATCAAATCCAATCATTATATTCAGCTCTGAAACAACTGATAAATCTTAAAACTGTATTTGTCTCTTGTATAGGTCAGACTATATGTTATCTTGAAAACAGACCACTGTTCAAAGCCTTTTTCTTTATAGGATTTTTTGTGATAAATTAGGTCACTGCCCATAGGTCTGAAAGCATAATTCCAGACTTTTTAGCAAAGACTTTCAAGCTTTGATATTTCTATTCCAAGATGTCTCTATATTGGCACTGCTGCATAACTTTATGTCACTAAGAAGAAGAAAAAGAAACTTTTAACAACCCTTTTTGTGTCAAGATTTTTAATAGAAATATATAAAATAACTCAAAGACCTAGACAGCACACAGAGCTAACTCCACTAATAGTTACCCAGTTAATGTACAAAGCTATTGACCTCTAGCCAATTCTTTACTTCAATGCCTAATTCTCATACATCGTTTTATTAAATTAAATTTTGTTTTCATCCAAATAAACAAGACTGAGTGCATTCACTTCAGTATAGAAAAATCTGGTTTATGCCATGTCACAGAACCATGCACTCAAGAAATATATCAAATTATTTTGGCACAGCCATTTATGAATACATTTACACTGATTTTATCTCACTTTCCAATTACCTCCATGTTCTGAACACTTTGACTCAACATTTATACATTAAAATCCCAGGCATGCAATATACAAGACATGGACTACTTCTTAATTTTTTTCAATACAATACTAGTAGCAATATTTGCTTTGCTTCAACTGTACTGCACCACTCCAACACACTGCGGTTTCCTAGGCCAGTTCCTTGAGAGTATAGCAGTGCAGACTTTACTGTCAGCAGTAGTGAAACTGGAAGAATAATAGCACATACTGATCATACTGTCTATGCCAAGAAGTTCCTAAAATTTCTTTCTATTATCTCCAGCTTCAGGTCTCACTGGTAGTAGGAAGGATAGGCTACTAGACTAATAGAAATAGGAAATTTCATTCAAATTCTTTGAGCAAAATAGGTCTATATTTAGTAAAAAAGAAATTAATTTTAGTCAAACTACACAATTTTTCTACTACAAGCATGTTGTATCATGAAGACTTCCAGATATGGAGACCATTTATGTATGTGAAGTGGCATTTCCCAGCTTGGTTAGAAACCAAAGAAAGCTAATACATGTTATCAAAACTATTTTTGCTCCCCTTTTGATGATTTCTTCTCTTAGGTTAAATTTCCATCATTACTCCCCAAAAATCACAGAAAGGGAAGAATGAAATTAAATTTTAAATATAACTGAAAACCAAACAACCAGGCATTATAATTGGGAATCACTTTCTCTTCTTATCTACTGAAAAAACAAAACTCAACAAACCACAAAGGTATGTTGGTTGAGAAGAGCTGCTATAATTCTTCAATTCTTAAAAAGTATACAGAATTTTATCATAGCTGCAAGTGCTACACACAGTGCACAATCCTTACAGGTAATTACCAGGTCAATTCACATTTTACTCGTCCACCCCTTCTAGTGACGTATGTGGGGGCAGAAAATACGTAATTTATCATCCAAGCCAAACACATAAAAAACCAAAATTTTTAAGGCTAACAGTCAAAACTTTGTGTGTTTTAAGTTGATTGAATACATGCAGTAATTATCAAATTAATTTACATTTTAGTTTACCTTGGCTGCTTTCACTCTGAGTGTCAGCTTTTCTTTTTCTTCCTCTGGAAGGTTCTGACTGTTTCTTCTCTGGAGTCTAAAAATAACAAAAAGACTATGACCCAACAGCAGTTCTATTTATTTATATTACTGTTATATTATTGTGAAAAAAAAAAATTTAAATCCTCATTCATAAAACATGATTCCACAGTCGAGCAGGGATGTAATTTCAGATCGTGGTTAAAGCAGATAACAGGATCCTTGGTCAATCAGATAAATACAAGCTAGAAAAGATATTTAAGAAAGTGAGAAATAATTCTGACAATTTCCCAAAAGGTGATTCTACATATTAACTGTAAAGCAATTATGCATTTACATCTATTCTGGGTTTATGAACACCCAGTTTTATTTCACTTACAGCTACATTTTACCAAGATCTTCACACTATCGTGGGTGGTTTAAAGCTTAATAGTTGGTGATATAAGTTAATTCTTGAGAATTGTTTTTAACACATTGCCACAGTATGAACACAAATGTCTAGTCCTTCAGTAAGAAATCAATAGTATTATGTGTTTTTGGAAGTACAGAAGTCATCTCCAAACAAATACAGCTTTCTAGAATCTGCTTAGGATCTAAAAAAGAAAAAAAAAAGTGAGAGCAATTGCTCAAAATGCAGACATCTATACACTTGGAAAGTGTAGCTGCCCCCTTCCCCCCTTATAGTTGTATCTCAGGAAAGTAAAACATCAATGGCAAGTGAAAAAATATGCAGATCTGCAAAAATTTTTTTCAGAAGTATTATATATAGTTGCCTAGAAACTACAATCAGCATGTATAACACAGATAATAAGAAAGGGCTGTGATCAGAAGCATCTCTAAACTATATTTGCTCTTCTTTGATCTGAGGATTCAAACTAGTTAAGTTTCCCCAGTGTAAGTTAAATTCTACAAGCTGCTTTGGTTCAAGAAAAAAATCCTGCAGCTCTGTCTGTGCGTATTCAGCCTCTAAGCAGCCTCATACCAAGAAGTGGGCAAAGCATAGAAGCCAATACATAAAAAATATTTTACCATCAAGAAATCAAAGTTTCCTAATATCCTGAACTAAATTTGAGATCAGTGATAAAATGTTGGTTTTTGTTTTTTTTTTTTTAAATGATGCTATCATTTTTTCATTTCATTGTATTTGTTACTTGCGGTCCAAGCATTCCTTCGCAACAACAGAAAACGATACCAACATTCAAACTTGACTCATCATGAAAAGCATTTCAAGCATGTTTAAGTTTCGAAATCTTCACATGGATCTTAAAAAAAGATAGAAGTTTCCTACAAATATACAAATATCCTAAAATATTTATTTGGCAAAGAACTACTTTATATTACCTGTGATACGCAGAAAATGATCAGTCTATAAAGAACAGTCAGGGTGAGAGAGGTCTTCATTACCTATACCATGTATTTTTTAAAGCTTTAGCTCTGTGGATAGCTTCATAAAACACCTTTGGAAGTCTTGCAGTTGTAACTGTTGTGTTACCAGGCCACAAAGGAAGTTGAAATTACACACATTTTATTTTAAATTACCAATTTCCTACCAAAATCTGCATTTTTATGGTACTATTAACAAAACACAACACTGATTCCTGGAAACAAAGATATCTTAAGACTGTAATTTTCTCAATGCGGAAAGCATAGCTTAGAAATATTACTTTAATAATTCGCAATTACTGCCAGATAAATAGGTAGCATTAAGCTATCTTCCCACAAAACTAAACTGAAACTATTTAACCAAGCATTTTCATGTTATTCTTATTTTCTGGCTTTCAATTCTGTAGTTATTCTAAAGCAGTTAGTTTTACCTACCATATGACATGAAGCAAAAAAATTGTTTAGAACTTAATTATCAGTTCAGATTTCCTCCATCAAAATTAGTTTCCAGCTGCAGTGACTGATGCCTTGTATTTAAACACCAGACATTTAAAGAGGTTTATAGTTTTAAAGCTGAAACTCTACTAATTAATAAATGCCTTTTTCTGTAAGTTCTTCAGATTTCTTTCAGTGTTTAATTTAACTTTCCAAACTAAAAAGTACTAGCACACTAATGAGGTTATTAATGAGGTTACCCAACAAGGTCATGTTCACCCTTTCTAAGTACAAAATTCACACATTAATGTACAGTGTACATCAATCACCAAAAAAGGTTCTCCAAAATCTTTTCTAATGAATGGAATCACATGAATTGCCAGAAAAAAAAAAAAAAGGGTGGGGGGGTGAGGGGGTGCTAGGGTTTATCCTCCTGATAAATTAAGACTGATTCCAGTCACTTCAGAGGGGTTTACATTACAGCCGAGATTCACAATAAAATCCCACTTACTTCATAAGCAAGACAAAATAGTTTTGAAGTTATCCAAAGTGAAAACTGTAAAGCTATAAAGTTACCCACAGTTTGGAATATTAGCAGAGCCTTATGGTCTTGATCCTGGTTTACCCCTCATGCTTCTCCTGGGTCTCCTCTTCACACTCACGAGTTTTAAATCTTGGGTTTTCACATCCTCTTTTATAAAATAAACATTTCTAAGTACTCGAGTAGTCAATCTCCTTTGAAAAATTACTTATCTGGGTGTTTTAATGTCTTTTACGTACAGTTAAATGCTTTCTACCCATTACTAAGAGCATTACTCAGGACGTTATTTTTGTAGAGGGGAAAAAAAAGTGTAATAAACCCAAAGTCTTCATTTTCTGTCTCCAAGTGCAAAAATTTCCAGTATGCTTAGAAGTTATGATTAAGTTGTTAATAATTTTCCTATGCATGTGTTAACAGTTTTCTACCATTGTCTTCTTCTAAATCCTACTCTCAACCCAAAGCTTTACAACTACAGCAAACAAACACAGCCGTGCTGTTTTCCTCTGCCACACACTATAAATTCCAATTAGCTCAAACCTTTAGTTACTTCTGAAATTACATTTATAATGAGAGCTCTGTATTATTTGGAACTGCAGCAACTAAACAGTTACAAGCAAGCAGAACAAAACACTGAAACAGCTAATCGAAACGGACAAATCAAGCCACAGTCAAAGCTGTTATCTTTTAAATAATTCATTATCTACAGAGAACAGAAAATTCTAGTTATAATTTAAACAATATATTTGTAACCAAAATAAGGGGGAGCAATTTACTTTAATGAGAGTAGTGGGGAAGGCCAAAATACTAGAAGATTAATAGAAGCACTTGTTCACAACCTCAGGTAGCCAGTTTAGGGCTTTTTTTAACTACAAGTAGCTAATACACACTCAAATTAAGACCTATGCACAACTGCAATGAAACATTTATTAAAAGTAATGTGTACATTTACAAAGAAACTGGAATACAGGTCTAGATATCAAGACCAAACATCCAGCAAATGGTTTTCACTCATAATGCTGAACTGTATCCACAATAAAGCCTGGTTTCGAGTTATTTTGCTGATCCAAATTTACCTCTTTGAAGTGTCTCTATTAACACTATTATTCAGGTAAGCATCCTCTCTTCATACATCCATCAGAGGTGAAAAAAAAAAAAAAAAAAAAAAGACAGACTACAGTTCTACTAGCTGTACTTTCTCCAATCCCTCACGGGGAAAAAAGACAAAACAAAACAAAACAAAAACACACCACAAACTAAAAAAAAAACACAACCCAAACCACCATCAACAACACCACAACTCACACCATTAAGTGCAAAAGACTTTCTATTAATGTGCCACATAGTGATGAAAGTGCAGAATGACATTAATGTATCATATCAATTTGATCAGAAACTGACATTCCTGATAGAAATTAATTTCAATTATTCTGAGATTTGAATTTCTGCTTTTTTTTCCCCGTCACAAAAACTACTGTTATACAACAGTTCTCTCTCAACATGAAATGATGGCTCTGCTTCCCATACAAGTCTTTGTATTTCTATGCTACTATGCACAAGAGGAATTCCCTATTATTGTGAAACCTCCATTGTCACACCATTAAAGAAAAAAACAAACACAACAAAAAACCACCATACAAGTCCCACAATCTGTTTGCAATATGAAGAACTTAAGCATACTTATAGAATGTAAGTAACCAGATGCTATTTAAAGAACAAAGTTCTAAAGAAATTATTAACTTATTTGGTATTACAATTTAAGTGAATACAAGTGACAACTTCTGAAAATGGGTTAAGAAATCATATTTCATTATTCACTGTCATTAATACTCATTTTTTTAGAAAATAGAAAAAACCTGGAGCACTGCAGGGATGTTTTGGGAAAAAAAGTGTATTTCTATTCTAGATTCTAAATTTTGGAATACTCAAATATATAAATAATGCCTACCCAGAAGAATGGATCGAAGTTAAAACACTGCAGAAACTGGAAATATGGGCCAAACTTTCAAACTTACATGCCTTGAAAAAACCTTGCCTCCATATCTCATGTATACAAATAGAAAATAACATTTTTCGTAAGCAGAGTTCTTACACCTATAGACAAGAGTTCTGCGATCACTCAACTACTCACAGATTGCAATAACTCACTGTAACCTTAAGGCTACTACCACTCACTTCCATTCCCATACCTACATCCAAACTGTCTCTGCAACAGTGCCCAGAGTATTTCTAGGAAAAGCCATAAAGAAAAAGAATAGGCAGACAGATATTCTGGTAAGTAAATAGTACAATTGTAATGAAAATTCAGCTGAGAAAGGCAAGGGGACAGAAGAAAGCACAGCAATGTTTTTCAAAGAGCAAAACATGAAATCACACAGAGAGAACATTTATTTATAAAGTATCAGCCTTGAGAACCAACTGAATTCACTCACTAGTCAACCCAGTATAAAAGCAAACATCAGACAGTAGGGATACCGTAGTGACCAAGTGAACAAACAATTAGGTCCCAAAATAAAGCTTTAATGTGAAAATAACATCAAAAGCACATTCCAAATAATTCTCCCTCTGACATGACACAAACTCAGGTCTAGACTGGGCTAGAAATCACTCTTGCTTACAATTGGTGTAACCTTTTCAATGCAGTCTTTGCTGCACACAGCCAAAACCATCCAAGGAACTCACGGAGCCCAAACCAAATTATAAGAGCTGCAATAGTGTTAACTATATCGATGCTGGTTACAAAGAGGAAAATCTTCTACCCTGGGGAAGTTTGCACTCTGCACGTTAAAGCCTAGTAAGAGTATGAATCCTTTTGATGAGGATGATGATGATGAAGTGGTATTAGATAAGAAAATACACAATGACAACTCTTATCTTCTACAAATGCAGATGACAGCTACTCTCTGACCCTGGAGCAAATTCCTATTTTAAAGAAAATATAGAATCATAGAATCAGTCAGGGTTGGAAGGGACCACAAGGATCATCTAGTTCCAAGCCCCCCTGCCACAGGCAGGGACATCTCACACTAGATCAGGCTGGCCAGAGCCTCATCCAGCCTGACCTTAAACACCTCCAGGGATGGGGCCTCAACCACCTCCCTGGACAACCCATTCCAGGCTCTCACCACTCTCATGGGGAAGAACTTCTTCCTCACGTCCAGTCTGAATCTCCCCACTTGCAGCTTTATGCCATTCCCCCTAGTCCTGTCACAACCTGCTATCCTAAAAAGTCCCTCCCCAGCTCTCTTGTAGGCCCCCTTCAGATACTGGAAGGCCACAAGAAGGTCATCTCAGAGCCTTCTTTTCTCCAGACTGAACAGCCCCAACTGTTGCTCCAGCCCTCTGATCATCCTGGTGGCCCTTCTCTGGACACATTCCAGCATGTCCATATCCCTCTTGTAATAGGGGCTCCAGAACAACTACGTTCTATTTTCAGAGGTGCAGCTGAAGACTAGTCAAAGTTTATCTGTGCTGATGAAAACCTTATTGCTTATAAGAAAAAAAAAAGATAGCAAACTACATTTTTTGCAAGTTAAAAAAAATAATTTTCAGCTCCAAAAATGTATGTATCCTCCCAGCACGACTACACAGATAAAAGATGCAGAAGCAGCTAGTTTCATGAGCAAAAATTCAAAGAAACTTTCATGATGTCTCCTCCTCCAAGAGATGGTATCTTTTAGTAACATATATTTTTCTCATCTACCTGTGTATTTTGTATTTTACTTTACAAGTCTTTACATAAAATAAGGCAAAGTGGAATACCAAATTTTAACTTGTTAGCATTAAAGTTTTGAGGCAATAATCAATCTGCCCAATATACTTACCTCTGATTCTTTATCACTTAAAGATCCCAAGCTTCCGAAACTGTGATTTGAACTTTCGTTATTTGTTGAGGCCTACCAAGACAAATAAAATACCAAACATTACATACACATTTAAAGAACAGCTAATCCACTATTATCATTCACAGTTATAACAAGTAATAGTAATAAAACTTCATGCTTGCAAGGAAAAACTGATTAACTACAGAACACATGTGACTTTCAAGGGGGACAAGGTTGAAGATGGATGTTTTGACAGGGCAGAGTAAATTCTTTATTTCACCTGCTTTTAAGACAAGTAAAACCCTAGAATATTCAAAACCATTTCAGTCTTACTTGGGAATAGCAAAGCATCCAATATTTTGAACCCAAATGATTTCACGGAATTAATTATTTTTTTAAATTAAAATTACAAAGCAAATATTGCTCAATGTGATGGAGACTACTAAAAATTTTCTTATTTTCAAAGGAAAAGAGGGTTTTGTTTTCCCCACAACAGACACCAGGCTATTGCAGAGATTATTTTTCTAATCCATTCAATGACAGAAGATGACAACTTATTGACAATATTATTTTACATTCTTGAACAAACTACTTCAACCAAAGTAACAAATTTTGACTAGAAAGGAGAAAAAGGAGGGGGGGAAAGAAGATAAACTGTGAAATAGTACCAAGTTACAATGTTTATTTAGAATTTTTCTAAGGTTGATTTATTCAGAGATCTTTTGAACACAGAAAGGCAACAAGAGCATTTTATTGAAAAAGTCTGTTCCATGTTCATGTAACAAAAAATGTCAACATTAGTTGAGCTTCTTTTTACTAAAAGCAAAAAAAAAAAAAATCTTATGCTGTTGGACTATTCACTTCCATATATGAAAGCAGAACAAATACATTTAAGTGAAACAACAACCAATTCCAAGACAAACATTCTGCTTTCTTCAAAGCATTAAATTCCAGCACTGCATCATTTTGTAGGACAATACTGACCTGTGACATCATCTGAGTAAGTAGATAGTCTTTGAATTACATTTCTAGAGAAATGTTAAATAAACCCACAGAACTTCCATGTGTGTTCCCTTGCAATGTGTCAGTGCCCGGTCATCTGAGTCAGTTAAAAAATTATCTCAGTAACCTATATTCAAATTTACACCCTTTCTTCTCCCCAGCAATTACCAAACTCGTCAGCAAAAGTGCAGTAAGGGTAGACTTTCAAAAATAGTCCAAACAAGTAAGCGTCCACTTCATTCTGATTACTGGAAGACTAATGACCTAGAATGTTTTGGAAAAGTAACACTAAATGCAGCTGCAATGTTTGTATTCTTTTGTTAGTTTAGGAAAATGAGAACTTCGTACACATGGATTTGGGTAAGTACACAAAGAAGAATTATTTTTTGGTTTTGCTTTCAAAGTGAAAGCAGAGCAACCAGGAACATGTTTATGTATCACATTTTCCCAGGTACCTTCGTACATCAGATCAAAAAGTGTTTACCAGTTTTTAAAAATAAAAACCAGACAACCTTCTTTCCGTATCTCCCACCAAAACTAAAGGCTACATTAATTGAAAAAAACAACCCAACCCAAACAACACAACACCAAAAGAACCCTCCAACAACCAGCATATTCCAAACTCAGCCCAGATCATGTCATGTAATCTGCTTGGATACACTGAATGGTCAAAAAGAAAAGAAATACCAACTGAACTGATAAACTCCCATTTTACTGACGGTGGGATAAATCACAGGACTAGGTATTGGTATTTCACTCTACCTTCCTACCCAAACAAAAAGTAGGCAGGAAAAAGAAGAGATACTACACTGTATACTGGAGATCATTTATGGAATATTACGAGTGAAAGGCAAAAAGAACAGTGTCTTGGGTAAAGACCTGCACAGTAGTAATATATTCTGCAAACAGTTATCAAAGCATTTGACAGTATAAAAAAAAAAACCAACAAAAAAACAAACAAAACAAAACAAAACACCACTTTATCCAGCTATCCGTTTGGAAAGCAACAAATACAATTATCTGTTCAAAAAGATCTTGGAATGTGTCAGAGACAAGAAATTTATGTTTTACATGGTAGACTGAAAAAGGAAATTAATTGTGGGATTTTTTGGTGGGGTTCAGGATGATTTTTTTTTGGTGTTTTTGTTTGCTTGCTTTTTCCCCTGGCTAATTTGGATGAACAAACAAAGAACCTGAAAGTGGAACATAATTTAGATAAAACTGAAATGAGACAACAAAACACACTTGAACAGATTTATGGACATGGTAAGCAGCAACTCATAAGGGATCAAAGTTTAAAGAAAAGGAACCCCTAGAAACTTGATAATTACTTTTAAAGATAATGTATTACACACAGAGCAGTAGACAGATTAAGGAGGAAAGACTGACAAGAAGGCAAGGGACCAACACAGCTGTATCAAAAACTAATAAAATCGTTTATAAATACACTAGAAGTTAAATCAAGATAAAAGGTGGTACAGATATGATCATGAAAAAGGACAAATAGTCATGTGAATTACAAGCTATTACCTTAACAATTATAATGAGCTAGTAAATTAGATGAGGAAGTAGTACTCAAAGAGGATACCCAAGAAAGAAACAAACAAAGACAGGCCTGAATTACTGGGTTTGTCTCTAATTTTAATTGTAAGATATGGCAAGCATACATTTTTGCAGTGATAATTAGAAGTAATTAAAGAAAAAGAGAAACCTACAGTGCATCAACCACACTGTGTCAGTCCAACCTGATTCCTCCCCCTGAGCATTTAAGTCACTTCTTGATTAAGATGGTAGTAACAGAAGTGATATGTCAGCTTTCTTTGTGACAATTACCTTCTTGTCACTCTCTAAAACAAATTAAGAAGATATGATTCAAGATTACTATGCACTGAAGTCTTTACAACTTGTGAATAGTGATCAATGTATCACACACCTCCAGAAATTTCATCGACATCTGCTATCAAATATTATTTTGTTCTGTAATCTAGACAGGTAATTAAAATGTGTAATAGGAAGTGAAAAAAATACTAACTAAGCTTGTGTGAAATACTTAAAATACGAGAACACTGCAAACACTTCAGAAGTAAAATTCAAACGTACTTTTGTCATGAGGGAAATATGCCCAAAAATTAGTATTATCTCTTTTTAACATCAGATTATTAAATACTGCACTTGGTAAAGAACATTGAAATGCACAAATACAAAATGGATACCTCTGGCTAAGCAATAGTATAGCAGAAATCTGTCTTGAAGTTGAAGCCAGTAACTTGAAAGGAATTTGTAATAAAGACAAATTTATATGTAGCATATAAAAGGTAATTAAGCCTTGCTACTTAATGTTCCTAACCTTTTTCCTCAAGCTGTTGCATCATGATTCAGATACAAATGGACAGACTGCAGAAAATCCACACTGGAAAATTGAAAGAATTTGGCTTTGTTAATCTAGATATATTACTCTTCAAACAAGTTGATCGTAAAGACAGAATCACACCAGACTGCATCTTTTCCAAGCCAAACTAAGTAGTTGGCTGCCTGCAGAAGAAAACACGCCACTTAAATACTGAGAAAAACTTCCCTCTGATCACATGTATACTAAACTACAGAGTCTGTATAAACCAATTCTTTGGTGTTTTTAAGAGTAATTCAATGTCCATGCCATAGATAGGTTCAGGATAAACAATCCTATCTCAAAGCAAAATAACAGAATAACAAGGATTTTCCTGAAAGCCTCTTCCATTCCAGTACTTAATTAATCACGTGATTAATACACAAGTGAGACAGTGTGAAGTAAATTAGTATTTCAGAGATGGTAGGTAGTGTATATGGATGACTGCTCTTAGAACTCACTTTAGCTCCAACACTGCAACTTCCAGTACTCCCAGTGCTGCCACTTACTACTCCCGTAAATCTTGCTTCTAACAATTCTTGTCTTCTTGGGTCCAGGCTATGAAGTTCATCCATTGCTCCTAAAAAAAAGATTAATAAATTCATTACATTTGAAGTGGAATATTTTAAAAACAAGCCAAACATACCACTGGTCTATGCAAAGGAAGGATTTATATCCTTAGCTTCACAATGATTCACTGTTACCTAATAACAACTGCACTCAGTGAATTCCAGAAAAAAAGTTCTGTGTATTGGAATAGCGTTGTCAATTTTGGTGAAAACTAGAACCTGCTAAAGGCATGTAAGAGACATGAAGTCTTTAGTGTGTGATACACCAACTAGGCAACTATTTTTAGATTAAAAGCTGACAGGAGCAAAATACTTTCTAGCATAAAACCTCCCAATTCTGCAATGCCCTTGTTTTCCATATTTTTTAAATTGTAGAGGCTATCGACATATCGACGTCCAAGACAAACAAGTAAGAATCATAGGAAGAAAAGGAAAATCAGAAGGAAGACCACGATCCTAAACACATGCAAAGGAATGAAGGCTTATATGGAGCTTAGAAGGCCGGAGAAGCAAGGAGTGGGACCAGCACTATGAAAGAAAAGGATGCCACACAGAGGAACTTGGACAGTCTTGAGAATGGGCCCAAGGCAACCTCATGAAGTTCAACAAGGCCAAGGACAAGGTCCTATACCTGGGTCAGGGCAATCACAAGCACAAATACAGGCTATGTAAGGAGTGGCTTGAGAGTAGTCTCAAGGAGCTGACAGAAAACTCAACATGAACTGGCAACCTGAACTCGTAGCTCAGAAGGCAAACCATATCCTGGGCTGCATCAAAAGAATTGCAACCAGCATGACGAGGGATGTGATTCTCCTCCTCTGCTTAGACTCCACCTGAACTACTGCATCCAGTTTTGGTGCCGACAGCATAAGATGGACGTTGAACTGCTGGAGTGGGTCTAGAGAAGGACCAAGAAAATGATCAGAGGGGGCTGGAGAACCTCCCCTACAGGGACAGACTGAGAGAGTTGGGGTTGTTCAGCCTGGAGAAGAGAAGGCTCCAGGGAGACCTTATAGCAGCCTTCCAGTACCCTGAAAGGGGCCTACAAGAAGGCTGGGAAGGGACTTTTCACAAGGGCTTACTGTGATAGGAGGGAGGTTAGATTTAGACGTAGAAGCCTGAGGAGGGTAGATTTAGACTGGATATTAGGAAGACATTCTTTACAGTAAGAGTGCCTCACAGATACTGGAACCGGTTACCCAGGGAGGTGGTAGATTCCCCGTCTGGAGGTGTTCAAGGCCAGGTTTCATAAGGCTTTGAGCAATCTGGTCTAGTGAAGGGCACCTTTGCCAATGCCGGGCTGTTTGGAACTAGATGATCTTCAAGCTCCCTTGCAGCACAAACCATTCTATGCATCTACAAGCAAGAGTAACAGAGACTCTTACACAGGTGGTGCCTCCAACACCGCCCTGAAAAACAGGGTAAAGCAGTGCTGCTGGCATTGGCGGGGAAAGCAGGGTGAAAGGAACTGGAGTAACAAAAGGAGGCTCTGATGAGCTCAACCTACATGAGTAGGCTGCAACATGATGTGCAGCTTTCTAATTTATATTTAAATCATGCTGTTTAATGAGTCTGAAAGATGATCAAGACAGCCTTCGATATTTACACAAACTGCATTCTTTGCTTTTATCTTTTTGACTGCTTGAACATTCAGTTTATCTTCAATTTGAAACAGTTCAGTTGCTTTACTTTAAACAAGATATTTAATGCCAAAATCTTCATGCACTATTTTAATAGCATATCCCTCAAGTACCATATAAAGTGATACAGATTCATTCTTTTCAACTAAGACATCACTTAACAAGTTTGTACTTTTCAGTCCCAAAGGACAACACAGCAGTTGAGAAAGGACTGCAAGTAATAACTATACGTATTCAAACAGAGCTATGAAAAAAAGCTTTTCAAATTCCCACTTCATGAAAGCTAGTGCTTGCCCAGTTTAAGTGCTCCTGTGAACTTCTATCCATCAGTGAAGCATCTTGACAGTGAAGGCATCAGCATAACTTCCCTCACCATTAATAGACATGAGACACTTTCTTATACAACTCTGGTCTGTCTCAAACACTTTCAGAATCTAGTCAGACCTTTCTGTACCACAAATCTTGGGTGCTCCTGGCCATGCAGCTAGTCCTCCTGGTAGGGAATGCACCGACTACTATTTTGCTAGTTCAAAAAAAAGTTGCCCTCATACCCACGGAAAGGCAGATGATGGTGAATGTGGTGCCAGTGCTCATTTACTGCATACCCCAGTACCCAGACCTCCTCTGATGGAAGAAAACCACAACAAAATGGTTGAAATGGAGACATTTGAGAATTGTGGTGTTGGCAGAGGAGGCTTCTTTTGAAAAAGTCATCCATGAGTGGCAGGTTGCAGATACCATACTGCATTTTGTTTCTGGAGGCTGGGGAGTTTATCCAAACAGCCACATACATAGTTGGAGGTCTCTTCTTCAGCAATGCAGGCTGGCTTGTTACCAGCAGTTGTAACACCACTTTTGAACTTGTCTAGTAAAAATTCCTCAAATTTCTACATATTTCAGATTGTAAGCTCTCTGGGGTAAAGACTATTTTGCTACATGTATGTGCAGAATAATCAGGAATCCTCTTTAAACTGTTTCTTACTAAAAATGTGCTTGTGTACTGCATCCAAGAGTTGGAAAAACAAATCGTACACTTCTCATATGCACCAAAAAAACTCTTACATTTACACATTGTACAATTGTGCAATAAAGTTTCTTTTATATTTTTTTTAAGTGGATGTGTACTGTCACACCTTTCCTAGCATGCATGTAATCTATACCTTAATGGGAAGGTATGGCTCTGAAAAACCATAAGAAACTAATCATCCCAGGTTTGTCAGGCAAGTTTAAATGATTGTTTTGCTTCACAAAAGTATTTAAGTGCATGTTATTCTGAGGTAATCAATATTAGATTACCAGAGCAACCCATTTAAGGAAGCACAACTAGGAATATTTTTATTTACTAGCCTACTTGGTAGTCACTGCCCACAAAAGTTCAGAGCTTACTTGAAATTACTGATGTAATTCTAGCAATTTCAAATCATGCATGTATTACAGAAACAGATACTACCATACTTTGTATTGTTTATTTGATGAAATATGGCAAAACAATAATCACTGTTGATGGCTAAGGCTCAAAGTGCTGCAGGGTAAAATTGCTACTGCAGGTCTCATCTAATGGATCTAGATGCTAATGCACAAATAGATCAGCAGCCCTGGGTTACCTTACTATTCAGAATGGCAGTTTAGCAGGTAGAGTGGTAGTCCACAGCACAGATGAAACGCAATCCATTTTTTTTCTGCTCAGATTTTAGAGCCTATACACACTAATGAAGGCAGTGTAGTATCTTCAGTATTTCTGCTGGAGTGTTCTTTCATTGCTATGTTTGGAGATTTTTTTTGGGGGGGTGTGGTGGGTTTTTTTGTTTGTCTGGGTTTGTTTGTTGGGTTTTTGTTTAGTTGGTTTTTGTTTTGTTTTGTTGCTATTGTTTGGGGGATTTTGGTTGGTTGGTTGTTGTCTGTCCTGTCCTGTTCCCCCCCAATTCCTTGTTAAATATCCAGAACCAAAAAGCAACACACACTGCCACCCTTGTGATGTGAAGGACAAGACAAAAAAAAGCTGGATTCAAAGCTTCTTTCAACACAGAGCAAATTCTAGTAATATCTATTAAAGTGTCTTCCTCATTCATGCTGTAATTTAAAATACACCATTCACTCCTAGACACAACTGTTTTTTCAAGAACATGCAGTTCTGTACAATCCTTCAAGCTTTCAGCACAAGCTACCTTCTTTTAAAGGTACCGTAAGGTACCTTTTAAGGTACTTCATGTAAGGGACAAATACATTAAGATTTTATAAATTCTCCTTCTGACAGAATGCTTTGCTGCCCACAAGGCCGACAAATGAGGTTTGAAAATATACTCAGACTTCTTGCTTAAACTAATTTTACTCCTATCCCTGAAAGTTAACTCACTAATTCAAAGCATAAGCAATTATGTTACACAAGTAATTACAGCATACTTACAAAGGACACTAAATGAAAGACTAACATTGCTACCACCCACTGCCATTCAAACTTCTACAATCTTCTGAAAAGAATACCTGGAAGATTATCCAAAATTCACAGAAGATATCTAAACCCCTACTTTTGCTTCTTGTAACCACTACAGACTTCAGAATGCTTCTTCCAGTAATTTTTTTTAAAGGTTACCATCATTAGCTGTTTTATTTTCAGGGAGTGGTGCTATCTTCCATATTAATTTGTCTTTCAGAACCACATACAACCTCTCCTCTAAAAACTAATGTAAAACACAGATTTTTTTTTTTTTTTTTTTGTCCTTAAAAGGACTCCAAACTCCTCTGAGAATGCATGCAGTGAGTTATGACACAAGTCAAACCTATGAATTCAGAGAAGCAATTTATAAGCTTTTTCATGGCATTTGGTATAATCAATTATACTGTATTCTAACATACCAAGAGATGTAAGGAATCACAACGATTTTCCATGGTAGTTTAAATCTGTCATAACCAGTGATCAGAAAATAAGTGCAACTACACCTGTACCCAGAGAACCCACATGCCTAACTGCCTAACTATACAAATACTTGCAAAACATCCAGGTATTTAACCGAATACTAGCTCATACCTCGGTAAAACTGCCATTTTAGGGAAAAGTTCAGTAGAGTTGCAACCGCAGGTCTTCACTCCCTAAAACTGCATCTTTTGGGGTACACACTTACTACGATACCAGTCCCAAATACTGACAGACTACAGAGCAGCGTTGCACCTAACACGATTTGATAAATCAGACGTATTTTTCTTTCCCACTAAATATGGAATCAAGCTCCAAGACTCAATCTTTATCTTTGACTCTCTTATTACCCTGAATGGATCTTGTTATCTGGCAATCAATTACAGCTTGGAGATGAAGAAAGATCAACAGTTTCACACATTGTCAGCTTTCTACAATGAAGATCAAGTTCATTATGCAGAAACCAGATTCTTAGAACGGCCCTCCAGATTAGATTGAGGCCCCCTTCTCCTGAATTCAAGGCCAGCACAAACCACCTTTCACTTAAGTGAAAGGCATACTGGTTTGGTCTGGTTTCTTTAACAGACTTATATGCATATAGCTTCTAATGCCAAAGCTACTTCAACACAGAGACCTATCTATTGAAGATGAGAAGACAGTTCAACAATAGCCCAAATGTAAATTGAATTTCCTGATGTGGTCCTTCCTAGTAGGCACTCAGATTTTATGGTAACACACATGGTTTGAGAATTATGTCCAAGAAAATCACATTTTTAGGAAGACTTCACATTAACATTGGTAATATTTACCACCACATACTCTCTTTGCTGACATAGCATCCTTTAAATCACTATATGTAAATGATATCCAACTAAAAGGGCACAGGATGGAAAAGGAAAACTTTTAAAAAGTATACATTTCAAATGTCAAGAAAAGCAGCTCTTTTCTTTTTTTCCCTCCTTTTTTTTTAATAATTTGAAATTCCTTTAAAGGTATCAATCTCTGAAGTTATGAATACCAGACTTTAAACATAGTAACCATCCCAAATATAGAAGCCACTGTTTAACAGCATTGCAATGGACTCCAACTCCTTAAGTAACTATTTATTTTAATTTGGAATATCCTAAATATGCATTTATGACATTATGTTGATGTTCTAATAATATAACTTCATAACAATTGAGTATGACAGCTCTCGTCATTCTAGAATTCACATGTACCTGCAGATAAAAGCTTTAAAATATCAAATGCTAAACAGACTATAGAAAATTACTAAAAATACGTATTTTAAAACCCTCAAGAAGCTGCCTAAAAAGATCCCACACAACTACTTTTCTTCTTTCACCAACATGAAGATGTGACTTGTCTCTGCATCCATCTGTATTTCCTTATCAAGCGATAATCTTGTCTAATGTGGGGAAAATAAATAAATATTTTTTTAAAAAAGCCAACAAAACCAAACCAACCATACCATGCACTCAATTTCATTCTTCTTTCTTATCTTTCTGAAAAGCTAGACTTTCCCTATTGCAGAATTAACCAGAGTGGACTTCTTTGTTCTTCAGGAAAACAAGGTAACAAAGCTATTATTTTTGCCTCCAAGAAAACAAACTATTTGGTAACAAACTATTTTGTAGTTAGGTAAATGCTATCAAATCATCATCTTATGATAAAGGTCTCTTCCTATTTACTATAGTTTATGCTTCTGTAATGGAGAATAAATCAACCCAGAACAAGTTGTCAGTGAAGGAAAGTACACAGCTGTAAAATACAAGTCTAATCAAGTGAAAAGGCATGGCAAATCAAAATACACTAAGAGATCAAACTGTATGAACCAAACTTCTTTGGTTTTAATTGGAAAAAAATTACTTATGTTCTATGTAAAATAGAATATTTGGGCTGTGCGATTGAGAAATTAATCCAAAACCCCCTCAAAGTTGACCTGTGTTGCTAAACCATGTCTTGAACAGTCTTCCTCCCACAGCATGTTATGGGGAATCAGAGAAAACAGAATTGGAAACAGCCTTGAAAACTACTAATGTGCTACGAAAACAAATTGAGATGCTAGTATGATGGCATAATGCCAAGCAGCAGTAATTTGAGAAGAGTTCATTTCAGCAAAAACAGTCTGCCCCTAGCAGAAGCCTTTGAAGTGCATCACCCATCCACCGTGAATCACAGTCCTGAGGCCACAGTCATTCAGTACTGCAGGCTCACAAGTCCAGAAGGTTCCACTCAACTTAAATCAGCAGTCAATAGGGCAGACAGTAAGATACAATCTCTGAGATTTAAAGTAAAAGGAACAATTTCCAAAACCGTATTTAGCTCCTAACAATAGCTACAGAAACAAAGCCTAGAGGATTCTGTTTACCAAGGCCTCACAATTCTGGCTCTTCCAAAACAGCAACAACAAAGAACAGCTACAGATTACAAAAAGGTTTAAAGTGGAAATTTAGAAGTGCTTAAAATGTCTAGCTGTCTGATGAGGAGGATTCACTTGTTTTACAGAGGACTATATAGATATTATAACTTCCAAACAACACGTAACATGAAAAAATTCAGGGTACTACATTTGGATTGAAAACCCTCATTGGAGCTGACGCCAAATGCAGCAGCAGATGCAATAGAAAATACATCCCAATGTTGACAGTGAAACTAGCTGTTTGAAGAGATCTTAAGGGATAAGAAATTCCTAATGAGACAGACATATCTAAGACCAGGATCAGGAAAGAACATAATCTATTTAATTAATCAAGATTCATTTTAAATGCACAGTGAAAAGGCAACATTTCTTAGCACCTGAGTAACACTAAAGTAGGCAACACAGAAAAAGACATATAAAACCAATGCTTCTCACTGAAGTTATCTTCTGTTTCCTAACACACTCCCTGCCAGAACTATGGTGTCTGGGTGCTTTTCTTAATAATCCAAATAGAGTTTTAATTCTACAAATGGATCCTCTTAAAACGAGAAAGCCCATGTTCAAAAGAACAGGCAGAGGAATTCAGGCAAACAAAAGGTGACTACTGCTTATGGGAGGCTAGGGGTGAAAGAAAAGAGGGAAAAAGCTGGATAATTAGCAGTCAGATCAGGCCTTAGTCTATATAAAACCTGTTAGAGGGTAATAATATAACTGGCAAATTCTGGCATAAAGAAAGCACAATTATGGTAAACCCAACAAATTATACAGAAAAGAATCTTCCCTATAAAAAACAGAAGCCAGTAGTTTTGGACAAACATTATAAAAATTGTGTCTGTTTATTGCTGTTGTATGATTGTAGGACACAAACTTGTTAAAATATGAAACAGAGAACTTGTGACTGTTCTCCCATTAACTACAGAAATGATGAGGAAGTGCATTTTGGCTAGCTTGTGGGATTGCCTGTACTCTACCATTCAACATTATTTCTACTAGTGCTGAAAGAACAGGAAAACATTCCCTATGTCCCTTCTCTCCCCAAGATGTAGTCTACTCCTTTATGGAAGTCTTTTTCAAAGTTGTAGGGTTTTTTTTCTTTTTTTTTTTTTAATAACTGATGTTCACTTTTTTTTAAATGCTGTTTGAACACTGCTTATTTCATTTTTCCCTACAGTTCAACAGTCCAAAAATTTGATCTAAAGCAAGGAAAACTGGCTGCTGGAAAGGTAAGTAACTTTCTGCAAATCACTCTACAACAGAAATCAATTCTTTAACACTAAAAAGCTGTAGTAATCTTCAGATTTCATCTCTGTGCTGCCAGCTTTTGGATTTCAATTGTCTGGTCAACAACCTGGAAAGGAAAAGTGAATTACAGAGAAATATGTTCCTGAGGGAACCTCTGCTGACGCCTTGAAGAAATACTTATGGACAAACCACTTGGGCCAGGTCCAGATCAGCTAGGAGGCATTTGTGGGTATCAATTTAAGAATATTTAATTCTCCCTGCCCTTCAGCTAGGTGCCCTATTCTAAGGATCTCTTGGTCATCAGATGGCTGTAGGCAGCACAGGCAGAGATGAACTACAAGTTGCTTACCAATACCTTTATTTGGCCACAAACCAAGAACATAAGCTCATATGGATATATGCCACAAGGATTGCAACTCAGAACGGCTCATTCAGACCTCAGGGAGTGATTCATACAACAGAGGACAATAGCTCCCCAAGGGTCTGTTCTATTGTAAGTGGGGCTGAAGCAGGCATGCCACTATGTCCGAGACAAGCTGATGATGCCTCATTTCTCATGAGTCCCTCTACCAATTCTACACCCCGGAAGTACAATGGAATTGCATGAAAAGTCACACATAGCTCAAGATGCAATGCATGTTCCTCCTGAAGCAACAAGGCTCTCATTTCTGAATGACAGTTATTTTCTCTACATATTGCATGTAAGTAATTGAACTTTCCTTCAACATCACAGTCAATGCACAAAATATTTGAGGTACAGCACAGTAGTGCTTATTTTTCTTAGCTAAGATAGGTTATAGAAAGACTTTAAAAGACCACAAAAAAACCCGACTGAGCACCTTTAAAAATTACATCTCAAAACTGAAAAATGACAATGTGCATGCCTATGACAGCTTTCAAGACTTAAGTCTAAGAATTTATAGTGCCAATGGGTCTGAAAGCTACAGAAACTGGTTTACAACATTCACTGAAACAATGGCATGATGTGTCTCATTCCAACCCTGTTCATTATGGAGAAGTCATAGGAGTCAATGTTTACTGTTATTTGGCATAAATCCAAAAATCCTTAAAAACAAGTTGTTTTTAAGCAAGACTTTTCTTTATGCTAGGTTTTCCTTAAGGAATTCTTCACCTATCAAATTTTTCTCTTTTTGCCACAGAAATTATCATGCCATTATTTTGGCAACATTTTTCTCTGTATTAATGATGGGATTTACTAAGTATAAAATAATTAATAAACAGAAGGTACAGTATAGCACAGAACATTCAATACAGCATCTACATATCCAATTCCCAAACTTATAATATAACTCCATGTGCACCACGGACAGGAAGCGTTAGCATAGCAAATACTGCCATGAACAACAGAACCAGGACAATGTCCTTCCTGAGTCTGCTGAATGATGTTTAGCGTGACAAATGAAGGGGAAAAAAAGACAACCGGAAGAAATGAAATATGTTACTAGTATCTTGACAGCAGTTTATCTTGGAATTGCCACTCCTCAACAGCATTAAGAAGACTACACTTTGAAAACTGACATCACTATACTTTCTCTTCTGCTTCATGTATCTCAACTAGACCAACCTGAATTCAACAGATCAGTTCACAGGCATAGTAAAAGCAACATCTGTTGTGCCCACGGGCAGAATAGTACGTTTGGAAGAATTCCCCACTTCAAAAACTCCTCTCCATGTCCAGTAATCTTTCTAAGTGGTTAAAAACAATATTGAGTTAGTTAAGATCAGAGTGTACTTGTAAATCTCAAACTGCAGAATCTTTCCCCATGATGAGAACCCTCCTGTATCAATCAAACAGAAAAGCCACTATAAAAAAAAACACTCCACAGTAAAGTACCATCAGTGAGTAATATTCCTTCTGGAAATGTCCTACTTAAAAAGACTTACTCTGAACTCACACAACTAAAAGCTTAAATAGTAACATATTTACTAAAAGTAAATTTCCGCAATTGTTGACTATAATGCTGTATCCAGAATGAGCCTAACACAAGCAGTCAACACTCCGAACACCTACAAAATAGATGGATGATAATCTGGCACATTTGTTACAAGGAATGGTACTCATTCCTTTCAAACCTGTCACTATGTAAACCCAAGCATCATATTTTCATACTTTTTGAAAACCTGGATTACTCACGTACAATTGTTCTCTAGATAATTCTGAACTGCCAAGAGAGATCAAAGAGGAAGCTCTGATATGGCAGAAGGATTTTGGTGGCTTTCAATACTAGCATTTAATAGAGAACTGGCAGTCAAAGTGCTTCAAAGAAACAAGCAGGTTTGTTAACAGTCTTTTCACTGACCATTTTGCACTCTTTATAGCTAAAGACAGTGATACTTGAGAGACGGTTTATTGACTAGTTGACTCTCACTGTGTAAAGTGCTGCAATTATTCAATTTAGAACAAATGTATAGATACTCAAAAAACAAATTAATCTTCAGTAAAACTCTCTAGTGACAGCATCAGATTTGAACATCTGCTAGTGACGGAATAATCAGATACAAAGCACTCATTTAAAGTCCTTTTAATAAAGTTTTGTTCAAGACAACTGTCAGCTTTGGCAGCAACTGAGTAGCCAACCAATACATCCTTCTGATGTTTCTTGTCATGTCTGACCACTATAGTCTATGTCTGCATAAATGTGATAGTAACCTCTCTAAATTCTCCCCAAAAGCCTCAAAAAAATCGTATCTAGGTACCATGCAGCTTTATCCTGGAAGGGGAAGATTCATTACATAGTTGTGAGGTCAAAAATCAGTAACATTTCCTTCTTCAAGGCCAAGAATATCGTTCTGGTTAAGGGAAAAAATACACTAAATGCATTGCTTTATGATTGTATGCTACCATGTTAGAAGAAAGATTAGAAGAAAATATGGTGGCATCCCTTTGGGTTGCCTTAGTCTACTGGAGATCCGCAGTCAATCATTGTTGCTGTATACCACTAGTACAACTGATAAACAAATATACACAGACAAGAAGTGTATGCTAGACTTTTCTTACCTTATAAGGGAATTCTATCTATATTTTATGGAAAGCATGTACCATCTTGGCCAAAGTTACACAACATCTGTGGCAGGAATGCTAAAAGACTGTTTTCCTAGTCAGCAAACATCTGCCTTGAACACATTATGTCAAGAGAGAGAAAAACTAATACAGCAGGCTGTACACATGCAGGTGACGTGCTGCCTGCCTATCTCTACCACCTCGCTTTTCATCTCTATGTAGCGGAATCTGCAGCAATTACTGTAAATGGTAACCAAACAGAAAGAGTGAAGTAGAATTTGTCCATTTCAACTTCATTTGCTGCAACCCAGACACTCCATGTCCCCCTTCAGGGAAGAGAGAACGAGCAGGGAGAAAAACACTGCAAGTTCATAGGGTAACTTGTTTGCAATGTCGCAACACCAGTTTTGTGATACTCTCTAAAAGTGCATCACACCCTGAACAAAAGCTCACTACTTCCCACTCCTCTAGCTTTTACTGTGTTTGTTGAAAAGGACTAAAAGCTTGGAGCAGTCCTGAAGAAGAAAATCCTGCTTAGAGAAATACCAGAAAGTACAGTCAATTTCACCTGCTGCATTCAGTTACAAGGAAACAAATCAGAAGCTCTAAACACTTGACTCCATGAAATGGCTGTTCTGCAAGAATTTAAAATGGCACAGATCTTTTGCACATATAAAAAATAAACAGTAGTTTCTGCTAAGAAAGGAGTGAAGAGGAAGTTAAAAGCAGAGATCACCTACCAAACAGGAAGAGAGCAAGCAATGTCCCTTCACAGGTTTTTGGCTCTCAATCTCACTCCTCAGAAAAAGTGAACCATGAAGGAACAAATATGAACTGTGCACCTTTTCCCTAGATAAATTTGTCTGGAAGTTACCTACAGGGTAGAAAGGCAGTCCAAAAGCCCTCAATAATTTAACGGAATAAATTTGTTTTTTTCTGAGTTTAGCATGAGTCATTTGGTATCTGAAAGCTGTGTTTGTGTCCATAGGAGTGTGTTTCAGTTGTTAATTCCCTGAACTTCCTAATCTCCTTACTTCTGTAGCTCCTATTGCCATTTCTGCCCTCATGATCTTCAAAATCTCACCAGTGCATGCAGCCCACTGATCCTTACAGCTGAGGGAAGTGCTCTGCTCCCTGGAGCACACAAACTGCCTATCGCAGTATGTAACTGCAACATCATTCTCATCATTCCATGGCCTCAAGTGAGAAATTAAATGAATACAAATGAATGAAACACATGAATATATTTCACTCATAACACGGTGATTGACTAGAACTTTAGCCTACATACACTTATAGAAGAGCCCACAGTTTATTATCAAACATACAAAAAAACTTATTTCACCCCCAAGATTAAACTGGGACAGTAAATTCATCTCTAACTGTAAGCACAGCACTCATTAACTACTTTGACTTTTGAGTTACTGCATGTTAAAAAAAAAAAAGTAAAATTAAATTCAAATAGCACTCAAATAGCTTTCACCTTTCAAAATACCTGTATGATACACACAGCATAGAAAATACTAAAAATAGAAACAAAAACATTTACATTAAGAGATTTAGACTATAAAATCACAAGCATTTTGAGAAACCACCACAACACCTGTGCTGAGAAAGGCCATGCTACCTGTGAGATGGCTACTTTTCTCTTGTAAGCACCCTGCCCAGAGGCTAAGTGGTGCTTGAAGAATCAGACAACTAGATACTGTTCCTTAGGTTTTTGTGGGTTTTCTTTTTTAAAATTTTACTTTAAATTTACAACTCAACTGGCAGCCTCTGAACTAATGAAAAAATACAAGCTTTGCTAAACAGGGCAAGAGGAGCCTCTCAATGCAGCTCTAAATAGATATATTAGATACAAACAAAGCCGACATTTTAATGACTACACCTACATCTTCCTCAGACCTTCCAGCACTGCTCCTATTCTACAGATAGACAAAAAATTAGACTTGTATGAAATCACACCTGAATCGGTGGAAAAAGTTTAAGGCTAATATGAAAAAATATGAAAAATATGAAAAATTCATCCTTCTTACAGCACAGCTACAAAGTCTGTTGATACCAGTATACATATATTCAGTTGCAACTTGATGTAGTGAACATTTTTAAAAATTCAGCACCCACCCAGTTTACAAAGAAACATCCTATGCAATCATCCGTCAGATACTCGGTTTTAGTGTTGCTCAGCATTATCGTTAGAAATCTGCATTATAGCTGTTTCTCCTCTCCATCTTTCATCGCCTAATTTTAAACCAGCTTTCTTTTTTGCTATACTATCACTTTCATTCAAGTTTCAGAAGAAAGAAGCAATTCTCATCGCTTTCAACACAGTCCCTTCCTGAAAACTGTCCATCTTGCAGGCTGAGTGAAGAACAGACTTCATGGAACAAAGGCTGTGATCACATGAACAAAATTTCACAATATAGATGCAATTAAAGCCCTGAGGGCAACTTGAAATTAGGAAAGGGCAGAGTTCTAAGTCTGTAATACTGTAAATTGAAAAAAAAAAAACAGAATGAATTCAAAACATATTTGAAGACATCAGTAAAAATACTTATGTGCAATTAACATGATCCTTGACATAGAAGCATCTGAACACTCAGCTGCATAGTAACTGTTGCCCTACAAAACTAACCACTTTTCTTCTTAGATAAAGATATTACTCTGTCTCCTGTGGACCACTATAACTTAAACAAAACCAAGTGCAATTCAAGTGCAGTTCCCCAAAGTGACAAGAAAATAAAGCAGAACTTCTCCTTAAAACATCTCATAGCACGAAATTACTTGGATGGCTCAAGTGGGTTTTCTGGACCTACTTCCTTCAGCTGATTTGACAAGAGACAGAACAACCATTGATACCGGGAAGCAGCTGCATACCTTACAAATGGTTGACAAATTGGGATGTGTTTTACCTGGCATACTTTTAACCAAACTGCCTCCACACTCCTGACTTTGAGGGTAACTAAACACAAAGCTAACCATGTAGGATTTTAAAACTGAACAGATCAATGCAGAAATCTGTAATGGAAGATCCAAAACCAAGCCAGGTTTACCTCTATCTATTAGAAAAGGCACACAGTCCAGTGCCTGTACAGTCAGAAAAGATTAAAGACCTGACAAGTCTCCTGATCAACAGGGGTACCTGCCACGTGCACCACACTTCCTTCCATGGCCCACTGCTTTAGTATGCCTTCTCAGTGATAAAAAGAAAACTGAAATTTAAGAACTAGTAAAAGCAACTGGAAAAAGCACATCAGGAAGGAGGAAGTTTCACTAACAGCAGTCCCCAGGGAGAAAAAAAAAGTCAAGTTGGAGGCCACCCTCGTCACCCTGATTGTGCCCAGCAGGAGCCACTGCTGTCAGCAGAATTCTGCCACCTGAAATAAACCAATATTCTTCTACATTCTTTCCAGAGACAGGTGGCTGCAAAGCCCTAACTGCCCAAAGTACTTGCCATTGCTGCTGGCACTACAGCAGTAGAGCTCCTGCACAGTGATACACCATGGAACACAAGAGGAGAGATTCCCAGTTACATCCTTTCATAATGATGTCACTGAGTGTACCTCCGAGCATGGGCAGTTGATGTATGAACATACAGAAGTTTCCCATTTCTACTGCATCAAACTGCTCTTTTTAATCAAAGACTACCCTCCCTCCAGCAAAATCAACAGCATGCACAAATGAAAACTGAGCAGGAGGGCTGTGATATGAGGAAGAAAAGATAAAGAGGCACAGGGAAAGGAGAAGAGCAGGACAAGACTGCAGGTCACCCTCGTGGCTCTGCACCAGTCAGGAATGCAAACTGGCAGATGGTGGAGGGCAGGTTGATGGACCTGGTCTAGGAGAGAGCACATACCCATACACACACCTGGAGAGCAATTGGGGACAGTGGCCGAATTGTGTAACTTCTGACAATCACTGTACTGATGCTTCATTGCCCTTAGAAAGCAGGGATTTCAAAGTCATAAGAACAACAACAAAAAGTAAAAATAGCAGGTTTTCTCTCTCCTTTTTTTTGTTTGTTCAGGTTTTTTGTTGGTTTTTGTTTTTGTTGTTTTTTTTTTTTTTTTACAAACAAACTTGAAGAAAGAGATGTAAGAAAAACAGCAGGAAGGTGGTGTCAGATGTTGGCAGAGATCGGTGTCTGTTATTTGCACTTCTCTAGAAGACAAAAACAAGTGAAAGGCTTGGAGAGAACAGCACGTTGCAATTTAGCCAGGAGAACAAATCAGGTCAACTTTCAATCACAGGACACGGGGCAGGGGGGGAATGTCAAAAGAAAAAAAAAAGAAGTCAGTATTAAGGTCATTTACTGGAAATTATTTTGTTGCCACAGCTTCAATGTTTCATTCTCAAATTACAGTATATTTTGAAAGTATAACAAGAGGAAAAATACAAGAGATAGTAACATATAGTCCAATACATGGCCAAACTGTTTTTTCCCAAACTCTACATGTTTTAACTGTTCCATTGAAAAGTGAAGAGCAGTAAAAATAAGCTAACGTTCAAGATACGGCAAAACTAGAAGGTTTCATCTAGCAGCCAAATTTTGCATTGTCTGCAATGCTCATCAAGTTTAACAAAATTACGTATCTGGGAAAAAGAAACAAATTTTTAGAAGTATGTAATAAGAGACAAAAGGAATTCAGAACATTTTTGCAAAAAGCAGCTGAAGTTTTTGTGTAAGCTTAGCTTGCTTACGAGACTGCTGTGGGGGATGGGAGGTCCTAAGCACAACATTAGTATTCCTAGTGACTAAACACACAACTCATTAAGACTTTATGCACATCTTTTGTGGATATATGTGTGCAAATGTATGATATATAAAATTGCCTCTTCCTTAATATTAAACACTTGTGTGTATTAGAAGTGACTATATATATCAGAAAGTGACCAAAAAAGAAAAATTCTATGGACCATCCAACAAGGGAACAACGACCACGATATTTGCCTTTCATAGTTTGAATACTGGTGTTACCCCTCTTAGGCATTATTAGCATCACAATCATTTAATAAGAGAATTTCATTAGAAAGAGGTAATATGTAATTTAATTGTAGCAGTAAATTCAATAGGCAGTGAACTTCAAAAAAAGCATTCACACACTGAGGCAATAACATCCAAAGCAAAGTGCTTTGGGTATCTCTAATGACCTTAAACTTGTATCTTCAGGAATTACTTCTATTTACACTCTACAATAACTTCAAAATATAAAAATCCCACTCCTCGTAATGGCTACAGAGGCACTAACAAGAACCTAGCAACTACTAGCAATAAACCTACTCTTAACAATCTCTAATCACAACTAAAATAAAAAGTATTACATCACGAAGATAATCACACCACCTAGACCACCACTTTTCTCACCACAGTTGAAGTTCTCACCTGGCTGGTGAAGGGAACCCACCATGGGGAAAAGAGATGAGAAACGGAAGCAGGACAGTTTCCTGGATATACCTTAGCAATAACAAAGGACTTGTAAAAGTTCTAAAACTTTGGATACATCTTTTAATGCAACTTTCAACACAGCTGTTAAAAACTGATTATTACCCTCTTGAGACTAAAAAAATTTGTCGATAAACGAACCCCAGCATAATGCCTGCAGATTTTTTTCCTAACTATTTGCAAAATTAAAGCAAGCAAACAAACAAACAGGAACAAAAAAAACCCCAAAGGTATTCCAAAGTTTTTGACCAAGCATATTTATTAGAGACCTGGTTTAATTACAAACTAGTAAAAGCAAATACAGTTGGTCTTTATAATTATATCACTTAGAACAATGTAAGACTTGCCGTAAGTCATCAGTGTAAAAAAAAAATTGTCCTGTCTAAACAAGTAAGCACAGTTTAAATTATAATTCTGTATATATTAATTTTAAAATGCGTATTTCTACTGATCTTAAAGAGGATATTAGCAATAATGTGGATTTTATTTTCTATTTCCTTAAAATGAAAATATCAATTTAAAGGACACTATGTCTCTCATCATTCTTACTATGAAGAAGCTAGGAAACAGCAAAGCCTGCAAGCTCCCAGAGGACTAAAATAGCTAGAAAGAGGGTATTAGGGCACTTAAAAAAAAAAAAAAAAAAAAGGCATTGGCTGAAATACAGCTGCGAAATAGAGGACAAAACTGTACAACTTATGAGAACTCAGCATTAACTTGAAAAAAACATACTTAAATAGAACTATGCAGTGTACGGGCCTGGTCAGCCTAAGCCACAAGACTGAAAGAAGTATTAGAAATACTACTGGTAGCATCATGCAAGTTTGTTCCCATAGAATCAAGAAGTACAGGAATTCAGTGGTGGTGAAAGGAGAAAGAAACACCTCTGCTGTTAAACTGTGTGATCCCAAAGGCATCAAATATCCGGTGAAAACCAGGATATATATAATATTCTTTCTGATTTACAGGAGTTTTAGAAACCAACTTAACTAACTTGAGTATTTATTTATATGTTTACCATTACTTTCCAGTTTGTTGCTCTTATGCATATAGTTGAGAGGTTCTATTACTTACCTAAATAAATAAATAATTTTTGCAATTCACCAGAATTGCTTTGAGCTCAAGGTACAGTCATAAAATTAAGTATCTAGAAGGCTGGATGTATGTGACATCATACAATGGATTTTTCTAAACCCATCAATATTTCCTGTTATTTCTTTTAAGTATAGGTGTATTAGAAGTCCAAAGAAAGGGAATCAGTACTTGATAGCCTTCAAGTAACTATGGCAAGGCTTCATTTCCTGCAAAAGGCACTCTGGATTTTCTTACCACCATTCTCATCTCTTAAAATCTGAAGTGCAAAGTGCTTTGTTCTTAAGGACATTATAAAGAAAGCACTGCAGCCTTTAAGCTTCCACCCACTTAAAACTGTGCAGATATGATGAGGCAAGATGCATTGGCTTAATGCTCCTGCTGCCACTTCTTAGCAAGCGGAGGTGGTCCCAGGGAGTATTGTCTTTCTCCATGATGTTCAGTTTTACGTAAAGGCTCCAGTAAATTGCTTTCCATTCCAAAGTGATCAGGTTCCCGTCACAGTTGTATAATCATCCAACAACCCCTATCTTTCCCTCTAAATCCTTGGAGAACATTTGTTGGCCTCAGAGCCTCTCCAGCTAAAGCTAAAACGGCCTTCTGAGCACAGGGAAAATCAATTTTCTTATTTGTGTATTTTAAAAATATGCTTCAATGTTAAACATTTAAGCTAAACTTAGAGTGGTAAGAATCTATGGCGAGGTTTAAAGTTTATGATCTAGTAAATTCATACAAGGGAAAATTACATTCAAACAATATAAACTTTACGCTCTACTGGCAGCCAAACCATCACATCACTGGAAGCCATCGGCAAGCTGCCCAAATCAGAGCTCTGAAGCACTGAGGCAGCTTTCGCCAACAACCCTTCTGCCATTTTCATTTGTTCAACCACTTCAACAGTTGGGTCACTCAGAACTATTTAAGAGCGACTGACAACTCAGAAAGAAGGAAAGCATGGCTTTCTTTTCCAAGTGGTAAACAAGAAGGAACAGTGACTGGACTTGATCTATTAACTCTGAATCTCACAAGGCACAGTCACCAGAAATAACTAACTCATTTCACAAACTACAGACAATTCTACTTCATCTAAGTTTACATGCAAAACACTTTTGGGTAGATTTATTTATTCTTATGTATCTAGCACAACTAGAATTCGTGTTATTTAGCTAATAAAGATACCTAAAAGCTGTCTGTAGCATGGAGAATTGTTTCTTAAACATTAAGAATCTAAGCTGCGTAACTACTTAAATAAATGCATATAGATGCATACCCTCCTCCTGCCTAGCAAGAGGAATGATCAAATTAGACCAATTAGAATCAACTTTTCTTTAGGAAAAATAATTAAGCACAAATGCAAAATAAAATTAAAAACAATTATTTAATCAGGATTTCCTGCTCATTGATTTAAGTCATGATTAAAATTAGTAATATAATCACTCTGATTTCAGTCAGTCCCTCCAGCACAACCCACCCCTAAAGGCTCTGCCAGCCCTGTCCATCTTCAGCATGCCCAACCTCCCTTAAATCCTTCTACTCCCCTCTTCTGGGACTAAGTTTGATGAGGTCAATTAAAGCTTACAAGCATTCGTGTTCCTGCCACCTACAACACCCTCCCCAGGGAAAGGCTGGTTGCCAGGATTTTTCTGCTGGCATATGCTGGTGCTCTGCTCAGGAACAAAAGGAAGGAGAAAGACCTCCAGAGAGAAGGTGCCTGAGAAGGAAGCAGACCCTTAGCTCCTATCACAAATAGAGCATCTCAATAAAGATGGAGTCAAGATGAAGGGGAACATAGGATCCAAAATACATTCTGATGCTCATTAACCCTTTTCTACTATTACCAAAACTGATTCTTAAGTACTGAACAAAGTCCAGTACTTGTCCCTTCAGCAACCATTAGAAGTTTCCCACTTGCGAGTCCATTTGGCAAACTGGGTTATGCTACCATGGCCAGCTTGTTTAACAGCTCTCCAGCAACCACAACTGAAGCACTGCCCCTCTCAGCAGAAACCCTGACCATTCTTTCTCTTCCACCCACCTTCACCTCCACTCAGAGCAGTCTGGCAAAGTGAATTTCACTTTTCCCTTTTCACAGTTCAAACACACCATGCCAAACAGAAAGAAGTTCATAAAGTTCACAAAGATAAAGCTTTTCTTCTCCTGCCAGCCCTTGCATGCTTTTATGCTTTAAAGGAGCTACAGTTCAGGAAATACTCTACTAACTTCACTAACTTCAACATTTTCTGGTGTAAAACCAAAAAAATAGTATGGGGGCAAGAAATTTTATATGGGAGTGACATGGATTGGAAGCAAGTACTACTTTAAAATACAACCTTATATCAAGAAATAAATTATTATTTGAGTCTGTCATATTTCCATAATCTCTAGCCTTTCAGGTAGCGAAATTCTACAGACTTAACTGTGACCATGATACACATACACAGTAGCCTTTCCCTGGAGTCCCAATGGTATTTTGTGATCGTTTAGGATTACCAGGCTCTAAGAAAATCCAAACAAATGTCAAGACTAATTGCAGACCACAGTTATTAATAATAACCAAGTTTACTTCAGCTTGCTGAAGAAAAAACCTTACCTGCTGAAAGAAAAAGCAAACAGAAAAAAAAACAGAAAAAACCCACAAGCTTTTTATTTGAATTGAGATAATAAATAAATACAGCCTGTCCTTAAAGATATGATTCTCTCAATGTTTAAAATGGAATAGGTTAATGGAAAATTCCATTCCAGGCACGTTAAAACAGAATTAAATCAAAATCACCCAAGTACTAATTTGCTCTATTCTATTATTGTCTCCAACACTTGCATTTTAGAAAGCCAGATTCAGGGGCCCATATTAAAAAAAGGCCATCTTTTCCCATTTCTTATCTGGGCATGCTATAAAATCTTGAAAGAATTGGCATAAGCATCAGCTCACTATGAGAAACACAACTGTCACAAAACCAGCAGTAATATCAGAAGCTAGAATCTGTACGTATCAGTAGAACAGCAAAGTCTTACACAACATCTGATCATGCTACAGCCAGCCTAAATAATCTGTCATTGCTGTGCTCATCCTAAGTAAAAATGTACCACCATCTTTCAACGCAAAGTGTTCCCATTCTTATCTGCTGCTACATAAACTGGCTAAATCAATAAAATTATCAATCTACACTTGAATGATAAAACCCAAACTTACTGAGAACTTACTGATTAAGCAAATAAGCTGAGTTTTTATACTACCAGCAAACAACAGAAAAACACAACCTTGGAACTTTTAATAAGATCGGGTAACACAACCTGGCATCTAGAAGCATTTTCTAGACTGCAAACTTAAGGAGGAATAAATTGTACCTTTATTCTCAGAGTGACAACTACCATCACATTTTAGGCAGCACTAAATACAAGTAACATACATTAAGTTGTGAGGTTTTTTTTTAAATCAACAACAAAATCCGCTACACCTACAGTTTAGTTTTTCAAAGTGTGTCAAATATAAGTCATGAGTTTATTAACTGTTTTGTCATCATAGATCAATTTGGGTTCAAATTTGAAAACTGCAGTGTACATTCCTGTTCTGGTAATACAAAGTTTTATTTGGCATTCTGTTGTGTGTTTAGCAAAGTGTTCAAAGCCAATAGCACACACAAATAACAGCCAACTTGCAAAGCATCATGCTTGACTAGCAGACTCTGTGGAACTGCCCTCAACATCAGAAAAGAAACTATTTCCAGACACTCACGTGTACCTCCCAAAATCTCTCCTATCTCTCTGCCTTGTCAGCAATGGACCAAACATTTCCCATTCACAAAACAGCACTTTCCAACTACAGGCTTTGGTCTTTTCAATTGCATGCATAAAGCAGTTGAAAGTCAAGAAACTTCAAACGTGAAGTCGTGTGATTGCAATATGCGAGTGCAAGATTTAGCCACATAATCACACAGCATATGTTAAAATAATACTGCAGAGCAGTCCTCCTAAACTCATGATACCATCCACTGCAGGGCTCTTGGATAAGTGACCACATATCCCACATATAAGTTATTGGCATATAAGATAACTGACAGAACTACAGACATTGACACAAGATAAGAAATTGCAAATGAGACGTTTCTTGTACAATAAAAGCTTACAGATGCAATTGTATTCAAGTCCACCTCAGTCATTTCACTTTAAAACATTAATTCAAACCTGTACAGCTAAGCCACAGTGACTTTGTAAGATACAGAACATCCAATGAAAAATCTTGCAGTAATGCTGCAGTGCATTTGAAGACATTATTTTCTTCAATTTTGCCTTTATTTCCTAAGTAGTCCCCTTTTGGTACTAAGAAGGCATTTATTTTTAAAAATATAACATTGTGAGATAGTTATATATGTCAGAGCTTTCCTGCTTTCTCCATATTACAGTTTCAGAGAATATTTTTAGGACTTCCTCAATCAGGGTGCTGGAGGTTTCTGTTCTTAATAAATCGGAACCTTTAAATGCCCCTACCAGAGGACATGTGGTGCACTCAGTGTGCATTTGAAGGCATCACAGGCATAACTGTCACAGAAGCCAACCAAAGGCATTTGAATCCACAAACAAGAAGGCTAAGCCAGTCCACAGGACCAGCCCAAGTGCCTTATGCACATTATCTGGAAATACTACCCCCCTCACAATAGGAACAGGCATCAGCAGTGATGCAGCTCTGATCCAGTATGGGCCAGTACGCTCGTGTACAGCTCCAAAGCTCATAAACTCTGTTAACATCACGAAGTATCACAAGCTCAGAATCAATGAGTGCACAAACTCCTAAAATACACCACACTGCACACTTATTAGTTTGATCTGATATCATTCTTTCACGTATATAAGCTAATGTCTAAGAACATATGGACATTTTTATATTTCGGGTCCTACTGCTTTCACGTAAGACATTCTATTGTAAAACGCACACACATAAAGTAAGGTGTACTGTTAACATCTCATGAGCATGAACACAAAATACAAACCCAAGCATGGCTGTCAGCTTCTCTGGATTTTCAGACAGAAGTATCTAGTAAGGATGGATAATTATCATGACCCAGGAGCACCATGCAAATACAGTACATTATCGTACCAAGCAAACACCAGGGTTTTGATTACTCTGTCACCTCCGAAACTGTATTAGAAGATGCAAATTACAATACCCAGAAAAATCCAACAGCATGAGTTGCAAGAAAGAAGAAAGAAAAGAAGTAAAAAACATCATCATATTAAAGATTGATTCCACTAAAATGTTCTTCCTTGTCTAAGGAACACTATTTTCCTCAAAATAAATAGATATGTAAGTTGTGCTGCAAGCTTTTATGTCAGGTATCTGAAATACATCTAAAACCACCTCACGTATACACTCTATGTGACTATTTTATGCATGCATATTCGTAACAAGTGCTTCAGCATTGAAGAAACCTACTCTTGACAAACTCAAACTACATATTTGGCCAGTAGTTGTTGTTTTTCTAAGAGCTTCAGTTTCCCAGAAAAGACAAGTGCAAAATGCCTGCCACTGTACTCAGCATCTTTAACATACACCATTAATTCATTTCCAGGTATTTTCTAGAGCATTTCATGTCAATTTACCTGCAGGAGCGTGTGCAAAAGTGACACAGAGTGATGCAAGTCTGACAACTACTGGCACGGAAAATGGAGAAACACAGACGGCATTATACATTTTCCGGACGTTGAATCCCTGTTACCGAGTCCTTACATCGCTTATCGAGAGAGAAAGAGGAAAAAAAAAAAGAAAAAGAAAAAAAAAAGAGAAAAGCCAAGACAGCTACTAGAGGAAGACCTGAAAAACAAAGACTCCCCATTTTCACTGTTTTTTCTATTTTAAGTTAAAAAGTTTCCTGCTTGAAAGATGACATTTTATAGATGGTACAAGAAACACTACATGCTATTCATTAAACTGGGGCAAATCGAGTAAAATTAAACAACTGCCAAGTATGCAAGTATCTCTGTATAAAAGTTCTCCTCCGCCACTAACCAGCGTTCAGGAAGTAGTTATTTTCGCTAAAAGCACAGAGCAATTCACTAGCTGTATAACTGCTACATCTTGTGGCAACACATTTCAACGCAAGAAGGAAAACCAGACAATACCCGAAAGGGAATAGTGAAGGGACTTGTTTGCTCATAACCTTCACACGGATATTCCCTGCAAACACCCACAACACCCTGCTGTCGGTGTAACAGAAGAGGGGAGGAGCAGGGGAGGGAGGAGAAAAATATTATCATCTAAGGCGTGATGGAGGACAGGAGAAAGTTGCAGTCATTCCGTGGTGGCCGTAAGGCGCTCTGTCACTTCTTCTGGCCGTAAAACCGGCCTCCCCCGAGGGCACCTTCCCCGCGGGGACGAACCCTCCAATGTCGATCCCTCTTTCCTCCCCACCTCCATGATGCTAAAAGTGCCCGACTCCCTCCATCCAGCAACAACGGCCGCATCCTCCGGCACAGCACTTTTACTTTGCCGCTAGCGGAGGGGAACCGATTTCGGGGAGGACGCGGCGAGTAAGGCGCCCGAGGAGAGCCGCCGCGGGAGGAGACACGAGTGGCGGCGGAGGGCGTACGGCCCGGCAGCGGAGGAAGCGCGGCCGATTCCTCCTCCGCGGCCCGGCAGCAAGGGGGAACAACGAGGCGCCACCGCACTAACAAGCGGCGGCGGAAGACACGGGCGGGGACAGGGGGGCCCCACTCGCCCAACGCCCGAGGCTCTCCTCGCCGCCACCGGGCCCAGCGCTGACCCCGCACCGCCGTCGGCGAGGGCACCAGCCTCTCCCGCCGCCTGCCCCCGCCAGCCCGGGACCGGCCTCCGTCGGTGGCTGCCGGGCCCCTCCCCGAGGGCCGGGCCCCCCGCGCAGCCCCGCGGCGCGCTGGTTACCTTCCTTGGGTGGCTTGCCGGGCGGCGTGCCGTGGAGCTGGGAGGCCGCCGCCGCCGAGGAGCAGCCCTGCAGGCTCGGTGGGGACGTGGAGAGCCGGGACCAAGATGGCGGCCCCTCCAAACTTCCACTGCTACTTTGGACACTCATCAAGCTACTTTCCTGGAGCCCGGCAGCCGCCGGGGGCGGCGGGGGAGGCGGCGCGGCGGGGGGACACCCAGCGCCGCGCTCATGGCCGGGGGGCCGGCCCGACACCGGCGCGAGGAGGCCGCCGGCAGGGAGCGGGCTCCGGAGGCAGGCGGGGCGCGAGAGAGACGGAGCGCGGAGCCAGCGCAACCTGCCCGCACCTCTGCACTGCGTCGCCGCCGCCGAGCAGCCGCCTGTGTCTGAGGCTAACCTTCCCCGTCGCCGCCGCTGCCGCCGGGGAGGGGAGGGCGCAGGCGGGGAGGGGTCATGCGCAAACAGGATCGCGAGCCGAACGAGCGCCGCGCTCCGCCGGCGCCCAGTGGATCCTAACCGTGCTGTAGCCGCCCAGGGGTGGCGGGCGGGGAGCGGCGTCCCCCGCGTACACACCTGCCCTGCGGCCCTGCGCGCCGCGGCCTGAGCACGCCGACCGGTTTCTTCTTCTGTGGCCGCTCCTGGTCCATGCCCTGGGCCGGTCTGCAGCTGCCCGCGGACTGACCCCCACCTTCCCCCGTACGCTCGTCCCGCGGCGGGGATTTTCCTCCCCACCCCAGCGCGCACCTTCCGCAGCGTAGGCAACGTTCCGCCGGCCACCGCTGCGGGGCCGGAGGTGGCTCCTCCGAGGCCCTGCCGCTTCTCTCCGTCCAGGTCTCCTGAGTGGCCCGGTCCGCCCGCGCCGGAGCCCACTCGCTCCGCCGCCACGGCCATGATCGCTGGAGCGGAGCCCGTGCGCGCCGGGGCCGCGCCACCCGGCACCACCCCAGTGTGGGACCGCGCAGGGCGAGCCCAGCCCGCTGCTGCAGTAAGTACGGGCAGTAACAGCGGGGCTGAACGAAGGACTTCCTAGCACGGTCAGGTGAAGTTTTTGAAGCTTTTCCTCCGGGGGTTGTCGGGGATCGAACGGACTGGAAGTGTTTTTCTTTTCTCAAACAGGACCATGTGGCAGCAGAGTCCTAGGGGGACCAAAAAGAAGCTGGTGTCCTGAGGGAGAAGGTGTTGCTCGCCAGCTGTCACCTGCCTTGCTGCAAAGCTGCAGATGCCACCAGCTGAACCGAAACTGGGGCAGGAGCCATGTGCCAGGCCTCACGACCTCTCACTTGTCTCACCCCACAGGCTGAAGCTCCCAGCTGGAGAACTCCCCAGCTTTTAAAATGTACCTTGCTCCCTGAAGTTAGGATAAAGTGCAGACATAGCAGAATTTAAACCAAATTTTCAGGGTTTTCTTCCTTAAAAGTAGCAGAGTCTTCACTAAGAACATGACATAAATGGCAAAAGCAGTTCATGAAGAATTTATGAGTGCAACTTAAGTATGACAATGACTTTGATTCCTTAAAAAAATACGTTTGCAGATATATTGCATTCTGTATGTCCAAAGAGGTATATTCATCAGCAAGGTATGGCGCTCATTTTGTGGTTGCTGTCGCAGTGACATGCTAGCTATCTATTCTACTTTCTCCTCTATTTGAGAATGGCCGGAATAGATCACCAATGTCGGGTTGCAGATCTGTGCACAACACAGATATAACCAATTCTGTCTCTTCCTTTTAAAGTGACATCTGTCAGATTATCTAAGATCTTCACTTCCTACAAGTATACAGCATAGCTGTAAGTTTCTTTGCAATTCACTATTATCTCGAAGTAAAAATCAGTATCTTTAGTTGCTAAATAAGGTGTTCCAGGACACAGTAACAATGATACATTTTATTTTGCAGAGAAAAGCGATCTGATACTTCAACCAAGGCTTACTTGTTTGTAAGGACTCAATCCTAAAGATGACTTCTCAGGCTTTACCTAAGCAAATTAAACCAGGGAATTGCTAGTACTTAGGCATGAAGTAAAACAGTGATAGTTGTCTCTGACTGCAATATTAATATTTAGTATAGAAACTTCTTGCAGTGTTAAAACATGATCTCACAATCCATACAATAGCATAAATGAACATGCACCTCATTTCCTGGTGAGTATATCCTGCTGTGGCAGGCTGCTTTTAAAATCTGTCAAATAAGAATCAGTAAGTTAAAGAAATTCAGTCTCATTGTTTATACGCATTTGCATCCACTTAATACCCTTACAAAACCAAAGAAACAAGCATTCTTTCTGCCACTTACACACTGTTGTCTGTAAGTTATTCCACTGATATGTCTGGGACTCCTTGTTTAAATAAAGCACCAGTTGCTTTGACAAGGGGAACAGGATATGAAAAGGAAGATCCCATTCATTACTTCTATCAGACATGCAGTTTAAATAACTATAAAAACACCAAAAAAAATCTTTTAAACTGCTACAAATTAACACCAGTAGTATCTTGTCATGTGTTAGAAGGCACCTCAGTGAGGGACCAGGAGTGAGTGGGCACATATTGCAGGATTCCCCATCACAGCACTCATTAAATACAGCACCTGCTGCTTGTCAGAAATGGGTATACCTGCTGCAAAATACAGGTTGGAGTCGTAATACAGCAGAGCTATAGTTCTTGTTTTTGTAAGCCGTTACGCAGACTGAAAGCAGAATGTGAATTGATCTCTAGATGGAGGCTATCTATGTAACTTCAAAAATACATGGAGGTGGTATGTTTCTTCTCTGTATTTCATAGAAAACCTGCTTTCTCAATGTGTTAGAGCTGACACAGTATCCCATTATTGTAAAGCTGTATTGCTTCAGTGTTACCAGTTTAATAGTATCACAGCTGGAGCAAAGAACATCTTGGAGAAATTTCCAAATAAATTCTAAAAGACTGCCCTTATTTACATAGAATCATAAATGTACATAATGATTTTCCTTGAATGTCTTGCCTTTGTTTTGCAATAAAACTTCATGGTCCAGTGGCCAGATGGTTAACCTCTGTCAGCGGTGAGCAGTCAGATCAGTGTTAATAACTAAATTCAGCTTAAATAATACTAAGTATTACTCATTCTTTTATTCTATTAAAAAATAAATAAATCTTAGATCTTTGTCCTCTAGTTTCCATGAGCAGAGTAGTCTGCCAGTAAGGTTTCCTATGTAAACACTGCATATCAACACCAAGCATAACTTGATGTAGTAGATACGGAGAAATCCCCTTTCTGTGGGATTGCACTGGATAAGAATGAAGAAGGTACCACGCACCTATCTACAAGAGAAAGCTTGACTCTGGGTTAAGCCCAAGAAAGCTCATTTAGCTTTACTAACTGCTAAGGAAGCAGACCTCAAAATTCAGATCAGAACAGAGGAATGAAATGTCTATGTGCTATTTTTCTTGTGAGAATGTGTCAAATGGAAGTTAGCAAAGTTTATCACAGCAGTAACCCTCAAATCAAAGACGACTGGAGAACAGAAAAGTAAAAAGAAATTTCATTATTCCAAAGATAAGGGTATTACATCTCTTCTTTTTACCTCTTCATATATTTCATCAGAAATATTTAATATTTTTTCTTGAAATTGAAACAAGTTACCTTCTTCCAAAGATGACAGAACAACCCAGCCTTGTTTCTATTCTTTTCTCAAATGAGCAGTTCTCTTCTATAAAGAATATTCAAGTCCTTTGATTCATCCCATCCATTACGTGCAGTACCAGTGAAATTGAAGTTTTGCTGTTAAGAAGGTTTCAAATTCTGTTAGTTCCCTGTCATCCTAGCGCTTTGGAAAATAGACCTGTAGTGGTGTTTTCTTAAAGCATAAGCTATTACAGTATACGGTGTATATGCTGTATATGTCATTATATTTGCCAATACATATAATGAATTATATACATAAATTATACGTGTATACATATGTACACACGTACTCACCTACCCCATATGTAGGACATACACACATCTACAGCTATGCCAACACCAGCAGCCAATCTGATTTAACTATCATAGAAAAATATTCTTCTAACTAAACAGACATACTGGTAGAGGAGCTCAAGTAGAAAATGCTTGTATTATTTCTTCATCAAAATGATGTATTTATGACATTTCTAGGTTAGACAGAATATAGTACGCTGGGAAAATGTAACTTGGGAGAAGAAAATACTGCTTTCTGTTTTGGTGAATGCTGTAAGCTGTAGCTCAAACACTGTCTTTTCTTCTTCTGCCTGACAAAACTGAGCATGTGTATGGACCCTTCCTATATCAAAGCAATTTGCTCCTGACCAGTCTGGCCTGGAATGATGACTAGAATCTTCTAGTCTGTGTCCTGTAGCACAGAAGATTCAAAATGCAGTTTTGGCACAAATACAAGGTAAAATGCCAAGTGACTGTGACAGCAAGTGCATTGCTGTGATAAAACACTGCTTCAGATTGGAACAGCTTCTGCACCTGATTCTCACACAGCATTTCTATTTATAAGTACTATAAGCAAAAGTACTAATATTAATTTTCAAATTAAGTATTCTGAAACTGATTTAGAGCACCAATATTTTTATTGGAAAAAGTTATTTAGATTTTGATTAAATCAGTTTTGAGGCTCACTGAATTAAGAGCTGTGTCCCTGAGCCATATACTGCACTACATGCTTCATAATTTTTTTAATACAGCACTTGCTAGCAACTCTGAGTTGCAAGGTAACAAAAACATACATAAATAATATACTAGCAAAAATATCTTTGCTAAATATACCAGCATATCAAGATGCAGAGAGAAGCTAAAATGAAAAAAATGGTATCATATTAAGCCTACATTCCAGAAAAAGATACAAACACCATGTAACCACAGATCTATTTTTACCATCCATGTAACTGTCATAAACTGCATTTATCATACCTTTGATACCATCCACCATCAGTCAGATCCAGTGATTATTTGTACTCCAAATCTCTAAGAAGCCAGGAAACAGCTTCCCTCTGATTTAAACACAAAAATTAAACAGTGAGTGTTTTTCCACTATATAAATGTTCCTCTGGACTTCAGTCTCTCTGCTCTAGCTACTAAGGTTGTTAGCTACATCCCAGTCAGAATCAAAGACAGTTTTACAATCTCTTCTTGTACATGTCATTTTAATAGAATATAATTTGGTTTTAAATATTCCCTGGTGAAAAAAAATAAAAATCCTACCATGATGGATGCTACATTCACTTTCTTTTTCCCCACCTGTCTGTTTTCATTTTATTTTATTGCTTTTCTTCCCATGTCCCTTGCAATTTCCTTGTATACTATTCCCTGCAATTTTTTCCTACACTCAGACTATTCCTTTTATAACACTGCTCTCAGATAAACAGGCTCCTCTTATCTGTCAGGCTTCTTCTCCATCTTTTTTGAAGCTCATGCTTTTCCACACATCTTTCATACTTGTGTCTCACCCTTTACACCTTATATCTTGTTTCCTGAAGTATCTGTCTTGCCTGGAGCTTATTTTGTTGCCTTTGATTTAAGCCATTAGAGAGGGACAGTGTTTGCAGAGCCATGTCTGCAGGTGGTTTCTAAAAGCAATGGGGCATGTCTTGATGCTTTTTTTCTGGCAAAAGCCGTACCAGTTTCAGGTTGTTGGTTTTTCTTCTTGTTGAGTAAGACCTTCAAATTTTGGCCAAATAACATCAACAATAAGCTTGATATATAATGAAATATTATATATTAAAATGATGGTAGAATTTAAACATTCTCCAGCACTGTTCACTTCCAGCTTCAGGTGAGCAGGGCTGCTGCCTCACTCTATAATGCCTATTGTGTTGGGAACAGGGAAGCTGGCTTTACTTCATCTGATCTGAAACCCACTTAGTCCAGGGTCCTGTCCCTGGTTCTCTGACATCCAAATACGTCATATTCCTCCCTCCAAGAAAAAAGATAATACCCAGCAGATTTGGGACAACCTTCTCTTTTTACCCACCACACATACACACAAGTTCCTGGAAAATATTTGTACAAGAGACAAGCTGTGCAGCACATTCCTGAAAGGTACTGAGAACAACTACTTGTGATTTCAGACAGTTGAGGAGATAAGAGAGGAAAGGCTGTTTTGCATATTATTTATCAGTTAATATTTCCTGATTAAGACAAAGGTGGAAGGTATACATATAAAACATCACGAAACAATAAAATTAATGATGCCAAAGAAAGCATGGACTGGCAGAAAGAGAATGCACATTTTAATTAGCTGAAGGAATTAATAGTTCGGTATATCTTTTCGAAGAAATTCATAAGGAAACAAAACTGTAGGAGAGCTGACAGTGAATAAAGCATACTAAAGGCACAACAGTAGATTACCCTGATGCAAAGAAAGCAACAGGGCTTTACCAGGAGCTATTTGATTAACTTAAAAACATGAATAAATCATACAGAAAAAGTGGAAACAACAATAGATGACTAAAAATGAGTTTAAAATAATAGCATGCTCACATGGGGAACAAATTGGGAAGGCTAAAAGGCAAAATGAGTTAAACTAGGAAAGGACCTAAAAGCCAGTAAAATGTTATACACATAAACATGAAGTAAGTACAGGAGAAAAGGAAGGTTCAAATCCAGTATCTAACAAGAAAGATAGCAAATAATGTGACACAGAGATGACTAAAATATTTCATGCTCTTTTTTACCTAATGTGTCTACATAAACCTTATCATCAGATATGCAAAACAATTAATGTTAACAAAGGTGCAAGAAGCATAGACAGAAAAGGGAGGGAATGGGTTGAGTGATATTAAGACACAGCAGCTTCTGGTGCTGATGATTTAGAAGTGTAGTTCAGAAAGCAGTGGATAAAGCCTGTCTTCTTGTACTTCTTATGGCTCCTGTTTAGATTAGCCCAGAGTGAAAACTCTGACTGAAATTTATGTCTGGAATATTCATAATGGTTTTCTGTGAGATTTCCAACGCCTGACATCATGGTTTCATTTACACTAAATTCCTTGTTGTCATAGAGGACTCTCTATTGACGCTCTATTTACCTGTACACATTCACAAAACTGTAGAAATGTACCTTTGAGACCACAACTACTCAGTCCAGTTTGGCTGGAGCAACAAGTTCAAAAAGCATGGTGTGGTCTGACTGATCATACAGTGAGATCATATAAACTGTGTTCCCATGTGTAAAATGTGCTAAAACATTACCCTGGAGCGCTTAAAAAGGTACAACAATCTCTGCATGACAATTCTGGGGTGGTTTTGATTGTGATGAGAATTCATAGAATATAAGCAAGATTCTGGAAAACTAGAAAAGATGAAAATGCTGCTGCCTGTTTTAAGAATTAGAGTTCAATTGATATAACTTTCATAAATACTTCCTTCATCTCTGAGGGACACTACCATAAGTTTTTAGGCAGTTTGTGTATAGGCATGAAGGTAATAATATGATAGAAAAATATTAAGCAATAAGATGTTAAAATGTAATCTTAGGATCATTATTCTGCCAAACCTTTCTAATTTCTTTCTTTGAAGGGCAGCAGGCCTATTGAGTAAGAAGGAAGCAGTAAATGTGATATTTGCATTTTAACAAAGTTTTTATAGTTGGGCCCTTTTTAATTTTGCCTGCAATACAAAAAAACGTGTAGAGGAAATCAAGATACAGTTGACACTTAGGTAGTTAAATATTTCTCCCAAACAGTATTTATCAACAGTTTCCTGACAAAGCAGGATGGCACTGCAGCAACATCCTTCAGGGGTTTCTCATCCATCCTATTCTATTCAGTTTTTCATTGAACAGCTTTGATAACTGAACAGGGAGTAAACTAGAAAAATTTGCACAAAATTTGGAAGGTGGTTACAAATGCATAGAAAAACAGATCAAAATACCTAGGTAATGTGAGATACAGTATAATTGCAACAAGCTCATATTATATAGAGAGAAACAAAGTACTACACACAACAAAATAGAGACAGAGGATATCAATAGGAAGAAATTTTTCACCATGAGGGTGGTGAGACACTGGAACAGGTTGCCCAGGGAGGTGTTAGAAGCCTCATCCCTGGAGATATTTAAGGCCAGGCTGGATGTGGCTCTGAGCAACCTGATCTAGTGTAAGGTGTCCCTGCCCATGGCAGGGGGGTTGGAACTAGATGATTCTTGAGCTCCCTTCCAAGCCTAACAATTCTATGATTCTATGATAATATAATACAGTGAAGCTTTAACAAGGTAACAGGATTGCAGAAAACGATAGGAAGGTTTGAGTGAATTTAAAACTACGTATGAGTCAACAATAACATGATGATGTTGCAGAAAGGCATTTCACATTCCAGAATATATTAGGAAGTGTGCAGTATGCGAGATGCAGGACCTATTATTTTGCAGTCTTCAGTGCCACTGAGGGCCTCAGTTGGAGCATTCTGAGTAATTTTGGGCAATGCACACCAAGAACTATTGTAACAATTTGGACAGAGTTGAAATGAAATCAAGAAAAATGATAAGTTATTTTGAAAATATGACTTACAAGGAAAGGTTGAAGGAATGGGGCTTGGCTTCCACAGAAAAAGAAGACTGGGGAGGGGAAATGCATATCTTAAAAGGCAACATTCAAATAGCCACGATCAAGAGTTCTTTGTACCCACTTGAATTCTATCAAACAATTGTTTAATTTGCAGCAACAAAGTATAGACTAGATTAAAAAAAAAAACAACAAAAAACAGCAACAAAAAAATCCTTTCAATTTATAGTCTAGATTAGATGGAATAGGTTTATGGAGGTTATGGAATCCCCTTCATTTGTGGTTTTTAACAACAGCCTACACAAACATCTGTCAGGGATGACCTAGTTACCCATTTCCTGCCTCAGAACAGGGATGGACTGGATGACCTTTTAAGGTCTTTTTCTGTTCCTCTCCTTTTTTTTTTTTCTCTGTAATAATTTCAGCACTCAAGAACCTGTTTCCTTTAACTTAACTGCTACAGGTTAGGCAGTACAACTGTTGTGGGCAGCCAAAGCCTTAGTAAAACTAAACAAACCTCCATGTAAAACAAGAAATAATTCAGAAAATTAAAAAATAGGGAACACTAACTTTAGCCATTTGTAAACAAAGAAACAAACAGAAACCAATAAATAAACCACAGATTGTTATAATGGCAATGGCTATTAATACTTTTTTATCCAGCTTGCACATATATATCTTTGCAAAGGCTTCACATAATACTTACTATATTCTGTTAATGATGATGTTCACTGTCATAGTGCTATGATCAACCACATGGCAAAAATCATAGTGCTGTGTTAAATATAAGGTAAAAAATACTGCTTTTGTTTAATTACATAATTTCTTAAAATACAGTTCTCTTGTCCAAAACATGCATTTTATAACCATTAAGATGTCATACTGAGATTCTGAGTTCTTTTAAAATAACCAGGGTAATTATTTTTATTTTCACTATTAGCTTTAATCTTGAGTTTATTTAAGGAGAAAAATGTCTATGATTTTCAACAAGAAAGAAAAGTGATACATAAAATAGAGAAGAATAACTCACAGAAAAACTGTGAATGAAGCTCTTTCAGCACCTCAGGGTTATGATGGTATCATAAACCACATGAGAGTTTTTTCCTGTGTTTAAGATGCTGTCATCAGAAACCTTCTGTGTTTATCCATGGCAGCCTTAGGTATCACTGTTACCGGTATTCAGATAATATCAAGCTATGCACATGTACACAGGTACAAAGCGTTAAGCTATAGTTACAGTTGATCTGATGGCACTTTCATCCTGAAAATTAATGTAATCCCTTTTGAAGAAACAAAAACATCATTTGTGTTGAAGCCTTCAGGACTACTCTTGAAGTTTCAAATGATTTCTAACAGTTAATTTAAAAATTTTATATAATATAATATTGGTTATAATATAATATTATATTACATATGACAATATTATAACTTCTATTCTATTCTATTAATTTATTTTTCCATTTTTGTAACTACCAAGAAAGCCTCTTCCAGTTATTTAAGCATGCAAAAAATATCTTCCAGAATAACATTTTAAAATATTTATTTAAAATTACTTTCCTAAGAATTCTAAAATGGTTATATTTTCAGACCAAAGCTGTAGTTCACAGAATATACACACCGTAAGAGTTTTCATGTGTTCCAATCAACCAATCAAGAAAAGAATCCAATTCCTGCCACTGGCCTGCAGTGGGATAAAAGGAACAAGCTGGTAACCACAGATATCTGGTCCAAAATATGGGATGTGTGGGCAAAGGTCATAACATGTTCTATTGTTACCAAGACCCCCATGAAAAAAATCTGATCACCCTTACCAATATAGCGTGAAGTATCAGAACTACACTAGACAGTAATTTATCCAGGATCAATGTAATTCTTATGCTTGGCTCTCCCATTTTGGTAGACAGGGATGTTTCATTCTGAGTGTGTTTCCCATATGCTGCTAGGTGAAAAAGAACTGAGAAAGAATTAACTGAAGTAGCAAGACAAGAAAGCAAAATGCACATTGCTTCGGTTGGTGTAAAGACATTCTTATGGCAACTGAGAGGATTAGCTTTAAGTTCCCATCTTAACACACAACTGCATGCCACATTTTTACAATGCAGATATGTGAGCAGAAGGATATTGCAGGAACGCTGACACATACCAATGACTCCATTTTCTGTATTGGAGTTTGGATTGTCCTACATGCCAAAATTTAAGCCTTTCTCCCAACCAAAAAGATATGAGCACACTGAAAAGATATGAACTATATAATGTAAGAATTGGCTTAAATGTTCGGGAAACACTAAGAAAGTACAATGCTTGTGCCTGTAAAAGTAAGTTCTTATGCATAAAAAAAATAAGTGTACACAACCAGCTGCACAGTTTCTACCTAACGCTTTTGTGGGTGCGATGTAAGTAGAATTGCTTCTTTTTAAACCAGCTCAAATTGAAATTGAATTTTAGGGCTTCCCATTTTTTCACCCCTCTGGTATAATATTGCATATAGAATGAATGGCATCATAAGGGAATTGGTTTGTATCTCATCTCTTTTTTCCACCAAATTGTATTCCCAGACTGTTTCCAGCAGCTGTTCATCTAATTCAGCAGCAAAACCCAGAATATATTCAACAAGATTATACTGCTTTCATTTGGCCTCTTCAGCGAAGCAAAGAAAAAGTAGAGAAGTAGGAGAGGTAAGAATGCAGTATGCAAGCATATAGGAAAACACAAAATTCCCACAGTTAGACCTTTGATGTGTTAATTGAAATCTAGCTTTCCACATGGTCCCATTTTCTCCTCAACACAATGGACACTAGCTTTTGCTGAGAAAGAAAAAAATTCAATGCCTGTCATATAGTTTTTCCTTGCTTACTTCAAGAACAAAGAGTTAAGACAGGCATAGAAAAAGCAGCCAAGAGATTAGATAAACAAATAATAAAGCTTATGTATCTGTTTATGTGTATGACGGTAAGACAATTCCTAGACAACTTTCTCTCTCCCCTTGTGCAACACAGACAAAAGATGCTGTCAAGACTATTAGCTCTCTTCCCTTTCTCTTCTGCTGCAGCTTTCAGCAGGCACAATGCTTATTAGTACCACAACAAACAGGGATTTTGTAGTTCAAGTGAATCTCATCTCCTGGGGTATAATCAATGGCTAAATCATAAAAAAGGTCACAAGTTAAAGACTCAAACTGCAGATATTAAAACATGCCACAGTATGCAGAGATGACATTGACTCTTACCAGAACCTAATCAAAGAGGCTCGAAGATCAAATCAGGCACATTCCCCTCTTGCTTGTAATTTGCTCTATGGCAGTCCAGCAATGTTACACAAGAACTATTAACAAGCACAAGAAAACTCTACAGATGGAAAAGAATTCTGCATGTCCCTCTGTCAAAGCAGGATTTTTCATTTTGTGTTTTCCCCTCCTTGGTTCAGTATCAAGCAGTGGTGGTTTTTAGTGGTGGATGTGCAGCCCAGTAGCTCTCAGTACACTGGAGTACACTTCATTATGGCCTGGCAATGTCAGCTTTGCTGATTTTTCTAGAAGGCAGAAGAGGGTTTTTTTTAATGCACTCTCTCATTAGCTTCCCAATTCTCCAATAAATATTAAGGGGGTTGGATTCATCATTCCTGCCAATTTTAGTAGGAAGCAGTTACTGTCCACTAGTAATAAATATTTATATTTGCGAAGTTCTTTTCTCTGTTATGTTACATTCTGACCAATGGCTGTTCTTTTCACAAACAATCTGTATTTGCTGCATATTTGTAAAAGTCACTATCGGTAAGCAGATACTGTAGCATATTTTGAGGATGTCCTGTTGCTGTCTAAATAGATTGTGTAATTTATATCCTCTGTTATGATCTTACTTTGAGATACCCTCTATTTCCCATCTATGTTATATTTCAACCCCCTGTTTTCAGACTGTCTCAAATTTGTTGCCCTGCTTCCCCCCACTCTGGTAATGAAGTGTCTCTAACCGAATGCTTTCAGTCTCATCTGACAGATGTATGCCAGGATGAGTCTAGTATCATAGTTCATATATTAGAGAAAAAGATCAAAACTGCACCCTCTGCAACACTGATTAAGGGACAGCTTGAATTCATAAGGCATTTCAGGGAATACTGCTGAAGATATTGCCTGCAAGAATAGGAAAATTGAATCTATTGCATATAGTATAAAAAGCCAAATACTGGAGATACACAGCGTGTAGTCTGAAACACTAGCATGAAATGAGGTAATGAAGTGGTCTCACTGTGCCAAGCTGAATATCTCAAGATGGTGACATCCAATCCCACAATGCAGAAATTTATCCAGTCTTGAGTAAAACTTCCAGTACTTTCAGATCCTAAAAAGGCACCTCACAGTACTGTTCTGCTTCCTTCTAGTTTGATGCACTTTTTGTGTGTGTGTGTGTGTTTGGTTGGTTGGTTGGTGATTTTGTTTTGGTTTTAATTATTCAATAAAATCTTTTTCTTCCCTTAAGTTCTCTGTACAACGTGCACACACTCCTTCAAGAGTTTTCCTATTTGCAATCAAGAAAGCTCAGGTTTCTTGCGGAGGATCACTGAAAAGAAATTCCAGGGCCAGCTTTAGTATGAGTCTTGTTTTACCACGTATAGTGACAGAAGAATTCCCTAACATAGACAACAGCCACTGGTGAGGTTAAAGCTACAAGACACCACTTGAGCTGAGAGTCAGCTGATTTTAAGTGTGCAATCAAATACAGGCAGAGAAAAACTGACTGATGTGTCAGAGCCTCCTTAATTTGGAAGGAGATATTACACAGTGCACTGAAGCACCCATTATGGCTTCTATTGCTGCATTTATACATATATATCAGCAGAAGGTGATCTCCATAGCTTTGGCAGGAGGCACCCAGACACTATTGAGAGAAAGAACAAGTGCTGCCATGTCATTAATCAAGCTGAGAAGCAATCAGAAGTACAAAGTAGAGATCCAGTTTCATAGGGAGAGGCTGAATTAAATTTCAGACTACTCTAACAACTATCTGGGGAGTTGCAGGAAACTATTATGCAATATAATTTTATCTACAAGATTCATTCTCATGCAAACATATTAAGTAGTTACTTTCTTAGCTGCTATCTAAACAGCCCTATTAAAAAGAGCATGTTAGTCTTACCTGGAAGATACGGAACAACAGTCTTCAACCCTCGACTTGTAGGCGACATACTGGCCAAAGACCCTCTGTAATGTTGCTAATGTCCATAACACACTACCTACTGAGCAGCAGGCCAGTGAAGACTGGGATCCCAATCAAGAGTCTTTTTCCTTCTTTCATGAGGTGAAGAATACCTCTCAGAAATGCATGCACAAAAATCCTACTTTCCAAAAGGCAAGACATAAGGATAGGAAGCTAATACAGAAATAGATAGAACCAAAAAAGATAACTGAAAAATTAAACAGTGCCTTGAAGGGCTTTAATAACTTACTTAGTTGTAAGTGGTGTGCTTTATTAATAAAAAACAAATAAACTTTACCACATCTGACATCCTTTGATACATTTCCAAAAAATTACAAAAAACAAATGCTAACCACAGTTCCACAAAGAACCCTAACTCATCCTGAGTCTACCTCGTTGAGGTACAAAGAAATAATTTTATACAAACATGGAAAGCTAGTGACTAACATTAATACACTGCTCAACAGGATGCTCACAGCAGCTATTACTGGCAATGGATGTCACTGAATGTTATCCTCTTTCTATGGTTTTGCAGTGACGATGTGCTGGCTGAGGCTCTATTTTGTACATCAGCTTTCCTAGGAAAGCACAACTGCACCTTAGGGGTAAAATTGTAATCCTACTGAAGTCAGTAGCAAAGCTCTCATTGTTATAAATAGGACTAGAATTTCATATTAAGAGTTATTGTATGGAGAGATGTACCAATCCCTTATTCCTTATCTGTCTCTCTAGGGAAAACTTATTCTCACTTTTGCAAAATCTTACATAAGTCTCAATGCTGACACATAAAAAGAGCATATCTATCAGACCTGACCACTAAAAGACAATGCAACTCATTTTCTGCTTTCCAAAGAGAGATTCACCATTCATATTCAAGTGTCATAGGAACGGTGAAAGCAATGCCTGTCTCAGATGAGGGGATTCAGGCAAGGTTTAAGGACCCTAAGGAAGCAAAGAGAACACAATTTGTGATTAGATGTATCAAGTGTATTTGTTATTCATGTACTTAATAAGGCTCATATACCTCAGGAACAGACAAAATATTTGTTTCATTGCCAACAAAACCTAAAGCAGCCGTAAGATTCATACAGATAACTTTGTATACAATTCACATTCTTTTTCACAGAAAGTCCTACCCAATTTTCCTATCAGACAATTTCACCTCAGGTAATAATGGTAAGTGCCTAATAACATGGAGGACTCCTTTAGCTGCTTACACGCTAACAAGTAATACAATTGTGCCTAGCTTTTTATTTTAAATGGAGATTACCTGCTTCCCATAATAACAGTCCTTCATTAGAGGACATATTCCATCAGGAACTGCACAATATTCTACCCAAGTCCCCAGTGGGAGTTGTACTTTGGATAATAAATCTCAATTCTTTGTTCCATACAGATTTTGGGCCAGTTCTATCTCCTTTTCACTTATTCTAGTCGCTATTTTGATCTTTTTCTATGATAGTACCACAGTATGCTCAAATTCATATTGCCTAGTTATTAAAAGGTAAAAAAAAAATCCTATAAAATATCCTGCAGAACTTGTTCCACATCAAATTTTTTAACCCTCAGGGGTAGAAGATGATCCATGGGGTCAGTTGCACATATTTATTTATAACAGGACCTTTTTGAACATTAGCTTCTATTTTTTATGCTATTTTCAATGTGGTTTTTTTTTTTTTTTTTTGTTCCCTGACTGTTTCAGAGACACCTGAAGCAACACCGTGGCTACCTATGCAGTTCTAAGATTTTTGTCTGCATGGAGCTGGGAAGTAGCAAGTCAGCTTTCTTTCTTTTACACACACATGCACACAAAGACAGGTACTCTGGCGGAACACACAGCATTAAAGAAATGTTCCTTTTCTGTAGCTTCTGAGACAGTGCTGAACCATTTCCAATGAAAATTCTGTTCTCACATGGCCAAGCTTTCCTATTACTGTGGAAAGATTGTTTGTTCTAGATGACCCATGTTTTATTTCTGAGCTTTAGTGGATCCTTAAATACCCCAAAGCTCATTCTTGGAGAGCCTAGAGAAAACAGAGCAGGATATCGATGCTTATTTACTATTACTTGGAACAAGCAGAGCAAGGAAGAGAAGACAAATGGACAGGATCCTCCATCCCTCAGAACACACAGCATTATTCTACACAAGCTGCAAGTCTTAAGTATCAAAGTTACTGCTACCCATGTTATTGTATCGCCATCACTCTAACGCAACCATAAACTGACAATGACATACATGAGATTATTATTCAGCAGTGTGGGACTATTTCTTAGACAGCCTCACAACCAATTACAGTTAAGCTAGCTGTACCTAACTCCAGGACGGCAGCCAGGCCCATTTTGCGAAGTGACAGGTACAAAGTATCCAGGCTGTTTGTGAATCCTTTGTTTACATGTGGTATTTGTGGTGTTTTATGGTGGTGGTTATTCATGGCTCTTGTTACTTGGTCCTGATGGCCAGCAATGACAAACTGTTCACTGGATAGTTTCTTGGGGTGGGATTCAATAACCTGAAAGCAAAATCTACCTAAGTTTGTTCAAGAAAAAAGTTGCAATTTCTCTTTAATAGAAGCTTTCACTTTTCAGTACTGTCATTCCAAACTCTAGGCCTTTTACCTTCATATGTTAAAGGGTAAAAGTAACCCTTCTGTCAAGGAATGCTGTAGGGCAGTGGAATAAAAAAATCTATACAGGAACCAGGATGCCAATAACTGAGTCTAACACATTCAGAATTACTCAGGAGATCCCAGACTCTGGCTCAAAAGAGCAATTGCACTGTTATTGCAAAGTTCCCATAAAGAGAGTGCAGAGTTCACAACGACATTAGCTTTTTCCTGTTTTTCAGGATCAGAACTAAACTGTCACCCTGCCTTAATGCAAGTACTTAGTTATTGCTATGAATAAACTCAGAAATGCTACTTACAATCTTGTGTCCAATGTTGGGTATATTAAGTAGAATATTCAATCCCTAATCCCTGTTAGTGGTGATGGGTATTTTTCCACACAGAACTTCCTGACTGTAATTCACAAACTAGATTCATGTCTGATTTAAATATGATTTTGCTTTTGCATAAAAATCACACACAATCCCAAAACATGACAGGTCTCAAAAACCTCGTTATCTATGTCATATGTTATCCATAAATACTTTGTACAAGATACCTGAGAGATCTACACAAAACTGATGAAATGGAAAGGCACTGAAATAGCCCTATTATATAGACTTTCTACATACAGAGAAAGATTTCTCTTAGACTTCTGAAACAGTTTTCTGTCTGACCCTCAAGGCAAAACTTATGACCACTATCTGCAAGAATAATTTACTGTCAACATATACTGTACAGTAGAGGGAAAAAAATGAGCTCAGACCATTTTCACACCAACCTCACAGCTCCTTAAGACACTCATTTTCAAAATATTTTTGTCCAGTAACATGAGCTTTGTTTCAAGTTTCTTTATGGCGGGTCAGTAGAAACAAAATGAAGGCAGGCTTGCTAACCACTTGCCTTCTTTTTAATTTCTCCTGGGAATGAAAAGTATATTCAGCTTTTCCTCCTTTGGCACCACACTGCCCTCATGGAAGATTACTGAAACATGAATTTCTGAAGGCTGTTTTAAGCAGAAGCATGTCTGTATGTATAGGAATGATGTTAATTCCTGTCACTCTGAACATCCGAGCGAGATTGTTGTCAAAGCTGCTTCTAAAGGACCAAGTGAATTTGTGCCGTTCAGTTCAATGACTTTCATCACCTCTATTAGACTAAACATAAATGTAATATAGCCAAGCCAGATTCCAAAGGTTAGTCTTTCATTTAGGCGAAGTACTGGAGATGCAAAAGCTGTGCAGCATTTACAGGAATCTAACACGGATTCAATAAACCAATTGAACACGAAAGGAACATCCTTTCTAAATGTAAATTGTTCAGGTGTGATTTGAGTTCCTTAAAGGTTACTCTTCAGTTCTCTCACTCCGTTTAATAAATGAGAACACAGAACAGCTTCCTTTTTCAAAATTCTTTGTATTAAGTCATCCTGCTGCTTTTATTACAGGCTTTTTCTATAAGGAGCAGATACAGACTCTGGACTGCTTCTGCCCTGTGATTGCTGAACACTAACATTAATATTTTACTAAAGCACTTCTGAGAAGAACTGAGAAACTAATTTTAAAAAGTGAGTCTGACAATGCAGCAATGCACAGACATACCCAAGCTACAGAATTTTCTCTTTCCTTTCTTGCCAAAAGATTCTGTATTTTCCTATCCAGGAGAGTAAAATCACAAGCAGCCTAGAAATACTTGATATTAAACTTATTGAAATGTCAACAGATCTACCTGAACAGGTATGTACAATAGCTGCAGATCTGACTGTGAAATTTCTCTATGATGTGACCTTGTCTTGAGTGAAGTTGGTTCCTGTGGGTCAGAACAATATTTGTTATATCAATTTTGTGCTAGAGTTCTAGAAATTGTGTGAAGTAAATCTATTATATAATTTTTTAAATGTCAGATTAGAGATGCTCTCTACAAGGAGAACTATAATTGTGCTTAAACACCGAATAATAGCTGCCACTGACTAGGAAGCTGTTGTGAACTCTTCATGGCACTGGCATATCAATAGAGAAATCTGCAAGCATAGTTTAAACACAGAAGTTGCATTCTGTACAGAAATTTCACCACAACTGATGTAGCAGCATCTTCAGCATTAACTGGGATGACTGAAACTTCAGGGCTTTCAGATGAAGAAAAAGACTGAATATAAATGACATTGAGTTCTACAAGAAAACAAAACTGTTGGCAATTACTGATACCTAACTGGGTATACCACACTGTCAAAAACACGGGGAGGTCAATTCCACCAGAGGAAAAAAGCTCTAGCAGTTTTGTGGATACAGGAAGTATTTTTACATTTTCAATGCTTTATTTCATACAAGACTCAAATTAAATGCAGCAAACATTGGCCACGCAATGTTTGATTTTAAGCTTGAGACATGGCTATATTTTAGACAATTACTAAGATGGATTTCATATGTCTGTCTCAGCTGCATTTTGTATTTTTTCATGACACCATGCTCTCATCTATTATATACTAATGGTAGCATGCATGAAGTAGCTAGTGTTTTGAAAATTGTAGGTATAAAATAGACAAATAACAATAAGAAGTTCAATTAAGAAAAACAAACATTCCAGTTTTAATCCTGTGCAAAGAAATATCCATAATAAAGAGAAATTTATAATAAAGACTGGTAATGAAGTCACAAGTTAGTATCTTTAGCATACCATGCATAACTGAAAGCAGGATTCAGTTCTCTCCAACAAACACTTTAGAAAGTCCCACATAAAGGGCTGGATAATGTAACATTTACTGATTTTCCTCATAGTGGAACAAACCAGGACTTCCTTATTTTCTTTATACCTAGTACAGGCAACAGAAGTACACTTGTAGGTCATATATTAAGCATTTATCTTCTAGAGCCCAGAGATCTTGACTCCTATCTATATGCTGCTGAGAAACTCCAAGAACTCAGCATATGTTGCAGAGTAACAGACAAGAAGCCCACGACTCGAGGCAGGCTAGTAATAGTACCTTTCAAGTATTGGTGCAGTATTCCACCCTAGTTTAATCAGAAACATATTCTTCTCATCATCCTGCTGTAATATTGTCCAAAAATCCCCTTTTGTTGTGAAAAGGTCTGTCTTAGTTTTACACAGGTTGGAAGGAAACTGATAAAAGTGGTTTTGAGCTAGAAACAAATGAAAGAATACTAATTTCAAATTTTAACGTAAGTTGCTAACTTGATGTGGTTTTGTAACTTACACATGGCTGACTAACTTTTAAAACCTCAAACTTTGCATGTTTTAAGTTCTCATAGAAAACTGGGGCACAGTCTCACTTTGAAGCTTACATCTTATAGCAATGACTTTTTTTTTTGGAGTAACTGCATATGAACTGCCACTGTACAAAAGCAATGTATATTGGATGCAATGGCCAATGGCAAGTACTTTGTTGCTTAATGTAGCTACAGGGGTTTTGCACCCTGTTAAGAAGTTCTTTTTTCAGCTATTTCACCTACACACACACACCAAAAAAAAACAAACAAACAAAAAAAAGAGTAGATCTTGAAACACACTGTATAAAAATCTATTTTCCCTCAAAAATCTTTCCTCTGCTGCTATCCACTTACCCTTCCATTAATCCAAAAATCACCTGGAATGTAATCAATCTAAATAAAGAAGCATTTACTCCATTTAAACAGAGCCAGGCACTGGCACACCCCTGGGCTGGACCTGGCCTGACAGAACAATAAGCATCAGACCTCACAGCTTGTCCAAGGGCTCACTTTCCTGGAAGACCACGGGGAGATGGCATCTACGCTGCACATGCTCTGCAGCAGCAGATCCATGCAAAGAGATCAGGGATTGCGCCACAGCACTTTGGTGGCACCCAACAGGCACCACGGCTAAGGCCTGCCCGAGCACCACCACTGCCAGCAACGTGCACATTTAGTCAAACTGACACAACTGTTGACCAGACAGGATTTCTCACTTGCCGCCCCACATTTTTGGGTGGCAAAGCACTCAGCAAGCGTTTCTTCAGTTAGCATCTATGCAGAAGGCACAGAATGCTGTCCAAAATAAACCACTAAACCACCAATGCAAAACATCACTTTTTAAAGAAGGAGCTTGTACTATATAATACTGAATTATATAAATTTATCTGCAGTGAAAGTACAAATGCCTTTTTTTGACATTCAATATCCTGATCAGAATTACAAAAGTGACCTTTTTATCAAAGTTCCCAAACAAACCAAAGTGGGCAGAAATTAATCAGAAATAATAACCCTGTGTACTGAATGTTGTTACAATAAACCAATTGCAAAGGTAAAGTTAGTCAAATCTTCTCTGATAATTTTTATTTGGAGAACTGACGATTTCCAGGCAGACTCTCACAATCTCATGTTCCTTACTCCCTGAACACAATAGAGAAATCCCAATTGAAGAGCCAAAATTCACCCATCCAAAGGCTTCATTCTAAGCTTCCTTCCTTGGATTAGGTTTCTCTCCGGTTCCCTCCCACAAAGTCTGTTTTTTCCATGTCCTCTGCATACAGTACGAGCACATGAGCTATCTTGAAAGCTATCTTTGATGCTTAGCAGAAACTCAAATCTGTCATTCTTCTACATTTCATGTAATAATTTTTTAATTTAATTAACTAATTTTTGTCACAAGAGCAACAGTTTTCAGTAGTATGTGTAATACAGGCACAGCTTTGGTTCTGATATGAGCACTGATAAGGATGAAATCATTCAGGTCACCAAAGCTCTGAACGAGTGTACACTGTTCCCAGATTAGGACTTTAAATGTTCACCTCTATATTTAGAAATCTAAAACCAAATGGCCAACTTTCCTGATGACTCAGCACCCATACTGACTGCAGAAGAATGTGGATCCCCAGGAGGCCCCTTGTATAAAAGTGCTTAGAAAGTCCAGACATAAAAGTTACAGCTTATACACTTTTCCAGACCAAAAACTGAAAGTCCATTAATAACTTTTATTTCTCATGCTATACTACCACTGGGTTTATGAATAACTTCTAAGCATATAACCTTTCTTTTCTACCTTATGTTAAATGCCTCTTTAAACAATTTCTTTTTCCTTATGCCTGCACTTTTTTAACTTGGATGCCAGCCAATTTCCATTTTTCTACCTCCAAGACTTGCTGATGTTCTGTATGTGCTCCTTTTATTTTTATACACACATACACATATGTATGTATGTATATAATCTAAGCCCTTTAGGCTTCTGTTTGGCAATAACTGCTTTGTTGTGGTGTTTTTAAAAAAATAAATAATAATCAGGGAGCACTGAAATACTTTGCAGCACTCTCAGAGAGATAAAAAGATTGCTCTAGGCTCCTCTGGGGAAAGTGTGCACACTCATTGCTAACTCGTCTGGTAAGCTGGGGATGAAAACCAAGACACCTTCAGCTGTCACTGTTGATGCAGTTATACTTAGAGATTTATGTTAAACTTTGTGTTTATTCATTTTATGAATACAAATAGTAATACTTAGATACTGTAAGTAGTATGTAAGTAATACTTACATGGCACTTAGGAATCTCCAAAAGCTTTATTAACTTAAATCAGAAGGTAGGGTAGCTGGAAACAAGACCATTAAAATTATATGAAGCACTATGAACATACATATAGTACACCTCCACTAAAAAAATGATGGTAAAATAGCAGATAAAACTGGGCCATTCTTGATCTCACAGATTGCAGGAAAATCCACTGGTAACAACACTTAGTTAATAATTACCTATATTATCATCAACAATTTACGGGTTTTGAAGAGTGTTATCGTGTTTGTTGTCTTTATCTGATGGACTGATTTGGGAAAATAGGAATAAGCAATTGTGGAAAAAAACCGGAAGCCCAAAGCATAATGTAAGCTTAAATTATACTGCCTTCCTGGTATTTCCTTAGAAATGCATACCAATCTGCAAAGTCTTAGTCTAGGGAATGGAAAATTATAAGGAAACATTCATATGCACTTTGACTTCCTCACAGTGCATTGAAAAAGCCATTTTTTCCTTTATTGTCTTATTTTTCAATGTTATCTTCACAATATTTGTCTTTTGGATTGTTACATTTAAGAATAGACAATGCTTTCTCACAGGTACTTTCTCAAGTATTTGAGAGAGAAACATAGCAAAAATTAATGTCTTAAGCATTGTATTGTAAATCGCTTATTTTAATCAACCATTCCTATTTGGTTGTCAAGTTTCATAATACTTACTGTTAAAGAATGTTGTAGGATAAAACTTTCTGAATATCCTACACTAAAAAATAAACACAGATATGTGAACATCTTAGTCCCAAACCAAATTTCAACCTTTAAACAAAGAGTAGTGAACAAAGTTCTTGCCTCTGTGCAATTGATTTTGAGCTAAATTTTTAAATAATCAACATAGATGCTCTTATGGACAGAACATTTTTGTACTACTCTGCATTTTTATTTTTACATGGAATGCCAGGCACCAGTTAGAGTCTGGATTCTAATTGCAAGCAACTAGTTGGATCTTGAAGTAACTCCACAGACTTTAAGAATCTTCTGGAATTACACTGACATCAATGACATTGGGAATCTAGGTCAAAGATTCAAAGTTATTTTTTTCTTTCAGATTTAACCCTGAAACCAGACTTTTTATTAATATTGTTTCAAAGTAAAATAAATATTTACTGTTTCTGATACTTTGCCTCAAGCCAATTAATGCAAGAGTGTGGTTTAGTAGTTAAATATCCTTTGCAGGCTGTGTGTCATGCAGTTTCCTTTTTCATCTCCTTTCATGTGTTATTAAGTACCTGCAAAATAAAAAGAAACTAAACCCAAGGAACTTGTTGATTGTATTGATTCCTTGTAAACCTCAGTAAAATAAACCATATACATACTGCCGGTGTGATTTTGCTCTTCTCTCTTTGCATAAGTTAGCTCAGACTGTTTCCGATTTCAAAAATAGACCTTATTGCAGATTTTGGTAACTATCACTTAGAACTTATTCAACTCACTAATATTCACTCTTGAAGAACTTGATGAAATATTTGTCTAAAATATGAGTGTGTCTGTGATAATTTTTATCTCAAAGCAAGTCCTGCTCACTGACAATCACAACTTTGTCATACCAGCTTTTTTGAACACAAATGTCTTTGGTTTGTAGAACACAAAAATGTAAAAAAAGATTAAATGATTGATTTTGAACAGCATTGTGCATCATCTTTGGGTTTAGCTCAGCCCCTGTGTAAACAGGCTTAGTGTTATCATTGAGAATTACACCCATTTATGCCAGCGATTAACATGCCAGGTTCTCTCTCCATGAAATCACAGCTCCATTCTGAAGATGCACCTTCTTGCTGCAATTTTTCTCTTCATTTTGAGTAAACACACATTCAGCTACAGACTGCACTGGTAGTTTGTGGGGAAGGAGATTAAACCTGAAGTGAGCATAGAAGATTCAACTCTGCCCCACCTTAGAATAAAAACTGTTTCTCAGAGGGATTGTCACCCACATGCAAATGCCACAGTGCAAACCTCCTCCCTGAAATGCCTCACACTGTCTTTTCACTTCTCCACCCACCACTCTTTCTCATCCTCTCACTGCTGAGCATAATCAGTGTCACTGGAAACTAAGCTGCCTGATTCCTCAGAATGACATCTGACTACCAAGCAAAATAAGCCATGTAGCAGAGCCATTAAAAATGGCAAAGCTTTTCCTAGTGTAGAATAAAAGACTAGTGGTAGGTTCTGATTCTCAAAGTCCATCTGCTAAACCCTGTGCTGCACAACCCTTTTATTCAAGTTCAAAGATGCAGTTCCTCCATTTAAAGCACACTTGTTATTTGGGAGGAAATGAAGGCTAGTGTGCCTGACACTAAAGAAGCTGAAACTGCAGTGAAACCCTCCAATACCACCAATGTGACCTAAGCATAATTAATCAATTGTATGCTCTTTTGACAAACCAATCTCTTTTTATTTTGGGTCTCGGCCTGTCCAAATGTCAGTTTATAGTGATATTGTCATAAGTGATAAGAAAGTGCAGTAAGACTGATGTCTCTCTCAGGCCCTGTACTGAATTTATCATTCTATATAAAAATCACAAAAGCTGCATGATTGCTACAGACTAGATGTCATGCCAATTAGTATGCTCTCTTTTTTTCTTCTACATTTTCCCCCCCTCTGTTTTTTCTTAACTCAGTGAACTATACCTGCTAGACCATTTTATACTCAGGTTTATTCTCCAGCTATGCTTCTGAGAAACATTAGGATTTCTCAAAAGGTAATGAGAAAGACTGTAGCATGGGGGAGGGGGGTGTTGTGTTTGGGGGTGGGGGAAGTGTTTGGGTTTGGTTTTTTTACTGGAGGCACTTCAAAAATCTTAAAAGGTAAATAGGCAGATTTTCCCTTTCACACATATAAAAATGGAAAAATCCAATATAATCCATTTTTTGGTAACTCATCTAACTTTTAGTTTTATGAACACTGTGACTCCTTGTGTTTTTATAGTGCATACTGTATATATTTGCCAACTTGACTAATTTACCTTCTTCTTTGTATCATGTAAAAGAATAAAATAGACTTTCTAAATACTAAACCATGACAGTATGAGGATGGCATATGTTATTTCCCTAACCTGCCTTCCTGTCAAACTTTTTCATGTCTCTAGGAATTTTCACTGCTGATTTCCGCTGCATCTTTTTTCTAGATGAAAAGACATACAGCAGAGAAGACTATACACTGGGTTTATGCAGTAGCTACAGAGCATTCTAGTCTTACATCTCATTTATAAATAAATAGCATTCTATTTTTACATTACATTTACAAATTTTAACATTTTGGTTGCTTTTATAGCAGCATACACCAAGTCTCTTCTTTTAATTTTTAGTTTCTTTTAGTTTTTTTAGTATCAATACACAGGAATGCTCAGATTATTCTTTGAGCATTTATTAAATTGCATATGTTAACAGTAGGTTTTAGCCATCATTAAACTAACTCGCTCTCTTAATCTTTTGTGCTCCCTTCAAAACCACAGTAACATGATCAATGAAATATCCTCTGAAATGGGACTACCGTGTTGTCAGCTTCTGTTTCACAGTACCAACTCACAACCTAATTTTGGCTTACATTAAGTATATGAAGCTTTGTAATACAGATATTAGGTTTAATATTCTTGATGATGTACATTACACCTCAAACAACATAGATTTTCAGCCTCTTGGATGAGTGCTCCCCTGCAACCATATTCCCTTTCTAAATTGTTGTAATCCCAGATAAAACCTAAAGATCATTCTGCTATTTTCAAGTTATATTTCTATCTTATATAAATCCATTTAAGTTCTGTTGAACAGATGCAAATATAACAGAAACTGAGATTGGGAAGCACTTCAAGGTGATAACCTGCAGAAATAGTCTTGATTTAAATATGACAACACCAGAATATATGGAGTAAATTTAATTGTCCTACCTTAACTGAACACAATCAGGATGCAGACACTTCTGTTACTCTTTGGTATTTGCATTGCAGGAGGTAAGAAGTGTAGTTTCTGTCACTATAGAGTTCTACTTGAAAGAAGGTAAAAACATTGTTCCCTAAGGAAAAAACAAAAGCAGGTGTATCATAACCCTGCCTGCACTGTTGCAAACAAGTGCATAGCACATATAAACTGCAACAAATGGAACATTCCATCTTTGTAATAAATCAAAATACATTGTGCACATATGGATGAAAAACAAAGCCTATAATATTCCACTAAGATGTGAAAACACATTACCACTTGGGAGGAAAAGACTGAAGATAGGTCTCTCCACCTCAAATCCCTAGTCCCATTTGTTTGTTTAGCTGGGTTTCATCCTGCTTCTGTGACAGATCAGTCTGCTTCTTCCTCTTGCTACCTCTATTTCATTTCAGTTCTCACCCTGCCACATTGTCTTCTGTTATACATCTCCCTATACGATGCCCATGGTGTTCTGTTCCTCAGTTCCCTGTTCTGCATCTCCTTCTTGTTGCTTTTTTCAGTCCAACCAAGCCTTGTTTTTACCTTAGTTCCCAGAAAAAACACTCATTACTCTTGTCTGCCTTTGTGCTGCATCTTCATCTTCCTCCCCCTCCTGCCTGTATGGCTCTTGCTTTCAAATCAGGCAAGTCCTTTTTGTTGCTTGGTAATAACAAATGGTGGAGAACGATCACTGGACAGGGAAGTTCCCTTCTTGGCTCAAAGCTCAGTCTATGCATGATATGCCCGGACCAGCAGGCACTGCAAAGAGACTATTAAGATGCCCAGGGCAAACTATGTATTTCTTACTGAGTATATACTAACTGCAATTGCATTTAGCAGACAGATTTGTCCAATTTCTGGCTGATTCTTGAGGAGGGCAACTGGCACATAACTGATAGAAAAAAAACCCTCTCATGTCCAATCTTTGTTCCAAACATGAAGAGAAGTTTACAAACACTGAAAGGCAGTGACCTGTATTATTTAACAATAGCAATGATTAATATTATTATGTATTCATGGTTTATTTCCAAGGTTGTTCAACCACTCCTTATGAGAATGCTGTCTATTATCATTGCCATTAAAAACAGCATACCCTGAAATATATTTGGTTTAAAATAATAAAAAAATACAGCAAATAACACTGTATTAATTTAGAATCTATATAATTCATTTCATTCCCACAAAAAAAAAAAAAAAAAGGCAATCTGTTCTGTACAGAAGGAAATAAAACCCTCTTGCTTCAACCCTAGACATAACCCAGCCAAACTTCACTGCAAATGCCATGTATATAGCTCCTGTGGAAACTGCTTAATTGCTTACTGGGGAAATGGGTGTATGTCAACCGTTCAAAAAGCAGTGAATAAAGATCACACCACAAACCAAAAAGGAGTAGCAGTATTTATGGTAAGTGGTTTCCACTGGTGTTTAATATGAATTTCAAGATGGCTTATTAGAAATATTTAGTCATTAATAAACAGCAGAATCTGCCGATTAGCTGACTGGTGAGCAAACAAAACAGTATCACAGAAACATTCAGGTTGGAATAGACCCTCAGGATCACCAAGTCCTACTCTACAACGTAGCATTCCAATGCTTCATTGGCTATTTCTCATACAAGAAACTTTTCCCTAGTGTCACTAAGAGTCCCTGCTGTCTCTCCGTCTGCCCTGCATTTCAGTGGTCCTCTTCAGATTCAGTGGACTTGTAGATACGGCACAAGCACTTGCTTTGGTTTTGCTGGGGAACAAAAAAAACACAACACATTTTTAATAAGAGTTAATTGTTATGGACTACATTCTTAGCAATTAGCATAGGAAGAAAGGTTGGTTGCTTTCTATAATTTACGTCTGTCTTGTACTTGCTTAAAAACTAAGCAAGGTCTAAACCAGTAAGTACCATTTTCGTGTATAGGTATACATAAAAGCAAAGCAATACAAGCGTAGATGGGCAAAAATTATACACTATTAATAAGGCAAGCCAAAGCCAATGAAGCCAAAGCTCAATTCTAACAAGATTACCTAATTGCTAAGAATGTTTATCAATATGGTGATAGGCCATTTGTATACTTTCACAATTCTGCTTCAACAGCATAGAATGCTATGCTGAACCAAAATAAAAATTTAAAAAATAATCTGCAACTACCAATAAAAATGTTTAGTAGTTACATATTGTGTTTTTCTATAAATGTATACAGTTAGATATTTCAAATATATATCTGATTAAAGGAGTAACTTCAGATTTCAAAAGTGAAATTTCCAACCTTCTTCTATGCTGGAAACACTTTGTTTGACATATCCTAAATTTTCTTTCCCCCAGAAATTAATTAACGGTAAGCCACTTTAAACTGCACTTCCTCTATAGTTGTCTATGTCTGTCTTCTTTCATTTCAGTAGTTCTACTAGCCTTTCTTTTGCCATGTCTGTAATATGAGTTTTCCCAACTAATACAGATAATTAAAAAGTATGTTAAAAACATGTAATTGATTAAGATTTTTGAAAACTCAAAGGTCATGAAGCCAAAATACAGAAAGTTCTACTCAAATTCAAAAGTTCTTATTGGCAACCATGCTTTTGTGCGTTTCCCCTTCTATCAATCTTACAAGTATTCAGGCTAGTTACAGTTCACTTTACAGTGGATATGCTACAATTAAAAATAGTAGCTGATCTTATTGCTTCTAAACCAGACACCATTATTCTAAAAGCAGCAGCCAATACTTATGCTGCAAGGTATGGAAGAGATGTAGCCAGTTTTGCTCAAGGTCATACTGAATTCAGGGTTTGGTTTCTTTCGATGTCACATTTTTGTTAAATTAACAACATGGCATATTAAAATCTTGCCAGAATCAACATATCAGTGTAAAAGTCAAAGCAAACATTTCATTAGCCTCTACACATGGAAAATCTACATCACACACATGAATAAGACTGCATGATGCTCTAAAGCTTGTCATCACTATCACTCCCCTGGAAAATTCTACAACTGAAAACGCTTTGTACTTAAAGGTATTACACACTCAGAAGTCACCATTAATAGCACAGGGTAGCAACCTAGTTAAGACATAAGCAGGTATTTATTCACATTTCCCATGCAGATGCTACAGTATCTTAAGACTTGGGGGTTGAAAAAACACAGCAAAGATTGATACCATAACAGTTTTATTGCACGTTCAAGTAATACCATTGCTAACTGAAGTTTCCCAAGTCATTTAATTCATAAAACAGTATCTTACTCTAACAGGAGTTTAGAATATCCCACAAATGAAGGATCAGGCCTTAACTTCAAAGACCCCTTGTTGCATCTCTTACTTGAAACAGATCTAGGTTTATGGAAATTAAGCAGGTTCCTCATCTGTCAAAGGGGATGAAGATACCTACCATCTAAATGTAGATTTTTTTTTCCTAGAGGCCAATCAGTTCTACTTAGCTTAGCAGCTAACAACTTGCAAAAAATAAGTTGTCAATTGTGACATGCTTAACCTTCAGACTAAAACAAAAGCAAGAGACTTTGAGCGTCACTATATTAATGGTACTCAAAATTGCAGCCATGTTATGTGTTACATGCATCCTCTATCCTTACTGGAAAGATTTGGTTTATTAATTCACCCATTTCTTGTCCTTTCCTCCTTCTCACCAAGTGATTGTACAATTATATTTAATTAGCAGAAGTGGTATCTTAAAAATACTACCTCAACAGCCTACATCTGAAAAGAGTGTTTCCATTTTGGATTTCTTCTTAAAAGCACTTGATATCCTAGTGTAGCCCTGTCCTTTTACTGTCTCTCCACAGGGTCCATGCAAAAACACTGTTATTTTTTCTAAGCCCTAAGAAAGCAACCTCTCTCTGTAAAATTACCTTATAACAATACTAATAAAAGGTACTCTGTACTACTCTTTTTTGATCCTCCATCTAGCATAACTGATGTATCATAAAAATGATGCTTGTATTTATCCAGGTAAATGTTCACTATTTGGCTTCAGCACTAGTTTGGCATTTTAGTAGCTCTTTTATACATGATGTTCAGTTCACAATCTATGGCACTTTAAATATATGTCAGTAAGCTGCTACAGAAACTTGAGTTTGGCCTGCTTCTGATGAGCACGTAGATGGAATACAGAGACTTCAGAGCAGTAAGTCAATCACAGTGGAGGACACAATCATTGACTAATCTGATACCTATGCATATCACATGTGGTTAGTACGAAATGACAATTTCAAACCAGAAAGAGACTTTGTCTTCATTATTTATGCACTAAGCAATTTCCCCTCAAAGCCGAAATACAGTTGTGTATATCACTTTTTTGCCTATAAAGCATGTCAGAAACGCCTTTTTTATTTCCACACACACATACATTTAAAAAAAGAAAAAGAAAAAAACAGGGAAAGATTTTTAGTTCAATGTATTTCTCCTTTCAGTGGCTAGCACAAGATTTATAGGAACTATACATACTCAAACTTTCTTCAGTTTCTGGAGTTCATTGTACAATTATCTGTAAGTGTGCCTTTGGTGGTTTCTTCAGAATTATTCAGAGACAGCAGCAATGGTTTCTGGAATTTGCTTTGTATCCAAACTCGCTGCATTTTCACTTTTTTCTTCCTGTTTACTTGCAATCGCCGATCAACTAAATTCTGTACTTCAGTTAATCCAGCCAAGCTGAACATGTTCCATACCTCATCTATTTTCTCATATGAAAAATCATTGTAATAAAAAAAAAAAGGAAAGAAAAAAGAAAAAAAAGACATTTGTAGAATGCAGTAATTAACAACCTGCAGTCAACCAAAGATGGAATTGAATATATTGATTTTAAAGATCAAGGAAACTGCCTGTAAGACTTTTGTTAGAGATTCACTTTCTCAGCTCTTGGTTTACATTACACTAAAAAACATTATGTTGAGGTCCACTTTGGTTATTACTCATGGCATCCATAGAACCTTTCTTCAGAGGGTTCAGTATGCCACAGTTGAGGAAAACAAATGCATGCTATTTGGTCACTGTTCTCATATTATTGAGATAAAGTGCTTTCACGTCTGAAAATGACAATCCACACATTTATGCCATTATTTCTCTAGTCAGTACCTCTTGAAAAGTTTCCTTGTCATAAGTAAGTACAAAACAATAGATTCAAAAATTGAGAAGGCTCTTTGAGTTCAAGTGATTTCCCATATATAATCCCAGATTCTCTCTTTCTCACTTAAAAATTACTCAGGCTGGGATAAATCCTGATCCATCTCTACTGCTTGTAAATCTAGGCAGCAGAGGGTAAAAGAAAAAATAAAACATTAAAATGAGAAAAAAAAGTATTGTGATGCTCACTTTCACAATTCCCAGTAGCTGGGCTGAAATATACCAGTCTAAGCTTACTGCCAACAGAACCAAGGGAGTGGACAGGCAAAGTGCAATAGTATCCATAATCAGGAATATAAATTTAGCTCCTGCAGAAAGAGCAGCCTCATAGCTCATATATACCAACACTGCAGAGCAAAGTATCAGAGCACTGCTACAAACTGTCCTTCCAAGCACATTTATTTCAATTTTAAGAAAGAAATCAAGTACATCTCTAAATAGCAAAATGGAAGCATCCCATTAAGCACAAGATACTTAGACAAATTTCCAGTAATGTCTGCAAGCAATTTTGCAGGCCCCAGATGCAACGAGTGTACACATAAAGGCGATTTTTCCTTTCAGTAGTTATCTTTGGGCTTTGTAAAAGCAGAAAAAGAAAAGTAAAAGCCAGTAAAACCTTCCTTAAATTTCTAAGATGAGTTTTCATAATTCAAATAATCTTGAGAGGCACTTAACCCTTTCTACAAAAATATGCCATTTCTTACCTTTAGTAAAGAAATATACTCTGGTTCCATCTCCTCGTACATAAAAATTGTCTGACAAGCAGTGACCTAAGAGATCAGAGCAGTAATGAAAATGGACATGTAACTTTTTGATTAAAAAGTTAAAATGAACAACGAACTACAAAAACATTCAGAAATTACCTTTTTTAAAACGAAGTTGTGCTGTATCATATCTTCCATAGTCTCGAAATAACAACATTCCTCCAGGTTTCAGTAGTTTAGCCAACCTATTTACAACCCCTTGCATCCTTAGAAGATAGAGAGGATACTGGTGAAATTTGCAAACAAAACTGATTTTTTTTTCTAGATGCTTAGAATATACATTCATTTTGAAAACTACAGCTAGAAGTGCCTATATTTACTATAGAAATCCAGGCACTAGTGAACAGGAAGAACTCTTTACCAAAAATCCTATTCACCTAATTGTTGAGGTTGGAAAGAGGAATCCAGTCTGGGAGAACTGGAGATATTGCTGGTTAGAGGAAAGTCTGCATCCTCCAAAACGCTTCCAAGTTTGTGAATCTTAGTGGTGTATAACACCAGTTATTCGTCACCAAGATACACCAGCCTGCAGTATGTATGACAGGAGTAGGTACCATACAGAGTAATCTTTCTCCTTCGCTAGAACACAGAATCTTCATTCTCACTTTTTAACCTTACCTTGGAGCTTCTTATAAAATACATTTGCATTACTTTGCCAAATGTTGCTAATGAGTAATGGGTTGGCTTTGCCTCACTCTTTCAGAATAAACTGAAGGTTTTCCACATTCATGAAAGACCACAAAAGGCAGTCTGCACCTGGCAGGCTGCAAGGTAGAAAAGTTCACTTCCCCAATTCAACATGTTCTCCCACAAGGAAGCAGACAAACCATGTAGAAGATGTGGAGCCAGAGAGAATGCTAAATGAATGGAAAAGAAAGGCAGGGTGCTGTATCTGAAAAGAGTGAAGAAGGTCAAGTCCTTCTTAACTATACAAAATCAGCATACCATTATGTGTACCAAGAGAGCACCTTTATACATCACTGTTTCTCAGGTGGCCTTGCCACAAGAGTATCAGAACTCAAGCAATAATGCAATTTGGTCCTTATGCAGCACCAGTGCAGGCATCTCACCTACACTTAAGCAACAGAATTACGAGGTAGTTCAGCAGAAAAGATTGTCATATTTCCAAACAATCAAACCTAAAAAGCAGTATAGACTTTTTAAGCATGGAATTCCTTTAGAGGAAGCTAAGTGCTTTAAAAGTTGTCCTTTTCACTAATGCTCAACACAAGCAATCAAGTGTGTTGCCAGACAGAAAAGGCAGAACCACCTGAAAATAAGAGACTGTTCAAGATTTAGAGACAGATTTAGAGACTTCACCTATGTAAATAAGTTCTGTGCACACAACAAAAATGTACATTCAGAAAAAAAAAACCCACTAGAAATCTCATCCTGTAGGACTAGAGCATGTTAATTATATAGCTCGAAGAAAGCTTAATACCTTTCAAATTTTGCTACCAACTTTTAAGAGGGAACTTCTAACAGAACTGAAGTGTGTTAAAAATGGGGTATAAAAGTAGCAATTATTAAAAACTAAACACAATAGCCTGAAGAGAAAGCACTAAGTAACCATTGTTCTGAATACAAATGTGTTCCTCATGTATTTGTCAAGTCTCTCAAGTGCATAAGTTCTGCATCATCATTCTCTTGGTTTGCTTTTTAATTTCCCAAAGTTTCCAGAAAAGAATGTATACTGAGCAAGATATATCTGGATTACATTTGCTTTTATGCAGTTGTTTTAATTCTACAAGATGACAGTAATAACTAACAAATCTTTGGAAAGTAGGTCTTACAACACAGGTAATTACATGGAAATTTTTATGGGGATACACACATACACAAGCATCCATGCCAGCCTTTAGATGCTGACATGGGGAAAGAAAGAGATAAAAACATTCTCAAATGACTAATAGGAAAAGACTCAACAAAATTCTGACAAGACATCTGAATATAAATGCATTAACAACAAAAGGAGGACTTAGGAGAATCTCCATCCTTTATTGGATGAGGTGGGAAACACAGGGACCAAGGATGACAAAAAGGCCTTCTTTAATTCAGTCTTTAGTAGCAGGACCAGTTATTGGAGAACCCAGCTGACTGGACAGTGGGGACAAGGAGCAGAATAGAATCCCCATAATTCAAGAAACAATGGCCAGTGATGTACTACACCACTTAGACACCCACCAGTCTATGGAGCTGGATGGACTCTACCCAAGGGTACTGAAGGAGCGGGCAGAAGTGCTCCTTTACATCATTAATCAGCAGCCATGATCTAAGCAGGGAGGTCCCAGTTGAGGTTAGCAAAAGTGACACCCATCCACAAGAATGGGGGAAGGTTATGGAGCAGATCATCTTGAGTGCCATCATGCAGTACATACAGGACCATAAGGCAATCAGACTCAGCCAGCATGGGTTTATGAAAGGCAGGTGTTGCCTGATGAACCTGATGTCCTTCTATGACCTGTTTAGTGGATGAGGGAAAGGCTGTGCACATTAGGGCTGTGCACACCCAGACTTTAGAAAAGTTTTTGACACTGTTTCCCACACTATTCTCCTAGAGAAACTGTCTGCAGCGAAAGGAGTCACAAGCAGTGTTCTCAAGGCTCAGTATTGGGGTCAATTCAGTTTAATATCTTTATATCAATGATCTGGACACGGGAATCAAATGCACCAGCAGGAAGTTTGCAGATGACACCAAGTTAGGTGGAAGTGTTGACCTGCTTGAGAGTAGGGAGACTCTACAGAGGGACCTGGACAGGCTGGATTGATGAACTGAGGTCACTTGTATGAGGTTCAACAAGACCAAGTGCCAGGTTCTGCACTTAGGTCACAAAAACCCCATGCAATGCCACAGGCTTGGGGCAGAACAGCTAGAAAGCTGCCCAGCAGAAAAGGACCTGGGGATGCTGGTTGATAGATGGTTGAATATGAACCAGCAATGTGCCAAGGTGGCCCAGAATGACCACAGCATCATGGCTTGTATCAAAAATAGTGTGGCCACCAGGGCAGTGACTGTCCTACTGTACTCATCAATGGTGGGTCCAAATCTTGAATAATATGAACAAGTCCTCTGAAGAGTGGCTGAGGGAACTGCAGCTGTTTGGCCTGGAGAAAAGGAAGCTGACTGGAGACCTCACTCTTTAAAACTACCTGTAAGGAGGTTGGAGCAAGGTGGACGTTGGCCTCTTCTCTTAAGTAACAAGCAAAAGAATAAGAAAAAGTGGCCTCAATTTGTGCCAGAGGAAGTTTTGATTCAATATTAGGAAAATTTTCTTCACTGAAATGGTTGTGAGGCACTAGAACAGGCTGCCCACAGAAGTGGTGGGGTCAACATCCCTGGAAGCATTTATAAGACATGTAGATGTGGTGTTGAGGAATGTGATGACTTGGTAGTGCTAGATTAATGCTTAGACTTGATCCAAAAGGTCTCTCCCAACCAAAATGGTCCTATGATGCCTGCTTCTACAAAGAAATTGAATTAATGCATCTCTACTGTCCAATTTCTTCCAGGCAGCATCACTGCAATTACAGAGATCTGAAATCTACTGCTTGAATTGTTTTTGAAATCTGGACTCAGGCTTTGCATGACTCATGGGATCATCTCTGAACAAACAGGAAGGAGAATATCCTATATGGGGAAAGATTTTTCTGAAAAGCTAATCATTAATAACCTGGGCAGCAAGGCAGGGAAACAGTTCTCAGACTCAGGCAAATACTGTTCTGTTTCCAAGCCGATTTTAATGACATTCTTAAAGTAATAAATCTATTACCACACATACAGCATGTATTTCCCTTCATAAAATCTAGTTAAAGGAAGAGTTAAGGAGTTTAACTTGCATGCCCTATTTTGCATTTTTCCCCATTAAAAAAAAAAGAACATTTGCACAATCAGTCAGCCTTAAGAGTCATAAAGTGTGCTTCATTAGACATTGAGATGCATTAGTAGCAAGGCTTACAGCACTCAGCATAAGACTGCATAAAAATTAGATCAAGTTTTCTTAATCCAAACAAGTTACAAAATTCCTGATGCATTTTGGTTTAAAAGGCCTGCATGTAAGTATTTGCATGTGGCTAAATCAGCAACCTAAGTCTTTATGGACAAATTGTGAAGTGTTAAATCATGAATGTTTGGGTTTGATCACTAATTTCCTTCTAGATTTTTTTTTAATTTTATTGAATCACTATCACTTCTAATTCTTTTAATAGTTACATTACAACCTTTGTATTTTGATGGAGGCAGGAGGCTCACTAATGAATTAGCCTTATCAGCTTTTCTCTTGAAGTCTGAAAATGGGAAACAGCATTTAAAATACCTTGGTTTGTATTTAACAGCATTTAAAATACCTTGGTTTGTATTTATCATAGCTTACTAAATAATAAAGTAAATATTCAACATCATCTTTTGCTATTCTTGAAAACCTCCAGTAACCCAGTTGCTCTGCCCTTTAGTCTCCATTTACCTGTCAGGATGAATAGTAGAGAGCACAAAGACAAGGAGAATGACATCCAGGGTCTCATCTGGAAAAGGATAGCGTGAAGTATCATCACACACATCATGAACAAAGGCAGAACACCAGGCTGAATTGTAGGACGAATGTGACTGTCAAGAAAAAGATAAAAACAGGTATAGAGAGAACACTAGCAGTTAATACGTTTACTGTGACTCAAGAAACTTTTTTTCTTCCATTATTCAGCATTGTAAAACATCTCATATAAAAGCCTATTCTGTCCAGTATCTTACTCAAGCTGAGAAGCAAAGCTCAGTGATGGCATTCATTCCTCTCTGCATAGAGTAAGACTTTGTTCTTTGGAATATTGAAAACTTCACTTAAAAGTTGTCAAAGCAATCACATTCTTTTTCATGAAGATGGCTTCCTGGCAGCCTCCTGAATTACAGCTTATAATGTAGTCTAAAGCAAGCATATGAATTACCTTTACCAGCTCCACTGCTCCTGAAGCAAAATCACAACAGTACAGAAAGGTTCCAGGTGTACTGCTAGAAAACAAAACCAATGTTAAAAAAATTACTATTATAAAAGATGAAAGTCTACATCAGTGTTCATGAAACTACAGAGGGCCCTTTGGGGCTCTCCACAGGTTTGATCAAGCATACCCTATTGATGTCTAGCACATGGAAAGCCACATAGGTTGTAATGAACCAATAGGGCAGACAAATTCATACGAAAACCAAAAGGCACTTAGTATAAAAAGGAGAATTATAGCATTGTTGGGGAGGAAGTGAAAAGGAAAAGAAGGTCACACAGGGCTGTCAGGACTGATGAGAATGTCCTGGTGTTGCATTACATAAATTCACATTAATAGGTCACATTTTCTTACAGAAGCACTGCAGTAAGTCTCTATCATTAACCCATGTATGCAATTTAATTAGCAATATGATTTGGGCAGGCATGGAGTATTGCAAAAATCATCCACAGCTCTGGTGGTTCAGGTTCCCATGTGTCACCTTGCTGTGCCTTTGATTAGATGCAGTATTGGTTGTCTCCCTCCATAATTCCCTTTGTTTTGTAAGCCAAGATGAGTAACAATTTATCCTTCCTTTCCCATTCAAGAATAAGGCAGTTGCAAATTTCCTTATACCTTTCATCAGACACTAGTAACTAGGGAGAAATTTTTCTCACCCCCAAAATATTCATTTAAACAAAGTTGAGAAACGTACCAAGATTTTGATCAATTAATCTCTCTTCAGAAAATATTTGAAATCTTGAACAGAGTGCCCGTAGTATCTTGCACTATTATACACAGCTGTCCTACCAGCTTTTTCTAAAACTGGAAGCCAAGTGGATTAAAATGTTTCAGAGATTTAAATAATGCAATACAGGACTTGTGCCTTCCTTGACACTAAAACCTGACAAAATGCATCATTCAGATTCAGAAGTAACATTTCTGGTAAAAAAGTAACTTCTTACCAGTAGATCCCATGCCATTATCTACCCTCTCTGACAGTGATCTTCTGAAGAGATACCTGGTAGCTTTATGATGACAGATAAAACAAGAGCATAGTTCACCTGCCTCAGATTAACTACAAGAAATCAGTCTGAATGCACCTGAAGACAAACCTTCCCTTCAAGACTAGGGTTGATGAGCATGAGAAGTATCCTGTACTGATGCTACTAACATCTGAGATCTGCAAGGAATTCAGAATTTCAGTAAACCAGTACACTCAACACTTCCTGTAGCACTGGCCTACTAATAATATTTGAAAAAAATGAACAAGATCAGAATAGAACTTTTGCAGTTGAAAACCAAGCATACATACCACAGAACTTTCAATATAGGAAAGACACTGTTTCCAGCACCACAACCAACCTAAAATCAAAAGGAAAAAAAAATTTTGTCTCACATTATTTGGTAGGTAAAACCAATTACACTTAAGGTCTGTTGGGGCAGAAATGGGATAAACAGCTCACATCACAATTCTCAAATCACTTCTATGACCACATTTCACCTCAGTGCCTTTCTAAGGTTAAGAAAGAATCTCTTTCAAACTGCATATGAAAAATGCAATATTTTTATCCACTTTCACCATTTGGTAAGAACACATCAAGCATTTGTACTTCAAGACAGAATTTTCCTTAGGAAATCAGAAACCCAACTCCTAGTGAAAATGGAATCTGACAATCTAGCCCTAAACTCTGGTTTGGGAGAAACTGTAAAGGGAAAACAAAGCCCATATCAAAGGTTTCCCTGAAACTTTCTGCCATAAGTGAATGTAGCACATCAAATTCTAAATTTTTACTTTCTAAATGCATACTAAGCCTCTTTATCAGCTTTTGAGAAATTTGAGTTGTATCTGATGGGTAGAATATTTGTAGTGCATTACCTCTAATATTCTGTAAGTGGCATTGCTACCAGGAAAGGATTCTAGCCTACCAACTTTCTCTTCACAGTTTTTGCCCTGAGGATTGTCCGTAAGAGATTTTGCTTGGGTTTTATTACATATGTATTCTTGTACAGAAGTAGAACCACTTCCATAATTTTTCTTCTGATATTTTTCTCCTTCTTCAAGCATTCCATTTTTGTGTGAAAAACTCTTGATACTACTTATTTTTGTTTCTTCTGGAGATCTTTCTTCTGTTTTCAACTCTTCTCTCTTTTTTTCAGGAAGAATTTCTGGAAACTCCAGAAACAGCCAATTGCGATCCTTGAAAAAGTTATTTTTGTGTGTCTTGTAAAATTCATTCCAATATTGACTGGCTTCTCTCTCATATTTATCTGAAATTAAAACAAAACAAAAACTTGGTGAATATGAGTGTCTTGGTTTGAGTTAGAACAGAATGAACTCTCTTTGGTGATTTTACTTTTCAGCTCAGTCTCTTCTAAGTAACTGCACTTTCTGGAATTAACAGCACATTTTCACAGATGGTGTCTGCTTCCAGTAGTGATAACACTCAATCTCTCTACTTACTACCAAGGACTGGTGTGCAGGCCAAGGTCACTGCTAGACCTGCTGTACTGCTTTGCGGGGCAGAGCAAAAGGCTGCAACTGCAGGGAGGAGCAAACAGGACCCTAAACTGGCCAGCAAGGTATTCCATTCCATATATGTCACATGCAGTATAAAGCTGAGGGATCACAAGGGTCTAACTCTCTTCTTCAGCGGCCAGTGCCAAGGACTACTCTATCCACTATGCCTTCAATCCTGATCCATGAATACCTGAATCAAGTTCCAGAATCCAGATGCTATCTGCTGCTGAATTCAGCCTGGGACTTCTGCCACAGCATTACTGGTGATGGTGATGTAACTGCCATCCAGGGGGCTGGATTTGATAAGGGGTTTGCATATACTTAATTTTATAGTTGTAATTAAAGTAGTTCTAGCTTTCTTTTCCAATCTGTAAGTCTCTCTCTCTCTCTCTTATTCTCTTTCTTAAACAAGTTTTCCCATCTCAAATTGTAAAAGCAACTCATTTAATCAATCATAGAATCATAGAATTGTTAGGCTTGGAAGGGACCTCAAGGATCACCTAGCTGCAACCCCCCTGCCATGGGCAGGGGCACCTCACACTAGATCAGGTTGCCCAGAGCCACAACCAGCCTGGCCTTAAAAACCTCCAGAAATGGGGCTTCTACCACCTCCCTGGGCAAATTGTCCCAGTATCTCACCAATCAAAAGGTATCAATCTTTTTCCTATTTAAGAAACATTAAACTGAAATTAATTTCATGATTTATGAAACTATGAACAACTGCAGATTTGTTACTTGCTAGTCATATTTAAAAAAAAACACCATCAATTAGAAGTCCAGTTCTGTGAACTGGAGTGGTAAATGCTGCTGCATAGTCAATAGACTGTAATTCACTCTTAACATTTAATAATACAGTTTTGACAGAAAAGAACACAGTCAGAAGCAGCATATTGGCTTTCTTACTTTCAAAACACTTCAGAGAGTCTTACAATACAACTTTGTGTTAACTCTTAGTTCATAAAACATTATAAGTGAATGCTATAATGTCAAACAATAGGACTGGAAGGGATTTCACCCAGTCAGGGAATTCATGCCCTTTCTCCACAGAAAGTGTCCAACTTGTTCTTAAAATACCACCTTCATACAGATTTGACAACTTTCTTCAGTAACATATTACAGTCCTTCACCATCTGTACAGTTAGAAACCTTTTCCACTACCTAACCTGAAATTTCCCCATTTCAATTTAAGTTCAGTCATTCTTGTCACATTAACCAAGTAGATAAAGCAAAGATTATTCAATCCTCTTTGTAACACCTATATACTTATTATATGATAGTTATATACTTATTTGAAGACTTTTACTTTGCCTTCCTAAGCAATCTTTTTTCTAGATTGCCTAAATCTCTCCTTTTTTACACATAAGTCATGATTTTCAGACTTCTGAGCATTTTCATTTTTCTTCTCTAGATTCTCTCCAATTGATTTACTATTTTTTGGTGATGTATTCTGGTAAAGGCATTATCACTGCAGAGCAAAAGGAGTATTTTATGAGGCTTACAGGCTGTAATCCTGTTTATAACTCCCAGCTTGCCATTTTGCAACAGCATGACACTGCTGATTCAGCTAGTGATTCACCACAACCCTCAGATCTTCTGCAAAATGACTACCAAGTCAATTGTTCCAGAACCTACTATTTTTTCAAGGAATTATTCTAAGCAAAGCATTCTGCACTTATTTTTGGCAAACTTGCATCTTTTGGCTCCTTTTTTTTTTTTTTTTTTGCCAGAATCCTATTCTTCACCATACTTGAAACACCACTTAATATCAAGTCTCCCATTTCCTGAGGTCACTAAAGAAAATACTAAACAGAACTGGACATAGAACAAAATGTTTTTCTATCCAGCACAGCTTTCCATTCTAAAATGATCTCTAGGAATATTCATTCACCTGGAAGCAGATTCATTAGCTCTAAGCTTTCCTAACTTGCTTATGAAAATGTCACATAAAGCAAGTTAGAAGCTTCACAAGAGATAAATTTCAAGATGCCTGCTAGTTTTTCCCTATCCCCAGGGCTTGTAACCTTCATCAAGAAAAAAATGAGTTTGATTTTACAGGATTTATTCCTGAAAAATATTTGTTGGCTGCTATTCATCTCTCCTTTCTTTTTCCAAACTGCGTGTCTGCAAGCTCTGGATTATCTCTTCCAATATTTTTCCAGGAACTGAAACTAATTCTCTGATTCTTTTCCGATTTCCCCTTTTATAAACAGTAAATATTCCCTTTTCTGCTTTCCCAGTCATCCACATACTCTATGGATGTACTTTCTAGCCTGTTCTTTCTCAGTACAAGAACAAGATCTTTCGTCCTTCTCACTAGCACTGATTATGCTAGCCACTGGACTGCAGTTAACCCTTGCAAATGAAGGCTGACAAAAAAAGTTCTTACAGCTTTTTCGATGTCTCCATTCCTCCTCCCTCTTAAGTATCAAACCAAATCTTTTTCTTGGCTTTTTTTTCCTCCCTTCATTCTGAAAGCATTTACAGAACTGATGTCTCTTGCTGAGTGTAGATCATATAGTGTGTTGCCTTTTTCATTTTATCCCTACTCACTTATATTGACCCATTAATTTTTTTAATAAAATGCACAGAGTAAATATATGCTGCATTTCTCCCACTCCCATTTAAAACTTAATATACTATTTCCTAATTCACTACAGCTTTTCAGAAATAAATAAGGCTGAGAATTATCATTAGAGGCACAGACAGGCAGTGGGAAGTAGCAAGAAAGTGGCAGAATGCCTTGTCCTAGAAATCTGCATAATTTTTAAAATTCAACATTTAATACATCCAGCTGTATCATTAAAGGGCAAGACCCAGCCAAGCAGAGTAATTGTACAGACCTGTTTCATAATGCAAGTGCAGAGTTCATTGAGGTCATATACACCAGATTTCAATAGCATAAGTTACACCTTCATAGATTGCTCAGCTTCAGTATAAACCCCAAATCTTCTATTCAGAGGTTCTTAAATCATTAGAACTCCTTGTTATAGTCACTACTTTTCTACAAGTCTGCTCAGTTTTCCAGATTTCAGAACTGAAGGAAAGCAATTGCTAAAGTCTTACATAGATTCAAGCAACAGAACACTTTTTACTTTCCAGTCTTTTCACTGGTCACTCCTGCACCACTGTGCAATAATTATGCTTGCATTATTATTAGCCTTTTGTTTCCATTTTGTATATTTAAGTAGCCTGATTGCTAAATTTTCCAAAGCACGTAAAAATGACAAAACTAATAAGCGTATAACCTTTTGAGATAAAAACATCCCTTAGTCAACTGATTTTTCTCCTTAACAGAATCTTTCATACATCAGCATGTACGCCAAGAAGAAAATGGACACATTCCTAAGTAAATCAAATTCCTAAAGGCTGTATCATGAGTTCATTCAGTTTAACATCTCTTGTTTTAACAAGGCTCACCAGAACTATGCTGTTTTACTGGTATAATAGTATCATTTAAAAGTGTCTTGTCTTTTTCCCTTTACTGTAGTTTCTACAGCCCCAAAATAACCTGCTCATTAGCTTCAGCCTAGTTCATTGTTTACACAAATAGGCCAAAATGTACTTCCATTTGCAGAATGAAGCTGAAGCTTTCTGAAGGAACACTATCAGCAGTGCTCACCTATTCAAGTCCTAAACAGAGGGGCATTCACAGGGAATGTTCTTGGATTCTTGTATTTCTTGGCAAAAGACAAATGCCTGATTATTCCATTTCTCACCAGCACAAACTAAGTTCTAATTGATTGTAGATGAAGAATAAAAGGTTCCATGAGCCACATGGTTACACAGCTTACTTTTCAATCATGAGCCCTTTTTCAACTTCTTACACAAACCAAATGAAAATACTAGATGTCATTTTTGAAAAGCAAACATTGTACTCCCGCATTTAGATAAGGACTGTGAGAGGTAACAGAAAAGGGCAGGATGACAATCCCAGAACATTCGAAGTGCCACACATTCAAAGGGCACACGATCCAAGACACATTCAGAGGCAATTCCAATAAACTCCATGAGCTCTAGTTTCATCAGTGAAACTGAGTGCCGTATCACAGTGACACGATCTAAATTGAAAGGTTCAAGACACATTAAGTAAACTGAGGGACAAGACATCCAAGAATTGTTTCAGAGTATCTTTTTAATAAGGGAACAAATTAAAAATCCAGTCTTCTGTTACTATCAAGTTGATACTTCTTTAGCAGAGCTTGGGGTTTAATTTGCCAGTGTGAACTTAGTTATCATTTTTCAGAAATGCAGAATACATTAAGTTTTCCTTTTGAAGACACACATAAAATTCCTGTATGGTTTACAGAGCAGACTCTGCATGATGTAGCACTCCCAGCTCAATGTGCCCAAGGCAGTAAGTTGGGACCAGCTGGGATCAGTGCAACTTTCATGGCAGTTAACTGAAATACGGTGCAAAGTACAAACACTAGCTCTCTAAACAGTCCACAAATCATTAGAAAGCATTTGAATATTGTATGTGGGAGCTTTTATCCCCAGCACCCTAGCTGGCTGCAAATTCATTGCCTTTGATGAAGTAACAGTTCTGTGTAGCAGGAGTTTTATCCTGAAGAACTGCAAAAGGAGGAAGAACTCACAACAGCATCATAATGATGTACTGATTTTACATCAAGCCTATTACCCCCTACAAATACAAAATTGCTCAAATAAGTAACTGGATTGCTAGGAAAAAAAACAAACCAAACCAAACCACAAACTAAGACAATCTTTTGCGGCAACAAAGGTAAAAAACAAACAAACAAACAAACAAACAAAACCAACACCACAAAAAGCCCAACCAACAAATTTAGACAAAAGAATGCAGAAATAAAAAGATCATTCCTGCATTTCAGTGCATCTTAATATGCTTTAATAAACAGCATTAAAATAGGAATTTTTATGCTGTTATAAATTTGTTACCTTGGTCATCCCACTGGACTTTCACAAGTGAGTTCTCTGCTGCCTTTTGCTTGGCATTCTCCTCTTCTTCTTGTGACCACTGCATGTGGTCCCTGCAAAAGGCAATTGAAGAACAAGCCTTTAAATAGGATTTTCCATAATCTCTTTTTCCCAGGGAAAACAATCACAAATTAGCTACACTTTTTCAAATACATCTGAATGCAAACAAATGACCAGAAGGAGACTGACATTTTAAAACTAAGTTTCAGTGTACAATAGATAAAAATTAATTATTTGTTAGGCAAAAAATTCAAGTGATTAGGAAAAATCTTCCAGCTGCAAAGAGGCTGAAGTAGTATGCATTTTTTTCCTTAATAGTAGGATTAACTCATATCTTGTAAATTGAAGGTATTTATAGGAATGTAGTTTGTGTGTCCCATTAGAACTGATTTTGGATTGATATAGTACTAGATCTATTAACAAACACCCTGATGCAAGAAACTTTTCATATTACTAATGTTTATGATGAGGACGAAGGTCATTTAGCAAAGGAATGAGCTGTTCCTGAAACAAGGAATATAATCTACCTATTCAAGTGGAGCAGGTAGAACTGATTAACAGGCCTTTACTTATTTGGGTAATAGAGAAAGGAAACATATAAAAAAAGAACAAGACATTTCTTAAGGAAAACCCAAGCAGTGCTGCAATGGCTGCAGAGTCTAGGTTACCTATATTTGCTTGAAGTGGTTAACTAAACGCTTTATTATTACATTAAATGGTTACAGAACCAAGCCAGGATCTGACCCTGATGACAGAATTGCCTTCCCACAGATTCTGTTTGGATCAGGCCCCAATGGGGAGTGCCCAAAAACACTCTACTGGCAGCTTTTAACACATATCAGTTGTCCCTCCAAATTGCCCAGTCTGAACAGTTTTAGAAATCTGATTAATTTAGTAACATAATTCAAGTAATCTATTAGATCCTAATCCTACTGAAACCAATTAAGTAAAAGCCCATGACTTAAATTCCATTGGCTTATGGGAAAAGGAACAAGGTGCCAACCTGAGAAGAGTTGATTGATCTGAAAGCTAACGAGCATCTTCCTGTTCCATGCTTGGTGACATAGGTAATTTAATTGTTAGACCTTCACTGTTCCTCTTTTGTTAATTGTGGGAGACTAATTGCTACGTATTTGCTTGCCACGGACTTGATTTCCTCATCTCTACTGAAATATTTCTCATTATTGTCCCCAGGAGGTTGCCTCTCCCCTTCCTGTATTTGTTCCTATACCAAATGTTCCTGTGCAGTGTCAACGCTCTGACAGACATACTGTAGAAGAATAAAACTGAACAACCAAAGCACTACTGGAGGCAGCCATTATCTTGGAAAGACCTGCTGCCCTAGCTGCTGTTTTGACCTTGACCACTCTAGCCAGCTGAAACCAATGACTATTCTAATGGCAATACTATCTGTCAGAAGGGCTGACTCTATGATTTGCTCTGTTACAAGCTTTATCTGATCATTTTGAATCCATTATTGTGTGTTGGTCAGAATCCTTAAGGGTTCTACAGGCTATACTACAGGTGCCTTAAGTCCTCCATCTTCATCAATAACTTTTTTTCTTTTTTCCATTTTGTCCCTCCTTGGAAATTCATAAAGCTGAAGAAAGATCTCTTGGCTCCTTTCTAAAATTTTCCATATGGAAGACCCCAAACAGGAGTGCAGCAGCACTTACTGATTGAAGTCTGCAAAAGAGGGGACATAGCACAGTTTTTACACAAACAACATACACAGTTTGCATGCCTCAAGTGAAACAGCTCCTTCAGTAATATAGGCTAGATGGAACACAAAACACAGAATTCTAAGCACAGAAGTGTTTAAACACAGAAGTGTTTAAAGATCAACATTGACAGCAGCAAAGCAAGCTATCAGTCCTAACCACACCAGGAACTGTTATCATGAGTAGGCCTGACATTAGGTCAAGCAATGTTACTTTCAGTTCAACTTATTCAAGCTATCCCTTTTCCGTTAACTTGTTTGCTAACATAAGTTTTAATTATTTCAGAAAACTAACATGTTAAAACCATGCCAATTACTAACCTGAAGAGACTCACACATTTTTTGCTCCAATGTTTAGCATCATTTATTATTTCTCCCTCAAAAGGGCAGAAAAGCACCCCAGCAAATATCTAAAGCATTAGCACCCAAATTTAATTCACTCAGTATTCCTAGCAGCAATGGTAGTGGCTCTTGGCTCCCTGCCAAGTCACCCAGGCAAAAAGAAGGATGCCACTTTATAAAGTATCACAGATGAGTGGAAAACAAAAGGACACAAATCCTGATACATCAATGCTAGGGAAAATGGATCTCTTATGATCACCCTACATGATCTGCTTAGCTCAATCACCAGTCATCCTGATCCTCCTTACAGCCCTAGTGAGAATCCTGCTGATTCAGCCATCTTAAGATCCAAGAACCTATGCACTCCACCCTCCCACTTCATATCCAGGTTCTTGATTTATTAAGATCTTCACAACTTGCATGCAACCTTGCATGCTCCAACTTAAAAAAAAAAAACAAAAAAAAACCAATACAAAACCAAAAAATTGTTTCCTCTGCTTTCCCTTCTGAGCTACATAGATTAATCTGCAAATCCACCCTTGTTCCTTTCAATCCCAACTTTCAATACCAACCACCTGCATCATAACTCAGTGACTCTCTATTAGACCAAATGCTAGCAAGAAAACTGAAACTACACATCATCAGTTATTTGGAAGGAAATGAACAAATGAAGCCAAATTTGGATTTTATAGAAGTACAATGCTACAGATGGAGGGTGGGCCTTTTTCTTAAAATCTTTTTCTACTTACATTGGATAAACTACCTTTGAACCAACATTCACAGAAGTAGAAGATTTTTCCAACTACCTGGAGGCCCTGGTCTGGAATATGCTTAAAAAATACACCACGTATAGATTTCTGAAACATGGGGATAAACTTTACACTCTTCTAATATAATAACCAGCCATCTTCCAGCCTACTTGATCAAGGAACTTAAAGAAATATAGGTAACTTCAGATTTGGCCTTAGGTAATATGTGATGGGGAGCCCATGGTCCTCCCCTGGGAACGTCTAGTTTAGAGAACAGTAATAGGTGACACCTATTTGCTTATCTTGCCTCATAAAGTAAAGTCCCAATTTAAAGACTAAAATGAAAAAAATAATTTATTAACCAGAAGACAATCCTGTGTGTCACATTCTTCTTTTAAGATCTTTATATTTGTCATAAATACGCTAGCCAAAAAATGTCTTTTAAGACATTTAAGCGTATTTATGACATATTCATCAGAATTTTACTAAAATAAACTTTTGAAATAATTTAGATTAAAAAGTAACACGGATCAATTGACAAATATTACTAAAACGAGTAACATTTTTAACATACAGCAAGTTGGAAATTCCATTTTAGAATAAAAGCTTGTCCTGTAACTTCTTGGACCGTTGACAGCAGGGGACACTTCTGAGGAAAGTGTAAGTGCACATAACTTTCATGAAGTAAACTTAAGCCATGAAACTTCTCATCTGTTACTCCTATGTTATGTTACTGATTGGTTATCATCAGCCACATCTACCTGCTTTTCTAATTTTACTAAATCCTTGATCTCAAAAATGGTGTGTGGCAGAATTAAAAATATATTTTAAAATTATGTAGCAAATAATTTCTGATATAGCTTCTAAATTACCCATTTCTCTTTCAATCAAATATTCCTTGTTCTTCAGTTATGAACTACAGGAACAAGAATTCCCAGTTTACAAACATATTACATAGATATTCTTCTGCTTTCTGGATAGATTTAGATATTCTTCTACCCTCCTAACATTTCCTGTATCACTTACTGCTTTGTATTCATCTCCACTCCATGGACAAAAATCCTAGCCTTTTCAATCTCAGTTTCCCTGCTGTCTTGACTAGCATTCACACTCTCTTCTGAGCCCCTATTAATCATAAAAATATCTTTCAGAGATGGAGATGTACTGCTGCAAATCAGGGCAAATCCTATTCTTGCTAACATTTACATGCTAATGTTTTTTCTGTTATTATATTGCTTATTTATATTAAGATTCTATTTACTTTTTATGACAATTGTGCATGAAATGGAAATCTCAGCTGCACTATCTGTAATGTCTTCAATACGCTTTTAGAAGAACATAAGTAATTTACATCTTGTTTTTGAAATGGTGTCAATTTTATAATACAGCTCTAATTCAGGATGGTACTTAACTAGTAACTTTCTGCCATGATAACATGGACTGCTTATCCTCAACTCTTACTGATCTATAATATTTTGCCTTAGCTAACTACTTGCTCAGCAGCTTTTTCTCCAAATCACTAAGAACTCATAAATGTAACCTCACTTGTGACAGTCTCAAATTCTCTCTACCACGACCTTTCAACATCTATTCTGGTATATATATACACCTACCCCATCATTCATCACAGCAAGTAATAAACAAAAAAACATGAAAATCAGCCTTAAAGAAACATCTCACCACATGTTATGCTCAAAAACCTTAGCAGGATCAGCTAAAATCCGTGATCCAAGTGGAACAGCTGGTCTTCTACTACTTTGGTGCCTCTGCTGCATCTTGCCTTTCCTCAGACAAAAAGCAGAAAGCCTTGTAATGAAATTCATTTTGTTCAGAGACCTGAAAACACAATTAACTCAAATTACAGTTTTGCTGTAACTTAATTGTTCATGTCACTTACATGAGAAACCAGTCAAATCATCAGACACCAATATCAACTTTAGTAATAATTTTTTACTATAATACCAATCTCAATGCTTTTGAGAAAACAGCAATATCCCTTCAGTGTGCTGAAAGACCAAGTAATCCCAAAGTAGACAGGGAAATTAAACCAGCTGAAAGATAAATTACTTATTACTTGGTATCATCTCAAGCAAGGAGGGGAAAAAAATACATACTAAAACAATAAACCAAGTTTAACACTGTACCTTTAAAGAAGAGGAGTGAAAAAGTGAAGAGGAAAGAAAACAACTGCTCTAGCGGGTATTATAATGTCATTGAGATTGACATTTTTCATCCCTCTCACCAGGTAACCATCTTCACAAGATATTGTTTCTTTCAAAGTGTAAACATTACACACCAGAAAGCCTTCCAAAACATCTGCCGTGTATTCTCCTGATCCGTGTTTAATGCCCTCTTTGAAATGAATGGTATTCAATGTTGAATTTCCACTAATCAAAATTATAAAGCACTTGAGATTTTTCTATTACATGCAAAATTCTCTCTTGTATTTCTGTATTCCAATTTTCTTGGTATCTCTTTATACAGTATTAATAATAAAAGATAACAAGTGTGTGTAGCCAGCACCAACATTTTGTCTTGGGCTTTTTTGCATATTCTTGTTAATGTAGGCTTTTTAGGATATGAGTAAAACAAAACAAAATACCCCTCCTCTTCCTTTTACCCTAATGTGCCTTTCTTTTCTCCTTCAAGTGCTCTGCATATGACTAGAAGTTACTCTTGGTCCTATTTTTTCCCTGCTGCTTCTATAGAAATCACACATACAGATTTAATGCACCGGAAATACAAAATGTAGTTACAAAAGAACAGGTACAGTTTAAATACAGACATTATTATAAAACACTATTTGCAATTTGGTTACAAAATGAAGATTTTTATCTTGAGGAAAATAGTACTACTTGATCACAAGTCTTGTACTGTAAATAAAGGTTATTTTGTACACATCAATACAAAGCCTGGCAAAGGAATCACAATTAAATGAACAATTCCTCATTTAAGGTGTACTTCTGAATGAGTCATGCTTTAGAAAGGGCATTGTTTATTCATTTTAAGCCTACAGGAAGGAAAAAAGAAAGGAGGACAAAAAAATACAAAATATAAAAATTTCTTTCTAGTTGTCAAAGATTAAATAAAATGGGGTTTGGCTTTTGGCTGTTTATGCCAAATAGAAACACTGACACTGCAACATTACCAGGATATGGGGCATCGCTGAGGTGAAAATGTAACATTTAATCATATTAAAGAAGTAAACGCTCTTCTAATGTTAATGAGTTTATTACAACTCTTTTTTTAAAATGTGGCTCAGCAACTAAAACCATTCCAGTTTATACCTCGATTGCTACAAACCCTTCATATGCTTTGATTTTGAAAATATGTATTTTTCACAACATAATGCATAATTACTAAGATACACAGAACGTTATAAAATAATAATTATGCAACATGAAAATAAACACACCATGACAACTTCTGCAAAATACGTGATCTACATAAAGGCAATGTTCTTGAAAACAAAAGCAAACAGAAAATCCTCCAAAAGTCCAAACCACAATCTGATCTAAAATTATGATTATCAAATTATAGAAATGCCTGGATAAAGATTCCATGATTGTGTTGCAAACTATTTACAAATCCTCTTTCTCCTTCAATCATTCAAAAAGACCTAAGACAGTATCTTGCATATCCTGTGCCAATACTGATATTCAAGACAAAATACATTGAATTCAGCTGCTAGGCTAGCCACGTAATTTTTCTTGGCTTTCTAAATATCTCAGTAAGAACACGAAAAGATGCACAGATGGGAATTATAATGAGAAGACTAAGTTGATCTTACATGTGTAATATCCAGCCATGAAGCTCTTTTATGAGAATGTGATCCTCTGAGCGATAATGACACAATTTTAGCTGATAAATTCTGAAACATCAAGAGAGTGAATGGAGAGTGGGGTTGGCTGAGTTTACTGTTGCATCCGGTGTTAAATGTGAAGGAACTCCTTGGGGACACACATGTATACCCCTGAGAGTCAGAGTGATCCACAGATCATGAGATTAATGGGCAACCTGCCTACCAAAGTTCAAAAAGCATCTAAATAACTTAGAAGCATAACTTGAAGGCTTGAATCTTTCTCTAATTCATTTTGTTGACGAAATAGGGAAAACCCCCTTTCTCTTTCACAGATAAAATGATCATACCATCAAGCCATGACAGCAAGAAATGTTGTCCAAAAGAATTACAAAGTATTTCTTTGTGCGGAGCCAGGGTCGGGAAGGCTTAAATCTGATGATTAATCAAAACAATGAAACATTCATCTTTAAGGATATTACAATGATTCTCAATTACATTAAAAATGCCTATATTTTGTGGCAGAATGACTATTTTTTTCATGAAAGGAAATTTAAACAAATAATGCATGTGGTGACCACATTCAAGAGAAACATGGAAGATATTTTTTTTCTCCTTGTGGAGCACTGCCTTTTTGTCTTTACAATTTTGTCGTTATTACACATAGAGATCAGGTCCTCAGTTTAGTAACTTTAAGAGAACAGCCTTATAACTCCTCCCCTCTCCAAACAATCTAACAGTGCCTTCGGCACAGCTTTTGAAGGCAGGCATGCAGAAGTGATGCACATCAACTGCCACCTAGACCTAAAATAATACATTTCTAATTGATTTTGGCATTACAGTCCCTGAGCTGTCACATCAACAGAGGAAAAACTACAGATGTGTGAGAAAAAAATTGTTCTAATCTTGTTTCTTAAAGAGTGAATTACACACCAAAACATACATAAAGCACTTCATTGGTGAGCAAAATCCTTAAGAATTATCAGTTCTGAAACAGATGTGAGAGGAAAAAAAAACAAACCATACACCAAACCAAAATAAAATAAATAAATGAAAACCACAAACAAATCTAAAGAAACAAAAAGTAAACCAAAACAAAAACAACAAACCACAAAACAGAATAGCAATAACCTGTCATTTTGGTCCAAAAACCTAGTTCAATGAACTTACTGGATGAAGGAAACTGGTATCTCAGAAACACATTATTTACTGATTCTTTAATCCATTAATGTGAACAGAAACTAACAAAAGTGTTTTATTTTAATTGTATGGATAATATGTGGAGTCCAGTTGTTACAGGTAGCTAATATAATTGGTTCTGTATTAAACTAAACCTGAGCTCCTATTTTTTAACACTTGCAAAGCCAGGCAATAAAACATTCTGACAGAACCTTGTCCAAAAATGGTGATTGAAGAAAATCACAGTATTTTAAAGAAATGTAGAAATTCTGTTGACATTTCATATATTCAAACTTTTTTGGGTTTTTTTGAATGTTGAAATATTTTGGTCAAGTGTTTTGCTGAAATTGCATTATTTCAATTTATAGTAGAGATTTTCCAACTTCACTATCAAAGACTGTTTTATCTTTAAAATGAAACTTCAATAAAGTATTTTAATGGAACTCAAAATACTTCAACTTGTGAAGAATTTATTCTAACTGAAGCTAAAATTGTATTTTGATATCCTGCAATCATTCTTGGAATGGAATTTCTGCTTCTGTACTGCATCTATTTACAGTAGCATTTTCAGTTTTAATTTTTCCACTGTTCTGTGCTTGCAACACTTAATAATGGCACACTCAGGAAGCATTAATTTGAATACTTACTAAAATAATTTTAATAGATACCCATCATTATTAATACAAGTTTCTTAAATACTGGATAATGTAAAGATGCAAAATCACAAATAATTCTTTAGGCTACTATCCTGCAAACACCTGCACAATTTGTTTACAGACAACCTGTCTTCTCACACACCAATGGGTGTTTGTATGATGTGGGATTTAAACACGTAAGTATTCTGTGTAGTCCTTCCCCCCCGCTTATTTTTCTGCCTTTTCCATGAGGTAATTAATGTCTTTTCCTATTGTTTATATAGCAGATTACAGCATGCAACTGATTTACTAAATTAATCTATTCACAAGTTCAACATAAAGAGGAAGCCATCAATGGTAAACATAGATCAGAAATAAGGTTTCTTGGCTAACCTGTGCACCCTCTGCTGGCTGGTGCTTAGGTAGGAAGAAAGAAAAAAAAACGTTAAAAAAAGAGTAGGGGAAAAAAAAGCTGTGTTGACTTTATGTGTATATACATACACCTAAGTCTCCAAATACATCTTTCCATCAAATTGGATCATACTGAGGACTCTCGGCAGAAACTTCAATCACCGTGTTTGTGTGTTCAGCTCACTTCATCCAAGTAACAGCAAGGCACCAGAAAAAAATCACAAGAATTTGTCTTGTGTTATAGTATCAGCAGAAATTAAAGGTTCCACTCAGAGATCCTAAGAACAGACCCGGAAACACATAAAAGATTACTCGATTTGGGCGCCTGGTCTCTGGCAAGGAAGAGAAAACAGTTCATCCACAGACTTCAGCTGCTCTGCTAGCAAGTAGCTGTTGATGACAGCGACAACTTTGGGGACATAGCTCTAAAAATAGAAAAATTAAGTGTCTTACACCTCAAGAAGTTGCTGTTGGCCCTAGAGTTTTAAAGTTCTGAACAAAACCTTTAAAATCACATACACACACACCCGCCAAATCCGGGTACGTTGTGTCGGTGTGAGCTGAAATTCCCCCCCACCAACAATAACCAGGCTAGCTCAGTCTGGAAGCAAATGAAAAGCTGTATTTACAAGCAGAGTCTAAAATCTACAATGAAATGCAATGAATATGTACAAATATACAAAATTCACAACATTCACAAATATATACAATCAACAGAAAAAGCACAACCGATCTCCCTTTGCTTCCCCCCAAGGGGACCCTCCCAAAGGGGCCTCTCTCTCCCAGGAGCTTCCCCCCAGACCCCCCTGGACAGAGAAGCAGAGTTAGTTAAGCAGAAAGTTGTTAACTTAGCTGCCAAGGTCAGTGTGTTATCTTCAGCCAGAAGAGAAGAAGAAACAGCAGCCAGACAGCCCAGCAACTGCCCCCACTGCAGAACGCAGAATGTGCAGAGTGCCTACTTTGTTTTGGGTAATAGTTCTTAAACATTTCTATCTATCCAATGGAAGTGTTTAGAACAATCGTTATTTTGCTTTCTTACACCCAATAGTGACTTATTTACATTCTTTCACTTTCTCTGTTCTGAACTTTGCAAGGAAAAATTAAAAAGACAGTTTCAAACCATCACATACGTTCCATCCCATAGGGCAGGATCCAAACCCACCCGTGGGCGATGCCCTAAGCACGCTGCACGTCCGGCCGCCGCTAGCAGATGCCAGCCCGAGAGGGTGCTCACACCTGGGAGAGCCCCGCTGGCTCAGCCGCGCCGCGTCCCGCCGCCCAGCTCCGGGGGCCTTTCCTCTCCAGGAGAAAGACCCTGAAAGGAGATACAAGTAGTTTCTCTTCCTTAACTGAACTATCACTAATAGAACTTTCTTGCTTTTATTTAGAAACAGAACGCAGAAAATGCTGTTTACACCCCCACATGACAACCCGCGCTGCGTTTATTTCAGTCCCTTGGCGTAAGATAAAACAGAGCAGCCCAGAAGAGGCGGGGTCCCGGCTCTGCGGGTACCAGTGGATAAGCCACTGTAGGCGGCTCTCACCAACCTCTGCGCAGCGACCCTCCTCCTACCCCGCGGTCCTCCGCGCAGCGTTTCACCCGCGGCAACGCCGCAGCACTCCCAGCTCCCGCCCGCTGGCACCCACGCGACCTGAAGCTCGACTCGGCCCGGCCGCCCCAGAACAGCCCCCGCCCGTCCCTGCCGCGGAGCTTCATGGGAGATGTGGTCCAGCGGCGCCGCAGAATGCAGCCCACGGAAACTACAGTACCCAGCGGGCCAGGGAGGCAACGGAGGTTTGGTGTCGCTGGGCATTTGCGGTAATTCATCTCTCTTGTGGCGGGGGAGACGGGGTGCGCACCCAGTCCAGTGGGTGTCTGTCTGCGCTACGGAGCACGGTGTACTGGTCCCGCCTCGCGACGGCGGGGCTGTGGTGCCGTGGTCCCTGCGGTTTGGGTCTCTTTGGAGTCAGTAAAGGACTGCTCCCAGACATGTACCCGCAGGCAGCCGCCCCAGCCGACTCTCGGGCCCTAAGGGATCACAACGTCTTTCGGTTCCTTACCCGCAGGGCCCACGGCTTTTTTGCCAGGGACGCTGGTGTCAGCTACAGGAAAAACCTGGGACTCCTGAGGAAGCTAATATGTCAGGTAATGCTTTCTGGCGCTGGCTGAACTTCTGTGTGTGCCGGCTTTCAGCCGGAGTGACGTGAAAGCCAGTCCTCAACCCAGGCCGTGGTCACGCTGACCAAGTTTGGCGAGAAAAAAAAAGCAGCTCTGTTGTAGAGACTTAAAAATGGTTACATTTATTTCAGAGGCTATGCTGTGGAAAAACTGTGAAGCACCTGTAAGTCTAATAATTGTGCTAGAAACAGCCTATTATGAAATTTTATATCACTTACTTAGCCTAAGTTAATAACCAATATTCATAGTGTTTTAGGGAGTATCACTTAAATTTGATTGGAGTTTTCACAATAAATAATCAGCAGAGGTCCTCAGATAAACATGCCCTTAATGTGTCAGTGAAATCTATGTTATGGAAAAAATAGGAATTAAACCAATTACTGACTAAAGTGAACTTGATTTTTTTTTTTATCACAACTGTTAGCACTCTCATGCAGTAGTTGATAGAAATGCATTGAAACAATGTGTGGAGGAGTATGGACTGTTACATTAAAAATAAATTTAGTGGAAGTCAGCTAATGTGTTTTAGTATACCACTTTGATTTTTTGTTTTTGGTAAGACTGAAACCTTGGTTAATGGTGTAGAGCTCCTGATGTCTCCAGTGTATGCAAGAAACTTTGATTAGTTCACCCCATTAACATTTAAAGCACGTGTTGCAAATAACAGTAAACATTTTTCTGCCTTTCACACAAAAACACCACCAACAGAGTGGAGTCAGATGTGCAGTAAATTCGATTTGTTGCGTATAAAAGAGTTGTGTACATATTAACACTGGAGAATTTTCTCCTTGATTTTAAAAGTTGTCATTAAAGTTTAGTTGCTAGTTTCTATTACAATGCAGGCAAGTTAATGACAAAACAGTCGTTACTTACAATGTTCATAATAGTTAATATATCTTTGTAAGTGTTTTCTTTATGTATTCAACAGCAAAGATTCAATTAAGTGCTATGGTGCAGGAGCAAAATAAAATATTTCCCAAAAGCAAGAATTGTTACAAAAGCTGTCACCATTACCATCGTTGTCTGTTTTAGGAAAGTACTAAATTCAAGAATGTTTGGACTACTCATTCTGCATCTCCTATTGCATATGAAAGAGGAAGAATTTACTTAGACAATTACCAGTGCTGTATTAGCAGGTAATAAATTAATAATTTAAACTTACCCTGGCTTATAGTTTTAAGAGTGTGATTCTGGTTTAGATATGTCACTAATTTTACTCATCAAAATACCTCCTGTGAAGTGCCTGGAATTTGTGAACAAAAAATACTCAGGTGCATAAATCTTTGTTAAATTACACTTAGATGCCATTGTGTCTTAGCATGACACCTGCTTTGGTGAAAGGAAGCGTGATGTTTCTGGTGCTGTGTAATTTCAGCTGTCAGAGCACTTTAATGGGAGTGAAAGATTATCACCATTTTGTAATTTTGCACTAACAAGCCAAATGAACAGTAGTTCTTTGTGATCTTGTAACTAGCAGTGTGCTAAAGAATGTGTCACAAAATCAGTCTATGTAACAAGCTTGATACTATGTGAATTCTGTGTTAAAGCAATAAATCATGGTTCACATAGACGTACAGCATATAGCTGGGTTTTGTTAACGTATTTTGCAGATCAGTTCTCTAATCTGATGTACTCTTCTATTTCATGATTGGCTGCAGAGACACAGTTTAGGAGGCAGCACAGGGCAGGGTAGAGGTTGGTAAGTCCTGGGTACACCAGACCTTACCCTTGTCCTTGCCCATTCCTCTTGTGGGAAGTATCAGGGACTTGGAAAACTGTATTGCTAAATAAATTGTGGTCAGAACAGTTTTGAGACAGTGTCATAATGTACATGAAAGACAAATTAATCTGTCAGTGCGAACCACTGAGAGTTAATTAAATTAATGTATCACTTACAGCAGAGATCTAAATCTACTTAGCCATGTTTTATTCCTACATTGAATACTTTCGAGTACTGGGTTAAACTGTCTAACATATTTCAGGTTTATTTTTGACTTAACCTTTTCCTGACAGGAAAACCTTTTGCACAGTATGAAGCTTTTATTGTAGTAGTAGGGGTTGGTTGGTTTGTTTTCAAAATATCTGTACATAATGCTGCACCTTTATATTCTGAAAGGCAACAGGAAAAGAGCTTGAGGGGAAGGTTCCAGAATGATTGTCAGTTTCTGAAATAGGGGTTCATTTTAATATCTTATCACCGAAGTACGAATGTTACTGTTAGGTTTGTAGTTTAAAAACAGTAGCACCACCCAAAAAAACCCCACAAAACCAACCAACCAAAACCAAAAAACCCACAACATCAAACCACAAAATATAGCAAAGTTTAGCTTCTAAATCTTATGTTATACAAACTGTTGTTTATTAGGCCTTATTTTGTGAGCAATTTCAGTTTATATTTACAAAGTAAAAATAAGATATTTGGATTTCTGACCTGCCATGAAACTATATGGAATGACTTGTTGATAGAAAGTAGTTTGTAAATTTGACTAATGATTGACTATCATTTTTCTCCAGCATTGCACAAGAACCAAGAATACTTTATCAAAAGCCAAAGTGTTCTAAGTCAGAAAAAATAGAAGATGCTTTATTATTGGAATGCCCATTGGTAAGATTATTTATTACTAGACTTTTGTGTGCAAAAAACCTGAGGACTCAACAAACCAACTCTGCCCAAAAGCTGTTCTGTTTTCCCTCCTCCTTGTGGAGTTTTTCTTTTATCCACTATCCACAGATCTTAGGAATATTAGTCCTATCCTTGAGACGTCTAAAAATAAGGTAGTGTGAATACCATTCTTAGAAATTACTGTTGAGTTGCCACTGAATGTCTTATTCTGCAACACTTTGTCTCTTCAAGACTGATATCAATTAGACAGATAAACAGCTACATTTCATTTTTGGAAGGCAAGGAAGTTCTAAAAGATCTCTTTTCTAGAAGAAGTGACTGTCTTGCAAAAAGTGTGACAAGAGATTATTTATGTAGTGGCCAAATGACTACTTAGCACAGACAAGAGCTTAAGAAATTCTTACGTGATTGGTGGGCAGCTTTCCACTTACAGCCTTCGAGGAATGTACGTTAACTTCTGTTTTCTTCTTACTGTATCAAAACGTTATGTATCTTCCTTGTACAAACTTTTTTCTGATAATCTTTTGTTATATAGGGGGAAATGCTGCCAAGTCCATCAGACTATAAATCTTCCCTTATAGTCTTGACAGTGCGGAACTGGCTTCTACGTCTCTCTGCTGATAGTGGAGAAATACTGGAAAAAATATACCTTGCTGATTCCTATTGCAAATTCAGGTATAAAACTTTGACTAGGCTTTATCTAATTAGCAATCATTAGTACTATATTGCAGAAAAAATCGTGTTTATTTTAGTACTATCTTATGGCTGACTTAAGATTTGTTAGCCTAGCACATTACCTGGAGTCCTCTTCCTGCATGCTGTTTTCTACAGAAGAATTTCAGCAGCTTAAATATTACAGTCTCAAATTTGCTATGGAGTTCCACAAAACCCACAAAAACTAGGCTGCTATTGGTTTCTCTAACAATTTTGCAGCCTTTAATATTGTGATAGCAGCCTATTAGGAGAGGACCTTGTGAAACAAAGCTCATAAACCAGAAATACATCTAAGCCATTTTTAATTTGCAAACATTTCATAGGGTAGCCATTTTGCTCTTTAAAAGCAGAGCAGTTACTGCTTCTAGGAAACTGTTGGGTTTTTTTCAGTTCTCAGAACATATTACTTCGTTTAAACTGAGGGATAAGAAAGCAGTGATTTGTAAAGGGAAGGAGAAAATTAAGATAATGAGTGTTCCTGCTTTCTGGACTTTTATCACTATCCAGTATGAATTAAGCCATTCCTAGTTCTCTAGGGTTTGTGTTATTGCAAACAGCAATAACACCTCCCAATCAGATACTTAAAAGTTTGCCTGAACACAGATTTGTTTAGTTATAGTAGATTGTAATTTATGTGAAGTATTTATTATTAACTTATTTTGAAATGATCAAAATAAGCCTTTCTTGTCACATACAGGTATCTGAGCTGGGATACTCCGCAAGAGGTAATGGTTGTAAAGTCAGCTCAGAATAAGCTCCCTGCAGCAGCACGGCAGGTAAGTTTGTTAAAGCACTGCCATTCTTAAACTTTTACAAAATTGATGAAAAACAAATTTACAGGGGCAGAGATGGGGATACTGCACTTTGTTATTATGGTAGATTATCATATCTTACTTTCAATAAATACCTCGAGTATAATAAGTATATTCAGTATTGTTGTTTCTTCCCAGGCAGGTATCCAAGAGTCTGTATTGTTCTATCTCGCTGTATTCCAAGTTTTGCCTCTTTCTTTCATTGGAATGCTAGAAATAAACAAAAAGGTGAGTTAATTCCTCTGTTAGTCATGATCTGTACTGTAGTTGCATGAGAGGCATAGTTCACACAGGCTTGTCCCAAGATTTCAGGAGTCAAAGTTAGAGCTTGTAAAAGCATAGCGCCCTGAAACTTTAGTTAGTAGTAGTGTTCTTGTGTCTAATAGAAGTCCTGAGGAGAGGATTCTTAATTCAAATGCCCAGAAGAGAAAATACAAATGCATTCTGCTATTCAATTAGTCTTCAACTTCAGCTTTTACCTATAGCAACAGTAAGAATTAGGTAATCCTAAAGCGTTTGAAGATTTCTTTTCACCTCTAAAAAAAGACAGATGTACTTCTGACCAACCACTAGTAATAGTCATGTATTATCACTGATAATACATTTTGAACAGCAAAATGTAGATACATATCTTGCTTTATCAGTCATGAGCAAACAACCTTTCAGAGGTTGTTTTGTGATCTGTAAGTTAGTATTTATCTATTAAGAAGCCTCAAGCCAGATGTCAGGTTTTGCTATTCTGGTGAAAAAAAAAGTGTCTGTTTTAAGGCAAGAGAGCTCTGGATACAACTTATAAATGGAACAGTAGAAACATGCAAACTGTGAGGTACAGTCTCATTTGGGGTTGAGAGCTATTAGTGGGTTTTAGCTGGTGTTGGGTTGGGTTGGGTTGAGGCTGTAATCGAGATTGAGCTGACAAGTGAAGGAGTGAAGCTAAACATTTTTCATTTAGGATTGTTAAAGTTTAGGGCTACTGTGTATTGTTCTGTTCAAAATTAGTATTTAGGACTGGAAAAATATTACCAGTATCAAAGATATTCTCAGTGTAGTTAGGAATGGTATGCCAGATTCATCATGGTCATAGCAGATGAAAAATCTAAAAAAGTACTTTGTCAGTTGGGCCTGTACTGAGTACTTGCCATAGTAATTGTTACAGCTAGGAATGATGTCAGGGCAGAATTTGGGATTTGAGAATACACCCCCCAGAGGAAGCAAGAAGTGAATGCAGTGCTAAGCCTGATATAGATCAGTGGAATCATAGAATGTTTTAGGTTGGAAGGGATCTTTAAAAGTCATCTAGTTCAACCTGCCTCTGCAGTGAGCAGGAACATCTTTAACTAGATCAGGTTGCTCAGATCCCTGTCCAACCTGATCTGGAATGTTTTCTGAGATGGGGCATCTACCACCTCGCTGTTTAACCTGTTATAGTGTTTCTCTACTCTCATTGTCAAAGAGGTCTGTCTTGTATCTTGTCTAAATTTCCCCTCTTAGTATAAAACCATTACCCCTTGTCCTGTTGCAACTGGCCTTGCTAAAAAGATTGTCCCCATCTTTCATATAGGCCCCCTTTAAGTACTGAAAGGCTGCAGTAAGGTCCTCCTGCAGCCTTCTTTTCTCCAGGCTGAACAGCCACAACTCCCTCAACTTGTCTTCATAGGAGAGGTGCTCCAGACATCAGGTCATTTTTGTGACCTCCTCTGGACCTAGCTTCAACAGGTTAATGTCCTTCTTGTGCTGAGGACTCCAGAGATGGATGCAGTACTCCAGGCAAAGTCTCAATAGAGCGGAGCAGAGCAGAGGAGCAGAATCACCTCCCTAGACCTGCTGGCCACACTTCATTTGATGCAGCCCAGGACGTGATTTGCCTTCTAGGCTGCAAGGCTGCAAACACACGTCTGGCTTTTCATCTACCCTATTTTAATTGCTTTTTCACTTAGTGATTCAGACTAAAGAAATGAAAACTCTACATTTCCAAGCATCTTTATTTTAAAAAGTCTATATACTCAGCATGCTGTTCATTAAATATGAAAAATTAGTTTGTTGAGTTTTTCTCAGTGGAGACAGTGTTAAACAATGGCACAAATGACTGCTGCACAATTTGGATTCAGAGAGAGTTCTGTACTGTGACAGCTGGATAATGCAATTCAAGTACAGCTGTACTCAGTCATAGAGCCATGATTAGACTAGTATTTTACTCTGGTGATGAAAAAAGAACAGAAGATCTGAAATCAGTACTTCTACATTGAGTTGTTAGCTTAGCTAACATTCCTTTAGGACGCTGGGTAGTATAATCTATTCATGTATGATAATAACTGGGTAACATGATATCCTGATAGACTGAGACTTGACTAAAGAATCACTCTGCTTGTAGAATACGACTTACCTAACCTCAGGTGTTCCTGCAGCGCAAAGTAGTACAGAAAACTTCAGGAACCAAACCATTGATCATAGAATTTGGTCAGAATTAAAAATTAAAGCATTGCAAAATTAAGGATGCACTATCAGTATTTTACATGGTCTCTCAATTATTTCTTTTCTAATAGAGTATTTTTTTTCCAGATATTTGGTAATAGTGTGACAGATGTTGCTGTCTCTAATGGAATCCTGATTGTAATGTATAGCATGGGTCTGGTTAGGCTCTATAATTTCCAGACGATCTTGGAACAGGTAATAAAAAAATTTTTCACACAATCCATGTTCTTTTGGTGCAACAAATCATAAATGCCACATAGGCATACACAGAATATGTCAAAGGATAGAGTTCTTGCCTAGATCTGTTTACAGTGGGAAGATGCAAATAGGTACACCAGTAGAAAATTCTACCCACACCAGTTACAGGTAGTAAAACAGAAGAGACAGAAGGTCAGACAGGCATTTCAGTGCATTCAGGGAGGAGCTATGTAAATATTAGACCAGGGCATGCTCTGCTTTACATACCTTGTCTGTCGTTATAGGCGAGTGTTAAGGCAAAACACTGATGAGCACTGAAAACTGATCTGAGACACAACCACAGTAAGATTTTTGAGTTTCTGTCCTTCCAGTTAAAAATCAGATGTTAATTCAAAACTAATGCTTCAAGCAGTATCTAACAAGATAAAGGATGCAGTAGGAAGAGAGCAATAAAACTAAACAGCAAGTAAATAAGCATCAATAAAGCTATTTTTTTTCCACTGTTATTTTAGTTCATGGAACAGCCATTTGATTTGGGACATGAATTCAACTGGAATGGTCAAGCAGGAGTTGTAGGAAAGTATCCTTTTGGTCTTCCACGTAACATAAAAATAACAGGTATTTATGATCTTTGTATTATCTTGGTGGCTTTTATGGATTAATTATGACATATTTCACACCAAGAAAACCTTAAAAATTACTGTATTGTGCTACAGCTGTATTATTTCTGGTTTTACCTCACTGCAAAAATGTGCTTTGATTTACAAGAAATAATTACATAGGCTCTACCTAGAGAACTAGTATAGCAACTAAGCTATCTGAAAAACTTTATAAGCATATAGTGGAACCCCCTTCCTTGTTTTTTGAGACACAACTGCTCTTGGGAAAGAGGAAGGGCTACGACAGATGTTAATAACAACTCCGAAACAGCATATAGTATTTAAGCAAAAGATGTTAGAACATTTAATCTAACTTGCAGAGGGACTTCAAAGAGACTGAATACAACTTGTCCAAATTGCGTTTTGATATGTTGTCAGAAATATGCCTCAATATGTCTCAATAAAATTAATTCCTGATGAGGAAAAAAATATCTATTAAAAATAGTTTTTATCCTGAAATCATTAGCTTAAGAATGTTCTGCTTCATATAATATCTTTAATTTCTCTGAAACCAAACAATAATTTCTGTTGGTGCATTTGCTGCTAAGCATCTTAATGAATGACCAAAGCCTGAGGCTTTTTTCATTTTTTTTTTTTAATTTAAGAATACAGTCTCACAAGTTCACACTTGAGGCATTGAAAAAAAAAGTAGGTTTCAGCAATATCAAATAATTAATGCTTTGATTTCTTTTATTTTGAATGTTTTCGTATTAAATGGCTTTTACTGTCCACATAAAAAATGCTTCTGATCTTTAAGTTTGCAAACAGTGTCAGATAATAACAGACAAACTAAACCACATTTACATAAATGAAGGAAATACCCAAAGATAAAATACAGACTTATGTGGTGAATGGGATCAGTTCTAATGCAATGTTTTATCAAAATGAAGTGATAGGCTGCTATAATTAATATCTCAGAAATTGGTATTTCTGCACAGGGAAATTTCTCCTAATTTTCCTCACTGTCTCAGTCTGCAAAACCACAGCTTAATGGTAAGGGCCCCCTGGAAAACATGCTGAGGGAGCTTTAATAGGAAGCCTGTACCAGATTTGTTCTCATATCTTATGTATCATTGTAGTTCTGAGATTTAAAACCAATGTACTGGAGAAAACATTTTTCATCTTGAATCATATTCAAGAATTTGTGGTTTGGAAGTTCGGAACTCATGTCAGACGTTTGCCATGGCTGCTCTTTGCAGATAGTTGCATTCCTGTGGGTTTAGAGCTTGTTTTTTTCCAAGAAGCAGATGGCTGACTGACTATTCAGTGAGTGAGATTTCAACAGAGTTTAAGCCTGTGTCTCCTATAATCTAGCTGTGTCATTTTCTTACTTGTTTAGTCCTAGCTTTCCTACAGAAATTGCCTGAAGGGATGGCAGGTAGTGCAGTGCCAGCTTTATAGTGTACTAGGTACCTAAGTGGAACTTGGCAATCAAAACTTACATGCTGCCATGTATCTGCAACATCATTTACAGCTATTGACTGGTGAGGAGAGAAACTGGAAGATACTTTCTTGAGATTTTGGTTTGGGTTTTTTTATTTCTATTTTTCTACTTTTAGTAAAAATAGTTATTAGTGCTGAAGGCTGGAGAGCTTAGTAAATGTACAAAAAAGATCACTTGGACATTGAAAACCAACAATGCTAGAGAAAGGACTTAGAAACAATGAGAACAGAGGGGATTGGACGTGGCACTTGGTGCCATGGTTTAGATAGGCATGAGGTGTAGGGTGACAGGTTGGACTCGATGATCCTTGAAGTCTCTTCCAACCTTCTTGATTCTTGATTCTTGAACAGGAGGTGCTGAGCAAGAAGAGCAGGTGACATAGCAGGGAAGAGAGAGTTGAAGCAGTCATTCTATCTCTGGTCTTGCAATTTTTTCCAAATGAAAGTAAAAAGAAAGGCATGTTTTATCAGCAGCATGTACTGCTTAGGGCTTTTGCATTTTTGAAAGGCATTTAACTCTTTTTAGTCCATTTACCAGAATGGCTATGTATGCTTTATTTAAAAAGTTGATAGGCTAAAATTTTAACAAATTTTCTTGCTCATTTTTAATTTTTTGAGAGATTTTAGTATCAATAGATCCTCTGCTTATGCTTCCATCCTCAATATTCTCTACATTTACAGCAAATGTGCTGGGTTTTACAATCTGTACTTTGTTAAATCTTGTGCAGATACTCCCATTTCTTATGTTAGTCCAAAACACAATTAGAAGACAGCTGCTTTCCAGCCGTGGAAAGACTTTATTTCCATGGGCAGTGAACTTATTTATTTCAATCTAAATGGCTAAGTCATTGTAAACATAAATGAAGAAAAGAGAAGCACATGTAATCATAATTTCTGATGTCATGTGACATCTTAGCCCTGTTGGCTAGGATCTGGATCAGGACAAGAATAAGTCAAGATTTGGATGAGACCTTTGGGATGCAGAAGTCCAGCTAAGAACTTTTTTCTTCTCACAGTGCTTCAGCTTGAAGGGAAACCTACATAGCTTTTGCCATTAATTACAAAAAACTCCTAGATTTTAATTGGTTTTTATGAAGTCAGCTGTGGTCCACACTGTTTTGCTGTATTACATAAAAGGAGAAGGAATATTTAGATTTGAGCATCTTTATGCACTTAATTCTGTTATTTGAAATTCCTGTTGTTAGCTCGTTTCCAGCTATTTATCACTATTTTCCCAAAAAGAATAATGACCCCTTTGATAAGTTTTTTGATATATTTATATGTACATTCTCTCTTATTCAGGTGGGCTGGATTAATTTTAATTGTTTGCTGTGCCTTTGCTTATCCAGCTCATTTGAAATGAAGTAAGTTGAAAGAACAGCAGTTCAGCATGAAGATCTGAGAAGGCGGTAACCTTCCATGGGGAATTGCAAATGTGTGTCTGGACACTCGGACAGGTAGCATAGCTGGTGCTAGAAAAAGATCACAGACAACATATTTGTACCAGTTCTCAAAGGTTCTGAAGAATGAATAGCTTTATTGGAATCTGGAACTGTAGGGATCAATGGTATTATGAATGTCTGCTACTAATGGTGTTAATGGATATTTGCAGATACCCCACCTTTGCTATTTGAAGCATCTTCTCTGGAGAATGCATTTCAAATTGGAGGTTACCCTTGGCATTATATCATCACACCTAACAAGAAAAAACATAAAGGAATCTTCCATATTTGTTCTCTGAAAGACAATGCTTTGGTAATATATTCAGATAGCAGCCTCTCTGAAATGCATGTGTAACACGTTTGTATTTATCACTTCTGAGCTGTTGTGCAGTGTGGTCCTCTCACAGGGATAAACCCTGCAGTGTTAAATCTGCTGTCAGTGGAGTCGTCTAAATGTGTTCTCCTGAGTTAGAACTGCTTCTGATATATCCTCATTCCAATATAACTGTGGCACTCTCACTGCTGCACAGAAATGTATTCCCACCTTAAAGGTTAAGGTTCAAGCAGAATCTCATTACTTAACTCCTTGCACTCTAACATCTTAATGTACTCCTGATTAGCCAGCCTACCACATGGCATGAATAAAGTAATGTTTTAAGTTTTTAAAAAACTGCAGAATAAGTTTCACTAATGTTTAGTTTATCCCTGATTTGTACATTCTCTCTCCCTAGAAAGTGTTTATTGCTCAGTTTAACCTAGCATCCCTAATTATTTCTATTTATGTACCATTCATCCTACAATCATAAAGTGTGAACTCTTCATCTCAGCTTTTATTTTGGATCTGGATTTGGCCCAAAGACACTTCTGTAATACAGGCAATTTGTAGGCCTGTTAGTTCAGGGTTCTTCACTAAAAAACTTCTTTTCTCTAAAAGTCCTTTTTTCTTTTATTAGCCTGATAAAATCAATGATCCCACTCCTATCTGGTATTTTCAAAACAATCTTTCACAACTGTAGCTGAAGATCAATTTTGATTCAAAGGGACTTGTACAACCCTTTCTCACCTCTATTTTTTTATATGGATTCATACATTTGAAAATTTTACTGGCCAGGGTCTGCTAAATCTGACAAGAAGAAGCCACTGCCGAAATCCCAAGATTTTGACCAGCTTGCAGCCACAATCAAAAGCTATAGCAGGCTTACACACTCCACAAATATTTGCACAAAATAAGCTAAGCCTGAGATTTGAACCTGAAGTCAAATTTCATGCTAATGCTTTTCTTTTTGTCTTGACACACCTCATATCTTTTACAAATTGCTGGAATTGCTGAAGTGTTTGCAGTTTGTAGGCTAATTCTTTGCTTAGTTTAAGGAGAGAGAGAACCATGTATAGCTACGGTACAGGGTCATTGCTTTTTCATATTAAAAGAGCTGAAACTGTTCCATGGAATATCTTGAGAACGGAAACTCTGCAGTAGTAGTATCTTAAGAATTGGAACTGCTTATTATTGTTGTTCCACTGCCATTCTTTCTGGTTATGATTATGAGCAATACTTAAACACCTTCAAAGGTATGTGGAGAGGAGCTCTGTATTTCTTCTTTAAATAGATATTTCAAAATACAAATATTTTAATCTTTTCCTTCCTTCTTCAGGCAAAAAATGGCATACAGGAGATGAAATGCTGTTCACTGGAACCAGACTGGATATACTTCCATCCAGACATGTCAGGCAGAATAATCCATGTTGGACCAAATTTGATAAAGTATGAGCCTTTTTTTCTCAAATTTTATTGTCGTTAGAGAAAAAGTTGCATGACTGCATAAATTCAGCACTTTTTTAGTTTGCAGGACAAAACACTCAGCAAGCTATAGCAACTGTAAAATTTATTAATTTGTCAGAATCAGAAATTCTGGTAGAAATATCTTTGGATTTCTATGTGATGAATATGATTGCTGGCAGGCAACACTAGATTTTAATACAAAAAGTGTTAAAGACCACTGTGCTAAATTTTCAGTCATAACCATAAATTACAAAAATATTTTATTTCCATTTCAGTTATTTCTGATATTTTAATATAACTGATGTTTTATAAATATAGAAGTGTTGTAATAGGTAGATTTGAATACATGATAGACTTTGTAATTTCTGTTTCTTTTGTAGAGTGTTGAAGCTTAAGGAAGATAAAAATAACACAGAACAAATGGAGGTTGCAGAAGATTTTACAATAGTGACTAACAGAGAAAACTGTGTGAGTTTAGTGTCAGATCACAATGTGTGATTGTGGGCAGTTCATGGGGTTTTATGGGCTTAATTCAAAGTTTATATAAGGACATTGCACATTTTCATTGGAATATGAGCTGTATAAAAAAATGTTGAAAACAATTACACTTTCAGGATAACTTTCTGAAACCTCCAGTCTTTTCTTTAGATTTCAGCATTCTTTATGATGTGCAGTGTAACTATGTATCACTGATACAAAGCATAATTATAAGATGGTGATAGATTTCCTTCAAAAGAAGGTGCCTCCAAGTGATAATTGTGTGCATCTCTAATGTTAAGGTAAGTTGAACATACAAATGCTAAAAATATTTCAAGTCTCTCATAACTTAGAGACTTTGTTTATAAGGCAACAAAGACAATATCTTGCTTCCAACAGTCTGTTTATTTTCCTGGCTGTGCACATCTGTCACTCCCTTGTGACAGATTCATCTAACCAAATCAGAGTCAAATCAGTGCACTAAAATAACAGAATAATAACCCAGCAGCAAATGTGACTTCTCATATATTTGCTTGGAGAGCTGAACTAGAACTGGAACAGAACAGAACTGAATCATCAGTGGGTCAGAAGAATGCAGGAAGGTTGAAACAAGAGGTGAGGGGATGATCTAAACCTCACGGTTTAGTGTGCTGTTAAAATACCTTGGTTGTTTCATGATGTCTTTTGTGATAGAAAATCACAAAGACAATTTAAATGTCAAAGAAATTAAAGACCACACTCATGAAGAAAGTCTTTTGGCAGTGCCTGGAACTGTAGTTTTGCTTCAGTATAAAAGTTATGTCTTACATAAAAGCAAATTTTAATAATTTATGAATATAGTGAAGTCCCTGGAAATCTGCAATTCTAATTCTGAAGCTTCTGCAACAGGAAAGTTTGTTTATCAATAATCTACATTAACTCAGGAATAAAATTTCCATTGAAGGGATGAGCTTTGTCATCTAATGACATACAATTTCTTCTAAGGGTTTGTTTAGGTGACTTCTGCTGTGATTAGAGCAAATAAATAGGAGTTCTAATCCTGTTGGTGCTGTGCCTTTTCCTTTTGACTTAATCATTTAGACACTGATACCCCAGTTTTGAATGTTTCTGCTTGAGGGTTGGAAGGCTCTACAGCGAGTCCTGGACAGGCTGAATTGATGGGCTGAGGTCAGTTGTAAGATGTTCAACAAAGCCAAGTGTCGTTTCTTGCACCTGTGTGACAACAATCCCATGCAGACTTGGGGCAGAGTAGCTGGAAAGCTGCCTAGCAGAAAGGGATCTGGGTGCTGGTCAACAACTGGCTGAGTTGTGACCCAGCAGTGTGCCACGATAGCTAAGGTGGCCAACAAGATCCTGGCCTGTAACAAAAACAGTGCAGCCAGCAGGACTAGGGCCGTCACTGTCTACGGAGCGATGTGAAAGACTTGTGCTGAGGGACATGGTTTAGTGGTGGGCTTGGCAGTGTTTGGTTAGTGGTTGGACTTGATGGAAAGGTCTCTTTCAACAGAAGTGATTGTATGATTCTGTGGTAAGTTCAGTGAAAACAGCTGCAGCAGTTTTAAGATGGATCTTCCGCAAGTAAGAGTTTAAGAAACAAATTGGTGGTGACTTGGCTGTCTTAATTCTCATTCCAGTGTTTTGGCTTCTGTCACTTTGGTTCTAAAAATTATGGTGGCGGAGAACCTTTGCCACTCCTACAGGACTGAATATGAGTAAACATCAATAATATCTCATCTAAAGATCCCGAGTTCATGAACCCTCATAAAGAAGAGATGGCAGTACTAAGGCCATGCGTAGCTGTCTTGGGTTTGAGTGGACAGAAACTCTCTTACTCCTCCCCAGAGGAGTAAAAGAAACACACTCCACATAGGATTGGAAGGAACTGGAAATTTAAGGGGAAGTACTATTCACAACTATATACAAGAGTACAAAAACATACAAAATACATAAAAATTCATAATCAGCCTCAGGCCTGTTCTCTCCAACCTGGGCTTTTTCCAAAATTTCTCTAGGCTGAAACCTTCCAAGTCTTCAATCCCCCCTCAATACCTCCCTGCTTCCCCCCACAAACCAAGCCTGAACTATGCAGCAAAAATATTAGCCAGGCCGCTCAAGGCTGAGAGCCTCAACTCCCCCAAGAAAATACCAGAGAGAGAAGAGCTTGGCGTGCTCAGAAGACAGCAGAGACAAGAAAAAGGCAGAACAGATAGAAATGCCCATTTATAAAGGGGTTGGGAATGAAAGAACGTAGATTACACTGTCCAGTCCACCTCCTGGGCTATCTAGTGTCTGGAGGATCATACTCTATGGTTCTTAAGCCCGTAACAGTAGCTAATGAGTAAAATAAGGTCAGAGGTATTAAAACAAGGTCAGAAAGCAAAAGACATCACATAAATATATTGTCAAATAGCTAAGAGGAAACTAAAATGCTCCAAAGTCTACAGTAACATTTTTCCTTTTTCTCCAAAGGTGAGCAATACTGTTACTGTAACAGCTTCTGGTCGAGTGGTGAAAAAGCGTTTTAACTTGCTGGATGATGACCCGGAGCAAGAGGTAACTGATGTAGTTGAGGAAGAGAAGTTCATGGATTAAGATGTAGCCGGAAGTCATGCTCGTTTCAGGTTCAGTGGCTGTAACAATTAGCTGTGTTAATCTTTGAGCTGTTTATTCCTCTTCTGTGGCTTTGTCTTGTAATTAATTTCCCCTCACTGTTATTTCTTCTTAGTTGATATATTTCCTTTGGATATTCTTTTAAGAACTGATCTTATGCCCCATGATACTTCAGTGGCAAAGAAATGAGATGTTAATGTGACAAGCTATTCTCTCCAAACATCTCCTTTATTTCATAAAATGCTTTATAAGTATCAAAGAAACATATTTTTAAAAATCTGCTTCAAATTTCTCTAGTCTTTAATATATTTATATTTTTGTCTCTCAATTACTTTGATTAGATTGCAGGATAAGGTATTTAAAACTTCAAGTAACTGCTTCTTGAGAGTAAAAACGCCACATTATTTTGTATTCAGTTTTCAGAAGGTTATGAAGATTATTTTTTAGCTCTCTGTATAGAGCTGGAGCTGTAATTTGCATAAGCACAACAGTTAAAATTCATCAGTTTCTGGCAGTCATTTCTATATTTCTATTCTTTTTTCTAAGGAAATAGGTTTTACTAGGGTAAAAATACAGGACAGACCCTTAACATCTGCAGTTCATTTCTAGCCACTTAAAAAAAAGTTTTCCTTTTCTTTTTCTTTTTTTTTTTTCTTCTTTCTTTTTTGTTTTTTTTTTCTGCTGCTATACTTGATTTGAAATTCCAATACATATTTTTCCATCATGGAAGAAAAAGACTGCCTTGAACTTAAAGAGTATGTTACCAGGCTCATGCCAGTGAGACAGAGGCAGTCTTCACTGTTTGGTCTCAGTCCTTTACTCTTACATACTTTGGGGAGTGAGAGGGAGCTCTGAACAGAGCATACAGGTATTTGTGTGAATGGAACTGCCATAACATACCCATCCCCTCAAAACCAGTAATGGCTTGAAGCTATACTCTCTTTATCATGTTTTCTTCAAGAGAGAGTATGGAGTTTAATTGTTTTTTCTGCCACTTTTTGAAGTACTTCATTCATTTTCTATGTGATATTTGTAAAATATATCTAACTTGCATGTTAGGATTGCTTAGCATATCATTTTCTTTTGTCTCAAGGAACTTTGCTGAAATACATGGGACAACTTGTGTTGAAAAATAGGCTTGTTGGGTATCAGGCTGAAAAGACTTAGAAATACAATTTTTATTATTTTGCTTTTAACTGAAAGAAAAAGAGCTATGCAGTTTAGGTAGAGAAGAATGTGAATTTGTTTGATATGTAAACCTGAGGTTTTGTTTTTCCTTAGACATTCAAAATCGTGGATTATGAAGATGAATTGGATTTGTTATCCACTGTGGCAGTTACTCAAATAGGATCTGATGGAAGAGCTCACCTTGACATTCATTGTAATGAACATGGGATTCTACTTAAGAGTATTCCATTACTGGAGTCCTGGGACGTGGTGAGAATTCCTGTCTTTTGTTTACACTAAGACTTTCCCATGCCCATTTACCTACTGTTTTTGTTCAGATTTGAAGCACATACATAAATAGTGTTGCCAAGTGGATGAGATTTGTACAAAATAATAGTAACAAAAAAATTTAGTATTCCGTCACACAGTAGTTCTGAAAATCTCCATGATTTGAAATTAAGTTTAGTTTTTTGTTGGTGGTTGATTTGTTTGGGGTTTGGCTGGGGGAGGAGTTGTCCTTAGGTATTTCTGCAATATTTATGAACTTGATATTCAATCTCTGACTAGTTACAGCTTAACTTTACAGCCTGTAAGTAGTCTCACTAGCTTAACTTGCACAGCTCATGCATAGAATTAGGCATGGACCTCACTGCATGTATTTAGAGAGATGGACTGGACTGTTCATATGGTTCAAGTTTAGGTGGGCATCCAATTTAGATAATCTGAAACATGCAGCACCTTTTGGCACCTTTTTTATAATTGACTGTGTGGGCAACATAGGATCTTAAACCAGATGTTCTTAATTGCACTTAGATTCCTAAAACAGGCCTGTGGGAAACCTCTCAAAAGTTTTAAAATTCTGTCCTTTATCTGGAAAAAGCAGTCTGTGTGTATCTACACAAAATTCCTCTCTGATCACGGAGGTCACCAATGTTAAATACTTTTTTTTCTCTTAAGGAAAATGGTATAGGTACTATCAAGTTGTGAAAATGGAGACTGCAATCAGATTTTTTTTTTCTTCATTTCAGACTTACAGTCATGAAGTTTACTTTGACAAAGACCTTGTATTACATATAGAACAGAAGCCTAACAGGAGGTTCAGTTGTTATGTTTACCAAATGGTCTGCGATACTGCAAAAGATGATGAATGTTCAAGCCATGAAAAAACAGAGAGAGTGTTTTGTAAAAAAGGAGGAAGAATTTTTGAATGTATTTAAGACCTAACAACTACAGAGATTTCAATTTGGGTGTTACTTAGGGACTTCACGCATATGAATTAGTCAACTACTGTTTTTCAGGCAGGATTTAATATTTATATTTTGTACTACTACATGAGGTTTTATTTCGTTTTTACGCTGTAACATTGTACACTTGTCTGTAGTCCATAATAGATTTTCATGTATTCACCATTTTATCACTAATGCTAAATGCAGCATTTATTGCTTCTCTTCAGCAGCTGGATTTAAGTACTGGACATCAAGGAGAAAGATGTGAACCTAATCATTTGCCATATGCTGCAGTCTGTCTTACGTAGTTTTTCCCATGCAACTTTAATACAGACTGTTATTAAACAAAGTATTTAAAACTGTATAGAATAAATTTTTATATGTAGTATGAAAATGGCACCACTTAACAAAATCCTTCTATTGGTTTTGTGTGAGAAATAAAAATCATTTAAGTTTTCTTGATGTGTGTGTTTGGGTTTAAAGTATTAATAGATTACATATTTTTATCACATTTATAAAATCAAGCACCTGTACTGTCAGGATTTGTTCAGCCTGAGCCAAAGCTACTGGATGCACAGCCAGATCACTCTATTTAGCCTGCATGATGCATGGGAATTCCATGTGGTATATTCAGATCCTGCGTAATTCAAGCCGCCTTTTCAATTAAACCCCACCTACAGCAACAAAACACAGGCTGTAAGCTTCATAGTGACAATGTTTCCAAATATAAGCCAAAGGTGGGATCAGAAGAGTAGCTTTGGGACTGCCACCACCACCATTGTCATGAGTATGTTAATTGTAAACACAAATATTTTCACTGCAAGCTTTACTCAGGAAGCATGGATCATTCTAGGTGATGCAACAGTGATGAGTTGTAGAACTATAAAATTACCTATTGTGAGTTTTTGGGAAAAGTGTAGTGCATAAGAGAAATACAATTGTGGAAAGAGAAAACACAACAAGGAGCTCTAAGATGGTAATGAAACAACAGTAGAAATGAAGAGCAGCAGCAGCAGTCTACTTCCACCCTCACTTCCCTACGTTTTCACTTAGTATCCAGGAAAGGGCACCTATCCATTATCTGCTGCTGTATAAGTAATTATGTAAGAAAGATATGAGGATGAAAACCAACACGAGTTTATCCTGTTGGGCAGAAGATCCAGCTCTTTAGCAGATACTCTTGCTAATTTCTATTTGCATTATTAAAGCATTTCCTCCTAGAGCAAGACATTTAAACTTCATTGTTTATTAAACAGCGTAAGGACTGCTCATCATGCTTTCAAGTGACTGCTTTTAAGTTACTGCAGAGTTTTGCAGTGATATTCTGCTAAATCAACAATTGTATCCATCTTGAAAAACGCAACAATTTGTAACAACAAAGGCAGCCCAGAATTTAATGAAGATGATTATGGATATCATGTAAGAAGTTCTGTCACTTTAAATACACGTGTTGCTGCACTGCAGGTAAGGGCAGATGTTCCATGGAAGGTCACGCATGGACGTTTTCATTCAGAAACAGGAGAGAGGTTTCTGTTTAATTTAAAACACCTTGAAAGAAAGCTGTTTAAGCAGAGCAAATCCGGAATGACTAGCCCTGAACACTTCTACGAGTATATTCTCAACCCTAATTATGAACAGGCTACAATCTACCAGGGAAGCAGAGTCACTACATGCTTATGGGTTGTGCTTTTCCAGCTGTGAACAGTGATGTAGCCTCCTGTACTTAGCAGAGCCACAGAAAATTCTAAAAATAAGCTTCTGTTTGAACAGGAGGAAAGTCTGACCACAAACCAGTAGTTTTTTTACATTTTTTAAAATAATCCTTTATCTGAACCAAGCACAAGTGACATGCTTGGTGGCAGCTCACCTGAATCAACAGCTGTGATTTCCAAGTTAAATTTTGAAACAAAACCCATCCACCAGAAAAACACCATACTTTACTTTGCCAGGAGATTTTATATGTAAGTGTTTTTTGGTAACTGTTGCTGGCAGGGCTGTACTACTGTGCAGTATCAAATTGAAATTAAATTTGAATAAATGCATTAGATCTGGTCTGTTGACCTACAGTTTAATGTCCATGTGTGATGATTCTAGAGGACTTATTCTTCTCTTTATTAGAATGCAAATTAGGTACTTGAAAATATCTTACCCAAAGTGAGTAATTCCATAAACTAAAGAATAACAGTATTTGTAAAGTGAAGAAATTATGATGATATTCATATGGTTTCCATTATAGAAGAAAAAATATTCTTGTGCACATGCCCAGCATAATTATCACTGCAAGCACCTAAGTGTGACGTTAGTACAAGAAAAGAAAAACAAAATTGCTTTGAAAAAAACAGAAGTAACTTCTTCAAATGTAGTTTATTTCACATCTGTAAATTCAGAGATTAAGATGAATAAAATACAGAAGACAAAGATATTCTCCACTTTCCATAGAGAAGGGCTAACTGCTTTATGATCAGGAAATCCATTTACTGATGGTTTTCTGTTTTACAAAAATCAGACCAAGGAACTGTTAGTGTGAATTATGAATTCTTTCCTGTGTATTTGAGGAGGTGCTTACTGCTCCTACTGTGGCTTCCAAAGTCTGCAGATAAAGCCTCAAGTAATTAGATCAAATGCAGTGTCAAGTAACTGGACCAAGTGCATACTTTAAAAGATTAGGGCTGAAAAGCTTAGGCTTCCATTATTTTCACTAGCACTAGATGCCCAAGGAAAAATACAACTATATACCACTTATATATAAAAGTAAATATGTGTGTGTGTGTCTGTGTGTGTATATATATATATATATATATATATACATGAACTGTTAACATGAGTAAAGGTCCTCAATTTTGTATTTCAAACATAGGATAGAAGGGATTTTATCCACTTCTGCCAACATTGCCAGCTAGATAACTTTATCTAAACTTTCTGCATTTTCAGTGTGGAAAAATGTTTCTTAGTCTTTTTTTTTTTTTCCCAGCTATGTCTCATGACTTAAACAGGACAGTTGGTTTTTAATTTTATTCTCATTTGTCTTTTATTTTCTGCTTGTTATTGAGAAAAATACCATTTATATTACTTAACAGTAACTGAAGACTGCCAAATCTTAACAGCAAGAAACATTTTTTCCTTATGGAACTGTGACAGCTATCCCACGTGATGGAAGAGCTAATGAGCAAATTGATTTACTTCCCAGTTATGAAAAAGATTGGTATTGGGAGTATCTGCTAGAAAGGACACGCAGGGTGCATGTATACTGGGTGTTTTCTTAAAGAATAGTTTTGAGAAACTGCTCCTAGATGCCTCAGGCAAAGTCTCTGGGCACTCTGCCTGCAAAACAGAAAAATTTTGTCTAGTGAGTAGAGAGGTCATGGACAAGTGACTTCATGTTGGGTTTCACCTAAGGTTGTTTGATACAAGCTTCTGCTGTTGCCAGAATATACAAAACCTAAAGGACAGGAGCAAAAAAAGGGGAAGAAGGAGTCAAAATGTGGTTTCTAAGGCTGAACCACAAAAGAATCAACTGAGTTCTTTCATAACTGCCACTTATTGCCACGGTCACCAATACAAAACCTTTAAAGAGCTTTTTTTTTCTGGAAAGTGTGTGAATTGATCTGACATGTATGTAGCAGTACCTCACTAATAACAATTGGATGGCATATCTGAACTTTTATTTATCTCCATGAAATGGAGGAATTTAATTAGTCCCTGATAAAACAGAGGATTTGGATACTTCCTGCAAAAATGAATTAATAGTACAGTAACGGTCAACTAGTCCTATTTGTACTTAATAGAAGTTTCTGTGTATCAACATGAGTTCCAGGTGTCTCTGCTGATATGTAGATGGAATAGGTTATGAGTACTAAAGGAAAGAAACAAGTATTCCAGTATTTAAAATAATGTCAGAGACAGTTAATGGAACATCTTTGTTTTGCAGCTATTTTGCAATCTTAGATTTTCAGAGGGGACCGCTTGAAGCTTTCTGGTTGCTAGACTTGGCATTTACGCAACTGTAATTTTAGTATTATTTCTGCTCTACTGAAGTTACAAAACAATGGCCAAGATAACCTTCAGGAGCTCAAAAGGAATATTCTGTCAACACATTCTAATATTCATAGATTAAATAAATTTAAAGTAGTCAAACTGCTTGCTTTGGATAATAAAAGATTAACTGCAAAAAAGGGCTGGGGATTTTTTTAATTTAAAAAAAAAGGGAAAAATAAGTAATTAGGTATCCTAGCAGAGTGAGAGTTAGGATGGTACAATTGTAAAGAACTGCTTTGGTTGATGTAGTTTAACAACTTATCTAGTAAACTGGGAGTACAAATGCCTTATTCCTGCTTGAGTGGGGAAGGAATATTGTGTTCTTACGAGTATTATGTTTTTAGGGAAGAGTTAAGCACACATTCTTCTCAGGATGAGATAAAGTAATCACAGAAGGGGAAGCTAAAATCCACTGGAATTACTCCTCAGAGTGATCAAGAGCTCTGACTAAATAGAGATGCTGGAGGAGAAACAATGCACTCCAACATGATCCATAGGATTGCAGGCTCATCAGCCAGTCTCCAGTAACAGCTGCTTAATCAGCAGCCAGATGGGAAAACTACTCTCTAATATGTCTACTTGGATGCTCCACATTCAGACTCATACATTGGCAGCTAGACTATCTTCTGAATATGCAGTTATCTTCAACTTTGGTTATGTATATGTGCTGCCTCTTACATGCAACTTGCCGCATGGTTGCAGCACATTTCCATGCTCTAGGGCAGAGATCTAGGAAACTCCCAGCTGTTGACACCACACTTCCTATTTTACCCTTTCATAATGCCACTGCCCCTTCTTTCTACTGCCAGGAACCTGGCTTCATTTTATAACTGTCCTATAAATGTTTGTTTTGTGGACCAAAGCAGCATACCTCCAGCATTTTCTACTTAAAAAAAAAAAAACACCTTTTTTAATTTTTATTTTTTTCCTCCCTTCACTGTGACACCTCAATGATCAGCTATCTGGGTGGAGAAGCAAAAATGGGGTCCCAGAAGTGCTACCCCTTATCTTTGATAAATGTAGGAGGAATTTCCCGGTCAGTGCCTAAGGACTGAAAAGATAGGAAGGACTGTCTTCTCTTGATAAGGCTTGCATTGGGCATAAAGAGAGCTCACATCCTGTCTTTCTTTTGTCATGGAGTACATAGTCACTGACAAAGCTGCTGAGCAATGGGGAAGAGAATGAGAAAGCACAGGCCAAATAAAAAGTGCAAGCAACACAATTTTATAATCTCCCTTTGGCAGTTCTAACTTCTGCACCACACTTCCAAGATTTTCGAAAATTGTTATGAAATATTTTATTATAAAAATATTTTACAACTCACAGAAGGAAAATGTCTATGGATTGAAGTACAATAAACAGTTTTATTGCACAGATAATAAGGACTGGCCTATAACCAGTACCATATTCTCTCTCAGTGAAAGCTCACTCCAGGGTGGAGAATGAGTAAAGATTATTTCTAGTAAACAGGGTCCCATTCAATAGTAACAATTTTTGCAAAGATAAATTAGTGATGCCCTCAATAGCAAATTTCAAACTGTTCTGCTTCTCAGAGATGGAACTTAGTACCAACAAGGGTAAAAGGATCATTCTGATTTGTTAGTACCATTCAAACACTAATTACTTATACTCATTTGTCAGTATTACTCCTAGTAAGATAACTTCTGAGGAAGTATTTCTAAAGCTTCTACAAGAGACAGTTGATGAAAGCAGATGTTCCTTGATCCAACAAACTTGAAAGCCCTGTACAGGCTACTTTCATTTTTATGCTGGTGGGAGTTTATGTTCCAGGCAGACTATCAAATTAATAATTCATCCATCAACAGTCAGCTATAAGGTGTCACATTCCCATCCCCATGTAAATGTGCAATTCCCTCAGACATTGTAGCTGTGCTAATCAATCTGAGAGATGTATCAAGTGGGGCAAGAAGAGGTAGATGAATGGGAAACGAGAGATACAGGTGGAAGTTACTAAGTGTGCTCTCTGAAATACCTTCTCCATTACAGATGTTCCATAAAGTATATTTAGCAATGTCCAGCAATTTATTTTGCACCTTGTTCAGGTTAGATTTATTTAACTCTGTAAGATTTCATATTTCTTCAATTTTTAAAACAATTTGTTCATGGTTAACCGTCAAAACTGGGCTTCAGTTTTCAGTTCAATAAAATTCTATGTTTGCTCTTGTTATTGGCAGCTTTAACAGGGTAAACCAATTTGAGCTATAGGAATTCATGAAGGTCTTCTGAGAAGTACAGTTTTAGGCATAAGTAAAATCCACGTGGGTAGAAGGTTCTTATATGGGGCTATCAGGGTACCTGGAAGTAACCAAAGCTTGTTGAAATCAGTGGGAATGGAAGTATTTTGTAACTTGGAGATTTAGGTTCATAAAAGACACCTTAAAACAAGGTGTCTTTATGTTTGTTTGTAGGCTTTACAAAGGCAAAAGACATTTTATTAGACCAGCTCATGCAACTGGAAAGAATGGACACATTTGGGAGCCTATTATTACATGCAATAATTTAATGATTCCCTGTATGGAACTGACAAGCACTATGAAACTGATGCTTTGTGAGTTGTAACATTTCAAAATAAATCTGAAGGTTTTACGTCAGTGGCCCAGAGTCAACTTGGAGGCCTGTGGCAAGTGGTGTTGCCCAGGAATCAGTACTGGGTCCAGTTTTGTTCAATATCTTTATTAACAGCTTGGATGAGGGGACTGAGAGTACCCTCAGCAAGTTTGCTGATGATACAAAACTGGGAGGGTTGGCTCACACCCCGTCAGGCTGTGCAGCCATCCAATGTGACCTGGACAGGCTGGAGAGCTGGGAGCAGGCAAACCTCATGAAGTTTAGTAAGCACAAGTGCAAGGTCCTACATCTGTGGAGAAATAACAACAGGCACCAGTACAGGTTAGGGGCTGCCCTGCTGGAAAGAAACTCCACAGAGAAAGACCTTGGAGTGCTGGTGGACAGCAAGTTCTCCATGGAACAACAATGTGCTCTTGTGGCCAAGAGAGCCAATGGGATCCTGGGATGCATCAAGAAAGGTGTGTCCAGCAGGTCGAGGGAAGTTCTTCTACCTCTCTACTCTGCCCTGGTGAGACCACACCTGGAATACTGTGTCCAGTTTTGGGCTCCCCAGTTCAAGAGAGACAGAAAACTGCTGGAGAGAATCCAACAGAGAGCCACAAGGATGATTAGGGGACTTGAGCATCTCCCCTGTGAAGAGAGACTGAGATCCCTGGGGCTGTTCAGTCTGGAGAAGAGAAGCCTGAGAGGGGATCTGATCAATGTGTATAAATATCTGAGGAGTGGGTGTCAAGTGGAGGGGGCCAGGCTCTTTTTGGTGGTTCACAGTGATAAGACAAGGTACAATGGGTTCAAACTAGAACATAGAAGATTTCACCTCAACATGAGGAGAAACTTCTTTACAGTGAGGGTGACGGTGCACTGGAAAAGGCTCCCCAAGGGGGTTGAGGAGTCTCCTTCACTGGAGACTTTTAAAACCCACCTGGATGGATTCCTGTGCAGACTACCCTAAGTGATCCTGCTCTGGCAGGGGGGTTGGACCTGGCGATCTCGAGGTCCCTTCCAACCTCTGATACACCATGATACTGTGATACAATACTCTTTAACTAAGCACTAAATTTTTGAAAATGTAAGAGAGAAAACAAACAAAGGATTCCAGAGAAATAAAGATATTTTTAACAGGTAAAAATACCCCCAAAACTGATCAAGTGTAAATACTCTGCTGTTTAAGCCACATGACATTTATTGTGCATAAGGTGGCAGATGCTTGGTTCTATTATATGCTGTTTTTCAAGTAAAGAATAGAAAGATTCACTTAATTTAATCAATCCACATAAAACTTACTAAAATTTTTATGAACATAATATTGAGATGGCCTGCTTGCTTCATAAAGCAATGACAAACCAATGTCCTTGGAAGTTCATGCATGAATGCATTCATCAAAAGATTCAGGGCTTAGACTTTCACTTCTAGATGCTATGGCTTGTGAAACTTGATGCTATCAGTGTTCTTGTTACCATTGTGACTAGAATGAGCAACCACTTAAATCCTGACAGCAGGTCATACCAAACCTATGCAAATTAAAGTTAAACATCATTATACACGTGATGCTCAAGTTTTCCTTTAAAATGCCAGAGCCCAACATTTATTTTTAGGAGATTAGAGAGAACAATGAAGCATATTTACATCCCATTCCAATCTGTCTTGGCCTTCACATCTCTATGTAGGTGTTTCAAGAATCAAGAAGAATCAAGAATCAAGAATCAAGAATCAAGAATCAAGAAGGTTGGAAGAGACCTCAAAGATCATCGAGTCCAACCTGTTACCCTACACCTCATGACTATCTAAACCATGGCACCAAGTGCCACGTCCAATCCCCTCTTGAACACCTCCAGGGATGGTGACTCCACCACCTCCCTGGGCAGCACATTCCAATGGCCAACCACTCTCTCTGTGAAGAACTTTCTCCTCACCTCCAGCCTAAACCTCCCCTGGCGCAGCTTGAGACTGTGTCCTCTTGTTCTGGTGCTGGTTGCCTGGGAGAAGAGACCAAACCCCTCCTGCCTACAACCTCCCTTCAGGTAGTTGTAGACAGCAATGAGGTCACCCCTGAGCCTCCTCTTCTCCAGGCTAAACAGTCCCAGCTCCCGCAGCCTCTCCTCATAGGGCTTGTGCTCAAGGCCTCTCACCAGCCTCGGTGCCCTTCTCTGGACATGTTCCAGCAATTCAACATCTTTCCTAAACTGAGGGGCCCAGAACTGGACACAGTACTCAAGGTGTGGCCTAACCAGTGCTGTGTACAGGGGTACAATGACCTCCCTGCTCCTGCTGGCCAAACTATGCCTGATGCAGGCCAGGATGCCATTGGCTCTCTTGGCCACCTGGGCACACTGCTGGCTCATGTTCAGGTGCCTGTCAACCAGTACCCCCAGGTCCCTTTCCACCTGGCTGCTCTCCAGCCACTCTGACCCCAGCCTGTAGCTCTGCATGGGGTTGTTGTGGCCGAAGTGCAGCACCCGGCACTTGGACTTGTTGAATGCCATCCTGTTGGACTCTGCCCATCTGTCCAGCCTGTCAAGGTCCCTCTGCAGAGCCCTTCTACCTTCTAACAGATCAACACCTGCTCCCAGCTTGGTGTCATCTGCAAAAGTGTTTCCAACACTTTAGCAAGTATTGGATTTAAATTGGCAGATACTCTACTGAAACTATTTAAGTTCCACAAAACTGTTTCCTTTTATTCATTTAAGCATCAGCATGAGCTCAAAGACTAGTCAGAGTGAATAGTATTTTTTTCTCTCCATCAGTTAATAAATTTCTAATTCATCTGTATTTTGACAGTATATATATATTGTGACAGTAAGCTAATCAAACACCAGAAAAGCAGTATTAAATATATGCTTCGGCATACTGCTACATTGACAGGCTTCAGAGATAGCTGAATGTTCTACAGCAAAGAAAAAAGCAACCGAGTATATGACTTGACAAAACCGGTCTAATCTATTGCAATGGTCCTTTCCATGCCTATGGGAATTCTCTTGAGGTTTGCATTCTCCCTTTCTTTGCTAGTGGACATTCGATATATTTGATGCTACTCAACAGAATAATGCTGAAAGACTCTTGCACACTTAGGCCACAGTCCATATATGAAACTGGTTAGTATCTGTTCTACATTTACGGCACTTCGTGAATCAAATGGGAAGAGCATGGTCATGACAGAAGCCTGCCAAAGTGTCTTTAAGCATGCTCCAGCTCTCCACTTTCTCTGCGTTGTCTACCTCTCTATCACAGCCGCATTCCTGCTTTATCAGACCGTGTTTATGGCTATTATAGCTTATCTTTACGGCAGGTCTGTAAACTCCTATCGCCCGTCCTTGCTCCACTACAACCATGTGCACTAAACCCTCAAGCACCCGCTCCCTCCCCGCGGTGCCGGGAGCGCGGGCAGACCTGTGGGTCCGTCGCCCGGCAGGGGCCCGGTCACACCGAACCGGCTTCTCTCCGGCGCAGTTCTGAATGCGAGAGCAAGAAACTCTCCGCAAACTCCTAAAAACTGCCTGGGGAAAAGCAAAGCAGCCCCTTCCCCTGAGAAACTGGTGCTGAGATCGCCAGCAGACTCCGGTCCACGGCCGGGCAGGGCAAAGGGGCGCGGAGCACCGCCCTCCTCCCGCCCCGTCGGGTGAGGAATGGCACCACCCGCCGCTCCGCCGGCCCGCGCCCCTCCTTTGCAGAGTTCGCCACAGTGCGCGGAGCTCGGAAGATGGAGGGCTATGTGGAATTCTTGGCGCTGCTGGTCTCGGCGCTGCTGGTCGGCTTCGTGTCGGTAATCTTCGCCCTCGTCTGGGTCTTCCAATACCGTGGAGGGCTGAGCTGGGACGGCAGCGCGCAGGAGTTCAACTGGCACCCCGTCCTCATCATCACGGGCTTCGTCTTCATCCAGGGCATCGGTGCGTCGGGGGTCCGGGCCCGAGGTTGACAAGGAGCAGACCGTGGCGGGGCCGTTTGCGGCTGAGCGCGGGGAAGCCGGGGCTGCGTGGGGCCGGGGCAGTGGGGAGCTGGGGGCGGCGGGAAGCAGGGTGTGCCGACCCGGAGCGGGTGACAGCAGGAGCGCAGCGGTCCGGCGAGGGACGGCTGGAGTGGTCTAAGGAAAGCCAGCACTCGCCGAGAAGGGACAAAGAGTGCCTTGTAAGAAGCTGAAACGGCTACATATGATGGAGGGGATTTTTGTGCAAGCACTGTTTACCCTGGCCTGAGATTGCCTCGCACTTGGGAGTCATGAATGCTTGCGAGCTGTGTTTTCCTAGTCAGGCTGAATTTATGCAACTTGAGAATCGAAACGCCAGAAATGCCGCCCTAGGAAAGTTCTCTATTTTGGCTCCCTCTTTTGGCTTGCTCGTTTGTCCCAAGAGAAGAAAGGAAAGTTCAGTACCACTGAAGCTAGATCCAGGAACAAGGTTCGTGCCAGAGAAAGTGTAGCACCGTAAGCTTTCCTCTGCCCAGACTTAGGAGTAAATTATTTTGTAAAATATGTCTTAAAATCAATTCTGAATTCTGTTGCATAAACAGCACATGGTTATTATGAGGCAGTGCTGTATTTTTGGTTTGTTTGGACTTTATTTTGTTTTTATGGAGTGCATTAACTGTTGAGTACATAGAATTCAGCCATGGGCTGACTTTCAAATGTTTCCCTTTCCATTTCCAACATGAAGGTAACTTTCTTTTTTTTCTTTTATCCCATCCCACACAATTAGTATGTTAGGTCTTAAGTGCAGGTGTTATTCCTTGGGGACTTTAAACTAGCACTTTAAACTAGTGCTAAATATTGCAAAAAAAAAGGGTGCTGGATTGTACCTTAAATATCCTGCCATTTGGGAGTCTCAGTTTAGGCTAATGGCATTCTAACTAATGAGGAAATCTGATACAGATAACAACTTCCAACAGTTATTTTTAATAATCAACAAAATTCTTCCTAATTTCAACATGAAAGTGAACTATTAATAAAGTCTCCAAGAAGGGCAAATAAATACTACAAAATAATACAACAGTGGAAATTCTCCGAACAGTTTTACCACTGATTTTTAGGGGGAGAGGATAGGAAAGATTTTACTGTTGTTAAGTAATGAGGAACTTCTGGAGACTTACAGTATAAGTGTAAGCAGAAGTATTTTTTCTTTGTAATGGAAGACAAACTAGAATTTTGTCTAGACAAACTTAGAATTTAATTTTTAATAAACATGTTTATATTTTCTTCACTGCTGAAAAAAAAGCCAGAAAACTTGTCCAGCACATCCAGACATTCATTCCAGTGGAAAATGTTTACATCACATACATGCTCGCTTGCTCTTTGGCAGGAGCTTAGCCAGTCAGAGCTTGGAAGACGCAGGAGGAGAGGGTGGCTGTCTGTGTCTGTCTATGAAGAAAATGTGATTTGAACATATGCTGCAAATGTAATGTTTTTCTTCAGTGGGAGTGGGGCGTGTTCTCAGCTTTGTGGCTTCAAGTTACAAATTACCATTGAGCAATAAACAGTATTTTGAAGTTGTTTTTTTATATAATATTGCTCAATAGGTCATGGGAAGTGCAATTTCAGGCTATAAAGAAGCAATGAGAAACACCTCTTGACTTCACTAAGATATATAGCACTTACTATGCTCAAACTGTTGTATTTCATGCAGGCATAGACTTTTTGGAAGAAAGTAGGGCAAGGTTTTCTGCAGCTTTTTCCTACATGTATTTTCTCTCCATCTCAGAGACAAGGATGTTGTGGGCAACTGTTTCAAAGGCTTTACAGAAGTCCAGATAGATCATAGAATCACAGGATATTAGAAGTTGGAAGGGACCTCCAGAGATCATTGAGTCCAACCCCCCTGCCAAAAGCAGGATCACCTAGGGTAGTCTGCGCAGGTGGGTTTTGAAAGTCTCCAGAGAAGGAAACTCCACAACCTCTCTGGGCAGCCTGTTCCAGTGCTCCGTCATCTTCACTGTAAAGAAGTTTGTCCTCATGTTGAGGTGAAACCTTCTATGTTCAAGTTTGTATCCATTGCTCCTTGTCTTAATACTCTGTGCTGCTGAAAAGAGATTGGCCCCCTCCACTTGACACCCACCCTGCAGATATTTATAGACATCCATTGGTCTTGTTGTCCACTGAAGTAGTTACACCACTGTAGAAAGCCACTAGGTTGGTCAGGCAGGGCTTGCCCTTGGCAAAGCTATGCTGGCTGTCACCTCCCTGTCCTCCATGTGTTCCTGTATAGCTTCCAGGAGCATCTGTTCCATGATCTTCCCAGTCACAGAGGTGAGGCTGCCTCAAACATAACAAAACATCTGTTCAAGGGAAAAGTAGCTAATTCCTGTCATTTCTAACATCCAGTGGGTTGTGGAAGTTGCAAGAATGTGAAGAGCAAATGACTGCTGAACTCTAAGGCTCTCATCACAGGCTACTTGTGAAAAGGCAATTCTCTTTAGTTTTAGTTCCTTTGAAATCATAGATGGGCACCTGTCCATTATGTGTTACAGCAGTTTCCAAAGAAACTAGTGGGCATTCAGAACTTGCCAAAGGTAGACAACAGGACCATCCAAGGAGAAAGAGAGGAAACAGGAGGGGTGAAGAACATTCCTTCTCAGCAGCTGTGAGGTACTTTGCAGTACACCCCCAGTGCACTCAAAACCATCATCTCAGGATGATGACACCTCCCTACAGCCTGTGCAGCTGTGCCAGTCAGAAATACTAGAAAGCTAACTCTAGTTATAACTCGAGTTAGCTTTCTTTGTACATTTAGCAAAGAAGAGGTATCCCCATACATAAAGGTATTGCAAGATAGCTCAGCCCTACGTGATGCTCTTTAAAATCAGAGCTCAAAACAGCAGTGAAATCTTAGTTAAGAAACTGTTTGAGCATGCCTTGACAGTCAAGTCTCTTAATAGTAGTAGAATAGTATACCTAGAGAAAGTTCTTCATTTAGCTTTAGCTTCTCACCAGTAAAAATTCTATAATTGTGTATGTGCTTTTAACCCAGCCTGTTTTAATGAAATTACACATCACATCTGAGTCAGTTTTTAAGAGCTTGTACCACTGAAAACAGAATTTTTCTCCTCCTCTCCCCTTTGTTCCCTAGATAGTCTTGCTTCCTCCTGCTGATCAGAAAAACACCAGTAGTGACAAAGACAGGGGGAATGTAGTTTGGCTCTGGCTAGGGGCCAGATGCCCACCAAGCTGCTCTATCACTCCTCTTCTTTGAGTGGACGAGGGAGACGGAAAATATAACAAAAAGGCCTGTGAGTCAAGATAGAAACAATCTAATAGGATGAAAAGTAAAGGCTGCACACAGAAGCAAGTGCAAACAAAGATGTTATTTTCTACTTCCCATCAGCAAACAATCTGTCACTTCCTGGGAAGCAGGGCTTCAATACATGTAGCAGTTGCTCTGGAGGACAGACACCAGACAATGAATGTCCTCACACTTCCTTCTTTTGCTTAGCTTTTATATCCGAGCTGACATCATGTGGCATGGAATACTCCTTTGGTCCTTTTGAGTCAGCTGGCCTGGCTGGGTCCCCTCCCAAGATCTTGCCCTCCCTCAGCCTACTGTTGGGAGAGAAAGTACCAGAAAAGCATAGCCTTGGTACTTGGCTCAGCAGTAGCCAAAACACTGCCGTATAATCAACAGCAAGCTACATCACTGCAGAACACTACTAGAAAGATGCTCTGGGGAGAATTAACTTCATCTCAGCCAAACCCAATACAAGGAAGTACACAGAAGTGGGGAAAAAAGTGGTGATGGGGAAATGGGATTGTGTCTTTTCATAATGGTAAACAGATCTGCTCATGTTGCAATGCATAACTTATATAGGCCTCACAGAAGGAAGATTAAACTGAATTGTACTATCATGTGTCACGTCCTGGGCTGTGGCACATAACATGCTAATGCATGGTATTGTTAACATGTGTCCAAGCCATTAGTCTTTATTCCTTGCTATTCTATCATACTCGTTATGGGAAATAGCCCAGGGAACTCATGGCGCAGATAGAGATCTGAAACTATGTGGATGAGTGAGTAGGGAGTTTGATAGCAATTTTGGAAGTTAAATCAACTAGATGACAGCATCTTATGCACTAAAGAAAAGTGTTATACAGTAATTTTAGACTGGATTTGACCTTCTGAGATCAAAGATTGAAAACTGAGATCAGGATCAATGCACATCAAGTTTGCTTCAAGATATAGAGAGTTCACTACCCTGATGCACTTGGAGTAAATTATTCACAATACCGGGGGCCATATTGTAAGATGGAGCAAGGAGGATTTACTGGGAATATTCTCACTGAGGCTTGTTTGGGGCCTTTCGCTATATCTGCTTTACAAAATTAGAAGTCATCATTATTATGAAGTTTATTAATTGTCTGATACAGGCAATTGTTTCAATATTAACAAGACATAAGACTCACATAATTTTTGGGGAACTGTTGGAGGTGATCTGAATCCTACCTATGTCATACAGATTAATTACTGTCAAACTGTCTTTAAAAAAAAGGCTTCTGTCTTCCTCATTTTGTAGGATTCACTACTGTCACTTTTAAAAGTAGAAAGCTGAGAAGAACCTAACTGCTATATATTTTTAAATTCCAAGGGACGCTTTCGTTCCATTATTATATTTTCAAACAGTATGTGAAAGCATACATTGATTTAAAATTTGATCAGTTGGAAATTTCACTTGTGAACAGGCTTTTCTTTGTGAATTATTTAGTGCAGTATTGTTTCCTGGCATGCATCCAAGTAAACAGAAACATGTAAACAGAACTTTGAAATTAATTTGTCATTTATTATGATTTGTTAAAACATACAGAATTAATATCTAAATATTTTCCATAACCTATGCTTTTTTTTTTTTTTGCATAAAAAGATAGGCTTATGGAGAAGTAATGAAAATGACTGAAGTAATGAGAATCACTCGTGTAAATTCTTAACCTTTGCATTTATCGGGTAGTGTGGTTTTTTGTGTTTGTGGTTTGTTTTTTTTCTTTTGTTCCTAAAATCTATGTGTAAGTCTCAGTTGTATATTTAGAATACGCTACACTATGTGCAGGAGAAAAAGCCTTTGAATAAACTTTTTTAGAGGATTTTGGTATTTTCATGTAAATTACAATGAAACTATGTGAATGGTGCATGATCATTAAAACCTGAGAGAAGTTATCCTACAAGGCATAACATCTTGTTTCTGTTCTTTCTTCAGCTATTATTGTGTACAGGTTGCCCTGGACATGGAAGTGCAGCAAACTCCTAATGAAGTCCATACATGCTGGATTAAACACCATAGCTATGATTCTTGCAATCATTTCTGTGGTAGCTGCGTTTGATTTCCACAATGCCAGCAGCATTTCTAATATGTACAGTCTGCACAGCTGGATTGGCTTGGCTGCTGTTATATTTTATGCTATCCAGGTCAGAATCTAAGTGTATTTCTAAATAGCGTATAAATTTGAAGAATGTGTTGAGTGGTTCAGGCACAATAGGCTCTCACTAATATGCTCTTAACTAGTGGGATACCCATTTTACATTCTGTGATTTGGCAAATTAGGATGTAAATGTGCAAGTACTGAATCCTTGACTTCAACAAAAAAATTATTTTAAAGCATGTTTTGTTTATTTGCTGGGATAATAAAAGTTTGTTTAATACTCAGTTATATGGTAGTATGTTTCTAAGCTCTATAAGCTTCTGAAGTTAAAACAAGTGATTTGGTTTGTTGGCAGCAGTTAGAGCATTTGTTAAGGAAGTCTAAAATTAAGTGATTATTTTTATTTTATTCCAGCTAGCATAATTTCAAGTAGGCACTTATGTTTATCAGCAGAGCAAGTGCTGTGGGGTGCAGTGCAGATCTAAAGGCTCTGACATCTGACTAAGCTGCTACTACTACTGGCTAACCAGTTTTTCTGAATTAGCAAAAATTTGATAAATGTTGGTATGCGTGCTTTTAACTGCTCCTATCAGCAGACAATTAGAGTTACCATAATCTAAAATGAGCCAACTTAGTACATTTTGCATTTGACATAGGAAAGAAGGCATGCCCTCACATTCAATGTACATTTATTTCTTCCCAATGTGATTGTTAATTTTTTTTTTGCCAAAACACTAAAAGGAATGAATTACCTGATGATCAAGCATATGGACAAAAACCCCAACCAAACAAAAACACCCAAACAGCTGAGGAATTTGGTTTCTGGACTTTTATCCTTCACTTCTTGGGCTAGGAGCATACAGGAAAGAGAACTGAAGTAGTGTTTTTAACACTGAGAAAAAAGAAAGTATATGAAGAGACCATAAAAATTCAGTATATCACTGAATTAGTGACATTGAAAACTTATGTTTCCAGTAATTAGTTTAGTTGCAGTTTTAGCATTACCAATAAGTTTAGACAATGATTTTAGGTGGGATTGTTTATAAAATATCCTGTCTGTTTCCCAGATGCTAATCCTGCATTATTTTGGTTTTGAAAGGAAGCACATTCAGAAATAAAATTTACAGTTCTTTTCAAATTGGTACCTGAAGACATCTCTAAATGGAATTTTTGTGATGATTTTTATTGTACTTGGGAACTGTTTCCCACATAGCTTTAACTATGAATCTCTTTTGTGTTTAGCTTTTCTTGGGTTTCGCTGTCTTTCTGCTCCCTTTCGCTCCGGTTTCCCTCAGAGCAGCTGTCATGCCAATCCATGTTTTTTCTGGTCTTACCATCTTCGCAACAGTGATTGCAACAGCTCTCATGGGAATCACAGAAAAGCTTCTCTTTTCATTGTAAGTATTTTTTTTTCACTTGTTTATTAAGGTTATTCATTGCAAACTGTATTTCCATTTGCACAGAATAATAACCATCTAGTACTGGGACATTATTTTTTTAAAAAGACCTCCTACCTAGCAGGAGACTGCTGTTTCTAGACCATGACTGTCTTTAAAACAACTGACTTTTTTTTTTTTTCCCCTTTGAAAGGCAAAATCCTTCATATTCTGCATCCCCACCAGAAGCAACTTTTGTCAACTGTCTTGGTCTTTTGCTTGTAATATTTGGTGCACTGATTTTATGGATGGCAAGCAGGCCCTATTGGAAGCGTCCCCCAGAAGAGAATATTAAAGTTCTACAGCCCATTGGAGGGACTCCTGAAGGCACAGAAGCAGAATCCACAGTGACAGATGGTAGTAATGCAAATAAATCTGAGCTTAAGATGAATAGTGAAGCAGCCAGAAAACAAAACTTCAAACTTGATGAAGCAGGCCAAAGATCAACTATGTAAAAAAATGCACACAGTAACAGTACTGTTATAGTGCCAAACTCCCCTTGTTCCTTCCAGTTTAATTATATTGATATATAAATAGGTTAGGGCTTTATTTTCAGTATAGCTTGCTCAATTATACTAATATTTTCTGCATAGGAATTTAAATTCCAGTAAGTCCTGAACATGTTCTATTGATTCATGTTCAGTTCTCATTTCAAAAATGAGAGCATGTATGAAATCACATCACAGAAAAGTCACATATTAATTTAATGTTTACATATATATCTCCTGTAGTCATGAAAAGTTAACAAGACTGAGAATAAATTTTGCTCTGGGTGATTTTGCAGGCTAATCAGAGTAATGAAGTATACCAGACAGCAGAATCTGGTTTGTTCCACATAATTTTTCTGGTAATGTTCACTTTTTTAAAGTCCTGATTACTCAAGCTGATTAACACCCTCACTAGCTGCAAAGATCTGTGGGATTTGAGGTAATTCAGCACTTTGTAGAGTTGCACCACATAAATTGCTAATCTAAAATTTCAAATTTGGTGAAAGAAACTTTGGCTGGAATTTTTATTAAATGTTTCCTTTAAAAACTTCTGGGTTTTATTTCTAATTTTAAAAATCTGAATGTATCTGCTGACTTTTTAACCAGCTCTACCAAATATACTGTAAACAGGCAACATTTGGCTATAGATTATGTGCAATCATTACTGGAATCTAAGGAAATTGTAAGACATCCAAATACAGAATTTGCCTTATTTGGAAAGCTACAGATACGCACTTAGAAAAATAATGTATCACTTAAACCAAGTCTTCCTTTTATCCCAGAAGGCAGAATTTTAGTGATTGCTCATTTATACTGATTTATGGCACTAGACTAGAAATTAGGAGGTTAGGAACCAGAGAAGACTGCTAGCAGTGTCACAGAAGAAAGGAGCTTGGAGTGATAAATGCTTCCTCCAAGAAACAGCTGATCTTTGCTGATTTGATTAAAATGCTACCCATTAACTGAAAGCCAGTTTTGGTATCTGTTGATGAAAGTATTATTTAATTTATAAATGATATAGCAAATATTAATAAAAATATTAATAACCTTTTATTAATATGAAAAAAATGCCAAAATGTATTCAATAGGTTCGATGTACGGTTAGAATGTATGTTTAGGGTGGGAATGTATGGTATTTAAGCAGCTATAACACTTTTAACGATTCTATGCAAACCGGTAGGAACATCAGAAAGAGAAAATCCCCAGGAACGAAATGGCACTCAACCACAGCAGCGGGGAGAGACTCAACAAGAACCATTAAGGCAAAGAGGCAATGAATTAATTACTCCCAGCTGATTTCATGCAAGTGTGGAGTGCTGCTGCTGTGTATTAGCTGTTGAGGCTTTGGGGTGCTCTCGTGCGGCGCTGGCATGGCAGACTGCTGGCAAGGAAGCCATGCGGTCTCAAGCTGGTCTGGCTGCAGCGGATGGCAGGCAGTTTACGACGCTTCTCACAACGGGCACTTGCTTTGTCTTGGGTAAACTGAGGCACGGCAATATTCTGGTTCCAAGGGGAAGCAGGCTTGGCTCTGGCTCCTAGGCTTGTGGCTTCTCTGGCTTGCTGTGTATAGGCTTGTGGCTTTTATCCCAAGCTCTGGACCAGGTAACTTGAGAGGCAGGGCAGGGCAACTCGAAATCAGCCTCGGCCTGTATATGTATACATCTTGCCTGAGATTCAATTGGGCCAATAGGGCAACTGAAGCCAATACATAGTTACGCAATAAAAAGAGGTTCTGCCAGGCTGTGGCCATAAAAGGCAGAAACATAGGCCTGGTCAGGGAGGAGCGGTGGCCAGTACATGTGCTTTTGCCCCAGAAGTAAAGTTGTTTACCAGACACGCATGGTCCTGTCCCCTTTGTTCCTTTTCCCGCGTTCCCCTACTTTCTGCAGGAAGGAGTGGGGAGAGGGGGACCATGTCTAGACACAGGGTCTGTCTGGGTTTTGTGCTGGGCCTGTTTGGCCCTACCATGACAGTATCTCCCCACTGGTGTCAAAATTGTTGTCATGGGCATGAAGATATACTTCAGTCTATAAACAAACTATATAAACTCTAAGCCTTTTTAAATCAAATTTTAAAATAATGCAGTTTGACTCTACTGGCACTTTACTTTTTATAGCTCTTTCTAGTAATCAGACTATTAATGCATTATGCTCATTCATCATTTTCACAGATATAAGCAACACTTATTTTTTACTATTACAGAGGAAGAATTATAGATTATTTTGATTGCACTTTCCAAAATGATGAGCTTCTCTATTATAATATCTTGTAAAACCTGCAAAGCCCACTACAAGTCCAAATTTACCACTGTTCATAGGCCATTTCACATAGCATATTATTTCCAATTTTTTTAAAGACTACATAAATTTTCACCTACTTGAGCTTTTTTTAATGTTTAAACACATTAAACTTCAGCACATACGTGGTATTGTAGTTCAGTGTCGTGTTAGTACAAACAGTTTTGGCCATGAGTTATTTCAGGTCTTCTCTGGCACGAAGAACCTTAGTTGTTTGATTTGTAATAGCATTTAATAATTTGGTGAATGCAGTACAGAAAGCTAGCACAGGAAATTATTTCAAAAACTTTGCTGCTGTACCATTTGGTACTCAAGGACTACATCTCATAGTTCTATATTTTCACTTATATTTGGTTGTGGGTGACTGGGACCCACCTAGCATTGGTGTATTGTTTCATCTGAGAAAATACCTTCTTTTAAATTCCTCAATGTATAATTCAGGTATGACAGAAGGAATATTAACCTCTAGCGTTAGCACTCCTCTAGTGTCACTATGTACAATGGATTGATCAGATCTTTCCCTGTTTCAAGTTCCACATCTGTCTTTCCTCAAACTGTTCTGCACAGCTTCAGCATAAAATCCAAACAGGACTAACAGTAGCTACTGAGAATGACAGAATCACTGAACATTAGGGGCTGGAATGGACCTCTGGAGATCATCAAGTCCAAGCCACCAGCCAAAACAGGATCACCTAGCGCAGGTCACACAGGAATGCATCCAGGTGGGTTTTGAAAGTCTCCAGAGGAGACTCCACAACCTCTCTGAGCAGCCTCTTCCAGTGCTCCAGAAGCCTCACCATAAAGAAGGTCTCCTCCTGTTGAGGTGGAACCTCTTGTGTTTCAGCTTGCACCTGTTGTTCCCTGTCCTATCACTGGCCACCACTGAAAAGAGACTGGCACCTTCACCTTGACACCCACCCCTCAGATATTTATATAGACATTGATAAGATTCCATTTCAGCCTTCTCTTCTCAAGACTAAAAGCCCCAGTTCTCTCAGTCTTTCTTCATAGGGGAGATGTTCAAGTTCCACAGTCATCCTTGTAGCTCTCTGTTGGACTCTTACCTGGCAGACCCCTGTCTCTTGAATTTGGGAACCCAAAACTGGACAGTGTGGTCTCAACATGGCAGAGTACAGGGGGAGGAAAACCTCCCTAGACCTGCTGAACACACTTTTCTTGATGCAACCTGGATGCTCTGGCCCTCTTGGCCACAAGGGCACATTGCTGTCCCATGGATAACTTGCTGTCCACTAGGCCTCCAAGGTCTTTCTCCATGGAGCCATTTTCCAGCAGGACAAGTCCTAGTCAGTACTGGTGCCTAGTGTTACCAATCCCCTCATCCAGGTCATTGGTGAAGATATTGAACAATACTGGACCCAGTACTGATCCCTGAGGAACACCACTGGCCACAGGCTTCCAACTGGACTATGCACCACTGATCACAACAAATGAGCACTTTTTTTACATGACATTGGTTCTCAGCTGACACAACATGATTATTTTATGCATCCTATCACGAATTTGTATATTGAACATTATGCAGGAAGAAGGATTCGCAGTAGCTTGTGGAGAACATTAAACTCTGCTATCTTCTGATCTCATTGTGGTCCACTCAAGTCTGCTTTTTTGAAGAAATCAGTAAGCATCTTACAGCAGGTAGCTACATGTTTAGTTTTTGTGAGACATGCTCTATTAATGTTTTTGAAGTATAGTAAGTGAAGTTAATAAATGAACTCAACTGCTCCAGTAATTTACTATGTTAGCTTTCTTTATGACACTCACACAGGCAAGAGCATTTTAAGTTGGTATGTATCGGCCTGTTTCTGCATCTCATCCACCTGTGAAAATGAGCTCATTCAAACCTTCCATAGTACTAAGTTACCTAATAAATGCATGTATTCATGTGGAAGGTAGTCAACTGTTTAAGCATTGTTCTGGAATAAACTCGTAACTGTACAGTAGATTTGGAAAAACACCACAAAATCTGTGATTTCTTTTGTTACAACACTGAACTGGATGTATTGAAACCAACAGCTTTTAGGTGAATGCTTATGTACCATTAAGCTTTAGTAAGCAGTATGCCTTCTGTTTTCCGTTTTATCCTATGTACTGTTCAGGGGTAATGACACTTGAAAAGCAATGGTGGCATTTCTTTGTATTACCAAGAATAGGGAAGTAAAACTAATCGAAAATCAAGGATTAGCAACCTTTAGAGGGTAGTCTGCCAGACTATATTTTTGGTTTTCAACTTTGAGGTTAAATGTGATAGAAGCTCAGTGGGGTCTGGAAAATTCCACTCTGGGAAATTATCATAATTGGTGATATCTATTGTGGATGGACTGTGGGCTTCTGGTTGCCTTGGTCTTTGAAATGTCCCCATGAGATTCAGTAGCTGCGAGCTCCTAAACTGTGTTCAGCCTTCGTGTGTGCCATTTGAAACAGAGAGAACATGCTAAAGACTTTTGATTTCTGTTCTAAACGGATTAAAAAGGTCTTTAAGTATCCTTGCAATACATAAGATTAGTTCAAATGCTAAATAAAAATATATAGGACTTTGGAGGATAATTTTACGAGGGGAAAAAAAAAACATTCCTAAAGCTGCTTCTTAAAGTGGCCTTCTATTAACTTACCTATCATGCAGCTTTTCTTGCCTCTATTTATGTGTAATAGTAGTGGATATAGGAAATAAAAAGGTGTATTTTCAAATATATAAATGGAAGTTAGAACTCTGGCTTTCTAATCAGAATTTTTCTGCACATTTGGAAATCTTCTACATTGTTATTTCTACAGGGGCATAATTGTAGAGCTTACATACCAAGTTTGAATTCCTATAAAAACATAAGAAGTTACGAAACCTAACAAGTGCTTTTTTTTAAGATGCCTGGAAAAAAAATGTTTTTAATGGCATTTACACACTGTCACGCAGTACTGCACACAGTAGCAGAACAGTGTTTTTTCCAACAAACTGAGAAATGATGGCACAAATTAGATTTTAAAATTGAATGTACATTAATTATATGTACAATTCTTAATACAAGTAACCAATAAGATTACATATGCTATTCTAAATAGGGATTACTTGTTTACATGTATATTTTATTGTGAGACTAAAAGATGCTGCCAAATATTTTCTATTTTATAAAACTTTAGCTTCTGTTTCATAAAATTCCTTTCTGTTTTTAAATGTTCACAAGAACTTAAAGAATTATTTTATTGTTTTATTACTTGCAGTAAATATTTCTAGATGAAAGCACATGTTTAATTACAATGTCTATTTTCCTTATTCTTTTTTGTATGTTAATAAAAATGATTTTTCAAGCTTATGATATCACTGAATACAGATTTATACTATAGTACTAACACCCAAGTTTATAAATTTGGCAAAAGATCAAATTATCTTTACAGTTACTTTTTTAAAAGCAGGAGGACAGTTGTACAAAAAGTATTTCCTAATTCCAAGTATTCCTGATGATCTTCCTGATGAAATTCATATACTCTGTACTGTTAGGAGGATAATCAGTATATTATAGAAAGTGAAGGAATTCGCTGTACAAAGAAATTGTATTTCACATTCTGACCATAATGCAAATTCCCAAGAGCAGTTGTTAGAGAAGGAAAACAAATTAATTTATCCTCAGTTGTGAGACTGTCATAGCAAATAAATGGAGATGATAAATTCTGAAGGTCACATAATGTGGTATAAGATCGAGGTACCCTCAGATAAGTAACAGCCAAACTGAATGCAGAGCAAAGGTTTTGACTCCATGGAATCTTCTGACCCAGATTTAACATCTGCACATCAATTTACTCATCAACAGGTAACTGAACATAATATGCTTTAAATGGCAAAACCATCTCTATGAATGTATCTGTAACAACAATTAAGGTACGTTCTTGAGATCAATTGAAAACCTTCCAAAATGTAAGGCATACACTGATAATTCCTGAACTTTCCAACATCATCATAATGAAAAAGTAAAACATACCATTACAATCAGTATAGCAGAAAAATTGCTGTATTCAAACTCAACAATTGCCTGTGGCTGATAGCTGCTCCTAAATGTTTCCAGTAGACTGGATTTTTTTGGCAAAGTTCTGGTAAAAGAGTTCACATTTCTTCAATACCTTGATTACTACAAAGTTCAATTGTGATAGTTTTAAGGCTGTGCCTTTAATTTTTTTCTCACAGAGTTCAAGCAGAAAGGTGAAAGAATGTAAATACATCACAACTGGGTGTAAGAAAGCAAAATAATTATTATTCTAAACACTTCCATTGGAGAGAGAGAAATGTTTAAGAGTCAGTACTCAAAACAAGGTATGGGCAGCCTCTCTCAGTTGGTCTGTTCTGCATTTCTCTTCTGCAGATAACATACGCCAATTATATTCACACTGCAAAAAGGGGACTCAAAAATTTGGCAGGAGGACTGCATTTGTGTGAAGTGGTCTTTTTGTAATTATTTGACGGAACCTTTGAAACTTACGTACAGATTCTTGCATCGTGTTACAGTATGAGCAACACTTGATCTGAGACAAGTGAGCAGTTACATGGTGTAAATACTACACAGGAAGAGAAGTCTAGGTCAGAAAATGGATAGGCAGCCAGCAGAAGAGGTAAAGTTGGGAAAATCCAGGTATTACTGTATCCGTATCAGAACCCTTCCAGCTCAAGCCATATTACGATTCTATGATCCCATGCTCAAACAAATGGAAGCTGCCAGATAAAACAGGCAGCCAGCCATTCCCACTCCAACAGGCATTCAAATCTTCCACAGTAGTGTTACTTCACTTTGAAAAAGGTATCTTCAAGTAAGAGCTGCCTCCAGAGTTTTTAGTGAATTTCAGAGACAGTGGAGTTAAGTGTTACTCAAGTCTCTGATTGTACCTGTACTCTATTTGTACATGCTTTTTCTACCAAGTCAAATATTCTGACAAAGAGCTACACACAGTACTTATTATGATTTCTTCCTTTGTAGGACTATATCAGTGATCAGGAGTCTTGAGTACTCTGAGCTTCTTTGCAATTTTTAGTTGTAACTCAGGTACTAATGCAGAAATGGATACAGGAACCTCTGTTGGGGTATCTACACATGGTTGGAGCTCTTCATAGCAATGTTCAGGTCTCCTTCCTAAGCTGAGAGGTGATTACAATCCCATGAGAGAGCAAATGTTTCTTGACATTTTCTCTACACATTTCACTATTTTGCACTTACTAACATTAAGTTTTCAAAGTCACTGAGTTACATGAGCTCCATTCAACAAATAACATTTCTTTCTTAATCCAAGGTCCCTTCTCCAGTTCCAAGGTTCCTTCTCCAGTTCTAAGGACATTCATTTCTTAACTCTGTATTCCCTGAACCTCTGCTCTGGCAAACAAAATCCTTCTATCTGTGAGGTAATCATTGTCTCATTGTGGGGAGGGCAAGTCAATTTAGTATAATGAAACAGTTTCTCCTAATGCCTTAAGGGACTGATTCACTCTGAAAAAAAGCTCCTCCAGAATGTAATAACCAGATACAAGGATATTTTGTACATCAGTCAAGAATCAAGAAGGTTGGAAGAGACCTCAAGGATCATCGAGTCCAACCTGTCACCCTACACCTCATGCCTATCTAAACCATGGCACCAAGTGCCACGTCCAATCCCCTCTTGAACACCTCCAGGGATGGTGACTCCACCACCTCCCTGGGCAGCACATTCCAATGGCCAACCACTCTCTCTGTGAAGAACTTTCTCCTCACCTCCAGCCTAAACCTCCCCTGGCGCAGCTTGAGACTGTGTCCTCTTGTTCTGGTGCTGGTTGCCTGGGAGAAGAGACCAAACCCCTCCTGGCTACAACCTCCCTTCAGGTAGTTGTAGACAGCAATGAGGTCTCCCCTGCGCCTTCTCTTCTCCAGGCTAAACAGTCCCAGCTCCCTCAGCCTCTCCTCATAGGGCTTGTGCTCAAGGCCTCTCACCAGCCTCGTTGCCCTTCTCTGGACATGCTCCAGCAATTCAACATCTTTCCTAAACTGAGGGGCCCAGAACTGGACACAGTACTCAAGGTGTGGCCTAACCAGTGCTGTGTACAGGGGTACAATGACCTCCCTGCTCCTGCTGGCCAAACTATGCCTGATGCAGGCCAGGATGCCATTGGCTCTCTTGGCCACCTGGGCACACTGCTGGCTCATGTTCAGGTGCCTGTCAACCAGTACCCCCAGGTCCCTTTCCACCTGGCTGCTCTCCAGCCACTCTGACCCCAGCCTGTAGCTCTGCATGGGGTTGTTGTGGCCGAAGTGCAGCACCCGGCACTTGGATTTGTTGAATGCCATCCTGTTGGACTCTGCCCATCTGTCCAGCCTGTCAAGGTCCCTCTGCAGAGCCCTTCTACCTTCTAACAGATCAACACCTGCTCCCAGCTTGGTGTCATCTGCAAATTTACTGATGATGGACTCAATCCCCTCATCCAGATCATCAATAAAGATATTGAACAGGATGGGGCCCAGCACTGATCCCTGGGGGACACCACTAGTGACAGGCTGCCAGTCCAATAGGTACAAACTCAGACTATATTACAAACCACATTTTTAGTTTTATCATGTTGTCAAAATATTTATATGATAGTTATTGTTATTGACTAGCTCTAAACATTTAAAACACCCCTAATTAAAGTACTAGTAATATTTTCTAATATGTAGAAGTGTAATAGTAAAGAATACCTTGGGGTTTTGATGCAACATACTGAATTTCCAACTGAAAAAAGTTTTTGGCTTTAGAATCAGTCTGTATGTAAAATATAAAATTCATTCCATCAGCTACATCCAACCATTTTTGGTTCTTTTTAATCTGCAATTTGAGGTCTGCCTCACTTTGAGAGAAGACAGCTTGTGTAGAGAGAAGACAGCCTCGATGCAAAACACTAAGAAAAGCAGAAACTTTATTTTCATAGATTTGCTTTTTCAGAAAGAAGCTTTTAAATAAAAGGCTTTGAAAAACTAGCAAGTTTGCTGAATAATGAGCTGTTATTCTTTGAAAGCACATCATCTTAAAAGTTACAAGAAAACAGCATTTCTAACAAATAAAAGTCTTATTTTTGAGAGAAATGAAAGAGTTTGAAAGGATACTTTTTTGACAGGGGGGATTGGTGGGTTTTTTGTTTGTTTGGTTGTTTTTTTGTTTTATTTTTAATCCTGGGGCTGCCTGTTGCTCTTATGTGGAAGTTTCCTGCTGATTTGATTTTTTTATTCTGCTGTGAGACTGATGCCAAGATTTACATGATTGCTGTGGATAGGAACTGGATTTAGCATAAGCAAGATAACCGCTTTTCCCCTAGGGAGAAACACAAAAAGGGAAGACAGTGGGACACACAGACATTATCTGGAGCTATATTCTTGGTCAATTATTTTATTCAGCTTCTATTTTATAGTATGCTGCAACTAATAAAAGGCAGGAAAGCTACTGGTCTCAACCTAGGAACACAAATAAGCAAAGGAACTACTTGTGTTTTAATGCAAATGTCCAGCTACAAAGAAAGCAATATACTGGTTTTATACAGAGCTGATTATAGTGCATCTTGTAACATGAGTAATTAACAAAACCAAATTTGCCAGGTAGAGATTTGCCTTATATGTAGGGTCTTCCAGCAGGGAAAAAAAAGGGTGACTGTAGAACTGTGTGTCATTACAGTTTCAGCAGTTCATTGTCTATAGCTTTTTGCATATTCTTTGTTTTGGGATTACATGCTCAACCTTAAAAGTCAGACTAAGATTTTTGCTTATAAACAAACTTGTGCAACATGCAATAATTTACAGCCAGCTGTCAGACTGTCGTTAACTGACAGTACCTACGGCAAATGCAGTGTTTTGAGATACTGAAATATGTTTACATCACAATGCAGGGAACAAGCAAAGCAAGGCTCTACAGTAAGCAGACAATAAATGCTGAAGGCAACTTTCAGAGAGTTTAGCACTGAGTACAGGTTTTCAAATGTAATTATTAACAGCTCATTTAACAAAATTTAAGTAATTTTTCTAATTAAAGCATATTCACTGAATAAATACAATTAAATTCCATCATTAGTAATAAATCAGAAATAAATATTATCTATTTGATCAGTATCATATTACTGAGGTAAATATTTTTGAGTTCTGTAGGTATATAATAGAAAAATGGATGAGAATTCCTATCATTCCCTTTTCCTTCAGTTAGTTGCATGGACAAGAGAGGTGATTCTTCCCCTTTACCTTGCCCTTGTGAGACCCCACCTCAAATACTGCATCCAGTTCTGGTGTCCCCATCATAAGAAGGACATCCTACATGTATTGCATATGTCTTAACTTTCAGGACACCATACTACATCACTTCACAGCAAGGAAATTATCCATGGATAATGAATTGAAGAGAAAAATATATTTTTATACATCTTTATTAATATGGTATAGAAAATATGAAGAACTGCTGAACAATGTAATATTAACAATGTAATGACAAATTGGACATTTTTGTCAATATATTCTAGCACCATCATTTTGGCAGGTCCGTCAATGCAAAATCAAATTTGATTTATAACTAACACTGCTATGGTGCAGCCTCAGAAACTTCTTTCTCCACGTCCTTAGTCTTTGGACAATCTCTTTTCCACTTCAGACTAAATCAAGAATCTAGTATTTCTCCTTTCTCTTCTCCTGTTGCTACTATTCTGTTGCAAGCTTGCACACTTGGTAGTGTTTTAGAACCTTCTATTTACCTTTCAATATTTTTCTTCTTATTTTAGAACATTTGGAAAATCATAACTTCTTTCTTGCATTCAAATGCAAAGCAACAGCAAAGGGAACTTAGCTGTACTTTTAAAAACTCAAAACATCGAGGTCTGATTAATATGCTGAAAGAAGTCCTTTAAAAAAGGAAATCTGGGGAATGTGCACTACACTGCAGAGATGTGTACTCAGAATCTGCAGATTCACTTTTAGCTCTCTAGGGAGTCCTACAAATTTCAGATGTAGTAGTCCATGGTTCAACTTCTTGCTGGAAGGGATTCTTCACAAATAGGGATAATCTTTCATTTGATGTTTACTCACTTGGATATATTCTGTATTCCATGTTGGCCATATCAGGCTTTTCAATGCTTATTTTTTCTTTCCAGAATGCACTCCTGCATTACCTGACTTTATTACACTTTCTTTTCATTAGCTTAAAATAACTTTTCCAAGCAGTTACCTCTAGGTCAATACTTCTGATACTTCTTCTCAGACAAATAGTGACATTTTTATCATTTTTAGTTTGAAGAGAATACATTCATAAGTTTTCCAGGATCAGAGTTTCAAATACATACAGATACAGTTGTTTTTATTAAATATTTACCAACTACAATAGTTCCTTTTTTCCATTTAATTGTTGTTGGGTTTGGGGATTTTTTTGTTTGTTTGTTGTCTTTGGTTGGTTGGTTGGTTTGGTTTTTTGCCCCCCTTTTTAAAAATTTTTGTTCCTCCCCCTAGTTATAAATAAGTAATATATATTAAATAACTCCTCAAACACCAATTTCAAAAATGTTTTGTCTGGAAATTCTTCCTGGAGTTTGTGTTCTCTCTGGTTCTGTTAAGGTTGTAAGATATTTAGAGCATCTTTTGACTTGATTCACTTCTGAACTAATTAAATAAAACTAATAATAACCTCAATGTATTTATTGGATGAATTATGTGTGAGTTAATATATGTGCTATATGCATGTATTGATATATTACCTACATTACATAATTTTTAATTTATATAATCATAAATACACTGTATTATAATATCTCAGTTCATATGTCTCTTAATTACACAAAATAGATGTTAACACTGAAAATTTTAATCTATAGAAGCTATATAACTAGCTAAAATCTCAAAAGACTATGCTGTTCTCTAGGTAAATACAGCACAGTGTAACATAATACATAACACACCATTATATAATCTCATGGTCAACATAACATTTAGCAATAATGCAGTTTAAGGAAACAAGATTACTGAGCCTGAAAGACAGCAGATGAAGATGGGAGAAATGGAAAAATTAGTTTTATGCAAACCTTATGCTGTACCACCTGCCAGCTTGTGTCACATACTCTTCAGCCATCACTGAATCTCCTGTGAACAACAGAATATTAACAATCAATTCAAGTCTGAGCAAGCCATGGTTTTTACATAAAAATTACTTAGTTTTCCTTAATGCTTATATTTTGGGTTAGTCACTATTACTGAGCAAGCAAATTTAACATTGGTTAAGAAACTTCTAAAAGCATTTCCAACATTTTCTTAGCAGACATTGAATTGGAATTTTCAATTGTCACAGTAGCATATCAAAAGTCTATTTAAAATGTATTTCAGCCCAATGCCTGACATTGCAATTTCCCATCTCTCAGCTTGCTAGTACCAGCACTATTCATCGCAGTGCAGAAGCAATTCAAATACAGAGATTCACATCAGCATTCTGTTGAGTCCTGTATGTTTCAGCAAATAAAACAAGGCGAGTTGACCAATCCATCTTTTTGGATAAATAAAAAGCCATTATAGTAAACCATTTCCTTTCATTTTACACAATATCACAGAATTTATTTTAATAAAACAAACTCCAATGTCACATTGATTGGTTTCCAACAGTAATTTAAAGACAGATTTTCAAATGCATGAAAGCCTATTAAGAATGCATGTAACTGATTTTCTGAGAGAGTTGAGGACTTGATCCTGCATTCTCTGCAGCTGTCAGTGAAATTTCCATCAATTTAAATAAGAGCAGGTTCATACCTGCAGAGACTAGCTGCTATTTGTGACTTTCACATTATCCTTTACATAGCTAGAGATCTCTTCCCATTCTTTTGCAAATAATCTACACACTTTATGTGAAGTGAAAATGCTAAGAGCAATATTCATATCAAAACAAAAGAGGAAAAAAATCACCTATTTTTACATATACTCATTATAATTATCTTATAAACAAAATAATAAGCCAGTTTTGCAAAGTAAGGTAACGAAAGTTTTAACCCTGCAGATGAGTGAACACACTGCAGCTGCTACTGTTTTATAATTCCTGTCTTCATTGAAGTCAGCAGGGTTGTTTATGAGAAAAACAAGCAGAATATTGAATACATAGTTTAGTTTCTAGGTATTTTGAAATAAATAAGCTTACTCAAATTGGTTTATGTAATTATATATAGAACTATTGCTTTACTGCTGCATAACTGAGGAAAACGTTATCAAATACTCATTTACATGAAATGATCAATTATACTACCAATAAATGGAATACTGTGATCTTATTCTGTTATGTTGTAGGATTTTTTAATAAAAAAATGCAACTGAATATTTTAAACCTAGGGAGTAACTGGCTTTTAAAAGAACTGCCACAATGATACATGCAAAGCTCACAAAATGGCAGTAGTGTTAGCATTCTAAATTCATCAAGATGAAACAATAAGATAATTAGGTGTAAAAACTCAGTTTTGTGTGTGTTCAACACAGTGAAGGATCAATTTCATTTAAAGGCAAGTGGAATGTACACTGTATCATTTGATCCAAAGTAGTGACCTTGATTCAAATGCAAAATGCCTATTCCTATTGCAGATGGAATTTACCAGGACAAAATGTTCAATAGAAAGATTACATCTCCAGTGGGGCAGAAAGGTATTTGTCAGTGTCTTATTACAGCTTTGATACAAACATCTTGGATTTCAATTAGCTTTGAGATGCAATGGCAATAAATCAGCATTGAGATTACAGATAGATCTTTGTTTCTTATACCCTTACATGTGGATTTTTGTTTCATTTGCAGTAAGATACTGTAAGATTTCCAAAAGAAAAGCAATAGAAGGAAATGATGCTCCAGTCATTTTAATGTCAGAGATATCACTTAGTGATGTCTGTCTGATAACTTTGCACTAGGAGACAGGGGTGATGTCATTTACATTTTTTCCAGCACAAAGGAAAACTGCTGAATTCCTTGAACCGTAAGTGTCCTATCAGTTCCTCTACCCTCACTGTCCTACCTCCTATGATTAACATACCATCCACTTTAATGCTTTTGATCCCTTTACATGAAAAGTAATTTGCCTTCTCAATGGAAATAAATATGAAATCTGCTTTAGTACATTTCAAGAGTTCAACAAATGACCCATAGAAATTTCCACCCTATAGAGATCATCTTTTAAATTTACAAATTTAAAATGTTTACCTCAAAATATTATTTAAGAAAACTAGTATGTAGATATGAGCTGATCATGGAACTACAAGTTGGAAGGGCAATTTTTAGCTGTTGAATATACTTGTGACTGATTTTGGGTTAACTCCTGTAAAACTCTGGATAATATTTGTCACCCTTACTTTATACCTGTATCATGAGGATTACAGCCTGTGAAATGTAGGAGGAGGAAAATATCAGAAATCATGCACATATGATTCAGTTGTTGATTTCTTTGTTAGTCAAGTTAGTCTATGCCATACAGATATGAGCTTAATGACAGTCAAAATTATATATGGTGCCTTCCTTTCAAAACCTTCCTTTCAAGCATCAAGTTGCCTTATCTCTAAGAAATATTGTTACAAAAATAAATATGGTTAATCTGACACATTAAGAAACTGAAACTAAAAGAAAATTAATTGTAAACTAAGAACCAGTGGCAAAACCTACTCCACTTTTCCTCCTTTGATATCAGAACATGACTTATGTTACTTGTCCTCACAATTCCAGGGCATCTATGTATTTTAGAGAAATTCTACAAAATGATTGATTTCTCAGTAAACATAAAAATTATAAACATAAGATTATAAAATTTCACTGAACTGTATTTTTTACTTTATAGTGATCTCTAAACATTACAACAGCTGGTGGGTAACTGTCTGTTTACATATACAATGAATTAAGCTAGTATCTATAATTTTTTCCCTCACTCCTGAATAGCAGCCACATTTAGGGTAATGTATAGCAAGAAAAGACATAATATTTTATAACTACCGTGAAATGAAAAGTAATTGTCCTGACTGGTGAGAGTATCACTTAAATATCACATACTTCCACAGACTTCAAAAACAGTTGTAAGTAAATATATGTAGCATCCACCATACTAAGAAAAATTTAAAAAATAAATCTTCCTTTGATGAATACACAAAACTTCCACAAAGGTTAATGGGAGACAGGTGCACAAACTGAGGGTAGAATATAACCTGGCACACAACATATCTGAAGAGAGTTTCTTTTGACTGATCACTTGGCAGTTTTCATACTCTCTTAAAACCATTACACTTAGTGCAGGTTTTGGTGTGTTACAAGACCCCTTAAGGAGCTTTCATTATCTTCTCCCTTCTTAACCATGTAATAGAAAAAAACCTGAGACTACTGTACAAAGATCACAACGAGTAAGGAGAACTTGCCTTGAAATTTTTCCACTGGTAAACCCATTTTCCATAATGTTTAGTAGTCAATCACTCTGAAGTGCTGGATCATTCACTACTGTATGTGTTTTGTGACAAAGGTTATCAGATTGCAAAGGTGTTCTCATCACAGAAAGGACCATCAGCTTATTCTGACACAACAACAACAACAAAACATCTGTCTAGCATAAATTTGAAAAGTGGGAGAAGGAGAGAGAGAAACCTGTATGACCAATGCAGCACCTTTTTTAAGGGAAAAGTGCAGACTACTAAATGATACTAAACAAGTTCTATCTTTATATCGTGCAATGAGATTTTCCTGCTTATTTTAATTCCAGTAAGTCTGTAAGATGGACTTTTAATTTTCCTGAAATATGAGAGAAAAAGAAAACTAAAATGGAGCCTTGAAAGAGGAAGGTAGGCCAGATGCCTTTTCCTGGTTGCTCACACTGCTAAAGAGGACAGTGCAGCAATGGCAGTTACTTGAGGAGGGAACCACTCTCCAGAACAGATCTTGGGCTCATGTTCCAGAGCAAATCACTGTTCTACAGTAGCATAGGTGAGTGCCTACTTGCCTTTGCTATCTACCTTTCTTCCAATTCAGGCAGGACAGAAGTCTAATGATATCCAAAATTAGAGGCTCTGTCTTTTGGCATTTAGTCTGGATTCCTGCCCATTTGCAACAGAAACATGATTTGTCTTTATCATTCCTTTACATGCCTCAAAATAACTTCTGTAATAATACTAATTGTGTTTCACAGGCACAATCAGTGTTAAAGTTGATGTTCACACTGAAACCAAACCATGCTCATCCTAGATCAAATACACAGGATGGACGCATAAATCTACATGCTGTCTTCCCAGTCCTAGATAGAGGAAGGGTCCACCTCACAGTGTAACTTCTCCACATTCTTATAGAATACTATGAAACTGGGGTTCACTATACCAAAAGATACTGTCATGAGAAAGCTGAGGCTGTAATACCTGCTTGTAAACATCTGCAAACAATATGCTTTCTCAAACCTGTCATCCCACCGTATACCTCATGAGCCTTTAAAATATTACTTTGACTGCTAAAAAAAAAAAAAAAAATCACGAATGTATTTTTATAGTCAGCATTCTGCCAGTGTTTGTGTCACTGACAAACTGACACAAATAGAACTCTTTGAAAACTATAACTATCTTTTACTATGGAAAAGAGGGATGTCAGTACCGCAAAAATTAGCTATTGTAGTTGCTATGTTCTAAAATTAAGGACTAATGTGAAAAAGAATATCATAACTTTCAGCAGATGTAGGTAGGTTCAGGGCCAAGAAATATACTTCAGTGTTGAATATAAATGATAAAAAAAAATCAACTGGCTAAATTAATTACAAAAATGACATTTCTGGTTCCTGCATTCATAATTTTAAATGCAAACTTGAAAAATATTACTGGAAAGCTTCAAATACAAAATTACAAAAGACAAATACAAAAACAAGAATGTAGATAAAATACAGAACTCAAAACACATTCCTGTTCTTAGGTGCACACATTATTGTAAGTGATTTTAGAAGATTCTGGCAAATAAATTCAAAGACAACAGCTGTTTGTGGAAGTTCATTACTATGATCTTCCTATTTCCATCTCTGAAGAAAAATGCAACCCCTTGTCTAGCACATGATACAATTTTCTCTGACAGTTTCACTTATAGTTTTTCTGAATGGTAACACCCATACTCTTGTGAAATGTATGGGGGTTATTCAATCATCAGAAGCTGTCTAGACAACAGATAGTTTTTCTAATTTTTCTTAAGAAATGGTATGAACCCTGACTCACATGGAAGACTACAGCGGAGTAAATAATCAACACTGATTCCTACAGCAAAGGAAGTTGTCCTGGAAGCTAACCCAGCAAACTACCAACCAACCTGTTCAGTTTATGATGCAGAACAGAATTGCATTCTGACAGAGCCTGACCTCAAACAATCTTTTCCAGTGCTTTTCAGCAGGAGTTCCCAGATATACTTACCAGACATAAATGTTTGTAGATCCAGTGGTTTTAAATATATCATTCCAATTTGTAGTAGCAGAAAATTTAACCCTCTCTGGGACTGACAGTTATTGCCTCTAAATTTTTCATTTGTAGATTGTTGTGAACACACACTCCACTTGACCTATGTGAGTCGTCCATATTAATTCTCCTTTGGTAAGCGCAGTTTGGGAAGATCAGCAGCCTGAGGAGTCAAGCACTTCATTTAGATAGTCTGTAGCACTAGCTCGGCAGTTAGGAAAAAAAAAAAGGAAGAAAACTTGAAACATGTTTTCACAGTATACAAACGGCAAGATATATATATATTGATTTAGGAAGACGGAGGATCAGCAAGGCCACTTACTACCGATTGGTATCGGTATCAAAATGATCTGTGTGACTTCAGTGGCGCTCACTGACGCAGTTTGGTTTTGACACAGCGCCATCCTGTACAGCACACACGGTGAAGCAGTCTCCTAACGTGTAATGCCGTTATCAACCTCGCAGTCTCACTCTGCTTGCTGACATCCCCGAAAAGCAGGTTTAGCATGGGTAATTTTGTCCCTAGCCTGACACTCATAACAAATCAGGCTTTTATACATTTTATCGCCGGGTCACTGAAGTGATTATGGCTATGAGCTTATGACTAAAATCACACAGTTCAATCAGTGCCTGGCATCGGACTGACTCGTTTCACTGCTGGCACGGTGGTGCCTGGCACGGATCCCCGGTCCCCGGGAAGTCAAAGCGAGGGAGAAGGCGAAAGCCCGCGCAGGCCCCTCTGGGCCTGCTCTCAGAGCCGGCCGCTGCCCTGGCCGCGCGGCGCAGCGAGACACCCACACGACCCTGAGCGATCCCGTCAGGGCCACCGCCCGCGCGCTCCCGCTGCCAGCTCACCACCGCACAGCGCGCATGCGCGCGCACCCTCTGGCCCCGCGCCCCAGCACGCGGTGGCGCTCGCTGCCCTAACTGCGGCAGCTGGACGCTACCCGTATGCTCCCCAAAAGACTACCGCTCCCATCATGCAACGCGAGGCAACGCTACACTCACGCAGCGGGGCGCTGAAGCCGAGGATTGCCTATCTGGGCGCGTTGCACGCTGGGCCTCGTTGTCCTGAAAGCTGTATAACTAGCACCCTGCAGGAGAGGTTCGATGGTAGGGCCCTGGAAGTGCCCCATTCCTACGTCGCTTAATTCCTGTTCCCCATATGAATTCTTTTCAAATCACTGCCCTGACGGTGAGAACGGGTGGGGCATTGGTGTCTGAGCGCACAACCGTCCTTGCACAGGTCTCCGTGTCCTGCAGTTCCCGGAACTTCCCGCGTATCCTACAACGCTGTCGCAGCTGGTTTGATCCTCGGCGCCTGCCGTAAGCTGCTGCTTGTCAGCGGCCGGCGCCTTTGTGGAGCGGCGGAAGTAGAGCGGGTGCGGTAGCCGGCTGGAGCAGAAGGAGGTCCCGCTGCAAGGTGCGCGGCGGTCCCGCGGTAGCTGAACTGTGCCTGGCGCCGCTGCTCCTCCTGTCTTAGCCAAACTGCCTCAGAGTGGGGACTTTCATTACCGAGTGAGAGTCGCGGCAGCAGGGTGGGGCCAGGAGGCGGCCCGCGCCGCGGATTCGGCCTTAATAAGTGGGAGGGGGTAGGGACGGGCTTTTGGAGGGGTGTGGTAGTATTGCCCTTTTCCGGGCTTTGGGGTGTGGTAAGGTCTTGTGAGGGTAGGAGAGCACTGCTAGGCTTCCTCTCCGATACAGCCCAGGTAGGATTTGGGTAGGGAGACTGCTGCTGGCGGCACCTGGCTCGTACCGTTGTCATCTCAAGGTGGGGTGAACTCTCCCGTCCTCGGAGGCGGCTCGGTTTGTGTAGCTATGCTTTCCTGGCTCGGCATTGGAAAGATTGATGGGGGCGGGGAATTCGCGGTGTGGTGACAACGCGCCTTTTTAAAGCGATACGGGAATGTCATTTGAAAATGCCTTTTTGTTTTGTTTATTAGCACTTAAATGTTCATAGACAACATGGATACATGTTGATCCATACTATCCTACATATTAGGGTAGATATATGAGGGTTGGATCATTTTGCATCCTCTTATGTGCTTAGATGTGTTATGTGAAGACTGACATATTCTTAATTTTGAATTGTTGAATGGTTGTATTACTAATGATTAACCTAGTATCTGTGTTATCAAGTTTATCGTAAAAACATTTGTGGATTCCTCATCTGTTGTAGAACCACTTTTGCAGTTTCTTTACTGCTTGGGCTTGCTTAAAACCAGAAAAATAAGCTTTGTTTCTCTAATGCTATTCATAGTTTTCCATACCTGTGTTCCAAGTCTTTGTTTATATCTGTGGGGTTTTTTTTTACACCCTTTGTTGCTAACCTTCTTGTCTGTTTTTGACCGAGTTAGTAATATATTTTTTTTTCTTTAAATATGTACTGATTTCTTAGCAATGTACCAAAAAAAGGGGGGGAGGAGTGTATAATGCATGTTTTAAAAGGGTTTTTTTGCCATCAAACTGACTTTGCCTTGCAATCTGTAGTAAATCTTTTAGTCTGTGTTTTGAGTCGTTTACAACTGTATATGAAGGATATATTGCTTATGTACTGCTAAGTTATAGTATGCCAATAATTAAGCTGATGAAGTAAGAAGTAAAAGATACATACCTTATTGGTACCTTCCTTGCTGTTTTCAGTCTCTGTAGCTGTACAGAATCCTTTGGCAAGACCAGACAGCCCACCTGCGCTGCCTAACGTTTCTTTCAAACCAGTTCCTTCAAACAGCATTAGAACTCCTTGGGAATTAATGGATGCTGTCATCATGCCGTAGTTGTCTCTTTTAGAATCCAGAATGTGTTAAGTGAAAGAAATGTGGAAATGGAAATGTGGGGTGGTGGTTTTGTTTTTTTTAAATTACTTTTCACAGTCTTGTTTTAGAAAGTTAGTGTAGTTTCTTTAATGATAGCTTAGTTAAAGGAGAGCTGCTTAAAAAAAATCACCACCAAAATATTTTCCCATAACCAGCCAAACAGAAAGCCCCCTTAAAATGAAAACACAAGCCAAAATCAAACTGTTTCTGTTGATCAGTTTCAGCCATGTCTGACAAAAGTGAACTGAAGGCGGAGTTGGAGCGCAAGAAGCAACGATTAGCTCAAATCAGGGAGGAGAAGAAAAGAAAGGAGGAAGAAAGAAAGAAAAAAGAGGCAAGATATAATTATCTTTTTGAAATTTGACTGCATATGTAACTTGTCCAAAATGTAAGGGTATGCATAGTCATTTTGCTGCATGCTATTCAAGGAGTGTCTCTTTTTAATGGTGGCTTGTTGATGCAAATGCAGCACTTTCATTTTCTGATGAGAGCAAATGTCTGCTGTTTTCTTTAAAATTATTCCTGTGGTAAGTTAGATTTTAATACTGCTTTTCAGTCCTACACATGTATAGTTTGGATTCCTAAAAGTGCTTATGTGCATGGAACATCATTAATCAAATCACTGTGACGTATTACACAGAAGCTCTGTTTAATGAGTTGTAATACTTAGAGAATTCATTTTTCAAGTGCCTTTCTGAGGATGTAAGTTTGGATTGTCTGTCAGTATTATTACTTTAGAAACACTGTGCTATGTCCCTCTGCTACTTGACTCACCTTTAGTCTGAGTTTTTAAATCAGAGCAACAGTTGGGATGTATATGCTGCTTGTGTGTTACACAGTTGTGTTTAACAGTCTTCTGGATTTCTCTCTGCTGAAGTATGTAATAAATGGTGATTTATTACTATGCTTCTCCTGAATGCAGATTATATTTCATAAATTAAACTTTTGCTGGAATATTTTTGTGGTTTGGGCTGCTTTTTCTGTATTTTGGTTATGATCTTGTTCTAAGTTAGCATATGATTGGAGACTGAGCAGCTGCCAGCTACATAGAATGCATTGCGTTGGAAGGGACCTTCAAAGGTCATCTAGTCCAACACCCCTGCAGTAAGCAGGGGCATCTTTTAACTAGACTAGGCTGCTCAGAGCCCCATCAAGTTTGACCTTGAACATCTCTACATGATTTGGGAAAAGAGAAGGAAATACCTCTAATTATGTTCTGATGATCTTATAGTAGTGCATTGCCTGAATCTGAGATTCCACACGTTAGGCAATAGCTTATCAGTTGAGAACTTGCTCTAAAATTTGGGAATTCATTTTTTAAAAGGAAATGTGATATAGTTTAGAAACATAATGTACAATTGTGAAACAGAATAGAGATAGAATATACTGGTCCAGATTTTGCTGTTTCTATTAAAAACCTGTATTTGGTGTGTTCATATCATCAATTTTTATATTTACAAAAATATTGACTTGCCAGTAACTGAGTTGTGAACACTAAGCTATTAATTATATAATTGAATGAGCAGTTAAGAGTGGAAAGATAACGGTGTTCAGTGTCTTTCACAGTAGAGATTGTGTTATGTCTAAATGTGGGGGTGGGAATGTAGTTCGTGTTGGGTTTTGTTGTTTACTTTTGGGGTTTGTTTTGTTTTGGTTTTTTTTTATGAAATCTGGAAGATGGTAAGACAAAAGTATTTAAATGCCCTGTAAACCTAAAGTTACTGCAAAGTTTTTTAAGACTTCCTTTTTTATATTTTTTTGGTGTGTGTGTGAAACCTGCTGTCCAAAAGCAAGCTTTCTCACTAAACAGCCTGTTGGTGTTTTTGTTTCAAAAAATAGCTTAAAATGCACGCATTGGGTAATGACCGCTTTCACATCTTGCACGTGTTTTCTTAATTGCTACATGTTAGCACATGCTTACACCTAATACTTTTTTTAGTCTGCATTTGACAGTGCTTAGCATTAGTGTAAAGAAAGGTTTGACAAAAAAGACAACACCTTTTGCATGTTACATGTCTTCTAAAGATAGTGCCAAAATTTTGTGATTCCTGTTATCTGCAGAAAGAATGATCAGAATTACTAGAATCCAGTTTCTAACCTGTATGTTGATAGGTTTCAGTAGAAGCCATGAAATCTCAAAAAAGAAATTAAACTGGTTTTAATACCTGTTAAATGCTATAACTTTAATAATGGAATTATTTTTTTAGACTGATCAGAAGAAAGAAGTACTTCCTGTACAGGAAGAATCTGATCTTGAAAAGAAGAGAAGAGAGGCTGAAGCATTACTTCAGAGTATGGGGTTGACACCTGAGTCTCCTGTTGGTAGGAATGTTAATATTAGTTTGGGGTTTTTTTTGTTACATTTTTTGGGGTGTTGGAGGGGGGGATTGTGGGTTTTTTTGTTTGTTTTTGCTAGGATTGTGGTATTAATGTAACTAGAATGAAAATTCTTTGGCCATTATTTTTGGGGGTGTACATGTCTGTTTTTAAGTACTGTTTGGAGTCTTTTAGTTAAAACAAATAATACATTTGTTGGTTGTTTTGTTGTTCTTGTTTTTCCCATTTCCTATTTTTCTTCTCACTATTATTCTTCTATCCTTTGTTTTTCCTTTCTCTTTTTCATACTGGCAGGTTTTAATTCTCATACTTTCGGCTTGTTTCCTTTTTGCACCTTTCATGCCCTTATTTTCTGTATGTCAAACACCTGACTGACTTTGATGGAGTAATAGTAAGGCTAAGTAAGAAAAAATCAACTGTCAAGGGTGATGATTCATATCTGTGCCACTCTTGTATGGGTTAGCATATTGGTTGTTACTTTTTGCTCTTACATAGTTGCACCTGTCTCCAAGATGAAAGCCGAGAGGGTAATAATTCAACTCTGCTTTTTGTCTCTAGCTCTGAAACCTAAGGGGTTTCAAAGTTATTTTTCAATTTTGCTCAATGGTGGGGGTTTATTTCAATGGAATTTGCAAATAAAATTGTTATGGCTGTAGTATATCTGTTACTAAGTCTTTGTAATTGCTTTTGCATAGTCCTCAAGTATTTAGAAGTGAATGTTGAATAAACACTGTTACAGCTGTTCCTGTTCCCAGTAGCCACAACAGTCACTTTTAGCAGTTTGAACTGTTCTCACAATGTAGTGACTGTATTTGGGCTATGCTGTGTAGTAATTAAGTCATTAGTTCTTACCTACTAGAGATTTTGTTTGTCAGACTAATAACTGAATGCTTCCTTGTGAGGTTTTGCTAAGGCAGCTGATGAGACTCTTGCAGTAATATGCGTAGTTTTTATTGTTTCAGATCTGTGAGAGGCAGTCTAATAGGCAGTCTTCAGAGCAAGTAATTTCATGGACTTAGAGTAGCTGTTCGTGAAAAGCTCTTTAAGGTTCTGTTTTGTAAGACCATGGCATACCCCTAGGAGTATCGTGTTTGATTCTATTAAACATCTACTTAATCACTCCCTTCAGCATACAGAGATTCACAGGGATTCATTCCATTCCCTTTCAGGATACCTGGGTCTGATGTGGATCCTAAAATCAAGCTAAAATGACCTATGCACTACCTTACAGTAGCATGCCTAAGGCCCAGGCTTGTTCTGCTGACTGAATTCTCTTGCAAAGTATCATAGTACAGTGATCAAATACTCGAACTGAAGCTAACTCGCAGCTTACCAGCTTGGTGTACTGATAGCTTGCACTCACTTTGTTGGTGAAGGTGGATAGGTTGAGATTAGATTTCTCCATAGAAAACTAGATTAAAAAATTCCTAAGGCAATTCCTACAGAGTTAACTGCTGGAGAGAAGTAACTCTCATATGGGCAAAGGGACCCTAACAATGTTTTTGGTGTCTAGTATACTTGTTATATAAGAAGACAGAAGTTAGTGAGCCACAATGACTTTCAAGAAGGTATTATAGTTTCATCTTGTATTGGGGCAGGTAAATTTTACCTGGACTTTTAGTAAGACTGTTGGCATTTAAAGTAGGTTTCATGTCACTTACGGGAAGACTTTCTTCAGAACAGTTGGTCCCACAAGAGGGCACTGTGGCATCAAAACCAGGCGCCTGGATGCTTCTGGCCTTGCAACTGCTGGAGCTGACTGACTTTTCTAAGTGGCAATCAAGATGTTTGTAATCTTATGTCTTCAGTTAAGAAAGGGTGACATCAAAATGTCGTCATTTCTGATAATACACAAAAAATGCCTATGAGAGTTTCCTTTAATATAAATGATTCAGTAGATGGCAACGATGAGTTGAAGGATATATGTCTCTAATTTTGGGTGGGTTAGAAGCATTCTTCAGAATTCACAGTATGCTTGTGATTTCAGGAAATTCTCTAGAAATGCTGCAGATCTAAATTCAGAATTCTCCCTTGCATGACTCTACAAAATGAAGTGTATAAGGACCTTCAACACATTCTTATTCTTAAGCATAAACCTGTTTCATTAAATAATGAGTTTCACTATTTCTAAACAGAAAAGTTGAAAGAAATACCAAAATAGCTTTGTACTTATATCAGATTGCATGATATCATTCACTGTTATGTGTCAGTTCCAAAAAGCATGTTGCTTTTTAAACATTAAGCGCAGTCCTTCATCTACACCTAGAAACTGACTTTTAAGAAAAAGTTTCAATAAAACAGCATGTGGTTTTGTCAAATGTAAATAAAGAAAATGTAAAAATTCCCCCAAAACCCAACACTAGAAGCATCATAGCAATAAACATGATTTATGTTGATTTGATACAACCTAGAACAAAAACAACAGTATGCTGTACGAAAAAGCCACTTTTTCTGGTCCATACTTCAGTGATTGTATATTTTGAAACAAAATTACAATTAAATATGTTCAGTATATAATTTCTAAGAACAACTAATGTAAAAGCTTTGTTAACAACTGTCTTCATTTTATGTTTAAGCAACATGATTTAGTGGAAATTATCCTTTGTAAATTGATGCCATCATTTGTCAGAAATTCAATTAAAAATATATTTTCAATTCATTTTCTTTTAAGTGTCTTCCCTTCCATATCTTTTTGTATGCTCCAGATGCATAAATGCCAAAACAATTGCATGAAAGTCCATCGTGATTGTTAACACTGTCTTTTCCCCTCTCTCTCTACTGTTCATTTTCATCCATGTATTTTTTGTTTGCCATTGCTTTTTTTTTTGATACTTCATGTTGAATTAATTTGAAAACATCCTAAGCTGTGCAACCTCTGCGAATAGTAACAGCGGATACCTGTCTGTTTCACTATTTAGTCCCTCCTCCTACCTCTCCGTCTTCCAAATCTGTGAGTACACCAAGTGAGGCTGGAAGTCAGGACTCTGGAGATGGCGCTGTTGGATCTAGGTATGTCTCTTCCCTTGTCATACTCCCTTGCTTAATGCTTGTATTCTGAACAATTAATCAAAGTTTATTACTTGAACATAATATAATGGTGTGAGGTTACAGTGTTATTATTGAATCTGTGAACACTGACTGTTATAGGAATACTTCAAAATTTGAAGGGTAGCCACACTTCGTAATTTGAAATTGCTATTTAAACTTGTAAATTTAAAGTAAAATGAGCCTGAATATCTTGTGGTGACATTCTTGTAAGCATGACTGTCTCAAGACAAGAGAAAAACTGGAGAAGTCCAACTTCTGGGCTCTTCCCAGCTTTTTCTGAAAAAAAAAAAAAAGTGTGCAGAAGATTGGCTCTTTCCTTTTTCTCTCTATTCTACTTGCTCTAATAAGATACTGTCTACAACAGTAAACTTGGCCTTGCATACGATGTTGTGGTTTATTGGTGGGGGTGGTGTTTTTTGTGGGTTTCTTTTTTTGGTGGTGTTCTTTTTTTTTGTTGTTGGTGTTTTTTTCCACTCCCATTGCTTGGAACAGTTTTTCTTGTTATTTCCGTTTGCAGCCATCCCTGTAACACAGATATACCCCTCTCAATCTCTCATTTGGCCAAAATACAGCATTGTGTTAGTAAAGCCACATGTTTATTTGTTTGTTTTTCAGTTCTAGTGCTTGCCCCATTGATTTGACTTTTTAAATTTTGTTTTGTGCAAGACAGTTGGAGAAATGCTGCTCTAAAGAGAGTCAGATAATTATTTGTCTTAAAGTAGGAAATCAAGGTGGCAATATATGGTTGATAAGATGAGAAACACTATTTCCAAAGGATGCTTCCACTGTTTCCCATGCAGAGTCTGAGTCAGAGCAGTGTTCACATAATTGGTTTTGGGAACTTACATTTTCTCAGCAAATTAAATGAATGCATTCAAATCTACAGAGTATGCATTGTGGATGAAGTTTAGTTGAAGCACATTTGCTAAAGTAATTGCGATCAGCTACTTTAGTGCTTATATGAGCAGTTCTGGAGAAAGTTAATATGCCACTTTGAAACAAAAAGACTGCAGTAACTTCTGGTATATACTACCTACATAACTATGTATAGTCTTAATCTGAAAATACTTAAGGTTTTAATGAACTGAACAAACATTACAAGGTACTTATTTCTAAGCATTGACCATTAAGTTAAAACAATACATCAGGCAGCACATATGAGCTCAAACTGTTTTTTTCTTCTTTTTTTTTTCTCCCTCTCTTTAACAACGCATAGGGTATTCACTATGCAATTGAAGTTCACCTGTCATGTTAATAAAGAATGAATATAGTTGTTCATTAGCTGGGTAAACAAAGTTTTAAAAATTATTTGAAATCTGTGATTATTGCTTATCAAAGTATCATTTTATGTGTTATTTTACTGCATTTTAATTCACTTCTTTCTTTTCTAGAAGAAACAAGAATTGATTAAGTTTTAAAAAAATTTCTTTCCATTCATTGATGATGTAAATTCAGTGTAGGTTGTATATCTGTAATTGAGCACCACACTGTGTACTGAATTTTTCTCCAACTCAGGTGTACTGTGCGTTCTGATTCCATGTTCCTTGGACATAGTAACTTAATGTTGTACGCATAGATTCTCTTAATGAAGCCTTAAGAAAACTCATATTGTAAGCCTCTATAGTTTCATGCATTTGCAAACTTTGAAGCTAAATCTGTCTCTTGACAATCTCCAAGATGTGGAAGCATGAAAAGATTGTGGTACTGAAGGCATGGAGGTATGAATTTACAGCTAAATTGAAGACTGTATAGAGTCACTGTTAAAATTCCCATGCTTCTATCTCTGACTACCAGATAACATTCTTCCCCTCCTTCAGAGAACAAATGCCTATATGCTAGTGTGTTAGCACAAGTTCGTACACCGTTCTCAATGTCCACACACATGCACTGCACCCTGAAAGTTGATGGGAAAAGTTGAACTGTGTGATCCCCTAGCATTATACCTGGCATTTCACAGGTGGGTTTCATAGCAATATGAGATGTGTTAGGAAGCCCAAGTTGTACCACTGTGCTTGATAATCTTAAAACAAACCCTTTCGTATTGTTAGTCTGTGGTTGGTTGTTCTCTGGTCATGCTGCAGCTATACTTTACAAAGATGGTCTTTCTTAGTTTAGTCTTTTCTCCTCTGTGATGCTGAATCTTGACAGTAACTTGACTTAATAATCAGCAGGGCAGTGTTCAGAGTGTGTTCCTATTGTTACTTCTCTCTTGCTGTATTTTAATTAGTAAAGAATTTTGCTTCCCAGTTTGGTACTGTTCTTTCCCTCATTTCATCAGTTAAGATGAAAATTCAAAATGTATACAGTTGTTTGGAAGCGGATATAGTTGGTTTGCTTCTAGGTTGGCCGGATGCTTCATGTGATTGGTTTAAATGCAGAAAATACATTTGAGAGATCTAGGAAGTGTTAGAAATATGCCAGGTTACAAAGAAGCTTGGGCATATGTGGAAAAATAGGAATTTCTGTTCACTGAAGCTTGTAGGTAAATTCATTTAACTTAAGGCATAGCAAACAACAGGAAAGCAAATGGAACAGTATTTTACATCATTTTGGTACACATATGGTAATTTTATCTCAGAATGTTACACTTTTATTTTAAAATAATGTCTCTAAGGGAAACTTAACTGTGTTTAAGCACTGCTTATTGACCTAGCCTGTTTTCAAAGGCAGACTATCCTTAGTACCACTGAAGCAACTAAATGTTGAGAGTTAAAACAGTATTTTGACATCAGGAAAGCAACTTCAGTAAGGGCTACGTCTTAAGCAGGTACAGAAGTTTGAGCCTTTCAAATTTCTATCCCTTTCCCTAAATTGCTCTCAAGTGGGATCGAAAAAGTTGAGAGCTTAAACTCTCAGGCACCAAATTAAACTCCAAGAAAAAGAGCAGAGACTTAAAGAATAAGTATACTCAAAGCAATTAGCTTTATGTAAATTGGTGTATTTTCCAATGCACAAAGACAATGAAAGGTTTTAGAAATTTAGTTATTAAGGTACAGCTGTGGATGCAAGGGCAGCTGTGAAGAATGATTTGATAAATATGAAGACAGGGGCTTTATAATTCATAATCGAACTGTAATTTAATTTGTAGTGCTTGGCATACCTGTATTTTCAAATTTTTGTGGCATTGCAACTTTACCTTTAGGAATTCTGCACCTGGTTTGTAAGAACATTACTCTGTATGGGATAGAAAAGGAAAATTATATTTTTTGATAGTAAAATATTACTGCTTTGTTGTAGTTATAAAACACAATTTAAAAGAATAAGAGCATCAGAGAATGTCAGAAAAAAACATGCAAGTTCATCTCTTAAAACAAGTTTATAAAAGAGATTAAAATTCTGCCTAAGCCTGATAGCAGGTGTTAGACTAAAGGAAAATTTGTGAAGAAGAGATTAAGGCTAAAAATGAAGGACAGATTTAATTGCCCCTTCATATTTCTTGTGATACAAAAGTGGCTTGAAATGGATCTGTTCTATCATTATTCTATATGACTTTGAAATGTGTTATTAATCTAAAGCCCACTATTTCGAAGAGATTTAAATATTTTTCAATGGAGTTGGCTCTAAATCAGACGACAGCTATAAGCCCAAGGCAGTGCTTAACCCATAATTACTGCAATGTCACATCTTGGAAACTCTAGTACTTCTCTATCCCAGTGGAAATGCGTTTTTGCCCCTCTTCCAAAAGGCTTGTGTGTTGACTCATTTCCTTTGCCAATATGACAGTTTCCTCATGTTTACTGCTCTGGGCAAGATTGCATTTCATGAACAAATCTGTCTTCATATGACATGAACAAATCTGAACAGATTTTTTTAAAAGGAATTTGAAGGTTTTAATGGTTATTTAATTGTCAGCATTAAATAATTTTGTTTGCCTCTCATAAAGGCTGTGTTTGTTTGCAGATCTTTAACTTTCAACCTTTAAAATAATTCTATTCTTTCCTAATAAGCTCTGAACTGTGTTTGCTTTTTAACTTTTTGTATTTACTGCATGTATTACTCTACTGAATATTTGCTGAATTTCCCTTAACTGATGTTACATTGCTTTGTTTCTCACAAACAATGAAATGACTATAAGCTTACTGCAACTCTAGCATTTCATAGTGTGTATTTGCTTCACTAATCTCTGGCCTTTTTTGCTAATGCTGCATGGTTGTTCAACCTGGGGTATCAGGACGCTGCATTGGGATACTGATCCATCAGTTCTTCAGCTCCACTCTGATTCCGATCTGGGGTATTGCATAGATTTCTTATATTCCATTTCACGTACTTATGGATAATAAGTATAAGAGCTTATTTTATTTTTTTTTTAAGACTCCAAGTTGTTAAGAAACTGTTCTGTAAGTAGCAGAAATTCACTATCCTTAGACTTAGTGCAGTTTTCTTGCAAAGGGGAATTTATATTATTTAGCATACATAAGACGCATGTTTTTAATAACAAAACTTACTTATTCATGCTTTTCTTTGAGTCTTTTGTTGGTAAAATTAAAGCTTTTTGGTTTAGAGTTTTTTTTAACTGTACTTAAAACCAGAATTACTCCAATTTTTTCTTATAAATATGTTTATAAAAGCTGTAGCACATTATAAGCACTTATGAAAACCCATATCGTGCTATTAGATTTATGATTCTGCTCACCAAAACCTTTCAAATGGGGTTATTTTTTCCTTTGCTTTTATCTTATTTAGGAGAGGGGTGGATAATAAGAAACCAAGTTTGATATAGGCAAATTGATTTTGGATCATTGCAGTATTACTACAATAGATGCTGAAATTAGCTTTTATAGAAAGTTACAATGACTGAATTAATGTTGTGTTTTTTGGAAGTATGTTATGTGTTGCAGGTTGCTGCTCTCTGTATCTGTGTTTACAGAATCTTCTATAAGCTAAAGTCGGGAAACTCAGAGGCTTTCAGCCTCATGTTCTGGAGTAATGTTTGGTGGATAAATCACTTATTAGTGTGTGAGTTTCAGATTAGACTTGCAGTTCTACATTCGAAATAGTGTCTTAGAGGTAGATAGAAAAGGTCAGCAGAGTTAAAGGGACTGGGGAGTTAGTTTTTCTTCAGAATAAGTAATCTAGTTTTTAAGCTTTAAAATGCTAGAACCATTACTGTATGAACAAGACCTGTGAGCAGATCTGTTCCATTGAAAACAGGGATATATTGTATGTAGCAGTACTCTACTCCACCATAATCCATACATATATTTGTACATCTTTTTATTGCAGATGTCTAAATAGCAACTGATTTTAAATAATAATAAGAAAATATTAGTCATAGTCATGTGACATCTTCAGAGTTAAATTTCCACTGGATTAAAGTTTGACTAAGCAATGCTGTGACATAACTTGAATATTATTCTAGGCAAAATGTGAATTAATTCATTAAGTTAAATGTTCTTTCTGATTTGTCTATTAATTTTATTTAGACGTGGACCTGTTAAACTTGGAATGGCCAAAATTACACAAGTTGACTTTCCTCCTCGAGAAATTGTTACATACACAAAGGAGACACAAACACCTGTTATGACTCAGCCAAAGGAAGGTGGGTGGTTAACTTGTTACTATATTTTTCTTTCTTTTTTTCTTTACAACAGCAGCAACTGACTCAATTAGAATGAGCATTAGCAATCTTCCTAAATTCATGTAAGCCTTGCTTAAGAGTTACTACCATTCTGCATCTTGTTTAACCATGCATTTTCTCACTCCTAGTAAATGGTGAGATCAGACATTAATTAGCTGAATGAGCAGACAACTAATAAATGGAAGTGGGATATACCTTGCATTTCTGACATTTACGAATGCACACACCACTTACTCAAAGGCTGTGTATTCTTACAACAAACTTGACAGTTAAACCTCTAACTTTGTAAGAATTCCAGTTTTTGCACCTGGAGCAAAAACTGATTTTGAGATACAAAAGAAGAAACTAATGTATTTATTAACCCATGCAGTTTCTCTTCTCAGCAGCTGAATAGGTGCCTTCTTTCAGTCATATTTCATTGGCTTTTCAGAAAAAAAAGATTTAAAAAAAACCCAAAACATAGTTTGCTTTTCAATGTTGAAATGCTTGAATTTAGATACAAATGAAAATAATAATCTTGACCTTGTTTGTATGTAGTTCCACAGCAGAATTTCTTAGTTGTTGAGTATGACTGATTTTTGAGTATGTGTCTTTCATAGCAATTTTAGGACCTAATTGTACGTTCATAATTTTGCATTTTCTTACTTAGTATGTGAACTTTTGGGTGTTTATGCAAAGAAATAAAAGTACTTTTTAAAACATGAAGAAAATACTGAACTGAAATCTTATGCTGATGTTCCCAGAAACTGCATAATTTACCTGAAAGTGTAATACAGATGATACAGAGTGTAAAGTGTAATACAGGTGATGCAGAATTGTTGTTGCTCCAGTCTACATCAATATGCCACTCTTGTCTGGAGTGTCTTGGAGTCACTTTGGCAAGTTTAACTAGATTCAAATGACACTATGAATGAATTTAAGTGAGGGAGGTGGGGGAGGAGGAAAGGAAAAGAAATGAAGTAAATTGCAGCAATACTTACCATACTATTTCTGTAGCAGCTGTATTTATTGTGTACATGAAATAATGAAGAGGTTCATTGTTCTAGTCTGAGGACTACAGCAAAGACAATACATGCACAAACCCCTCCTTTTTTTTTTTTTTTTTTTGGTTTGGGTTTTTTTCCCCTCCCCACTCCCTTCTCTTGGCATGTCCTGTTCCTGGTTTTTTGGCTTTTGTCATTCTGTGATACAGTAGTGATGGCCATCTTTTGGTTAGGGACCAAATAAATTTATTTGGGCTTGAGAAGTGTTGTGTCATACTTGATGCTGTTCTCCCTTATCTTGTAACAAATAAGCAAAAGTGTCTGAGTCTCTATACCATTACTACACTTTGGTAACTTTTGTCATCATTATAATATGGGCATCCTGTGTTTAGGCTGCACCATTCCCCAGCACCCCTCTTCTGCCATCTCCTTTTCTACTCTCTAAATCCATTTGTTGCTTCCTGTGATGCTATGTATAGCACTGCTGCCTGCTTCCCTCATTGTCCAATTTTGGTGGACATGTGTTTTTTTTTTTTTTTAGTTAGTGTGGTCACCTGGTTACTAGGGATTATTCAGCCTCTATCTGACGTGTTTGTTTTTTTTCAGGCAGCAGATCTTTGGATCTACTCTCTGAGAACAGTTTTGAAACTGTGCTCTATACACACTCACTTCTTTCTATTAGGCAGCAAAAGCAGTTTCAGCAACAGAGATGCAATTCACATGTGAACTCTAGTGTATGTCTTCATTTTCTGCAGGCTCCATGTTGTCCACTACACAGAAAACTCTTTATTGTTGCTGCTAATTTTTTTTTTCTGCTATTTGTACTTCACTGTTCTCTACTATACTGTTTGAGCTCTTCCTTTGTGATTTGCTAACATGTTCAAATTCACACAGAAAGAAATTAGTCACGAGAAAGACCATTAAATACGTATTACGGGTCCTTGAAGTAGCTAATCCAAAGCAAGGTAGGCATGCAGAGGATTATGATTCTGCTTAGCTGTCAAAATCAAGGCTTTTCCTGGGCTAATGAATCACCTGTTTCTTAGTGCTGCTCTACATTATTGTGCATATGCAGCCACAACTAACTGCAGACAGGATTTATTATTGCTTTAACTCCACTTGTTGTATCTGGTAAAGTCTCCAAGACACAGTGGAAATACTAAGCATTTTTGTCCTTGTCCTTTATGACTTTAAAAGAGTAATAACAATTTGGTGTATAGGATTGGCTTTTGGATGCTGTTACAATACATGTAGCATTTTTTGGTATTTTAAAAGGAAATAATGGACCCTTGTATATTCATGTATTTTTTCTGTACATTTCTTCAATATACAGTGAAATATAGATGGGGAAAACTTGATATAAAGACCTTCAGCTTAACAAAATCTATCCATTTCACAGATGATTTAACTTTGATTAACCTACTCTGCAGCAACATATTACTCAGACAACTGGAACTTCACTCTATAGTTACTGTTAGGTGCAGCCTAATTTACAGCACCGCTTTTTCTGTCCTGTCTTGCCAAAATACATCACAATTTTGATGTTAACTCAAAGTATTCAGTGTTTCATTAAAGCTACTTTTTTAGCATTCATTGACAACGATTTTGTCTCTATTAAAGTAGCTGCTCTTTCTATGTAATCATTACAGCTCAATTTGTAACCTTAGGTTCCCTGATCACCTGTTAGAAATAACATGGAGTTAATCCCTTATCATATTATAATGGATATTCACCAATGTGTTGATGTGACATGGAGTCCTATTTACTGACTTCATGATGGTCTTCTAAATCTTAACAGCCTTCTTTAAATATGAAATTGTATTTGAAATATTGACAACTGAAGTGGCATAAATGGCAGTAGGTACAGTCAATACTGAATAAGGAAGAATTTAGGCAGTGCTTTTAAGATTTCCAAATTTATTCATGTGCCTTGAAATAAATATGGTATACCACTGTATCATGTGTTCTTCACTTACTAGATATGGAACTTTTTCAGAAATAGTTATGTCCAATCTTTCAGTGTTTCCTGGGTTATATTTATTGTTACACCAATTACTTGCAAATACCAGCACTTGGCCTATTATTTAATAACTTTAAGATAAAGGAGAGACGAGAAGTAATTCAAACATTTCTTGTCTTCTCTTTGGCTGTCCAACAGGTTCATGCTGTCTTTTGATTGTAAACTTCTGAGAGAAAGCATCCTAATTTCAGATAAGAAAGCATCCTAGTTTTGGATAATGAGGACAAGAACTTGTACATGTGAATGTGTTTTGTTTTGTATTGTGGTGGTTTTGATTTTTTTTTTTTTTTTCCCTCCCCCCCGTAGATCCTTTAATGAGAAAGTTTGCATATGACTTTTCTCCAGAGAGAAGGTTTTAGATTCCTGTAGTTACAGATAAATCACAGTGAGATGACATGTTCAATTTCAAGTCTGATACTTAGAGAATATTAAAATAAGTGCTGTATCCTGTATTTAAATGCAAGTCATATCAGCTGGCTGTATGCAGTGGATGTACTATGAAGGAATTCAGATCTCTGTATAATATATGCCATTTATGTTTCAAACATTAAAAGGCAGGAGCAATCAGCTATATGATCTTTTGAATAAAATATGTAGATTAGAAGGTCACTTAGCACTAAGGGGTTGACCATCCGCATTTGACAAGAATTTGACTCCTGTCACTGAAAATGGTACTTAGAATCAGTGTAGTATGACTAATGGGAGGTTGGGCTGAAATTTCTAATTTGGGACTTTCAAAGCTAGAATAATGTATCCATGGTGACCCAAAACTGAATTTCTAAATTTGAAGGCATCATTTAAATCTGCAAGATTGATTGGCAGGGTGAACAAGAGGGGGATTTTTACCCAAGTGGCTGTAATTTGAATATGGGGTCCTGTATTTGTTGTTCTCAAAATCACATGTGTTAACTCTTACTACATTTTTTTAATTACTGTGCACACCTATAGCAATTAGACATTAAGAATTCTAGTCTTTGGAATTTCTACAAGTTGCAGAATTTTCAGATTAGGAGTCCACTGTCGATGCAAACCCATCTAAAAGGAGCAGTGTCTTTCTGCTTCTCTCTGTGATTATTTTTCCCAAAAAAGCTTTCATTTTTTTTTAAGTAGCACAAAAGCTGTAATTGGCATGCTTTGTAAGGAAGTGTCAATGTGCAAGAGAGTGGAGATCACTAAGAATTCTTTTAGGCGTTCTTTCCCCTTTGCACCACCGCCTCCTCAGCAGGGTCACTGAGATCACTAGCTTTTCTTGAAATGGCCATTTTCACTGGCAGGTGCATTATACCCTGTATTTTCAGATTGTTTTTCCATTCTGAATGTTTGGCAGGTTGATTGCTCTGGCTGCATTGACGGAGAAAGGGCTGACAAATGCGGTTGGGCTGGCTGAAAAGACAGTGATTACTGTTTTCCTTTGTGGCTGATTGAGGCCCTTGAAAGGAAAGATTTTAACCTTCACCATTTGGTTCAAAAGTATGAGCATATATTGAAATCATTCATGCCATTTATCCTAGTTCTGTAAACTTGTCAGAACGTAAAAATCGCTCAATTTCAAGTAATGTGGGATTGGCATACGTCATTATCATTTTGATTAAGTTGGAGTTTGTATTATTGTGTGCATTATACAGTGGCATTTAAAGCTTGCTTTCCTGCAGGTACAGTTATATTTTTATTGCCTATACTATGGAGTTAGAAAGATTTTCAGACCTCTTTAAACCTATCACTATGTGTGTGGTTTGGCAGCTGGTATGGCCTACAAGCTGTATTTTGTTTGCAGGGTAAGGGCTTGTCTATAGACCTCCTGGAGTGCTGGTAATTGCACAGGCTTGCCATTGGGTAAAGACATGATTGGAAGCAGTCAGGCAGAAAAATGTTGTGCCATCCCATTGCCACCTTATATCAGAGAGACAATCCTAGCAGTACCATCTGGTTGTTGCTATCTAGTCAGCTGGCTGGGCTGCTGGGACCATGGCTTGGCAGCTGGTTCCCATCCCTTGACTACTTTTTTTTTTTTGTGTCTGTGTGTGTCTGCATGCATGTGTTTTGTGGTGGTGTGTTTGGGGTTTTTTTCTGCTTTTTTTTTTTCCTTAGATAACTTTGAACATGGGTCAGGGAGATGGCTGCAACAAACAAGCCTAGTCCCTGTTGAATACTGTCTCATTACTTGGGATGAGGCATGCAGCAGATTACTGCTGCCACTCCCTTATAAAGAAATGTCATAGCTGTTTAACCAATAAAAATAGTTTTTTCAGAAGGTTATTGTAGAAAGTGAATGAAGAAAAGCCAGGAAATGCATATTCCACAACACTGGTTTACAGTATTCAAATAACAAAATGTAGACATGCAGAAAGTGCTGTAAAACTTGTCAGTATTCCTGAACATTAACATTTTATGTTATTCATTGCAATTAAGGAAAACACATTTTGCTGTAAAGTTCTCATTGCCAAACATGATACAGATAATGAGACTTGCATTTAGAATGACAGAAAGAAATGTAATCTCCCTGCTATTATCTTTAGCAAAATTTGCCTCTCGGAATAGCAACCTGAAAGCTAATGTAAGCCATCTTCATGCCATGTGAAGACCCATTAGACTCTGATGGTTTCAGATCACAAGTAAGCAGCTGCTCTGTAGACTATTTTAGACATTTGATTTTTCTTTTTTCTGCAGCATTAATGTGTCAGGGTGTTACACAGAACATGCATCCACCACATAGTTTTGTGTGGAATCATAAATGCTTGTAAGAGAGATTTTTCCATTTTGGATTCTTTACAGTTTCTTGTGTCTTGCTTCAGTTTATACAACTGCGTATTTTAGAGCAACTAAAATCCAGGCGTAGACAGTGTTCCAATGATCCTTTGGTTTGAGATAAATGTTATCCTGGGGACTGCATTTTACAAATACAACAATTTTGAGGTAAATGGTACTAGTTATTTGAGAGTCATATGGAATGTTACTGTCTCTCTTTTAAAATTATTGACAGTCTCACCATAATATTTCTCCTTAGATGAGGAAGATGAAGATGATGTGGTTGCACCAAAACCATTAGCTGAACCTGAAGAAGAAAAAATATTAAAAAAAGAGGAGGAGGAAGAAGGTACAGTTCACCTCAAGACATTCTGCATGCTCTGTAAAGAAAGGCATCAATAAATTTAACTTTTCTTTCCATTAAGTTGAAGCTGATTCAATTTTCATATTAACAATCAGCTAGCAAAATTTAAAAATGTATTTAAAATTGATACATGTTAGGAAACAGATTTTCCAGCATTGCAATAAATACTCTGCTCTTCTTTCTTGGAAAGAATCAGTGAAAGTATGCAGTCCAGATAATGTACATATAATTTTTTTTCCAGCTGCCCCACATGAACTTACAGAAGAGGAAAAACAACAGATTTTGCATTCTGAAGAATTTTTAAGTTTCTTTGACCACTCCACAAGGATTGTTGAAAGAGCCCTTTCTGAGCAAATCAACATTTTTTTTGACTACAGTGGAAGAGACTTAGAAGACAAAGAAGGGTAGCGTGAATGATGAATACTTTACTGTGAATGTGCAATATTTGTAATTGAAAAAGTGACCTGAGGTTAATATCTGCTAATTGCCTTTGTAGAGAGATTCAAGCAGGAGCAAAACTGTCCTTAAATAGGCAGTTTTTTGATGAACGCTGGTCAAAGCATCGTGTCGTCAGTTGTTTGGACTGGTCATCTCAGGTACTAAATAATGCTTGCTTGAAGCAGTTATCTTTGTAAATTCTTCTATCTTGACCCTTCTATAAATTCAGTTGATACAGGCTGGCTTTCTAAGTGTGTTTCTTACGTGCTTCATAGTTTGCAAAAAGTAAACAGCTGTTAATCTTTGTGAAATGTAGCACAAGGTTTGTATTATGAAGAAAGTATTTGACATATTTGTTTCTGATTTATGGACTGCTTTGTAGAGGTATCTGTTAACTTCACTAAAAGACCTCATTTTAAAGTACTGGGGTTTATATTTAAATGCAAGTTACGATGGAAAACAAGACTCCGATGCATGTACATTATGAGCTAAATTTGAAACAATTACAGTTTTATCTGACAACTTCTCTTTTGTGTGTAATGTAAGGTGGCATTTGGGTTTTTACCCTGTGGGGGGTTGTTTTGTTCCGTTTTTTAACCCTGTTTTGGCAGAAGAAAACAATTACAGGATTGTCTGGACCATTAGCTAATGAAGTTGCTCACTTTGCATTTTTTTTTTTCACTTCTTTTACAGTACCCAGAATTGCTTGTTGCCTCTTACAACAACAATGAGGATGCACCTCATGAGCCTGATGGAGTGGCTCTTGTATGGAATATGAAGTACAAGAAAACTACCCCAGAGTATGTCTTTCACTGCCAGGTATGATGCTGTCTCAGGAGGCTAAAGATATTATGCTGATCAACTTGGACAAGTACCTTCCTTATGCTTGTCAACATCATGATTTCATTGGGCTGGCGTTCGCTTCAACCATCTGTATTTGCAGACAGATGTTGATAGCTAGAGATTTAAGTTTAGGAACATCATCGTGTTTCAGAATTTCTGAAATCATTCAGAATTCAGTTTTGTTGGAGAGTTCAATTCCTTAATTTATTTAAAAAACAAGAAGCCTTGTGTAATGATTGAACCACAAAAGGTTTGTATGTAAAGGGATTGACTGGGATTGTGTACTCTTAGAGCTTAGTTTACTGAATAAAATGAAGATGGCCTGAGGAGATGGAGCAGAGATGGAAACTAGAAACATATGTCAAGAAAAAGACAGATGGAGGTTTTCTAATAGTTTTCTGAAAAACAAAAATGTGCAAATGTCTTCCATTATGTCATGCCTAGCACAGCTGCTTTATTTTCAAAATGCCGTAATTCTTAAAAATACATAGTTGCATCAAAATTGTCAGATTACTGTCAAAGCCCAGGTTGCAAAAGTAACTTCATTGTATCAAAACTGATTTGTACATTCTCTAAAAAAATAACCACAAAATGTGGCAAAATGTTATTAAAATCCTGTGTCTTCTCTTGCTAACAAACTATGCCAGAAGGGAAATATATACACACACATATTCATATATCTGAAAGAAGAGAGGAGAAAGTCTGATTTTTATGAATAAAAATTTGAACTACAATAGTTGGGGCTTCTCAAAGGGTTTGTGAATCCTTAAGTAGTTGGGCAGTGAAATAGCTTATGCAGTAAATCTAAGCAAAGAAGTTACTTTGATGTTTGGTCCCATTTTATTTATTTCTCATTGAATTATAGTTTTTTGTGTATTTTGTTGTTTTGTTTGGTGATTTATTTGTGGTTTTTTTCCTTTCAGTCAGCAGTGATGTCAGCTACATTTGCAAAATTTCATCCCAATCTGGTGGTTGGTGGCACATACTCAGGCCAAATAGTGCTATGGGATAATCGCAGCAATAAGAGAACCCCAGTGCAGAGAACTCCACTTTCCGCTGCTGCTCACACGGTAGGAGTTGAAAAATCTTCAGGGAATGTTCCTTATTGAGATGTATTGAACCTCTAGGAAACTCTGTCCAGTGCACTTGATTGATAATTCTTAAGTGTTGATGTCCATATGTGGCCAATGCTGTTGCTGAAGAACCAGGCTATTCATACAAGCAAAGTGTCAGAAAAACAAGTATCAGTTTCATAGGGGAATATTTGTACCATATTGGGATCAATCTTTTATGCTTTAAATGGTGAAGTTATATATTGTACTGTATGTTTATTATGTCAGAATTGGTTGTTACATGGAAATTCCTTTTTCTCATAGTATTTTGCATTTCTTAGCACCCAGTGTACTGTGTAAATGTCGTTGGGACCCAGAATGCTCATAATTTGATTAGTATCTCAACTGATGGGAAGATATGCTCTTGGAGTCTGGACATGCTTTCCCAGCCACAGGTAAGATAATATATGATATTATATATATAAAATAGTATGGATATATATATAATATCTGTTCTAGATAAATATTTTGTAAAAACTTCAATGAATCTAAAAAGCATTGATTAAGTTTTTCTTAGCACACAGAATTATACTTAAGGTAGCTTGATAAGTATTTGATAAAGAATTTCCCTACCTGCTGAATCAAATATTGTCTGCTAATCCTCTTGTATGTTTTTTGGTGCACTTGTGTTAGTGGTGAACACAATTTTAGTAAGAAATAATTTTCTTATTCTTGCCCAATTCTGTACAAGTAAAATTAAATAATAATTTTTTAAAAATTAAAAGCAAGCAAACAAAATCACAACCAAAAAAACCCCAATACCACATTAAATTCCACATAAAAAAAAAAAAATCAAGCAAGCAAATAAAAATCCCCACCAAAAAAAAACCCCGAACCTACCAAACATCCTACTGAGAAACCTAAATGACTTTGTAGGTATTACTATTTCAGTTTTGGTGTTTTTTTTTAAGTAAGTTGCTGGTATTTTCACTACAGGATAGCATGGAGCTGGTTCACAAACAGTCAAAGGCTGTGGCTGTTACCTGCATGTCCTTTCCTATTGGAGATGTCAACAACTTTGTGGTTGGCAGCGAAGAGGGCTCAGTGTACACTGCATGCCGTCACGGCAGGTGAGTACAACCTTCAGTTATTCAAAGGAAATACAAATAGTGAAAGGATGACTCCCTGCATGCTTTACACTCCAAGATTATTTATAGCCCATATTTATTCTTTTGTCTTGAAGTTTAAAATAGCTGAATTCCAGGGCATGCTTTTTCCTGAGTGAGAAATTGATTAAAAAAGAAGTTGGAATATTGAATGGGTACTGTGCTGTCTTCAGTGACTAGGAGTTGTTTGTGTTGATGAGGGCAGTGTAGGTCACTGTGGTTTTATTCATTTGAATTGTAGCAGGACATTCCAAACGTCCTATGGGTTCTGTGTATAATTGTACAGTAACATCACGCACAAATCTTGAATTGGCTGCCTTTTCTCCTGCTGTTCAATCTATTTTGAAATCATCCAACTGTATCTTATCAATTGCTTTCTTAAATATAACTGAGTGTCCAGGTTTCATCTCAAATACACATCACCCTTGCTGCACAGCTGTTTGGTTCCAAAATACCTAAAATTGTATCACTTTTGTGTAACATCCTTCCCATCTGTTCTCCCCGCTTCTTTTTCATCACTTCTGATAGAAGGCTATTAGGGATATATAGTTACTGGTTTATGTCTGAACCCTGTGTCCATAAGGTACATGCTACTACTCTTAAGCCATTGGGAGTTCTGTGCTCATTCCTGAGGACTGGATTTTCTTCTTTTTATGAAGTCTTGGCTATTGATTGGAGAACAATGTATTTAAATGTGTGGACTGGTACCTGCTGAATGAGGCTCTTCTCCACGTGGTATATTTCAGCACTTGAGGTTAACAGAAGATAGGTGTTGAAGTTAAGGTCCATATTCAAGCCTAGTTTTCTGTGATCCTGAAATGATGAAGCCTTTTGCAGTGGGGTGACATCCGTACAAAGCAGCAAAGTCTTCCTGTGGCTGTATTTAAATTGCATTTCAGTGTTATTTGTGTCTGCAGCTTTATGGTGTTAACCTTGCTTATGTATTCTAAAACAGCAAAGCTGGAATCAGTGAGATGTTTGAAGGACATCAAGGACCAATCACAGGTATCAACTGCCATGCAGCAGTTGGACCTGTCGACTTCTCACATCTGTTTGTCACCTCTTCGTTTGATTGGACAGTAAAGCTTTGGACAACTAAGGTAAACTTAGTTTAGTGGTTGTCTTTGCAGTCCGTAACACAAGGTGGAGCTATATTGTAAGCTACTAAAGAAACTTGAGTAAACCGAGTCGAATGTTTGGAGCTCTCTAGGTTCCCAGCAGCAGTCCTGCAAAGATGAGAGCTGATGAACAAGGCTACAGTTGACAACCTAAAGCTTTGCTTGCAGATGGTACATCATTTGTATACTTCTGATCCATTCAGTTCATCCCTTTGCCCTTTGTTATCAACCAGGATTGCAGTGTAACAAAACATAAATCATGTTGTAAAAGCAGTTACTTTGTGTTATGCATAAGGCAAATGTTTTGCTTACAGTTGAAGTATCTGTCATTCTTATTGCCAGAATTGCCTCTTTCTCTGTTAGTTTGATGGTCTGAGGAATACAAAGCAGAGGAAGCAGAGTTATAATCCCCCAAATAGTCTTAAGTGCCGTCACTGAATTACCATTGGCTCAATATACAAGATCTTAATGCATTAAATGTACAATCTCTTACAATATTGGCTTGCTTTATAGCTTGTTTTATATCAGCAGCTGACAAAAAGCTGCATGCTTCAGAAAGCATCCCTTTTAATAATAACATTCATTTTTTACTTCTTTTTACGGTGGCTTTTTTTAAACAAAATATGAATCATGTTTTAGTTACTGCTGATAATGCTGTTGAGTTCTGTATTTAGCTTTGTCTATTAGCTTTATAATTTTGAAGTGCAGCGTTTAGACATTGCTTTATGTTTGCTTTTTTCAGAATAACAAACCTCTCTACTCCTTTGAAGACAACTCAGATTATGTTTATGACGTGATGTGGTCTCCAAATCACCCTGCTTTGTTTGCTTGTGTGGATGGGATGGGCAGGCTTGACCTGTGGAACCTCAACAATGATACTGAGGTGAGGCTGTCAGATGTAGCTGGAAAAGTGTTGGTACACTTTGCAAAAAAATGTGAGAAGTTTACCATACCACTCTGGGGGTTTGGTTTGGTGTTGGTTGGGTTTGGGTTTTGTTTTAATTTTGATTTGGGGATTATTTTTGTTGTTGTTGTTAGATACCACAGTATCAAATATTGTGTAGTTTCAGTAGTTTTGGTGTAATGGTGATCCATGTTGTGAAAGTGATTATAGACATCCCCCAATATGGCCTTGGCAGCTTACAGCTTAACTGTGTGAACAAGTGTGTTACCCACACACCTCTCTTGTTCCCAGTGCCATTTTACTATTGCCATAGTAATACTGCAGTGACCTTGGAATTTGTTTCTAAACGTAGTTGGGTGTTTCTTGTGTGAGTTGTAAACTTAGTGTAAGTCTTTTCCAAGACTTAAACTTGCTGGAGGCAGGTGAGAGGAAGAAGTTTACACATACTCAGTACCTTCTTAAAATTGCATATAGAAGAGCAAGCAGTTGAATAGGACCATATGCCAGCCTAGGGCTTCAAATAGGAATTACCTGGATCTAGATGTTGGACAAGATTTGACCTGCTGCCAAAGTAACTGATTTCATCCCTGCCCTTTTGTCATAATCTTTCTTGAGAGCTCAGGGCTCCTTCTTCCTGTCTAACTGAATGCATGTCTGTGCATCCTGTCTCATGACAGGAGAGTAGATGTGTTTTTTGATAGAGGATGTTTGTCCTTCAGCCAAGGACAGCACAAATGCAGGCTGGGCAGTGACTGGCTAGAAAGCAGCCCTGAGGAGAGGGACTTGGGGGTGCTGGTGGACGAGAAGCTCAACATGAGCTGTCATTGTGCACTTGCAGCCCAGAAAGCCAACCAGATCCTGGGCTGCATCAAGAGAAGTGTGGCCAGCAGGTCAAGGGAGGTGATTCTCCCCCTCTACTCAGCTCTAGTGAGACCCCACCTGGAGTACTGGGTCCAGTTCTGGAGCCCCTATTACAAGAGGGATATGGACATGCTGGAACGTGTCCAGAGAAGGGCCACCAGGATGATCAGAGGGCTGGAGCACCTCTCCTATGAGGACAGACAAAGAGTTGGGGCTGTTCAGTCTGGAGAAGAGAAGGCTCCAAGGTGACCTTATTGTGGCTTTCCAGTATCTGAAGGGGGCCTACAAGAAAGCTGGGGAGGGACTGTTTAGGATATCAGGTAGTGATAGGACTAGGGGGAATGGAATAAAGCTGGAAGTGGGGAGATTCAGATTGCACGTGAGGAAGGAGTTCTTCCCCATGAGAGTGGTGAGAGCCTGGAATGGGTTGTCCAGGGAGGTGGTTGAGGCCAGGCTGGATGAGGCTCTGGCCAGTCTGATCTAGTGTGAGGTGTCCCTGCCCATGGCAGGGGGGTTGGAACTAGATGATCCTTGTGGTCCCTTCCAACCCTGACTGATTCTATGAAGATACGTTGCCTTGGTCACATCACTGGTGACGTGTCACTGTCACAAGCTTAGGGCCACTGAGAGACTTGGAGATCTACATACCCTTCATCAGTTAATGCTGGGCACTTCTTTCAATACAACCCTGAGCAACTAGGTATGTTCTGTGATCTACAGCTTTTGGATTCCTTGAGCATTTTTAGCAATGTGTTTTAAATGGATACAGGTACCAACTGCGAGCATCACTGTGGAGGGCAATCCTGCTCTGAACCGTGTGAGATGGACACATTCTGGGAGAGAGATTGCTGTAGGTGATTCAGAGGGACAAATAGTTATATACGACGTGGGAGAGGTATGTGTGCTATGTGTTAGGCAAAAGATGTGACAAAACACTCACGTGTATTTTTTACTGTTGCTCCTAGAAGCATTTTTGTTTTCAAATTAATGCTTGCTTTTTGTCTCTATTTTGGGTATTGTAGCATAATTTTCTAGCATGCTATCTGGCAGCCAATCAAAAAGGAAAAACATTATTGGAAGTCTGGTCAAATAAGATGGGAAGAATCAGTGGTTTTGTTTGTAGAGATGTTACCTTCTTCCTAGCTGTGGCATGTGAATTCTGACCATAGCATGAGAAGTACCAAACAAAAAATTTTGCTGTGTATCAGTCCTTACGTCATTCTTACAGAGAAGCTGCGGTTATTGCAAGTATGTGTACTGCAGTAGTAGGTAGCTAATTGATTGGATGAGGGTATGGTATTAGTATTCCTCTTTGGAGGCAGTCTCTCAGGTGAAGACCTATCATGCAAGCTTGTAATAGTGTCATTATATAAATGCCGGATTCTCAAAATTCTGTTTCTTTTATTAGTTGGAGCTTCTGATGTGCAGACTATTTTTAAAGTTACAATAAGTAAATGTGAGCTTTTCTGAACATTACTGAAGCTCTCTGCTGCTCAAAATAAGCTCAGTTTTTATTTATCAGTGGGTTTCAATAATACTGTCTTTGCCAACAGCAAATTGCCGTTCCTCGCAGCGATGAGTGGACTCGGTTTGGTCGAACGCTGGCAGAAATAAACGCGAACAGAGCTGACGCAGAAGAGGAAGCTGCAACCCGCATACCCACCTAGAGCTTTAAAAACTGGCAGTAGTGGTAGTGATTTGGTGCAAATCTTAAAAGTATAAGCATGTGTCAGTTCAAATAATAGCTTAAGGGAGGAATATATGGATTCAACTATGGACTTTGGAAAAGTATAAGGATCATTGAAAATTACTTTTTACAAACACATTCTTGGATTTGTGTAACTTTTAATACAGTTAACTAACTGTAAACACTAACCTGGTGTACATTGGCTATTAGGCTTCTAAAATTTCCACTTTGTAACAGTATCTATGTCTGAAAAAGCGAGGTTCTGTTTCTAAACTAAACTTCCTGTATTACACAGAATAACCTTCATTAGGTAGTAAAGCTCCGAAACATTCTTTAAGTTGAACTTTGCAAATTACCCATGGATCTGCATGCATGCGCTCAACACTTCATTGTTTATCTATATATAAGCCGCAGGCTCTGGTAGCGGGTAATAGACGTGAACAAAAATGTGTCTGTAGTTACAAACTTACTTGATAATTGGACCTGAAATAGTGAAATGCATATTTAATACCACGTTCTTTTGTTTGAATTGGTACATTAAAAGCTGAGATTTATTCACAAATAAATATTGTATGAGGACATGTCAGCTGCCCTGACCCCTGGTCTGTGTCCTTTGGTAGTTTGAGTATAAAGTTCCTGGGAGCTGCTGCTTTCATTGTACTACCAACATCATAGAGCTGTTTGCTAACTGCAACCTCCACTTCCTACCATGGCAATGAGCTAAAAGGAAAAAGGTTACTCTTGTCAAAATTTTTCCTGTACATATGATACAGAACTCGACATAATTTCTATAGCATGGTGATTTGCATTCTTTTAACTACAGACTCAGTAACAATTTTCTGTATTTTCATTGCTTTTTAGCGTTTTTATTGAAACAAAACCTCTTGAACTGTTGGAATTTCTCTTGAATTTTTTTTAGTACATCTTTTTAGATCATTGTAAAGTTTTTTTTTATCAAGACTGGTTTTAGGTTGGGTGGAGGTTGTATTATTTGGGGTTTCTTTTAGTAAATATTCTGACTTGTGCTAATTAGGCACTAAACCAGTATTAATGCCTTTAACTTGAGATTTTAGGTTTGTTTCTGGTGTTCTTAATCTGCTACAAGCTTATTGTTTTGCCAGAAGAGCCATTTTATATGCTTGGAAGTAGGAAATGTGTTTATATTTCTTAATCAGCTTTTTGTCCAGAAGTGTTCATCTTTGTATTTTAAGGCTTGAGGTTTTTATCTAATTTCTGCTCATCTCAATTCTCTTATGAGCAGCTCATAAAGACATAAGCAGCAGTAACAGCAGTTCTGGCTTCAGGAGATTCTCTCTTTGAGCGAGTTTGAAAGTGAAATGTATTTAGGCTTCCACTAGATTTGGCTTGTGAAAAGTCCCCCCCACGTTTTTCATGGCAAAGTCCTGCTGTTCAGTTTGACATTTACCCTGCATCTTTTCCTCATCCTCACACCAGCAGTTTCCTGTTGAGAAACACGTGAACTGTCTAACAAATAGGCGTGTGATAATTTTTACCCTTTGGACACAAGAATTCTTAATGAGCAGAATGTTTTGTTGTCGTGTTGGTTTTAGGGTGGTTCTGGTTGTTTTGTTTTTTGGGGTTTTGTTTGTTTTTGTTTTTTCTGAGATTGTTACTTCTCAATAATACTTCAGACTTGTATTTTCAGAAAACTAGTAGGATAAAAGGGTTTCATTCAAGGGATTGTGGAATAAAAATATAGGTCATATGGCATTTTTATTATGTCATTTCAGCCTTTTAATAATTTTCAACAAATCTGTTCTGTATTTTTTTCCTACTTATGTTTCTTCCTCACAGGAGGAATAGGTTGGAAATGAGTACAGGTTGAAAATATTCTAAAACTCATACCTGCAACAGTAAGAGACCAACAGTGATGCTACGTATCATAAATGATCATCCTGGGAACCACAATGTCCAGTTTTGGGTCTGCAAGAACTACAAGTGCTATCTTGCATTGTAAAGTCTCCAAAGGCCTTGATCAATTCAGTCAACAAGCTGTGACTAAGATGAAATGCCAGTGGGTACCTACCATTTTTGTACCTATTTAGAAAAGTGCAGAACAAAATTCATAGATATGGGAGAGAGTTCCTGGGAAGGTCTGCTCTAGAAAACTGCACAGAAGTAGTAATTCTTTAAACAGGGGAGGGGGAAGGCTCAACTAATGAAGACAGGAAGCTTTTTTAATGGGGTTATTACGTATGTCTGTCACAGAATAGTGATTGAACTCCCCAGTTCAATGTATTGTAACCTCTAGCTCACTAAATATTACTCAGCACCAGAAGATTTTTCATAGAGATTACAACTGAAGGAAGAATTGTCTGATTGTAGTGTTTGGTTTTGCAGAAGCCACCTCAAGCTCTTCATATTGGCCTGCTGTCACCTGAGCAGTAGAACCTCAGATCAGTTTATACCATGGTGACACACTGTACTCCAGGATGCTTAATCCTGAAAGAAACATCTAAAACTAAGGATGGGAGGTTGCCCTACTTCAATAAGCAAGGCTTCTCCTCTGTGACTGTATGGGTAGTATGAGATGTACTTTTCTGTGAGGATAACAGAATTCAAGGCTCCCCTATTTCTTCTGAGAATTCTGCATTTTAAACTTATACCAGATAAACTGTTGGTAGATATTGAACCAGAAATAGTTCAAACTTTTCCTTTCCCTTCTCCTTTTATTTATCATCCCACTCAACTGGAAGTGTAAAAGGAATCAGTTTTTTTTTTGTTGTTGCTGTCATCTCCTTCCCCCCCACCCCGAATAACCTGTTTTTTCGATGGTAGAACACTTTTTTTAGAAAAAAAGTTTTCCATTCTGGGAAAAAAGCACTCTGAGTAGTAGATCCTGAAAAGAACTGAGTGAGAACTGGCAAATACCTCATCATGTTTGAAATATGCTACTGTAAAGGTAAAGATCCTACTATACTTTCAATATTACAACATATTTTGAGGGTATTTGTACTACAAAATAAAATACTGCATGTGCTTGCTTAATTACTGTGCTCTCTTACAATTGTAAGCCAGCACATTGCATTTAAATATGTTTGCTGTAACTAGCAGTGAAATGCTTTCCTCTGGAGGCTCTGTACATGGATTAAATGGGTGCTTCTAAGCTTTGAATTTTAATCTGTAAGCTGTTCTATGTGTGTAGAAAAAAAATTATCTCATTGAAGAACCTTTCTATAAGCACAGAAAAATTAATCGCCTTAAGTGTTTTTACGTATTTTATTGTCACGATTGTTAACAAAACGCCTTCAAAACATTCTGTACATTTCAACCTATTTTGAACTGCACTGCCCATTATATAAACGTACAGGTATGGATGCCATGATGTCTCTGTACAAAGATGTACAATATGTACAGTAACATTAAATGCAAGCTGTGCAAGGTAAAGTCTAGGCTACAGATTCATGCCACTGGTTAAAACAAGGCATAGAACCACAGCTTCAATCAGTTCCACGTGTGCAAATAAACAAATCAATGCAGGTATATATTAATATTAGGAAGGAGTAATTAGATTTGCAAGCTCAGTTCAGCTAGAACAACATGCCACCAACTGGAAAAAACAACAGGACTGTTCCTGTTAACTTTTTTCCACTGCACTGCTTTGCTGGGTTGATCGAGCTTTCCAGGTCTCAGCTGCTACTTTTCAGTTGAGCTGAGGTGATGTCAGAAGATCGAAACTTTGGAAGACACAACCCAAATTTATTTTCTATACCAGCAAATGTAGCTGCAGCAAGTCTGTATCCACCTATGTGCTCAGGATTGACAGGAGGAAGATCTGAAATTCGAGTTTTTGGTGGGGGTTCTGATCCAGAAGGTTTGCTGTTTGAAGAAAAACAAGAAACAAAACAACTTTCCTGTATTTAAAGTGTTTTCTTAAGCCTGCATAAGTTCATGAAATCTAGACTAAATACTTAAGGCTCGCGTCTGGGGATGGAAGACTGTTAAAGCTGGCCTTAATGCCCTTCTATGGACAAGTCAAGTTGGGTTCAGACTACTACTTAATGGGAAATCAAGGACAAAACGGAAGCTGCCTTTTTACTGATAGATTTGGAAATTTGTTTAACTTCCAGTGATGGGGAAATGGACAAAATACCTTTTTACAATGGGAATACAAATTTTACATGTTCTATTGAAGTAAATATGAAATGGTTCTTTAATCTCATCTGTTCGGAAGTAGCATGCAAGTTTGTCTTAATTGTGTAGGATGCGGAGATGTTTTGCATACTGCCATTTTAAGTACAAGTGCTCAAAGTGACCAAGTTTAAGTGGTCCCAGGCATGAAAAAAAAAGGAAGAGATTGAGGGGTTTTTTTGTTTTAAACTTGGCAGATTTTTTTTGTGCAGACTAAAAAGCAAATATTTGACTTACAGGCCTCCAAAATCGACATAGAGCCATCTCTGCAGAAGTTCATAAGTGACCAGAGTAACACCAAACTGGGGTGAAGATCTGAACACACGAGCTGGTAAACAGTACAAAGAAAAGAATTTCCCAGGAAAGAATCTAATGTTTTGGGCAAGATGTTACATTTCTCAGAATCAGGCTTTGTAAATACTTGTAAATAATTTTAGCCTCTATCAAAGCAAGAGCTAATTTTCAAATTCAGGGTCAGCCTTAATATTTAGAGTACATTTCTCACCTCCAGCTCCCTTCCAAAAAGCTGAAGCCCCTTCTTCCCTCAAAATCTTTCTAAAGCAGTCAATAACTCCACTGTATGTTGTCTGACCAGCGCGAGCTGCCACTTGCAGTCTTGTCTTGATGACATCAGCAGGGGTTACCAAAGAAGCAGCAGGCACACCTTTTAGAAGAAAACTACATTTAATTCGCAGAAAGAATCTTGTAAAAGATGAAACAGTTCTAACTGAAAAATACAACTGCAAGCTTTAAATTTTTTTTGCAAGGATTACTAAAACTGCAAGTTCTTAACACTAGACGCTAATACAAACTGTTGTGCTTGATATGATTGAGTTTCTCCTAAAGTTAAAGGCTGTAACTGATAGTAAAGAAGAAAATAATAAATGTCAACAGCAATTCTCTCAACTTCTTCTAGTGGTCTGTCATTAACATAGTTTCAAAAAGATAAGAGGCATTTTTAAATTCATACTTATGCTATACAAGAGATATCCATGGCAAAAAAATAGTTGTGCAGCCTTACTGACTTTGCTAATACCCTACAATATATTTTGCAAATGATGCAGATGATTGATTTGGGAACTTGAATCCTACACATCTGTTTACTGAAGATGTTAGTAAGAAAGTTACCTCTTAAAATGCCTGTTCTACAGAAATATGCCTGCCCTGCTGTTTGGACTGCTGTGTAGGAGAATAGATGCTGCTTACTTCAAGAGGCAAGCCATAAAAAGACTGAGAACAATGGAGGTGTTTTACAAGTCTGCTTAGTACCAACAGCATGATATTAGCCAACAGTGATAGAAGAACAAGTCTGCACTTCCAAGACACCACTCTCAGCTTTCTAGTCAAAGGAAAGGAGAAAGTTTTCAGAAAGGGACTCCACAGTTTGTAACTGGGCTGAGATATTTCTGAATACTTTTGAATGTGGTAAAAATTTCATCCTTCTGAAAAGAGGAACCCTCTTCTGTCTTAAAATTTTGAAAATTATTTTGACTTCTGTTGGACTTTTAAATTTGGTTAACATTGAAAAATTTAAGAAATTACTGATTTGCATAGGTGATCTTAAAGGCAGAAGTGTCACTGATCAACTCAGGAGGTTTTAAAGGGAAACAGAAGCAATGTAGTTCAGCTTACAAGCATGCACTAATAGCAACCATATGCAGGTTTTCCTTTACAGGCAGATAATGTTCAGACTGTTTTCTTCCCTTGCTGCACATGTGTAACAGGAATAGACTGAGCAATCAGGAAACTGAAATCTGCAATTCAGAAAGGCAGTCCTGTTCATGTTGATTTCCACATTTTTATTATGGTTCATCACTTAGTATGAATGACCCAGAAAAACTAATAAAACAGAGAGGAGCTCTGAAGTCTGCAATCTCAAAATCAAAACAGCAATTCTTTAGATGAGATACAAGTTAAATAATATTATTTATATGTGCTTTTATCACTACAGTAAGCTAAATAATTTTCCTTTTCTGGCAGTTCTGTATTACCTGAGAACAAACAGGGCTATGACTGTGTTACTAGTTTCCTAACTTGTCTGTCCCTTCCCTCTGGGACAAGGAACATACCAACAGGCAAAGGGCAGGTGTAGCCAAGCTCTGTACCAGGTACAATATGGGAAACTGCTCTTTACACACGGATGGCTCATCACTCGTAGATGTAGTGATTCCTTACGGCTGTAACAAGTAACAAAAGGTCTGTTCAGCCCCAAGGTGTTTCTAAACTGCACAGATTCCACCACTGAATTGTTCATTACGGAGAGGCTGCAGATACCTGGTTTTCATCCTAGTGACCTAGTCCTTGGCAGTGCAGAATCTGGCCCTTTGTATCCACACTTGTAAATATCTGCCAGTACAGTTCATACATCGATTATACCATTTGCCATTTAGTAAAAACAACTTCTTAGCACAGCTGCATATTGACTTTATATCAAACATTTTTAAGAAGACTTAAAATATTTTAAAATTCAGAATATGATACATTAGCTTCTTTACAAACTAATGCCCTATTTTTAGCACTTACATTTCAACAAAGTTTCTTCTCAGTTATTCAGGAATCCAAAACTAGGTAAGTCATTTTCTTCTTAGCTCTTATGATCTCTCATTTTATGTTCATCAAAGATTCAAATTAGCCTTCAACTCTGAGAGCACAGTAACAAGTAAAACCCCATTGAGACAGACAGATCAAATTTGACTACAAGTTGCTGAGCTACATTACGCTGTTTATCCACATTATGCAAATGTAATTAGCTCTCATCAAAATTACATTGCCTCCCACTAAGTATAACAGTGATCAAATTTAGATTAAATCAGATAGAATGGTACAGTACCCTTCCTTTATAAGGGGCTACTGAATGACTATTAAATATTACTAACTGAAAGAAAAAAAAAATTACTTCTAGAGAACATTTTGCAAAATTACCTGCAATGGCTCCAGCTAAAAGGAGATTAAGCCCTCCCACATGGCCATCTTCATCAGCAAGCATCAGTTTACTATGAGCATAAACAGGAAAGTAGATTGCAGAAAAGGGAATGTCTCTGAGGAAACATGCTTTGGCACCCTGTCACACAGAAAAGAGACAATACAAATACATTTCATAAATAAGCTTAAAACTGATAACCAGCAAGCAGACTGAGCCCAGGAAGTACCAACTTGTTTGATCTACCAGGTTAAGTAACAGAAAATAAAATGCCTCAAGAAACTGAAGATGTAAGGTTGAACACATCTAAAATAAGTTTCTAGAGTGAGGAAGAGTTGAGGTTCATATTTGATTTGGGTAAGTAGTATGTGACATCAATCATCAGTACTTTGGATAAATACCTTCTACATAAGATGTGTCCAAATGTGGTGAAGGAAGTGACAAATGTCTTTTTGTCTTGCTGACAACACTCCACAAGCACAGAAGTTGCAAGATAATTCCTTGTGTGCCATTTTTCTCACCAAACACAAAGGCACTACTAAAGTATCAGTAAAAACTGTTAAGACCTCATGCTGATCTTCACTGATCACCATGTGGTTGACTGAAGAAGCTGAACTCAAAAGGTAGCAAAAAGAGGTAAATCGCAGTAAAACTGGAGCTGTTTTAGTAAGAACAAGTATAGGGAGACAAAAATAGTGGCCCATAATCCTGCCAGGAGTTGCTCCTGGTCACCAACTGGCATATAAAAGCAGAACTTTTTATACTGTATAAACAATGGAATAATTGCAATAAAACTTACCTAATCTTCTTTTAGTAATTTCAGTTATCAGTTTGTTACCAACTAAAATTGCTTCAGTACAAAGCTCAGACTAGCTCTTATATATCAAAAAAATCTCAATTGCATACCCTGAAAGGATGCATGTTACAAAAACACCACTCCTTGCCTAAAACCCCAGCTGGTATACTCCAAGCCAGCAACCTCCACACAGAGGACCCTCCTGAGGCCAGTCACTTCACAGTTACATTAACAGACAGCTCGTATTACAAAACCTATATAGCTTAGCACTGATGGAGTAATCTGTTCCTTTGATTATTTTCACACAGATACTTTATGGCTCTAGAAGTTGTTCTTAAGAGTTATTCACAAATAAGAATGCAATTTGAAAGAACAGCAGAATGTGTGGTAAGCTCTCTTACTTAATTATGGCAAACACAAAGGGTAATTTTGTGCCAGGTACCAAACACCTGTGAACTTCAGGAAAGGTAATGGTCATGAATCTCATCTGCAGAACTCACAACAAAAGCTTCAGCTCCAAATGCAAATTTGCATATTTTTATAGCATTATTGCAGGTCTATGGACGAATCAGGTAAAATGACATCTGTAAGTACCTAGGTAATGTAACTGCTGAATTTACACACTACCTCTTGCACTGGTAGAAATTCAGGAAGAAATACTCTTCCTTGTTTAAGAAAACTAATAGCTTCTGCTCCATTACATCTGATCTGTAATGATGGTAGCAAGTATACCTGCGGGGAAGGAATCTCTTGACTGGCATTCTGCTGAAGTACGTACAGTACAGAATGGGCTTTTCTTAAGTGGAATTTGTTATTGACAAATCCCACCATTAACTTCTTAAAAATCTGAATCCTACTAAACTCCACTACTGTTTCACTGCCATCAAATTATTAAGACAAAGAGAATATCCTGCTGTAAAGACAACAATAGAGATAACAGATTCAAAATAAACATAAGAAAAACACAGAGGGAAAGCTAAAGAAACTTCTCACAAAACCCCACCAAATGAAATGATTGGTGCCAGAAGCCAGCAGGTCTGCAATACTGGGCTCCCTGTAGCTTGGCATAAAAGCCCAAAGGATAGAATGGGGGAGTATTTTTTTGTATCCCACTGCCATTAATATAGAAGTGGGTTTTCTTCAGTTTTCCACTGTGGGGCTGCCCTGCAGGAAGAGATTGGTTTTAAATTCAAAAGATGTCTCTCTTTTAAACAGGTTTTGTTTCAACAATGTAAACATCCAACATAAAACGATGAAGCCACTAAACCCAGAAATACGTACCTTATAAAGACCAAGAAGGCCTAAATCTTTTATAACAGAGAGAGCACTGACTCTGGGTCCTGTAGTAATTTCTCCTGCTACCTGCAACCGAATCTTTACAATCTCCAGAGGATTAGTGAAGATGACCTGGGAAGCTCCTGCCTGCAAACCCCAAGAAAAAGAAAGTAACTTGCATTACTAGGATGTGTAGAGACAATTTGAGTTTTGCAAGGTGCTGAGTCGCTTAATTTCTCACTTCACTGTCTGATATTGTCATGTAAAAATACATGAGAGATATTTAGTAAAGCACCTGTCTGGAAGTTAAAAATCCCTGAATTAGAAATAATGTGTTTGTATGAAATAAAATTTTTACATTTACATGTTTATAGTCCACAGAAGTGGATTAATTACATTGGTCCCTGCTTTTCTCCTTGACATCACTTTCTAAAAGTTATGGCTGTGTTTAAGTCTTTTAGATAATACATGAAATGTTAAATTAAAATAATCATTAGACTTGTGTTACTAGAGCATCAAACACATACAAGAAGACCTTATGTTTATTCAGCAATAATCCATCACCAATGTGTAGACACATTATTCGCATTTAATGGTGTAATTTTAAATTATTAGAAAAGTTGTTTGAATTTGTTTAGCAGCCTTTAATTGTCCCAAGGGAAAACAAAATATAAAATTTAAATAGGAAGAGTAACATTTCACAGTATGGTAGCAGATAGAAACAGGAGTCCTATCTTTCTCTGAGCAGAGCATGAACACATTTTACAAGCAGGAAATACTTTGTTAGATGTGCTGAAGGACCATCTTGCAAACTTCTTAACAGTGTTGCAGAGCTGCTTCAGAGCTGCTTTCTAAGAACTACATTTCAGATTTGAGAAAGATTCAGTTTGACAGTTCAGTTTCAGAAGCAGGTAAACCTGTTCAAATTGACATGTTTTGATTTCTCGCTGGTTTGCTGTAGGTACTACCATTCACTTCTGGAGAAGTTTGTGGTTCATCACAAAACAGATAAATTTTACTAAGCTTCTTTTTTCCTCTCCTTCCTAAGCCACCTTTTTCCATATAAAAATAAAACTACTTCCTTAACGTTTATGGCATATAACCAACTTGAATATAGCCCACTTTAATGAGCATTTCTCCCGTCTACAGGCTCCTCTTAATCCTGATCTATTCCTCCAAGCCATCAAATTTTAGTGGAGGAAAAAGGTGAAAAGTATTTGCAATTAAAACTTTTTTCCACTTCTAAATTCCCAGGAAATAAACTCTCTTTGTGATGCTGAGGGTGTCTGTGTGTGAAATAAAATCAATAGTCTGCTACAGCACCTCCTGGACAGCATGCATGGTATTCTCTGCTAATGGATTCAGAACTAATGAAAGCTAATCCTTTCTGTCTTTAGCATAATCTTCATCTCCCCAGCAGCAGGCAGAATAAACTTGAAATTAACCCTGAAGCACGCCTTAGAAGTTGGCAACTTGAATTATTCTAGATTTGAGACGAACACTGAAAACCTCAACAGCTCTTACTGGGAATGATCAAGTGTCTATGGGATGGGAGGGCATGAAGCATCAAAACCTTCACTGACCAAGCACCTGATATTTCACTAACTTTTACTGAGCACACTGCCCTCCTTTTATTGTATTTATTTACTTCACTCAATATGGAATCATTGTTATGGCTTTGCTGAAGCACTCTGACCCAAACAGTGGGAGATCAACCCCTGCTTTTTTCATTATCTCCACTGTATTAGTTGCTGCCTTTAACATTTCCCACTCAATCAGTCTAGGTTCTTAATCTTTATTTCCTTGCTTCTTCGTCTTGCTTGGAAAAAAAAAAATAATAAAATCAAAGCCTACATTTCTGGGGACATTTATTGCAACCATCAGGAAGATCACTAGAACTCCCAGACCAGCCAAACTGGTATCTCTGTTCCTTAGACTTACTGCACTTGTGTTTACTCAGTTATCTGACACCACTTGTGTCCAAAGCCATTCTTCAGACTCTCTTTAATCTCACCTTTTCCTTCCCAGTTCATACACACCTATGCATGCAAGATGAAATGGCTGTCCTGCTAGGCATAGTTCCAATGTAAGTAAAATTTATGAAATTTGCATCTGGCAAGTTCTGTTAAACAACAATGTTTTGCTTGTATTGCATTAAACAGAAAATCAAATTACATTTATCGTTTCCCTGCATCATTTTAAAAGTAATTTTAGTAGATAAAACACAAAGCAGAATGCTCTTACTACCCAACAGAACCAACCACACAAAAAAATTCAAATAACTTTAAATTTAGAGGACGCTAGGAATTAACTCCCTCTAGACAATTACCATCTACCTGCCTATTAAATATGCATTCTTTGTTTACACATACGTGAAACTCCATTTTTTATTTTTAATGTTCTAAATCAACACATCCTGCCGAGCAGCTAAAATAACTCTTCCTATTTGCCTAACGCCAACCACAGAAACACAAATAGGCCAATTTGTAAACATTTCTATTTCCTACCCTGAATTCAATCTTCCTGCAATTAACATTCTCCTTTCCTAGGTACACAACTGCCTACCTTTCTATAAAAATCAGAAATGAAAGGGGAAGACTCTAAACACAACACATTTTAATAATTCAGTAGCAATACTAACTATATATATATATACACACAATGTTACACATTCTATATAGTTAACACAGAATCATATCACAATATTAAGATTAAAATATTACTTTGTCAGGTTATTGAGCAAAATAAAAGGAAAACCCTAACATATGCTTATATTATCAGTAGGAAAACATTTGAAAAGCTCTTTGATTACATTATCACTTTGAACATTGAGCATGTATAGTGTTGACAAACTTTATAAACAGGCAGCTTTATCAAAAAGAGATGCAGTTGTCAAGTTAAATACTCCCTCTACATGATATGTACTTTGATCCAAGTCTTGACTTCTCATACTCTTCTACACAGAGCTTGGCAAACTTTTCTGCACAGTAGCAGTTTGATTCATGAGAAGAAGAGCACTGACTTCACCGGAGTTGTGTGAATGCGTTAGGTCCTTAAACACACTGCAAGTCCAGTAAAGACAAGTATTGATTCAATACAAAACATGTAACACAAGAAAACTTACTTTTTCACCGTCTTCTTTTCTATTATTATTATTAATGCAAGGTTGGGCTTTTTCTTTTGTTTGTATCAAGTAAATGGTTACTTATCTCTGTGAGGAAGAATGTGTGATGCTGAGAAGTGCGTTGTCTGGGGAGACGAAGAAGAGCACTCCCAGGAGAGGGTGCAGAGGAAAATGACACAAAGGACCTCCAAGTAAAAATGATCTGGCAGTGTGCAGGGTTGCATGAAAATCCCCATGCTATTGTGCAAGTCATTCACAATCACTGTCATTCTTTTTCAAAATATCTTACTTCAGCTGTCAGCTTTGCTAAACACACATGTACGTGTATATGCACACAGTATATATTGCGGTCCTTGAATTTCTTTTGGAGAAGGTGCACTAAATCTAGATTTACTCCTCTTCCCACCCCCAAAAAAACCCCAAAACCTCCCTTCACACATAAATTACAACAGACACTTTAAAAAAGTTGACAAATCTGTTTCTGAATGGAGGTTATTCATACACATCAAAAATACCAGCAATAAAAGCTTCTACTTAACCTTAATGTCATGTAAAATAACTCTACAAGGAGCAAATAAAGGAACTAAATCTGACAGCAAAGGTTATGAGAGAAAAGATGTAGTTGAGATCCCACAGCAAACGCCCCATGACATGCCAAAGGCTGAAGGAAATACACAAATGACCCCGCAACATGAGACCTCTTGCCCTTTCCAATTCCACCCGAGAGGCATATGCTACAAAGGGGGAGAGGCCTACTTCAAGCCCTTCCTTCCTTCCTCTTTTGAAGCCACCACATCCTGGACCACAACTATATCCCATACAAGCAGGTAAAATATGTTACTTTAGACAGTCAAAACATCAAAAGAACTTACACTTCTTTCTCAAGGCAAAGCTGTCATTGCTTGTGCACCTACAGTAATCTTGCTGTTTCTAAGAGTGAATTTTTCCCTAACTTTAAATATCCACAGTTGAGATCAATATAGAGCAGCAAAGTTTTAATATACTTTAAACAAATAGAAGGAGAATTAAAGAAGTAGACTATCTTAAAGATTTTGAAGGAAAACTACTTACATATGTAATTCTGTATTTCTGTGTTTGTTAAATAAAACCAGATGCATTTAATTTTTTTAAATAATAATTTTACATATTCCTGTTTGCCTGATAAGCTTATAAATACGTTTGTGGGTATCAATGTATAAACACTTATGAAAATTATTTTTCTATAAATACAGCAAAATAGTTAGACTAAATGTTATATTTAACATTAATACATATAGGATTTTTAAAATCAGAGATAAATTTAGACTCCAGGGGTATGTATGTGCAAACATACACACACCCTCCACCCCTAATCATCAGCAGATGTACTGCCTACACCTCCAGCAAAGGTTCTTAGACCTTTTCTGCCTGGCACCCCACGTCCTCTTCCTTCTTGCAGCATGATTCAGAAACATCTTTCTGATAAAATAGGATTCATCCATTCAAAACGCTCAGCACCGTCACCGTGTTGATGGGAAGCATCCCTTTTTCTGCTGTGTAACTCATAGGAATTACAGCTCAAAATCACAGCATCTTTGCCTGTAACAGTACTCATGAATCATTTACATAGCATTAGATGTCTACTTCAACATCACTTCCCAGCTGAGGACCTACAGCCGCCCTGCAGCACCTTGCTCTTCACCATGTACTCACATGCGTCATGCGTGTAAGTTCCTTTGAGAAGCACTGTCCGTATCAGGTATGCGCTCTCTGCTTCTCCAGCTGCTGCGGAGACACAGGAAAGCATTGCCAAAGCCTCACTCAGTCCCCTGCAACTCAAAGCTAATGGTAGCTGGAAGCTCCAAAGGCAGGAATGCAGGCTAATCACTGAATTACAATGAAATGTAATTCGATTAATTACAGTAACAGTAGGGAAAGAAATTGTTTGCCATGAACATGCCTAAGTGCAGATAGCACTGCTGATGATTAACAAACCAGTATAGTCTCAGAAAGGCAGGAAGACAAGGATATCAGTTTCCATCAGGGATCAGAGCCCTTTCAGTGACAGGTATGACCTGACTGCTGTAACTGAGCTGCCCCATGTAGCTGTCCTGCAGATTTCAAATACACATACAGCTTGAGAGCAGCTGGGAATATTTGGGCTCTGACAGAGCAGACCCTCTACTTCCCAGTGACATTTACATTGCCCAGCAGCGAGCAGGTGGGTTTCAAGGAGCACAAGGGCATGGGCTGCCTTACTGTGGGAGGTCCCCGCCTTGAAGTAAGGAAGGAAAGACAACAGACAGGCAGCTGACCACATAAACAGACCCCTGCATGTGCAGATGTCTTTGTTAATGACTGTGAGAATGAAGACACTTCCTCTCACTGGAAATGGGAATTTATTCCATAATGCTACAGGAACATTAATTGGAGCCTGAGAAGCAAGATTTTGGCCAAAGGGATGCACTCCCTCAGTTACCATTTCTGGAGGTGGCCATATCTGTGGGCAGCCCCTTTGCTGGACGCTATAGCGCTTCCTGCAGACACCACAGAGCTCAGGATACAAATAGCCTACACAGCTTCTCTTGAATCGCTACTGTCTTAATGTCAAAGGTTTCACCTGTTCTCATGTGTGGGTCTTAGACAACTGTAACACCGTATGCAGACTTTGATATGGCACTGCCATCCAGAGAACAGAATTTGGTAGGTCTGCTGAAGCCCTTCCCAAGCTGCCTCCACTTCCTCCCAGGAATTCTTCTTATTCCTGGTTGAGGACTACGGCATGCACAATGTGCTTTTGCATGGTTCACAAGAGGGTGGGCCTTGAAAGGTCAGGAAAACCTCTGCTGGAAACTATAAAATGGCTGAAAATATAGCTTGCTCCACTTGCTCATCCACTACCAGAAATGATGAAAAGCTGCATTATTTCTAGTAATCACAAGGTTCAACACTAAACACAGGCAAGTGATAGAGATAGTAATAAATAAATCTGAGAAATACATACAGGCATAATGTTGTTTCTCCTGATGTTATGACAACATGAAAAGTATGTTTTGAATTTAGCCTATACTTACAGTGTACTAATAGCAAAATATTTAAGTGTCGAAAAACAAAGAAAAGTCTCCCAAATTCAAATGGTGAAAATAATTCTGGCATATAAAAAAAAAAAAATAGTGTCACAGTAACCTAGCATTTTGTACTAACAGAGAGCAAAGGAATAGAATAAAGGGAAAACTAAAACAAAAAGTAGAATCACCCCAACAGAAAGTCCTGTGTGCCCCTGCATATAAAAATGGACTAAGCTTGGACGTAATTGTTGGGTACTCATCATAATATTTTGTATATACGATCAACGCCAGAAGTACAAAGATCAACACTATTTCCAAGCAAGTCAAAACAGAAGAGCTGTCACAATGAGGATGAAAAGGACTAAGGATGAGAAAGATTTAACATATGAACTTGCTGGTGCTTTAATCAACTAATACTTTCAAACTTTTGGAATAAACTTAAAAAGTTTGGCTTGCTAATATAAAGCTTATAAAGGCTTGCTAATAAAGCTTCTGATATTTAGGAAGAAGCAAAATTGGTAAAACAGAACTATGCCACAGTACAGACAGAAAAGTTATCAAATTATAAGATATCACATGGTCCAGAGTAGGCTAGCAAAGAAATTAGCATTTCTAAGGTTGCTAAACTGTGCCCAACTCCTCTCCTGTGAAAGCCAGCTTTGTTTAAAATTCTCCCAGACTGGTTGCAGTAGGTATTATCTTGAAAAAGGAGATATCAGCTAGGACAGTCAGATAGAAGGAAAGGGTTGTGTTTGGACATTTTATAAATCTGCTCAGCTTTGTAGAAACATCCAAATTTCTGAAAGCTTATCTGAAGCTCAGATTTCTCCCCAATTACTGCATGTTCACTACTGTAAGGCAAAAGGTTATTTTGAAAAAGGAGCACCTATTAAGAGTGAAAAAACCTCCAGAGTAGATACAATTTAGTTATTATGCATTTTAGTACAAAATAATGTAAAGCAATAAAACTCATTATCAGATGTTTGATTTTAACTATGAATTTAACCACAATATAGAGGAAACCACCAATGAATTATATTCACTTCTCTTACAAATGACCTGTATGTGCTTTCTGTGTTATTGAGCTTTCCAGAAAAAGGTTAGTCTTTTGCTAGTTATACATCACAGCTGCTTTCTCACATTTCTCAGAAATAAACTTTGTGCACTGACAGGTGAAGACTCAAGCATGTACCAGGCTGCCAAATTCAATCAGGGAGAACTATAAGCAGTGTCCCTTCAGGGCTGCTTCTTTGAATTAAGAGTTTGCAGAGGTCAACAACCTTTCTGCCCTAGGTTTTGTTGTAAGTTGAGGCGGTTTTATACCAGCTTGTCAGCCTACTCAACTGGAAGTCATTAGTGTTCTCTGCTACAAAAGAACCCTAACTAAAGCCTTAAACATTTTATAGGGCTAACAACTGTTGGGGAATCCCATAAATGAAATTAGCCAATGTGCAAAACAACAACAAAAAAATCTATCATCAGTATCAATTATAACCATTTACAGATCCACTGAATTACAGCCCTCATTCTCAATGAAAACACTATTTTTTTAAAACTCCATTTAGACGATGTTGTAATGCAGCCACGTTTTATACGAAGTAATTTAAACAGAAAATTCACTCATACCTCTTATCTGTAACAGTATACAGCTTAGAATTTACATACTTTCACAAACAGAAAAATTTCACATACAGCACGTTGGTATGTGTGTTTCTTTTTCTTCTTAAAACTTTCAGTAAGAAATAGATTCTTTTAAAAGTGTTCTAGCTCAATGAATTTATCTACAATCCTTTCTCAAGGACTATCTGTATCTTTCCAAACTAACTGTGAATGCCAGCCCCAGAAAAAGTATGGAAAGGCAGAAAAGTCAACCTCTCTTCAGCCTTTTGTGATTAAAACCACCACTGAAACTAAAGTTAGAAACTGGATTGAAAGAAGTTTTTCAAGCACATAATTCTAAGAGAACCCAACTCAGAAGTACACAAAGCTTTCCAAATAGAAAAAGTACTTTTTTTTTCATTCTTGTGACTGGGAGGAAAAAAAATACAGTTCTGTGCAAGCTGACAAAGCACACCCATTAACTGTCATTCCAACTACACCGCACACGACTGAGATTCAATTTTTCCTAGGAATACAGGACTGGTACTTACACAGCCTCCAGCAAGGACCTCTGCGGGGAGTGGAATGGAACCATCTTTCTTAGTAAATTTGTCTCTGACAAAGTCATTAACCTAATAAAGATAAAATACATTACATAAAAGTTTAAGTTGTTTTTCCTCTTTATTAACATATATCAAGTACATCTGTAACCATATATATTAAGAGTGTTTGTAAGTGGTCATCTTTCACACATTTTAGGAAATAAACCCTGTGCGTGTTAACAAACAAAAGGATGCCAGGAAAAAAAAGAAAAAAAGATACGTACAGTCAGCTTAATAGCCTTTTCTGGAGCAACACCTATCAGCTGTGGTAACAAGCCTATAGAGACAAAGACATTGTAAGGCAACATTATCTTCCTAATACAGACACTAGCATTTTATAAGAGCTTTACAGATATATACTTCTGCACATGGGAACATCCGTTGAGGTGGATGGCATTTACATATGTGATGCTGCTTGAGCACTTCATATTCATACTAATACAATTTCATATTAAACTTTCTTTGGAAAATGGTAATTAAAATGACGTGATAACCAAATCTGTCTTCTGCAATGAAGTCAAGACTGATGCTGTTGCTATACAGATGGAAAAAAAGGATAAAGACTGAACAAGTACCTTGTATATGTCTACTATGCAAGAGGTCATGCAACTTTTTTTGTCCCTTAGTATCATTGTCCCCCCAAAGCCTGCAGTTACTTTTTAAAATAGGAGAGTAATTGTGAGATATGTACGTGACTATGATAAATTACCAACTCATTTAACTTGAATCACTAATCTCAGTTTTCTGAAGGCTCCAGTCAGCTAAGGATATGAAGGATTTTCTCTTATTCAGTCCAACATGGTCACACGAAGTTCTTTAAACCCCATTACTTGGGGGTATTTTTATCCCACCAAGAGTAAGTATTAGCAGACAGAAACCAATTTTGAAAAGGTCTTGCACCTGGAAAAGAGCTACTGTTAATATGAACTGCCATTGGACAAAAGCACATACACATTTCTAGGAACTAATAGGTTTATGAAAAAAAATCAGTAGATGGCAGTCTTAACTTCCTAACATAGAGGATTATAAATCTTTTGGCATATGCATATATTATAAAACTTAAAAGTCTTTTTTTTATTACGTGTTCATTTCCTACTGTTATTCCTTTGTTAGGGAATAACAGTTTGTCGAGTGTGTTTGCCAGTTAACTAACATAAAAATCCCATACTAACTACATCAAATACCAGATAAGTGACAACACTGTATTGACACAGTTTTCCACTATCCATTGAGTGGAAAGAATAGTAGCTAAAATTTAATTTTAACATGTTCAAAATGACCAAAAGTACTCAGCCTGCAGAATTTTCATACTGCTTCATTAAAAAGAAACTCAGAGCAAACATACTTAAATAGAAAATGCAGCTGTCAATATATGCAGTGTGGTGTCTTCTTCCAACACAGTGCTTTCTGTATGATTTACAGACTTCCTATGCTGAGGAAAGGTAATTATTAAATTTTAAAAAAAGGTTGACAGTAACAAAAAGAAATGCTGCCCTCCCAGCCTGAATCTCTGATCTATCTTGTAAAGAAAATCCAGCTCCACAGTGCCTACACTTTAAAAAACCAAAATTACCAGAGAAAACACCACAAGACAATCTCCCATGCCCTTTCACGCAGCTGAACTCATTGGGCACACACATTTGGTGTGCCAGAGAACCTAGGACCCTTCATGGTCCTAGTGAGGGACATTAGACTGTACTTCATCAGTTCTGAGGTTAGTTGCCAGTATTCAAAATGTCCTAGTTTTCCTGATCAAAAATTCAAAGCTTTTATTTAAAAACAAAGTTTCCAGTATGCATCCAGTTCTCTTTTTAAAAAATGCAGCAAATTACTACATTGTACTGCCATATTACAATACAATCAGGATAATCCATCTCAGGAGTATAAGAACCCACTCAGTAACAGACCCAGAGTCAACTCCACAGAAGTTTCTGTTGTTAAGTTTAATGTAATTCCACAGACCATTTAATTCTATGAGTTCAAGACCTTACTACACATGGTGACAATTAATTCCAACATTTTCAAAACAACTACATGAACTCATGCTATATGGTCTTAAAGACAGTTTTTTAAAAAAAACTATTAAAATGTTTAACAAGCAAGCACATTTTTTTCTCAACTGTAAAGCATTGTTTTTAACTTAGCAATTAAATCATTCAAAGTGTTTGAGAAAGGTTATAAACCAAAAATAATAATAAATGATGAATTTCACAAGCTGCCATGGAAAACCATGCAGGGGAGGAGATGGGGAGGTGGGAAGAGAAAAATCAATACTGTAGAACAGCACTGTAGAAATGGTCTCATAAATGTAACTCAAGGAGTATTTGCACTAACAAAAAAATGACCACTATTTCCCGGCAATTGTTTATGATGAACAGTGCTCAAGGGAAGATAAGTATTGTGCTCTATGAAACAGAGGGAAAATGGTATGTGATATCAAGGTTCCTGGTTTTCCCACAAGAAACCAGCCGTTGAAGTATTAAAAAAAAAGAAAGGGCCAGAAAATCCTTGATTTGAAATATGTAATTTTTTATCCACTTACCTCTGTAAAGACCAAAAAAGCCTTCAAAACGCAAAACCTTTTTAAAGCAGTCAAAGCTGTTTTTATACATCAACTCTCCCACGACTGAACCAGTGGAGCGTTGATTCTGCATACGAGTTTTCACCAAGTCTATGGGATACACCGCAGTAGCACCAACAGCTGTAAGAAAATAGCTGGAGTATTATTTCTGCAACACCATTGCTGGTGTAGTATATAGTTACTATGATGACTTTCCACAACAGTTATTTAAACACAAAGAATATATAAAGCTGGTGGGATCTCTGATATGTGTAAAAAAGGGCAGTACTGAAAGCCTACAAGTAAGTTGCAAGGAGAATATATTACACTTATATAAAACCAGGTGTGTAGAACAAAGAAAACCAATCTGCATTACTAGTAAGGAAATCTGTTACTGGACTAGCATTTCAGAGGACATTAGAGGGCTACTAAAGCCAAAAGTGGTAAGGAAATAAAGGGAATGGCACAACCAAAAGCAATTCCACTCTACAATTCTTCATATGTATAGCCAAGAAATGCACTTCAGATGAGACCAAGTAGTCTGGCAAAACAGTGTTTAAACTAACCAAAGCCTGAAAACACAAACCAGAAATATTACTCACCTCCGGCAACTGAGCCCAAAGTGAACCTGTAAGCTGACTCAGCTACCTGGAGCCAGACAGGCCTGCCTAACTCTCCAAAAGATTGCTGTGCGAGGGAAAAAAAAAAAAAAAGCTTTACATTATGGCAAGAAAAAAACTTTTACTGTTTAAATTCCACTATGCCTAATTGTCTTAGTTTAGTTTTAGAGTGGACAGAAAATATATTTCACCCTTCCCAAAAGGAGTAAAATAAAAATGCTCCACACATAATAGGAAATTTAAATGGAGATACTATTTACAATATTTACACTATTTACATGAATGCGAAACACCTGAATTCGCATTTCAGCTTACAACCAGCTCATTAAGCAAAAAGCCTTCCAACAACCCAGGCTTCAATGCCACCCCAGGCTCCCCACCATTCCTCCCTACAGCACATCTCCAAAGACAAACCTGTTTTTCTTGAAAGCGTCCTGTACTGTTAATCAGAAGCACTTCTGAAGCACAGTTAGAATGTATACAGCCCTCAGAGTGCTACAGGAAGCTTTGGTCTGATGCACATTATGAATTCTTCAAGACTATCACACACACACACATGTTTCTTGACTAAATTATGCTCATCTTATTGAAGCTCTGGAAAGTGGAATAGCCACAGAAAGACAGCATGTACCTCAGTATCTGGACTGGCATTACACTGGATATGCAAAACCTGTCTTGTGTAATGTTGCACTGTATGTGCACAAGATAGGGCAAAAGACTATGAGATTGAGATGGGATTGTTATCTGTAGATTTTACGCAGATTTTCCAAAGAAGAAAAAGATATAGCTGGTACAATTGCCTTTCACAAGACGTTTTCCTCCCTCAGTAACAAACTTTTACAGAGAAATTCTGGGTAGCACCAAAATAAACTGTACATATGGACCAGCATAAAAAAGTGTAAATCAAATATATTGCCTTGAGAAGCAAAGAGAAACAATAAATCTGAAGAAATGTCCTCAGTAGTTTCAAAACACTAACTTTTCCTAAACTTAAAAAAAACCCAAACAAATCAAAACCACAATAAAAACAAAATACCAACAAAAATAAATTCTAAAATACAGAGATATTTCTTTTATTTCATGTAAACAAAACACACATGCAATAGTAATACCCCAAAAAAGCTTAGAAGCAGGACTATTTCTTCATTCAAAAATTTCTCCTACTTAGCACACCTGCTTCATTTGAGCTGGTTTAAGTTTATTCTTTTCCATCTAAGCTCCACAGAGTTCTCATCAAAATCCAATCATTACATTCAGACATTAATCTTAATGAATATGTCACTGGATGTTAAAAATCAAATTCTTTGTGAAGGAAATGGCACTCTTATATTATTAAATAAGCACCCACAAAGTTTGCAGTTTATTTGTGTGTTCAGATGGATATGTAAATGAATGTAATTAATGCTATAACTTTCAAATCATGAATATTTATAAACAGAAAATTACTGTAGCTGTCATCCCCATAGGATATTCAGCTGCTAGGCTTTAAGAAAATCTTACACAATGAAAAAATTGACAATAAAGTAAACATGGCTGAAAGCAGACTAATTTCCATTTCCAGCAAACCTACAAAGATAGAGTTTATGCAAAAATGTAGAATTTTCTTTAAGAAGGAATTTTTAAGTAATAAAAAAGTGATTAGAAGCTTGTTTTCATTTTCTAGGAACAGCTGGACCTCCCTGGAATGATATTCTCTCTTCCACAAAGGAATAGCTTTAATTTTATCAATCCCGTTAAATAAGGTAATCTATGGTTCACTTAGGATAAGGCTGCTCCTTATAAAACAAAGAAAATTAAACAAATGCTTTCTTCTGACCTCTCAACATAGGAGTAGGATGAAAACACAAGGTATTATGAATGTGAAAAGAGTACATTGTATTCTAGCAATGTGTGAAACTTTTATCAGTGAGCTCATTTTGTAACAGTGCCAAGCTACAAAGTAATTCTGAAATGTAAACCAAAACAAATTAGGGTTCTTTGTCAACTCAAAAAGGTGAGAGCCACAAAGACATCAATTAAAAACGAAGCTGGCAGTTAGGAATGTAATTATAAAACTTCATCAAAAGTATTTCTCGTTACTCTGGGCAAATGTATACACATTTCTGCATCAATCAATTCCACTGTTCTTGTCTTCAGGAATCCATAGGAAGATTACCACTGTTACCACTAAGTGGGATTTGGACACATTTCATTGTCCCTGATACATCTAATTGGTAATCTTACACACTGGTAAGATTAAGAGCAGACCAGAGACCATGTTTCAGACCAATTTGTTTGAAAGCCAATTGAATGATCAAATCCACTTGTAACAACAGTAACCAAAATACACTTATATATGGAAAAAAAAATACACTTACCTATGGAAAACTTGCTGTATTGCTTATAGGCAAATTTTTCAACCATTGCAACTGAGTTAATTAAAAATCTTTCTGTCACTGATACATATCCTAGATTTTATAGTGGATTTACCTGCTTAAAGGAACCTCTTTGTAATAAGTCTAAAAAACGAGCTGAGAAATAAAAGGCTTTACAAACACAAGCTTTCATTTTCATACAGACTCCTGGGACCCCTCACCCACTGGCATTCATATGGCGAACAAGGCACTGGCAACTCTACCACTGAGCTGCTGCTTTGTTTCAGCCCATCCTTGCAGAGGTACTATGTGTCACTGGCATCACCAGGGTGTAGAATAGGAATTTCACTTCAAGGGTGACAGTGTATCTTAGGATGGCCAATAAAGGTACTCCTGCCAGCTGCATGTCCTCCTACCCTAACAGCCCAGATGGGTGAGTTGCTTGGGAATCAGTTGCTAAATCACCATGACTCAGTAGCAGCCTTTTAACATGACTTATCGCCAGGGTCAGACTGCCATAAATCCAAGATGTGGCCATTCAGCAGCTGATTGGTAAGAAGCTCAGCTCTCTGCATAACAGGAAAGGTGTGGGCAGCTGGGAGCAGAACCCAGCCCAAACGAGGCTATGCCCACTTGGGAATCAGAGGCCTTGGATGTCTTAAGAGGCACCTCATGAACTTTTCAGACAGACAGAGAGAATTGGAGTTGTTTAGACAGTGTAAGAAAATGGGAATCTTCAAGATGAGAAACTGTATTTATCTACTCAACACAAATATGTATTTAATCAGAACTATGGGATATGCTTATACCATAATCTTACATATTAGATATCCTACTTCCTTTTGTATATTACAGAGGGAAAGGGGATGTGGAGATACTCTTGCAGCAAAATGTGCTGGTTCAGATGAACACTACTATATTTTCTTGTAAAGCTTACTTGAGAGTGTAAAGCTCTATGTGGAACAGCAGTTTCTAATCAAGTTTTAACAGTTAAAGGGAAGATTTCTCATCAGAAACTTTTAAGACCAGATCCTATTATTTGTTTCATTTTGCATAATAAGCATCAACATGCAAACATGTAATTCACCAAGTATGTATGCCTTTCTTCCTGCATCTGATGTGTAACTGTTTCAAGGATTTTCTCAAGTGCATTATTATCTTCTACATTATTAACAGTTGAGGTAATTCCTCCTGAACTACTTTTGTGACAACACTCACCTACAAAATGCTCCACGAAAAGGATTTCCCTAGAACTAATGTGGAATGGATTGGAATTTCTATTAGCAGCACAGCAGATAACATATTATGTTGCTAGCTTCAATATAAGCAAAACTTCAGGTTCAACCTCAGATGAAGGTCAAGGTAAAATTTCATTCACAACTCAACTAGCATCAAACAGATCTTGCAAAAGAAAACCTCTTGGATGAGATATTGAACCAAAAATATAGTGATGATAAACCCCCGAAATCTACATCTACTTTTAGCACAAACTAGCAAGCTACACTCCTGAAAGTGAGCAGCATGGTACTCAGTAACTGTGGTGGAAATACTGAACACCTCCATATTGTTTGGTCCTAAATCTTCAGTTCTTACTTTGATGTCACTTTTTACAACTGTAAGAAACAATTTATATTCAAAATCTGACTGCACAGTCTGGGACTCTTGTGTTGTAGTATACAGGTATATGTTTACTAAGGAAATTATGATAAAAGTAAAGCTAGCAAACATGAATGTAAAGGTTAAAATGGTTAAATTTTACTGCAATATTTTTCATCTAATTCTACTCATCAGTCCCAGTAAACTGGAATTCTCCTTCTATTGTCTAGGTCAGACAGCCAAGAAGTACAATGAAATTCAATACCCAATGGCTAAGCTCATCATTTCATCTATTTTTTTCAAATTAAATATTCCTATCTTTTACTATCTAAAAATAATTTCATAATTATACAGTTAGATTACTAGAAAGGCCTTTTCAAGAATTAAAAAATGTAAGGAATCCAAGCCTCTACACATGCTCACATCTACACAGGCCATCCTTCATTATGACATCTAATGCCTTGTTTGGGCACATTACTTAAATAGTCTGCCCCATTTCTACCTTTTTAGCAATACACACAACTTGTTTCACTTGTTAAGAATCTGTTTAAAACATATTATTCTTCTTTTACATGTACATGCAAGTACATGTAATCATTCACTTGACTTCAGCAATTGTATATATCACTTCTACCTACCTGCCTCTGGAGTTCTGCCAAGTGGTAAGGTAATGCACCTTCCGCCAGCGGTGCTATTCTCTCAATATCTGCCAAAGTCAACCGCCTTTACAAAGGAATGCAGGGAGAAGTAAATTACCAACAGATAAAACATTAAACATACTCATTGCAGTGCTACTGGCCACACCCCAGAAAAACCACCTGTCATGCTTCAATGCACATGTCAAGAAAGTCTGCTACACTGCAGTAAAGAATCCCTGGAGTTAGAAGGGCATTCTGTTCTGGTAGCTCACAAGTGGAGATAAAAGGAGCTGTGATTATTCAGAAGCAAATTCTGCATTATTAGTAATAAGGGACATAATCACAAATTAAACTGTTTCTAAGTATTCCTACCTAAGCTTTCACATGCATTAAAGACCAATGCAAAACACCATCAATACCTAAAAATAGTAATAACAGTACATTGTAGTCTTTTGCAACTATTCTAACGTATTTGACAATTTCATATGTATATCTATGACAACAATAGTGCTTGATCTATATAATTCACTGTTGTGGTGCGGTGTTAAGGCACAGCCTTAAAACTACCACATTCACTCATAAAACCCATGCATACACCAAAGTCACTACAACATTGAATAAATTACTGTAATGAAACATAATGGAACAGACAACTTTTGAAAATTAGTATTAAAATAAGTAGTTTTCACATAGAAAATAGCAAAATAATTATTTTTAAATTATAACAATAATTATTACGTTACCCAGTAACACTGTATAAATCTGCAAGCTGGTAGAGAATATCTATTTCCAGTGGTGTAACTTGTCCAAATCGGATTGCAGCATGAGTAAATTCCTCTGGTTTTAAAAGAGAAAGAGAATAAAGCAATTGTGTTATTCACCAAATTTCCTCTTTAAATGCTCACAAATAAATTCAATATCATAAAAACTACATCTGTCACTTTTCACCAAGGAGCAAAATCCATAATGGAAAAGGTATCTTCAGGAGAACATCTCTCTTAAAACAGGTCTTTTCAACACAGAGCAAGGCTTGTTTCCACAACTTTGATTTATGGTAAGAGTTCATCAAAGTCAACAAAAATCCTCATATTAGCAACCTTAATAAAACTACACCAACAATTTGTGATTTTGGTTTCTGAAGTTCTGCAAAACAGAACAGAATAGAATGATGGTATATTATTCATAGCCTTAAGGGTAACTGACTCACCTATCGCTATCATGTCCAGATTTCTTTCTCTGACAACTCTGAATGACCCCAAGATTCATCCAGCCAAATGACATGAGATGTTAATGACATAATTGCAAGCTACAGCAGTCAAAGTCTGAGCAGTGAAAATATGGTAGCTTTTTTTTTCACCACACCAATCCAAGGAGAGCGTACATACGCAGAAAACTTCGCTAGGTAATTTGTCAGCACAACTTAGAGATTGAGAACTGGCATTTTATGCTTTCCTTTACGGATGTAAGGTATGCAGAGCTTATGAACGTAAGCAAAAAAAGGAAGAGGGGGGCAAAAAACCCCACCCAAACAAACAACAACAAAACCCAACAACTTAGCATGCTTTTTACCACACATAGGCTTAGCTGGTCCCATCCATACAGGTAATAAAACCAGGGATAAAGACTTTCATAAATTGACTACAAAAGCAGTCCACTTACACCTGCAGCAAGACTGAAATCTGGCAACCTTTTATGTGCACAGGGATTAGCTATGTCCTAACAGACAAAAACTAAACATAAAATCACTCAGGCAAATAAGCATTAGGAAGTGAAAAAATATTACCTTTTTCTGAAAAATATTTATTCATGCATAAAGTAACAACATAGACATTACTGATGATGGATTTTCAAACTTAATCCATTCTATCACATTCCCCAAGTACTTTCTTTCTCTAAGCAACCATGTATCCCCTTCATGGAGTGGAAAAAGCCTCAATAATATACTAACTTGACAGTTACCCATTCAAACTAAAGCAAACAAATCTCCTGCCAGAATCCCAATTTGTCTCTTTGATGAGCTAGCTGAAAATCATTATTAACTTACAAAGATGAAAATCACCCTTTAAACACTTTCACAGTAACCCTAACCTTGCATACCATTGCAGCTTCTGACTTTCTGTAGCTCATACCTGACATGATTTCAAAAAAATAGATTAATAAAATGTAGAGAATATATTTACCTTTTGTGACTTCAACATCTTTTCTTGTACCTGCTATATTACTGTATATCTTCCTTACAAGATCCATGTTATTCAAAAGGGCATTAAATGCATTGAAATAGGAGAAGCTGACCTGATGTGAAACAGTTCCACCAGCTACCTTTAAAAATGAGATGATAGCAGTTAAGTGCCTTAAGTCCTTTAGCAACATCTTATTACAAACTACAGAAACATCCATTTGGGCAAAGAAGGGAAAACATAAAGATATATTTATAGTCCCGTATTTTTAAGATATTTTTAATAGAAATATGAGGGGAGAATTATTAGACAGGATACTATTTTTTAGTTAAAATTGAACATTAGAAAATTATCAGCAAACGATCATGTAAGTATATTATTATTCACTTTATCTGATACACTACATGTATGATTGCATATTTTTCTAATACTTTTTAACAGAGAAATGCATGTAAATGCTACTTTAGATAAAGGCACTAAATGATTTCTTGCAGAACACACAGCAGTGACTGCTTATTTTAAAGTCTAAAGTTAGCTGATGCTATACATTTTAGGGAAAACAAGGTACACCTTGTTAGACAAGGCAAGATTTATAGGTAAAACAGTAAGATAGAAGTGATTACTTTGTATTTTATATAACTTTCATCCTTATATACTTGTAATTTGTAACTTCTGTGTCATTACTTTACCTATGGATCTTGCCAGACTATCACAGCTGTAACTATTCTACCTGTAGAATCTACATACTGATTTTCCAAATTTTGATCTGAAAAAGAATATAAGAGTATATAAAAGGACAAAATGGTTAGGAGTCTCCATCTTTTGACATCTGTCATATATTCCAATGTAAAAGTTACATTTGTCCTTTTGTCCTAAATGAAAGTTCTGTCTGTGCCAAGTACAGTTTGCCCTGCTTCAGTGGAAAGCATATCAGAATAACTCAAACTATTTCCAACTGCACTTTAGGCATATTAAGCATACTGACAAACTTTTCCACTGCAGCCAAGGAGTGCTTCCATGTTTCACCCTGCCCATTCTGTTATGAAAGTGATAATCTCTAGCACCAAGACAGTGATAAAGAGGTAGGAGAAGACAAAGTGAGAAAGAAGCACTAACATCTTAAGACATTACAGCTACCAAACGATGGTTTCAAGGCACTGTTCTTTACACTTACTGAAACTAAATTTTCTTCCACAAATGGAGTTAGCATATGTGAGCGAAGGGTAACCATGATGTCATTGAAGTCCAGCCCAGTTATCATACCAATTTTATTTTTGTCCTTTATGGAAAAGGCTTGCCTGGCATGTTCTGACTGCAGCTCCTAGAATGCATATTCAGAAACAGCAGATTAGAAGCAAATTCTATAATTCCATTTTCATATTCTTACAGCTTACCTCAATATGTCTGCGTAGGTAGACCACAGTACAACTGCCATTTAAAACTAAAATGCCAGCTCAACTGAAACAAGAAGCCTGCACATTGATTCTACCCATAGATTCATTCCTTGGTCAAAGAAAAGCCTCAATTCAACTGTAAGGAAATAGCACTTTCACTAAATGACTTGGGAAATAAACTTCACATACCTACCTCCTGCTATACATTCCTTTATTAAATAGTTAACTGCTAGAGAAACTTCAAAGATGCAAAATGAGCTGATTTCCTACACACTCAAGATGAAACATGACAAGGCTATTATAAACTAACTCATTTAAAAGTACTTGAAAATAAACAGGAGGACAGTGAAGATTACGTAATATAGATTTAGACTGCCCCCAAGAGCTACCTCCCATAATGTCAGAAATGGTCACTCATTTCAGGCAATTTAAAACTGCTATACAATCTGTAAAAACCTTTATATAAAGCATACTGCAGTAACCTAACCTTAAGATAATGATGGTTGTAAATTCTACATCCAGAAAAAGTTGTTTCCTTATATTCAAGCAAACAATAAAGCATACTCAGCTATCGATTCAGACTTCTAGAAGCAGTAAAAATAATAACCATGTTCTGTAAGACAGTAAGAGGGGGGCAAACTATCTAGCTTGCATCACCTTTACAGTGATTTCTCAAGTCTTCTGACTTCAAGATCAAGGTTTTCTAGATCACAGTGAACAAGCCTACTCTGATCCAAACGCCAGAAAATTGTCTTAGATCAAGTAATGAAAACAACCTGATATAAAAGGAGAGGCAATGATATCTAACCTGTGCACATACTGAAATTGCCACAGTCCATACTACCCTTCTCTGCCAACGGTTTTTATTATATGATGACAGGAAGAGGTTACTGTATCTTGCATGATACTCTCTGGGAACAATACAAACTGAAACAGATATTTGTCATTTCCCCCTGGGTTCCTAACATTAGATTCTTCTCACTAGCAGTCTTAATTTTTTTCTGCACTAGTGTCCCAAATTCATGCCTGGGATCACAAAATATGCAGTCCCAAATGCATGACACAATTTATTCTTTGAAAGTAACTTAAAAGTTATACTGCAGCATTCACAGAATCACAGAATGGTAGTGGTTGGAAGGGATCTCTGAAGATCTAGTCCCACCCCTCTGTGCACAGCAGTGTGTCCAAGCAGGTCTTGAAAGTCTCAAGAGAAGGAGACTCCACAATTTCTCTGGGCAGCCTGTTCCAGTGTTCCACCACCCTCACTGTAAATGTTTTTCCTTATGTTTAGACAAAACTTCCTGTGTTCTAGTTTGTGCCCAACTGACCTGTCTTGTCACTGAGCATCACTGAAAAGAGTATGGCCCTATCCTCTTAACATTTGCCCCTTAGCTATCTAAAAGTATTTACAAGATACTCAGATTTTTTTTCTCCGGTCCTAGGTCTCAGCACCTCCTTGTGATGGAGACACTCCAGTCCCTAATCATCTTTGCAGCACCTTGTTCAACTCTCTCCAGTAGTTCCCTGTCTCTCTTAAAAGGGAGAGGCTGGAACTGCACAAAACACTCCCTGTGTGGCCTCACAAGGGCAGAGTAGAGGGGCAGGAGAACCTCCCTTGAAATGCTGATCATATGCTTCTTAATGCACCCCAGGACCACTGGCCTTGGCCCCAAGAGCACACTGCTGGCTCATAGACAGACTGTGCCAAACTCTAGTATCTTGATTTACAATACAGACTTCAGATAGTATCTAGTTAGATGTGGTGTTTTTTTCCTAGAATCTGCTTTATATCTATTGTTATCCTGGAAAATAATTACAGGTGATATCAAAGCACATCTATCACTCCCTACTTTTAAGACAGTATGTCCAAAATCATTTTGTACTGAAAGCCAGCTCTGGAAATGCTTAATTTACTTTTCTTCAGGTCTAGTAGACAGAAAACTCTGGTGATCACTAATTTATGGAATTCAGTATAATTATGTACAACACTGCAAACTCCTCCTCATTAATTACGATACAAATTCCTCCTATTTTCCTCTTCCTCCATCCTTTGTAAGTGATGCCTTCCTTCTTTCTAGTTTAATGTTCAATTTATAACACGTTATTAGCAGAATCTAGTTCGAGGAGTGAGATGCTTCAAAACTAAGACTTTTATATGGGAGGTTATATAGTTAACAGCAATCCTTCTCTGGTAGAAGTTAGTTTTGCCATTAAATTTGTATGACAGAAAAAGTAGACCCTAAATTCAGTTTAACAAAAATCAGTAAAATGGTTAGTTTCATAAACAGTATATTTAGCCCCATTCTTTTATCGGATGGTATTCAAGCTAAAGTACAATGGAGAAATAACAGTTCATCGTAACTGTTAGGATTAGAATCACGTAGTGACTATGACTACCATAATAAACTCAACATTTATATTACTATTAATGTACTATTAGAAGCAAAAATTAATTTCAGCCCTGCTTTGGAAGAATGTTAATAACTGACCTGAAGAAACTGAGTGAACTCTGAATAGTTAAGGTGCTTCTTCCTGTTATGTCCAAAATGCATTCGAATGAACTCACAGTCCCAGTTGAAGGGGATTTGAAGATGAATAACAGTTTGTTCAAATATTTCTTTGACATTTGCTTTGGGAGAGGGAAAAACAACAAGTAAGCTTTGGGTCACAGTAAATCTACAAACATTCCAGGAAGCATACAGACAAATTATATTACAAGCAGTTGTTTCAGGAAGTGTTTTAGTTTGCTAAGAGTAATTGCTAACCAAACCTTTACAGCCCTGTGTAAGAACACCTTTTTGACACAACATGATGCTTTTTGCATTACTGCATAAAACCTTCGAGTGAGTGTTTTACTCATTTTTAATTAAGAAGCAATTTCCCTCATATATAACAAATAAGAGCCATTTTGCATTCTGATTTAAAAATCAACAGTGGTTCTCTGTCTCTGCTAGGAGTCAAATTAAGCCCTTTATCAAGAGCACGTATACCTGCATTGCAATCTCATGCAGTATTTGTCATACTAAGTATGGTTTGATTGAAACTTGATTATTACAATCACACTGTATGAATATGTCTACTGAAGATAGGTATAAGAAATGCTATCTAAAACATATCATTAACTCAGCAGAAAGCACCTTATTAAAAGCTCTTGATAAGGTCTTAGCACAAAAATCAAATCCTATAAAACATAATTGGTAGTCACAGTTATTAAAATGTTTTAAGATAAGTGAAGATAGAGATGTCCTCTTTTAAATGAAGCAAAGAAAAAAACCTGTCATTTCAGAACATGGAATTCTTTGTATGTACACTGTACAGCAGAAATGTCAATGCCAAACGTATTATCAGAATTCAGTAAAAAATCTTGTCTGAAAATGGTTTATTCATCGACAGCATTGCCATGCTTCAAAACAAGCAGATTATCCAGGCACATAAACAGCATAACTGGACATCTATTCATACCACATGAACAATTTTCAAAATCTGCCTCAATCTATCTGAATTGTTTTTATCAACTAACTTGAGTCTCCTAACAACCAAAACAAAATGTGACATGTAGCTCAAATGTAAAACAAAGTATAAAATAGTTTAGTTGAAAACACATCTCCTCTTTTACAGGTTTAAATGGTTCTGCTAAAATACAAACTGCAAAGAGGTTAAATATGATTTGGTAACTCCATCAAGAGCTCTTTACTTGGAGTAAATATACTGCTTTCTCTACGTTTAAAGACTATTTGATTCATTCATGCTTTCAATTCTATAGCCATTCTACTAGTTCTAGACCAAATCTAGGCAACTCCCTATATGGTTTATCTTTTCAGTGAGGAAAGGAAGGGGAATATTCAGGATAAATGTGTCTCTGAAACACAGAAAGGAGGATACCTTGGCTTTATTATCTGCTTCACGGTCAATTTGGGATTACATCTTCAAAGGGCAGATTATGGATACTAAGTGATTTCGTAACTTAGTCCTTACCTAAAGGTCAAACAGTATAGTCAAAACCCTGCAATTTAAATCACTTTCCACTGCAATATATGCTAAAAGAGTTGTACAATTAAGCAAGAAACTTGACAAATGATCCTAACTGTCTGTAACTGTCCACAGGTATCTATTCTATGCAAGGTGGGGGTTAAAAAAAATGAGAGATAAAGCACCCAATACAGAGTGCTAAACAATTTGATTTTGCCGTACTTCCTTCCCCATTGCTGGAGACCACAAAACCAGCAGATGGAAATATAAATTCCTCACCTACCACTGATTCACTGCAGCTTCTGACCACACTACCTAGAGTCTTCATGTACTAAAAACCTATCAGTGCAGCTCACTACTGAGCTTGCAAAAGGGCACCGAACTATGAACAGAAGACAGGCCTGCTTAATTGTACTGACTGGCTTGTTTACTAACACACAAACAGGGTGTTAAGTAGTGACTACTCACACATCTGTAAAACTGAGTTCTAAAGAAAACTTAGGAAAGAACGTGCCAAAGTAGCCAGCACATTTAATTTGTATTTTTAACTGTTTCCAATGTTGCCTTCTTTTAACCTTAGAGAAACATTCATACAGATTCACTATAGAGTTTTCCCAATTACTGAGACTAAGGCCCCTGGCCTTTTCATAAGTTCTCATTCAAGCATTTAAGCGTATACTAACAACCAACAACTGGTTTCCTATGCTACTGATTTTTTTCTTCTTAAAAATGTTTACAACTAGTTGTCAACACACCTCAAGCTACTTCAGCACAGAAAAATAAAGCTAGTAACTTAATACATTTATAAATTATATAGTTGAGTGTACTTGAAGAATCCTAGTATCCAGATTAGCCTGTTGCTTCTCTGAAAATTGACGTGCCTTATCAATTTTTCTTGCCTAGGTAGATAAGCATGTTATCTAATGCTTAATTAATTCAATGTTGGCTTTACTTATGAAACATTTGGGGCACAGCAGTAAAATCATGTCCCTAGTGTGAAAAACTGACACAGTTAAAACCACTGAAACTCTAAATATAATTTTCCAAAGCCATTTGAGATTTTCAAACTTACCTAGATAAGCACTAGAATTTGGTACTTCTACTCAAGAGCAGCAATGCTTTCTTCACAACATATCAGGAATACCATTTAATCCAATTTTGCAGGCTATTCTCTTAAAGGAAATAGCCATCACAAGAACTCACGTGTTAAAAAGCAAACAGTTGTGATCATCACCTATACTTTTACCACTTTGAAGATTATCAAGTCTTATTTTTGGTTTATTGTTTTCACAACAGAAGCAAAGCACTGACAAAAACAACAACAAAAATGTAACATCAAGGTACAGGTACTGGGGGTATTTGCTTGTTGGTTTGGTTTCTCTCTCTCAGTCGAAACCCAGTAATGCTTCTAAATTAAGATAAACTGCAAGTACTTCAGATTTCCAACTGAGCTATTCTGCAGGGGGCAAACAGAAAATTCTCTTTAAACCCTGCCATTTTAGTATGACATTTTACAGAATGCATTCACTGTCCCTGTTGATACATGCTGCTCATTTACTAATGTCTTTTCCTACTCCTTGCTCACCTTTTCGCAGTGAAATTCTTTCCTACTGAGTTGATAACTTTCTTTCCAGGCTTATAGCAATGCATTTTCTTCTCAGATAGGCATACAAGTCAGCAGCCTGATGACATACTCAACTTACCATCAGCCGCAGGGACAATAAACCTACTACTCTAGTGCACTACTACATTACCTCCAAGGCAACCTGCATTCTCTCAAGACTGCTTCAGAATTTTCCCACCCAATCATTTTAAACAAATTATAGATGCCTGGAGCAGCTATCTACAGGCAGCATACACGACTGGCTCAACATCCATCAAACATCGTTACCTAAGACATAGGTAACGAAAACGATGTAAGAAAAACAGAATCTGCAGGCAATACTGAATTTCACAGAAGGAATAAAACTTTAAGTTATAAACACTATAGTCTTGTTGAAGGCCCATGGTGGGGGTGAGTTCACTACCTCAAACAAGCCTTCCTAAATTTTGACTTATCAGCTCCCAAAGAAGCCAGTGGAAACCTCAATTCCAGTGCCATCATTAACAGTTTGTACCAGTGATGGAACACCTATCATACTTGTGAGAGACTCAAAATATAAATCTGATAGTTTTAAGTACCAGCATAACTATGCTAAAGGTTTGTTGCTTAATAGGGTTGGGGTTTTTTAATCTGTTTACTCAGTCATCTAGAGTCTCACTTGTACATATTTCAGCCTTTATGTACATTAGTATATTCTGTGTTGCTATTTTTCCCTTTCTGATAACAGCAAATTCTACATATTTCTACTTTCAAGCACAAAATATCACAGTTAGAGGCAGAAAGACTTTTTTTTAAAATCACCTGATGCAACAGAAGTATATTCAGAGTGATCAAAATGTAAATAATGCAATTCTTACTCTGACATGAGAGCAAAGTGGCAAGTGGCAGGAAAAGTGAGAAAGCTAAACTAGAATAGCTCCATTGTATTTCTACTCTTATTAGTGATTAGTGATTCTGTCTAAGGTTCATGACAGACATAATGACAAATTGTCAATACGGGTAATTTTTTAATGTGTAGTTCTTCTATTCTGTTCCCTCTTGCTGAACTATGGTTTTGAATTTAACACTCTATTATTATCACTGTAAAAAACGAGGGGCTCCCATCCTGCACTGCTCACAAATGTTTAAAACTGATTTAAACCTGAATCATACAACAGGAAAGAAAATAAACCCAAGCAAATCAAGACAAAAAAACATGAGGACCAAAGTCATAAAATACACTGATGTTTCCTAGAGTATCTGCATGTGCTAGGTAAAACACGTCTTGAAAGTAAGCAACTAACATATGACTACTAGGAAGCAAACACCAGCCCTAGTTCTAGCAAACCTGATAAAACTTGGTGTTTTTCTTACAGCCTCAGATCTGTAGCCACGTGATTCTGAGATTTTTTTTTTCTGTTTACATTTCAAATGTTTTCCAGCCTTTATGGTTGCAAATAATATTTTACAAAGCAGGAGTCTCAAGATTTAATCCAAATCCTAGCATTTTCAGTCCAATATGAAGTACCAGGGGTGATCCACGTTTCCTGAAAAATAACACTCAAAAGCAGATAATAACTTATATTCAACTCCTTTCTCTTGTACTTCTCACTCACCTTCTTCCAGTGTTCTCAAACTCTATGTCCTGATTAAGGGAAATCTGAACTTTCTCTCCCAGATTAAAATTTGCTTAAGAAAACAGATGGACAAGATTTCAGCATCACTGTATACCCACGTTATGAAACTATTACATTGATGTTTATTGTTTCAGTTCACCAATCATGGTAACTTTCACACTGGTATATTAGTAGGTGTCCCTCACTTTCCTAAGTGTCTTTTAAGAGGTCATCACATTCTGCAAAAGATTTTTATTAGATTTTGAGATGTAGGATGTTTTTTAAAGTCTTATGTTCAGTTACATAAATTATCTCCAAAATAATGTAAAAATTCAGAATACAAAAGAATCATGAACATGATGGCAGTAAAATTCTTTTTAAAATCTCATTATTTGATCTCTAGCTCTAACTAAAAAACTGTCTGTGAAATTCTCCAGTTTATCAGAGAATGGCTTTCTTTGTGGTGACTGTACAAGGAAGAATAGCCAGAAAAAGCCTTGAATTGTACATTCCAATTAAAAGGCATACAGTCCAGATCATTGTATGGTTTATCAAAGGGATAAATTACAAAGAACCTTTTTACTTTCAAGTTAGACAACCTATCTTTAAGAGATAGTCATAGACTTCAACGTTCAACCACAGTAAGAATTATCAGCTGACCTTGAAGCAAAACAAATCACTTATCACTGTTACCATTTAAATATTCCACAGTTAAAGCATTATTATAGGGGCTCATCTGCAATACATTTCCCATAAAATATTCACCTAGTTATCATTTATGAAGGCATATAAGAATTTAACCAGGAAACAAAATGCTTTTTTTCCCTATTTCTCCATTATTAGAAAGACATTTAAACTATACCATCACTGTATCAATGGATTATTAAAATAGTCATTTTACTGCTTTTTATTCACCAAGGTGATACTAAGACCAGCACAGCTGAAATGTGAAATACTCAGGTGACCATACGGATTGTTCATATAAAGTAGGTCCAATGTCATGTTCTAGCAAGGGACCTACTATACAAACATTACAGCATACTATCTGCAGATTTATGGCAGTTACTCATATAGGATTTCTGGATGTCTAAAACTCCTGGAAAAATGTTCCAAAGTAGTAAGAAAGTAGATGACACTGAAGTGACAGAAGGCTTCCTGTTTCAACAATCTCAATTAATATAAAATAGTGCACAAAGATATTGTATTTCTGACAAGTATTTCTACCAAATAGTTTCTAAAGAACCATTAATTTGTGTCCTCTTCCATTTTTCAGCTTCTAAGACAGTAATACAATTTAACTAGTAGTTTCCTCATTGGAGAGTTGGAAGTTAAACTTGAAGCGACAAGTGGAAGACTGAGGCTAAAGACCACAAGAAACTAAAGTGCTCAAGCATGGTACAAGCCTATTGTCAGTAAACAAATCCTGAAAAGGAAATGTAAACCTAACTGGAGCAGCTTGCTTTCAAACAGAGGCAGCTACAAAACCCAGCAAGCAAGTATACTTAACTTTCTCCAGATAATTGAAACTTTGATTAGATCAGGACGATTTTTTGAAAATGAGTATGATACCCATAGTCATACCCAAACAACTTTGAGAGATTATCTCCAGTAAGGCCAACACTGGGTTCAAGATACCGAACCTGATTCTGTGATCCAGTCTCCAGCATCTCTGTTTCTTGTCTAGATGCACAAAAAAACCTCAGTAAAACCATGTCACTTCTGACAAACTTACTGGCTTGAGTTAGCTTTGGAATCAGTGCAATCACATCCACATAGCATCACATCTGAGACACAAAATCTTATTTGATCTCATAACCAACACGGTTTATCCACAGATCTGAGAAAGTCTTACAAAAGGAAGCCAAACTGTCTGACAGCAATTTTCCTATCAATTAGCTAAACTTACTCTAATTCAATGTATTTCTAATAATTCATTACTTGTATATGTTTCTACAAAACAAAATTCTGTGCCTGTTTATGTGGTGTGAAAGAGTGCAGGACTCATCTATCAACCAGCCTCTACAGGCCACAAGACTGACTTGTAAATTGACTGCAGTTACCAAATTCTGAGCATCTCATGTATTATCATTACAATTTTTCCCACATGCATTAATTTGTATGACATGCCTATGAAGTAAAAGTAAGTAGCCTGTGTTAAAAACACCAACAACAAAAAGCAGCAGTAAATGTGGAAGCTATGGCACAAAAATATGTCCAACTGGTATATTATATATAGTAATAAATGCAATTTGATTAATTTTGTAAAACCAAGAAACCAATACTAAATTTTAAATTCCCTAAAGAGTTTCCTGTTCAAGATTTAACAGCCTTATAAAAATAAATCCAGTGAAAAAGATATAGGAAAAAAATTATCAGTTTAACAGTTTGTCTTGAGTTCTCTTAGCCTTTAATAAATGATGTGCTCGTAAAGTAACAATCCTTCATCTGAGGAATCTGTACACAATCTGATATTACTTCTTGTTCACGTATGAAACCAGCTATTTCAAATGTGTTCATGAGAGCTACAGAGTGCATATCCCTGTTTTGTGAGATTATTAAATATTCCACCATTAACAGAAGTTCTTTTCAAGATTTTTGTATCCAAATTGCTCAGTACTCAATCATTCACTTAATGTTATTTAAGACCATAAATCTAGTGGTTTGTTTCCATAAAAAGACTTTTTTCTTTTTAAATGAGTTGCAACAGTTTTCATAAGAACAAAATGGTACAAACAGAAAGTGGTTACAAATTCAAGAATAGTTTGTATTTTCTTTATTGAGAGCTTTATTCTTTTAGATCGAAGTAACATTTCATTCTCATTTCATTAAAATTCTTATCATTGATTAATCTAATTTTCATAAATATATGAAGTTTTTAAAATAGAACCTAGTTATCCTTAAACTGCAGTGTTAGTAACATTTATTTAGCAATATTATAAAGCAATATAGTTAGCCTAAAAACGTTACCCAATTACTAATTTCTATGATTAGGAAAAAAAAACAAACCCAAATAACTTAAAGGCCCTATTTTCTTCCTAATTTTTCAAATATATGATCTAGCTGGAAGTTACAGTCATAACATTACAGAATTTCTGCTCAACACTAAACTAGTAATTCAAAAGATTAGACCTTCTTGATTTCTATATTGACCTCTAATTATATCTAGCAATTCTTCAAAGGCACATAGAGATACAGAACACATTTTAGAAATCCCTCATCACTGCAGGAGTTCAAAAGACCATGATGGAATTTTACTCAGGATGACACTGAACAAACCAGCATTGTATTAACTACTTCAGGAACATGAAAAATCTTGATTTAAGACAGAGCAAAATGTATTTTGCCTCTGTGTACTTTTAAAGCTTGTTTCACTTGAAAGAAAAAAAAAGTTTTACTCAAGCAAACTCTTAGGAAATCAGTATGGTAATGTACAATGTGCATTTCTATGGACCAAACGGTGGTGTATAATTATAAGATTTGTACTATTATAATCACTTTCTTAAACTGTTTTTCTTTAGATATTCTTACCAAATGTTATTTCTCCATTGCCATTCTTGTCAAATAACTGAAAAGCAACAATGAATATTGCATCTGGAGTACACAAAACAGATTCAAATGCCAAAAATTCTTGATAGGAAATGAGCCTACAAAGGAAAATACAAAAGTTATGAAGATTTCAAAAATTATTCACAATACCAATTATTTTTTTTGTTTTGATGCTCTAGAAAACTGTATCATCCAATTATGAAAACACAATTATAATATAAAAAAAATTAAGACTAATTTATTTATGTATTTATACTGCGAAAGAAAACCTTTTAACCCAAGTATAGGAATATGTTATACAATATACATATTTTCTTAAAATAACATATAATGTTCATAAAAACAAATAGGTTCAGAAAAAGTTATACTTTACTATGTATAAAGAAAAATACTACACTTTGAATATAACATGAACTGCATAAGTCACGTAATTGAAGACAAGAAACATACTATAAGAACATTTGGACATAAGGACAATTAGACATGAATAATGCAGGGAAGGATCTGAATGTAAGGTAAGATCTAAGCCAAGAAAAGATGAAGGATGTTGGCAGAAGAACAAAATCACATATCCATAAAGATATTTAGAGAAGGCATATACTGTGGCCTTTCTAGAATATTTCAAGCAAAAACCTTTTTGCTTTTAACAGCAAACTTGGTTTATTGAAACTACTCTGTGTTTTCATCCTTGCAAAAATAGATGACTTAGCTTGACTTAGAATATCTCATCCGGTTATAGGTTTCTTTATTTATTTGTTTGTGGAAATACATGAGGGGATATCTATCTTGGGATCAAATAAATTATCAGTGGGAATAAGAATTTTAATTTATTTTTTAAATTAAAAAAATACTCTTTCAGTAGATGCTATTAAATCAGAGACTATCACTGTAGATGGTACATTTTCCTAGAAAATTTACATGACTGGTCCAAATGTAGTATTCTTCATAGGAGTTCATACTGACTACTTCACACATACACTGCTTACTGCCAATGAGCCAAGTATACATTGTTCCCTTGAGGGAAAAAAAAAAAACAAAACCCAAGCCACATAATTTATTCATTTATCTACTCTGTGTCTCTTAAAGAACATATAAAGCAGGACTGAAATATTTTAAACAGGGTTATCACAGGATCACGGTATCACAGTCCATTAGAGGTTGGAAGGGACCTCCAGAGATCATAGAGTCCAACCCCCCTGCCAGAAGCAGGATCACCTAGCGCAGATCACACAGGAATGCATCCAGATGGGTTTTGAATGTGTCCAGAGAAGGAGACTCCACAATCTCTCTGGGCAGCCTGTTCCAGTGCTCCGTCACCCTCACTGTAATGAAGTTTCTCCTCATGTTGAGGTGAAATCTTCTATGTTCAATCTTGAACCCGTTGTTTCTTCTCTTATTATTGCGCACCACCGAAAAGCGATTGGCCTCCTCCACTTGACACCCACCCCTCGAATATTTATAGACATTGATCAGTCTTCTCAAGACTCAATAGCCCCAGGTCTCTCAGTATCTCTCCATAGGGGAGGTGCTAAAGTCCCCTAACCATCCTCATGGCTTTCCATTGGATTCTCTCCAGCAGTTCTCTGTCTCTCTTGAACTGGGGAGCCCAGAACTGAACACAGCATTCCAGGTGTGGTCTCACCAGGGCAGAGTAGAGGGGGAGAAGAACCCTCCTAGACCTGATGGACACACCTTTCTTGATGCAACCCAGGATACCATTGGCCCTCTCGGCCACAAGGGCACATTGTTGACCCATGGAGAATTTGCTGTCCACTAGGACTCCAAGGCTCCATGGAGCCACTTTCAGGCAGGGCAACCCCTAGTCTGTACTGGTGCCTAATGTTATCAATCCCCTCATCCAGGCCGTTGATAAAGATACTGAACAAAACTGGACCCGATACTGATCCCAGGGGAACACCACTGGCCACAGGTTGACTCTATGACACTGATGACCTTCTGAACTCTGTTGTTGAGACAGTTTTCAATCCACCTCACAGACCAACCATCTATGCCACATTTCTTGACCTTTTCTATGAGGATATTATGGGAGACGGTATCAAAAGCCTTACTGAAGTCAAAGTATGACTTCCACTGCTCTTCCTTCATCTACCAATTTGGTCATGGTCTATCAGATTAGTCAGGCAGGATCTCTCCTTGGTAAATCCATGTTGGCTATGTATGTTAGCATTCTTGCATTATACAGAAAGTATGGGAAAAAAAATGTAGTGATCTTGAAATTACTTGAGGTATGGCAAAATCAAAATTATCATATTCGTCACACTTTAGCCACAAAAATCAAAGATGTGAGAATGCTTCTTCAGATGCAAGGTCAATTTCATCCAAAATATGATCTGGATAAATAGCGGTTTAGAAACAGAATATCCTTTAAAATAATTGTAAGTACTGTAATTTCAAAATACACCTCACAAGCATAAACTTGACAGACAAATTCTTTCCTAACCAGGAAGCTTTATAACTGACAGAATCAAGTGATGATCTCTGTAGAATGCATTCGTAGAAACCTGAACCTGAAAGAAGGCGTCTTCTTTGCCTACAGCAAAAGGAAACAGACACATTCAATTTCCTTTTCATATATTCAACTTGCAATGCCTAAGAGCAGGGATATCCCCTGTGATCCTCCACTATCCATTAGGGCAGAGATAACAGGAGCTGGATTAAACACAATGATGGAGCTTCCTGTCCAATTGCTAATCAAGTACCATTCAGTGAACCTGCTGCATTAGTGTCTGGAACAATCTCAAATCACTCACATTTCATTTTATCTGTAACATTTATAAAATTTCTTTTCCCCTTATTTCTTCCATACGATTATCCTTCAAAAGCACACAAAGCCAGCCATGTGTTCACAATTCTTCTCTGCCTTTCCTTTTTTTCTACTACAACTTTTTGCTCTTCTTTCCCCACACAACATAGCTCTCAGATATTATCTATAGCTCTGCTGTGACTCTCCATTAGGTGACACATCAATTCTTTATTCAGGATTTAGCTTAAGAACACATTTCCAAATTTTAACAACCATATGTTGATTTTAAAAAAAAAATAAAAAGAGTACTCATCAACAAGCAATTAAAATAATTTTGAATGACTACTGGGAACAGAGAAGAAAATCTTTGATTTTAAAACTGCAATACCTTCTAATGCTAATTGACTTACATAACTGTGAAACTGGTTTTGACACACATGTACAAGTACACTGTTCAGAGAGGGTATTTATCCTAATTTCAAAACTAGTGCCTCTGGTCTGAAGATACAGGAACACTTACACGATAAATGAAATCCCATTGTATTACATAGCAGATAAGGCAGTTTAGACCAACTTGTAATTCTGAGCTCATTGAATTAATTCCTCAGAACATGCATTTGTAACAACGAGGAATAAACATTTTGAAAGTGAATCGTCATCTGTTTTAAAAAGTACCTTACAGTTCCGATAAAGCAAACCAGTCTTGTACTGCAGTAATGGGAGAAGGCACTCATATTCCAGAGAAGTTAAGGATCAAATTACCAACAGAAAAAAAAGAGTAAAACCCCATTTTTTCAAACATTTCTGCCCATTCCAAAATGTGGTGGGTTTTTTTTTCCTGAAGTGCCAAACGTAAACTTAAATGAAATAAAAAATATTAACAAAGTTACCAAGAACACTGAGTGATTATCTGAAAGGCAAGCAAGGCTAAGAGAATAATAGCAGATACAGAACACAAAAATAAATTAAAAAAAAAACAAACAAGAAAAACTTATATCCATAGGGAAAGAAACAAAAAAACCCAATCCCTCAATGTAAAGTTCTGTAGTAACAATAAAAGCAACTATTGATTTCTTACTCTCAGAAAGATCCTGTTATAAAACATTCAGAGGGGTTAGAATTAGGTATCTTTAAGGTCCCTTCCAACCCAAACCATTCTGTGATTCTATGAAGAAATGTACACCAAAGCTTTCAGAAAAACAAGACATTTCACATGTTGGTTTACTAGTCATCAATTAGACTATTATTTCAACAGATACATATAAAATAGCCTTTTCAATCCCTACATCAAATAGGAGATCCTACGTTTCTTATTCATGTAAACTGTATACATCATATCCAATTTAATTTGTAAAGCACAGATATCATGCAAGCTGCTCAGGATACTATAGACACTAATAAAATATTCTAAAGCAAAATACAGGAAAATAAAAATAGTTTAAGTGATGTCAGAGGTCAGATTTAGACTCACAAATTGAAGGAATTTAAGGGACTTTTGATATAAAATAAATTACATTTAGATATATTTACAAATGTATTGTATACTGTTTTAACTGCAACTTTCCCTGTTTCCTCTATAAGAATACTCACTCTCTTCTACATCCTTGACCTGTTCTCTGATCCATCTTAACCTTCTCATTTTAACAATGTCTATGCTTCCTACTACAGTCCAAGGCCAAAACCAGAAGCCTGCACATAGCAAGAGAAAAGGTTCTTCTAACATGTGAGTTAGAGAGTACTACCTCACTGGAATGGCCATTACCATCTAAGAGCAAGTAATAGAATCTGTAAATTGAGTTCAAAAAACATTATACAGTGTATTCCTACATCTTCATTAGGCAAGCACCTTCCTCCTTCATAGAGTCATTACTGTCTCACAGCACTTTTAAAAGAGACCTCAGTGGTTTGACTTGAATTGCACACTACAGAAATAAGAAAGTGTTCCCATGCTTACATGTTTAATTATACATAATAAAGACTCTACAAAATATTTAACCATGGGCATGAGTATATAGAAAAGAAGTTTTTCAAGCCAATTATTCTACATTAATCTTATTTACAGTTCAATTTCCTCTGCATTTGCAGTAACTGTTAAAACACCATTAAAACAAATCTAAATTTAAAAAATGCAGGTTAAACATTGTATTTTTTCCCAGTTTCCAGAGATATATAGCCCACTGTATCTGAGAAAAAAACCCTTACTCTCTAAATAAGCTTAAAGTGTAATAAATAATGTTTTAGGAGATTAAATTACCAAAATTCATTCACTCATGCATTGACCAATGCACTATAAGCTTCTAAAGGAGAGCAAAATTCTCACCCATCCTTAGTTTGATCTGCTACTCCAGCCAACAGCTGCACTGTTTTAGGATTGTAGCGTGGATCTGTATGAAGTCCCAGGTATTTCTGAACAAAATCTTCTGGGGTCATATAATGCTCACCATCTTTCTCAACGCTGGCATACTAAAGATAAAAAACGAAACCACAAATCCAAAAATGAATGAATTTAGATGCTAATTATCAGTGATTACCAAACTAGTATCTTTAATGCATAGCAATTAAAATAGGGTGCATAACTGCCCACACATAACTGATCTGAAATTAAAGGATGTGATTAATCATGTTACTGTATTAGCTGTGTCCCACAATCTCATTATCCCTGTAGAATAGGGATATATAATAGTTCATATGACCAATATCTTCTAATATAAAAACAATTATGCATTTTCAGAAAGAGTTAGATAATTGCATACATTTATAAAAATTATAGCCATGCTGTAGCTTTCTATTTGCAACTACACTGTGAAAACACAGCACATAAATTTTATTAGAATTTCTAGTAGCAGATACTTTTCTGAGTAATTGTTCCTGATCATCATTATAATTAATTTGAAAAATGCGCATTTTTTATTTTCTCTTCTTGTGAGAAACAGACTTTCAGATCACTTTTTATCCTGTAAGTAATGGTTTGGCATTTTTCATTTAAGTAAAAATTCATAGAGATACATAAAGGATTTCAGTCAACTTGTATGTTTTGGAGTTTTAATTTTATTAAGTTTTCTAACAAAAATAATGAAGTATTAAGAAAACTAACTAAAATAACCAAGTACACCTTTATCATCCATATACCAAGACAACTGACAAGTCTGCATCAGTACTCTTACTGACAACTTTTCTGTTTCAAAGAATTATGCACTGTTTTTTAACTATAGGTCAACTTTAAATGTGCACTTCTTAGCATAAATTAAATTGCACATCCCAGCTTTCCAGTTATGCTGGGTAATATCAGTCTTGAACGTGTGGAGGCAAAAGCAAAAAGCATCGCAAGTTCTGAATAAAAGGGAAATACATTATTGAAGTTCATACCCCTCATACTTTGTTTCAAGGTGTTTTATATAGACTGCAAAGTTACACTATGTTTGCATCCTGGGAAAAAACGAAAGTAGCTCACAGAAGATGTCTACTTCCTAAACTACTGAAATCAAACCCAGTTTCATGACTGAGTTTGTTTCTCAGCATTTTTGCTCTCAAAATGTGTAAGCAAGCTTATTTAATAGTTTAAAATCCATTCGTTCTCTATTGTACAGTCTACTTGTACACGCAATGATTTAGATTCAGACCATCAAACATATACAAAAAATTGTGTCCATTCTCAGAAAATGAAGTTACACGGCTGCTTCATTAGAATTTTGATCTGCAACAAAATACTGACTTTTAAATTGATTTGCAAAAACATAATTCACCTTTCTAGGTTCTAGCTGTAAATTATGACTATGTAAGCATTCTCTGCAGCAAAAGAAATGCAAACGTCCCTCAAGACCCATAGTGCAACATCTGTAAAATTTAATTCAAACTTTGATGACCTTATCTTTATTTTGTAACTTTTCCATTATACACTGCAGTATCTTGATTCAGCTGACATATGTGAAAGAGCAAAAAAAAACCAGACTGCCAGGGACCCACAGGAATTAGAATATTAGCCATAAGACCTACACACAATACCTGTTAAGGTGTAACACTCCATTTAGATAAAGCAGATCATTCACATGTCTCGTGCTTCTGTCAGCTGTGTGCAACCCAACCAATTCAGTCAGGATGCTATTTCAGCATAAACGAGCTTGCACCAACATCAATACCTGCATATAAGCATTTCCTGTAGCTCTTCTGTAATGCCAGTCCCTCACATCTCCTCACCTTCTTCTACCCCATAGCTGTGATGACAGCTGTTTGGAAGACTGCACTATAAACCAGATTATTGAACCAATGCAGAATTAAATTATTTCCAGAAAAACAGGAACACAAAGCAGTGGACAGGAATCCATGTAATAAAACTACGGCTTCACTCAACTCAGAAAGGTTCTCTTCTCAGTCATACATGCAAGTGACTAAAATGTGTATTATGAAGCACAATTCTGCTGCAAGACATGCAATCCAAAGAAAGTTTTATGTAGAAAGGATCATCAAGCATGCAGGGTATGGAGCACATCTTCACGAATAACGTAATTCAACTGTATGACAGTAGAGTGCATATCAAAGACAGTCAAAATCTCAACAGATTTCCTCTGACAACAGTTTATCTGAGTTAATTACAAGTACTGAATTGTTTTACAGTAAAAACTGTGTGTGGGAAGTTTTGCTAAAAAATTTTTGAGACAAAAATAATTAACTGAGAGCTACAATCAGTTCCATATGAAAAGGTCATGGTATTTTTAAAGAACTTGGCAGTGAGTCAATAAATTAAGGCCTGAGAAAGAAGCCAGGCTATTTCATTTCAGCACGTATTTACATTTGTCCTCAAGTTATCTTTACACTATAAAACTTGAAGAGGCTTTTAGCACAAAATAAGCAAATGTAAAGTTTATCTTAATTTGCATCTATCAATTAAATCAATATTTTCCCATCTTGAACTCTATTACTTTTTAACATAAAATTCTTACTATACATTTATAGACTGTCTTAGGTAAGCACTTTGATGAACTTACATGAGACCTTTTTTTTCAAAACATCATCACATAATATAAACATAAAAAAATCCTCTCTAGTTGTACAATGGAGGTAGGTTATCACCAATTGCTCACAAACAATGCTTTCTTTGCAAAATTGGTTAGTTTTTTACCTTAAAGCTTTTTTATATCCCAGTGGTGTTATCTGGGTAGAGGAAAAGTACATTCCAAAACAAAAGAGACCTATGAGTACTACTAATACTTTTTTTTTTTAATTAAGCTAAGCTATGAGCCAGAGACTCAGGACATTCTGAAGGCAGAAAGAGGGATAAGTTTCTTGTATTAAAATCAGAAATTTAGTTTTGTTTCTTTCTCCGCCTTGCTGTAACAGGTTCCACTTACATTCAGTAGGCAGAGAATAATTTAATTATGTTCCCCAAGGGTTGACTGTATCTTGCCTAAGAAGGAAGGCTCAGTAAGTAATTTGTTGTTCTACATAACTCTTTCATCCTTCAGTGAATTTCTGTTTTGTTCTTTTATGATTACTACTGAAATCAATGGCTAGCAAACACCTGATTTATTTAAGATGGTGCATAAACATGCAATTTAAACCCCTGCATTGCATAGTTACAGGATTACATAGTAATAATAGCACCTCTTTTTAATACAAATAAAATATAATACTTTAAATTTTAAAATTATTTTAAAATATATACACATATCAAGGTTGAGAAATTCTAAAAGATAGAGATATATAATGTCTCCATTAAGATAAAACTTAAACTGGATGGATGGAGGACACACATCACCCTAGAGGATATACATGAACAGAAGGAAATTTAAGTACACTCTCTATGAATAAGGTGGATGACGAAGAGGTCTAGAGTTCACATCTTCCCTTTCACTCACTTCTAAGAGAAGCCAAATTTAGGAAGGAATGCATGACCTTTAGCTGAAGCTCACAGAACAGGCCAGCACTCTCATCAAAGAGCACAGTCTATCTGACCCCTCATATGTGTACCACTAGCGACATTTCACAACAAGGCTTTCTACAGCTTAGTCTTGAAAAGAGTGGGTTTTCCTTAGATTTTTTTTAAAGTCTGCAATTAAGTTTGCTTGCTACCTGTCAAAAAAAAACCCCACAATTTCAAACTCAATTATAATCAGACATAATCCAAAATAAAATCCTTCTATGCCAGCGGTGTCTCTGTTTCTCTCTTCTCATTGCAAATCTCAGATACTCAAGAGAAGACTGGAGAGCTTTCATTTTTTTTCTTTCCTCAGAGAACAAAAAAATCCACAACTTAATTTGCATGTTTCTTTGAAGATTACAAGACAGACATGGAGAAGACAGAAAAGTGCTTCTAAAACCAGACTGACTGCTTTCTAGGTCACTAAAACATGGACTGTCAGAGAGTCAATTTCAAGATCCAGTTGTACAATGTTCTCTCTCTTTTCCCTCTATGATCAAAATTGAGGACTTCAAACAATTACTTATTTCCAGAAGCAAGCACTTCTAGTGGCTGGAAGTAGAGAATAAAAAAATCCACACTTACAAGTTGAATAGAATATTTTGACACCACATCTCACTTTTTGCAATGAAACATGCAAAAAGTTGGAAAATAGCCATGTGACGTTCTAGAACTGCCTATTTTTATATTTTGTTTATATTTTGGATCATATTTTCATGTTGCTCATTCTATTAATATTAATGCCATTAAATTATTAAAATTAACTCTATTAATACTGTATTTCTTATCTACAAAAACTAAACAGCATGTCAACAATAAATGAACCTTTGATGGAAGACCTTCAATAGAAACTATATGCTGGGCTTTCACAGTTTGATTCCAACATTCTAACTTTTCATACTCCAGCAGTGTTACCGCTATTGTAAGCCAGTATGCCAAAGTAAAAACCCACCAAAATTATGGTTGGGATATTAACTCCTCTGTTTCAGGCAAAAAACTATGAGAAAATACTGTAGGACCAAAAGATACAGGTCAAAGATTAAGTAATCAATTTTATTATTTATGGTATTAAATCTAACATTTCACGTTATATTCCTTTGTTTTTCATGGAAGAAAGCTTCTTGAGTATGTTCGGTAATACTTAAGACAAAGGGAAAAGAACAAAAGGTATTTTAATGATTTTTGAAGTATCAGTAGCCCAGCTACAAACCTAAACCATAATTGTTATTCCATCTGCCTGATTCAAACCCTACTGTTAAAGGTTTTAGGACTGATTGATTTTTCTTTCAGACCATGCTATAACTAAGGAGAGTGGAAACAGCTTTATACTGTTATTTATATATGATAATTATATGGCAATCTGGCGGGTAATTTTATGAAATGTACCAATCATAACAAATACATTTTCATTTATTAAAAAAATATGTGCATCCATTAGGAAAAGGAACAAGGACAAAGCATATAGTCATGGAAGAAATTTTTTTCAAATCTTTCAACAATGTACTTACAAAGTAACAGTTCTGGTTATAATTGTTTTATAGGAAATCAGAAAATACTTCAGAAAATTATTTAAGACTATCATTTTGAAACGGTTAATCATGAGTTCTGTCAGGAGCAGTTTCTCCTCACTGCCTGTTGGCCATTTCAACACTGTTGCCTGCAAAGTGAACTTTCAAGTGTCCCACAGCACGACATGTGTATGATGCTATGGCAAACTGCTGGAAGGGCAAAAAAATACAAGTCTGTCAATCAAACAACATTAGACATCTCATTTTACCTGCAAGAAAATATTTCGTAGTTCAGCAGGATCCGCCCTTTTGGTGGATTGCACCTGTAAACACAAGCAAGTTAATGCTTCGCTGGCTCGGCTACTAACAGCGCAGATAACACCTGCCGTGCACGCTGATAAGGGCAGCAACACAGGTCTCTTATCTGACCGGCGGCGAGAACCGCAAACATGACCCCGCGGTGTTTACAGCGGGGCTCCATCGTGCTGCTGTGCTGGTGACAGCTGTCAGACCGCGGAGCTGCACCGGGCTGCCGTGTCGGTGATAGGTGTCAGATCCCGGGCTGCCTGCACGACGCGCGGCGCCGCGGGTCCGTTAAGGGCCCTCTGTCCGCGCCCGCTGGGCCAGGCCGCGCCTGGCCCTGCCCGCCCCGGGGCTCCCCGTGCTCGCAGGACCCTGGGCTCGCGCGTCCGCGGTCTCACCACTTCACCTCAGGAGGAGGTGGCAAGCCACGCCGTGCCACCCCTTCCCCGGCTCGCCCCACCATCCCCCCCCCCCACCGGCAGCTTCCCCTGGCCCCCCGGAGGTCTCCCACAGCAGCAGTGGCTGCCTTCTCCTGTCGCCCGCTATCCCCAGGGCCGTCCCGCGCGGGTAGGCACCGGGTCCGCCCGTATCCTCCTGCGACAAGCGACGGAGGGATAGAGTCACCTTGACCGCCATGCTGCACCCGGCGAGGAGAAGGAGGAGGAGCCGCTCGCCGCTACCCACCCGCCGCGCCGCCGCAACAGCCGCCGCCTAGGCGCAGCGTTGTAGTAATGAGCGCCGCGCCCTGCCCTGCCCTGCCCTGCCCGACCCGACCCGGCCTGCTCCCCTAGGCGGGCTCCCCTCAGCGGCCGCCGCAGGTCTCTTAAGACAACGAGAATGGAGTGGAACCCACGAGTACCAGCCGTGGCCCTACCTCCTGCCCGCCTGCTCTCGGCCGGGCCCTCGGCGGGCGTCCAGAACACGAGCTAGCAGTCAACACGGGCGATGTTGGTTACCTACATTAGTGCGGTTTGGACGGTGCGTCACCCACCTCACCAAAGGCACCAGGAGCATGGTTGTAGGTCCTTGCCGGGAGCTGCTGGTAGCACCTCCATAGCTCAAACCTGAAATATAAAAATGCTGCTGAAACTCTTTGCTGCTGTTCACTTGATGGTCAGCAAAACTATACCTGTCGATACCAAGTGCTGAAACAATTTATAGACTGATACTCTGACAGCATAGCTGCAAGCAGGCAGTAGACCCATAGTTCAAACAGGCAAACTAAATAATCAAACAAAATAATCAATTATGGCTGAACTTCAGTAGTTTCTGACAAGCTCTTCTAATACTTTAGAAGTAGAGCATGATGCCCTGCTTTATACCTCAATTAAAAACATGCAGGCCAGAGGCTCAAGAAAGAAGAAATTTATACTTTGGGCAGTTGAACCACAGCAAGTGCTTATAAAATACAACTTAAATAATAATTCATGTTTTGTCTTGCTATACTAGTTCAAGGGTCCTACAAAATCTCTTACACATCACTGGAAAACAAGAATCACTTCTGGTTTACCTCAGATAACACAAGTGATACGAAACTACAGTAGAGAGTTTATAATGGTAGTCACAAAACAATGACATACATCTCTACATTTTAAACAGCTGTTTTCTCTACAAAGAGATACTTATCTTGGGTCAAGAAAAACTTCCTTAAGTTCACATACATATGTGCCTATGCGCCGTCTGACAGCAGAAATAATTTTGCTACGAAACTTCCTGGTTTTTCTCAGTGTAATAGTGGTATTGAGCCATAAGGTCTGTATGAGAAGAAAGTGAAAGCAAAAGAGATCGCTCTGCCTTCTCCAAAGCTGGAAGGGCAGACATATTTTATGCCTCTTCATACAAGGTAAAATTCGAGTTAGCCCACGGTTTGAGGCCCGGTAGAAACGCCCGTGTCCAAAAGCTCAGCGCTCGATGGGCACTCCTGCAGCTGAAACAGAAGTAGCAGTGCGGAATCGACCAACCCGCCGCAACCACCGCCCGTCGCCGCGCGGAGAGCTACGAGGCTGAGACAGGGGGCACTGCGCATGTGCACCGGCCAGGCCGAATCAGCCCGGGCTCCCGGGGCGGGGCTAGGCAAACGAACAACCGCACGGATGCTCGGCTGAAAGGCCGTCTCTGGGCAGCACTGGGCATGTCCATGGGTCACTCGTGCCGCATAGTGTAACTATTGGCTCCTGGGTTCCGGCGGGCGGAAGCGGAAGTGTGTGTATGTATGCTCATTTCCGGTGAGTGGGCGCGCGGGTTGATTCGTTCTGCCCGGGTGACTCGGCCGCCGTGACCGCCGCTATCGCCGCTCTTCGGAAATGGCAGGTAAGTTCCCGGTCCTGCTCTACCCGGTACTGTTTTCCTCCGCCCCGAGAGCTGACAGGGCCTGCCCTGCCATTGTGAGGGTGGAGGGGGACGTCGGCTTGCTTGCTTGGAGAAACGGTACTGGGCGCTGCTGGCGCTTCTCCGTGAGGGAGAACAGGGCCCCGGGGACGGTCGACTCTTCTCCCTTCTGCCAGGCTCTCGCGGGCGCTGGCGGGGCCCCGTTGCTGCCCCTGCGTGGAAACGCTGTGGCCGGGAAGTGGGGCAAGGAAAGGGAGCGTGAGCTCGGGGCGGCCATGGCGGGACCAGCGGATGAGGATGCCGGTGAGGGTTAACTATATGGTGAGCTCGGAGGGTCGGGGAATCAGGTGTCTGGGTGGAGAGCGGCTAACTTTAAGACCCCTGTTGGTGGCATGCTGTTGCTGGGCGGGCAGGCAGGGAGGCTTCCTCTGGTTCACGGGCCCCTCGCTTTCTAGGGGTAAGTCGGAGTATACCTACATGTCCACGAGTTCACTAGTTTAGAGGGTTGGGGAGGGAATCAAAAACCCAAACATGTTTTGGCTTAAGATTAATATCTGAAGATAAAGAACTTTATGATGAGGCTTTTGGAATGAAGGGGGATCTGGATTTATAAACATTTGAAAAATTCCGTGATAAAAGAAATGTCTTCTGGATTTAACTTTGAGAAACAACTAGATACAATTTGCTTGTTATTTCCTTCCTTCCGCGTCCACTCTGCAGCAGAAGTAGTAACTAGATAATTGCTGATGGTATATATGCCACTGTAATTCATGAACACCTGTTTATGAAATTACTTAATGCAAACACTTGAAACATTTTACTTGACATGTTCTTTAAAAGAAACATCTGTTAGACTGAATTCTTAGTTTTTACTTACAGCTTTTAAATAAATATTGGTAATGATTTGCATTATTGTAATACTCTTCATTCTCAGAATCTAGAAAGAAGAGATACTTACCACCTATTTTCTAGTTCCAGAACAGTGATTGAGATAAATTTCTGTATTCCTTTTACACATTGTAGCATACTGTAGCAAGTTTAACCTGCTTCTTCAGTAGAATTTGTGTTGTGACTTTTCTGATTTTTCTAAACATGAATAATGGCAACGGATAGACTGTACACCTCTTAACTATTTTTTTAAAAACATCTTTTTCTTCAGGACTAACTGCTATGGAGAAGAAGCTGGCCGAATACAAATGTAGTACAAATGAAGCAATTAATCTGAAACTAGGTAATGTAACTTTTTAAATACTGTATGCTTGATGTTGGAATATTTTAGTGCCTTCTTAGGAAACGTCCTTAAACTTAAATTCACCCAGGTTTTAATGTGTACTTTTAAGAAAAATAACACAAGCACAATAGGAACACGTAGTCTAATATTGCTAATGCTACTACAGTTAAAGTACAGCTGAAAAAACTCAATCTTGTCTATGTAATAATGTCATCAGCAATTTATTAGCATGTTACTAGAGTGCATTGGAATTATACCTTATTTTCTTTAAGTATTTGTTATGTTCTTTTAGTTCCTGTTTTCTTCTTTAATCCTTATGCTATGGTGCAGTCCCAAGTATGTGTCTTCTTCATTGTGACCACAACAACAGAACTAATTTGCTTAGTATTATAAATATCTAATGATACATATTTTTAACATCTTTCCTTTCCTCTTTTTTTTTCTTTTTTTTCTGAGGGGTGAGGCAGGCAAGAAAGATTGGAAAGTGGTGTTGAATCGGTATTTTTATTACCCTCTTGCAAACTCCCCAAGATCTGTATCACACAGACATTCTTAATAAAAATTGTTTCAAATCTAAGTAGAAAATATGTCTGTCTTTCAAAAACTATGTGTTGCTCCTTACAGATTGTGATGGTTTGAAACTGTCTTTTTAATTTTTCCTTGCAAAGTTCAAAACAGAGAAAGTGAAAGAATGTAAATAAGTCACTATTGGGTGTAAGAAAGCAAAATAACGATTGTTCTAAACACTTCCATTGGATAGATAGAAATGTTTAAGAACTATTACCCAAAACAAAGTAGGCACTCTGCACATTCTGTGTTCGGCAGTGGGGGCAGTTGCTGGGCTGTCTGGCTGCTGTTTCTTCTTCTCTTCTGGCTGAAGATAACACGTACTGACCTTGGCAGCTAAGTTAACAACTTTCTGCTCTAACTAAGCTCTGCTTCTCTGTCCAGGGGGGTTGGGGGGGGAAGCTCCTGGGAGAGGGAGGCCCCCTTTGGGAGGGTCCCCTTGGGGGGAAGCAAAGGGAGATTGGTTGTGTTTTTCTGTTGATTGTATATATTTGTAAATGTTGTGAATTTTGTATATTTGTACATATTCATTGCATTTCATCTGCTTGTAAATACAGCTTTTCATTTGCTTCCAGACTGAGCTAGCCTGGTTATTGTCGGTGGGGGGGGGAATTTCAGCTCACACCGATACACAGATAATTTTCTTATAAGAATACTCAGAATGCAGACAGAACTTGATAGACTTGTTTATATGTCCAATTTACATGGAGGAGTAATCCTTTCAGCTCTTCAGTAATTTGTTCCCTTGAACACTATAAATACCGTAATTTATTAAGAAAGCACGAAAGTAATGGACATGTTAAGCCCTCTTCAGAACTGCTACTTGCAATCTGTTCCATATAGTTCAGTAGCAATTTTAATACACAATCACCTTTGGCTTGTGAGCCAAAATGCCATTATAACCATTATCTCTTCATTTTGTAAGCCACTATAATTGTGAAGTCTTTCTTTTCCTGTTAAACATTATTTCAAATAAGGATTTTATGACCAGTCTTCCAACTTTCTGAAACCATAGGAAAGAATGAGAGATAATGACATCTGAGTGAATTTTATCAAGAAAGCTGAGGAGCTACTACATCAGGTTTCAGGGAGTCTGCTAGACTAGAGGATTTTTAATTAAGGTACCCATTGCCCATCACAGCTAGAACTTTTAACTTCCATTCATTCAGAGTGTAGATGTTCCACAAATTATGTTAAAAGATGAGAAGCTACAGAGCTGTAGCATTTTTTTAAAAGGCATGTACTTTTCCACATGCATCTGAAAAGCAGTCATACATGGTCCTCTTCTCCAGAGTCCTAATTTCTTCCATGGTGTCAGTTCAGAATTACTCTTTGGTTTTTGTTTTTTGTTGTTTTTTTCTCTTGTGGTTGGGTGGGGTTTTTTAACACTGCCACTGTCTTGAATCTCATGATCTCTGAATCAAACCTGAGAGGACAGGAACAGTCCTTCTCTTTTGCTTTGGAGAGGGATAGACTTTTATCTTGTCATGGGACACTCCTCATTGACATTTTCATATTTGAATTCCTGCCTAATATTATCAGAAAACCCTTCTCTTTATCTCTAGTTTTACTGGACTAAAGCAGCAATGAAGCTGTAGTTCAATATCCTACATGCTTTAAAAAATATTAACCTCTGTAATGCTTCATGATCATGCTAATGCAATGTTAACTGTTGTTAAACTGTTGTCTTGAGATACTTGTGCTTTGTTAATGTAGCCAAACTATCATTTTAATGCTTAGATTAAGAGTTATATCCCTTCCAATTGTAGATAATGTTTTAAAACTGCCAATACACAGAGGATGTTTGGGAATTAGGTCTCTCAGTCTTCAGAAATTTTTCCTAGAAAATCCTACTTTAATCTCCAATTCTCATCCACTAATACATCATCTATTTTATGATGGAAGAAATCCTGTTGCAATTGCTGGGAAGCAACTGCTGTAAAATGCTTGACTGAATGCCAGTAGATGCCATTATAGGGAATATTTTTACATTAATAGAAAAGACCTTGTTTAATATTAGGCTTTGAGGATAAGTAAAGAGTCAGGAAAAAAAGATCACTAATTATTTTGGTAATATTGGTACGAGTACCAGTCTAGTATTGACACAGTTGTTTTGTATGTATTCATGCTGATTCTCAAAAACTTTTACATGAACATAAATGCACATAAACATTTGTTTCCATTCATCATTTCATGAAACCCCCCTACAGTGAAGTGTTCTCACCTCTGTGTAAGAGAAGAATGGCAAAATGGGAAGGCAACATTGATTGTGTGATCAATCTGGCTTACCGGAGGAATATCCAGCTGGGCTATGTCTTCAGTGTTCAAGATAAAGTTAAAGGCAGTAACACTCAGGAGATACATACATATATGCATTTCATATATGTGTGTGTGTGTGTCAGTGTCTCAGCTTTATTCTGCTTAATGATTTGATCTCCTCAGATCAAATAACATGTATCTAAATTGCACAAGATGTCTTTATTTCATTTATATGCCAGCCTAATGTAGATGGGTTCATAATGAAGTTGTCTGACTCTATGGTGGAAGAATGCATGAACGTTTAACAGGTCATCTGTGGATAAATAAACAAACAAATGACTTGGTTGTGGGTTTGCTTTTTTTTTTTTTTTCCCTTCTCAGTTCGCTTTCCTGAGGATTTGGAGGATGAGAACACAACATTTAATCCAGAATATAGCCATCAGGTGTTTGGGGATGAGTAAGTTGAAGTATCTGTATTAAGTTAATAGTTATGGAAGGGGAGAGTTGCTTCCAAATTATTGGAAAACAGAAAATTCTGCTATACCAAGCTATTTTAAATGACACAGCAGTACTTCTGTTTTATGACTGTATTCTTAAACAACGGCCTTACTGCCTAGCTTGTAGAGTTTGAACCTGTAGTCCTTTTATATGCTACTTTTACATGTATATTGAAGAATGAAATACCTGATTTTGCAGTCAGAATTAGTCAAGTGAGTATTGTTTGTGGCATTTTTCTAAGAATAAGAAAGAATTGTTAATTCTTGCTGATAACTGTCACAGTAATGTGTATCCAAAAAAATCTAGCAAGAGTATATACGTTTATTTTTACTATCACATGGAATTTTTAGTGGAAAAACTCAAGCATTAACTTAAACTTGTTTTGTTGGCTCTTCTAGATTGTTGAATGTTAATGGTATTGATTTTTAGGTGTTTATGTTCTCTAATGTACACTTGTAACCAGTTAGATGTGGAGAGGACACAGAAACTATAGAAGAGCATTGCTTCTTTTTTTTTTTTTTTTTTTTCCCAAGTATGCTGATTTTCATTAATACTGCAGGGAATTTAGCTACCATAAAAGAAAAATACAAATAAAATTATTGAAAAAAGGAACCTACTTGTGCTCATTACTGTTGTCTGCAGCTCAGTTTTTCTACCTGAGACAAAATTCTCTATAATTTACAAGAATATAGTGTATATCTTTAGGCAACTCATGTTTCCAAAGTGTAAATACAGCTTCTGTTGTTTTTTTTTTTTTGTTTGGTTTGTTTTTTGGTTTGGTTTTTTTTTTTTTAATTTACTTGGTTCTGGTTAGATTGGATAACTATATAGAAATGGTCCACCTAAAACACAACTGTTATGACTGGTTATTGATCTGTGGTTTATACAGTGTCAATTACAGTACCATATTCCAAAGTATGCTACACTGCAAAGTAATTTTTAATAAATGTTAATGATCAATTAATATAAGCATTAACTATCTAAATACATTGAAAAACATTAATGTGCTGTCAGCTATTTCAACGTCTATTTCTTGAGCTGTCATAGTAAGGGCAGGTTCACTGCCTTACTGAGTTCAGGAAGATGTCCTATTTCTCCACTAGAGGAGCAAAGTAACTGGTGGAAATAGTGTAAGGCATTATCTCTGCCTAGATAGCATGCATTCAGTTTGATTTCCTTTTCCTGTTAGGAAGCTGTTTATACCTCACTGGAAAAGATGATGAGAATTTAAAAGTGTATTAAATGACAGCTCTATAGTGTGAATGCTTTGCTGTGCATAGAGTTTGTGATTGATCTTTTCTCCTTCCTTAGTGAAGTTGCTTTTGGCTACAAGGGACTGAAGATCCTCTTGTACTACATCGCTGGTAACCTGTCAACGCTCTTCCGCATCGAATATGCATCTAAAGTAAATGAAAAGTTTGACTGTGTGGAGGTAAAGACAGAACCATACTGTACTTGAAATATTTTGAAAAAGGTTTGGTTGGCATGTGGACAAGAATTCTAGGTTTAGTAATTGCCCACCTAAACGTGATGTATGTTTAAAAGCAAACAAACAAGGCTTCATTCATTACTAAGCTGAAAAAAAAGCTTTGACCTTCATCTATAAGCTTTCCCCATTGTTCCTTCTTTGACTACAGTACCATCATGTCTGACTGTACCATTGACACAATTTTGAAGTGCTAATACCAAAGCCAGTTTCACAAAACCCACAGATTAGAAAGTCTGCATTTTTATGTCAAGTGTCTCTAGGAGGAGGACGAGCACTGGGATTTTTTGCACTGAAGCAAGTTCAGTAAGAAGGAAAAGGAGATTTCTGTAAAAACTTCATGAGGCAGGATACCTGACTGCACCTCTTTAAATGGCAAATGCAGACAGCAAGGCTGGTTATGTGTACTTTACATCGCATGTATACAGTAATACAGGATGTTTTGTTACAGGATTGCCTACAGGTGTTTCAATCTTACAGAATATTTATTTGTAGGAGAGGTTTTTTGATCACTGTTTTTGGTTGTTGAGTGGTTTTTGTTTGTTGTTTGAGTTTTTTTGGTGTTTTTGTCCTTCTGCCTATATGCTTTCAGAATGTTTTTGAGAACTTTATAAAAGCTAAAATAATCAGTCTTTCTGCCAACTGAAGATGCACAGAACTTAGGAATAAAATACCTTCTTAAAGCCTTTAACTTAAATATTTGTATAAGTACCTGTACAGTTCTGAAGAAAAACTCTTGTTTCTGAGTGGTTGCTGATGAATTAAAAAATTAACATAATCTGAATTTTACATGGTTATAAGGAAGAAAAAAATTGAGTTGATCTTTTCAAAAGAGCTGTTCATGTGGTTATTAATGTATATAGTATGAAATTATATACTTGTACTGACTTCAAATTATATGCCTAATTTTTTTTTTTCTTAGAAAAAAGTAAATATCTTTGACTTCAAGTTGTATTTCAAGCTCCTAGTTTATTGGAGTTTAATGAAATTTTCTCATGGAAAGGCCTATTGTAGAGCAAAAAACATTGGGATGACTTTGTTAAATGAATTTTAAAGATTTACCCTTCCTTGTTCTGAAGTTTTATTGGAATATACTTAGTTCAACAGGCTAAGTCTGGACATGTCTGAAATACTTTTGAAGCTAGGGGTAACATACCTTAGTTGAAAGGTCATACTTTTCGATCTTCAGGTTTTTAGAATTTAGGATAAAGGAAAGTCTATTGCAGAGTAGTAATCATATTAAAATCAAATAGTCCAACCTTTCACCAATATAATTTCAAAATCATGTAACAGCAGGAACTGGCGCCATAGCACTTCTTTACTCACAGTCTACTTTCTGTACAAATGGCAAAGCTACTCTACTTTTCTGGTGGTATAAGCAAAGTAAACAAGATCCATCTTGCCCTAACCATACTCCGCAACTTTTTTAATTGCTCAGAATCCTTGGTTCTTTTGAGCCCTGTTTCCTATGCTGAATTATTCCTCAAAATGCTTAAGGGATTGAATGGGGACAAAAAGAATCTTTTTGAGCAAGGCTTCTTGTTCACTTTCCATAGTATTTACAGGCTTTGAATCAGAAGGATGTGGTGACTTACCCTGTGCTTCCCATGGTGTTATTAACATTATGTCCAAATACACTGCTTATTTGGCTAGTTCTAAACCTATGCAGAAAAACAGTTGTCATCAATCTTGTTCTGCCTTTGTATTTGCCATTAGTTTAACCACCTTAGGATACGATTGCATTTACAGAGATTCAAACAAGCTGTCATTACAGCAGGGTGTTACTTTAAATGCATGTTAACATTTGCTCTTCTAAGTTAACTGTTGGGTTGCTGATCTTAGCTCATTCGGGACAATCATACTAATATGTGATCTGTCTGACATACATGACAGGTAATCTTTGCTGTGAATACATAGTGTTTAGGAAAGTACAGCAGTTTCTGCCTTTAACATAACTGGTTACAAGTGCAGGTTAGTTTGAATGCTCTGCAAAGTTATTCAAAGCTTAGGGTTTTTTATCTAAATACCAACACAAGCCCATTCAACAGCAGGTGGGTTTATTCTGTAATATTAAGTTTGGATCCATTATTGCTAAAATAGCTGCTACAGTCTCCACTATGGCATGACTGAAATATTCATGCCAATACCACTATTCTATTTTCTCTTTGTTGATATACTTTCAAACATGAAGTAAAAGATAATCCTGACATTTCCAGAGCCAGAACTCCAATCATATTTATGCATCTGACTATCTCCCTAAAGGTGGACCTAAACCATGTTAACGGTGAAGGCTCAGCAAAGTATGATAATGTTTTGGGTAGAAGTCAGCACTTCAAAATGAAAATAGGCAGAATTTATCCCCTGGGTGGAGTTGCTTCTTTCAAATATCTGAAGAGACTGCTTTCTTCTAGTATAAATATTAATAGCATTGACCTCTGAATTGCTTGCTGCTTTGAGATTTGCAGCTGTTCAAGAATGTTCCTTTTCATCATACATTTTATGATTGGGAACAGGAAAGTATTTCAATATCCTCTGAAACAGCCTTTACGTAAATGTATGGGTTTTGTGCTTTGCAGCTGGTCTAATGCATCTGCTTTACAAAAGTTAACATAAACATTTTATTTTAGTGTTGGGCATCCTTTCTTTAATATTACTGATCACTCCATTGCTCCATACACTGGAATGAATACATACACTTGTTAGAGAAATTCAGCTTTCAAATGTTTCTGTAATCTTTTCAAGTCTCTTTGATACAGCATGTACATGTTATTTAAATGTCATAACCGTTTTCTACAAGAATAATCTATATTGAAGTTATTCAGAGTCAAATGCGATGTACAATGACTGCCCACTGAAGTAGTCCTACTACACGTAAAGTTCAGTTACAAGCCTATGCTAAATTTCTCACATGATTCTGTTTATGAAAGTTATACATCACAGGCAGAATTTCCATGAACTATAAGCTCAACAACTCTTGGCTGATTTTTTGCCTGGAATTTTTTGTGCTTGATTTTTAAGTGCCTTTGTCTGAGGTTAACACTGTTGTAGTAGCCAACTGTACTGGGTTTTTTGAACACAAACTAGGATGTTATGTGCATTTGTGTCAGTCTGTAAGATTTCAGCTCCTTGCTCTGATAAAAGAAACAAACCTCCTTGAATATTAACAAATACACAAGGGAAAGGCAGTAAGCAAAAACTATGGGGTTATGAGCATCCAGAGAGAAGTGTTTGGAAAATGCCTACCAAGTAATGGATGTTTCCATCACAAACTGCTTTGTTTCATTAATACCTGTATTTTTTTGTGTTGACATTTCAAGAGTCCAGGGCTTATGGAAAATTGCATCAGTTAAACTTATGCCACCGCTTTGAGGATTCTGAGATTTCCTGTTATAAAGGGTGATCTTGTTATCCTTAAAAGTAACTGAAGAATACAGTGTGTGTTGTTTTGGTTTTCTTAATATGAAGCCCAGTTTCATGGGGAGAGACATTTTAGGAGGCAGTAGGTGAAAATATGTTGTCACATGGAACTATGAAGATTATCTGCTGCTTTATCTGCTAAGCCTTTGTTCTGATGATTTAATTATTTTAATTTTATGGAAAACATTTTTCTGTGGTGGCAGCCTGTGATAGATGCATTATCTTACATACTCTGGACAGGTGGAAGCTTCTCGTCTTGCTACTAAAGAAGAAACTTACAAATGTAGGGGGAGCAAAATTACTTAAATGCTACTTATAGAATACTTCATACAGCATATTTATCCTTTTCAGAGATCTCCACATTGAATTATTGAGCTGATGTTTGGAAGTATAGTTTTAATTCTAGATTATTATACATGCCTTTTTCAGATACATGAAACAAAAGTCACTACAGATTCATAGCTGCAGTTTCTTACAGCTTTGTCAGCAGTGCAGATTGAAGATCTGTATAACCAATGCACTTGCACAGTTAAAAAGATAACGGCATTTCCAAAATGTGCTCTGCAGAAAAATTTTTCCTTTATGTAATTCATCGATTCTGACAAAAATGGCTGATTTTGGGTAACGTAGTTAAATCAGTAAGTGTAAAGAAAATAATTAACTATTTACTGCTTTAAGAATAGCAAAGGTTCAAATAAATGCATGTCCTTTGTTTTGAGAATGAAATGGCTCTGAAGATAGTACACATTTTAACTGGATTCCTACACCAAGTATTTATAGAGCTATATTTTAACTGCCTAATAGCTCTCTCTACAAATATAAGTATAAATGTTGGTAGTACCAAACCATTAAGAATAAAACTTGTTTGTACTAAACTACATCCATCTTTTTCTACACTAAAAATGTAACTGAATGATAAAGTGCTATTCATTTGCAGGTGCATTGCTTCTACTTAAAGAACCATGGTTGAAAGGACAGGAATTAGTAGCATGTTGTATTAGCCTTTTGTAGTGTATTTTGTTCTAAGCATCTTAATTTCCCTGTTTTGAATGCTAAGTAGCAAGGGTCTTGGTTTTGAACTAATACCCATCATGCATGTAAACGGTGTGAAAGAGCTGCTTAGTAAGTTAACACAAAGTGTTCTTGTGTCAGTCCTTGTGGAAATAGATACAATACAAACATTACAGCTGAACTCACGGCAAACTCCATTAAGTAAAAACCTGGATTCATTGTCCAGAGGAAAGTTTGAATTGAATGTAAGCTCATTTTGTTGAATGTAATGTCAGGCTTTTAGGGGTTGTATTGAGGAATACGGTTTTGTTAAGTTGAGACCAATTCATTAAGTTTTATTGCCTGGTGAGAAGCAGTAATACGTTATTGTGAAACTTCATCAAATATTCATGGTTAAAAAGAAGTAGTAAATGTATTCAATCAAGTGGTCTTTTTGGGGTCTGAAAAGGATTATGAAGTCTGCTCAGCTGATAGTCTCTAACTTTCACTTTGGTTATATAAAAAGAGTAATTTTAATGTCTATATTTAATCTTCCCCTGTATGTTAAACTACAGGTCTGATTTGCTGACAGTATTCTTGTTATTTTTACTATTTGTCGTCAATCTTAGTTTTCAAAACATTCTTTGATTAGAATGCAGAATGTTGTCCTCTTAGTATGTAATGTGTTTTGCAGTTAATCTCATAGGCAGGTATTTGAAGCTGGGAGACATAAGAATGCAAGAGTGTGCTAGCTGTCGGTTTTCTGTAACTTCTGGGAACTACCATTTTTGATCTTTGTCCCTTTTCTTCCATGTAGTTCTGCACCACTTAATACCTCTTGCAGGCTGATTGATGGAGAGCCTGAGTTCCACAAGGCTATGTAGCATAGTCTTGGAGAACTGCTGGCTAGAAAGTGTTAACTTCAATTTTACTTGAACAAGCATAATAATCTCTAAACATGAAAGTGCTCATGAACTTACACTGCAAGATTTTTGATGCCTACAGTGGCTGGATTGTGGCTTTTCTGGATCTCATCAGTACAACTCCTTTAGGTGCTGGAAGGTCACTACTGAACAACATTAATACTTGCTTTTATTACTGTTAGGCCATAGCATCTCTCTTATTCATTTCTTATAGCAGAATAGTGACATCAATACTGTATTTTTCTATTCTTTACCTTATCTTGCCCCTTTTTGTAATCCCCAGGCAGATGACATTGAAAGTAAAATTAGAGAAATCATTCCTCCTGGTTTTTGCACAAACACAGATGATTTTGTGTCTCTGTTGGAGAAGGAGGTCAACTTCAAGCCCTTTGGGATGCTGCTACACACATACTCTGTCCATAATGAGGAAGCTGGTGAAGATATAATATATCAGATCTACAAGGTATGAAAAATCAGTTAAACTGCTGCTTTTGAGCAACTACATTTCATTTTGCAATGATATGCTTTCAGGGATGTTCCAACTATAATATATGTAAATTCTATCACTTTATCTGTTTATTAATTATAAACATTAATTATAAACATTCTTTTTTATATTGGAGAATTTAATTGGGTTTTGCATACTTTATTTTCTGCTTGCATCTGGGTAAGTTTCACCTGACTTCTTCTGGCTTTTTCCCTAGGCTGACATGACATGTCCAGGCTTTCGAGAATATCATGAAAGGCTTCAGACGTTCTTGATGTGGTTTATTGAAACTGCTAGCTTTATTGATGTAGATGATGAAAGATGGAACTACTTTCTAGTGTAAGTACAGTTCTAAAGCAACAGTGGACCTTATTACCTCCACAAAGCCTGCATTTTAATTGTGGCTGGCCAATTATTGGAGAAGTATAATGATATTTTTCCCAGGAAAGAAAAACCATTGTTTATGAGGCTTGAGTTTTCCTCCATTATGCTTTGGGAAAGCTTGAGAATAGAGCTGAATTAAATGCTGTTGTCCGTTAGAGTCCTGAATGTAGGCTTAAACAGTAAAATGAGCTTTGCCTGTGTTTTCTTTTACTTGCCACCTATTCATCTTTATAATAGGCAAGTGCACTGAAGTGCTGTAAAGAGGCCTGATTTATCCAAGTTGCTGCACACCAATTAAGTGAATTGTACATTCAGAACATAGCAGGTGTACCCATTGGGCCCTCACAGAGTAGCTTGCTGACACTGAAAATTCAGATGGAGAATGGAAAAGAAAATGGACACTGCATGGGAGCGCGACTGTAATTGACCTGCTTGGCTTTCTGTTTTATCTGCAGATTTGAGAAGTATAATAAGGATGGAGCTACGCTCTTTGCGACCGTAGGCTACATGACAGTCTATAATTACTATGTGTACCCAGACAAAACCCGGCCACGTGTAAGGTAATTGGCGGCGTAACTCGTGCCTTGCCTTTTATTTCAGAAGAGGGAACTGCTGAAGTTCCCAATACTTGTTTACAATGGTGTTGGTTTGTTTAAAAAAAATCCCCATTATTAGCTGGCTATGCACTGATTCATTTCATTGTTCCCTTCTTGAAGCAGAGGGAATCTCAAAACAAGTTTGGAATATTTAGCAATTTTAAGGCTGTTAAATATTATATTTTTAACGTGATTGCTACGTGTACTTCAATTTAAAATGAAATACCATTTTGGTTTTAATACCATAATGTTTGCAAATGCGTGCATTTGAGCTGAAAATACATTCCTTTGTCTGTAGTCAGATGCTGATCTTACCACCATTCCAAGGAGAAGGCCATGGTGCTCAGCTGCTTGAAACAGTTCATAGATACTATATGTCTTCTCCTACAGTACTTGATATAACAGGTTTGTTAAATTTTTAACTTGGTTCACTTACTTTAACAAGCAACTGGTAGAGTTCACAGGTTGTTAGCCTGTGAACTAACTTTCATGTTCATTTGTCACAATTAAATGGCCTTTTGAAGATTTAGCTTCAGTTCAGGATTAATAGTATCCTGGTTTACAGAAGAACTGTATATAATGTAGCTCCTTAAATCCTTAACAGAACAGCACACCAGGAAAATTCAGTCCCTCGTATGAACGGATTACCAGCTAATTAGCCATTTTATTGTGAGATACACAGCCAAGTTTGCCAAGAGATCAAGCTTTGTCAGATTCCTTGTTCAACTTATTCCTATTAGCCAAGACTCAAAACTAAGGGGGGGAGGAGGGTAGAAACACACCAAAGTAAACCAGCACGTTAATATTCACATGCAAGCCAAAATTTTAGCCAGTAAACACTGTAGAGAATTTGTGCTGCAGGAGAATGTATTGCTGGCTGAAGACACCCATGATATTAGGAGTGTATGCACAAATACCTAAAAATAAAAAGTAATTGAGGAAAAGGCAGAAGGAAAAAAAGGTATAAAAATACATTAATAAATTGCTACAGACATAGTATCTCTCCCATGGCTTCAAGTCCAGTGTAGGAAGAAATCCAGTCCTAACATGTGACCTGAGCATTCAGTTCTGGTGCTGTCTCAGACCTCATCTTAGTTAGAAGCAACTCTCTCATTCTGATAAAAATACAATAGGATTATCCTGCAGCAATGTATTCTAAGGAAATAATCCACCTCGTAATTTTAATCCAATTCATAGGAACCTAAATAAGTACAACTTCATTTGTGCAACAGCAGATCATGTGCATCGTGTATTTATGTTTTAATAGATGAGGATAAATAAAGTATTAACATGATAATTCATAAATCATATGAAGTATGCATGGCTCAGTGCCTTAATGTAGGGCTGCAGCAAACGGTAAATGTGCACAAAAAAGAGGTTTTCGTTCCTTTATGGAGTGAAGTAGGAGGAAGCTTGCAATATTCTCCATTGCCCTCAAGTTGTGGAACTTAAGGCTTTAACAAAATTACTTGTTGTCATTTTTGAGGGGAAGATCAGGCTGGATAATCTAAATAGGCCAAAATACTTAGATAATGCTTGCTGTACAGAAACTGTCTCATCTTTCTTTTAACTAGCCTGAGTGAAAAGGACTGGAATCAGTTAACTTTAATACAGTTTCTGTGGAATAAATGCTATAAGACTTGCCATAGGAGATCAGGCCTCTCATGCACAAAATGTTTTAACTAATACAATCATAAGTGTTCTCTATCCCCCCCCCGGCACTCCCCTCCCCCAAAAAATTGCCAGTTATTCAGCACTGCACATAACACAGCAAAAACTTGTATCCCAGTCTTTCTTCTTGGTAACTTACTAGCTTTTGATCATCCTTAAACTGCAAATTTCAACTATTTTCAGTGGTTAAAACTAAAGAAAAACACAGCTGGAATATAAGATGTCTAGCAATAAATTCCACAATGCTACTCCATGGAAAAATGAGTGTTGGCAGGGAGCATGACCCTGTTACTTAGTTGTAGTAAGCTTTGTCTAAACAAATAAGGAAGTAGTAAATTACATTCACAGCTTTAAGTATTTTCCTTCTGCATAGTTCATAAACAGGAACAAGTTGCATATAGACCATGTAGGTATTACCCAAAGCTAGTTCTCAACTTTGGTGTTTTCTTCTAAAGCCACAGTTTGGATAGCTAGGCTACCATTTTAAGCTAAATGGAAGCAACATGAAATTGTGATCAGCTTTGGTTTAGGTGCTTCCAGCCTTTTAATTTTTCATGAGCATGCCCTTTTAGGTTCTTGTACCTTTCCCTATCTTCTTTGCTAACAAAGTACATGTCTTCAGCTAGATGAGCTGCATACAGTACAAAAGTCTCACCAGTCTTCCTCAACATAATTAGTTTGTTCTAGTAGTTCTAGTAATTCTACCACTTTGTCAGAATAGATGGAACATAGAACAAAAGGGTTCATACATGAGAGTAATTTTCTTTTCCCAAGGAGTTAAATTGGAATAAAAATGTGTATTGTCAGTTTCTTAAATGCGCATCTAATACACAAAATATTAGATATTTTTCTTTCTGCAGGCTCTCTAGTACCTACTGTCAAACATCTAAAACTTTGGCAGCAGTCGTTAAAATGAAGTACAGTTGTTCATATACTGTATCTGCTTTTGTTTTTCACAGTTCTTTGTAGTTACATACCAGAGATGAGGAAGGAAATACTGCTAAATTAACTACATGCTTTTTTTTTTTTTTTTCCCATTTCATTCTAGCTGAAGATCCATCTGAAAACTATGTGAAGCTAAGAGACTTTGTTCTTGTAAAGCTCTGTCAAGATTTGCTCTGCTTTTCCCCAGGAAAGTTAATGCAAGGCTTCAGTCAAGAAATGGTGATGGAAGCTCAACAAAAACTGAAAATAAATAAGGTATTAAATTGGAGCAGTTGTAGTTGACCATATTCTTATCAAACTACTAGAATAACAATTTAAACATAGAGGTGGAGACTTGGAATTTACACACTCTTGGCTTATTTCAACACGTTTTTAGGATGTCTCTGGAAGACAGATACGTAGCTCATGGGTTTAGATAAATGCCTTTAACGTACTAATGCTGCTGATAGAATTTGACAGGGTTTCCATTTCTTTTGAGAATATACAAATAACAAGTTATTTTGGAAATGCGGAACACTGAAGTAGCAGGCAACTGCTACAAGGACAGTCTGAACACTTTGTGAACTGAACAGTTAAACTGAACAATTCAATTTGCTGGAAATCTCAGTGATTAGTGAGTAGTGAAAAGGCAGAGTTGCCTTATTAAATTTATTTGAATGCGATTTAATGAAAGCTCTGAAACTCAAGGGATGGGAGGTGTGAAGCCATATTCAAATGTGTTCACAAAATGGTATAGCTATATAGTTAAGAGTAAGGAAACTACCTCTTAAGCCTCCAGTGTCCATTATCTTAAAACTGAAGGGATAAATACGAATGTTTAGGTTTTAACAGTATCTAAATATGTCCTAGTGCAGCAATCAGTCTTATTTTTGTTCTGTTGCTCAGCAAAAGAATGCTTGGCCTTAAATTCAGTTTTCATACAGATGCAGTTAATAGTAATATAATAGCAACATGATTTATTTTCTGCTTCCCAGGTGTGACATTAGCTGATCCTGGTTCCGAAAGAAGTTCAGTTTTCCCATTTACTAATTCTTTCGTTCCCTTCCCTACTAAACAGAAAACTTCAAATATTGATGTTTCATTCTCCTATCTAGAACTTGGCGGGTGGGGGGTGGGGGTGCTTGTGAAAGGCCGTAAGTGTATGTATGTTAAAATTAGCAAAGCAGATAATGTTTAGAAAATATTGCTTCATGTCACTAGTTAAAATCCTTCAATTCTTGGAAGTACTTTTGCATTCTGGCTTCCGGACTGTCCTTGAAGCACATCTACAGCTAGCACAACACTGAGACATCAGAAGCTGGCTGCATGGAATAAAATGGTTTTGAACGACAGCTTCATTTAACCTATCTGATGGGAGGATAGGTTTGGCAAAGGATTTCCCCATGCCTCTGGCTGTCTTTCAGCAAGCTGAAATACTACAGTATTTCAGTATTCCTGCACTTTGAGTTCTATTGAGTGACCTCTTTATTCAGACATGGTTTTTATCCTTTCTGTTCATTAGCAACACACAAGACGAGTTTATGAAATTCTCCGATTGCGTGCAACAGATATGGGTGATGCAGAACAATCCAGAAGCTATCGGTTGGACGTTAAAAGAAGACTGATTGGCCCCTATAAGGTGTCTATGACTTAAGTATCATTTAACACTTTGCAAGGATAATTATACTTGATTTTACTTTAATTTCCATAAATGTAGTTGATGCCAATTATGTTGCCAGTTAACTAATATTAGTTATGCTGTGTTCAACTGACATGTATATAGATGCAGAGAACATTCATACATATAACACTGAAAGTCTTCTATTTGGTTCCTGACTGTTTCCTGCCCAGTTCCAGCAGGAAATTACTACTGTTATCTAGCTACAAGTGGCATTAGGTCCAGGTAGCTTAAAGGGAAAAGGAATATCTGTTTCTTGAAAAAGTTAAAAATACCTTGGACAAGCCAAAAATTTGGAGAGAGAAATGCTGCAATAAGTTTACACTGTAGACTAGGTATGGTTTAGATTCCTGTTCTACTTGTTAGCTAGGTTTTAACAAAACAGCTTGCTAGAAGTAATTTAACCATGTCAACGTAGAATTCCATGCGGATGGAATGTAAAATAACTTCAGCAGTGAACTTCAAGCAAGTACTAAACTTAGAACAAAGTGATTTTCTTAGTTGCTATGCTTCTCAGGATCTTCAGTATAGTTGGTTTGTGTTGCATAAACTGACCCTTTGAGATACAGATTTAATAAAACATTCTAGTTGCTGGTGGTTATCAGTCTTTGTATTAAGAGTCAAAAGACCACAAATAAATGTAGGTTTATTACTGTAACTAACATGTTAGCTATTGTTTTCAATTGAGTATTTACTAAGCAAACCAAAACCCTGTTTGAAAAGTTTCACAAAGCATGAGAAGTACCTTGGTTAGCTTGCAAGTCTTCCTAAAGCAGCACCTATGCTGTTATACCAAAATAGCAAAAATTTGATGGTACTCATGGTGAACTTAAGCAGCCTGTTAACAGAAATGAGAACTCAGCACTGTATTAAATACTTGCTTGATCTGGCAATAACACCAAGTCTTGCTGAGTGGCAGTACCTTAATCAGAACACTTTCTATTATTTCCTGAGTGTCTTGTCTTGTTTGCTGAATTTCAGTGTCCACTACAAATAAGACCATGATGTTTTAGCTAGTAGGACTGTTAAGTGGTTTCAATTTATTCATTCAGCACTGAAGTATTATGGCAGAAATCCAAAATTCTGTAAGCAACTTCAATTCTAGTACTTCTAGCAGTTGCTTCCACTGCAGTCTTTGCATGCAAGAAATGTGTTAGTAATTAATAGATGGTTTTATTTGTAGATACACCATATTACATTTTTAATTTTTCAATTATTTCCATAAGGATTCAAATGAATCCTTAAAGCAGCCAACACCCTTTCCCTAATTCAAAGTTTCATATTCTGAAATACAGCCAATTTGTTTATGATGGTTCTACCTAGTAAACAGCTTACTTGTGCATGAGTTTTAAACTATTTCCAGTAAATTTTAGTCATGGTGTTGTTTTGAAGAACTTTTCAAAACTGCAATTAAACTAACTTTGAATATATATCTAGAATAATTTGGAGGGGGAAGGAGAAGCATGTTCTAATAAAGAATCAGGAATATTGCCAGCATCTTCTTTATAAAGCATTTGATTAGCTTCATTGGAACAGTGATGTACAAATGCAGAATGATTCTTAATTGTCACTACCTTAATTTAGTAAAAATGGTTATTTCATCTTGTAGCTATTTCTTGGCTAACAGTAGCAGAAATAAAGCTGTATGCAGAAGCTTCAGATGAAAACACCTATAAACTATTTCCCTTGAAGCTCTCATATGAGCAAGGAGGCTGTTGCTAAAAATACTGAGATTTTAATATATTTGACACTACAAGATTGGAATGGCTGATACAGCCAACTATGTTGCCCTCTAAGTATTGAAAGATGCATCTTAGTGAACAGGGCATCACAGTAAGGTAGTTCAAACAGTAAAGAGCTTGTGAAAGTTTGCTTTCACTGTGGATTCTTGATTTCTGAAGAACTGTGCTGTTTATGTAGAACAAATTTTCCTTTGAAAAGAATTGCTATATTAGAGAACGGGTTTGGTGGTGTTTTTTGGGGTTTTTTTGGGTTTTTTTTTTTTTTTTGAGACTGATGGTAGAGGTACAATAGGGAAAATTGTTTTTAAAAAAACTACAATTCCATAAGCACTGCAAATGGTTCATTGATAAGAAGCCTAGGCATACTGTGCTGCTTTTTTTGTTGTTGTTAATGAAATGTTGAATGATACTCTGCTTTTACAAAGCAAGGGAAGACTAAAGAATGGAAAAGTAACTGGAAATAAGCACTTCAGAAATAGGTATCAGATGTATAAAAGTATACGTGGGAAAAGGAAATAAAAAAGTATTTTGAGGTTTTAAAGAAACTGATAAAAGTATTGCAAATGTGACACAGCAAGGGGAACTTCTCATCTTCTTGCTGTACAAATGTTTATGCTTGTAAATAATCTTAGTGCATTTCAGTGCTGGTACTACTAATCCCTGGTAACTTTTGAATAATTTAACAATTCATTAAATGTTTTCTGTGTACAAGAGGCTTAAAGTAAATTTTTGATAATTGGTTATGGGGAAATCAATCCCACTGTTTTGCTTGCTTTTCAGGCAATTAATCAGCATAGAATTAAATGTCCTGGTCACTTTTCTACAGTTGGTTTTTCATGCCATACATTTTCAGTTATAGAATTACCATTAGACCTAACCTGTCTTGGTTAAGGAAAAACTTTGAAACTATTTTTCATTTCACCAGTCCCTTGGTAAAATAGAAAGTAAGAGACCTTAGCAGAAAAGTGGTGCTAATCAAACACTTAATTTTTTTTTCCTAGGATTAGGGACATCTTAAAGTAGATACTGAAGTTGAATGAATTTAAATATCATAGTCTTGAAGATTATTGTGTTTAAACTGCTGTTTGTTTGATTGCTTAGAAAAAGCAGAGAGAACTTGCCAAGATGAGAAGGTGTCTGAGACCAGAGGAGCTGACAAATCAGCTGAATCAAATAGACCTAAACATGCAACACGAGCAGTTAGAAGAGAGTTTCCAGCAACTTGTTTCAGAATACCGAAGAGTCCTAGAACGACTTGCACAAGCATGAGGATCCTGCCTATACAGGAAACCTGCAGATTTCTATACAGTATTGTAAAGCACATCCTTAATTGCAAAAAAAATCTTATGTGACTTTTTAATCACATTAAAGATGACTTGTGTTTCTGTGCATTTTGAATATTTCCTATTTTTATGTTGTAGATTTTTCAATGTTATACTTTAGGTTTGGGGGCACTTATTGCTGAAATAAACAATGTAGATTCTCACCTATAGTATCACTTCAGTCACGCTTGAGTTTTCACACTTTTCCTCAAGACTTAAATAGCTGAATGGCAAGTTAATACATAACATCTAGGCAGTGTAAATATTGCAACTCTCCAATTTCTCAACTTGATCCTCCTCAGGTTGTTTTGCTTGGACTCTACTGTACTGTGCAGGCCCTGTGCATTTTTCAGTTTAATATCAAACGAGCAGGTTACAAGACTGGTTTTGTGGTCTGGCTAGTATGCTTCCTGAGTACAGGCTCTCTAACCTTTCTTAAAAGTGGATCCTGCTCCTATAAGCTATCAGACCCATTCTGCTTAAGCCTCCAAAGGGCCTTGACCATATTCTTTTTCAAATTCTGAAGTCCTCAGGTTCATGGTATCAGAAAATGCCTCATATCTGGGGAAACAGCCAAGATGTTAAGGCCTCCAAAAGCACTTCTACTAGTTTAAGAAACATACAAATCTGTAGGAAGCAAGTGCCTTCATGTAGTTCCTCAACTCTATTCTGCTATCCATTACTTCTCAGAGTTTAGCTTAGTTCTTAAATACCCTAGCTCTCCTCCCTCTTTTATTGTTTAGACACTAGAATTGATTTGGCTTGGCTTGTAATTGAGAGGACTTAATAAGGATCATTGAAATTGATTAACCATTTTTCATGGTCCTAATGGGACCATGGGATTTCTAGACTGATAGTTCTCTATTACTGTCTGGTATTAGTGGGGTTTTTGCTTGGTTCAATTTGGTTTCATATTGAATATATTCAGGTGAGAGAAGAGAGAGAAAGCTGAACTTAAGTACTGCTTAAATTTGACTTCTGCATAGAAGTCCAGGATACTTCTTGTGCTTTTGGGGAAGTATGCACTAATAGTGTAAACTTTTGCATTACTGAGGCTGAAGCCACTCACAAAGAAGCTTAAGCCTTTTAAGAAACTCTGATGACTGAGAAGAGAAAATGCTGTCTAGGAGGCTGTTCCCAGTTGGAGAGGGCAAACATTGTTTCTCTCTTCACAAGTTAATTTTCTTGGGTAGGAGTGAGCATAAAAAGGCCACAGAATCTTGCACTGTTCTTTTCATCCTTCTAGTACCTGATGTGGGAATGGAAAGGAAGTTTGTCTGCTATTGCCCCCAGGTTATACAAATGTCCCAAAAGGACTGACAAATGTCATGACATGTAGGCTTAATGCCAGAGGTAGTGATGGTTGCCATATTCAGATGGTGCAGGATAGATATGAAAGAAACTACTGAGCCAAAAGGATAAAATTGCTTTCCTTAGACAAACAGTGAAACTTTCTCACACAGTGATTAGAGCAATTTTCTCATAACCTATTACTTTTTTTTTTTTCCTTTATATGTTGACACTGTTGAAACAGGTGAGATAGTGCCTTCAGTTCCATTAATGGGGAAGGTGCAGTCTTAGGCTGAGCATAGTTTCTTATTCCAGTATGGTTTGTGAACATTCTAAAGTGCTGAGATATGCCTGTAAACAGCAGAACTTAAGACCTGGTTCATAGGAACCAGTTTGTTACTCATTCTTTGCACCAAAGATATTAATAAATAGGCTCTTAAGAAATCTAGAAACTTTGAATCTTGCCATTCTGCAGCACTGCTGCCAGGAAAGGCCATGTGAGTACTCCCTAATCCATTACAGTTAATTAAGCCAATTATCTGAAATGAATTTTACTGGCAAATTAAACTAGCCCTGCTGACTTTGCCTGAAGTGGTCTAAGAAGTGTTTGAACTATCCTTTTCCTTGACAGAGAAAGAGGCAATAACCTCTTTTAACAGCTAGAAAGCTGTCAGTACTGCTTGGGGAGCACATGCCTAATCAGTTCAGTAGGCTTCTGGGGTGAGTCAGAATTAACATTTTAGAGACTAATGGTAACAAAGTTGACTTAAACATTCCAGTTTCAGTGGATACTGCTAGACAAAGTCCTAGCTTTCTAACATGCCAGTCTGCATGTGTTGTTCTACCATTTTCAACAGGAAACCAAGTTACACCTACAAGTGAGCTGCTGGATTCTTGTCTCTGAAGTACATGCAGTAGCGACTCAAGCTGTTCATGAATATGAACATAAAACTGAAATAGAGTTTAATACTATTTATAAAGGTTTTGTATACCTCCTGTTTATATTCCTTTATTAACATAGGAACAGGGATCTCCTACTATGTTTACACAAGTACCACTGTAGTATAGAAAATAGCATAGCTGTCACAAGTGGTATCTGACTTCTGCATGTTAAGAGAGGATCTGCAAATTAGTAACAGCTGTCTATATAGAATTGCAATTACATACTGGGAAGATCTAACTGTGTGTTTGTGAGCTGACAAATGAACATTGAGGCTTAGTGACAACTTTTAAACTCGAGGTGTTGGTGTAGGAACTGGATAGCTGAAGCAGAACACTATTGGAACCCTCCCCTATTCTAGGCACAGTATGACACTGAAGTAATCCTGGATAAAAATCACTTTTGTTCAAACATAATCCATTATTGTAGCACATGATCTGTTATCGTAGGTTTCTTACCTTCAGCTGCTGTTGTTCTTTGGAGTCACTACATACTAACAAACTTGGAGCAAGTGCTAACAGGTTTGTGATGTACATTTTGACTTTTTTTCTGCATTCTGATTAAATCCAGATTCTTCAGTCCCCTCACTCAAATGTCAAGTGAAACTGTGTACAACATACTGATACAGCGTTTAAAATAATTCTGTGCGTTTGAATATTCTTTTCAGAATGTATGTGAGATCTGCAAGTGTATTTGAAGTTTCTCATTGTTGGTGTTGCTGGCATGATTGCTGGTTTGTCCTTCCATCACAAATCCAATCACAGCAACAGTGAATCTACTTCAAGAAAATTCAGTGGAGTTATCTAAAGTGGTAAATATAGTTCACCACAGAGGCAAATGTAGAGGGAAATTTTCATTCCACACAAAGCTATTGTTAATGCTGCTAATCCAAGATTTTTTCCTAAAGTGTAAATCAACCTCTGGGGGGAAAAAAAAGTGCATGTTTAGAAACCTGGGTCAAACTGCTTCCTTTCATATACTCTGAAACGTAAGAATTACCTACTGCAGATAATAGAAAACAACTTCTAATTCAACAACTAATAACCTCAAGAAATACAACTAAATACTTTTAGTTTCAGAACTGAGAAAGCAAGCTACCTGAAGCTGCAGGACTTGAAGGACACTTGAATTGCTATAGTAGAGGGAATAAAGGTCTGTGTACCTGAAGCAGTATCTTGGGCAGTAAATGTCTGTCCTTCCCATGAACAAACACAAAGCTGCTATGTGGCAGTTTAGGCAATTCAAGGCTGACCTATTGTCTCTCTCTGTGATGTCAGCAGGAGGGTAAGCAGCCCATAATGTCTATATGAAGGATTTGCATCTGCTTATATAGATAATTTTTTTCAGTTTCTTTTTGTCTCTTACTGACATTTTGTTGCTCTTTATGCTTTTCCTTTGTCACATGGTATGACTGTCAGACATCAGAAGGCTTGAAAATCATGTTGCAAAATCTGCCATTTTACCTTTTCTCCTAGTGTCAGTTTTGACCTGATTTCATCAGTATCAAACTGTTAGAGCTAGAAATATATTTGTAAGCCTATCACCTAAAAGCTGGGGAACCTCAGCTTTCAAACTGAAAACTCTGGTTCTTCAATGCTACTGCTTTGTGAAACATTTGCTTGCTAGGATAATTTGGACTTGAAGCTGACAAAAAGCATGGTAAAATATTAAAATCAGTATCTCATAAGCAAGTATCTGTTGCAGATACTTCTGTTTTCTCTGAAAAATCAAAGTCATGGGGAACATTTTTAACTTGTGCTATCAGTATTTCCAGCCATTTTACACTGCTGTTTCTTTCTCCAACGAAGAGAAAGATTTCAACTGAATACTGAATTCTATCTATTAAAATGTTTAATTTACAAAAGGCTGTTAACCACACCAGTGGCAGTATTTGGAACTGCAAGGCTAAAAATTTAATGCAACCAGTGAAAATGGAAGGATGTTACACAAAGCAATACAAATACATGCAAGCTCTGCACGGGAAGGACACACTACCTGCCATCATACTGGAGGGAAAATTGTAAGAATAGGCTTGCATCTCTATCATTCTTTTTTACACTGTAGAAAAAAAAATGCAAATATCAGTTTCTACTCAAAACTACTAATTCAAATACATGCTTTCTAGGTTCTTTGTTACTCACACTAAAGCTGCCAGAAACGGGCATTGCAAAAAAGACTACAGATACTGGATCTGAGCTCCATTTTAGATCCATAATGGTACAAGCTACTGGAAAAAGGATCATTAATATAACAATTTCCAGATCTCAATGTTCAATTTATTTTTAAATTCTCTGGACTAGAGAAGCAAAGAGAAGAAAAAAAAAGGAAAATTATTTCTTCTTCCCCTCTTCAAAGCTAATTTCAGATATAAGGCTCCCACACAAATAGAAGGAATTCATGATGAAGCCAAGTTTGGGAAGAGCATTTCAGAATTTCTTCGACATTAAAAAACAAAACAAAAACATAACAGAAGGTGTACTGTGCAGTCTTCTTCCAAGAGTAGTACTAGCTTCCTTAGTAAACAAAGAATATGAAATGCTGTAAACATTTCTCATACAGGTATGGGCTTCATTTACAGTTGTCGCAGTTGGAGCATTCTTGGAGTTTTAGCATCCCTTTTTGTTTCTAAATGAGCAGAAGGGACATTTTCATTGTTTGGTAGGTGCTCTCTTTAGATGCTTGTCTTTGTCCCAGTTAAGCCTTCCTCAGAGCTGTTTATGTTTTTAGAACTCTCATAGTTTCATGGAAAAGATAACATTTTGCCTAGAACGAATTTATGATGGTAGGGACTATGAAGATACCATTTTGCTCTCCCTAGAGCTGTGATGTAACAGTTTGGCATAGCTTCACCTGATTATATATACTTTGTATTACTGATGTAGCAAGTTTTGGGGTTTTTTTTTTTTGCAATTTCGGGACTCCAAACTACCTCCCTGCAGACCAGTGCTGAGAAAAGGACACCTATTTGTGGTTAGAGCAGGACCCAGACAACGCCAGTTTCATTAGCAACACCTGATGTGGAACTAAATAGATTTTTTTAAGACAATCTTGGCCTAACCACAACATTATTCAACTGCTCTACTTAAACTAGAAGCCTATTTCTGTATTGCTCTCTATAAAGAATTCATCTATACACCAAGTGTACACCAAGTTTTATAGACTGTTACAGACAACTGTCAAACTTGCTTTTAAAAGGCTAGCCTGACTTCTTAGCCTATCTTTTGCTTATTTTACTATCAGCTTGTCAAATCTTGGAAAGAAATAAACCTGAGATTCTACACTTAAAAAATGCTGACTCCAACAGCACAGAGCCACTCTAAGTGAGACTGGATGTTAACAATTCCCTGTGAAGAACCTAACACAAAGGTGCTCAAAAGACCCTGCGCTGAGAAGTGTTTTTTCCAAAACTGTCTCTCCACCTGAAGTTCAGGACAGCTTGAGACATCACTGTCCATCCTAAATATTTCAGACGATTTGCCAAACATAAACAAAAGTCATGAGGAAAAAGTGATTTTCTTTTGGCGACGGAACTTGAACATGGCTACTTTCATGTGAAGTGTTGATGTTGTCCTCAGGCAGACACAAGCACACTCACTCCAGCATACATCTAGCTAGTTAGGCCAAACAGCATCATATGTGATTGCTTTACGCTATACATGATTGTCATAGAGATTCAAACTCCTGAAAGACCATACCATGTTGTAGAACTGACAAGGTAAAAATAGGAGCATTTCTGCCCTGCAAATGAAATGTGTGCACACCTCTCACCAGTGAGCAGAGGGTAGTAATGCCCATGAGGAGTAACTGGACAGTTTAGCAATGCTGTTTCCTCATTTATTTATAGCTCTGTTTTAATTCTATTTAAATCCTGTCATTCTCCACTCACTGAATAATAATGAAGAAACATCAGTTGGTGCAGGATATGGCAAGAAGTGGATTGCTTTAATTTTTGGAGGCAATGCAAGGTATTGTATTGAGCTGGTTGAACTCAGTGATCTTAAAGTTCTTTTCCAACTAAAACAATTCTGTGGTTCTGTGATCTTTAAACTACTGTGTAGCCTGGATATAAGCTATAAAATAGCTGGGCTTTGGCAGGTGATTAAGTGATGTACTTTTGCTAGTAATGTCTGCATAGGATCACAGCCTTTTTTTTTTTTTTTTCCCCAATCAGACTTGGAACTTGATCCTTAAAGGCAGAAATATTTGCAGTGTAACTTTTAAGTTCATACATTTTGGGGGCTTTTTTTCAGAGAAGTAAATAGTATCTGCTTTGGGCACATTTTCAATTATAAAATTTGTACAAATGAAGTTAAAAACTACTAACTGCTGTCCTAGGAGATAAAAAATTTGCAGATGAACAGTCAGCCTCAGTAATTATTTGAGAATTTGTGTACTTACCCCACAGGTTACCTCTATGTGTGTATAATATGTGCATTTGTGTAAGGATACAAATACCATTACATGTGTGTAAGGATGTAAGAAAGGACATTTGTATTACATTTTGGTTTCTTCCATTTACTCTTACAATCACTATACTAATGCATTCTATTCGTTCTTTCATTGGGTGATTTGATTCTGTTACCTTAGTATTTGCCTGACAGCTGTTGGATTTATGCCCTGTAACAGTGTTTCTACAACTCTCATTAGCCATAAGACTGTAATTTTAAAATCCATTTAATTGTTCACACAGGCAAGTCAAATGCAGGCAAGGAAACAGAACAGTGGAAAATAAAAATGATACATGGACATGGTAAGTTTAATTTGATTTTTGAGTGAAATGAAACCTGTCATACGGTGTGTAAGATGATCTTTGGATATTTGTTTAGGGTGAGATGATACAGGTACCAAAACAGGCTGGAAAGACACTGCTCTACTGAAAAGTTTGCACTTTTAGATCTTTTCTACATGTATGAGCAACAGAAACTTAGTTCATAAATAGTAGTTTATCATTTTATTAAAAAAAATCCAAAAGTTTTGTTTCTTTAGTAAAATTTAAGAAAAAAAAAAGTGAGACGAAGGGGGCAAGACATTATGAAGCAGCTTCAGCACTCATAGAATAGTATGACTGCGGCTCTTCTGAGGCTGAGTCCCAGTTTGGGAGGTGCTGTCTCGCTGCCATGTCTCTTGCTGGTGGAAACAGTCTCCGTGCCTGCCGGGCACGTTACAAAGGTGAGCAGGATAGAGACTACAGACAAGGACACTTCAGCTGTACTTCAGCAGAACAACTCGAAGGCCGCCCGTTCCGCCGTAGTACAGGCCCAGGCTACCAGTAAATGCAGCGCGGATCAGCACCGACAACAAGGTTCTCACCTACAAACCCTAGCCCAAGGGGTTGGTGGCAGAGCCTGTTGCACCCCACGCCGCCCGCCCCACCGCCTGAACAATCCTCGCAGCCCCACACCGTGGAAGAGCGGGAAGGGGGCGCTGCCGCCCCGCCGCCACAGCCGAGGAGCTAAGGAGCTGCACCCTGCAAGGGGAGCGAGAGCAGGCTGCACGGCGGTGACAGCGCCGGCTCCAGCAGCAGGTCCCCCCTGCGGGAGGGGCGGCCTTGTCGCAGCCCTGCCCAAGACCAGCGGGCGGCACTCACCTGCCGGGCACCACCTCCGGCACCGCCGCCGCGCGCGAGTCGACCCCACGCCTCCACGTCCCTCGTGTAGCCGGCGCGAGGCAACCAAGACTCCCTCCACCCCCACGCGCCTGTCCGCAGCCTGGCCTGCCGCGTGCAGCCACGTGACGCCGCCTCACATGAGCAAGATGGCGGCGCCCAGAGCTGTCAGCGTGCTGCGGGGCGGAGGTGAGTGCGCGCTGCCGTGGAGCGGGAGGGGGACGTGTGGAGTGCGGGCGCGGCGGGGCGTTTGGCCCTCCTTCCGCTCTTCCCGCAAGCCGCCACGTCGCCGCATCTGAGTTGGGGCCCTCTTTGAAGTAAAGGAGAACTAGGTCCAGCCGCCGCCGCCGCCGCCGCCGCCTCAGAGGGGAGACCGCCGCTCCTCCGAGGAGCAGCGGGAGAGCACTCTGCGGCCGCAGCCATGTGGCGGCGCGGCCTGTCGAGCCGCAACGGGGTTCCGCAGCAATTGCCGCAGCTGTCAAGTCTCGACTTTCATTAATGCTTGTTGCCTTGGCGTTGTAGTGGGACATGATGCCGGCCTGGGCTCCTCACCTGGATGACACCTGCGGTCGTAGTGGTGATGGAACAGTCCCCAGGGCCGCACAGCATGGGATGGGGGCTGCAGGAGTGTTGTGCTCTAGTTTTACTGGGTAATTTTTGCTGTTACAATTTGTGTTTGGCAGGGGAAAAAAAGTAATCTGACATAAGTATACGTGTTCCTTTTACCATGCCACTCAACTGCAGAACTTTTCACATGTTGACATATCAGGGTATGTAGTGGCTTTTCAGGTGGCATTATCCCACATTCACCAGGGTACCTCTAAAAGCACCTTTTCTATCACAGAACCTTTCACAGGGGAATCATTGTAATGTGTCTTAATGACTAATTAATGCATAAGAGTAGCTGCACGAGATGGTGTATTATTCTGGAAAAATGCATATAATGTTATTTACCTCTCATTCCTTCCCTTTAGGGTTTTATTGTCTTTCGCTAAGTAGATTAGAAGCTCTTTGGGTCACATCTTTCATTGAGCGTTTCTTTTAAGCTCTCATGGTAAAATCGTATGTGTGACCAGAAGAAAATGCTTACAACGATCTTGATGAAAGACTTGTATGATTAAGTTTTTTGTAAGACTATTAAATATTTAGTGTAGTAATAGGAGATGAAGCGATCCCAGATATTTAAACATCAAACTGAATGCTGTGTGCTTTCAGTTAAGGCATAATACTGCAGTGCTTTAGAGCTGGCATGACAAAATTTCAATCCCTTTTCTTATAGTACTGATTCTGGACTTCTACGGTACTTTTATTTTTCATTGTGTCTAACTGTCTTGAAAAATACTGGAAAATGTAAAGGCCTTTTCTTCATGCATAATCCTGAATTTTGCAGAGACAGATGACAATTTTTTTTTCAGTAGCAATGGCTCATATCCATGAGCAAATTCCAATCTGGCTGGAATCTGAGGATCTGCTTAATTCTGGGAAGAGCTGCAACACTCAGCCTTCAGAGTTTCCTATTTGTTTTATTTATAACAGCTGTCAAAACCTTCATTCTTTCATGTGTGTGGAAATACATGGAACAAAATCACCATTTTTTTCGTATATAATACTACACACGATAGAGTGTTTTTCTTGACTCTCAAATTCATTGAAATTTAGTGTGCAGCTTCATGCTATTCTTCATTGTTTGCTTCAGCAAGTTCTGCCACCTTTTTGCTCTGGGTATTGTTTTGGTCACATGTCCAAGTTTACCACTGCCTCCAGCCCCCTGCACACCTAGAAACCCCATGTCTGTCATCCAGTTAAAAAACCAAAACCATTTAAATTCGTTAAGCCTTCATACCTTCCCTTAAAGCATTAAACCTTTTTCACCTCCCCTAGTGGATATGCATTTCCAGAAGTTGAAAAAGCAGAACTGTCATTGTTCAGACAAGACTGGTTAAACTAAATCAAATGTTATCTGAATTGGACAGTTTAGTATAATTTAAATTGCAATACTGAAAGACAGAAGTAGTTTAAATTAGATTTCTGTTCACCTAAGGGAACTTTTTCTACCTAAATTGAACAAAAATTACTTTTTTGTAGCCTCTGTTGTGATTTTTTTTTTCATATTTATGGTGTTCTGTTTTTATAAATGAGAAAAATTTTCTTTATTATGGAACTCTTTCTAGATAAGTGCATTTGAGTGGCAGAGGTCTCAGAAGATTTTATACTGGTTAAAGACTTCCTCCACATATCAGAATAACTTAGGCTAGTGTAGAAAATCGATGCTATATTTGAAAAAAAGAAAATAATGTGAGTGAAAGCTTATAAGTTAAAAAGACAGTTTGTGCCTTTTCAGTGAGCACATCAATAATTTATTTGAATAGTCTCTTTCTTGCTGGTGTTAGAATTAAAATAAAATTTACCACTTCTGTAACTACAATTTCACTACACTCCTTATTCTGGTAGTGAATAAGCAGTCTCTTTTACAGAAACTCTACTATTTCTGACGAAAATTACACAGCATTTCTGAACTAGAGCATACAGGCTTGAAGTGAACTGAGGCAGAAAAAATTATGATGAGGGAAATATGATTAATGCAGGGGTTATGCAATACTCCCATACAAAAAAAAAAAAAGCCTGATTGATAGCTGGCTGAACATGAGCCAGCAGTGTGCCCAGGTGGCCAAGAAGGCCAATGGCATCCTGGACTGCATCAAGAATAGTGTGGCCAGCAGGAGCAGGGAAGTCATTCTGCCCCTGTACTCAGCTCTGGTTAGGCCACAGCTTGAGTACTGTGTCCAGTCCTGGGACCCTCAATTTAAGAAGGACATTGAGATACTTGAACGTGTCCAAAGAAGGGCAACGAGGCTGGTGAGAGGCCTTGAGCACAAGCCCTATGAGGAGAGGCTGAGGGAGCTGGGACTGTTTAGCCTGGAGAAGAGGAGGCTCAGGGGTGACCTCATTGCTGTCTACAACTACCTGAAGGGAGGTTGTAGCCAGGAGGGGGTTGGTCTCTTCTCCCAGGCAACCAGCACCAGAACAAGAGGACACAGTCTCAAGCTGTGCCAGAGGAGGTTTAGGCTCGAGGTGAGGAGAAAGTCCTTCATGGAGAGAGTTGTTAGACGTTGGAATGTGCTGCCCAGGGAGGTGGTGGAGTCACTATCCCTGGAGGTATTCAAGAGGGGATTGGATGTGGCACTTGGTGACATGGTTTTGTAGTCATGAGGTCTTGGGTGACAGGTTGGACTTCGATGATCCTTGAGGTCTTTTCCAACCTTATTGATTCTGTAATTGCAACACTGACAGCCAAAGGAGAAGGTACGCAACTTTATAAGCGTGCATGGCTTGCACAAACCTTTGGGAAATTCTGTATACCCAAACTGCATTTCAGAAAGGCCTTGCAGTGGGTGGAACTGCATTTTAGCTGCCATCCCTTTTTGGAGCAGTATTGAAAAGAATTTTATGGGTCATGTGTGGAGGTGTGAATTGTGTTTACCGTTTTGTAAAAGACCAAGAAATACCCAGAACATCTACACATCAGATCTGTGTGTCTTGTAATGGTTTGTACTTATAAACAGTATGGATTATATGGTGATTCACTGGCTTGTAAATGTTTTAATCATGTATTAATACAGTTTCAGGTATTACAATAATTGCATCTGGGATACTTCATTAGTAGTAAGTAGAAGATATCGAAGAACTGCATGCGTAAAATACAACTTAGATGACTTAAGCCTTAGTCTCTTACTGTTTTATTCATTTTAGGCAAGTAAGTTCTGTAGAATAGACGATCCTAATTTCTTGTAATGAAGTTTCAGGACACCGAGCCATGGGAAAGTAACTGATGAGAAGACAAGCTTTGTAAAACGAGCTAGTTACTTTATTACATACTGATATAAGTGATTCATGATCTTGCTTCGCCATCATTAACAATGAATAAGTATTCTGTAATAATCTATGTGGTATATTACTGGACAGACTTTTAAAATTAAGTCACTGTAGGCTGACAGTGTTGGATATATCTCCTAGGCATGTTGTCTGGGTTCTCCTAGGCACATCATCTGTGTTTCAAGACTGTCCATTTGCTTGTACACTGCCTTGTTAAAACTCCTTACAAAACTGGGAATTCATGTGCAGGCTCCTAATTGGGTACCAATAAACCTGGTAACTGCTGACAGGTAGAGGATGTAGGTGTCTCCAGCAGCACAGTATATAAGATGTTGTGAGATACTTCCCTTCTGCAGATGCAGAGCATTTAGAAATTATTTTCATTTTTTTTCTTGAGAATGTTATTCTTTTCCCCTCTATTAGTATAATGAAGGGGTATCACAGAATGATAGGGGTTGGAAGGGACCTCTGGAGATCATCTGGTCCAACCCCCCTGCTAAGTCAGGTGTGTCTAGACCAGGTGTTTTTAAAAAAGGAGGGAGGCGTAGCTGGAGTTTGATTTTTTTTTTTTTTTTTCAATATGGCTTCAGAGCCTCTCACTTCCAAATTTTTCTTAAAGTGGTGAGTCACATTAGAAATCAGTCTTTTTAATATTACAGAGCATTCTTATTTGGACCATATAGATCCCATGTTTGGTTCACAGGTCAGTAATACATGGTTGAGTATTGTCTATAATTTATAGTTAGTCTAGAAAAAAAATTAGTATTTCAAAGAAATAGTAAACACTCTCCATTTATATGAAAATCATTAAACTATTCTGAAGCATTGAAGAAGTCAGAAGTAAAAGCTTGAGTAATGCAAGAGAGTGGACTAGTAGAAGATGTAGCAAGTGACTGAGGCATTAATATGAAGTGATTCACTTTACATCCTTTATCTAAAGTACACATATATAATTTTGTATTATTTTTGATGATCAGACATGGCATTGCCATTTAGGATGGTAAAACTAATAGCTAACTTTTAAATTACTGGTTTTTGTTGAAGTCTAGTAACAGCGTGAGAGCTGAAATCCCCCTCCCACACCGACAATAACCAGGCTAGCTTAGTCTGGAAGCAAATGAAAGCTGTATTTACAAGCAAAACTACAGTCTATGATGAAATGCAATGAATATGTACAAATATACACTATTCATAACATTTACAAATATGTACCTTCAACAGAAAAACACAACCAAGCCCCCTGGCTTCCCCTCCCCTCGAGAGGCTGTGCTTCTTCCCCAAGGGGCCTTCCCCCCAGACCACCAGAGGGACTCCCCCCAGACCACCTTGGCAGAAGGCAGAGGGGCTGTTAGACTTAGCTTGTCAAGGTCAGTATGTTATCTTCAGCCAGAAAAGAAGAAGCAGGCAGACAGAAGCCGAGCAAGCTGAGACTGAGACACTTTGTTTTGAGTACTGGTTCTTAAACGTTTCTGTCTCTCCAATGGAAGTGCTTAGAATAATCATTATTTTGCTTTCTTACACCCAATAGTGATTTATTTACATTCTTTCACTTTCTGTGCTCGAACTTTGTGAAGAAAAATTAAAAATTCAGTCCTAAAACCATCACAAGTCTGCATGTTAGCATACAGAAGCATGCTATGGAACCTCCAGCTAGGCGTTGGTTACATAACTAAATAAAGTGCCTGGTGGCTCTCTTCAAGCCTCCATTTTCATGCCTTTTTGATTTCCAGAAACATTGCTATACCTCAAGAGAGGACTAGCTTCATTTTCTGGGAATCTTTGGAAGCAGTTCCTGTTACATTATTGCCATTGCTAGCCCACTTCTTCTATAGGCAGGAACCTGGACTTGACAGCAGGTCACCACACAGCCTGCTACAGAGAATACAGCATTTTTTCCAATAGTTAGCACAATCGGTATCACAGCTGTGTAGGGACATCTTTCCTGAAGCGTGCTTAGTTTTCTTTTCTTTTATATTTCTGAAAGAATTGAGAAATGGTGCTTTTCATGAGACATCCCTGTGAAAAATAAAGTACTGAACTGTATTTTTAGGATCACGTAATTTCCATTACCTTAATTTGGAGTCAGTCTTTATCGTTATCAATATTTAACTAGTTTGGCACCTCATATTTTTCTACTCCTGCATTGAATTTGGAGTTAAAACATGCAACCTAACTTAAGAAACTGAGTGAATTTGGGTTAGAAGGTGGAGCAGTAACGACTAATACAAGACTCCTGTCTTGTTACCCATGTTTTATGTTACCCATAAAAACTTGAATGCATCTTTTCATACCCATAAAAAAAAAATGAATCTTTTACTAAACAGTATTTCTGGTACACACTGTCCAGATCTTGCATTTTGTTTGTCTTCAGCCCTTGATAATGCTTATAGTCACATGAAATGCAAACTTTTCAATATTTTAAAGACAAATTGAAAGAAGCATTCAAGATAAGGTAATTTTATTTTTGCTGAAATCAAAGCATGCATGCCAAATATTTAAACTGCTATGTGCTACTGAATCAATCTTTTTCCATCTTTTTGATGATGTGTTTCAAAATAGGAATTACATTCTTTTTTTCAGTCATTGTTTCTTGCTCTTTGATAAGTGTGAGATTATCTCCTGTTAAGAACAAATCATAAGAATCTCCCTAGCACTATTAATATTCAAATGATGAAAGCAATAAAAGTATCTCTTAATCCATCTTTCCATCACCATTAAAAAAGACACTTAAAGCATACACCTCAAAAAATTAGTCCTCATGTGGTAATTCTCAATACTTTTAAGCTAATGTTTTTTTTTTTTAAATTAAACATAGCATATACAACTAACAGGTTTGGGGAAACTTGACTAAATGTTTTCTGGTATTCCAGACTGACAATGAAATATGTTCTGTAATTCTGAGGGTTTTTTCAGCAGATGAGAAAAAGTGATTGAAAACTTCCATGAGAGAAATTTCAAGATCAAATGGTGTTTGGCTGCACTGTACAATATACAAGCTGGGCAATTAGCTGGAAGAAAATACTAATTCACATTTTCCATTAATTTGTAGACAGACTTATGTCTCCAGAATTTAACATTAGCATTATCAGCTGCAAGTGATGCACAGTGGAAGTTCAAACCATTTGACTGCAGTACACTTTTAACGTTTTTCAAATGATCCTAAGGTAGTTTCATCCCTGTCTTGAAAATAATCAGGCAGACAAGGAATTATTCCCATTTCAACAGTGCAGCAATGAGTAACTCTGGGGGAGACATGCACTTTCATGGTTGAGACACAAGAGAAAAAATATTCCCCTTTCAATAAAGTGTTTAATTGTTCTTGCAGTTGAGAGGTAATGTATTGTTGGCAGCACACAGTGCCTTTGTTCTGACAAGATCTATCTATCTCTTCTGTGGGTGGATTTGTAGGGTATGGTTTCTCCGTGAGCTTAAGTTTCTCTATCAGCATTAACTACAATCGCCTATAAATGAAAGTAAGTCATTAACAGATGTCCAGCTGTGGTGTGAATCGGATAAACTTGTTGATCTACCTGAAAACCAGATGCTGTGGGGGAGACTATGTTTAGGTCAGCAGTTCCCCTGTCCAGTTTGATGCAGGAGTGAGGGCAGCTTATAAAGCAGGGTTTTCAGGTGTGGCCACATTTCAGTCATCTGTCTAAGTGACTTTAGGCATTACATGAGGATTTTTAATTATTGTCTAGCTGCTGAAATTCAGCATTTTCTACCACATCAATAGCTTTACTGACCTATGCCTGCTCATGTAGCCATTAATTCCAGAACATAAAAAGACTTCTCTTCTTTGTAGGACGGTGCACGCTAACCTTCTGCTGGAGCACCAAGCCAAATTTGTGTAGAGACAAAATTAATGACAATTTCTGAAGAGTACATTTTTTCCCCTTTTGTGTGAATGCTTTCTCCACTCTGCATGCCTTATATCTTGAGTGGGCAGGTCCTGGCTAGTGTCCTACATCTGCCAGTCCCTAGTTTCTGGTAAATATATTGGACAGGTACATTTTTAGATATGAGAAGTGAAGTGAGGTAAGCCTAGCTGTAATCCTTAAGGCAAAATTGAACTTCTTTGGAAATATATTTTATATGTATCGCTTTTCATTTTACAGAGTTTTCCTAAAAGCTCACCTGGGCCTTTCTCTAAGCAGAAAGGAGCTGCTATCTTTTCCTATTCCCATTGCACAGCTTTAAAACTTTTCCACTGTCTGCAGCAGCCCACCACCCTGGTATGACAATTCACTGGTAAGTGGCTGATGTCCAGCTGCATGTGTAAGCTACTCACCCTGAAGAAAAATACTAGAAAGCTCTGGGAGAGCCTCTACCAAGAAACCAGAATGCCCTCTCTTAGGTACTTGGCTAGCTGCTGTTTCCAGTGTTTTCTCAGGTCTTCAAAGTTAGATGTGGGGATGTCCGTGAGCAAGGAGCGCTCTCTGTTTGCATGTACTTCTGCCTTGTCTGCCAGAGGCTGTTGTCCTCATCTGGTGTTTCCTTACCTGGCTTCAAGTATAGAGGATAAGGCTCAACATAATACCACATAATAAGGTGGAAAGTCTGAAACAGGCATGTCTGTGGTTGTAATTGCAGGTGTGCAGTTCAGTGCTGCCTTTGGGCAGTACAAAACCAAACTTTGTGCCTTGCTCTCTTCAGGCTCACAAATGCAGTGTTAATTAACACACAAATCTTTTTGTTGCTCTGCAAAGAATAAAATTACTGATTTAACCTCATACAGCAAATCAGTGGAATAAAGGATACCATTTCACAGTCTCTAGGGATTAAATTAACAACAAAAAAACCCCAAACCAAACAGGCTTTTCAAATCTACGAAAGGAGACCCTGCTGAGTCTATGTACAGTATCAAACTGCAGGTGAAGTCTCTGGCTTCTTGGTCTTTGCACATTCTGCTGCTTAAAACATCAGGAGTAGTGGTAGAGTGTATCACAGCTCTCTCGTGGTCTCTAGGCTTATTTACTGTAATATGTAATGTTTGAAGAGAAAGAATAAAGGGATGAATCATCCCTAAAGAAATTCTGGATTTCAGAAGGACTTCAGATTATGAGTTATATTGTGTCTTAGAGCAGATTGGTCTACTAACCAAAATAACAGCATCAGTGTGCGAGCATTTAGTATATAACATCTTTCCTTCTCTGAGAGTTCACAGTGCAAGTCGCAATGGCAGACAAAAGGGACTGAAATCATGAGCACTAGCTGGTGGATGCAGAAACTGTAGCACTGAGGAAGTCATTTGTGGAGGGTCTTGTGGCAGTGTGGCATCAGCAGGATGAAAGAGGCCTAAGGCTGCCCTGATGCCTGCTGCACCTAAGCTGCCAGGCTAACAACACACAGTTCAACAGTTGGACACATGTGAGGTGGCTTTCTAGATTTAGATAAGGTATTCTTTTTATTCAAGCTTTTGCACTTAATGTCTCTACCTAGACCAGAAGCTGGATTTAAGGCATACATAAAAACAAAGTACCAGTTGTCCATGAAGTAGAGGAATTGTGTGTTGTGGCTGTTCTCCAGCTGCACAGAGAAAAATGAACTGAGCCAGTCTGGCATGCTTCCCCCAGTTTCTTGCATGGTTTCCTGAATGTAACCAGAGTGGAAGTGTTAGGCTGTGGCTACCAAAAAAACGTTTCTATAGTGTCATGGTATTTCTCTCTGAAGGGTCCTGGGTTTCTGCTGAAGTCACCTTGAAGACAAGCTACTTCTGATTTCGAACCTATTCTGGTACCAAAGCTCCAGCAGAGATCTGTGTTGCAAAATTTCAGCTAGTTTTCCTTTCCATGATATTGGGACATACTAATATGATGTTTCGATTGTGACAGTTGTGAGTCATGATGAAATTTAAGTGAAAATTTAGGAGTCTTTGAGCATTTTTCAATGTCAGATCTGCAGGTTCACTGCAAACTATGATTTCAAAATAGTGCTTGATGATGTTTGCAGTCTATAAAAGGCTTTTGCTGTGCTAAAATCACCTGCAGGGTGCCAAGTTACAATGAACTTCCTAATTCATGATTGTTTAACATTCCCTCTTTTTATTTTTCCTTTTTTTTTATTCCTCCTTCCTTCTGTCCTATAGCACTTGAAAATGCACATCTAGTGAGACATTCTGCATCTTTCTCTTTGTCAGTTTGACATGATGATATGCCAACCCTGCACAGCTTACAGTCCTTCTAGACACCACATCCCAGTGCTGTCGATCTAGCAATATTTATTAGCATTAAAATTTAATTTGAAAATATTTTGAAACAATGAATGGGAGGGAGATAACAATTGCCTTTTTTTTTTTCCCTGGTGGTGTGTTCAAGATATGTTCCTTTGTGGCAGTAGGGTGTGTTTTTTCCTAAGTTTTACAGTTATTGCATCCTGTAGAAAGAAGCTGGGTGAAGCAGTGTTTTAATTTCATTTTTTAGTTTTCAGTTACACATTTCTGGAGTCTCCCTGACCACTGCTGTTACCTGATGGCACCTATATTTCATCAAGTTTAGACAAACAGTCTACCTGGACTTAGGCCCAGAGGAAGAGCTGCTGTAACTGATGAACATGATCCCGTCTACCTGGGACCTGTAGTACCACAATTCCCAAGGGAATTGAAAGAAAACTGTGTTCAAGCCTCACCTCCTGCTTTTTTTAACTTTTATTGTTGTTTTTATGTAGTATTGCCTAGTATTGGTGGGTAGCATACCTCATCATGACTAAAATCTGGTATTAGTTTATTGACAATTAGGAGAAAATATTATCTTTTACCCTAGACTGAAAACAGAAGCAGCAAAGATCAAGACACCTCCTGATTACTGCTTACAAATGAAGTGACAGGTTACTAAGCAAAATAACAAAAAACATTGCAGCACTAACATTACCATGCTGGGATGTTGGGGGGGTTTTATTTACATTATAATTTTTATGCTTTCATGGTTTAGTGTGTGTATTTTTATTTTATTCTTGCATGTTTATCAGGGTCATTCCATTGTAAAAGCTGTGTTATATTTTAGCTGCAGAATATTATCAGGATGGACTTTTTTATTTTAGATTTCTTTTTAGTGATTGCAGAGCAAATGTTAGTGTTCAATGTAATTAAATTTAATTGCATTTCCTGATGTTTTATTTTTAGTTTGCTCTTCTACACCATTATTTTCATCAGGAGTTGTAAATTTTTCTTAGAAAAAAACAAACCTGGAGTTGGCAGTCAGGTACAAGCCCACCTTAATCCAATGAAGTAATGATCTCAAAATTCTTCTAAATGTGGGGAACATACAGTTTCTGCTCAGTGATCAAGAGCTTTTTCTTCATGTTTTGGATTGTGTGTCCTTGTTAGTTTTTTTGCTTTTGTAAGTTTAAAAAATTAAGACGGGGAAGAGTAATTGAAAGCTGCTTCTTTCTTCCTAATTCTAGTTTTTATGTCCAGGTTGATGGGAGAGGCAGGAAGAACATATTAATTACCCTTTTACCTACATATATTTTTGATCATCTGTCTTTCATTGTTGATGTTTACATAACTGACATGATACACCATAACATGTAGAGAGATTTTTTTTCCTTGATTAAGAAAAACTGTGGAAAAAATTGCCTTCAACTATTTTTTTTTTGCTGTTATTGTAACAGTTTTTATGACTTACTTATTTTTCTAAACATGAGCTGTTTACCCTGAGAGGAACTGCAGTGGTGAAGAACTTGTAAAGATCTGGGTTTATGAGTATGGAGGCTGAACAGATAACAATTCTCAGATTTACTTATTTAAATCTAGTGACTAATAAATTTCTTAAATAGTGGTGTCATTACTAAAGATGTATTATTCTTTGTGTAAGGAAATGCAGAGTCTACTGTAGTACAGTACAGGTGTTGTATTGCAGTTCATATCTTCCAGGCTTCTTGTCTGCTCCAGGTTTATCATTCCTGGTATTTCTGAATTGTGCTGGGGTGGGGTTTTTTTGATTGGTTGGTTGGTTTTGGTGCTTTTTTTTTTTAAACATCAAAAAAAACCCAACAGTTCTGTTTAAACCTCAAAAATGTAAAAGTACAGTCATGTGGTATGATCACATTAAGGTGTTTTATTCAGGTCACAAGCAAGGGAGAGAGTTACTGTTCTTGCTAGACAAAGTTTATTACAAGCTGGAGTTGTTTTCTGGCATCGTGGCAGTACTTGGAAGCCACAGGCTTCAGGTTTCTCTTTTCTGAATATTAGGAATTCTGTGATTCTGTGATCTCTTACAGAGATGATAGAGCTTATCCAATACCCAACATACCTGTGAGCAGACCACCAGCCTTCAATTAGAGTCAGACCCAGTTAATGAGACTCTGTGCTTTGCTGAGCAAGCTCCAGAAAAGCAGATTCCTGTCCCAAGAGTCTCTTTGTCCCAGGAATCTCCTTGTCCTCCTCCTCCAGGCTGGTTCTTTGGATGGAGCTGGCCTGAGCAGCAGGTATGGCACTTCTGTGTCTCTCCCCTGCCTTAGAAACCACAGACAAACTTCTCTTCATAACCTCCAGGGACAGGCTGAGAGAGTTAGGGCTGTTCAGCCTAGAGAAGAGAAGGCTCCAGGGAGACCTTAGACCAACATTTCACTACCTGATGGGGACTACAGGAGAGCTGGGGAGGGACTTTGTACAAGGACTTATAGTAATAGGAAAAGAGGGGGAATGGATTGAAGCTTGAGGAGAGGAGATTTAGACTGGATATTAGAAAGATTTTGACCAGATGTTAGACCAGATATTAGAATTGTTTACAGTGAGACACTGGAACATGTTGCCCAGGGAGGCTGTGGATGCCCCCTCCCTGGAGGTGGTCAAGGCTAGGTTGGATGAGGCTTTGAGCAACCAGGTCTAGTGGAAAGTGTCCCTGCCCATGGCAGGGAGATTTGAAATAGATGATCTTTAAGGTCCCTTCCAACCCAAACCATTCTATGAATCTCCTGCCCCAGATTGTGCAGCAGTTTGCCAAATAAAGGAGAAAGGTAGAGGCTTTTGCCAGCACAGAAGCTTTCTCAGCCCACTGCTCAGTTTGAGTACCTACATCATGATTCTCACCTTGGTGTCTCGTGGACTTCCCAGTTCCTGGGCTTGATGGCCCTGGTAGGAGCTAGTGGTCTTTGGGTACTCTCCTCCTTTAGAAACAAGAGGCTCTCCTGCCAGCCTCCCACCATCCTTCTCACAGTAAGACAAGTTCTCACTACAATTGTGTAGCTGAAGAGAAGGCATGAGTGGGGCTCAGGTCCTTCATGGGACTAAAGGGCCAGGAGCAAGGGATTTAGAGGCTGATGGTGTGCATGGCCTTGGATTAGCCATTGAACTTTCTGTGTCTTTCTCCACCTACAACACAGATATTTATCTACCTTGCAGGTGCATTGGTTGAGATTAATGAGATGTTTGTAAAGCACTTTGAAGATGAAAAGCACTATAAAAATGCTAAGTATTATTATGTATGAGCTCTTGAGTACATAATGGCTGTTTGCCTGCCAGTATTTAAAGCAATTTGTTCCACACTAAGTATGAAAGGCACTGTGTGAAGCCAAGTTCTAGTTTCAATTTAAGAAAAGTCACTCATATTTTGTGTTCAGGAGTTCAGGTCCATACTACTGGTCTTTGCTGTTATCTACAGGGAAAACAGACTCTTGAAGATTTTTTTTTTTTAAAAAAAGAACCTTTTAAAAACTTTAAAATTGGACTACTTCTCAATTGTTCATTTCTTAGCCTTTTTATATGTTTTGAGTTTCGTTTTCCAAATTCCCAGGTCTTCTACTTTATTCTATTTTGCCAGATGCTTCTGTCCCTTCTTATGGTTGTCTGAACTGCTGTAACTTTTGTTACCTGACATTTCCATCCATCTCTGCAGTTGTCACCAAAGCTCCTGTCCTCCCAATGCTGCTTCTCAGGGGCTCTTGCCATATTGCACAAGTTTCTTCAGGCTTTTATCTACCCATCTTTCACCCAGGCTTCCCTTGTGCTCCTGCCCCAAGGAGTCTCCCACCCCAGGCACTTAGTGCTGACTAGCGATGCCCAGTATGGTGCTGTTTTTCAGGGTGTTTCTCTGATGAGTGTAAAGAGTAAGCTGCCTGTCAGACAGGCAAAAACATCCACAGAAGGGGCAACACACCTGTGTTTAAAAGCAGACATCCCTGGCTGTGACCTGTTGGTACACTGATCTTCAAGATTTTTCAGCATGGGTTTGTCTAAGCATCCTCTAGCGGTCCTGTAGACACCCATGTAGGGAGCTGAAATAAACTGATAATGAACCTGCTTTCTAAAAAAAATATCTATTTTCACAGTCTTTGGATGTGGCCATCCAATTCCCTTCTTTTCTTGAATAACAAGATGATAACAACTGCATCATGTTTATCAGAACCATATAGTCTGTCCAGCTTGGATAATAAAATACTCACTTTGTCTCCAATCTTGATTTACTGCATCAGATTAGAGATGTGAAAAAAATAAAAGCCCCATCATAAATAGATCCATGCTTATATATATGTTTGCTTAATTGCAGTCCCCTTCACTTTATAAGGTGTGTCATATAACCAGAATAGCACGTTTTAATTGCAGAAGTAAAATATGAGAGTAGGCATGAAAATTCATATACAGCAGAATAAGGTGTTGTAGTTTATTGGATGGATGCAATTAAGGCAGAAAAATACAGTATGTGAGTATGTTTAGTATCATAAGAAGTGTCAGAATTCTCTGTTTTGTCTTAGATATTCCATTATCTTGCTACGGTTTTTAAAGGATCTAGGAGAAATCTTCAAGTTAATATTTACAAGCTGAACTGTTCCTTGGCATAAGGCTTTTTCCACATGATAATGGGCTGTTCCTTAGAGGTAGTTACCACAGGTGTTCCTGGACAAGGGAAGTTTGAATACTCTTATTTTTAGTCCTTTAAGATAGCTCATATTAAAAACATTTGTTCAGTCTAAAATAACCTGGAAGTGTTTTCTGACATAGAAGCAAAGTATGTAAAATGTGTTTATTTTGTTAAATTATTTATTCCCTGGGGAGTTCTTTTACAGCTGTTGTCCTTTCCAAATCGGTAGATGCCTTTCCCTTTGCTTCTTGAGTTCTGAACAAAGAGGGAAATGTTGGAAACCAAGTGTTCAGCAAACTACCCTGCTGCATGGAAGCCTTAGAAAAGTGGAATAAAGGGCTCTTCAGAGCTCCTCTTTTGGCAGGCACAGTGTGTAGTGTGCAGCCTGAGAAAACTTTCCTGAGTGTTTTTGAAAGTTGCACTGTTCTCTTTCTAGTTTAGATGATAAATAACCAGGTAATCTTACCAGCTGTATAGTCACCACATTTTAAATATTTTTACTTTCAGATTTTTTATGGTTAAAATACCTGTTCAAGGCTTTGTTTCAATTTTGGATCAAGCTCATTTTAAACGTAGGACTATTGTAGTAATGATCTAAATTTATACATTAATACATTACGACATATCAGATGTTCTCTAAAGGAATGTATACACTTCTCACATTATCTGTTTCGTGTTTAATTGTACATGAAATTAGGTCCTGCCTTATGTATTTTTCAAATAATGAAATCAACAGATGCAAAAAAAAATCCAAAACAGTGAAAAAAAATGACAATTAAATTATTTGCTTCTTACATAAACCCCAGCTGTTCAATCTCAGATTTTATGATAGACACAGGTGAAAAAGGAGTTGGAAAAAAGGAACATTGAGCTCCTCACCTCCTTTTATAAGTTGTAAAAAATTAAGTGCTTTATGTAACAGGTGATGCGGTCACTGCAGATCTGCTTGTGTGCTGCTTGGGTTTGTAGCTATTGAATGTGCTTGTAAACTTATTCACTAGACAAAGTGATAGTCATCTTGCAGAGCCATCCTTGTTTGACACTGAGATTGAATGCTCCCCACAGTGGTTTGTGCAGGTCTGAGAACCAAATCACACTCGTGCATTGTAGATGAAATGGCAGTGACGAAGACTAATTTCATTGCCATGAGCTTTCTGAACTAGCACCAGTGAGGTCGCTAGGCCTAGAAATGAGGGTTCTTTAAAGAAATAAATAAAGTAGTGAGATCTGTCTGGGTTTATAAAGTTTTATTGATGCTCTAGCACACCCTACTATTTCACCAGAAGCTCAGCTCACAAGAAGAGTTCTCTTCTGGGAAAGCTTAAGTCAGTTCTTCAAAAATGTCAAGTTGTACCAGCAGGAATTATTTTGCTGGTACAGCTCTGTCCCAGTGGTTTTCTGAGTGCTATTGTTACATTGTCTAAGAGTTTTGGGTTGTAATGTACTCAACTAATACATGTTTTCAGGCAAAACTTTAATTGCAGAGCAACTCAAAAACTGCAGTAGAAGTGTCTGTTTCTAAAGCCAGCTTCACAGAATCACAGAAACATTCAGGTTGGAAAAGACCCTCAGGATCACCAAGTCCAACCAATAACCCTACTTTACAAGGTTCACCCCTAAATCATATCCCCAGGTACCACATCCAAACGACCCTTAAACACATCCAGGGCTGGCGACTCAACCACCTCCCTGGGCAGCACATTCCGAGGCCTGACCACTCTTTCTGTGAAAAAAAATTTCCTAATGTCCAGTCTAAACCTTCCCAATTGCAGCTTGAGGCCATTCCCTCTTGTTCTATCACTAATTACCTGTAAGAAGAGACTAGCACCAGCCTCTCTACAGCGTCCTTTCAGGTAGTTGCAGACAGCAATGACATTTCCCCTCAGCCTCCTCTTTTTTAAACTAAACATCCCCAGCTCCCTCAGGCACTCCTCATAAGATTTATTCTCCAGGCCCTTCACCAGCTTCATTGCCCTCCTCTGCACTCGCTCCAGCACCTCCACATCTCTCCTGTACTGAGGTGCCCAACACTGGACACAATACTCAAGGTGTGGCCTCACCAGAGCTGAGTACAAGGGGACAATCCCCTCCCTACTCCTGCTGGACACAGCATTTCTAATACAAGCCAGGATGTCGTTGGCTTTCTTGGCCACCTGGGCACACAGCTTGCTCATATTCAGTTGCTTGTGGGTTACAATCCCCAGGCCCCTTTGTCCCAGACAGCTCTCCAGCCACACTTCCCCAGGTCTGTAGCATTGATTGGGGTTGTTGTGACCCAAGTGCAGGACCTGGCATTTGGCCTTGTTGAAGCTAATCCCATGAACGTTGGCCATTGATCCAATCTATCCAAGTTCCTCTGTAGAGCCTCCCTACCCTCGTGCAGATCAACACTCCCACCTAACTTGGTGTCTTCTGCAAACTTACTTGATTAAAACACTCTTGCTTTTGTTCACTAGGGGTCTGTTTTGTTCAAATAACTCTTTTGCTCAAACTGTTTCATAAAATCAGAATAAGGTAGCAAACTTCAGCAGCTATTGCTGCAACAGTATCTCCAGCTTTGGTAACCAGATGGAGGTTGCAAACTGGTTAGTGGGAAGTTGGCAGCTGGAAGTTCAACCAAATGAAAATTAGCTGCTGGGGTGGCTAGGGTAAAGGAACCAATTATCACCTGTTCTCTCCAATGCAACAAGTGATGATTATGGACTACCAAGCACTGCACCATTAGCAAGCACAGCAGAGGCACAGGCATATCACTTGTGATGGAGCCATTACAGGGGGAGCAGCCACATCAGAATCAATTTTGCTGGAGCTGTTTACTCAGTGAATGTGAACCAGGAGCCCTGATGTTTACTAAGTTGTGACCGCTGCCATAAAATTTGAATTCATAGTGACATTGCTTTGCAGTAGGCCATGTGGGTGGATTGAAATGGACTTCACATTGTCCATGATTAAAATATGCATCAGGATTCTTAGTGCATAATGGACTGAATTCACTGATTTGGGGATGACTACTTAAAGTCAGAAGGATTCCTGTACATGTCTCAGCTATGATTTCATCCATACATATAACTTTTGTTATCACATCTTTCATATATTTTAGCATCAAAGCTTCTCACTCAGAGTTTGTCCAAGTGTTGGACCAAAGTCTTCCAAGAGACAGACCAAAGATGCAGTCAAATACAGAAGGTGCCTGGTTCTGTGCTGATCTGCAGAAAGCTGTAGAAATACTGGCACTAGCTCTAGAGTTAAGACTTTTATTCTCTCTTTCCAGGTCTGTTTTGTAATTCTCAGAATAATTTGTAATGCATCATGAATCACATCTGAATAGGTGTTTAATAAACAACTTCACTGGCCTGATTTTTTAATTAGAAAATTAGTGCCTTTGCAGGTAAAATCACCAGTAAAATTGAGACATCAATGTTTCCCTGTGCAGATCTTCAGTTACTAAAGCACTGTCAAGACAGGTCTGCACTATCATCAAATTCAGCAGGGGCTACCAGGATAGCTGGCCTTTCTTAATGGCACTGATGTGTGCTTCTTGCCCTGTATGTGGCTTTACTAATAGCCTATTTTTTATTTGTTTTTTTCCAGTCCTTCCTATGAGAACTGCAATATGTGCACATCTTGCATGACACACAGACAGCTATGCAGCATTCTCTTCCAGTCACATTAAATTTTACTTAGAAGTAAAAATGCCCTCTTTTTTTTTTTTTGTATGAAATTGAGTAGGAAGTTTTTTGGGGAAAAAAAATCTTTTTATGCAATTTATATCTTTACAAATTTTCTCTCATGTCAGTTCTGCCTCCTGAGTTTTCTTCTATCTAACCAAAGCACCAAATAAATAAACACGTGAGTGAGTTGTGTTCTGATTTAAACTTTTCCTCACTTGCAAGCAGGTGGCTTCTATCAGAGCAACAGGGAGATCTATGTAGGCTCAGGTTGCTTCCCATAGAAGTCTGTTTCTCCAGTGCACAATAGTATTACAAATCTGTATATTTAAGCATAACCTGTAACAACCACAACACAACAAAAAAAGAAAACTGAGGTGTATGTTGGACAAATCATACAGAACAATCTAAAAACTCTGAGCTGAGTTTGCAAGCTAGTAATTGGTTAAGTGGGATGATGTCCCCATGGAGAATTTCATGGATTAGTGCCCAGATTTGAGAAGGTAGCTAAGCCTACTCTGAAGAAATGTCTGTCATATTTAGTTGGCAACTTAGATTATCTTCAGCTTGTGGAAAGCAAAGCATTCATTGCTTCTCATAGATTTAATGTCTCTGCAGGTAAGAGCCGTGTAAACCCTTTTCTGTCTAGAAAAAGGAGTTGGAGGCCTAATTTATTGCAAAACTTCTTTCCTACTCTACCTATCTTATTAGACAATCAGATGGTGGAGTAGTCCCATAAACTATAAAATGTGCATGAACAGCCTGGTGAAGATTGTTTAGAAATTAACTATTCTATTTCTTTTAAGTTGGCCTTTGTGGGGAGTGGCTGTCATGGACCTTGCTGGACCCATCCTTGAAGGACTTCAAGGATGCAGTAGGGTGGTGGTATGTGCGTGAATGATACCAGCAAAGTGTGCATCAGAAGAAGTGACTGGGAGTGAAGCCAAGACTGGGGGTGAAGAGGTGAGAGGCATTGCCTAGAGTGCAACTGGACTGCACATTCCCCTCTCTAGGAATTAAGCTGTAATTAGTGATTTACTGTCTTTGTTACAACAGGGTAAGTACTTCTTGCAGTTCCTCCAGAAAATCTCCTGTAGCAGTAGCTGAAGTGTTGACTGTGGGATATGGGACAGTGGAGAAACCTAGAGGTTCTTTCTAACTGCTCAGGGCTCCCAGCTAGCTCTTGGGATTCAAATGTGACAGTTTTGCACTGGAAAGCAGAAGGCCAGATGGGCAGGGCCTGTGCCAGTCCCAAAGATGTGCTTTAGGAATCTCACAGATGTTGAATGTTAGTTGTCTTAATTCCTCCTGATGTGCATTACCTGGAACAGGGTGCAGGGGAAATGAGCATGCCAGATGCTGGCCTGCACATGGGTTGTCACACCATGGAATATGCTGACCTCTACTCCATGTTCCTAACACTTAGGTAAAGTTCCTAACACATGCTGAAGACAGAACCTAAATTATCACCCTAGAAGGCCCAGCTGGGTTCTGGGCTGCATCAAAACAAGTGTGACCAGCAGGGATGATGGAGGTGATTCTGCCACTCTGCTCTGCTCTTGTGAGACCCCACCTGGACTACCGTGTCTAGTTCTGGTGCCCCTAGCACAAGAGGGACATCAAACTGCAGGAGCAGGTCTAGAGGAGGCCACAAAGATGATCAGAGGGCTGGAACATCTCCCCTGTGGGGACAGGTTGCAAGAGTTGGGGCTGTTTAGCCTGGAGAAAAGAAGGCTCTGAGGAGACCTTGTAGTGGCCTTCCAGTACCTGAAAGGGGCCTACAAGAAAAACAGGAAGGGACTTTTTACAAGGGCTTGTTGTGATAGGATGAGAGGGAATGGATTGAAGATTGAGGAGGATACATTTAGACTGGATATTAGGAAGAAATTCTCTACAGTAAGGATGGTGAGACACTCAAACAGGTTGCCCAGGGAGGTTGTGGATGCTGCCTCCCTGGAGGTGGTCAAGGCAAGGTTGGATGAGGCCTTGAGCACTTGTCTAGTTGAAGATGTCCCTGCCATGGCAGGAAGGTTGGAACTAGATGATCTTTAAGGTCGCTTCCAACCCAAACCATTCTATGAATCTATGAATCATAGTGGTGCTTACTGTTTAATTTACTGTAAATTAGCCACCAAGTCGGTGCCCATGGATGCCATATCTCTTTGCAGTAAACACTTACTGTATACAGTTAAGGTGAAACACTTGTCCTCAGAGCATAAGTATTGCAAATGAAGTCTTGTGAGGTCTGAATAGGTGGAAACCCCCTACTTTGACATGTTAATTAGTTTACTTTAAAAGCTGAAGCTTAATTCCTACCCCCTCTTTAATTTACATTCTTGGATTGGAAGAGGAAACACAGCAAAGGCTTGTCAGAGAAAGCTGGTGGCCAGTGCCCGAGTCATATTATTGGTTTACATATCTCAAAACCAGTAACTTAGGGTTGCGTTGGAAAGTGAGTGACCAGTACAGCTTCTGGAGAAGATGTTATGTGTGGTTTATCACTGGGTGCTAAATCACCTATTTAGCAAATAAAAGCTACTTTCAGCTGTAACCAGTTTCAAGGGTTTAGATTTGTTACTAGAAAATACACTGAAATATCAATGGCTGTGCTATCAGTTTGTCTAAATAAGGATGGATGTAGAGAGCAGTCACTGGTAAAAGCTTAACCATCCATTGCTGGATGTCCAGCAGTGATAAGGGAGGAGGTAAGGAGTCTTATAGCCCATGCATCCCATCTCAAAGAAGCCTGGGCCCTCCTTTGTGTTGTCCAGCAGAGTCTGCTCCATAGTATGAATAGTATGAGGTTTCCTAAGCCAGCTTTGCCAGCCGTTTTATGCCATAATATAATCAAATGTGTCATCACTGACATTGTAGAGATTTTGTGCTGTGGCAGTACTTTTATGTTTGAGGCAATCTCAATTGCTTCTTTTTTCTAATCCTAATAATACATTTATTACGCAAATCAATCTGAATGTTTGGTACCTGATCATCCTGTGACTTTCTGCCTGTTTTGTAGTTAAGTTAATTCCCTTTATTATTTATTGGAACAGCTTTCTTTTCCACAGAAATGCTACGTGTTTTTATAAATTACCATTTTAATTGCAATATGCCATATATTAAATGGGCCGTAGGTGATGGTTACATGGCTTGAGAACAAAGCCCTTAATTTTGATGTGTTTTTTAAACAATTAGCAATAAATGACCTAATCTTGTGTCCTTTCACTTTAGTGGGAGTTTTCCAACAACTGTATTTATGCAAGAACAGCCTGGCTGCCAGTGCAGCGTCAGTGGGCAGCAGCATGCTTTTGCATTCAGCGTAGTTGCATGTCCTTGTGCCAAGAGCGAATTTTGCTGATTCAGATTTTCTCAGTTTGTCAACACACATCTCCTACTGAACTTTGCAGGATGAGAATCATTCTTGGCATGGAGCCGCTGGCAGCTTCAGGATCACTGCCTGCTGCCAGCACCAGAAGCAACAGCCTTAGCTCCCCAGTTTGTGAGGCTCCCAACTCCTGCAGCATGTGTTTGCTGCTGTTGGACTAGTGGAAAAAGTCAGTGATAAAAAGAGATTTCCTAGGTTAGTTTCCAAGGCTTCTTTTTTTTTTTTTCCGGTGGCTTCAGTGGCTGTCTGCATGATTAATGGGAATAGGAAAATACTGTTGACCCATTTAAATCATATTAGACGATACCCATTGCTCTTCTGCATAATGAAATACACACTGAACATTACAGCCTAAGAGCCAGTGAACTACAAAAAAATAGTATTTTACTCATTTAGATTATGAAACAAAATATAGGATATTAGTACTAATCATAGTATTACATTTTAAGCCATGAGGATTGTAATTGTCAGTGAAAAAGAAATATAAGTTGAAAAGGATATTAACATTTCAGCTTCAACAGTTAATTTGAGTAATTTTTTTTCTGCTAGCGTGCAGCTTAGAAAAATCTATAGGCAAAACATTTAATAGTACATTTAATAGTACAGGAGTGTTTAATATAATTATTGTTATTGTTAATTGATATAATTATTTAATTGTTAAATAAACATTAGAAATACTAATTTGCACTATTAAAATATATTAACAATTATATTACAGAGTAAGCTTCAGCCTTTACTTGAATAAAATCAAATATAAAAGGCAAATTATTAGTAACCAAGAGATGAAATAGCTTTGAGCATTTATTTAAGTACTAAAGCAAAAAATGAAGCCCTTAGAAATACAGATTTCATCAAATAGAAACATCATTTTCAGCATTTTAAACTAAATACAAATTTTAAAGTATTGCATTTAGGCTGTCAAGTTTCTATGGTTACCTGCCTTTCCAGTAGTTTGGTGAGATGTGTAAATATGCCTATGAGTCACTTGTAATTATTTGAGTTTTGTTTGTTGTAGTTGTAATTCTGTGTTCAGTTTGAATCTAATATAGTTCACACCGCATGCTTTGGTTTATGTATATTTTAGTGCATGTGATTGACAGTGATTGAGCATTTCTTATGGAGTGCTTGTTTTTTTTGTCAGAAGTGATGTATGTTGGTACTTCTGAAAACATAAACAACTTCTTCCTGTATCACTGTTTGATAAACAGGGACTTTTATGATAAGAAAGAAGTCTTTGTAAAATGTTAAGCAATGAGATAAGACGAAGGTATTAAAAATAAAAGTAAATTAAAACAGTTCCCAAACCATACTCTTCCAAATTCGATCCATAATCCTATCGTTATAATTCATTCAGTGACCCAAATGTCATATATTTATGAATAAACTTCCAAGTTGTGCATTAATAGCACATACTAACGACTGACAGGTTTAAAAATAAATGTTTTAATAAGGATGCTTCAAGTTATCTGCAGCAAGCTCTCGATTGGAACATCTCTGTGCAGAGCATCATCTTGAAAAAAAATAAGAGCCTATTTCCACAGTAGTTTAGTAGAAACAGCTGTAAACTCTTACACCTCTCTGCTGATATAGTTTGAAATCTAGGTTATAGGATGTAAATCCCCAGCCTTACACTCTCCACCCCAGTGAAGGACAGGTACGTGTTTTCTCAGTAAAGACTAACTTGTGTTTTTTGTGTAAAAAGAGGACAATACAAATAGTTAACAACATTTAATAATAGGCAAGGAATATTGCTGGCTGTCATTTTTCCAGATGAGTAGTAATGTAATTTTATGAAGGTATTTTTGCCAAAAGTGTGCACTGTTTTTTGTTTTGTTTTGTTTTATTTTGAGATGAAACTGGCTTATGATTCAGAAATCATCTTGTATCCTTAGAGATTCAGCTGCAAGTGTATTGAAAACGTTTGTTGCAATGGGTCTTATTTTTTGTGCAGGGAACTCTTCTGACTGCTCTTCCTGTGTCTCAAAGCTACTCAGGAATTCTGATACAATGTTCAGGAGCACTCCTAAATTTTCTCTTCAAAGATTATTCATATTTCAGTAGCCTTCCTCACTCACTGGAAGGATTTCTGTGGGAAATGGGGGGGGGAGGTTTGCGTTTGTTTTTTTTTTGGTGGTGATTCAGATATATTTTTTCCATCTCAGGTAGAAATTTAAGAGGTTAAAGTAGAATTTATTTTTAACATTTAATACTCTGTCAAGCATATCTATAGGACATAAACATGCCAGTTGAAAAACAGTTGCTTCACCAAGCACCTGAAAAGATTTTATCCCAGTAGGATTCAATGAAATGTTAAAGCTGTGGGTGGGTGCATATTAACAGCAAGATTTGGTATTGTGTGTGTGTAAGAACTGTCTGAATAGCTTATTCTTTTAATCTGAAACAACTGCTTTTTTTTTTTAAACTAAGTAACTTGTTCTAACAGTTGTTACTTCCCTACAAAATCAAAATGATGAATACAATAGCTGATCTTTCAAGCTAAAGTAATTTTTCTGATATTTAAAAAAAAATAATGATTATTAGAAAGTTCTATTTAAATATGCAAACCTGAGCAGATACATTTCTTGTTCTAATTTTTTCACATTGTGATAAATTAATTTACTTAATTAGGAATGCAGTAACGTAAGAGGAATGTTTCTCCTGACAGTCACAGAAGTTGAAACTTGCCAGATGCTGTGATCTGGAGCCTAAATTCCCCTGACATTAACTGTGTGTGAAACTCTTAATATTGCCTTGTCCAGCTTTTGTACTTGACTTGTTTTATTTTGCTGTGATACTGCTCTAGGCAACACTTTCTATTTATTTTCTGTTCTGTTATCCTACTGCAGAGAGAAAAAGTAGTAGAAATAACAGTAGGATGGAAGGCTCTATTGGAGAACTCAATTGCCCCATTTCCAAAACTGAACCTGTGCAGCCCAGTCCCGTTTTCTGTAATAGACGATGAATTTCCTTTGGTATGTGAATGAGCATCATTGAGATATAGTTAGATTGTATTGTCTGGTTTTTAAATCCTGTAATAAAAAGAGAAAATACTGCTTACTGATACTAGAATTTTACTCAGTCAGGAAATGTATTTCTTATGCCAGCTTGGGGGGGGTGTGCATATATATACATGCACAATTGCTCAATTAGTCAAACAGGCTTTTGAGGCTATAAAATTAATTTTTCCTTTTCTTCTTGTTTGTTAAAGTTGCGTTGTCAGTCGCTGCTGATAAAAAGTGGCACTGAGCCAGCTTCCTGAAGGAGGGTCATGGCTTGTCATGACCTGGGCACTGTTACTTGAATGTTGTTATTATTGGGATGAAGTACCCTTAGGCTGTCATCCTTCCTACAAATAGAAGAGATTCTGGTTCTCTGTGGTTTCCCAGTTTACCAACTTGTAGAAGAGCTATTTTGTTGGCCCTAAGTTTGACTGAATAATGAATCAGAAGAACAACACTGTTCCAGAAGGCACCAATTCATCATTGTAGTGTGCTGATCTAAAATAAGTCATAATATGTAAAGGCAAACAAGAATGTATTTCCATACAGTTTATACATTTACACCCAATTGAGAAACTCATTTATACTGACATATGGCAAACAAATTGCCCAGTTCAACTATCTGTGAAGCAAGAGCAAAACTGTAACTATATTAGGGAGCTGAGCCTGACTTTTTCCAGTATTGTGGAGGTATCCCAGTGGAGTTGGCAGAGGGACTTACTCTGCTCCCTTGGAGTCGGGTGGCACTTGGCCATTGCTTTGCTTTATTGCCTCTTATGAGAGTAACAAGAACAGCAATTCTGTTAATGCCTTTATTAACTAAACAACTTCTGTTGTTGATTTCTAGTTAATTTCAATAATTAAATAAAACAATGACAATTAGAATAGAATGTTTGCAAGATACTGGCCCATGCTTCGGTTTGTCAGGGTAGTCATAAGCATGCTGTTGTTAAGGCTTTCTCTGGCATGTTACTGTTTTAACTGAAGTAACATCTATCCTGATAAATATTTCATTTCCCCAATCATGCTAATAAAAACACAGTGGGTTTACCCTTTCATTTATTTTTTCTCTTTTCCAGTATCATCATGACAGTTGTGGCAGTGTCCTGTTTACATATTGCTGTTAGTCACATTTTCAGTAGTCCTTGTGGGGTTTTTTTCCCCCTGATATGGACAATTAGGAGGAAATAGTTCTCATGAGCATGGACTTGCTCTTCTCTTTGTAATGACATAGTCCTGCAATCCAGGAAACAGTGCTGCATGGTGTCCATGTCCACGATTTCCTGATGTGGGAAAAACGTGTGGAAAGCATCTGGAGAGGAGGAGACCCCCTTTACCAGCTTGTTTCCTGTAAGCGAAATTGGAAGACCTTGTCTGTGCAAATAGATTTCAAAATAGAGTCTGCCCTTTGACTGTCTCCATAATTACACAGTGCTCTCTGTATTTTATTTGGCTGCCAGAGCAGTTAACCCCTGGAAGTAAGGGGCTGATGATGGCGTGACCAGCACGGGTATGCAGACATGACCATGTGAATACACTCTTGTTTGGAGAAGCCTGTCGTTAAGACCTCATTACAATATACTTTTACCAAATTTAAAAATTATTATGTGTTGGATTATGTTGATTAAGATAAGTTACATCCTTAATGTACAGAAAACACAGAGGTATTAGTTGCAAAACAGGAAAAAAAACCCCACAGAAAAAATGTTCCTTCTTGGCTTTGATGTAATCAACATCTGTCAACAGAATGAATTTGCTTTTGTTTAATTTTCAAGGGCTCTTGTCCTTCTACTCTGCCCAATCAGTTTCAACTTCTGCCTCAGGCATTTCCCTATGTTGTTCTTCTCCCAGTCTTTTCTTTTTTTTTCTTTTTTTCTTTTTTTTTTTGGCAAATGCACAGGTTATTGCTTGTGAAATGTGAGCTACTCTTCTGCTACACAGGTTACACAGAGTTGGAGAAAACCTTTAATCTTTCCCATCCTATTTTTGAAGCTTAGACCTTTGTAACATCGGGATTACAAAGTCAGTGTTTTGTTATGCAGTTAGAATTACAAGTAAAGATCTTTCAAACCACAGCTATTATTTCAGATTGAAAAGTGGGAATATTTGGTAAGTAACAGTAAAAAGCATTATATTCTTACCTAGTTGAGTTGGTTGGATTCTACATATTATTTCCAATAGTGATTTTTAATACTTCAGTTTAAACTTTATTCCTCTGACATTTCAGTAAAATGAGTATTTGCACAGGAAGGTAAATTATGACACCCTATTAAAATGATCTGACAAGCCAAATTTTACACAGCTTCACAGACTGCATTAGGTTGGAAAGGACCCTCAAAGGTCATCTTGTCAAACTCCCCTGCAGTGAGTGGGGACTCATGTTTTAGCCTCAAATGCATAGATAGTAAGAAAATCTCCATAGTAATTCTTCCAGTTTAAAAAAACAATTAAATCACACATTTTGAAGAGAGTTGTCTGGGCGATGCTCTTGGTTTTATTAATTGTCCATGTGCTTTATCAAGAGCAAGTTGATTTTATTTCCTAAAGGAGTTGGATATTAATTCTTGGAATCATCAGTGATTTTTGGTACTGTACTTCTGTTGATACTATGACTAAATTATTTTAAAATCTGTTATTTCTTGTCTCTTTTGAGATGTATTTTTGTTTTTATTGTAGCTTAGAGCTGTCATGGAGTTTATCCTTTGGTAACGTTTTTGCTAATTGCTTGGAAATTTGAAGTCTTTCATAAATAAATACAAACAGACAAAAAAAGCTGATAACAATCACATTTGATGAATCAAGCAGATCAGCAGATTTTTGCATAGCTATCCCACACCTCATTTGTTGAAAACATATCTGATAAATTGCTGTAACTGTTAAAGAGGCGGCATTAAAAAAGAGCTTATGTGAGAGTTAATTTCCAACATCTCCCTTTAAAAATACTTCTTGACCAGAGGAAAATCACATTTAAATGACTAAAATGAACTTAATTAAGGGTCATTAATAGATATACACATAAAAAACTCTCTTCTCTGTGAGTGAAATGGGAGCATTTCATTATATGGTGTAGCATGCATGAACAGATAACAATTAAAATAGACCTAGAGTAAAAGGCTAATAAATAGAGGGCACATTGTGCTGCAAAATCAGTCACTTAAAATGCTCCCACCCATCATCATACTTTAATTCCATATTCAGCCCCTTTGGCTGACTCATTTGGAAAAGAAAAGAAATGTAATTTCTACACAAAATAAATTCATCTGGTAATTCACAAAAGCTCACAGTGCATATTTATTTTATTAATACAAATTAAAGTCTGTAAGGTATACTGAGGAATCCAGCAGCTACAGCAGGACAAGCATGCATACAGATTGCACAGTGTGATTCAGAGTCAGAGGAGCAGTTGTGTGTAATTTTCTCTGCTCAGTACATTGTATCTGCAGATGTGATTCAGTAACGCTGGTAAAAATTCTCCTTATTGCAGCTGATAATAAATACTCTGTCACTTGTGGCAAGTGACGTAGCCTTGCTGTTAGGGAGAGAAGAAACACAAAAAGGGTCAACTTTGCATCCTGTCTGTGCTGGTGTTACCAGGCTACTCATCCTCAAGCTCTGGGCTCTCTCTGATGGCTGTGGCTTCTGCTGGAAGCTGCATAAATCCTGCATTTATGAACTATCTCACAGTAGTTAGTATACACAGAAAGCTTAACAAAAGAGATGTGCTTGAGTACCAGTGCTCCAGAAGTAAATAAGGCACTGGGAAAAGCTTTGATAGGTGTAAGGGATGGGGAGAAGACAATATCTGAACCAGACTTGAAGAATACAGCCAGTTTTTCCTGTCTCTGGTGATTGATGATGTTGCTATACTGAATTAGCTGTGAATGTGAGAGCTTAAAAAATAAGAGGAGCTGTGGAGGTATTAAGAAGACCTTCTTAAGGAAGGAAGTGTGTGGATGGAGTCCAGATTTTCATTATGAAATAGTAACTTCATTATATTTTAATGTCATTTTATTTAATTTTATTTTTTCTTTGAAGGAGAATGTTTTCTGTTACATTTTCCATATTTCAAATAATGGTTTGTTGTTCTGTGCTTCTAATTCTTCTGGTGTATTTTAGGAGTCATATTATACTGTGGTGATATTTATTTGGTTGTTGCATTCACCTGTTCAAGCAGCAGATATTTTTGTATGTGTCTGGTTTATAATGAGTAGTTAGTAGAATAACAACAGTCTACAGTACCTTATTATCCTGTTATCTTGTGACAACAGCATATCTTTGGGAGAATGGAGGTAAAAATTTTATTCCAAATAAAAAGGTATCCCTTCTCAATGTGGGATAGTCAATAGATGTGGAGCCATGAATATAAACTGGTTTAATGTATTTAAGAGTCTGTATTTCAGACTTTTTGAGGGGTTTTGTTGAATAATTGACAACCACCTTTTCCTCCCAGATTAAACTCCTATGTAGTAGACAAGGTGCCCAGGCAGCACATGTTCACTTACTGATGTCTGCATGGACTTTAGCTGACCACATCAGTGTGTACAGGTCTTCTAATGGTCCAGAAGTTGATGCCTCAGTGGATTCTGTGCTTTCAGCTTCCAGAAATTGGTGCAAACCAGCCAGGAAGTTTGGAGGATGCTTTGGGCTCTTTGGATTTATTTAAACATTGTGCAGGTTAGATAGCCCAGATTTTTTTTTTTTTCTAATCAGACAATGATTTTTTAATTATGAAGGAGACTCTAGGAAAGCAATAGATGATGAGGTTGTTGATTAAATTGAAATTAAACCACCACCAAACCAATCCAACCCTCTATTAACTGGTCAGCTCCACTTCTGTGGAGACATTTTCTTCCCTTTTGAAAAAGGCAGCTTCCATTGGGGTACCTAGTTTATATTGAGAGCTTGATCTGATCCTCACTCTCCAACTCTGCCTTGTTACTTATCAACAATTTTAAAAAACAGTAAAAATTTGCTTACATTAAATAAAAGTCTCTAAAACCTTTCAGATAATAGTAACTAAACATTGCACTAGTTATTAGTGTGCGAAGAGACGGCCTGGAACAGTTCTAAAGCAACCCCCTTGCAACTATTTCGTTCATTCTAGGTTTTGGGGCTCCAAAAGGGTGTGTAACTTGAATCTCCTGTGTATGATGGAATGCTGTAAAAAGGCTGTCTGTGAAGCTGAATGTGTATGTGGAAGGATAATTTCTGCATCTGGACATGATAAATGCATCCAAAGAAAAGGAAGGAAGGTACAATAAAATAAAAATATACCCAATATGGCAGAAACTTTAAAGAAAAGAAAAGAGGAGGGGAAAGCCCACATCATTATAAAATATGCAGTGGATTAATTTCTGAATTTCTGTGATATAAAATTGTTTAGTTACTTCTGTTTAAAGAAAAATACTTCCTTTTTGCTCAAGAGTAATTATTCGTATGGGTTGCTTGTCACAAAAGATTGCTTTTGTGTTTGTATACATGTGACATTTTTAGAAGCAGATTAACTATTATGTAAAATTTAGGTTTCAAGAAAACCCTCTGTTTAGATTGTAGAATATTTAAGTAATGGAAATATGCACTACAGTAATTGTAGTTTAATTGGGCAGTGTCAATAACCCTTTTGAATTTAGTATACTTCCTGGTTTTGAAGCTAGCATGCTCTTTTGTGATGCATTATTTTGGTTTTGATGTCTCTGACAACCTCTAGGGCTTAATGCCTTTTTCCCCCCTTTTCTTCCTTTTTTTTTTCCTGTTTTGAGGGGAGCAAAAATATGTCTTTGCCCAACAATTAAGTTTGAGCAACGAATACTCTGATGAACTGTCATCCCAAACCCCCATGTGAATTAAATGAAAATCCAATTCAAGTATTCCAAGTCAATGACAAATTTTAATCCTTTCAATTACCTGTGGACAAGATTGAAAATATCTCTTGACGTTTGTTCTATTGCCCTGCTACACAGAAAAAATTGAACCATCTTCCTTATGTCTTGGTGCAAATGACAACAGCAACATTAACATGGTTATGCTCAAATCTGTGACCAATTCTGCGAATGTGCAGCAGAAAATATTGTCTGAAACCAACATTAAATCATTTTTTCTCCCCTCTTTTCTTGATGTTGCCCCTTATTCACCACTTCACCAAGACTAGAACAATGCACCAAGCTGCTCTGAGCAGGCACCAGTTGGAGCATCACTCCTGGCTATAAGCTTTGGGGAATTTACCCACACTACTTTTTAATGTGTCTAACCAAAACAGATCTGGTATTTTATAAAGCTCTGAAGTACTGTTTGGGGAGATGTTTGTTCTCATTGCTTCTCCATATTAATGCTTTTACTTTAATGGCATAAGACTTGGACTACCCCTGGCTATACCATAGGTTCTGTGGTTTGTTTTCTATGATGCCCTTCTTTTTGCATACTCTCAATTTTGTAACGTTGTAGTGGGAAAAAAAGTTAACCATTTTTAACTTGCCTGTTAACAGGTTCTGTAACTGGATGCCACATAATCTTTTCTTTGTGCAATGGTATCTACCTGCACAGGCAGTCAAGCCATCAACAGCGAAGATTCTTCTTTTCTCAGGGACAAAGAAATAATGCTTATAGTGTAGTTTGGCCAGCCACCGTTTCTCCAGCTCACCCAGTTCCCAAGGTACTGCTATTTCTATTATCTAATCTGTTCTTCGGTCAGTGTAGAGTTTGACTGCAGGCATGATCAATTGTATTCATTGGTTGACAACTGAGGACCTGGATCACCATCTTGTTGCTTGATCTGGTATTTGAAATAGGTGCATTGGTGAGAGAAGTTTTTAGCTGCCTACTCTATTAAACACTGTACTATGTCTCGTTATTAAGGAGTTTAAACCTGGAGTTTGTTCAATTATGGTAGTATAAACATGGAATATTACAATAATCTGTCAACATTTAGTATTTCTGGGTCCAGATTCTTGTTTTAGACAATTGTAGACAATTCTACTGAAAGCCAGTAGGAATCATTCATGATCATCTGAGTCCTTTTCTGTACAAATCTCTAGCAAGCTGATTATAAAAATGTTTAGATTTTGCTGAAGGTTTTCTTAATTGGTTATGTCATATTTAGGAAGAGAACATAGAATACTTGCTGGTAGTTACCCTTCAACCCCACTGCACATCCTAAACTTGTCTTTACTGTGCCTGAGGGTTTTTTCCTTGCAAAGTATACTTTTATTTGTCTTTACTTTAGAGCCAAAAGGAGCCCTTTCATGCACTTTTAACATGTTTTCTGCTTCTGGTTTCCTTTTTCTTTTTTTTTTCTTTTTTTTTTGCTGTTGTTGTTGGTTGGGTTTGGTGTGGGGGTTTTTTTATTGGTTGGTGTTGGTTTTGTTTGGGTTTCTTTTGATTTATTGTTTTTTGGGTTTTTTTCTCATTTAATTACAGCATAGAAATTCTTTAGTTAATCTTTCCTTTAGAATACCAAAGTAGCCTATCTAAGCAGATTGTGTATTAGTACTTTTAAAATTTTTTACTTTTCTTTTTATTACTGATTTCTTACGCAAAATACACACAATTTTCATGAGCCAGGAATAGTAAAAAGTTGTTCCATAGGAAAGCAGATAAGGATGCTTGATGTAGGACTCTTATACTTAAAAGGCTATGGAAGCTCTGTGTGCAGGGGTTACATCTTTTAAAGTTTAAAACTTGTAGACCTTAAAACCTTTCTTTTCTGTATTTAGATGCTTCTTTTATAATAAAGGGTGAAAAATCTATAGTCATACTGAAAAGCTGTCTTCACAAATCAGAAATGTCAGGCTGTCTAAAAATCGATCCAATTTTTCAACTTATAAAACTTGAGAGAAAAGTTATTACTTTATATGAAGTATGCCAGAAGTCACATTGAAATAATGTGATTTTTTTCAGATGTTGGTGTGAAACTGGATACATAGACATTAGTATGAATGCTGCTTTGGGCTTCTCCCTTAACAGGTCTTGCAGATCAGCAGGGTCAGATCTCAGCAGTTCCTAGATAAGTCTACTACAAGAAGAAAGCAATGGTACTACTGCATATGGAGTTGCCAGTCCATTAAATTATGTGTTTTTTTCTATATTAAATCCCAGACTACTGCAATGGGACGTTGTTAGGATTGCTATGCCATTAATTTGAATTAAATAAAAATCTGAAATTTTGTTAATGTAAGCCCAGTAAACACAGTGTCACTTTTTATCAGAGTAGAAATTAAATACCCATAGGAGTAACAATAGTCTTCCTATTTGAAGTACCACTAGACCTAATTAGTTGACCCATTCTGCTTCATGGTCATCTTGTATACAGCCCAAGTGCCACTTTGTTTTCTGCTTGACAGCTTGATTCTGTATTTTGTGAAGTTAGTGCAAAACTCTCCCTGTGGCTGATGTGGCAGAGAATCATCCCAGCTGTGGTGGGCAAAGGGTCTCTTCTCTAGCCCAGGACCCTCCAAGAGAAAGTGCATTTCCATGTCTGTGCAAGATGTTACCATTACTGTTAGTTTGTTGTGTTTATACATGTGCCATGAAGTTGTGAATTGGAAAAAAAAGAGAAATTAAATTTCTTCACCGCTATACTGGGGCTGGGAACTTTATGTGGGGAAAAAAACAGGAAGCTTATTACATTTTTCTCGGCACAGCAAATTGGTATACCCTTGCATAGTGTTGTACATGGACAAATTTGGGCACAGCATATGAACTAGATTGATAAATAAAAGCCTCTAAATTAAAATAAATGAAATCCTAAGGTTCTTAGTTAAAAAGCAAACTCGTGGAAGTTAACAGTTTTGTTGGAACCTGAAAGAAGAGATAATTTGATTGGTTTGTATTGATTCCTTATGTCTGTCGTGTCAGTTCCAGTGATCAGATCCCCTTTGTAGAAAATATGCCTCTTTGCAAAAGAAAATTAAGAGTTTTTAAGTCTCTTTCTAAGAGTTTCAAAACTTGCTCCTGTGCTGTAAATCAGCTGCAGTATCTGAGGTTTCAGCACTGGAAGACTAACAGACTGTGTAAGTCACTAGTAAGAGGCAATGTTAAGTTCAAAAGGGCAGTGGAAGAAACACTGAGGCAGCCTTGAGGGTTTGCCCTGATGGCTTAGGAAGGTCGATACTACGACAAAAAGGGCAAGCTGCCATGAAGCAGGAGGCAGAATCTGAGAAAATGATCCCATTGTCATGCTCAGTTTTCTGATCTTCATTTTCAATCCTTTTTCTCCAAGCACATAAAGAAGCCAGACTATGTGACGACAGGCATTGTACCAGACTGGGGAGACGACATAGAAATTAAGAATGAAGATCAGATTCAAGGGCTTCGTCAAGCTTGTCAGTTGGCCCGCCATGTCCTGCTTCTGGCTGGAAAGGGCTTAAAGGTAACAATTACAGAAGTCCTATAACAGCTTAGATGTCTTTTATGCTTTCACTTATTTGGAACTATTTTCTACCTTTTTTTTTTCTTTCTTTTTTGACTTTACCTTAATATGCATCCAGCTTTTAGTTAGATCCTGAAAAAAAGGAAGGAGTTATTAACTTTTATTTCAGTCCCTGATACACTTGTGTAACTATTTCTGTACTTTGCACTGATGTAGTAATTATAGTGAGTTGCTGGCTCAGGTGTAGAGTCTCTTTGTCTATAATCTCTCTCTGTTCAGATTATGCCAAATCACGTGAGTTTCTAATAAGGCCCACACTACATTTTTTTCTTTTGTTTCATGGCCCCTATTCCTTGTGCGTTGTGCTTTTCAGTCCTATGTGTGTGCAAATCCAAAGGGATGGGCTACCTCCTCCATTCCCGTCCATGCTACAGCCCCTTGCCGTCCTGTGGGTTCCAGAATGACTCATAGAGCTGCCATTCCAAAAAATAGCTGCCAAATTCCATTCCATTTTCCAGAGTGCGTTGGTAATAAAGCCTCATGGTTTCTATAAATGTTTTTATGGTATGCTTTTTGGGATACCTACCAAGTTAAAACTTACTGCAAGAAGCACACTACCAAATTTTGCAGATGAAGGAGTGCTTTTTTAGCCTTGCCTTGGTATTTCATGTAATAGCATACTGGATAGAGTAAAATGAGTTGAGTAGCTATGAGATGCAGAGATGAATAGGGACTGTAGGTCAATGCCATTGACTTAAAAGGGGGGGGAATTATCAGTTTACCATGCATTTTTCATTCAGCTATCATCACACTTTTCCAGAGGTTTAGTTCTGGAACTGGGGTGGCCAATGACAAAACTGCCTAAACTTTTAGCCTGTGTGCTTTGAACTTCTTTATGTACAATTATTTCCCGGTACGGTAAAACTTGCTAACATAACGTTAAGGCTTATGCATGTTTCTGAAGGATCAGGATGCAGTGTGAGTTTTGAATTAGAGCAGTCCCTCATTAATACTCTGGTTGTTATAATGTGTAAAATACATATGTTTGCTGTGCAGTTTAGCTTATGACGCAGTTCATAGTGTATGCCAAAAGTCTGTAAGGTAAGAATTACGTGACCAGAAGCTGTGGACTGGGGGAAGGGTGGCATTTGGAGTCACAGCGCAAACACTGCTACGTAGGTCAGTTGCAGACAGGTGGTGAGCTCTGTTTTAAGCAGTAAGTGTTTGACCAAGACTCCCCTGACTGGGAGGATGCTCCAAAACTTTCCCTCGATGACAGCAAGCGTCATCTGCTTTCTAGCCTGACACTGTGTGGCCAGTTTATATCCATTTGTTCTTGTGTCAATACCATTCCTGGGTTTGAAGTAGAGATTAGGGAATGAAGGAGCAAATTCTATGACGTAGATGTATTTTGTTAGCTGCCATCAAGTTGCCCTGTCCGAAATAAGGGATGAGGTACAAAGTAGGTGCCTCCTCAATCTTGTCTGTCTGTCAAAAACCTCCTTTTAAAGTAAGGCAGATACTATTAAAAGCAGAACTTTTCACAGTGTGTAAGCCTGCCATGCAGAGAGCACTTCTGTGTGCTGAGTATCCAAAAGCTGTGTCAAAATCCTTGAGTAGAGCAACAGCAGGCAGCACCTAGTCTGGTACATAGTGGTTCAGTCTGTCTGTGGGCTGAAGATGATAGATAAGTGAGCAAAGGCAAGAGCAACAAACCTGTATTTATCCAGAACCAGTGGCTGTGGTATCCTAGTCAGCATGATGGGGCTGTGGCTGCCATCCCAGCGCAGGGGCTGCAACGGCTACTGCAAAGCAGAGTGCTTGCACAGTAACCCCAAACCCTGGTCTTGAGTGGGTTCATCGCTCCTCATCATGCTGAACAAGATGCAAGCTGAGCAAATAGACCCATTTTTATCCTCAGCACAGTATACAAGTGCACTCTGCTGCATTCACTGTGTGTGATCACTAAATATTCCAGTATGTGGATAAGCATACCTCCTGTGCCACAGCCTACCTGTATTCCACCTGACTAAAAATTCCTCCAAAATCGCAGCCACTGTAGTGTCTGTGTACAGAGTGTGATTTTCAAAGGCTCAAAACTCATTGAAATCAAAATCAATTTGCAGGAACCTTCAAAGGCACTTCTTCTCAATGAGGGAGGTTTCCCTACCAAATTTCAGATTTCAGCTCTAACCATTCCAGAGGCAGAGTCAATGCAAAAGAAAAGTGAGAAGGGTGTTATTTTAAGTGTGTGCATTTTCCACTCCATGGATACTCAGCAAATGGCTGAATGACTTAGGGAGGAGGGGGGTTAATGTGTAAAATTGTGAGAAAAAGATTAATCTAGAAAATGTCAAGTGTAAAAATGAAGATTTCTAAAAACAATGGATAAGTGCTGGTAGATTCACTTTGATCATATGGGCTATGGCAACTTTAAGTAAAATACCCTCAAGATGATGAAGACAAATATTTAAATATTTTGTAAAATTAAAGAATACTTTGGAAACAATTTCATAAAAATGCACAAGTACATTAGGATACATGTGCTGAGCAGTTTTATTTTAAAAATAATAAGGGAAAGGACTGAAAGCATTGAAACCGAACATTTCTACGGCAGCTACTGAAACAAGATGCCATGGAAAATTGGTGTCTTTGAGAAAGCAAATGTGGAAAAAACACCATAAAGGAAGTAAACAGTGCTTTACGTTTTCTAGGAACCTCTGAGTGCTTGTTTCTACTGCATGCTTTATTTAAACATTTTCTCTTTTTCTTTTTTTTTTTTTTAAAGGGTTCAATATATCAATAAAGCGTTATCAGTGTTTTATATCAAAGCAACATATTTAAAATACCCAAGATTTCATTGAGATGCTTAGATGCAATTACCTTCAGTAAACATGAGAAACTATCTTTGTTTTTTTAACAAGATGTTATATTTGATATTTTAGGTTGGCATGACAACTGAAGAAATAGATTTCATTGTTCATCATGAAATAATCAGACAGAATGCCTATCCATCACCCCTGGGCTATGGAGGCTTTCCAAAATCTGTTTGTACTTCTGTAAACAACGTGGTATGTCATGGTATTCCTGACAGGTATTTCCCCAATAATACACATTTTACCACTGGGAATTAACATTGTTAAATTGAAATTAATAAATTGTGTTTAATATTGAACATACTTCAGTTTAACTAAATGTCATATGTAAACATACTGCAGATGCATATCATGTTACCACACAATGCTGATAGATATTACAGAAACATATGTAAAATAGAAAAAAATATTATCCCATTTGTCCAGACACTTTAAAAAAATAGCATAATGTCTTTAGAGCTTACTGCATGAAAAAAATACCTAGTACAGTCTGGTTTTTTTTCTCCAGCAAAATAAGCATAGGATAATAATAAATATATTTGAATTTATGTAGTTGTTGGGGTTTTGTGGTTGGTTGGTTGGGGTTTTTTTTTCATTTGCAATACATTCAGCTACTCACAAAGTAAAATATGAACCCTAGTGAGAGAAAAAGAATGAATACAATGGTAGATTTCTCAGATGTTGATATGTTTTTCTGGTAGTTGTTTCTCATTATTTTATATTCAGCTGCACTTGTTCTCTAAGTAGTGAGAGCTGAGCATTAAAAATGGTTATTCTGTTTGCCTCTGCCTTCCTCCATCACAAAATATCTACCCCCTGGTTTTTTTATGTATGTGTCATTAGGTGTTTATTCTTTTATTCCCTTTGTTGGGAACTGTCTGTCACCATTTTTTTTTTCTGTTTATGTTTCAGTCGACCTCTTCAGGATGGAGATATTATCAACATTGATGTCACGGTGAGTAATTCATATAAAAAATAGTCTTTGATCAACTTTAGAATCACTAGTAGCAACAGGAAGAATAGTGGATTGTAGATGGGGGATGCACAGATGGATGTTCTGTTTACTTCTGAGCCAGGGCACAAGCAGCTGGTTTCCTTTTTTGTTTTAAACTGTGTGTTTATTCCAGCTAGACCCAGGCCTGACTTGAATTTAGGACTGGAATCAGATGCACTGAGATCAATGTTGGCCTAAGTGAAATGTCAACCCAATCCTGCTATGTGTCATGTTTTTGAGAAGGTGTAATTGTTATTGATCCACTGTGTAGTTAATGCAGAGCACCACAGTACTGGGCAGCAGCTGAAGATAGATATGTATGAGATGAGCTAACATGAAGAAAGCCAGCATTTTTCCTTCACTCTGCCAAGATTGATCTTCCTCTTCCTGCTGATTTTGAGTGGGGCCTGTCATTATCTTACTCTGTCATTAGAGGCTACATTGGCCTGTGTATGTCAGTCTATTTGGACAGCAACTCTTTTGCTAGCAGTGTTCCCTACATTCATTAAAATCCCCGAAGGTAGTGTTGTGTTCCATTTCTGGTATAAAAGCCCTGAACCTTTTGCACAGAAACAGAAATAGTGTGATATAACTGTGACTTAATATTTCCAGAGAATGATCAATTATAGATATTTAAATAAACACTTGTTGGATTTTCTTAGGAGCAAGAAAGTACAAAAACTGGAAATGTAATAATAATTTCATTTACCAAAAAAATTTTAAAAGTATTCCTTTCTTGCAGAAGTTTTTTTTTGTTGTTGTTTTTATTGTGCATAATATTTTGCCAAATTGCCATTTATTTCTGATATGAATACAGACATCTTCTGATCTCACCACTATTTTCAATAATGTCATGTACAAGACAGTTACATCTCATGAAATCAAGCTTTTTTAATCATTAAAGAAACTCTTGATAACTTGATACCATTTTCCATGGGACCAAATTTCATACTGGCAGAGTCAAGGAAGTCTCCAGCTAGCATACTTCTGAGTGTGAGATTCAAGCTTTCTAAAATATTTTTTCCATTAAAATTAGGGTCAGTGACCTTTTTCCTATGGTTTACTCACATGTATTACAGAAATGCATTTGTTTGGTTTTGTAACCTTTCTAAATTTTTCTCCATCTCCATACTCTCTAGTCATAGAATTCTGACTATCAGGTTTATACACTGCAATCTATAATTTTTAAAGTATATTTTTATATGCTTTTTAAAGCATATTTTTACTTTGGTGAACTGGTGTGGCTTTGCTCATGTTATTAGACTTCTTCAGTTTGCAACAGCTAAGCATTTAGCATCTGATTTCTTTGTATCTCATTAAGGTTCATTTTTTTCATGTTGTGTTTTTTTTGTTGTTTTGTTCTATCTGTCAGGATAATAATGATGCCTTAGATTAAAAAGTAGTGTAGATTCGTATTACAGATACTTTCCATGATGAACAAAATGAAACATTTTTATATTAACATGATATGCATATCTTGGCCACTCTACAAATAATGTCTGACTAAACGTTATTGGTCTTTTTGAAGACATATCTTTATTTATTTTCTGTTTACCCTCAACAAATAAAATGTATCTTGATGTTTCTTTGAGTGTGGAGATTCCTGAAAAGATAGGAATTGATGATTATCTTTGTAAAGCTTTTATCATTTAAAACCAAACTGTGCTGTGTTTGATAATTGCTGAGGAAAAAAATACTTTTCAGTGTTGCTAACTGATCTTTTAGCTTATTTTAACAAGCAAAACCAGGACATTTCACAGGTGGACAGAACAAAAATCGAAGTAAATATTGCACAACAAATTGTTTATAACTATGTATGGATTCTATAAAATTATTAAATAATATTCTGGTTATTAAGTGTAAACACTTCATGCTATGTACAAATTATTTGAAGAAAAAAATCCATTTTAGCACAGTTAAGATAGTAGAATTTCATAGGTGAAATACAAGTTTTATTGGCTTGAATCACATAGGCTTTAAAATGTATTTTAGTGTAGAAATTATAGCATTATCCATCAATGAATCCTCAGCGCAGTGCAATTTTCAGCTTGCCATTACCAGGTTAATGTTTCTTACAACTTGGTTTTTCATTGACTTTTAAGGAGTTAATGTGTTAGAGTTGCTGTGGTTGTAGCTTATTAATGTCCAAAATATGTAGTTGCAGTTGATGTGCTGCAGTAAATATTGCTATTAGTATTTATAATTATTATTACAGTGGTTGTTATCATTGTTATTATTAAACTCCCCTGTGTTTTAAATCCATATTTGCTTTTCCAGGATGACGATGTTTAATGATGGGGTTGTGTATATCGTACTTGCTAGAACTAAAAATTAACCAGTTTGGTTTAAATATGAGCTAGCAATGGGCATTAAATTTAGAAAAAAAAATTTACTGCAGTCTGGACTGGCAGAGGAAGGTGTAGAGCAGGGGATCACAGCTGCTCTCTGATGGAGCAGTAGCATCACAGTTGGGCCCTTGCTGGCACTCACCTTTCTTTAGAATACCCTTTACTTCACACTGCCTGTATTTTCTTCACATCTCTGCCTGAACACAAACCTGGCCTTGGTATAAACTGTCTGTACCTATTTTTTTTATCCCTTTGGTTTGTTTGGAATCAACTAAAATGAATGTGAGTCTGTCTGTCACAAATAACTCACTAGTGGCAAAAGTTCAGTGCTTCGAGCTTGGTCAGTTATTAGTTGTAGAAGGATAGTTGCCCACTGTTTGAGGGAGAAAAAATGTTTTAGAAGATCAAAACTGTGTACCATTATAATTTGTCTTTCCATAGGGAAATTTGAGCCTTTTTTTATTTGCCTGCCTGCCATACTTCAGAGTGGCAAACCCCATTTTAATGGTGCATTGCAGAGCTCCATAGTGACTGGCAAAGAATTTCTTAAGAACTGAGGTTTAAAACCTATGATATGTCAAAAAAATAACCCCAGAAATATGTAATGGATTCAACAGTGTGCTCTGTTTTCAGCATGTGAAACTTTGCCGTGCGGGAATGCTTTATTTATTCTCTTTCAAAATTCGTCTCTGGAAGTAAGAAGTAAAATCCAGTGTTAATGCCACATGATACTTTAAAAATGAGATTAATGATAAAGTCCAATGTCTGGCAGTGGATTTGGCCCACACTTTCCATGGGGCTCCCTCTGGGTGTTTGTAGCAGGGTACAGATCTCACACAGGCATTCACAGCATCACCTCGAAACCCCTTCTGTGCAGGGGATACTGGCTGTGGAGATACAGATGTCCCTGCCAGCTGCCAATGGGTCTCCCAGTGCCTGCAGCCAGCAGTGGGGCTTGACACCCCACTCCTGTGAGGTGCAAGCATGTTGCTGGCTCCAGAGGCAGATGTCCAGGGTGGGTGAGCACCTGAAGGCTCCCAAAGCCCCCTTTAGTGGATGCATGAGCCCCACTTGTCTTCTCAAGTACAGACCAGTTAGTCCCACATCCTGTAGCTGAGCAATGGCATTTTCTAGTGCACTGCTAAGACAGTAATGCACAAATTCTGCTTTTCTCGAATTTTAATTGGCAACCCTTACACACCTTGCAGTCTTTCATGCCATTTTTTTCCCCTCTGCAATATTTTGCTTTTCCCATCTTATTCTCTCAAATACAGCTTACCCATGGTCTGTCTGTTGCAATATATAGCTCATTCCTAGAAAGAATGGATTTAATGAAAGAAACAATCTGTTTCTGGATGCAGAATGAGAAAATGTCTTTACATTTCTGCATATGTTTAGGTGTATTACAATGGCTACCATGGTGACACTTCTGAAACCTTTTTGGTGGGCAGTGTGGATAAATCTGGTCAAAAGTTAGTGGAGGTTGCCAGGAAATGTAGAGATGAAGCAATTGCAGCTTGCAGACCAGGGGCTCCCTTCTCTGTAATTGGAAACACAATCAGGTAAGCCTTATATTGACAAGTAAAGGGAGGGCTGGCAAGTGGGACAAAGGTTATTGGTGGTTTGGTATAAAGCTGATGACATGTTTTATGATTCAAAACCATCATTTCAGTCTGATATGAGTATGTGAACTGCCAAGCTATAATGTTGTTCTTTAGGTAAGAGATTTTTCTTTAAGTGAATTACACAAGAATCAGCAAAGATAACTGAAGAAAGAGCCACAGATGTTCATAAGGTAGATTTAAATTAACAGATGTAATTTACAATTTTTTGTTTAATTTTTATTTGTGTATCAGACACATCTAATGATGTAAAAGGGTTAGAAACCATTGTTTTCATTGTATAGCAATGATGAATGTTACAAAAGAATTAGTCAACATAAATAAACCTCTTTGTTTAAAAAGTACAAAAATATTTAACTCGGAGCTTCTAATCATACAAAGAGTAGTGCAGGGTAAAAAGAGCTCACGTTCAGAGATTTTTTCCTATTTTGCATCTCTTCTAGCTTTGTATAAATGCAATCATGACTCTGCTGCTGCTGGTGGTTTTTAAATAAAAACACGGCTTAGTTTTATAAAGGTACATATGGATTATTTTAAAATGTTTGGGGAAAAAATAAGACTTCTATCATATACATTTCATTAAGCAATACTTCTCTGGACTATTAATGGTCCCAACATGCTATTGAATACATTCTGATTACTTGAAAGCTGCAAGGCTTAGTCACCTTGAAAGGATGCAGCTTTTTTTCTTTGCAAATCTTCAAATACTTTAAGGAAAAAAGAGAACAGCAAAATATCAGTTAGATGTATTTATAGCTTTAAAAATATTGTAACAGAGTCTGAATCAAACTTTAGTAAAACCTCTTTGGGTTATATCTGAGAAGCTTTTATTGAAGACTTTGTATAAAATTGTGTTTTTGACAGTTTTAAATTATAGGCTAACTAGCCTGGAGAAAAAGGATAGTGTCTTTCTGTTCTTTCATAGGAAATGTTGAATCAGACCCCTACTGGGAAAAGAAATTTAATGCATATCTCACTATCTTACTGTCCATGAATATAATAGAAGTGAATTCAAATGTAGTTTTATTTTTGCAAATGGGATGAGTCGATAGATGCACCTCATATTTTTGAACACCTAGGGTTCAACAAATTTACTGGTGGTGCTCTTGCATTTTAACAAAATTTATTCTTGAGTAGAAGGGGGCACAGAACACTGGATTCTTATTCAAGCATTCTATCGAGCTCTGCATTCATGGCTGTGTCTAAAGGGCATGTCAGCCTTTGATTCTCTCTGAGAGGTAATTATCCTTTTCCTGTCACGGAACAACAAATGATAGCTAACTACAGAGGCACATTTGCAGTAGTCACATTCATCAACTGCAGAAAAAAAAATTCAATTTAATTGTGCAACACAGCTGCACATAGGCTTTTTGAGCATTTCTGTTGTTCTCCCTGTCTTGCTATTCCTCCCTCCAGATCTATTTTTTAAACTTTTTTTCTGGTTATTTTTTTTCCCTTTTTTGTCTCTTCTTCCATTTTTACTCTCTGTACTTTCTTGTTAAAGTAATTTTCCTTTGTGGCTCTCATTCTTTTTTCCCCATTGAAGGCTATGAATGTAGAAAATTATCACAATTACTCATATAATTGAGCCTCTTTGTAGCAAGTGCAACTCCAGTAGCCTTTCTCCATCATGAAAATGGTTTCATTATAGGGTTTTTCATATTCTCTGACACCATCTACACAGAGGAACAGGCGTACAGATGAGATGTACTAGGAACAGGGTAGATCAGTAAGGTCACAGTAGGAATAATTAGCTCTGCTATGGAAAGAGCATCTAGGCCTTTTACTGCTACATAAATGTACTGTCCGTGGCTTTTAGTCACAAAAAAACTTACTAACAAATGGAGCTCCCGCCTACTACTTTGAAAAAAAGATTTGTATCAACACTACAATTTTCCATCATTAAGACTAATAACACAGAGCCTAGTATACATCAAGGGGAATAAAAAGAAAAATCTCACATTCAAGTGGCGGCTGGGTGCTGACCTTTGTTCCCTTTTTTTGTGTTCAACTTAACTCTTCACAAAAAAGAGCCACACGCCACACCAACATGCAGGTGAACTCCAGCTAGTGCTAGCAAAGCATGGCATTCAGTTGGAAAATCTGGTAAATCTCCATGCAGAATAATGCATTTCATTACAGATTCACTACATTAATTCTAGCTGTAGTTAAAAAAAAAAAAAAAGAAGAAGAAAAAGAACAGAACTGAATGTAACATTGGGTTTTAGCTATGTTGGTACAGAGGTCAGTTTACTTGCAAAGTGAAAATATATAGTCAGCGCCCCCTTTACAAAGCAGATTAATCAAAGCTAGTAGCTGTTCAAAACTACATATGAAATAGCAGGTCATTAACTTTATTTCTCAAGATTTTATCATGTTGATGATTTAAATGTGATGATTTATTTAGAATTACTGTAACACTGCCTCTGCTGAAAGATGGCTTTGATTTGGTGAAGCTGTGTGTCGTTTGTTATTCAATTTGTTGTCATTTGCATGCAGACAGACATATATAATACATATTTCCATCAAAATCTTAAGGTTTCAGAAGAGTTAGATATCATAGCTACCTGGGAACAGGCACCTACAAGCTGAAAACATTTAGGCCCATCAGAATGAAAATGCATCTAGGTTTCTTTCATCCATATTTCTATAAAGGTTCTCAAGTGAAAGGCAGAATGTATCTTACACACAAATAAACAGAATATTTCCTTTCTACAATAGATTTAGGAGTAAATGTATCTTACACACAAATAATCAGAGTATTTCCTTTCTACAATAGGTTTAGGAGTAAATGTGTCATAGAGGTGAGATTGCATTCAATATTCTAACATAGTCTTTGTTACAGAAGCTCGATAGCCAACACTGTTCCTTCTCCCACCAGCTACAAGTTGCAAATAAAAGACTACATGGGTTCCTGAGTACTTTGCTTAGGAAATCTGAATCTTTGGTAACCTGCTGTTATTGAAGGTGGTGGCCAATCTGTCAGTCAGTGGAAACAGAATTGGGCCCTATGTTCCATATTCTTCTACTGTTTCTGACACTAGTCTTTCAGACAGAAACAAACCTAGTTTGAAATCTACTTTTTAGGCAGTGGGTTAAAGGACCTGAAAGTTGTGAGTGTAGCAAGCCAAAAAAAGGTAAATGTGATATTGTTAAATAAACCAATTTCCAAATCCTAGGAAAATAGTAGTGATGAAAGTATTAATAAATGGTTTAAAATGTTTCACTTCTAAGTATATGTTTTGATATTAATTTAGAACAATATAAAGCCAGTTAAAAAAAAATCTGTTTCTATCAGATTATGCACATTTAAACAATAAGTGGCTCAGGCAAAATAAGTCATTTTAATGTCATCTGTGATAGATTTTCCTTGACAGCTACTGTAAATTACAATTACACTGCTTCTCTCTGCACTTGAAAGTAAGCATTGCAATAAATTATCTTTTATTTCAATCCATCATGTCTGCTTTCAGAAAAAGAAAACCTCAAATAAAAGTTCAGCACTATTGTAAGAAAAAATACAGTAATTTATGTTACAGTTTGAAATTAAAATGTACCTTTCTTTCAAAAAGAACCCCAATTGTTGGTTTTCAAAAATATTGCTAATTATACCTCAGCACTTATTTTCATTATAGGGAATCCCTGAAGCTGTGCATTCCCTCAGTCTGGGATTACCATTTAAGAGAAAAATACTTCAATATTTTCCCAGTATGATTCTGTAATTTCTCAAATTAGACAATATGATACTATTCAAAATAGGTATTTTTATCATGAACAAGTCTAGGTTAGAGTGATGCTGTTTTCAAGGATAAATAAAAAAACAAACAATAAATAAAAAAATAACAAAAGGCAGGATATGTCATTCAGTGGGTGTTTTGCTAACTACATCTAAGAAAAATATGATTGCTTCTAATTAAAAAAAAAAATCAGGTCACTAGGAAAGAAAAGTTATCATAGGCTTGTTACAGATTTCATTGTTTCCCAAATGTATTCACTGCCCAGAAGTGTCAGACAGGTCTGTTTAGCAACTTCAGCCATTCATATTGTGCTGCCCTGCAAGACTATTGTTGATAAAGTTTTGTCCCAGGGAAGAGTAGCTGGAGAAGCATCCCTAACTGAGGATCAGTTCACCAGGATGTTTAGCCTGGGTAGTGAAGCAGTTTGTGCTGTCTTGTCTGATCAGCCAAATTCTTCCCTTGTGCCACCAGAGAGCCCAGAGAAGCAATTACTGTCCATGCTGAAAATGGGATTTGTTTCAGTTTGTTTCTCCATTGAGAGCTTAGAATACTGGACCAGACCTACCTTGAGGAAGAAATGACAAAATTTCATCTTTAAAAAGGAAAAAAAAAAGGTGTTCAAGTCCTGAGAGAGAGTGGTTGTTTCTTCCTGTTGAGCTGAGTGGGATGCCTGTTGTCCCACAGATGCTCCTGGAAGCTATCTGCACAGGATAAGGAAATTCTAAGGAAATTCTGAGTCACCTAAGGAAATTATTTCAACCTGCTTTTCAGCTTCTTAGCAGGAGGGATTTATCACCCAAGAGCTTCTTTCAGGGGAGGCTTCTGAGTATCAGGGAGAGCTTTGTAAAGAGTCTGCCTGTTGCTGTTTTGTGGAAGTTCCCCTGTTGGGCTGCTGAAAGGACAGCAGTGCATGTCTCCGCAGTCATCCCTTCTTTTGGAAAATTAGCTCTTGTCTGGCAATGTGAGGAGAGGATACTCAGGAGGAAACTGATACCAAACTCTCCTGTCTCTGTCCAGTCTCAGAAGCATGATACCACCATATAAAAGTCTCTGCCTATGGGTTTAGGTGGACAGTCTGGCCCTCAGTGATGTTCTTTTCTCAGCTTGGCCACTGCCAGTCCATCCCAACATTACGCTTTGCCTGGCTTTGCCATCAGCAAAAGAGAAGCAGCACTGCAGGTACTCTTGACTCCACAGCCACTGGGCTGGAACACGTGGCCATAAAACATAAAATCAAATACTGGGATCATTAAATGATTATGTTTTTAATCCTGCCCAATTCACCTCTGCCAAGCATGCAACATGGATCAAAGAATAAAATGTGTGACGATAAGTGTTGTCAATGGATATTTTTAACAATGATAATTTCAAATAAACTCTTTTCTTCTCCATTGATTCTGTTGGTGTGGTGTGGCTCTGCTGCCCCAGCCCTTACTCTTGAAGTGATTTAACTGGAGCATGCCCTGTGGCAAAAGAGAACTGGCAAACTGGTACATCCACCCAGCAGTGCAGCTCTCCTTTTCCACAGCAGATGCCAGGCAGCCTAGCTCAGCCATGCCAACTCCTGTCTCCTACCTTCACTGCTTTCCCACTTGCAATCAGGACTCCTCCAACTGCCTGATTTTACACTGCATGTTTGCAAGAAGTAACACACAGAACGGGAGCTCCAGTCTTGTAAGGGTGCCTTTCAGGGAAAGCTGGAAAGAAAGGCCCATCACTGGCAGATCCTGAGCTGGGAAATGAGACAGCAAGACCAAAATGTTGAGCTGTTGTCAGCAGCAAATGGCAAACTTGTGCAAAAATGCTCCACTCCATGGCATCCCTATTTTTTAATTGGATTCCACAGCCTGGGAATCCTCAGGGCTAGAGAAGATGACCAAAATCAACATTTCAATTCACTCTTCTCAGAGATGCTTCAGAATTCTCCCTGACAGCGTTTATAGCCAATGTGCACACTCTCAGGACTACTTTGCAAGTTGTAGCTGGGGTTAGTAGCTGGGGGTTTTATGAGAGCTGTGTGTTTTACTGTAATCCACAAGGATCTAAGAGCTCACAAGGATTTTTAAATATTCCAGAGTAAAGCTGGTAGTTGTGAAGTTCCCCATAAAGTGCTTCTGAGGCAAATGTGATACTAAAACTAAATTGAACATGGCTGAGTTTCATATCTGCAGCATATTTTCACTACAGTTTTTCTCTGTGTTGCTTCAGGTTCATTGACCATGTAAGATTTTATATAAAGAATACCCAAGCTTTTTAAGTAGACATTACTAAGTGGGAAGGAGGAGGGGCTTGGGTGTCTGTCAGTGCAGATGTCAAAGCCCTGTGAGTTCTAAGATCCCCTATTTTAATCACAGACAGTAATTGCTGAAGTATTGGTGCCAACAAACTTGTTTTGAAGCTCTTTGACAAAACAAGTGGGAGAATTCACCATTGAAACACACAAGAACCACTTCTTTCACAATGTAAGGACAGGATACTGTCTTAATGCTGCCTTCTGTGTGCCCTGGTACTCATGCTCCCAGTGCCCAGCACACAGCTGCTTATGCTGCTGCCCTACTCAACAGCAGCTGAGTGCTGGGGCAAGAGCTTCCCCTGGCGCAGGAAAGTATGTAGTTGTGATGCTCAGAAGAAAGCTGCACAGAAAATAAGCTTTTGTTTTCTGTATGTTTCTAAGTAATCTGGCTTCCTAAGTCCTTTCCATTCCCTGGGCTTCTTCCTTGGCTTTCAGCACTGACACAGCCAGTGGGCCAAGTCCCTGACCCAGGCATGGGTGACATGATAGAAAGGCAGGGAAGAAAGTCTTTTCCATCTGTAGGAGGACTTTTTGCTGCATAAACTTTCATAATTTTTTTTTCACATAAATGATGTGTAAGGTAAAATCCTGGACTTTGAATGCAGCTAAGTGAAGGCCAACTGCTAGCCATATTGTGTAGCACTCTTTGACAGTACTTAGGAGTTTGAGGGCACCTAAACTTGAAATTGCTATTCTTCTCTGGAGCTAATTAAATAAATATTACAAGTCTTTGGATCAAGGTAAAAGCTAATATGCAAGTCCTGTTAAAAAGTGCTCTTAAGGTCTGAACACTGCAGCATTATCAGCTGTTGACTCTCCTCCCTCATTGCATTTTCATTGTAGTAGAGCACTATGTCCCTCAATTGTAGTGATATTAAATTCCAGGACAGTGACTGTGGGCACTGGAGTCATCACTACAGGGTCTGTGAAGCCTGGTGTGGAAAAGGATTACTTCATACAGCAAGATGAGGCCACTTTGCACTGAATAAGATCCTCCCTGTGGTTTAACATGTTTTAATTTCTTTGAGACCATACACTTCTATCTGAGTTCCTTAACTTTTTTTAATGTTCTTTTTTTAACATTTTTAAGTGCCTACCCTGTTTTAAAACAAACAGATGAAGCTTTTTATGTTGTAGGTGAAATCTTTTCAGGATAGGTGTCTTCCTGTCTTGCTCCTGTTTGATTTTAGAAGTAGCATGAGGATGATATGCAGGGATAACAGTAGCTTCCTGGTCACTTCTAATACACCTCCAGGTCAAATCTTCATGTATTTCTGTTTTGGATGTGGGCAGCCCTCCTGACTGAGCTTCTTCAAGTCACCCCCTCTACCACTACATCCACCTTGAGTAATAGTAGAGCCTGAAGAGTGAAGCCTGCAGACATGGGTTGATCTAGCAGCTAGAGGATACCCCACATATCTCCAGGTCCTCTATTTATTTAGGAATCGAGATAGGAATTTGCTTTCCCGACATGGGTAAGGATCAGTGGTTGGCTGCAGGCACCTCTCAAGGATGCTCCTCCCTGAGGCAGGCCATGAAGGACAGGGCAGATGTCCCAGGCAGAACTGAACCAATGTAGTTATGATTTGGATTTGCTGCTGTGGTGATGGATTAGTTAGAAATATGTTGTTAATTAGTGTAAACAGATTTGCTGGAGTTTCAGTGTGTTTTGGTCTCAATGTTTGCAGTATCCCTCAAGGGAAGGGCTAGGGTTCTTAACTCACCCTGCCAGCAGCAGGACTCTCATCTCCTGCAGAAGAAACAGTGCTGGCAGTGGGTACATGGCCCAGCATGGGCTCTATACCTAGGGTGGACTCTGCAGAGGTTACAGTTTGGTGGTGTGCTGGGCTGTGTCTGTGGACTTTGCTGCCATTATCTGTCCCATGTTAAAATGAGTTCCCAGTGCACTCGTGAAAAAGGTTACCCTCAATTAGACAAAAAGACAATACACTGCCCTCTTGCTTAGACAGCAAGGCTGGCACAGAACCTACCAGCCTGCACTGGCAGGTAGGCATGTTAACTCTGACACTTAGCAACAGCTCACCAGTGCTAGTTCCAATGACTGCTGTCTTTCAGCATGGGCACAAAGTGGTGAAGCAGCACTGGGGCAGGAGTGAGAGCATGCATGAGCCAGGGGATGCCACTAATGTGGTGGCAGGGGCCAAAGGTCAGTTTGCAAGTATGGTGCTCGGGGCATGCTGCTTCACCTTGTCCTCTGCCCCTTCAGCTCTGTGGCACAGCGTGGTGGCTTCCAGGTTTGCCCTTCCTTCATTGGCCATGGCATCGGGTCGTACTTCCATGGGCACCCCGAGGTGTGGCACCACGGTAAGCCTGCCAGATCCGCCTTCCCCTGTGCGCACACCGACACCGCAGGAGCGGGGAAGAGCGGTAAAACGCGTGGAGCTCCCCCCACATCCGCACACGCTGCCGGTCCCGGCGGGGCAGCTTTCCATGCTGGGAAGCTGGCAGGCAGCCTTGGCCTCCTTTACCGAAAGCTGCGTGGGTATTTTTGAAGACAAAGTGATCGCTTAACAGACTGCTGCCCCTGGCTCGCCGTGTCCTGCGTACTCCTGCACCCCTCATCCCGCCCGCGCCCCAGCCACGCCGGCAAAGTTTGTCACGGAGCAAAGAAAAATCCCCGCTGAAACGTTAAAACTTCGGGCCCGGCATGGAAGAAGCCGCCGTAGGGGCGGTCCCTCAGGGGCTGGGGTGGGAGCGCTTTCGGTGGGTGCTGCGGTTCGTAGTGGGGACCGGCATGTGCAGCACCTGCGAGTCAGAAAGGGGTTTCAGTCATTTCAGCCAAGTGCTGGTTGCGTTTACTCCAAAACAAATAAAAAAGCCACAACTGCGATTTTATTTTGTTTTGCAGCCAATGACAGCAATTTGCTAATGGAAGAAGGAATGGCATTCACAGTAGGTTCGTAACGCTCTGCTCTGGTTTCCTTTTAAACGTTACAGAGCAGCCCAAGTCTACCTCACCTCTTTATTGAGGCACAGAAACGCCCGTGCCGACAGGGGGGTGTTTGCAACACTGAACCCTTAGGAACCTTACTAGAGTATCATTTTTTCTAAAAGGCATTAAGGAACCAATTGTGTGAAATAACTTCCAAATGACAAAATTTAGAAAATTAAATGTTTATTATAAATCTTATTAAATTGCGTATTTGACATTATTTTTGGCAAAATGGAGACTCTGCAGGCAGACTTGGGCTGTGGAGGATGAGAAGGATGCGTTGTCCCCCAAGTTACGGTTTGCCAGCAAGCAGCCTGATGGCTCTTCTGTCATTTGCTGCTGTTTGGGTTCGGGGACTGCAGTGCTGGTAACCAGTCAGAGCCTCGCCCCACAGACTGAGCTTGCTAAATACCAATCCTGGAGAGCTGACGGGGGAAAGCCCTTTTTCTCACTGTGTGGCTAAATGGTGCAGCAATTAGAGGGAAATAAGAAAATTGTTGTTTTGCTGGTTTAATGAACATTTTAAGCCTGTTTAAAAAATTCAGATATTTAAAACTATCTGCTGCTTATAAGTGTGGTTAGTGCTTTGGTTGTTATCCACAGGATCTTAATTAAAGTGTGATTAAAATTTCCCGCTTTCACAAGAGAGGAATGGGCAACTTCCTGCTCATCATCTTTAGTTCACATTTTAGTGCTGCAGGAGAGTGCTGGCCCAGGAAGGACGGGACCTGTTCAGAAAGGGAGCTAGCTGCTGGGACAGCTGCACCTTGCTTTGTTGTTTCACAGTCCACATAGGAGTGCAACTAACTTCAGTATATTTTGTTTTTTTCTTTTTACTGCAGAGCCAATAATAATGGAAGGGTCCCCCGAATTCAAGATTCTAAAGGATAAATGGACTGCAATTTCTATAGACAATAAAAGGTGCCTGATTTTATTTTTCAGTCTCTCTTAAACCATGGAGCTGATCTCTAACAGACAGAACAAAAAAACCCCAACCAACCAACCAAAACCAGGTGAGTTTAAGAGTGTGGAGGATGCATGACTCCTAATAATTGCTAAATGTGCATTTCAGATCAGCGCAGTTTGAACATACCATTGTGATTACCTCAGAGGGAGCAGAAATCCTCTCTAAACTGGTGGAAGAAGCCTGAAGATGGAGCAAGAAGCAGAGGAACCTGCTGTACTTCTGGATTTTCGAGTTTCACTCAGGACAGAGAGGAGGTTTCTATAATGTCTGTGGGCAATGGGTGCTGCCTAAGTCGATGCAGGGGAGAGAACAAGCAGCTTGAGGGGTTGGCTCTGGACATAGTCCTTTTTGTGTTTTACCTGCTGAGTATTTAATAAAAGACTCATAACTTCTTTGTGATCCTGGAAGCAGCCATGCACAGCCTGCATGTGCAAGGGGTTTAGGTTATTGGGGATGAGGAGCAAAGAGTCAGCCCTCTCTCTTCCAAATCCTATGTGGGACAAACACATATCAGATGACATAGGAAAATAGCATTTTCCCTTTATAGTTGAGCTATAGAGTCAATTTGTCTTTACTGCAATTAGCACAGTGCCATTTCCCTGGCTGTAACTTCTACTAGGATGGAAAAAAAGTTTCCTGAGGGTGGCAGGCAGAGGCAGCAGGCTTTTCCCCCGCAACCTTCTTAGCAGCAGTACTCTGGTGTCCTGCCCTGGATAATTTCTCTTTACACAACGCACACCAAAAATAGTAATTAAAAATTAGATGCAAAATATGCTTCTCTTGAGATCAGTAATTGCACCGGTTAAAGAATTAGCCAGTTTGGGGTAATCGCTGCTCTGTGGTGCCCATGTTAAGGGAGAGGCACTCTGCAGCTTAGGCATTTAACAGAAATGGTGGAGTTTGTGGTCTGGAGAATGAGTCCTGGCTCCTGCTCAAAGTTTGGAACTCATGGTCCCTGTGAGCTGTTGGGTCCTGCTCTGCCCTGTCGTCACCATGCCCCTGTCCTGGGCTTGCTGGGGATGGAGGTTTTGCTTTGCAATTCTCTGGTTGCTGATGCCCTGTTGGGACAGATGGGTCCAGCCTTGGTACTTAGAGGCAACTGGAGTAGGATCCCGTCCTGTGAAATGCAGGGTAGCCTTGGAGAAAAACAAATACATCCAGAAGTGGCCCAGACGTGCAGCGATGCTGCTTTGTAGACAGATTAAATGCCGTGCTGAGGAGGGGCCAGTTGCAGGGGACCAGGGCCACTCAGCACTGGCATCCTCCAGTGGTACAGGACAGGAATAAGCCACCTTCTTGCTCTGATGTTTGTTTTCACTCGAGTACAACGAGCTGCCAGCTCTAATAGTGTCTAACAACATCTTTTCAAAAAGCAGGACACCCTCCCTCCCCCTCCCCCCCAACACGGCAAAAACTGCGGAGCAGCCGCTCAGCTCCCTCTTTCCCGAGAAGAGTCAGAAGGCCTGAAACCTGGAAAACAACCCGCGCAGCCAAGTTCACCAGAGCAGCAGGGTTAAAGAGTGGGGGACACCAGCCCTGCTTGGGGGGAGAGGGGGGAGGGAGATGTGTTTTGTTCCCCAAGGCCCTGCCGCCGTGCCTCCTTCGAGGGAGGCTGGGAGTGATTTGGGGTCCCGCGTGTCTCGGGGGGCACACTGGGGCCGCATCCTAGTGTTTTCGGCGGTGCCGGGAACCCCTGCATTGCACTGCAGATGCTAAGCTGCTCCCCGTCCCCTACCCCTCCGCCGGCCGCCGCCACCTCCCGTTCGGGCGGGAGGGGTGAGGGGATACAGGGATCGCGGAGCAGTGTATCACCCCCTATCCGCAGCCCGGCGTAAGGCGATTGATGGCAGCTTCTGGTAGGTCTCCTCTGAGGTCCCCTCGGTGACTAATATGTGACTGTGGGTTTTACCGGCCGCTGCGGAGCGCTGTCAGTGATGGCACAGGTCTGTAATCCTAATTCTGAACAAGACTAAAAAGATACCTCGGCTGCGCGGGAAGAGTCAACGAGCGCCTTGCACAAGCCCTTCACGCAGGAGGTTTTGAAGGGAAAGCGCGATGAGACCCCCAACGGGCCGATCGCCTTCGCGGAATGGGGTCCTGCCGCGGTCCCTCTGCCCTTGACGAAGCCGCGTTGCATGGGGCAGAGATGGCGCGGAGGAGCAGCGGCGGCCTTGCGCCTGAAGGACGAGTGTGAGGATAGTCGCGAAGTCCGGCCTACGGGGATTTGGCAAGGGGCCGTCTGCGCCCAGCAGACCGACAGATCCGACGAGCACCGAGCAGACTGTCCTCCCCGCAGCCTCTGGTCTCGGGGCCGGCGAAGTTGCCGGAGCTGCCGGGAAACCCATTCTTGCCACAGACAAGCGCGCATACCCGTCTAGGGTGGTCACTTACATGGCCTGGGAACAGAAATGAAGCTGAAGGAGTCCGTGTGGGGACACACCACCCCTGCCAGCGCCCAGCCGCCGCGGTTTGGGGAAATTTAGCGCTTCGAGAGCAAAACAACAAAAACAAGGCGGGGGGGGGGGGGGGGGGGGGGGGGAGAGAAGTAAAAAAGGCGTTAGGAAATGGGCAATTAAACCCGACAGAGATACTAATGAAGGCGGGGGGGGGCGGAGGGGGGGAAGAAGGGGGAGGGAGAGAGTGTGTAAAGACCAGGAGCAGAGGGGCCCGGTCTTGTCAGCTTCGCACATGAGTCGGTTGCTTCCAGGATTGTCGCTGACGAAGGAGCCCAAGCACCGTGGGGTCACGGCTGGGGATGGCCCAGCCCCGCTGCCGGGAGCGCCTGCCGTCGCCGGCGGAGGACGGCAGACGGCAGGTCGGAACTGACACCTCGAGCGACACCAGCACCGCGATTTGTTTTGAATGTTCACTTTTATTGGTGTTCTCCCTTTGCCAAAATGTGCTTGATTACGGAGATGCGGGGCCGTGATAACTGTGTACCCTAGACAGCCTAGGTGTAACCGGTAAAGTTCAGACCAGGCCAGATCAAATCCCAGGCTGCTTAGTGCTGGAAGGCTGCATGTTGCTATTAGTGTTAAATATATGGCTAATTATGCGTATGAAAATTAAACATCAGTGTTATGCTAATGGGGCCGCCTTCAGCTGTGGATCAGAGCACTTGAGACTAGCATTTAATCAAATGAATCAGTAACTAATACATCTGCACGTGTGAACTTTCACAAGATCATTTTCCTGTTACAGTCACACCGCTGAATTATGAAAGAAATAATTATCAACACTTTCTAATTATCTAACAAGTAATTTGGGATTCATCTAGGCTTTCTGGGGAGGATCTCCCAAGTCCCACCTCATTTACCGCTCAGGCGCGCGGAAGTTTTATTTCCTTTTAAGCTCAATGCGCCGTTTGGCACTTTCAGGGCCAAATGGTTTTGTTGTTGGTTGGTTGGATGGGTTTTGTTTATTTTGTTGTTGGGGTTTATTTCCCTCTTTAATAGCAATAGTGACATTAACCGGGCGGCGCTGGGACCCGCGATCGGAGTGGTAAGCCCCTGCGCGCCCGCGGAGCGTGAGAGGCCGGGCAGGCGGGTACGGCCCACATTGCCTGCCGGAATGGGGCGGGGAGCAGGATCCGCACCATGGGCCAGCACCCCCGGGAGCCTGCCGGGCCCAACGGCGGGTGGCTGCCAGCCCCACGGCGCCGCTTGCGCGGCGAGGGGCGGAGGGAAAGGGCGGAGAGAGAGACGCTGCCCCTTGCCAGGCTCCATCTCGCTGCCTCCCCCAGCCGGCGGCAGGAGCAGGAGGCCCGCGATGGGAGCTGGGAGCCCAGGCGGCCTCCCCGACCGGGGAGCCGGCAGAGCGGGTCAGAGGCCGCGGCGTGGTGCCGGCGATGCCGTCGGGGCGTGCGGCCGGTGCTCGAGGACGCGCGGCGCTGCCAGTCCGGCTCTCCGCGCTCACCGGGGTCCGGGCGAGCCCCGAGCGCCTTGGACCAATCCAAAGCGATTATGCAAGACGGCGGACCAATCAGCTCCGCCAGCTCATGAATATTCATAGACTTGGCTGAGTCAAAGCTTTTAGGCGAGTTTGTGTAGATCTACAGCATCATGCTTAGACTTTTCAAAGAGACAAACTCCATTTTCTTATGAATGGAAAGTGAAAAACCCTGTTCCGCTTAAATTGGGTTCTTTCCTGTCCTGAGAAACACAACAGACCCCAAAAAGGCAAGCTGAAGAGAGAACACACACACAGACCAAGCGACAAGAAATGACCATGACTACCATGCCAGAGAGTCTAAATAGCCCCGTCTCAGGGAAGGCTGTCTTTATGGAGTTTGGGCCGCCCAGCCAGCAAATGTCTCCTTCTCCCATGTCCCACGGACACTATTCCATGCACTGTTTACACTCTGCGGGCCACTCTCAGCCTGACAGCTCGTACAGCACAGCTTCGTCCTTCTCCCGACCGCTGGGCTATCCCTATGTGAACTCGGTCAGCAGCCACTCGACCAACCCCTACATCAGTTCAGTGCAGTCCTACCCCAACAGCTCCAGCCTGACTCAGACCCGGTTAGAGGAGACAGGTAGGTGCACTCGGGTTTGGGAAGTTGGGGGAGTGGAGGGAGGGAAGGAAAGGAGGGAAGGAGGGAGCTTGTATTAAAAAAAAAAAATCTAGCGGGGGGAAAATTAAATTAAATTACAAAATATTAGTGAGAAGAGCCTGAGGATCACAGGGGAGCAGTACACAGAGCACACAATGCCAGGCTGAAAAATAAATCAACCCAGATGTGCACGTATTAGTCTTCGTAATTATTTATTGCGTAGCACTATAAACAATGTATGCAATTAAGGGTAATTAAACCTCAACTGCAGCTTGTAAAAATAGCAAACTTTCTCTGGGAAGAAGCCTAGGCTGCCATAATCGCCCGCAGCCTTTGTTAGCGTTAGTCGAGCTTCACTTTTCTTCCTTCTCATTATTGTTATTGTTGATGTTGCTACTGTTATTGTTGCTCTTGCTGCTGCTATTGCTGTTACTGCTATTGCTGCTGTTATTTATTCTGCATCGTTTGTTGTTTGTAGGGGCCGAATCGGAGAAAAGCACTGTGGTAGAAGGAGGGGAAGTTCGCTTTAATGGGAAAGGGAAAAAAATCCGCAAACCCAGAACTATTTACTCCAGTTTGCAGCTGCAGGCTTTGAACAGGAGGTTCCAGCAAACTCAGTACCTGGCTCTCCCAGAAAGAGCTGAGCTCGCAGCATCTCTGGGACTCACTCAGACCCAGGTATAGCTCCCACTAAGCCGACCCCTCTCCCATGTCCTCTCTCTATCCCTGGTACCGGCGTGGAAGATCCCACGCATGCTGCAGACGGGTCACAGCCTCAGGCAACAGCACACGGCGCGACGCCCACCTCACCGCGGTGCTGCCGCCGGTGCCGGGGGGACCGTGGGGCCACCGGGGGGACCGTGGGGCCTCCGCGGCACGGGCAGTGTCTCCGCGGCGGGGCGGGCGTGTGGGGGGGACTGTTACCGGGCGTTTTAGCACAACAAAATGGCAATGGGCACAGCAGTCGTGAGAAGGATAATGGGAAGAAGCTGGGAAGCCGCTGGGTGTAGGGGTTCGTCGGACCCCGAGGGTGGGAGTGGGAATGCTGGACCGTACTGAGGGATGCTGAGCCTTGCCCTGTTCCCTTTGCAGGTGAAGATTTGGTTTCAGAACAAGCGCTCCAAATTCAAGAAGCTGATGAAGCAAGGAGGGGCCGCCCTGGAAAGCAGCGCCTTGACCAACGGCAGGGCTCTTTCAGGCAGCTCGCCGCCGGTGCCCCCGGTGTGGAATACTACCTCCGCATCCGGTAAGGCCTCGTCGGGGACCCCGGGCACCTACATCCCCAGCTACACGTCGTGGTATCCTTCGGCCCACCAAGAAGCAATGCAGCAGCCGCAGCTTATGTGATTATAAACCCTTTTTACCCTACTGCAAGCACTACCGGTCATGAAAATAATTTAAATTATTACGAAAAAAAAAAAAACAAACAAAAGAAGAAATTAAGGAAAATAAAAGGAAGGGAGGGGAGGGGGAAGAAAAAATAAAAAAAAAAGGGGGGGGGGAAGAGAGAGGAGAGACAAAACCCACAAAGAAACCTAAGCGTGCAAACAAACAGGAGGTCTCTTGCCCATCCAGCCATTAGGACGCTGCACTGTAGCTCAGTGCAGGAGAGCACAGATGTGATGCGGGCCGGTTCCCACCGCTGACAGCTGACGGAGCGGCCCTGAGCACCGCACAACAGCCTGGGAGCAGAGCGAGCGGCGGCCTCGGCTTTGTGGGACAATCAGAGAAAGATGTTTGTGGGGGGGAAGTCTTCTCCTCTGTCCTGTCTGTCTGTGTCTGTTGAAATGTAGGTCATTTATTTATCACCCGGACCTGTCGGTCTCTTCAATTGTAAAGAGAAAGAAAGCTGTACAATTTCCAGAGCTTCTTTCCCTCGGCGTTTTCTGTATCTTTCACTCTCCATCTATATATTTTTCGTTGTTGTTAAAAGGGGAAGAAAGGGGTTTTATTTATTGATTTAAATTACCACTACGATAATGCTAGAGACAAACGGACAATCCGGCTTGAGTCCACTGTTTGGACGCACAGATTACCTTAAACATAACCCCACACTCTCCCCCGGCCGTGGTCCTCCCTCCCCCAATAAATCACCGCAAGAGAAGAACGCGATTTTTAACTTTTACAATAACTTTTATACTTCGCTGGCGTGGAGAGGTTTGTTCCGAATGGTTTGCATTTCTCGCGTATTAAACAAAAGGAAATAAATAAATGCACATTGTTTGGTAGTCTGAAGTGGAATTGCAGCAGCTGCTGAGTGCTTTGCTGAGGTGAAGCAAGGCATGGAGTACGGAACGAGAGACACGACGGCGACAGCGGGGGAGGACCCGCCGGGCGGGCGCAGCTGCGGCGAAGCTTCCCGCGGAAAGCCGAACCGAAATGGAAATGCAGAAACCGACGTGCAGGAGCTACTTGCTGTACATATTTTATCTTTATTATTATTATTATTATTGTTCTGTAAACATGTTGCACAAACTTAGCCCTTTTTTTAATTATTATTATTATTTCCGTTCTGTTTTGTGTGGCTGTAAAACATGATGCTTTGTGTACTGAGATCTTGACATTTTACTTGTGAAACTCGAAAGATGTGATAAACTGAGTTCGGCTGTGTTTAGTGTTCTATATGTCAAAGTTTAGTTTTATATCGAGAATGTTAACTTATTACTTTGTATCTGGGGAAGGAAAAAAAAAAACCACAAGCAAACAAAACCCCACAAATCTTTGTATATAAGTTATAAAGTTTCTTTGAGACAGTAAAATTATGGTTTGGAAAAAGAGACACGTGTGCTTCCTGTCTGGTAGCGCGGCCAGGAATAGGGCCCGGGCCTCGCTCCATGCTCCTCGGCGGAACGGCGATGGCTGTAACCAGGAGGCAAGGAAAGGAAAGACGGCGTCGCGGTTAGGGCCGGTGCGCTTTCCCCTAATGCGGCCGGCCGAGCCTAGCCATGCAGCGGGGACACCGCGATAGGCTGCGGGACCCCCCATGGAGGGGCGGCTAGGGGCTGGGGGGCACCCGGGAACATTTCGGAGTCAGGAACGGGGGATGCGGGTGCGCCGGCACAGCCCCGGCCCCCACAGCAGGGCCGGTGGCCTGGACCGCACATCCCCTCAGCGTTGGAGCCGTCCCGATGCCGCCGCCGCTACCCCACCTCCGGGCCCAGCCGTGCTCGCTCCCCGGGCAGCGCAGCGCCGGGCACGGCCCGCAGCTACTCTTTGGAAGCAAAGTACTGCAGAACGGAGGGCTCTGCCCACTGGCCGTGCACAGCTCTGCGCGCAGGATCGCGGTGAAGCGGGTGCGCAGCCCCTCTGGGACAATGCTCACCCGCCCCGAGATACGCACCCGCTCCACGATGCGCGACGTGGACGCGCAGCCGATGAGCCGCAACACAGCATCCCCCTGGGCGCGCAGAAGCGGCGCGGCGGCCTGCGGGGGTGCTGAATCCAGCCCGGAAAACATTTCCCAGCTCTGTAATTCCCCCGGTGCCACGGCTCAAGGCCGATCCCGGACCGCTCGAAGCCCCGAGCGGGAGCCGGGAGACCCCGCAGCGCCCCAGGACCCTAGCACCTTTCGCGACAACTGAGCCAGAGACCAAACGCCTTTGACTGGACCGGAATGAGGTGGTCAGGTAGCCCGGAGAGCTTTAAAGATATATTAGCTCCTCCTAATTCAATAACGTCTTACTAACAGTTCAAATAGACAAATTATTAGTTTTCTCACAGCGAGGCGGTTTGAGTTAGAGTCTACTATAATTGTATATTTGAAAATGTTAATCTCAATACTGGCCTAATTAATTCTGCCTTGTTGCTGACAAGTAGTTCATCAAATATCTGATTCGAAGATTTTCATAATGAGGATATTAATTAAACTATGAATAATCCAAAGGTGCTTATATTGAAACAATACCTCATTACAATGATTAAGTCCTGATTTCGAATATTATACCTTTAACAATTGTCACCCTGCAAACACAACCTTATGGATGAGCCTGTAAATGGCAAAATGTAATTTTGGGATATATTTTTTCCTTGTTGGGGGGGAAAAAAATGTGCCCCTCATTTTCAAACACTTCTGAAATAGGTTACACACAGCTTAATGATGATCAAAATGACTCTTTTCTGCAAAAAAAGACCCCAAAGTGCGCGTACAGCTGCAAACCCAAGAGGGTCAGCATCATTTCACTGTATTCTCTTCTTGATTACAAGCCGAGCCCATCAAACACAACATAATTACAGTAATTTCAGGTTTATTTATTCTAATGCAGTTTCCCCATCTCTCTGGTAATTATGAGCAATTTTTTCGCCCAGGGAATCTTTTTGCATTAACAAAAGAGATAACGCACTGAAAGCCAAATTTGCTGTGCATTGAGAAAAGCGAAGAAAAAAAAATAAAATAGGTGCGAGCTGCCATCTCTGCAATTCTCCTATATTGGAGCTCTGCAAATTGCTTGCAGGTGTATGGAGCAGAGCTGTCAATAGGAAGGGGCTTCCAAATTAGCAAATGCACAATGTTGAAGTAATGAAGACAGACTTAGCAAAATTGCCAAACAACAGATACCTCTTTAATATCTTCTACCCAAAAAGAAAAAGGAGGGGAAAAAAATCCCTTTGGAGTATCCCTGCGAACCCCCTTGAATGGCTGGGGATGTTGTACATGTGTCAATCTAATTGCAGAGCACAGAGCAGCCCCTGAAACTAGGAGGGGGGAAAAATCAAATATCAGAGCCCAAGACCGTTTGCATTCTGTGTTTGCTCCCTTCGTGTGACAGAGAGGAAAAAGCAGTCCCCGCCGCCGCCCTCTCCGCGCCGCCGGCCGCCTGCCCCGCTCCCTACACCGCCGATGCTCTCAGGCTGGTCAAAAAAAGTGCTATGTCCCCCCCGCACCGGTGCCCTCTCCTCCCGCCTCCTAGCTGGGAACAGAGCAATAACTTTCCCCTTTCCAAGGAACCAACAAGCTCACACCGCGAAACCACCGTCGAAATCGAGCGCGACCAGGGCCCCGCAGTCCTCGGCCCCCGCGGAAGCCCAGGGCGGCCAGTGCCCCCTCTCCGCCTGGGCGCTGCTTCACCCGCGCAGCGCTCCGCGGCTCGGCCCGAGGGATATCTCGGCGCGGCGGTGTGCGGCGTCCCCGACGCCCCGCTCCCTTCCCTCGCCTTGGCGCCGCGGCGGAAGTTTTGCGGGAAGACTGGGCCGGCGGAGCCGCTGCCGTTGCTTCCTCACCACCACCCCCTCCGCGGCCCACGCGGGGCATCCGTCCACGTCGCGCCCCGTGCACTCACCTACCCCCGCGGGAAAGGAGCCTGTGCCGCGACCCTCACCTTCCGCCTCAGTCCCCGAGGCTGTGGACACAAGTCTTTGCTTTACAACAAACCAAAGGACAGAAGCGGCTTTTAGCTACGAAAGTTACAGGAGCAAGAGAGTGTGAGAAAGACGGGAAGAGGTTTGGGAAGGGAAAAAGAAAGAGAAAGGGAAAGAGATAGGCATAGGTAAAGGTAAAGGTAAAGGGAAAGGGAAAGGGAAAGGGAAAGGGAAAGGGAAAGGGAAAGGGAAAGGGAAAGGGAGGAAGGAAAAAAAAACAGAACAGAAAAAAAAAAGAACGCGAACACAATAATAATATCCTTAGAGTGTAAATGTGGATGGAGATCCCCCAGAGATGCACATGCCTCTGAGCGCAGCAGCCTTTTTGCAGCTCTGCTCTTGCAGAATATGACTGAAATTTTCTGCTATATAGCCTCTGTCTTTATAGCTGATGAAAAAAATTGCAGATTATTAGCATAAATGTTTACTCTTCATTACGCTGATGACATTGTGCACTCGAGATCTTGGTAATCTTTGGGAAAATTATGAGTAATTTTTAAAAATTTTAAAGCAGCAGCAGTTACCATGCAATTCAGGCTAATTCTGCGTAGGCTCCGAACGGATATAATTATCGAGGAGTCAAGATGTTATGCTAAAAACTATGCATTGATATTCCCATTTATTATGTACATACAACTTTGACAATGTTGATGCTTGAAATAGCAGGAAATTGTCTTGCGCAAAAATTACAGTCCATATTAGGACATGTGAAATTGCGAAGAATTATATAGTAATTGCAGGCTTTCAGATGGGAGAGCCAGAATGCTCAAACTAGTGCAAATGTGGATAAAATTACAGATCAGAGCAAAAATTAGGGAAAAAAGGGGTCTGGGATTTTTCAAGTTGGCTATAGGATTCCGGAAGTGTCTAATGCCACATGATTGCTGCAGCTTTAGGGGAGACATTCATGCCTCAAATAACTCCTTTTGCCAGAGCCGCTTTAATTGAATTTCTCGTGCTTTTTCTTTTCACCAGGGCAAATGAGTAAATTGCCTGCCCACGGCACAAGCCCGGCCAGCCCCGCCCGTCCGCCGGGGAGGCAGAGGGTGCCCCTAGCTCGGGCGGCTGCCGGGCCGGCCCCCCCGGACCAGACTGGCCACGGATCAGTCACTTACCCCTGCTGCCCCCGCGGGGACGTCGTGCTCAGCCGGGGCCGGGCCTTCCCGGGGGCTATCGGCGCTGGGATGTGGGGCTGAATTTGCCCAGCCTCCATACCCACCCTTCTTCCCCCCCTCCCCCCGCCCTCCCCCCGGCTTTCCAGACTGCTGTCGGGGCAGAGGTAGCCCTTGTTGCCCGGCTGCCCTGCTCACCGCCACTCTTCCCTGACACTGGCGGTGGAGCCCCGAGTATCTGCCGCTGTGTGTGGGACACACTGGCTCACCGTGGTGCCTGCCCCACCTTTTCGGACAGGAAAGGAGCGTGAGAAAAGCGGTTGCAACCCTATACATATCTATACGTATGCATCTGCTGTGCCTGCGGAGGTGCAGCGTTCCTGTTCACCCTCCTTGCTTTCGCCGTCCCCAAGCACGGTGTGAGCCGCAATCCCGAGCTCGTGAGAGCAGCGGGCAAAATGCGGAGCCTTGGAGGGCTCAGGGAGATGAGATGCTGTAGGGTGAAGCACGAACACTACCACGCACACGAAAGGTGCAGGCAGCCCAGGGAGAACTGCGGGTACCAAGTAGCAAATAAATGCTAACGAATCTGTAATAAAATAATAACTAAATAGGAGAAAGAAAGCGAGGAGGTCCACAGGGGTATCCCGCGGAGCAGACCGTTACGAAGAGGGATGCTCTGCTCCCGGACCACTAACAAGTGTCTCTCGATTTGTCAGGACCCCGCCCCGGGGACTCCACGCCGTTTTCCGCATTCTCCCGCCCGGCGCCGGGGGCTGACCCATGCCTCACACCTTGCCGCTGCACCGGGAGGGAGCCGATGGACTAGAACGGATGGCGGGGAGGAGACGGAAGAGGTGTTTGCGGGGACAGTTGACTTTAATAGCGAGAAGCGCTTGTGAAAGCAACGGGGCGTGTGGGGTCTTATCCACATCCCGGCTACGTCCCTCGCCTGCGGTATAACTCTTGCATTCCGGACGAGGGTGTCCCAGACACTCCACCCTCTTCCCCATTGATGCCCGGAGGGAGGCACTGTGCGCTGCCGGGAGCACAGCCCCTGCCAGCCCACGGGGGTGGAAGGCTCCGTGGTGGCCTAGCCACAAGTGACCTTGTCTCTGTAGGCGGCCCCGCTGCTTCCTATCGTGTACCGTGCCAGTCGCCCCAGCGCTTCGACGCCCGCCAGCGGAGAAATTCTTTCCCCTCTGCCCGAGCGGGCGGTCGACGCTGCTGTCGCCGGCTCTCCCCCGAGGGATGACATGGGGCAGAGGTGCGGGCTGGGACGGTCCAGCTGTTTCTCGGGCGGCTCTGGACTGTCCTCCCCTCCCGCGACACTAGGGAAGCGCCGGGGCCGGTGGGCAGCAGCCACTTCCCCCTTTGTCTCTCCGGCTTCCTCCTCTTGCCTCCGCAGCCGCTTCTCTCGCCCTCCAACTTCCCACTCCTCCCTCCCCCGCCTTCTTCTCTTTCCTTCACTCCTCCTTCGCCCCTCTGCTCTCCCCCCTTGTACCCAGGTTTTCCCCAAGCTCTCAGGAGCAATCCGCCCTTTCGGCTCCCCCCAACACCTTTCCTCCTTTTGGGGCCCCGCCCGGGGTCCTCGTGCCATGCTAAGGTCGGAAGAGTCCCATCCGGGCTTCACGTTCCCTGCCCCGGGAGCGCTGGCCTAGGCCTCTTCATCATCTTGCCTCTGCATCGGTTTCTCTCCATCCACACCCCACCCCACCAAGCTGGCAGGGCCTTCGGGGTGACAAGGGGCAGAAACCACTCTCTCACCTCTCTCACATCCCTTTTACTTCTTCTATGGGCCAGGACCTCCGGGACTGCAGTCTGGAGGAGTACACTCCTCAGGGACACAGCTTGGAGGGGTACAGCCAGGAGGGGTATACATCCCGAGGAGGGTAGCCTGAAAGTGTGAACCCCAGAAAGAGGGTTCAGCTCGGAGGGGTGCAGGGAGGGGTACGAAGCCTCCCAGAGGGCTACATGCTGGGGTCGTCCAACCCTCGAGGGATACATCTCAGAGGGGTGCAACTTGGATAGGATGCAGCCTGGGAGGGGATTCAGCCTGGAGGGTTACACCCCAGAGGGGTACAATCTGAGGGGTCCAGCCCTGCAGGAGCACATCCTGAAAAGGTCCATCCGGCGTCTCCAGCCCTCGAAGGACTGCCATTCGTAATGGTTCAAGCAAAGCTCTCACACATGCTACCGACCTGGGTGCCACAGACCGAGGCATTCTCGGGCACCAGGCTGAATCGGCTGCAGGAGTATTCCTGTCCGTGGACACAGCCCTGCCCCAAACCCCTCCTGCCCTCCTGGGAGACTGAGTGACGGTAAGAGCCAGTCCCAGGCGAAATGTCGCTGGCGCCAGTAGGCGCGGAAGGGGGCGGGAGGGTCGGCTCTAGCGTTTTGCAAGCAGCAGTGAGTGATTCATGTGCCCGTCGAGAAGGCTGGCAGGGGCGAGATTTTGTTGTAGACGGGGAAGGAGATGGGGGTAGAAGGGGAAAGTTACCAGACTAAGGCAACAGTAGCAATAGGAACGAAGTAGTAATCCCTCCCAACGAGCACCGGGGCCCGGGATCGACACCCACACCTTCCCCCATGCGAAGAAACTCATCGCGGGCACCGTGGAAACAATAATTTATTTAAATAATCTCTGCTTATTGTAAAAGAAACATTAAAGAGTGTTTATTTTTCCATAATAAATAACTAAAAATACCTTGGTTGTTTTTTTTTTTTCACGTCTCTAAACATCAAACGGCGCAGGGGCAGGTTTCTGGCAGAGGGGGCGGAGGGGAGGGTTCGACGAGGCTCGATGCCCAGTTCCAGAGTAGCCTGGGGGCATCGCGCGAGCGGGAGCCTCCCGACCAGGGCAAGCAGAGTCGCGCCAGCACCGCCGCTTGCGACCGGCCCCCATCGCCATACGGTTTTGTTCACCATGAAAAAGGGTAACTTAAACACGAGAGGGTCTTGTTTTAAATCTACTTATAAAAATTATGTATCTTTTTTTTTAATTTTATTTTGTTTTAATCCCCAACATCAAAGTGAGGTTATCTGCAAAGGCACCTATCAACTTTAAAAAAATAAAAATAAAGTTAACCAAAGTTCTGCACCGGCGGTTTGATGCAAAAGCCGGGGAGAAGGAAAAGGGACAGAGGGAGAGGAAGGTGGGTGCTTGCTCCGCAGAATGGGTATTTTGGTGGCGGCAGAGCCGCGGAGACCTCGCGGATCCGCCTCTGACGGCGCAACAGGATGGGGTGCGGAGCTGTTCTTCTCATCCGGGACGGCCGGAGACAGGCTTCATCAAAACAACAGTGCTGCACCTCGGTCCCCCGCGGCTGCCGCGCTCGGCACCGCGGGCTTAAGTCTCTGCGGCGCCTAGAAGATGCTACCGCCGTGGTGATGTGGTGGCTGCGCTGGCTGCGGGAGCGACGCGGCTGCCGGCGGGTACCATGAGTAGCTACCGAGGAAGGCGGCGGCGGGGCTGGGGCTGGCGGTGCCGGCGCCGCCCGCTGTGCGCGGGTGCGGGGCGAAGTCCCAGGCGGGGGGCGAGGCAGGAGGAGGCGGCGAGACGCTGCGGCGAGGGGGCGGTTCTGCCGGGATCTCTCCGCTCTTCCACATCTTTTTAAACTTGGAGCGGCGATTCTGAAACCAGATCTTCACCTGGGGTGAGACGGGTGAGGCAGCTTTCTCAGCCCCGAGCGGTCCCGGAGCTGCCTTGGTGGCGCAGCCACTTCCCCAGCACTCCGGGGCCGTCGAAGCAACGCGGGACGGTCTCCCTCCCCCGCCCACACCCGACTCTGCCGAGGGCTAGTGGCCGTGGCGGGGCGAGACACTGTGGCCCGCAGTGGGAGAACCCTACCTGTGTCTGGGTGAGACCGAGTGAGGCCGCCAGCTCCGCTCTCTCCGGCAGGGCGAGGTACTGGGTTTTCTGGAAGCGCCGTTGCAGAGCTGCCAGTTGGAAGCTGGAATAGATGGTCCGGGGCTTCCGCACTTTCTTCGGCTTTCCGTTCACGATCCTGATCTCCGGCTCGCAGTCTTCCTTCTCTGCTGCGGCAGAAACGGCGGCCCCGGTGAAGAGAAGCGCCCCCTCCATCCCGGGCCCTGCCCGCCGCGCGGCTTCACTGCCCACCCCATCGGGGCAGCCCACCGGAGGCAAGCGTCCTCCCGGCCCACCCTGTGTCCCGTCTGCCTCCTCGATAGGCCTAGTGTCCGTCCGGCTCCCTCGAGCCGCCCTCTCCCCTGCCCCGGGGCTCGGACGTACCGGAGTCGTTGTTGGCCGGAGAGGCCCTGCTTCCGTAGGGCCCGTAGGATCCGTAGGCGCCCACATAGCCCAGGTCGTAGGCGGCCTTGGTCGAGTACGGGGCAGTGCCGCCTCCTGTGTAGGGGTAGGAGCCCACTGGGCCGTAGGGAGGCCCGCCCGCCGCCCCATGCTGCTGGTTGTTGTAGTAGCTGCTGTCGGTGGCCGTGGAGACGGGCAGCGTGGGGGACTCCTGCGGCTTGTGCAGGCCGCCGTGTTGGTGATAGCTGCTGGCGGAGATCTGGCTGGCGTGCATGTCCGGCACCAGGCTCTCCAACACTCCGGTCATCCCGCGCCCCTGCCCGCCGGGGCACAGGCCGCCGCCGACCCGCAGACGTCCCCACCGGGGGAAGCGGTCAGGGTCGCGCCGCCATGCTCACCGCACTGCTCCGTGCTCCGTGCCCGCGGGGTCGGGCCGGGGAGGGCAGCCGCGCTCCCGCCGCCGCCAGCGGGACGGGCTCTGCGGCGCCGCGCGCCGCCTGGACGGCATTTAACAACAGTCACGTGGCGCGGCGCACGTCACCTAGCAACGGCCAATGGGACGCCCGGCTGCGCCGTATCCCCGCAGCTTCGTGGGGCGTGACACAGGAACGGCGCCGGGCACGGGCACGAGCGGCCGCGGGGTCGCACCCTTCGCAACGCTGAGCAGCACCATGGAGAGCCTGGGCTCTGGTGCCGGTATCGGTACCGGTACCCGTGCCTTCTCCGACCCCATTGTACGGTTCATGCCTCTGCCCCTCTTCGCCGCCACTGGCGCGGTCCGACGGCGCGGTCCCACTCCCGCCCATGAGCGCTCGAGCCCGGCCGCTTCTGCCGCTCTGTCCCCGGTGCTTGCTCCCGCTCTGCCAGCGATCCCAGGGGCGTCCGCGGCCTTCCTCCTTTCTTGAGCGGCATTCAAGTGCGGCTGCGGTTGGCGCCGGTGGGACAGCAAACGGCGAGCAGAGCTCGGTGGGCCGCGGTCGGTGGGCTGGGTAGTCCTTCCTAGGGGTCTCGGCTTCGAATCACCGGGCACATGGGGAGAGCGCTGCCCACCTTCCACACACACACGCGTATACTCCCCAAATTGCCAAGGTGGTAGCCCTTTCTGGAGAAACCGCATCAGCGTTACACGCAGAGAGCCGGCGCTCCACCTGGTGCACATGTACATGTATTGTACACAGCAGCTGCTAACGGCACCCACGGGACGTCCCTCCACGGCGGCAGCCGAGAACGGCGCGTTTTTGCAGCCCCAACACGGCCGCGAGAGCAGCGGTGCCGGGCACCCCCGAGCGGCTACCCGTGTCCTTGCTCCGTCCCTGCCAGCTTGCGGCTGCACCGAGGACTGCCCTGGCCGTCGGGGGCAGATGTCAGGTGGGCGCGGCAGCACTGCCCTCGGCCGCCCTTTGTGGTGGGGAATGCCACGAGACATCAGAAACCGGTGTGGCGACCGTGGCCAGCTGGTCTGTGCGGGCGGCTACCGTCGCCAGCTGGAATGGCGTCTCGGAGGCGCTGGGAAATTACTTGGGAACTGTTTTTATCTATCTTCTCGCTCGGCGGACCCCTCTGCGGAACGCAGCCGCTCGTCAGGCAACGCGGGGACTCAAAACGCGGCCAATCTTCGCGCTGCCCAGGAGGGTGGGAACCTCACGGGTGCTTGTCTTGGGCCACCGCGGAGAGGGCAGGGAGGGAGGAGGCGCTGGTGAGGGGGTGGCTACAAATGGGACAAAAAGGGGTAATAAGGGGAAGTAAAGAATAGAGCTGCGCTGTGTCGTTATTTTCAAGGTCCGGGGGGTGTCGGATCCGCGCGCCCCTAAGAGCCCCGCGCGTGCTGACCGCTTGCCCCGTCTGACGAGCCGCGGCTCGTGCCCCTTCAGGACTCGCCCTGGCGCTTTCTCTGGCCCGAGGGGACCCGTTCCCTCACCATGTCGGTGCTGGCAGTACCGCCCCCGCCACGGAGCGGCTTCGCTTGCGGTTGCTTTGAAGCGGGGCGCTGCTGGAGCCTGTCCGTCTGTGCCCGGCGGGGCGGCGGCTGAACGCCGGGCACCGAAGGTGAGCGGGGCCCGGGCGGAAAATAGAAGCGGCGCTAGGGCAGAAAGCAGGGCGCCCGTACCAGCGCGCTCACGTACTGCTGTCTCTCGGAGATGGGGGCAGCGTTCCGCGAGTGCCAGCAGAGATCGCGGCACCCTGCTGCTCTTCGTTACGCACAATTAGAAGCCTGCGAGATAGTTTTAAGAAAGAAAAATACAGCGGAGAAAGGATAGGGCACCTTATATTATCTCATTCCGAGGACTTAATGCAAAGGACTTTCTTGGCCATTTGTCTTGCTATGTGGCAAAACGTCCTAGTTTTGTTGTTGCTTGGTTTTTTTTAGTAATTATTTTAGTGATCTATAGCCCTTTGCATGAGCGTGGTAGTTTACACAAAAAGTAAACGGCATGTTTTTTTTTTACTTCAGTAAATAGTCTTTCTCGTACAAGTTGTTCCTCACAAGTTAGCACAGTGCTCACAAATGTAAGTGAATTGTCACATGGTAGCTGCTTCAGAGCCTTATGGCAATTTATTTTGCCTGCCTGGAGGCACAGACTGCTGAAATGACCACTGGAGAGTTATTTATGCATATATTCACATGGCTGATTTTATTGTTTGTCATTTACTTGAACTGTGCTCGAAAGTCAGGTAATTGTTTAAACACCAGCTTGTATAAATAAGAACATGACTTTCTGTGCCTTGAAGGTGAACAGGTTATGATGCAGGGAGGGAAGACATTAACAGGAAAGGAGGATTGTATTGAGGGCACCTTGATTACTGTGAATGTTCTAAACCCACACTTCTTGGAATCAGTTTTGAAATTAGGAGTTTTTAAAAATAATGGCATTAGGCTAGCCCATGTTTATATTTCATGTTTTCATGCTGAGTTAGTGAAACAGAGTGAGAGCTGAAATCCCCTTCCCACACTGACAATAACCAGGCTGGCTCAGTCTGGAAGCAAATGAAAGCTGTGTTTACAAGCAAATCTACAACCTATGATGAAATGCAATGAATATGTACAAATATACACTATTCACAACATTTGCAAATATGTACAATCAACAGAAAAGCACAACCAAACCCCCTTTGCTTCCCTCAAGGGACCTTTCCCAAGGGGCCTCCCCCCAGCCAGAAGGAATCCCCCCAGGCCCCCCTGGCAGAAGGCAGAGAGTCAAGAAGCAGAGAGGCTGTTAGACTTAGCTTGTCAAGGTCAGAGTGTTATCTTCAGCCAGAAAAGAAGAAGCAGACAGAGAGAAGCCCAGCGAGCAAGCTGAGACTGCCCACCTCCCCAACCTTGTTTTGAGTAGTAATTCTTAAACATTTCTATCTCTCCAATGGAAGTGTTTAGAATAATCATTATTTGCTTTTTTACACCCAATAGTGATTTATTTACATTCTTTCACTTTCTCTGCTTGAACTTTGTGAAGAAAAATTAAAAATACAGTCTCAAAACCATCACAGTTAGTAATTTTAATTCTACCTTTTTTGTCTCTGCTTTGGGAGTTGTGAATGCTGTCTGAGTGGGTAATAAGAAAGGACCTGGGGAGGCTGAGGCATGAGGTAAAACTCATAGGAGTATTTCATGTACCAGCTATCACTACTCGGCAGTCTTGCTTGGTTTTGGTGTAACAGATCATGTGTTATTATTTATGTCTTGTGAGAAGGAATATTTGGATGGTGCAAAAAGCTATTAGTCATTCAGCTGGGCATGGGAGAAAGATGCTTGCTTTCATTGCACAGCGATTGAGTATTCAAAAGTTTTGGTTGTGAGATTTATGTAAATGTGCATTTATATTTATTGCCAGAGGTTGCAAAACAACTGAGTTGGCTTTGTTGTTGTTGACTTTTCTATTTTAGAAGCATCATCATGCTGCTAGGACTGTGGGTGTATTTTGCTTATCAAGTATACTAAACATAGTGTGTACAAACACAATAAAGGACCACCAGTCTTTGATATCTTTATCTCTCCAGCTGATAATTTTGTATTAATTTTTTTTTAAACAGGTCAGTTGTATATGACTCATGGAAATGGCTACAGTAACTCCTGCCTGGTATGTTGTTTGCTTGTTTTTGATTTTGATTTTTTCTCCATTAACTAATATTTCTGTGATTCTCTTCCTAAAACAGACTTCATCTGAGAAAAGTGTTAAAGCACTGAAAGGGTGTGGTACTCAGTCTTTATATACAGAATAGGTTTAACTTGGAGATCAACAGAAGAAGTTGTCCCATGAGGCTTTATCTCAAATTTAACTTGAAGAGAACCACACTCAGCATTAAGAAAGAGATCATTTTTTAATAAACTCTAGTTGTTACAATTATTTTATCACACCTACCTGAACCATTTCATTTACTTCAGTGGGAATGTGGTGAATCTTGGGAAATGTGCCTGTTACTCTGATAAAGTTATAAAGCAGTAATTGTACAATAGTCTCTACTGCAGTGGCATGTTAAGAAGTATGGATTTCTTTTCATGGCTGTGAGAAATGCTTTCTAGTAGCTGTATGGTGATATAATTCATGGTATAGTTCTGAGTGTTTGCCTTCATAATAGAAGGATCATTTAAATCATATGCCATAGGAAGACGTGAGGAAGGTTTATGCTTGCATTGTACCTATGAGATCTGGTATTATGGTCTGGAGTAATGGTAACAGTTAAATCTTCCTTTCCTGAGGGATTACAGATAGCACCTTTCAGGAAATTGTATGAGTCTTTTCAAAACCTGTCCAGAAACTTGTACTTAGTTTCAGAATAGAGCATTATTGTTTTGATCTCTAAAAACTGTCTCTAAAAAAATGTCTTATTATCTATGCAATAGATTACTTAATTCCGAAAAATCACAAAACTCCTCTAGGAAGAATACGCCCCCTTGCATGTCTCCCTGAGGTTTCTTTTCTTAGCCCCTTATTGCAAATAGCTTATACAAGCACGATAGAAGACATAGGTACTGTAAAACCCTTTCAGAGACTTAGCCTTGGATTATCTTTCTCAGTGAAGGTTATCTGGCACCTTTCTTCAGCAGAAACCTTTGCAGGTTGCAGCACAAACTGTGACTTTTAACAGTGGATTTATCTGGTGTTATTTAGCACAGGTGTTTCTCATTTGTTTCCTTGAGGAAACAATATATACTGAGGAAATGTACAGCCTGCTACATTGGGGTGAGTGTCTAATATCAGTATGTTCTTGGGTCTAATTATTGCAACAGTTGCAGTGGAGAAGGAAGGTCAGTGGCAGAAAGCAGTAGGGCATCAATTCTCCATGCATGGCATGTGGATTTTGGAAATAAAAAAAAGCAGAGCATGCCCAAGCAGTCCCTCCTGCCTCCTTTATGGCTGTGAAATCCCAGCCAGTGTTTAAGCAGGGCCTTTCAGGCTGTTCTGACCACCTGTTGTTTTTCGTGGTATTTATTTATTTATTTATTTATAACCAGCGGTTTTATAAATAACAGCACTGGCAAGAGTTATACACCTTTTATAAAGAAGGCAATTGGTAGAACATCTAGAAAATAATCTTTTTAATAGTGTTATGTGAGAATATTAACCAGCCACAGGCTAGTAAACCATGGCTATAGGTATGTGTGCTGTCTGGAACAGGTGGTTATGATCCTACTTTATAGTGTATTTGAGAAAACTCAGGTTTAATTCATAGGTGAATTTTTGTTGAAAGTGTAGTGTGTGAATATTTAGATGGAAATTATCTTTAAGAAGAATGTGCATGAAAAATGCTTTCAAGATTCATCATTGAATAATTTCTAATATGACAAGTGTGAGAGAAGCTGAAAAGTGTGGTTTGCAGGGGCAGATTTGGGCTGAGTTGATATTGTGTCATTATGAACTTGTTTTGCACAGGTATGGAAAATAGATTCTTTTTGCCTTGATTGTAACATCTGAGCAACCTTTGCCAGTGCAGTCTAAGCACAATTTAAGCAAACTGTTTGACATGGGTAATAACCTAGACTGGTTTGGTTTTAGTTGAAGGTGATTATTTTAAGGGTTCAGTTTTGCAGACAATGGTGTTTGGAGGTGGGAAATGCTCTATCACATTGGTTTGTTTGGATGAGTTTTGATTTGTAATGCCAGTGAACTGCTTGAGACACATAGTGCAGTTTCTCCTTCAGCATTCTACTTGAGCTGATGCTTCCTCTGTTCCTGCTGGTAAATGTGTCTTCCCTGGAAGGATGGGATATTTGTTTTTCTTTAAAGAAGATATGCTCAAGAACAGACCTTCTAAGTGGATTATACTGCTGCAACACACTCAGGGCTGCATTTCCATCTGCAATGCCATAATGAATGGACTCAAATTGTGGGCCATGCAAACTACAGACTCTTCCTGGAAACATTTGGACATATGTTCTGGGATTTGGCACTCATTACCCCTAGCCTTCATAGGTCTCTTAAGTAGAGAAAGTGAATTGGTTGAAGATGTATATTTAAAAGAAAACAATAATCTTCTCTGTAGTGAGAAAATATGCACATACAAATCACACACACACAAAAATTGTCCCTGAAGTTCATTAGCTTTTTGCTTTTAAAAGTGATGTAGTTATCAGGAGTGAGTTTAGATGATATTGACTTGTGAACCACAGCTCTCCTGTGAACTGTCTCTGTGGCCTTTTCCTTGAGCTGTATAGCTGAAGTCCATCATGCAAATATGAGAACAGAGGGAGTTCTGGGCAGTGAGTTGTACATAAGGAACACTCAATCTTACAGTCTGCACACATTATCTATCTTGAAATTGTACCTCCCTCAGAGGGAAGAGGATGAAAAGAACTGTTCAGATTCACAATAATTATTGACTGTTCATTTTCATGTGGTTGCTTAGCTTACAATATTGGCAGGTACTTTATACATGCGTTTCATCTGGTAATATTTTTTCTGTTGACAGAAAGCCTAGATCTGAGAATTATATGCCTTTTATGAACATTACTATAAATGAAATTAGAATGTCACTTTTTAGTTGTATTAATGGCCACCAGTGGTTAGTGTTGCCACTTAGAGCAGCTCATGCTTCTTTTTTTTGTTTTTTTTTTTTTTTACTCGGAAACTATATAACTGAGAAGAAGAGATGATACTACAACTCAGCAACTGTTGAGAAGAGATTATACAAAGGGGTAGGGTGGAAGTTAGGTAAGCAAATTCTATTGATTTCAGATTATTTTATATTATTACGTGGCTTTGTATCTAATTTGCCGAAGTGATCAAACAAACATTAAAAATAGTAATGGGAACATTGACGTGTAAAGAATCTAAGTGGCCACAGGATGTCCCCACTGTTCCATGCTAATGTATCCTGATAGGTCATTTATCCTGTGGTACGAAGCTTGACACATTTCTGAAGTGTGATGTGTTCTATGTCGGAGGTTTAGCATTGATTTTTGTATTCCCAATGCTTATTAATTGTCAAGGCAACCAATTAACATCTAGTCCGATGAAGAGAGAAGAGAAAAAGGAGGATGTTTTGCTTGACTTGCTTTGCATCTGAGTTCTCTTAACTTCCAAAGATTAGGAACAAATGAGACTGCTTGATTATTTTTGAAGCATCTGTTATTCATTCCATGTGAATGTGATTTGGCCACTCAAATTAGAATGAGAATTTATTCAGAAATGTAATTTTCTGTCCACTTTAAAAAATCTGCTGCATTTGGTATGCATGTTGACTAAGAAAGTGAAGGGACATACTTACCTAAGGGTTTGTCTGAAAAAGGCTGGTGGCCCTGAATAAACTAAGGTGTACAGGTAGTGGTTTGGGACTGTTAAGGTAATCTGCTGTGGAAGTGGTTTAATTTAAACAGAAAGGAGGCATTCTGCAAAACAAATGTATACATGCATGATGGTGCGGAACATAGCAAGGATGATAAAATATATATTCTGGCTTCTGAATAACAAGCATGTATCAAAATTCTGTGTGTACCATATGTGACAAACCAAACTGTGGCAGACACTGTACAGATATATGTGCAGGGAACTTTATAGAGCATAAGGAGCTCTACATTAGGGCTGGAACTTTGGAAAACAGACTCTCGAAGACCATGTTGTTGCATGTAGGCTGTGGCAGTAATATTTTCCTTAGTAATAGCTCCAACAACTACATCCACTTGCTTCAGATTTTCAGCACCTCTGAAAATCACAGCCTATGATTTGAAATCAGTATCTGTGATAAGGAACAGTAAGATTTTGTAGACCATATTGTGTCTGGAAAACTGGCAGTGAGGCTTTGTACACTGGTTGTAGACAAACAGATGTTCACATTCTGTTTACATGCATGTTTACATGCATGTGCCCATTCAGCCTTCTGGGAAAACCTGAGCTGGAGACTCTTCTTCCCTGAGCAAATTGCTGCTTTTGATTGTCTCTTCTGCAGTGTGGGAGCTGTGGATTGTGGTTTTGTATCAGCGGCACACTACCTTTTCTTACTGAACTGAATACTGCAACACCAGCAGCGTTCTGCAGTCTTCTATATCTGGTAGCTTTAGGGCTGGGATTGTCCATCCTGTTTCAAATAACACTGTAGAGCAGACTTGTCTAAATAACTGCAGTAGTTATGCTGCAAACTCATGACTGGCATTTCACCTAGAGGCATTTCTTTGGATGTTAGTGACTGTGAACTTACTTTCTTTAGAACTACTCTAGAAGTAACTGTGGAGTGCAGCACTATGTCTATTCTTGTCCATGAGCACATGCTGCTCAAATCTGTATGATTGTATATGCTTCTATTATTTAAAAAACTTGGGGAAAACAAATGTTTTTCTCTTTTCCTGCAAGCTGTGCCTTCTGAGTGTTTTATGTAAAAATATGTTAGGTCTTTTGTATCTAGGGTTCTCATGATCAGTGTGAAAGGATTTTTGTTAAGGAGGCGCTTTTGTCCACTTTACTACGTGCAAGGTTTCCACTGGACCAGATTCATACTACTGCTACCACTGCCTATTTAGTCATTTGGCTTACTGACACCAAAGGTAGCTTCGCAAACCTCTGATGGAGTTGTTAGGGAGCTTGCACTGCAAAACAATGGGACTCTTACGTATCCATAAAAGACTTCAAATCTTGACTTGTACCTAGCTTTCAGCTGTTACACTGACTCATGTGGTCTGGTGATGAAAGCTGATCACCAAGTAGATAAAACTTTTACAGTGCTTCTGGAACTGAAAGGCTGAGATTGCAGTAGGGTGTGTGCAAGCTACCTGTGAGCTGGGACAGTGATGCAGGGGAAGCTGGGCTGTTGAACTTGTAGTGGTTTTTAAGGAGCCTGCAGTGCTTCTAATTGAGAGTCCTGTTGCATGGATCTTAGTGCTGGAGACATAACTACATTACTAAGTGAACTGCAGCAAAAGACAAGGCTACCTTACAAGCAGAGTGCTTTTGTGCTCTAATTGAAGAACTGGGAGCAGCTGCTCATGAACAACATGAGGCATTACATACTGGAGGAATAATTGCCCTTCAGACATAAACTATATAGTATATGGGTTGCATGCTTGCTTCATTATACTTTTTATGTCCCTTTGACTACTGCCTGCCTTTTTTCTTCTTGCATATACATAACCTTCTGGAGTGGGGAATATTTACTGCAATTTCCCAGAGATAGATACAGAGGTTATGAATCTTCTCTTTCCTTCATTCCCTAGTAGAAATGAGGCAGGATATGGTGTTTCTGTGTGGGTGGGTCCAAGTCACTTACTAAATCTCATTCTGTATATCTGGCCCTGTAAATGGTTAGTAGAAAGCAGAAATAAGAAATATGATCTCAGGCCCTCTACTTACGGTATGACATTGCTGGAGTAGCTCTTTTGTCTCTCTGTGTATGTCTTTGTGACACAGGAATGCAGCTGTACTGTGACTGGACTATAGCAACTCCCAGATTGCTGTGGGAATGGGGATTTGGATGCTGCAGTCTCTGACCAGAAGAGATGTGTGTCATCAGCCAGCTTGACTAGGGGAAAGAGAGGAGCAGAGCAGGGAGCATTGCCCATCCAGGTTGTTGGCCTCTGGTCCAGTCTTGACAAAATCCAGGAGCAGAGACAGATAGGATGGTGTCTTTATAGCCATATTTGTCAGGAAGAAACCTCTCTTCCAAGAGATGGCACATTTCCACTGGATTTGTGCCAGCCCAGCTGGCTGGGCAGGGATACTCTAGCCCCCTGGCCTCAAAGGAGATTCTGTGTTTCTCCTTTAATTCATTCAATAATAAAGACATATGCTTCCTGGCAAACTCTGGGAAGGTGAAATAGGTATGAGACAAAGCATTCCTCTGACTGGTGACTAGATATTTCTGCCAGTTGGTACTCAACTACAGCATACATGTAGGTGTTAAATTCTCTTGTTTATATCAGTGGCTTGGGAGCTGGGAAGGGGAGAAGAGAGTACTGCTGACTGTGAAACTTACTTGGCTTTGGATGGGGAATAGGAAGGAGACAACACTGTCATCATTCAAGTCGAGTAGGGGAACAATGAGTTTTGCAGTCTAGAGATTACCCACAAAGCATAAATATTTTGAAGTTGAATCAGATCTTGCTTTACAGAAGCACAGAACTGCAGAATTACAGAATGGTAGGGGTTGGAAGGGATCTCTGAAGATTATCTAGTCCAACACTCCTGCTAAAGTAAGATCACTTAGAGGAAGTCACACAGGAACGTGTCCAGGCAGGTTTTAAATGCCTCCAGAGGTGGAGTCTCCGCAGCCTCTCTGTGCATCCTAATTCCAGTGCTCTGATGCCCTCAAAGTGAATATTTTTTTTTCACTATGTTTACACGGAACCTCCTATGTTGCAGTTTGTGTCTGTTGCCTCTTGTCATGTTACCGAACACCACTGAGAAGAAGTCTGGCTCCATCCTCCTGACGCTCACCCTTTGGATATTTGTAAGCATTCATGAGGACCCCTCTCAGCCTCATCTTCTCTAGGCTGAACAGACCCAGCTTTCTCAGCCTTTCCTTATAAGGCAAATGTTCCAGTTCCCTAATCATCTTAGTGGCTTGCTGCTGAGCTCTCAGTAGTAGTTCCTTGTCCTTTTTGAACTGTGTTGCCCAGAACTGGACATAGTATTTCAGATGAGGTCTCACCAGGGCACAGTAGAAGGGGAGGATAACCTCCCTCAACCTGTTAGCCACACTCTTCTTAGTCTTTACCGCTATTTGACTTCATTTGTGCTATGTGCGAAGAAGGCACTGAATATTTATGAATTCCAAAAGTGTCCTCACTGTTCTGGGGAGGATTGGATAGCGATAATTTAGCAGTTTGTAAGAGTGTCTTGTCTTTAGTGACAATGAAGTTGGAGTTCTGGCTTTAACACAAGTTTAGTGTCTTGTCATGTTAAGTCAAGAAGTGATATATTATCTATTTAAATTCCGTTAATCTTAAATTCTCATCTTTGTATCAATTCTTTCTCATACTACTGATTTTATTTTTTTTTAATTTATTTTTTTTTTAGTGTGAGATTGGGGCAACTTCTCATGGGATTTATTAAGGAAGCAGTTAAATATAACACGACATTTTAAAAACAAATATACATCATATCTGTTTCTTAATTGAACAATGATATATAAAAATACTCAGTTCATTCACATACACAACAGAACAGGAGGTTTTGGATATTTGAGCTTTCTTCCTGGTGTTTGAAGGTGAAAACTACAGATGTATACTTGTGAAAGCTGGCAGAAAAATCCCTTTTGTAATAACAGTGGTTATGCTCTTGCATCCTTGCTCTCTCCCGTTACACACCATTGAAAATGGATGATTGAGATTGTAATCAGTGTAAACCACAACAGTCTTCATGAAAAATAGTTTTAAGAGTTTTGCCAAGCAGCTTTAAACTGTGCTTAAGAGTAGTACCAGGAAATTTCAGGCGACCTTCTGCAGAACTTGCACGGGGAATAGCAACCATCTTGCAGACTTAATGCAGTTCCTTCAAGACGTTGCCTGAAACTACTGTTTGGAGTGAAACTGCACACAGCATTCCTGAAAAGAAACATCCCTGGCTAATCCCCTATTTGCATCAGTTATTTGTACTCTTCTTACAAGGAGAAGAGCAATGCCTGAGCTGTTTTCTGCATGAAACTGAAACTTCAAAACCATGTTGTTATCAAATGCATCTCGTGTGTTTTGTATTTTCTCTCTGTCACTGGAGCACAGCAGCATCTCTTGCACAAACAAAACTATTATGACAAGCTGATTAATGGATGAGTACTTTCTAAACTTGTCCACTTGGCTACACTGTAGATTTATAAATGTTACCTTGAAAATCTTCCTTTCCTGGCTCATTTTGTAAAAAAAACTTAGCTTCTTAGGATCTTTCCAAATTTCTCACATTAGGTCTTCTGTGAGATCAAGAGTTTGGAAAATCATCCTGAACATAGTGTCATTCTCGTCCACCTTTTTGTATCTGCTCTTCCATAACATGTTGAATACAGAAATTGTGACTCTAATTGGTTTTATTGGTCTGTCAGTGTGTCGTGTTCAGTATAGTTTTTGGGCACAAGCATTTTTTCTGTGTTGAACCAACTCTGGAGCTAGGGTAGAGGGTATGTGACCTGGGTACAGCCACTGGATGCATCTCATCCTGTTGGAGCTCACCTCCAGGGGTGCTGCTTCTGGCTCTGGATGCATGCAGGAGCCACAGAAGAGCCTCCCATCTAGTCATAAGAGGCTGCAGAAGGCTTTACACCATGCTGCCTGCTCTGGTGGGGCAGCTCCTCTAGCGTCCACCCTGTCAGGGCACTGGGCCTGTGGGGACAAGTGAGGCAAAGCCAGTGGGACAGGTTCACTATGGAGACATTAAGGATGGGTGAAAGGAGATAAAGAAACCTACTTGCTTTGTAACAATGGGTTTCCAGGCAAAGATCTGGACCCCAAATGATCTGAAAATTGTTTTGATTTGATAGACACTAACAGTTTTTCTTGTTTCCTACATCTATCATTGAATATATTTAACTTGGGAATTATATTTCAGATAAATCCCTTCTTCAGTTAGCAGACTATAGCTATCAATTTATTAATTACTTTGTTCAAATATTATCTATTATTATTACATATTGCTCTGTCAAACACAGCATTAGCTTTAAAGATCATGCATAGGAGAACAGTGTTTAGCAATGCATAGCATTAACAAACATCATTGCTTGGCAGCCTTATCACCCAGTTTATAATAGAGGCTTTCACGTCAGTGAGATCTTTGTATTGCTGCCAGCATGCTTTCCACAACACTGCTTCATGGTTGGGTAAAACTTCTGAGAGGGGAAGACTTACAGAAATAACAGACTATACCATTGTGCCATGAGATTATATGCTGTTTATTGTAGATGAAGTGCTAAGTACTGGCTGAATCATCAAAGAGATTGAGATTGATGTTAGTGTGAGTGGCTGCATGTATAACTTCTTCCTTGTGTTGCTCGATGTAATATTGTCTTTGCAGTTGAGCCCGAGTACTTTCTCTTGTACTTGCTGTGTTTAGCTACTGCTAGTTTTGACAAAGCACCAGGCACAACAAGGAGCAGAAACTTCCTAAACTCTTTCTTCTGTAGCTATCTGGGATATGTGCCAAATTCCTTAAAAGAAGTTTTATCCTTTTTACCTGGTGCTTCCAGCTGTCTATTACACATAGATTATCTTCATTTATACCTCCAAAATGTGCTTAATCATGATTTGAGAGCAACAGTTTTTACAAACATTTTAATTCAGAAAAGTTTCTTATATAAAATTAAATGGCTTCGTTATGTTTTATAGATGTACAGCACTTTCCCCCTTTGTCTTACGCATATCAGTGACGTGTGCTTCAAATACATCCTAGTTATTGCAGTGAAATCGAAGACATTACAGCATATATCTAGATATATACACAAAGCAGTGGCTAAACTTAAAGGCAATGATAGATAATTAATTACTTCAGTTATGAAAACTTAGAACAGTAATTTCTCCAAAACACATTCTTCTATCTGGAAAATCAGGTATGTGTCTTACAAAATAGTCTGGAGCATTCAGGAAAGTTACAGGTGAGATAATTCAAACACTCTAGTATTACCCTGAGAACAACCAGAGTTTATGACAACTTTATATTCCACCCCACAGTTCAGTGACCATTTACATATTTTATATTAGACAGAGAACATTAACATCTTTATATTACAGAGAAAGCTATACAGCAGAAAATAATAGCTGGCTGTTTCCTGCACAGCTTAAAAAGAGTGGCAGCATGTATATTTAGTTGTGCTGTATGAGCACTTTTTTTTTAATTGTACAAGAGACTTTTGTTTAAACTTTGTTTAGTTGCTTAGACCTTGGGTTTTGTTGCTTTTCACTGACAAGCATTACTCAGTGATCAATAAGCTTGTTTCCCAGGCTGATGGAAGTGCTGGCAGTAATGTCAGGCAACCACAGCTACTCTTGGGCGAAACACCACAGTTTCACATTGCTTTTTGGAAGGCACCTGCAAGCCTCAGATGAGGTCACTGCATAGCTAAAAAAGAGCAATGAGTGAGAAGCTGTAAAGTTTTCAAATCCAAACTTTTACACTTTAAGGAAATCTGTAGACCTACTACAAAAACATGGAATGAGAATGAGAAGAAAGAGAGATGCAACAGTAATCCCATCATGTATAGTAAGCGCTGTCCTCCAGGGCTGAGGGTTTGCTGACTTTTAGACCTCTGCCTATAAGGTCATTAGTGCCTGGTTTCAACTCTTGGTCTTTCTGCAATTCTGGAAAGCACTCTTCATTTTTTTCCAACACAATGCCAAAGCTGTGTGATTACAATGAGGCCATTGTACTAAACATCCCACATATGGATGCAGTACAGAAGACTCTGAGAAGTGGCTTATGTTGCAAGAACACAGCAATCTGCATTGTACAATGTATATTAATCTCAAAACAGTCTTTATTAAGTGAATAAGGCCTGACTGGTTTTGTTTAAACAGAGATTTTCTGCAGGAAGGAAGATACAAGTCAAAACAAGATAAGGGAGAGATAATCTAAGCTCCCATGTTACACATTAGGCAGACAAAAGGGAGCTATTTGTCAAGTTAGAGCTGTGGAGAGCAAAGTTCTTGGGTGGGAATGAGGAGCAGCCACATGAGACTTCAAAAACTCAGGGGCAGCAATGCTGAACAGTGTTAAAAGTGTAATGAACCCCCAATAATGTTATGCCTGGAAAAACACCAGAATTGGTAAGTTCTGCACAATGGATTAATTAGAGACTCAACTAACATGAAATTACTCATATCTCAGGGAGAAGTGTGTCCTCCGTGTCAGGATGGGAGATGCTGGATATACGTATTCTTTAAGGATTGTTCTTCTGTTTAATTTTTAGGAAACATTTTCTTTTTCCCTTGGTATGTTTGTGAGTTAGGTAGTAGTGTCTTTAGTAGTTTCTTGTGATTGCTCTATATGCCTACCTTATATTTGCTATCATTTGGATTCTTGGCTATTTGTGGGTATCACTGACCATCTGATCTAGTCTGAGGTGTCCCTGGCCACGACAGGAGGGTTGGAACTGGATGATCCATGTGGTCCCTTCCAACCCTGACTGATTCTATGATTCTATGATTCCGTGATTCAGGAGCATTGATGTACATTTGGGAGTGCAGTGTACAGACTGGAAACACTACATCTTCCCCAGTGTCGTTGGGGTTGTTTTGGTTGTTGAATTAGGCCCAACCTGGGAACTCTAAGCCCTTTCCCTAGGCTGTGAAAGAAAAGGACTTACCTGTATTACCTGATTACCTAAGGCTGCACACTTACATATCTGCTAACTTGCTGCCCCCTCCTACTTCTAAGGAATGCCTGGGTTTTTTAGCTTTGCTTTTACTGTACTCCACCACCACTGACAGCCTGATCTGGACTGTGGGTCTAACGGTTCTTGGGAGGACAGCTTTTAAACTTACAGCAGTTTCTCTCGTTTATTATAGCAGCAATTGCTAGCATTTGGTTAGCTGTGCTAGTGCTTATGAAATCTGACTGAAGCACAGAAATCTTGCTGGTGTGGCGTTATGTCTTTGTCTTCCTCCTCATCTGTGTCTATTTCAGATGAGCTCCCTCTGTGTTGCTCAGAAAGCCTGCGCAGGAGTAGTGGATGAAGCACTGAGTCATGGAAACAGGAGCTGCGTACATTGCACTGGCAGGGTCTTAGGGCATGTTAGGGCTGACTTCAGGACAGGCTCATTCAAGCTCACTCTTGCCTCTCAGGCTTAGCCACTGGCAGGCTCTGTCTTGTCCCACATACCAGTGCCTGGACTCACATGGGGTTAACAGACAAGAGTCCCAGGATGTCTATGCTGTAAACAAAGATGTAACTGTGGAGCCAAATACTGAAATCTTTTGAAGATCTCAGAGGCTGGAAGGGCTGTGTCATGAAACCCGTTTCAGCCAGTTCATTTAAGTGACCTTACATACCATTTAAAAAATATTTTTTAAAGTATAAAACCAAAGGGAACCATTAGATCATTTGTCTTGGCCACTATCTGACATTTAGACCAGCTACCAACTTATTTATCACACAAAACTGACAAAATGTGTGGTGAACGATAATTAGAAAGAATCCCAGGACTAGCATAGGCATTAATAGCAATAGAAAAGTTAGAGAATCACATTGTGATCAGGGGATGGTGTCTAAAATGCTACCACTTAAAAGAATAACAATGACAACAACAAAAGATAAAAATCTTATTGTTTTCTTTGAGATCACTGCCAAAGATGTCTTTACTTGGAAATTACATGCTTTTCTGTTACTAAAAAGGGAGCATGACAACATATCTAGGCTTCCTGTTAAGATTTGGTATCTTCCTACATGGTCAGTAGACAGAAAATATTTAGCAGGAAATGATTGCAAATCTTTCTAGAATATGGCAGATACCCTGTCCAGCACCAGCTCTCTCTAACAGTCCTGGCAGCAGTAGATCTCTAACAGAGTTCAGTAACTGGGGATTTATTTAAATTAGGGACAGCTCTCCTTTTGGGTTCGAAGAGCTGGATCAGTAAGGTACTACTGGCAGGCAAAACACTATATTGTGTTGTATTCGGTCTGAAGAAAAAACTATTCGCTCATGTTGTTATTCAAGCACTATCAGTTAAGGGGCACATCACAATGTCTGACAACATGGCATTAAAAAGCGAAGATTCTTTAATAAAGAATCTGCAGCCCTGTGAATTTGACTTGTGTCCCTGCAGGGTTGCTGTGCAGCTATGTTTTCTTATCCTTGACTACACTAGGTTTGGTCTGTGTGAGCTTGCAGAAAGAGATAGCCAGTCCAGGGGATCAAACTTCTTGTGGAAACTGGCTGCCCTGTTGCAGTGACTGCCAGTTTTATTCAGGAATAGAGGAGGCCCATGGAGCTGAGTATAATAAAGAACTATTCTATTTACTGGTTGTGAATAGTTTGGTGTGTGCACATTGTTAAAAGTTGGTCGTGGTATAGAGACTACTCATAAGAGCTTAGCATGTAAAAATTGCATGTAAAAAATTGCATGTAAAAAAAGCAGTGCCTTGCCTGTGCCATTCAGAATTAGTAAAGTGAGGTGGGACACTGGAAATTAAGAGCTGGAAGAATGTTCCCTCTGTGGAAAGAAGCACGCCATTGCTCTTAAAACCCAGTAACTTGCATTACTGAGGCAGCTAGTCTGCTGAGTGGGTGTGGAATTGGAGCGATAGAGACACTGGAGGTGGTGTTTCTCTTCCTTTTTAATTTTCCACTGCTTAGTGGTGTAAAGGCACTTCCCCATATCCTGAAGCTGGCTGGGATCCCGCAGACATTGCAGTGCTTGATTTGTGCTACAAAGGGCAAACCTGCCTGAGCAACCAGAGTCACCTTGATCGCTTCAATCAGTAATGCCTCAGTGCTGGGGCATTCCTGTGCAGGGTGGGGTGAGGCAGGGAAAGGCAGGTAGAGCTGAGACATAGCCCAAGTGCTTAGCCTGGGCTGTCTGTAGTGACTGATAACCCTCCCAGCATCACTACTGCTCACCTTTGGGAGGTGGCAGGAGCAGGCAGCTTTAACTAGCCCATCTGCTCCTCTGACCTTGTTTGTCTCATTTCCACCTCATGTGCTCCTTTTGAGTGCAAGACCCAGAGGCTTGAGGTCTCTCACAGGTTGACTGCAGTCTCATTTTCACCCCTAAAAGAGGTTGAGCCTCTGTCAGTAACTGAGGATGCACTACTGGCTCCAGGACATATTGAAAAATCTTTAATAAATCTCTAAAGGAAGTTGAATTATATAAAGATGTTGGATAATCCAGCTGGCTAAGTCTGGTCAAGTTTGTCCTTGCACACTAATGCCTCAGGTTCATGGTTACATTAGCCTGGAAGAGGCTGGTACTGTGTATGAGTGAGGTGGCCTTGCTGCTCCTGGTTGCTCTTCCTTCTGCTGTACTGTTCATGTGGTAGCATAAGCGTACTTGTGGTAAACTGTACGTACAGTAGTGTGGCTTAATAGTGAAATGATAGCCTAGGTGCCCTTAAGTAGTACGTTTTCCTGTGCAGTTGGCACACATGACAGTATGTAAATCTGAAGGTGTGTCCAAGAAGCTGAGTGAGGCAATTTTGTGGCTGGAGGTGTAGATCTTAGGTCGGAGAAATGTGTTGCAAAATTTTTGAGCTCGAGGCAGGAATAAAGGGAGGCTTGGCCTTTTTTCCTCCACTGCTTTTCCCTGTGATTTGTGAACACAGGTTTAAGCTATAGGAGTTGTTCTGAAGATGTCAGCACTGGGCTCTTTAAATCCCACTATTTATGTGCTTTTTGCCTCTGGAGTGGCAGAACTAAGGGTGGATTTTTCTTTCCATAAGGCAAGTTCAAACCCTTTCCTAAACAAGGAAGACATTTTAACACTCAGAAGCATTTTTCTGTAACTGAAATGCTGCATCTCTGGTATTTGTACCCCTTCCTGGGTTGCTTCCAGGAGTGTGCAGGAAAGAAGTATTTAACAGCAAGGAAACTGTCATGGACTCAAGAAGGTCCGGAAACAAAACTAGCTATGTTAAAATTCAAATTACGATCTCTTTCTCTTCCCTTTTCTTTGTTCTTTTTACAAAATGATGGCAGACAATCACTTGCTGGACTTCTGGTTTAGCTGCATATAATATATTCCAGAGTAACAGAAGACACAAAAGTTGTTATACTGAAGGTGTAAATTAGCTTGTACTCAAGGCTGTTGGCAGATCAGGGGATAGTGTGTGAAGCATACCAAATGATAGAGCTGGGTATGTAGCAATGATAATTAGTCCAGAGAGAGGCTGGCACCTTTTTGCTCTAGAGGTATAAGAACTGGCCGGGAGATGGAACTATTCATGGAGAGAAAAGGGTGCTAAATTAGCATTTACTGTCTTCAGCTGCCAAAAAGTCCCACTCAGGCTGCACATGGCTGCAGAGTCATGTACTCCCAGCAGCATGATCATGTTTCTGAAGCCTAAGAAGGCTGGGGATTTGCTGGAAAGCACCTGCTATGGTGCACTCCTAAGACTGCAGCAAAGTGTGAAGGCAGCAGGTGTCTGCCAAATCATAACTTCTGCTGGATCGTTGAAGTGTCTGACCTATCTGCAGAAAGCTGCTTGGGGTGTGTATGGAGCTAAAATCAGTGACACTTAGTTTCAGCTCTGTACCAAGATTAAAGGAAAGAGAAGATGTGCAGGTTGGGCATGCTTAAATGTAAAAAGGAAAATTGCTGAAAATAGGTATTCATCTCATCCCAGACAGAACAAGACGTTAGCACAGAAATGTTCCACCTCCAGACACATAAGACCAGCAGCCAGTTGAGCAAGGCTAAATTGCTTTATCTAAGAGTTTGAGTGTTTCTATCCACTCTCTGACATTGTACTGGATTAGAAAATAAGAAGCAGAAGCAGAAGAATGATGTGAAACACAGCAGTGTTGGAGCTGTGGCTAAAAGAGGGCTTAGATAACTACTGTGTTTTCCGTGAGTGACTGGCAGATGAAATTTGGGTATTCCCAGGAAAGCTTTATTTTGCATGTTTTGAAGGCAGAAATATAAAAATTCCATGACAACAAAAGTCTGTTTCCTTTTGTAATTTTTTTTTTAAATTTCTTTGTTCCAACACCTAGGACTTGGTTATGGACTGTGTTTGCATTGTGATGGACAGATGCAAGGAGGTGTAGGCTGTCAGTAAATAGCTATTCATGAATACAGTTACTTTAACTAGTAAAGCTGCATTATTAACTTTTATTATTTTCTCCCCCCTTACAATAGTTTATCAGAGGTTTTGTGTTAAATAGCCACCTATATTCACTCTGTTCTCAAAAGCTGCTTGGTGGATCTTGTTTTGGTGCAGGCTGGTCTCATTTAGGACCTTTGTCAATGGATGTGTGTATCAATAATCTGTCCTTAAGACCCTGGAGTATTTATTAGCAGACTATTATCATTAGAGTTGTTATGTGGATTTTCAGGTGTGCTTTAATCTCTTGTGGCCTCTTGCCTGGAAGATTGATTTTTAAGTACCAAAGTTGATTAAAGCTTTTTGAGCTTTTGTTCCTTTTTTTATTTAGAAGAAAAGAATGGCATGCACTTTTACTTCTTAACCCGTGTTCATCTAAGATGTGAGTAACCATTTGCTTTCACAGTTTGAAATAAAGCCTTTATGATAGTGACTTATTCCACAACATTCAGCTCTGACTCTGTTGCTAATTTATTTAGTTAATCATTAAACAGTATTCCTGATCAGTGACAAAGTGGAGTGAGTTCAAGACTGGCAGAAAACTGCTGCACAGGCTTAAGGTGGAAACTTATGTAAGAATAATAGTGATGGACCACCAGCTAGGTCTAAGAGTTGGCTTTTACGTTTGTTTCCTCTGGGACGTGGAGGAAGAGAGAAGTTTTTTGAAAGACGAAGAAAGGTGCTTGGCATTAATTCAGTCCAACCTATTTACTAAGATATCTAACAGAATCCATTTAATGTAATGCATTCTTATCTACCTGCACTTGTTTAAAAATGACAGTGTTTCTAACACAAGCACATTGTCCTGACCTTGGGGAAATTGCATTTCCCAGTATCCACGCTCTGAATCACAGCTGGAAGAACTTTGATTCATATTAAGCTTCTATATTCCTTTGCCCCACCCCGGCTTCCCTCCCCTTTTAATAACAGAAAACTTAATCATGGAATGGTTTGGGTTTGAAGAGACCTTAAAGATCATCTAGTTCCAACTTCCCTGACATGGGCAGGGACACCTTCCACTAGAATAGGTGCTTAAGGCCTCATCCAACCTGGCCTTGAATTCAATTTCCCTGGGCAACCTGTTCCAGTGTCTCACCACCCTCACTGTAAAAAATTTCTTTCTAATATCCAGCCTAAATCTACCCTTTTCCAGCTTAAAGCCATTCACCCTCATCCTATCACTACAAGCCGTTGTAAAAAGTCACTCCCCAGCTTTCTTGTAAGCCCCTTTCAGGTACTGAAAGGCTGCTATAAGGTCTCCCCAGAGCCTTCTCTTCTTCAGGCTGAATAGTTCCAACTCTCACAACCCCATCCCTACAGGGGAGATGCTCCAGCCCTCTGATCATCTTCACAGCCCTCCTCTGGACCTGCTCCAACAGTTCCGTATTCTTCCTGTATCTTTAAGATAGCTACATTTAGTAGTGATAGCATAGGACACATCCTGCTGAACAACAGTGAATACTGGAAGAAGCCTCCATTGTATAAGAAGTATGATTTTGTGACTAAACACATAGTGGGATCTGAGTTGATAGACTGTGATTACCCATTCTACATCTGAGTGAGTTGGAGTATCATCATGTTCTCCAGTACAACTGAGAATGTTTAGCTTATGGGGAGAATCAAAAACCATTTTGATATGAATGCCAAGGTCATTTAGAAGAAGCCTAGGCAATGCAACAGATTTTTACAACCACTTACTCTAATTTAATCCAAAAATTAATTAGGGATGGTGACTAGAAGAGAGTGCTGGGGACCAGCCTGGGAGAACTATTAAACATTCTCTTTTCCTGGTCAGTTCAACTTTTGTTCCTTATTTTCTATATTTAATGCAGTTTCTGTGATTCAGCAATCTCAGCATTGAGAAAAGTTCCAGACTGGTTGCTTATAGGCAGCTCTGTCTTCTATGTCCCTTCACTCATGACTGCAACTCATAAGTGTGACCCTGCTTTACAGAGGTTAAAGGACCTCTTCCTGCACATGCCGGCTGTTTGGATCCCTTTTCCCCAGTCTGTTTTTATGTTGCTTATTTATAATGTGTGGCTTGGTGCTAGTTGTGAACTCGCTCCATGGTGCCCTGTCTAGAGGTCCCAGCTGATGCAGTGTGCCCAGGCCACTAGCAGCCATTTCCGTCTCACTGTCGGAATTAAAGTCTGGGTTCGTTCCCAGCTAACCTAGGTCCCAGACAGTCAAGGCAGTTCCTGATTGTTTTGTGCAAGTGCTATGCTTAGTTGTTGATGGGCAAGAAGGCCAGGGGATGCCATGCCTTGTTTTATTACCTGGATGGGTGAGTTACTGCAGAAGTGTCAAATGCAAATCTAACGCAAGCAATGAATACGGCCCTGTTTCTCGGTACACCTGTTAGTACTGAACACCGTCTATCTTGGTCAATGATTTAATGTATGTTTTCTTCATGCTAAAGGCACTGAAGACTTTTTAAATTGCTCTCAAGGGATACTTATGCATGCTCAGTGCATATGGGATAATGTGATTTAAAAAACCACCAAGTAGCTTCTACAGAGAGAAGGTCAAACAGCTGTAAGTTTCTATGGATTCTGAAAGGTAAATGTGCTGAAGGGAAATTGAACACTAATATGGGAATGGTCATGGGTGCTTTCTCCCACAGTAGCCTGTGGCAGGTTGAGGGAGGCATGTAAAAACAGAGAACTACAGATTACTCCTTTGTTATCTAGTCTGAAGCAATATGCAGCTGAAAGAGATTCTGCATTGAGATGTTGTACTTGTACTGCTAAGGTTTACTAGTCTTACTTATTAGACCAACTTATCCTCCAAGAACATGTCTAATCACTTGAAAGCATTTATGCTGGTAACACAGGATACCACGGAATTAAAATTGACATTAAAAGCTTAGAAATTCAAATATTCTTTACATGAAAAAAAAGACTTATAGTGTGTTTAAATTTTGCCACCTGATGACATTTAGTAGTGATAAGTAAAACCATTTGTGAGAGACCAATTAGTCATTTCCTACACAGCTTCTGTTATATAGGCTGCTGTCATGTCCCTTGTTCATCTTTGGAAAAAGAGAACCAAATTTTATTTCTGGCATTACAAGCAGTGATGGTCATATTCTGAGAGAAATTCTTAAAAGAACAGGTTGTCTCTCCCTTTAGTTGATTCAGAAGGGAAGGACTGGATTCTGAAGAAATGGAAGCAGTCATTGGAAAGAAAAAGCCTTAACAAGTGCTTTCCCTTTGTTTATAAAAGAAAAGAGCCTGTGTGCAGTGAATGAAATATGCCCTTGCAGCCTTAACAAAAGAAAAAATGGAACTTAAGTCCTGTGAACATTTGCCTTCTGGAGGCTCTTTCATATGATGCAGAGAAATTTGCCTCCTATTATTTGTTTGAAGAAAGCAGCAAGTGACTTGTTGAGCAACTTGTTACTTTCAATAAGCTGCTTCAGGCCTGCAGCACCTGGAATCACACAGAATCACAGAATGTTAGGGGTTGGAAGTGACCTCGAAAGATCATCTAGTCCAGCACCCCTGCAAGGGCAGGATCTCTTAGAGTTAGCCCATCCTTAATTAGCTTGTGAGACTCTTAGCTGCTGCCAATTGGCCCTTCCTCTCTTTTGGTCAGCTCTGCAGAGAAGAGATACAACTGCTGCTATCTCCTGGCATGTTAAGCCTGTGTGGGAAAGGCTTGAAGGTGGAGTGGCAAACTGTAAGGAAGTCTAATGCCTTTTGCATACATAATCTGGCATTAGTATGTAGTTTTAAAAATAATTCTGCAGGGAGAACAACACTGTCAGAAAGCAGTTGTTGCAGCATTTCTACCAAACTTAGTTTTTCAGCAGCTTTAAAAGTAATTTATGAAATCCTTTCCTTAAATGGCTTTTTCTTCTCATTATGCTTCTGAGTCAGACTTCTTCTTTCTTTTTTTAAATAATCAGCCTTCCTAGTCTGAGAATAGCAGTATGGCTGTGCCCTCCAGTTTCCCTCTTCTGCGGGAGCTTTTGTTACCCTGCATTGCATAGTGCTGCTGCTGCCCTGCAGTGAAGACTCCAGATGCAGCTACAGCCTGCAAAGCAGAAGCCTGCTGTCACCCCTCTCTAAACACAGCTGATTCCTACCTGCTGTGATAACACCTCCTAGCTCAGTAACTACTTGAGGTAGTTACTGAGGAGATTGTTGGTGATAGGTACTGAAGCTGATTTCCTCGTTTGAAAGAGGAAAATTGTCTAGTGGGGTAGTCATGAAGTCTGTTGGATTACTCCTCTGCAACACCGTAAGAGCTGTGCCTTTTTTTTCACGTTTCTAGTTGTGTGGCGCTTTGAGGAATCCTCACAAGTGCAGTCTCTGCGTAAGGACTCTGTCTCACCTATAGTTAGATGTGTGGGTGGGCTGGAAGCGCAGAGCAAGAAAAGAAGCTGCTGTGCTGCTTCTAAAATTTAGGATAGCTGAAGTGTTTTCTGGAATGCAATGAGAGGAGTTTTTTTATTTTATTTTATTTTATTTTTACTAAAGATAACATTGATTTGTTTTTTACATTTGTGCTGTCTGAACCTGAAGTATTTGCATTGGTTCCTTCAGACTCTTGTTCTTCCTTGCTGGTTAGCATAACCAAAATATCTTAATACTTTATGAGACAATTATATGACAGTATTGACCTTTGGATAGGATATAATAAATGAAAATGCTGACTTTTGCACTTTAATGATATGGTATAGTGATAGGATATTAATATATATTTCTTTTATCATCATGTAGCCAAGAAGTGGTGCTGTCATACTTTAATGAAGCCTGTAGAAATGGAAAATATTTTAGTATGCCTTTTGGGGACTAGTGAAAATTGTCCATAGCATTGCTTGCCTGGAACTGTGGTCTCATTTGAGCAAAGCCTGGGGTCACTGAGCCAGAAGCTTTATTGGCAAACCAGCCAGCTTGCAAAGAAGCTGTTTTTGTGTTTAATGACAGATGTCACACTATTAGCACTATTTTGATGCAGAGGGTCAGAATTGCTGAGCATGTTTGAAATTTTCCTCTTGGTTTTCTATTTTTTTTTTGTTCTTTTTAATAATTTTGACCCATTTAAAAAAAAAAAAGTAAAATTGTAATAATGATTGCATGCTTCAAGTGCTTCCTTTACTCATAGCGTAAGAACGCCTTTCCGGTGCTGCATGTGCATTTTGAATATGATCCAGCCTCCAGGAGTGATTCATTGTCCTTTTGTAACAGGCACCTGACTCACGTATATCATGATGAATCAGCTTCCTAGGGTTGGTGGATGCTGTTCTGAGGAAGAAATGTTCTTTGGGCATGGTAGCAGGCAAGAACGTGTTCCTAACTCTCTCTCTATCTTCATTCATCCCATCAATTACTAAGACTGTTAATCCACATCTGAATTGTTTTACTGTTTATGCAAATTAACGTTTCAGCAAGCCGGTATTTTGTCGTTGGTTCAACTCACTGTATGAATAGAAATGCTTGGGCTGCTTTTGTAGAGCCTCAGGGTGCTTTCCTTTGTGACACACTGCTACTAGTCCTCAGCAGCAGCTTTGTGCTTGCATCAGAATGGCTGTGCAAAGGACAGATTTGCAAGTGTTACAGTATAAATAAGTCTTTCTAAAGCTTCACCTTTAGCTCAGATGTAGCAGGATGAAGTGGAAATGAAACAGGAAAGTTTAAAAATATGGATTAAGATGACATCACTCTTAAAATATTTTAATTAACACTTCATTAATGTCAGTGTGTTTGGAAGATTGAGAATTATTTCTCCTCACAGAATGCGTGTCTGTCTGCCTTGAGCTATATGCTGGACATTGCCATAATGTCATTATTATGGGAATGAAATAGTGACAAAAGCTACTTATGAAAAATGGCCATGAGCACATGACCTTTTGTGAAATATGGACCAGGCACAATTTTCTGTTTGCAGATGCACTTCTTGAAATGGATGGTGATTATCATAGGATATGATTTCTTAACAATGAAATATCTTAAATAACATGAAAATTAAAATTGCCTTTTTTTTTTTTTTAAACTAAAGTCAAGCATATTTACCTTTATGATCAAGAACCCTCTGAAGAATTTTGTAGGTGTTTTCTTTTTAACAACAAATATGGTACGAGCATATGTTAACTAATATTCACTGTCATGTGTTTTGGCGTTTGGGTGTCTGGTTTTGGTCATGAAGCATGATAATTCCAGTAGTAGTGTTCCAAGTGTGTGAAATACAGGAGTACTATATGCAATGTATATACTTAAGTATTAATAATAGAGATTATTGTATTGCTTGAAATTACAGTTGTCTGACCCTTCTCTGTGGAAGATCACTTTTCAGACACTTATAATTTTACCAAATGTTAATCTTGTGAATTTACATTTTCTATGTTTCATCTTCTGTGCCTGAAGGTGCAAATTTATGTTCATGAATTTTATGGAAATTGTTTTTCTGAATAGGGCTTGTGGTGATTCCATATAATAGAACTTAGATATTTTTTTTAATAGTTAGGAAGACTTATCTGAGGAAATTATGTTAAAAGAACACCAGTTAAATGCAGAGCAAAGCATGTTTAGGAAGCACCAGAATTACATTTTCTGGTATAACTTGTGTTCAGTAGTGACAGAGGCATAAGCTATGTATTGTAGAAGGTAAAAACAAATACTGAATGCTCAAATACCAAATGAAGGAGTGTTATGGAGAAAACAATGTTCCAATCATGTAATTAGAGGCTTATAGCTTAATGAAGATGCAAAGAGAATCACCTGAGGTTGCACATGTAACTTTTCTTTGGGTGTGTCTGCAGTCTAATCAACTTATTTTCAGCGAGTTATTTTATTAGCCATAACAGAAATCTAAATGAACACAGATTATCATTCTCTGGATCAGCTTTTGGGGTTCTGCAGAAACATGAAGGGCAAACAGCTTTCACTGCCATTTTATACTATACAATTAATCCTTGCTAATATATGAATCTGAAACAATTGCTTGGATATAGGGAAATATTTTCTATTTATCTCTGTTATAATAATCCATGGTTTTTTTATGCTGTTATATTAATATTTAATTGCCAGTAAGGTGTTCTGTACTGGATTTCATAGTATACTTCCATAGTTAAAATAGCTTTTGTGTATTCCACTGCTGTTAAAGTTGCCACAAAAGTTGAAAGTGATTGATTCAGAATTAAAAGATTGATTTTTACATTGAAGTACAATCTGGAATATCCTGCTGATTTGTAAATGGGAAAGTATGAGTGGTTTATACACATTTATCAAGTGTGCAACAACTTGGACTTCTTGACCATCATGATTTCTATACATGGCATAAAGAGTTGTCTTACATCTGCCAGAGAACAGAACCAGATACTGTATTTGCAGCTAGGTACTATTACCACAGTGTTAGTTCAGAAAATACTACATCTTTGCAACTTCTCTTCATCAACCACCCGTTTAGAAGCGCTTAGGGTAAAGGAGGCTGCTGATGTGGCTGCAGATCTGCCTGCAGCAGGCTGTCTGGAGTGTGTGCCTGTGCTTTTGAAGGCTGGGAGGGGTACCTGTCTCATTCCTTCTCACTTTTTTCCTTTCCCAAGCATGCAGGGGTTTTAATTTTTTTTTTTTAAACAGAAGAAATTAAATGCAAGAATGTCCAAGCTTTTGATAAACTTGAAGATTCTAAATCCACGTGAAATTTTAGGTCTTTGTTTATAAAGTTGTATAATCATGAATAAAGAAAAAGTATTGCTAGAAATCATTTCTGGTTGTGCCTGTTCATATGGAAGAAACTGCCCATAAGCAAGGTCAGACTGCTGTCAAGAAAATCAGATTCAGCACAAGGCAGCATAAGATAAGCAGGATCAGCTTTTGTGACTGCTAGATACAGAATTTCCTTAAACATAATTTAAAGTTTGTGTTTGTGAGTGGAGTAAAAGGGGGAGTCAGACCCACAGTTCTCAATAGCTGTATGTTTCTCTAACATCACTCCTGCTGATGTGAGACCACGACTGAGGAGAATATTGGAGGGGGCGGAAATAATTGTTTTATACCACTTTTGTTTGCCCTCCAGCAAACTTCTGATACAGTGAAATGAAGTAGGGAGATCCTCATGAGGTAATTCACCTTGGTTATAGGGAACTCATTGCCATACTTGAAACAGCAGGGATAGGAATGTTGTATATATACATCCTGTTAGTGCCATCATTAGGGCATGCAATTCTTCCTTCAAATCTTGCAGCTAATTTAGGAACTCTTCCAGTGTTGACAGGTGGTGGAGACAGCATGGCACTAATGGCCTTGAAAACATCCAGGACATCTGTGCTGCCCTTAAACTTTAACTGTATCTGGACAGATGGCTAACATCTCTGACAGTATGGGCTGTTGGTTGTCACAGGGTTGCTGAGACGTTATCAGTCCTCTTGAATATTGCTAACATATGTGAGGTAGACCCCTGGTACAGCCTCATGAAAATGTCTTGTCTTATTTGAAAGTTTTGGACACAGTGCATGTTGCTGTGTGTCTGTTTGCACCATGGTTGCACAAGCATAGCTTGTTTCTGTATCCTCTCTTAGTTGCTCTAAACACAAGCTGTATTCTCTGTCCTCAGACTAGCATTAGAGGCTTGTCAGCCTTACATGATAGGTGCTTGTACAGAAGCAAGGAAAAGAAATACTGGCTTCATAAAAAGCAGCAGTGTTTGGTTCTGGTAATTAGGGAGGGTAGGATTGATTTCCCTGACATGTAGAAGCTTTTGCCATGCAGCTGTAGCCTGCTGCCAGGAAATGGATTTTTGCAGACCTGAACCATTTCTTCCTATTATTGGAAGACTAAATGGGCAAGCTGTCCTGTAACATCTTGTGTGTGTTCTTATAAGGTAATGCAGTGTCTTGCAGGGCTATGAAATGGGATATGATTGCAGTGAGTTTGTCTTGACTGGTGCTCATAGGTGCAGTCCAGTAAGATGAAATAATACTGTACTGGCAAGGGGAAATGCAAGTGCTTATTTTACAGCTAGTGTACAGTACCAATGGTGTTAGAAATGCTTTAGGAATTAAAAATGTTTTTTGTGGGTTTAGGAGATCTTAAGAAGAAGAAAAGAAGTTTTCATTTTTCTCCTCAGCCAATGTAAACTTGCGCTTTATCTGCAGTGGAGTCTGAAATCCACTGTGTATTGTGTTTTCCTATAGACAGACTACTTCCTTATTGGTCTTGATAAAAGTCAAATAACCTACTGTATTCAAAAGGCAGTGTTCACAACTGGCTTCTAATTTCAAAGCCAAAGGCTTATTTCCCATGAAGACTATCATGCCACATCAGCTGAAAGTGTTATTGGAAGACACATCAGTAATCTGCTTCCACTGAAGATGAAATGTTCCAGTGTGCAATTTTACTTTACATTCTAAAGATGTCAGTTGCATAGCAGGCATTGTAACTTGCAGGAGGAGTTTAACAGCTGATACATTTTTGATACTCGCACACCTCCTTTAAAGTTGATAAAATTCTTATTCTAGTAACCATGCAATAATGGCATTTTTTTTCTTCCCCACCCCCCTGCCCTGGGTGTTGTGCAGACATCACAGCTGCTGTGATAGTCATCACACAGTGAGTAATGAATGTAGTACAGCAGAAGTGGGCCTTGCCCAGATGGTGGTAGGGAAAGCTGGAACTCCTCCCACGCAAATGCTGACCACACCTGGCCCTCTCCTCTTTTCCTGAGAGGATCTCTATCGGTTGTCAAGGCTTAAGTAACTTCAGTTTATGAGTTTATGACACATATCTGTTGGCTCATGTTCTTTCTGGGTCTAGTCTGCTGTGTCCTATAGTATTTTTGAAATTTCATGAGTATGAGAAGTGTATATCAAATATATACAGAATGGCTTTAGGGTAATTATAAGCTTAGTATCTTCATGGTTTTGCCTAAAATAAACTCTCTGTGCAATTTTATTGTAGAAAACAAACAAGCTACAGCTGGGAGGACAAAATGGCTACACTCTATTTCTGCAACAGGTCATGGAGGGAGGGTTGTACAAACTTCTTGTGAAAAGTAAAATTATTTTGATGAATTTGAGTTGTGTTGTAAAGAATTGTCTTGGTAATCTATTCCACATCAACCTGTAGTGAATGCTTGTAGTGAATGTACATAATGCTTGACCAGAAGCGTGGCTGAGTGGTGCTGGGATGGTTTTTGGCTGGAAATTGTTGTGGCAGGAGATTTGCTGATTCAGCTGTGGGTGGTATATTTCACTTATTTCACTTCCAGTTTTATCAGTCACAATGGAAATGCTTCTTGCATTTTTGTTTTTTCTCCTGTAACTTTGAAATAACAGTTGCCAGGACTGCTTCTCTACTGCTTTGTTGTATACTTTGTAAGGTTACACCAGTATTGCTCTGACTTTGCTTTCCAACAGCAGAGTGACAAATCTGGCCTGATAGGTTAGTAGATGATGTCTGAGTGTAGGATTGTATCATGATTTTCTGAAAACTGAAATGGTGAGCTATTTTTAAAAGGTTGGGTAGTCCATGTTAACTGACATGTCAGCTCCAGGGGCACAGCTAGGCTCAGATTGCCAGTTTGGTGAGCTGAGTGAGGAAATGCTGTGCATGTTTGTTCTGAATTGGGTTCTGATGGCTTAATTTGCTGGACCCTATGTCCAAATATCAGAAGAGACCATGGACAACATTCTTCCCCTTCTCCTTCCTCCTTTCTGCTTTTTTACCCCCTGCTCCTGAAGCCATCACTTTTCCATGTTGAAGGATCATAAGCTGCCCAGCTGCCCTGTACCTGTGTTCTTCACTGTTGTTTCCTCTGAACCTTTCATTCGCTGCGATAAGGGGACAAGTCTGAACTTCACTCAAGCATGGATTTATTCGGCAGCATAATGTTGTTTTCATTTTCTCTCTGTTCTAACAACTCAATGGGCTTTTGGCAGTCGCCAAGCACTGAGATGATATTTTCATTGATCTATCATAACCCAGGCAATACTTTAGAGAATTAATGGCTAGGAATATGCACTTCCTCCTCTAAGGTGAAAGAATCTGGTCTTTTATACAATGGGGGTACTAGAGTCATACCTATACTGAAGAAAGTTTGGACCTGGTAATTTAAAAATGATCATCTGGATAGTCTGCAGTCTTTTTAAAATGGCCTGCTTGTAATATTCCTATAAACAATGCCATGCAAATCTGCCATTGCTATGACATCTCAGATATATCTTCATAGGGATTTATAAATTGCACTTTTAGTTTTATTGCAATTGTCTAGATTATTTAAGGCAGTCTAGCAATTGCATTTGGTTATGCTATATATTTGAATCACAAAGGAATCCACTCTTCTATATGCCAGTGGATATGTCCCCTATGAGCTTCCTGAGCCCTCTTTTTGTTTATTATCAACTCTAGACAATCAGCCATGTTCGTACAATCCTGGAAATTTATGCTTGGCTGCATTTTCTGGAAATACTAGAAACATAATTTTGTATTATGGAAACACCTTTTGCTGAGTTGGAATGAACATGGGGTTGTATTTTGTAACAGGCTTGTTTATTTCTAAAAGTACATATAAACTGCACCTTGGTGGATGAGGGCTAGAAGGGAACTTTTAGTACTGGAAGACTGTGCTTAGACTGTCCTATGTCATGTTGAGGAAGATTCAGAACTTGAAATGCTGACATCTCTTCCCTGAAATTCTTGGCAACTGGGCACAAAGTTGTTCCTGCATTACTGCTATTCAGTGCAGGTAATGCTGTAGTGCCAAAAAGCCGCAGCCCTAGGAATGGCCAGCATGGCAGGATAACAAACACACAACTGGATGCAGAATTGAACAATGACATGATTAATAAGTATTTCTCTTTCCCTCTATCTAAAATACCTGCCTATAAATCTTGTATAAATTTTAGATATACCAATCCCTTTAGTACACTTAAATGTGAAGTATTTTATTATACCTCTATTATTTGTATATTTTTAATGTTATTGATGTTCAGTTGCTACTGTTATTAAATGTGGTTGAACTGAAAGCAAAAATGGCTTGTAAACAGGGGAAGGAGGGTTTCAAGACAGGGAAAAATAGCAGGGCAAAATTTAGTGAGGATGGAGAGCATTTGTGAGAGAGTAATGAAAGCAAAAGTAGACAAGTTTAAAACAAAAAAAAAACAGCTGAAAATTATCTAGAGGTATGTGGTCAGCCCTGATGGCAACAGTAAAGAAACATGTATGTTTGCACTGCATGTGTATCACTTTCTTTTTCTCCCTTTTAGTCCACTATAACTCTTGAGCCCATTGTCTGCAAAATTTAACAGGGACTGAGATGTCTCAGATATATTTAGGTTCTTACAAACTTAACGAAACTCAGCAGCTGCATAAAAGAGAACAGCCTGATTAGTGCTCCCTGCTGAGAAAAGGCAGCTATAACTTGGCTCTAGTCACCTCTGCTGGGCATCAGCCAGCTGGTCAATGATCATGGGCATGCTGCACCAGCCAGTCAGCCAGCACACATGTAGCTGTGAAAACATCATGGCCCATATGTCACTTGTCTGGCTGAACAGTGTGCTCGAGGATAAGTGGGTTAAGAAATCTAGGACATGTCCATAGGAAACCACTCATCACATTTCCAGTGGCTCATGGACCAGTATGTTGTTTTAGCAGGAAGAAAGATGTAATGTTCTACCTCTTGTCAACTAATGTGTGCTTATAAGGCTTCGAGGTGTGTAATCCTGAGAACCTCCTGGTCAAGTCCTGCAGGATGGGAGAGGTTCTGAAAGTACCACTAGAGCTCTTGCTCTGTTTTAGAGGAGGAAGTGGTCACTGTGTTGTAATTGCAGTGATGTCAGCTGATTTACGGATGATGCACGTGCATCAAATGCTTTTCATAAAAGCAAAGCAGATTTATCTAGACATGAAGTGATATGAAGTATATTCAATTTTTCTCCATCTCTTTGTGGAGATGCCATTAGGAATTTGTTTGTTTGTTTGAGAGTATATTTTATTAAAAAGTTGTTTTTATGGGGTTTATACTGAGATCGTGTTTTTCTAACCCTTAATCTGTGCTAATTAATTTTTTTCTTGAATGAAGGAGTAGGGGATCTGTCCAGCATATATTTTAAGAAATGAACTTAGCATTTTAGTTACACTGATGCAGCTTCTCTGTGTAGCCACTCTTTACAGCATAAAGGCAATTTCTTATTCTCTATTCAGGTAAACCTGTCTTAATAAAACAGTGTATCAATGATGGCAAGTTTATTTTAATGAAAAGAACAGGGAAGCAAAGACACTAATAAACCTACAATGGTTTGAAAAACTGTGAGGGAACCACAGTCTGTGAGACTTCCAAAGTGATGGTCTCTGTCTCTTTCACTCTGGTTCCGGAGCACATTGACCACTCTAATACAACACGCACTGTCACTCTGTAATGTTCCTATGTTTGTGCTAAAATGCCAGTTTCTAAAATTGGCATACTGCATGGTCTAGTCCTTATTGCGTGAGTTAAATCTGGGAATCTTTTTCTTGTGCTGCAGAAAGGTGGCCACTGCAGTGGCTGTGGTATGTCCCACTCCCATCCCAGCCCTCTTCTCTGAGAACAGTACTTCTTAGTCTGCTCTCACCTGGGACTTCACAACGATCACACAGCTGATGGTGATCCTTATTGCCACAGTCACACTGGTGGGAATTTATCTGGGAAGTTATGCCATTGAGCTGTTTTGGGAGATTATTACCAAGAACTTGGGAATGTCTGTGTAAATGCATGGGAAACTGTTCCCTCTAATACCTTTAAAACTAATGTGATTATGAAGTAGTGATTACTCTGCCTTCTGATTTGTTCATGATTGTTCCATTGAAATAAACGTGTTTAAGTACTGCATGAGATATAAATACAGTTGGTTTCATGATCATTTGTCTTATGTCTGAAGTTGGAAGGCATGCTGTATTTTAATCACATTTATGTGTGTAAATAGCACTCCACATACTGGTGGCTAACGTGTGTAACCTAGGTGAATGGTGATTTGCTCTCATGCATGTGCCATGCAATAATATGTTTCAAACTACAAAGGACTGTACAATTAAAAAATTCTAATTTCCACAGAATGTTGTCATCAGTAAGATACGCTGATTAACGGTGAGGATCAATATTTTCACAGTGGAAAGACTATTTTTGATACCTATAGCACTTCTATATGGCTATACAGTGGAAAATGAATGTCTGAATTTACACATGCTATAGTTGTCTATGTTTACCCATTATTTTATTGGATAAAACAGCATGTAGCAAAACAAAGAATCGTTTGTTTAGCAGGCTCTTTACACTGTAGTTTTCAAATTCATTTAGCAAAGAGATTAAATGAATAGCAATCAATGGCTTGCAGTAAAGTGAATAGAAAATGTGCTTCTATTATTTATTGATGAGCTGTACTATACTCACCTCCTCCATGAGTGAGCATCTGGTCTTTTACTAAGGCAAATGAAGAGAAGACAAACAGTGTATGTAGTGTGTGGTCATCTCTTCACTTCAGGAAGCTCTGGAGATTCACTTGATAGTACTGTTTTCTGTGTTAAAATAAAGGTGCTCAGACATTGAAGATGGCTTTTTGGGGATGAGGGTTAAGACGACAATTATAATCTTGGGTTTAAGATAATTGTGATGGTTTTAAAGACTGCCTTTAATTTTTCTTCACAAAGTTCGAGCAGAAAAGTGAAAGAATGTAAATAAATCACTATTGGGTGTAAGAAAGTAAAATTATGATTATTCTAAACACTTCCATTGGAGAGAGAGAAATGTTTAAGAGTCAGTACTCAAAACAAGGTACGGGCAGTTGGGCAGTCTCACAGTCACTCTCAGTTTGCCTGCCTGCTTCTTTTTTCTCTCCTGGCTGAAGATAACACACACCCACATATGGACCTTGACAGGCTAAGTCTAACGAACCTCTCTCTGCTTCTTGGCTTTCTTCCCTTTTGCCTGCTCTGGCAGGCAGGAGGAAAAGAAGCATGGCCCTTCTCTTTTGGGGGGCCCAAGGGGCTTTGTTGTGTTTTTCTGTTGGTTGTACATATTTGTAAATGTTGTGAATAGTGTATATTCGTACATATTCATTGCATTTCATCATAGGTTGTAGCTTTGCCTGTAAATACAGCTTCATTTGCTTCCGGACTGAGTTAGCCTGGTTATTGTCAGTGTGGGAGGGGGATTTCAGCTCTCCACTGTAACAGAAAATGTTTCACTTCTTTTCAGCAACGCAAGGCTAATTACAAGGCATGACTTCACAATCATGCTCATTTGGCTAACAGTGTTGTACAGTCAAATACCCTTCATGGAGTTAGATCTGTATTTGCTTTTTAATATTTTTTGAGGTTTTGCACTGATTTTGATCACTACCGTGAATTTCATTAACAAATTTCTCACTCACTAAGATATAATCCCCAAAAGCAGGGTTATGTGATATTACACTACTTGATAGGTTTTAAAATTCTTGAAAGATAAGGTTATAGTAATGAATGGAGGTAAAAGAATATGAATAAAATTATTTTGCATGGAAACTGATCTAGGCAGACAGAAGTTGTGCCTTGTCATTATCCAGGTCGGAAACAGTAACAGAAAAACAGTTAGGCAAAGGGTATTGCTAGAGAGGGATGTAGAAAGGATTTTTTTATTTTTATTTTATTCTTAGGCTAGCAGGAACAAGTTTAACTGGAAGCAATAGAATAAATCAAATCATGAGACTGGTAAAGGTATTTGATTTTGATGATGAGATATTGAAAGGCCTGTGCTCTGAAATGATGCTTGCTTTGCTCTGACTCCTGTCTTAAAAGTTTTTTCTTTTGTCAGGTACTATATTTCTTTATGTATATTAGGGAATGGAGTAGACTATTAACAGTATTAAAATCTCTAACAGCTGAGCAAGCCTAACAAAATTATCTACAAACTATTCAAAATTTGCTTTATTTTTGAAGAATTATTATGTTAAATAGTAAAGAACAAACACTTTCAATGAGAAATTAAAAACTGGTACAAAAATCACTGTCAACTGAAACTGTTAGGACAACTGTGGGCCTCTGATTTCCTATTAGAAACAGCTGGAAAAATGTATTATCAACCTCCACTTCTTCACTGATGTAAAACTAATGGGAAAGAACAAAGCAGATACAAACTTTCTAGGCTTTCCTGTATGGGAAGGCAAAGGTCAGTAAATTGATGCTCTGTGAGCTGATGCCCTGGGTTACTCTTCAGCAGCTTACTTGTGTAAGCAAATTCTTTGATTTTTCCCTGGCACAAACATGTGAATTATATTTTCCTAAACTCTTGTTAATATATTTACAATAAAACAGAAGGACATTATAGGGCCTGAGATGGTGCTTATCTTCTGTATTTGAAAGATCAGTGCTTTTGTAAACCTCAGAGAGATTTAGCTTAACACAAGAGCGATGGGGAAGAGCTAGCTACACAGAGAGATAAATGACAGGAAACTAAACCCAAGCAAACTAAATCCATCTAGCCCTCCCAAACAAAACCAACAACAACAAAACCAACCAAGCAAAAAAAAAAAGCAAACAAACAAACCCCCCAAAACTCAACAACCCTACTCTAACCCAAACAACTCCTCTATGTGGGGAAGAAAAAAAAACATCAACAAACACCCTGTGTCTTAAACCTGTCTTTCCTCTATTTTAAAGGTATTTCACAAATTAAGCTTTAGATTACTTTTTTTGTCTTCTCTCAATCTTTCTTGACCTGGAAGAAATATATCTTATTTGGGTTTTGCATTTTGAAGAGCCATAGTGTAAGTTGTATAGGCAATATTTTATCTTCTTAGAGAAGGTAATTTTATATGAACCCAAGGAATAACAGCCAACCATTTAATTGGCATCGTGTCCAAGGCAGAATGTACACAACTAAAGGTTACCTTGAGGTCTGCAGCTATAATTACCATTGACCAAAGCAGGCTTTTCATTTAATCAGTCCCCTGAGAAATGATGTTGCAAGGTTAAAGGTGTACCATTTTTCAAAAAAGATGTCAATAAGGAATGAAGACTGCTTTTTTTACAGTCTTTACAGTTTGTGTTGTCTTTGCTGTGTTTGAAATCTGATAGAATAGGACCTTTAAATATGAAAGAGAACTGTATTCAGTACTCATTTGTACTACCCTCTCTCCCGATAAAAATACCCAACAAATAAACAACCCAAACAAAACAAAAACCCCAAATAATTTTAAAAGTGGAAATACATTCACCTATCTTTTAAATACCTTGATCACATTCTAGTGATTTTTTTTTTTTAACTTCTAAGGAACTGAGGTGAAAAAAATGCTGGAAGTACAGGAGTATCCCTTGATGCACAATTGGATCTAGTGGCAGCTTAGATAATTTGACATGCTGAATTCACAGCTGTATAAATTGAGGAGGAGACAAGTCATGGGAACTTTTATAACCTTAATAAAGGCCTCTTAGCTCTAAAACGTGCTTCCTTCTTTTCATGAAGGTTCATACTTGGTTACAATGAGAAAATTCTGACTAGTTTACTAGATACTTTCTAGTGCTGAGGTAAAGGATTGATTGATAACTTGGGACTGGATTGCACAGGACAAATGTCCTGTGCAGTCTGAATACAGAAATACAACTAAAATCATGGATATAAAGACAGTTGCTTCTATCTTTGAATATAGGGCATTAGTAGAAAAAAATGAGATCTTTCTACCTTTATGTAGCTGTATCCACAGGCCTTGTGCAAATGAGATCTCTGATAACTTTTGTTAATGAACTGCAAACCTTTTAAGTGGCTTCCAGATAATTTTGTGGCATGGCTTGATTCACATAAAATGGACAAATCTAAACACCATCTAAAATGAGACTGCATCCTCTCCTCGTAGTTCTTTGTTTGGTTTGTTTCATACCTTGGGATAATGAGTGTGATAGTTATCTGAAAGTGGAAAACATGGCAAAGAGGAGGCACATTTAATGCAGTGCTGAAAACACTTCTTGCTCCTTTTGGGGAAGCTGTGTCGTTACGATGCTGGAGCAGCAGAGTAGTTTCTAGGCTCTGGTGTCCCTCTTGCAGTGTTCAGATGCACATCCTTCAGCAGGCAGGGGTTGTGCCATGCCACCAGGTGAAAAGCACAGCGCCACTGGTGCAACATTGTGCCCCTCTTTGCCGTTGGTCAAAAAGCCTGCATCTGCCCTTTTTATTTGTTGCTGTCACCATTCATTTCACGTCATCTCCTTCCATTCGCAAAAAATGTGTCTGGTTTTGTCCTCTTTCCTTAGCAGTATGATCCAATGGCTGGATAGTGTGGGGCAGGAGTTGGCTCTACTGTGATTTGTTCGTGCAGCAATTATCACAGTGAGGCCTCAGATTAGTATATCAGCTGCTATCATGGTGAAGAGCAGACACTTCCCTGCAGATCTTCAGAATTAAAAGCACAACCTCTGTAAGAATCTTAAGAGTTAGGTGCAGTAGCTGTCAGGCTCACATCATTGTCACATGGAGGGGCAGTGTGGCTGAGTGATGGGCTGCATTCCTGAAGCACATGCAACAATAGCACTGGGACCTAAAGGGCTGCTACAAGGGGCCAACATAGGAAAGCACAAGTACTGTAAATTTATTTATCTGTAATGTGGGAAAAGCGCGGTTCCTGGCACTTTCACCTTTGAGCATTTGTATATAGGCCATACTCAAGCCATCTCTACCTTGTTTGGTTAGCATCTCAGTGACTCGCAAGCTATTTTCCTTTACCCTCATCTGATTTTCAAATCAACTGCAAGATTCCGGATGTGATAGGGAAGGATCTTTAATGTTCACAATGAGCTCAGCTTTCCAACTTTCAGCATGCTAGAAACACGTATTTAAGACAAAACATGGAAGTCCTACAAATCGTCAGTGAATACCAGTGTTCTCTTTTTCAGGAAGTACGCTTTGGCTTGCACATCCCTCTTGGTACAGAGTTCCCCAGCAGTCTTGCTGGACAGTTTGAAAGTAATTACCTTGGTAACGCCACTTCCCACGGCCAAAAAACGCTTCAGGCAGCTTGTCTTTGTATGGCCTTTGTGCTCAGTGCTCTGAACAATTACGCTACAAGTTCCTAATTATCCTGCTTCACAACAACTTTCCTTCTTTCCTGCTGGAGAGCTTGAAAGGGTGCAGTAAGTAGAATAAAACAAGGATTTATAACTCTGAAACTTATTCAAAATTAAGTCCTGATGGCAAACTAAAATGCATTGCAAAAGAAAATGTTTTGATTATCAGTTTCCTTCTGCTACATCCTCCTGCTTAACACTAGTGTACACACACATTCTTCCCTTAAGTCTCAGATATGAATATGATGATATGATAGGAAGGTGATGCCAGTTAAGAGTATAATTCTAGACTTGCCAGACCCTAACAGGGTGTGGCAAAGTGGGAAAACTAAAAGTGCTTCTCTTGGTTTGTTCAGAGTTCCTCTCATGGTCTGTTTTTTAGGTATTGAGCATTCAAAACTGTATGGAGGTCAGCTGTTTCTGAAAATTTGGTATTAGTTATTCTGCTACATGCTATTGCAAATACTGTCTGTGTCAAGACAACTAATATCTTGCAGTGAGTCTGACAAATGTCCATTTGTCTCAGGATTGTAAAGTTACCGTTCCATAAAGAAAATTGCAAAGGTGAGGAGATAGAGAACCTGTGATCTTCAGCTCAGAGGCAGTGGTGGGAAGCAATATGCTTGTCTCTGTGCTGTCTTGCCTGTTTCAAGGTTTGATATCAGACACTTTCTTAACTCAGGTTTGAGACTGTTGTAATTGCTCTGCAGCTGAATTCAAAGACTTGCCACATTAACATAAACCCCACATTGAACTAGTTCTTGAGAATAAGGTAAATGTTTCTATGCTTTATAGACCTTGATGTCCCTTCACATTTAAATGGTTGTAGCAGAGCACAGATTTATTTTGGGATCTATGGGGGATACTCTGGGAGACTTTTGTTAGCCTGAGATTGTACTGTTTACATAGGTAATGTCTAGTATTATGACAAAAAAATCTATTAGTATTGTTAGAAAAAATCCTAGTTGTCTTTACGTTATTAAGAAGGCATATGTCTCTCTTAAGGAAGCAAAGTGACTATTAAATGCTTCTTTTGTTGCTGATAGACATTCCATGTTCAATTGTGATGTCAAGTATGAATGTAAAATATCTGCCAGTCCACAATAGCTGTCTACAATATATCCCAATGACAGTGAAGTCAAATTAATCTGCTGCATGTCTGTCAATATTTGCAATTGTTTAGAGAGTTTCCTTGATGGACGTTTCTATAAATAGTGGTTCATTGTCCCTTAAGTGGATGTCACCTCCTGAGAGACATAATCTCATGGGGCTGGGGGGTGGGGAACAATCATGGCAAACCTATCATTAGTCCATAGACTGAAGGACATTAATTTTCTTTTTGTTTCACTGTGAATACCTATTCCATGTGCCCAATACTGATTTTTTAAAAAAAATTATTTCATTTTCACATTCTGTAATGAACAATTGCAATTGTCTAGTTTGTGCTATTTCTTAGCAGGGTTTGGAATGGTCACATTTCACACATTAAATCCTTCACAAAAGCAGAAAGAGACATGTATATAGGTTGGGGTTGTTTTGGTGCATAATTGTTATCGGAAATTAACAATGGTCTTTTTTTTTTCCCCTGTGGAATACAAAGTCAGGTTTTAAAATCGGACTCTACAGTGATGATGTTAAAACATTGAACGTTTCCATGAAATTTGAGAACTTCTGGGGACTTAGACTAATTCACAACTGTAATTCACAATTCAAATATGGTATGATAAGGCCACCAGTATGTTCAGCTCATCCTTAGCTGACTGTCTTATCAGGTCTTCTGTCAAAAACCTTCTTATAGTGCTGACAAGAGCCATCTATGCCCTTTCTCTTCTATAATCCAGGTCTCTGTAAATCACCAGGCTGTTCAATATTGAAACCTGCTTACACAGCATAATAACAGGTGACAGATTTCTATGTGTAAGCACTTAAAGAGGAAAAAATGTTTGGTTAATTGTGTCTCACTGTGGACTTTATCGAATTTACTTCCCTAGATTACTGATAGGTTTAACTCTTGCGCTTGTCAACTATTGTGCTTCACATTAAGTAGTGGCTTCACACTCCCTAAATATTTCTTTGAAAAATTATCCAAATAAACTTTCTTGCTCCTCAATACCTTTGCGAGACACAATAGTTTTGCTTCTGGCTCATCTATTCTTCATTCTGCTAAGAAACCTCTCAAAGGAACTTCCATCTACATGAGTGGATTTTATTTATAGAAGAGTGGAGCTGGTTCTCCTGCAGGAAAGTTGTATTTCTTCTGTCAGAAAGAAATAAGAAAATTAAAACAAGGAAAAGGTAGGTTTTGGCTGTGCTTACTAGTTGAAGAAATAGAAGGCAAGAGATGGGCAGGGGAAAGGAGATCAGAGTTTGATTTTCTGTTTGGCTTCAGTTTGTAACTTTTTGTCTGGTTCACTGTTAGGAAATCCTCTTCCTGTGCCCCTAGTGTCACAGAAGAACAAGGGGAGACATCTTAGGTTCACACATGACTATGGAAATGGTATTAACTTTAGCCAGCAATAAGTGAGTTACAAAGCTCAAGAAAGGAACTGACCTTCTGATAGCCCCAAAAGAATACAGAAAGGGAAGAAATGCTATGGCAGTGTGATGCTGGGAAAAAAGCATCCTGAAACAATTATTTTTCTTTTGTGTTGTGAATGGTTCGAGCTTCAGGGGGATTGTGTCCTGACAAGCTTTCCTGTCAGTCTTTGACACTAGTAATATCCAGCCCTAAGGCAGCTTGTCCTTAGCCTTCTGTACTTTCCATTCTGGGCTGTGGGCCTTTTTTGCCAGTTTTGAGCCACAACGTGTTGGCAAGGCTCTCAGGAAGCAGGACTTGGTTGTTATCTGTGCCTGCCTGACTCACCATGTAATACTTCTTTCACTCTATCTCATCCTTCACACTTGACTTCCAGAACTTCAAGATGCCTGAGGATTTCACAAATAGGCTGTATGGGGAGAAAATAGTTGTTTGAACGCTTCTGTTGATAGGAAATTTAATTTAAATAGGGGCATTCTCTGTGCCATAGAGGCATGACTTCTGCATTTCTGTCCTTTGTGATGCTTGGGTTTCTTTTGCAATGATTTTTCTTATAGTGTTTAATAACTGAACGGTCTTTTATTTAAAAAAAAGCAATTATGGCTAAAGTTAACAATGGATCTTTGTGCATACATGTCTGTGTGCACGTGAGACAAGTTTTGTTTGAAACTGGTCAGGAAACAATTATTAAACAAAGCAAAACACATTTTGGGATTGATTATATACAGAAACCTCTGGATTAGAGCAGAAAGTGACAGAATAAATAGATAAAAATGAGACTTGATTGATAAATAATTATAGCATTGTTTGAAAGAAGTGCAGTTTACAAATATGTCCTGCACACAGGCCCAGGGTATTTTATGGTGCTCCCACAATATTTATTTATGCTGTCCCATGATATTTGTGCTTGGCCATATGGGCTATCAGTATCTTTTTGTTGGGAACACTATTGCCTCTCGGCACCCTTACAAGTGGAGGATGTGCTATCTTGTATGACAGCTCAGGGACAGGAGATTGTAGTTTATTCAAGGTTACCCAGGAAATCCAGCTGTTGAATTCCTGTGAAATTAATCTCCTGTTGTAGTGCTGGTGGATTCCTCTGTACGCCAACTTCTAGAAAATTGAAATATAGTAGAATGGCTTTGCAGGATTCCAGATTTTTGAGTACGATATGGTGCTTTTAGAATGACCCCTGCAGAAGGGGTCACAGCAGCAGGCAGGGCTAAAGGAGGAATTAGTCTGCAACACATAGCCACAGGACTCTGAAGTCAAGTTAATAACTTCAGTACCTGAATCTACTGTTGTTTCATCTGCAAGAAATCTTGTTGCCACTACAGCATTGAGGATAGCCCTGATCAGTGATGCAGTTATTGACATCAATTAGATGCTATGCACAAAGACTCTGGGTTTTGTTTTGGAAACCCTCCTTATACAGCAGATATTTTAAAAATAGTCACAGTTGAAAAAAAGTCGTATTAAAATGCTTTATAAACTACAACAATAACTTTTTCCCCTCCTCTTGCTACTACTGTTTCATGAACTCCCCACTAACAGCAAGAAATTCACATTGCAACATACAGGGTGTGACTCACCCTAGGATATACTGTCTGTTGGGCTGTTGCTCTAGAGGAGGCAGAGAACTGTCTCAGTGATTTTATCAACAAATTAGCTTGAAGACACTTCACTAGTGCTTTTGTTTCTTTCTTTCATTTACCTTCCACCTCTAATACTAAAGGAGATATCAATTAAGAAAAAAAGGGCAATACTCTCTTTCTGGTATTGCTTGGATATTGATAATATTTCTCTGCAATGCAGCCTCAGGGATTGTCATATCCCCCCCTGCCCAATGGCTTGCAAGAAATGCATTGGATAATGACAAACTGCAGTGTACTGTGCTCAGAGAACTAATGAGGTGCTTTCTTCTTCAGCACCAGTACATATTTTATCTGCATGTTTCATGTACAGAAGTGACATCATATGAATCTAAAAGGAAGTGAATTTCTGATGCAAGCATATGTACTAATATCCTAACCATGATGATTTCATTATGTCCTCCAAACTCAGCATCAAACTGTCCTTGGGGGAAATGAACGTTTTGAATCTAAGGTAGGAAATTACTGAGGGGAACTGAGGATGCCCTTCTGCAAGGGTGTCATAAAGATGCTGTGACTTGTTAGTAAGAACACGGGTGGGATATGTGCTCAAACATGGCTTTGTAAGCCTTTCCTCGACACTAAGCACCTCTGTTCAATGCTAAGAGGCTGTGTTTCCACAAGGTAAATACAACCAAATGATAAATGTGCAGGAAATACATTTCAGTCTTGTCTTGGTTGTTTGTTTTTTTTTTTAATTAAAAACAAACCAAAAATCTCATTAAAATGCTGGTATTCTCAGACTATAACTCTATGTGAGAATGAATGGAGAAAATATTCTTTTTGGCTCTTAAGAAAATGGTGTTGTCTTCTAGCAAATAGAGATAAAGGATGGAGACCAGGGGGCCTTCTGCCTTTTGGTAAATCTTTGCCAAGAAACTGAGCAGCAAAATTTGTTAGCTGCTTGGAAAATGTCTGTCTGTTGCTTCCTACCTGTATTATCAAAATCTGCTTTTGGAAATCAGTGATAATGCTTTCAGAGCAGTATTTCAAGGTGATCTAGAATCTGCATGTAGGCTATGATTTTACTTCAGCTATTTTGCAGACACATTAGTGCAGATTAAATAAAAGAAGATAGAAGACAAGTTGATGCAATTGAATTTGCAGAACAATAGAAGTAAGAGTGATCAAAGGCAAGTACATTACTGGGTTACTTTGCTAGAGTGCTTCTGATACATAGCTCTCTTCACTTCAGCTGCCTTTAGCAGTTTTCCATGCTTTTTGGAGCAGGAGTTGGAAGTATGCCCAGGGAAAGTGTTTCACCATTATGCATTAATTTTTATTTACTGCTCAACAGCTGAGAACCAAAGATCCTGTTCTTTGATATATATCTGACTTATTACACACCTCTGATCAGAAGGAATTAGACTTCAGCCAATCTTGAGTTCTGAGATACTGAATGCCTCTTTGATATGTGACAGGTCTTTTGAAGCTTTTGCAACTACTAAAGATGGGAGCACTATCAAACTTCCAAAGTGTTTATAGAGGGTGTAATGGTCCATTAGAGAAAACTAGGGTATAACAGTGAAATGTCCATGACCTAAAATTGCCCCTTATTGAACAAATGGCTTTACATTCCATCACCTCAGTTTTCCTACCTGCAAAGTAAGGTGTCATTACTCTCATCTGCAGAATACTTTGAAGCTGAAGTAGACTGTGGAAGTGTTTGGATTAAATACTGTTTATGGTGTTACTGTTAGAGCTACAACTGTTATAATCTGATGTAGGTTCATTTATGTAATTGAACAATTCTGTTGTCAACAGAAGGTTGAGTTGCATCTTAAATGGGTTTTAGTGAGTATTACTTAGTGAAGTGATTCACTCTAAATTTGAACAGTTGACCTGTTTGTTTTTTGAGGAGAACTGTCCTCCAAAAGTTTGGTTGTAAATACACTTAGATATCTTTGTAACAGCTAAAATAAGTCTATCTTAATGATGTGTTCAAGATAATCACAGAATCAGCCAGGTTGGAAGAGACCTCCAAGCTCATAAAGTCCAACCAATCACCCAACCCTATCTAATCAAATAAACCATGGCACTAAGTGCCTCATCCAGTCTTTTCTTAAACACCTCCAGGGATGCTGACCCCACCACCTCCCTGAGTAGCCCATTCCAATGGTCAATCACTCTTTCTGTGAGGAACTTATTTCTAAGATCAAGCCTAAACTTCCCCTTGCACAGCTTGAGACTGTCTCCTCTTGTTCTGCTGCTGGTTGCTCGGGAGAAGAGATCAATCCCCACCTGGCTACAGCCACCCTTCTGGTAGTTGTAGGCAGCAATAAGGTCTCCCCTGAGCCTCTACTTCTCCAGGCTAAAAAACCTCAGCTCCCTCAGCCTCTCCTCATGTGGCTTGTAATCATAATAATATGGTTAATATAATCATATGGTCAAGACCAGACCAGCAAGTATAGAATAGAAATTGGTAAAAACACTTGAAGAACAAAGCATCAAATGTTCCAACTTGAGAAACAGGCTCAAAACCTTGGGGCTAACCTTACAAAAACTGTGGATTCAGTAGCTTTTGTGAGAAGGACAGGTCAGGACAGGACAGGATAGGACAGGATAGGATAGGATAGGACAGGACAGGACAGGACTGGACTGATGGATGCAGGTGAAATGGCGCTGGGGAAAGCTGAACTGCTGCATGATTTCTGGCAGCCACCCACAGCACGCTGAGCACCAAAGGCTGCTGAGTTACCACACTGTGGTGTTAGCCACAGAAAGGGATGGATGGTCTTGGTATTGAGGACAGGTTTTCTAAATATGACCCACAATGGTGTTGCCTTACTTTGTCCAGGGAGACAGTCTGCTCCAGGAGAAATCTTGTACCGTGTTGGCTAAAGAAAGATTCTATATCCAAAGGGAGAAAAATGATCCTTCTTCTCATATAAGATATATATTTTGTAGTATACTGATTTCATTACAGTCTGAGAATGTGGGTTTTTTAATCATACTTTTTGTTATTATTCTCCCTATCAAATTTTTATGGTGTTTGGAGATGTTTATTAATCATGGCAGCTTGCCCTTTCACATGGCTTTGGTGAGGCATCCAGCATGTTAGTGCCTGTGAGCTGGCTGCCTCTTGCTTCAGCCAGCCACAGGATTACCAGTCTGGCATAGGAATAAATAGCTTTACCTTCCCCTCAATTTTACAAATCTGCTGACTGGGTCAGTCTGACTTGTTTCTTTCCTTGGCTTCCTTCCTTCCAGCTCTCATTCGGCTGTGCCTTTGAAATATAAAAGAGATGGTATAATACCAGTGTACTAAAAGAGAAGTACAATAACTTGTCCATGTTCAGGAAATAAGTAAGGTGACAGACAAAAAATCCTTAGTTCCAGAGCCTGTCTGGAAGAGCCAGCACAATCCCCAGTCTGACACCTCCTTTCTTTCCCTCTTACCATTTCTTTCCCTCTTACCATTTCTTTCCCTCTTACCATTTCTTTCCCTCTTACCATTTCTTTCTCATATGTATTTGAAGAAAGTTTCAGGACCTCATGCTTTCTTCTGCACTACTTGATCTCAATTTTCTTCTGCAATAACTGGAGTGTTTTGAGATTCCCAGGATTTTAGCTGTAACTGCCTTTTCCTCCTTTGTTTAGCTACAGTTTAAATGCCAGCCAAACTCTGTCAGAATTATTACTTGGCATGACTATTTCCAAATACCCTCAGCTACTCTCTTGCATAGGCTAATAGAGGTGCTTGAGAACAAAATCTGGTAATGTAAATAATTTTCATTTCTCAGTAGATTTCTTCCTGCTCTTAATCTGTCCACCTCCTCAACAGCAGTATCTGGGAAGCCGTGCTTCCAGTTTAAGGTTAAAGACACTTCAGAGATTACTTTCATAGCATTGAAAGATAACAAAGGAACTTTTGTTGCACAGGCTAACAAACGATGAGGGAGAAGGAGGAACAAGCCCTGAACTTAATTGTCCCTGGGACTGTGAATGGCTTCCAGACTATTTGAAGGTGTGAAATAGTACTATTTTTGTGTCATTAATGTCCAGAAAATTAGCTGTATAAATTCTGTCCAAGTAGGTGTAGATTCACCAAGTGCAGAGTTTCAGTCTTGATATGCACTTGTTCCACAGTACATTTTGAATGTGGAGTGCCTTACACATCCCTATCTCAAATGACATACTATAACATAATAATCAGGGCATGCAGCAGTTAATAAGACTAACAGGCTGGAATGCAGCTCTCATAACCCCAGAGCATCTCACTCTGAGCAGAAAACAGGTACCTAAAGCTATAATGTGCCTGATCAATCCCGGGTCTGATGCACAAATATATCTCTAAATGTTGCAGTGCAGCATTTTCCAGACACTCTTTTTGGCAATTTCTAGCTGTCTGAGCTTGTTTTGTGAACCTTTACACTTGGATGTTGGCTGCCCAATGGGATAATACACTGATTTTATTTATTTTATTTTTTTTTTAATTTTTGCTTAGTTAAATGTTCTCTTCTTCAGAGTGCACTTATATGAATTTGGATAAGTTTTTAATGCATGAAAATGGCTTTATAGTTAGATGTTTTCTTTCCATGCCAGTCTGTTACTTCACCTGTCTTCCTTAGTGGCTTTATTCTGAGGGCAGGTAAGAAATGGATGAAAGAACTCTCAATTTTATGCTGCTAGTTATGCAAAACCACTTTGTCGGTTATGTTCACATTTTTCACTAGCAAGATCTCTCAATCATAATTTGATCTTTAGCCATGATTTCCAAGAACTGCCTTATGTCAGTCATGAATTACAACTGACATTCATAATCTGGGAAAAAAATTTGTGCAACTGAAGAGCTCTCTAACATGTCTACAGTATGAATGTGATGTCACTATTTTTTCAGTGTTTGTGGTTGTTTGTTTAGGTGTTTGTTTTGTTTTTAATCCTTTGTTGAAATTTATCGAAGCAGTATAAATAAGGTTTTTAGGTAATACAGTTCAGTGTTTTACTGCAGTGATTAAGATTGACTGCTCTATCATGTCTGACTGTGTTGCTAAATGTGTTCCTTTCATTCCCAGATGTTAACTCTTATCACACTTTGCTCTTATACCCAAGTGCAATTAGCTCAGCTAAAGTAAAGATAAAATTTCTAGAATCGGCCATATTCCATTTCATGATTGCTCTAAAGAAAAATCAGAGCCTCTTTCATTGCATGTTTGGGGCACCTCAAATAAATAGCAGGTCAAATTACTAATCTATTAGCTCTTTGTCTGCCATGGTATGCACAGTTAGTCATGAAATATTCATGCAATTCAGGAAAAAGCTTTGGGGAGGGGGTGGAAAAGAGCTCCTGTAATGAAATCACAGAATCATAAGGTCAGTTAGTTTGCTGTTCTTACTTTCAAGCAGAGGTCAAGCCTTTCATCCTAGAAACTTTGCCCAAGAATTATTTACTTTCAGCTGTCAAGCTTGTTAAATGATTACTTAAGTCAATGGTGTTCATTTTCTTTATTCACTGGAAGATTTTTATAAATTACCTTTTGTTTACTTTTTTTCCCTTTCCCTAAAGGATTGCATTCTTACAGTACATGGTTCTCTTATATGTAAGCTGTTCACAGAAGTCCTAATCCAGCTCCAAATTAAATAGATCTGCAACTCTTCTTGACTTCAGTTAGAACAGCACAGTGTCTGTCTATCTTAATGCATTTGAAAGACAGTGCTTTCAGCAGTAGAAAGGACATTCAGTGGCACACAGTTATAAGATTATTTGGTTTAAAAGAATATGAAGTTGCATATGCACATAAATGCAAAACTAGATATACTCTAGTTTGGGTTCCTACTCCATCTTCTCATCCAACCCTGGAATTGAACAAATACATGATAAAAGAGAAGACAACCTAACATTTAAATATAAAGAACCTATATTAATATTGTGTTCATTATTATAATGTCAAAGTATTTTCTGCGTATTCACGCCATACACATTAACATAGAAAATGTGTAAGGGAAGTTTTCGGTTTGAGCGTGATTTTTCATCTTTAAATTCACATACTTATTAGGGAAGGTGAGAAGAGCCCAAATTTCAATCTGGAGCAAAACCTGACAAGGTGGGCTCCAGGGCTGGTTGAAGAAAATTGATTTCATAGATTCAGGCTGATGCTTGTGGAATCTTTTTCCTTTTCCATTATGTCAGGTGAACAAAGTGCTGCCTGTCATCTTTATTTCCGCATCTCTTTCATTTATTTGGGTTAATCTAGATTAAAATTTTTTGAAACTTTGCAGATTAACATCTGAAACTTTGATTTTATACTTACTGACCAGTATGCTGTAGTCTGAGAATGCATATTGCAGTATCTTGTAGTAACTTCAGATGTCTAAACGTGTCTGGATTTTTGACACAGTTGAAGACAGGAAAGACTTTCTAATTCAGGCTGGAGACTGATCAGAAACACTAACTGAGGATACATAAATTTGTGGAGTCATAGGGATGTTGGGTGGAAAGGACATGTAGTCCAGTATCTCTCTTGAGGCAGAACACTTGCTATTGGGCCAGCTCTACTTTTGTCTATCTGCTTCCTGAAAACTTCCAAGGATGATTATTTTTCTTCCAGGTTCTATAGGATAAACTCCTGATGGAGATGTCATTTATTTATTTGTTTGTTTATATTTTTACCCTCTAATACTCACCCTGAATCTCCCAATCCTCTATTTCCAGTTGCCTTTTGTTGTTCCATGTTACGCTACTTGCTACTAAGGGAACAGCTTAACTCCATTTTCTTCACAACTGCCCTTGAATTGCAGCAGCTGCTGTTAGAAACTTCTGTTGCCTCTAGCTAAGCTTAGACTAAATATGTTAGAAAGGACAAAATATTTTGTGGCAGAGTTTACTGTGTTAGAAAATATAACCTGTGGCACATATAGACATCACCAGTGGCTGCTGAAGCTGATGAATTATGGTAGAACAGAAGTGTGATCCATAAAACATGAAATTTCAATTGGCTGCCAGCCAGTGTTTTTCTTGAACAATTTAATGCTCCACCCTGTAGCAGGATACCCTGCCCAGCAGCAGGGTCAGGAAGTGATACATGGATTTGTTTTTTGAATCAGAGCCTTCACTGGCATGAAAAGAAAATGTATCTAAATCTAACTGCCTTTGTACGTCTTCCAGCGGAACTGACACATTCCCGTAACCTGTTCCTTTTTAGTTAACGACATCCTTTGGTCTAACACGCTACCATTAAAGATGGAGAAGGCATGGAGAAATGGACTTGGTGTTGGGTCCAGCTACAGTGGGTGGTATCTAAATAATTGTGTAGACACCTTCACATTACCCATTTCCAGATAGCACCTTCATTATGGTTACTACAATGTTTATGATAAGTAGTTCAGTAAAGTTTTCAAGACTCTGACTACAAAAAGATTTGCCCCAGAACTTATATCAATTCACCAGAGTAGTGGGATTTGCCTACCATAAAATCCTAAAGAGGTAAATATGATGAAGATATTCTGAAGTGCTGCATTTACCTCAAATTACTGCACTGTATTAAAATGCTAAAGCAAATGTATTTGCAATATGTGCTGATTTTAGGAAAATTATGCTGGTTGAGGAAATGTTTTCTGGGAAATTTAGAAACTCTTTTCCTCATGGAAGGGGAATTGTCCGTTTCTTGTGCCATCCCATTGACTATGCCTTGCATTAAAGCATTCATGTTTGTGTCGTATGGGAATTAGAATTTTTAATAGGAAATAATCTTTTTGTTGCCAGGATGTGGAAAAAATACATGGTGCACTTTGACAAGATGATTTTGTATACAGTTATACAATCAGGATTTCCTTCAAGAAAAGGCAGGTTTTGGAGATTGTAAAAGAGTCTGTTTTACATCTGTGGTGACTCATAAACTGAGATGCTATTGACTTTAAAAGTGCTGTGTATGCTGTTTGTTGGTACGACCTTCTTCTGTGGCCATCAATAAAGCAACAGCAACAAAAAAAAAAAAATCCAAAAAACACCAAAACAAAACAAAGGAAAACCTAACCAGGTGCTGTGCAGCCCATTGATGTCAAAATGCCAAGTGCTATTCTCAGTACTAGATAATGGCTGGTCAATAACTTTTCTTGCTGGGGAGGTTATGGGGACCTGCACAACAGTCCTTGTGATACTCACCTCATTGCAGTATGGGATGTTCCCTTCCTGAGTACTGCTGCTGAACTGGCACACTGAACCCCTGGCCTTTGCATGCTCTGCCCCATAGGGCTGGATAGAAAGAACCCTCCAGTAATATACTGCACACTGAGAAATGGATTATGTTGTTCTGTCACACAATGATCTCTAAACCAAGGAGTGTTTTGGATATTGTCTGACAAGCATATCCTGCAAAACCAAAATGAGAGGCAGCCGTCTTTTCCATGATAGCTTTGATTCCACCCTTACAGGAGGGCATCTCCAGCTGTATTTCAAGTCCTGTTTAAATATTTTGGAAATATGCTGCAGTGGGGTTCAGACTCCTAACTCCTGTCAGAGGCACTGGGGAAACTGCTGGTGCACCTGCATAGAAAATTTTTGTCTTGTTACCATAAAGAATAGAAACCCAGCATGTGTTGTCAGGGATTTGTGTCATAATTATCACATTTCTAAGTTGAATCTGGTCAGTGGTGTCATATTAAACCTGTAGATGAAGAGAGGAGCACAGATGACTAATGACTGTCATGATTCCTCTTGTTTGTGGTTGGAATCTGGGAAAGGTACTAACTTGCACACTGGTAGAAAATCTATTTAATACTTCTATATTTCCCTTCCTTGTAGATGATTTTTCTCTGATTTTTAAGGGAAGAGAACAGTACAATTTCAAACTTAGGAATATAAAGACCTATATTCAATGTTTGGTGTTATTACAGAATATTTAGAAATTGGTCTTTGCTCTCATTGCAAAGGTTAGGCCTAAAATCAATGCTCTGCAGTGGATATAAAAGATACAAGCTCCTTTCCTGGCTTTTTTGCACATTTATGATATTGCTGACATCTTTCCAGTTTCACCATCTCTAAAGTAAGAATAATGATACTGATTCCTTTGGCAAGATGTTTTGACACTAATGAATGTAAAGAGTTACTATGGGCTGGATTTTTATTTTAAAAGAAATATTACATTCAGATTATTTTTTTTGTCACTGAACATATTTTTCTTGTAAATTTTGCAACTTTTCTTTCTCCTTTGATAGAATAATTTTCATTGACAGTTTTCAAAAGGTATTTCATTTTAGTTATGAGAATATTTTTCTTGATTTTTTTTTTTAAATGTGCTCTAAGTGGATTCTAGTCAGTACATGTTTTCTTGTACTTATGTTTTTATTTAAGGAATAACAATGGAGACAGCAGGTGTGGTGACTGATTCTGGTGGTTGATTGACTAGTTAACTCCTCCTATAGACATCAGCACTTAAGACCATTTTTGTAAAATTGAAAATGAAAGAAAATTATAAGGGGGTGGATTTCTGTTTAGTGATTAAGACAGCTTTTGCTATGTATTGTTAGAAAATGAATTTCCTGCACAATAGCAATTAGATTTCATGAATTATGTTATAATTCCATTCAATTTAATATTATAGTTGTCACTTACATAATAAGCCTTCTGTGTGCAGCTCAAATACACTGAGCCCTGCTATTTCACACTGAGAGCATGAAAGAAATAAGTATCTACATCTGGATTTCCCTGATTGTCCAATAGTCTGCACAGTAAGTTTTCAGGTCCAAATGATGGAACTGGCATGATCTCTAAACGATAAAAGATGTCTTTTCTGCTGGCTTCCAGTGAGCAACACAAGCTCTCAGGAGACACATTTTCATTTTTGCAGCTTTGTTTCTCTTTAGAGATTCCCATGTTCACACTCATACTGAGAAATATCAGTAGTTTTATGGTTTTATTTGCTCAGATATGTTTGTACATTAGTGTTTAATTTTTTACTTAGATTGTACGCTAAATTATAAATCACCATAATTCTCTGTCATGAAGACACAGAATAAGAAAATAGGGACATGAAACAGGGTAAATGATAGAAGTTTAGCAAGTATCTAGTGCTTTACTACATGTGCCTTCCTTTAAAGATGTCTTTGAATACCTTCCTTTAGGAAAAGACTTGGATTTGTTGCAGCCTCTCAGCCATGTCATGCCAGTGAAGAGAAATAGGTCAGTTCCCAAGGAGCTAGAGGGAGAGGAACTAGTGCAGGCAGGTTGCCCAAAGGTTTTGGATCAAAGCCGAATGGAACTGCGTGCTGTGAAACACACAAGTTTCCAGGACGGCTGGGATCAAGGAACTGAAAACTACATTAGCAGGAATGGAAAAGTTTTGGAAGATGCTTTTCTAGAACAAAGCTGGTCCAGTGCAGATGAAGAATGCCAATACCATTTGGAAAACTATGAAGAATAAACCCATTTGTTTTGACCTGTATATAGGACCAACCCAAATCCAGTACCATTCATAACCTGTAGATGATTATACAAACTGACAGTAACATGATCCCTAGTTCTGTACTCCTGACTTAAGGAAAAGAAAATTATAATTCCTCAGAAATATCAAAGCAAATTTGTGGTCTCTTCGCAACATTTTTGTTTGACAGAAGGTCATAAAAAGAGTGAGAATGAAGGTAAGGATGTAGGCTGTGCAAATTAAGTTACACCACCTTCAGCAATGTATGCATATCTCCAGATTTCAAACAGGTGCATCTAGAGACACATATATTTGTGTGTTAATTCTTATTGGTAAATGAAGCCACCATTTGACTTGACATGCTACTATTTCTGTCCACCTCAATGAAACCACGATGTATTTTAGAATGTGCATGTTAAGGAGTTAGACTGTTTCTTTAGAAATAAATAAACCGTTCTTCTTTTTTTTTTTTTTTTTTTTTTTTTGTTGGTTTTTTTCCCCTAGTATGCCATGTTTCCTCAAGATAGCTGGCAATGTTAGAACATCTGAAACACTGGGCTCCTGACAATATCTCACTTCCCAGCCAGCTCCAATCTCCAATTTAGGCAGAACTCTGTTTCCTGTTGTGGTAGTGCCTGATTATTTCCTTTTTGTGCTTATTAGGTCTTGCATCCTTAATGAAATTATGCTCATTAGGGTGTCCAAAATACACACCAGTCTCTATCTGATATTGTTTCAGATGATTCATGGAGTTTCTCTTTGGTTTGTACCCAAATGACATTGTGCTGATTTCTGCATGTGTGCAGTTGTGGAAGGCCCAGCTGCTCTGTGGGGTGAGAGCTTCTGAAAAACAGAAAGATTGTCCCACCTCGGCGACAGAGTCTCTGTTGGGAAAACAGAGGCAAGAAGACCTGAGTGATGAGGGGACTTTGCTGCCTGGCAAAAGCCCAAGTGTCTCTCCTCCCTGGTTGCGTGGATTGAAGTTGTAGGAACAGCAAAACCTCTGAAGGGGAGCCACGGTTGTGAGCCAAAGGGACTGTGCATGGCCACTGGCATGTGTGCTGGCTGGCAAGTCTGCCAGGTAGAGATACCTTTTCCCTAGCCTGTGTTAGGGGACCAGTGGTGCTTCAGGCACCCACTTGCCATCCACAAGCTTTGCCTGGTTGGTTGACTCCTCATGTTATCAGGCTTATGGCTGGCACTTAGAGGAAAAGATGATGGATGGGCTCAGCTGCAGCATGAGGGGGGATTCAGGAAATTCAGGCTTAGCTTGAACTTCAAAAGTAACATTTGAAATAGGCTTCTCTGCTTCAAAGGCAGCTGCTTCATCACATTATCTGCAAAATGTTTTCTGTTTTTATGAGAAGCTTGTGAGTACTTGGAAAGGGGGATATTGCAATTTTTTTAATGGAGAGAGGGATACTGTAAAAATAAAAGGAATAATTGTAAAGTCTGTGGCTTCCCTGCCAAATAAAATCAGATTTTTTTCCCAGCTGTATTCTAAGATTATTGGTAGATGTGTGATGCCTGATAGAGGGACACCGTCCTCAAGGACATGAAGACTAGTGACCACAAATCAAAACAAGCAAAGTATCTTTCCACAAGTGTGATGCAAAAATAATTTTCATATCAAAGGGCCATTTTGTTAAGCCAGCTAGTCTGGACTTCACATTCCACAATGTGTCCTTGTTTACCAGCAAATGTTTTCTGTGATAAAATTATTGCTTCATTCATCATTCCTGTCCTTCTGTGAATAAACCCTTTCCATTTCACCTACTCACCTTGCAGCAAAATCAGTTCATTTTAGGCTTCTTAAATAAATGTGGGTTGGAATGAGTGTTTAATTGAATAATAAGGGTCTCTGTTGCTCAACTGTTAAATAAAGATCAAGATCCATTTGGCCACAAAGAATTTTCAGGTACTGCCTAGCAAAATATACCTTAGTTTTATAAAGTCATCTGGTGTTTCTGAACACAACCTTCTCTGCTAACTCTTACTACCAGTTTCTTTCAGTGTTGTTTTTACTGTTTTTCAAGACTTACTAAGCTGCTGCTTTGCCTTGATTTATGTCAATAGAGAAAACAAGTGGTTTGGAACAAGGTATAATCAGTTTTTCATGCACCTCATGATTGACTGCTGTCTAAACTTATTCCCATCATATATTTCTGAAGCAATAAGTCTCCCCGAGGGACTCATTTTGAGCAGGTCTTGCCTTTTTAGTTTTATTCTCATTAACAGTTAACTTTTTTCACGTTTTTTTCTATAGGGAACAATAGGGTACATGATTCTCCCCCTCACAGCTTTGTTCTTTGGAAGGTAAAAGAGCACACTTCAGTTTTTAAATATGTTGTATGTTCTCCTTTAGCTCATTGTAAACAAGGACTGATCTCTTAAATTTTGCTCCTGTATGCAAGGAACAATGAAATTAAAAAAAAGAAAAAAAATTTCCTGTAAGATGGTGTTTAGTGATAGGTCTTTGCAAACAGAAGATTATTTCTTTTTCTAGTAAGACTGGAGACTCTTCTTTTTATGTAACACTGTGACTCTATGCAGTGTTGTACAAATGAAATGGCAACACTAAAAAAGTTGTATTTCAATGTTTTTTCTACATGCTTGTGAATTAGACCCCAGCTCAGGTTCTTTGTAATTATTCCAGATGTCAACAACATTCAAGTGCAGGGTCCTGCACCTGGGTCAGAATAATCCTAATTATCAATGAGGGGGATATGGTGATAGAAAGCAGCCCTGTGGAAAAGGATTTGGGACTTCTGGTGGATGAGAAGCTGGTTATGAGCAGATAGTGCACTTGCATCCCAGAAGGCTAGTTGTCTCCTGGGCTGCATCGAAAGAAGTGTGGCCAGGAGACTGAGGGAGATGATTCTGCCACTTTGCTCTGGTAAGACCTCACCAGGAGTACTGTGTCCTCATCAGCAGTACTGTGTCCAGCTTTGTAGCCATCAACATAGGAAGGACATGGACTTGATGGAGTGGGTGCAGAGGATGACTGCGAAGATGATCATGGGGCTGGAACACCTCTCCTGCAAGGGCAGGTGGAGGGAGATGGGGGTGTTCATCCTGGAGAGGAGAATGCTCTGGCAAAACCGAATAGCAACCTTCCAGCACGTGAAGGGGGCCTACAAGAAGACTGGAGATGGACTGTTTACAAAAGCCTGTAGTGATAGAACAAGGGGCAGTGTTTTTAAATTAGGGAAGAGTGGATTTAGATTGGATGTTAGTAACAAGCTCTTTACTGTGAGGGTGGTGGAACACTAGAACAGGTTGCCCAGGGAGGTAGCCCCATCCTTGGAGATATTCAAGGTCAGGCTTGACAAGGCTCTGAGCAACCTGATTAGTGGGGATTGGACTAGGTGAACTTTGGAGGTCCCTTCCAACCTAAACCATTCTATGATTCATATCTGGAACCTATAGAAATCCTGCAAGACTTGTGTGTTTGTTTAGTCTCCTACATATGAACCATAGTCATCTTCAGGTGTTTGGAGTATGTGACTCAGGCTTTCAAATCGCAAGGTTGGCTTAAAGCCTGTACATTTTTAAGAGGCTTTTTTTTGTCGTTGTTACAACCCTCATAAAGCATGTCTTGAGAAATGTATACCAGATCAATAGTGCTTTAAGCTATGCTCCTAGACTTCTGAAGGCTGTTCTTGTTTGTCTTCCTGTGTTTAAGGAGTGGCTTTTCAAAGGAACTTTTTGAATCTTGCATCACTTTATCAGTTTTAATGGGAGTGAATCTTCATGGTCTGGCTGCATGTTACAAGATTGCCCAACATCTTCCCCCTTGGCTCTGTGCCTTCTTGTGTGCTTCTCTCAGTTCTGTTTCACTGTACAGCCCTCTGGGAATATATGTTGGCTTAAGCACTTAGCACAGAGCTTGAAAGATATTAAAAATATGGTTTCTCCAGTTATTACAAGAAACTGTCATAGACAGGTTCCTCTGTTGCAGTATTTTTATTGGTTTTGATCTTTCTCAAGACTAAGGCCAGAGTCTGCTCCTATGGCTTGGATTTTTTTTATTTTTTATTTTTTTGGTGCAATCTGCATCATGAAGCAAGCCTGTGGACCTTACCTACTTTCTTGTTTAAACTTCCTTTAAATTATCTATGAGACTAACAGACAAAATTTCACGTGATAGCTGGGTGCCCAATGTGCTTATTAAATAGCTGACATAGTTCATCAGGAGAAATGGAGGTACTCAGTCCTTGAAATCAGCAGTAAAAATCTCTCTTGACTTTCAGGGGAATTAAGATGTTGCCCCTTGTTTGAGAATATCCCAAAAGACTCTTCTGATACCTCCATTTGGCAGGCATGTCATGAAAGACCTGCACATAGCTGAACCTCTTTTTGTTTCTTGCAGCAGTGCATCTTCTTCGCAACAAAGCTCCAGTCCTGGTTTGATGTCTCCGTGAATTTAGTGGTATGTGTCGACATGCGCAACAGGATAGAAACCCAATATTGTAACATGATGGGATGTTTTTCTTGTGAGCTCAATATCACAGAGGGCTGTAGAGCTGGATAGCTTAGAAAAATGTACAACACCCTTAGTCTGAAATAGTTCAATAGAAATGTGTGCTTTCTGTTCTTCTGCACCCCCAGATATCCATCCATCTTTTGCTGCTTTAGGCAGATTCCAGTGGTTTTGTGCTCTGAAAATGTTTGGCCTTTCGTTGTTTGTGCTTTAGCTATTTTAGGACATTGCCTTTACTTATGAGTTCTTCACTTAGCCTTCTTATTCATCTTTCTCAATTCTGGGTTTCTAACTTCAAGGCACGTCTACATGTGGCAATGGCAAGTTGAATGTGATTTACTGATACATTAATTTGCTTTGAAATATTTTGAAACAGTGTATCACCAGTGTTTCCTATTTATGCAACTAATAGGGTCACAGTTCTGCATACAAGTCGTATAATGATGTTGTATCTAGTAATTCTTGTATAGTTTCAGAAGGCAGAAATCTTGTTCTCTGTAACTGCTTTTTTGTTTTGTTTGTTTTATTTAGTTTTTTTTTTTTAATTTGCAATATAACGAAAGACTGTGGAGCTTAAATCCTTTTCTAAAACAGAAGTTGACTTTATAGTTTAAAGAAAGAGTCACACAGAGGTTTTTCAGTTGCTGAAAGTAAAGGCTGGTTTAATTATTCATTGAGACAGTCATATGTCACTCAAGATCCTGTGTGTTTCTTGGCATCTTAGACAAAACATAGAGAGATGATTATAGGATTTCTTTTTTTTTTTTTTTCCCTCTCTCTTGCCTTTTTTTTTTTTTTCCCCTCAGCTATGGCTGTGCAGAATTAAAAGCAGATACTGAAATGTCATGAAGAAAGATCTTGCCCTGATAAATGTACACGAAGAGCAGTTAATAAACTATGCTGATCATAAAGGGATGCAAACACCTTTGCATGTGGCCTTGTCCCTGGAATCTGCATGGGTCAGTGAACATTTCTCAGATGTCTTTTTCTGGTATCTCAGACAACCTCACAGTGGAAAACTCTGTTCTCAGTTAACAGTTCTGAGCCTGGGATGCTGCATGATTTCATGCTCTCGACTTGCTACTGATTCAGGTTGTACACAAAACATTCAAGTAGACGTTGATGTACTGCCAAGTCAGCTCCCTGCAGTGCTGCATGTCATAGTGGCTTTGGGGTTTGATGCAGGTTCTGGACTTGAGCCTCTCTCGCCGGACTGCCTCTGAACGCTTAGTGGTAGTGTTGATGGATCTGCCCTTGAAGTGCCACAACAAAAGCCTGCTGGAGAGAATGGACAATATTGCAATATTGTCAAGCTAAGCTACAAAACCCAACTGTACAAATATGCCTTATTAACAAAATAGATTCTATCATTTCTAAAGTACCACACCCTCTTTGGGTAACCACTCCTTCTTTAGTGGATGGATTTTTGATGTGATAAATCCTGACAGCCCTTGCAGAGCCTTTATAGCCTAGTACAAAGCCAAATGCTTTTATTATAAAGACTCATGACTCCAGAAGACCTGTGATAGCTTTCTGATAAATACAGTTGTGTCATGTGTAGTTTAAAAATGCAACATTTTCTTTTGAACTGCTGTAGCATATATACGCCAGCCACTGTCCTAAACGTGATTCTGTGATGATTAAGTCAAGATTATTTTTTCCTCATAGTAGTGAAGTCTGCATTCTATGAAAATAGTAGTTGATACATAGAGCCAGTCTTTTCAAAGTTTCTTTTAGTTTTGATACTTTAAGTGTATTCTAAGATGCTCTAGCATGCATTATACCTGTCTTACAGTTAAGAAAGCTGAGGTACAAACTGCATAATATGTCTGAGATCAGAGAATTTGCCAGGGATGAATCTAGGAAAAGACTAACTGTGTTAAAACCTGTTGTTTCGTAGCTCAGTTAATGCACGTTCTCCTGTGTTGCACTGCCTACAGGTTAAAGTGCAGAAAATACTTGTTCACTTCAGAGATGCAGGACTACAGAAGCAGCATGTAAAACTAATGTGTATTTTCATAATTCTGTTTTGATTCTGTACTCATGTCAAGTCACATTGCTTGGTTTCTTGGGTTTTGGGGACAGAAGTGAGGGGATTCTCAAGTAAAATGTTGAGGTCGGTCAAATGAGACATGATTGAGGCTGTCTGGAAACAGGAAAAGAGAAAAAGTTGGAAAAACTAATCCTTTTGTGTAGCATTGCAAATAAAGCTTTCATGAGCTGAGAAAGGATTGTGGGAGTGGGGGAAGGGAGGAAAGCAGCATTTCACAAAGCAGCTAGCACAGCAGAGTTTCAGCAGAAGATGATTTGGGGGAGTAGTTGCTTCATAAAGTGCTGTTTCACTAGCACCGTAAAGCAAAACACCTGCAAGCTAGGTGTGCCCATCTGTGTTGCTGGGCTCCATTTGCAGAGCACTGTTGTTGCCTGTACTACACACCAGCTGATCTCAATACAGCACTTGGCAGGGCTATATTAATTAGAATCTTTCACAGTGATCAAAATACTTTGATTCTCTGCCCCTTTTTTATTTTATTTGAGATATTTTACTTACTCTCAAATGTAGGTCACTAGTTTTGGCAACCTTGGACATGCTTTTTGTAACTTAAGAAATCCACACAGCTCACTCACCAGGCTGCAACAAGTTCACTTGAGTGCATGGGGGAGCTGGAGGTGCCAGGAGACCTGAGGAGAGGCAGACACCTGAGGAGGGTGTCTCATGGTGTGGCAGCATGGATGGCATTCCTGCTGATGCAGCTGAAGGCAACTTAGAGCAACTAAAGCATTGTTCTCCACTTTCCTGGTTGTGACAAGAAATTGGGAGGCTTCTGTTGTGTTTTATGTACCTGATAGTTTGTTGTCTATTCAGCACAGAGTGCTGCTGTGTTAGTTCTGTGTTCAGATACACAGGTTTGCAGCAGTAAACCTCTTTGTGCAGGTATAGTCCTTGATGCTGACTTTATGCCTGAGATAAGTGTTATGCAAGAGAATGGGAGCTGTCACTCTCTGAAATTCTTGGTCTTCATGTAATTGTATTATTGGTCATGATATTGTACTAGCTGTGGCAGGCAGACATAGCCTTGAATGCGTAAGGATCTCTGGTCAGGCCACTGCAGTGGGTGGGCCTCCAGGCTACCTGTGCCGTCAGGACAGAGACTTTTGTGGAGGTACTCTTAAGAAATGAGATTAGTAGGTTAGGGTCGTGCCGCTAAGCTGGTGCTGAAAAGGCCACTTTTTCTTTTTCCTCTGTTCCCAAAGGGTTACACTTTTCTAAACTGAATCTTTTATAATTTAAAACTACTTACCGATCAAGATGTTTTTCCATCTTTTACATCAGAATGCAGCAAAAGAATACCATGGAGAGGTTACCATGGTTTCACTCTCACACCACAGGAACAGGATACAAGTAGGGATGGGTAGACACATATTACACAGCAGAGCTTTTCAGGAGTCCTGCTGCTCCCCTAGGACAGTGTTCATCTGTAGCTGTGGCAGCTGCCATCTTAGGCAACTTGTGAGCCCAGGTCTATTTCAGCAGTTTGCACAATTCTTGAAAGCTCCAGAAGTCATGCTTTGGGGATATTAACTGACAAGTAACTGTTCTTTTTCTTTCTACCAGAAACCGCAACTACAAACCAGTACTTTTGTGGTACAAATTCATAAAATACCTCCTTCCAAAAGACCTCTTGAAAGCTCATCCAAAAGATTGCATGTTACAGAAGAGTTTTATTACCCTTTCCAAGATTATCAAATGTGTTGGGCTCCAGGAGGTAACTTCTGTTCTTCACTTGAACTGCACTTTTAGGTATATTTTTTTAGAGTTTGACATGAAAGTTGGGTTTCTGCTTTATAGAGTGTATGTAATGTGTGAGGGCACAGCCACAGTCGGGATAACCTTCAGCTGTTGCAAACCAAAATGCACTCAGAATGTTTGTTTGGTTTTGCTTGTAGGCTATATACAATAGCTTTCTCAGTGCATGTAACCTGAAGGGACTTTCCTACAATACACTGGCTACTGTTTTGATTTGGAAGGAATAGAAACATCAACATACCTTCTAACTTCCTCTGCTCTGGTGTGTGTTTTAGGTGTGGTTTTTTGTGTGTGGGTTTGTTTTTTTTTTTAGATACAATAAGTTTACTAAGCAGTATTACACAGTCAAGGTTATTAGCAGCAACTCCATTCTTTGTCTTGACATGTCAGCTACCCACTTTTCCTTCAAACCTCTTCTTAATCCAGTTATTTTTTAAAGTGTATTGACTAAAGAAACACATTCAAACGTGCATTTCTCTTACTTGTTCCTGCATTGTGCTCCTTTTGAAGCCAGGGATGGCAACTACTACTGCGTAAGACACTGCTCTCGCAGAGACCCTTGATATTGTACCTTGTATGCAGAAAAAAATACAGGGCAGGTTTTTAAAAGAGCTCAGAGGAATTGGCTCCAACTGGTAGAGCCTCATCGAATGAATGAGTAGGTAATGGCAATATATGAGAAACACCTGAAAATGAACACCTGTGTGACTTGACCCTCTATTGTGCCAGGCAGATTTTGTCAAACAAGGGTGAGATTAGTTCCTGATTTATATGAAAGCAAGCACCATTGGGCCCAGTCTTGGCTCCACAGCAATTTGATCACAGAAATAAGCATATTTTTTTGTATCTCGTTACCCTTGCTGATCCCTGCAACTACACTTGGGTTTTGAGGGAAAGGATTTTGTTTCCAAGCAGTTTTCTCTTTCTGTATATCCTTTTCATTGCTTTTCCTTTCACAAGTAAGAAGCTTGTGAGAGATTAGAGGAAAAAGTACCAGTTAGGGCTTGTCAAATAGCTCTTCCATTATGTCAGATGTTTTGTGAACAGAGCTATCTACGTAGCTGAATTAATCTTTATTACAAACACGGCAGTCATGTTTATCTGGGAAATACAGTGGTTAAAAATGACTCATGTATACCTTACAGAACTGTTCCACAAGGAGTATTTATTCTGCATATAAGACAAATCCCAAAGGCAAAGTTTTTCAGATCCACTTCAGTGTCTGGCTGGAATTTGAGACATTGTCTATTTCAAAATCAAAACAAACCACTTGATCCTCTACATTTTTAGAATACTTTCTTTCTTGATAACAACCACCTTGTAATGGAGTCTCTGGACTCTATCGTTGTCTGTTCTGTGTAAGGTAGAAATTAACTCCTCAAAATTCTTTTTTTTTTTTTCCCAAACAAAATAATAGTAGAAACCTTTGCATCTTTGACCTGTATTATGTTTTATGAAAAACATTAGCATATTTATGTAATTAACCAGAGATGCTCATTGTCATTTTATATTAGAAGACAAAAAGATATATTGTGTGCCTTTTCTTATTATTTTAAGGTACTTTGCGTAACACTGTCTTTATGCTGTAAATGAAAGAACGACTTTCTTCTTTTGTAGAACTTAAGTGTATGTTTAAAATACACAATTCCTTGGGGGGGGGGAATTCCTAAATTGGAAGCTTGGGGTGTGATGTTTTTTGAAATTGATGTAAACAGACATGTAAGAATATTACCGTTGCCACAAGTAAGGTCTGCATCTGGCTATCTTACTTCATTGCCTCTGACAGAAGTCTAACATGCCTGTAGTTATATATTTGTGGATGCCTTTTGGGGGGGGGGGGAGGAACGGGACATGATGACAACAGGGGAGGGTCTAAAGCTTTTATTCTATATTAGGTTTTATTCTAGACTATAAAAGCATGTATTGTCTTGCATTGAAAACTATGGTGACTGTTTTAATTTCCTGCTCTTATCTATGCAAACCACTTATTTTACAAGTAATGGTTATTTTGTATGTGTAGGAAACACACCAAAACTCTTAGTAACTATCTTCTTATTTTTTTTCCCACGGCAGATATAGCACAGGTTTACAGCACTGTTTTACTGACTAATACAAGTAAATGTCTTCCTAGGTATTGTATCTTTTCCTGTCCTTGCAGGTGATGTTTTTATTCTTTAATCTCTTTTGATAAATAAGGTGATGTTTCAACTTCATTAGATAGATCATACAATCTGAAAAACTCCAGTTAGACCCGTTTGCAACTATGATGCACTTCTGCAGTATCTTTCACTTAGAACAAGGTCGGGACTAGGATTTCTGCCAAGAGCTTTCACATGATGCTTAAGAAGGCTTTCCCAAAAACCAATATAGGAATTTCTCTAGGAATTGCAATGCAAGGGAGGAAGAAGCAGGCTGGAAATAAATATGTGTCTATATAGATGCTTATACAGCTGATGGTTAACAAAGAAAACTGATAATGAGTGATTTAGAAGGAAAGTATATATATATATGTAATTCGCTACTGACACTTCAGGAAAAAAATGCAGAAATACTGTAATAGAAACATGAAGGTCCTTTGACCACACTTCCTTTAGTTTTTTAAAACTGCCTATTTGTCTTGCAAAAACTGAGTGGAGCACTGCTGTTGTGAAGGAAATGCTGATGAAGCTAAAGGAGGTGTGTGGTGAGAGGAGAGGGCTATCCTCTCTCCATGGCTTGGGAAGTGTCTGGTTGATCTCTGCAGAGCTGCCTCAAGCACTAGAAGTGCAGCCCGTCCTTCTGCAGATCTAGTCAAGATGTCGATGAACCTCTTGCAAGGCTGACTGACTGTTCACCTCTTCCTAATGCCTATTGTATGCAGTAATTGATGTGAGCTCCTAGTCTATAACATGAACGCTTGCCATGCCTTCTTGCTATTACAGTTAATTTTTCCCTGTGAATTATGCAGGCAGATGTAACTGAGATTTTCCCTCTGCCATTTTTTTCCCCTTTAAATTGGAACAGTTTTCCTGTTTTAACATAATCCATCAAAAATAAATATCGGAGCATCTGGATAAAACTGCTTTTCAGACTCCCCAGACATCCTCTAGTTTTATTCTAGCAGCTGCAAGAGGAAGTATTCTCTTTTACCAGGCAGATATATGATAATGAGTTTCAGTAGCCTGACTCCAGCATTGCTGATAGTTTGGTACAATTAAGTCAGGTCTAATCTTAAAATAAGCCTAAATCCTGAATAAATATAGCATTAGAGTTGCAATAAGTAATTCCTGCTTTTCAGAACCAGTAATTGAAAGCATAAATGTTGAAAGCAAACCACATGGGTGCCTAGTACATAAAATTTCTAATCTACTTAACAGGACCATTTTATATGGCTAGATTCAATTAAAAAGATAAATACATTCAGTTTTCCCAGTGGAGAACCTGTACATACTTTGCATTCAATCTAACTCATAGGATGTAATTTTAAGCATTTGCTGTGGCAATGATTTGAATTTTTTTTTAACCCTTCCAAAAACGAATTTATTGCGTTAATAAGGGCTCTGGAAGAACTGGCAAATCTTGCTGAGATAGTTTGATGTTTCTCTCTCTAGGTGTCTGCCCTCCTCTTTTTTTCTGTTCTCTAGCATTGCAAAAGTGAAATGTATGCTTCTGCCTCCCTTCTCCGGCTGCTGTGTTTGCTTATGCTGCCTATGTGGAGTGGGGAAGGTGGTGTTAGTGATGTCCTGAAGAGCAGCTGCTGCAAGGCTCTTGGGAGCCCATCTGTCGATGTCCAGAAATTTGTAGGTAATATTTGCTTGTAAACCTATCTCTAAGAAATGGCACTTCAGTTACATTTGAGTGTAGGAGATGGTAAGAAGATCCACCGAATCTCTCAGAGTTAGACTGTAGGTTATTTGTCTGATCTGAGCTGAAGTCCTGGCCTAAGTTGGAAACCTGTTTGCAAAGTTTCCATGATTACCCATTCAGCTATAAAGTGTGAGTAGAGTGAGACCATAATGCTATTAAGTCATCCAGGACTGCAAGTACTAAGGCACTGAGGAACTACTTAACACGATGTTATTACTAGACTGTAGCTTTGTTTAGACTGTTTATTAGGACTGGATCAAGTGATACTGTATTGCCAAAGCTGAAGCTAGATGACTGAGCAAAATTGCATTAGAAGGTTGTGCCTTAGACAAGGAACTAATTGTAAACTCTGGTTTATTATCTTATTTTCTATTAGCAGAGAAGAAACTGACCAGAAAAGTTTGCTGTAAATCTCATCTTAAATTTTGTGCATGGTTCATAAAGGCCAAAGTGCCCAAGGCTTCTTATTTTCTACTTAATCAAATACCACTTCCATGGCCCAGTTGCATTTCAGCTGCATTTTAGCAAACATCCCTTCAGTGTAATGTGACACACCCAGTCAATGTGCACAATGTGTGCTTCAAGGAAACCCTGATCTTTTTACATCTGAGGACAATGATTCAAGTGTTTAAAATTATCTGAATGTTCTGCATATGAATTCAGCATTGTTGTAATGCCTGAGTCTTTCTCAATGTGAAATTAGTAGATTTAGGACCCAGAGCTCCCCTGGAGTGTCCCCATAGATAGGCTGTAGGTCACAATAACTTGAGACAAACTAATTACCATAACCATTGAAGGGAGTGAATGCACAATAGGCACTGGATTATGAATGCTCAGTTCCAAGGAATCCATTTCCTAAATGGCTGCTGCTGGGTTCTTCCCAGGCATGTAGGGTTTTTTATCTGTTTAGTCACAAATTTGTTCTACAACCATTGTGTCAATATCACTTAAAGTAATGCAAAGCTATGAAAGGTTCATCAGCAAACACAAAATGCATTAATGTAAAATGTTTCTTCCCCCTCCACCCCTCCCGGGTTGCAGGCACCTTTCTGACTTCAAAAAGCATCCCCAAGGTTCAGTTAGAGAACTCGAGTTAAACACTTTTGCTCTCTAGAAGTGTTGTGATGTTCTGTGTTTGTCTACATTATTTCTGGATGTAGCAACCATCTTGCTCTCCAGTGGTAACTGATGTTGCAGTGCTCATTTTTCTTTTAAGTTTAAAGTTTAAAAAATTTAGAAACTCATTGGCAGGTTTTGCTTGGCCGGTGCTCAGGTCACCTGGACCATATCCTTTTTCCAATATGGCCCAGGCTTTGTTCTTGTCATAACATGAGCTTGCACCTAAGTATTTACATCTCAGTTTCAGAAGGATCAGTTTAGCTTATGTCATCGAGGAGGGGGTTTAAGTGAAAGGAAAATACAGCAGGTTTTGTGTCACTGTGTTGTGTGTATATCACTAGAAAATCTTTTCCCATGTAAGTGATGTCCTAATGAGTCGAAGTCTACCTCCACACTTGTCTCCTGTAGTTTCTGGGACTGAGCTAGGCAAGGCTGGTGGCAAGTTCTGTATGAAAAACTTGATACCTAAAAAGCTTTCATCTTAAATTGGTTCAGTTGCAGAAGTGACTGAGACAGGAAGCTTGGAAACACTAATTCTGATTTGTAGTCTGCCACTTTGCACCTTTCAAATACTATGCTGAAGTAATTATGCAGGGGTTGATGTAAGCACCTGTTTTCTCAGGGATCAGAAAAGAGCAACAGCCCTGAACAACAGAATTTGGCTACCAATACAAGAATTCAAGGTTGTGCCTGAGTTGATTTCTACAGCAGGGCAAGGGCAGCCCACCTGCAGTTACTGTGGAAACTGTTTCCACTTTGTATTTAGTGCATAGTTAAGGGCAGAAGTTATGCCCAGAAGTCAAATAAATTGGGAGTGTCATAATTATGCCATCTCCCAAAATACTTTCTATGGCAAAGCTTGACCTGGGAAAAAAATTCTGTGGATTGGTTTGTTGATTTTGTTGTTGATGTTTTGTTTATTTGTGGTTTTAAAATTATTTAAAAAAAATAAACCAGCCAAACAAAACCCCATGACTTTCTTCTAGAAAACCACAACCTAGTCAATTAAAGATCTACTGTTAAAGCAGTGAAAAGATGATTTTCCAGGCTTTTAAGAAAAATCATAATCTGATTTATTAGCAGTATTTGAATTTTGAGTATTAATCATAATTTTGGAGATGCCACAGTCTTTAGATCTGTGATTTTCCTACAGTGAGATTTTATTTATTTAAGAATACAGCCCACAGGTATAGTATAATACCACCAAAGAGATGTTACATCATAAATAAATACAAATACTTGAATATGCAAACAGATTAAAAGTACATTTTACAAAGTGCCTGAGTGTTTAGGCAGATAACTTGGATTTTGTTTAGCTTGTTTTCAGTGGTAATTCAGCTCTTCCCCTGTTTCAATTCCAAAGAAAATTTCCAAAGACCATATCTGCCTATTTAAACACCTAAGGATCCTTCAAAATACCATTTTTCCTAAGGTCCCAGCTTCACCAGGAGTGGAGTTGTTTCTGATGTTATTTAACCATGACTCTGCATGAATTGATTTTTAAATGTAGCTTCACAGGTTGTGGCAAGAGTACTTAGAAATAGTTTTCTTCAATTAAAAAAAGTTTTCCATACCAGCTGCGCTTCATGTTTCACATCTGCGTGATAAAAATGTCCATCTCTCAAACTAAGTCTTAAAACAACCCCAAAACCCAACCCAATGAAAAAACCCAAACCAACCCAAACAAACAAAATCCCCCCAAACCCCATATATATTCCAGGACATGAAGAGGAAATTTGTTTCTCAAGCTGCTGAGCTACAGTCATTCCATAAGGCAAGGAGGATAGCAGAGACAGGGAATGGAGGAGAGCTATTTTCATCTTGAAATCACCATTCAAGTCCCGCCTGGGGCAGACAGTGGTGCCCCTGTAGCAGCGGGCAGGGGTGGGGCTGTGCTGGGTTTCCACAAGCGCTGCAAAACGAGATGGACTACCCCCTACCCAGCCCTTGGGACAAAGCTGTCATTATCTGATGGAAATTAAATGGCACATTATGAAATGAAATTCACAGAGGCCTGCATGGCTATAGTCTTTGCTTTCACTGTGTGTTAACCACGGGGTGAGTAATTGAATGCTCATCCATGTGTGATCATCTGCGCTGCCACAAGCTCGTTATCAGCATTAGCTGATGAAGTCACTGGAGCCTCTGTAATGGTGCTATAAGTGGCCACTGCAAGAAGTGCTGCTGTCTTTTGTCCTTATCCCAAGACACCAGCCAACAGTTCCTGGTAGCTGTTGGAAAATCTCAATTTATAGAACTATTGCAATTCCTTCTGTGCTAGTAAAGCTGCAGACTAGAAACCAAGCTTTGCCAAGAAATTTGCATGCTTGCATGGCCAGGTGGCTGCCTGCTGCTCAGATGCTGTGGCTCTATTATGCTATTTAATTTTATTTTAGTATCAGGTATGGCTGCATCTGGATAAGCACTGCATACAGTGAGACTACAGAAAAAGAGCAGAGAAATAAAAAGGAGAATACTTCAGCTGGGATCTCAGGTCTGTGGAAAAGTGGTGCCTGGAGGCTTCATGGTATATCATGACATCAGTAGCTACCCGGTTACTTAATTTTCTTCAGGGTTTTCCCTGAAGCTCTAAGGGCTGTATCTGCTTTGCCACATGGTACTAGCAAAGGTGTGTCCTTGAGTGAGCACACCTCATATCAACAATGAAAGCCAGTAGTGAGGACAAAATGAGGATTTGGTAAGGTAGGGCTGCCATGCAGAGAGGAGGCTTTACGTCCTTTGTGAGGACAGGTTGTGCAGAATTGTCATGGGAATTAATAAAACTTTCACTGGCATTTTCCATCATGTTCCTGATCTCTCCAAAACCCATTCGTATCTGCTAACATACCACTCTCAGAGATCAATGATTTCAAGAAGAGATCAACTGCCTCGCTTATATGAGTAGTTTTTCAAATGTCCTGGCTGTGTCATCCCCCCTGATCCCATGTTGGAGGTCCCATGACATGGTTTCTTCAATACAAGTTCTTGCCAGTGGTATTTGTGTGCCTGTGGCCTGAGCCACTCCTTAAAGAGGTTATTAGTCTCTTCCTAAAGGACCAATAGACATACCCTGCTAAATGCAGTGGGGGAGGAGGGCACGACTTCACAGTGGGAATGTGAACTGGAAATTCAAGACATGTTCCCTTCTGCTGTCCAGGGGAGTACTGGCTGGTGAAAGTGGATTGATCACCATTGAAGCAGATTGGAAAGATGGAAAAGACATACATGTGTTTGTTTTTCATATCTTTATTTGGAGAAGAGGGGAAAATAAATGTTAGTGACTATTTCAGGCAGATTTTTCGGGTAAATGACAAAGCATATTGGTATGCAGGAAACAACTGCTTCCCCTGTAGAGTTTTTGGGCACTTAGAAGGAAACAAGGCAACTCCACACCTCTAAAGAGTGAAACAATTGCCAAGGCTGATTAATTTTCCTGTAAATCTTTGTAAGGGTTTCTCTTATATCAGATAGTATGATGATTCTTCTATACACCAGTAATACCACTGTGTTTGATTTGCAAGAATTTACCTCCATATGGCAGTGAAATGCACTGAAGTTTTATAAAATTTGTACCTGCTAACAAGACATTGTGTGGAATATTCAATTTAATTCAGTCCCCAAAATGTGTAATGAGGTGCAAAATAGTAACAAAAATTTATTGTAAAGTTTCATAAGGAAATGAAACTCTACTTATGCTACAGAAAACAGGGAAGCATCATTGATTTTCCAAATGCTATTCTTCTGTTTTATGAACAATAGAGTTGCTTCCCCTAAATCCTGGCATTAAGTGGTGTGATTATTTGTCTTTTGGTTTACAAGGACCTGTGTGTTGATCTGATCTGGTGCATATCTAATCTGGTGCTTGTGGCTGTGTGCACGTTCTCTCAGCCAGACTGTTGTGTCCATGCAAACCCTGACCTCAGAAGCAGTCTATGCAAACTCAGGGAGGAGGTCTGTTGTCTTGTGCTTTTTAAGTCAGTAGGTCAAGGACTTCTGTAATGCAGAAAGGAGGGATGGCAAGTATCAGATTTGGAGTTATATTAATTGAGTAGGACTGGCAAACAGAGATACAAAAAACCTAGGGAGAGTGTTAGTGAGTAAGGTACTGCTGAGCAAGTGCAGTTCCCTTCATGTATTACAGTGGTTTGAACAGCAACAGAATTCACTTTGTATAATCCTCAGACTGTCTAATCCCACATTTTGCTGTGGCCATGACACTGATCTTGCTAAATCAGCAGCAATTGTGTGCCTGGATGGGGGAGCTCCTGCACTGGAAGTAGGAGTTGGATGGATGGTCAGAAATGGATCCATTTGGAGGCTGAGTTTGAGCTTTTAAATTGAAGCAGAGGCATTTGTTTTCACTCCTGCATTTATTAATAGTTGGCTGGTGCTGTGTAGTCCAGGGCTGGCAGAGATTGCCTGCATGCCTTTCCCACCTGTCACTGTGGCAGCTGTGGAGTTCCAGCTGGAGTGCCCAGTTCTTGCAGGTTTCCCTATTCCCAGCTGGCATAGCTGGGGGTGTCAGGAGCAATTCCTCTGTTCAGATGAGACTGCTGTCACCACTTAGCCACAAGCAGGGTCCCCAGCAACGGGGAGGGGGAATTGAGAAATGACATCTTTGAAGTGGCTTTGATTTTTCAGGCATCAAAGCTCCTTGGTCTTGTCTGAACTGTTCTCCCTTATCATAATCCTGGAGGTGCCTCCCTCATGTCTTGTCCTGGAACTAGAGCAAAGCACCAGGTGTTTCTTCATGTGCACTGGGCACCCTGACCCAAAGGCACCAGGTGGGAGAGGCCAACAGCATGCTGTAGTACATGGTTATAGTGCTGGGGTGAGCACTGAGAGAAATTTGGTGGTGCCTGAGGAGCACAGTAATCCAGGGGAGTTCTGTACCTGCAGGAATAACGAGCTGGTCCCTGCTTTCTGCCTACTTGGAAGTGAGAGGTGTCAAACAGCAGCAGCAGAGTAATCACGCTGTCTGCTATCCCAGAGAGGCATAGCTAAAGACAATTACATGAGTGAAAAAAGCTAAAAACTCTAGTAATTACAAAAGTGAAAGACAGGAAAACCAAGAGCTGGAACTGCCCTTTGGGAAGGGGTGATTCTGGGAGAGGATGCAGAGCAACTGCAGCAAAGAGGTTACTCATGTGAGGTGGGATATGATTTGGTCGAGATTGTAAATAGGAGGGGTGAAAACACCTGAAAACCTTTTGTCTTCTCAGTCTGCTAGGAGGAAAGGACAGTGTAGGAAGCTCCCACTGCCTATCATTAGGGAGTGATGGTGGTAAATAAATGCTGACAAAGAAGTGCAAGGAGGAGGAGCAGCTGGTGGCAGCATGTTATCTTCCTTCTCTTCTCCACAAAGTGCCAGTGGGTGTCATAACTGTTTTTCACAATTTCTGCTTAATTTATTTAATCAGTTTTCTTCACCAGTCCTGGAGAATATTCCTTTTTCAAGCATGCTCATGCAGAGCAGGTCTGAGATGGTCTGTGCTTGTTGTTCACAGACTGGTAGCATGTTTTTTAACCTTACATTTGCAATTTTAAGTGTTTTTAGTATTAAGAGTCTAAGAACAAGCAGAACATAAATTAGTTCCAGTGCATTAAAATTATCTCCTGGGAGATAATTTAAACAAAATTTGACCCGACAAATATCTAAAACTTCCTGAGAAATCCCTGTGCTGTGACCAGGGAGTCTGGACCTGTGACTGATATTTCTGAGATTAAAATGGAAAATAAGATTAAAATAAATATTCATATGTCTTAAGGACAAGTTTCAAAAGCCTTCTCATGCTGCTACTTGCTCATCCAGTAACAACCTTCCTGTGTACTGTCTTAGGAATGGCATAGTCTCACTTCTTTGCCAGGGATGATTTTTGTCAGATGCATCCAGCCCAATTTTTTGTGCACTCCATACCATTGTACTGGCTAGGCAGAAATCATGCCATTCATCCTTGGGAATTTCGGAAAATAAATGACAAAGGAGAAAAAAAAATTCTGCAATGTTGAGTTGAAAAACATGAAAAGGGTTTTGGGTCTGGGATCATGAGTATCTCCTAGTATGTGTTACTGAGGTCTGAGGGCTGTGACAAACTCCACTAAATAATTTCAGTTTATTTTTCATTACTTTTCTAGAACAGAACAGATCTGTTCTCAAACAATGCTGTAGCATAGCAACTTCTCATTCAAGCTGAAAATTACAGGGCAAATGGCTTGAAAATTGTATCATAATGGATTTATTTTCAAAGTAAACTGTGGAGCTCTTCTTTTCAAATTGTGCTTTGGTGAAATTTCCTTCAGGTTTGCTCTTCTCTACATTTCATTTACTTACTTCATTTTCAAATCAGCTCACTGAAATGCCATATCCATCAAAAGAGTACTGCACATTCTTCACAAATTTTCATTCAAAATCTGCCACTATTCCTATAAAACAGATGGGGGTGAACTCATAATAACTCTGAAACAATTCTTTCTAATAATTCTTCTCATGGATTTTATGATGTGGCTTAGAAATTAGATGCATCATGACAGTTCATTGTTTCTGCTCTGCATGCAACATTTAAAGCTTACGAAAGTGCCTAAAAGCTAACCTCACAGGATAGAAATATAGAACTGGAGCTGGATTTGGGCCTTTCGTTTCATCCTTTTGTGTAGAGCTGTCCAAGGTTAAATGAAGACTAAAGTAATATTAGACTATCCATAAAGATGGTACAACTTGCCAAGTACCAGCAACTTCTACCTCAAAATCTGAGTTATCAGAATAATGAGGAGGAAAAGAGGACAAGATACAGAAAGGATAGAACAATGAATGCAAAACTGTCTGTGTCTTTTTATATGGCCATAAGCAAACTTCTGATATGTCAAATACAATAGAAAGAAAAGACTGTGAAAAAAGTGGGGTTTATTCTTCTGGAGTAAATTGTGTTTCTGTAGTTTGTGATAGGACATGTTATTTAGGGGAGGGAAAAGTTTTGCTTGGTGTTGTGGTCTCCTTTGTTGGAAGAAGGCTGGAGCTTAACTGGGTGGCTTCTGTGGTGCCACCAGCATCTCTCCAAGCAGTTGACCCAGAAGCTTCTACCTTCAGTATCTCCTAGTTGAAATGTCCCATATTTTACTGCATATGATAGTGCATTTGTGTGAGGCACCAGGCTGGGCACTAGGTTCAACTATTTTAGTTCCCTCCTAGTCTTTATCTCATCATCCCTCCTGAAGGGGAGGGTATGAAACAGCATTTGGGCTAGTGAGAATGCTGTGTGAAACAGATTCACTGCTCTAGATCTAACCTAGATTTCCCAGCACAATCCTACAGTGGGTAGGAAAGACATGTTTGTGTAGGTAAATGTCATTGAAATACATAAGCATTAGACTGAAGTTGATCTGGTATGACTAAAGTTTTATCATAGTTTAACACTAGACAGCTATTGTTATTGTGGCTAAATAATGATGGTTCTATAGAGATCAGAGCCTTACAGCCTCAGCAGTTTGAAGTAACATTTTGATTATTTTAGTATGTTTGTATTAACAAGTTGTTAGAGGTTGTGAAGCAATGGTGTTGAGGGCAACCTTTCATGATGTAAATCCATTTAAGGATGGATTCCAGGGGAGAAATTATGCCTTTGCTGGAAAGCTAACTCAAGGGAATGGAAAGCTGCAGTCTAAGTGTCAGTTTTTTACTTCCTAACCTGTGAGGGAAAGCTTGACATTATTTAAAACATTTTGTTTCAGAAATAACTTGTAAAAGACTTCTGGGAAATTTGCATTTGGACAGTTACAGTCTAAAAGGTAAAAACTAGAAATGAACAGAAACTTAACAGATTGCAGGAGTTGCTCATGTGCAGGCTGACCACAAGCAATGACTTTCAAGATCAGGCTCTAGGACCTGTTAGAAAAAGACAGCTTATCACTTCAAAAATTGCCTCAAAGGAATTGTTTGCTATAACTGAAAAGGACTAATTTCTTATTTCTGATGCTTATATAAAAGATTAATTAATATTTAATCCTAATTCACATCATCAAAATAGTGTGCCACTTTGCCATTCAGTTTAATGACACTTAAACTTTGTTCTCATTTCTGCCTTGTAGAACTGCAGAAATGTTTCATTTGGTATAGTTTTCACTCTAGCTGCAGGTAAAATAATGTCTCTTAGTCTAAGAGCAAGGATGAGATGTAATTTCTGAAAAGGTTATTTTACATCCTGCATGTTCACAGTATTTCTGTGTGTTCAGGATAGAAAAGTAAGGAAACAACAAAATAAGATCACTTAGTTTTCATGGTAGAAGTTCTTTTGTATAATGTATGACTTCCTAGCTTTACCTTCCAGGTGCAAGACAGACACTTTTAAAAGCAATTCAAATGCATTAGTGTGACTTTCAAATGAAGCTGTGGAAACCAAGACAATCATTTAGATGCTACTATAGAGATATCAGTTGACAAAAATACAAAAATGGTATACTCCTGTAAATTCAGAATCAGTCAGACAACAGATGTCAGTTGAATCAAATTGGAGAGGAAGAAGGATGAATTGTGTTCAAGGAATTTTCCCATACTGGATGAGTATAGGCAGCTTTTTGAAGATAATGTACCATCATTAACAGGTTAACATTTAAGGGATTTTCATTGTAATGCCCATTTGGAATGTCAATCATTATAATTTTACACTGCATTTTCAGAGGCATGAGTATCTTCAGATGCAACTAGGCAGTGGAGAGGCAGAGCCTCTTTCATCCCTGGATGATAAGCATATACGGTTCCTGAACCCTTCTGCTCTGAAAAGGAGCCTGCATAGTTCAATTATCAAATGGCCAGTGTTCTGCTCTGTTCAGAGGAGGTCATTCTGAGCTTCAGTTGTGTCTGAAGAGTAATGATGGATAATAAAAAAGTAAAGATAGATATAACAAAAGAAAGATAATGACAAAAGCCAAAGTCCCTACTGAAAAGAATTTGAAGTGCTCATTTCTGGTTTTCTGCTGGTTACACTGGCCACAGGCTGTGTCCCATAGTTGCAGAGCAACAGCTGCACAACAAGAACCCAAAAAGGTGGCAATAGAGTATTGGGCTGGCTGGGATATCCACATGGTGAGATGAGCACCTGCTTTGCATGGTTTTGGACCAGACAGTTGTGTTCTGGGAAGTGGGCAGACACAGCTGCATGTTTTCTGTGTTAATGCGTGTACCAATGAAAAGATGTGAGGGATGCTGGGCAAGAGTTGAGACTGTGTCCACGTCATTCAGCATGCCAAAATGTTTCTCTTAAAAGGGCATTTTAGAGGATGTTGTCCAGAAATAAATTGTCATGCATGCAGAGGCCTTTGTTTGAGAGGTCTGTAGACCTCATTTTGAACACGCTTGTTTCAAATAAGAAAGTGAGTAAATTCCTGTATTTAGCAGCTGACTAAGCCCTCTGTTTTCCATGTATTTATTTACATGTGTAATTATATTCCATTGATAACTTCCCTTACAATTATTGGAAGTACTCATCTAATAAAGTTAGCATATGTGTGTCTTCAGCACAAAATAGTTCATTTCTTTTCCCAACTGTTCCCTCATTATTGAAGCTAAATAATACAAATGAGTAGAAGAAACTCAAGGCAGTCGAGAAATGAAGATTTATAACAAGTATCAGACAGAACCAACTGTAGATGAGGAAAAGTAAAGAAGTGAGGAAGAGAGGAACTTAGCTGCTGATCAAAAACCCTATCACCATAGTGCTGCTACTGCCAGTGCTTCATTCTTTCCAAATGTGGCTTTTCTGATTTTGACAAATGCAAACCTTGAAGCAGGTTTTAGAAAAAACACAGTGTTTGTATTTGCACTTTAAAGAAATGAGACTTGTTTTTTTTAAGAATTCCAGAACTGCAGTTTTCAAGAAAACAAATTATTTGCAGCAACTAGTGGGGTGGTGGGGGAGTTTTTTCAAGTACTTTCTGTTGCCTCTGTCCTAGCTCATCTTTCTTGTTATTCCTTAGAAACACATAAAGCATCCTTTTTGTTTAGATCTGAAAAACCCATTTCACTTTTATGTCCACTAGTAGTTTGTGTAAAAATCTTCAGTTTGTCTACAGTTAAAAACTACATTTCTGAGCTATGGGTGTTGAAGATTTGGTTTGTCATGGTTGTTGTTTGTTTTGTGGGTTTTTTTTCAGGATTTTTGTGTGGTTGGTTTGGTTTTGTTTGTTTGTTTGTTTTTTACCTTTAAACAATGAGCTTCCATTCTGCATAATGTATTTTTGAGTACTATAAAGTTTGAAAGGGTCAAATATGCAGGGTGTGGAAAAACAGTAAGTTGCAGGTAAGTGGAAATGTGCTGCTTAAAGTGCAGATTTATTCTGTTGGATACAGTTTCTGACTATTACGGATTATGATGAAATGCTATGTTGGATATTATGGATTAGAATGAGAAGTATGTTGAGTAGGTAACAACACAGTGGAACTTCAACAGTTAACTACCATGTTTTTTGGTGTAAGGGAAATACCTGCCTTGTCTCGAAGAAGCATGGAGCCCTTATGTAGAGATTCACAATATGTGCTGACAGCCCTCTTCTACTATGGTGACAGAGGTTGATCTATTGGAAGGTTATTGCTTAGTGAGGAATCTGTAGTTGTCTGTGCATTTGCAAGTGTTATAATGTAGAACTGCCAAGAATTTTATAGCTGTGAATATGCACTCATATAAATAAGACCTGAGGTTATGTCTCTCCAACGAAGGCATGTGGAGACAAGGCACACAAATATTTAGGTGTTGGCTCAGTGTAGTCATGCAGCTTCTTTAACACAAGAGACATGTCTTTTCATAAAATATTTTAGAAGTGCTATGTGAATAACAACTGCACAGGGATAGTCCAAGTTCTTAGCACAAAACAGAAGATGAGAAGAAAGTTGTGTTGAGCTATGAAAAACTATGGAGAATTTTGAAAATTGGTGTTGCTTGAAAAATGACTCTGTTTTGCAGATGTCATTGCTGCAAGATGAGCAGGGGCCAAAGGAAATGAAAGGGATTTTCATGGATTCCTGCCTTCTAAGAGGATTTAGATGCTGCCAGTTGAATTCTAACAGTATGGCAGTTGCTACCAGGAGTCTGCTTCCAAAGAGTAGGTGCAGTTGGCACTATTCATAGTGGGGAGACTTAGAGTCTGGATGGTAATTTGGAGAGTGAGGGAAGGAGAAGGTATCTGTAACCTTCTCAAGGGCAGAAATAACTTTTGTGTTTGCAGTGCTTCTTCAGTTCTTAAGGTCACACTTGAGTTTTTAGGCTCTGCTTTGGCAATTGCACATGTTCCAACAGCATGTAAATGAGCATGGAAGCAAAGATTTTTGTGTGTGTGTTCATCCTATTTGCTTAGTGCATCATTGGTTGACTCAGTGCATTCTTAATTGTGAGTTTTGTATGGATTTACTGTTCTGAGATTTAATGAAGGCATGAAATTGCTGCACTCCTCCAAAATGGAGTTTTAACTGTCATTTATCATCATGGTACCAGAGTAATGAACAAATTTGAGAAAGTTTGAAATAGGGTGTTTGGGAGAATTACAGAAACTAAGCTGACTGCTAAGCCTGGAACATGACAGGAATTGTAATGAGAACAGTGTAAGTGCATACGTGGAAAATATGGAGTTTGCAAAGACACATCACACCTCTTGGAATTCTTTCACACAAGCAAGGAGACTGTAGATAAAAAGACAAGACAGTTGTCACAACCTCCTTGGATTTTCAAGTTGCTTTGAGCCCTTGAGAACTTGAACTGATGTGCAATAAAGAGAAGATCCTTTTATAGATTAAGAGTTGGCTGAGGAAAAGGAAGATAATGGGAGGAATACATATTTTTCACAGAGATCCTAGAGGAATATATGCTGTTTGCTGTGTTTAAAGATATAAGAAGGAATGTTCATTTTGCCTTTATAAAATTATTTATGGGCCAAAATGAAAGCAAGCTCTAAAGAAATGTTTTGCTATATAAATGACTGAGAAAATAGCAAGACTAAGGTCTGTACTGGACAAAGCAATATGCTTGAATTAAAACATGGACTGAATTAATTTGTTCCGTTCCGGGTGTTGGTCTTCCTGTGGTACGTTCACTGTCATCTTGGTGTTTGGTAGCAGTCAAAAATGGAATTAGAAAATTAGGAATTACAAATGGGATACCATACGAAGCAGAGTGTATAATACTGCTACTGCTGCAAGTCCATGTCTTTGCATCTTCAATGTTGTGTGGTGCTCTGGCAATTCTATCTCAAAGGGCATATAGTGAAATGATAAAAGTACAAAGAATGCCCAAAATGTTTAAAAATGTATAATGATTTCTATTTGAGATATGAGTTGGACAAGGAGTCTTCCGTGTGAAAACAGGTGATTGAAATGGGGTATGACAGAAGTTTATAAAATCATGAAAAAGATGACTAGGGGGTGTTCATGTACGTATCATATAATGCAGTGAAGTTTTGGAGCAGTAGAGTTTGAAGCAGACAGTCCCTTTTCACACAGTGCAGAATTTAATTGCATATCTTGTTTTCATAGTTGCTGTAGAGGCCAATAATATAATTATAAATCTAAATTAGATTATATAAATTAAAAAAAAGGTAAAAAAATACAGTGCTCTGAATGAACCCATGAACAAACAAAGTCCATAGTCTACAGGGTATCAGCAGGAAAGAGTAAGAGCAGGACTCTCTCTCACACATGCTTTCAGTTGATCACTATTGACAACTTTAAGGCACAATATTGGGCTAGCTGAACTTTTTTTTGAGTCACTGTGACTGTTATTTAATAAAATTAGAATTATAATACTCTGATTATAATCATTGGGGAAAGAGGGGAATTGCAGTGGGTATAATTCTGCCAGGGTCCTGTTGAGCATTTTCCTAAGCTCTGGTCCATTAATAAAAGTGAATATTTGCCCTGTCTCTTCAACACATCACAGCTTTAACTTTGATCTTTACAGACTGCAAGATTTGGAGCAGGCCAAGAATCCATTTGTGAGTTCCTAAAATATTGCACTGCCTTCTGCCACTTCATCTCTGGAACTGTGTTGCCAATGAAGCTATTTATGAGAACTGCCCAGGTGCGGCTACACCTTGAACATTTCCACACTGGGAAAATTCCTGCAGAAGGTTATTTGTGGTAAAGGTAAATGCAGTCTCTCTCTTTTAGGGCTTGATCAAGAAACAGGCCATGCCTCTTCTTTCTAAATGGATCTTGATCTTTCAGATAAAAATAAGGATAAAAATAAGAGATTTCTAACAGCTTCCTTATCTTGTGAATTGATTAAGAAGGATGTATGTTCTAGCCTTGTTCTAGCATGTATGTTCTAGCATACTGTCTAGCCTTCTAACCTTTCCTGACTAAACACAGGAAAAATATACTGCAGCTTTGTTGAAACTTGTCTTGTAAGGTGCTAAATCTGCTGCTGAATTACTAATAATAACGAAAAATAAGAGAAATCTTGCTAGGTATTAACCACACACTAACCATAGTAAAGCATTATTTATATTAAGAACTGAAACTCTTGTGTTTTGTGATGTCAGGATAAAAGAGAGGCTTGATAGTTTGGGTTTTTTTCCCTCTGAATCAGTGTGCCTTTAAAGTAAACATTTACAAATGTGTTAAGAGCATTCATTACAATGTGGATCTACGCAAAGCCAAGGTGTACACATTCTGCAGGAATAAAGATTATTCAGATGTTCCAGAAAGGATGAGGAAGTGTTTGATAAAGAAAAATGTCAGGAAATGCAGAAAGAGATGTGGAAGCCTTGTCAGAGCTGCTCTTTTTCTGCAGAGCACAGTCCCCCACTGTCTGGGGCACACTGGCAACCGGCAGCTGACAGTGTGTTCCCATGTCCCTTAGGAAAAGGCACCTTGGGCCAGCAGAGCAAGGAAAAGCTTATGAAGGATTCACAGTAGGCAGGTCTGTGGTAGGGTGAACATATTTAACATGCCTTCATGACCTAGCTTGAGGTACTGGAATGCAGGCTTACTGCGGCTTCTGTAAAGACATTGTATCTATTGCCACGGCTGGACTGTTTTTAGGTACCCAAGTTATTTCAATACATTGTGTGATGTTATCCACAAAAGATGAAAGAACTCAGGTACTCTACAAATCAAGTGTGTATTAAAATAACTCTCCCAGTGGACTGTGGTATGCCACTTGCTTTTCTGCTTTGTACCTCAAATAGCAACAGACCAAGTGTAGTCAGGGAGCGGGATGCTCTAGTTGAAGGTAGCAGATCCCTTTATGATTATGCACATGCATCAGGAATTGCAAAATAACACTATGAATACACTGAAACTATGCAGTGTTCCCTATCATAAACTTGAAGTAAATCACAAATATGTCTTCTATTACAATAAAAACAAAATTGGAATAAGACTATGCATCTGACAACACTGTGTTTGTACACAAAATTAATTGAGATTAAGTAGAACTAAGCAATGTGGCAAGACTACATAATACTATATGATTGCTATTTCAAGTGTTCTTTAAATTTTATTATCTACAACAGAATATTTTTGTGCTCTTACTTCACCACAATGTTTTGGCTTTTAGATAGGGCCAGTTACTTACACAACTAGGGAAGCCTTCTTAATTGACTTAAATATTAATTCCTGTGCTTTATCTACACTTGTGCAGGCTGTGGTTAATGGTTCCATATATCTGCAAACTGACTACCTCTTGTAATAGCTTTTTTTTCTGACACCAGATTGTTGAGTGATGCAAACTTTCCCCATAAGACTGATACCCTGATTCTTCCTTCTCAAAGCAGCTGTCATTTTGGCATCCTGAGGCTGGAATAAACTTGGAACATAGGATCTGAAAGGCTTCCAGTCCTGCTGACAGGCACAGGCTTGTACCATGACCTGATTCTACTACATGGTGATTGCCCTTGCCCTGCCATGTGCAGTTGGTCAGCGAGTGTTTTTAACATCTGTTGATAGTTGTTTATTGTCTGCAGAACACTCATCTGCTCAGATTTCTTTTCTAGCTTCTGCACACCTGGTGGATCTGGTAGTTGTATTTCCACAAATACAGACAATCATTTCCTTCTGCCAACAATGGTCAGCTGGCTTCAGGAGTGACAGTAAAGGGCTTGAAAGCTGGCATGTTGAAGGTTGGAGTGGAACAGAGAGAACTCCTGGAGTCTTTAATATCATGTGAAAATGAAGTGATGAAGTGGAACAGAAGGAAATTTTTGACACTGAACACTTACTCTCTGGTAAGTACAGCGGCAACCCACACTGTACTGCAAACATTCCCAGAAATGGAGCGTCATAAAGAATCATGAGGGATATTAGTGCTTACCTACAATGAAGGATGCTTTTACTGTCACCATATGTTAACTCAAAACATGGGCACAGTCAGCCAAATGTCCATAGATTCTGGTATCCCAGCTCAGCAGCTGGGAATTGTGCAGAAGCAAATATGTCAATTTTCAGATTTAGATGGGACTTTTACAACAAGGCCCAGGAGGAGGGAGAATGCAGAAACCAGATCTGGCTGTTGGTTTTGCTGAAGCTTTCTTCTGTGATACTGGGGCACTCTCTTGCCCTTAAATAGACCATCAATCTTTTCCACTTGGAAATGGAGATTATAATATTGTTGTAACTCACAGGGGAAGAATGAAAATGCTTTGAGATAGTCCTTTATGTTCTGCATGGAAAACATATCATTATTGTAGAATGACTGCATTTTATTTGATTAATGTTAGGAACAGATGCACAGGAAAATGGGTCTGTGTAACTTAGTTGCACTCAAGAAGCAAATAATCAGGTGTTGATCTAACTGCCAGTTAGGTTGCTGAATTGCTTAAAAGTGGACCTTGATCCTTGGAGATGCTGATGGACTTTAGAAAAAGTTAACTAATAGGAACTGATTCATGCATTTCACTCACTGTAATCAAAAACTCACAGAAGTTTACTTGCTATGGAAAACATACTGTTTGTCCAGTATGTGCTAAAACACACACCCACAAACCAGAAAAAGTGATGTATGTATGCCATGCAATAAATGATAGGCAAGTTACAGCCCTAGTGAAAACTGACAACGCCTCTCCCTGACTGTATCATCTTACTTTCCTCAGTTGTTCATGTTCCCAGATGTATGGAATGATCTTGGATAGGTTTGGGATGTTTTCTTTGAGACTGCTGGTGTAAGAAGCAAGTAAAATAAATAAGGCAGACACTTCCCAGCACACCCACACAGTGTCTGTTAATCACAGTTGAAGAAAGTACAAATAATTATTAAAATGGGTAGTTTAGAATAGTTACTCTTACCACATAAAAAAGACTGGGCTTGCTTTTTGAACAAAAATTCAAAACCTGATTTTCAGAACTTTCAGAAAGAAAAGTTCTCTTTACAGAATTAATCTGGAAAGAATGACCAAGCAACTTAAAATAAACATTAGAATAATTACAGTGTATAGAAATGTGGGAATGTGTTTGTGGCATAAATATTTTACCAATTTATGATATTATTTGAATACTTATTTAAAACTCAGTGCTTTAAATCTTGATTGCCTCCAATCTTAGATGTATAGAAAGATGGGGAAAAGTAGTGAGAAAACAAAATACACCATGAATACAAAAATCAAAACTGCACTTGAAACCCTTCCAATAACATATAAAAATCAGTACTTTCATAATTAATAACCTTGCCTTCCTTGTCCCAAATTTAGCTGTTTGCAGCAAATGAACAAAAGAACAAATCACTTGAAGTCAGCAAAGCCAACACAGCAGCTTTCATAAAACCCTTTGTTAAACTGATTAGATGTGCAATTCACTCACTAAACCCATGGCAGCATCATGTAATAAATCTTTTCATTGAATAAAACTGAAATTGCACAGGAACTTTTTTTTCCCTTTTTTCTCTGTATGAAAACAGCGCGTGTTTAAACATGAAATTGTTCCTGATTAGCTCATGTATGAGCAGTGTTATTCTGGAATAATAATAAAAACCTCTTCTTCCTGTTAAGCTTACTGCAGTTTAATAATTAAACAGAAGCAGTTAATTGGAAAATACTGCCGATGTAGACAAGTCTTTTTCTTTTGGTGGATGTAAATGGTTAGTGGTTAGATAAAGAAGTGGTCTTAAAAAAATTTAGTGGATAAGAGATTTTCTTAATCTGTTGATTTTCTTAACTTTTTTTTTTTTTTTTTGACTGAAGTAGAAAATGAAAGTACCTGATAGGCTTTGCATGTAAAATAGAAGTGCAGGTAGATTGGCATGAATATAAAAGAATCCTTTGTTTCTGTATAATACCTTAGGAAGCTCCAGAAACTGAAAGTTGCATCGATCAGCAGAGAGCTTATGGGAACTACAGTGCGTCCTCAGCCTCCACATAACTGCTGTTCACATCCAGGCAATGCAAGGTGAGAGAACAACCTGTTTTTCCTTCAGATGGTACCTCAAATCCTGAGTGGATTGGGGCTTTAAAGAATTCATTTAGGATTTTTTTTTTTACAGCCTTTACATAATTAAGATTCTCATCATTATTAGCAAACATGTTGCCAAGCAAGACTTAATATAACAAAAGATTGGACTTGTTCATTATGGATTGATTCAAAAGACTAAGATAATTAAAACTACATCTTGTCCAAAAAATAAGTATTTCAAGATAGTGATTCAAACAAAGTAAAGATGACTGGGGCTCATTCTTCAGAAATCAAGTTGTTTCTTGATTTTGATTGATCTTGTAAAGATGAAAGTGAACATGTTTGTTAGATGTATTTTTATGTAAAAAATTAAAAAATATATTAACAAAGAAAAAGTAAAGAAAGTAAAGGAAGCATCCTTCTGAGGCCGCTATCTTTGGACCTTCACCAGAGAAAGAGCCTCTGGCTTTATCTGCAGTGGTCAGAAAGCTATGTTTAAACATGTCCTGTTGAATCAGTGCCAGATATGTTTTGGTTGGCACATGCAAATTAAGTGGTTACAGTACTAAAACTGTTACAGACAGTGACTATCAAAAATTTCAATATGTTTCAAGAAAAGAGGTTGGATTTCTTTGCATGGTTCTTGTCAATCACTGGAAATCTCTCTGCAAACTGGCTGGGCTTTACTTCCTCCATGGAAGCCAAACAGCCAACTGGCTGCCCTCACAGCTGGGTCTGATCCAGGATCTGATGGGAGGAGCAGGTGTAACAAGCGTGGTAATGACCAAGCAGCTGCTTCTCCTAGTTTACTGCAAAGGGAGCTGGGGCATCTCAGCTGTGCTATGGTGGGCTTTTACAATAAGCTAGATAGTGACCTAGAGACCAAATTCCTCAAGTAACTGTAATTCCTGGTCTTGTGCTTTTCAGACTCTGTCCCAGAGCCAGGTCCTGCATGTCTAGCACCCAGTGCAGCTCTTGGTAGCTAAGTGTCATCAAGGTTGTGCAGAGTTGTGCTTTGTGCTTTTTAGTTAGAGTCTGTGTGAGCTGAGAGAAAAAAAGTATTTTGTCCTGAAAAATGCTATTTTTCACTCTGGATGGAGTTAAAACATGCCCCATGAAGGTTCATGCTGATTTCTGAGTTCCTGTGGAGAATCTCCAGTGAGATCCTATGAATATCTTGCTTGTATCTTTCTCCCCGCTCCCTGCCGGCACCTACCCAAGACATATACCTTACTTGCTTTTTAAATGTTCTCTACTAGCCTATGAGCAATGGTTGGCTTCTTTGGTCCAGATTGACTGGAAGATGCACATGTAGACAGACATTGAGGGAGAGTTGGCTAGAATTGCCCAGAAGTTTGCATCTGATATCAGGGGTTCTGTCTCTCTGACCCGGTGAACAATAGTACAAGACAAGCAAATTTTCATGTGGAAGACAGTGTTGTACATCAAGGAGTATGCATGGTATAGGCTGCAAAGGGGTCGATGATGTGTATAACGAAGGACTAAGACTGCTCTGACTCAGTAAGATTCCCTCCTAGTATGTAACTAATTAACTAAATAACAGGGATATGTTCAAAATGACTACAGTTTTACGTCTTAGTTATCAGTAATTTTGAAGGAACATCCTTAATTCCTTCCATAACAATCCAAACTATGGCTGTTTAATTTCTGTTTGTCACCAGGATTTCTCTGATCATTACCTAGCTACACTCATAAAGTGCCTCCAAGAATGTTTACAAAGATGTTTACTCTTTGAACAGTTCAGGCTGCTCTTTCTGAAACTACTTAAGCAATGTACCTGACAACTTGGGTGGAAAAAATATTCTCTTGATGTAAAAGACTTTAAGAACTGCTACATAACACTGGTCACAGTGTTCACCAAAACTCTGAGTCTGGACTGAAATAATTCTTTCAAATCATATTTTTATTTGTGCAATACTTTGTATATTATACAGAAACGTCACGTTAAAGGCATTCCCTTTCATCAAAGAGAAAATAAAAGCTATAAGAACATCGCAACATCTTCTTCTGGAACTGTAATTAATCTGATTTAAATACAGCAAGAAGTAAAAAAGTTGCATCTTGGGAATCTTTCTGAAAAGATTAGTAAAGAAAGAGAGATTAAGACATTCTTCACTCAGTTATAAATGATATAAAGAGTGCCAGTTCTGTATAATGCAGAATATACCTATTTTAATGCTCTAGTTTGACTGTTGAGAGTAAAACATTTTGCTTACATGGTGTTGAGCAGTTTGTTCCCAGTACTACTACTGCAAGCACCCTTATCTCCTGTGCTGCTGTTTGCTAGTCTTAATGACATTGTTAACAGAGAACCAAGGACAGCCATGGGGGATATACTGGCAAAAATATAGCCTGGCAGCATAAAAATTCAGCTGTTTATTGTAGCTGTTGAGATGTATCCTTTCAACAAATGTAAATAATGTGGAGAACATGCAGTTCTAAAAGTGGTACTGCCTTCAGGAGACACCATCCAGAAGGCTGATTTCAGGCTACTGACACTGAAAAGTAGATTATGTTTCTGAACTGAAGCAACTGTAGAGCTTTAGAACTTGCACAGTGAATCCAACCTTTTTTACTGTTACAGTTTTTTCATCTGGAATTACCTCAGTTACAAAATAAGTTTGGTGTTTGGGTTTTTTTGGTTTTTTTGTTTTTTTTTTTTTTAATGAAATGGGAAGGGGATGTTTACACATTTTGGCTTTTCAGGCCCATTTGATGTTCTTCATTAAAGCGGAAAAGCTGAGTATCCACTAATGTACTTTTTAATGTAGTATGTTTTGCTCATATGAAAAATAAAAGTTCAGAAATGTAAAGCATTGTGCCTTGCCTTCCTTTTAGGGAAAGGCTAAAATGTTTTGCCAAGCACTAGTTTTCACATCCCACCTCTTCTGTTTTCCAGAACTGATTTTTTTTTTTAATTTAAAATTAATTTTTTTTCCCTTTTGTAATTAACTATAGGGTTCTACAGAGGAAGGTATTGCTGGCAGTAAAGGCTTGCTCAATACCTAGACACAGCAGGCAAATACCTTGTAGCCCCTTGGCTGAGTATCAACAGCCATTAATACGCAGACAGCTTGAAAACTGGCAACAGCAGAGTGTTTGTTACAAAAAGGAGAGACAGCTTTGATCCGGCCTTTGGCTTTCTTAGAATCACCCCGTTATTATGCATAGCAGAGTGTTAATTGGCCATCAGACCTAATCTTGGTGCCCCTTTATGCAGGGGGTACAAAAAAGGAATTCCTGAAGTCCGTGTTAGTTATCTATAACCCACAGCATGTTTATTTTGGAAGAAGAGCAAAGGAAGGAAACTGGCTTTTTTAAAAAACTCTTTTTTCCCCTCTCCTTATCTAGGGCAAATGAAAATAGTACAAAATGATGAGAGACCATCCAAGGTGACTCTAAGCTGTTTGTGTGCTGTTCTGCTCCACCCTATATATGGTCTATTTTTGTTGTTCCTGCTGTGGTCACTTGAGACAGATTTTAATATAGCTATGTCTTGGAATGCATCTGGAGATGAAAAACCCTGTCTCCCCTCGGCAACCTCTGTGGATAACAACAAACAGGTACAACATGCCCAGGCAGTGCTGGTTAGAGGGAGGAGAGGGAGAACGAGAAATCAGATGAACCTAATGTGTTGGTATCATTCATGTGGCATTGGATGAAAGTATTTCTGTGAATCCTTACAGAAGTTATTGAGTACAAGCACTACTTAAAAAGTAACTATAGTTACTGTAAGAGTAGTTATAAGCTCGCAAGTTTAAATGGTCCCAAAGGCCAAACTGCTACAACTTTGGTACAGACTTTGAATGCCATTTTAAAATACTTGTTTTCACATCCTTACTAACTACTGTGAAATATGTGGATTGTAATAAATCTACTTGTAATTAGTCTGGGATATTTCCGTCTTATGGGTCCTTTAATGAAACTGTAGGGCAGTGTTTTTGCCAGTACAGTTTTCTGCTGTGGGAGTGACTGTGAAGTGATTGAATGCCGGATTAAGACTCTGAATGAATTTGGGCATGAAGAGCAAGCATGGAAGGACTCCATTAGCAAAAAATATCTAGGAGCTTAATTTAACAAAATGTTTTGTTTCCACATTGGATGCACATTTCTAGTATATTTTCTCCTTTCTTTTGATCAAGGGTGTTTTGGACTTGAGCCAAAGACTTGTCTATACATGGAGTTATCCTAGAATAATTACTCTGGAAAAAGTAGCCTGGATTAACTCCATGGGAGCAGAGTATTGTTCCCAGAGAAGGAGTTATTTGGAGTATCAACATATTTGAGTGCAATGTCTTGATTGCTCTTTTTCTGACCTTCTCTGGAATCTCATGACGAGAGAAGCTTCTCTCTTCATATCCTAGAAAATAACAACAAAATATTTGCCATGCTGCTTGGCACTCATGAGGTCTCCCTAAACCAGAGTACTAACCCAAGAAGGCTGTTATGAACAGACATAAATTTCTCTCTGGGTGAAGTGTGTTAAGGTATGCTTGCAAATAACCTTTGAGAGTTATGGGTGCAAGCATGAGATAAAACAATCCAGGATCTGAAACCACATACTGTTTTCAAACAACTAAAACGTAGGGGCAAGAAATTCTCAGTCTGTTCAGAGATAGCAGATGCTGGAGGAGACTCAAACTTTTTGAGTCTGCGGCCTCATGTGCTGTCTCAAGAGTCTGGAAAAGAAAAATACGTATCAACTGATTTTTTTTTTTTTTTTTAATTTTTCTCACGGATATGTTGTCTGGGGGTTCAGACTGAATAAGAGAAGCATCTGCATGCCCATGCTGTTCATAGCTCTGTTTCACCCGTATAGTACCTCAGCTAGGTGAACACACACCGTCAGTACCCTGACGTGCACCTGAGCATCACCCAGACCAGTACCGGTTCTTTCCGTGCCCCGTGGCGGGGGTCTCTGTGCCCCTGGACCGTGGCCCCTCTCCCGGCATGGCTTTATGTTCCCCTGCGAAGCGCAAAGGCAGCCGGGGCTGGGGGCGCGGGAGGCAGGCGGAGCAGCTCTCTTCGCTGCTCTTCCCGGGGAAGGGGGTCCGGCCCCTGGTGACATTTTGTGCCGCGCTCACTGCCCCCGCAGCGGGCAGCAGCCGCCGCTCAGGGGCCGGGCAGCGCGGAGGGCGGGGCGGGCTGGGCTCCGTCACGGCGCGCGGAGCTGGCGGGGCACGACGAGCGCCCTCAGCACGGGGAGCGGCGGCGCTCGCAGCAGGTTCCCGTGGCTGGCAAGAGCAGATGGCGGCCGTGCTCCTCTTCTACCTGCCCCTTCTGCCAGGGCTGGCCGGCGCCTTCAACCTGGATACAGACAACGTGATCAGCCGGCGTGGGGAGCCGGGCAGCCTCTTCGGCTTCTCTTTGGCCATGCACCGGCAGCTTCAGCCGCAGGAGAAACGCCTGTAAGTGCTCCCGCGCCCCGCCCGGGCCCGTCCCGGGCCGCCCGCGGGGACCCTCCTCCCTCCCACCGCCGGGAAACTTCCTCTGACGGCGGGTCGGGGCCGCCAGCCCCAGCCTGGTAGCTGGCCGCCCATTGGTGGCGGGGAGTGGAGATTGGGGATGAGTAGCGGGGGTGCCCTGTGGGGAGGGGGCCAGAGAGGGACGTGGGGGAGTACGGGGCGGCACCTGCTGCGACCCGTGGGTGCTTGCCATGCCGCAGGCCGCCCGCAGGCAGCGTGCGCCCGGGCGGAACGGCGGGGACGTGCCGGGGAGCGAGGTGCCGCCCCTCCCTCCCCGGTGGCCTGCGGGGAGTCGGGGCGAGAAAGGAGGAAGCGGGCACTGGCCCCCTTTGAGACTCATTCCCGCCTCAGCCGCGACAGCGGTGTCCTGCGCGGGCCGCGCCGGCTGTGCCCAGCTGGATCCTGGGGCGGGTTCCCGAGGCAGCGCCGACCTGTTTCGCGCGTGCTGTGGGGCAGCGGCTGCCTGCCTGTCCAGACTGTCGGGCTTGTTCTCCCCGTGCGAACCCTGCCTCGTGAAACGCGGGGGCTGATGTTCAAGATGGGCCCTGTCCCACGATGCAGGTGGAGGGTGGTACCAGGAAGTCGGGAAAAATAAATAAATGTTGGTGCTGTATAGGTTAAAACTAGGAGCTTTCTTTGGGACATTCAGAAAGCAAAGTAGGGCTCCTTTGTACGTCTTCAGGATCTTTGCCTTCTCATGACTATATCTGGGCAGTGTTTGACCTCACCCTATCCAGTAGCGTTGAATGGAGTGTGTCTTGTATAAAGTGTTGTCATTAAATAAATGTCTCTTCCACAAGTACTTAGTTTTAATTCAAAGGAAGACAAACATATAAGCCATAAAGAGTTAATGGGAGAAGGAAGCTGGAAAGAAATTGTATCCTTTGTAAAAATTAAAATAGTTTTGTGGGCCCATTTTGTTAATGCTTGCATTCTGTATGATTTCATAAGAATTACAGCGTGTTGAAACAGTACAAATCATAACTATCCACGTTCTATCGTCTGTCTAGTAAACAAAATAACCCAAGGTATACTAAAGAATGAAATACAAATCCGTGAGCTTCTTTTCAGAGGTATTTATCTTGGTTGACAAGATTACTCTTGCGTTGGTCTCAGTTATACTAAGAAAGCAGCACCTGAAGCTTGTTAGTTTCCTGTTGTTTTGTCATGTCAGAATGTGCAGAGACAGAAAGCCAATTACTGAGAAGTCAGTAAAAACACAAGAGCAGTCACAGTATTCAAGCTGGTCTGTGGTATTTGGTGGAAATGCTTCAGAGAATATTAGCATGAAAGTTCTGTGTTGTATCTGTAGTGAGTGCTTGCACAGGAGTCCAAATCTGGGGACAGAGCAGAGCCAGATGCCATCTGCCTTGACATTGCTTTCTGAATCCTGACTTCCATGAGAAGCAAGGATCTCTAACAGAGTCAAAACCAGGCTAGAGAAACTGAATTTTATGGTGAAATGTACTTCTAAGTATGAGATGGCTATCAAAAAAAAAAAATATTCATGAGCTCTAGCATAAAGAATTTGAGTTCTACCCTGGGTAATGGTTGGGTAGTACTCTTGAAACTTTCAACATCATAGAGGCAAGTCTAGTCGCTTAGGTATCATTTTCCATTTGTAAGAATAGTAGTGTGTGGCAGTAAGAGGACAAGATATTAAATATGCAGAACTATAACTGTCATAGGAACAGATGTGTTTGTCTTTATGCAAGTTTTGTTCTGTGAAACAGATCAAAGTTTTGGTGGGGGAACTTGGAGTCTACCTCACACGTTAGGGTGCATATTTATATCAGATAAAAATGAAGGTTTTTGAACTAATACTGAACTGTTTGTCTGGCCTGTTCCATGGAAATCACACACAGTTTCTAAATAGGTTGACTCTTTAGAGGTGGGACAAACTGTGTCTGCTATCGCAGGTGGAAAGTTATGGGAATGGAGGTCATACTGAGTTCTCTTTCTGAGAAACAAGTATGTCTAATGCCTGTATGCTGCCCAGTATCTGTTACAGCAGGAATTGTATTAGTTTGTTCGCAGGGGTACAATGCCTCTTCATTGCTAACTGCATTTTGGTCTGTCTTACCTCTACTGAAAATGTGGTTTTATGTGCAGCTCTCTCTTAGTCAGAAGTATTTATTCCATCCCTTCTTCTTGAATGGATGCTAATCTCAAAGCTCAGTTACAGTTTGCGCGTGAGCACTGTTAAGTAGTTGCCAAAAAATACATAAAACCCATTTCATCATTGAAACTTAATTAAAAGTGACACTTGCATTCTCATCTGCCAGGGACTCCCATTCCAAAAAAACCTGCCAACTTGTGCACCCCTCTGCCTCTCCAATTTTGCAAAATTAGGAACAGGTTATAACAGATGTGTGCAAGATCAGTCAGTCCTTGGAAAAACAAGCAAATGAGAGAAGGTGAAGTACATGAATTCTAATCAAGGGCTGTTTTAGTCTGTGGCTTGGAGCAAGGCTTGGTAAAACAAACTAAATGATGTGTAATTTTTCTTTTACCTCACTTAAGTGATTCTTAAGTGAAATGATTCCTGCTACCTTTCATTAAGTGTGGTATTTGCTTTTGATCACCTTTTCTTAGTCACAGGATATTACTGTTAGCTACTAATGCCGTGTTTACTAATGAGGAATTACTAAACTCCCAACCGTATGAGTCGATGCCTGTTTAACTGCTTTGGCTTTAGTTATAAATTGTGTTGAGGCTATGGACTAGGAACATGATGTCATTTTTCTTTGTAAATATTTTTGGTTGGAAAAACATTGAAAATTTGTCAGGTGAAGAGGAGAAAAACATATTAATTCACAGTGACTGAAAGTCAATGCTAATGGCATGTGGGTAGGAAAGATAGCCAGACACAATCTTAATGTATGTCAGGGGAGCTTTTAGCATTGGAGGTGCTAAAGGTAGCCTGACTAGATTTCTGTGTACCGTTCTGGTTCCTTGTCAAGCACAGTGAATCAGGTAGCAGAAAAGTATAATGGATCTCTGAGAGAGCTGAGCTGGTTGCCCTGTATAAGATTGTTCTGGTTTCAATCTGTCAATATGATGAAAATAAGGGAGTTCCAGTTCCTTGAGGGGTGGTGGCATAACAGCAGTATGTTTAATCTGCAGACTGGAAGAAGGTTTGTAATTTGGAGAGGCCTGATGCTTGTGGACAGTGTAGGAGTAGCACACAAAGTTTAAGTAGTCCTCTGATGGAGAATGTGAGTGTATCAAACATCTTTAAATAGGAACTACACTTGAGACATATATATATAAAAACTCTATATCATGAATGTTAGTATTCTAATGTTGTTGCTAGCTACTTGTATATAGTGAGTGTAGTTGTAATTACCATATACATGAGATACGTGTGTATACATGCTCCTTGTAAGATGTCCAGCAGGTCTGTTACAGTCCTGTTTGGTTGTAATTCACAATAATTTAAGCAAGTATCTTGAATTAGAGCAGGATAGAACTCAAGGATATCTAAACCTGTGCATAACTTTACTTGCATGTAATTCTGATGTTATATTCAGCAGAAGCGCAGAAGCGTGGAGCTGAATTCATGTAGACTGCCTGTTGCTGTTTATGGCAAAAAAATAGGAGATTGTAGTAAATAACATTCAACATCTTTTTGTCAGCTGAAGAGCTGTGTGGTGGAGTTGTGGATAGCCACTTCATGTCAAGACTGCTGTAAATGTTAGCAGCCATAAAGTCCTTAAAATTTCAGTATCTTACTGAAATTTCAACTGATGACAGATTTTGCTGGTACTGCATGATCTCTACTGTGAGATATATCAATATATGACAAAGTTATCTTAGGTCAGCAGGGCTGCTGACATTGCTGTACTGCTGTAGTGCATCCTCAGTGGAGTTTAGCCAGTGTTGGCTGAGGGCTTGTGCTCGTAGATTTTTTTTTTTTTTCTCCAGCAAAAGAAAGAGCTGGGTTATGCTGATAGGCAGTGAAAGATGACAATTTCTAGGTGGTGTAGTGTAATTCAGAATTCAGGTGGACTGAGGCAATAACAGTGTATAGTTCCATCTTCAAGGTTTAAATGCTTTAAAAATTCTAGTCTTTTTCTGTGAATGAAAACAAATTACTTATTAGCAATCTCTTCCCCCCCCCCGTATTTTTTTTTTGTTTTGTTTTTTAATTATTGGTTAGGCTATGTCCTTACTGTCTCATCACACTTAGTTTTTTGTTTGTTTTCTTGAGCATCTCTCTGGTTTTGTCTGTGCAAGCTATTCTTGGAAACCTGCTTAGCATGCTTTCTTACTTTCTTAATTTGTGATAGTAGAGGAGTTTGCGTTCAAGATAGATGTCCTGGGGCACAGGTCAGGATCAAATGAAGGGGAGGAGGAGGGAGTAGTTTAAGGGTTTTGCTGCAGTGATAAGGAAAAGATCTTTTTATAAAGAAGATCCATTGTACTAATATCACAAACGAAAGAAGTGAGAAGATAAATTTTATTTTGCAGAGAGAAAGAATGTGGAATCACTATAACTGGAATCAAACTGCAGAAGGCACACTTTTTCCCAGTACTAAGTTTGAGCTGTGCTGTGGTTATCTGTTGCAGAGGCACAGCTGTCAGGTATGAGTTGCAGAGGCACAGCTGTCAGGTGTATATATATAATCACTGACTCCCTTTCTTTCAGGTGGAAAAGAACAGGCCAACATCTTTATTTTTGGCTTGTTTTTTTTGTGTGTGTGGTTTTGTTTGTTTGTTTTCCTCCCTCAAAGGAACAAGAGCTGTACACTTAGTCCTGCAGAACTCCACTAAGACAGGAAGGATGAAATGGAGCATTGAGCTGGTATACACTAGGAAGTTGCACTACCATAACCACTTCTACCACAGTGTAGAAAAAGAGAAGACTCTGTAGTAAATGTGTTACTTTTGTTAATGCAGCTGATGTTACCCACAAAATTCATTGTTCTGCTAGTGGGACCTTCCATGCTTAAGCACTGTAGCATATGCCTTTTGTCAGCAGTGATGATCAGTGGCCTTACGTGCAGTCTCCAGCTTTGAGAAACAGCCTGAGCTATCAGCTTTAATTACAGCTCATAACGTTGTTATGGTCTTGCTGGAAAATGCTGGTACCACATACAGCTTTTTGTTTGTACCTATGCTGGGCCTAATTGATGAATTGGTTTCTAATGCAAGAGGTCTTTGGTGGAGTTGCTGGAGCATAACATTTACAGCGTGGAGGTGACAACAGGAGCATTTTGGCTTATGCTTTCTTTTTTTCTAAATGTCTCAACAGATGTGAACAGAAATTTATGGAGGTACAAATTCCTCTCTTCAGGCTGCGTGTCTGGAAAGAGGAGAGAGTGTTCTATAAGCTGTTATTCCATGTAAAATATGGACCTGCCAGGACATTTCAAGAGCATTAAAATAGAAGTAGTGGCTCAATTAACCGAAACTGCTTTAGGTTCCTGTGGTCCAAGTGCTGTACTCATGTCTTTCTAAAAGGATGAAATTTGTAAAAGGTAGCCTTTATTTAATAATATTAGGGTATAAATCAACCCTGATTTAGGGTTGATTTAGCATATGCTGGCCCAGCAAGCTCTACTGTTACAAAAGCATTAGACACATCTCAGAAACAGATCAAAAACTTAATCTTGCATCCTCTAAAACCAGCAAGATTAAAATAGTGTAACTGGAACAAAATAACACAGTGCAGACAGGGACAGACCTTGATCTCAGGAAAGAGGAGAAAGGCTTTTCACTTTACTAAAGTGAATGAAAACTAATGAACTGCACAAAATATGACTTAAGGACAAAGGAACAGCATTCTTTTTCACAAGTTGTGCTCTTGAGCAGGGGCTGTGGGTCCTGAAACTGTGTTTAATGATGCATGAAGGCTGGGCAGAAAAGTGTTGGGAGGAGGGCTCACAGTTGGAAAGACCGACAGCTATTCTCTTGCTTTTCAAACTAAGCTGATGTAGACACAGACAGATGGGCAAAGTAGGTGTGTCTATGTGCATGTCTGACATAAAGCCTTCAGTGAAACTGTCCATGAGGTATTTTGTTCTTCAAAGGAGCTGTAGTCCTTAGCAGTGTTTGCTCTAAATATTAGGGAGAAGAAGTCACCCTATACCCTCTAAATCTGATGTATAGTTTGGTTTGAGAACTGTTGTTCTAAGGCTAAAATGTGTTTAAAGAGCATAAATGCTTGCCATCTAAAACCTGAGGTGGGAGTAAGCTGTAAAAGCATTTTTTTTCTGCAGTTCCCTTCACACAAGGAGAGGTGAGGTGCTGGCATGTGGATTGGGGCACACATGCTGCATACATGGTTCTGCCCTTGTTTTCAGCTGTGCAGGCTAGAGCTGAGCAAAGAATCAAGGTTCTCTGTGGAACTGGCATCCTGAAAGCCTCAGCTGTCAGACATCTACTTGAAGCTCATTGATGTCCTGATGTTACAGACTGAATGACACACAGGAAAATTCATGATGTTCTTTAGACTTTGAACATGACCCCATCAGCTACAGAAGGGTAGAAAATGAGTGAGACAGAGAGAATATTGATCAAGATGCAGGAGTGTAGAGTGAACCATTCAAGTATCTGAAGTATGTAGCATGCACAACACAAGGCCTGCTTTCTCTGTGCTGCATTTGTTCCAAAGCAGCAGGATTTAGCAGAGATGTGCCAGGAATCCTTCTGTAAAAGTGACATCAAAGGGAGCACTGTATCGTTACATTATCTATGAGGTTGAATCTTAAAATTCAGCATTTTTATTTGAGGATGTAGTTTTTCTTTGGCTTCTGCTTTAATTTTTCTTATTTTTTATTGAGACTGCAAAGAACTTTCAAACAAGTGTGCACAGAGAGATGTGCTGGTAGTATTGAGCAGAGAGGCGCAGCTGTGTCCAAATTATTATTGGATGGTATGTGATAATTTCACTCTGCTGACTAGCCTGGATAGTGAATATAAGACTTTAAGATGGCTTATACTTAAAGAATAAGCCATAAGGCAACCCCTACCATCAGGTATGGATCTATCTTCATCCATGTGTGGAGTTTTATGTACTGCATTGTCTACTGTGAAAAATACCATTCGCCAGTGGAGAGAGTCTTAATGAATACTTTTTTTTAGTTTGGTTAGGGTTTTCATTGTGGTCTGGTAGAAAAATGAACTGTACCATGGCAGGAAATAATATATAGTCTGTGTTGTATCTTTCTCAGATCTTTAGTCAGCACCTGTACTGGTGGATTCAATCTGTAACGGCCCAAGACAAATGTAAATCTTTGTAGCATGACTGTCAAATTAAGTGGTATTATTTAATTAAACAAATTTTATTGTAAGAGTCTCTTTACTATTGAATATCCTTTAATTTAAATACTCTGCATTTGCATATATTTTCTTTCAAAAATCTCAACATAATTTGTAGTGATACTGTGTTTTTAACTGTAAAATAGAAATGGAAGAGCACAAAATCACTGTCATGATGCTTGCAAAGAAGAATGTAATTTTTTCGTGTAATATGTGTTACTGATGTTGCAAATATTGATTTTTTTTTTTTTTTTTTTAAATAAAAAAAACTCAAGCAGAAGCAGCACAGGTAGGTTGGCTTCTCAGCATTGCTTTTTTCTTAAAGGATAACAACAGAGAAGAACGGTTTACTGATCTAATTTATTGCTGTCTGGATTCTCCACAAAATAAACCAGAACATTTCCCAAATGAGTATACTGGGTTGCCTGGCACATTAGAGCAGTAAATTGTTCACCAGTCGGTGTGGGCTGTTCCGTGAGTGCCAGAGCAACTGTCACCAGGAATGTGATCTGGTGCGTTTTCATAGGAGATGTCTCCTTCGTTTCAGAAGAACTGCTGTTTAAAATCAGCTGTTGTTTAAATAGTTCAGAACTAGCCTGGGGCTGGGTGAATCATTCTAGCTGCAACTGCAAAAATGCCATGTTCCGGGGACATGTTCTGCAGAAGGGATGAGACTCAGATTAGGCTATCGGGTAAATGGCCTTTTGAAAACAAGTAAGCAGAAATCTGTATTATCCATTGAGCAGATGGTGATCTGTACTGTGAAATAGTACCTGTAATGTTAACACCTCCTGGCATTTAACAAGGGTAGGTATGGTAAGAGACACAGGACTATTTGAAGAAATATACAGGATGGTCTGGAAAACATTGAGTAATTAATTTATTACCATTGGTGGTTGTTGATTGAGGTGTATAGGCAAGCTGCTTTGAAAGTAATGGCAGAATAATATAGCCAAGGGAATGTGAATATGGAAAAAAATAAATGAACTAAAGAGTTAATAAGTGAACTAAATAGGTAATAAAGCTTCTTTTGCAACTTTACCATAAAATGTATTCTTGGTAAAATGCATTTCATTTGGGTTTGATGCATCACAAGTGTCACATTCACTACTACTGTTTTGAGAATTCCATAATTGCTGCTTTGGAAAAAAGAATTGAAGTTGTATTGGTTTAGTTTAAACAGCAGACCAGATGTATTCTGCTGAGAAGGGCCTGAGATTAGATTTCTGTATCAAAATGGTAGTGAGAGTCAAAAAGTATGGGCTCTGGCATTGTGATTTTTCAGAGCATTTGCTAGTATGGAGTGACCTTTTTTGGCTGTCTTGGAGTGTTGGCTCTTTTCCCTTTAGAGAACTGCATCTAAAAATGTGTAATTTCCTAATGTTCTTTAACAGTTGTACTAATGCTTGTGAGGATGTTTTGACTGTGTTTGGAAGAGAGGTGGTGTGCACAGTCAAGAACAAAAGCAAGAGATGTTCATGGGATGCTCCCTCTCTAGATGCTGTCTATAGCACAAAAATGTGTTTTGAGTGCCTCCAGGGTAACACACGTGGCTCCTGCGCTGGATTTCACTGTCAGCTGTCAAGGTTGTTGGTTACTTTTCAGCTGTATTCTTTGCATTTGTTTTCTCCTGTTGTTTGGAGATCTTTTTAGAAATGATTAGCATTGTTGCTGAGTTTGCTGATAGTGTCCATGGAAATGGCAGAATTTCTTACAGTGTCTGTTGTTCCCTTTTTAGTGAAGATGATAGACAGTATTTCAAATGGACCTAAATGTGCTTAACTTCTGCTGGTTTCAACTGGCATTGTTATCCCTTTCAAAAATAGGTCTGTAAAATAAATCTTTCAAAACCAAAGCAAAGCAGGGTTGTAGATATGCTGGGAATGACTCACCACTGTAGTGCCCGAGATTGTTTGCTCAGCAGCGCACGTGTGTGAAGGTCAAAGGTCTGAGGGAAATTCATGCTTATCCTGGGAGTGCTCAAAAGTGGCAACCAGCTGTTGCTCATAGCAAGCATATTATTGTCGTGTGTAGTCCTTCTTTTCTCATACATCTTTCCATATTATTCTTGTGAGGGAATTATAAAGATTAATCGATTCACCTCATGCTTTGTCATTGGGGCTGCTGAAGTTGCACGGTGATTAAATCTGCTGGCTCTCAGGCCTTAGCAGTGTCTAGCAAAGTGTGTGAAAAGAGATCATGGCCCATATTTAATTGTCCATATTTGTTCAGTGTGAAACAAATCTTAAGTGAAAATCACGTTATTCTCTTGGCCAAAGATGATAAAATGAATTTGATACACAGCCAGCTCCTGTAGCTGCTGTTACAAATTCACATAATTGTGCAACTCCCTGTAAAATTTTTCTTCCACTCAACTTACATTTCTGATAGAGAAATATTTGATAATTATGTAGTGTGGTCCCAGAATATTGCTGAAGGGGTAGGTTTCTTCTCTCTCCCCAGCCAAGCTATATTCATGCATATAGTGAAAGAATACTTTTGTTGTTGTCAGTTCAGGTCCTGTCCTAGTAATAGATGCAATACTGTTTGCACAACTTTCAGCCTACAGGAATGTGGGGTGTTAAAAATACTTGAGCAGAACATGGAATTAGTTATTTATTTTCAAGTGAGAATGTGGAGAGTGGTGAAAGATGGAAAAAAGTATGTGTGAGGGGAAGCATGTAAAAATAAAGCATGTGTGCATGTGGAGGTGGAGCAGTATATAGTGGAAGAGAATGCAGTGGGTTTCTTGGCATAGTCTGAAATATAAGTTATTTTGCAAACAGAAAAATCTTGTTCTTAGGTTTTGCAAGCTGGTAGAAGTTCTCAGAGTTCATACATTCCTACTCACAGTAAAATGTAACTGATTCTTCTTCCAGAGATGTATATATGGACAAGTTTCTTGTGACCATATGATTTACTTCTGTGGATTTATTTGATTAATGTTTCATTATCTGCATGGGACATGAAAAAAGGCTCCTTAAGTGTCCTAACTGCATGGGCATTTGTATGGCTTGTTTTTTCTACAAAAACACCTTGTTGGAGTGATGGTCTTTCAAGTGGTGTGAATGCCTGTGTTTTCCAGTTAATCCAAGGGAGTGAGGGGACTGTGTGTCAGTACAGGTACCTGGTAACGCATCTGCTTTTGTTTGTGGCTTGAAGAAATGCCTTTATTCAAACTGTGGATCCTGTTATAGCTGTTTAACCCAGGGGTATGATGGTTTTGAGCTGAAAGAATAATCTGAACTTTGCTTTAGCTGTGAGTGACTGTTGAAGTGTGTGTTTGCTGCTGGCTGTTTGTATACTCCTTCTAGGGATTATATGCCAAGAAGGTATGTGCCTTTTCCACACAACCAGATCTTTTTTAGCCCACTCCTACAGGGTTACCCCTCTGTGATGCCATGGGCTTATGCTGGCATCTGGGAGAGCATGGCTTAGCTCAGAGTGCCAGTGTTGTTGTGGGTGAGCTTCCCACTGGAGCTGTGGTTGGTACACTTTAGCAGAATGTAATCAATTACTTTTGTTCAGATGGTGAACCTACCAGAGCTGCATATCACCATTTCTGTAGTTGTGTATGTAGTGCAGAAGGTTTCTACCTGTCTTGTTCTTCTCCTACAATTCAAAGGGAGAAGGTGATTAAGGCTGGAAAAGAAGGAGCAAGAAGAGTCTCATACACTGCATCTATGGTTTGCATCAGACTGGGGAGCAGTCACTCTTCCAATACAACAGGGCTGTGGGACGAGTTGCTGTAATGTGCTATACTGTCTGCTGTGAATTGCTCGTTCTTCTTACTTACTGCTTTCATGCCTTTTAATGTTTAATTATGGTCATAAAGGAAACTGGTGTACTTCATTCTGTGAAGGAAATAGAGGAATGACATTTCAACCCAAATACTTGTTTCGTGCTGTGTTAAAGCTGCAGGGTTTTTAAAAATGGTTTTTGGCGTGTTATGAACAGTACGTGCCTGTTAGGGTTGTTACCTCTCTAACAAGCAGTGCCTTCAAATACTGACTGGGAGCACTGCACTTGCAGATTGAGTTTTTTTTTTTTCCTTTCTTTTCAAAGAAAAGTCTGAGCAACTGGTTGCACATTTTGGTTACTTCCCGGTTTATTTTCTAAAACACTTATCTAGTAGATGATGTAATACTCCTTTTGTTTTTCATGAACTTCAAATGGAGATGACATGTCAAGTGGGGGTATAAAGACAACCCCTGAATGGCCCGGATACCGGAGATGTTAATTCCTGATTTCTGGTGTGCATTTGCTTATCTGAGCCTGTAGAGTGGGCATGCCCATGAAATACGCATCACAGCCCTAACTCTGTGTCAGCAGCTGCTGCTTTACCGCCTGTTTTGCTGACAGAGCTGGGACAGCTAGGGTCCCCATGGGGGCTGCTGGTATGACAGCAAGATTGCGGTGTGGGGGATAGCAGGAATAGACAGTTCACCTTTTCTGTGCTTGCAGGTAGCTGGTCACCCCTGCTTTATTGCAGCCCGCCCTTGTCCTGCTGTGCTGTAGCACATTTTGCTGCCTGCCGTGGGGAGGAGTTGAGTTGTGCCCAGCTGGCTGTGGTGGGACTCTGTAGTGTCATTGAGCCTCATGCAGGCAAGGTGGCTGTGGGCATGGCTGGCAGCACTAGGGCCTTCTCTTCTAAGTTTGCTGAAATGTGTGCTTGTCACTTCTTGAGTTAAACCCTCATGTTGTTGTAAGAGTATTTAATGCAGTGAGAGACACAGCTGTTTTAGAAAATCTGAATGACAATCCCTTTAACATTATTCATCCATAAGTTTATTATAGACTAATTATAGAACTGTCTAATACATGTTTTACAGTATCACTCCATGCTCAAGTCTGTTCCTGGCAGGGGTGTTACTCTTTCTCTTAAATCTATGTAGATTGTAAAGGAAAAACAAACTCTTCCTATATTGTGCAGCTTTCACTTGCTGTTTAACAGTATGAAAAATGTGAGGTATCTCCTGGTTAAAGCCAGAGAGCGGTGTCTGAAATGGAAAACTGTTTTTTGAAGCATGACTTCAGAGCAGACTGTACCATTCCTTGTAGGAAGCTTTCCACCAATGAAAATGAGATCTGCAAAACCTATTTCAAATCCATACAGGCTGGGCTCTGGACTGTGAGGAGAAAGGATTTATTTTTTCATGTGACTTTCAGAAAGTCAGTAATGAGGGGAAAGGGTTTATTTTTCCATGTGACTTTCAGAAAGTCAGTAATAAGTGGCCCTTCCAGAACAACAGGTATCTTTGTAGTTCCAGTTTTGGTTTGTAGTAGCTTGTCCTATTCCTTATGCTGCTTTTGGCTTCTTTTTTCCAGCCTTTCTTATAATCTGCTTGCTAAAACTGGTTGAACTAATAAAGTGAAAAACGGGATCCTTCAACTGCCAAGCCTCCAAGCAGCAGAGATTAATGATGTACTTGGCCATGGCTTTGCACTGGTAGTTGGAAACTTAACTGTGGAGTAGCAGATTGGGAGTCATCAGTCATGTAAAATATCTGTTAATAGTAGATTGGCAGTGATGGGTCTTTCTGTGAAAAGCATCACAAAATTCCCCGCTGGCATAGTTACTGGCTGTATTTTTTTGGAGAAGTTCAGACCCATAGTTCAGTTCCCATTCCCAGCCCTAGCGTATGAAGGGATGATCTCTCTGTGCTAATTAGTCTGTGGTGCTCCTGTCCTGTGATTTGTTTCTCTTGTGAGAACCCAAATCCAGGCACAGGTGGCTGCCACTAGTAATCAGACACAGTATCTGTCCCATTGACAAGCTGGAATGTGGGGGTTGAGATGTTCCCATGTTTTCCTTTTGTCAAGTTTAAAAACTGTTGAGACCAAACTAGTGCAGAGTACTGAAAATAGAGCACCAATGGAGGGTTCTAGATATCTGTCTCAAATCAGGGGTCTCTTCCTGGAAGTTTTTTAAACATTTGATAGACAAATAATTACTGTTACTGCTGATTAGTAAAATTTAATCTAAATAGGAGTTCATGGTAGTTGCTTTAATTTCTTCATTTTGTTCAATCCAGTGAAATTTTGCAAGCAAGTACAGGAAGTGTGAGAGGAAAAAGGAGTCTGTCTAGTCAAGGATGGAAGAAGTTCCATAGCATTTAGTTTCATCACCTTCCACATTTGTTCCTCTTACATGTACGGTCTTTCCGAAAACGCAGTGAAGTGCAGAATCTGCAGCAGCATTGTTCTCTGAGAACAGCAATATTAAATTGGACATCAGTGCTCAATTAAGGTTGCAAAATTGGAAATTGCTTACATCACTATTTTATTCCACCTATATGTGGAACTGTCTAATGGTTTGTTACCCAGGAAACAAAGTGATTTCTGCTCCAGTCTGTTAAGCTCAGCACTGTTGGTGTGTTGCTGTTATTTTTAAAGAAAGGATGGCAAAGACCTGGTGCCTTGTTTGGGGTTGAAGATGCCATGGGAAAGGAAAGAATTTAAGAAATGAAGGAAGCTTTGGGGCATAGCAGAGTATCTGAGCTCAGTACACTGTGGCATTTTTTATATTTGTTTAACTCAAAATGTAATTTACTCATTGAAAGCCTCTTACATTGATGAACATGATTTGCTTTCAAAAATGTTGAAGATACTCTCTCTCCTTTGACTTGATTTCTTGAGTGTTTTTTCCAAAATAGGACTGTAATGAATCACTGATAATTTTTTTTCTCCAACATATGTTGTAAAATCATATGTTGTCTTCACAGTATCACAGTATATCAGAGGTTGGAAGGGACCTCAAGAAATCATCAGGTCCAACCCCCCTGCCAAAGCAGGATCACTTAGCATAGTCCGCACAGAATGCATCCAGGTGGGTTTTGAAAGTCTCCAGAGCAGGAGACTCCAGCCCCCTTGGGGAGCCTGTTCCAGTGCTCTGTCACCCTCACTGTAAAGAAGTTTCTCCTCATGTTGAGGTGAAATCTTCTATGTTCAAGTTTGAACCCATTGTTCCTTGTCTTATCACTGTGAACCACCAAAAAGAGCCTGGCCCCCTCCACTTGACACCCACTGCTCAGATATTTATACACATTGATCAGATCCCCTCTCAGGCTTCTCTTCTCCAGACTAAACAGCCCCAGGGATCTCAGTGTCTCTTCATAGGGGAGATGCTCAAGTCCCCTAATCATCCTTGTGGCTCTCTGTTGGATTCTCTCCAGCAGTTCTCTCTTTCTTGAACTGGGGAGCCCAAAACTGGACACAGTATTCCACGTGTGGTCCAGGAGGGCAGAGTAGAGAGGTAGAAGAACTTCCCTCGACCTGCTGGACAAACCTTTCTTGATACATCCCAGGATCCCATTGGCTCTCTTGGCCACAAGAGCACATTGTTGTTCCATGGAGAACTTGCTGTCCACCAGCACTCCAAGGTCTTTCTCTGTGGAACTGCTTTCCAGCAGGGCAGCCCCTAACCTGTACTGGTGCCTGTTGTTATTTCTCCCCAGATGCAGGACTCTGCACTTGTCCTTATTAAACTTCATGAGGTTTTCCTGCCCCCAGCTCTCCAGCCTGTCCAGGTCACATTGGATGGCTGCGCAGCCTGATGGGGTGTGAGCCAACCCTCCCAGTTTTGTATCATCAGTGAACTTGCTGAGGGTACTCTCAATCCCTCTTTAGCCAGATCCAGGCTGTTAATGAGGAAAAGAATTTCATTGTGGAGTGAAGGGAATACTTCCAGGAGCTTGGGGGTTTTCTGATTTCCTTTGAAATGGTTTTCTCATCTAAACTACAACTTTCCTTTTGGAAGCAACCAGGGTAGTTTCATGAGCAGTATTGGAGGGAGTTCAGATCATTGTGAGCAGGAACTGTTCCCAGTTCTCACTGTTGTTTGCATTAGCTGAGAAGGAGCCACAGCCATTTACTAAACTTCTCAAAACTTACAGATCAAAGCAAGGAGAGTTTTAAAACTTGCACCCTATTGCCTAATGTTCTGTAACATCGCTTAAAATAGAAAGCTATTTCTGATGTATTTTGGTTTGGATTTTCATAACTATTTTTTATTAAACTAAGTTACAGACCTTCTTCTTGATGTTCTCCTGACTGTCCTGACCAATCAACAGCCATTGACAAAGTGAGGCCTGGTGTCTGCATGACTGGGCAGTGAGTTCCCAGCTCCTTTCACTTCATGGAAACATGTGGGTTTATAAAGTGTTTTACATGCAGTTATCCAGAGGTCTGGTCCTAAGATGACTCGAATCAGAAGGAAACTTTCCTGAGGCTTAAGCAGTGCTCAGTGTAACTGATGACATGGAGGTTTTCTTACTTCAGTTGTTTCGTCCAGGTGTTATGTAGGACTGCGTAAAGGTAGGGCAAGTGTAGTGGTGCCCTGAAGTTAAGTGGAACGATGTGGTGTTGCACTGGTCCCTCTCTTGAGAGGGGATGCTCAGCCCTCCAAGTTGTACTTTGTGGCTGAACATCACAAATGCAGGTACAGCGAGGGTCACTAGGGTCCATACAATGCAAGCACCATCCACCTGAGCCAAAACTGTGTCTCAGTGAGGTCAGTTAATTAAACTGGCATTCCATGCCAATCCTGGAGCTCTAATCCTGTAGGATTATCTCAAGTTTAACCATGAGTCTCAGCTTGTAAGCAAGTAAATCTGAACTTGGAAGCCAGCAGATAATTCATAATTGGAAGTGAGACTTCAGTTATTATTACACATCTACAAAACAATTAAGAGTATCCAAGAGAGTAACTAAGAGAAACCAGGAGTTAATCTAAACAGCAGAGTAACAGCACTGATTTATTTGGTTTGAAATGAGAATGTTAGTTTGAAATTGGAAGGCACGTTTTTTTATTTATAGGATATAACAGAATCTAGAGGGCACTGTAGTTTTGTGTCTGAGTATGAGAAAACTCTGATTTTTTTTCCCCCTCTGATATTACCAACTGATAGACATTTATTTTAATCTACAGAAATGTAATGAACTATTAATAGAATTCAATGTAACTAAGGTGAATGAGGAAAATCAGGACTCAAATAGTATGAAGCATCTGGTTCTGTAATTTAAATGTAGAATAGTAATGGGGTTTTTTGCCTTTTAGCTCATATAGTTAGGTACTAAGTCAACATAATTCAAACTGTAAAAAGCTAAGGTTCCAGTAGAAACAGATGCTTATGTTCAGTATACTGTATGGCTGAGCTGCTGTTCTCTGCATGGCAATAAGGCAAACTTGCCACGGGACACAAAAATCAGTAAAAAGACAGTATGCTGGAGTTTCTGGGGCTTTCATCTCCAAGTCTGCAGTCCTGACATTGGGGTGTTGTCTTGATGTCTAAATACAGATTCTGAAGCCTGACTTTGGGCATTCAGATACTCTAAGTATTGACTGTAGCCCTTGTATGCCTTCAGGGAGGAGTTGCAGTGAATAAAATGAATACTACTATGATTATGGGTGGAGAGAAATTAAGAACTTGGTTTTGTATGCCTTTTTTTGCAAAGGAAGTTCTTTGGTTTTAATCTCAGCGTTTCATCTGCAATATAGGGAGATAGCGGTAGCTAGAAGAGCACCTCCTCCCCCTTCCTTACCACTTTCCTTTTGCATAAAGAGGTTTTGCTTGCCCCAGAGAAAGCTAAAATGAAGCATGCATAACTGCGGCAAAACCTAGCCAATTTTGGCATAATGAGCTCAAACTTGATTAAAATTCTTCTATTAAACACATCTGACTTAAGTAGCCATACAGTAATGACTGGAATGTATCCTAGGTCTGGAAGGACTCTGAGCACATAGCACAGCTCATTTACAAGCCGATTCATTCGGACTGCCTCTAGTCATGCTGAAATTCACACTGCTGCATGATCCATGTCATACTTCCTTAGTTTTGTTCACACTTACCTTTAAATGAAGTAATGTGGCTTCTATAATAGAATTTGGATTTTTCGAAACGTACCTCTTGAACAGTAGGCAAGGTGAACAGCAGTTCTGTTGATCACAGGCCAGAATGTGCTTGAAAAGGAATTTTTATGTTTTGCTTGATTTATTCAGCTGAAGATTAGATGCTTATGACTTTCTTACATTCCTAGTAATCCTCATAACGTTTATAACCTTACCACCTTTAGAAACCTGTCTTGCAGAATAGGTTTAGTCTTCTCTGCTGTGGTCTTTGGGGCAGATGAGTAGTGAGGAAGTACAAAGGAGTTCGGCCACTTTTTAATGGGTCTTTGGCTGCTACTTGACAGTGCACTTCAGGATTTACCTTAGTGCCTACCTGAGCTGGTCTCATGGTTTGCAAGCACCTGCTCTTTGTATGTGCTGTTGAACTACATTGTGGTTAAGGACTTGCACTGAGGTACCTAACAGAGTTCAAGATTATAGTGTTTGATGAGTCTTGAAGGCTAGTGACAGGATTCCTGACAAAGTTCTTTGAAGTCTGGAGGGTTTAAAATATATTTGCTTTGAAGTACTTTATTTACAGTGGAAAATAACTTACGAAAGACTTGGACAGGGGATATGGGTGCTGGGGAGATCAGGTTGGATTCACTTTTTCCATTGTAAGAAGGCTAAACAGTTGCATTTTTCATCTGTTGATCTTAACAAATGTCTGAGATGCCACTGAGTGTTCAGGGCATCTTATGTCAGGTGACCTGTCTTTCCACTTTATCTTCAGTTGGCTGTGCTCTTTATTCCCTGATGCCTCAGCAGGCATCTCCTCTGATGGAACTGTCATCAAGACCACGGTCACATTGTCACCAAAATTGCAAATCAAACTCCTTAATGCTGGGTTTCGCCTTAACAAGCAGGCGTTATGTTATTACAAAGCTGCACAAGTTTGAGTACTAGGGGCATTCCCACAAATCTCCCTGCACACCAGTGAGGATTTCCTGAGGTGATTTGTACATGAGTTTTACAAATAATGCCTAATACAGCTATTCCTTCTGCCTGTAGCATATTGATAAGGTTGCATGAGTATAGTTTAACACGTGCATTTTCATTTTGCTGTGCTGGCAAAACACTTACCTAATGCTCTTTCCCAAGGTCTCTGGTGGTAGTTTGCTGGCATCCTCTTCCCCACATTATCCTTTTATGGTATTGAGTCACCTCAAGACACTTAAGTGTTTATCCAACTGCCAACTTTGAAGATAAAACTAAGAATGTTCCTTAAACAATCACAAGTTTTTCTTACCTGACATGTGATGTCCACACTTGATGTACACAGGTGGTCCTTGAGCTGATTAATCACTTGGCTTGTTTTTTTTCATCCTGATTTTACAACATACACTTCAAGATTATAAGGTTCCTAACTAACTCCCTAGATTGCTAAAACATTTTCAAGGTTTCAATTAACGAACAAAGTGAAGATTCCTAGTTTCCTGGAGAGTTTCAGAATTTCAATTAATGAACTAAGGGACTATGTAATTCAACAATTCTTTCAAAAACACCAAGGCCTGGCACTCTGGAACGCAGCCTCATGGTAACAACACCATGGTATGTTATAAAAGGTACTTGGCTAGGGAGAGGAAGTAGCTAAGCTGTCCTCTAGAAAACAACAGGGTCATAATTTGATCTAGCACCACTGCTGCCAATAGTATGCAGGTGAGTGAAACCAAATGAAGATTTCAATTCCAGCAGCTTTGTGTTCACAACATTGGGAAAAAAAATGGTTTCTGATCAAATTTCTGTAAGTGACATTCAATGTTTTTAAACCCCCCGCTTTGAATGAAAAAGTAGAAATAATAATATTTTCTGTAAGTTAGGAAACCAGTGCCTATACTTTCTTATGTTTGTGGTCGTTAAAAATTTAAAACCACAAAAATCTCACCTGTTGTTCCTTGGGACTTAACAGAACTGAGGAGAAAGCATATCTATTCCTACGTTAGAAATAGCTGAGGAAAAGATGCTTTACAAAATGATTACTCCAGGAGTTAAATGCATTGTTGCCAAAATTAGAAAATTAAGTTATTAAAGGCCTTTCTAAAACCGTGATTTTTTTATATTGCAAACTCCTGTGATGACTGCTGAGTTTCTGAAAATATTTGAAAAATATGCCAGACATACATAAGGGAGAAAGAAGGAAATATTTTAAACCCAACTCCACCTACACTGTGTGTCCTCATTCTGTGTATGCTTTGTTTTCTGTATTGTGCATTTTACCTGAAGGTCTCACCATTCAGGGAGTTCCAGTCATGGGGGCAAATTGGGCATTGTGGGAGAATTAATTTCTATAAAAGTGGTGAGAGCTTGTCTGTTCCACAATATAGATGTAATTATCTGTTTTAAAAGAAGCATTTCTCCTAATACATGTTCGGTTTTTGTCTCATTGTTTTAGTGCTGTGTTTTCTTAATAACAAAAATTACATATTGATCCAGTCTTAACTGTTAGATATGAATAAAAATTGCTCTTGTTTTTTAGTAAAAGCATTCTGAGGGACAGCAGTGTCCCTCAGAATGTGTGCTTTGTGTCACTGCCACTGTAAAGCATGCAGAAAAGTGTTTTGTTTTTGTTTTTTTTTTTGAGCAAAACTCTATAGCTGAAGCCCTAAAGAGGCTCTTGAGTTCTTCTCGAGCTTTGTGGATCCAACTATAGTCCTAGCTTTGCCCTCCTCGACACTGTCATGTCAGGCATCTCTTCCCTCAAGTGTTTTGTACCAGGGCCAGGAAACACATGGAGTCAGGTTCAGCATCCATCCGTCCATCTGTTGCACCTATCCACACACTGTTCTGTTATCCTCAGTTTTTCAGCTGAGCATGATGTTTGTTCCAGAACGGGCTGCATACTGGTTGTTGCTAGTTACTAGTTACTTGAGAGGCAGCAGTATTTTGTGTGTGTGACACTTCAAAAAACCCTTAGCACTTGGTTTCCAGAAGAGTGTCTAAGGAGGGCTTGTTAGGGCCTTTTTATAGGAGAAATAAGTTCTTTGGGAGAATGGCTTATTCTCGATGAGAGACTTGTTAGGGAAAAACATTTTCATCTTCAGTATATGGCCAGAGGAGTGAAGTGAGTAAGCGTGTTTGCATGGACCCCAGTGACGCTTGGTCTGGGAAGGGTCTTGCTTTGCTTCATGAGTATTAAGGTGCCTGTAAATTCAGGCAAACAGTGGCACAGGACTGGCATGAAACTGTAAGACTGAAAGCACTTGTATACGCTGTTTTGGGGGAGTTGTGGTTGTTTTAGTAAAAACTGTTTTTCCCATCCTTACAGTTTCTATTAGGACAAAAAAAAAACCACCACCACTTGACTCCCTGGCAGAAGGGTGGTTTCTGCAAAACTGCAGGACACCTCCGTTTTTTATTTCTATCACGCACTCTCAGGGAGCACTGCAACAGTAACAGCAGTAGTATCAGTACATCTACTGGTTTGCAGGTCCAGCTTCTGGTGCTTTACAGACCTTCCCCTCACAGGTCTGTGATGTAGCTTTCTTCCTGATTCTGTTGCTGCCTTGTTTTCTAATATTCCCTCTATAGACCACTTGAAATAATTTGTTTTTCTGCAGACTGCTGGTTGGAGCTCCTCGGGAAAAGGCCTTTCCATCCCAACAAGCCAACAGAACAGGCGGGTTGTACAGCTGTGATATCACGTCTCCAAATACACCCTGCACCCGTGTTATATTTGATGAGGAGAGTAAGTTTTTCAGCACTTCTGGTTTGGATTGAAACAGCAATCTGATTTTTCTCATTTGTTGTGGTACTATCCAGAGGCAGTGTAGTTGCTTCTATGGTTTTATACATAAGTTTCTTTGCACCAGAATAAGTTGTAGCTTAATTGCTAAGATAGCAGGAGATGCTTAAATCTTGGTAGATTTGAATGTTTCTATTCTTTTGTAAATTGGTGTACTAGAAGTGTTTTATAAAATGGATGTTGTCAGTGATAAAATATACAGATACTGCCACCTGCAGACTGTCTCGTGTGCTGTATGAAGTGCCTGTCCTGACAAAAGCTTTAAGAAAATAAAGAAAAGTAGTAAAAAAAGTAGTTAATTGTTAATATTTGAAGCTGTTGTTATGATACTCTACAGCTGACCCGAAGAAGGAGAGTAAAGAAGATCAGTGGATGGGTGTAACTGTCCAGAGTCAGGGACCAGGAGGAAATGTGGTGGTAAGTCTAAAAGGACTATTTATAAAAATGTTTTGGGTCTATGGTAAATGTTCTGAATAGTTTGTGTTTCCATGCAGCTTCCTGAAAGATAACTTTCCTATGTTTACTCTGATTTCTTGTAAGGACAGACTTAAATGTTTGTCTAGCAAAGTAAGACACTTGAGATTATGAAAGCTTTAAATTGTTTGTTTTTCTGTGAATTAACCTTTCTCTGTGACCTTGGTAGCCATCTAGGGTGGACAGTTCATTCTCAGGGTCTCCACTTACTTACTTTCTTTCTTTTTTTTTTTTAGATATATGCATTGTTTCTTTTAAATACCACTAGCTACAGAAATAATTAAAAAAAAACATAAACAACAAAACCAACCACAAACAAACTGTTCTGAGGTTATAAAGTAGCAGTCTGTCATCAGCCTGCTGTCAAAAATGGTCAGCTTTGCTTTAACTTTCGTCAGGGACTTTGGCTGAGTTGCTCCTATAAATTATTGAAGACTAGCAGTCTGTTCTTTATATTATCCAATACAGAGAGGAAAAGCTTTCTGGAGAATGCTAATTTTTAACTCTTTCTCAGTTAAAATAAACCTCTCCTGGTGCTGCAGAACCAGCTACATCATAATGGGTGTGCAGAGAAGCACAGATTATATTCTTCTGCAAACTGGAGGCAGGCAGCTTCAGGGTGTGACTCTGGAGTTAAGGATATAGAGGCAGAACTAACTTGCTTCAGTCTGCCTCAGAACCCAAAGTGGGAGAAGAGCAGACAGAAAGAGTTGTGCTCATTGAATAATTAATCATCAGCTCATGCTGTCTTGTCTTTTCTGAGGAGGAACATTCTGTCTTAAGTGGGTTAATAGATAAAGTGTGGGCAGCCTGAAGGTTGCTGCAGCAGGGCAATACTGCAGTGCTCTAAGTGTGGAGCAGATGGATGTTTGCTTAATGTTTAAGCTTTGATAGGAACCATAGAAATGGAATGGCTGCTGAGAAACCTGACTTGCTTGTGCTCTTCACACACCTACCGCATCTGGATCTGCAAAAAACACTGCTGGAAAAGGGGTGTGTTTGATTGTTCCACCTCCTTTTACAATGGTTTGGTGGTTACACCACCTAACCCACTGGCTGTTTAACCTGTGTATTAAATATTTCATTAGAATCCTGTTACCAGGTGAACAAATGTGAAGGTAAAGAGGTTAAGGAACCTCAATGCTGGTGCCCTGTGTCAGTGACAAATATCCTGTAAGTGGAACATCCAACATAGGAAGTAGGACTGACTTCTCTTCACTGGAAAAGCTTTCAGCTCCTGCTATGTGGTACTTTTCTAGAAGGAGCGAATTCTGAACAGTCTCAAGTAGATGGTAGTTGAACCAGCTTCTCCTGTCTTGCACAAGCACGTTAAGTCATTTAGCTCTTACAAGCTGTGGAGAAACACAGACACCTTTTTCTTTGAGACATAAGGTGGTTCTCTCCTCACTTCTTGAAAGAGAAGGATTTGTATCAGAAAAGGCTCTAGGGGTAAAACCCCTAAGTCCCACAGAGAAGAGGGATTTAATCATGCAGTGTCCCTTGAACATGGAGCTGGTCACCCACCTGTAGATGCCCAACTTTTCCCATATGTTGCCCGTAGGGAACAGTGGACTCTGCACTGCAGCACAGGTGTGTCTACAAGGTGACTGACTGAGAGCATTGCTAAAGGAGACAGCCTCCCTTGCTGACCTGTGTCCAGACAGAAAGCATCACTTGTATTTCTTGTATCTTGCAGACATGTGCGCATCGCTACGAGAAGAGGCAGTATGTAAACACCGTGCAGGAGACCCGGGATATCATTGGAAGGTGCTACGTGCTGAGCCAGGATCTCACCATTAAGGACGATATGGACAATGGAGTGTGGAGCTTTTGTGATGGTCGTTTAAGAGGCCATGAGAAGTTTGGTTCCTGTCAGCAAGGTGTTGCTGCTACTTTTACTAGAGACTATCATTATATTGTGTTTGGTGCCCCAGGCACTTACAATTGGAAAGGTATGACTTGGCTTCCTTCCTGCATACTCTTCCCATTGCCTCTGAGATTGCTCACAAGGGTTGCATCCTAAGTTGTAATTTTTTTTTCCTTTTTTTGAAAGGGAAGGGCATAATAGAGGTCTAATGATTTTACCCTATTTTTACAAAACACTGTGCTACAGTATGAAAAGTATTTACTAAAGTTCTTTTAAATATCTGTGAAGGAATAATTATGAATGAATAGTGGAACTTTGTACATATGTTCAGCAAATTTTTCCCGTATTAGTCTTAGTGTTATGATGGAATTGAGAGATTGCTTTTGATATTTCCATACTGGAACAAATTATGAAATTATTTTTTCCTGCATTTGACCAAATGTTAGGTATTTGCACTAAGATCTTTGTTTATCCTGCAGTATTCTTCACTTTATTATTTGTGAAGTCTGTGTACACTAGCACTTCCTCAAATTAAATACTGGAGGATTGCAGGAAAGTAACTGAACAGAGCAGTACTGCATGTATTCATACCTAAATCCATGGACATTCACATATAATTCCATGGATAGTCTGACTAAGAGCTAAGTACTCTGTATCATCTAGGAGATACTCCATGTCTTAAGGGACAAACCCCATGGATTTTCTCAGTTAGTTTATACTGAGAAGCATCTAAATGGCCATCTCTGTGTCTGATTTTTCCCACTGCGCTTCATTACACCGACAGCTGTAAATACTTGCCCCTTTAGAACATCTGATCCTCAAACCATTAAATTTTTTCCCCTTGTACACCTGTGCCTGCTATGTGAACCACGCAAAATCATTCAAGTTATGTTCTGGCACAAGGCACGCTTTAGTGAAAACTTAATCTTCCATTGATCTGTCAGCAAAACCCTGACCAAGCTGAAACAGCATACTGAGTTCAGACACTGCCTTGCTTGAATTGCAGAGAAGTACTGTGACAGTGTCTCAGCCACAAGAGTATCATGGGAAAACATTTGTGCTTGCCAAAATGTTAAACGTGCCTGTTGATAACAGGGAGGCACATTTTATTGAACAACAGCACCTCTCCCCTTAAAGAATGTTTTCTAAATGCATCACTGGTGTTTGCAATAGCTGAACAGTTTGTTTGTATCCCTGAGTACTTAGCTCTTTTAAAGACAGGCCTTATGAGGTTAACAAGTGTGGGATGAGGGTGGTTCCAGACCAAGTTGGTCCTGTTTTTGTGAAGAAATTCTCAGTATTATATATTGCCTGAATCATTGCATGGCCTCTCTGTAGAGCAGTGTGAGGTTCTGGCACATGATAGAATTTCATTGCCTTCTGAAAACACTTTCACTCAGTGCATTACTCTGTGCCTGTCCCACACAGCAGTCATTCATCATAATGAATGTTAGTTTGGAACCATTTATCTGGTTTTGTTTTGTTTTTCCTCCCTTACCATTCATTCGCTTTTATTTTATCATTTCATTTCCTCAGGGGTGGTTCGTGCAGAGCAAAAGAACCAGACATTTTATGATCTGGGTATCTTTGATGATGGGCCTTATGAAGTTGGTGATGAGAGCCGCCAAGATAAGAATCTAGTTCCTGTTCCTGCTAACAGTTACTTAGGTAGGATTAAGTACATATAGCAAACTTCTTTAGGCTTCTTAAACTCATGATCCCAGCCTGCTGCAATGGTATGAAATGGAAGCATTTGTGGATCCTGTAACGTGCTATCCCATTTGAATGACTCTCATCTCCCTCCGCATTTTTGGGCCAATTGTAAGTGTAAGATGACACTCTGCTGAGGTAACTGGAAGAGCTGTAATGTAATGAGATATAAAAACTATGATGAGTACCCTCAGATACTCAGGGAGTGATTATAATCACTGGTTAATTACAACTTAAGGATCTGTAATCCTTAGTCAAAAGGTCTCTGCCATCTGGTTTATAAAAATTTCAGTTTCTGGATCTGTTAAGACTGCTATTTCTCTCTCCTGGTAGGTGAGTGCCATTTCTATATTCTTAAAGTTTTTAAACTCTGGTGGCCTTTTTAGAGGCTTTTAAAATACCATAATATAAGTGGTATTTGAGTTTGTGTGGTGAAGGAGGTGAGATTCTTGCACTTGCACACAGAAAAGAAATAGGTCCTTAGGCCAATGTGTGTTACTGTACACCTGGAGAGTGTAGAGATAAGGCCACATTGCATTTTTGGAGAGGCCTCAAGTGTAAAGAACCTTTCTGTTCCAGTGCAGATTTCTTTGGTGTATTGATCCACTGCTTTTTGGTGTATGCAACAAACACCATTTTGGTGACTTGAAACTGGGATTTCTGTGTGACTGGTGGAAAGGACATTGCTAATATAAAAAGTAGAAGAAAGTAAAAAAGAGAGACAACTTAGAGCTACATAACTGCTAGAAGAAGTAGAACACAAACTTCTGTTAAATAGTAGTAATTATTGAGTGTAAAAAACAAAAAATCTTAGGTTAGAAAGACAAACTGATAGCCTGATAGCCTTCTCTGGTGAGATGAGAGTTGGTAAGGTGAGAAGTGCTGTGGAGTCTTTTGCTGTGAACAGAGTAATAGCAACTTTTTGCAGTTTCATAATAAATGCATTTTTCTCCTAAATGTAAAGGTTACCTTTGATTTGTCACAGTCAAAACCACTTCCAGGCAAGCTTGCTGTTCTCGCATATAGACAGTAAATAACCATGGTTGGAGCTGCTTTGCTTAACTGCTGCTTTTCTCTTCAATCTTTCACTCATGTACAGGTCTTCTGTTTTTGACAGCTGTATCTGATGCTCACCCAGATCAGTTTGTATACAAAACATTGCCTCCCAGCATACAGGTGGACAAATTGGTGGATGTAATGATGAATAGCTACTTAGGTTTGTGACCACTTGAGGTGGCAGCATCTGTTCAGACATACTCTCCAGACCTTTGACATGATACTCCCCCCTCCACCCCCCCCTCATTTCAAATACATTGCAAGTAAAAGCATGTAAAAAGAGGGATTCAGATGAAGAGGAGCCTGCAAAATAATATGGCTTCAGGAAGCATTGATTTGTCTTGCATTTCTCCAAACCTTCTCTTCCTTCCCCCAGGTGGGACTCCCTGCAACTGTCTGATTGCGAATTGCTGCAATTGAGAATTTTCATAGTAGTGGTGAAGTATCATAAGGATTTCTGTCTGCTGGCAGTTTTCTTATTTGGCCTTTATTGGCTATGTTGGTATATGCGCTATGTTCCTTTGACGCAGTTTTTCATCTATACTAAATAGTATTAATTTTTATAAAGAATATCCAAGACTAATTTGAATGTGTCCTTTCGGGCTGCATTAAATCCAAATTGCCAAATTCACCATTACTGTGTAATGCAATTCTCAAACACTGTGCTGTACATGGCGCTCATGTAAAGACTCTGCCTGTGGGGGCTACATTTGCATGTCTGCAGTGGAATGGCACTGGCTTGTACTTGGGAAGCCTTTAACAGTTTTGCCAGAGGTGAAACACTCAAACTATATTCAAGTGGTAAGTTGTAGACATTTCAATGCTTGTACGTTTAAACATGATCTCATATTTGGTATCTGTGAGAAGGAGATCTGGGTGAGCAATGGAATAATATATTTGTAGGTGAAATACTTAACTGTAATGTATGGAGGAGTGTAGACTTGTAAACATGCATTCACCAGTCCAAAGAGAAATGGATGATTCTCAGGGTATCACGCTGGTTAAGACAAAATTTCTATTCAATATACCACTTTAATATAGAAGGGGAATGTAATTTTTCTATTAACAGTACTAGTTGCTAGTTTGTTCATATTTTATTTCTTTCTCTGCTAAAAGGTTTCTCTTTGGACTCTGGTAAAGGAATTGTCTCCCAAGATGAGATGACTTTTGTGTCTGGTGCCCCAAGAGCCAACCACAGTGGAGCAGTTGTTTTACTGAAAAAAGAGAAAAATCAGCGAGCGCTTTCACTCGAGCACATGTTTGAAGGAGAAGGGCTGGCCTCTTCTTTTGGCTATGATGTTGCTGTTGTGGACCTCAACAGTGATGGGTATGGCCTTGGTTAATTCCTGCTGCCTGTATAATGAAGGATGGAAGCCTGGATTATTTCTGCTTTGGCTTTTCACATTAGGAATGCAAGTAATGCCAAATGCATCTTCTGTGTCTGGCTGTAGGAAACAGTGAGCATCTCAGAATTAGTCAGGACACAGGCTACGTTTCTCACAGAAAAGAGCTTAATTTTAATTTAAACAGTGTAAATAAAGAACAAACAAATATCACAGCTAAAGAAGGCCCTAAAAGATCCTTGTATGTCATCAAAAGCATACAGTCAGCTTGTAGTATCTGTGGAGCTGTTGTTGCTCAACAAGTTTAATGTAATTTGTTTTGCAGCTCTTTGGCTGGCTGGCTTGCAGACCACAGTCTGATCGGTTATTTTTCACAGTTCTTCTCTAAAAATACTGCCCTTTTCCCCTTTAATTCTAAGATGGCAAGACATTGTTGTTGGAGCCCCACAGTACTTTGACAGAAGTGGAGATATTGGTGGTGCTGTGTACATCTACATTAACCGGCAAGGCAAATGGGAAGGAGTGAAACCTATTCGTTTAAATGGAACCACTGACTCCATGTTTGGTCTTGCAGTTGAAAATGTTGGGGACATAAATCAGGATGGATATCCAGGTGAGTGAAAGTTGATTACAATTAAAGTGTAAGACCTGGAACATTTCACACTTACGACTACAAGCTGTGGAAAGACTGAGAATGATTTTGGATGTTGTGACTTATTTTCAACAGATATTGCAGTAGGGGCTCCATATGATGGTTATGGCAAAGTGTACGTTTATCATGGATCCAAGAATGGAATCAATACAAAACCAGCACAGGTAAAGAAATTAAACTTCACTATATATAATTTGCCTTGCACAAACCTAAAGCAATAACAGGCCTGTCCCTCTTCTCCATTTTCATTAACATTAGTAGGTGGTGAGTGTGCAGAAAAGTGACAAGACCCTTCATAGATTGCATTGCTGACCAGAAAGATTACGAATTAATTACTGATTTTAATGTGTATTTTTCTTTCTGGAACCGTCATTTGTCACTAACAACATGTAGAAAAGGAAAAAGGCATGTAGATGTTTAAATTTGGGGGTTTTGAAAGAATTTTTTTTATTTGAAAACAATTGGGTTCTTCTTTTTCCTATGACTACTTCACTTTCTTTTTAAAATTATGTATGCCTTTTTTTCATGAGCACTGCTGTGTTCAGTTTGCCAGGTGAGAATGGAACTTGATTACCCTTCCTAGAATACTTCTAGATGACTTTTTCAGTTTCAAGTACCTGTTCTGCATAAGTACTATAAAGATAAGCTAGGTAACATTTCTATGCGAAACAGTAATTTCTGGTACTCACTGCTATTGCAAAGTAACTTCTTGGAAGAAAAGCAAATCATCTTGGCACTTCAGTGTCATTTACCTCAACACAGAGGTCCCGTTTCCTTGTCTCTCTTCTCTCTTTCTGGACACAAGACAAAAATGTTCACTTGTTACTTACTTCGCTTTTATATCTTTTAAATGTCTGAATTCCCTCAATCTGTTTGCTCTTTAGATTCTTGATGGTGAAAAAACAGGCACTAATTTCTTTGGTTACTCTATTGCTGGAAGCATGGACCTGGATAAAAATTCCTACCCTGATATTGCTGTTGGTTCCCTTTCAGACTCTGTATCCATTTTCAGGTATCGTATACAGAACTGTCACTGTATAAACCCAGAGTTTTGGGTTTAATTTTTTTACATACAAGTTGCTTGGAAGTAACAAAAACCTGTTTGCAGAGGAGTGGATTTTTCTTTCAAGAAGCTGGAAATTCTAGGAGAAAAAGATTCCATAAATTTGTTTGTTACTTTATCCCCCTCTTCTTATTGAGAAGCTGCTTTACAGTCAAGACATGTTGAGAGTATGAATGTGGACAGTTACTGTGAAGTGCTGATGTGTGCAGTGTGTTTGTGCCCTTGCATTGTCCTGTGGTAACTCACTTGGATCCCATGTCCTTTGATGGAATTAAAGGTGGTAAGTAATTCTTTGGCCTTAGGAAAGAAGTTGTTAACAGATACATCTCCTAGAGCTTTTGTTTGCTGCTGTTACATAAATCTAATTCTGCTTTATTGAAGACAAAAAACCAAAACCACCCCCTCTCTTTTGTAGCTGAGGGTCTGAAAGCTGTGAGGCACACAGCCTTGCTGAGATTGCAGTGGGATCCATGAAACAGCTGTGAGAAAGCCCTGCAGATAGAACCCTTTTGTATTTCTGTAGCACCTGCCTTAGGGATGAAGTCACAGTCTTTAGTAGATCTCTGCTTTTTTTCCAGTACTGCTGAGGTGAATTACTAGTAATGAGCAGGAAGAAGACTCTTTCCTCATCAGAGCTGTGAACGGTGCATCAGGCTCAGGTCTTTGGAGGAGCAGGGACTCCAAAAACTGGTTATCTTGATTTGGGGGCTGAGAACAACTGTACCATTCAGGCAGAAAGACCTTTCCTACAATTTTTTGATGATCCCATCTCTGAGATGTGTAATATCTGTGTACAATACACTCTGTGTGTGTGTGTATATATATATATATATATATATATACATACACACAGACTTTGAAACAGCTCCCACCCAAAGCACAACTCATAGAGTTGGTGAAAGGGAAATTGGTTATTAGATTAAGAGTTCTGCTTTACTCAGAAGGAGCTTTAATCATTTGCTGATAAAGGCAGTAGAAAAACTTTTACAAAGGTGAGAACAAAACCCATTTATGGGGAGAAAGTAAAAAAGGCTGGCCTGGTTAAAAGAGATTTGCTAGAGGAGGAGGAGGGGGCTCAGCAGCCATTTTATATAACCCTTAGATGCTTTGATGAGAGCGGGGATCAGCTCATTCATTTGTTCATGTTTCTTACCCCTTCCAAAAAGGAAGGGATAGAAGTCATGCTGAATTATGGCTACTGCCTGCATGCTGAAGAGTCAGAGAGGGAAAATGTTTCCCACACTCACCCAGGCTCAAAGCTGTTGCGAATGTTAACGTGAATGAACTTTTAGTACCTACACTGGAGTGGGAACCATCACTTTGAATTTTCTGGGTTTTGTATTTTATATGTGTATAAAATGACAGCCACAACATCACATTAATGTACTTGTTTTTTTGTGACTTGCTTTGCTTAGTAGTTCTACTGCTCCTGCTTTAAGTAAGTTTTCATTGGTTTCTAACCATTATCAAATCCAAACTGTATTTCTTGGGGTGCCTTCATTGCAAATAAGTGAGGGCATGGAGGACATCTGAATTAATCGTTTGATTAATCTTAATTGAAACTTTATGTTCCTTTTTTGATGTTTTTTCTATTACCCATTTCTCACCCAATTGAAGATCTCGGCCTGTGATAAGCATTAGAAGAAGCATTACAGTACAGCCTGACAGAATTGATCTAAAGAACGCTGAAGACCCTAGTAAAATATGGTAAGTTTTTAAAAAATTACAGTATCAGAAGCCTTGGTGTAGTGAGTGTTCTGTTGCCAAAAATCTTTCAGTCAGTGATGAAGTTAAAGTAAAGGGATAGAATAGTCATGCAGCTTAACAAACTGCAGCTGCAGGTAGTCATTTTGACTTTCTGAATTTGCTATGAGTGCTGTGCTAAAGACAATGTGCAGCATGTTCCATTTGGAATGCAGTTTTTGAAAAGAAATGGCAGTTTGCCACTTATGACTTTCAATGCTTATAGAATATCTTTACTTAAACAGCTTTCACTTGATTAGAGATTTAAAAGCAAATGACAGAAATAAGTTTTTCTGTTCTTATTAACCATTTTTACTTGCTTTGCAATTCAGCTCACTAAGTAGCAAGTTGCTGTTCTACCATGAAAGTCACAGCTGTAAGACTGATTGTATCAATCAATGAACTATTTAAACTCTTCAGTCTGTTGGACCATGCCTTAAAGTTAATATTAATTTCTTGGCACTTTTTACAGGATGGATGTGAAAGCATGTTTTCAATACACTGCAAACCCCAGTGACTTAAATCCAAGAATAAGTAAGTTTTGAAGATAAATATGTCTGATCTGTCATGTGTTTTGTTTTGTTTTTTTTGCCCCCTTTAGGTCATATCATGGAAGATTAGTACTCAAATTATAGTGACTCATCTCAGGCTGTGACTTGTCAAATTTAAAGTGTGACTCAGTACTAAGGCAAATCACCCATTGCACTGTACATAGAGTAATGTGTATTTAGAACCACTCTGGTGTGTTAGGAAACTCTGTAGGTGACAGACTGAACTGAAGCTTTCTTGTTAATTAACTGCTTATGAGCAAATGGCTGCCATACAGACCAAAACCATTTTGCCTCTTACTGCTGCTTTAGAAAAATGTTCCATTTTATAGATCATTAGTAAACGTTATTTCTTATTGGAAACTTACCTTATGAAATAGTTTTCTGTATTCATGAAAACAGTTCTGTGGAAATCAGTAACTGAAATAAAAAAAATGTGTATTAATAGGATCCTGGAAGACTGTGCCATAAGTATAGTCAACATTGTGAAGCATTATTTTTTCATGTCTCCTGTTTTTTTTTCTCTTGTTCCCTACACCTAAGAAAACTGCTTAGGATTTTTCAGAGGAACTAAGAAAAATTTTAAGCTCAAACCTCCCTTCTCCTCCCATGTTGTCTTGAGTTTCTTGGTTACTTGTAAAATCCATGGGATGTGCCTGAACAAGGTCCTAGTCCTTCAATAGGTCAAGTGTTTTGAGCTCTCATGAGGTGGCTCACATGTGCCTCATTCTGTGCTCCTGAGGACTGGCAGGCTTGCTGCGACATTGAATTAGCCTCATGAATAGAGAGATGATTAAAAGATGCACAGAGTTCAGCTCTATCAAAACATGCTTCAGCATACAACTAAAAAGCTCTTGGCATACTTTTGCTTTCAGTGTTAAAATTAACAGCATACCTTGGCCTCAAAGTCTTGATGGCTGCTTAGGAAGTGCTCTTGTGACAGACTTCAAGGAGAGCTGAGCCAGGAGTGTTTTACAAAGTTCTGTATCTCAGCTCTCCACTGGCTCCACAGCATCAATTACAGCTCTTCCAGCCAGCTCTGGATGCTTGTAAAGTGATGGGCTACTTTTGAGAATAAAAAGCTCTGGTTTAGAAGTTTGCTTCAGATGCACGCGCAGCGTATCTGGCCCTCCACTGGAGAGGGCTGAAACTGACAGATGGAGAGTTTTGTAAAGAACTGGAAACAGTTCATGAGGCCCAGCACTGGCTGAAAGAGTCTTCTAGAACATTGTAAGATCATACTGGAGAAATTGAAGTTCTTTTTAATAGTGACCTGTTTTACTTCTTCATACAGAGATCAACTATACATTTGAAGCAGAAAACGAGAGGAGGCAGCTAGGGCTGCCATCCAGGGTACAGTTTAAAGACCACCTATCTGATCAGTTTACTGCAAGTACAACCCTAAAGGGGCAGAACTCAAAAGAGTGTGTGACAACCAAGCTTGTACTGCAGGTAAGGCAGAATATTTTTATTTAGTTTAGATCCAATTAAAACAAAAGCATTATCTTTTTCTCAGCCTCATGGTACCTTGGTAGATAACTTAAGTTGCATGCAACTTAAGTTTTTCCCTGCATGCCTACTGCTTCCTCTTGTTGCCTTTCTTACAAAGTATCAATAAAAACTGCAGCTACTACAGCATGCTCTGGAGGTCAGTAGAGCTGAGCTGATTTAGAATAAATACCAAAAGCGCACAGCTGTTTCTAACAGAAGTAATTGCTATAGAATTTAATGATGTGACTGGCTAGGAAAAGAATTTTAACCCACAGGTTTTAGAAGGGCAGGACAAGACAGCTTGGTATATGTGCTATCTGACTTGGCTGCTACACTGGCCCTCCAAGGTGGCAATGCTCCAGGAGCTGAACAGCCAAGGTGGCAATGCTCCAGAAGCTGAACAGATTCTATCTGTTGTTCAGCAGCAGTGAATCGGCCTTCAAGGTTGCTTTGGACTACAGCAAATTAAAGAGCTTGAACTTACACAATAGGGACTTACTTTTGCTGTTCTAGTGTGCATTTCATTTGTCTGAGTTACCATCTGGTGTTCTTCCTAGGAATTCTTAATAGTGACAGAAATCATCAGATTGGGAAGCCAGAAAGAAATATAGACAGTAGGGCTGTGCTTCTCATTTTTATTTCCATATAGTAAAGAGTTATAATATTGCAAAATGTGGCAGAAAATATTTTGCTCTACTTCTTGTTATAAATTGTGTATCAAATGCTAGTTTTTGCACTGTACACTAACTATGCCGTTTAAAATATTTCAGCCAGAAAAAATTAAAGATAAGCTGCGCCCTATCCCAGTATCAGTCAGCGTTAAAATTGCTGGCCTGGAGTCCAGCTCACCAGCCGTAAGAAAGGAGAGAGCACTTCCAGACCTTATACCAATTCTCAATTCAAATGAATCTGAAACAAAGACCACAAAAGTAAGTCTTGGATACCATGTTTTCCCATAAATTTGCACCTTGATAAATCACTGAATTCCAAAGACTGTAGAAAGCTGAAAAGAAGTAACTGGGGTGGTACTGGACTTGTAACTACTGTGTTATGTTTTGTTATGAACTTGCTACAGAATATTGTGAACTACATCCTGTGCTGCTTTTTTGTAACAATCAGACTGAAGGATGTTTTTCCTCATTAGAAGTGTACCTCTCATTTAGAGTTATCTATCTCTGCCTCTTAGTCACATTTAAAATCCTAAATTATCAGCATTAAGGGCTATGTCTCACAAAGAAAAACTGTCTTAGTAGGCAAGAAGTGAGCCAGGTTAAAAATCTTATTCCATCCAGGAAAGTGCCTCTGAGTTCTCTGTGGATACTTTAAGCAGTAGACATCAGAAATCTTGTTTTAAGCTATTATGGGGCATGCAGTGAAAATGATTTGGTTTTCTTTAGGTGGAGTTCTTAAAAGAAGGATGTGGAGAAGACAACGAATGTCACAGCAATCTGAAACTTCAGTACCGGTTTTGCAGTAGAGAAGGAAATGAAGATAGGTTTACTTACTTACCCATGTAAGCTTTGATTAACACATTGATAAAGTTCAAATTATTAATAAGCGCTTGAAAGAACTTTTAGGATAGGGTTCTGGGAGACAGAGCAGCTTTGTTCTGTTAGTCTGACCTACACAGTCCTGTGTAGAAGCACTGATTTGTCTGGGCAAGGAAAGACAGGGAGTGGGGATGAGCTTTAGAAGAGTGTTGGTGCAGAAACACAGATACAAGTGGCCACAACTGTGGACTAAGACTTAGAAAAATGTTTCTGACCCCTGGAGAAAAGAAATTATAAATCAGTCTTGCAGTAAATTTTGTGTGAAACTGTTAACTGTTTTTGAGATGACATTTGATTGCAAGTATGACCAAACTATCTATTATAGTAGCCCAGGACTCTCTGGGAAAAAAAGCCTATGACCACTGAGGTGGTCTTCCAGGGATTCTTCCCTAATAGAGACAACTCGATGTGGGTAAACCATAATAAGAAGGAAACTTAAATGCACATTTGTTTTGCTAATGCACACAATCCTCTCTGTACTCTGTTTCTGTAGTGAAAATGGCATGCCAGTGCTTGTTCTGAAAGATCAGAAAGATATTGCCCTGGAGATAACAGTGACAAACAATCCATCTGATATTAAAAATCCACAAAAAGATGGTGAAGATGCATATGAAGCTAAACTAATCGCAACTTTTCCAGACAGTCTGACATATTCTGCATTCAGGGAGATGAAGGCTTATCCTGTAAGTATTTTTAAGAGAAAGTCAATTTAAAAAACAATAGTCAATTTAAAAAACATTTTTAGCGTATTTTCACTTTTAAATGTGCTCTGTTTTACCAGGAGAAACAGCTAACGTGTAGTGCTAACCAAAATGGTTCTCAAGCGGAATGTGAACTTGGAAATCCTTTCAAAAGAAATTCCAATGTAAGTTGCACCTGTTTCACTCCAGTTTGTAAAATCTGATTCCTGACTGCTGTGGTCTGAATTTTCTGTCATAACTTGAAATTTGATTTGGATCTGTCTTTTTAGTACTAGAACATGTTGGTATATATCTATAATATTGTATATATTAATATAGTTTTTATTAAATGTTTACATATTTTGTGGTGTTCTTTCTTATCTAGGTAACCTTTTATCTGATCTTAAGTACCACTAAAGTTAATGTTGATACAACAGACTTGGACATTAATCTGAAGTTGGAAACGTAAGTTGTCTTTGAGTGTGTGCACTCTATTTATAAACAGTTGTAAACATTTTGAACTAATTTGTTCAATTCACAAGCAATTTAATGCTAAAGTGAAAACTGCTAAACCCAGCATTGTTTTGTTTCTGTTCTAGGACAAGCACTCAAGTTAATTCAACTCCAATTACAGCTAGTGCTAAAGTGGTTCTTGAATTGCTTTTATCACTCACTGGGTAAGTGTTGATAGCATAACAAATGGGGGGCTGGGTATGACGGTTTCACTGCAGACTTCATTAAAATCTGATTATTCTTCTCCACCCCCACCTGAACAGAGTTGCTAAGCCTTCTCAGGTGTATTTTGGAGGTAACATCGTTGGTGAGAGTGCTATGAAATCGGAAGATAATATCGGAAACCTCATAGAGTATGAATTCAGAGTGAGTAATTTACATTAATGCCACCGGCTGTTTTTAATCAAAGGAACAGCTTCTCTCTTTATGCATATAAAGACTTGGAAAAGTCACTGGATTTAGAATTGGCTTTTCTTGTCCCAAAATCCTGACTTCCTGATCAGAACATCGTGCAGTCTGACTGCAGAATAGAGTTCTTTTGGGCCTAGATGTTTTATGATTGCATTTTGTTGAAGAGGCCTGAGGCTGGCTGTGTTTTAGATGGTTTTATTGGAGTAGTTCATGCACCTGAAGTTGTGTGCAGGCATCAAATTGTGCATGTGGGAAATAAACCCCAGAACCCTAACTGTGGTGTGCCCAGGTGTTAGCTGTACTCATGCAGGATTGAGCAGGCACAAATAGACACCATGGAAGGCACTGTGAATGCATGGATCTATTTCTCTGTTTTGGTCTTCTGTCTAATTAATAAGCAAGGACAAGGCTAAGAGATGATTTTCGTTCTGTACAAACTGTTTATCAGTAAGGGAGTTGCTTTTTCTACATCATTAATGCAAGTCCTGCTGTCTTTGTACATAGTAGTTGGTCAAGATTAAAAATAACTTCAGTAAATTTTTCACTAACCTACACACAGGTATTAAAGTAGAATCAGTAAAAGTATGTGTTAGGACTTTTGGTATTGGTATTACAAACAGTAACACTAAGAGTGAAAAATAGGCTGAGAAACAACTTCCAGAATTACAGAGCAAGAGCTGTCAGAGTCCTCAAACTTGCAATTGGCCTATTACATGCAATGGAACCATTTGTTAACTAAAGTGGAGTTCAATGTGGTTTCACATGAAGATAGATTTCTAAGAATCAACAGCCTAAAAGAATAGCAAATTTAATCCTTCTATGTTTAAACTCTGTATTTACTTGTTCTCCAAGTGTGCTAGTTTTGCTATATGCTTTGTCTTTATACTGTTTCAACCGTCTTTCATCTGCTCTTAAATTTCCTGTTAGGTGCATGCTTAAGTAACACTTCTGATTGAGAAGAAAATCCCTTTATATGAAGTATTCCACAGTTTAAAGAATGTTTGTTTTAACAGGTAACTAACTTGGGTAGACCACTGAAAACATTTGGTACTGCTTCCCTGGACATCCAGTGGCCGAAAGAAATTAGTAATGGCAAATGGCTGCTTTATTTGATGAAAATAGATTCCAAAGACTTGGAAAAAGTCTCCTGTCAACCTGAGAATGAAATCAATAGTTTGCACCTTGTGGTACGTTACCCTGTCTTCTGCTGATGAATTAGCACAACATAAATTTACATGCAGTATGTGGTGGTAGGGTACAAGAGCCTGCCTCCAGAAGGATTTTATCTTATGCAGCTCACAAGCACAATACATGAACAATGTATCACAAATTAAGTCCATTAAGAGATACTGCAGCATCTGGTGAAGATTACATGCTGAGGGACAGATGCCATGTCATGGTGACTGTTTCTGCAAAGGGTGTTTTTGTCATATGTTCTTACAGTATGAAATCACTGATTAACAGATTTTGCCAGCATTTTTGAAATCAAGTTCTTACACAGAAAACAATGAACAGTAGTAAACATTTCCCCATGTATATTTAACTCCATGTACTTTTAGAGAAAAGGTTTGCAATTAAATTTTCTTACTTACAAAAAACGAGAGAGAAAAGATTTCTCAAGCTAAATTTCACAGCCCTTCATTGTGCCTATGTAGCAAGATTTTTTTTTGTTTCCTAGAACCCTGAGACTTCATTACTTTTTGTTTTCCTATAATCTGAAGATCCTTTGGGAGGAGTTTTAATTTTCATCATTAAAACTGCACGCACATAAACCCGTTCTTGTCAGATTGCTACACTGGTTAATACAACCTTCAGTGAGTATAGTTAGTATACAGTTAAAAAAACTCCATAAAGCCAAGGAAGAAAGTATCTACTGAATGAAAGTAGCACAGTCTTACTCTGTTAGCATTGTAACAAAAATGGAAATAGCATGGAAAACTTCATAAATCCAAAACTCCCTTGATCTTTCTTTACTACCATTTGAGAATACCTATTTAACCTTGACTCTATGACTAGAAGTAAGTGTAGGTAAGCAGGGATTTACATGTGTGTAATGACTTGACACAATTGCTCACTGAGCTAATTTCTTTGCTTATGTTAGGTCAGAATTAAGAGGTACATCTGACAGATGACTAAGCAGATTCTTACTTTTTTTTTTTCACTTTTCTTTTAGGAATCCCATAACTCACGAAGGAAACGTGAGGTTGCAGAGAAGCAGATGACAGATGGCAAGACACTTTCTTTATTCTCAGAAAGAAAATACAAGACCTTGGTAAGCATATTGCAACTATCGTCTGGTCAGATACTGCCTCCCCCTGCACTTGTAAGAGGTCTTTTCTTTAAGAGTTTGGCAGGGAGGGGAAAAAAGTCTCTCTTTGTTTTTATTTCAAAACCAAGTATCAATTTTTTAAAAAGTAGACCACTTAGATAATCTAGAGATAAGAGACACAGCAAAGAATTTCTCCATAGTTATCTACATTAAAATAAAGAGATAATGGCATATTATTTGCGTTTTCCTATTGCTGTCAGTGCAAACAGGTTTTGGTTCTTGCACAAATATGTATATAATAAAATTTTTAATCAAGAGGTTGTCAGGGTGGGGCGGGTGTTTAAACAATGTGTGAGGGTGTGCTTTTATTTACACACAGAAATTTGTAATTGCAGGACTGCAATGTGAATGCACGCTGTGTGGACATAAAATGTCCCCTGAAGGGTTTAGACAGCAAGGCATCCATTGTGCTGCGTTCCAGATTGTGGAACAGTACTTTCTTGGAAGTAAGTCTTCTTACCTGCCAGTTTGGAAGGTCAGGCTTCTTTCCTGTCCTGTGTCTAATGTCTGTATTTTATTTTGGAACAGGAATACTCTAAAATGAACTACCTGGATATTCTTGTCAGAGCTTCGATCAGTGTTCCGGCTGCAGCTAAGAATGTTAAACTCACAAATGAAGTTGCTCAGGTAGGTTTAACATTAGTGCTAACCGTATGTTGTGATATTTTCAGCTTATGTCAAAGGCTGGGAAAAAAAACCAAACCATTTTAAATCAGAAGCAGCTAAACTACCACACCTTTTTAACTGAGTTTTGAATTATTGATCATTTTTATCTTTAATTGGATTGGAAAAATTCACTACCATACTGAAATGATACCAGTAGGATCTTTTTCTTCAAAAAATGTTTGGTAAATGAGAGAAGCCATTGTGCTAGGAAAGAGGTAAGATTTGTATAAATTGCAGCTATATATTAAAATCAGATGCTTCTGAAACACTCTTTCCATCTTTCTTTGCATACTTTATCTCCCTTAGGTACGTGTTACTGTTTTTCCTGCAAAACCAGTAGCACTTTATACAGGAGTACCTTGGTGGATCATCTCGGTGGCTATTTTTGCAGGAATACTGATGCTCGCACTGTTGGTATTCTTGCTGTGGAAGGTGAGTTTTTATTCATCTAGTTATCTTACATTTTCCAGTCTACAACTGACAGGATAGAAAACTAATGAACCAAATGACTAAATATTTTAGTTTGTATTTGGAATTCAAAGTAGAGAAAAACTGCCCTTTCCTTCATCAGTTTCTGGTTCACAGTACTTGGAATGAAAATGGTTACATAGGAAGATGCATTATGAAATTTTTCTGTTTCCACATCCTCAGCTTCGGCGATCATAGATACATGTACTTGGGAGCTTCTGCAGTTAGCTGTAAAACTCATGAGACTAAAACTACTACAAATGTAACTAAACTAAAACTATCTACAAATATTTTAGTAGGGCTTTGTTCTCAGAACATTAGAAATATCATTAAGCTGGTGGTAGACTAGAATAACCAAAAGGTACAGAAGTAATACATAGCCAAATGCATTGGTGAATTGCTGTAGAATTAAGTTTTTTATCTAGAAACCCTAAACGAGTAAATAAGTGCATGTAACAAAAGGTTAACTATTTGCAAAAGAAAACCTATTTTTCTAACTACTTGGGGTGTTCTTACAGCTCTGTAGTTCCAAGTAAAACAGGACTGTCCTTTTATTAGTTTTTACAGTCCTAGGTAGGTAGTATTTGCTGTTATGGGACTGCAGAAGGTTATTAAGAAAAAGAGGTGAAAAAAGAACATCCTGTATGGAACTTACTTTCTTCTGGAGAAACTGCAGTAATAAGCTTTGCTGAGAGGTACCATTTGCTGCAGGTTACTTCCTACAGGATAGTTCTGAATTCCTTATTTCCTAATAAATGCTCAGCCCCTTCTGCAAATCTTGATGAATTAGTGCTTTGGGTGGGCTGTTAAGTTATAACTCGTTTTGCTGCTCATGAAAATACACAAAACTTCACACATAGCACAGAATGCTTCTTTTGATGACACTGTGCTGTGTCTTCTGAAGGACAAACATGTTGCTTCAAAGACAGGTACATGATTGGTTTAAGACAAATGCTTGTGTGGTACAGGTCAAGGCAATTCTCATTTTTGTTCTGCCTTAAATTTTTGCCTATCCTGTGCACTAGTCCACAAATGGATTTCTGTATAGACTTCTTTGTGGCCTCCACAGACTGTTTTAGCTGCTGTGGACATCGTTGATAGTACATTACAAATTTATCAAAATGCCTCTAAAATAATATTCTTTAACTCAGGTTATTCTACTGTTTTACAGAGCAAGTCAATCTAAGAAGCTGTCAGATCTAGTAACAGCTGAGCTCTCGTGATATTTTTGTTACTATTTTTGCCTGTGAAGTCATAATGGGAAGAAAGTTTACAGAGTTAATTTAAGGCAGTTTTTAATAGGTTTGATTTCTTACAGTCCACAAAAAATTGACTAAATACCTTGCTTCCTTGTAGTGTGGTTTCTTCAAGCGAAATAAGAAAGATCATTACGATGCCACATATCACAAGGCTGAGATCCATGCTCAGCCATCTGATAAAGAGAGGCTTACTTCTGATGCATAGTATTGATCTACTTCTGTAATTGGTAATTGATGACTTTTTTTTTTAATTTTTAGCTGTGGCACATGCTCTGGTTGCAGTGGCTAACTGTGAGGCTTTTACTGCATTTGTTCTGTTAACTTGGGGATTTCAAACTATGGTACTTGCTTGCTCACTCTGTCAATGGATTTTCAGCTTAGGTGCACATGAACAAACAGGTGTTTAGCTTGGTCTAAAAAGCTTCTGGTTTGTTTCTTTAGAAGACATGCTGATCTTTGCAATGTTTTTTATTATTACTGTTTTAATTTGTTTTAACAGTGTAAGTAATTTTTTTTTTAAGCTTCAGAGATGGTAATCACCACTGCAGAGTTAAGATTCAAAGCTAAGACTAGGTAGATGACAGATACACTTGCTTTACTAACCTTTATTGCATGCTAAAAGATACACATTGCTTGTAATGGAAGGATTTCCACAATGAGAATTTAATTGCTGTGGAAAGATCTGTTTTCCTTCAATTCTACAGTATGCTTTTCTAGGAACACACTCTCCTCTGCTTAAGCTACTAGATGCATGATGATTTATACTTCTAGCAACCTTTATTCAAATTAAGATATTACATGCATGTACATTGTATTAATTAAGTGGTGCTTGGGAGGAGAGGCATGGGGAGGAATTCTTGACTAAAATAATGTCAGAAGAACGTTTAATGAAATCTTAACTAAGAGATAGCTAAAGATTCAGTCTATACCTCAGTGTAATTAAAAAAAAATAATTTCCGTATCAGTTCTAATACTATTTAAAAAAACCCCAAACAATCCACCACCCCAAAGAGTAAGAACAAAACCTTGCCATTGTAAATTTGTTGTTGTTGTACTTGTAATGACAGCTGTATAGTACAATGTCTCTTAAACTTAATCTTGACATCGGTGCCCCATAAACATGTGAAGCTGAGTGTCTGCCTGTCATCATCTTTGTGACACTGTGGCCGTAACTCCCACTTTGTTAGAAAATTGTTTTCAGTCCATTCCTCAGAATGTAGAATGCAGTTTTCCACTGGCTTTGATTAGAAATTGCAGGGCACAAATAAGCTGCTGCACTAGATTTCAAGTGATGTCTGTTTATTATCCTATGGCAAACTTAAACAAGACTCTGGTTCTAATATTGCATATATGTAGGTAGTTCAAGGGCCTGTAGCTGAGATGGTGCTTTGAAAAACAAGGCCCTAGTGTAACTTTTTTTGGAGATCTTGGAAATCTTTCTCTATGTTTTTAAAAGTAGATCATGTCACCATACAGGAAAACACTGAAGAATATACATACCTACCATTGATTTAGCTTTCCTGAACTGTATCTACTTTGCATAGCATTAAGTTCTCTTATGATCTGAATAGCAGAGAAGACTTGAATGACTTAAAATAAATTCAGAAGGTTAGTGGAGGGAATATTTTAAGGTTTTAGATTACCACCAGATTGTGCTGTTTGTCTTTAACTGCTGCTGAACAGCTGATGGAGGCCTGCTGGCTCATGTTTTTACAGCTACATACACTATATTTTTGGCATATATGTATATTTGCTTCCAATTTTCTTACCTGTATATCTCTGCAAAGGAAGAATTTATTGCCTCTGTAATTGTAGTTCTTTGGCAGCAAGTTAAACTGCTCGTTTTCTTCTCTGCCCCAGTGCGGATTCTTCCGACGTTCCAGGTACGAACAGAGTGTCCCCCGATACCACGCTGTAAGAATACGAAGAGAAGAGCGACAGATCAAAGATGGGGAATACAAAGACCTTGAAACAAAACAGTGGTTCACAAAATGGAATGAAAATGAAAGTTATTCATAGGAAAAAAGATTATTTTAATCTACAGAATTCAGATAGAGGTTAAGGTTTTCTTGAATGGAATACTGATGGAGTTGTACTTAAAAACACTATGGACATTCACCATTCGGTTGTAGATATTACGACTTCTATTGAGGCTTTTGTTTGCACAGTTAAAATTGCTTCACGAAACTTCATGTGTATTATTTCCAGACTGCCTCTTTCCCCCATTCAAATCTAACTCACACTTTAGAAAATACTCTTGATTTGGGGTCTTCTCTGCAAAATATGCAAAACCACTACAGCAGACCTTTTCCTGTGATCCTAACCTTCTATGCAAGGAATGCATGGTTAAGGTCAAAAGACAGGTTCTCCATCCTTCCCCTCAATACATACTCCACTATAAAGACACAGTGCCCTTAACATGCTTTGTTCAGATATAATCTGAAGACCTGCAAATCAACTTTATTCACAGTCTTTGCATGCTGCAGTAGTTAGGGCTAACAAAAAAGCATTCTCTTAAGTTACATGTGCAATAGAGGTCATCTTGCTCCATTTTTAAGATCAGATTGTGTGATTCTTGCTCAAAACAAATATACACAGGTTTGGGTTTTTTTTCAAGAGAGGCTTGAATATTAGATGTACTTTTTGTATATATATATTTCAGTCATTTTTGTATTTATTTTTGTTATAAATCATCATCTCTTACTAACTGTTTAGGCCAAAGACTTAACTGGACTTTCAAATCAACTGTTTTTAAACTTCCAATTATGAGACCTGAGGCATTCACTGCATTGTAGCAAGTCACTGGAGATGCCAGTGCTTTCTAAAAATGTAAATATTTATTCCAATGATTTATACAGGGGCTTTCTTTCCCCCCTGATAATTGTAACTATGTTGGAGGAATTATCAGGTCTTGTAAAATGATTTGTATATTACTCAGATTATTTAAGGATTTGGACACCAAGCAAGAATAGGATTTTTAGATACACTTTTATACTTACTGGAAGAAAGCGAGAGGTTCTCTGGAAAGAGATTTCCAGCTTCCTAAGGACCTTGTGTTTGGCAAAAGGCATTGACTACTGCAGCTGTTACAAAGCACTTGAAGGAGGCTATAAATGCCCATCTTAAACTACAGGGATCTGAGCTGATCCACAATGAGACTACTGAATTGTCTTGAATACCTGAATGTTGATAAAAGTACAACCGCAATATTGTGTTTATCAGTAATCTAGTTATTGTAACATAACTGATAAAAATATTTAAAGAGTTTACTTTTTTACCCATGTTCTAAAGCTTTGGTACTATTTAAGAATGAAGATTTAATTCACAGTTAGTTTATTTCATGTGAAACAAAATTCTGCTCAAAAAGTATGTACATTAATTGCTAGTAATTTGAATTATGCAAAAACCTCTTGGTACTTTTTTCCCCTCATAGGGTAAAAAGCTGCTAGGAGGGCAGCTGTCAAGTGTATTACTTTTACTACTAACTTTGAACATACCTTCTTGGAAGGTGTGGTCACCTAAAAAGTTACCATTATAGAAAGAGCGTTAATCTAATAGGGTCTTCTTCCGCCCATGAAATAATCTCAGTATGTTGTGACTGATTTTATGAACACTTAATACATTCAGCTCTACCTAGCTTTTGAGCTTTTAAAATTCTAGCTTACTTGCTGAAAGGCTCAGAGCAGCAGTCGAAGCCAAGCTAATCAAGGGCTAAAAAGCTTGACAAATAGCCTTGGATTTAAAACCAGATTGGGGTCCTCACCTAATAACATGAATGTCTTAGCAGTGTTAAACTGAAAGTTCTTGAAAAATAAGTCGTGTCACTGGTATGGTTTTATTTCAGATTTTAAAAATACCAGCTATCAATCCTACATCATTCCATGATTAGAAATTACCTGTGGATATTTGTATAGAAGTGTGAAATAAATTTTTTTTAATTAAACATTTGCTAGTAGTGATTTCTTACCATAATTTACCAAGGTAGCAATTAATTCTAGTAAGTTCACCAGAAGAGTATGCTAGAAGTTGCAAGCTTTAACTAATTCTCAGTTTTGCTGTAACTCTCCCTGCACTCTCCCATGCCAAGGGGCAGCTACAGCAGCTGCAGGAGATAACACTCTTGTCTCATGCTTGCCGGATGGCTGCTGCCTGCAGCAGTTCCCAGGCACTGCTAAGAGTCAGGCATGGAGCCTGACAGAGCAGGCTCTGGCAAAGCACCAAGTGTCACCTCCCATGGGGCAGAGCTACCCTTTCTCCACACTTCATTCTTACTACCCAGGTACACACTATGCAGTTTTCTACAAGGGCTCCTGCCATACACGCGTTTCTGTAATGAGGGGAGACAGATATATCCCAAAATTAGTCAGTTATGTGAAGTCCTTATCTGTGTTTAGCAGTGGAAGAAGTTTGATACGGAGAGTCAATTACATGGTTGCAGGGTGGAGCTTCAACTCCATGAAAAAACTCAGAAAATAAAAACAAAGTAAAAAAACCAACATAAAACCTGTGGTTTATCTCAATTTTTGAGATGTTAGCCCCTCACAGGATGCTTTGCTCACCTTTGCTGAAAAGAAAGGCCTTTTGATGCAACAGAGCCTGAAGATAAGGCTTTGCTGGGTACATGCTAGACTAGTGTTTGTTGTTGCAGCCAAGAAACTGCTGATGGATCTTCCAGAGCATATAAAAGACATGGAGTCAAACCAGCTTCTATTAAACAGCTATTCACATAACCACACCCACAAACATTTGTCTAGGACAATACAAAATATGGACAGGGAGACCAGTTAAGTAGCTGGTCGCAGGAGGTATAGTACAAATATATTAGTTTTTATGCATGTTCATTTATACTACACACACACAGAGTACTAAATGTAGTACAGTACTACACATAATAGTGCATGTGTACAGATATACATTCATGCATATATTGTATTGTATTTGGTAGATATAGTATGTGTGTACTATGCATATATAGCCTAAGGTACAGAAGTAGAATGCTAGCAGACTGCCTTCGCTGTCACAGTACAGGAGACACCTCCTATGAGAGAAACCTTCCCTAGACAGGACCATTACAGCATAGTGTCAATAACTACCTGTGCAGAAGTTATATGTGGAAGAGATGGAACAGGGTGCTTGGATACAAGTGTCAGGAATTGGCATAGCGGTGAAGGAAAGCTATCCCAAGTGACACCAAAATGCCATTCCTCCTTCAGGGCACCCACCTGTCACTGCATGGCATCTGAACTAAAATAAACACACTACAGAGAACCAGTAAGCTGCTTGTGTACAGACCACTGCAGGAACTTCCTCCAGCACAAAGTAGGTGAGAGTGTCAGCAATTGCTTTGCAAATCCCTGGAGAAGAAACTCTGATGAAACCACCAGGCAACTAGTAACCAATGCTGTGAGCCAGAAGCAGTGCCAGGACATGCTTTTGTCTTGCTTGTCAGACAACACACCCGTGTGTGACAAAAATGGGAGAAGTATTTCTGTATGGTGGCTGTATAAGCAGTTGCTTCATTTTTTATCCCAGACCTCAGACATCTTTAGGTGTGCATTGTCTTCCCTGGCCATGCATTCATAATACTATGCACCTTTTATAACCTATAAAGCCTTGCTACAGCCCTAACCTTGATCCTAATAAGAAAAAGACAGCAACTCCTTACCCTGAGAGTCTACAGCCAGGGTGTGATACAGGCATGAGGGACCTGCAGTTTGTGTTTTCTGTTCTGGATGATAGACCCCTTTCCACCTTTATTTTCTACCTCGCCAAAATGGTTGTTTGCAAGCAGCACCTTTTCAGGGTCATACCTGGCTCAAAGATACTGCATTTTAAGAATTATCCACAGTTCTTTATCCTGTTACTTCTGTGAGTGCTCATTCTGCATTGCTTTCCCTGAGAAAAGTGCTCACTGTTTACACACTGTTTATTAAGAGAGAATAAGCTCTAGCTTACAAAGTGCAACGATTTATTTAGCCTCTTACAGCCTTTGACACATCTTTTGGCTGTGGACTGGCAAAGCTAACTTTAGGCAGTAGGACAGATTTTAAGGCAGGCTTTTCAGTTGCAACATCAGGCATCAAGACAGTAATGTATTAAACATAAAGGATGCCAATCCAGAGCCATCCTAAGAAACTGCAACAACTCAGTTTACAGCTTACTGGCTTACAGCTGCGGGGCCATTACAAAATGGTTTTAAGCACAGTAATTCGTAAGTAGGAGTGCTAAAGCATTTCACACTTTATTAGCATGAGTTAATGTGAGGTGGCCTGCAAAGAGCAATAAAGCAAAACCTATCAGTAACCTGTACTTGTGAAAGACCAGCAGGGACAGACAAGCCAGCACTCTCCGGCCAAAACAGAACAAGCCATTCGTATTTTGGCACAATGCAGAGGTACAGTCCGATCACAAACAAGATGAAGCAGTCTAATCTTAAACTATTGCTTCATTCTTATGTGTTATTGGTGCGGTTAACTGCTCAGAAAACTGCCTCTGGAGGCAAACTGAATTAGGGTTTTCTATATTTCAATGCAACATCAGAAACAAAGCCATTAATTCATTATGGTATCTTCCTCTCTCTAACAGGAGGCTTCAAGCAATCCAACAAATCACTAAACAGATTAATGTGACAGAAATAGATTCCTGCTCTAGCAGAGGCCATTGGATATCCACCCTTACTATCGAGTCATGGATTAGTCACAGGCACAAGGCACCTTTAAAGCAAACCAAGCAATATTTAGGAGTTGATTCCATGAGATACATTTATGGTGCAAATATAACTGTCCACAATTGAAGAAGCCAATTATACAGGGCCAGATCCACTCCGGTACCATATAGTGTACAATTTTGAACTACAGTGATTTATCAGAAATGCTTATAATCACTCTTAACTGCCTTTTTGGTTAATGTTTCTATCCGAGTTGGTCAAGAAAATATAAAATACCACTGCTTGGTACCTCATACGATGAAATAATTGAGTTTTCAATAGATGGTGAAACCAGGAGGGGCAGCACCAAAACCTCCACCCTGGACTTCCGAAGGGCAGACTTTGGCTTATTCAAGGAACTAACTCAGAAAGTTCCTTGGGAAACAGCCCTTAAAAACAAAGAAGCCCAGGAAGGCTAGACTTACTTCAAGAAAGAACTCCTGTGCCAAGAAGGCACAGAAACAGGCTGTGCCCATGTGCCGGAAGAGGAGCCGACAAGGGAGACAACCGGACTGGATGAGCAAGGAGCTTCTAAAGGAATTAAGGGAAAAAAAGAGGGTATATCACCTTTGGAAAAAAGGGGAGGTATCCCAGGATGAGTTTAAGGACATTGCTAAGTCTTGTAGGAAAAAAATTAGAGATGCAAAAGCCCATTTAGAACTTAGACTGGCCATGGCCGTAAAAGAGAATAAAAAATATTTCTACAAATATATTAATGGTAAAAGACGAGGCAAGGACAACCTCCACTCCTTATTGGATGTGGAGGGGAATATAGTAACAAAAGACGAGAAAAAGGCAGAGGTACTTAACACCTTCTTTGCCTCAGTCTTCAATAGTGGGACAGGCTGTCTGCAGGACAACTGGCCTCCTGGACTGGCAGATGGAATCGGGGACCAGTATAGTCCCCCTGTAATCCAGGAGGAAGCAGTAAGGGACCTGCTGACCCACTTGGATCCTCACAAGTCCATGGGACCTGATGGGATCCATCCTAGGGTGCTGAGAGAGCTGGCAGATGATCTGGCCAAGCCACTCTCCATCATTTATCAGCAGTCCTGTCTCACAGGTGAGGTCCCTGATGACTGGAGGCTGGCCAGTGTGATGCCCATCCACAAGAAGGGCCTGAAAGAGGAAACAGGAAATTCCAGACCTGTCAGCCTGACCTCGGTGCCAGGCAAGGTTATGGAACAGGTCATCCTGAGTACAATCACACAACCTGCAAGATGGTCAAGGGATCAGGCCCAGCCAGCATGGATTCAGGAGGGGCAGGTCCTGCCTGACCAACCTGATCTGCTTTTATGATCAGGTTACCTGTCTGGTGAATGCAGGGAAGGCTGTGGATGTAGTCTACCTGGACTTCAGCAAAGCCCTTGACACTGTCTGCCACAAGAAGCTCCTGGCAAAGCTGGCAGCTTGTGGTGTGGACAGGTTCACTCTGAAATGGGTCAAGAACTGGCTGCAGGGCCAAGCCCAGAGAGTGGTGAACAGTGCCACATCCAGTTGGCGGCCAGTCACTAGTGGTGCCCCCAGGGATCAGTGTTGGGCCCCATCCTGTTCAGTATCTTTATTGATGATGTAGATGAAGGAATTGAGTCCATCATCAGTAAGTTTGCAATGACACCAAGTTAGGGGCAGGTGTTGATCTGTTGGAGGGTGGAAGGGCCCTGCAGAGGGACCTGGACAGGCTAGATGGGTGGGCAGAGGCCAGTGGGATGAAATTTAACAAGGCTAAGTGCAAGGTTCTATGCTTTGGCCACAACAACCCCAAGCAGCGCAACAGGCTGGGGACAGAGTGGCTGTAGAGCAGCCAGGCAGAGAGGGACCTGGTTGAAAGTAGGCTGAACATAAGCCAGCAGTGTGCCCAGGTGGCCAGGAAGGCCAATGGCATCCTGGCCTGTGTCAGGAATAGTGTAGCCAGCAGGTCAAGGGAGGTTACTCTTCCCCTGTACTCAGCACTGGTCAGGCCACACCTTGAGTACTGTGTCCAGTTCTGGGCTCCTCAATTCAAGAGAGATGTTGAGGTACTAAAATGCATCCAGAGAAGGGCAACAAAGCTGTTGAGGGGTCTGGAACACAAACCCTATGAGGAGAGGCTGAGGGAGCTGGGGTTGTTTAGCCTGGTGAAGAGGAGGCTCAGGGGTCACCTCATTGCTGCCTACAACTACCTGAGGGGAGGTTGTAGGCAGGAGGGGTTTGGTCTCTTCTCCCAGGCAACCAGCAGCAGAACAAGAGGACTCAGTCTCAAGCTGTGCCGGGGGAGGTATAGGCTGGATGTTAGGAGGAAGTTCTTCACAGAGAGGGTGATTGCCCATTGGAATGGGCTGCCCAGGGAGGTGGTGGAGTCACCATCACTGGAGATGTTCAAGAGGAGACTGGATAAGGCACTTAGTGCCATGGTCTAGTTGATTGCTTAGGGTTAAGTAATAGGTTAGACTAGATGATCTTGGAGGCCTCTTCTAACCTGGTTGATTCTATGATTCATATGTTGCATTAGCACCCTAACAGCTGGTAAAGCGATTTAGGGTGACATACGGTTCAAGCATTTAAACAACAGAGATGTACTGTGTTATTAACCGTTCGGAAATACATCTGTGGAGGCAGAAACCCTATTTTCCTCTGTACTTTTTTCCCCGACAGCTGATACTGAAGTTAACCCTCCCCTAGTTTTTCTTTGCACGCAGTAGCCCAGCGCAAGGCACGAAGGGCTGGAGGAAGCCCTTCCCATACCCCCAGGCAGCTAAGCAGACACAGGTGCACCACTCAGGAGTCACACGGCTATTAAACTACAGATTAAACGCCTCAGGTGAAGTCTTGTTCTCACAGCGCCCATACCGGTTTCTGCTAACCTCCGCTTCAGGCCCGCCGGTCGGGGAGCCGAGTCCCCGCTGCGACCCAAGTTTCCCCCGCCGCTCGCGGGCCCCCACCCGTCAGGCCCAGACCCAAACGCAGAGAAGCGGCAGCACCACCGAGCGCGGCGCCACCGCCCACCCTCCCCAAACACAGTTTACCGAAAGAGCCAACCTCGCAGATAACCCTCCCACATAACCCTCCCACAGCAGACTGCCGACACTGATGCGTGGCCGCCTCTCAGTCTCGCCACGCGAGCGCACACACTTCTTGCCACAGGGACGCTCCCAGCCAGTGCCGGCCGTCCCCTCACGCCCACTGCGAAGCCTCCACACTGTAGCCCTTCACTGAGCCGACACTCGCCCCCGTGAGTAACGCCACAGTACCTGTTCGATGCCGGGCTCCTCCGGGAAACGAGCAGCGACTTCTCCCAGCGGCCAACCGAAGCAACCGAGCCGCCCCACAGGCAGCAACCTTGCCCGACTAAACGCACCTACTGCGAGTGCCGCCCCCGCCCCATTTTAGCTCCCTTGGAGCCGCCCTCTTCTCCGCCCCCTCGCCGCTGCGTGGGGCTGGGTAGGGAGGAGACACCCACCGCTTCGGGCACTTCCTCCCAGCTGCGGTGTGGAGGAGGCTGCTGCCTGAGCCGGGGACCTGGTGTGGCGGGAAATGGCGGCCGGGTTGCGCTGAGGGGGAAGGAGAGCCGCATCATGAGGCTGCTGCGAGCCCTGCTGCGCGGTGCCTCCCCGGGCAGCATCCCGCAGCAGGTGGATTTCTACTCACGCTTCTCTCCCTCGCCGCTCTCCATGAAACAGTTCTTGGACTTCGGTAAGTGCCTGTGGGGCTGCCCCACGGCCGCCACCCCGGCCTCTCCGCCACGCTCCCCACAGGTGCCCGCGAGGAACGGGGAGGGGGCGGGACGGCTCCGCGCGGCCACAAACAACACCCTCCTCCCCTCCCCCCCCCCCCGTTAGCGCTGCCGCCTTCCCCTCTGGTTGCTTAACGCTGTCCTTTTTGGCAGAAAAAGGCTCTGCTTCCTTCTAGGAGAAGGGAGCTCAGTTGGCTGCTTCTCTGGGAACTGGAACTGTGGAAAGGTTGAAATTTAGCAGAAAACGTCAGGTTTTCAGCTACAAAAGTAGCTTGTTGCGGTTTTTTTTCCTTATAGAACCTGTAGTGTTGGAGAGAGCATGGGGACAGTGACGGCAATTTGTACTGTTAGAGCTCGGGTGAGATTTGCTGAGCCTTTTGCAACTTAGCAGCATGCAACGTTTAAAGGTACAGAAAACGCGAGACACGTTTAACTGCAGCTGGCGCTTCTCAGTCACATGTCAGTGCCCTACAAAAACACCTCACTCAGATGTTGTTTTAGGAGGTGTGATAAAAAGAGCAGGGTGCAAACACCAGTAGCCATTCAGGGCCTTGAAAATGAGTAAACAGGATACTCAAACTTAAACCACTCAGTGCTCCTACGTTCAAAGGAAGTGTTGCATTCTACTTCAAAGGAAAGAGTATACAGAGAAAAGTCTCGGTCCCGCTGAGAAAACGTTTCAAAGCCTGGGGATGGAACCATACTATAAAACACTCTGTACCCAAGGAACTTATGTGCATAAATACTTGCATTAATGACCTATGTAAACATATAACTAGTTAATAGTCGTTGTTTTTTACATTTTTGTAACTAAAATGTAACTGTGAACTAATGACAGAACCCCAGATTTCAAGTAGGAAGGCTTACAACAAAGTTTGTTACCTATCCTCTGGCACTTCATCTGTTCAGGGTTTTGTACATTGCAATAAAATGTGTCCAATACTTAATCCTCCAGATTTGTACAGAAACTCACCATACATTCAAGCAAAGAATAAAAAGAAAAGAGTGCAGCACTGAGACAGTTATTGTCTGGAAGCCATTCTGCAGTCATTATAATCTGGTAGTGTTTTCATTGGGGATTTTTTTTGTCTCTTTTTGCTAGAGTGAGAGTAGTCAAAGAGGAAATCATAAAATCTGGTAATACTGACTTAAAAAAAAAAATCCCTTCTAGTTCCTCCAGGTTTCAATCTATCAAATGAAATAATCCATAAGCAAATTGAGGTCTGGATCATACCTCAGTCATACCTTGGGTTGTAAGTGCAAGTATTTGCTGTAGGAGCACTCCCCTTTCTTTGCCCAGATAGACCATAGCTGCACACGGAAACAAAGGTATTTTCTTATTCATGGATGTCTTGCTTACCCTAAGCTGTCTTCCATACTTGACCCAGGATAATAAAGATACAGTCTCCAGATACAAAAAATTTGTGGGGTGTCATTTACTGACTGTATGAGGCATTTAAGATTATTGTGACACTCCTAATATCTTCAGTCTGACTCGTTTGTGGAATTTTACTCAAGAAAAGGGAAATGCCAGTAAGTCTTACCTGAAATACAGTACAAGTAGGGAGAAGAATGAAACGTTTCTGGGCAGAGGCCATATATAGACAATGTGTGATACTGGGAAGTGTCACTGAGGAGGAATTTTTTGTAAGCTACTCACTTTTTGTATTACATTAACTTGGTATTTTCTTGTCAGTGTAGTTTCTGACATAGACGAGTCTGGATTCATTAAACTCAATTTGGTGAAGAATTTTCCAGTTCAAGACGCTCCCAGCTTTCTCTTTTTTCCATGTTTCTTCTTTTAATCTTCTTCCCCAACTCCTCCTTTCCAAATGCAAGGAGTGAACTGAACAGAAACGCCAGAGTTAGCTTTTAGGAGTTACTTGTTGTGAAACACCAACCCTGAGGTATGTGCTTCACTGCAGCAGATAAACAGCACCTGAACTTACTAACCTGTTCATCTGACACTCTGGAATTTGAGTGAGAAGTCTGGCTGAGAATAAAGTACAGCATTCCTTGGCCTCTTCCCGACTTTGCGCTCTCACTTCTTGCCTAGTAAAATGAGTATTGTGGGAGTAAATTTAGGTCTTGATCTTAATAACCATGTTTAATTGCCACTCACATAGATGACACCTGTCCTTATAAAAGGATAGGTCAAATATCAACAGGTGCAACAATCTAACTGCTAGCTTCAGATTTTTTTTTTAAAGAATTAAATGTATTTCAGAAGATCTACTATTTTAATGACTATGCACAGTAGCTGTGCATACTTTGATTTCTCTCTCAGTATTGATGGGAATTGATTTGTTTTCTGTTCTTGTATGACAGTGAATTTAAACTACAACAGATCTAGGTGAAAAGGTAGATAAATATTACAGAATTTATTTTCTAAAAGTGTTCCAGTATGAGTTATGGTAATTCAGTAAGATCAGTGATCACACAGGGTGTATGGGACCATATTTTCACAAGCATCTTTCCCAGAAATTGTTTGCTGTGCTGATTCCATTTGCCTCTCTGACATACTCAGAATGACACACTGTTTGATCAGTGCTAGTTACATTCAATGTTTGCTATAAATAAAGTGAACAAGTTACACGGATTGAAGTGGTATTTAAAGCTGAATAGTACAGGTCTGCAGCTATTGTACCAGTTACTTTCTGTATGTTCGTTTTTGCTACTGCAAAAGGCCTGGGAGGTTTCTTTAGTTTACATTTTGAAATATAAATGGGCTGTGGCTGTGTGAGAAACACTAGCTTGCCAGACCAGTAGAGTCAACTTTAAAATGAAACCACAGAGATCTTATTCAAAAAAGTAAGCATTGGTGTAGTTCTCCGCCATAAGTACTGATGTTATTCTGAAGTTGTCATGTATTTATTTTGGGCTTAGGATCTGAAAATGCTTGTGAAAAGACTTCATTTATGTTTCTGCGACAAGAATTGCCTGTAAGACTGGCAAACATAATGAAGGAAATAAGTCTGCTTCCAGATAACCTCCTAAGAACACCTTCAGTTCAACTGGTGCAGAGCTGGTAAGAACAATGTCATTTCATACCTTTAAAGGGTGACCTGCATATACAGAAGTTGGAGAAACTAATTCTCTTCCACAGAAAGAACATTTCATGTGCTAGTTACATGACCATCACTTATGTTGACTGACTATATATCCCATTGTGACCTAAATCAGAAACTAAATTTACAGACTTGGGGAAAAAAACCCAAAACATTAGGAGCAATTAATAGAACCCACAAGGGAATTAAAAATCATTAAGTATCTCAAATAGTCATGTATGACAATCCACTAAAATCAGAAATCCACCAGAACGGTGTTTAATAGGGGACTTACCTGAAATGAAGAATTGAGTTGAAGAAAATGCTTGCAAAAGATAGCAGAAACCATTTAAAAGACAGGGTATTGTAGATTAAGAGTAAAGGTGTAGAAAAGATGAAGAAACAGCTCATAGCCAAAGTATGTAAAACATCAGAAAGAATGAGGCTATTAAAAGAAAAAAAGACATCCTTTGAAAAGTGAAATTTATTCTCAAGTAAGGAACTTAACATGTAAACTTCTGTAAGATCAAAGTGCTTAACTGCTGGAAAGCTTTTACAGTGAAGAGACCAGAAAATCTGCCAGTGAATAAGTGGGATTGATTAGATGACTGAATATAAAAAAATCTGTCAATGAAGATGGAGGCTCTTAATGAAATACAAATGCTTAAATTCTCATGATATTAGATGACATTGATCAAATGGGAAATGAAGTCCATTTGGAGAAATGCAAAGTGGAGCACTGAGAGGAACCTCCTCTCCCTGTATGCTTGCTTGCTTGCTTACAATGGAAAAAAAAGTTTTGATGCTCCTGGGACGATTTTTCTGAATATGTCAGTTGATGGGCAAGAAGGCAAAAAGTGCTAGGAGCTAAGTTACAGAGAGCAATATAATTGTACCACTGTATTAGCCTATTATTCCTCTGAATTACACGCAGTTCTAGTGACTCTATCCTGAACAGAAAAGACCAAGAGGGATAATCAGAGGCTTGGAACAATTTCTACATGAGGAGAAACCAAATAGAATTCTTCAGCTTGGGAGATACATGTCTAAGGAAAAAGATGGCAGAAACACTTAAATCACAAACAAGCTGGGAAGATTTTTCTAATAACAGGAACTTGCTGGGGGCTGCAAATAAGTGATCACCTACTGGCTTTGAAACACAAAGAAGATCTTTTATGCATTCTAATTAAATTCTGGAATTCGTTGCTCTGGAAAATTTGGAAGAAAACACTAGGACCTGAGAAAATTCATAGGGGATAGATTGATGAAATACATCAAATCCAGTAATTTAGAAACAAGCAACCTTGGAAGACCATAAATTACTTGTCACTCTAGGGAGGCATTTTAACATTGGTCTTTGTCATGTTTCTTTTTTTCAAAGGTATGTCCAAAGTCTTCAGGAAATTCTTGACTTTAAGGACAAAAGCTCAGAAGATTCAGGGGCTATTCACAGGTAAGGGTTTGCTGTCACATGTCAATATTATGTATAAAGGGCTGGTAAGAACATTACAGTTTAAGAAAAAAATCAGCTTTCTCCAGTCTTCACACAAGAATTGTAGTAACATGGCCCTCTGTCCCCAGAAGGAGGGTACATTAAAATGTGAATCAAAGCACTTCTATACCATATCATTCTGGTCAGGACTGAAGAAGATATGAACATGTTAAACTTGACCAAATTTTTATCAATTGCTTACTTTTAATGTTGGAACTGACATATGCAACTTCTCACCTGTAAAGTAGATTTTGTCGTTGTTTGACAGGCATGGAATCATCTACATGAAAATGGTTTGCAGAGTTTTCACTTTTTCTTGGCAGTAATCAAGATAATGTTGCTTATAAATAATCAAAAACGCTAGTTGCTTGAAACAGGCTGTCAAGACCAACCTGTCTTCTTTCTGCCATAGACAGACCTGTGATACTTGTGCATATTTTGGACTTTTTTTGTAGGCTGTTTTCCAAAGTATAAAATGCCCTTGGAAGTGAAAACTAACAATGTATTAATTTTAGTTTTACAGACACTGTGATAAAAATCCGGAATCGACATAATGATGTCATTCCTACGATGGCTCAAGGAGTGATAGAGTACAAGGAAAGCTTTGGCATTGATCCAGTGACTTCACAGAACGTGCAGTACTTTCTAGACCGTTTCTACATGAGTCGCATTTCAATTAGAATGCTCCTCAATCAACACTGTAAGTGCCATTGTTGCAAGAAGAGGAAATGATACCTGTACTGTGTCAGTATACTTAAATGCTTCTTAGGAGTACACTATTTGTCTTGCTATTTATAAACTAAATCTTAATACAATTCTTGAAATATTTATTAATAGGAGGCTTTCAAGTGTGGTGAAGATGGGCATTACAGCTTACCTAGAAATTCCTATTCAGCAAAACCGAAGAAAAACTAAAATTATAAAATTACATTGGTTGTTAACTAATACTGTATTTTTTTTGGCAGCTTTACTCTTTGGTGGGAAAATTAATCCAGCTCATCCAAAACACATCGGAAGCATCGATCCTACCTGCAATGTTGTTGAAGTTATTAAAGGTAAACTCAAGAACCCTGAAAACTTATATGAATGTCTATACTGACAGGCCCTTCTTGGTATTCATATACTGATTAGTTCTTTCCTACCTGGAACAGAACTTTTGTTTAAAGTGTAATACAGTTTTGTCACGTTTCCCCATAAACCCAGTTGTGGGAAAATACAAAATCTGACAGCACAGAGTGTTGTTTTTTTTTTTTTAAAAAAAGTGGAGGGGGAAATTGATCTTTCTGTATTTTTATTATAGATGGCTATGAAAGTGCCAAGAGCCTTTGTGACTTATATTACATGAGCTCTCCAGAACTCATCCTTGAAGAGTTGAACAGTAAGTGAATGTGGGATGAAGTGCTGTCTTGAACGTAGTGTTGGCATCTTCTGAAGTAGCTGGAACTGAAATGTTCGCTTCCACTTTTCATATAGTAAAGCGTTCTCTATATCTACTGTCATAAATCAGTAAGGTTAATTTTTTAGGCTTTTTTTTTTTTTTTTAGATCTGGCTTTCTCTATTCCTATCTTTAATTAGAAAACTGAAATTAGTAGGAAAGTTTTTTGACACTACAGATGTTAATGTAACATATTTAGCAGCCTTTTTCCCTCTCTTAAGGTTCCTTGTATGTCTTCACTCTACACTGTGGATTTGTCATGGGTTGAGTTGATCTGCTGCTGATTCTCAATACCATGCCATCATCACACCACCTTCAAAATGAAAGTGGTGGCTGGTGCAAAGTATCATGGGGCTTGAAGTTTAGATTGTGACAAGAGAGGCCAAGTTCAGACAGACCTACAAAAACAAGCAGTCAAAACTGATTCTACAAGTACTTGTGAAAGCCAAAGTACAACCACAGAAACTTGGCCTGTGAAGCTAAAGGCAAAGAAAGTGTGGCCTTAAATTCCAGATCTTTCCTTCCTACTGTACAATATTGGGCATTCTGTATCTCAAGGGTAAAGGGTTTATTTACTTCTCTTCATCTTTGGAGCACATTACTAGAAACATTTGTAGGAAACCATCAGTCACACTAACTCATTTTCTATACTGTGGGGTCATTTAATGACATACGTGTTCCAGAAGCCAGAACAAAGCGTTCCATTTTTACAAAAGGAGTGGCCTTTTACTCAATGAAGATGAGTTAAACCTGACCCAAGGCAAATGTACATTCCTTGCCCATAGCTGAGAGTGGAGACTATTATTTAAGCCTTAGGCATGGGATCTGGGGGTGGAGGCATGGTGGGAAGCAGTTAACTTGAAGATAAGAAGCTGATATATTTCAAAGTTTGATTCCTATATCTCCATTTTCTTCTTGCTGTGCACTCCTAGAACAATCTATTCTCAGTCTTCTGGCAGCACCTTTTATATTCATGAACCACTGGTCACTAACAGAATCTAGTGAGAAAATACTGATTTGTTGAACTGAAAGAACCTTAAGAGTCAGCAGAATTTTCTGAGCAACCTTTCCTTAAATTTTGATGTAAAATGAACATATTCCCATTATTTATTTTCTAGAATTTATTCTTTAAAAAAATGAAAACTATTAGAGTTTTATGGGCAGAATTGTCTATTGTTTTTGTGAAGGTTTCTTGTTAGAAGTTAGCTAATATCTAAATTAATTTGAAGACAGGTTGTGATGTAGTTACTATTTGGTGCATTATAGGATCACATAGGTAATTTGGGTTGGGAGAGACTTTAGGTTTCTAGCCTGACCTCCACAGACAGCTACGATGCCAGACCAGGTTGCTCCAGAATTTAATGCAGTTTGGTCTTACAAATCCTTTAAGGACGATAACTATACAGCATCTATGGGGAACCTGTTTTAATGCTTAACTGTCACGCTGAAAGTGTTTTTCTCTATATGAAGTCTGAACCTTTTGTTACTTCATCATAAACTCCCTGTTTGTTGACCTCCCACCACCTGAAAATCCTGACTCTCATCTTCATTATAACCTCCTTATAGGTATTAGAAAGCAACTATTATATGCCCTAATTAGGGTGCCACAGTAAGTTTTAAGATTAATTTCTAAAGCAGCAAGCACCTTTGAAAATCTTGAGTATGACTTGATTAACATAGGACTTCTCAAAAGATTTCTGTTCAAATTTTCTCTCTTGTAAATTCTCTCAGTGAGGCAAATACACATTTTGAATTGCTGTGGGAATGAATAAAATTAAATAGCAAACTAGGTATCTTATTCAGATTCTCTTTTCTCCAGAGAAATCACCAGGACAGCCCATGCAAGTGGTATATGTGCCATCACATCTCTATCACATGGTTTTTGAACTTTTCAAGGTCTGTGTACTTACCAGTATATGGCTCTTTTATACGCTTTGTTTAGGGAGATTGTATTTGTTTGACTTTTTGAAACAATTATAGATTGCTGTTTGACTGCAGGAAGATACCTAAACTGTGCTATTTAGACAGTTTTGGGAGATCTATCATTGTCTAGATACTGGATATATCTGACACCTTGTGAGTAGACAGCTCTGTCAAAAGAAACTTAAAAGGTATAAAGACATTATTTAAATAAAGCAAGAGAATAAAATATGGCACATCTTCAAATCTGGTATAATGCATAACAATTCCTATAGAGCTTTCTTCAAGCAGTTCAGTCCTAGACTTTTCTTGATCTCATCATATTGTGTGTACTATGCATTATAAAGACTTCTACAAATAAAACTGTAGATTAAAATATTCAGTTGTTTGTTCTAAACCCCTAAATATTGTAATAATAAACTATATTACAGTAAACTAAGTAAACCATACAAATACTGATACAGAGTAAACCAGAAATATTAAAAAAACTATGATAAAACCTTATACATTTGTCCCCATTCTGAAATATGTGCTAAAAGTAACTTTCCTAAATTGATGGCTTCAGACTTTTTTTTATATATATGAAGGGGTAAGAACATGATTTAAGTTGTACTTGAAAATTGCAGAATGCAATGAGAGCCACCATAGAACACAATCCTGATCAATGTGTTTACCCTCCGATTCATGTGCACGTCGCACTGGGAACTGAGGACTTGACTGTGAAGGTACACGTTTTTTTTATATTTTTTTTTTAAAGGTTATTTTGAGTAGTATTTTCTTCCCTGTCATACGCAACATATTACTGTCAGGGGTGATCTGGCTCTAACAATGGATTGTATGAGATGAAAGTATGTAAGTAACAAGACCATTATGCCATTATGGAATTTGACATACTACATCAGTAGGAAATGCATGAAGAGGCTGCACGGTCACACTGAAGATTCTCTGCTTTTGTCACGATCATGCCTTGCCTACCTAATAAGCAACCGTGGCTGAAAATGAACTGGCATCCTTATACAGTTGTGGTTTCAGCATTTTGTATGGGGCAATGACAGACCTATATAGGTGTGAAACAATTGAAGATAAAAAAAGGGAAATAAACATTATACGTTTCCTGTAAAATGAACCTCCCTGAAGTGCAGTTCACAGAGCAATTTCTTCTTTTTTTTCTGTACAATACCCATGTTGGTTTTTGAAGACCAACTGCAAGTACTGGCTTTTTCATAAGGTCTGCATCAACCAAAACATTGTAAACCAATTCTTGTTTAGTCCTTCAGCAATTGGTTTTAATAGACTGCATTTAACTGGTAGTGTTTCTGCAGGATAAAAATACAGGGAACCTGGCATTTGTGCAAAAGTATAGATACTGACCTCAGACAAAACTGAGTTACAACCAAGATAAAAGGAATGCACAATTTAAGTAGAATTTTCTTGCTTCCAAGAGCTTATGAATGCTTCTTATGGTATTAATTTATTTAAGTGGTTTGGAAAAGGGATGAAAGGGAAGGATTAATCTCTCTGATCGTTGCTGTGAGAGATGAGAAGTTAAGAAAACCCAGAATTTAATAGAGGCAACTTTATAGTACATTTAACTTGAACTTTGGATCATTGTTTGAGAGAAGCTGTCTTCTATAAAAACATATTCAGCGTTACAATGCTACATGTTCCTTCTTGTTCCAGATGAGTGATCGTGGTGGAGGTGTTCCCATGAGGAAAATTGATAGACTATTCAACTATATGTATTCAACAGCACCACGTCCACATGTTGAGACGTCGCGAGCTACACCTTTGGTATGCAAATCTTTTTTACCATGTCATCTTGGATATGTTTGTCACAAAAGAAACTATTTAGCCAAAGCTCTGAAGTTCTTATTTTGTAGATACAATGAGTATCACCATTGGAATATTAAAGCTTAATTGAAGTATTTTTCTGAAAGTAACTAGAAAATAGCATAAAATCCTAAGCTACAAAAAAATTACTTAAACTTGTTCAAAATTCTGTTCTTTACAAAAGATCAGCTGCCTCAAGCAGAACACTTAGCTATCCTGCGTGTGATGCAGTCAGGACAGGACTCTGAGGAAAAATAATTATAGCAATAAAAAATAAATAATATATATATATACACAATAAAAAAACCCACCACTTTTTCTTCTCAATCAGGCTGGATTTGGTTATGGCTTACCCATATCACGACTGTATGCACAGTACTTCCAAGGAGACCTGAAACTATATTCCTTAGAAGGCTATGGCACAGATGCAGTTATTTACATAAAGGTATGATGTAGCACTTCACCATTTAAAATTTATCAGCAACTCTAAGTAACTGCTAACGAAATGCCTCACTCTGTTACTGAACTTTGATTAAAAAGACTCATCAGCTACAGTCTTCTTTACTTACAGGCCTTATCAACAGAATCAATTGAAAGACTTCCTGTCTATAACAAAGCAGCCTGGAAGCATTACAAAGGAAACCACGAAGCAGATGACTGGTGTGTGCCAAGCAGCGAGCCCAAGGACATGACCACTTTCCGTAGTACCTAGCTTTTTCACCAGCAGTGCACAGGAAGTGGTGTCTGTAAAGGGAATTTAGAAGACCTGCTTTACACCAAGATGCTGAGCCACATCTGATATGTGACAGTAATTTTAAGTGGAGTAACAGAACTTTTAAATTAACTATCTTTTCTGGAATTAAAAAAAAAAGGCAAACAAAATACTCAAGAAAAACCCCAAACCTGTACATATTTGTCCCACTTTCTATTTTCAACTACTTTAGTAGCTAAGGAGCAGTGATTTTGGGTTTTATAAAGGCAAATGCAATCTGTCAAATCTGTTGGGAAATTTATTAATTCATAAAATTACAAAATTGTTTTGATAGAAGAACTATTGAAAAAGCTGACCAGAGCATTTCTATATTACACAGTATTACAGATCAATGAAAAACTCATGCAAGAAATACTGAGTAGCTCATTGCTACACCTTTGCAACTGTATAGCACTTTCTAAACTTTTTAAGACTGCTGAACGCTGAGTTTGCAAAGTCAGATATCTTGCCCACACACATTGTTTACATCAAGGTTTTCTGCAGCTGTAGACATTACATTTACGTCTGCAGGGATTTTTAAAAAAAAATTCTAGCTGCTACCACTGATACAATGTATCTCAGGTATGTGGTATCAGTCATATTTCTGTGGCTGTAATGTGAATATTTAATACATGTGAAAAACTTACCTTGCCCCCATCGTATTGGCTTGTGTACAGCAAAGATCCAGTGTCTTACATTTGCTTGTATTTCTGTAGACAATATCCATGTTCCAGCCCTAGTACGATCTCAGACTCTGCTGGTATGTCATACTACAGCTCCAACTAGAAATTCTTTTAATAAACAGTTTTTTAGAATTTGCCCTTTATAGGGCAACTTTATTTCTTTGACAACAGAAACTACTGACTCAGGAATATTTAAGAAAAAAGTGGAATTAACAGTTTTTGGAAATACCTATGTATTTCTGATGTGCTTCTAGCCTCATGTAGTAGCTGGAAGTCACACTTTAACATAAATAACAGAGTATGTTTATCAGTCAAAGGCAAACTGTTAAAACATGCTGGGGAAGATAGAGAGGAGAATGAGTATTATGTTTCAGGTACAAAGTCCTTTTAATAAAGGATTCAACTTCTTTTAATACCAGTTATGCCAGCTTTGTTCAAATCATAAGCATCCATGTTATACCTTGATCCCTGTCATCCCTGAACATTTTAGGAGTGATGCAGGTAAAGACACTGTGAGATAATCCCCTTCTGTTAATTTATGTAATTCTGTGAATTTTGTACTGCTGCAGATTTGCATAATCCCTCTCAGAAAGAATAAGCCTAAAGTTTGCTAGTTGACTAGCTCAGGACAGAGCAGATAGTGAGACGCCACAAGCTGGTATGTTAGAAACTGAAGTCATGCTGTTCTGGTTGTAGCTGAGCCAGATTAAAGATTATCACCTCCCTACCCTAGTTCTGAAAAACAGTAACAGTTTTATACACTGGTCAAGCTAATGTAGGTCACTTTTATGGACATGATTTACAAAAGGGGCTACACACAGTTAAACTGACGCTCTGAAGGATCATTACTCTAGTTTGTCACCAGAAAAGTACAGTTACCTGCTCCACTCAGGCTTGGGGGCACTTTGAGAGGTCCCCATTTTCTTGTTGCACAAAGATGTGGTGGTGACTGGGATACCTTTCAATCTGCATGGCTACATCTGGAGAGAACCTATAGTTCTGTTCTTCAACCCTGCAAAAGCACGTATGTGAGAAGTTCCACATCCTGTAAAATGGGGCTGGTACAGAAGTTACAGGGGCTGCTTGCAGCTATTGCTTTTGCTGAACTAAAGCTGAAAGCCACAGTAAGGGATTAATAAAAAAAAAAAACCAAAAAACTATGAGGCTGAACACTCTAGCTTTTATGCTGAATTTTAAATGTCAAACTAACTTAACTGATTTTAGCAATACCTGAGAACTCCAAGAAATGTTTCTGATGAAAGGCTAACAATTTGTCTTCTAGAAACTCTAGCTAAGATATTACTGAAATAAACCACCCTCAGTGTTCTCAGCCAGCTATAGATTGAATTCTGCTTACTGGAACAACTTGCGCTGTATCTATCACCTGTCACCCTCTGCTTGTAGTGAAAACACAAATACAGTAATATTTTGGTTTATGTTTAACTCTACTTACAAGTCTGATATTTGATTACTTCTCATTTAAATAAAAGTTCAGAAGGTAATTTTTATATTTAGTATTTTTCATTACTGTACTGAAGTCATTGCTAGCACACTGGTTAAGTTGAAGTGAATCACTGTAGAAAATTAGTATACTAACTCAGCTATGAGAATGCTGATTTTAATAGTTTTGTATGCAAACGAGCTCAGTCTTGAACTGTAAAATGTATCTTGGTTTGTGTTAACTTAATTTTTTTGGAAAGAATCACTACATTTATTCATTAAAACTATTCTAAAAGTTAAGCTTTCAGGTTGGGTGATTTTTGTGGAGCCAGCCTTCTCAGTTACCATCTGTTATGAATACGTATTTATAACACATCTGACACACATTAAATACTGCGGTCTGTGATAAGCAGTGCTCTTATGCTCGGGTGGCAGGTTGAGTTTGTCATCCCTGCTATGGCCCCCATTTAACTACACCAGCTTTGCACACAGGCAACTCTTTGAAACTGTGATTTTCACTTGACTACGCCTTAGAAACAAATGTCACAGGGTACAACATTCAGCTCAGTAGACTGAGCTGAAGGGAAAAGGTAATACCAGGCCTTATCACTGTTCTCTGTTCCAAGCACTTAACTGAGAATTAAACTTCCTTGACTCCATTAATTGAAGGGTGGTTCTATGTGTGTGATCCAAAGCATTTGATCATTCTGTACTTCTGATTCCTTTCAGTTTTATCAATAGGGCTGCATTCTTCGAGGTCTGTCAGTTTGGAATACCAACTCAAAGCTACTGGAAGCAAAGTAAGTAAGTAAATATTGACCAAAGGAACATTTCTTAATGCAAAATGCTGAAAACTGAATTACTTTTTAAAAGAGGTTATTACCAAGATTTTCAAATTTTTATTTTGGAAATGCATAGTGTGCAGAAGCACTTCCACACAGTCCTTTTGCTGCAATTCATAATACACTTACACAAAAAAAACCCCAAAACAATTACTGTGAAACACACCGTGAAGTTCATTCTTTTAATTAAATTCAAAAACAGCTCATAGATTTAAAGGAGAACTTGGTCCACATAAGCTAATTTTGTTAAGTTTTGTTCTAGTCCATTCTATGGTGGAATTTATAAACTAGTCTATGTTTCTGGAATAATCTAACTAAAAAGGAAGTGCCATTGCAGTATCTTTAGAAAATAGTGTGTATACAAAAGACCAATTAGTGTTCTAAACTACTCTGAATCAAATCCTTCTTAAAAGAGAAATAATCTGTAGTCTACAATTGAACATTTAAATACAATGCAGAAACCCAGTGCTTCAGTGAGAGTTTTCCTAGAATTCCTCCTTCAGTATTTTAAGTTTGAAAAACAGTTTAAAATTAGCAAATATATAAATTTGGTCCACAAAAATCTTGTAGCAGGTAGAAAAGAGAAATACATGTATTGCAAATTGATCTTATTCATAGCATAAATCTATAAAACTATGTATTATTTAGGAAAAATAGGTTAAAAAAGATCTTATTTATAAGTCCCAACCTTGTCCCAACACCATGTGTTGTGTAGAGAAAATTTAATATGCTTAGTAAATGTAGTTTGTGAAAACTACTTAATACCTGTTTTCTCAGTGAATTGCAACACATAGAATTCCAAAACAATGTGCTATCACAGTGAACTCTGAATGAAAATCCCAGAAATGCAAGAATTTAAACAAAATCCATAAATTTGAAATACATGCTTTCTTTTTAAATTAATTTGACATGTCTGGTTTCTTAAATTTTTGCTATACATCTTTAATGGCAACAGATAAACAGACTATCACACACTGAATTTTTTGGCAGGATTTTTCTCTTGTCTCTCTATCAGATTCAAGGCTATCAAATGCTAGTTGACTAAAATGGGAATAAATTTTAATACAGTATTTACTTTTCACAAACATTGATTTCAATGAAAAGGGCATATGAGGTCTTAGAATCACAAGTATTACTTAAGGCAGAAAATTAAATTATTGTCTATTAGTACAGGCAGGGTCAACTAGGAATAAAAATACTGAAAATGTTATTTAATTTTATTGTGTTGTAGTGGGGAGGAACCACAATTAAAAAGTGAAAAACACCTACCATGTTAAACTGTTGCACTTTCCCTCCTCCCTCAATTGTACAATTATTTACAAATCTGCTGAACTTCCTCAAGGTGAAGTGAGTCTACACTAAAATAAAACAAGGTTACTTTAGCAGCTTGATTCAAGTGTGGCTACCACTCTGCCAGTCTTGCGAACTTCTCTCTCCTTCTTTTGAACCTTTTCCTTTTGCTTTTCCAGTTTTTCTTGTGTCTTTCTAATATCCTTAATTTTTTTCTTTATTGTTGATCTGTCATTTTGACTGGAAACTCCCAAAGCCTTTAGGGGGGAGGGGAAAAAAAAAAAAAAAGAAAAATACCTCATCATTAACTTTTCCAACAGCACTGTCAACAGTGCTTGTACATGAACAGTTTAAAAAAACGTTACTCGCTTTACTTCAAGATAGTCTGTTTATTTGAAAAACAAGGACCTAAGTCCTCACTAGCATTGTAAAAGATCATCTGAGTAACAAGGTAAGGAAGGAAACAAGGGCCTACTCTTGTTCACTTGTAAAAAACAGCTTCTCGTTGCATTTTACAAACATTTAGACACTTGAGATTTTCCAGAAAATAGAACAACAAGCAGTAGTCTCAAAATATGTTTCTCGCTCTTTTTATACAAGAACGATTTATATTCAGCAACTCTGCTTCAATTTTTAATAAGGATTTTATTCAGCAGGTAACCGGTACACTTTTATTTGTGACCAGCAGGTGGCAGTACCCGATTCCAAGCCACTCGTGCTTGGACCCCTGCGCACTCTATGCAGCTACCAACGGCATTAGGGGTAAAGCAAGCTTCATGCATCAACATCCAAAGTTCCTCAAATCGAGATAGTCATTAACAGGTATTTCCTCTGTGTCTAAGGAAATAGTTAACAAAACAAAGGCACGTCTATTTCTAAATCAGGCATATTTTGAAGACTGAAGTTAGACACTTTTTTCCTCCCCAAAACACTCAAATCCTACTATTGATTATTAACAATAATTTGCCTTATGCTAGAACAGAGCAGCGAAGCTCATTTTAGTTACACACCTTAGCTTTCCAAAATGCAGACTAATAATTTAATGAGAAAGAAAAACTGAAAGAGTTTACTAGTGCTGTAAGGGATACATATTATGTAGCTTCCAGAGGTGAAAAGGCAAGAGTGGCAAGAATTATTTAGAATAGATGTTTTCAGCAGGAACAAACAAAAAAAAATATTTAAAAATGTCACCAGGTAAGATTTTATATTCCCATCTGAAGAGGAGTTTCAAAATTGGATAATGCAATTCTATGCATTTGAATTGGCTGGATCTTGTTTTGGTATGACCTTATGCTGAGACTGATGATAGATACATCAAGGCCCTTTGGATAACTATAGTTACTTTTATTTCCTCAAGATGCAAACAAGGAAGAAATACTTGGTATTTTTCCTGATTAAAACATGCTTGTTTTTAATTTTACAGTCAATTACTAAGTTGTCATCTAACTGTACAGTCTCCAAAAGCAAATCTCTATCCTTTAAAAGCCATAAAAACAAGACTTTGTAAGTTAAAATTATTCTGAGTAACCAGTGAAATTTATGCAGTTACAAATCTATCCTGGGATATTCACATACCTTTAACTTGTCACTGTCAAGCTGCATTAACTGTTGTCCATCTATGTTCATAGCTGTGAACTCTTTAATGTACTGCTCCATGTTCATTCCCATCAACCAGTGGCACACTTGCTGCGTGGTCCATTCAGAAATAGGTCTACTATGCCATTGATTTTGCTTTCCTGTTGTTGCAAATTCATCATCTAATGCCTAACCAATTGAGAAAAGTCACCGTAAACAATGTTTTTCTTGACTATAGGGTGAATTCCAGTTGCCTACTGAGTTTGATTAAGAAAACACAATTTTTAACATCTCTAGCTCCAAAAGGACTTACCTTCTTCAGATCACAGTTCATAGTTTGCTTAAGAGCTTGCTATAAACAAAAGAACCTCACTACAACGTTAAACACAAGCTAAGTCAGAAATAGAGAACATAAATGGTTTTCTCTAAGAAATTATATAGCAAAGCATTTGCTTAAATTTGCTGTATCCTAACAATGAACAAGCTTTCTCAGTTGGTTGGTTAAGGTAGCTCAATCCTAATGTCAGGTACTGCCTTACAAGACATCATGAGGGATCAAGTAGCACTTCAACTGTATTCCTGATTAAGTAATGAAAATCCAGAATAAAAGCAATTCTAGAAGACAGTAAATCTAGTGCCTGTTCCAGGTACAGTTTTACTAAATCTGGTGCGTTTCTGACAAGACAGGATTGTTTATTCCTTCACCTAATGCTATCACATCAACATTTTCAAAGGTCTGCCTAGCAGAAGCAGAAACATAAGAGCCTGTAGCCTTTCACTGAAAATACATTTTATCAGCTCACAGAGCTGATAAAGCTCCCAGATTCAATTTCAGTTGGCTTCAGAGGGGAAAAAGGTACTGCCATTCATCCTGAAGCATCCTATTACTTCATCACAAAAGAAAAGCTCAGTATTACTAGAATTTCTTCTGTACAGATATGAGAGTTAACTGAAGTTTTATTAACCATCCAAAACGATCTCTTACTAGGATATTATTTGAGTAAAGGCTGGTTTAAATTAGTGAACTATTCTCCTAAGCAGCTTCACCTATTTACCAGCGTGAACTACGCAAACTTTTCTCAGCAAACCTCACATACTTGTAAAGAGAAAAGATGGAAATAAGCATCTTGCTAATGATGGATTTGAGATGTGACCCTTTAGGTTTCAGGTGAACAACTGCAACTCCCTGCTAGAGAGATCTCACAAAATCCAACTCCTTTGATAGAAAATCTGTGAGAGTTGATTGAATGTAACAAAATGATTCTGGCGATGGCAAGTGAAAGATACCGAGATATGGGCCTGTCACACAATCCAATCATACATACATATTGAAGACATCTCAGGTGAAACATACAGATTAAAATTTCCAATGCACCAGAGGACTACATGTAATTAGATATGGTTTTCCTTTGCCTTGTCTATGCAACAAAGGACAGAAGTGCAGATAAACAGGAGTAAGTTTTAGAGCAAAAGAATTTGGGCTGAGGTCCTAAAACTCATGCTGCAAGCATTTCAAAGGATTTTCTCTTCCAAATAGCTCTAGTCTGGTCAGACTCAACGGTCACTAGCAGCTGGAATGCACCAGGAACACTGCTAGAGCACATCTGAGTTGATTTCCAAGATAAATCAAAGTAAGGTAAGTGGGGACAATCAGGTTTACTTCCAAAATGACGACCTAATCCAAATTAAAATGCTTAGTTATATAGCTGTAACTAATGTGAACACATCCACTTTCCTGATGTGCACAGAATAGTAATTTTCACAAAATAACAGCAAGGGCTATAGAAGAGGCTTTGCTTGAAATGTTCCATACAGCATCTGCATCAAGACAACTGAGGCACAGTGACTTTTCTGTCTATGCTATTAAGATTGAGATGCTTCATACAGAGGATGAAAATTCATTGTATATATTACTAAAGGAATTCCAAAATGTCCATTTACTTTAATTTTAGATAACAGCACTCCTCAGGATGATACTGTGATGCAAAATATATATTGGAAACTTATACTAGCAAGTGTTCATGAATAATAAGCTAAAAAGGGGAAACATTTACATTTCAAGTTTGACCTGTATTTCAGTCATGTATGGCCTATCAGCAGCAAGAAATACTACAATACATATTGCCACATACATTTGCTTTTTGTATGTACCTGATTTTTTCTTTTAGGGGGTGTGTATGTGTGTGTCCTATCTATCTTCTTTACACTGAGAAATGTGTAAAGTGTTTCATTCCAGTTGGAACTAATTTTACTTAATCTGTTCTAGGCATACAATAATTTCACTTCTGTAATTTCGGAGTGTAAGTATTTGAAGATGGCGTACTCCTTTCAAACAAAGAGGCCCACATGCATGCACTTCACCAGGGAAATGCAGTCCCCTGACAATCTCGGGGGTTCTCTGCACCAATTCCTGCAAGCAGCATGTATTAGGGCAGCTAACAGATTGCACCATGGAGGAGTCCTCTAGACTGAACCACTAATTCCAGTCTAGGCTTTCAGCATCATAAATTGCTAACAAAATCCTCCTCTTCATATTGGTAAAGAAACCCTAAAACCAGAAGCTGTAGGAAAAACTGAATCTGTGTTAAAACAGGCGGACATCATCTCCTCACAGAACTGCAAGTGAACAGGAAGGTATTTCATTCTGTGTAATTTCAATTTTTCACTGGTGCACAAGGGAAAAGCACATATGTAGCTTTTTTTTCCACAATATGAATAGGAACACATAGAAGATGAAGAACACTGATTTTTGAGTAATGGTTAGTGGTCATTAAATAACATTTCCACAAAATCTTTTCCTAATCGTTTACTGTGCTTCCAGAGGCAGGAGGAATGTCCCAAGATGTTTGTTACACCAGAGTTAGCCCCCAAAACAGCCACCACAAACACACAAAAGATCAGCTGCAAATTCAGAAGGCAGAACTAAAACTACTCATAAGATATGGAAGCATGAGAAGACCATGTGCTCCTGCATGAAAATGTGGGTGATTCAGAAAGCAAGTACAGAAATACCGAAGGCTCTGAAGATAAAATACAGAACCCAAGAAAACCCCAGTGCCATCGCATCATGTAACAGATTTAAAACTTAAGGGCAGGAGGGATTACCAGCTAGCTTGCTAACCAACTCGGAGTGGAGGTGCTTTGTTTTAACTAGCTGGCTGCTAACAACCTGTCACAAAGTAGTCTCTTTCCCAAACTGCCTATTAGTACCTGCCCAGAAAAGGAAGACTCTTCACAGCTGCTCCTGTCTAAAGATCTAGGTTGTGTTTCCATCTCCTGTGTCCTAACAATTCCAGGACTTGTAAGGCAGCATGCAGTAACCCAGAGCCCCTGAGAGCAGGAGCTGTCACACTGGCTAGCATCATCCCTGCTGGGTATTTATGAACACATCCAAACAACAAGAACCAGGTAGAAATTCTTCTTGTGAAGGGCTTATATCAAGGGTTTGAAATTGAAAAATTGTTGTAAGACTGGTTATTTTTTCCCCTCGACCTCTATGCATTTTTCTACTAATTAAAAAAAAAAAAGACTAGAACTACCTTTTTTTTTTTTCCTTCACACATACTGCTTTCCAAAAGAATAACCAGATCAGAGTTTATCACTACTCTCAGAACAGACCCTGACAATCAGTGACTGAAAAGGTTCAAACAGCTTTCATTGGTCACATATGTAAACACCATATGGACTAGAGGGAACACTAGCATCAGGCTCATCTATAATTAAAAAAGAAAATACGCTTACGCATGCACAATTAGTAACAGACAACTTTTGCTTGTGTTTCAGAACTGGAATTTTACTGAAAGTTTTAACGCTGATCAAAGAACAGTATTCAAAAAGGTATTTGTTTTTGTTAAAAGTCCTACATACTTGTTTATACTATTTGGAAGTCTCAGAAACACACATTCCCTTCATAAAACTGCAGGGAACACTTGCAGTGATAGATATTAACCAGAGTTCCTCTGTTTTTTGTTAGATCTATGACGGTCATCTCAAAATGCAAGAAATGAATCCACTACTGAATGCTATAAACTAGTTATACAATTTTTGATGCCCCAGGTTTTTATGTTAGTGATTTCAAGATGGCTTGTAAGACTGTTCTGACTTTCTACACATTACTGGAATATTTTAAGGTTTTCACCAAAGCCTGGTTTAAGACTCCTAATATCAAACCCTCACATTCATGAGCCACCATTAATTTCTTTCTTCACTACCAGTAACACTACCAGTTTGCCAAAGCACTCTAACTCCTTTTTGGAAGATGGCTGAGTTCAGCTTTTAATGACTCCTCCGAGTCTGTAAAGGATTTAATTTAGAAAGATGCCCATCAGTCAAATACCAAATGGGACAGTATCTCAGAATGCTACTGAAGTGTCAGTTTTAGATTTTGTGTAGCCAAAGGAATCTGTTCTCCAGGAATGAACACTGACTTCAGGTATATAAGTTTCTACCTATGTATCAGAATCTCTATATTCTGCTTGGTTTTCTTTTTGCTTTTGTTGTTTTTATCTAGATGAAATTTTAAGGTAAAACAAACTCGCACAAATGTGAAGGCAAGGTCAAAAATGCTGCAGTTTTCATTTACCCAGGAAGTTGCTTTAAATTAATGGAACAGAAAGGTGTTATATTTAAAATTAAAAACTGCAATTTGATCAAAGAGGTAATTTCAATTTTTTTCAATTATATGACTGGGATCAGAACACAAAGGCTGATATGGCATCTACTAGCCCATGCTCTTGGTTCAGCAACAGCTTACGACTCTTTACAGTGTTCTTCAACATTAAAATATGTAAATAGCCATCTAGTTTCACATCACACACATTTGTTTCTATTAAACATGCTGTAGTGTGAACAACAACATCAACAAGACACATATACACACTTTGAAACTCACCTCATTTGAAGAGAAGGTTAAAGTGTGTGAACGACCTGACAGATTTGGTTCTGTCACTAACCCTGATAGTTCACAACTTGGCTTGCTATGGTATGTATCATCTATGACAATTCTACTCTGCAAACAAGTGGAAATAACGTTTTATTAACTCACTCACTCCTTGGAAAACCAAGTCATAAGGTGACATTCTAGTAATTTTGATTATTTTTTTATCAAATAAGAGAAACACTATGACTATCGAACACATATGAAATGCATTCAGTACATCAGGCATCCGACTTGTTTTTGTGAAACTTCTGAATTCAAAAACACAGAGACAAGCAATATCCTCAATAAGAGCATCGTGTGTGGAAAAGGAGTCAAAACCTGAAATGGTGTTCAAGCACACAAAGAAATACATGCAGTTACTTTTTCAGCAGGCACCACATTTGGAGAGAAGCAATTTAACATACATTTTGGTAAAATTATTCATCCCAAATTTATATTCAACTGAAACCTACACAAACACTATGAATGTACTTCAGAAGGTGCTGTTGTTTTGGCGAGATAAAGATCAGTCCTAATTGTTTATGGTCATGAAGATTCCCGTGGCACAGAAGTGTCCCCATAACTCACGAAGCTTCCGCAAGTGACACCTAGGTTTAGACTTCATAGCTGCTTATTATCAAACCACTGTAGTTGGCAGTAAAACACATATGCTGTCTTTCCTGACATACATTGGTAATTGGAATAGCAAGGAGCTTCGGGCAGCTTGCAGATCAGGGTTTAAATTAGCTCATGAGCAGAGAATACAGAGCTTGCCTAAGAACAAGCTTTCACAAAGTTTTGAATTCTTATTTTAGATACTGTATTGTATTGCTGTTCATTTCAACAGCTTTGATGAGGGTGGTGAAACACTGGGACAGAAGATAGATGCCCCATTCCTGGAAGCATGTCAGGTTGGACAGGGCTCCTACCAACCTGATCTAAGGTTGTCCCTGCTCATTGCACAGGAGTTGTACTACATGACTTTCAAAGACACATTCTAATCCAAAACTACTCGATAATTCTATGATTCAGTCCTGAGGTTGCTGCATTTGAAGCACAGAATAATGTAATCTGAAAATTACCTTGATATGAAAATACCATATAGATGCAAAATACCTGTATAATAATCGTTATAATAAATGCACTGTATCAAGCTATGGAAAATCTTCTCCACAGTCAAAGTGTAAAACCACTCTAATAGTGTAAAAACACTATAATAAAGCTGAAAAATTTTGAAGTTAAACAGTTACTCTGATGTCTTTACAAAAAAAACCCCAATGGTTTAAACACATCTACAGTTTGATAGCCTGAATAAATTATTTCAAAATAGATAAGTCTTCTGAAATAAAAGTTTCACAAATGTATTAATAAAGTGCTAATTGTTTTTTAATGCAATAAAGTAAAATTCAGGTTAGAAATATGAGTAATGTTAGAACTATAATATTGAAAGAATGTAAAATCTTCATAGCATTTACTATTTACATTTGGTTATTACACTCAGTCCATGTTTAAAGGAAGCTTTTGGAGCTGTATGCCTGCCTCAGCACCCAAAAGCAGAAGATCTAGGTTTGAACTTACTGAGCAGCCAGTACTTGTGCAACCTCAGGCAGGTTATCTGAGCAGCTTGTGACTCCAGCTGAAGACTATGCCAAAACCCAGATGCTATACCTGAAAGCTTCACAGCAGGCTTGGTAAGAAATCCTTCTAAAGAATATAATTGTATGTATTTCCTAGAATATTTTGTAATTTGATTACTTCCGTTTCCAACTCAGATCCTAATCTCTACATCATTTTCCTCTACTGAGAGAAAAAGAATTCTGCCAAAAGCATGCATCCTACTTTTGCCTTTCTAAAATTTATTTCTCATCACTACTTTTTGTTGCTTACAAACAGGAAGAAATTATTTACCGTTATTTTTCTATTTTTCTCCCAGTCTCTAATCCACTAGCTACACTTCGTAAGGATACCACTCCCTATACACATCAATTGTGCATCCTGAATTAAGCTAATGTTAAAGACGCTTTTCTTTGCCAAATTATTATTCTTATGAGAGAACTGTTTTTGCAGTTGTCTTCATTGACCACTTGTATATCTGTGTTCTGAATTCAGTTTACCTGAAGTCCATATTCTCTAGACCATTCTGGTTTTGTAGACACAAACAACAGAATACTTGGTCCATTGATCTGTAAAATACTACTTAGAAGCATTTCCTTTAGCCACCCTCAGTTCACACTCTTTCTACCTTTGCAGAACAATGAAGAACAATTCACAAAGAAGATTGTACCAAAACCAAAATTCAATGAGATTAGAAAAAAAAAAACAAATTATGAAGAATACAGCCAAAATGAAAGCATCTCAGCACCAGTTGTAATGTTTTCTCCTCCTCCTGGCTCCTAAGTAAAGTAGCAGCTATTTCTTTTTAACAGCTTAGAGCCAGCTGCAAAGATTTTTGATTCTTGAAGAGCATAGAATTTGGACAGAAGAGATTTTGTAGGTATGCTTCTTCGTAAGATTTAAGGACTAGGATATAGATAGTGTACAGTGTTATTTCCTTGCAGTGAAAACAGAACAGCACACATACTAGTTTATTGAAGATAAAGAATGATCTGAAGAATTAATGAATATGAACGGTGTGTGTGTGTGTTTGCATTTTATCAGAGAATGAGACTAAAGGGGCAAATTATGTGAAGGGATTAATTTAAGAACTGTGCAATTCAGAAATCTCTTAAGGCTGCGAAGAGAATTCAGGATTTTAGTTCTTGTGTTTCTAGTTTTCACAAGCAACAGGAAGTTGATTCTTTACTTTGCCAAATTATGTTTAAGACTAATTTCAGTATCATTTTAAGAAAACAAAATCCTTATGGGTGCAGTTATTTTAAGAAACAGAAAACAGCTAAAATGTAATTACAATCTTTATACCATCAATATTAAAACAACTATAGAAATGATACACAATATTTTCACAGTTGTTCAGTAGAACAACTAGAGATTTTTACAAAATTCTCATTTTAGGGTTTCTACTTTTACCTGCTTTGTAAGAAATGCTTTCACTTTATTATATGTGATATTGTGGGTATGAAAGAAATAAGTATTATGGAGTTAATGTTAACAAACAGGAGCATTCTTTGCTTAGATTCTAGAAAGATGATTTTGCCCCTGCTGTTACTTTGTTTCAGTAACAAGACTCACTGCTGAGTGGTCAAACACATTCCTTTCAGGGTTTTAGTGCCTTCTCATAGAGGTTTACCAGCCAGAGCAAACCTAATGATCAACTGCAGGTTAAGGTCTACAAAGATTAGTTACTCCAAGCAGTAGCTACTGTCACTTTATAAAAGACCCCAAATGCTGCAAAGTAAAAACAACCTGACTGGGGAGAGGTCGAGTATGATTTTAAGATCAATTATTATATGAGAAACTGTCCTTTAGCACAGTCAGCTTTCTACCATTTTACAGAGCTGGAAGAGAGCTGTAGACTTCTATATTCTTCCAGCTACTGGCTTGCAACTGGAGCAAAGGAAAAGAGCAGCAAACAGCAACTACATACTGGAGCATGGAAGGAAAACAAAAAATGAAACAGTAGGCAGAAATCAGCTGGAAAGTTGAAGTGATAATCAACTTGGATGAAGTATGCAACAATGAAAAGAAAAAAAACTATTATTTCAGGGCAATGTGGAGATGAAGAGAGCAACCAATCCGCTAAGATCTGTACCTTCTTGATTGCAAAAATCTATCTACATAAACACATTATGGAGTACGTATGCACAATATGGGTGCTTACAGTAGAAATGCAGCAGTGGGACTTTCACTATGCTCAGAAAAGTTATTTTAATCAGACAGAAAGGAGGAATGAAGAGAGGATGAATGGGTTCTTCTGAACCAATGGCTTAGAAAGATAAACCACTGAATGTTTATCTACACAGAAAACATCATTTGAGAGCTTTGTCATGGCCTATTAACAGGTCAAATATGCACTCCTGCTTAATCAAAAATTGTACCAAAGTTTATGCACATCTCCTTCAACATGGATGCTGCAGTCTCAAGATCCTCAAGTTATTTACAGAAACATCTTTTGGCCCCTACATGCTTCAACAGAAGCAGACAATGCAGGAGTTGTAAATACACAAGACTGACACACTCTGGATGATATTCTGTAAAATGTTGTTTTACTTCAGAGATTAAACAGTTCCTACTCTTCTTAACTTTCCTCTGTTACAGTTAGATATTGTATGGTTCTAAACCCACTTTCTCTATTTTTCAAAAACTCTGTATGCAGACAGCTTACTCCTTTCACTGGGACTGTGAATTTACACTAAGAAAACAGAAGATAAGCTTTAAAAAAATGTATAGTAACAGCATTTAGAGCAATCAGCATCAGGAAACATAGAAAGCTAACTTGCTGTTATCTGCTATCTATGCAAAGTATCAGTGACTTCATGAACTACAACCCAGCAAGTTTCTCTTCTACATTTTAACTCATTTCCCTCTAATAACACAGAGAAAAAAAATTAAAAAGTGAAAGGGTATTTCAGACAACCAAAGTGGAGGAAAAACTCTGAAACTCCAGAGTAATCCCAGCTTATCCAAAGGAAACATGAAGGTGTATTGATAAGATTGTTAACAACAGTCTTCTATTGAAATAGGTTTTAACAAAATATTTACACAGCACACAAATTAAACTTCTTATTTTTTGCAGGCATTTTTTTTCCACATAGTTTAAACTGTAAAGATGGTAACGTTATGGTTATAGACTGAACTGTGTAGCCTCAGTCTCAAGACTTGGTTAAAAGGCTTTTAATTATTAGAACATCATCAGGTATTCAGAAACAGTCATCTAGGAGAGAGTGTTTTACAGCTGTGTCTCTTGGCTTTATATAACTAAATTAATGAAAACCAGGATGCTGTCTTCATCCATCTGTCTGGTACTCCATCCCTACATATCTGGTTAGCTGACTTCTTATGTACTTTCTCTAAGTATTAGACTGTAGACACAGAAACAGATTCAGCTTTTAAACTATACTGTCCTAAATATAGCATTCCTTTCAGCATTATAAATCTTAGATGCTACTTCAGCCTGAAGAGCTGCCACTGATGCTTCATCCGAACAGGAGGGAACAGGAACACTCACACAGCTCCTGTTTGGGGCTGTAAGGTCTCAAACTTCAGCAGCAACGTTTGTTAGAGATGATATGGCAAAGGACTAAGTCACCAAGCTTTCATATACTTTCGTTTTTACTTTAACAAAATGCAACACAAGTTAGCACAAATTAGTCATCTTTACCTTATTTCTGTTCTTCTCTTGACCGTGTTCACAACTGTCCTGCCCACTCTGAGTAACATGCAGGCTGCTACTAGAAATCTGAGGCTCTTTGTGACTGTCTCCAAACCAAGAGAAAGGCATGCAAGTAGGAACAGGGGAATCTGAATCTGATGCAGATAGGTTGTTGCCAGAGTCATCCAACAGTTCTCGGGAACCTCTGAAGTAAGTAGATAAAGTTGTGCTTAAACAACAGCAGCAAAAAAATCCCACCCTGTCCCACAAACACACAACACCTCCACAAAACAAATACACACTATTCATTTTTCACATCACAGTTGGTTTTAAAAATGAAAACTGACATTTGCCTTTAAATATCATTGCAAAATAATCTGTTATTGAGCAACACACACTGAAGGGCCTTTGCAGTATTTCATACAACAGTTTTACAATTTCAGATAACTTGCTAATTTAACCAACATAAGCAAAAGATAAATTTTATATTTAAGATAAAGTATGTGTTTGTCTTATATGAGTGACTTAAAAAAAAGGTAACTCTGCTTTACAGTTTCCTCTACACTATTCTATGTATTTTTCTTATTTCATGAGATTAGAAGCTAATCTCCATATCATTATAGGAATCTTCACAGAATTTTGCCACTGTTACACTTTAATGGACTTTAAGGTCAAACAATAATGATGATTAAAGAAATTCTTATATTAAGAACTTTACAAATGCAGCATACATGTCTTAAAACCAAATAACTACCTGCTATCCAGAGAACCTCTTAGATTTTCTTTTTCTTGTTTCTTGCCCTTGCCTCCAGATTTTCGTAATCCCCTGAATTGAAAAACCACAATTTTCATAAGGTGTTTACTTTACACAGTGAAACAAATTTTCAATCAGCAAGCTAATTTTTACATTGATTTCAACAGTTACAGCATGATTTTACAAATTATATATACAATTTAAAAACTACTGTAATCCATATTTTATTTAACAACCACAGCATGTGGTCTTTCAAAGACCACATATAATCAAAATAAACACAGAAAATGCCCAAAGAAACTTAGCATACAGTGGAGACAACCAAGAGGAAGAACACATTTTTCCTGCTATGTAAATCATAGAATCATAGAATTGTTAGGGTTAGAAGGGACCTCAAGGTCATCTAGTTCCAACCCCCCTGCCATGGGCAGGGACATCTCACACTAGATCAGGTTGCTCAGAGCCACATCCAGCCTGACCTTAAAACCCCCCAGGGATGGGGCTTCTACCACCACACTGGGCAACCTATTCCAGGGTCTCACCACCCTCATGGTGAAAAATGTCTTCCTAACATCCAATCTGAATCTATCCATTTGTATTTTTTTTTCCATTCCCCCTAGTCCTATCACTACCTGACATTCTAAAACGTCCCTCCCCAGCTTTTCTGTAGGCCCCGTTAAAATACTGGAAGGCCACAAGAAGGTCTCCTCAGAGCCTTCTCTTCTCCAGACTGAATAACCCCAACCCTTTCAGTCTGTCCTCATAGGAGAGGTGCTCCAGCCCTCTGATCATCCTTGTGGCCCTTCTCTGGACACGTTTCAGCATGTCAGTATCTTTCCTGTAATAGGGGCTCCAGAGCTGGACACATTGCTCTGGTTGGGGTCTCATGAGAGTGGTGTAGCGCTTCGGTACAAGCAAATGATATTCAAGGGGTATCTGGCAAACGGAGCAATCCCAATAGGGCCTTCTGCAGTATTCAGTAGCTACATTCTATATGCATGAAATAAATTATGTTATATATTATGACTTATTTGTTGCAGCACCAGTCTGAGTCTTCCATGTTAGCTGTCTTCAATAAGCCCTCCTCTCAAATCCCCAGACTTAAATTACAAGACTGCATTTCAAGACAATATGCAGCTTGCACTTTTGTTCTACCCCTGCTTGCAACTTCATCTTCTGAATGAAATTTAGAAATCAACTCATCACTGCTGCTCACCTCCAAGAACAGGTCAGTACGCAGCTACTATAGCCAAACTCTATGTAGCAATATCTCTACTGTAGAAGGGATTAAAGCAAGACAGGTATCTATTATAGAGTAATGCCAGCACGATTTAACATTATAGTCTAGGCACAAACCACTATCTTGGCATAAAACTGTGCATGAATTTGCAATTTAATTCACAGAGAAATTGTATATCCAGACAAATTATGAAGAATCCTAAGATATTCTTTGAGGAGGGAAAAGTACAAATGCGATAGGAATATGAATGTAACATTATAAATTCAAGACAAAAAAGATTCTGTGCACTGGTGTTGCTATGAAGTAGTATTACTAAATTTCCTCGACATGTTTTTTTATTTAAAGAACATCATATTTCTCCAATATTAACACTGAAAGCAATCTATTTCTAAATGAATACAAGTAAAATCTTACCCAAAATCTGGAAATCTCCTTTTGGACTTCCCTGATGTTCCTTCATTTGTTTCTACTGTCCTGTCTTCACTTTTCTTTTCTTCTGCTTTTCATAGAGAAGTAAAAAATAAGCATGTTATCCTAAAAATATTTGTAAGTTACAAGCATCATCCTAAGCACTTGAAAATAAATAAGATACTGAACTCTGAGTAACAGTGTTAAAATTCACATTTACACATGCTGAAAATACTACAGCCATACCAATGTAAGTTCTTCTCTACAGCAACTTCCCATCATTCTGGCTGTGTTGTACCATTGAGAAATGGCAATACAACAGTTGCTTATGACTGATCAAAAATACTGCTTTTAGTAAACAATAGTTCTATGCTATCTACAAAACAAATAAAACTCACCATATTATTTTATTGCAACGAACTACAAACTAAAGATAGCTTAAGATAGGTTTAGAAGAAAAGTGCCTCTTGCAAAATGTCAACTTCAAAATACACCAACTAGAAGACTAGTATAAGATGCATGAAAGTGATTACTTTTAAAGCAACAGCTTTGCAAGTACACTATTTAATAGCTTGCTTGGTCAGTAGCTAGTCCAGGCCAGCCACTTGGAACACAGGTTACATATGCAAGCTGGTAGCTACAGAAACTACCTAACCCACATAACAGCCAGTACCTGGAAAGCAGACCCATCCTAACAAGCTGAGTTTCTTGGAAACTGTATACAAACTGTGACTATTCCCAAGAATTAACTGGCACTTTGAAGCTCTATCAAGACTGGTATTTTCAAAACTGGAATACAACCTGCTAGGATCTATTTTTTTCACCAGAGGGAGCATGTCCAATTCCACCTACATTATTAAGTGAAATTAAGGGTCAAGCTTAAGTATCACACTACCTCATACCAATGGATTGTGACAAAATACTGCAAGTCCTGAACATACTTTGTTTTAAATTCTTAGGCTACTAAATTAAGTTTTAAAAAATAGTATGTTTTGTATTTCAAGTCAAGTGTTTCATAACTAAGCTACCTATGAAATAAATGCAGCCTGCTTTTTGAGAGATGAAGTAAGATTTAAGCTTTGCCTTCAAGACAGCTCCTGACATGAAGTAATGTACACAGATATTTTCCAGAATCATAAAACCTAAAATCACAAAATTGAGAAAAAAACTTGCAACCATCCCATCAGCTAATAATTCTTCCTGAAACATATAAAGGTGATGATCTCAAAGTTTACAGGCTGAATAGTTAGGGAAATTTCCCTTTTTTTTTTTTTTTGGCACATCTGATCAATAGTTTCTAATCAACATTGGAACTTTATGTAATTAATTAACAACTCTTTCTAGACATGGAACATTCAATCAATTAAATTGGTTGTTTTTTCTGCCATCCTACATACAAACCCAGAATAATTAATTTGAATATTTACACTTGTTTCTCCAGAGATAATTTAAAAAATGCAGTACAATAGGTTAAAATACTGACTAGGACATGAATACCTAGGACGGTAATAAAAAGGATTATTTCAATGAAATAATAAGTAGACATTTAAAGATGGTTATAAAGCAACAATCTAGCAGTAAGTAGCATTTAGTGTCATTCTGCCTACAAAGAGTTTTCAATACTAATCTTTGATGTACTGCATTAATTAGCTCTTTCAGTGACTGCCAGTTCTAAGAAAATGTTTGCAATACTTCAGCCATCACAAAAATTAAAGGAGTATAAAAGAAAGCAGTATCCCTTATGTATTAGGTACTTGTTTTCATAAGATTTTTTTTTGAAAAAACAAACAGAAGCTGAGGCAAAGCCTATTTTTGCTTAAGACTTTATAGAAACACATAGAATGAGAGTATAAAACAAATCCTGATTTCAGGGTATTAAAAGAAAAGACAGCAAGTATAATCTGCTTCTATATATTCTGCTAGCTGACTAAAGGAAATACCAAGCATTTACAATACTTTATCTTATGTCCTTTCTAGTTATTTGTAAGACAAAAAGCCAAATATTTCTACCAAATAGTGATCAGTAGTGTCATGCTGATTGATATCTTTACCCTTTTCCTATTAGAAATATCCTAAGAGACAAATAATGCACAAATTCCTGTAACATTCAGAATCTCTTATCTTGTTCAAACCTGGATGACATCTGGAAGCACAAAGCCAACACAGAATTTTCTGAGAATCAGGAAATCAGTCAGACTTTCAGACTCACTGCCACTCACAAGGCTAGTGTTTTGCAGAAATGTGTTAGAACCTTTACTGATTATCCACAGTCAGTAACTTAGCTCCCTTCTGTCTTATGCCAAGGCAACCATTTAGCCTCCAGATGTATAGGTTTGTGTTTTTACCAAACTGAGTCAGACCTACTCCTTTTGGTAACTGCTTAACTGAAAACAACATTTATTCTGCAGGCACCTTTTAGTGGCACTTGGTACTGTAAGTTATTTTAGAAATGTTGAGGGTTTTGTATAAATTTGGTTAACTTATTGCAGATGAATTGATAGATAAACATATTTCAAAATATACTTCTATTGTATCAGTAAGTAAAAATACAACACAATGAACTTGCTAACTTCAAACTTCCCTGAAGAATTAACAAACGGGTTTAGAACAGGCAATTAGTTTTGCAGTCAATTAATTTCCCCTCAAAGTAATTTGTTGTTCATTTATATCTAAAATCTGTAAAACTTTACCCACGAAGGACCAAAATAATAATAAACCCTTAAGTCTTACCCTTGGCCTCTTTCCCTTTCCCTTTTGATTCTCTTTGCTTTAGATTCTTGGAATACCCTGGAGGAGAATTTAGGACCACATCTTCAGGAGGAGGTGAACGAGGTGTGGTTGTGCTATTTTCATTGCTTGGTTTGTGTACTGGAGAAGAGTGTGTGGAAGCTGAAGGACTTGACTCCACAGGACTTTCTGTGCTTTCCTTCTGTTCAGCTTTTTCACTCTTTTGATCAATGTTGTCCAGGTGAGAGAGAGTTAATTTTTCATTTGTTTCTAATGTCTTGGTTAGGTACACAGTGGAAAGTTCTCTGTTGAAAACAGTATCTTCTGAATCCTCATCCTTCAACAAATTCAGAAGTTATTTTATGATAAGCATGATATATAATCGTTCACTCTCTGATCTTTTAAACCAGGATTTAAGGCTATGCTATGCTAAACACAAACTTCCTCAGTTCAGAAAATTTTGTCTTAATTGCAGATACCATCTAAATCACATGAAGTTGATTTTACAGGCTTTCCTTAATCCACCCCTACACAGACTTTTCTGCACATCTCCAATCATCTTTATCTAATCAAAATCAGAAATATCGTGGTACATTTTAGCTGTTCCAATTCAATGCAACTACTTCTCAGTCTAGCTGAAGCAGTTCAGTCTTTTCCTTTTATGACAGGGTCTCCCATATATCAACTATATATACCTCAATTTTTCAACTGTTTCCAAGAACCATGCTAAAACATTTACTGGTATACATTTTGTGGACTTAAATGATTATTTATGGAATAATGAAGCATTTCAGAATTGGTTCGGTTTTGAAGAAATTTGTTCACTAACTTCTTTCAGAGGAAGGAATTAAGATAGACAAGCACATTTACAATATACCACTGTCACTGTAACAAAATTTTTTGGTGAAGACTACAACAAGCTTGTGTACTACTTTGTTAACTTCAAATTAACTGTGCCACAAAGAACAAGTGAGAGATGATACATCTTGTACAAGTCCAACAAGGATTTTTCACCTGGAAGGGCATAAAATTAGGATGCTTTAGCACAGACTGAATGAAGCACAGACAATACAACTGCAAATACAGATAAAACTGAGCATACATTCAGGCTCCTGAATGCACAACTATCTACCAATATCAGTACCTGCAGATTTGCAGCCTGATGTCCAACCCCAAGAGATTCTTTCAGCTTTGACCGAGAAGGTGGCTGGCGTTTTACTTTCAAAGCCAGCTGAGCTTTTGCTTTGTGGGCACTGGTGTCTAATCTGGGAGTATCCCCAACAAACGCATCAAAATCTGCAACAAATATGTACTTTTAAAAAAACAACCCACCTAGTAGGCAAGTTCTCCAAACCACTCTTCAGGAAATATTCAGAAGTTAAATCAGAATTATTCTACCTGTTAATCAGATTATTTGGAAACACTGCTTTATATAATACTACAATATTTTTGGGATTGGACTAGATGATCTCTCAAGGCCCCTTCCAACCCCTAACATTCTGTGATTTTATGTAATATTTTAACATATTGTGATAGCAATTTCACATTATTTGAAATACATATATATCCGATGTACTCAATTAAAACAAAATACCATTAGGATACAATTATATTAAAGTTTGAAAACTGAATTTTATTCTCAAATGTACTTCCCTAACTTGTTCTTTAAGATACAAACTGTATAAAAAGTACATAAGCAACTACCAAATTTTTTACAGTATGCTTCTCACTTGAACCACCATCTGGTATTTTATAACATTATGGAGATAAAATTACAAGACAAATTAAAAAAATTATAGCCAGTTTTTCTGTAAAATCATAGCTTAAAATCAATGGGATTTTAACTGATCTATCTCGGTGGTTTAGTCCCACTAACATTATCAATTTCACTAACAGAGAATCTGAGGAACAGTGAAGATGGATTACTCTACATCTATCTTCTCTTTCCACAGCTGAAACACTTTACTGCAATATTGTCCCCAAAAACACTGGGGAATGTAAACCAAAATATCCACACTGACTCAGGTCAAACATTTACCTAGTCAACAGGAAACAGCAAACACTTAACTTCTTTTAACAACAACAACAAAAAAAATCAAACTACTACACCGATAACTCTTCCTAATTTTTGTTAAATGCAAATCAAAGATCCTACAACCTACTTACCAGAAATTAGCATATCTGAAGAATTTGGTCTTTCTTCTACTGATTCAGTTTGTTTTTCAATTTCTTCTCTTACTGTTGAGTGTTCATTATATTGGTCTGGACTTTGACAGCCATCTTCCAATAAATCGCCACCTCCAAGCGTATATGGCATTCTCTCATACATTTTTAATTTACTTTCAAGCTCCGAGATCTGCAAGAATTAAAATTCAGAAATGAGATACAACCCTCCAAAACCACAGAAGTTTACCTCAAAATATAATACTGCTTTACTTTTTCCTGATGTATTTTCATCTGTTCTGCATACTTCTGGTCTCTCTCTTCAAGCAGCCTTGAATGATCCTCTTCTTTTTTCATAAATTCTAATTCTCTGGTGGAATAAATACATACATATATATGAAACAGTAATATATAGAAATGTAGATAAATACATACAGTAGAAATACATATTTGAAGGGTGAAACACATGCACAACTATCACATTTTATTCTCTTTCACAAAAATACATGTACACACAGTATTTTTCTTCCAAAAGCTATAGTAAAATTCTTTGTAGGCAAGTAAACTGCATTTTAATTCTTCTACTTGGTTCATATCCTACAGTAACTGCAATGGCTGTGTCTTACGGAAAGCAGCAATGATTACAAGAAGGAAACAAAAATAAAAGCTTATTTTTGGTACAAGTCAAATAGAATAACATACAAAAGCAGAAAATAAGTGTAAATATATACACAAAAAGCAGAAACTTCAGGAACAGTCAAAGGAGTAAAGGGAATTTGCTAAGCAGCAAATGGAAACTAGCACAATAGCAGTCATCTTAAGGCACTTTTGAACTTCCAAGCACAAACTCAGGAGGAGAGGGGAAAGAAGACCTTAAAAAAGGTCACCAAACAGCATAAAAATGTACTGTGAAAAGTAACATTTCTGGATGTGGACTAGGGAACAAAAGATCATGAAAACTGCCTTTAAAAGTAAGTAGCAAGTGGAGAGATTTGGGACAAAAGAATTGTATGATTACAGCAACTATCAAAGCAACAGCTGTGTTCTGTATTATCAAGACACTTCTACAAGTATTTTGCAATTAGGTCTTGTTTAGCCAAGAAAAAAGAAAGTAGAATAAATAGACACAACAGGATGACACGAATGTTCAAATCTTACACAGGTCAATCTAATACACAATATTACCTCTACTAAAAAGCCCAAACCTGTTAACAGATTGAAGATATTGTTTTCATGCTGCCATTTTGATATATACCCCAAACTCTTAATTTTTTTCTGAATTCCTATTACTCCTCCCCACACTGACTCAAACTGAATCCCACATATCTAGCTCTTATTACTTATCCTTTGATGCCTACCCTATCTAGCACATATAAGTTGGTCAAAACTGGAGGCTTTTTCACAAGCAGCAAAAAGTGCTGCTAAATTTCAAGTAGTCCTTCCAAAAGTACAGACGCATTACAGTTTCTCAGCTGAGTTGTTTAAAAACTGTATTATTGACATATTAAATCAGTTTTCCTAACCTTAGAATCAAAAGCAGTAACAAATTTTTTTGAGAATCTTTCCAGAGGCTGCTGACATAAGATATTGAATAATTCAGCATGTATAGCTCACTGCTTCCCTAAACTCTGACAAATTAAAAGACAGTTTGTGAAGCAAATCCTAACCTTAGGTATTGCTGTCAGTTTTCCCCATAACATACAAGACATACATGAAAGAAATAAAGACCTGGTATTTTAGGATACTTACTTTTGTTGGTAATCTTTAAGCAATTTCTTGGCCTTGTTGTATTTCTTTTCAAGGGCATCACATTGTTCTTGAGTTTCTTTAAGATGCTCATTCACTGTTTTGCATAAACTCTGTGCCTCTAACCAGTAGGTCTCTAACTTTTTAATTTTCTCTTTGCTCTCCTCTAAGTTTTGCTGAAGTTGGGCCCGACTTAGCTTCCATTCATTTTTTTCTGCTTCAACAATTTTTAACTGAAAAGATTAATACTTCAGGAATTAAACTAAAAGGTTAAATAAAACCCAGTTGTTTATGCATATTTAAGTAGAGAATAGCTAATAACAACTGAATACTTAATAGTAATACAACTTTAAAAGAAATTGTAACAATTCTTCCAACCTTTCTAATCCACTTAAGTTAGAACTCAAACCCAAGAGTCTTTTACTACTTCCTCAATGGTATTACTTCTTTTTAAAGAGAAAAAATTAATAAGACCTTTAATGTTACATGATGTTGATTTGTTCAAGATCTCACAATTTCTTAATACCTCTGGAGAGGTCTGTTTTGATTACTTTCAAAGGCAACTGGAGATACAAATCTTAACATGTATGAACAAGCTCTCTGTCCTACTACTTTGCTACCAACAGCTTTTTGAATAAAGTTAATGAGACCAGTTATCTTCCCTGCTACTTTATAAGACACTGGTCTTCCTAATAAATTGAGATATATCCATGATCTGCTTTTTTGGGACTAACGTATAAAACCACCAAACATTCCCTTAACAAAGGAAAGGGATGGGGCCCCTTCATCTTGGCAGCAGCCACATTATAGAAAGGAATGCAAAGTTGTCCAGGCCTTGGGGAAGTGAGCAGGCAGGAAACCGCTTACTTTGTCCATGCCTCCTTTTTTGGGGACACCATTTATACTGAGGAAATCACTCATTTTGAAGTCAGTTAAGATTATCTGCTGATGGAACAGAGATGTTGAAAGGTCCAAGAATTTCTTGAATTAAAAATGGGGCAGTAAGCTGTAACACCACCAACATTTTAAACAGCTTTTCAGTAATCCACCTGGGGCCAAGTTCACTAATACTGGAAAGAGGAGGAGCATTGTTAGAAATCAAAATCAGAATTATCATACAAACCCAAAGAAGTCTAGGGTGCCTTGCCTCTCTACCTTCCAGACCAAAACCACGGCTATCTACAAGAATCAAGTGCTTTTATGTATGCAGAAATTTTGCAGAATACCTCAGGGACTAGAGCAAAGGAAAGGGATGAGGCCCCTTCAATTTGGCATCAGCCAAGAAATTTGAAGCACTCTCCTCTCCCCACTTGCTACTTGCCCCCGCAATATGTCACAACTTGCCCGAGGGTACACATTTCTCAGCAAGGCACCACAGAAGGGCAACGGAATAAAGAAGCTGCTTAACTACAACAAACATTCCCAGGAAAAGGCTATGCACAGATCTCCATGAGTAGAAAAAGCAGCAAAAAGAGTAAGAAACCTTTTCTGAGAGAAAGAGCACCGTTGAACAAATCCTCACCAAAAAAAAGCAAACAAAATCCCAAAAAAACCCCAAATGAAAAAAAAGCTGGAAAAAACTCTTTCCCCAAAGCAGGTCAGAAATTTGTGGAAGGAAAGAGGGTAAACAAGGTAGTTGAAATAATTTCCTGGTAACAGTAAGTCAGCTACAAACCATTGTCTGTAAGTGCCAAATCTATACTCAAAAAAGACTAGTTCTATCCACTGAAAATGTTCTCATCTTTGGAAGTTTTTTTCATACAGTACTCCACTATGCTCAGTTCCACTCTAAGCAGTAATACCGAAGCATTCCTTTTACAATGGCACAGGGGTGAATTTTGAGGTTGGGGTTTATTTGTTTGGTTTGTTGTTTGGTTTGTTGTTGTTTTAATTTTGAGCACAGCTCTTTGAGCTTAGAAATGCCTGCCTCGCATAACACAGTACGTAGAGCCTGAGGTCTAGAACAGATGACTGCCTTCTGCATTCAGCCTATTCTCGATAACGTTCATATTTAGAAATTAAAAAAACCAAAGCACAAGAAACCACAAATTAAAAATATACCAAATAACAAGATTATTTGAAAACTTACCTTCTCCTTCAGTTGATTCACTTCAGCTGTTGTTACTGCGTGCTTTAACTGTAGCTGAAACAAAACAAAATTGTATGAGCAAACACAAAATGGTACTTCAAATGCTAGTTTTAAGTATTTGTCCATGATTCCCTTCCTCCTCAAGCCATTTTTATAGTAGCATTAAATCAACCTAATTATTTGTCAATTAGAGAAGTGATCATGAGCTTTTATTGGAAAAAAGAAAAGTTGAATTCAAACCCAAAAAAGTTCTATAGTATTCTACTTGCTATAAAAGTCAATACATGACAACTTATAGTTAAAAATCCCACCGTATTGTATATATATGTATAGAAGCAAGGAGGTTAAAATAATGTTTCAATGCGCCAGGAAAATAAAAAAGTGTTAACAAACCTCTGATGACAACTAGCATAATGTAACAGTACAAAATTATTTTTACTTCAAAATAAATATGCTGACTTGGTTTTAAAATTAAGCCTGGTACTTTACACCACAAATCTTCACAGGATTATTAGAAATGCGTAAAGGCTACACTTATGACAAATGTAAATGTTATCATTAATGCATCTTCAGGAAACTGTTAAGGTTTTTCTTGTATCTTGCTTTCCCTCTGTAACCCTGGGTGCATTTTTTTTTTGCAAGGCATAGTGCACCAAATATATAAAACCAAATAAATCCATGACTGTCCTTTATTTAGATTATGTTAATAACATCACAGTAATGATTGTAGCTAAGAGCTTAATTGTAGTCCAAGCAAATATAGCACTTAGGAAATGATTCTGTAGCCTGCTGCTATGCATCCTAATCTAGAAAAAAATTAAATGTTCTCTAATGAATAATAGCTGAAAGTTCAACTTCTACAGCAAAAAAGTTATCAAGAAAGCAAACCTAAGGAGGTCTTCAAAATACAGATTCTTTACAAAAATAACCTGATTTATGCAAAATGGCATCTGACAGTTTCTTTGCCATGTATTTTTCACCTCCAAAGTGAAAGTGACAGGGACTTAAATCTACCAAAGAAGCACAGCCCCCAAAAATGCCAAACATCACACCACTTAAAACCTCAATTTCACAGACCTGAATAAAACATCCTCCTTTATAAAAACCTTGGGGAAAGGGTATCCAGTTTTCTAATTATGCTAAATTGGGATTCAGAGTCTGGTTTACAAATCCGTTACTTCCAAAAAATACACCAGAAAAAAAAGGAAAACCTTCCAGACCAAAACCACGGCTATCTACAGAATCAAGTGCTTGTATGTATGCAGAAATTTTGCAGAAGACCTCAGGGACTACAGCAAGAGATCAGATGGGGATTTCTTGTCTTCCTGAAGGACATCTAAGGCATACATTTCAAGGGGCACTTACTGGAGAGATTTACTGGCAATGGGAAAACAAATCTAAACCCACGAGTAGGACATGAAGATTATATCCAAGTCTTACAAGGCGTAGATGCTTCGTTATCATAAAAAATATTTAAGAAACTGTTACCATACCTCTTTAAATTTAAGAAGAGATTGTGCTGAATCCATATCCAGTGGTAAACCAATATCTTCATTTTCAGGCAGATCAAAAACTTCTACTGATTTTCCATGGAAATGGGACTCATATGTATCATCATCATCATCATAGTCATCATCCTGAGAAAATGGGAAAATCGTGACATTCTGTGACACACCTGCACTTCACATTATAGTAGTGGGAATAACAAAAGCACAGAATCAAGAAATCCAAACAGTTGTGAAATTTTTCTTAACTAGTTGCTATTCCTTCTTAATTTCTTATACCTACAATAGTTGCTATTCCTTATTTCTTATACCTACAATAAGTTTTAAAGGTGAAAACAACTTCACTAAAGTTCCACAAGAAAGCCAAGTAAGCCATGCACAAAGTAATCACACACAGCTGATGCTTAAAAGTATCTTTTGAATTATTGATAAATTGAAGTACAATAAGTAGCGATAGTAGTGATAATCATGTGACTTGATAACAGTAATGTATGAAGTATGTTTTTTCTTTTTTCAACAGATTGCCTGCTTTATCAGTTTTTTCTTTAATTTGACTCAAAAAACATTTATGCCATTTTCAGAAGTTATTGCATGTAATGGTAATCATGTACTTTTTGAAATATGTGAGTAGGCATAATGTTTTACCTGCTCTGTATCATCATGAACATAGTGCTGCTCATACAGACACCTCTCTTGCTCCAAGGTCTCACTAATGAGGCGGGCTACTTCACTCTGAGTCCCTGGCTTCTCTCTCCCAATCAGAAACCTACAGGACAAAACCAAATTACCTTGCAGCAAAAACCTGAAGACATGTCTAAGAAATTAGTTTGCCGTATCATTGCCTCAAATAATATCTTCATATGATTCTCGATTAATGAGAAGTGATTTATCGAAAGTATTATTTCATAAAAATATACATACCTCACTGTGCCTTTCGTGTTTTTTAACACAGTGGCTGCAAAGAACTGAGTAACTCCCACTAGACTTATGCCATCAACTTCAACAATCTGATCATTTACTTGAATACTGCAAAATAAATAAATGCTTACTTATCAGTTCAACAAAAATTTTGGCTTGACATATTTTTGACATGACAAATATAATTTAAAATGTATCACTAGTATTTTTAATGAGGAATTCTGAATCCCAAGAAATGAATTGCTTAAAACCAATCTCCTGATCCTCAGTTGCTATGCAAAACATCAATTAAAATTTACATGGTATTTGCCTTCATATTTTTTATACTATTTACACAGTGATTGGTGTCCTGGGGTGTCAACACGATTTTGTGGTACTTTTACACATGGGTGTATTCTAAGCTTTTCTTATACATGCTGTATGCAGATCTACAATTATTTTGCCATAATATCACCTATCAAATAAACCTCCTGCTTATTAAAGAAAATTAGCATGAAGCAGGAATGTATGCAGCTCCATTCAGCTTCTGTACTCCTATTCACAGTATTTAGCACATCCAATGAAAACAATGGGCTTCAGTGAGAAATTTGTAAAAAGTATAATCACTGCAGTGAAAAACTCACCGTCCATCCTTCTGAGCAGCTCCACCGTCTGTTATTGTTTTCACAAAAATCCCTAGTTTTTCCAGTCCCTGATCAGCACCAACTCCCATTCCAATAATACTGATGCCCAGACCGCTGTCACCTAAAGGATTCAAAAATCTACCATGAGCTGCAGTTATTCCATAGAAAAGCTATGAAAATCCACTTTAAAAAAAAACAACCCACAACATATTTTCTATCTAGTTACTACTTAAAGTCTTTCAGTTCTTCCTCCAAAGCTTTAAGGTATCTGGAGGAGACAGAAAGATTTATGAATTGTATATATTTTGGGGTGGATCTGTGATTCAGTGATGTAGTCTTCCTAAATTCAATTAAATATTACAATTCACACTTAGCAGAGGCCACTTAAGGTTTACTAAATTCAGCAGACCTAGCCACAAACGAAAATCTGAACACACATTTAAAAATTCAAGACTTAAAAAAAAAAAAATTAGGAAAAATACAATTTTAAATGGTTTTATTTTTTCTTTGTATAGTATCACTTGCAAACGTACCTTTTTCAATTTCCACAGGAAATACTTCCATTTTTTCCACTCTCTTCTCAAGCTCATACTCAGCTGAGGCTGCCACAGGGTCAACTTCTTCATTACGTCTATCATAGTCTTCATTTGAGTAAGTACTGAAAACCTAAGGAAGGTAACAGGAAACTTTCTTTAGTGCTTTCCCACTCCCTTCCAAACATGATATAACTAAAAGAAATAGTAAGAAAATTAAAGTGATATTTTTAGAGGTCCATTTTCCAAACAATTATCAATTTAATAAATACTGCTGCAAGACAGTTTCCAACTCACACAGAAATAACATTTCAGCAGTTTCAAAACAATTCCTTAAATACTTTTTGTGTTGTAAATGCACCAAAGAGTTAAAAGAAATCAGTCATCCTCTCTTTGATATAGTGTGACTTCTTCTTCTCTTCTTTCCTCCTCCCCATGCCATCTTCCAATTGAGTGCTTCAAACAGATGTAGTTTTTTGATTTTGCAAGGGAATCATGCAGTTTCCCAGGAAAAGGAAATGCCTTGTTACATACATTACTATTTTTAGTAATCACTGCAGCTGAACTTTTGAATTGTGAAAAATAAAAGATAAACAACAGAAATTAAATCAGAAATCTAGAAAGGAAGAATGAGCTATATATAACATGGTTCATTTTACTTATTAACATGATCATTAATTGCCTTTAAAGTCATATGTTTGGATAAAATAAAATAAAAATACATTGCCTCCTGTTTATCTGAAAACCAACGTTTATTTGCTTTAGTTTTTGCAGGCACTGAGAGTTTTACTCAACATTCCTGAAAGACAAAAACCAATTCTGGATTGCAGCTGTAGCAGCCATCTCCTTAATCAAGAACGTGTAGTGCTGACACAAAGTTAATTTACACGGGCTTGCTAAGGTTTTGCAGCTTTTGCATTTTCCCACTAAGACTACCTAGACAGGTAACTGCAATCATGTGAATAAGACAGCACTAACTGTAATTAGCAATAGCATTTTTCCAGGCAATTTCCATTCACTACTTTACGGTGTTAGCTCTGCACAGCAGTAACCTCAGCCACAGGAAGGGTTACTGAAACAGATTATCAAAAAGCCACTAATAGAACTCAGTGTTTTCCATGGGGAGCTCAGTGCTTTACCTCCACACTACAGCTGTTCACAAACTCTTCACTAAATCCTGCAAAACAGCTACTCCAGGCCATGCAGCAGTCTGTGATGGTTTAAGTCCAGTAAGTAAATAAGATTAGATCCACTTGGCTGAAAGGGAAGAAAAAAACCCCACTCCTTGAAGGCTTATGTTTCCTCCAATCAAAAGTCTGTTCTTCCTAAAACTTGCATAAAGGTAGATAAACTAATAAACTCCTTTGGATTATCATACCTACACCACTTGGCAAAAACTGGACACAGAAGTATAACACTTAGAGTACCTGTCCTTCATAAACTCTACAGAAAAATCTGCATCATAAACAAAGAAAATCACCCAAATGTTTTGATCCCTATCAAAAAAAGGTGAACGAGTTCCTTAAATTATTCTCCCTCCACATCCTCAAAATCAGTAAATAGGATATGAAGCAGAAGCATTTCATGAAGCACTATTCCCTTTGGAACAGGGCCAGTCTAGTTTGGAGCTCTTCCCTACCAACAGAAAAATCAATCAAATAAATGACTGAGTGAGCAAAATGTGGAGAATGGTAGTAGTTCATTTTGGAGACACTGACAAGTATATTTTCTTGATTCTTTACAACTCCATAGTCTAACTCACAAAGCAGAAGATATATTAGTCACTATCTACTGAAAATTTACATTAGCGAAGGGATGACCCAATTCCTTACACAACCATTTATAAAAGTGCTGGAAATCTAGGGGAAGCAAAGCTGCACCATCATAACAGTACTGTATATGCTGCAAGTCTTAGGTAGTAAACAGTGAAATACCTATGAAATTTCTAAAAATTATATTCTTCCATCTTGAATGCAACAGCATTGTACTTGAGAGACTAATTTTGACTCAAAATTGATCATAGGAATTGATATTCTGCTGGGAGTGGATCACAGAATTTCAAATTAGCCACTGGTGGCTTAAAGTCCAGCAATGTTTTTAACTGTTATTCATAAAAGATATATATGCAAATGAAGATTGCTAATATTTATGCACATTAACTTTTAAAGAAAAACCTATCTGAAATAAATTCTGACTAAGAGAAAGAATTCATACTTTTAAAGTGACAGAATACTTTTAAAGTGTGAGAATGTTTGAGTAATATTCTAAAAACCATAACCTCGCAAATAAGCTGAGATAGACCCATTCAAAAATAGTAAGTTAAACCTCCCTGCTCAACTTCAGAAAAGTAATTTTGAGGAAAACCATGAAATTAACAAAGAATAGAAGAAAATTAAAACTGATATATAACCAGAGGCCAAACAATGCAGTAACAACAACAAAACAAACCAACCAACCAACCAAAAAAAAAAAAGGCAACAGTCAAGGGCAGAAAATAGAAATGTTTATTGTGCATGTGTGGAATCATAACATGGCACTCATCTTTTATGAGACTGAAACAGTAAAATTGTTGATACTGATACAGAAAACAGAATTGCTCACCAAACTGTTGTTGCCAAATAGCAAAAGTAACATTAACCACACTTAAAATGTGGATACTAAATAATATGAGTTACAAATTACACAGTTTTAAAGATTGATGAGAAAGCTAAATGCAGTTCATCCCTGTGCTGTGTCTGGCAGGCTTTAGCCACTGCATGAAATGCATTAGGGACAAAAGAAATTCTTATCTTATTATTTGGAAGCCACTGCTATCCACAGATCATAAAATTATTAGTGTGCAAGTGATATTTTTAAGAGATATGCTTCAGAAAACAAAGGTTATTGTCTCTAGATAGGAAAAAATGGAATTTTACTGTAGAAACCCTGTGAATTTTATGAGCCTGTTACCATAGCTTGTTATATACTCAGCATTAATAACTTCTGGATCCTGTCAAGCTAATAAATGATGAAAAAAACTTAGTATATGAAAAAAAAGGCATTTTTTTCACACTGAAGACTTCTTTTCTTCAGAATGAATAAAAATATTTTGAATCCAAAAAGTTGTAAGAATTTTTAAGAACTAATTTAATTAAATTGTTAAAATAGGTAACTGAAAATGTTTAAGTATATATTTGCTCCTTGGACAGCAAATATTTATTCAGAGACAGAACACTAGGAAAATTAATCACTTTTCGAATGCAAAACTCAGATTGCCTCCTTCTATGAAGATGCTAATGTCAACATCAAGATCAGCACTCAAAAAACCCCAATAAAACGGACTGTAAAAATTATCCTACTGTGCTTCCTGTTAGAATACAGAAGTAAAAATCTCCACTATATCATCTTAAGTACTGTAATTAAAAACAGAAAAGCAACAATGACCTTGCTTAATCCAAACTCTTAGCAGCACATACAAAGCTCTACTCAAGAACTATGTAAGTTTTAGCAGAATGTTAACTTTGTTAGAGCAAACACTAATACAGCGCCTGTCTGCATGGAACTACTAGAGAGTCATAAAACACAGTCCAAAGACCTCTATTCCCATATTAATTTTTGTAGACAGAATTATTTGTGCCTGATTAAAAGTAGAACATCACAAAAATAATTAAACAGTGAGATTTAGAAATCAATATCTGGCCAGAAGGGCTTACAATTAATTGGAATGGAAGCAGTACCAACATCACTTTAAAATTCTCATGTAATAGGGCAGCATTTGCTGAAAAGCCTGACTCCTGCACAGGCAGTTAAAAGCAACACCCAACAGCTCAGAGAGGCACTGAAGTGTTTCTGAAACCCTTGCCTGGATACCATACCTAGCAATGATTACCCCTGTTGCTTCACATTTCTTCTGAAACACAATTCTTGACTTCGAACATGCAAGTTTACTGACACACACTGAAGCCAAATAATCAAAACACAAGTTATGGCTCAGGAAAAATTATATAATAGTGAACAGTTTCAGCTTTTGAAATTGAGTGCCTTTGCAATGCCAGCAAAAGGTGAAGTGCCCAAACAAACTTGCATAATCATTTGAAACAGCAGCACTAAAGCAGGACTGAAGTATAACCTGCACTTTACTCTTACAACCTCCCTCTTCAATTAAAGTAGACATCTCGATGCCCCTACCCACCCAACATTCTATTCCCAAAAGATACATAGCATTTTATTACCACTACTTCTAAGTGAAAAGTGACTATACCTCATTTAAGGCAATTCACACTATCAAATCCTTTAATCAGCACACAGAAATATCTCTGCATGACTTACTAAAAAACTTCATCTAGGTTAAGTTTACACAAAGGCATTAAGCGTAACCTTGCTTCACACATACACTACAGAATTTCATACAGGTCATTTAACTAATTTTTTAACCAATTTCACTATTCTCTGCTTAATTCTTGACAAAACCAGAAAAAAATATTCTCTAATTCTGTGTTTCACTGCAGTAGCAAAGGCACTGGAGCTTGCTAGAGAGAAAGACAGACAACATGATACCTGTTTCAGTCCAGTTACGCTACCTACTCTAGGACAAGGCACACTCTCACTTTTAGGTATTTCTTTTTTAAATCCCGATGAAGGAAACACTGAAGATGGAGAAAGCATCCACTCAGATTCAGTTCACTGATTTTACTTAATTTCAAACATTCTGAGCAGAAGTTGAGAGATGATCCACATTGTCCCTCTACGGAAGTGGAGTGTACTCCACCACCACTTCAGTTGAGGCAGCATTGTTTTCTAACTGATAGAGATGGAACGACTCCAAACAAATACAATATGACTAAAAGAGACAAAAAGTATCTTGATACCACACAAACAGGACACACCCCCCACAAATGGCTCTTGAAGACTTTGTACATGAAGAAAGTGATTTAATTATGACCATACATAAGCTTCACAGGTGTCCTGGCCCTACAAATTTAAGTCCAACAATCCAGAAGAATTCGATATGGGTATTTATTTATAATTCACCACAACAAAAGTCTTGACCTGATCATGTTAAATTAACAAACAAATTAGTAAGAGGAACTTCAAAAGAACAACAGTGAACACTAAAATAGTCCACTGGCTGTTTTCTAGAGGACATAAGAAGAAATAGCAACAAAACAATCCTGCCATACCAGATCAACTCAATTAACTAATCTGCAGTAATACTGTCACCAGCAGTGATCAATACTCCAGGTTTAAAAAGGAGGCTCATCTCACTATACCAGAACACATCAGGGAGTGATGGAGAAAACTGATTGAGTAATAAATCTAAAGGAATTCCAAAGCCAACATGCAGTAATACTTTGCGAGTCAATGAAATGCTCATCCACCCCCTGTTTCCTCCCTCCTGCACTGCCAACAACCATTCTCAGAGAAAAAGTATAGGCTGGATGTGCATAGTGATCAGCTAATATTAAGTACATGTAATTTAAACTGCAGCCCTGCCATCAGTGAGGACATGAATTTGCAATTCTGATGCAAGTATCAGTTTTTTCCAAACCAAGAAGTACTTTAAGAATATTTTTCAAATATAGCTCTTTCTTCCCTGTCAAATCCAGGTGAAACTGCTAGGAAGTTGGAAGGACTGAAGAAATACTGAGGACAGACAGGACATCCTCACTGTCACCTCACCTACCATCAATTACCTCAGCATTCTCTTATTTGCCTACAGTTTTATAGCATCATCAAGTATATAAAACAGGCCAGGTAGTATGGCATACAAATGCATCCAGGGCATAGTTCTGTTAGAAATACAATGAGATACTAATGTAGAAAGTCAGGCTGGCCCAGCAGTGAGCCAGGTTACAAAAAGAAATTCTTTGCTTTTTCTGTTTTGGTTTTGATTTCTGCTCTGCAGCTCCATAACCTGGCACTGGACTCTCATCCAAAGACTCTCAAAATGCCAAATCAATCTACCATTGTAAAACATGCATATCAAATATTTCATTAAAATCAAAGCTTGAGTTGAAAGTACTTCTGCCTGAAGAGCTGAATAAAGGTCATAGAATCAAAACATAACAAAGACCAGAAAGGCATCACAAATACTGGAGATACAGAACTTCTAAAACCAGGTAAACATATGCTCAGTATTACATCCATTTAAGCTTAATAAACACTAAACTTGTATGAAAAATGAGACTTCAATAGAAATTTAAAGACTCTATTTTCTCAAAAGATAGAAAAAAAATTAATTTTCACACATGAAAATATGTACCTTCTTCCTCCAGTTAAAATTCATGTTTTTAACGTCTCACACCATTAAATTAACCAGCAGGAAATGCCATACTCTCAGATGCAGGCAGAACAAAACAGGGTTATTTTTTGTGAAGTCACTCAAAATTAGTATGGAGAGCTTAAATTTGAGATAAAAACACGAAGAGAAGTTGTTATAATGTTAAGTCACAAAGGTAACATTGATGCAAGCAAGCTTCAAAACAAGCAAAATCCTTGAACTGCAACAAACAAATTATCACTGCAAAGAACTCCAAACAGAGCACAGTGGAAATACGCTCACGGTTATTTGTGTCAAGAAAAAAAACAGCTGACTTCCCACATACAAGTCAGTTTAAATCTACTCTCAAAACACATCTCCATTTTCCTAGATCAATATACACCCATGTTACATACTTGTTCCTCAATGCCACAGAAGTACTTTACTGAAGTGCCTGACCAATAGCTAAAAAACAACTGACCATTTATACAGTGATCAATTCTCCAATACCTGAAAAAACCCAAAAAATCCAGTTTGTATCTTCCACCAGTTAGTGTATTTTCTATCCCCTTCTGTGTATGACAGTACAAGAATGGAAGTTACAGTCCAAAAGTAAGAGAATGTATGAAGCTGAAGCATTATTCTGGAATATTTTTAAAAACCCCATTGACTTAGAAGAAATTGTGTCTCCCCTAGAAGTGGCAAGTGTTTACAGATATACTGTTATACAGGAAATCTAACTCAAGTGTATCTTCATTTACTGCTTCATTAACTTCCACAGTAAGCAGTTCTGTACTAAAAAGACTGAGGAGCATATCAGCCTAAACAAGATTACTGTTAGTGTCCTAGCTGTACATAAACCAGCTCTATTCTGACGTGCAAGACATGGCAATATTATGAAGGACTTCCATGTTCTCTCAGAAGCATCTGATACTTGGGCTGGTGAGGACAACACACAAGCTATGAAACTGTTTTCAGTTTTGTTATTTAAGAAATAAGTTTAAACTTCTACTCAGCTGTGACAAATATAAAAGTAAAGCCTTTATGGAGGTTTGTGGTTTGGGTTTTTAAAAAACTATTATTGACTTAATGATCTTAAAAGAAAATATTATTCAGAAAAAGCTGGAAATGGACACTCCCTTGCAGTACAATCTGGATAACACTGATAACTAAACAGACCTGTGGAAGCAAAGAGTAGCTGTGCTATCTTTTGAGCTTACCTGAGCTACATAATTTCTAAGGATCATAAATCCTTGCAGAAGTTAGTCATAGTGCAATTAAAGGTTTCAAGGACAAAGTTTGACACAGTCAGAGGGAAAAGCATCTCAAGAAGTTGAATCGGAAACAGGCATGTTTTTCCCAATGGAAAGTTTCAAAATTACAAATGTCAAACAACACTCAGTCATTATGTTTATATTAATTAAAGCCTTTCAAGGTTGAAAGTGAGTTTAATCCCTGTATTACAAAAGCAAAACGAAACAAAAAGGGATGACAGCACAGTTACCTGACACCATTTGCATCATCTCTAATGCTCATTGCTTACCCAGTTTATTCAGAAAACTTCGAGACAAATTCGGTTCCCTTCCAAATACCTTGGACAGCTGAGTGAGCTTTACATTCCTTCATATGTGGCAACAAGGGACTAAAAATAGCTCATGTGCCATAACACTAACTCAGTCTTGAAGTTCTGCTAAAAACTGTGCAGTAACACTCTCTTGTCTACTGTAAGAAAAACAAGCACTGGAGACAAAGTTCCTTAAGGTCTGCAGAGATCAAACAGTAGCAGGAATTAAAGACACAGGCCACCCACCGTAAGTGAGAAATCTTCCCACACATCATTTATCACTAGATTCTACAGCACTGAAATATTCATTTTAAAAGTTTCATCTATGCTTATTTTCATAGGCACAGGGCAACACAAAATCATGGAGCATTTGCGTAATTACATTCCATCTTTCCTGAAATTATAGATCAAATTATGTTCTCAAGCCCTGCTACAGATGTCAACAATTATGGATCTTTAGCATGGGTCAGATGCAGTGCTAACAGTATTAGCTACCTCATACATCCCCTGGGAACTCCAGTCTCCTGTTACTCAAAAGCCTTGCCAATTTTACAACTGACTAGAAACTTTGAAACAGATATATTAATCAAATTCTCTCAATACTGGTTTTAGGATGTGTAGGTAATAGGTAACTTACAGACACATATTCAACCTCCCTTTCGGGTACACTGATTACAATAGTCGGAGCTCCATCACCGCAGAACCTTGATGATCTGCCTAAACACCTTTCAAATATTTCGAATTCTCCAGCTTTACAAGGCACCTACTAAACAGCAACTGCAAAAGACAGAGATGGCTTCTCCACAATCCCTACAGAGTTGCAGAAAGAAAACAGCAAAAGCACCAAGGCTAGCCTGCCCTCTCTAAGGAGCATCTCAGAGGAGAAACTCAGACCTTCTCCTCTATTGGCTATGGGTGTCTGGAATGGCACTCATATTTCAAACATCTTAGTCCAAATAAAGATGAATAAAGAAGCTACTGGGATACATTTTACACTATAGCATTGCTCAAGATGTGGTAGGTACCAAGAATAATCTTCTACTACCACTCCGGATATTTTTTTCTCTTCCAATTTAAGATGCACTAAAATTTATGCCTGAAGTCAAACAAGACATATTTTCTTCAGTGAGCTGAAAGTGACACTTTCTAAGGAGTTAATGAGATATTAAAGGTACGTTACTAAAAAAGGTTTTAGGAAAGTGCAATAAGAGCTGGATTTTACAGAGCACAAAAGGCAAAGAAACCCCCATAATCCAGGCCTCATTCCTACAAAATATCACATAAAATACAAAACAAAGGCAGAAAAGGGGAAAGAAACCATTGCTTAGGCATGAGGAACCGAGTGGGACAAGTGACTGAAAATTACATACAGAAAGAGATCCGTATACCTGTGTCAGGAAAAATACAGTCAGGTTTCACTGAAAACAGATAAAGGTAAGTATCGCAAATTTCAACTTTAGGACATTAAAAAGAAAGCTCACTGACCATATTGCTATTAAATACGTTTTATTGTGCCAGTTCAAGTAAGGCAAAACTATGTTGTTTTTAAGGGAAAACTGCTGATAGTTGCTACTAACAAGTCCATCAAGAGCTGAACTGTATCTGATCTGATACAAATTAGTTCCTGTGGTTTTCAGAGAACTTGCTGTAACTGAACAGTGATAGTTCTCAAAAAACTGAATTTTGTCTACATGAGAGCTTCCATCACAGTTGGCAAGAAGATTTCTACAGATGCTTCCAACTAAGTCTGGCACAGACGTCACAGAGAAGGCAGGGAAAGTTTGTTACAGCCACTGCTTCAGTACAATTTCAGCAATGATCAGTAAAAATCTGCCTGAAGCAAGTAACCTGCAATCACTCAACAAACACACATGTACAGTAGGCTCTAAGTGGCACTTTCCTTAGATATTCAGCGCACAAATGTAAGGGGAAATGGACTGATACCCCAGCTCTCACTGGTATCCAGTTCTCTCACTGCTCTCACTAGACTTGTTCTGCAGTTTCCAGAAGTAGCACTCCTGCCTTCAGTGTTCCAGGTCACCACTAAAGCAGCATCAACAAGAAAGCCACATAAAGTCAGCCCGTCTATGGAAAGACTATAAAAAAAAAATTATATGCAACAAAACTTGTATTTTCCCCACACACAAAACATTTCTGGGGTACAGCACTGGCATATGTTTAGCAAACTGGGAAATTACAACTCTCTGCTGCAGCAAGTACAGGAGTCAACAGAATTTTTACATCCCTCTGATCAGTAAAAGTAAGTCCAAAGGATGAACAAACTGTAAAAATCTTTTATTGAAGATTATGTTTTTCATTCATATAACAGAAGAGAAGCATTCTTGAGTTTCCCATTCCATCCTGATCTGCATCTCCCAGTTCTCTTCCCAGACTTCAAGGAGGTCTAGAATAACTGAAGTCTGCAACAAGACTACAGGTAAGCATAGATTGAGTTGTGAAATTACTTATTCAGTGGGTATTTTTGGTGATGGAAGATCAGATACCTAAATGCTTTTTATTTGCTAGCATTGTAACTCACACTGTTCCTTATTATCCAGCCTGCCCTGCAACTTCGTACTCCAAAATACTCATGTTAGCACTCCTGCAGCTTATTCACCAAGCCAGTATCAACAAAGCCAACAGCATATATACAGCTGTGATTAGAGGTAATTCTAAAACCCTAAAGAACTGGAATCAGTGATCTGATATTTTTATCAGTTAATTCTCAACACAAGTCTGAAGTTGACTCTGAAGGTTTGCTGGGCAGGGCAGGGGGAGGGTGTTAAATTTTGTACAAAAGGTAGAACTGAAAAAATCCTTCCTAATGCAATGCTTCAATTTCTCAATTTTAAAGAAATGATGGGAATCATTGAAGGTCATGTGTTTAAATGCATTCCTAAAAATGTCCAGGAAGAAAGATCTCACATGTTTCACTATGCTATCTTATGAAACTGCTGTGATTCAGAAACCATTTGTGAGTAATTTCTAATTTTCAGAATGAGTGGTTGTAACTTTTGTCTTACTCAGTTTTGAGTAAAAGCCGTAAACTTACATTTTTCAAAAAGAAATTTTAGAGCTTTGAAAAACAAAATAAAACAAAAGCCACAGCATAAAAATTTGTGTCCTGGGTATTTTTTACTGAAATATAATTTTAAAAAAAAAATCCAATGTAGTTACCTTGATAGGAGCTGTTGAGAACTTGACTTTTCGGTCTGGCTCAGGATCTTCCTCTTCAGAGAGCCCAGGAAACTCCTCATATTCACTGTCATACATATACTCCTCCTCTCCTTCCAAAATTTCTTTGCCTCCAGGCCCTTGATTTTCTGCCTCTGTATTCCTATCATCATCAAAAGCTGCATTCTCTATTCCAAAAGCACTTAGTTTCTCGCTCTGCTTTTCCACCACTTGCTCCTCTTCTTCAGTATCCCCTTCCTGCTCTAGAACACCCTGAATTCGTGTAACTGGACTGTCTCCTACAGACATCCCATCTGTTTCCTCCTCTGGATTGATCTTGCTGCCTTCCGTAAACTCTTCTACCACTTCCAAGGAATAGTAGTTCCTCTTTCCTTCCTGTACATGACATCTGAGCAGCTGATCCTCTTGAACAATGTGATCTTTCTCCAAACCTTCTTTTTCACACCCTGAGCTTTCATCTTGTGCAACCAGCTCTGTGTAAGTCTCCACAGGAGAAACCCGCGAGAGGATACTATCTGATGTTTGAGTCTCCTCACCAGGAATACTGCCCATATCCCACAGGCTTCTCTCAAGTTGTTCTCTTTTGTCTTTTCCAAGTGCCTCACTCAAATCACCTCTGAGGATCACAGGCCCTTTGGTGGACACAGCCTTCTTTGGACATCCTTCAGCAACAGCAAATGAATCCAAACTGTGGTGGCCTCTCAAAGGGTCCTGATTCTGAAGACCCTGATTCTTGGAAATTTCTTTAGATTCTTCAGTATCACTGTCACCCAGAAAACTTTCCAGCCTCCTGGAAATGGGCCCTGCATTTGGGAAGGAGGATTTGGAACCACTACTGGTATGCTGCTGCTTCAACTCCTCATTACTGTGATTCTCTTCCTTCTCCAGTGCAACTGGAAGACTTGCTTCTGTACTAAAACTAACGTGGTCAACCACATTGTTGCAATCAGAAGCTGAACTGCGTCTCCTCTTATCCTCACTTCTTTCACATTTGCTGGGGGAGTATCTGTCCACCGAGCTCCGTTGTTTTATATTTCTCTCAAACAGCTTCCTGGTTTCCGAAAATTTTTCTGCCAGGGCAACTTTGTCCAAGTCTGCCTCATCATTGCTACGGATGACCTTGTCGGTAGCAGAAAGCACAGACGATGAATCCACAGGACTGCCACAGGGGCTTGTACTTGTATTAAGAAAATTATTTTTTTGGACAATGAGGAAAGATGGACTACCTGGAGAAGGTCCATACTCTGCTGATGTGGCCCGGCTGATTAATTTGGTCTCAGCAGGTGGACTGCTTTCACAAGGGGGTGTGGAAGAAGAGCCTCCCATTTGCAGAAACATATTTTTGATCTTATGTACTCTATTGCCATAAGTGGTAGCTCTGCCTCGACTGTGTGGGTCACTTCCCCCTCCATTGGAAGAGGTGCTCAGCTTCTGATGCAACCCTGTTTTGTTGGAAGCATTTTCAGGATTGTTTACACTATCAAAAGAGCATTTGATAGCATGGAAATCTGATTTATAGGCATTTCGGTGCGGAGAAGCACTTCTTAAAGTCCTTTCCCCTTTGCCTTCGGTTTTCATCATTGTCAGAATGCAAGCTCCCTCGACTCCCGAAGAATGGGAAAGACGGATCTGAGGCACAAAGTTTTCACCCTCCAACAACGAGGCAAAACAGATGCCACAGAAGATCCGAAAAGCAGCCTTTCACTCAGCCAGCTACCCCGCTCACACTGTAATGGAGCAGAGGGATACGCGGAGAGAAAGAAATCACAGCACGTAAATGGCCACATCGGGTATTAATCCCAGTCCGGATCGCTGTATCCGTAGAGCCATCTGCAGAGAGACAGAGTTTTCGTTAAGTTGGGGCCTCGTCGGCGTGTGACACGAATCCGAAACTCAGAGTGGGAAACGCCGCCCGAGAGCTCACCGCTGGATAAAGGCCATTGTGTCCGCCGGGACGCGCGGCCCCAGCTGCTCCCCGCCACCCGCCCGGACACCGACCTGGCAGCTCCCGCGAGGGATGCGGCGGCAGGCGCCCCCCTACGCCGCTCCCGGCTGCCCACCCCTCCCGCCAACGGCTGTCCCGAGACGGGCCGGGCGGCGGGGGGAAGGGGCAGCACCTAGCCCTTCCTGCCGCCCGAGGGAGGCTGGGCAAATGCCGGACCCCGGCGCACGCACAGGCTCGGCGTGGCGGAGGAGCAGACCGTCACCGCGCTGCCCGGAAGGGGGAAGCCACAAGTTTCGACCCCAAGTTGGGGCTTCCCCGTGGCAGCTCCTCTGCGGCGCCGGGCCTACGGGGTCCGCAGCGGAGCCGCCCCGGCACCCAGTCCCAAACTTTCCACGCCAGCCTACCTGGGGGCGGGGGTCTTATCGACTCCTTTCCCTTCAGCACTCCCGGCCGCCCAGCGGCCGCACACACCACGCCATCATTATCCGCCACCAACCTCCCTCCTTCCTTACTTCCTTCGCTCCTTTCCTCTTTCCCTCCCTTCCTCCCTCCCTCCCTCCCTGCCCCGCCGCCCCGCGCTCCTCACTCCACCTTCCTCCCGCCTCCGCAGCGGCGCTCGCGCTGCTCGGCGCCTTCCCCCGCGCTGTGTCTCGGGCCCGCCCGCGCCTGCTCCCTCGCTCGCACACAAAGAGAAGGAGCGGCGGGCGCGCCCTTGTTCTTCTCAGCATGAGGGAAAAGAGGGGCTGGGGGCGCGGCGGGCGCGCCCGGCCTGAGGGAAGCGCCTCCCGCGCCGGGATATACCACGCCATAGCGGGACACGGGTTTCGGGTGATACCATGTCGGGAAGGCGAGCGGGCTTGGGCCGCGCCGCCGCTGTCCGGTCACCCCTGGTGGCCGTGAGCCCTGGGCAGCGCAGCGTCGGCGAGTGGGGGTCACTTACGGGCACCGCTGCCGGGGACACTGCCCCGGCTATGATGGGATGTTGCGGGGTCACGGATTCTTCAGGAAACGTGTTAGCCGAAGTGCCAGCGCTGGGAAGCCGCGCGCTATTTTCAAAGCCCGGGCGGCTAGCGGGGCGGGTAAAGCGGCAGTCTCGGCTTCATCCCGGAGCAGCGTGGTTCCTGGGTGGAGGGAAAGTCGCGGCAGCTGCCACGACGGAGGCTCTGAGAGCCGGAAGTAGCAGCAGTGCCAAACATTGCCTTTCTCCCTTCTTCCTTCAAAAAATCATGTTGTTTTTAACCTCTTTCGAAGAGTAAGTGTCAGACGTAAGCAGAGGTACACAGCAGAGGCAGCTCCCGGCCTCCACGCGGGCCCGCGGCTGCCCGTGCAGACCTCCTGCCCCTTACCTCGGCACGGGAGACACGCAGTTTCCTACGCTCTGCGAACAAGTTCGTGGATACTTCTACATGTCTGCGCAAGTCGATCTGGCGAGCCTGCTGTATTTCCTCACCCACTCCCCGGGCTGGAAGGCACCGCAGCTCCCCAATACTAAGGGAATGATGCCCGTCTTCTGTAGCCTTAGGCAGTAATAATTGCAGTTTTGCAAGCGGTATTGCGTATATCCAGTTTTCTAGTTTGTTAGCCCAAATGAAAGTACAGGCTTCAACCTATTTATCAGTTAAAGACAGAATTTGGATGACTTTCTAGCATGGTTATTTCCACAGAACATATATAAAAATCACACAGAATAATTAGGAGAGCACTGAAGAGCATTGGTAGTTACCAATTATTTGGCAACAGTTGTTACCAAATAGTGTAACAATTATTTAGAAGTCTAAATACTTTGGAAAGAATCACATCACTGGCTTATTACTGAAATGAATGGTGACATCTATACATTATCCCAATTGACTCAGGCTTAACTGGGAAACACAATGCTCAGAATATTTCACAGCTTGAACCAAAAATCTATGATGTAGTTTAAAATAATACACATGATTTTGCAATAAAAAGTAAACCTTATTGTTACCTTTTTCTAAGGCTTTATTTTTCTAATACAAAACAGGGACAAAATTGTTGAGACTTTCTTCTGTGTTTTCAGACATCGCAGGGACAATGGCACTGAACCACTGCACACACCACTAGCAGTCTTAGATAAACTTGGAAACGACATTTTGAATAGAATTTTAATACCCATAGTTTCAGAACAACAAATGTTTCTTGTTTTGAGAATACATAGGTCTTATCTAGAACAAGTAGCAGTGATCTTTCTCCCACATTCTCCTAAGATAGTCCTTCATATGGTGTCTGTAGGTTGGATTGAAATTGCAGGATTTACCATTTTTCAGCAAACAGGTCTATAAGAAAATACTAAACAAATGTTTCTTTCACAAACCAAAGGTAAATTCAAGGTTGTTCAGCTGTTTGAACACTGTGGGCAGAGGACATTCTGCCTGGCAATACGTAGGAGATTGTTCAAAGAAAACAAAGGCAGAGCTCGGGAACCACATAATAACAAAGCCCAAAGCAGCTCTAAAGCGTGCCCAGAAAACTCAGAGGCCATTGTACTGGGCATTGGCTAAAAGAGGCTGGAGCAGGAAGATACACTTTTGTTTTGATTTCTGCCATGCTTCAGAAAAGATGAATTGTAATTACAGATCTTGAAAACATTTAATTGTATCAAAAAACTCTTATTTCCTTACAATTTCCTATCCTAACTGGGAAAACATATAGGTTATTTTGGCTAGCTGCGGAGAGGAACAGTATTTATAAGGCTCAATTGGTTTCTGAAGAGGAAAGACTGAATTGCATTCTAGGTGAACTGATGAGAGAGAAATAGTAGAATTGTTTACAGAAGCAATGATTAAAAGATTTCCAGAAGACCTCTGGAATTTGATCAAGGAGTCTGGGAAAGTGACGCAGTTTATAATTTCATCATAGTGAATAACTGCAATAAAACCGAAGCAGGGTGTCTTGCACATTCAGTCTGTGGTAGTTTCCTTGAAAGACAGTGGAACAATGGTGAGTAAGCAAATTGTTTGCGCTAAGCAAAACTTATTGCAACAAGTTTAATAAGGAAAACTTATTAAAAACCCAGGAGTTTCAAGGAGGACTTTGTCAGCACAAAATCTTGGGGATAAAAGGAATCAGTGTTGCAGTTTAAATATATGAACCCCTGAATCTAATGCACATAGACAAAGAAGAAAGTATTTCCAAGACAAAAATAAAATTGAGGGCACTTCTGCAAACCCAGTTGTCCAAACTCACACTGAGTTAATCATATATGCAAAAGAGGAATCCATTTTAGTGGTCACCAGAGAGTGATTATGCAACTTCTGAATGGAACAATATTCCTGTGACTACTGTTGTCTTGGCTTAATTGTTTCAAAATCCCTTTCCTGTTGCACAAACATGCCTGTGCTTATGGTTTGGAGGCAACATTGGCAGAGGAACAACAGACATTCTCATCAAAAGAATGTCTAAAACAGAACTGAGCAAGGAAAAAGACTCTCAGGAGATCTGGATGAGAGAAATATTCTATTATTAGTGTAAAATTCTGTGAGGAAGATACAATAAATATGTAAATAGATGAGTTTATCTAAACTTGTTTCTCAAATGGTTTATATTCTTTCAGCATGTAAGGACAGCCATCCTTTTAGACTTCAGTTGAATGATTAATGTAGCAAAAATGGGGCATGTATTTAGTGGTCTGGTTTAATATTTGTTGATACTGGTGGATTCAATTGCTGCTGTTCATTTAAGGTGAGCACAAGAAACCATTAAGTACATGTACACCAAACAAGTTTGAACCTGGTATCATCATACTTCAATGAACTCAAAAAAATTTGCACAAGCCACTCTGAATGGTGCTGGATGGTAAGTGTCCCTTTCTTTCCATTGGTGCTTTCCTGATCCCTGCAACTGGTGGTGCAGAACACAGTGGAGGTGTAAGTGCCTCCTGGGGTAAGGAGAGCTCAACAGCCAGTGTACCAGTTAAACATTGTTAAAGCTGCTGATGAGCTGAGCTGAAGAAGCCTGCATGAGACAAAATCACGTATCCAGTAGTATTATTGCAATACTTAATTCTCTGAACTTTCACTCTTTAAAAGTTCTCTGCTTCGTGTGCATTTTAGTTTTATTGTGTGATTTGAAATGCAGTCTTGCCAATAACAGTACTTAATCTGTTTAATGTGAGTTACATCAGCAGTTTTAGGTAGAACAAGTCACTGTAGTTTTTTTATTACTGTTATTTCATATATACAATACCTTGTGGAATAAGGATGTAAAGATATCCTAGAAGAAAGTGACAAGCAAAAGCTGGACTACGACTAACGCAGGAGTTATATAGTGGTAAATTAGGGCAGGCTTCGGCAGCTTGCAATTTGTTAGAACATTACAGTTGTAGAGCAGGATGCTAAAGACTACAAGTGCTGTGTGTGAAGAACTGTTCTAAAGACAGGAGCTAATTAAATTTGACTCAGTTCCAATCAAATTGTGCTGGATAATGTGGCAATTACTCTACCACATGCCAGCAGCACCACGGAGGAAGCCTGGGGCATCATTATATCTCTCTTTGCCATTGTATATGATGATATATATGTTCAATATTTATTTTAATCTCTAAAATTGGAGCTACAGTGTTTTGGGTAAGTTAGTGCCTGATCCAGATTTCATTTCTCCTCCAAATGCAAAGCAGTTGGTAAAAATTAGTAGTTCAAGTTGAAATGGTTAGCAACAATTCTGCAGATTTATTTTTGGTTTATTCTGCTGTTGCCATTTCTGAGCCTCCCCTAGTCTCCCATTTTATGGTCAGGTGAGACAAGTAATAAAGAAAAAAGCCCTTTGAATAGAGTTGTGCTTACTGGAGGAGGATGTATTTTGTAGGCTTAATATGAAATCCATATCCTCTAAGTAGCACTTTGATCAAGTAAAAAATTACTGTTAGTACAAACCTTAAGATTTATTTTTAGTGCAAGTAAGTAAAACAACTATATTGTTGGAAGCAAACTTTAGTCAGAAAATTGTGATACTGAGTAGTGCTATTAACAAGGCATCAGACATACTCAGATCCTCAGCTTGCCTGGTTCTTTGCAATTACAGTAATACTTGTGGCCTTAGCAAACTTTAAATATGGGCTGTGAAGTGGAATTTTAGAAACAGAAGCAGCTACAGCAAAGAAGAGCTGCCCTCTCTTGTTTGCAAACATGTCTGTCATGCAAAGATCAGGGGAGGGGTCATTTTGGTGAACAATGCATCAGTGTCTATCTTGCTGGATTAGCTTTCATAAATCAGTATTTTCTTTGCTGCTTGTTCACTGATAGGTCCTTCAAGGATAGGGCTGTCATTTAATTAATTACTAGATCTATCACTTCCTTCTACAGACCACCCAGGATGCTGTTCCCCAGAAATGCTGTAAATTAATACCCTGACCACATATTCTGGCCACAGAACCACGAATGTTAAATGAAGTTGGTGGAACATCGCTGAAACCTGCATTGAGTGCTGATGGCCTGCCAGCACACATCTTTACAGACTAAGAAGGGTTCCTTACATAGAATCATAGAATCAATATGTTGGTTGTGGAGTTTCCCTCTCTGGAGACTTTCAAAACCTGCCTAGATGCATTCCTGTACAAACTACCCTAGGTGATCCTGCTTTTGGCAGGGGGATTGGACTTGATCTCTGGAGATTCCTTCCAACCTCTATCATTCTGCGATTCTGTGAAAAGACCTTTAAGATTGTCAGGTCCAACCATTAACCTAGCACAGCCAAGTCCACCAATAAACACCCTAAGCACCATACCTACACATCTTCTCATTACCTTCAGGGATGATATTACATCTCCTAGACATGTTGGAGATAACATTAGAAGATGTTCTCTTATGTCTTGAGAAACATCTCTTACAGAGATGCCTCTTATGTCTCCAGAATCTCCTGGGCCTCAAGGTAAAATATTTGCAGTTGACTTTCAAAGCTGCATTAAAAGACAAAAGGTCTTTATTACCAGAAAGGCTGAACAGAAGACACTTGAGATATTCCTCAGCTTACAAGCACCATTCCTGAAGCGTCCAAATCATCAAAGCCACTTGCCACATTGGTAAATTCATGGAAGAAAAAGAACAGGGGAGGAAAGAAATAACCACATTGTAGAATTGGGTGGAAAGGCAGTTCAAGACCATGCTTGAGCTTCTGTAGCACAGTAAGCAGATGTTGCCGTGACAGAGAGGCAGGAAATCTTAATAAGGGCATCACACCAAAAGCTATTGGAACAGAAAAGTCACTGCATTTTTCAGACTCATAACTAGGGTACTGTTGACATAGCTTTATAAAATTTACAGGATTTTAGGAACTAATGCTTGTGACTTTTGTTGATTTTACTGATTTTCAGTGCAAGAAAACTTACGCTGTCACACTTTCTCTGTGTGCCTCTGAGTGTCTCCTGCTTTGCAAGCCCATTTGCAAACTGGGTAACTGGTTTGACCAAATTTGACACAGGCTGCGAGTTTTCAACAATAATTATGTTCCTACCCGTTTTGTAAAAAATAGGCAGCTGGAGAGAGAGTGAGGAAGAAGAAAGACCTTGCAAGATCAGTCAAGTGAAAGGTTACAGCAAGACATCACCCCTTATAAGCCACTAGAGAACTCCATACAAGCCATACAAGATTGAAACCTGATTAGTGTATTAGTCACAGGAAAAGCCTTATTTTGAGGTTGCTTTTCTTTTTAGAACCAGAGTCAGTCAACCAAGAGGCACATGTTGGGAGGGGAAATGGTTTCTTTAATTCTGCAGCTCACAGCACAATTTCTTATTCTGATGTGCTAGTTTCTGTCTGACCAAGCAGTGTCTGACCCCAAAGTGTTTCTATATAGTAAAAGTGCAATCCCAGATCTGAATGATAATCAGGAATACTATGAAAATCTTGTGAAATAAATCCTGTTGACATGTGACTATGATTACATTAAAAAAACCCCAAACTTTATACATCTATGTTGTTTCATTATCTAAAACACCATACAATGTCTATTTCACAGTTATACCTACTTATGTATACAAAACACATGAATGCATTTTTTAGTTATGGCATAATTAAGTCCTTATAAGGCATCTTAATTTTAATATTCAGATTCCCTAGGCTTTTTAAAAAAAATATAGTGTACAGACACTAGAGTTTAGATTACTAAATAATGCTGAACTAGTGCTGTTTCAAAGCAAACTAGAAGCTTTCTAACTGAATATCTTTTATACCAGAGTAATGGTTATGTTACACAAAGCAGAAAGGAGAAGCATGATCTTGCACATAAGTGAGCTATTTCCTTCAATTATCAATAATTTCCAATAAACAAGACTGCGTTTTGAAATTCTGTCAGTTCAAGTACTGCTTGACACCATTGAGGTTTAGAATATATATAAAATAATCCATGTTACAAACCCAGAAGAAAACTATGAAGCAACTCGATCTTAGAAAATTAAGTTACTTTTTAAATAGGAAAGTCTGAATGATAATTGTGTCAAATAAAATAAAACCAAAAGCATGAGACAAAACAGGACATAGAATTTAGGTATATGGTATGAATTGCACAACAAAGAGAAAATCAGTTTAATTTGCTATCTATCAGGACAATTTCCATGATAATTCCTTGCAATGTATTAGGAAATGTGCATTTTGCAAGCCTTACGTAGACAAAAAATAAGAATCAGTCCCCCACTACTACATGTATCTACAGTTATGTTGGAAATGTGACATTAAAAAGACATTAAAAAGGCATTTTATGCAAATACTAAATTCACATCAACACTTTCAGATCAATAATATCAATTTTCCAAATTTGTGAACCTGAAAAATATCTTTAAGGGTGAAAATAAGTCAAATTTAGGGTTTATTTTGATGCTTCCAACTCAAAGCATTCAGTTTTTATTTTTGAAAATAAAGTCCTCCCTTAAAAATATTTTAGCAGACAAAATAACTAAAAAGTGAAACATTGGGCTAAAGAAAATGTTTTGCATTAAGAGAAACTGATTTCCTTTTTTTTAAAGAAAAAAATGCAGCTCCCTGGAACCAAACCTTTTCCCCCTTCATTTTCAATTTAACATTTTAATCCAATAATATGTTGCCCAGATGCAAACTTATGACTGAAATATTTCCTACTATAAGCCTTAAAACAAATGGAAAAAAGAAACATGAATTTCCCAAATCCAGGCAAACAAATGATATATGAGAAACAATCACAAAGTTTTGCGCTACTCTAAAACAACTGAAAAAATAGTGCCTCATGAATAGAAGTCATTAAGTCCATCTGTATTGGAGAAAGACCTGCCAAAAATCTGACCTTTGCCTTCAAGTGTCACTTTTAGGTTAGCTTTAAGAAGGTCATTAGCAACTGCTGGATTGCCACTGTTTCAGCAACTACTACTAAGGGATTCACTTTGACAGCACGTTGATTCAGTTCGACATATTTAAGATGTGTATTAGTGCTCTCTGAAGATAAACAAAGTGTTTGTTTTCATGGTAGGGTGAAGTTTGTAATTTCATAGGGGTTGAAACCCTCTGGCTGATTTCCTAGGCATCACAACTGGAGCTATTTCTGAATTTGGTTCCTAGGTTTTCTGACTGCAACACTGCCACTTCTTGTTTTTGGACTAGATGAATGATGAGAGTCTATTCACAGTGACTTTTTAATGTAAGAAGTACCACTGACAGGTAACTACTAAACTGAGGGATCCTCAACTAAAGGTGCTTTAGAAATAAACTGTTAAAGAGATTGCTCCTATATCATTCTTAGTGTTCTTACTTCAGAAGTTAATGGGGATGTACCCATATACGGGATAAAGCATTTGTTCCTGTATTTTTATTTAAGTAGTAATGTAGCACTACCAGTAGCCATAAAGCAAGTTGCTGAGTTCAGAAGATTCTGTTCCTGCATTTTATACCTCTGTACACCACGATCCTTTGTATTTCCATTAAGGTTTCAAACAAGAATGTCTTAGGGATTAATCTAAAGTATGCTGAAGTAATTGAGAAAAACACCTTCTCTCTGAAATTAATGAGCTTTTGATGAGGTGAATGAGTAGAGTCCTTAACCATTCCACATACTCACTTGATGTATCTTTGCCTCCAAGGCAGCCCTGAGGCAGTGGTTTACCATCACTGTGATATCACCTATAATGACAAGATGGCAAGTCCACAGCCTTCCACTGGCGCTTGGCGGGCAGGTCTCAAATGTCACGTTATGGGAAACAAACCCAGGTGATTCTCAAGTAAGGTTATGCTGAATTATAGGAAATGAAAGAGAGCTTCACTTTCATTATAAACTTTCTCCATACTTAGGTTTAAATCTCTTAATAGCAGAGTTACAGGCTGAACCTGAAAAGCTGTACTTTAATACGGTCGTAACAACTGCAGTTCAAGTTACAGAAAAGCTGATTACACAGCTTGGTTTAAGCATAAAAATAAAACCACAGAGCTGCTCACATGGATATCTTATGGGGTGAGTATATGAATACTGCAAAACATCACAAGACAATAGTAAGGACAATAGAATTAACAGAGTATTAGCCCTGAGGCACAATCTAGCTTTGACTCTAGCTCTAGGTCTATATTAACGTACCAAACACCAGGGAGCTGGAGATCATAGCCTTGTGGTAAAGCCTGATGGCAAAGCAAATTATGCTGGTTTTGTATTCACATCTTTACAAAGACTGGTATCCTAATGAGATTTTGGAAGTGTCTGTTTATACACCTAGACCTACCAGCAAAAAGCAAGTCCTTGTGTGTTGCTAATATGTCCCATTTCCAGGCCACACAACAACCTGGCATGTCTCTGGAAGGCCTGGTTTGGAAGCATTGATGTGCACCGGATGATTTGGGCTGTGAACCTTTCCACCAAGTCATTCCCCAGTGCTGAAGCTGACATTCCAAACTACTGAGCATTTTAAGGTAGTTGCCCATTTCTTAATATAGATAAAAGCCAGAAAATATTTCTTGCTCTGTAGCTCCTAAGTTTCTTCCAAAATTACTCCTGAGATGCAGACTAGGCAACATTCAGCTCTGCAGTAATAAAAGTTTAAGAACCTATCGTGCTTTAATTGTTTAGGAATTAGGAGTTTTTCTCTTACTATTATTTTTCAGCATTTATTTTCTCAGCCAAAAGGCTCCCCAGTACACCTTAAAGTTAGAATTTTAAATTAATAAAACCTATGCAGGGTAATTTCTGGCTTGGTTTACTCTTACTCATTTGATCTTTTTTCTTTGCTGTGAGACCTTTGTACACAAGGGTCTTATTACCCAGATTTTCAGGAGGAATACAAGAATCAGTTCCATAAACATAGAAAAACCCTTGAAAAATATTCCAAAAATAGTATCTTTCAAGCATGTATGAAAGACACAAAAGGCATGCCATGTGTCAAGAGGTTGAAATAAATGGCAATATGCCATGGTGTACTAATAAACAAAGTTGATTTACTTATCATTCAATCCACATTAAACTTCATACATTCAAAATATGAACAAGTTGACTCTTCTAGAATTACACTCTGCAGGTTTGGCCTCACCGTGTGATAGTGCTCCTGTATGTGCCACAAAGACTTGGTTCACATTCCACCAACTGAGACTGTGCTGCTTGTGCTTGGTGTAGGTAGTTTCCTTCACACCCATCTCAGGTGATGGGAATGCGTATGGCTCTGTCAGCACTGGAACCACACTCACAGATATTAGGGAGAAGTCTGACCCTTCCTTTCTGTGGCATATGGAAATTTAGAAAAGGTACAGGATGGGAGTGTGAGAGTAGAAAAAAGTACCCTCTTACACTTGTTTTATAGTTATCATAGTGAGATATAAAGCCCTTATTAGATGTCACTCAGTGAGGGCTACATAGCTTGTTCATTGTTCTTCTTAGCTTATTCCTAAGTAATAAAAGCTTATAGTAGTAAGAGTTGCTACAAAGTTTCTTTTGTAGTTACACAGCCAGCTTATATAAAAAGAAAGAGGAATTCTTTGAGTTGTTTCCTCTTTAAAATAAGATACTGCAACCCAAAGCTCCTTCAAGTCAGTGCAAAAATACCTAGTCCCCAAATGCCATTATGATGTTCAGTGAAAAAAAAATGCAATCAGTCACAGCCATGGCCTTTGCTACATTTTCTGCACCTTGTAATCTTACCACTAACCTCAGCTTTCTGTGGATTGCCTCTCATGCTTCAAGTCCTGAGCTAGGAACCAGGACAAAACCAATCAGAAAACATTTCTGTCTTACTTTAAAATTAATTGAATTAGCAACACAAAATAGGGATCCTTCCATTCAGAATGAGATTAATTTTTTATGATTAACTGTTAAGAAAAACTTTAATCATCAAAACAATTACCATCTTCCTATAGCCATTACTTCTATCCTTAATTTTGCTATTTAATGGAAAAACAGTTTTGGAAAATATTCTTACAAAGGAAAGCACTTAGACTAGATTTAAAGCCACTAGGTATCTCTGGCTTGTCTTTGCTGGGTTTATGGAATAAAGAGCAGATTCACAGTTTCTGTAGATCATAAGAGTGAAGAACTGTTCAACCTCATGTTTCATCCAGCAGGTGAAGCCATCAGAGTGGCCTCATGACATCTCAATGAAAACTATCATTCTACAGAAGGTACTTAAATTCCTTATATAAATTTATTATATACCACGTAGCTTCACCATTTACCTTCACCAAAGTCTGTATTTTATCCTATTCTGAAGGCTTCTTTCTCTTATGCAGTCATTTCATTAGCCTGTCTAGACCACAGGGTGAAGTCATCACTCTACCATCCGTGTCTGCAATTCAGTTCAGCTCAAATGTTATTAGAACATCCTCAAAAATGAGGGTAAGTCAGGCCAAGTCATACTTCCCAAGCACACTACAGGCAATAGAGCTAATATTGCTAGTATTTTGTCATAGGTTTATTTCTAAAGTATTTAGAAGCCATTTCAAGTAAATATTGAAATATTTTTACCTGAATATCTGAATTTACAGAAAAATTAACATACTTGAGTGGCATGGAATGATTTCATTTATACAGTACTGGTACAAGTACAGAAAAAAGACCTGTAATATGAGAACCAATGTTAGAAGGAAAACCTAGATTTTGATACTCTAATTGACATTGAGTAAGATCTTGCACATACCAGCCCATGATCTCAGTCACATGATGGGGAAAGGAAATCACCATTTACTGTGCTGTAAAGTGTGGCTCCTCCATCTGTGACTCCAGCATTTCAGGGCATTGAATTCATCAAAGACAAACCTTGCAAACTGTTATTAGTTTGATGTCAACAGAAGCAAAACAAATATTGACTTCTGTTTTCACTTACTTTCCCATGAACTGCATTGCTGTGCCAGTAACAATTGTTCATATACATGTGTTGCAGAGGGTGGTAAAGAGATACATTGAGTGAGGGCTTCTTTATCACACCTTGGAGTCCAGCATGGTGATTAACACCTTATTCTGCAAAAAAATAAAAAACATATGAAGGAAAACATTATTTCTAAATTCTCTGTCAATGCAGAATACTTTAATTCAAGAACAACCAAGAAATATCTGTGAATATTACTCTCACTAGAAAAACAACAGCAAGGAAATACTGGATCATTTTTAAACCAAAAAGAACAGTAGCTTTTTTGGTTTTCCCACTGTTCACTGTATACCACATTTTTAAAAATTGGATTTTAAAATAAATATCACACAGAGAAATAATGAGTAGTACTAAATACAATATGTGTTGGATTTCTTACTAAGTTAGTTTTTGGAAGTGAACATTTTGCAGTCATTGGTGCTAGCTGTATGATCTGCTTGTTTCCAAGAAAGACTAGGCTTTATTTACTAACATATATTTGCTATACAACTGCCTTATATAAACAACATTCTTGGATGTAAAAAAAAAAAGGCGAAAGAGAAAAACTCAGTAAGTTTGTTATTTTCCTTGCCTTCTGTGTTATCCAGCTTAGAAATTATTTCTACACCTTTTAGAACAACTGATGTAAAGACAAAGTTGTCATTTCAGAGAATGCTGCAGGATCAGATTATTTTCACATTTTTCTGAGGAGTGGCAAACATTGACCTCTCTACCTTATTTCTGAAACATTTTTTCCCTTATGTAGTTTTGCATTTGAATCGTGCAGACAGTTGTACATCCTTATTTAAAGAGCAGAAAATTCCCAGATTGTACTAAGTAATCTATTAATTCCTTTTCTAACAAATCCTATTAATTCACTTCAAAATACCTTCATCTTCTTAAACTACAATAATTCCACTCTGTTCTGGGGGCCAGTATGAACTGATACCATTTTTGAGAGGCTGTGATTTTCATCTGGCAGGAAATGAATGAAACAGAGGGAAATAAAAAAACCTTGATTTTGTGCCAGTGCTTGGGGATATCAATTCTGACAGTTGACTGTCATCCACTACTAGCAGATGTGCTATAAAAGGAGATGAAATTCATTGTTAGCATGTTGCTTCTTGGCCAAAGCCAATTACAGAATGGAGAACTGAGGCTTTTTAATAAAGGAATTTGCATATGGAAATTACATGTATTTCCATATAGAGATAAATACTTTCAAACTCCTTAAAGGAGGGCTTAACTAAACTCACTTTACACTAGCATGTATTAGCACAGCTCCTTATTTCATATATGTTTGCAAAATCTTTTTACTATCGTGTTTTCCTCTGATACTTTATGTCTCACTGGTCAGATTCCAGAAAAGGTAGGGAAACTAAAAACCAAATTCAGAAATTTCTGTTGTGGCTTCATAATTGGAGGGGTGTGGGGAGATGGGGAGGCTGAGACAGGGGTTGGTTTAATAACATTACACTGAAACTTCTACATCTAAAAGTAATCACCAATTCATATAGTAGTGTCTTTAAACATTTTACTTTAATCCTTGAAATAAATGTTTGAAAATTAATTTTATATATATGTGTGTGTGTAAGTCAACTATATCAATGGCAATATTTTAAAACATTAAATATAGCAGCTATTAGAGCATTTTTTCCTTAAATCAGACATTGCAAACATTCACATAAATGCAGTATCTAGAAATACCCTTGCTTTCTATCAGTCAGATACATATGAAAAATATGTCTATACAAATGTAATTTGTTTCATATTACAAATATATATAGATAACTCTTTTGGATTCCTTCCTTCCCAAATAGTGCTACTTGATATATATTTGATTGCTATAGATGGCACAACAGAATCATTTGTATACTTTTTAAAACATAACGTGGACTAAATTTTGAAATCCTTTTACCCGTGATGTCTCACTGGCATCCATAAATTTCCCCTCCAAAATTTCCAGTCAACCAACCAGCAAAAACTCAGAAGCAACATCTTTAGATTTTTCATTGGTATGATATTAAAACAATCCAAGCATGCAACCCTCCTCCACAACTAGGTACTTAATCTCTTTAAACTCCTGCTCCATTCTTTTCTCAACTGTTGAATAAATATTTTCTTTCTGTAATACACACAACAACGCTGAAGTGTTTTGCAGAAAAATAGGTTTACTTTGGCTGTTCTGTATCATTCCTCTCATGCAAAACGTCTGATTTAACCAGGCAGGTGAGGCAAAGCCAGAGCCCATGCAGTATATTGTTTCCAAACAAGTCAAAGAACACTGAATTCATTGCTAAACCTCACTGATCAGGTCTGATTATCTAACTTTCTAATCAATGCCAAATCCTTGTTTCCAGCTTCAATAAATGCAGAAAGCTGCTGCAGGGGTCATTCTCCCAACCTGTTGCTTTGATCATGGCCCTCCTCCACTGGTAGTCTATTAGTAATATGATGTCCGTTCTCTTGCCTGGTTTCCTAGATTTCCTCAAAATTATAGCCTTTCACCGGAGACTGTGATTCTGCTCTCCATCACATAACTGATTGATTTTCAAGGAAGCATATTTATGCTTCTCCACACGCTGTGCGAGAACTTCTTGTAGGCATCCACAAAAGAAATTATCTTGTTTTCTGAAATATCTTCTTTGAACTTAACCGTGGTGTGCTTACAGAAATCAGATAGCAGATTGGTTACCAAGGCTGTCTTATTTTACCTTTTTTCCTTGGTGTTAGCTATCTGCTGGCTCATATTTTAAACCCAGGCTATACCTATATTGCCTTTCATGGAGAGCTATAAGCCCACCTGAAAGGTGTAGCGAGAAGGCTGCAGGTGTCCTTAGAGGTCCTAAGTCAGGGCTGTTGCTGCAGGAGCATGCGCTGTCTTTCAGCAATGTTTACTGACGTGGGTTAATGATGCTGCTCCCTTCAACCTCGAAGCTGGCTTGGATCTCAAAACTGTGGAGTGTGGAGGAGCATCTTTGCATCAGCCTGCAAAGTTGTGTGAAGACCACAAACCTCAAGGTAGGGATTATATCTATTCTCTGTTTCCTTGTCACTTTGGGGCTTTGAGGTGCTGTAACAGAATACATAATAAATACAAACAGTGGAATAGTAATACAAGCTAGAGCATGATTTATTTTTAACTTTTTGTGGAGAACTGATGTTCACATAGATAAACATGTAAAGCTCACAATCTGTTTGCAAGTAATAAATGAGAATTTAGCTGCAAATTGATTTTACAAATAATAAAAAATGAGAAGGAAAATATTTATTGGATAGTCTCTGCCTGGAGGCAGCTTCTTGTGACATATTTTCAACCAGAACTAACTCCTAATGAATGTTTCTTTTTGTTAATAACTCTAAGACTGGCTGTAGAGTGGTAAAAGAGGCAAGGGCTAAAGATTAGCCAAAAAGTTTTTTATTTCCACTGAGAAACTTTTGGATCATTTTCAATTTTTACTTGAAACTTTCTATGTGCCTAATATATATTTTTTAAAATAATAGAACTCAATTTTCCAAAGACAAGAGGATAAAACAACCAACAAAAAACAACCAACTAACCAAACCAAACCCAAAAAACCAAAAACACCCACCAAAACCAAACACCAGAGTAGTCTGCCACTGAAGAACTGTTTCACTATTAGATATCTGACCACCCTGAACAAGGATCCTGCTTTCAAAATGAAGCTGTTTCCACTTTCAACACATATTGCTGCTACTTTCCAACTTGGCCCACTGGTGTAGACAAGAATCACACTCATGCCTGGGAGCCTGGCTGGAACACTCACCAAGGCATTGATCCCCTGAAGCTCTTTCAGTAGCTTGAACATTGCAGCATTCTACTGAAATGACTGCTATTCAGTTTTTCATTTCTGAGAAAGCAGAACTATGATTATGCTCTGTCAGTATTGTAGCAGTAAAATAATATGTTCTACAAGAGACTCCAGAAAGAGCTATTTCACTAAACAGAGCACTGAAAGATTATTTCATTTATGATAATATTTTTCTTTGAAGGTTTGGGAGACCTATGTTTGTATCTTGAAGAATATCACTCATCTCTCTCCCCTGCTGTCTTTGCAAGTACCCCCTCCTAGGGAAAAATTTTACAACTGCTCACTGACTTCGCCAGACCTATCATGTGTTCAAAGTGGATTGCAGACCCAATCTAACAGTCTGTTTTAGCTGTTCCATGCTGTTTTGCATGGAAAGTACTACAAAGATAAGCCCACACTGTGAAGCCTGGATGTAGTAGATAGACTTTTATGTGTTTATGTCATAAATTGGATACAAAATCAAAGGAAATGAAAAATAAGGAAAATGGGTGATAAAGTAGACTAAAGCAAACAGATTAGTCACTTAGCATGATTACAGTTGGTAGCTTATTTTCTGCTTCCTGCTTTATTCACATTGATTTCTAGGTTGCAATTCAGAGTACTATTTAGTCCAGTTTGAGAAGGTTTGGTTTAGATTGTTTCGGGGGTTCTCTATGTGTGGAAATAAACAAGAGTGTAAATTGCTACAGCAATTTTTTTGTCTTTGAAAACAAACCCCAAACACTTCTGGGAAACTAGAGGCTGGAAGGAAGTATTCCATGTATTCTATTAATCAGATGGACATTAATAGCTTCCTCCATGAAAACACTAGGTTAAAGAACAAGCTGCAAATCTTACAACTAAGGTAATTCCATTGTAATTCTACATTTTGATACTGACAAAAGAAACTGAACGCTGTTCAGAAATCTTAAGTAAAAGTCTATTCACTTATTAAATGACAAACAAGCTTTCTAAGTAAGAGGCAAGTGGACTGAATTGGTGGAAATCCCTGGTGAATGCCTTGGGAAGCAAAGGTTTTCAAGAGCATCAGAATACCTGGAAGCTGAATTTGTTGTTCTTACAGTAACTTACACCCCTGAGTCAAGTTATCCTACTTTTTGGGAGAAAGTAAAATGTGTGTTACTAAACAAGCAATAAGTTGCATGATAGATGTTCTTATATAGGGAAAAAAAAGTTTTCTAGGAGTTGTTGGAAAAGCAATAATTTGTGGTTCTTTTTTTTTTTCACTGAGAAGTCATGCATAATATACAGTAAAGGAGGGGTAAAATCTGCTCACTCCAAACCAGAGCAATTTCTTATAGCACGCTGCTTATGGCGCAGTGGATTTTAGAACCAATTATTTGTGTTAATAATTAAAAGGAATTTAAAATGTGTACAATATAACATAGATTCAGCCAGGCTTTTCTGGCTAAAAATGGGAGTATTCAAAGCACATTGAACAGAAGGCTGCACATCCAATTCTCTGAGAAGTAACTTTTGCTTTGAATAGAAGCATCGAAATACAAAACACATTAGCAATAACATGCCATTTTATAACCAACAACTCACAATGTCACAAAGTCTCATAATGAAAAGGAAATGAGGATGAGAAGAGCACCAAATACAAAAGAGTGAGTCAAAATCTGATCTTGGCATGACAAATATCCAGAGTGTTAAAACTGAGTTTAGCATAACTGAGGTTAGAAACTCTCACACATAGTGTAATAAATTGGCCCAAGAGATGAGAACTATAATTCCAACTCATCCATGATGGCCAAACAATAACTCTGTGAGCTGTGCAAGACGCTTGCTAAGCAATATGTGATGCACAGCCATACAAAAATCTTTAGTAGACCTAACATTTGATGAGGGAGATTGGATTCAGTTAAATATCTTTAAACCTGGCAACAGGCACCATCTCTTTTCCAAACAGCTCTGAGATGTTGAACAACACTGATGAGATGCAAGGATACTGAGCATGAAAGAAAGATTTCTACATTCTTTTTATAGGATGTGAAGAGTAACCAAGTTAGTAATTTAATTTTGTATTATCTTTAGTCAATGGGTTAATTCCTTTTGAAACACCCATTGGTGCTGAAAAATAGACCATCCATGCCTAAGTTGGGTGGTAGGAGGAGTGAGGCTTATTAACATATAAATAGATTTATCTGAGCACTAAAATGAGTATGCTAAGTAGGTGGTTGTGCCAGGGAAATTGATTCTACCAAGTGGACTAAGAAGACAAAGGATCACCTGATGAAGGGAATAAGAGTCAACTTTCAGAAACAATTAGAAATTGTGGAAGGGTAACCCACCATTTTAGGTAAATGGTGGGGCATCAATAATTTATAGAAGACAGGAGAACAGCAATAATTGTAGATGTCAAAAAAGGCCCTAATTAGAAGAAAAAGGCACATGCAGGAAGAGAGAACTCAAACTAAAAAAAAAAAAAAACACATTCAAGAGTGGCAGCAAAATGGAAATGTGGAAATTCAGAATATATTTTCATTATTTCACCAGCTATATTTTCTGGCATCTGCACAAATTTTGCTGCCATCGTGTCGCTGAGGAAGGAAAATGATAGAAGAGACTGTAAGGAGTAAGAGATCTGGAAAATTTCAGCTGCTTGCAGACATACTTGCTGATATCCTGAGGAAGGGAGAATGTGGCACAACCTGTGGTCATGGGTCAGCTACCCTCAGTTCCCTTTCTATAAAGAAGCAGAAGACACATCTTTTTGTGAAGCATGACAAGACACTTGAGTCCTCGGAGACCAAAGGGAGCACACAGACCTCTTCCATGCCAAGAGCCAGGTGTAACAGCTCAGGGAGCCTCTGCCAGCGGGTGCTTCACTGTGGCAGGGGACAGATGGAATGGCAAATTTGCAGTTGAGTGCCTTCCTGTCACGGAAAAGCCACACAGAAGTCTAGTATCATGCCATCTAAAGCAAAGATATGCTAAAGTCAAAGTCTTTGTTGCCAAAGGTGTACTTTTCTTCTTTAAGCACAGAGCAGAGACCTATGAATGTAAATAACATAGACCTATGAAAGTAAATAACGTAGACCTATGAAAATAAACAGTATAAGCAATGGGGTAAAGAAAGGAAATCTGTGGAGCTTGAGGGAGAAATAAAGGGAAGGAAGTATATCCAATGAAGAGAGATGAGGCATTTATTGCAGTAGATGTGGAAAGCTGCCAAGCTGAGATGTGCCACAACAGGCATTGGAAGTCTTCAAATGAAAAGGCCTGGGAAGCACTGCAATTACTGCGCCTTGGTTCATCTCACATGCTGCACATTTTAGAAAGCTAAATGCCTATCACATGTTTCTTGAATAGCATCCCTCATCATAGAGTTCCAGTACTGTTTCTAACAAGGAAACTCAGAAATAGGCTCATGCTTACTAAATCATCACTTCTGCTTGATTAAAAGAAAAAAGCAAACCAAAGCTCCTCAAAAAGCTAAATTCATAACATCAAATGGGTTTATCTTTAGTTCATAAAAATACTGCATAAGCTCTACAAAATTAAAAAATAATGTCCTTGGAAGCAAGCCTAATTTCACTTCTGTGAAATCTCAAGAACTATGTTTTTGAGTATGTTTGAGAAATTTAATAGCATCAATGTTTTTCCTTGGTAATTTTTTACATTAAATTTTAAATAACATACTTAAAGGAATGTTAAAAGTTTAACAGTTAAAGACTCACTCAACAGCTAATGTTAATAGTGTAAGAGTACTTAGCCAAAACAATTCCACAGATTGCAATCTGTGTGGTAGATTTTAATACTCAATTAGAACATCCTAAAAAGTGATCTCCCTAAAAGCTCTTTCTTTATTAAAAACTGTCCAGAAAATGGCTCAGAAAATAGGAGAGTGATCTTCTTTTGTTTTTTAACTTATCATATAGTACTCAATTATAATTTAGACATTTATAATTAGACACTTAGGCTTCTAAACTTGTCTTTGTTATTTGGAAGATGCTTGTCAACTGAAGACTATTCTGTAAGAAATGAGAAGGTTTAACACATTTTAATTGTTCATACTCTTCAAAGCTCTGGTATAAGGATTTAAATTAGGGTTTTCTTGTTTGTTTTCTTGAACATATTAAGATATTATCTACTCTAGTGATGATTAACATAAGACTTAAAAGAATATTTCTCACCAAGTAGTCATGAAGAGGAAATGATGTGATTGGTTAGCTGGACTGCCATAGGAGTTCTATCTGTTTCCCGAGGACTGACACCAAAATGGAGAATGAGCTTTTGAGAACATTTTTAAACAGGTCATACATATTCTGCAGATTGTCACCTTACCAGACAATCCCTTACTAAATAAACAAACAAATCTGGGAACTGAAGATCCTTAAGATCTGATCTTAAGGATCATCACTTACTGATCCTTAAGAAAAGTTTAAGGACCTAGATATGTATTAGTATTAGTCACCTACCATTATTAAAACTTTCTGGTATTTTGGTGTGTTTATGGATTTGATTATCCTAAAAAAAAGTTGGTTTTCCTCATGTTTCTCTTTATTGATTCATGAACACAGAAAACAATTGTGGTTGTCACATACCTTTACCTGGGGCATCAATATATGCTTATCACATTATCAAAAAATTCTTAAATGGAGAAAAGAACCCCAGTTCCTGACAACTATTTGGTCAACAGATTACTTTTTCTATGCAATAATTTTTAGCTTTATAGGCAGATTGAAAAAGAAGAAGTGACAGGATTTGGAGGCAGGCATTCATTTTATAGAGCTGTCAAACATAGAAGTACTTCTAGGTTATTTCCAGCTTAAAGACTGCCATGACTTACAGCTAGGAGCATTTTGACTCTGATCTGTGTCAAAGAAAAATGCTGTTCTTTAGCTTTCCATTTACAGAAAGATTTAATTATACTTGCAAGGATGAGACTTTTTTTAGAAGCAGAAAACATTTCCAGCTATGTTCCTGGATTCCTGGCTGTGCTGCAGCCGTTTACACAGCTCTGCCAGAAGCCAATACAGTGGAGTGTAGAGGAATTGACTGTGTCATCAGTACTGGCGTAGGGCTACCTTTCTAAACAGGTCAGCCTTGCTTTTACTCCATAGTCCTCCAACGATTCCATTCTGCTCTAGGCATACTAAGGGTCCTGCAGCATCTTTCATAGCTGCTTTGAGAAGGCTTTTTGGACACTGCTAACGAAGCCCTCAGGACCCCTTCTGGGCCAGGACTGTCCAAGTGCATGTCTGGACACAAACACTAAATTTGAGATCCCTCAGGTGCTTGGCTGAAATACTGCCTACTGATCTTAGCAGCATTCCAAACTGTAAGACAGATGTGTGCTTGGTTGTATTTACTGCATACAGGTACTGCTGGGTAAGAAGCATAGGCATAAGCTCATAGTATACCTTTCAAGCCAAGGAAACAACATTCTCACTAGATCATTAGTCATCAGTCTTGCCATATGGAATCACTTAAGAATTGCCAAGAATAGAGAACAATCTTTTCCCTCAACTTGTATTACTCATTGTTTATTTTGTGAAGCAGTTGATGCACAAAAATAAAACTTGATTATTTAAATACACTGATAACTGTCTTTTCCCTTTGTAGCATGACATAAAATATGGCTGGGAGATGTGTTGATTCTTGCAGGAATCAGAAGTAATTTTATTCCACCTAGAAGAAGTGGAAAATAGTCAGAATTAAGTTTTTACAGTTCATGAGGCATACATGGTGTCAGTGTCTGTATGCCTTGCCTTACATCACGCCCAAGCACTGCACAGATATGATAGTTTTAAATGTCAGTAAGGTTCTGAAAGCAAACTAGGTTGATTGCTGAGACTAAGCTAGCCTTCTTTATACTTGTGGTTTAAACTTTTTTTTTTTTTTTTTTTTGGTAACTGATTGAGCAGACTAGCCATTGATGTGGTTTTGTGGTTTCCTTAGTTGTACCAGGAACTACCAGAAAATACCCACTGGTCTCCTTGTTGTACCATTCTCTTCATTAATTTTCTTGAGTCATTACTACACATTACAATATGAAAAGGGAAGCTCATAGACACTCTAAGTTTTTTATTGTTTGTTGCCTCTGTTTACATTATACTTAATTTTTCTTTCACGGTGGACTTCAAGTTTGTACTGTATGGATAGTTCAAATGTCATTATTGAGTCATAATCCAACATGTGTCACAGAATTATAAAATGTTAAAGATTAATCTCAGTGCACAGTTTATCAAGATAAAAGCATTAGTTCCTAAAACTAATTCATCTCTTACCCTTATACTAGCTTGGTTTGAATTTGATGGTGACTCTATCTCTTTATGCCACCTTCCTCATTCAGGTAGGATAGCTGAAATAGAAGGAAGAGAATACATGAAATTTTTTTCCTGAAAATAACTTTAGCAGAACATATACTTGCACAGTTGCATATATCAAAATAAACAAGTAAATTGTAGTTGAGTTGAATATTATTTAATATTCAAAATAGTCCTGGTTGATAAGAGGGTATTCTGAGAAAGCATCACTATAACAGGAAGAAAAGCAATTGAACAAACCCAGAATGGGCCTTAATTTTCCTGAAGGGAATGTTCTGGTGAAAGATGCAGAATGTGCTATGGGGTCATGAAAAATATCATGTGGAATGGCCTCCAGCTCATTGGTCTACCTTGGTGACAAAAGAAAATACCTTTCCCAAGAGCTCTTTCTACACACAGTAGGCACAAAAGTCCTAGAGAGAAGAGATGCTCAATAAGAGATCAGTAATTTTCAAGATCTAAGATCTAGTTACGGGAATAATTTCATCTTGTCCTTACTAAATTCTTATAGTGATGTTGAAATGCCACCTTCTGCATGTCGAAGCAGGGTTCAGTAAAGAGAGTGAGGAGTCCTCTGTTATCAGAGGAATAACCACTGCTATCCTTGCGTAGATCTGCCTGTTTTCAGGTGCTCAGCTGGAGGTTGGTGCTGAAGCTGTCTGAAGATTCCCTGGCTCTGAGCAAGTAGCCAAGGCCTTTACAGTGCTGGGCCACAGGCTGTACATTGTCTTCCAACTTATGATGTCCAGGTGACACAAATGAGAAGAGGAAGGCAACCTGACCTGACCACAAAGGAGTGAGAAACAAAGGAGAGTCAGGTGCAGAAGGGCTTGATGGGACAGGCTGTTGGCAGAGATGTCTTACAGGATGTGGACAAAGGAACAGTACTGCAGGAACCAGCAGCAGAATGTGGCCATTAAAGAAGCCTCACTCCCTAAAACTGCGCTGTAGGACCCAGCAGATGAGTGCTGCAATTTACAGATATCCTGCAAACAGCTGTGAAACCCACAGGCAAAGTACGTGGTCCAAGCTGGAAAAAACAGCCTTCTTTAGCTTTCTGTTGTTCTTTAAACTCAATTAACAAAGGATTAAGCAAGTATATCTAAAGGTCTGGTATTGCTGATGACCCTTCGGAAGCAGGTAAACAATAACAATACTTCCATATGGTTAAAATCTGGTTTTATGTAGCAGACTTTTTTTTTAATGCAGCAAGTTTTGTATAAATACTATATTTAACGTGTATATTAAAATGAATTAAAACTGATTGTAAATTCAAGCATTTAAAAATTGGAAGCAGTCAGAATTGGAAGCAGTTGTCTATGCAACATTAATGTGTTCTATTTTAATATTACCTTGATCATAATTTAATTTATAATTGCAGGATCATATATTTTTCCCTTAGGATAGACCAAAACATGAAGAAAGATTTTTTTGTAAACACTGTCATCAACTGTGCAAAAAGAGGCTGGAATAAGCATAATAAAAACTTCTAAGATTATGAATACCTCTCTACTTAAGGATTAGAATCTAGTCTTAGATACATACAAAATTTCTTATTATGACAAGTTACTGTGGGATAAGAAACTACCAGTCAAACCTCTTGCTATAATATCCACAGGGATTTGTAAGGTCTAAAGAGCACCTCCTGTCTGTGTGAAAGACCTTGTTATTAAAGCTCTTGTTTTACTCCTACTTTCTAGTATTACTGTAACAGGTACTTTCCAGATACTAGTAGTATGATCTAATTTTGTTTCAGTTTAAGTTTTATAACAGAAGTTGTACCCTTCTGTCCCAGTACTGTGTTCTAAATCACCAACATGAGTTCTTCACCATTCCCATTGCCCACACAGTTGTGCTGTGCCACTGTCTCTTAGTCCTCTCTGCCACCAAAAGAGGTAATAGAAAAATAATTTTGTTTAGAAATATGGTTTTCACCAGAAATGCACCTGCACTGCAGATGCCTTTATTGGAAAAATAAGGTGGCTGTAGCCCATCAGCACTGCTCCTGCAATGACAGAACACTTGTATGGCTGTGGAGAGATCTCTTCCTGGACAAAGCTGATCATGCCACACCCTCTCTAAAATAGTAACCTCTTTGAATGATGGAAATTTGGTGAGCTGACACCACTTCCATGCTTAGTAAAACACTTCTGAGAAAACAATTAACCTTCTTAATATCCCAGTTGGTGCATAACAGCTGAGACAGAGCAACAGTGCACCTCTCTGAACAGCAGCCTGAACCAGAAGCCGCACAAAATGGGCCAGTCTGAACTGACTCCTCCACACAGATCTTCTGTTACTGTGGCAGTGGTGCTGAATACTGCCCAGCCCAGCTGTGGTGAGCTATCCTGGCTTTTCTGAAACTGTGCACAAATACAAACTATGGTTTCAGGGTTTGTTTTGTTTTTTTTGTGTTTGTTTTTTTATTTTTTCCCCTCCTCAGAAAGTTTGTCTCTTTTTCAGAGAAGGAAATAAACAGTATCATTTTTGCAGCTAGAATTCTCTTCCAGTACTATATGACAAATAGTTTTCCTCCTCATTCTGAAATAGTGGTATCAAAACATCATCTCCCTCTAACCTCTTTTCATTTATATTTAAAGTTTTGGGTTGCTTTCTCAGCCGTTTCAGCCGTTTATTGCAAGGTTTACCTAGTTCTGCAAATTCTGGTAGTAAACCAGGACAGTTTATCTACATTTGTATTTGTATAAAAACTTTAGTAGATGAACAAATTAAATTTGTTTCCTAAATGAACAGTGTCCTTTATGAAGTTAATATGAGTTCATACTTCTCTTTGTTCCACAGCAAAATATGACTGAATTAAATGGTAAACATTTTCCACTCATCTTTTTTACATATATATGTACCCTTTACTTAGTATTTAAAATTAGCTTCTTCACACCTTAATCAGGTTAATACATTTTTATTTATAAAATTAAGTGACTGCAGTTTTTAACCCTTTCAAGTGGCTTTCTCCACCCTGAAAATCTACAAAGCATTGTTTGCCCTTTCATCAGCTTAGCAATTTTTTAAAAGCTTTTTCCAGCTCCACCTGTTTTCACTGCCTTTCAGTAATACCCAGGTTCTTGTAATTGCCTGTTTTCATCCCAGATACACCTCCATGTGTAAGCCTGGCTCAGACACCTGTGGTTAATCAGCTGCACAGGTGTATTCACTTGGAGTGACTCACTATTCCAAGTTAGCAAGCCTGACAAACAAATCCATTCGAAGAAGAAATATATGTTAGAAGCATCCACAATAAAAGTGTATTTGGGTTGTAAAAGTGAATTATTCAAGTGCTACTTTTGAGTGACCATGTGAAGATTTTGCAATTTGATTCCTGCCTCTTCAAGTGATAAAGCATTGTGTAGTACTGTATCAGCTTGAGCAAATTTAATTTTATTCCAGCTGTGAATATTTCTGTCAACTGGGTGGCAAGTGTTTCAGAACACCACCAGGAATATGCAAAGAAAAGCTATCATCTGGTCTGGAGAGTTAGGCCAGTTGAAAAGTGGATACTGTTCTTTCCATATTATTTGCATAATCCTTTGTTCTGTACTTCATTTCTTAACACTTACAGATCCACCACCCCTAAACAAAACTGGAAAGTTATGTACACATAGATCCCTATGATTTGTTGATTTCTCTGGTTTTGTTTGGTTTGGGTTTGGTTTTGTTTTGGTTGTTTAGTTTTTTGTTTTGTGGTTTTTTCTTTGTAAAATAGAAAAGGAGCAGAAGCACTGTCAAGTCAGTGGTAGTGTAGCCAAATCATAATTTATTGCTTTGCTTTGCTTGGGTCTAATAACTGGTACACATAGAGTGAAGCAAAGGATCCTTTTCATCTTTCACATAGGAGTCAGACATGCCAATACATGTTATAAGAGCTGCAGAGTAGATGCTGCAAAAGGGTAAACAGCAAATACAAAAGTGGGTAGACTTGCTTGTTTGGTATGTGTGAGGATAGCATAAACACCCCATTGCTCACACTAGATGTGCTTTAATTCTGCTTATTTGAATTTGTTTTCATCTGGATCACCCTGTGCAGACATGGCTGAAAATACTAGAGTTAATAAAATCAGAACAGTGTTATTCAAATACTCTCTTCATATCCAAACACCTGAGAAGATATTTAGCATATAATACATTGCTGTTTCCTAGAATTATTCCTGTAGCCCAACTTACTTGCGGAAGTTCAATGACTAGTAAAATGCTAAAATAGGTATTGAATTACAGAATCATTCCTCCACTGCCTCTGCCCCTTTCTGAATCATAAACCTCTGACTTTGGTTTGAACAAATGTGTGGAAATGATTGCCTATAACAAGAACATATGAAAGGTTTTGGGTTTGCCTCACTCTGAATGAAACCAAATGCAAGAACTTCAGATGTGGTCCTGAAGTGCAACAGTGGCTCTTCAACACATTCTGCACCAAGCAAGTATTGTTTATACATCCCAGCTGCCAGGTGAAGGGGTCATTCCAACTTGCTCAGGGTGCTGCCCTTGAACATGCATCAGCATGGCCATACCCTACAGTGGTTTGTATTTATGTATGCATATTCAAAGATTATTATAATTGTAAAGTGTGTGTTATGGCTTATGGACTTGCATAATATACTTTATATAATCAAAAAAATCTTTATTCAGTCTGGTCATTGTCCATTTATATTTTCTGTTTTGATGGACTTTTATCTTAAATATCGCTAAGACTATGATCACTTTGGATACTAATTGCTACTGCAATGTATTTTGTACAGAACAGAAGATGCACCTTTCCCTGGGCTTTCATTTTAAGTACAAGGCCTATGCCTTGTTTAGCCTTGTTTTGAATAAATGTGATGTCATTGTTTAAGAGACAGCACTTTTCACAACACAATACCGATGCAATAAAAAGAGGTAGTAGCTAATGTTATCCTAATGATTTGTAACTCTTTTGTGATAAGCCTCAATTCCAAATTGATTGAAAACAATGGAAATAAGTAGTTTCATATGTCTTTGAATCAAGTCCATAAAGTTATAATTTATACACACACAAACCTGGCAGGGCTTGGAGAATTGAGATAGTCATAAGTTCCCCATATATGCTGATGCCTGTTGGTACTTGTTTCATGTTGTTGCTGAAGAAAGTAGGATAACCATGAGATTTTTTCCCCCCCATAACTAGACAGAACAAATAAAGTGCTGGACTGTAAATGATCACCCTTTGACCTTTGTCTGCAGCTATAACTCTGACTTTGATGGGTGCTCTATCACTACATTGCAATAATTGAAAAACTAGGTACAATAACAGGTGGTGCTCAGCCACCTCGCAGTAATTCCATTATTGTCCCGCTCTCACATCCTCTGCAGGAGTTAAAAGATTAACCTAACACCTGCATCACTAGGGAAAAAAATAATAAAACAAATAAACCAGAAAGGTATTAAATAAACAAGGGAGGAAAAGGCTGAGCCCATTATTCTGTAAGCTACCTACTATAGGAATTACAGGCAATGTAGTTTTCAATTTGAGGATCATGGGACACAGCTTTTCCTCAGGAAGCTTCAAGTCATCAACCTGCCTCTCTTTGAGAAAGTCAAGAAGGACACAAATTGCAATTTGCATTGATTACACTGGTAGAGTGTGGTCTGGGAACTCCTGCCTGTATTTATGAGGGTAGGGATTCAGGACTCCCTTCTTAATGCAACAGCTAATTTTTTGCAGAAAATAGGTAATTAGATATGCTTTGAAGAGGCATTTTGAAGTCAGTCGTATAAATAGTTAATGCCTAAAAACTCCTCTGATATATTATTGCATATCAGAGGTATTTATGATCAGTGTGTTTGTAAGTGATACAGAATGATGTTCTAGCTTTCAACAGCTGCTGCAGGGTAATGGCTGATGCACTTTTTGGAAGCCAAAGAACAATGGTATCTCTATATTGTATAAAAAGTTGGACTGAGATTTTGCAAGTGAAGTATACTTGGTGCAGAAAGATGTTGAAGCAGTCTTGTTTATCTTCACCACACAAATTTTTCAGTAAAGGTTTGCTGTTGGGAGACTCAAAGCACTCAAAAAGAGGTAAGCATTTTACACAATCATTAAAAGCAAATTCTATTGTCAATATCCAGTTTATTACTACCCAGTGATTCACTGTTCTTATTCACGGTAATTGCTTCCATTATTTAATAGCTTTCCTGACTCAATTGTGTCGTATTTCCACAGTCTTCCTGTTTCCATCTTAATTCCTAAATTTTTGGTGCACTTCCTTGCAGCACGCTCCAGGGAAACAAAAGTAAATCGTGAAAATAGGAGCATAAAATCCAAGCTGCTCTGTTTGCCACAATAAGTGATATAAGACAATTAAGCAGTGGCTACCAATATAAAAGTTTCAGAACAAAGGCACAGTTCTTGGTTAGTGACCAGTGTGTTTTAAGACAGGACTAGAAGATAGGTGATGTGGTGATAAGTGATATTTTTGTTGTATGTTACGTTTGCTTGCATGTTACTCAGAGGAGGTAATAATAATAGATTTAGCAGGAAGACACATTTCCTGACATGAGATTAGATCCAGTGAGGCAAGATAGCGCCAATGGAAAAAACAGGGATTTGCTGTGCTGAGTGTCCCCTTGAGACTAAATAATTCTAATAGCTTTTTGTGTGAGAGCTCTGAAGCCATATGCTTTTATGGTATCCAAATTGTTATTAATATAAGTATACCATACTTAAATAACAAGTGACTAATGTAAAGAAATGCTATTCTTAGAGAAAAGAGTGCACCTGGAGAACTGGGGGAGTATATATTTTGATTCAATTGTGTTTGAGAAGAGTTGGAAAAACTCCTGTTCCTGGAAACAATAAGATGCAAATCTGTTTGCATAGTCGATCTCCAGCCAGAAAGGATTCTTGTCAAGTGAAATATTAGCCCACAGGAATGCAGTTTTCTTAGGGTAATGAGCTCTTGGCCTATAATGCAGAGCTTAGGTGACCATTTAACAAACATATATGCACCCACAGGATCAGATGGCATTCACACCAGAACAGGGTTGTTCTATCTTTTAGCTATGGGTTACTTGTTTGTAACTGGCCTGGTTTTGCAGTACTGAAAAGTAACTCCTAGCTGTACAGTGTACAAATGTCTATTGCTTTGGTTGTGTGATTGCAGTAGGCAGGTGTTTGTGTAATGCAAGGTATTACAGCAGCTGGGCACTCTATTAGCAATGCTAGTATTTCAGGATAGAGAGTTCATGGAGTATTTCCTTCAGTTTCTCTTCTCCCAGGAAGCAGGATCTCTGATGGGAGTCATGACCTTCCTAAGTAGGATCAGGTTCACTCTGGATCTATGACATGAGAGGCAGCATGAAAAGCTCTGAGCCTGCTGAGGGTGATAGGTGTAAGGTCCCAAGCTCCATTCCTTTGCAGCATAATGTGACAGATCTGCTAGCGAGTGCCAAGTTCAAGCTGCACCCATTGATCCCACCAGGTAGTTGGGACTCAAGGAAATGCTTTCTAGGCGCCAAGAGGCATTTGTGCTAAAATGTCAAAATACCAGCAGAACAACTCCTCGTCCTTCCTGACAACTAGAAAAGAGCTAAGCCTCTAAAACACAACTGGGTGTTTCCATACAAATATTTTTTTGTTTGCAGAGATTGATCTGCAAAGAACAAACATTCTGCCTTGAGGGACTCTGATACGCCTCACAGGTGTTCGAATGCACGCTCCTAGGTTCTTGTAGATTGTTTAGGACTAGCACCCTCTTAACTAGGAAGTTATGGGGAAGGGTGATGGGAGGGAGGAGGTAAGCATTACAACCCAAATCCTACTTACTTGTGGCACTGAAGGGGGAATTTACTCATGGAAGGTAGATGGCCTTGCAAGAGAAATGGAAGTTTTTATTAATAGCAATGTTAAAATTATCATTATTAAGAAGCTGGGTTAACCCACTCAGAAGAATGGAGCAGGTCTCTCTATTGAGCTTTTATTTTCTATTTTTCACAGAGTTATTCCAACATTCATTTCACTTGGGATGAATTTGCAGTCACAGCAGAAAGAGTAGGAAAATATTTCCACTATAAAGCTATTTCTCACGTTAAATGTGCAACTATGGCCTCAGAGAAGGACTGTAACCGACAGTGTCCAGGATGTGTCTCAGCTCTCATTAAACACAGATCATTAAATGTATTGCATAGTCACTTTGCTATCACATATAGTTAAGTCATTCCTCTACTGTTACTGCTGTGCATGAGGAAAGATGTCAAGTTTTAGCATCATTACAATTTTGCTCACAAAAAAATAGAGAAAATTAATCAAAGCAGCCATTTTGTTTTCCCTTCCCCCTCCTTTTATCTCATACATGTTAACATACATGTCAACATGGAGAGGGATTTCTCTCCTCAGCAAACAACTTGGTCAGTGGCTTATAGGCAGAGCTGGTTGAAAACTCCAGCTGCATGTATTTGTGGGGATTCAGCATTTACTGGCAAGGCTCTTTGAGCAGAAAATGGGTACCTCATCATCTTACAGAACCAAACTGAGTGAATATTCCTTTAAAAAAGAAACAAAAGAGATTTGTAAATGCCTTTCCACCAGGATGAACTCTTCTGATGGCATGTAGAGTTCTCATAAGGTCATCTTTCTTTTAAAGATATATGAAAAACAAAGAGTCTGAAATAGTACCTTCTGCAGTGATTATATTGCCACTAAGACTGTGAACACAATGGATCCCAAAGTGATGGAGATCACTGCTACTATTTTTAGTCCATATTTCAATAGCTTCAGAAGTCTTAAGCAGTTCACATCTTTCCCCTCATCCCTGTTGCAGGAACCTTTGTTGTGCTGTCTGCTACTGTATGTTTGTACATACTGCAGCTGGGATGCAACCTAGTTCAAGATTTCTTCCAATGTGCTTCTGCTAATAGAAGAACACAACATTTACTAATCTGTTATCCAAGTACACCTTGTAGTTAAAGTTGTTGCGGTACAACTAGTAAGAAAAGAATAAACTGAGGTAGGAACTATGTATTTGAATAGATGATCTTCCTCCCTTAAATAATAATACTAATTAAAAAATGCTCACTGATTCCATGCTCCACTTTTCCATTAAAAAAGAATAATCAAAACAAAACAAGAAAGCCCACCCCAAACTAACCAAACAACCCCCCTCAAACTTGCTTAGATCTCTATGATCTACTTGCTTAGGTCTCAACTTGCTTAGATCTGTATGATAAATGAGAGCACACAATATAAGTAAAAAAAATTCTAAATTTCAGAAACAATCTGTCACTCCTAAATTTATGGAAATGGTATCCTGGTGTTTTGTCTTCATTATGACAGAAGATAAACAGATAATTTTATTTGTGATCCAAATAGAAACACATTCTGTCATCTGTTTTATGCCAATAGTTGCTCTTGCTATGAACATGCTTCTATTTTATTGCATTGGGCTATTTGCCATTTTATGTAGGCTACACCAGCTGCTCTTGCTCTTGCACAGCAGATTACTATATGCAGCACTCTGATTTTCCCTAAAGGAGATAACGTTTTGTCAGATCTGGATAATTAAATCTCTAGGAAGTGATTGTAAGTTATATTAAAACTGTGATAACTGAGAACAGAAACAGCCTTGAAGAACTGTACTAACAAAAGCTACTATTCCAAGGGAAGATTGTGGTTATGGATAGCTGTTTACTCTGCCTACATTTTTCTAGTACTTGCTGTTTTCCTTAAAATTTGACCTATGATGAAAATTATTATTAATAACTTAAACACTGAGCAAACTTCTATTTTGGTTTTTATGGCAATGAAATCAGTTCAGATCTACTTGAAAATAAAGCCTCTGTGAATCCTGTTTGTTGGATTTCTGTGACAGGTTTCATGTTCTGTTTTCTTGGAAACCTTCTGCATGGCAAAATAGCATTATGAAAATAAAAATTCAAAACCATAAATGGCAGTGACAGTGCTAAAATATAACAATTTTCTTGACATCTTGGTGATATAGGTCAGACCATACTATCACAGAACTAAAGCAAGTTCTTTTTCTCAGGTGTAGTCTGCCTTGGCTACATTTTAAAACCAGTTTTCTTACGATTTGGATGCAGCATAGCTGCAAAATCTTATTACTTCCAAATTTAGGAGTGCCATGTTTAAGCAGCAGTTGAACTTTGGTGGTTTTGACTAGGTGTTGGTAATTAAAGTGCCCATGAGTGTATGGTTGTGTAGGCCCTGATGCTGCAGGCAAAAGTCAAAGCATAATTGGTCTGAGGGTGTAGAGAGAAGCAGCAGGGAATGCTGGTAGGGATAGGGAAAACTCAATAGGGTTACAGAAACCTGCTAAAACTCCATCTTCACTACAGGGAGCTCCTGCTGCTGGCAGGGAGTATGGAAAACAGATGGCTGTTCTTTTTGAAGCCACTAACATTCATTTCTATGTCTGTTGTGTATTTCTTTTTCTCTTTTCCCTCAAGTTTCCAACTCCTGCACTAGCTCCTGGAGGGACCACACATTGGGAGATGTGCTGGAAGGCTGCCATGCAGGTGCATGAGCTTCAGCTGAAGATGGTGGTTGCTTTGTTTTTACTTTTCCCCAAGCTTACTCCATAGTTTGGCAAAGGGATGTCAGGATTAGAAATAGTGGGGTTGGAGAACCTGCCAGAATGTATTAGAGGGAAAGAGGCAGAGCTATATTAAATGGGGAGATGGATTAGTGCCAGCATGGGAGTGGGCATGGGGGATTGGATGCAATTAGCAGGCCTGGCCAAACATATTCTAACACGGACACTTCACAGTTAGGTGCTGAATTGTCCTCTGAAAGGTGCTTGCTTTCAGTGGGATATAGCTGATACCTGTAGATGGGGCCTTGTTTTTTTCTTCAAAAACATCAGTGTTGTGGATCCTGGTAGTCCGTGGTGTGCATCACCTAGAGGTGATTTCACAGCATGCTCTACATGAAATCTCTGTATGTAAACCAGAAAAGCATGAGATGCAAAAGAAATGAATGTTTATGTTTTCATTGTATTTCAGATACACTGAAGGATTGTAAGATTCTTTTTTCCCTCCTTAGCTTCTGTAACTTCTAATGCATTTGCACGATGTGAAGACAAAAGAACAAAGGGCTGGTTTGAAGGAAGACAGAAACGTGTAGGATATTTAATTTAAATTTTAGAATGTCACTTAAAAAAAAAAAAAACAACTTAAAAAATGCTTGGGCCAAGCTAGCAATTCAGTGAAATATATCCATATGTTGACACGCAGAATAATGATGACATGTGATTGACTTGTCACTTACCAGAGGGGAAAAAACTCTGCCCTTGTGCAGGTTTCTGACTGTTGATCTCAACCAATGAGTGATTCATGCCTTTAACAGATGTTTCTAATTTAGGCTGTTGAAGGCTTATGGGAGCTTTTTCTAGTCTCTGAGGAAAAAATGCCAGCCCAATCAAACAAACAAATTTGGAGCTTGGCATCTGAATTGACTAGCAAAGCTGGATAATTTCCTCTTGCAAAAGCTGTGTGCCATCTTTAGTCTATGACACCCTAAAATAATTAGATAATTAGTACTGACTTGTTATTTTTTGCCATCTCCTGAATTTTGTCATTTAGCTAGTCTTGCCATCTACCAAGAGAGACACTAAAGCCACTTATTCACAAGGCCTGTCTGGCTTGTTCAAAATAGCACACAATTCCAAAACCAGCAAAATATGATGCCTACAGCTGCCCCAGCTACATGAGTACTTATAGCAAATATTTCTAGATGCACAGCCACAAAACAAACTTAAGATAGCTCTGTGTTAACTGATACTTGCCTTTTAAAAATTACTGCTGTTGTCATCAACATGATAAAAGCAAAGTAATGAGACTCTCTGGTACAGGCCAAACACAGCTGAAACAAACCTCAGTCAGTAACAAAATGTAGTAACAAAACCAAATTCATGGGGTTTGTCACCAGAAGTTACACTTTGATTTTTGTCAGCTACATAGTTATTACAAACTTTAATCACATTTCATCTGCACAATGCTCAAGTCCAGTATTTCTTGTATTTTTAGTTTGGCAAGGCACGATGCCGAATTTGTTTCATACCTACTTTGTAAAAGAGCCTGAAAATGAGTGACATTTCTGGAAGATGCAAGGTTTCATATCAGAAAAATAGATACAGTGAATCAGTCTCACTTATGATCTTCAAAAGTGATTTCACAGCAAATTTTGGGCACAGAATTAGGAAGAGCCCCAAGAGACTTGTACCTGTCACCCCATCGTGCTGTCTGACAGAGTAGCCAGTTCATGGGATGGAAGAGCAGTTTGCTTCACTGCCTTCCTCCACACTGCTACTGCATCTCACCCTGAATCTGTCAAATTTAGCATAAAGTAGCCATAGTGCATTAAATCACAAAAAGAGAAAAAAATATCCTATTAGTAAGTCCTAGGGAAGTGGGACTTATGACTCAGTGCTGTGGTACTTTCAAGCAATTTTTTTTAGAGATGTAGAACGTGCTCCATCAAACTACCTGTAAGTATATACCAACAGATGATTGAAAGACCTGTAGACATTAATAAAGTCTACTTAAAACTGAAATTGTCATACTCTAAAATACATAACATTTTTCAAAAAAGGATGTAATATAGGATTAGGTCCTTAATTTACAGTTTCCACTTAAGGATGGTCTGTGATTAAAGCACTACATTATTTCATTGCTTGTAGCCCTGAGTATCCCTTGCAGTCTATGAACCTGCAAGTCCAGTGCAGAGTGCAGAAAATGAGTGAACATTTACAAATGAGTGGCAAGGGTTTTCTTGGCTCATTAATATTACCATTATTGACTTGTGGAATTGACATATTGGAAGAAGAAAGAGAGGTGTTGCTTTGTTACTTTTGATTCTCAACAGTCTTGGAATTTTATTCTTATGTGCTACAGATTCAAGCTTTATGTCCCTGCAGAGAGAATCAACATTTTCTCCAGGCCCTTAACTTACAGTGCTGCACAGTGGTACGTGGGGACCTCCTGAGGTGTATCTAGCTTTCTGTCATGATGCTGCAGCTTATCTCATCTCTCAGAGCCTTTATTTATGGAGATGTACTCATGAGTTCAGTTCCCATTTTGTGCAAGCCTGTTGATATGTACCAATGTGCTTTTATTTTTATTGGTTGGATGAGACAGGCGGCTTTGATCCTTACTATCATATTGTTGTAATATTTAGTCCTGTGTCTCTGCAAGAACATCATTTGTCTGTGGGGCTGCTCCTTTAACTGTATTGTCTGTCTAACTGTATTTTGTATACGAATTGATGCTTTGTAGTGGATGAAAAATTCTGGTAAAAAGTGCTGTTCAATGCTGTGTCCAGGCAAAGCATAAGAGGCATAAGAAACCTGGAAACTCTAAAATGGGATGAAAAGCCATAGTTTTTTTCCTTTCTGTCGTCATCCACTAGCGTCTATAGAGCACAAAAAGCACAAGTCATGTATCTTTTACCCACCAGTTGAGGAAGACGCAAAACCTTATGGTGGCAGGCTCAGAGGTTTGAAAGGAATTAATTTTACCAGTCTGAAAATGTGGAATAAATCACTTGACTCCAACCCAAAGAGGGGGCTGGGGGAGCTATATGCTTTCTCATGGGCGTGACTCTGGGATGGGAAAATTTTCTCACAGCTGGAGGATTCAATAATCTCCTGGCTGCAGGCTTTGAACTGAAAACACACATTACTATCAGAGCTAGGTTTCTCAAGCCCTAATGTGGGATTACAGTGATAACGGCATGGTTTAATAAAATGTCACAGCTGGGATTTGAGCAGGAGCTCTTTGGAACCCGCCAGTGTAAGCACAGCCACGACAACGGGTACGGCTTAGAGCAGGATACAACAGGCCAGCAAACAGTCAATGCTTCTAACAGCTGTGGAGGTTTTAAAACTTGTAGACGTTTCAAAACAGATTTTTATAAAAACTGACATGGTAAAATCTTGTGGATTTCTTTAGAGGTTGCACTGCATATAGTAGTGAGTTACTTGGTGTAGACACTGAGGTCTATTTCAGTTCCTAGGGGTGGGCTAAGTGAAATCAAAGGCTTAATCAAGGCAGTGTCCACAAGGCATGTGAAGGAGGAAAACCTGTTTGAAAATACTTCTAGAGGCAGCGAGTCAAATCCTGCAATGATCACTTCAAGGGAAGCGAAAATATAAAGCATCTAGTAAATCTTCCAAGGTTTCTTTCCCTTCACTTAAACATTCAGCACCGGAAAACACATCTCATGTGGTTTCCCCCTGTTGCTCTTGTATATAAGCACTCAGAAAGACTTCTAAGCTTTTATTTTTTTTGGTCACAAAGAAAACTTTCAAATTGTGATATCTTCAGGGACATATATGTTCTTACAATGCAATGGGACTGTTTTAATTGCCTGAAGCTCCTTCTGCATTATACCCTGCTTCTGATTTTGGCTCAGTTACGCAGACAACCATGGGTTCAAACCAGAACATGAGCTAAAAGCCAAGAATGTAACAAAAGTTGCTTAGTGACCAAATGTCTTTGGACTTACTATAAATGTTGCTTGCAAATGTTTCTTCCTAAAAGCTGGAAATGTCTTGAGGCTATACAGGAAGCTGATAGTGTCCTGCAAACATGCACCTCTTAAGTTTTACTGGCTATTTATTATTAAAACCAAGCTACTGAGATTCAGAGTCACACCAGCAAAACTCCCTTCCATGCCAACATGAAAGGCTTGGTTGTGTACTACAATCAAAACATTAGGAACTGTTTCTTTCTGAGGAAAATGTAGAAAAAGGACTAAAGTAATTGTGTGTATACAAGATTCCATAAGAGTTTCCTCTGGATATCTACTGGTTGCTACTGTCTTGGACTGAATTTCAGCAAGTGACACAAAGATGAAGGGTTCTTGTACCCTTTAGTAATTCTACATAAAACATGTTAAAAATGGATTGAAAACAGCAATTATTAGAATACAAAACACTAGAATTTATGTATTTTTTTAGTAGTATTCATGAAATAATCCCTTTCAGGTTACTTCTGTTCTACTACATCTTATTTTTAGAGATTATCTGAGACAGGGATGCTGTAGGTTGCTTTCTGTGACTCTCCTATAAAAGTCACAAGAGTGTTAAAATATAATCCCATGTAATTGTGTTCATTTTAGTAAAGAACATATTTTTCAACTGCATTTTTTGGGGGTAGGGTGGGGACAGGGATGATGACAGTGTGCAGCCCTTGACTGTGAATAATGTGAATTGCTGTTTTTTTCCTGCCCTGGCTTCCATTGCTTAGATTACCGTAATCATGCTTGACTGATCTTCACTACATTAAAATTGCTGTTGTCTGTATATGAGTTTCACCACATATGGTTTCTTTACTGAAATTATTAGAAAATAATTTTTGGGCAGTGAACAACCTTGCAGTAAAGGGACTATTTTGATTACAACTTTTTAGCACGTGGCTCAACTCCTTACATCTTTTCGAATATTTTAGCCTCTCTGCCTACACCAAAAATTGGTAGCACAGCCCTGGCTGACCCCAGCAGTGGACACATAGAGTGACCACAAAGACTGCACAATCTGAGAAGTTTTTTTTAAGGAAAAACAAATGAATCCCTGTTACAGATCATACTTTATACTGACTTTGTCTATCTTCTTACTTAATATTTAAGAATTGTTTAAACTGGTACTGCAAAGGAGCTTAGCAACCACATTTGGCTGATGTAGAATTCCTGGTCATTCAGAACAAGGGTAACCTTTTACTTTTTATAGCTTTGAAGTTCTACATAATGACATTAATAAATCTTTAAGGTATAGATTTACAGTTGCCTCACTTGTTTTTTGAAACCTTAGTGACAGGGAAATACCATGTGGTCCAATATTTGTGGATAGTCAGAAATAGTATGAAGAAAGGAAATAAGCTTATCCGGCTATAAATTGACATGCCTGGTTCTGGATGTTTTTTAAGTTTGCATCTGCAAACAGCTGGAGATCAAGGGCTGAGACTTCTGCATTTCCTAGTCTAATTTTACATCCCTTACTTCAAATATAAGAGGTATTCAAATTATTTGCAGATATCAGCACATCTTCCTTTACTGAGTTCATCCAGGGTCATTGAGGAAATCTTACTAAGTGATTATCATATCTGTTTCCTGGGGTGTCCTTTGTTCTTAGAGTATAAATCTCACATTTCCACTCCATACAAAGATGCACTGGCAACTTCTGTTTGAAGAGGATTCATGTTAAATGTAATTTTTTGCATTAGCAGTTGCTTTTTATTTAAAGTGTTTTCACAATGATTCCTTTTTTGCAGTGTTACTGAACAATAGTACCTTGTGGAGTTTCGTAATGGTTTGTACAAACACCATGAAGTGATGTTTACAGAGACTATGATTTGTATTAGCTGAAATCATGTTTCTGGGGGTTTGGTAACAGACAATAAACTGAAATACATTGTACAGGCTTTGTTCTCTGGTGAGCTGCTGGAAAGTGAAGATAGAGAAGGGGGAGTGTGTGGATAAGGATGGATACACTGTTAGCAGTGTGCTGACTGATTTCTGAGACAACACATCAAATTTTGTTTGAGGGGGCTCCCTGAGTTAGCACCTGAGTTTTCCACAGAAATAAAGACGTCTTGAGTCTGAAATGGTGAAAAATTTAACGGTGTTCCAAGATTTTCCACACATTTTTTGTGAGCCACAGTTTTCCAGAAACCACTATAGCAGGCATGGAAATAACAAAAATGCTGCTGGGAGTGAAATTCCACATAACCTGTCTTTTTTACCAGGGTGTAAAGCTTGAAGAAAATTAAGCAACTGATATATGGGGTCACATCCCTCATTGGCATTACAGCCAGCTGCCACTCTGCATACATGAATGCACATGAGTCATCCCAATGCCATGGGGAGGAGAATGCTCCATGGGTTAGGGTAACATGACAGCTTGTTGGAAATTAGAGCGGAGACAGGGGCCCTGCAGAAGTTTATAAGAAGAACAGGTGGCAGAAAGTAAGGGGTAATCACACATTTTAAATTAAAAGGAAAAAAAAATCTCTGGGGGCTGCATGGCCCCAAAAATTTCTGCTAAGTGAAGTAAGGCTTCTGTGAGATACAATGCATCAGCCACCTAGCAGCCACACTTTGGCAGGCTGTATCCAGAAAGCCTACTCACTTAGTCTTCTGTAGGGGATTTACATACTTCATTGAATGTCCACCTGCTGCATGTATATGTCAACAGCCAGCTCCTGAGGAGCCAGTGTGGGTGCAGTGGGGTTTTGGTGCAATTTCTTGGTGGCATACAAGATATAATTGGAAAAGGATAAGAAATGAGGTGGTGGATAGCCCTCAACTGCATGATGCACTATTCTCAGATCTTTTTTCAATACTTACTGTTAAACTTTTACTACTAGAAGGCCAAATTGGCCTGGTGAAACAGATTAGTGCCCTATGCTATCAAGAAAGCAAGAGAACTTCTATTACTTATGAGCTGGGAATTTGTATAAGGAACAAGAATGGAAATATGTGAACAAAAAAAATAATTTTTCTGTATTTTAGGAGTCTTTCCAGGTCTCATCTACACAATCTCAGTGTGGTAAGATGCCATTATTTCAGAGATTTTATCCTTGCATGCAATTTATTTAGCTTCTAAATACAAAGGCAACAAAAGTAATTTGTCAAAAGCCTTGATTTCTTTTACAGTACTTCCTCTTTTTCGCTTGTTTTCAATTTGCCATTGCTTCAGCTCTGAGCAGAAGTGGTCTCTCCACTTGCTTTGTCTGAACAGTTGGAAGAATTTTCTCTATACATTTCCATTTTTCTTAATTTTTTCCTGCTTTGTTTTCTTTTATCCTTCCTGCTCAGTGTTCATAGTGACTGACTATTCAACTTTTGAAATATTGCTGCCATTTTTATTCTCCTATTGACTTTCTGCTTCTGAGCACCCAGATGCTGAAAACAAAAAAGCCAAGGCTGGTGTGGCAGGTGGGCAAGGGCCTCTTGTGCAAATACATTCATTTGCATGTGAATGTGCTCATTTGCACACAACTACTTTAATTCATAGGAATAAAAGGATTCTCTTTGTGTGCATCATTTGTGCAAACAGAAACTGGAGTCATGAAACTGGTTAGAAAAGTCGAGAGAGGTCAGATGTCTTGCCATTTTCACTTTGGTAATATGTTCACAATCTGATAATATACCTAGGAAAACATAACCAAAATTCTGTCTTTGAGTACTGTTGATTTTTTAAACTTTTTACTGAACAAGGTAGGGGTTGTCTTTCCGTGGTGTGCATACAGTGCCAGATGGTGTAGATCTAAAGTGGTGTCAATTCAAACTGTACCATGAGGAAGTACCATAGCATAAATTATATGACAATTATAGATACGAATACAAATACAATTTCTCTTGAGAACGGTTGATAGAGAGCAGAAACTCTGAAAGCCATCTACCAGGAAATATATATATTTTTAGATCTATAGTAGGTAAATGTATACTTAAGACTATAGTTTGGTAATATACTTGATATCATCACTAGCATATGTGGTCCTGCTTCCTTACCTGACTCAGATCACTTTTCTGTCATGAATTCTCAGTTAAATATGAAGTCTGGCAGGAAACTCAAACAGGAATATGCATCTAAATGATTTGGTTGGTGCCATCAGCACAGAAACAGGCATCATATGAGATGAGGTCAGCCAACGCTTTATAACAGACTAATGGCAAAACTTTTTAAGATGGTTAGTAATTTTTAAATTGGATTTTAGATGGGATGGGAAGAACTGATGGAAGAAAGCACTTGCTTAAATTTTGGAAGTTTCCCTTATATAGTAAATATTGAGCTGTCCAAAAGTCTTCCAAAAAATTCTAGTATGGCTGCTGATAATCTTTGTCATAAGAAATCCCAGAGTCTGGAACCTACCACTGAAGAAGCTCCTCTCTGGAGCTCCTCTCCTTATGGATTCTGGTTGTCATGGCTCTGCTCAGATCAAAATGACCTGAAGAAGATTTTGAGATAAGAAGAGGAAGTTTTGGTGTTTCTTAAGACATTTCATCCCAAAGCCTTGATTTTGTTCCAGTGTTGATATAGGAGACAAAATAGGTTATATAATTCTGTACTACTGGTTTATGTCTGTCATGAAACACTTAAGGTATTCGACTACATTACTACGTCAGCAAAGACAAGTGCTGAGGATGCAGATACTGCAAGGTCTATTAATTGGCTTGCTGTGTTTTGCCAAGTCTGCCTGTGATAATGCCATGCTGCAAACTTGTACTGGTTCAGTACTTGTGGTAGTTTTAGAGTACTGTGTACAGTTCAGTAGATCATAGATTTACATATACCAGTTGCAATGGAGTTGAGCAAAAACTTGTATCTGAGGCTTAAAAGCCTTTATTAAGGAAGATTATAACCCATAATTTGACAGTAACTATAGGGAGGCACTTGACAAGGGTGATGTTGGCTAGCAATCTACTGCTACTTCTGGTGAACAAGAAGCTAACATCCCATCCAGTGGATGGTGGTGAGACAGTCCTAAAATCCACTTAACTTACAAAATTTTCAAAAGTTAAAAATGTATACGGTCTAAAGTAGAAGCAGGTGTGGAAAAAGTAAGATTCTGTCTTGTGCCTTGCACCTTCTCAGAGCACCTGGTAGCAGCATAGAGGAGCTCTAACACTTTTATAAATCTGGCACATTAAGCAGATAATTTATAGTCATTACAGTCAATATGTGTTTCAAAAACCCAAGAAAAGAATAGGATGGGGTTATTACTGGCCAGTGTTTGGAAAGATGAAAAAGAAATAACAGGAAGATGTTTCACAGATTTTTCAGAACCACAACTCAAAGGATCATTATAAAGTGAAGAAGTAAAGGCCAGTGTCGCCGCCTTCCACAGAAGGATCTGAAAAGTTTTTGTATTTTCTATCTCTGATTTCATTACTCCTAATAACTCGTTTCCTGATGGAAGGTAAAGAGGCACCTGAAATACAGATTTGAGTCCTTTTAGTTAAACCTTTATCCCTTTGTCATAGCAGGTTTTTTTCTTCTGTAGTTTCATTCATCTGCTCTACTGGAACTTTCAGTCGCACAGTGTTAAAATATGGCTGTTCTAAGCTAATATGCATTAACTTTTTAAAACCTGTTTTATACATAACCTATTGTATTAATATAAAACGTTAAGGCCATTTTTTCGTTTCCCAGGAATGGCCCATTACATTGTGAGCAATCTACTCTTGCTTTTTTAGAAAAGACTTTGAACTCAATACAAAAGGAAAATATAATCATGTACAACTATAAAGACCGCTTTTTTCCCTTTTGTGCAGTGTAACAGAGGTGGATGAGTAGCATGGTAATGAAGAGATGGACCGTCTTTATTAGCAGGCTCGGTGAAAGGGTTCTTTTCAGAACTTCAACTTTTCTTATCTTCATAGTTTTCATGATGTCTACTCGGACTCTTTCCTTTTCTTGACTTTCTTTTAAATATGTCTAACAGACTGGCAAACCCAGGCTGGTTCACCCTTCTTTCCAAAGAAGGCCAGATACAAAGTCTAGTGGTTTAGATGCTTCCACAGAAGTTTTTCATGTGTTTAGAGAAGTATTGCTGTTTGCATTGCTTAGGAACTAGTCATTTGGATATCTGATAGTCATTCTTTTGGTTCTCTAAAAACAAACACAACAAACCCCTTGCTATGATATTTTTGCACTCTAGTTAAAGGAGGCTAATGACATAGGAAGTTTCTTTTAGTGACAAAATAGGACTAGAAATATCACTTAACCCTCTGCCCTAGAAATTGGTTAACACAGTAGATTCATAGAGGACTATTTGATGATCTCTCACCCTCTTCTACAATGTGCTCTACAACTCTTTTTGATATTTCTCCGCTCCTCCTCAATGCTCCCTATTTTTCTGGTGTTCCTCCCACTCCTCCTGCTTCAGTTCCTTGTTATATAGACAGTTCACTTTTAATCTTGCTTAGTTAAGGAATTCCTCTACAATAAAAGGAAATAGCTATGTGATTGAAAAAAAAAAATCAATCCCTAAGGTAGAACAAATGTAAACTACCTTCCCTACTGCCATTCTGGTCTGAGGCAAGTATTTCATCATCACAGTGTTGAGCTCTGAGGAAGGAATCTCAAAATGAAGAAACAAGAAGCATTATTTCTTATCGAAGACTGGAACTTCAGTTTGTTGACTGGTACCTATTATATAAAGAATATCACAGATACATAGCCTATGTAGTTATATTACAGTCCTCTGTGAAGGACCACTACTGTTGTGATACTCAAAGTGGAATATTCAGTCCAGGAGTGTTGGTATTCAGCATGTATATCTTCAGTGCACTAAGCGAATAATAAATCTTTGTCTTGAAAGAATATGGTTTTTATACAAAGACTACAGAGCAAAATTAAAGTATAAAAAAGAAATTATGAATTATACAGACTGAAGAAGCTAAAGGACACAAACAATATCATAGCAAAGTTGATTCCGGTTATGTCATGAGCATCTTAGAACAATGAATATGATTACTTTGGTTCAACAGATGATGTGCTGCAAAGGAACTACCTGCTTTGTAACAGATTTCCAAGGCACCTACTACCACTGTGCAGAAATGGCATGAAATGGTGATTTAAGGTCTTTACTGTAACAGGTGCTAAAAGTTAAAATTTGTAGGAGTGTGAATCAACATGGGGTATTTTGATATGAGTCATCTATAATGCGCTTTGAGAAGGAAGTTGGAAGATGCTCTCCAGAGGCCCTTCCAACCCATTCAGAGATTCCGTGAATCATAATTTTGTTCTGCATATAAACTAAATCAATGGCCATGTAGCCTTTACATGTAGCTATTTGCAGCAATTTATCCAGAACAACTTAGAAGTGTGTGTGTATGTACATATTTCAGAAACAGAAATTATAACCAGGGAATTATACCCCCAAAACTGACATCAAATCAACTAATACAAGGCAATTTACACAGATATGTAAGAATTTCTTCATGTGCATATGGAAATCTGTCATCACTGGTAACAAGTCTGTTTTCAGCTTTCAATCAGAAGATTATTTAAGAGTTGGTTATTGTTACTTAAATTACTTGGTTAGTCGTAGATTATATCACAAAAAAGAAAGACAAAACAATTTTAGTTTTAAGTTTTAAGCCAGAGTGGTTTCTACAATCTGCTCTTGTAACATGGATTTCTCCCAAAGAATAGAATTCATTATAAAGCAGATATTTTTGCCAAATGTTACGGATTGTCTGAGAAATTTGTATTTTTTTTAAATTGCAAAGGATTTTTTTTCTTGGAAATATATCAAGTGTTCAATTTTTAAGCAAGTGTTGATTTTTTTGACATTTGAATTCAGAATACATAGCTAGAGGTACTTTGTTTCCCTTGGTGTCTTCAGCTAAATCTGGCTGCTCAGAGATGCAAAACTGTTCTCTATCTAATGAGAGCTGAGAGATAAAAAGACATAACTTGTGTGCAAGTGGCATATTGGCTCACAATAGTGTAACAAGTCCTGATATGGTTTTGAAGTGCCTACAAGGTGCATAAAATAATCTTGTCTTGCCTGCTAGTTTCAACTCTATTCTTCTTTCTTAAGCATAGTAAGTATATTACTGTGTTGAAGGGATTAACTTCTCGGTACAGGAACTTTCCTGACGTAAGCCTTTTCAGGTGATTCTGAGATGAGTGGGTTTTTCAAGATCCAGATTATTATTCTGTCACTGAGATGCAGGTGTGTTGATGAAGAGTTGTGTGCAAAGTAAACCAATATCTTTCAAATGCTCTGTAAAGAATTCCTGTTGTCCTGAAAGGGGTTTCATTTATTTGCTATAGCCTATGCCAAGAAGCTATCAATCTTCTTGTTAATATTTAGTTTGGTAAGAGAAAGGCATAAAGACAACTTGCACCATCTCTCCAAATGCCATAGTATCTTTTCTGAGGGTTCAATTATATAAAAAAATATCTCAGCCCTAATGCATTTTTTTACATTGCTTCTAGGTCAAGTGGTAGGATTCCTCTGCACAAAGATAAATTTGAAACTTGTAATTGAGCAGTAAGTGTTGCAAACATCAGAATATTCATATACCATGAGGTATATGAAAAGATCCTTAGTTTAGTCTGTTGGTCTGGTGAATTAGGCCTTCACTATCTCAACTTCCAATACAAACCAATATATTGTGTCTTAGATCTATTCACTTAGATTTAAAAGCATTAACTCCATTAGTTCAAATGAGCTTCAGTAAGAGCTGTTCAGGTCTGTGCAGCCCATTGGAACAACGTGGTTATGACAGTGGTTTCTGCAGCATGCAGCCAGCTTCAAGTCCACGTGCCTTTTACTCCTTACAGTAAGCATTAGTGACACAGTAGGGAAGTCCCTATATATACTTTGTACTAGCCTAAACAAGACTAGTGACAGTTATACTGAGTATCTAGAAGGTAGGCTGCCTGGAAAGAAAGCATGTGGGCATGTTCAGTCAGCCAGAGAAAAGCCTGTGTCTCTGGGAATATGCACATCACAGTACTAAACGTTTAGCCTAGCCACAGCCACCACAACACTGTGATCCTCCCACTAGCAACAGCAGAGATAAAAAGGAATATGATTTTTTATAAAATTACTTTACAAAAATTACAGTTTCATGCACATTCAGTCATCTAGCAGAAGAAAACTCATCTCCCTAATGAAACACAGTGTGTGCTCACTTTCTGCCTTTTAACTTGTATAGATCCTAAACCATAATTTTTCCCTATATCTTTAATACAATAAAAAACACCAGGCTGGGTTAAAGCACTAGGATGTGACTGAGTGCAGTAGGCAGCTCTTAGTTTAAAAGGCTCTTGTCTAAAGCTGACCACACTTGTCCTTTCTAGCTAGCCTAAAAGATAGTGACAAAATAGCAACTGGCCCTTATACTGGACTGGTGATTTAGATTTTGTCTAAAATGACTTAGTGAAGGCTCAGCAATGCATTGCTCTTTACCTATGCAGATGATTCACCATCCTCCAAACAAGCACAACTTGGCCTTCAGCACCTCATCAGTGCTGTCTGAAGGCATCAACTCCCAGCTCAGATTCCAGATCAAGAGGGAAAAGAGACCCTGTGACATTCTGTTCACCTTATACTCCAAGTACTGCTTGTGTGCTGTGCAGCTGATTAGGCTTGCACAGCAAATCAGTTTCTTTAAGCTGCTCGTGTGTGTGCAAAGACCTCAAATTCTACTCCCCTCCGAAACAATGCACTTAAGTTTTGAACACGTGTTATGAAAATTTGTATAAAGTAAGAAAAGGGATTAAATGCAATGCAAAACATGTAGATTTCCAAAGGAGAGGAGCTAAAAATCTGGGCCTGTGAAGTTTTATGAAGATCAGCAAACAGGTAATGTAGACATGAAAAAAAGGAAGATATTTTTGCCACTTTCAATTACAACTTCTTCCAACCCAAGATCCAAGCAGAGATGAAACAGAGGAGAACCACACACTTAAAACTTCACTTTAAAGCTGATTAAACATATTTGAGATGCAACACATAAATAAATCGAATCATTCACTGTTACAAGATACGTGCAAACCTGATAGATTAGAGGACCTCAACAACAGAACAACTATTTTTTAAGTGATAATAAGAACTGCCACAAATATTTTGCACAAAATAAAAATAAATGGCAATGCAAATATTAACTGATTGGGCCAGAAAGAGAAAATATCTAGAATAAGATACTTTGTTATTGCCTTCTGAAGGGTTTTGCTACATTTTCTCTGAAAAACCTAGTATCTGCTGTTGTTAGAGCCTGAATGATGGGCTAGACAAAGCAATGATTTGATGAAGAGTGACAAATGTAATGTTTCTGTTTCAGAAGAATCACTAAACAAGCTAATTTCTACATGCTATTTTGGCATCTTCCTCTGAGACTATTGACAAAGTTTATTCCTTCTGGCAAATTTCTGTTTACTTATTGTTCAGCGTTCACAAACTTAGAAGGAAATGCATTGACCGTGTACTTCCCTTCAGCCACACAAGGGTCATCTCGTGGACTACAGATGAAAATGGTTATTACCCAGACTAGTGATGGCCTTGTGACACACTGGTGCCTTACATGCCCTTCTAGTAATTCCTGAGGAATTCCTGGAGGGGCTGTTCAACCCATGAGAAGGACACAGGATCGGGAAAAAGATGAAGTGCACTAAGTGCACACATAGTTGAATTGCCAAATTCATGCATATTACCTCATGGCTTTTTGTGGTTGAGAAAGACAGCAATCCTTTTCTGATAGTGACTTGTTTAATTTGCTTTATCTCAGAGTGGTAAGTATACAAATATGAAAGTAAGGTTAAATTTGGCTTACCTTCTAAAAAATTTGAGTTTGAGTTTATGCTTTGAAGTGCAGCCGCAGGGTTGCTGTGAAATATACTGCTACAACTGTACATCTACATTTTAGAATTCAGTGCAAGATAAAGCTGCTGGCAGAAGGCTGCAGCAGCATTTTGTGTGTATGTGTGTGTGTGTGTGTGTGTGTGTGTGTGTGTGTGTGTGTGTGTGTTAAGCTCTTGCATGCTCTTATTAAGTAGTCTGGTCACAGCATTTTAACTCAGAAATATTTCATTTGCAGCACAGGCTTAGCAAAGGCATGGACTTAATCAGTATAATGATAGGATTTTACAACTAATTGGGATTTTTAGTTTAATCTAATACTATTTTATGAACACTTATTTCACAGAGTCCTTCAGACAGTTGTAATAAATTCATTTATAGCTACTTGCTTACATACAATAAATAAACCACTGGTTTATTTTTATGAAGAATCTGTACAAACTTTGTGTAATGATGAACAGTAGTATGAGATTAAAAAACCAGAAAAAATAAATTTGCTTGTTGTTGTTGTTCCCTTTCTTAACCTTTATTCAATGGGTTTAGTAATTACAGTCCACAGAGGGTAATTGCAAAGCCTGAATTAATGTGATAGATTTATTGTTTTGGGTTTTTTTTAATATGAAGTCTCCTGCAGATGGTATTACATTATACATATAATAGCACCTTTTATTTCCAGCCATGATGCTTGTGCAGTGTTCTTTTGCATTGTAATTGCTGGTCCAAAAATTAGTACAAGCGCACATGATCAGCTTGAAGTTTTAGATCCCCAAAATGCTGGAGGGACTTAAATCTTGTTCTCCTTGCTGAAGATTGAGCTACATGTACTGTATCATACATGTAAACCAAACCAGATATTGATATCACTGGAAGGCAGCAGTATAATTTTTATTTACTAGTATGTGAACTCAATGTGAGTTCCTGGTTTTAATAAGGAAATTGGGAAATGGTTTGTGTTGAGAGTAGAAATACTTTTTTTACTGCTGTTCCTTGTAAAGAACAACAGAAAACACCTGGCTTTCAAACTATTTCAGTGTGCTATTTGTGCGGAGTATTGCTGTCACATTCAGACAGGAACTGTTTCACCTTCTTTCTTTTCCTTTCCTGTAGCTTGTATGTGTCATCTAAGATACATTACAAAAAATATGTGAATTTTAAAATTGGATTAGAAATGAAAGAAATCACCTTTCTCTTGAAAAAAACAGCCTTGTTTAGCATGAATATAATAAAAGGACACATTAAGGGTAGCCATTTCTTGCAGTGCATTTGGATGAGAGCTCTTCATGCTGTCTTTGGAGATGACTGATCATCATGCAATAAACAGGATGAATTAAGGGCCACCGTGCTGCTGGAAAGCCATGACGGAGTGGCTATTCCTGAAACTTGGTGGGATGATTCCCATGACTGAAATGTAGGGATAGATGGGTACAAGCTCTTTAGGAAGAACAGGCAAGGTAGGAGGGGAGGAGGTGTTGCTCTCTGTATCAGTGACCAGCTGGAATCAGTGGAGCTGCACCTGGGGAAGGATGATGAATCGTATTAAAGGGAAGACAGGGGAAGGTGGTATTACAGTAGGAGTCTGTTACAAGCCACCTGAACAGCAGAACCAAGCAGATGAGGCCCTACATAAGCAGATAAAAGTGGCCCTGGTCCTCATGGTGGATTTCGATACCTTGACAACTGCTGGAAGGACAACAGAGCAAGACACCAGCAATCTAGGATGTTCCTGGAATGCATAGATGACCCATGGGTACTGAGGGAACTGGTGGATGATGTCACTAAACTGCTTTCTATTATATTCCAAAAGTGATGGCAGTCCAGTGAAGTCCCCACTACACTGGAAAAGTGGAAGCATAATAACCCCCATTTTCAAAAAGAGAAAGAAGAATGATCCAGGGAACTATAGGCCGGTCAGTCTCACCTCTGTGCCTGGTAAAATCATGAAGCAGATCCTCCTGGAGGCACTGCTGAGGCAGAAGAATAATGAAGAGGTGATTGGGTGCAATCAGCATGGCTTCATCAAGGGCAAATCCTGCCTGACAAACCTGGTGACCTTCTATGACAACGTTGCAACATCAATAGACAAGGGGAGAGCAACTGATGTCATTTACCTGGACCTCAGCAAAGCCTTCAACGCTGTCCCACACAACATCCTGATCTCCAAGCTGGTAAAATATGGGTTTGATGGACAGAGTACTCGGCAATGAAGAATTGGCTTGATGGCCACACCCAAAAAGTGGCTGTCAATGGGTCCATGTCCAAGCAGAGGCCAGTGCCAAGCAGAGTCCCTCAGGGATCAGTACTGGGACCAGTCTTGTTCAACATCTTTGTCGGTGACATGAACATTGAGTGCAACCTCAGCAGGTTTCCTGATGACACCAAGCTGTGTGGTGCAGCAGACACGCTGGAGGGAAGGGATCCATCCAGAGGGACCTTCACAGGCTGGAGAGGTGGGCACAAGCCAACCTCATGAGGTACAACAAGACCAAGTGCAGGGTCCTGCATCTGGGTTGGGGCAGTCCCAGGCACCAATATAGGCTGGGCAGTGACTGGCTTGAGAGCAGCCCTGAAGAAAAGGACTTGGAGGTGGTGGATGAGAAGCTCAAGATGAGTCACCAGTGTGCACTTGCAACCCAGAGAGCTAATAGTACCCTGGGCTGCATCAAGAGAAGTGTAGCCAGCAGGTCGAGGGAGGTCATTCTCCCCCTCTACTCTGCTCTAGTGAGACCCCACCTGGAGTATTGCATCCAGTTCTGGAGCTCCTACAAGAAAGATATGGATGTGCTGCAATGTGTCCATAGAGGGGCCACAAGGATGATCAGAGGGCTGGAGCACCTGTCTTATGGAGACAGACTGAGAGAGTTGGGGTTATTCAGTCTGGAGAAGAGAAGGCTCCGAGGAGACCTTGTTGTGGCCTTCCAGTATCTTAAGCAGGCCTACAAGAAAGCTGGGGAGGGACTTTTTAGTGTGTTGGGTAGTGATAGGACTAGGGGAATGGATCCAAGATAGAGAGGGTAGATTTAGATTAGATGTTAGGAAGAAGTTTGCCCAAAGAAGTGGTGGAAGTCTCATCCCTGGAAATTTTTAAGGCCAGGATGGATGTGGCTCTGGGCAACCTGATCTAGTGGAAAGTATCCCTGCCGATGGCACAGGGGTTGGAACTAGACAATCCTTGAGATCCCTTCCAACTCTGACAATTCAATGATTTTTTGATTCTATGATAATATTATGTGTACAGAAAAACTCTTCATGCTTTGGCTCTGAATTTATAAAGCATTTTAAGAACATCTTTTGTCAGTAATTTTCTCAGTCTCAGCACTTAGTACATGTATTCTGAAGATCTGAGCAGTGTTAGTGTTTTGACATCCTATCTGCTTGTATGTAAGTGATGTTGTGTGAGTGGGAAGAGAAGTTAAAGCTGGCGTAGTTAAAATTCAGTGTTCTTGCTTTCTTTAATACACCCACACAGCTGGAAATACTCCATAACTTTAAAAGCAAATCTGAGGTCAAGAAAAAGTTGGTCTTGTTGTTATGTTCTGGTTCCAACAGTTCTATATTATAGTTGTTTGCTTTAAATTATATTTTTGCAGATGAAGGGTACTGCCTTGAATTTAAAAACATTTTTTCTTCATTCCATCAATCAAGTTTATTGGAGGTGAGGGAAAAGCCTAATAAATGGATTAAAAAAAAAAAAAAAGAGTAGGGAACAAAAAGGGAAATAGCTCTGGGTCATACCAATAGCATGAAGCTCCTAGTGGCCCTTAATTTGGACATATATTGCCAATAAGTGAAGTAGTAGCACAGTCAATATGAAAAAAATAATATAAAGCAATGGTAATTTAGACGTTAAACCATAAACAAAACAGATGATCCAATTTTGAAGCACTAAGTTATTTATTTAATAGTAAAATAGTCCTTGGCTTTGTTTTAGCTAAATCAGTTCTAGTTTTGTTATAATAGCTATACAAATATGGTGTATAAATATGATCTGAGAGATGGAAATTTCAGAAGTGTGACCTACTGCCTCTCTAAGGGAAATCCAAAAGTTCCACTTGAAAACCTTGTATCTGAGCGATTAAACAAAAAGAGATTATCAGAAATTGATACTTAAACTGTGTAAAAACTGAATGTGAACAGTATGAGAGTCTGTCCATTCAGATACTATATAGTCAGGAAATGCCACAATTTATTAGGGAAGTTCATGTCTTAGCATACTATCACTCCTCTCAAAGAATCATGGACTCATAGATCTGGTAGAAAACTTCAGAATTAACCTGGCCCATTCTCCTACCCTGTAATGGGTTTGGTTGTCATTTACCTTATTACTTCCTAAAAAACTTTTGGTAATGGACAACCTCTAATCTCTCCAGACAATCTATTCCAGTCTTTCAGTACATGCACTGATAGATATTTCCCCCCTGTTAGTGTCTAATTTTAAATTTTGTTCCAGTTTATTACATCTCGTCCTGTGCAAAGCAGGCAAGGAAAACACTTAATATTATTCTTCTCTTTACAATAGCCTTTTATATCCTTGAAGACTCTTACCATGTTGCCCCTAGTCCTCTCACATTGAAACCTTTCTGAAATACAGTGCCCAAAATCAGACATGGTGCTTTAGCTGTGTCCTAAGCAAAGGGATTATTTCTCATGCCCTGCAGGTTATTCTCTTGTTTATGCATCTCACGATCATGTTGCCATTTGGCTTTTTTTTTTTTCTTGTTGAAAGCTTTCTTTTCTTGTTTTGCTACAGTGTGCTCAGATGTAGAAAGATTTTTTTTCTAATGCATGCTCAATGTTGTACATTCCCAGGACAAATGTCAGTTATTTTTAAAATATGTCGAAACCAAATTCTGACTCTAATTTTAACCTTCTACATGCTGATTGTGAGCAGCACTACATGACTCACAAAAGATTCCAGCTGCCTTTTTTGTCACTTTCCAAGCACTGTAAACACACAAAACGTTCTGACCTGGTAACCAGAACCTGAATGCTAACCTGTAGAAAGAAGTGTATAATATTTATTTATTTTAAGCATGCAAGCATAAAATTTTATACTTTCACATAGGCTTCTGTATGGGTACACAAACACATTTTGCTGTATCCCATCATATGAGATAAGGAAAGAAGAGTAAATGGAAAAGTGTTGGGTCTTGGTTGGTGTCTCCTGTGCTACCCTGCTTAGGTTCCACTTTCCATTTGTTTTGGTGGAATGTGCACAGCGTCTTTTACTTAAAGCATCAGGAAGTCAATGAATTCTGAATTTTAAAGTCTTTGAACTCTAACCTTTCAGCTGGATGGTTCTAAGAAATTCTTGACTGAATGCCACTTGCATATGGTCCCATCCAGGTTGAAAGAGTGGCTGTCAATGGCTTCATGTCCCAGTGGAGGCCAGTGACACGCAGAGTCCCTCAGGGATCAGTACTGGCACCAGTCTTGTTCAACATCTTTGTCAGTGACATGGACAGAGGCATTGAGTGCACCCTCAGCAGGTTTGCTGACAACACCAAGCTGTGTGGTGCAGCAGACACGCTGGAGGGAAGGGATGCCATCCAGAGGGACCTTGACAGGCTGGAGAGGTGGGCACAAGCCAACCTCATGAGGTTCAACAAGACCAAGTGCAGGGTCCTGCATCTGGGTCGAGGCAATCCCAAGCACAAATACAGGCTGGGCAGTGACTGGCTAGAAAGCAGCCCTGAGGAGAGGGACTTGGAGGTGCTGGTGGATGAGAAGCTCAACATGAGTTGTCAATGTGCACTTGCAGCCCAGAAAGCCAACCAGATCCTGGGCTGCATCAATAGAAGTGTGGCCAGCAGGTCAAGGGAGGTGATTCTGCCCCACTACTCAGCTCTGGTGAGACCCCACCTGGAGTACTGCGTCCAGTTCTGGAGCACCTATTACAAGAAGGACCTGGATGTGCTGGAACATTTCCAGAGAAGGGCCACAAGGATGATCAGAGGGCTGGAGCACCTGTCCTATGACGACAGACTGAAAGAGTTGGGGCTGTTCAGTCTGGAGAAGAGAAGGCTCTGAGGTGACCTTATTGTGGCCTTCCAGTATCTGAAGGGGGCCTACAAGAAAGCTGGGGAGGGACTTTTTAGGATATCAGGTAGTGATAGGACTAGGGGGAATGGAATAAAGCTCTAAGTGGGGAGATTCAGACTGGACGTGAGGAAGAAGTTCTTCCCCATGAGAGTGGTGAGAGCCTGGAATGGGTTGTCCAGGGAGGTGGTTGAGGCCAGGCTGGATGAGGCTCTGGCCAGCCTGATCTAGTGTGAGGTGTCCCTGCCCATGGCAGGGGGGTTGGAACTAGATGATCCTTGTGGTTTTCTTTGACCCATGTCTCAGAAGAAAAAGTATTTAGTAGTTTAAAAAACATCATAAACTCTTACTGATTTTCAAGGTATAAGGTTGTAGTTATACAGAAGTGTTATGTTCTGTAAGCACTGTCAGTAGACTTAAATGTATCATTATCTGAATATAAAGTGGGTGGAGGCGGCTCAAAGGTTGGTTCAGTCTCAGAGAGAACCACACCACAGGCACTTAAGTCCTACTCAGGTATTTCTAAAGTTGATGGAAAAAGTTCCGCGTAGCCATGTAGAGACTTCTAAAGTGCCTTTTAACATCAACTGGACGCCAGAAAGAAAGACCATACTTGTTTGAAATAGATTGGCATAGCAGGAATTTGCCTGTATTTTATATCTATGTAGAGGCTAATCTTCCCTAGGTGCTACAAAGAAAGGTGTTACCTCTCTTTAAGGATTTCCTAAAAATCCTTATATGCAAAATTTCTGGTAGACCAGAACTCATTTGTGATGAACTAATCATGTGGTACTTTCCAATGTCAAACATTTTTAATGTCTGATGCATTTACAAGTATTTCAGGAAGCACAGAATAGAGTATCAGTGTGGTTTTGCCATTTAGTAGTACTGATGTGGAGCTGTATGTTGGGAGTGCATTACTTTAAAAGAAGCACGGATAACTGCTCATGAAAATGTTCTTCCAGGAAGGAATGCAAAGGCAACTTCAAGAGGGATTAGAAATCTATTTGGCTTGTCTGCTAGGAAACTTGGCTGCTCATCAGTCTCTCTTTTATATGGTTCTGAGTAATGCCTTCACTTCCAGCCATGTAAAAACAATTCCCTTTGTATATTTCCATGAGATCAGTACAGATTCATTCTTATAGTTCAGCAAAGTTTGTTTGACAGTCTGTTGAAAATGTAATTGCTGAATCATCAGTGGCTGTCCATTATGAGTAAATCCCTCTTACCTTTTAAACAACATGACTCATTTTGAAGGACACAAAAGGTATTTATTACTATGATTGCTTCTTGGCCTAAGTGGTTATCCAGAGTTTGAGATCCTGCAGACTGCTCCTGCTGGAAAAGAAGCTCATGATAAGAGCAAGGGATCTCTGTACAGAGCTGTATTGAAGAATATATGAATATCTGATTTTGTGCTTACAGGACGATCTGAACAAGAAGCAAATTCTTTTGCCTGTTGCACCACCAGGTTTCAGCACAAAATGTACAGAAGATTTTCTAACAACCCATCTCCTAGAGATATTTCAGGCTACATTTCATGTTTTCTTACATTTTATTTCCTACTTGTTCTCTTCTTTGTCCCTTATATAAATGTAGATGAACGTTTCCTGAAATCACCTCTTCCCAGTGCATTTCAAATCATTGGAGTCCGATGTGTACCTCTGGAGTGATTACTCATGCTTGCACTATGATTTGAAGCTTCCCTTCAATTTATCTACAAGACATTTGTTTCAATAGTGTAATTAGACTTAACTTATGCAATTATTATTCTGTGGTAGTTTGGAAGAAAAGAGCATGATGTCTGTGAATATTATCTGAACCACCAGCTCAGATTTAAAATTATGAAAATTCAGTTTCTTTTTCTTCTATTTTAGATATCCTGCCTTCTCCCTCCATCCAGACCAGAAACCTTGCTATCATATCAGATCTTTCTCTTTCTATATCCAGGTTACAGATTTGTCTGACAAGTCTATGAATTGACTTTTTTCTGTGCACTGACCAGCTTCTCTGTAAGGGACAGACAAGGTCCCTTACCTCTGAAAGCATATCAGTTCTGGACTCCAAATGAAAGCGCAAAATGGAAGAAAATTATGCTGCCACAAGACTGCTTCTTCAGATAATAGGGAGTATATAATCCTTCAGTTGAGTTACAGATCTCTGTATTTCACACTGCTCAGAATATGTGATAGAGAACTTAATGACAGGCCAAAAATTACAAACAAATTTCTACAAAACCAAAGAGGCTGTGCAGATATGACTGGTCAAGCTCTCTTCTTTATGTCTGTCAGAATCAACCAGATAACCTGTGCATAAGCCGAGGTAGTTTTCCCGTCATACTGCTGGCTAATGAGTACAAGCACAATATCTTAAAGTGTTAGTTTTATGTGGTATCCTTAGATAAGAAACTACCTTCTGCACCCTGATCCTTTTGACTGACCACTTGAAAGCCCTGAGAGTCAATCTCCATCCTCTGTACTACCTCTCACATTTTATTCTTTCCAGTTTTTCATGTGTACCACCACTCACCTCTCTTTTTTCTTCTCTCTTCCAGCTGTTTTTATTTCAGCTGAATGGTAAACAAGTGTCTTATCTAGCTCCATCTGTGGTCTGGCCATATCTCCTCCCTAAGTCCCCACTAAGCTTTAATTACTGTCCTAATCTTTGGCTCTATCATAAATAATCTGTCAAACATACATGTCACCCCTCACTCTCTTCTTTTTATTCTGTATCACATGACTCTCACTAGCCTGTGCACTTCAATCCATTGCTCTACTCCCTCTGTGTGAGCTTTCATTTCACATACTAGGAGGCAGAAAGGTTGGTCTAAAGAGGGCCAAATCTGGATACACTTGATTTTATTCCCTAGTGGGCTTGATGGCTAGGATTTGATTGTGGGAATCACGAGGCAGAGAAATACTTGTATTGCAAGATGAGACAGCTTGGCCAGACAGTGGTGGTTTCCTCTCGTTTCAGGCCATTAATCAAACTAACCCAGAACTGCAGAATATGTGATGGAAATTGCAAATTGGTTGGCTACAGGGCAGTTAGATCTTTAACTTGGTCAGTAAGAGTGTCCTACCTGCCTAAAGAGGATAGATTCTTTGCTAGGACATTCTGTGTTTTGCATAACAATGAGAATCAGCCAGAATGAGAAAAAATTAAATATATGCTTTTCTAAACAGCCCCTAAACCACAACTTTCTGGCACTGTTTGTGTCTTGCTGTACAGTCATAGTTACTACTTTTCTGATAGAAAAAGAACTACTGTTATTTTTGAGCAAATGTATGTTTAAACCCATATAAAATGTTGTTGATCAGTCTGGGTTTTTCCTCATGTTCCCAATCCAGCAGCCTGTAATTCTAGCAGAGGTAAATCCCATTGTCAGTGGCATTTTCACCTGAGGAACAATTTCGTAATAGTGGTTTCTGCAAGGCACATTTGTAGCAAACAAATGCCGACCATTCCTTTTCTCCACTGCAGGGTAATTGTGTTATAGTGAAAGGCTTTTAACTACAAATCTGACTGAATTGCTCAACCCCCCTAGGAGACATTCCTGAAACATGAATTTCAGTCTGGCATGCTGAACGAACTGTTCCTGCAGCTGCTGTTATTGCTGACCAGATCCTCTGTAGGAGGAGAGCACTTTAAGACAGTAGAGGCAAGGCAGTTCTGAGAGAGTGTGGGAGAGAATGGTGCTGCTTTGGAGCCTGAATGGTATTGATTAAAAACTTCAGCATGGATTTTAAAAGTAGTATATGAAGTAGCAATCTTATACACAAAACACTCATCTATGTAGTAAGCTTCTGGCTATCATTCTACTGACCACAACCTGCTTCTAACTGCTTCACTGTTCTGTAATCAGAGTAATAGGATAAAAGAGGATTCACTTTTTAATTTTATCAGGTTAATTTAAAACCTAAAATCAATTAAATTCCATCATGTACTATACTGCTTACAGTGATGATCACCTGTGCATCAGACTGCCTTTTCCCAGCAGAGTCTGGTTCATATATTTATTTAACAAACGTAAGCATGAAAAGGTGCTTATTGCAGAGTACCTGTAATCATTTTGATTTATTCTTATGAAAGGATGGTGTTAACACTAAGCTTCTGAAACTTTTTGCTTTTCATCTTGATGCCCTGCCTAAAAGAAAGAAATGGAGCAGCTCTTTAGAGATCTTTAGGAAGTAAATCACAGCAACTAGAACAGTGTTTTAATTCTTCATTGTATCATCTGTGTACCAGCACGTTTATGTGATTAATCTTCTGTTCAGGAAGAGGCATGTGCAAACCTAAACAAAGCAATGGGAAGCAGGGTACTTACAATAAAGTGCCTCATCTCCTTTTGGTCAGAGGACTGAGATGAAAAGTAAAACATTTCCAAAGCTTGATGACACACAACCACTATCCTCTTTCTCTGGAGGCATTTCAAAGAATAGCAAAGCATGGGAAAATCCCTACAACTGTTTAACAGCATCTTTCACACAACCCTTTATAGGTTCAGTCAGGGCTGAATACTGTTCTGATGAACCAAATATTCCAATGCACAGGATTTTACCATTGTGCTGGAAGATAAATGGATGGGCAGGGACAGTTTCAGGATATTTACCCAACATTGCAAGCTCACGAATTCCTAGAGGTAACAGTTCGTCCATGCTCACAGGAACATAGGTGCCCCAACATCCTGAAAGAGACAAAATGGGCAAAATGACAGTTTCAAACTGCAAGTCCACAACAAAAGTATTTGATAAGGTAATAAGGGAATAAGGTATGAAGCCAGGGGCATGGGAAGTACTCTGACAAAAGGAAACTCATGACACATGACAGAAGTATACTTTTATGGGTTGACTGGCACCAAGCAAGTTCTCTACAGCTTTTGTGGGGGCTGTTATAAATGTAGTGGGCTTTGTTCTGGTGCTGTAAATCTGGGATTCACATCTATCATACTTACAAGGAAGTATAAATGTATTTAAATATGCATGTAGACTATGGAGACATTTTTGTTTTGTAATTTCCTCTGAAAATAAAATAAAACCATACTTTATTTGCTGTTTATTTTAAAAGATCCTTCAAGAATATAACATGAGTTCTATGAGAAGCTGCTTTTGCCCATTCCAATTTGAACTCTTTCAGATTTGTATGGAAATAAACAGCTGTCACAACTGGGATCCTGGATGTGCTCTCAAGGTATGTATTGTAACTATGTCCTCATTCAGATCAGGGTTGAGACCTGAGCAGTGTTTCTCCCTAGACCTCTAACTTTCATGAACAGAAAGCCCTTAGCATGTGGACCAAAAAATAGCATTAAGTGATTCAAACAGGTCTCAAATCCAGATGATGGCATGTGAAATGTTGCTGTCTATACTTGACAGGTACATATAAACTGTAAGTATGTTTTCTGTTCCCACGTGGTAAAAGTGTTAAAACAAACAAAACAAAACAAAACAAAACAAAACAAAACAAAACAAAACAAAACAAAACACCCCCAACAATTCTGTTTAGGGCTTAATACTTAGAAGACATTCTTAATACTTAGATTTTCAGAAAAAGTAGGAACTTCTAAAACTCTTTATTTATTGGTGTGCTAGACAACAAGGCTACATCTCCCATGCTGTTTTTCAAAATTGGCTCAGGATATCTAGTATTCAGGTTCTGGGCAGCATCAGGCAATCTGACAGATCTCCCATGTTTCTTCTGCTTTCAAGCCTTCTAGGAGAAATACCTACTCTTCCTAAGCCTGTTGAATGATGCAAGTACAGGTTTGCAGGAACACAGAAAACGTTCTGGCTGATGGCGTTATTCCTAACCTAAACGTGGCTCTTTGTTGGAGCAGGAGGAAGAGAACATTTATTGGTCTGAAAAGAAGTCTCCAAAAAACTGCTGAACCACAACCAAGGAGAATGACAGCTCCAGGAGGCTTTTGATTAGGCTTATAATTATTTTATTTCTCATTTGCACTGTTTAGAGTTTTGTAAGCTGCTTGTCTTTTTGGCAGGACTCTTTCTGAGCTCAGCCAAGATGCAGCCTATTTAGCTTGCTTTTGTTGAAGCACAGAGGATGTCAGCTCATTAAAGGAGATCTGAACACTTCAGAAACCATCATGTTAGGTACCTGTCTTACAGAGGTACAAAGACATGGATAAAAAGAGCATAGAAAGGAGCTGTCCTCTCCCAAATATAAAAAAACTCTGTAACTGGGAAATCTCATAGTGATATGATGAGTGTAGCTCTTACAAATATGATTAATACATAACAAGGCAAGGGCCTTTCTAAGGTTAATTACTGTGCCTGGGGAACATGCATTATCCAAAAGAGAACAGGATAGCTAGATACCACTGGGGCTCTCAGATTATCAAATAAATGTAGGTCAGCACTAATGTTGTGAGATTGCTCTCAGGACCCAAGACGGCTCATGTGTCTGATTCCATTGTCCAGCCTCTTAAGGAACTATTTAAAGTAGTTACTAACATTGGTTAAAAAGGGATTTTTTTTTAAATGAAAAATGTATTAATTTCCAGTAAAAGTCAAAATGGAAAATTTTAATGACCATGTCAAAACATGAAAACACAAATCAAGTTCTTTAGATATTTGTAATTTATTTTTTAAAAATCATTATTTTTTTATAAATTTTGTGATAAATTGGAATAAAAATTCAAACTTGTCCAAGAAGTAATTATAACAGCAAATGATGGAATTACTTGAACCTTTTTTTGAATGATCATTCTGTAACTTGACAATTTGGTAATAAAGATGCAGTATTCTTCATACATGATGATGTATGATGATGAGTTGATGAGGGCAGAGAAATTGTCTTTGCTTTCAAAATGCTCAGCATATTTTAATAAAATGATGGAATATATTCCCAAATGTAGACATACTTCTTCTAAAATTTAAAATCTTCACTTTTTCCATTTGAAAAAGATGAAAAATATCTACCAGAGCCCCTCAACAATTAAGCAGTAGCTGTATATTGCATATTTTCATATGTGAACATATGTATTTTTCCACACTAGAGCTAATTTGATATGATCTCAGTGAAAAGCAAAGCAAAATTCTTTTGCGGATTTAATGAGCTTTCAATCTTTTTAGATTTAAGGTGGCACTGCAGAAAACACCTAACAGGCACAGCCCTGCAGAATTCCTGTAATACTGCCATTATGAATATTTCTGACTTGGACTTCGTATGTTTTCCGAAGCAGTAACTCACAAAGTCGGTAACTTCTTTTCTGCTTTAACTTCTGGACTCAGAAGTAAATTTCCAGTGGAGCTGTGAGCTTATGATACACCCACTGGTGACTAGTAACTCAAAATGTATGTTTCACTGTACATTGCTTACTTGTCTAGAGATAGAAGCTGAAATACTGGTGCAGACTGTAGAAATATAATTTAATGTGGAATGACTCATGGGATGATTATTGTCACATTCCTATGGAACATGTATTGTTGATCTAGATCCCTTTATACTTGAGAGGTGTAGAAAATATTTCCCAATAAATGTCTACACATCTCAGTTAAAAAACCAGTAGATATATAGTTTGCTTCCTGTATAATACTAAATGCTCTAGCATCTAGCTAAATTCCTATCTCAAGGAATGAATAATAGAGATGAATAATAGATCTGCTGTCTTCCTTTACCCACTGAGACCCAGAGAGAAGGGAGAAGGAACAGGATTAACATGGATACAGAAGCAGCAGGACAAACATTTTACATAACACACTGCTTTGAAGTCATAGTAGATGTCTTGTCCGAAGGTCACATTTCCAATGCTACTATACCATTGGGTCTTTGTGACCTGGTTCAAGTGATGGGTCACTGTGTTAGGCACAAATACAAGTCTGTATTACTGAGACAATAGCAATGCCTGCGTCCTCTATGAAGGTGTTCCTCTAAATCTCGAAGTAAAAAGCTACGTCCAGCTTTATGAAGAAAAACATGTATTTGAAAAGCATTTATTTAATTTATTCCTTATTTTGTTCTCCATATAATCATGTGAAACTATTTTAAGTTTTTGAAAATGTTGTGCCTGGATTTGGTGTTATCCAACTTTTGTGGTAAGGATGAGTCAGTTTCATACTGCCTTTAAACTTGTCATAGTATTATTAAGGTTGGAAAAAAACTCTCTGATCATCAAGTCCAACCATCATCCCAACACCACCATGCACAATAAACCATGTCCTGAACTGCCATGTCTACATGTTTTTTTGAACACCTCCAGGGATGGTGATTCCACCATTCCCCTGGGCAGCCTCTTCCAATTCCTGACATCTTTTCAGTAAAGAAACATTTCCTAATATCTAATCAGCTTGAAGCCATTTCCTCTTGTCCTATCTCTAGTTACTTGGGAAAAGAGATCAGCCCCCACCTCACTACAACCTCCTTCCAGGTACTTGTAGAGAACTATAAGGTCTTAGCCTCCTGTTCTCCAGACTAAACAACCCCAGTTCCTTCAGTCACTCCTAGTAAGTCTTGTTCTTTAGACCCTTCACCAGATTTGTTGCCCTCCTCTGTACAGGAAGATACATTACATGTAATGTATGTGATGTAGATTAGTAAAATAAAGCCATCAAATAAATCTTGATATTTTCATTGTGTGGTAAGGGAGGAGACATACATTGGGTATATCATGTTTCCGAGTCATGAATAACTGAAGTTGTGTTTCTGTGTTGCTTAGTTACAGTTTCTGTTTAGTTGGCAATGGAGTTCACTGAAAATATTTTAGCTTCTGTTCCTGACAGCTACAAACATGCATTCACATGTAATCTTATAAACTCAAATACTGCTAAATGCCTGCCTCATACACCTTCTCAAATGCGAGCAATGGATAGCATTGCCAAGTTGCAGAGTCAACACTGCACAGCAGAGTCATACTTAACTAAATACAAAAAGTTTTCACTGGTTGGTCCATTTTTTCAGCTGTTAGTAGTTTGCCCTGCCATATGCAGAACAAAGTTCAAGAGCAAATTTGAACAATTTGCTAGTCTGGCTGGCAGAAGTCAGGCTGTACTAAAGGCCTCAGGAGACTGGTGCTGACTTTATGCCAATTTGAAATCTCTGCTCAGCCTTCCCATTTTACCAAAAAAAGTTACTTTTCCTTCCAGCCACACTGATAAGGACAACATGCAGAAGCCTGGTATATGACTAATGCTTACCAAGTGTTACAAGGCTCGAACGAAGGGAAATATGAAACCTTGTGACCCTGACTCAGAATGGCCAAATTCCATCTGCTCTAGAGCTTCAAATGGTAAGAATGCCTTGATTTCTTATGGTGGACAGGTTGGAGGAAGAATATGGAATAGTGATGATTTATATGTTGCACATTTTAAGCTGCAAACTCCTCATGAAGATAATAGGAAAAATATCTATTCTTAACTTTTTGGGGGGATGAATTAATTTTAAGAGATTAAGACAACCCTCAGATTTGAAGTCTAAATGATGTGCTGGACTTAAACGCAGGAGTCTTAAAGTAACCAGTAGACTGGTTGTGCTGTTAGCTGTAGTAACTTCAGAATTCAGACAGCTGCAGGAACACAAAATATATATGGAGCAAATGGATCCATTTACAACATAAAGGCAAAAATGTTGTATTATCATGAGGGATTGAATGACATACCACACATGCATGTCATGAAGACTGAAATGTCTTTGGAATTTTAAAGGCTTTTGGGGAGCATTTTACAACCCCGGGAGTTGCATTCAACACAGTGAAATTCCGTGAGGTCCTATTTTGAAAAATAAAGGACTAATCATAGCATTTAAAATCAGTGGTGGATTATCTTGAAAGGATCATATGATCATATTTTTATCTGCAAATGGAAACAGTGTGAACTGCTTAAATATATACAGTTGGTGAACTTGTGGCTCAGACATACAATTATAACAGACATACAATTATAACAGCATTCTTTAACTTTCTTGGAGTATGAATCATCTTTCACATAGTTTTACATGACCTTATAAGTCATGATAAATTCAGTATTTTCCTTTTTTTTTTTTTTTACACGTGACTTTATCAGGCAGTGAAAGCTCAGACATCGCAATTACAGATAACAGTCTTTCACAGCAAAATCTGAAAGATGGATAACAGTCTTTCACAGCAAAATTTGGTATGATCCTTCAGCTAGTATTTGGTATAGAAAACCAATATAACAGATACATGAAAAACATCAATTTAAAATAGCACTGATTCCTCCTTACACAAACTGAGTCACCCCAAGTCAGTGTCTGTACTGCTGAAGCCATGTGTTTATATCCACTCTAAAGGATGCCTGATATCTGACCTATTTCTACAATGTTTACATTCACTGACAAAAATTAAATTTGCTGTCTGTAGTACCATTCAGATTTGGTCCTAATTAACTGGATAACAGTGTCAGAGACGACTTCTTGTTACTTTTAAAACCATCACCTTTATAAAGGTATGACAATAAAAACTTGACAAAAAATAACAAAAAAGAATAGGAATAACATCCCAGATCACATAAATACTTTAGCATGTGCATACCTGACTCTCCTAATGCCACTGAAAGCCAGGGAATTCTCAAATACTACAAATGTGTAAAAATTTTCAAAAAATAACATCAAGTATTATCAGTTTCTGCTTGCTTTTAGAAATTATCTGTAGATCCTCTTTGACAACAATTAGAGTGATAAATAAAGTATCAGTGTTTGTCTTAGGATAGAGATATAGTTCCATTGTCCCATATATTTAAACCAGACAATTATTTCCCAGATTTTTCCCAGATTCTTTTCCCTTGTTTCCACGTTATATGTGTAAGTGTGGTCTTGTACTAAAAGGCTTTGTAATCCTGCTTTTGGAGGCAGGAGAGAAGGTTACTTTTTTTTCTCATGACTATGAAGTCAGAACATTTCTGGTGGCAGCCAAAGCCTCCCTTACCTCAGGCAAGATACTGTCCAGCACCTTGTGAGCTCATAGTTGTATTCATCTTCAAACAAAGCCTGATGTAGTTTTATCTAACTTCTCCAGACTAAAAAGATTTGCTATTTTCATCAGAAATTGAACAAGCCCAGTTTCATAAATGAAGGAAGTTATTTTCAGATGCTTTGTTTTGAAAAGGATTTCTGGAATTCTCAACATAAACTTTTCAACATGTCTCTCAGCCAGATGGCCTTTTTATTTCTGGTTTGATACATAACTGTACAGTTCACTTAAGAGTACTTATTCTTCTGTCTACTGTCTGGAGAACTAAATTTAATTGTATTCATAGAGTGAAGAATAAAAGCATGGACTAGGCACACTGGTGAATGTGATTCACTTTACAAATTGGTTTTGTGGTAATATTGGACAAGGTAGCAGGTATTCACTGCATGGCAGTAGGAACAGTTCTGTTTCCTGCATTGGAATATTACACAGCAAAAACACTGAGAATAGTAACAATGATCCTTCTAAAAAGCACCACTAAGGTCACTTGGCTGATTAAGTCACTTGGATACACTTCTACACTTCTACTTCTTGGATACACTGAACTAATTCACACTCAGTTCCTTTTTAATTTAATTTACGAGAAATCTAAAAAGCTGGTTTTAAGATTTCACACAAATCCTACTTGGTGCACCATGAGATATAAGCGGATTCAATTAACACTAAAATTAGAAAACATAAAATGCCAGAACAAAAGGCAACAGCTGAAAATTTTAAGCTAAGAGACAATAAAAATGTAAAGAAAGCAGAAGGAAAGTATTATCAGAAGAGACACAAATCTCATAAGCTTCTTGTACTATAAATAAAGACAAGTGAGGCACAAAAACATTACTTTCAAATCTCTCTTGCATACTGTCTCATAATTGAGATGTCTGCTATGGCATAAAATATTCTTCTGTCAGAAAATGAGCATAATTTTCATAAACTGTGCTTTTGAAATAATTGAAAATGTAGAGTCCATCAGAGTACATTAGAGCACGATATTAGTTAATCTGATTTCATGTTGTAGAGGTTCCAAGTGCAAAAGAACTCTGCAACAGCACAATTTATATCAAGCACTTCAATCCTCTTGCAGTGCTTGTTAATAGTACCAAAATGCTGGCAATTTTTATACCTACAAAGTAAATGTGTTCATATTTCTTGTACCCAGCAGTGTTAGGGTGATGGGTTACAGATCCTATTCCACTTTCTCCAAAACACCATGCAAGACAGTGATGAACAATGGTACCTCTGTATCCTATGCTTAACATCTACAGGGCCTACAGGGCAACTTCTGCATCACTTTCATATGTGTAACATTTATATTCCCTTCTACTCCAACCTCCCTTGGGTTAGTGGCAAACCTTCTGTGTCGCTGAGGACTTTTTATTGGCCTTGTGGCACTATATGGATGCAGTGCCACTAGCTTGGTGTGGATGCCTTGTCAGGCTGCTACTGTACACGTATTTCTCAGAGAATCTGTGTAAAACAAAAGCTTTCGAGATTTTCTGCTTCCTGTGCCCCATCCAGCTGATAGCTGGATAAACTTAAGTGGTCAAAATAAGAGATTGGGTACCTGTGTCAGCTAGGAACACATAACAGGTCTGTGAACATAAGTAGCTCTGGGAAGGAAGGCTGGTGGCCTGCTGGAGTGTTTTTTACTACTGAGGCTATTACACCAGTAAAGTATGTAGTCAGTAGAGGTGGATGTTTCTCACTAAGTATCTCTGTATTAAGTCTTCCACACTCACCAGTGAGAAAACATAAGAGCTTTACCTTACAAATAATTAAGGTTACTACTCTAAATCCACCACGCCACTGCTGCCTGAGTTTGGAAGTCTGATGTGCTTGAAGCATTAATACTAAAACTCAAGCATGTCCCCAAAATAAGGCTCTCTCATAACATCAGTGTAGGTGCACTTCATCATTAGTGATCATACTGTGGCATCAAGTATTCTCTTTGTAAGGAACAATACCAATAAGCTAAGGCCTGATATGTTTTGGTAGGAAGTGAGCATAGCAGTGCATGTTGTTCCTCTTTTCCTTCCTCCCCTATACTATTTTAGCAATATTCAGGGTTTTAAAAAGATCAGGTTAGAAATCAAGAGCCAGGACTTGATTTCCATACTGCTCATCATGGCAGCTGTAGGGCAAACACAAAACGTCAAGTGATCACAGTTTGTGCCATTTTTCTAACTGAAAAGACTCTTTCCATATTCACATAGGGTAAACTCAAAGGAAAAGCACATTAAATGTATTTTCTCCTCATGGTATTCCTTTGGCATGGATAAGAAGTATTTGAAGTACAGACAACATGCTTCTGCTGTACAATGGAAATGAAGTATTTTATAATATCTGTTTAAGTATTTTTACTTCAAAACATATATTGCTGTAATTGGACAGTGGCCTCTTACCCTCATGGTCTTCTTTCCCAGGGCTTAGTTTCAAATATCTAAATGCTTTACAAGATTATAATAAGGTGACATAATATTTCTTGGCTTATTGAGGGCAAACCCAAAAATGCTTTAAAAAATGGAAGTTGTACAATTTGCATATTTCCTTGGTTTCTTTGGTAGCAAATATTAAATGAGAATATTTTTGTGGATTTCTGCCGTATCCTCTCAACAGAAGACACTGTAACCTCATCTCTTTCAGAGAGGAGAAATCCTGGAATAAATCAGTCCCTCTGCCAAAGTGAAATGAGATGGGTAAATCAGAGACAATGTGTGCTTATACTGTGTACATTCCTCAAAACTAAAAACCCTTAGCTGAAAACCTAAAATCTCCTACGTAAGTAAGCCTGAAAAAAAACTCCAACAATAGCAGTGAATCAGCACTTCACTTTCAAATTTTCCTGGGATCGCGATGCAACAGAAAGAAATTTGTAGTACCTGTATCTCTAATACAAACTGATTTCACCCTAGAATATGTATTAGGTTCTGTGAAAGGCATAAACATAACAGAACTCCCCAAAACTTTAAATTACATTGTTTAGAAACTGTTTTGGCAAAGGTAGCCAAAGAGCAAAGCGCTGCTGAGGGCCTAAATTACCGATGAGAGCAAATGAAGGTCCTTGTATTAACTTCTCTCTTCAGAGCTCTGCCAAGGAGGTAAAGGAGAAGAATGGGCATATGTGCTTCTGAAAAAAAAGATGTGTTAGAGTGACTTAGTGTTTTTTGTTTAGCCCTCATGCTGGAGCTCTCACACATAACCATCCCTGGGGATTATGACAACATGAAGGCTGCTGGGTGTTCTGACAAGCCAGTGAGGGCTGGAAGCATGCCAAGAAGGTCGTCTGAGGGCAACATTGCTGGGCTGTGCAGGCCTTGACTTGTGAACTATAGTGCATTTCAAGATCCAGGCTTGGAATAACGAAAGATCTATTTTCCAAACTTATTTTACAGACCCGCATCGCACAAAGCCAATAGCATTCTGGGATGCATTAGGAAGAGTATGGCCCACTCATCAAGGGATGTGATTATTCTCCTTTAACCAGCACCGATGAGCCCACATCTGGAGCGCTGTGCCCAGCTCAGGGCTTCCCAGTATAAAACATGGACTTGCAGAGGAGAGCTCAGGAAAGGGCAATGAAGCTGATTAAAGGATTAGAGCAACTGACATACGTGGAGAGGCTGAGAGTGCTGGGACTGGTTAGCCTGGGGAAGAGAATACTCAGGTGGATCTTATCAATATTCATAAATTCTTAATAGGTGGTGGAATAAGGAAGACAAAGCCAGACTCTTCTCAGGGATGTCCAGAGATGGAAAAAGAGACAAAAGGCACAAACTGAAGTGTAAAAACTGTAAAAGTGAATAATGGAATAGGTTAGATTGAATAGAAACTGAACAGGAACACAAAAATCAAAATGTCAAAAGATGTTAATGTGGAATGAAATCCTGCTTTGTCAGGAGCAAGTTGTGGCTGTGGGAGGATAATACAAGCTGCCAACAGCTGTGCAATACTTTCTCACTTCTTTTTTATTTCCCTTTTCAGGAATGCTTCCAAATACCAGATATTTGATGAGCCATTAGGTCAATGAAGCAGTACTTCTTCACTGAATTTCTTGGTTGCTTCTAGAAGCCCAACGTTTTCTGCTTACAAAAGATCTTCTTACTTCCCCAGTGGTACTTCCCCATTTTTAGTTTATCTGAATGGATTTTTCTAGATTAGATTCTTCTCTGTGGTCCTTGAGAAATTTGTATCCTGTACAAACGTGGAGTCAATAAACTTCAGAACCAGCAGGCTGATGCTCACTGTTTCCCCACTTTTTGTGCCAACCTCTCATATTTTATTTTTTTTAGCTTTCATCTATCTCTCCTTCCTATCTTTCCACTATGAAAGAAGCATCAGAAAACTGGGCACTTCAAGATAATTTAAAAGCTGCCATCAGGCATGAATGTTGCTAATTTCAGGGGGCAACAAAGAATCTAAGATGTGGAGTCTTTCTTCCATTAGAAAAATCAAAGAACACTGAAGCCATCAGAGCATTTGCTATACATTGTACAGACTCCACTTACAGCTTTCAGATTTGTGTAACTTCTCTCTAGAACCAATATGACTTATACATGAAAAGAACCCCATGCTTCCAGCTAAGTATTTATTGGGTTTACGCTACTGTTGTGTCATTAACATACTTTTAATCTATCCATGTGTCCTTCTGTTGTTTCTGCACGCATAAAATAAAACCTCGTAATTGCTATTTGACTACAAGGCTGCTATTGCTGAGTTTCCTGTTACAGAACTCAACAGTCTGTCTTTTAACCAACAAATACCACCTGTCTGTACCAGCCAGGATATAGCCCACAGCCATGGCAGTTTCTTTCTCCACTTACCACGTGGTTCCCCCCTTTTTTTCTCAGCCAGAATGCAGTATTAGGGCTACCTGTGCTGCACTGAGCTCACTCTTCAGACATTTGGTGTGAATTATTTGCCTGTATAAATTTGCAAATTTATTGTATGGTGTATTTTCAATTTTTTGAAAAGGAGACTAAAAATAATATATATAATCTGAAGTGTACTGTGTCATTTTTATCACACAAATAAATGATTAAATTTGTCTTTCTTGTTTCATTTCCCTAATTTTATGATTTAATGAATGTGTGTTGGTGCCCCCAGCAGGTTCTCAGAAAAATGAAATCTGTAATCCCGTGAACCAAATCTTGCAGAAAGAATTCATTTTTTTTACTGTATTGTGATGAATAGAATACCTGCATTGAATATATATGAAGCTACACAATGAATTACTACATAAATGTGTAGTCATGTGAAAGTATGTCACATAATGTTCTTTCCCTGTAACAGACCATGCTGCAGTGCACAAGTCAATATAAAGCTTTGAATGCTTCCATTAGAGTACCCCTATATTACTAATTATATTTCTGTCCTTGGAGTAGTAAAGAACTCCTAGGTAAATGGGACTGTCTCAGAATTACTGAATACATTTATTAAATTAGTATTTGCACTGAAATAATTTGTGGAACTCATAGTTGTCTATCTTCCTGACTGAAAGAACTTGCAGAAAACAGAACATTTGTTTGTTAATTCACTGCAGATCTCAAGTCATTATTTCATGTAAGGTCTAATTAAATTACATGTCCCAGTTACATAGGAATCATTGACAAAGCTCTTTAGAGTGTTTATTTTATGATATGGATAATATTTTACAGATCTTAATTTTGCAAACAAGGAATCAGTGGGACAGCTAAGGTTGCCTACTCTATTTAAAAACAAAAGGCACTGGGAGATAGAGAGAGAAGGCTACTGAAAGCACCTGTGAACCACAGAATATGAATTTTATTTGCCAGGAATCTAAATACCATATCCTTTTTTCCCGTGAAAAACCTCTTAATTCTAAGGATTGGTGTGGTACTCACATAAATAAAAGTCCCTGCTACTTAGAGTTTTTTTCAAGAACTATCATGCAGGAGCTCAGGAAGACTGCAGTCAGATGATTTTATGACATACATCTTGTGCGTAAGAAAAAAATAAAGGTAAATAGAAGAATCTTGACATTGCATCAGAACTTTGCTTTTTAAAACCTATACATCAATACAAACCCACAGTTGTCAGAAGAATTATAAATACATGTTTGATTTCTGAAACTGATTTCTATGAGTAATGGAGAACAGACTTTAGGAAAAATAGAATTTCCTGTAGTGATCAAGTAATGTTGAAAGGTCAGTATTATGAAAATAAGGGACCTATGGAGGATCAGCTTGTACCCATTTCAAATTTGCTTGCTGAGCTATCATCTACGATGACACAACAAGAAGGATGTTTAACAGGGTACCTTGCTCCTAGGAATTCCCGGGCTTTCCCTCAGACACCACCCAGTAAACCAATGCTAACTAGTTATTTCATGATAATAAGTTATGATAGCCTAATGGCTTCAATGTAAGCTGTAGCAAATTTAGGGGCAGACCATGAATTACTGCTCTTCCTGCCCAGTATATCCATCTGTAGCTAGCAGAGATCGCTGACCCTAAATTGTGAAGATAAAACTCAGCCCAAACAGTTAAACATGTTCATGTGGCTCTGCAACTAAGAAAAAACACCTTTCATTTGTGCCTTTGATGAAAATTCATGATTGTTGAAATACAGCAGGGTGAAAGAATGAGTGAATAATTGCAGTCCAATAATTAATTCCATTAGCTGTAAGTTCAGTATGCTCCAGAGAAGTGAAGATACTTGAGCTAACAGTGCAGCATGGATAAGGTGCAGTGTAGTTTCTAAGTGCATTCTGTTGTTATAGATGAGCATTTGTAGGGTCAGGTCAAGCTCAGAGGCAGTGCTGCTTTCAGGCAGTGGGGAGCTGAAATGAAGTTCCTATGAGAACATGGAGAGCCAGCCTACCACTCTCTGAACGCTATTCCTATGAGGGGGCATAAAGCCAGGCCCTCTTGACTACATACAGAACTGAGTCCCAGCTGATCAGATTGATTTGGGTCTGTTAAGAAGCACTGATGTGTTTGCCCTGTACTCACAGTGTAACGAGCATGATAGGAAGCTGTGTGTGTCTAGTGTGGTGTACTGCAAAGAGATACAGCAAAGTCAGAGACCCAGCCTGCAACATTGGCAACTGCAAAGTATTTTCTTGATATTTATAATCCTGAAATTCCTATGATGTCCTGAGATGTGTATATGAAGTTTTGTTTAAACACAGCATGTTCACGTGCCTGTAGATTTAAACACTAATAAAATAAAAGAATACTTAGGTAAAACACTGTAACTTCAAAGAACTATACTTCATCATCTAATTGAGTTTTACAATATGCTTGCGACTAAGTTAGAATTTGATAATTATGTTTGTTCCTGTGAAATAAGACTCTCAGATTCTGCTTTCTGTTCCCAGCCCACATATCTAGGTCTTGCTATACTGGGGAAATGGATTAAACCTTCCTCTAGTCATCTATCTTCCTAAAACTGGAATAATTTGACAAAAATCCTATAGAGAAAATCCCTATTCCAAAGAAAGTAAAGTGAAAATATTAAACCTCCACATACCTATAATGTTGCCAATATTAATAATTTGAAATGTATTTCTTACTGTGTGGTTTCTCTGAGTCCTTTTGGAGTTAGTATTAGGAGATGGGCTCAGATTTCAGGTGTGGAAATCAAATGACCACCTGTTCGAAATGAAAATCTACAAGAAAGGCTTTGATACTGGTCATCAAACAGAGAAATGTTTATAGTATTTCATTTCAACATGTTGCTAAACCTATGACAATACAAAAGTGATTGCTGCATTGTTTTTTCTTAATGAGAAATAGTATCACAGGCTCATTGTACTTCATGTTATGATTTTAGAGTCCTATTCCAAGGAGTATAAACCAATACAATTCTCCTTGTGTTGGCCCTTACTATATGATATGTAAAATGCTTTTATTTTACACTCACCAGGAAGGACAATGTCAGCTAAGGATGGGTAAAATGATAGAGGTTGCAGCACTAACTTAGAGAACAAGCAAACCTTTACTGTCCAGTAAATTTGTGTATTGATAAGGCGTATATAAAAATGGACATATGCTGCAAGTCCAGTTACCTCTTTTGCTTCCAGGGATTTAGGAAACAGTTCTGGTCCTGCTGAACACAACAGTCAACTACCAAAGAGCCCAGAATCCAAAAGTTATTGACTCACATGATCTCAGCTGTGTTTTATCCACCTTGCACCCATCTTCATGCTATGTCTTCTACACAAGACACTGTTTTCTCTCCAGGACCTCTGTTTCTGTTTCTTACTAGTCTAACTGCATCTCACTTGTATCTGTTTTCTTGTTGGCAACACAGCCCTTTTCCAGAACATCATGGTAAAGCTCTCATGAGAATTGTGATGGAAAGGTTTCCTGAGTGATGGGTGAAAGGCTTGTGGTCCTGTGCAATTTCTGAAGGTGCTTTGAAAAGAAGTGAATCAGTGAGCAGGACAGGAGCAAGGAAGAAATAGGCCAAAGGATGGTGCAGGTAGTGTGGAAAGGAACTCCTTCTAAAATTCTAAAACCCCCTTTGCTATGTCATTATAAATGGATTTAAAGATTAGCATTAGAGAAGAGAATCACATATTGTTTGTAGGCTTTACAGGACACTTGTATTACTACATGCTTTCATTTTAAGTTTGTACACCATCACATCTTTTGCAGCCCTCACAGCATACAAATTCCAGAAGAATTCATATGCAGGATTTTCTCTTTATTCCATTATATCCTGATTGTTCCTTTGAAGTCAGTAGGTGTTGTGTATCTACAACTGATAATACTTTTTGGTTCCTGCAACCCATACTATGCTGAATGTGGCTCTACTGGATTCTAAACATGCAGGATAGTTCTGTCAGTCTTGATTTTACTTCCAGGACTCTAGAGTGATCCATTAGTTTAAGCTGTTGTTTGAGGTAGAATTTATGTGCTCACTCTGGACTTATGCTAATTAACACAGCTTCCATATAGAAGCAGAAAACATGCTTAAAATCAGCTTAAGTGACAAAATTGAGATTCCTCTAGAGAAATGAAATCTTAAAGGTTTTAAAATTGCTGGAGTCAACCCTATCTTACCTTGTCTCCCACATGTGTTTTAGGGACAAAGGATTGTAAATCAATGCCTTGTGCTAACAATTATTGTGCTAATCTTATTGTGGCTTTCCACTACCTGAAGGGGGCCTACAAGAAAGCTGGGGAGGGACTTTTTAGGATATCAGGTAGTGATAAGATTAGGGGGAATGGAATAAAGCTGGAAGTGGGGAGATTCAGACTGGATGTGAGGAAGAAGTTCTTCACCATGAGAGTGGTGAGAGCCTGGAATGGGTTGTGCAGGGAGGTGGTTGAGGCCCCATCCCTGGAGGTGTTGAAGGCCAGGCTGGACGAGGCTCTGGCCAGCCTGATCTAGTGTGAGGTGTCCCTGCCCAAGGTAGGGGGGTTGGAACTAGATGATCCTTGTGGTCCCTTCCAACCCTGACTGATTTTATGATTCTATGATTCTATGAATTAGATTCAGTACAGCCAGTCTGAATTAGAAGAGTCCTGATGCTGAGCAATATTTCAAAAGACATAGGAATCAAGGGAGTACATTGGTGGCTGGAAGCCAGCTGCTCCCACCAGGTATTCTTTTGAACAGATGGTCAGAACTGAGGACTGAGCTTCCAGGGTTTTCTGTGAGCTTCCTTTGAAATTAAATTGCTTTATGAAGCCAGTGGGCAGGTTATAGACTCTGTGTCCTTTAATTCCTCACTACATCATAACTGTAATTTCATTAGTATGGAGTATTATATATGGCATCCCAAACTGCTGTAGAAAATAGGTAAACACCCTACTGTTCTTTAACAGTATTATTTGAATTGCTTGAATCTGCTTAAAGTTCTTGATATAATTAGTAATTTCCACAGTAGCCCTCTTTTGTACCTTATTATTATGTAATGCACACCTTAATAAATACATTCAGTATTTTTTTTAAGCTCTAACAACTATCATTTAGTCTTTTGAGTCAAGTTTTTCATAGCAGGTTCCTGCTTAAGGGAAATTTGATTTTTTTTTCTGGAAGATATTAGCAAGAGCTCTTTGACTGTATTTGAGCATAACAACTGAAGGAATGAGTATTTGTATTGGCAAGAAAAAAGCAATTAAATAGTCAAGGTATGAAATTCAACATGATCTGTTTTATGTCCCACAGTGCAAACAGAAGTTTGGACCCTATGCTTTCTGACTCGGTCTTACAGGCACAAGAAACTTGAAGGCTGATTGATTTCTGGTTTTCTGTGGCTTAAAGGCTTCTGCATCACCCTGTCACTCCTTTGTAAACTGTGGAAACTTAAAAGGCCAGTTGATCTTTCGCATACCTCAGCTGGCAAATCTCCATTTCCCAGCAGCAATCTCCTTTGAAAGCAGCTGCTATTTCAAATTTTTGGCTGCATAATGTCTCACAAGTCAAATTCTAAAAAGTCTTCTGTTCAAGAGGGAAAAATTAAATCTGAAACATTATTGTGGAGTTTTATAAATGCTGAAAGAGAAGGATCTGTTTCTAAGATTTTCACACCACCAGACATTTTAATGATGCATAATCCTTTATGTTTTCCCAGGTGAAACTTCACAAAAGGTGTAAGAGAAGGCATGTGTAGACACAGGTGAAACTGAGCACAAGTGCATCTTTGGCCTGGGTCTCAAATATCCTTTGAGTCATCTCTTTGTCACGTAAATGTGTAGCTTAGAAAAGTAATGAAGAATGGGCACTATGAGGCACCAAGAGGAAGTATGGTCTCTATATTAATGAAGTGTGCTTCAGCACTTTCCGTTAGCATATAATCTTGTTCACAGGTGAATGGACACTTGACCCTATTAACATAAAGCCAGTACTCTCAAATATGTTCCCTGGGCTTGTTATGGTCTGAATTCTTAAGAGCCACTGGATAATCTTCATTCTATTTGACTTACCATATGAGATATGTACTGCTGATTTGGTACCTTTTATTTCAGGAGAATGTGCACCGAGCTGGGGTCTGGAATTTCTGATTTCAGCAGCTCCTGACATTTCTGTGCAGTTTGGACACCCTTTGGTGAACAGGCTGATATGTAAACCAATCAAATATTTATTCCCTGATGCCTAAGTTTCTCTGAGATGTTTCACTCATGTCTTAATTAGACATGTATGTCTAATAATCCAACTGCCGGAAGTATATTTTGGCTCTTTTGCTCTAATTGCTCTCTTCTGAATGGACGGATGTATACAGGATTCCTAGCCCATTCTGGGCCTGTCTAGATTGTAGAATCACAAAGTGTTAAACTCTCATCTCTGAGTGGAGTCTGACTTCTGCCCACAGTCAGACACTCGAGCAACATCCCCTTCATGCTTGCAGGCTCTGCATTCCTTCTAATCAAAAGCATTGGTAACTGCAAAGAGCTGTCACAGGGCTGGTAGGTTGCTTGCTCGAGGGTAGGTTCATGAACACCAACAAAGGTTTTCACAAATTGAATTTCAGGAGAGCATTTTGGTTTATCAAGGAAGTATCTCCGCTTGCTACCTTTTATGGTGGCCTAGCCTGTCCTCTAGCGGTTGGGTCATTAAACATTACATGGGAGAGGACTTGACAGGTGGCTTGAGGGAACACTGAACGGTGGCGGAGGGGGTGGTTTTGCACCGAGCTACACTGTTGCTATGTACAAAACTGATGGTAGTGGTATGTGTAATGCTGTTAGCGTCAGAGAAACAGCCTGCGAGAAAAGATAAAGGCCTTCAGTTAGGAGTCATTTCTGGGCTTCTTCTCAGGCCGGATGCCAGTTAAAAGAAAAGTGCATCTGCAGCTTAAACTGGGTTGAGGGGAGAAAGGGCAGTAAAGGCTGTGTCGTGTGACTACTCTGGAAGGAAATACTGCAATTATGCGGAATAATGTGATTAATGTTTTATAATGGAAGTACGAAATTAGTGTGATGTATATACTATGTTATAAATCATGAATCTGAGAATTTGGAGGTTTTTAGATTTGAAGCTCCTCACTGTTGGTTCTCAAATACTGACGTATTGAACAACGAATAGCATTGATTTTACTCAAGGAGACTGATTGCTTAGATGGAAAAATTACTTATTCTTTTTCCCCATGGACTATAGCAAAGGAAGGGCTGCAGCTTTGATCTCTCTGACTGGCAGCCTCTCTATTCCTCCAGCATGCATTTTACTTCTTTTAAAGCAAATGAAAGAATTGGCTTTTGTGGCATTCTCCTCTGCTATGCTGATTTCCTAGCTGTATCCTTTCAGCAAAAGTGATTTTGGGATATATTTCCTTAGACTTTTCATCATACTGTTCAATATCCTGATGCTAACAGGTATTTCTGTCAAACTACTGAAGAAACTGTGGTAGCAACAAAGCTCTTAAAAGGTATGATGTGAAATGTGTAGTGCATGTAAGAAAATTATGCTTGGTACAGGGAAAGAGATTAGAACAGAGCACGGAGCCCGTGGAGAACCGTAAAAAAGGCACCAGGAGATTATCAGCATCTGAAATAATAATTTGTGTCCACACTGTAAAACAGAGAGGAGTTACAAGCCTGAAGGAAAGCACAGTTTGAGTTTTACTTTGCCATCATGTAACACCAAACATCTTGCTGAGATTTGTGTAGCTTCTTACCATTCTCCCAAGGCAGTTTGTGCTGACTGCAAGCTGAAGCTTATGGTTGTACACAGATTACTTGGGAAGATATGATCTAGATCTTGAAATATTTTGCAGAAAATATTTCACATAGAAATTCACAAAACCTCCTTCTTTGGCTCATCACTTTTTACATCACGTATGCATTAACATCCTTAAAACCCTTGCATCTTGCAAGCCACCCTATCACAACAAAAGGGTGTGGGTGATCTTTGTTGTATGGTAGCCTATACCATACTAGAAGGGTTATAGGCAGAGGTGACTCCCTTCTAACAGGAACAGAGAATCCAATATGTCTGGCAGATTTTTCTCATAGGGAGGTATCCTGTCTTCCTGGAGCCTGGGTTAGGGATGTCACCAGGAAACTTCCCAGCCTGGTGTGATCTTCTGACTATTACCCATTACTGATCTTCCATGTAGGTGGAAAATAAGTAATGATGGTTAGTCCAGGAGCAATTAAAAGAGATGGGATGAGTGGTGAAAGATTCCAGGGCACAGGTCATCTTTTCTTCCGTTCTTTCCAGTCACAGGCAATGACAATGGAACAAACAATTGAATTCAGTCCATTAATATATGGCTCCATGGCTGGTGTCACTGCCACAAATTTGGGTTGACTATGGTATGGCCAACACAGCACCAGGGTTGTTGACATCAAATAGGACACACCTTTCTCAAAGGGGAAAGAAGGTCTTCATGTAGGAGACTGAGGGGCTGACTGACGGGGCTTTAAATGAGGTGTGAAGGGGGGTGGGATAATATCATCAGCCTTTTAAGTGACAAGGTGTGGGATGACACACCACAGCTGGTGAGATGGGGGCATAGTAAGGGTCTGAAGCATGCTGGGGACACAGCAGCACACCATGGAGATGAGCCAGGGGCTCCTGAGGTAGTAGCAGCCAACAGGAAAACATCAGGGAAACACCTTAACAGAATTAAGGGCTTTTTCTCTCAAAAGGGGACATGGCCAACAGCCCAGTGAAATGACTCTACACAAACACACGCAGCATGGGCAACAAACAGCAGGAGCTGGAAGCTGCCTTGCTGCTGGAAGGTTATGACATAGTGGCCATTACTGAAGCCTGGTGGGACGAATGCTGTGACTGGAGTGTCGCTTGTATTGATGGATGCAAGCTGTTCAGAAGGGACAGGAAGGGCAGAGGTGTTGCCCTTAATGAATTGAATGCAAAGAGATGTCCCTAAAGAACAGTCGCGAGCAAGTGGAAAGCTTATGGGTAGGAATTAAGAGATCAAGGCAACAAGCAGGACCTTGTGGATGGAGTCTACTACAGGCCTCCCAATCAAGAGGAGCCTATTGATGAAACATCTCTACTCCAGATACAGGAAGCATTGAACTCACAGGCTCTTGTTCTGCTGAAGGACTTCAACCACCACGACATTTGCTGGAAAAATAACACAGCAAGCTGTAGGCAACCCACAAGGTTCCTGGAGTTCCTTCATGATAACTTCTTGAAACATGAAACAGACAACCCTACCTGAGGAGATGCAATACTGGATCACCACTGGAGGTGAGCTCACCAGGGATGCCAAGACTGCAGGCAGCCTGGGCTGCAGTGATCATGCACTGGTGGAATTTTCAGTACTAAGGGACACGAATCAGTCAAGGAGCACAGTCAGGACCCTGAATTTCAGGAAAATTCCTGAAACGTAGGCTGCACCCTCCTTTGCTCAACTACTGTGGGTTTACTACTGGGGGGACAGACACACGGAGCTCGAGAAAGCTGCTAAAATACTCCTGAGCTGGTTATAATTAAAAAGCTTGTATTCTCCCAGCCCCAACGCAGACATTTGTGGTGAAGCACGGGCACGGACTACTAAGCCGGGCTCAAGTGTGCATACTGAGAAGCTCACGAAAGCCAGGGAAGAGCGACAACACCTTACAGGAAAGGAGTAACTCCTTTCCGCCCCCTCCCCGGGGCCCTACCTGACGGCAGCAGGGAGGCAGAGCACAGCTGAGCCACGGTCCGAGGCGGGAGGGCCGCCGAAACAGGAGGGAGCCAAAGAGACCCACACTCCCCCGCCCCGCTGCGGGCAGGGCGGGCTGCTGCGGGGGCCTGGGCGAGCCCATCGCGCCGTGCGCGGAGGGAGGACGGGCCAACCGACCGGCGGGCAAGCGGGGGGAGCCGCCGTCAGTCGGGTATGCGGCGACCTGCTCCTTGTCCAACATGGTCGCCGCTCACACCACCCATTCCTCATCCTCCGGCGAGTGGATCGCTTGCCTGGATAAAAGGTACCGGTATCTTCACAAGAGCGTCTGCGGAGGGAATGCTGTGTGCCTGTAACCTGCACCCCTGTATGCATGTGTATGTATGTGCTGGCACCCCGCTCCCCATCAGATCCCTCCTTACATAAGGAGTGTGGAGGTGAGAAGCAAAATGCCTGAAAGGCGCAGAGCCGGGGCGGCCGGAGCAGGATGAGGGCTCGAAATCCTCCGGGCAGCGGTACGAATGGGCAATCCCCACTGGGGTAGCTGCACACCGCCTGTATCCGCTGCCCGGAAAATGCTGCACGTGGTGGAGGAGGGGGAGCTCCAGAGCAGGGAGAAGGCACCGCGGCCCGGGGGTCTGGGGCTGCCGCCTTGGCACTCGCCGTGCTGACCACGCTAGACCCGCTGCCCGCCGCGTTCTGGCCCCAGTCCGCCCTCTGTCTTGCGTCACAGCCCGTCAGCACACCAGCCCCGACCTCGCGTCTGCACATCGGCCTCCCTGCACTTCGCCTCAGCACACCGCCCCGCTCCAGTTCCCAGTCTCTGGCCCAGCCGCCTCATAGGTGGGGCGGGAAAGGGCAGACCCTCAACTCAAACCGCTCAGTGGTTCAAGCAGGGGCAACACCGTTGGCTCGAGACTGGCGAAAAAAAAAAAAAAAACAAAAAAACCCCAAAACACCAAAAGAGCCCGTCCGCCCCGAAGGAGGCTGCTTTCATTGGCGACAAGCCTCTTCTAGAGCTTGCTGCGGCTGTACCCCAGGCCCGCGGCAGCGTTTGCTGCGGGTCGGGTACCGGCGGGCAGCCAGCACTGCGTGAGTGGGAGTTCCGGCTGCCTAACCTGGGCGCAGAAGTGGTGTGCTACCTTCTAAAAATACAGGCAAATTATTTCTTTACTTTTAAAAATAAATGCCTTGGAGTGCTCTTGCTGGGTGTTGCAGCAGAAAGTCTCTCAGTGTTGGTTTGTATGCTGGGTGGTTTGAACATCCTTTGCTGTATTCCTCCCTTCAACACTGGACTACCTCAGAAGCACAGTAATTTGATTTCTGAATCCTCACTGTATCTCCTGTAGTCTAGGAAAATCGTTAACAAAAATTTAGACCATAATTGTGCTATGTGGTTTAAATAAAGCTGTTAGAGAGAATTCACTTACATGGTATATAGTAATTCACTGAGCATCGTTAGTCAGCTTTTGACAGTTGATGCCTTTTGGGACTGCGCTGTGGAGAGAGGGGACTGCACTGCATAGAAGAGGAACCTTTCTTTTCTCCCAGTTTTTACTGTTTTCAGGTAACCTCTTAGTGTTGTAGGACTGCACGTCTAATACTGTTTTCCTTAACAGTCCAGGCAGCAAACTGTAAGAAGTTAATGCAGCTTTTGGTCTGGACATCTATTTTATTTACTGTTGTTTGCTATTTTATTTATTTTATTTACGTTTTTATGTGATTGGTAAAACACACACTGACTTCTGTGTATTTTAAATATCTACCCTTGTTTAATCATGACAAATCGATAGAAATAACCCATTTTTCACATAATTTGGATCTGAGCAAAATCATGAACATACATGACAGCTCCTGCATGCTTGATGTTTTCTCTTTGTATGTAGTATATGATTAAAGTGGTGTATGCTTGGAGCAAGTCTGTGGGGTTACATCTGCAACAGGCACTGCAGTGGATGTGGAAACTCAGAGACAGAGCAGTATAGACTTAGCCTAAGTGCTTTCCAGCGCTCATGCAAAGGTGCGGTCTTGTGAGAGTGATGAATGATAACGTTTATTTTTCCGCATCATGCAGCTCATTTTCTAGTCCAGTGCAAAGGTTCAGTCTTTGACAAATAATATAAAAGCCCTTTCCATATTTTCTCAGAGAGCCCAAAATACTTTTTAATATAGCTTGCCATAATCTTGTAGGTCTGTGCATTTCGTTGCATATATGAATTCAAGGTAACTCATAGTGAGAGCAGGCGTTCTATTTGAAATGGATTCAAGCTGTTGTTACTCTCTTCTCACAGGCTGGGCATTTTGAGTATCATCTTCCATTTTTACATGTGGTTGTAGTAAGTTACACACTGGTTCTGTGGTCAGGTATTAAGAGGAAGATACAGCAATTACCCTAGCATTCATGGGTATAAACATTGTCATTGCCCACCAGAGCAAGCTAGTACATGCGTATGTCTATTGGAACATGGTATCTTCAAATTTAGTTGGTAGTTTTGTGAAGTGGCACGTGATTGGGGTGGTGGTACTTGTGGAACTGTAAGGTATTTTCATCTACCAGACGATCCTGGAAACATGTTTAAACTGTCATTGCCTGACTCATTTCTGACATGTTAAGATTCAATCTCTAAATCCTGTATTCTGAGAAGACAATTCTTTTTTTTAATGAAAAATTATATTTCTGCAAAGGAATAAAACCCCATCAAACAAGCTGGTTCTGTGTGTGGGATTTCAATAATTTTTGCTTCCTCATATTAAACAACTGTTTATACCAGCAGTGAAAAATCTCATTGGTGGCATTTAAATGTATCAGAAAGGCAAGACAAGGTAAAATCAGGTAGATGAGTTTTTGAACCTCTAAGTTCCTTGTTGATGCCTTTTGCCATACCTTTAGGGCCACAAAGATGATCCAAGTGCTGGAGCACCTCTGCTGAGGGAGTTGGGGTTGTTCATCCTAGAGAAAAGAATCTGGGAGGGACCTTAGAGCTGCCTTCCAATACCTGAAGGGAACCTACAGGAATGTAGGAGAAGGTTTGTTTTCGAATAGCTTTGAGAAGGCTATGTTTTGTCTTTGAGTTAGAAATGTACACGTTATCAGGAACTAAGAGACTAGACAGGATTTGGCTGGACATGGTGTTAGCATTGTTTGTTAGCATTAACCAATTGTATGCTTTGCTTGACGGCATGTCAGTAGAAAGGTAACCAGTTGGAGTGTGACAACACTGCATTAGAAACCTATGTAAGTTAACTATGTAACACAGTAAGTGCTTTTGCAATAAACATCTTGAAACTGTGAAAGCCCTGTCCATTTCATCACACAGGAAGGCTGGAGAGGGACTTTTTGCAAAGATGTCTAGCAATGGTGAAACGCTGGAACAGGTTCCCTAGGGAGGTCATGGATGCCGCCTCCCTGGAGGTGTTTAAGACCAGGTTAGACAAGGCCTTGAGTAACCAAGTCTATTTGAGAGGCATCCCTGCCCAATGCAGGAGCATTGGAGTCGGTGATCTCTGAGGTCACTTCCAGCCTAAGCCATTCTGTGAATTGAAACCATGCCCTCAAACCCTGGTGGCTGCCAGGTATTTTTAAAATACAAGTGTTTTTCTTATTTAGTGTGACATCCGTTTTCGTCAGCTTCTTACAATTTGCTGCACTTAGCAAGGTCATCATTCTTGTGATACTTAACTTTTCTCTGTTAGTATTTTCTGCATTGTATTTGGTATGATCACTTCTGCTACTTTATCAGTATCCTCAGTCAGTGTTTCCTGAACTGACTTTACACTTTCATCTTTGAATTCAGCAGTTATCAAAATGTATGTATGTCAATATAAATCTGTAGAAGTTATTTCATAGTTGCCATAAGTTTTAAATTTTCATTAGCTGCAGCCATGCAGATAGAAAATGGTAAAGGTGCACTTAGCATGGTGTATTGGTGGATGGCAGTGGCCAGAGTTTGAGCCAAGGGATAACATCATTTGTCTGTATTGTTCAATTTTAAATTTAATTTGCAATGTATCTCATAGTTTGTCTTCATATTAAAATGCTTTTAATGCCTACTATGAAGTTTCAGTGCTGATTAATGTAATTTTATCCAGAAGTATATCTATACTTCTGTCAAATGAAATTTTAGCTGTCCTGAGATCCAGTTCATGTTTATGACTGTTGGAATGTTTATTAGATAAGGGTTAGTCACACCTTGGTTGCAAAGCATGCACCACACATAGAAACTTTTATCAATGAAAAGGGAAAATTTCCTTGTAATTTTGCTTTTTAAGTATTTTGTCTTTGTAAAAAGCATATGAATATGATAGTATAGCCGTATTGTACAGATAGTGTTATTTTTAACTTGAGATAAATATTTATGGATATCATTACTTAATAAATACATCTTTTGCCATTCCACTGATAAAACAGATTTGAAAACTGGTTGGAAGGATGCATATCTTGTAGGGCAGGGTATGTAAAGAAATAAAGTGCACTTGAGTGCACTCTGTCTTATTGGTTGGACTTGATGCTCTTGGAGGTCTCTTCCAACCTGGGTGATTCTGTGATCCCCCAGTCATTTTTCAATTTAACAGAACAGGACAGCCTCACCAGCACCATCTTAGCTGAGAGGGGCTAAGCTCAGTGAGATTGCTGTCTAGTGAACAACAGTGGCGATCACAGAAGAGAGTGGCACAAGTACTCTGGTATGGTCTCTGAAAAACCTTTCCAGACCCATGTAGGAGGGGCAGGGAGATTCACTTTCTTGGGGTTGATGTTTGCAGCCCATTCCACTGATCTGCAGAATGGTTCCTTTTCTGGTTTAATACATTCTATCAGTGCCTTCTATCAGTGTGACTACAGTGACATTAAAGCTTTAATAATTCTCTGCCATCAGTAGTAGTTTTCTAATTAATAGGCTTAATCATTAATGTTCTAAGGAATCACAGAATCATAGGAGTTGAAAGCGACCTATGGTGATCATCTAGTCCACCCCGCGCTGCTAAAATTAGTGCACCTAGAGCAGGTTGCACGGGATCACATCCAGGTGGGTTTTAAGTATCTCCAGTGAAGACAACTCCACAACCTCTCTGGGCAGCCTGGCCTAGTGGCTCTGTTGCCTTCATAGTAAAGACATTTTTTCTTACGTTCAGACAGAACATCTGTGTTCTAGTTTGTATCTGTTGCCCCCTCTTTTATTGCTGGGCAGCACTGAAAAGAGTCTGGCCCCATTCCTCTTGGTGCTCACCCTCTATGTATTTATAAGCATTCATAATTTCCTTTCTCAGTGTTCTCCAGGCTAAACAGCCTCAAGTCTTTCAGCCTCTCCTCATAAGAGAGGTGCTTCAGTCCCCTGCTGATCTTCACAACTCTTTGCTGAACTCTATCCAGTCATTCCTTGTCTCTCTTGAGTGGGGAGCCCAGAACTGAACACAGACTTCAGATGTGGTCTCCCTAGAGGAGAGTGGAAGGATAATACCTTTGTCCTGCACTCCAAGATACCATTGGCCTTCTTGACCACAAGGACACATTACTGCCTCATGGTTAACTTGTTATCCACTAGGACTCGGCTGTTTAAATATTATTCCAAAATGTGCTTTAAAAAAGGCCACGTTTACAGCAATTCAGTAAGATGGCTGCAATGAGGAAGTAAATTTATGTTGTCCTGTACTGATATTCCATCAGAATTGGTATCATTAATGTGAATTTAATTATGATTACCGCAGTTAGAATGATAATTTTATTGAAAGATGGTTTGTAGGAAGCAATTGAACTTTGCCTGAGTTTTGCAGGCATGTGGAAAAACTGTTAATTGATGGCATGGTATTTGATTATCCTCATGCTTTCTCACCAAGAAAAAACATTCTTTTGAAACCAGTCTCATTGTTATAGATTATAAGATCTTAAGCATTTAATAGAAATGAGTTTTAGTACTACTACTGTTACTGTTACACTGCAGTCTGGAGTTTTTACAGAGGCAAAATTCTAGTATGAACTAAACCACCTCAACTTGGGACACCTAGTGTTACTTAATTCTTTAATCCTAAACATTTGAGAATGTTTCCCAGGAGCTCTGATCGAATCCAAAGGCATTTAGTTGTCAAACAACTTGCATCCTAGTTCCTTTTTGTGCTTATTCATGATTTTAACCAAGCAGCAAATCTTAAACTAAGTGTTTGTCTGTGTGTCTCATCCGAGACATTAATCAGTTGTTATTCTGGGATGCAGTTAAGATTTGCATGGTTTGCATGCTGGCTGCTGCTGGTTTGGTTTCTGGTTTTGTTTGCTTGTCTGTTTTACTTTGTAAACATAACTAGAGGAGAAGGTACCTTTTCTAAGACACATTAATAGTTAGATCTTTTACTGAAAGCCTCTTCCAAATTCTAGATAATTTCCAAATATGCTGGATCAAAATGTGTGTCCTTCCAGTAAAAATATTTGTGGAAATGTAGTTGCATACACAAATATTAAACAGTATATTTTGAAGAAAGGCTGTTGAAACAAATGGATTGCAGTAATGAATTATTAAACATTGTAAGGAATATAGTATTTTTCAAATTACTACTATCCATATTACTTAGAAGTTTGAATTCCTCTTTTTCTTTAGAACATATCTGCGTGTACCCCTTCAAACACTCACTTCATGTACTCCAACTGGAAGTAACTGCTGCTAATACAAAGCATACTAGCTCAGCTGTTTGCTAAAGTAACTCTCTAGAAACACAACTTTAATCTATCTTTCCCAATCTATATGAGGTTTGATTTCTCACTGCTGTGGTGATGTTTCAAGCACTGAAAAGTGTGGCTCAGCTACCTATGAAATTGCTGTCCTTCAGTGGTGACTCACTTTACTGGGGTCACAAAGCAGTTTTGTTGTATGCCTGACACAAGGCACATCTTGACACATCAGTGGAAGTGAGCCCTGCTCTCACCTTCTTCTGAACTAGAGGAAAATCCCATCTCTTGAGCCTTCAGCAATTCTCAGGAAAAACCCCTACAGAGTCTGTGAATTAATTTGCCTCCTCCCACCCCCAGCCTTGTTCTTTTGACAGGAACAGAAGCGGAAGACATTTCTGCACTCGCATTTCAGAAAGAGTGCTGATTAAGTTTTGATGCATGTTGTATGCTGACTCTCTTTGTTTTTTTCCCTGTCCAGCTGCATCAAACAATTAAAACCACTAAATGCTGAGATCATGCAATCAGTTCTATGCACATGAACTGGTGGACTTAAATGGAATAGGCGTATGAGTGAACATCTCAGACACAGCTTTTCTAGGAAAAAGGGTACTCTGAGAATGATATGTTTTTTTTTCCCTAGTTGGATTTTGCTGTTAATTTTGAGACTCCATAAATTACGGGAGTTAGTGTTGCAAGGTGGTGTAGTTTGGGTGGGGATCTTATATAAACGGCTTTTAAATCTGTTTGCAAGATGCACCTCCTAATCTTCTTAAAAGGATTTTGACAAGAGAGGTAATGCTTATTGGTACCTGTCAGCTAGTGCACAGTCAAAAATAAGGAATGGGTGGAACCTTACTTGAAATATTTCAAAAGGGAGCTGTTGTAGTTAGATGTAGTTTGAAATGGTAAGAGGATGTCACTGTGATGTACAGAGTTAGTATTCTCATCTGTAGTTAATAAGGGTAAGTTGGAGCATAAATGAGGATAGAGATTTAATCCCTTCTAGACTTAATTTAATAAGAAAGATGAGAGTCAGAGATTCACTATGAGTAGGATCTGGGCTTCTTCCCTTACACTGTGGGTGTAACAATAAGATGATAGAGATACCTGTTTCTGAATTTGGTTTTTGCTTATTGCAAGCTATCTGACTTCTGTTTGTTTAGAAGCTCATCCAGTGTAAAATTAACTAGCAGCATTTAGTGAGTGGTAGGTCTAATATCACTGGCAACTGCATATCTTTATAGTGCTCTTTCACACATAAGTGATTTCTGCATCCGATCCCACATGATCTCTGACGAACTTTCTCTGTTTCTGTGTGTAGTGGTAGGCATTTAATCTATTATGAAAGAGTCTTTCTAATGCTGTCAGCTAGTGGTTTGCTTGCCTGCTGGTTCATAATGTTTGCTAATCACATTTAAAATGTATGTTATGGAGCTAGTTTACTTTAGTTTCAAAAATATGTACTAATTTTCTAAACTTACTGAACTGCTGGTCCACATACACTTTGTTGGAGGGAGCTCTAATTTCTTTTTTGCTTGAAATTATATTTTTTAAAGATGTTGCTGTCAGAGATTTTAAATATATAAAATATTTGGATTAAAACTCTTTACCCTTACCAATGAAGATCTGAGATTCTTGCTTGCATATTTAATTTGTCCAACATTAAGAGACAGGAACTTTGTGAAAGAAAATGTACTTGTTAAAGTTGTCTTTCTTGCTTGCAAGTGAGAGAGAATATTCAAGGTAGTTTGTACGCAGTAATGCACAGAAGAGAGCTGTCTGCATAAGAGTTACCACTGATACCTGAAGTCTGTCTTTTAGCCAGATGGAGAAGTTCTGTTTTGGGGTACTCTTTCCACAGACCTCTTCTATGTTTGGGCATTGATTATTTGTGTCCCCATATGAACCTGAAACTCTACATCATTCTAAGCTCTTTAGGATAAAATACTGTATCATTACATATACTTTCTCCCTAATTGCTACAGCAGGACTTTGGTGCTAAATGGGGCTTCTGGATACTGCCTGTGTTGAAATGACAGTAATCATGCTTAAGTTGATAAAGCACAGTTGCTAAGATGTTCTGGAAGGGTTTCGTCACACACCTGTGAAGCACATTTTAGTTGGTTTGTATGATAATGTGACAATGTAAACATTTGTAAGTTTGGTGCATGCAGGTGGGGATGTTTCTCTGATAAAGCTGTTGAGAATTTTGTCCTTTGTTTTCATGCAGACCTTTGGAACGCTCCAGTGAAGATATAGATATTATATTTACACGACTGAAAGAAGTGAAAGCTTTTGAGAAATTTCATCCAAACCTCCTCCAGCAGATATGTCTCTGTGGATATTATGAAAATCTGGAAAAAGGAATCACATGTAAGAGCGCTTCATATGTTCATCTATTTTTTTGTGGATGAAATTTGATCTTTGGCAGGGATTGTCTCTAGGAGATTGATGAGAGAGTACAATCAGTGGAACAGCCTTATAAATGTTTACAATGATAGTTAAAGGGGAAGGCAAGACTAAAGTGCTGCTTGCTTTACAAATACAGTGTGTAATGAATCTATGGTAACAAAGCAAACGTTATTACATTCAGGACTTTGCCACTGTTTTGTTGAAAGATTAAAAGCAAGTTATTGCACTTAAGCCTTGTTCTTCCCTTGTAAATACATTATTGATCTCTTTTGTACGTTCTTTATGATGTCAGGGGCAAAAGTGTATCATGTAGGCATTTCACTTAATAGTGTGTGGTTTGCCGTCACTCTGGGATAACACAGGATACATTTGCAGAGCTGCATACTTCTGTGGGGTGCAACAGCTCTGTGCCTGCTATGGCAGCCCATGTGCCAGATAAGGGTGGAGAGCTGTGCTTGGTCTGTGAAACTGAGATGGAAATAAGTGCTGTCCTGTGATGGCAATGTGTGAGTTCCTCGAGCAGGGGAACAGCTGATGGTGTTTAACAAAGTCTCAGACACCCATCAGGTAAATCTGGCACTAGGGTTTGCTTAGAGCAATAGGAATTCTGATGCTCTGGCTTTGAAGTGTCTGAACATCAAAAGTCCTGTGGTTACTTCTCAGTCAGAACTCCTTCTGAACTCAGTAGGAGCTATGTCTGCGTTGGAAGATTTTGAATTTCAATGGGACGTTGTTCAAAAAATATTTTTTGTTTGTTTGTTTTTAACTAAGATGGCAGTAAAAGAGAAGCAAACTGGGAAGAAGAGTGAAACAATTCTATGTGCTTTCACTGTTTCTGTAGTCTATTGACCAGTTTAATAAAGGATGTGCTTTCCAATGTTGTTGGAAATATTACTGTAATAGGAAGCAAGTAATTTGATACGATAATTTTTTTAGTGCCAGCAGTGACTACAGTAGTACAGGAATATGAAGGAAAATGTTTGTTAATGTTGCTAAACTTAAAGAGATAGCTCTTGTTTATAAGATTTCATCTTTCCAGTATTCCGTCAGGGTGACATTGGGACGAGTTGGTATGCTGTTCTGACAGGATCACTGGATGTGAAGGTTTCTGATACAAGCAACCACCAGGTAAAATACGTTTTTAATTGAAATAATTCGGTCAGTAGTACAAAGAAAGAATATAACTTATGTTGAGATAGATAACAACATGTGTTGTACAGATATTTTGTCTTATCACAAGCATATTTCTCTGGGTCTCTGTTGTCCTTTCTCTACGAAGACAAATGATGCTATCGATTTCTTGAGAACTGAAATGTAATGCTCTAGAAAGGAGTCTGCATTTTAATATGAAACAAGACTCCTCTGTCTTTTCTAATAGTGCCATATGAAGTTAAACTAAAGATCTAAGAGTTGTTAATTAATTTCCTGGAAATATTTTAATTCAGCCCTTGTTCAGAAGGTCCAAACCAACCCATGAACAGTACAGTTCAATAATAGCATACTGCAGCCCCCATTGCAAGAATAGGTAAGTGTTATAGTAATAGCAGAGTATAGGAGCTGCTGCCATGTTGGACTATAAGCCTGGAAGTAATGCCTATTCAGTGTACAAAATAGAACAAGTAAAATGCATCCTAACTGCAAGTGGTGTCTCAGTATCTTGTCACTTCTGGATTTACAAAATTGGAAATTTAGAGTAAATACATAAAAGGGTGAGATATTTCTCCTGGAGAGTCTCCTGCTGATATTGTCTAATGTTATGCTGACAACTCATGCACTTCCTGCTGTGGCCTAAATCTTCTGGGAAGGTATCATCTCGCATTCGCTGCCTCCATGTTTGAGATTCAGAATTGTTCCATCATTTAGCTGAGGATGGGACTGTACCGCTGATGTAACTCCTTTTGTCCACCTTGACTGAATGGTGGACGCGTGCATGGTGCTGGTAGTGGTGTATTCTTTGCTCAAAGTTTGGCTGATTTGAGATGGTTCCTTCATCACAGCAGATTGGCAGAATTTAGATTTTTCACTTTGTTGAGCACTGCAGTGTGTGAGCACTGGGTCTTTCTGCATCTTAGAGTAAAATGATAGATACAAAAGGCACTTCTTTCATATAATTATTTTTAGTGATCACTGTACTAATTAGAGACTGATGGAGAATGTAATTAGCATAATTTGAGCAATTCTCAGCATGGCCTGCCTGTCATTAATATTGTCACAGTTTGGAGCAGTACTGGGCTCCTAGGAGACCCTTTTCTGTGCAGGTAGGTCTGAAGCAATCAGGAATATTTTCTGGTGTTTGCCAAAAGAGGGCACCACGCTGTTATTAAGGACTAGTGCTCTTCACTGAATCAGGAAGAAGGATGTCTGCTAAAGTGGTCTGGATGTGTAAGTTAAATTAAGAATCTGTTTGGAATTAAGAATCTGTTTCGTTAGATGGAGGATGGAACATTACATTAGATTTCTTAGAAGAATGTAAATACTTTTTCCTGCTTGTTCAGTTTCACTGTGTTTTCCTGCCAGTAGGAGACTATAGAACTACATGTAGTTCTAGTTCTAGAAATAATGTTCTACAATGATTTCTTAACCTCGTGTTTCCTTCTCACAGGAACAATGAACTAAATTCTTACCACTGCCTAGTTGCCACAGATTACAGCCACACTGCTGAAAGGACAGCAGCTCATGCATTCTAGTGCTGGATATGTTTGGTGATTTGGGAATCCTAAATAGTATTTGAGTCCAGTGTTTTCTCTGGTTTTGCTCCATGTTTATACTACATCCCTCCTTGTCCACCTTAGATCTCCTCTTTGTCCTGCTTTTAGCTCCTGGGTGCTGTGTGCCAGTCTTGCTTGTGCTTCCCGTTGTAGGTTAGGGATTAACTGTCCTACCATAGAGATTAAAAAGTCCTCCAGAAGACAACACAGTCCAAGGGGATGCAAGATATTCCCTTTTCCTGTATCTCCCTACATAAGGAGCAAAATGTCCAGTCGTCACTTGCTCGCTCTCTCTTTCTCTCTCTCCTCTCTGCTCTGGGCATGTGAACTGCTGCTGTCGTGTTCTGCTGTGTGGGAGTGAGGCCTGGTTGGCGGGATGTGCTGGTTTGAGGCCAGACAGATCCTCTCTTGCCCCAAGAGGGACAAAAGAATGACACTCACACAAATGGATTGGAGAGTGATGGAAAGTTTAAATGGAAAAGCAATTGGTGAAACTACAAAATATTACAAAGCATAGTGGCAAAGAACATCCCAAAGCATACAGAACCCCTTACATAGTACCCAGAGGCTTCCCAATCCTACTCTTTTCCCCCCACCTGAAGGTATACCCAAACCCCCAGGGCTCTTTCTTCCCCCCCTCTCCCACTGCTAGGTTAGTCTCAGGCTGGCCAGGTCTGAGACTGCCCCCCCCTTCATTCTCCTCCTGGCATTAGGCCTAGACAAGCCTAAGAGGACAAGAGGATACTCCCACACTGTTACCCGATAAGAGAGAGCATCTCCCATGGGAACAGAGAGGGAAGAAAGAGAAAGAGAATGACTTTGCAGATGGATTTATAGGGCGCAGGATTTATGGGTAGAAATACTCCGTTTCCTGTGTCCACCCCTATTGGGTGAGCACCTGGGACACCAGAGGTGTAATTTATGTGGCAGTAGGAGGGGGCACTCAGCCTGAACTGCCACACGGGAATCTGTTTCTTGCTGGGTAGCTAAGGCCTACACTGGGCTTATCTTGAGGCGAGGGGCAGTGAAGCCTGGTGGGGGGGGAGGTTTGGCTGGCTGGGAGTGTATTTTTGATGTGTCATTAAGGCCTAGCAGAGGCCTGGTTGTGGCTTGGTGGGGGGCTTAGCCAGCGTCGGGTAAGCCAGGGTCGATTCTGAGTGTGTATATATATCCTTTTGCCTTTGTGCCTTTTGTATATGATTTACTTTTGTAAATAGTATTTCTGTTTAACCTCCCATTCTGTGTGAGTGTGTTCATTTACTCCTTTGGGGTAAATTCATTCTGTCCTCAGTCCAGAGCTGTTTCAGCTCAAAGATGCTTCCTTGTGGCATAGCGCTGGCCATTCTTGACCTTAATGTGCTTGCTAGCACTCCCTGCCTGCTGTGCTCACTACAGGCTCAGATAATGGAGGAAATAGTGACTCCATAGGTGGGCAGCCCTGACAGACTCAGTTGCCAGTATTGTTTGCCCAGCTAGGAATGGATGAGCAGTGCTTAAGGTGTAGGGATGCTTGCATCCTATCCTGGAGGACATTTTCCAGCAGTAGCATCCAGGAGCCAAAGCTTCCATTGCAGAGTCGTAGTGATTATTCATTGCTGTATTGTTACTATTATACCATAAATGACACTAATGCTGGTGAGAAAGTTCCATCAGAGAAGAGGAGATAGAGAAATTTACCTGGACCTACAATTTTAGTAGTTTGTAGTCGTATGTTAAAGTACAGAAGGACTATGCCATCTTTTCCAGGAAGAGACGAGCTAAATTCATATTTAGGTTCCTATTGGTTAAAAAAGTCTTTAGACAAGGCTAATAATATTTTTAATACTTAAGATGAGCAGGAGGTTTTACTAGATCATAGAAACGCAGAATGCACTGGACTGGAAGGGACCTTTAAAGCTCACCTAGTCCAAGTCCCCTGCAGTAAGCAGGAGCATCCCCAACTAGGTCAGGCTGCTCAGAGACCCATCAAGCCTGACCTTGAATGTCCCCAGAGATGGGGCCTCCACCACCTTCCTTGGCAACCTCTTCCAGCGTTCTACCACCCTCATAGTGAAGAATTTCTTCCTAATGTCTAGTCTAAATCTACCCTTCTGTAGTTTAAAACTGTTGGCCCTTGTCCTTTTGCTGCATGCCTTTGCACATGGCATTGTTGAACCTCATGAGCTTTACCTGGGCCCACTTCTCTGACTTGTCCAGGTCCCTCTGGATGACATGCCATCTCTTTGGCATATTGACCACTCCACTCAGCTTGCTGTCATCTGCAGACTTGCTCATTGTGCACTCAATCCCATTCTCTATATTATTGATGAAGATGTTAAGCAGCAGTGGTCCCAGTACAGATTCCTGGGGAACACCGCTTGTCACCCGTCTCCATCTGGACATCCTGAGTTTTGTTGCAGCTTGAATTATCTTGCACTAGAATTTATATCTAAATGCACTAATGGATGAAGACTTCAGTGTAGCTAGTGAAGTATTCATACACGTTCTTGGTGCATGTTAGCTTACACATTCAGACATCTGTGATTTTTCACAGGAAATATTAGTAATGCTGTATCAGGACCAAGTTGAGAATTCATATAAACAAAAATATTAACATTACACATTATTTTCCTATTATGATAAGAGGAAGCATTCAATGTATTCGTTTAAATGTTTTAATAAAGGCAAAGACACATAGTTAGGATTTCATAGATGAAGCCTTGGTTTCATACTGGTGTGAAAAAGTCCTTTTTGAGTGCTTGCAAAACTGTTATCCTGTCACGAGAGGGCAGTGTTAGAATGCATAATGGGCTGAGTACGGGCGATGTCTGATACTTAAATGGCTAGTTTGAAAATCATATTAAACTATTTACTGTAGACCTGTTTCAAAGAATTTGACTAGAGCAGATTACTCTATGACTGTTAGTTCTGTACCACTGAGGTGGTAAAATATGCTAGCTGCTGCTGATTGTGATGATAATTTCATTTGCCATTGGAAAAGGATAATGCAATTTACAATACTGATATCTGATAGGATTACCCATGCAGTACATTCTGAGTGGTGGTGGCTGGTCTGCTTTCTGTGCACATTACTTATGAATTATCTGGGTATTCAACAACCAAGAAGAGACTGAAGAGGATTTTTTTTTTAAGGTAAAAATATCATGCTATGAATTGCAGAGGTAAGTGTAACAAACTCTTCTGGTCTTGCCTCAACTTGTTTTTAACACCCTGATAAATATTGTACTTAAAAGTCACACAAAGACTTAGCAAGTCTCTTTCAAAATAAACAGCAAATGTAGCCTGTCTAGAATCTATCAGAAAGAGGTCTTTGCCTTCAGTTATGGTCAGGTTCTGAACTGAATTTTTATTTGGCACCATTACCCACCCAACGTTAGAGCCGTGGTATACAGTAATGAAAGTTCTTTTAGAGAGATTCGTGGTTGTTTGTTGTCTTAAAAATGCTGCTGACTGCCTTATTCATGTTTAATTTTTGAACTCTGTTTTGAAAATTAACAGATTTAGGTGTTTAAACAGCTTCTGGACCTGGTGCTTAGGGACATGGTTTAGTATTGACCTTGCAGTGCAGTTGAGGGTTGGACTGGATGCTCTTGAAGGTTTCTTCCAACTAAGTATATTCTGAGATTCTGTGAGATTCTGAAGGATGACTGTAGGTAATGTCTCAGAATAAAGCTGGGAATGAATGTATTGATGAAAAGCATCAGTGTGACATCTGTGTCAGATTTGGAACATTGTGGTTTACAGAATAAGATTCAGAGACTATTACCCCAGATTAAGATTTATATTACTATCTGATAAAATGGAAAGAAGAGAAAAAAAGACAAAGAACAAATAACAATTCAGTCTGCAGTTTTGCTGTAGTCTGCCAGTTCAATCGTAGTGCAAGCTGGGGGGGGGTGTGTGCTATTGCTAGTTTATTTTGCCTGTGTTTTGGTGGAGTTTTTTTTAAGCTCATCAGTTTTTTTAAATTAGACCACACTGAACACAGGACATTGAAAGCAAGTAGCCTGTTTTAGAAGAGCTTTAAAGGAGGAGCTGTGGGTGCTTGGGTGGTACAGCAGCATCAGTTGCAGGAGGGTTCAGAGGACTGGGTGTCAAAAGCCAAATAAGTTAGTGGGGTTGCAGAGAAGAATGACTGTCAAGTCAGAGGTTCAGATGTCCACATAAGAAAGGGAAGAACTTTCTGTCTGTTTGAAACTGAGATCAAAGAAGTTATTTTATAAGGTGAAGTGGAAATAAGGAAAGAGATTTCAACAGGACAGTCCTTGCAATACTGCTTTCTGCATGTAAATTGCATTATGTATGCATGTAAGTAGCCATTATGAATTTTGGAGATATCCTATCTGAAGTCATGATGCAGGTTTGTATGTAGTCTGTGCTGTACTGTAAGCATGCCCAAGCTAGCTTCAATTTTTTAAAATCTGAACTTGAGAAGTGTTCTACCTATTGTAACACACAGGTTGGCTGGACTTACATATTCAACTGAGAAGCAGAGAGGGTTGTCCCATGTCTCTTGCATGTGTCATGGATATACCAATTTTGGATTTGAACTTAGCTTGTTGAAAGTTAATATAGAAAAAATATTTCAAACCTTTCTACCAGGTAGCTGAGGAAAAAGTCCATGGCGGGTTGAAGTTACCCCCCCCCCCCAACTAGTTTGGAGACTTACCCCCCAGAATGAAATTGCCAGACTAGCTCAGTTTGGGATGGAAGCAAATGAAGCTATATTTACAAGCAAACTACAATCTAGAAATATGTAAATGCAATTAATATGTACAAAATATCCAATTTATGTACAATACATATGTATTTACAATTTATAAACAACTCAGAAACTCCTCAGATCCCCTGGACAGCTCCAGGGGGACCATTCACCTCTTTCCCCCACTCCCTCCCTTCTCCTGTTACCTCACACAGTAGTCAAAACAGATACCCTGGCAAGGCAGCAGAAAAGAGAGAGAGATCGAGAGGGAGAGAGAGAGGGAGAGAGGAAAGTTGCAAGAAGAAGCAACAGGAGAAGAAAAGAGAGAAAGAACTGTTTATGCCTCTGCTCTATATTCCCATTAGCAAGCCAATGAGTTATTTTTCCTTTTGCATCCAATGGTAATTTATTTTACTTTCAGTCCTTAGAGTCAGGGACTAGGCTAAAGTTACCCCTTCAAACTGTAACAAAGTCCAAGACATTGCAGATAGCTTTTAGAAGATCAGTTAGAAAGATATAAAATAATGGAATATTTTATTACAGTACAGTTAATTTGATTTGTAAATATTTTAATTAGGAACTAGAAGAAAAGTTGGTCACAATCTTTCTAGAAGCATAATGTCCCTTTAAACAAATCATAGAATCATAGAATTGTTAGGGTTGGAAGGGACCTCAAGGATCATCTAGTTCCAACCCCCCTGCCATGGGCAGGGACACCTCACACAACATCAGGTTGCTCAGAGCCACCTCCATCCTGGCTTTAAAAACCTCCAGGGATGGGGCTTCTACCACGTCCCTGGGCAACCTGTTCCAGTGACTCACCACCCTCATGGTGAAGAATTTCTTCCTAACATCCAATCTGAATCTACCCATTTCTGTTTTTGTTCCATCACCCCTAGTCCTATCATTACCTGACACCTTAAATCACCTTGTCTTGTGTAAAGAGGATGGCCTAGCATATGTTAGAAAACTATAGTTCTAGTGTCGGAAGATACTTCTATGTTATTGGTAAAAGTAGTTTGAGAAGGATTTCCTTTCTGAATGGCAGAAACATACTCCAGTGGAGGTAATGGGACAGGAAAACCACTTCATAGAACAGATAGTTTACTTTCCTGTGTATCCTTCAGTTTCTCTGTTATAAAAGGAAATTTTTGCTGAAAACAAACTGACTTGTGTCCAAGTAGTAATAAGAAAACTTTTCAAAATGCCAGCCTTTGCAGATCTCCAATTAACCATGGAGATGGTATGGTGTCCTGGAGGGACACAGATGCAACGTGAGATAAAGGTACGAGATATGGGAAAACGATGACATTAAAACCAAACTCCCTTACAAACTCAAAATACTGACCAAACTTTCAAAGCAAAGTGACCAATTCCTTTCAATCGTCCATTCATAAATTTTTTCCCCACTATTTTCTTAATTTCCCTTTCAAACACTGTGATTGTGTTTGCATGCAGTACAGAAATTCTGTTTGCCAGGTTTGAAAATAGAGTCACGAGTCAGGGAGAAGCAAGCAGGGATGTGCCTTGTGATGGCAGGGTGGGGAGGAAGGAATAAGGCAGAGCCTTGTTTCTGGTTCTTGTCCATTCCATAGAGTGGTGTTACAAATTCAGTAATGTTTTAGGCTGATGCAGGGGAAGGTTTAACAACTCTTTTCACTGCATGTGTCTCACCTGCCAGTGAGAGTCAGTGAAACTGAGTACACAAACAGCCTCCAATTTAAACACTGACATTTTGTGATGTGTTCAGAGGACAGATAGCAAAGGAAACAATCTCATCTTTTTAGGTCTTTAATACTACCTTTTAAATAGCTGTGTGAATTTTAGCTGGTTGCTAGCAGCTAGAACCCCCTAGTGCTTTTAGGATTGCAAAGGGGAACAGCAAACTGAGTTTTGAGCTGCTAGCAGTCCTCCTGAAGACTTCACTGAACAGGAGATTCTCAAGTGTAAGGTTAACAGGCATAATGGGAAATGCACACCTGATTCCCTAGAAGACAAGAGAGGTATAAACAAGGGGCAGAGAGAAAATGGGGATCTGAAGTCTTGAAGAAGACAGATGCACTTGTGCCCTAGCTGACTGCAAGACTGCATCTCTGTGGAGAGCAATGATGACTGGGGAAAAAACCTGAAAGGACTTTTCTCTTGATAGAAGCCTGGACTTTAATGAATGTACATAGTACTGTTCCAGCTCCTTGACTTAGAGCCCTACAATGTTATCTTAGAAAGTGGTTCCTTAACCAACACCTTTCCTTTTCTTTTCTATTCTGTCTTTAAAAACTTATTCTTTATGGTTGTAAAGAATCAAAAAAGATGAGGCATTTCAAAGGAGATTATTTTTTCAGAAGGTGGGAATTGAGAAAGAAGCTGCAAAATGTAAATATTGCTTTTCCTCTATATAATGGAAAAATCTTTTTCTGCAAGGCTATCTGATTTTTCTGCCCTAAACAGAGATCTTTTATCTGAACTTTTCTTAATAAAGTTGAGAATAATGTATTGGAGACCTGGTGACAAATTTTATGTAAACAGGCACTTTTTTTTTTTTTTTTTTTGGTAGCTCCTTTCAGTGCCTATATGAGTATGGTAGCATGCATATAGTGTTTCAGTTCTTAAAGCAAGAATGTTAAGGCAGAACTTCAGTGTATAGCCTGTATTATAGGCTCTTTGTAGAGACTTCCATTTAGATGCCTAGGTGCTCATTCCTAAATATTGTTTTCTTTTAAAGACTGCCTGTTTGTATTTGCTTTCCTTGAAAATAGATTTTTGACAGTTGGTAAATTCTCCCTAGCTCTTTCCTAAGATATAATTGATTTTGTTTCCCTGAACACATAATTTTATATGGTAGTATCTGCGCAAAAGTAATTTGCTATAGTTGAGGGAACTGAACTATTATGGGCATTTGTCTTTGTAATGCAATTATAAAGCTACTAACTTGATCTTAATAACATCTGCCTATTAGCACTTATTAGATGCATGAAAGGAAAACAATGCAATTTTAAACACAGAAAATGATGCTAAAATGTGCTCATGCATCTCTCTGGGATTATCAGGCCCAGCAATGCAGTGGATGGGATGACAACATTTTTTGCTTTTATTTTTGTAGACATTTAATGAATTTTAGAATTAAACTATATTTCTAATGTTGTATCAAATAAAATTAGCATGTGTTTTTGTATGTTTATATGTATTTGTGTACATGTGTGGTTTTCTTTAATAAAGTGTAGTTTGCATTGGTTTAAATTTTTTGCGCTCTTTTATGCTGGGTTTTTTTAATGGCTCAAATGATGCTTAAGGCCCAGCTTAGAAAGAGATGTGTAAGTTTTCAGCTTCAAACCTGTGCTCAGAAGTTTAGCAACTTGTAAGCCTAAAATAGGTCATACATCTGAAGTTATTTAGAGTACTCTATTTTTTTCTCTGCAGTAGCTCATAATTTATATTTGAACTATTAAGAGCAGTTCCTGGCCAAGGGATTTAGCCATCTTTCTATCACATGAATGGCATGTTCTCACATAGACTCTTTGGAAGTGGACTTCACTGTATGTTTGGGACTATCCTGAGTACTCTGTTCCAAGTTGATTTGGTCCTTTAATAGTTTCTTGAAATCTCTGACTTACATACAAAGAATCCTAGTTTTTTTTCAGTCTGCTACTTAATTGGCAGGCATCCATTAACAATTAAGAGATTGACCAATATTTTCAACAGAAGGGCCAAGAGGTGATGAAACCATATGACTGCATTGTGCACAACCCTTGTACAGCAGAGAAATGCATTATAAATACAAGAGGATATTGTAACGGAAAGTTATGCTGACTGAGAAAATGTTAACGGTCCAGTTCTTTTTCTGATGATGGTAGCCTATATAGGGCAGATATTTATATTCCAAGATTGCATTTCTGATGCTAGTCATCTTCTGATCACCTCTGGCGTTTCTGAAGGATTTCATCGTCACAACACTTTTTAGAGATAGATGAGCAAAGAATTATCTCCCAAGGTGGATGTGATTCTTGTGTTCTCCAAATTGAAGACAGAAATGTCTAATTCAACTGGTTGCCTTAGAAAACAGAAGTCTGACTTGCTTCCATATTGAGGCTTCCTGTGTTGGTAATCAGCATACTGAATTTTGTTGACACTTTTATTTTAAAGCAAATTGCTGAAGAATCTTAAGGCAAATCTCATTAACAAATATGACACAAAGACTCCTAAAATGTCCTAGAATATTTAATACTTGTCATTTTTGTTTTTAATTCAAAGGATGCTGTGACAATATGCACTCTGGGAGTAGGAACTGCTTTTGGAGAGTCCATTCTGGATAACACTCCTCGCCATGCAACCATCGTCACCAGAGAATATAGCGAGCTCCTTCGAATTGAGCAGAAGGACTTTAAAGCACTTTGGGAGGTAATTCAGATTCAGATTCAGTTCATGCATGAAAAAGTGATTTAAGCTGTTAAGTGTTTGTAATGAAATACCAGCTCATCTATACTGTAACCAAAGTAGTAATTCTTTTAAGTTATTTTGGACAAAAAGAAAGTAATTTTACTTCTTTTTAGTGCTTCATATACTGTGTGACTCCTGCATTTCTTTCATGTAGGCTCTTCTAATGAAATAACTTAGGTGAAATTTCAGGTGGGATTTATTTGTGTACTACAGGTGTTGCTTTCTTAGTCTTAAATCTGCTTTAATTGCCAGCATTTATGGGGAGAGTCTATCCTTAGTATAATCTGGTATTTTAAATTATTCTCCTTTACTCCTGTCTCATCACCACCTTTAAAAGATTTAGAATGTGCAGATGGGTCAAGATCACTTAAAAATTCAGTTACTGATTACATGTGAATTCCCTTAAAACTTTTCTTTGTGGAGAATGTACTACTGAGCTTCTTCATTCTGTAACCTCCATGCACTTTGGTATCCATGCTGAGAAGACTTCATTAACACGTTACTGTGCTAAGTTACTGAACTTCAATCAGTTTGCATTTTTGTAAGCATTGCACTTGATCTGAAAAGTGTTCTGGGAATTGGAAGACATGCTGCTGAGCTGGCCCACACTGTTGCCAGTTTGTACTGCCAGCTTGTTTTAAATGGTGAGTGTAAAAAATTTAGATGTTGTGTAGAGCTGTCAGATGGTGTGATGGTGTCCTAAAGCTGCAGATCTGGGGACACTGTATTACAGAAATAGATGCTGGTTGTGACATTTCTCTCCTAAGTGCAGACAGATGGGGTTTTTTGGCTTTCTCTTTTCCTGATATATTCCAAATAATTGCCCTAAAGCAGTACCTGAAGTAGGAGTATCACAAAAAAAATCACGTCCACATCTAGCTACACAGACTGAGGAAATAGCATTAATATCACCTGTCTGCAAATACATTGCCTTGAGCACAGCTAATGGTGCAGCATGAGCAAGCATGAAAGACCAATGTGTGAGTGAAGCATGCTTGCCTCTGAATACCCTGACAATACCAAATTTTATTCTTCGGATTGCCTACCTGTAATCTGTGCTGTTTTTTTGGGCAATGTCTACAGCTAAACTGAATTGCTTATAAAGTCTCATAGCAAATTTGAATAAATTCACCATGCAATATTTTTCTGCAGTTCATACTTTTTTTCCTCTACAGGTGTTGCTTTATAGTTTTAGACTCTGACACTGAAATACTAAATATGCCAGTGGTCTCGTCTGTTTAACATATGCTACATTTGCCAGTGGACAGAAATGTTTAATTTAGATAGTGCTTTAGAAGGTCATTATAGAGAAGAATAAATCTAACTGTGGATTTCTCAACTGACTTTTTTTTAAATCACCTTTAATTGATACAAGCAGAGTCATTTGTGCTCTGTGTGACTTTTCTGCTAAGATTTCAGAGATTGTTGGTTTCCTGTCAGAAACATGTTGAACCTTAAAACATATTTAAAATTGTTTTAAAGCAAAAATGCCAGTGTAATTTGCTCCTTACAATCACTGATACAATGTTATTTCTAACAATTTTGCTGATTTTGATGAGTTTTTGAATAATAGATTCTCTTGGGAAAGGTCATGTGTGTTGAAAGTATTGGGAGCTATCATAGAGATCCTCAACACATCTCATGTGTATTTCAGATTTTATGAAATTATGGCAGTTCCTGGCCAAGGGATCACAGAATCCCACAGAATCAACTAGGATGGAAGAGACCTCCAAGGTCATCAAGTCCAACCCACCGCCCAAGCCTATCTCTTCAACTAGACCATGGCACTAAGTGCCTCTTCCAGTGTTTTCTTAAACACCTCCAGGGACGTTGACCCCACAACCTTGCTGGGCAATCACTCTTTCTATGAAGAATTTTTTTTTAAGATTAAGCCTAAACTTCCCCTTGCACAGCCTGAGACTGTGTCCTCTTGTTCTGTTGCTGGTTGACCGCGAGAAGAGACCAATCCCCACCTGGCTACAGCCACCGTTGAGTTAGTTGTAGACAGCAATAAGGTCTCCCCTGAGCCTCCTCTTCTCCAGGCTAAACAACCCCAGCTCCCTCAGCCTCTCCTCATAGGGCTTGTGCTCCAGCCCCCTCACCAGCTTTGTTGCCCTTCTCTGGACATGTTTGAGCAACTCAACATCTTTCTTGATTTGAGGGGCCCAAAACTGGATACAGTTCTCAAGGTGTGGCCTAACCAGTGCTGAGTACAGAGGCAGAATGACTTCCCTGCTCTTGCTGGGCACACTATTCCACCTGGACACACTCCTGGCTCATGTTCAGCCTACTTTGAACCAGTACCCCCAGGTCCCTTTCTGCTTGGCTGCTCTCCAGCCACTCTGTCCCCAGCCTGTAGCGCTTTAGCCATCTATCACATGAATGGCATTTGCTCATGTTTGGGACTATCCTGAATACTCTGTTCCAAGTGGGTTTGGACCTTTAATAGTTTTCTTGCAATCTCTGATTTATGTAAAAAGAATTTAAATTTTTTTTAGTCTGCTGCAGGTGTAAGTCACAGAGCACAGTTTAGCTTTGTGGCGCTTCTTTGCCTGTTGCACAGTTTGACAGTGAACTTTTCATGTGTTTTCGTGTCCTTTCTCTCAAGGAGGCTGTCTCTGTGATCTTAGTGGAAAAATCATGCCACAAAAATACTACTTTTCCTGATTAGTCCAAGGCACAATTCATTTTTTTCAAGTTGGTATTTGTTTCCTTGCAATCTACTGAACCACAGCTACATAAACTGCAGCTAAGGTGTGATAAAAGTGGTCAAAGCAGAAAATTATTTAGGAAATTTTGCCCCAAATGTACTACCAATAGTAGCAGTGGTTTATTATTGTTGTTGTTGATTTGATAACAATAACAACAATAAGAAAGTATATACTTTTCTTCAGGTATCCTTTTTGTTTTGTTATGGATGCTGTTTTTTTCTACTTTATTCTAATATTTATTTGTCTTTGCTGTGACAGATATTTATTATCAGTGGTATCATGCACAATATACTGTGAAGTCTGTTAGTTTCTTTGAGTGCAATTACAATGGGTTCTATAGTAAAAGAAAGAGATTGCTACTTCTGAACAGGGTGTTTTCTTTTTATCATGTATTCTTTCATCAGTTTTATAAATTTAAATACTCGTAGAGGAAGAGGTAGGATATTCTTTATAAAAAAATATAATTATCTGCCTTCTCTAATACATAGAATTACATATTTGATCAAGTCTTTAAATACAAAAAGTTTTTTATCACCTCCATTTTTAACAGTCGGGATGCTGGTGAAAACAAATTATATTTTCCTGGTAACAATTACCAGTTAAAATGGTTTAGTCTTTTCTCTAATGCCTGCATCTGTTGAAGTAGTATCCTGTTTGGGAACATCTGTTGAACTTGTTAGCTTACTCATCCTTGGGGACTCATTTTCTATCAATGGCTGCTATAGCAGATTTGAGATGAGGAAATCTCTGGTTAGGTTGTCACACAGCTGAACACTGTTCTCTGCTGAGGAAGCTCTGGGAGGTTATGGGAAGCATTGATGACTTGCCTTTGTGCACCAATTGTCCCTGGCCTTTATCTCCAAGGAGCACTAACAAATGTGAAAGAAGTTATTAGTCACTGTTAATAACGCCGTAGACTTCCAAGGTGCTCTGTGAATCTGTAGGAAGAGATACTCTCTGTGTTGCTAAGACCTTGCTTTCCCTCTTCAGCATTACTGAGTGTGGTGCTAGCTACCTTGCCCAAAAAACTGTTTCAAAACACAAAGGAAAATGCATCCAAAAATAAACATGAAAGCAGAAGACTACACATGAAGAGCTCTGGTCATGCACATCCTGTTGGGTCACTAGGTTGCTCCACCCTTCATAGCTGAGTGCTTTTATACAGAGTAGGAGTGAAATGAATGTGTATGAGCAGTGTTGCCATTACAGGAGTTCTCTGTAATTCATCCTCAAGCTTTGTCCTTTCATGCAGTTGCAAGCTGATTCAAACCCAGACAGGAAGGGAGTGAATCTGCTGAGAGGTGACTTATTTTTAGAGGTCTTTCCTACCACAGTGAATTACTCAGCCTTCCTTGGATAACATACAAATAACTGATTTCCTTTTGTGTGGAGTAAGGTTATGTTAGAAGTTACTGAACATGCCTTGAGAAACATTTGATCTTGAATATTACTTCGGTATGCCCTAACTTTGGAGAGAGGCAGTCTGCCCCTATAAGGTCAGAATGGATATTTTATTTATTTTTTTAAATTCATACTCAGCAGCACACACACATCTTGCAGATGGAGAACGGTAGCGTAACTTGTTTCCTGCTTTTACTGAGCTGATGGTAATTCAGTAGCCCTCAGCAGACTTTACTGCTCTGAAATGGTAGCTTTGGCAGAAGCAGCTTTCTTACCATCTTTATTTTCTGAACACTGTGAATGTTAGTTTTTAATGAGTTGGTTTAAAATGGATCCTCTGCCAGAGCAGAAGAAATGTTACATGCCTTTTCAATGGAATGCTGTGTAGGAACTGCACATATGAAATTGCATGCTGACTTAAATGTTGTAGCACTGTTGAATGAGATTTCTGAAAAAGTCTTAAGTTCATCAGAAATGCAACTACAGCTCTCACTGCAGCTGGGTGTAATACTGGTTTAGGTATTTCAAGGTATGATTTACTCGTATCCCTTATCTCAAGGTACAGTATAATCTTATGGCTCATTTTATGTGTTAGGATTATGGCAGTAGGGATTACAAAGGCATTGTAAAAATACATTAATGAAGATGAACATGTGAGGATTTTCATTTGTTTTATCTGTTTTGGCCACACTGTAAGTACTGATTTATCAAAGTGTGTTACTGAATGTTATGTGGGTATTTTGCCGTGGAATGCAGTAGGGAGTGTTTCAGAGAGGCAGCCCTTTCATTGTCTTAGGCTGCTGGAAAATGCATTTTACATTGCTCCTGAATACTTCTGCATGTTTAAGTAGTAGGAATCTCATGTAAACGTCAGTACTTTCTAATGTACCTTTTCACCAATGAGTATTCCATGCCAGAAATTCTTTCCAGTTCATTTAAGTGAGAGATTAAATTTGATCTGATAAATATTAGGAGGAGGGAATCAAACAAAAAATCAAATTTATGTCCAACTCCTAAACTATCAGCTTGATTTATGGTACACTACTCTGACAGTTTATTGCCCAGTAATCAGTTGCTCCAACTGACTGATCTTTGCTCTGATTTACTGATTTCCCATAGGCAAACATAGTAGAGGTATAAAACTATAGTTAATAAAATACGGAATATTTAGCTTTGCAAGGTAGGTGATCATGTGATTTAAAATTAAGAAGTGCTTAGAGACCCACCAAAGTATAAAAAGGTAGTCATGGAATACTCAGCTGTCCGTACCTGCTTTGTATCACACTCTCTATTGACTGCTCAAACTCTGCCTTGATGATTTGTCTCTCTAATGGGGCATTGTTTGAGAAACACAAAAGTGATCAAACTGCAGTAGCCTGCATTTGCATTGTAGCTGGATACTGTGTTTCCTAACATCTCCAATACCTATCTTGTCTGAATAGAGAAGAATCAGTCCGAGTTATCAGACGTACAATAGAACACAGAAGGAAGATGTGGAAGGATCCAAGTGTGTGGAATCTGTTGCCTTATGTTGTCTGCAAATCTTCAGCTGAATACCAATTCAAATTTCTATGCAAAGAAGCAGAGCTAGTGTGAGAGACATTGAAAAATGAAGTGATGATAGATAAGCAAGAGATTTTTTTCCCTAGAGTAACACATGGAAAGATGAGAGATATATAAGTCCTCCTCCCATACCCAGCTTTAGAATATGACAGAAAACACAGAATTGGCAAGATGTAAGCAAAGCTTTGAAAGTAACTAGCATTCCACCTTCATACCTTCTGTGTTAATACTGATAAAGCATGCAAGTCAGTAGCAGGAAGAGATTCCAAAATTGTTATTATACATACAAGTGCCAGATTGCAGTCTCAGTTTTGCTGGTGTGAATTAAGCATATTTAAAGTGAATGTTTGGTACACATGGAGCTGAGTGGGATTGGTCTGGCCTTTAGTGCTGCTGTTATATTGGTTTTGACCGTCTTAAAATACACATTCAGTTTTTTTTTTAATTCTTGTTTTGCTTTGTCAGGTGTCTCTGATTTTAATGGCTGATACTCTGTCTGGTAGACCATATCTGAATGAGGATGAAATGGCATTCTGTCCTCAGTAGCCAGCCTTACATCAGAACAAGCATGTTTGTCAGCATAGCAACACAGTGGCAGCTTCTTTCATTGGGGTGTATTAATCACTTCATATTTTAAAAAATGAATGCAGAATTTGTGAACACTGTTTATGACAGTGTGTCTCCTAAAGTAATTTTCCTGGCCATTGGCAGAGAAGAAACACATCTAGGAACTACATTTTTCACTTCACTAATGCAGCTTTTCTCTTGGCATGCTATGTACTGATAGAAGTGTACAAATCTTTTGATAAGAGACTCACTATGATATGTTATTTGCTAAATAATGGCATTGTGACTGAAAAGTTGGTAATCATAACTGTTCACTCTGGTTCAAATAATTTGCTGTGCCATTATGTATGATATTTAGTATTGTCAGTGAGGCACAAGTTTTGCAGAAGTTCAAGGAATCAAGTTAATTTTAAGTCTGAGTTTCTTTCTTTGTTTTTATCCTTGGTTTAAGGTGACAGACATGGGCACTTCAAACACCCCTTAAGTGTCTGAAGAGTTTAGAAAATAACAAGCTGATTTGAGAGGCCTGTGGAAGGATTCCTCCTCATGTCTCTTTGCAACCAAATTTCCTGGTGCATATTCTTGTATGTCATCCCCACAATCACTTTGCATCTCAACCTCCTGGTTTATTTTGAATCTATTTCAATAGCAACATTTTGTGACTATTTCTGATCACCATGCAGAAGTGGAATAAGCCTTTGTAGACCTGATTTCTCTTAAACCGTGCTGGCACATCATTTCTCATGGGCGCAGTTCTGTACCACTTCAGTAATGTCCGTCAGCTTGAAGCCCCTGCTGAATCGTATTATACCAGCCACTGTGCAAAAGTGTATTGTCACTTCTATTTACAGCCCTTGTAAGTGTTTATAAGTTTATTAGCACTTCAAAGAGTCTTAAATTACATTGCAGAAAGCTTGGCTTATTGGAGATTGTTTCTTGGATAAAAAGAAATAGAAACATCCAGGAAGCATGTCAGTCTCTCTGTTAAGTAATGCCTTTATTGGTTTTCTCATATTTTATCATGGTTAGAAGTAAGGTTGAAAAATACATGAATTCATCTGATTTTCAAGGAGATAAATTATTGTGGTTAATTCCTAAAATACTTAAGTTGCAGAAGAACATCTGACAAAACTAAATGTATACACTTTAAAGTCTGCAGATGTTTATGAGGCTGCTATTTTTCTTTGAAGCTTTACTGCCAAACTTGCACTTTCTATTACTTGCTTTTTTATTACCAAAGAAAGTGCTTTTCATCCTCAGTAAAATGTATTATCAAACATAGTATCTCTAAGTGTGATGTGCTAAATAGCAAAACCATAGATTGCAAAACACAACTGGGAACCTATGAATCCTATTTCAGGGAGCAAACTTCTGGTCTTTCATTAGTTCATTTTTATTAGGTAAAAAATATCTCTTTTTTTCCAAACACCATTTTAGCTAGCAAATGTGTGTCTCATTCCCATCTGTCATGGAGAGAAAAAAATGCATAGCACATTGTCTTTGTAGATGTGTGTATGTATAATCTGCTATCTATCTAATATGTATTGGGTATTTATTACTATATACTACTATTTGCTTTGTCAAATTTACTGTGTCAGATTACCTGGAGCTTTGTTTCTAACTGCATTTGTGGTTGGCAGTGTTTCTGACTGCCTTACAATGAATACCAGAGTGATTGACTGTGTAAGGCATTGTTGACACTTCCTTGGACATGTAAAATTTGCATTTGGAATGGACTCTTTGTTCCTTCACTCAACCACGGGGTCCTTAGTGGATGAAGTTATTTTGGAGATTGACCCTTTCTGATCCTCTGATCAGTGTTACCATGTCAATTCTTGGTTTCTTTTCAGGTGAGTTGTGCTTTATCTTTATTACACAAAAGGTTAATCTATGATTACAGGTTCTTCCAAGTTCTTGAGAAAAACAGTAAGCCCTTATAGAAATTTTCTTTTAGCAATGAGTTTTTGTTGCATTACAGAAGTGGATATGGTTGTGTGTTCTGCCAAGGCATTCCTATAGAATGCATGCTTGCATGCTGCAGTGAAATGGGTGCTTTCTGCTTGCACTATATAATGAGACAGGCAAGTAATGTGATACCGTTTATTAGATCAATGGATCTGTTTTAATATCGACATTTTTAAAATCCATTAGCTGAACCTGCTGGCATTAAAAAAAAATCAGTGGTTTTTGACAGTGAGATCTTTGGCTTAAGTGGAAGCCAAAGTGGAAGGTTTAAGAGAGATTAACACAATCCAGGAGCAATGCTTTGCTTTTATTTTTTCTTTTTTAATTAATTAATTTATGTCAGTCTTGTTTAATTCATAAATTATTTTGTAAAAGTGTTCAGTTTCATGTAGCAAGAGAAAGGGAATCTATAAGTCTTATTTAGTGGAATGTAAATTCCTCCTTCCTTAAGGAAGCACTCCCTTGAATGAATATTCAATACCTTGAAACTCAAAACAAGCTAAACCCCAAATATTATCGATTTATTACATATATATAGATTACTAAAGGAGCTCAAGAAGAGAGTGCCTTTTGTCTGCTGTAGTACAGTTCTGATAGATGTCTTTTCCTGGTCACAGTCAGAGATGTAAGGTTCAGTGTTTGCCCTTGCCCTTAGAGTGGTTCCTCCCCTCTTTTCATCCACAATGAAACCCTGTTTTTGAAATCAATGAGCATTGTGGGATTTCATCTCAGGTTATTACTAATTGCTTCCTTCTCCTCATATAATACGCTTCAAAGGCTGTTGGCAGTAGGTTTAGATCCTCTTTACCCTTTTCCTTCTGTAACAGTTTCAGTCTACTGACATAGCTGATATAACCTGAGAGCATAAGGCTGGTATCACTGAAATGATTTCGTGGCTCAGCAGTTCAGGGGTGCTTAGCAGAATAGCCAGCCCAGTGTTTGTACTGAGGTAAATTGTGTCAAAGCCTTACTAAATCTAGGAATCTCAGAGGTACACTTTAAGAACTGAATATGGGAAATCCTGTAGCAGGGACTAAGAATTACAGGGTCCAGCCTGTCACCTTTGCTGATCATGGCCAATCACAGATTTCAAGAAGAGAAAGAGTTTAAAACCCCCAATAATCTACATGCTTGCTCTTGAATCAATTCTTGCTTCAATACCAGCAGTGGAACTCCAATACTTAGCGTTCTTAATGGTAGTGGGTGTTGCTCTAATTCCATTAGTTCGGTGACCTACAAAACTCATAGAAATCTGTTCACCAGCAATGTGAAAATATCAGGCCTGATACATGCCCCAAGGGACCTACAGGCCTTCTGCAGTGTTTAAATATCAAGGGGATTTGTGAAACAACCTGTTCATGGATATTTTCATTCAGCAAATGGTTGTTTATGCCACAAAATAAGACATGGTGTCCTTCTGTGGCATGTGGTCCCTGTATCTTTATACTCTAATGAAGTGGATGTTCATAGAATTAGTGTTTTCGTCTAATATTTCTGTTACAGGCTTTTGTTGAAATCATTGCTTTATCAGAATTGTAGATTCATGCCATCAGACTGATGTGATGCTTAGGGCTCAATTTCTTTATCCTTTATCTCATGCCTGATTAGATAAGACCACTAGTATGTCTTTCCTATGAAGTCTGCCTAAAATAAGCCAGGCCTGTATACCATTTGTTTGAGGGTGATAAATATTCAACATTTAAATTAAACCTTATCATCCTGCATTTAGTACTAATCGATATAATTCAGCTTGCTTACATTTTGACCTCTGACCATTTTCCTGAGTAATTCACATTTAATTTTGCATTCCACCTCTCATTTTGACCTTTGAAAAATATCTTTTCTGACTACTAGTTCAAGCCATTTTCTTGGGTATTAACCACTTCATTTTCCAAAATAGACTAGCAAACTTTATTCTGATAATTTTCACAAAACCCTATCCAGACACTCCTGAGGACAGATGAGTAGAAACATGTACAGTATCATTATTTTGGTTTAGCATAATAAAAATGTGCACTACAATATGATTTTTGTATGACTTGGTCTTTCAGTCCTTCAAAGAAATTGTGCTGTTCTGAAAGCACTGAGTTATAAGGGAACTTGTTTGAGTTACTTAGGCTTTTATGCTTAATTCTCTCCAGGGATAATGCTGGAGACTCTCAGTATAATTAAGGAAAGATTAAAAGCTCAGTATAGGCTTATTTTCTCTCTTCTTTCTTTCTGCCAGTACCCTTCAAGCCTGTATCCTCTCTAGAAGCATGAAACAGTTTTCAAAGGCTTTTTTTCTTTCTGCCATCATTTCTCAGACAGTTTTCTGGTACATGTCTCTTTCACAGATTTTTGAATATGCTTTCTTTTCTTGTATTTGATCCTGATAGCGTTTGATGCCAGTTTTGTTTATCTCTGGTTAAGAGTTCATTGGGTATTTCTCCTTCGGTTTATCTGTGACGTTTAGGTCCTATTAGATAATCAGGGATCACCAAGTAGCTAGGAAATAAATCTTGCGCTGTTGAAGCTGGTGAAAATTATGCCATCACTTAGGATTTCTTAGTTAGTGTGCTGGTTCTGCAGAGCTGAAGTAGTGAAATGTAGTAAAAGTGTAGATGTCTGAATACACTGGTGGAGTATCTGATTTGATTACTGAGAAGGTACTCATTTTACATAATGCTTTATCAAAGAAGAGCTACACTTCAATCAGAGCATGTAATAGCTGGAGCACTTACATTTATGTTCATTCTTGTTTATGTAGGAAGAAAAGCCAGTCTTGTCCAACTTGACTAATTTTGCTGCAGTAGTGGCTAGCAGAATTTGCCCTGCCTGTGACAAAAGTCAGTACATACTACGTATTCTGTCTTCTGTTGTGTCCAGTGTCTGCTATTTCATAAAAGCTTGCAGAAAAGCCCTTGAGTAACTGTTTATGTATTGGAAAAATACAGTGTAACAGCATAACATACTGCATTAATAAAAACCTGTTCTGTTTCCTCCTTATCAGTCTTAAAGAGTAGAATTGGTCCTGTCCCTTCTTTTGGAACTAAAATTATGTCTTTATTTAATGAGATCTTTATTTACATTTCTTTCATTCCATTCACTCTCTCCATCTTGCCTCCCAGCTATTGGTTGGTATTGTCTGCTCTCTATTTGCACGTTTCAAGTATCCATGCCAAATTGCTTGTGAATGGATGCTGCTTTTGGAGAGACATTCCACAGCCAAGTACATCACAATCTGGTAACAAATTTATTCTGATTTCTCCTCCAGATTTAGTTTTTAGAACTCATTCTTTGGTTCTTGTCTGTACTGCTTTCATGCTCCTTCTAGGACTTATCTCATTTCTCAGTATTTATATCCCTCACTGTTTGCACACTGTGGTATCATCTATGTTTTGTTATAACTTTAAAACAAAATAAGTGACATTACTGGTCTTAATTTTTCTGAAATGCCATCATGCTTCTTGGTATGAGCTCTCTGGAACACAGAATTATATGACCCTGTCTTTTGTGGTTAGCTGGAACAGATCTAGTTGTTGGATAATAAGAAAGACTGTCCCTAGTTAAACTTATCTAACATCTATCCAGAGCTAGATGGCAGTGGGTGGTGTGCTGTATACTCAAACTATGTTGAAGACCATTTCTTCCTAGATTTTGCTCACTTATTACCTCTGTGTGTCATTTGGATTTTTCCAAATGGATCTTTTCCTTAACATTGATAATTTCCTAGGGATTTATGTATTATATATTTTTTTAACCAGTGTTTTTGTCTTCTCCTTCTCCAGTGTTTTCATATGTTACCAAGTTTTTTATTCTCCTTTTTGAGATTAGAGAAAAAAAAACCCAAATCAGAAACCAGCTCTTTAGTACCTCTTCTGACATCTCCTTTTTATATTTTGCCATATTTTATTCTTTTGTTTGCAAACATTTAGCCAGTTGTTAATTTGCATGACAGTACTTCTACCCAAGGCATTTTCAGGTTTTCTAATATGAGCTATGACTATTAAATATTTCACTGATATCCAAATCATGTGACAACTACTGCACTCTTCTTCCACTGCTTTAGTGATTAAAAGGAAAAAAAAAAATCAGCAGCAACCCAGATGTAAAGCATCAAGCTTTAGTTAAATCAGTTTTGCTGCATACAGATTTGTTTCTCTTAACTGAGTGGAGGCTCTCTGACCTATAGCGATGTTTAGTTTTGGCTTTATGCTAATTGTAAAGTACCTTAGTACATGGTGGTAGCCTGTCTGAACTAAATTTAGGTAGTGGTGGTGTAAATTGTGCCACCTGTGTGCTTTGGATAGAAGAAACAGTGGAAAATTACTGCCAGTCCGGTATTGTAAAGGTTCACAGAATCAATTGTGAAAATAAACTCTCTAATGAAAAAAGGAAAAATGTATTAGACAGTAAGATATTGACAAGAATATATAATTCCAGTTGTTTTACTCACTCTTTTTCATTCCTTTCCTGAGTAATTCTTAACTGTCTCAGGACAAAATTCACCACAGTGTAAACTGATGATCCATTATTGTTTGACACATCTGCTAACATTTAAATTAAAGCAAATTAAGGATTTTATTATCGGTGCCTCACAATGACCTCTTATTATGATTATTGTTCTCCTACATTTGCCCCGCTACCAATATGTACATTAATTGAATTAATAAATAAGTAACAAATTCTGAATGGTCTGTTGTCTCAGTGAATGCTGTTGCTTGCTCTATAATATAATGAGGTATTTATTTCCACATGCTGCAGATGTGTTCTGTTGTTTGTGGAGTATCCCTTTGTGCCCATGTGGCAAGAAGGGGTGACAATGAAGGAGTGACCCCAAACTCAACTCCAACTTCACCTTTTTGGTTCATGTCATATTTTGTTGTCTAGTCAAAAATTGACTGACTGGTTGCTTAATAGCAGCAGCTAAGCAAGGTCAGGAAGACAAAGCACAAATATAATAATTGCTCACTATATTTTGCAGAAGATGCAACATTCAAAATATGCACAGTTGATTTCAGTGACTAGCAGAAATTATTTCCAATCTCCTTCTGTGCAAGATTTCTGTAAATATTCAAGTGAAAGTATGCTGAGCAACTTCATTCTGTTTTCAGAATGAAATTGCTTAGTGGAAGCTTGATTATTAATGTTGTGCTCATCCCTCTGACATGGCTGAGACAAGTAATTCTTATTTCTGTTCATGCCCCTCAAACCTGATGGCCTCCTGATAATTGCTTATGTTCTCACAGTGTCTTTGATTTTGAAAATGCAGTAGTGTTGAACAACCATAGCTTGTTTTTCAATAACATTTTGTTATCAAGTCCATCTCCTTTTTGGACTCTTGTCTTTTTCCTGGAGCATGATTGCACACTTTTTTGAAAAATGCCTTATGTATGCCTTACTGATTGAGATTAGAGGGTTGTGCTAGGAACCAGAAACTTAAAAAAGCTTTTCTGCACAGAGAAGTGGGAAAAAATGCACTAAGTATTATGAGTTCTCATAATCTATATAGACTTGTTAAAAATGTGGAAAGAATCTCCCGCTGAAAAGTAGCAGTGTACTTGGCGTGTCTAGATTACTTACTCCAAACTTAGCTGCAAATGAATAAAGTTAGAATACCTCAAGAACAACTTATGTCATTGACCTCTGGATAGGAAACCTGTCCCACATCCATCGTGTGTAATATTGCATACAGTAACCTAGGAGTAGCTGTCTACTTACCAAACCAATTTTCCCCTCTTCACCAAAGTTAGGTTTTCACCTTTAATGTTTTTTTCTGAGTGTGATCTAAAATAATGGCCTTTATACATGGCCTTTCTGAAGCTTAACATACTTTTCTGAGGCCACATCTGTCCACTGGTCAGATGCACTGTTCTCAGTTGAGCTATTTCATCTGGCTGGATGGAAGGCTTTAAAGCTAAGTTCATTTCTACTGGTTATTAAATATACATTTATTGATAGATTCAGCATGCTAAAGATTCTTTAATGGGAAGCAAGGAATGAAACACTTTTAATGTTATGTTGCCATGCAGTAAGCCTGAAGTCTGATCTAATGTGGTAAGTGGAAAAGGATGTTTCAGAACGGTTGGAACAAAGTGCAAGGAGGGATGTAGGGTCATTTTGAGAAATTTGACTTCATTATAGCACTGTTTTTGTAAGGAAAAACATGAGGCTGATTCGGAAGGATATTCAGCAGCAGCAAGCTTGTGGTTTATATCTGCCCAGCTTTTTCCAGTGAGTCACAATACAGCGTTACCTGACAAGTGGGTTCTGTAGCCTGTGGGAGGGACAGCATATAGTCTACTCTATTTTGTTCTTAGTTGATTCTTGTTGATTATGTAGCTCAGGTTGTATAGCCTGTGCAGTTTGCAGCTAGTAGACACCTCTGATTTTTAAGGATCTTTGTATTTCAAATCCCATCTGAACTTTTATTTTGAAAGAAAGATCCCTGGTTTTCTTGCAGAGAGTTTTTCTGGGTTTTCCCTACTGTTGTTTCTTGCAGTGAGAGCTTTGAAATGTAAACTGGATACCTGGGGTTAAAGTGTTCCTACTGATTTCTTTTCCCTAAATATGATTGATTCTTCTTTTCACTAAAGCCAAGACTATACTAAAATTTTACTGGCAGGGTTGTGGGGAAAGTGTCCTAGTGTTAGGTTGGGAAAACCGTGATTTTGTGTGGTTTGCCTAATGGATGATTGGTACAAGAATAGTTGCAAAAGAGCTTTTGCTTGCAGAAATTGTATTAACCCTAGGATAGTTTATTGACAGGTTAAAATATAGGGCCAGCCATGAGTTGGCCTTTTGAAACTTGTATATTCCCTTAATTTTTCCATGTCATGGCAGTGCCCCATGGGAGGAACAGGCTGTTGGTGATGAAACAGACTGCCAGTAAATTTGTGTGTCCTTCTCTGTGGAAAGCCTAAGATGTGCCAGCTCTGCTGGGCTACTGTTGTGATTTCTATCTGCAAAAAGACAGGTCATAGAAACCTGCCTCATGTCTTTCTGCAATTTTGTTCAATACATTTAATTTTACCCTCTTGGTTTCTTCTTATGCAAAGTGAGAAGATAGTATGAAAGCTTTTGGCTGATTGCTGAATAGCTGAACATTCAACAAGCTATGCACTTCCGTATGTGTCATTTGCAATGCTTACCTGAATACCCAGGCTCTCAGTTGAAGACATTGCCCTTTGCTATGCTTTCTTGGGGCCTCAGCAGAAGCATCTGGGTGCTCTTTCTGTGATGGTATTCCAACTGTTGCTTAAAAGTCCTGTGGGTTTTAGATGTCTACCAAAGAATAATCTTGCTGATCATTTAATCTCCAAAATTCTTCCTGCATATCTCAGTCTAAAATGTGACACTTGCATAGGTAAACACTCTTGATACCTTATCTCTGTATGGTTTTGAGAGCCTTCATTTTTTTAACCTGCATGTATTTAATTTCTTGAAATTGAAATGGAAATTAAAAATACATACAGGTTTTTTTCCCCCTTTTTCCCACCCAATTAGCTATATTCCCTTTTAATAACGTCTTAATGTTTGGGGGTTTTGTTGCTGTTGTTTTCTTTCTTTTTTTATTTTTTTCCAGTGGAGAAGTCATGTTTAATTGAAAGTTACTTACACGTTTTCAATTATAGATGATAATTTGTTTGACTTTACACTCTCAATTGCCTTGAGTAATTTCCTGTAGAAATACATATAAGCCATTTGCATGTTTGAAGTATTAGTGTGTCATTTGCATAGCTTGTGTGTAACATTTAAGCAAATCACTGGGGCTTAGGAAGGGCAGATGATGCTTCTTAGTGGTAAACAGTGATGGGTTTGGCTATTATTTCTTCTCCCTGCTAAATAGATATGGAAGCAATTTTGCTGAGAGAACTGGAAGTTATGTTCACAAACCAACATGTTGTTGCAGTAAATAACTGGGACTTAAGGAAGTGGGCCAGCAGTAATATTATATTCATATTTATTCTTTACATAAGTCCGTGCATAATGCTTCATGGCCTCATGTAGTGCAGCAAAGAAAATACATGTAACAACACATCCCAGTTGGTATATGTCAGAATTCCATCACAGATAAAGCTGCTGGAGATGAGAAAGTAAGAGGTTCAAATTTTGCTGCAACTATGTATTAAAACTACTAACTAAGTTTGTTTGGTCTACTAAAATAAATTCATTGGTTAGTCCTTGAATGGAAATTGTATATACCGTTCTGTCCACCCATGTTTAGAAGAGATGAACTCATTAAAATGGGATAGGTGCAGAGAAGGACTACCATGGTAAGGGTGGTAGAGTTTTATACCGTAGACTGAAAGAGCATGTCTGTTCATGGGAAGGCTGATAGGAAATATGATTGCTCTATAAATACATGAGACCACTGTTCAGGGGAAATAAACTGTTGCTGCTCAGGAGCAGGTGGCTATGAATGCAATTTGAGTGTACGTTAGTTTCTTTCTAACCATCAGAGCAATGAGGTTCCAAAACAAATTGCTAATGGGAGTCTGGAAAAAACCTGTATGTTTAAAGTGCAGTTGAATTATTTTTTTAGAGTAATTTTCTGTACATACATGCAATAGCAACTGCAATGCTGTTTCTACACCAGCTTTCAGTATTTTGGCTAAATGCCTTTTCCTAGGACAACAAAGATCTCCATGAAAACATAGGGTCCAAATTTTGTTCCAGTTCCTAGTGGAAATGTGTCTTTAAGACCTGCCTTTCGAATTGACATCACTGTTCAGTTCTGTTTGCCACATCCACATCACAGTCCTTTTTGTTGGTGGCAGCCTGTTGGGAAGGTCAGCATCTATCATCCAAAGACACTTCTCAAATTCAAAATCATAAGATGCTTCCTCAGCATTTGCAAGGAGCTGTCTGAAGGCTGAGGGACGTGAGGTTGAAAGTACATCAGCTCCCCAGTGTTTGTGTTTAGCCAGCTGCTGGCAACTCAGCATTAGGGATGCTTTGAAACTCTTTTAATCAGTTGCCTGTTTTCAGGAGATTATCATTCTGGCTTCTAGATGCCCTTCTGAGGTAGTTTCATTCCTTATTAACAACACAGAAAATAAGGAGGAAAGCTAGGGAAGTTTGAAGAAGTGATGTGTGGTCTCTCACCTGGGTCTAAAAATGCTTTTGTAACAATATTCTGACCTCAAAATTGCAGTGCTCCTGTGGCAGGTGAAAAAAGAAGTATATGTAAAATGCAGAAAGCACTTTGAAATGGGTATTACCACATTTTAACACAGCAGACTTTGACATTAGAGCAAAAATAGCCCCTCTTTGTTTCAGAGATTATTATAAAGTAATAAGTTAATTCTATTTCCTTCTTTCTTTCCTGGTTTCATGTTTAGGCTAAGATGCTCCATCTAATGTTTTTCTAAAGCTGATAATAGACAGAGAATAGGTCTTTATGAGTAGCTGAAAAATTTTGCTATTAAAATATTAGTAATGTTTAAGCAGACCATATTTCTTGTTTAATATTTAGGTATGGAATTTGTTTCTTAAAAACAGAGGAACACTTCTGTGATCAGAAAGAGAAGCAGCTAGGAACAGCAGTGATGTGTGTCATTTTGACACTGAGCAAACTTGTCAGAATGTTCACATTTTCAGGACTAGATGGTCTAAGACATCCTTTTTTTCCCTAAATATTTTTCAAAGTCCTAATGAAAATTTAAACAGCTATCTCTCATGGCGTCTTGAATTGAAAAGATCATGAATTAACAATTGCATTTTACTGCTAAAATGCTGCTCATTTAGTGGAAAGTCAAAATAGTAACAACAAGGTTCAGTCAGGTTCTTTGTAATACTTTTAGTAGCTGAATTCAATAATCCCGTAGTGTAAAATATGTCAATCTTAATAAGAAAAGAGAATTCATAATGAACCTATCAATGTAAAGCACCAAAATAATTTTTAACTAAATGAGTTTATATATTAAGTACCTTTAACGTACAAGGTACTTAAATTTCTGGTTTTCATAAGCTCTATTTGCATTAATTAATTTCACATCATCCACTTTTTTGGTATAAACTAGGATTTCACTTGTATCATACCTTTATGATACAAATTGCAAATCCCATGGTTTTGGCTGAAATGTTGCAGCTGTCCCTTGCCTAGGGCCATCTACATAGGACAATATTCCTTTAACAGACTAAATCACTAAAAAGACTGTAGCAGACTTACTGGGATCACTCCTCTGTAGCTCTGACTGAAAAAGAGGCTTAGTGGATAAAAGCATGGTATTTGTGTGAGACTACCTGCTTTGCAATGTTTCGTAAGGAAAAAAACCCCAAACAACGTCGTTCTACATTCACTGGCTCTTTAATTCAGATTGCCAATGATAATGCAGTCTACCGCTAAAGAAAGGTAGGATGCAGAAGCAGAAACATTAGTGCTAATCTGCTGCAGAAGGACTAGATAAATCAGCACAGCTCTCATACATCACGGAGAGAAGCTGATTGCAACTTGACCATGTGCCTAAGTGGTCACATCAGGAACAAGAACGGAGCATGGATAAAAACCTCAAAATGTACCCTTAGGGCTACTTGCTGTGCAGGACCTATAATAACACATCAATGTAAGTTTGTTTTTTTTGTTTGTTTCCATTTATTGTAACTATTGTTGTTACCAAGACTATGTTTTTGTTTTGCATAGATTTAGGGGAAATAGAATGGAGCAAAGTATAATACGAAGCAGATAATAGTTTGATACTGTTTATGTCTATGAATAATAATGGGCTTTATTACTGTGTGTTTCAACACAGTTCTTTCCTTGAGGATGTTTTAAGATATAATCCAAACAGTCATATATCAGAAATTTAGTAAGGTTTTGGGTGAGATGGTAGTGAGATCTCTCTTCCCTATTTCTGTCATCTTATGTTTCAAAAGCATTTGAAAGACAGAATGCCACAAATATATATATATATATTGCTTCTACTGTTAAATTTTGTGCAGCTTTTTATTCTTTCTGTTAAGAAAAAGAGTGATTTCTCTGGACCTTTTTATTCCTGAATTAACTGCAGATGGTAATTTTCCTACAATTTTTAAAATTTATGCAATTGTTTAATTTAATGTTACTTAACCATCTGCAAAAAGAGAAGGCAGGGATGAGATGGAAACTGAATAAGCATTGATTGCCAGTCTGAAAATTTAATTTTAGAAGTTTTTGCAGTAAATCTGATTTCAGTTTGTTTTTTTTACTAAATTGGATTATCATATTTAAATTGAGGCTACTATACAACAAACAAATGTGTGAAACTATCATAGATAGCCCACGTTTCCTGGTATATCAGACTATAAAGATGCTGATTGTAGCTACCCAGGAATACCCTAATTGTAGAATTCAGAGCAGCATGTTTAAATAATGCATGGGAAAATAAAAAGGAAAGGTAGAATTTTACTGGTGAGATGTTAAGGTGATGCTCTGTTCAAAGAGAAAAAATGTATAGTAAAAGCTATTGATGTGCAATCTCAGGCTCCCTCTCATGGCTTTAGGGAATGAGGCAGGGAACCCCAAGACAGTTCTTGCTGTGCACTCTCAAAGGTAAATTTAGAAGCACTTCCAAAAAAAAAAAACCCACAATAACGCTTTATTTATTTACTTATTTTTAGGGAAAGATAAGGGCTTCAAGGAAACAAATTTATGAAATATGAGTAAAGAGGAGTGAAGAATGCTTCAGTAATAGGGACTTGATAAGTAAGTGTAAAAGTATAGAAGAATATCCATGTATTTTACAGTGTTGTAGCCATGGCCAAGTATAATAACAGAAGGCTGAGAAACAGAAGTAACCTGCATGTGTTTAGTCTACAAATAGTTTCTTTTTTGTGGCAGTTGAAAAGTACAGGGATAGTTTGCCTGTTGTCCCCTTCACACAGTTAAAATACTCAGAATATGGGCTAGTTTCAGGTCTTGAGACACAGATAATTGTGTAGCTCTTATCCAAAACATAAAGCTTATCTATTAATAGTTGCAACTTCACTACAGAAATGATAGGTGGAAATGAAGAAAGGGAAAGGTGGCAAAACAGATACCCATTTTTCCCAACAGAGTAAATAACCAACCTGGCCATTTGGCAGAGGAAGCACAGACCAAGTGGAGATTTTATTTTTGTACAAAATGTGTGTATGCATGATAACACAAACTCACAGTTGTACACAGCCCCTGAAGCTGAGGGCCCATTGGAAATGTATAGCTTTAACAGTCTGGCTTACAAAATAATAAACCCATAAATAGAGGAAAGCTGTGTAGCAACAGGAAGCAAAGAGGATTGGTGATTTCTTTGACCTTACTTATTTTCTAATGTACCCAATGTGATATTAAGATGTAAACTCCATGGCAAAGATTCCCATATTTTTGTTGTGTGAAATACTGTCCTTTCACATATGACACAATAATATAATCAGTCTTGTTCCTTGTAACTGGACACAATTCATAAAGATTCCTGCTGAAGTGATTTTGAACAGCTTAAAGTGCTATGTCTGCCGAGACAGTCTACAGTTGTGCTCACATTGTAAAAACAAACGTTTGCTTCTGTGTGTTTCTGTGAAGTTTTGTAATGCAGTCACACTTAGGTTAGATGGTAAATTAATTGCATTGCATATGACAAAACTGGACTTAGGTTACTGTAGCTTTTAAGTTTCTTTTTTTAGTGGAAGAGGCAAAAGTCTATTGAGTGTCTTGCAGGCTGAATTTGGTCTTGGATGCAGTTTCCATTAGTCAGACCAAAGCACATCCTTTTCCTCCAGAGTGAAATTCTGAGTTTATCTGTTTATTATGCTGAGTGTTTCACTGTTAACCTGTAAGCACTTTAACACGACTCCAACCTGGTCTTCATTTCCACCTTCAGTTTTAGTCAATAAATTTATGCTAATGATAGTTTCTTGTATTTTAGAGAGAAGTGTGCTAATGGACACTAATTTCTGTGCTTTCAGAGCTGCAGGGGGCTCACTGATAACTTCAGTATGTTGAATTTGCTTATACCAACAACGTACAAAATACTCCTTTTCTCACTGAATTTAGTGGAGAAGCTCCTATTAACCAAGGTTACCAAGGCAGGTCATAAAACAGTAAAGCAGCATGAGACCTGTGGTTGTATCTGACACAAACAAAAGGCTGTCCTGAGAAAAATATCTGAATATAATCATTAGGGTTAAAAGTATTTTGATTAAATAGCATTTCTTCTAATTTTCTGTCTACAAAAGAGTACAACTTCCACTCGAAGTTGAAAGTCTGGCCTCTCTTGTCTCTGTATTGGTCCTAAGAGGAAACTGTATTGCCCCAAGGAGAGGACCTTTAAATTCAGTGATACCAAAGAAGAGAGTGTACTGCTCTATATTGTATTCCTATCCTGAGGCTTATCAGTTTTGCTGGCCAGGACAAGGAGTGATGTGGCTTTCCTTCCTCCTGCTCCATCTTGCCCTTTCTGGACTGTAGTCACTTCTGATAAAAGGAGACGCTGTTTTGCACCTGTCCCAAGAGTCTTAAGAAATGTGTATCTTTGAAGGATGTGAGAAAAGCTCCCATCTTGCTTTATGCATGCAGGCCTAAAAGCTCATTGATTTCTTCCACAAGTTCAGTAATCATTAATCCATCTACTGAGTTGTGTCTGGAATACTCTAGCACAACCACTTCGGCATAAAAAGTGAACTCACAAGATACAGCGTATAAAGTAGCCACAGATAACTCACCTGTATTCACAGCATCAGTTACCATCTGAAGTGCCCTTAGAAAATTGTGATAAACAATTTTATCCTCAGACAGTGTTGCACATGCTATGAAGAGAATATACATGGTGACTGTCTCAACAAAGTGAACTCTCACCCAAATGTTACTTTCTTCTAAGGAAACAGTGAGTCTCTGGAAGGGACGAGAGAACTTTACATGTAAGTTGACTGTAAAAGAAAGAGTACCAGTTGCAACACAAAAGAAAACCGAACTGGATTGTATCTTGATCAGATCTTTTAACCAAGCCTTGCAACATCTGTTGAAAACCATGTAACAATTATAAGCTATTAGGGAAGAAGATAGAGAGGAATTTCCTTGGTATCTCTCCTTTCCAACCTTCCTAAATCCTGTCTCTGAAGTGGATTCCTTCCAGAACTTAGTGAACAGCATGGTATCAGACTCTGCTGGGGCACACACAACAATGATCTCAGCTCCTGAGGACAAATGCTTTTGTGATCTTTCATTCTTGTTCAAGGGGTACTTAAAATGAAAATATGTTTAGAAAGAGACACTGATGTCTCTAACTTTGCTATTCAGTGAAAATAACAGGTTCCTAGTTAGTGTGACGATGTCTTGTGATTTTTTTTTTTGGTTTTTTTTGAGGCTTTTCACAGTTTTTGTTTCCTCTCTGTTATTATCCTGGAAAGTAAATAGTTACATATTGGATAACCATATGGATGATGTGTTAGTGTATTTTAAGAAGATTGCTCAGATGGCTCAGAGCCCATAATTGCGATGCCAGGTTTTTTATGTACTGAAAATCTAAATAAATAAGTAAAAAATGGAGGGGCAATCAGTGAAAGGAGGAGTGAGTGAATGATAAAATGTAGAATTCACCTTTAGCATTGGTGAGAGAGATCAAGGCCATGGGAGAAGTATGCTGTGACTTCTCATACTACACTTGGGCCATGTCCCAGTAAGCTCTCCAGTTTGAGCTGGGGGAGCAGTATGCGGTGGTTGTTCCTTGTTTCGCAGCACTAGGCTGCCAGTGCTCATTTTAAAACTCCATGTTCCTGCCTCTGTTTTGTATTTTCTCAGTGACTCTGGCTGAACATCCCAGCAGAAAGGATGGAGACCCAGGTTGCACTTTTCTCCACAAGTCCCTATAAACCCCATTTCTAAACTTACGAAATTGCCATAACATTTTTTTTTTAAATAACAAAGCAATTGAATAAACTGGAATTTATTTTCTGTGGACAAAAGATGAGTGGTGGGAGGAAGGGAGGAGACAGAAGGTATTGGCAATAATGCAGGGAAAATTCTTGAGACACTGAGCAATTTCTTTAGGGAGATGTCTCTCAAAATTTTTGTTTGGTGCTTGAACACTACTTAAACAATAGATAGATATTTTCAGTCTGGGTGAAAAAGGACCCTGTAATCCCAGCCTACTCTTTACATTCTAAATGTAACCTCACTGAAAGAAAAGAACTGTTTGAAACACTGATACTCATTTAAGTCAGGGTTTATCATGAGCTGTAAAGCACATAATTTTCTTAACAGGAAAGCTTCAGGTGTTTTAAACACTGGCAATTTTTCATTCAGCAAAGAGATTTGAGAAATACCCAGGCAACAAGCCTTCTTTCAGATGAGACAGAGTGGGCTGTTTTGCATCAGGAGCTGTATTTCCTACTTTGCTTCCTCTGCCAGAAATTCGCTTGCCAGAAATTCTGTCATTTCAGCTTTTATCTATTTTTGAGGGGAAGGAAGTTAACCATCCCAGTAACATCACCATCACTGCAACAAAAGGTCTGCAGACAGTGAAAGGCTACAGAAAACTGACCATTGCACAGTGCATAATTTTCCCAGGCCACAATAAGCAGTGATAAAATTGCCAGTTCCATGTTACAGTGGGGGAGATACTTCAGTACACATCTATGCCTTTAGTATGAAAGTATTCTGTGGATAATTCTGAAACAATAGCATGGCAGATAAGTTTGGTTTATGTCTGTTACTGCTTTTGCTGTGTTGCTACATATGCAGTTAACTGTTAACAGACAGTGCCATGTTCTGCTACTGGATCCATGTCTTTGAAGGAACACACAGGCACTGATTAGATATCTTTTTCAGGAGCCTAAAAAAATTAAATGAAATTATGAAAAATTTCAATGTTTGGCTACAGGAATCATAACTTTGTCCTTCTAAATCCAGATATATATGTACAGACAACATAACATCCAGTGGGAAAGCCCTTGCACACATTTGATGGAGAATTTGACCAAGGGAGGTTTGATAACTGAGCAAGCAAGCTGGAAGCTTAAACTCATGTGAGGCAGCCTGTTTTTTATACCACATGATAATAGCATTTCTGGTTGCTGAGTTCTTCACTATATGGGCAGGCTATATCTTAGTAGAGAGTATTTGGATGTGAGTGTGGAGTTCAGCTTGCTGAGAGTATTTCATGCTCAGCAGTCTCAGAAACTGAGAGAGGTCTCTCTTGTTGCTGTTTATGGCAAGAATTATTGCTGTGATGAATGGCAACGTTCCAGATTGCATTGCAGACAAATGGATTATTCTTCAGAGCAGTGCTTTTCTGGGGAAGAGAATGCCTAAGATTCAGATGGGAAGGGTGTTTTGCAGTTTTCATGAAGTCACCTGAAGAAGAACTGTCAATGTTTATATAACTGCTGAAAGTCTGTAATGTCTTTGCTGTCTATGACAAGAGGCAGTCAGTGAATGCTTGCCAAAGAGGTTTTTTGGGTGAAGATTTAAAAAAATATAACTGAGGAGAGACTGTGCCAAGAATTAAAGTAATATACGATGTATCACCTTTTTTTCCTCTCTTCTCTCTTTTTTTTTCTTCAAATTAAGACCCTCTCTAATTCACTGTATTTTCACTCTCATGTGTCTATAAAGTCCCCCAAATAATCTAAGCGCAAAAATCCTGTGCAGAAAGGATTTTATAAAAAAGCTGGATGTTAATGCTCCATAGGAGGCTAGAGTACCTCCTGGGATTAGTGAGCAGGTGGGAGGAGTTGATTGTCTGAGGCATAGCCCAGGTCCATTAACTCCAGCTAGTCATTAATCCACCTGTAATGCCCTATGCTGGTGCCACAATTCCTGTTACAACAGAGAAATAAAAAAGCTGAGTGACCTATGGACTTTGATGAGTTATTCTTACAATGATTGCTTATATTGCTAAATGCTCATCACTGTAGTGTTAGACAGAGTTTCAGTTTGTAAGCTTCATGACTTCCTAGAGAGTTAATGCTTTTTTTTGTTACTCACAGGACGCCTACCTGGCCTTTAAATAAATCTGAAAACAGTATAGCATGGATGAGATATTGAGTCCTGGGAAAGCAAAGTTGGTTTAAATACTCACTGAAGATAATTAGAATACATATGTTCATATCTATAGAAAATTTAAATTGAAGTTGTGGTTCCTCTTCAGTAAGGAATAAAAGATGGATCTTTGTCATGGGTGACTCACTCACTATGGGAGCAGAACGTCAATATGCAGACCAGACACATTTCTTAGGGAAGTCTGATTCCTCTTTGGGGCCTGCGTTAATGAGGCAAGGAAAAAGCTTTCTTCCCTACTACAGCCTTCAGGTTACTGTCTACTGCTGAGTCCTTGAAGGCTGGAGGTGCAGGAACAGGCTGTCCCCATGTGCTGAAAGACAAGTCAGCAGGGAAGAAGGGGCCTGTCTGAAGGGAAGGATTTGGTTGCAACTTCTTTGAAGAAAAGGCTGAGATGCTCAGTACCTTCTTTGCTTCAGTCTTTAGTAGTATATTCTGAGCTGGAAGATAGGAATGGGGAGCAGAATGAAGCCCCCATAATCCAAGAGGAGATGGTTAGTGACATGTTGCACCACTTAGAAATACAGAAGTCTATGGGGCTGGATGTCATACACCCAAGGGTACTGAAGAGAGCTGGTGAAGTGCTCACCAGGCCACTTCACATCATTCTTCTGCAGTCCTGGCTAACCAGGAAGGTCCCAGCTGACTGGAGATTGGCAAATGTGAAGCTCATCTACAAGAAGGGCCAGAAGGAGGATCTGGGGAGCTACAAACCTGTCAGTTTGACCTCAGTGCCAGGGAAGGTCGTGTAACAGATCATCTTGAGTGCTGTTATGCAGCATGTGCAGGACAACCAGGTGATCAGGCACAGTTAGCATAGGTTCATGAAGGACGGTTCCTGCTTGATGAACCTGATCTCCTATAACAAGGTGATCTGCTTAGTGGATGAGGGAACGGCTATGGATGCTGTTTATCTGGATTTCAGCAAAGCATTTATCACTGTCTGCCACAGCATCCACCTGGAGAAACTGGCTGCTCATGGCTTGGGTGGTGGGGTACCTCTTTGTGTAAAAAACTGTCTGGATTGCCAGGCCAAAAATGGTGGTGAATGGATTTAAGTCTGGTTGGTGGCCAGACACAAGTGGTGTTCTCTAGGGCTCAAGTACTGCGGACAGTTCTCTTTAGTATCTTAAATGATCTGGACAAGGGGTTGAGTGCATCTTTAGTAAGTCTGCAGATGACACTAAGATGGGAGGGAGTGTTGATCTGCTTGAGGGTAGGAAGGCTCTACAGAGGGACGTGGACAGGCTGGATCAGTGGGCTGAGGCCAGTTGTATGAGATTCAACAATGCCATGCAATGCTACAGGCTTGGGAAAGAGTGACTGGAAAGCTGCACAGTAGAGAAGGATCTCAGGATGCTGGTTGACAGCCAGCTATCAATACAAGCCAGCAGTGTGCTCAGGTGGCCAAGAAGGCCAACAGCATCCTGGCCTGTATCAGGAATGCTGTGGCCAGCAGGAGCAGAGGGCTGGGAAGTGATTGTCCCCCTGTACTCAGTACTGGTGAGGCCACACCTTGAATACTGTGTGCAGTTTTGGGCCCTTCACTACAAAAAGGACATTGAGTTGCTACAGTGCCCAGAGGAGGGTGGTGAAGCTGGTGAAGGGTCTAGAGCACAGGTCTTATGGGAGCAGCTGAAGGAATTGGGGTTGTTTAGTTTGGAGAAAAGGAGGCTGAGGGGAGACCTTGCTCTCTAAAACTACTTGAATGGAGGTTGTAGTGAGTTGGATGTCAGTCCCTTCTCACTAGTAATAAAGAATAGGATGAGAGGAAATGGCCTCAAGTTGCACCAGGGAAGGTATAGATTGGATATTAGAAGAAACTTCTTGTCTAAAAGAGTTATCAAACACTGGAACAGGCTCTGCAGGGAGGTCTCTAAAACACATAGATGTGGTGCTAAGGGACATAGTTTAGGACCAGATTTGGTAGAGTAAGATAATGGTTGGATTTGATGTTCTTAAAGGTCCTTTCTAACTGAAACCATTCTATGATGACTTTGTGGTTGCTGTGTAAGGCAAAGTGCGGTCCAAGTTGGATTAATTCTAATTTTTATCTTTATTAAAAAAAGAAGTCCTGAAATTTTAATGAATTTATTTCAATACACCCCCCAAAGAGTTAAAAAGTACAGACTAGTTATAAACCATTTAGAAGCAAGTGTCATCACATATCCTTTATGTGTGTGCTGTTGTACTCGTCAATGCACAATAAAAGCGTTGCTGGGCAGATCTTGAAGTGCAAGAGGAAAAAGTTCAAGAGCAAGAGTCAGCCCCCAGCTTAGCAGATCATGTGGACACACATGACTCTAAGCAGCGCGGTTTAGATAGCAAACAGCAGCTGTGAGAATTTCCAGAGTGCTAGACTTGCCTGATTGTTTAAATTATCCTATTTTTTTTTCTTCTTTCAAGAAGAAAGTTATTAATCTGACCTTTACATAGAGTCCCTCTTTGTCAGGGATCCCAAAGTATTTTATAGCTGCAGAGATTTATTACTGACATGCACATATCAGGGGAAAATTAACAGACTGCATCATGGTTGCACAGAACTCTGGCAGTACAGAAATATGACTACAGGTGGGCTTCACTACTACATTCCTTGAAAGACCATACAGCAGTACCCGTGGCAGCTCAGGTCGGGAAGTGTGGGATACTTTGCTGAGCTGAGAACATAGGTGAGTTCACAGCACTGGGCTGCAGGAGAACAATTGTAAACTGCTTTGAGAAGAGAAGCAGCAGCAGCTGAGCTCTCTACAATTAGCAGTTGTGGTGGTGACAGTGGATTGTATTGCTGAAATGTGAAATTCCAGCACTATGTTGATTCCAAGGAAAAAGGTACGAGGTAGTTTGAGGTTTGATTTGGGATAAATAACCACTTCCTACAGTGCTGTCTGCTCATTATTTACCCATCTGGGCCTTGTTTAGTTCATTAATTCAAAATTGGTCACAGCAGAGTGTTGGAGCATTTTAGAGCAAAAAAAGGAGGCTTAGGATGGGCTGTCTGGTATAAAGATATCTGAAATTTATGGAATATATTCACAGGAGAAGTTGTACTTAAAGTTTAGCAATGGCACTATGGAAGGAGGTTGGTAAATGGGTGGATTTTGTCTTCCTTATATATGAAATCTAATTGACTCTTGTGCACATTTCGTACACACAGAGGGAAAGGAACCTAGAGCCCGTGGTTTTTCATTTTAGAAAGACTAGTTGGAATTCCTTTACATTCAGTTATGTTTGCTAATTCTAACATTTCAACACCTTTACTGGAAAACCAGCATTTTCAAAATGGATGTTTCTGAAATGCTTTATGTCTTTCCTTTTCCTTCCTCCATCTTTACTGTTACAGTTTGTTGTACCACTGTGCAAGAGGAGGATTGAAGAGGAAAGGAGGAGCTGGTCACCCTCTTTTCTCTGCTTACTGCCCATCCTCCCCCTTTCCACTGGCTCAGAATAAATTCTATACTGCTTACAGAGGTATCAGAGAAAAAGGTGGGAGGGAGAAAGAGGAGAACAAAGTGGGAATGGGGACATGAGGCAAACATCCATTCACCCATCTGAGAAATGCTGTAATGTAAATTAGACCATTTTAGTACATAATGAGCATTTACTTTCCTACAACTAGGGCTTACTTAATAAAGTTTTAATTTCATTTCTCTGTGACCCAAAACTGATCAAGCTAAATGATTGACTCAGCAAACTAGTCACTTAGAACCTGTTTTTACCAGGTAAATCAGGGGAGCTGATTGAGGTTATCCCAATCTTCCACAAGGTGTGAGAGAGGCTTTATCAAGTGCTCCCTGCTGGCCTGATCAGTCTTGCAGAAACCCACGGGGGATTGTGCTAGCTGGCAGTGCGTGCATGGTACTGGAAAATTCATGCAGAGTTAGGAATTTGAGTCTTTATCCAAAAAACCTGAGAGTAGTTTCCTCTGTTATGGCTCTTTTTCTTATATCTCCTGTCTATTAACTTTGATCATCTGTCTGGAACATTCCAGACTTCTGTTTTAAAAGTTGTTCTGTAGAAAGGAGCATCTGAAACTGTATGGAGCAATGTGCAGACCTAACTCAGTAGACTTCAATGCGTGTTGGACACAAATGGAGGTCTGTAGTACCAGTACATACAGGGAACCACTGGGCTAAACCTATCCAAAGATGGTAGTGACTTCCTATTCTTCACCTAAAATGTTTCCAGAGTGACCTGTCACAGCAGTTTGATGCCGACTTATTGCTATTTGAATTTGTCTGGGTTAAGTTTCCTTTTTCTTTGAAAGGACTTTTTTTTTTCCCAAATATTTTTAAACTTCCTTCCTAATGTTTGTCTTTTTTCCAGATTCCAAAATTAGATCAAGTCACATTTCCTCATGGAACTTCTGCTGCAAGGAGGCATTGAACTTTTGCAGCCCCTTGTCTGAAGGTGCCTGCTCCAGTGGATGACCTGCATTGTCATGCACGCTATCCAAAAACAATTGGACAATGGCAAACTTTAAAAGTTAATGCATGTCCTGATTACTGTCCCATCTCCCTCAGCTTGTGCTTTGTGACTCCTGCTTGATGTTACCGAGTCCTATTTGTTGATGCTACTATTTAATCTATGACTTGCCTGCTGCATTCTTGTTTGACATATTGACTGTTAAAGCAAAAAATTATTTTCAGAACGGGCTTATCAAAGAGAGCATATCTCCTCCCTTCAAAGACCTCTGAGGATTAATATTTGATTAAAATGTGACTACAGCATTAAAATGGGTGCCCCGTGTCTTTTTGTAAATGAATGACTAACACATTGTGGACTCTCTAGTTTTTAGTTGGCACATTATTCAGTGAGTGCTTCAGGGGGAATTGCAGGGGAGGGTGAGGACTTAGTTGATTTTTAGATAAATTTCATTACTACTTTTTTCATAGAGATAGTCTGGAGATGACTAAATCCCCAGATGCATTCACAGATTCAGTTTAAATTTCCCTTCTGGAAATGAGGGAGAGGACATGCTTTAAAATGTGGGATAAAACCCCAAGTCCTGACTGGGAGAGCCCTACATCAAAACCAGATAAGGTTTGTGGTCACTTAAGTGGTGGCTGTGCATATGACCCATGCAGATGCTGCACCATTCTTTTTCCTTACTTGTTTGCCTGCTGCTTTCTTTATGAACCGCAGTGCATGGCTGCTAATAAAATCTGCTCTCAAAAGGACTTGTGGTCCAAATGCCTGTCCATTTTAATACTCTGATGGATCAGAAGGACAGCCAAGTCTTTAGATAGGACTATATACTCTCCAGAAGACTCTAGGAGGGAAAATAATGAATGGATTCGTTGTACAGTTACCTAAATCCACTAGCAGAATTCTTAACACTGTATCAGTCTACTGGAATATGCTGTGAAGTGGGGTATCAGGGCAAGGAAAGAAGCATATTTTGTATCTATTTAATTTTGCACTTGAATGTCTTGATAGCACTTTGTAAAGAGAAGGGATTTCCCCATTCAATGTCTATGGATTTGATACTGCTCTCTTTCTTTTTTAAGTAATGTAATCCAATGTAGCAGCTCATGAGAACTAAGATAAGACTTAGGGGTCCATAAATGAGTCCCCTTGAACGAGTCTTGTTGGGTCTGTGCGGATCTCCTGCAAAGGTCTTTGACTTTCTTTTCTCAGTAGTTGGCTACTGACTTCTTAGCAGAAACAACAGTAGGAAGTATGTTAAAATGAAAGAACAAAGCCTGAAGGGCTACTGTTACTTCCAAAGTACTCTTTTTCAAACCATAAGCTTGTTTAGAAGTAAAATATGCTGGCAATCTCTAGTAGCTAGATTCTCCCTGCCCTGTGGATAAGCCAAGCAACAGTGGTGCCAGTAGCAGTCAGAAATTTTTTTTTCACATGCTCCATGATCTGGAAGGTAAATGATTGGGAATGTTTGATTAATCTGGATGTTCATCTTTTGCAGTTGAAGACAATGAGACATTGCATGAAAATTCAGGGTAGATGGGAGCAAACTGTTGGTTTAGCTTTTCTTTAAGTGGAAGAGAGGCCATTTTTCTGAGAAGAAAGAGTATACAAATAGATCTTGAATAACCCCCATGTTATGTTTTTCTTTCGACTGATGTTAAGTAAATTGCTTCAATGAGATACTCTGAAATGCAGTATGGAGTGAAATATATGCAGTATGTACATATGTATGCGACTCGTTTGTTTCCATTGAAAGACTGCTGTTATATGTAAGATGTAAAAACAACTTCCTGTAACATTAGAAAGCAAAACAAAGTGCTCTGGCTCTTTAGTGTGTGCTCTGATTAGTTTTGCAAGTGGCAGACTGCTTATTTTCTCATGGTACAAAGAGGCAAATACTGTCTCAAGATTTGCCCTGCTTCTTTCTGGCTATTCTTTCTTGGTTCTGCAAATCTGTCCTCTGAACCCCATTCACAATCCTTACAGACCTGGCCAAGAAGACGAAATGTTGGACACAGGAGTAGAAGCCAACAGCTGTTAGGGCTTAGGCCATTGTTGAGTTGTATGCTTTGTATTGTGGAACCATGACCAACAGCCATGGGCTGAAAGGAAACATGGAAGGGGTTGGATGTAATCTAGGATTGCACTGGTTCTTCAGAATGGGAATTCTAAGAAAAGAGATTTGTAGACAGTAACATCACATGTTGCTGCTCAGTATATCATCAATGTCTGCTACAAAGTTTTAAAGCTGGGAATATAACTGTTAGATGCTGATGAAGAATAGACTGCAGAAGGGAGGGAAGAGGATGTAAGAGCATTACAAGAGGGAGGTTCTGAATAGCTGCATCCATTACTGACTTGAACTTCTTTAAGAGTACATTAGATGGAATTGTGCCTGAATGTAATCTTCATTGTGTTGAATTTAGACAGAATGGAGGCCTGTGAGAGATATATAGTCCCTGTAGCACTGGTGGGCAAGAATATTTTTAGTCATAATGGACCTGTAATATGGGTTTCTATTGGTCTTTCACTGATGGTCCTTGCCACCCCCTACACAGAACACTTCTGAAATGTAATTTACCATAACAGAGTTTCTCCATCTTTCCACCAGCCTACTCACAATCAGAAAAGGTATAACCAGGAGAGCTTTCTCAATCCCTAGTCACCATTGTGCCCAAGCTCCTGGTTTTGTGCCAGCTTTCTTCCTTACCTTCAGCCAAGTGATGGCTTGCCAGACTGGAGTTGCGCTGAGCAGCCAGCATAATGGTTCAAATTAGGGCTGCTGTTTTCAGAAGCTGCCTCTGACATTAAAGGAAGTAGAATCAGCCCAGTGCTTACCCCTTTGGAGAAGGTATCCTCTTTGGAAAAAAGCATTTGAATTCTGAATAAAACATTGGGTTGTCTTTTAGCTCATGAATAGCACTTTATTCCACTTCAGTAAATACTGGTACTGGCAAGTAACCACATCATGTCATGACCTTACGTAAGTGCATGGCAACATTCCAAGTTAATTTTGGCGGTTGTTTCCACAAATGCATAAGGCAGGATTTTGTAGGCATTTGATTCCTAGTTAGGAAGTACTTTTGCAGACAGGGGCTGTAGAACAACCTGACAATTATTTAGGCTCTGCAGATTAGTTCTGGCTTCAGACATTGAAGACACTGACAGTATCCAAGGTTCTTCTTTCTCAACTGCTCCTATAGAGTTTACTTCTAAAAGGAGCATGTGATGGTTGAGTGCTGACAAATAACTAAAGAGCTAGAATTTTATGGAAAGGTTTGGAAAGAAACATTTCTTTATTAACAGGGAAAGTTCAAGCAATGAAAAGTCACTGGAAGATCAATGCCCTCTCTTCCTACTTGTGCTGTCTAGAGTTCATGAGGAAGGGATGCCTACCAGTGTGCAAAGAAAGAAACAAGTTTTCTTCTTTGCTTGCTGGCCCCTGAATCAGAGAGCACACTGTTAGGTGCTGCCATTACCATGGTGAACTTCACCATCAGGGTGCCCCTTTTTAAGATTCTATTTGAATAGGGGGTTATCTTTGTTTAGTAACCCTCTTACTGGAATGGGAGGCTTGGTAAACATAGTTCATAAGGTCACATGGAAGCCTCAAGTTGTCTATACTTCTTGTGGGATTGTTAAGAAGCCCAGTGCTTAAGTAATTGTGTCTCTAAGTGTTTGAATATTGTTAAATTCTGTCCCTGGGGTCACTGACTGTCAGTGCTCTGTAGTTTCTGAAATATCTAATTCATTGCTATAGATGGAGCATGGTTGCTTAAGTTACTGCAGTGTTTTGGGAATTTTTGTGCCCTCAGCTTGTTGGTGAATTAAGTAGGGAAGGTTATTTTATTGCAGATGCTTTGTGTAGGCTATCACTCAAAATATTAACATTAGGATGTGTAGACTCCTGCCAGCTTTCTCTTGACATGTTTTTAGTGTAGGGAAAAGCAGATTGTGGTTCATCATTTAGTGTTTGATGGAAAGCCCTCTCTCTCTCAGTTGTTTGTCTCTATACAGCAGTCAAATCCCACATACTGTGCTATATTCTGCCAGGAAATCTACTAACCTTTCCTGTAATATGTAATAGGTGCTATAAAGCCGTCCTCTGTACAGGAGGATTTTCAGCTATTTTTTCTGCTGCCCAGTAAGGTTTGCAATTGTTCTTTCCACAGTACCAGATGTGGTACATAAACAAGGAAATTTTATACTGTTCCCTTGCTTATTGAGCAGGGAGAAAAATCTACTTTTAAAAGCTAGCTGGGAGAGGCTGCTACAAATGCCAAGTTTAAAGAGACAGATCAAGTATGAGATGAGAAGGCAAGACAAAACTTGCCTGAGTGTGATGATGAATGCTAAATCTCGACTGAAACACAGTTGATGTACTGACATTAAAGGGAACATACTGAATATATAATCATTGCAGATATATGCATGGAGTTTTGCATTGTAAGATAATCAAAGAGTTGTTCTTTGTACACATTTACTGATGCAGATGGGAATCTCAGGAGAGCTCTAATGATCTATATTTAAAGAGAAATCAATCCAATTACATACTGTAGTGTTTGGCTATTCCTGAAGGAATACAATGTCAGAATAATATTATTTTGGTTAGCAGTTCTATGAGATCTTTACATATCTTGAAGCATTTTACAAATATGAAACAATTTGGTAGCGTTCCACTGGGCTGTGTTGACAGGGATGGTGATTTACTTACAGAGTTCAAGTTAAACAATCTCTCATGAATATCTCTGGAGCCCAACTGGTCAAACCTGGTATGCAGGTTCTTTGTACTAGGCCTATGGCTTTTTCCTGTCAGGTAGTGGGGAGCAGCTGTTTGGCCACCATGCTATGAAATAGCCAAATGCCTCCTGCTGCCCATCAGGCTGTTTCAGTGTCTGCAGACTGAAATCTGCCACCTGTCCATGCAGAAAGAGAGTATGGCCTGGGCTGCATGACAAGAGACTGCCACAAAACTGGCTTCTGGATGCTGTAGCTGCAGAAGTTTGACCACTTCTCTGCAAAGCCTGGGAAAAGAACCATAAAATTACACATAAATGTAGTATTAATTCTTGATAGGAAGCAATGCCTAGCATGTGATCCTGAAAATTAAAGATCTTTCATCTTTCAGAAACTTCTAAAAGAAACAAATTTGGAGATAATTGTTCTTCAATAGGAATTGCTTGTGTGCATGTGTGTTACTGCTCTGTTTACTGTTTAGGGTGATGCTGAGAAATCTAAACAAAATGCAGCTCTGTGCAAGTTAGAGAAAAAACAATCAACTTCTCAGTTAGGACAGCTGTTCCAACAAAGAAAGTGTCTTGTCACTTCTGCCTTTCATCTTCTGGTAGCTTGAAACAGCTTTTCTGGCTGCCATCAACTTTTGCTACTGGTATACAGTCTGGAAACCTCTCCCATATTACATCTGTGTTGCTCTAATTAACCTAATATATGAGCATGATTTGAGTTTTATGTCTTGGAAAAAGGTCACCCTGACATAAAATTGGAGGAAGGCATTGGTTCTGGCAGTGTTGGTCTACTTGCCATCTTAGTTCATTTTACATCTGCTCCTTTTTTTGCACACTTCTTTATTAGAAGGCATTTTTGGATGCTTGTAGCTATTTTCTTTTGAAATTATTTGATCCATGCTATTGCTTACAAATAATTCCCTATGAAGTATTCAGGTAGTAGCATTTTATTTTCTCTTGTTTGAATTTTCCCATTTGTTTCAGTTTGCAGGAAGGATTAGCTCTGTGGAGCTAGCACTGCAGACACTTGCTGGGCAGTGTATTCAGTGTATCTGCAGGCCTGTTTATTCTGTGCTTTCCAATCATGTCATATTTGTAATACCTGTCAAGTGTACTAAACTTAGGTGATACTGGTGACGTAAAAACTTTGTGATTTTGCCATGAGAAAACACCAGTAGGCATTTTACAAGGCATTGACAAGAGTATATCCTACCTATTTTTCATAGAGCTTTTGTTTACTTCTTTTGGAACCTACTGTGATTTCATAGGATCAAAGTTTGCTAAAGTTTGGAGGTGAAAACAATTTCCTAAATTGTTGTATGATTCTTCTGTAGCATCAAGGCTTCCCTGCTGCTAAGGCAATGCAGAGCCTGGGAACAGAAGAGAGCCAGGATGCAGGTGGAATGTAGGCTGCCTGTGTGGGGCTCCTCCCACTGCAGAAATGAACAGTGTCAGTTATGGTGATTGGGGGGCATACTTGGGACTGTGGCAGAGATCTCCTGAGATCTAGTCTTCATCACTAGTTAATGGACAGTTTGCCTTCCCATCAGAAGACAGATGATTACTATTGCTGGTGGAACAGATCAATGAGTACAAATCAGTTTTGCTGAAGCCAGTGAAACTGTTAATTTGTATCAGCTGAGGATCCGTTCCAACTCAGGTAGTATATAATGCACTTTGACTCCACATGAGTTATGCAAGTGCTAATCTTATGTATAAAATGGAGATTTTAGTGGCTGTCATCTTAGACATATCAAGATTTCCACAGAAATTTCCGCAGAAGTTTATGAAACAAAGAGCAGTATAATGCTAAAATTGCGTTCTGTGATGCTTCCTAAACAACCAGCAGGTATGTAAAGAAATACTTGTAAACTGAAAACTAGCCACTTAAGTATTTGTGTACAGCTTCCTTATTCTAGAACACTGAATTCCTCTCAGTGCTGTCAAAGGAAGACACATTAGATAAACAGCAGGCACCATATGAAAAAAACCACCACTATAAGGATTTTTTAATTTGATTTTTGTTGCAATATGGTTTAAAAACTTGTGTCTAATATGGGTTTAAATTTGTAAGTTAACAGAATAATTATGTGAAGTGGATTTAGATATGAAGGCAGCTTTTTCTCTCTTTCTTAAAAGCTGTTCTACAGTTGTACTTGTGGCTTGTTGGATAATGCCTTCTTCTCGTATGCAAGTCGTTTGATTCCTCTGGTGCCTCATAACACTCAAGAAGCTTGGACTCTTGCAGTGTGACTCATGCTGTAGCTTATTTTACTGTATATATAAAGATTTTCTTTGATGAGTGGATACACAGTATCAAAGTGACAATAACAAGCTTTGTCTGTCTTGCTTCATAGCAAAGAAAGAGCTTGACAAAAATAGACTGAAGTGTAGGTCATTGCAAATTAGGTAGCCCTTCAATTTTCTGTCTCTAGTATTACCAGTGACCTTGTCTTTTCTCATCCCAGCATAGCAATACGTTTGCTGCAAGAATTAATTATTCTTCTTGCTGTCAAAAAAAGGGTGAGGCATGCAGATGACTTCTCAATACAAACTGCCTCACTTCTGTCAGGCGTGCATAAGAGTGGCCATGGTCTGTTTTTCACTGCAGCAAATGCTTAGCATCTTCAGTACTGGTGTCCACAAAAATTGAAAAAATTGCAACTTTAGGACATCAGTGTGTGGTCTTAATGAAAACACAATTACAAGAATTGCTAATAGTACGAATCGAAGTTGCAAAGTAAGTTTGGAATATAAATATAAACAGATCAAATGAAAACAATTGAAGAGTTTTTCTGTGAGTAGAAGGACTGAAGAATCTTGTTTACTTTCTGGTTTTGCTCCTTCTTGTCACCAGTACTTACCATAACCTGCATGATGTATATACTTGGTAGTGGACAATGTATGTGGCATTTGGAGTTTTATACCTGTGAGCTGGAGTGTGTGTACAGCCTGGTCATCTGGCTCTTAACCCAGTGAAGTGCGGGACAAAGACTGCTGCCCTCTTTTCCCTTAGTAGTGATGCTATATTTGGGACCTCTCTCCTATCACTAGTTTTTATTTAGCTTTTTGAGCCCTATATCAAATTTGGTTAAAATTTTTCTGCTGGAATCAAAAAGTTACTGGGAAGAAGGAAAGGAGAAAAGGTAGGGATTGCCTGCATTCCTTTCATTAGGAAAACATACCAGCAGAACAGTCTTTGTACCCACAGTTGAGTACCGGGAGTCTGGCACATTGTGGCCATGATTATAAGACAAACAAAAGTTTTCTTGGGTATGCTTTTAGTAAGAAGGCTGGGAAATTATTGGGGACTCTTTAATGTTAAGAAAAGTGAATAGGAAATGAGTGGACAAGATGTTCTTTCAGCTGCAACTGCAAAGCCAGAGCCAAGGGTTATTTACTGTATCCTCCCAGCAAGGCATTTTGTAATGTCTGTTGAGTCTGTCTGAATTTTCAAAATGTACTCACGTAGTCACTTAAACAATCCATTCATCTTCATTTGATAATCTAGAGAAATTGTTTAAAGTCATAGTGAAGCAATATTGTGCACTGTTATTTTTCTTCCTCTACTGAAAACCAATTTAGTTTGCCCTCCATGTAAAACCAGCAGATTTATCTGGTTCTGCTGTTTGCTTTGTGTAAACATTATCCCTTGTAATTTAATAATTCCTACTGAGTTTGGACCAAGAACAGCCAGGGTTCATGAAGTGCTGGTGGTGGGATCTCCTAACACATCCTGGTTTTTTAAAATTTAGTGTATTTTATTTTAATACCTTCTTGACATCCTTTAGAAAAGCAAATAGAACATGATTCCATAAAGAGGGAACAGGAAATACAAAAATAGCTAAGAAGTGAAAAATTGAAAGCAATGGACTACAAAGATGTTTTACTTTGAAAATTAATTATCTACTGTGTGTTCTGACTATATTAAACCTATCCATCTCATGATGTAGGTTGAGATTTCAATATGCTAATGAAATTCTTGTTAGCCATGTGTGAGCGGGCACCCAGAAGAAATGGCTGTTTGCCCAAGTGGAATGCAAACATTAAAGTTCAGAAAATGGATTCAGTTCCTAATAAGCATACTATCAAATAGATAATGTTTTAAACCCAGTATAGGATTTAAAAGATACTTTTACAAGCCAGTTCTTTTGGATTGGCAAATTAAGTTCCGTGAATGTTTCACTGAGTATCTTTTTGCCAGTTTAGCAGAAGTTGTCTCTCCCCTAAGAGGCTAGTACTTAGGCATTTGTGCTGACAAGTTTTGGATGCTTGGGCTTGGTAAATTGTTTCTGGAGCAGTCTTAGTGCAGGAATCAGCTTTTCCCATTGCCCCTCAGATGTGGAATTTCCTTGCCAAATTGCCTCACAAAACTGCTGTGTTGTTGCATGCATCATATATGTCCACATTTGATGGTCTGTTAGTGAGTCTTCAGCAACCCAATTTCTCATGATTGTTGAGTCTTCCATCATCATCATTTGTGTGATCCTTCCATATAAACTCTTTGAATCTGGTTCTGTATAGTTAAACCTCCATTTACAGAAATCACAGAAACGTTCAGGTTGGAATTAGACCCTCAGGATCACCAAGTCCAACCAATAACCCTATTCTACAAGGTTCATCCCTAAACCATATCCCCAAGCACCACATCCAAATGACCTTTAAGCACATCCAGAGTTGGAGACTCAACCACCTCCCTGGGCAGCACATTCCAATGCCTGACCACTCTTCCCGTGAAGCTTGAGGCCATTCCCTCTTGTTCTATCGCTAATTACCTGTGAGAAGAGACCAGCACCAGCTTCTCTACAATGTCCTTTCAGGTAGTTGTAGAAAACAAGGAGGTCTCCCCTCAGCTACCCCTTTTTCAAACTAGTGGATAGTGCTGACTTTTTTTTACTAATTGCATTCCCTTTTGGTCAATAGCTTTAGCAAGAACGTGACAAACATTCTTTCAGATGGGAGATTGTTTCCTAAGGCATTTTCATTTCAACCTTTGGAGGTCTGTCTTCTGATGGATGCCAAAGCTGTGAGGTTCTTGTTCTCAGTTTCCTCATGCTCTGACATAATCTGGCTATTTTTATGTAAACAAACACATCAATGGTGAAACAACCCTTTTCTTGTATTTAGTTAACTTTTGCCATTCTGTGCTTTTTGTGCTGTACAACTTGCATCCTGCCTCTGAGTGCGCTGTGAGACATTCTGGAGGAGGGAGAGACAAGATCTGACTTTTCATTTTGTGTGCAAAACTTAGCAAAGCTGGACCTCAGACAATCTATAGTATGGAAGAAACTCCATTCGAAAAATGAAATAAGTAGAAAACAAAGGCTTCTTTATACAAAATTCCCACCTACACTGAAGTGTCAGCCTAGTCAGAGTAGGCTAAACGCTGGATGCTCAGCTAAAAAAAAAACCCAAACAACAACCAAAACAAACAAACAAAAAAAACCCACCAAATCCCAAAAACAAACCACAAATTTTGAGTAATTTTGAAATGGTTATCAAATGGGTTTTTTAAATTATTTTTGCCCATGTGAACCAGTCTGGTACAATGTTAATGTAGTTTCTTTGAACAAGTTACTCCTCAGAATTGCAGAGTAGTTTAGAGTCTAGTTATCTTATACTATTTTAATGCCTTAGAGGTTATATTTTCTATGCTGTTTTCTTCTAATTTTGCTTATAAATCACATCCTGATACTGCAAGATAAAAAAATAACAAATGTAAACAATGCTTTACTGTGGAAAATAGAGATTAACCTTGTGATTGGAAAATTTGCAGAGGCTTGATGTTGTATTATGTGCTGTTCGTCTCCATGTGCAGAATCCTTAAGCCTAAACTATCTCAACAACAGCCAAATTTAAGGAACTTGGTTTCTGCCTATTGTGAAATTGCTTATCTGAGACACCCACAGGTAGAACTGCTTCTTCAGCAGCAACAAGAGAAGGGAGAAACTTGATTTGTTGGGCATATCTATCAGTCAGTTCACACTGTTTGTTTCCCTTCTTTTCTCAAAGTAAGCCTTCATCTCTGAAGTCTGTCCACTCCTTGAAATATCTCTTCAGTGGACTGAAGAAGTCTGCTTAAGCTGTGTATTGCATGCTCCTCCTGCCCTTCACCCATTGCTCTTTAAAACATTTTCACTTACTCCCTTTTTATTTCTTGTTAATGTGTCTCTCTTTTCTAACATTTAACTTTCTTTCTCAGTGCTGCATGTCTCCATTCCTCACTGTCCCTTCTTGAGATGAGGTTTGAAAATGTTTCTGGGGCTGAGGTGAAATGAATAATGTTACATTATTTTTTTTCCTAAAGAAAGGATTGCATGAGAAACAAACACTGTGCTGGAATCACAGAACAGCATTTGGCATGTGGTTTTTTTTAGTCTTGGTGAAGGACTGGCAGCTAAATAAAATGTCTTCGGTTTGAGGAAGTCACTTGCACTGACTCCAGACAGAGAGAACAGCCTTGAAAATTGACCCATCCAAATAAGGCTGTTGCATTGCAGAATATTGATGCAGTTTACCAAATCCCTGTGTTACGTCACAGCTGAGTCACTGTTATTAGTGTTTTTTGTGTTTCAGTTTTATAAAAAGCAGTCATTGCCATCCACTGTGTTCTTACATCTTCAGATAAAATGCTTTGTACCAGTCTATCAGAATCAACTCTGTTTTACAGTCATTTATAGGGAGCCTCAAACATGAGGGTCATGAACTGTTGGGCCCTGCATGTGTAAGGGAATGTAGCTAAACACAATGTTACAAAGTAGCTGAAGTGTTATTGTGAACTCTGGTGGGGAAGTGCCACACAGTGCATGAAAGCAACTCTGTATTTGAACAGCTGCACCCGTGAGAGATTTGTGATGGCAAGGTAATTCCAGTGATGCCATTGCACTGACTGCTGGCTGAGTTGCAGGCCCACAGAATTGTCAGGGTTGGCAGGGACCTCAAGGATCATCTAGTTCCAACCCCCCTGCCATGGGCAGGGACACTTTCACTAGATCAGGTTGCCCAGAGCCACATCCAGCCTGGCCTTAAAAACCTCCAGGGCTTCCACCACGTCCCTGGGCAACCTGTTCCAGTGTCTCACCACAATTATGGTGAAGAATTTCTTCCTAACATCTAATCTAAATCTACTGTCCTCTAGCTTGGATCCATTCCCCCTAGTCCTATCACTACCTGACACCCTAAAAAGTCCCTCACCAGCTCTGGGGGTCCTGTGAAGTGGTACCAGTCTGATAGTGAATGATTTTCTGTTTCAGCATACACTACTGTCCATACACTAGAAGACGCAGACTATGTTCAATCATACTTCCTGAACTATAATTATTTAGTTTTTCTTTAGGTTTTGCCCTCTTATTTTGTCTTGTCCTTCATGTTTTTGTTTCACAGCAGTGTTGCAGAATGAGCTGCACAAGCTTCTTTTAAAGCAGTTCATACTGTACTCAAAATGACATTTAAAAAGCATTGAAGAAAGGCTAATGTTGTAAGGAAAATTCCCTTATATGTTTCCTTATTTAGACTTAAGAAATATCTTTCTTATTGAAGATATTGAAGAGAAACAATAATTTTGAAGGATTGTCCACAAAAATGAAGCCTTTAATATTAGAAGAGTGTGGGAAGTTGATACGTGCTGATTTCTGTGAGAAGCAAGGGCACAGCGTTAGACTGACCCCACTGAACTCATTAAGAGATTTATGTTGATTGTAGAGGAATTAATATTTAATCCCGAATTTCCTTCCAGATGAAACCAATTTTCTAGATGAACATATTTGTGTGCTTAAAAGCAGGGTTACAGACCAGCTCACCACTTTGCTTTTCCTTTATTCATTTCAAATATCTTTGTAGAATAATATAAGGGGAGGGAAGAAGCGAAGCTGTTTATGAACAATGGATAAAAAGCCACTGCTGTACACAGTGTCAACATAAGTCCAATGTGTCATTTAAATTGCACTTAAACCCTAATTTTAGGACTGTACAAACCCTGCAGGAACTTTACAAAATCTCACTAAACAGGCATGACTTCAACTCGCAGCCAAAGCACAGCCTACACTGGGAGGTTTGCAGTAGCATATAGCTAGTTGCCCATGCATTCCCTCATATGAAGCCTTTCTCACAGCATTAATGCAAAAATTTCTTGTTCATGTGTGTCAGGCCTGATGTATTTTCAAGGTGACAATCTCAGGGTGGAACAGTAACAGATTAGAAGCTCTTACTGACTTCTGAGTTCTCTAGTACACACCAACCTTCCTTTTCCCTTGCTCTATGGGTAAAGATACGTGATCAGGAACAAGGCATGTGGTGCTGCAATTACAGAATTGACTATTCTTGTCAAAGCAATTTAAAAACATAAATGTCTTCCTGATGAGACTTTTTGTCTCACCTGAAATTCTGCTCCAGAGAAATGCTAACAGTCAATTCAGGAAGGCCCATCATGTGGTAGAAATAGGGTAGGAAGCAGCCTGTAGCTGCCCAGGCAAGGAGCAGAACACAGCCAGCTTTATCCTGTATTTGCAAGGATTCGTATTACCTGTCTATGATCTCCCTTGTACGCTGTCTTTTTGCATAGCACATGCAGAATAAGCTCATCTGAAAAAGCACATCTTTGCTTCTCCCCTCATTAAAACAGAGTATGTAAAATAGGAAGCATGATTGCCTGAGGGTAAAAGGAAGTATTTTATGCCCAGAACTTCAGGACCTTTTTGTGGAACAGTTTTCCCTTATGCATGATCCGTGAGATGATGCCAGACTTAGCTTGATTTAAGTGCTGTCAATGTAGGTTTGAAGATTGGCTGTAGAGGGAAGAAAAATTAAGTTAAAAGGGTACCTATTTCTTAGTTCTGCTCTTTGTTTTCAAGACATTTCTGCTAGCTTTGCTTATTAACAATGGTGCAAATTTACAATTGTTAGCATCACCGAACAGTTTGAAGAAGGGTGAAGTTCTATTTTGCCACTTTCATCACTCAGAGAATTCCAGCTAAGGCGTGATTTACTTGCCTCTCTCTCCCACAAGTGATAATGGATGGGGAAAAAAAAGGAGATTGTAGCCTTATTTTCTGATCTTGTACTCAGTTTGAAGTACTGCCACTGACTGTCATCATCTGATTTTAAAGCAAACAGATTCAATACAGATATCACTGTGAAAAAGTAAATACGGAATTGTATAATACCCTTTTTCAGTCACTTTTGAAAATTTGAACTGCACGTTAAAGGCAGTTAAATTGTTATATTTTCTCCTATAAATACGTTATCTATTCTGTGGTTATACAAGCGTAGTAAAAGAAAACACATAAATCAAATGGACTGTTTGTTCTTCTTTGTCTGCTTTTAAGTATTTGCAGTCTTTCCCACCCCTCCCACCCATGTGTTTCTCCACCCAACTGCATTTCCTGAGTGGATTCCTCTAGGAGACAGAATCAGAGGGCTGCATGATGTCATTTCTATATTTAAATTAGATGGAACAGAATAGGCTGTGCAATTTGTTTAATCAGCGCTCATGCTCTAATTTTCTTGGATTTGATTTTTTGCAATGCAGTCTTATCTTTGGGTTTCTATCTGGTAGCCAATTCTGCTATTTGGCATGATTTCAGGGAGCTGGGTGCTTTTTTCTTTTTGGCTACAAAACTCAAGAGGATTCTGTGATCAAGCAATTCTGCACACAGAGCTTTTCAAGCACTGCAAATGGATTTAAGTGGGAATGTGGCAGAAAAATACATGCTTTCAAAACAAAGAGAGCAGATAAAATGTAAAGCATAGTTGATTAGAGCCATGCAGAAACAGTCAGAAGATGGTAAATAAGTAAATAAATGGAAGATATGCAGATTCATTTGCTGTTACATAAACTGTACTAATTCTGGGATCAGGATTCAGCGATTTCAGTACAGGCATTTCCTGTATTTATTTTATCCAAATATGACTGAGTGGTACTTCACTTCTGCTATTTCAGGCTTTGTCTATGTCATTTTAATGACTTGACAGACTGATGAATACAAAATGGTCTCTGCTCAGTAAGTGTTGGTAAGATCTTCACATTTTTTGGTTTTTTTGGGTTTTTTGGGTTGTTTTTTTTTGTTTGTTTATGTAAGGACATTACATGCTTTTTATTGGAAAACACTAATGGGTTGTAGGCAGACGACCTGAGATTTCATCTGGCAGTTCAATGAAGAGCAGTCTTCAGAGCATCAAATCTAGAGGCAAAGATCTAGACTTTGAGACAGCAGTCACTGGTTGGTTGGTGGGTGAAAAGAGGACCCAGAGATCTCTGGGGAGTCTCTTTCACATTTCTCTTTATTCTGGAGAGGAGAGAAGAGAAGAAACAATGCACCATGGGAGCAATGCACCCTTGTGAGTAATGCTCACAAGGAAGGTGTTCATTGCCAAAATGGTATGACTGGAGCAGCCAACATAGAGGAAGAACAGAGATACTGAGAGCATCAGTGATCAATTATTTATTGTCAAAAGAAAATAGAGAAGCTGGCCCACACTGTCAAGCTACAGCATCTATTCCCCAAGTGCAGCCATTGTGGGAGTATGCACAGCTGGAACAGAAGGAATGCAAAACTCAGGTAACAGACACACACAAAAAAGGGATCTACTAAAATAGTTGCACAAAATTTTGAAAACCATGCAGCTAACTCAGAGTCTAAGAGCATGGAAATGAACACTCTGAAAAACCTGAGAATGAGCAGCTGCAAGAAATGATGGTATGAAAGTTCACCTACAACACCTCCCTAGTAAGGCAAGTGTGTGATTCTCTTCCATCCTTCTCTCCCATCCCCGCTGTTCCCTGTCAGCACTCTTCTGTGCTTTGGACTACAGCAGTGGCTGAAAAGGTCATGTTCATTTTCACTGCTGAATGGATATGAGGTGGTTCAGTAACTGGAGGAAAAAGTACTGTCTTTATTGCTTGTGCTGTCTGATTAGATGCAGGAAGTGTCTGATCTTTAAGCTGTTACACGATAAGAGTTCATAAATTGGTAGAAATCTGAAGACAGAGTGAATAAGTCACTGAATGTAGTTTTAAAACTTGCTGTCATGTTGGATTTACAGAATTTGAAGATTTCTGGTAATAAACAAGCTTATGATGATTTGATAACTGTTGCTGTTTTTCGTAAGGAAAACCTTTCCAGAGTTCATACCACCACTGGAATACATTTTCAAAAGCTTTTTGTAAATACTAAATCTGTTAATCTTCAGGATGATTTTAAATGCCACCTACCAGTACAATTTACTGTACTGCATTTTCTTCTCATTTACAGACATTACAGTAACACAATAGGACTCAGTCAGTATTGTGTTTTACTCATTATCTCAGCTTCCAGAGATCTCATGCCTGGAACTTCATTACTCCATCTGATACTGTGAATCTTTATGCAGTTCCTTATATCTCTCTTTGCATACATAGGTTTCCCAGTAAAGAGTGTTTCCCTGACTTCTTGACAAATAAGTGTCCCATGACATTTAATTTGGCTGATGAGGTAACACAATTTTAGGTGTTAATTATACCTCCTATGTCAGCCTGCACCCCACCAAGGTATCTCCATAGGACACCGTGTGTAGACAGTCATAGCAACCTTCCCTCCAGACACCCAGGTATAGAAGATAATTTAATTTTTGCAGAGATCCCTTGAAGAATCTCTGAGCTTTCTGAGGGCATGTCTTGAATTAGTGCCTCTTCTAGTAAGGCTGCCCAAGCTTCTTCACCAGCAACACTGCCAGCTGGGCTTGCTGTGTCAGACTCGTAAATAGGCTCATCCCATGGCTGAGTGGGATCTTCGTGTGGAAGATGTCAGAGCTGAAGTCCATGGCAGTCTGTGCTTTTTTTTTCCTGATGGGCTTTGGCATACTGAGGTGGGGCTAAATGGGGTTAGGTTCCTCCTTTAGAGTCTTAATACACAACTCTGACTTATTCTACCTGTAGGTATTTTTTGTAAACTAGGCCCTCCCGATATTTTGGAAATTATGTGGTGTGTTGTAGGTTTCATTTCATAAGAAGAACAGTTAGGAAAAGTACCAGCAAAGTAATCAGAAAGGAAACTGCCATGCAGTGTATGATGACTGTGGATGTGGTACAGGAAATAAAAGAGGAAACTACTGTCTTCTTACAATTCAAGCTCTTTATCAAGGTGGATTAAATGTAGAGTAATAATGTATTTCTGGGAGAAGGCTATTTTGCAAAAAAACAGAACAATGAAATGGGTATCATCTGAACAGTGAGGAAAAACAAAAGCACAAAAGCCTAATAAGTTTGATTTTATCATATCCCAAAAGAAACATTTCAGTACTCCATTTTTAAATCCTATTTCAGGACCAAATTCAGTAGAAGGTAGAACAAAACATTTATCTACTATTTGAATAGACTTATTTCAACCCATTGTGCCGTTCTTCTTTTTTTTTTCACCTGACAAAGCAAAAAGACTTTTTCCTATGGGTTTTTTTTTTGTATGTGATTTACTAGTGGACCTGAGAAAATACTTATTTTTCATGTTCTTACTCTCACTGAGTTCCAGGCATAGGAGTGGATGCAGAGTACGGGAAAGTGAACAGTTCAGGGAAAGGAATAGGCGAGTTTTATCTCCAAATGAAATAGTATTTATTCTCTGTGACTGACCAGGGATATAATAGTTTTACTCCCATGAGTTTTCATCTGGATTATGGGTGAGATTTAAATAATATGTTGCTAAGCCTTGGAATGTAATATCTTGTCTAAAAATAGTATTGGATTATTAAGATTAATGTAATCTTTGAAGCTTTTATTATCATTTAGAATCCAAGACTTTCAGTCTTTAGTGCTAGATTTGGTGATATTTTCCCATCCACAAGAAAAAGAAATGTTAAAGGGATAATTCAAGCATTTGTTAAAATCCAGCAGACAACATTTTGAAAGTGAATACACCCAAAGGTGGAAATTTTGTCTCGGTTAGTACGTGTGCTTAGTTGAAACCTGCATGAATTTCAGCTGGTTGTTGATGTTCAGCTCACTGCACACCCTAAGGACTGCACAATACATTTCATTTACACTGATCATTGGCACCTCTGTTGCACAAGCTTGTTTTCTGGCAGTTCCAAAAGGGAATTATAACTGTTTATCCCTAAGTATGACTGGGAACAAAAATGTGTCACCTACTCATTGAATGATTTGTATTTCATAAAAGGACATTTTTTTCCTTTAGTTTTATTTTTAAGTTTCTGTGAATTTCTTCCACCCTAGACAGAACTTTGAACCTGATTGATCACGTCGCCAGCATTCACTGAAGAAAAATACTACTTACTGACAACAGTTACAATTATGTAGTTTACAGTGATACAAAGGACATAATTTTTACAGTCTGGTCTGATAATACAGTTTCTCTGTATATACATAACATGAGGTGCTGGGTTTGTGTGTTTCATAACCTTGTCATTTCTGAAAACCAAACTTAGTGCGTTTGAATTAAGCATTCAAAGTTTTCATACTAAATCTTGTATATTTCAAATCTGACACCAAAATTGTAGTGGTACATGATTCTCATGAATCCTTAGTTAACAGCCTTGTCTCCATCCCTGCAATAAAGTATCTTTCTAGCTTCAGTTCAGCTGAAGTAGTGTAATTTCAAAAATCTTATGAACAGTCTGTATGGGAAATCACACAATTAGGTACAATTTTGATTTATTAGAATCCTCAATGTCATGCTTTGAGGAAAATGAAGGAAGGAACTGTTTTAGCACAGCTTTTGGTGAAACAAAGGCACTGTGCTTCAGGCAAGAAAGCAGACCTTGTAGTGTCAAGAATAAAGATGTGTCTGACTGCCTCAGATTGCTTGTATGCATGTGAAGCACAAGGCAGCAGCCACATCATCCACTGAATATCTTTATGCACTTGTACCTGACTGAATGTGTCATCACTGTCTTTCAGAAGTATCGACAGTATATGTCTGGACTACTCACTCCTCCTTATGGAGTTATGGAAACAGGCTCCAACAATGACAGTAAGTAAGAAAATAGATATCAGATATTAGAAAAAAAGATAAAAGAAAAGGAAAGATGACAGTCCTCTGATTTGGGGTGTTGGAATACAAATGTTAAATTCAGTATTATACAGAGTCACAGAATGGTAAGGGTTGGAGGGGACCTCTGGAAATCATCTAGTCCAATCCCTCTGCTAAAGCAGGTGCACTTACAGCAGATTGCACAGGATTGCATCCAGATGTGTTTTGAATCTATCTGGAGAAGGAAGCTCCACAACCTCTTTGGGCAGCCTGTTCCAATGTTCTCTCATCCCCAAAGTGAAGAAGTTTTTCTGCATGTTCAGGTGGAGCTTCTACCTTCCATTTTATTCCTTGTTGATCCTTCAGTGGGCACCACTGAAAAGAATCTGACCATATCCCCTTGACACTTGCCCTTTAGATAGTTATAAGGACTGATAAGATCCCCTCTCAGTCGTCTCTTTTCCAGGCTAAAGAGCCTCAGGTCTCTCATGTTTTCCCTGTAAAAAAGATGCTCCAGTCTCCTACTCATTTTCATAGTCCTCCTCTACACTGTCTCTAGTAGTTTCCTGTCTCTCTTGAGCTGGAGGAGCTAGAACTGGACACAGTACTCCAGAACTGAGGAGGAGGAATACCTCTGCAGACCTGTTGGTTACACTTTTCTTAGTGCACTCCAAGATGCCATGGCCTTCTTGACCACAAGGGCACATTGCTGGCTCATGGTGAACTTGTCCACCAGGACTCCCAGGTCCTTCTCCACAGAACTATTTTCCAGCAGGTCAGCTCCTAACCTGTGCTGTTGATGGAGTTATTCCTTTCTAGATGCAGGACCCTACACTTGCCATTGTCAAACTTCATTGGGTTCCTCTCTGCCCATGTATCCAGCCTGTCCAGTTCTCGCTGAATAGCAGCACAGCCTTCCAGTGTTACAGTTTTACAGCTGTATTAGTACCACAGATACTAGGCAATACTTTGGAACTTGCCTGCCTGTGTTACCAACTGTATACAAGTGTACACAGAGCTGTGCACAAATCTGCACTATGAACCAGGCCTATTGACTAAAGCATGCTGTATAGAACATTTACTTGCTTACACGGGCTACATGAATTCCATGGAGCATGGCCATGAAAATAAATCTAATAAACTGGCTTGTTTTTTTAGTTAGGATGGGCTACACAACTGGCTTGGGAGCCTAGTTTAGTGATTAGGCAGACAGCCTGCAGTAAACATGCTGCTCCCTGACCTCAGTTACAGAGCTAAGTAAGTGTGATGTGTCTCTGCCTCATGAGAAACTGTCAGTCTGTGGGATAGTGCTGTAGACATGAATCCAAGGGCAGCCTTTGGAACTCATCACTTCAGTAAATCAAGGTATTTTCATTTAGTTGCCAGAGGATTATTTAGATTCTATCAGGAGAATATCTAATGACTAGCAATTGCATCTGGAATTTTGTCCTGCATGTTATGTGCTGAGCATGCTCTATTTGTCAAACAGTAGCATAGCTCAACACAGCGCAGCACAGCATAGCATAGCAGTGCTAGTTTGTGCAAACTCAATGTCACATTTGACTTGTTTCTGGAAACCAGGTAATGTTAAATGAAAAAATATAAGTAATTCTTGTAAACATACTTCAGCTATGAAGTTGTGAGAAAGTACTATGTTAGCAAGCTGTTTATAGCATTTACACAAGATAGGGGTTTTGTCTTTTTTGGGTATGTGTTTACAATACAAAAACCTTTGTCTGAATTTACTCTTAAAAATTCCATAAATTAATGTGTATGCTGTCAAAGTATTGAAACCTCCAATTCCCTATTCTATTGATAAATATATCCACTGTTACTTAAAGATTGTACAGTATGCAATTATTTTCTGTGCTCTTTTTTTTTTTTTTAGGAATACCAGATAAGGACAGTATGTCAAGTAGTGCTCTTTGCCAGGTTTCTAAGAATTGTAATAAGGTAAATCACAGCTAATTCTGCCTTTCTTTTTTGCTGGAGGGGAAGGGGGGAGGGATTTGGGAATGGAAAAAGTGAAAGTCCAGCATTAAATTGAAAAGAACGAAGACCAAATGCATGTGTTTGATGCATGAGTACAGTATACAAATTGCAAAGATGCTTTAGACATTGTGTTGTTTAACTGGACAAAGAAACTGGTTCAGGATCAGCATTATTAGAAAGTGTATTGCTGCCAAAGTATTACAATCTGGTTGTCCTATCCTTGTATGAAAGGTCTTGAGGGTAAAGAGGGAAAGCAGCACCGTGGCAAGACCAGTGCATAGCCAACAGAAAATAAAATTTATAGTTAAATCCTGTTTTAAGGCTTAACTGGGTCTTAAGTGATACATAGGCATTGTTCTGGCCCTGTGCTCAGAGTGTATTTTCTCCTTGTGTTCAGAGAGCAGCTTTATGTCCCAGCTCCTGTTTACAAAATAGTTCTCTGCCTTCAGTCTAACCAGATGAGGACCCACATGAAAAACTCATAAATACTTTTGTGCTGGATTTAAAGTTGTTGTAATAGTGGGAAGGAATAGTATCAGGCTTTGTTGTAAACACTAGAATTTTTATGGCAGGAGTAGAAAAGTTGTAGTAATAAACAGATGGTTGTCATTCTGGACATAGGAGTTTAATTGGATGCATTTGTGTAATGCCTTTAAAAGGTCAAAGGTATTTTTGTTACACAAAAACCATATTTTGACAGCAGATAAAGACAATGAATCTTTTAGCATGTTTCCTTAATGTGAAAATAACTACTTCCACCTCTCCCTGTCTGTCTGTCCTGCTTCCTCAAGGGTACAAATGTATAAATGTAACAGTATGTGGTTCCTTTTTCTAGAGTCTTATTCACTAATGCTATACTACATCCTGACATACATGGCCTTATCCTGTAGGAAAATAAACATTTTTCAATGCAGTGAGTAATAAGTCTTAGATACTTAGATAATATCTTTCTTCTGTAAAAGATGCAAATTCTGTAAGCATTTTACGAACAGTTATGGGGTTAATTCTCAGTGCTTCTCTAAGATGTTGGCATTTCAGTGCTACTCTTTGAGGTAAGTGAGATAAGGGGGCTTGCCTGATCTCTTGATGAGAGCACCAAGCATAGGATCCAAACAAAGAGATGTTGTATTTTTTGAACCAGAGAGAGGTAACATGTAGGTAAAAAAGGTAAAAACATCTCTCTTTCCTAGAAGGTGTTAGCTCCTCAGTACCTCCTCCTTCAGGGAAGTCATTCTTCCCCTATACTCAGCACTGGTTAGACCACACCTTGATTACTGTGTCCAGTTCTGGGCTCCTCAATTTAAGAAGGACATTGAGATACTTGAACATGTCCAGAGAAGGGCAACGAGGCTGGTGAGAGGTCTCGAGCACAAGCCCTATGAGGAGAGTTTAAGGGAGCTGGAGTTGTTTAGCCTGGAGAAGAGGAGGCTCAGGGGAGACCTTATTGCTGTCTACAACTACCTGAAAGGAGGTTGTAGACAGGTGGGGGTTGCTCTCTTGTCCCATGCAACCAGCACCAGAGCAAGAGGACACAGTCTCAAGCTGTGCCAGGGGAAGTTTAGGCTGGAGGTGAGGAGAAAGTTCTTCACAGAAGGAGGAATTGACCAGTGGAATGTGCTGCCTGGGGAGGTGGTGGAGTCACCATCCCTGGAGGTGCTAAAAAAAAATTTAATGTGGCACTTGGAACCATGGTTTAGTTTTCATGAGGTGTTAAGTATTAGGTTGGACTTGATGATCTTGGAGGTCTTTTCCAACCTGGTTGATTCTGTGATTCTGTGATGAGCAGTGATGCTCAGCTGAGGGTGGTATACACTTTCAAGTACAAAGTATTTTAGAAATTGATCAAAATTTAGTGATTAATATTGCTGCCAATTGCTGAGCATTTCTGGCAAAACAGGACTCTTCCCACACAAAGTAATGGTCACATATGCAATGACTTCTACAAGAACAAGGTCCCTTGCAAACCATATTGACTTCCTTTCCAAAACATATATAAGCCAGCCATCCTTTTCTCTCTCCCACATTTTACACATTTCTGTGGAGAGAAGCTGAAAGTAAACAAGTGACAGATGCTTGTCACCTTGTTTCACTCTGAAGGAGCTCAGTTCCATGACAAATGTGTTAGAAGAACCTATACATCATAGAAGTGGTTCATGAATCCTAGTTTGGTGGTTTTGCCATATGGCCACAGTTCTCTTTAATGATATTGAGTGAAAGGTAAATGCAACAATAGTAGATAACCAAGTATTTTGTTTATTACTTGGAAGCTTGAGTTCCACAATTTTGAACTGCACTACTGCTCTAATGCTTAAACGACACATTGATCTTTGTGCCCTGCAGTTTTGAGTTATGAGAGAGATACTGGGATTGCAGGGAAAAAATTCCTGAATTGTTGCCAGCTATTCAAAATACCAAATAACAGGGTACCAGAAATCAGCCCTCTTATAAATGTGTTATATTTTGCTTATTTTAGGGTGGTATTTGACTGTCAAAATAACTACTGCATCAGGGATAGACATTCATCTAGGGACAGAGAGGTGTTTGTAGGACATCTTTAGACTACTTTAGATTGCCAGAATGATGCCTGTGAGACTAGCTACAAATAGAGCTCAGAGATGGCTGGAGGCCACTCTGTAATGTCCAGAAATACACTAAGTGAGGAACTTTCTCAGTTTCAGAGAAAGTTCCCCAAAATATTTCATATATTAAGAAAACATTACAATCTTAGAAAGAAGAAGATAATGCCTTCAGTCATCCTGATTGTAATGATGGATTTCCTTTGGAGTGCGTGTGTTGTTTTATTTTTCCAGGGAAATTTATAACTATAAATAACTTACTTCAAATTGAATATAATATATTCCACTCTGGAAATATGAAATACATATTATTATCTTTTAGCCTGTACTGAGTCTTTTACAAGAACTGTAATAGATGGTTTTCCATATTTGCTAATTATTTGAGCTTCATCTTCATAGCTTAATTTTTTTTCTCTTGTCACTTGTATTAGCTTTCGATGAGTAACCTAAGATTTTTCTTTTAATATATGCCTTGAAATTTTCTCACCATATGGGGATGTTTGGTTTTCATAGTTCATTAAAATCTATTAAAAAATTCTATTTGGAGAAGGCAGCAAAGAAATTTCTTTTTTTACCAAACAATAACTCATTTGCATTTAGGGTTACATTATTGCACATCATTTAATTCAATATAGGAGTTAAATTGAGCATAAAATACTGAGATAGAGTATGCTACTCTCCTCAGTTATATTTTAGGGAATGGAAACAAAGTGACTTTAAAGCTATCTTACCTAAAGGAAAATAACACAGCTTTGGTCTTTTTATCTAGTCAATCTAATACCAGTACACTGGTCTCTCTAGCTCTAGTTTTCAAAAATTCTCGTGGGGTGGAGTTGGATATAGCTGGGATTGTGAGATGAATATAACTCTAAAGCCAAAATTACAAAATCAATAATAATTTCAAATACATTTTTGGAAAAGATACAGAAGAGTACTTAGAACACCGGGGAGGTCGGGTTGCAGTGTGCAGGCAGAATAGGCAGTGGGTCTGTTTCCACATATTACCAGCAGAGCTGGCAGCAGGGTTGCAAGGTGCCTCCCACTGCAAGATCCTGTTCTTGCAATTTGGCCACTTTTTCACTGTTTACACTGAATTTGCCATGCTGAGAGCATGCTTCTGCTGATTTTTAAGTTGAAATGGATCAAACCTCTCTGACATTGCATTTGGGGGAAAATACATAGCACATATTAAATAGCTTTTCTAAGTGATACGCTATCAGTCCTGCCCTTTGGACTGGGAGCTCAACGTCTGGGGCCTGTTCTGGCAATAAGGATTGTCATTTGTGACCCCTTACAAAGTAAAGCATATCCCTGAGCCTCGAAAAATCTCTGTTGAAACTGGCTCGCTAGAGGCCCAAGTAGGAAATGAGTAAAGAAATAGCCTCTTGTTTTCTGGAGACATGAGATACATGATCGGTTTAAAGAAGAGGGCATTGCAGAAATCAGTCACAGAGACACAGGAATGAATATAGGTAAGAACAGAGGGCAAACCCATCGAGAGCATGAATCTCCACTGTCCTATGGAGTATTGTACTGAGTGATTTTTTTCTGTCATCAGTAAATGTGTTAAACTCCTTTGTAAACTGTGGATGCCGTGCCTAAGAGAGCATAGGAATGATCCACAGAAATAACAGAAATCCATTATTAATTATTCTATTTATTCAAGTAGTTGATAGTCAAAAGGTTCTAACCCTGCTAATGATCCAAGATGAAGTTTTATATTGTTTTCCATAATGGAATCTCCATATTGCAGTTTGCTAAAAGAGCTCTCAGATCCTCAAGAAACTACACCAAAAATTTTTGACTTGAAAGGAAGGCTGAAAAATGCTGTGATCAGAAGCAAAGAATGGAGACTGAGCAGTGCTAATGAAGTCCTCTTACCCGTGTTTGTTATGGTACAGACTTCAGTTCTTTGTGTTTATTATGGTACAGACTTTGATTACTTGCTCACGTGTATTTTTCTTGCCATTGGGTGAAGAATAGGCCTTGTTTTTTCTGAAATCCCTCTTAGGTTTTATGTTGTTACCTTCCCTCTATTGTCTGTAGATGTCCATTGTGATAAAGAGCTGCAGGAGCTCCCCCTAGTGCAGGAATTCGTATCCTAAAACCCACATGGATTGAGTTAAGTTTGCAGGCTGAAACATCCATATTACGTTTTTCATACAATATCTCCAAATCCTCCAAACTGGAAGCCTATTGGATGTGATTTATGTGAAGGTATTTTATATAGCAAAGTACCTACAGGATGTGCTAAAATGCTCGTCTGAAAATCAGCCTTTCCTCCATGTTCTTCCTGGTTAATTTGGTGTGATAAAATGTAAATTTCTTTACTGAATTTTCAGTAAGGCTTGGGTGCATGCTGATTTTTGTGCATTTAAATATTGCAGTAGCCTCCCTAACATTCACATGAAAACTGTGTTATAACAGAACTGATCTTCTATGTGGACGGTTTATATAACTGTCCAGTAATATGAGTGCACTAATTCCTATCTTTTCCTGGGCTCTGTGCCAGAGTCAGGTCTCCTATACAATATTAGCACAGGGTTAAAAAAAGAATTGCCTTTGTTTTTGTTTTTTTAAATTGATTGTGTAATATTTCTAAACAGGCGTGTCTTCATGCAGTCCTATCTGTACCAATCACTTTTAGGAGCCGCTCTGATATTTTGGCAGCGATTTCACATATATGAAAGTAATTTGCTTGGAGTTCTGTTCAAGTTCTTCATTTTGCTCTAAGTGGAAATGCTCAGGGTTCAATCATTATGACAGCCTGTAACAATTTGACTACTGCAGAGGATGTGCATGTAGTCCCTGGCAATGAGTCACATGGTGACAGCATGTGGCAGGAGAGATAACAAAGACAGGAGTGTGAAATGAGTAGGAGTCTGTGAAAAATACTTTTTTCATATGTTTGTAATGAACTTCGTCATGAAAAATATGAAGGTCTTTATATATCATCAGAGCTCTTTAATGTAAACAAAATTCTTAATAAGTCTGCTGGCTTACATAAGTAGTCTCTGCATAAACGAAATTGTTGCAGAACCACCAAGGAAGGTGTTCCTTCCTGCAGGTCCCGCCATACAGAGAGGAAACAGCTGTAGGCTTCCCTTCCAAATGCCAGTGTGCACAGCAATGTCTCAAAGAAACACTTGTACCACCCCATCTTCTGTTACCCAATTCAGCCACCTGATAATCTATGAAATGTCAATGACCTGTGATTTCATTGTGTACTCTGAATTCTGGAGACCCTCGTGGCAGTTTTTTCTGGAAACAGTTTCGTCCCTTGTTTCTAATCATATAATTGAGCTCCATTCTGACCAATACAGAACTAGCCAGAGCAGTACCCATATGAAACTAGCAGATGTGTTTAGTGATTCTCCTTTGATCTATTACTAAACAGGAATGTGTAGCATTGTGGAGTAAAGCAATATAATCCTTGGTCTGGATTGCTGTGTATTTATCAGTGTATATGTCAAAATAGCACGATTTCTCTTCAGTGCATATTTGGTTCTTAAAGACCTTCCATGAATTTGGAAGAAAAACTTGTCCCTTCGTTCTACAATGAGTTTTCATTGTGGTGGTTCTAAGAACAGCTGTAAGGAGAATAGGGCTGTCTACAATGATAGTGAGATTGCTAAGAGATGGGAGGCAAGATTTGTCTTCATAGATAAGTTAAACTTTTTGCAGAAAAGGGCATAATTTTGCAAACTACATGTGCTAAAGGAATATTCTTATTTGAAATGTTACCCTTAGGGTAAAAGGAATATTCTTATTTTAAATTTTACAGAGTTTAAATATATGTAGGTGTATTTCAGTTTTAAAATGTAAGCGAACAGCCACATTTGTCTTAGAAGAAGATAAATAATGGGAAAAATAGGGAACGGAGTCCAATAGCAACAGCACAGCTGAATTACCATCACCTGAAGACAGAGCCTCCCTTTCCTGTGACAGCTGCGAAACATTCCAGAAACAACCACTGCCCTTTGCTCAGGAATGGAAAAGCAAGCTTGAAAAAGTGTGTCTGCAGCTCTGTTCTTCTTTAAGTGCTGCAATGACTTTCTGATTCAAATTAAGCTTTAGAGTGGGGTTTATTATGAGAGAGGAATAAAAAGATGAAGAATGAGAGAGATGGGAGAGGGAGACACCTCCTCTGTAACAAGCAAAACTATTCATATGCTTGAGGAAATGTTAGAGCTAAACTGGATGAATTTTTAGTTCCACGGCTTTGACATCTGACTATTAATATGCATGGTCTCCATAGTATTTGTCTGAATGAGGATTCTTTTCAGGCAGTTATTTTGGTGCTTCCCACTTCTCTTGTTTTTTATTTATTTTTTTATGTCACTCTTTATTGCAATTTATGTGTATTCTAAAGCCTTGTAATTTTCGTTTGTGCCATGATGCAAAGGAGGGATGGAGGCCTCTGCTACAGAGAGCCTGCAGCCACTGAAAAAGATGGAGTGACTGTCAGACAAAAAGATTCTGAACATTGTAATGCATGGGATTCAAATGTGTTCATACATTTCAAATGAGTTTTCTTTCAGGAGGTTATTGTGATCAGTCCTTGGTGTGATAATCCTAAGAGATGCTGAATGGGAGGAAAAAGTTCCAAAATCAGTAGACAAATGAAAAGCTAAGTGATAGGCATTTGTTTGTCAATCCTGTAATTTGAAGGGGATATTAAACTGCTGGTCTTCTTAAGAGTAGCAGCATAAACAAGAACTCACCTCCTCTGTGACAAACTTTCTCTCAACACAAGATTACAGAGGTGCCTAGGTCAGCATGGTCAAGGCAGTTTGAGTGGAGAGACGTTTTCCCTTTCTTGACTCCTCTTGCCTAGCTGAATGCATATTGCTATTGTAGTTTAGATAAATAAAATAAATAATGGAAAAATAACAGAAATTGCTAGAAAATGCTAGAATTTGTAAAATATCCAATATTGTGGAGTAGGTGTGGAATCTTCTTTCAATAGGACCATCAGTCTTGGCTCCAGTTGTCTGGGTAAACAGCATATTGCCTTACCTGCCAATGCTGGCAAAGGCAGTCTGATAATAAGTACTGCAGAGCCACATTTCACGGCTCTTGCTTCATGGTTGTGTCTACTGTGTGATTCTGTCCCAAACCATAAAAAACACACAAATATGCTTCATTTATCTCTTGCAGTTGAAAGGCAGAGAGAGTGGGTAATTATATGAGGAAAAAAGGATAGTCTTTTTCAAGGTTCATGTCTTCAGACAAGTCAAGCGAATAAAGTAACACATTTGGCATTTATATCTGAAACAGCAAAATGAATTTTTTTTGAATCTTGTAATTATTTTCTCAAGTTTGGCAGAAAGATTGGATCAGAGATCTTAAAATCATATTGTTTCTTGTCACTCATCATCTCTCAAGCAGCACTTTGACTGCCTGTCCTACAATACATACTGGAAATTGGTATTCCACAAAGTCAATTATAGTTCTGAGCCAGTAAGAAGTAATCAATTTGTCTGATCTGATCATCTACTGCCATTTTCTTTTAGCTTTGTGCAGATGACAAAAAAATTGAGAGGCTAATAAATAGTGGAGAAAGCTGTCCATTGATTTTTTTTCTTTTTGTGTTAGCTAGACAAGAACTAGAGGCCTGTTGTGCTGGCTCCATGCAAAGAGCACCACCACCAAAACAACTGTTCAGTTCATGATGTCATTTAGAGCTGTTCTGAGTTAGAATTGCTGAGGCAAAAATTGACAGATATCTATGACGTTGCTGAAAATGTACAGAGGACTATTACCTTCAGTGATGGCAAGGAAGTGAGTGCTGTTCAGGTTCTTAAAGATTTATAATTTATGACTTTTCATTATTTATTCTTTCTGCAAATTTCCTTCTGGGAGAAAGCTTGGCACAAGATTGTGAACATGTTTGCTTTTTGAGTGCTTTATCACCAGTGATGCAGCTGTCTTAAAATTAAAGGTAGCAGTTAGTAACAAAATACAAATACACACTGACTAGCAGAGAAATGAAAAGAATATGTAATTTAGGTTCTAAAATAAAAAATGAAAAAAAATAATCTTACTTCAAATACCAATTACTACAGTGCTTCTAATTAGGATTACTCAGCCACAATTGTTTTCATCTTAGGAAACTAAAATATTAGAAATTTGTGTAATACCCTTAAATTTGAACTGCATGGAGAAGGAGCTAGTAGCTTAACAAGAGAGAATTGTGATTAAGTCTTTGTAGACCTCCTAGTAGTGCTTTGTCCATCCTCACTCTTTAAAGTAGCTGACTTCAAATGCATGAATCTAAGGGGACTGAAGAAACATCTTCTCTCATGCCACTCTTGCAGCCTTGCACGATGGCTCAGATGGCTACTTTCAATTCAAACCCATTTTCTGACTCAGCCCACCTTAGAGCCATATGAAGGCCAACAGTAGAGTAGGGTGTTTGTGCAACAGTAAAATGGTGGAGGAATCAGCTCTCAGAGCAGAGCACATCTGGGTTCCAGGAGGACCACAAGGCTGTGACCTACACTGGGACTGCAGCATGCCTATCCTCCCCCATGTCCCACCTCCATCATCCTTTCTCTCTACATCCAGCTACTTGTGCTCTGCCATCCAACTGACACTTTTGCATGCCTGATGGTAAGGGAGAAGAAATGTCATAAACACATAAATCTTTTCTCTGTGCTTAATTTTCTCCTGTTTTGGATGAAAAATGACTTCCTGGCCAGGACCAGCACAGTCAGCAGAACAGAGCCTGGATGTGAGATTTAAGGAGGGGTTGGCCCACAGTGACCCTGTTTGAGGCTGCTATGACCTGTCTGCATCATTAAACATCTGACCTCCAGAGAAAGCACTGCCAGGTCTGTCAGCTATGGACTGAGGCTCTCCTGCCCCAAACCTGGCAAGGCCACATTAGCTGCAGGAGAAGCAAAGGGACAGCTGGCAGGGGATCATATTGTCAGGCCACCTTGAAGGTCTGTTGCCCTTCACTGCTAAATTACAAATGAATCTATGTGATTTCTATCTTCTGTGTTTAAATACAGACTTGTGTAATATATTCCTGTTACTGCTGTAATACACATACAGATCCAGGCAAATATTTGTTCCCCTCCCCTTCCTCTTCATTGAGTTGTCTTAATTGTGTTCAGAGCCAGTGTAGATTGGAGATTTTCAGCTTGCAGTCTGCAAGCTGTGAGGTTCTGGCAGCTATTACAAATCAATCTGGGAAACCAACCTAAGAAAAGCCTATTGTCACTAGCTGCACAAGGTTCCTCATCTTGACTGGGAAAACTGTAAGGGCTGTCCAAGGGTGGTGAGACACTGGAACAGGTTGCCCAGGGAGGTGGTAGAAGCCCCATCCCTGAAGGTTTTTAAGGCTAGGCTGGATGTGGCTCTGAGCAATCTGATCTAGTGTGAGGTGTCCCTGTCCATGGCAGGGGGATTGGAACTAGATGATCCTTGAGGTCCCTTCCAACCCTAACAATTCTATAATTCTATAAAGGACCCTAAACCACTCCCTCCCCTTTTGTCCCCCCTGATTTAGTTCACACTCTGCTGAATGTCAGTGTTAGCTGCTGCTGATTCCAGGGCAGCACTGGAAAAAACATTGTTGACAAAACTGTAACTGTAGATTTCTGACATTTGTTATACTGTAAATGTAGAGCCACTGCTCCACATCAGTCCTGGGACCTGTGGAATAGAATGGCTCTCTTGTCTTCCTAGTGTACTGGTCCAAACTCAGGGAAGAAGGAGGGAGAAGAAAACCACGAGGCTTCCTTGCTAGATCTCCTGAATGCTATTTAATCTGATTTATTCAGTGTTTCAGTTAGTGTTCTAGAAGTGATGTCTTTTGTGTTTTGTCTGGCTTTTCTGATATGAGGATTGGAGTAGAGAACCTGGTTTGCTGCCTGAAAAGTGCTGTGTGACTTTGTGGCAGTACACAGACACAGGACAACCTGCAATAAAATTGGACTTCACTGTATCAGAATTCCTTCTGAAAAGGACATATATTCCTTTTCCCAAAATAGTTTCCTAGATCAACTGTCATGGAGAAGCTGAAGATTCCTATATTATTGCAGAAATAACAATTTTTTAAAATGTAAGTTAGATGAGAATCCTCTGTGTATATTCAATGTATCCCGGTTAGCTGGTTTGGATTACGATAATTAACCATCTCTGGAACAGCAAACATTTTCACACATAGTGCAACAGTTCTCAGCCTTTATACAACCCACAGAGAGTCACTAAAGAGTCAGTTAAGCCAAAGAAGATTTTGAGATTATGTTTATAAAGGAAGTGAGTGGTTGACAGATGGTAGGGACAGAATTTCAGCTAGACAAAGCAGTATTTTTAGTGATGATATAAACGTTAATGCCAACATTAAAGAGAAATAGGAGAAAGGGGATAAATTACAAAATACATACAATAGATCCCTTTCCATTTCACAAGGACAGGGCTGGTTCTATGATATTCCTAAAAGGCAGACATCACAGAATTTACACAGCTTGGGCTACATACTGAGAGGTAAAAAGAGGTCATCTCTTTCAGAAGCATACTGTGGTGAATTGGGGTGTAAAGAGATGTGGTTAGCAAGGGAAAATGTCAGGCAGAGTAATTTCACCTCTCTGTATCAGTCTTGGGTTAATTATTGCAGTGCACTGTATGCATTTGTGGAACCAATTTTTTCTCAAGTTGCACTAAAGATTCATTTAGCAACAGAAGCAGCTCAGAGTATGTTTAGAAGTGTCTGTCCCTCAGTAGTTATTAGGGAAGAAATTACAATGAGAACAAATGTGAACAGGCCTGGTTTAAACAGTAGCAAGTTAGGCAGCTGCAAGCTCTGTAGGAAGTTAGGAGGAGGGAAGAAGCAAATTTCCAAATACAAAATATTTACTATTTCCCAATGCTAATTATATTTGTTAAGATTAGCAGGAGTTAACAGTAATATTCCTTAACTGTTTTCTTGGGGAATACCTACTGTTCACACAGATGCACATTAACTCAATGTTTGTATTTTATTTACTGATTATTCCCATTGCATTATGGAATTAATTTGAAAATTGAGGCATATTAATCTGTATTGTTCAGATCCAAATTTTTATTCCAAATGTCTTTGCGTGTTTTTAGACAATACAATTACTACCACTGAATTATCTGAAGAACACTAAATTAACTGATTAACTAATACAGCAATTATGAGTTTCGTTTCATGCTAGTTAAATATGTAAGACCACAATTGGATTTTAATGTAAAAGAAAAAGAAAAGTCGTTACCCTTGATAGTGAGTGTTTCCCTCTTGACTGTTGGACTTTGCCCATTACTGAATCAGACAATAATATGCCCTCATAGCAGGAGAAGCTAATGATGCTGATGGATTGTCCTCAGAAGATGCATGTTGTTTCTTGTGACCAGATCCTTTCTGGTTTTGTTAGATTTATCTGGTCATGAAGGTTCGGTGTAGTTAGCAGGGCTGTGACAGTGCTAACCTGCCCCAGTCAGGGACAGGAGATGTATTTTGCATATGAAGCACTAGCAAGAAGTAGTGTACCATAACAAGACTGACATCCAGTTTTTAAAACCACCTACATGGTCTGAGAGACTTGGATGAGACAGAATAAGCAAGTTAAGCACGTGAGCACCCTCCGCTTTGACAAGCCTTTTGTAGACATTGTGGGAAATAGAAGTTTTAAAGAAGATAAGATTGTTTCGTGGATATTTGCCAAGTGCAGAATGCTTGTCTCTTCCACTGATGCACAAATTTGTAAATTAAACAGAAATGCTTGAATGTTTTTTATGTTTATGACAGAAGAATTAAAGCTGTTAAAGTAAAGAAATACTTGTCTGAAAGAAGGATGTTTTTGCTTTAAAAAGAAGTGTTCTCGTCTAGCCATCGGAATTCTTTGTTTACTTTCATATACAACAGAAATAATCGTTTACCTCTTTTAGGAAATGTTGTCTGTGTAGATGGGAAAACTCAATATAGATCATTAAAAATCTCCTTCTGTGAATTAGGATAACGGAAGGTGTTGCACTAGATATTGTTAGATTATTCCTGCTCAGTGTTTGTTTGGGGTTTTTTTAGCAATTTTTTTTTTTCTGAAAAGGATGACAGGAATAAGAATAAGAAATAGATAAGGCAGCTGGAATATGAGTCAGATGTGCAGAGTATTTCTTCATTTCATGTGTATTCACACAATGCACTGTCCTGAACTTGGAGAAGGAGTATGGAATCACCAGAAGAGACACAAAATGAATTTAAATTAAATTCTCTTCCCTGCTAGACAGAGGTTTTACCTTGTTGCTGACCTCCCCAGAGAATTCAGGCTGTAACCTTCGCTGCCCTCTAGCCCCATGCCACTTTGATGACTTTTCCTTTCTGCATTAAAAATCATTACAAAATGCTCAGAATGAATTTGTAGCCACTAGATTTCCAGGATTTCAGCTGCAGCATTCATCAATGTTTCAGTTGCTCATTCTCATCACTTGTCTGAAATGTGAGTAGATTCTGTTGTCCCCATTTTACAGATGGAGAAGTTGGAGCACTCAGAGTTGGAATGACTAGCTGGGATTACATAATACATAAACTGCTGTCACCCAGGAGACAGTAGTGTTCTTGCATCACTTGAGTGGCATTTTGACTATACTGAAGTCAAGAGTCTTACCATTAGTTTTAATAGATTTACAATTTCCCCTCCTAATTCACGTTCCATCCAGGTTTTGGCATGAAACCATTTCACCTAAAATGTCATTACCTAGTCCTCAGAGGACAGTTCTGGCATCTGGGTGTAATCAAAGCATAGGGGTGTCCTGTGTATAAACAGATCTAGAAACAAGTGAAATAAATCCTCCAGAAGCTCATTAATCTTTAATTTCCCTTCAGTTTGCTTTTTGAATAGTTGCTGTGTACCTATGTCATAGGTGAGAGGCAAGTCTTAAAAGCAGTAACTTTGCTGATTAACATTTATTGTACTTTTTCATTTTCTTTATAGTTTGTAGCTATTAAAACCATAGATAACTAAGAAACCAGTAATTCTTTTGAGAGACAATGAAAAAAATGCCTTACTCTTTTATAGATAAAAAAAAAAGCTGGCTTGAGATTCTGCATGCCAGTTGTAGTCACACCTCTATCAGAATAGTAGGAATGCTCACAGCAGAGTTAGCATTTTCTGACATTTTATTCAATGCATGCAGTGTAGTTATAGCAGCTGTTTCATTGTAGCAGGGAAGTAGAAAAATGACAGGAAAATAAGACATTATTAGCCATGTTCTAGGCGGCTTTGTGCAGTGGTCATAGTCTGTTTCAATATTCTTTTTCCCTTTGACATTCACAGTGAAGTATCATTTTTGGTAATGGCTGAATCATTTTGTGTTAAAAGGACAGACATTTACAGTTTATCAAAGAAACACTGCAGAAGTGTTAATAATGCAATTTCAATTTAACTTTCTAAAATAAATTCAGTGCACTGATCATGTTTGGGAATTTAAAGAGACACATTTTCCTGTTTATGCAATTAATACATGTAGATTACGAAAGAAAAGCAATTCTAGAATATATTTTAAAATACACTTTTGGTCTTCACATTGTATTACATTTAAAGAATAAAGATTTTTAAAACAGTCATCATTACTCTGAATATTTTGATAGTAGCCCATTTGCTGACAGTATTCAAAGCATTTTTCAAAAGTAGAAATTATTAGTATTCCTCTCTTCCAAAAGGGGAAAATGAAACAATGTGATTACATGATTTGGGCAAGGTATGCAGTCAGAAAAAAATAATAAAACTGGTTCTTAACCACTGGTTCTGACGGTTTCTACTAGTATCTTTTGCTTGGTTTAGTTAGTTTGTAGTTAGTTAACGATATGAGTACTTAGAATACAGGTACTGTAGTTTCATGAAACTCAATTAAAACATGATTGATTTCTGTTTCTGTGGAAGATCCCAGATTTTGCAGACATCTTTTTGTTTTCCTCTCTTCATGCCTTGCCTTGCTTTCCACCTCTGCTGTTTACAGATATTTCTTAAGAAACTATATGGATGTCTTTTGTGAAGTTGGATGGTTTGAAGATTCTGTGGTAACACAATTTTAGACTACCTAGACTGGCTATAGGTCCCTTTAATACTTGCATTGTTTAGTAAGCACTGATGAAGAGCAGCAACAGGTGCTCTTGCTGGGTAATTTGTCCTTTGTTAATTGCAAAGTGTTGCTAAGTCACCTACAAACCTGGATTGAGATCAATCATTGTTATTACCCAAAAAAGGGCAACATTTTGGAGATGGATACATGGATTTGAGAAAGAATCACAAGAAAAGAACGAATGGGGACGTGCTGTGTGGGAGGTCTGTGGGGAATCTGGGGGATTCAGTTGTGTATTACTGACTGGCTATACTTTCACCACTATTGTGGAGATGTATTTCCTATGCTTTATTTCCTCTCGTGTGAACCAGGTCGGGCACTGTCAGCCTTTCAGGAGATGTAGTCATAGATATTCAAGCATGGTAGTCATTAATGGCAGTCATGAAAAGTCATCAGGAGGCATTTGGAACCATTAAGAGCTAAAGATGCGCTTCCTGGAATACACTTCGGAGAATCAAATGCTATGGGCCTGAGTCAAAACCCCTTTAGTCAGTTAGGGACTTCCCAGTGATTTTAGTGGGATTTGGATTTAGGCCCTAAATCACCAACAGCAGTAAATACTGAGTATGTAAAACAAACAGGCCTCCCAGTGATGTGACTGTTTCTGCTGTCACCTTTTGACTTGTGTGGCTTTTGTCCTTTGTTTCTTCTGGCTCCCCTGCCAACCAGCAGGAGAATATGTCAGCTGCAGCTCTTTTCAGTGTCCTAGTTGGAAATAAAGGGATCAACAGTAGTGCACAGGTTCATCTGATCACCCTGGTAACCTCACATGCCATGTTTAACTCAAAAAAATACTTAACCTTGTTCTGTGTTCAGAGATGAGCTACTCTGAGGTCATGGGAAAACATGACTTTTGTTTTATTTCATCTTAGTTCTTTGCAATATACGTTTCCTAAGCTAACATTTGAGTGTAGTAAGTTAGGTCTCCTCCGTCACTTGATTCTGCAGATCCAAATTGCTGTAGATTGAAAGCATTCATTCATATGTAAAGGCTCAGAGGAAAAAAATCCTTTTACAGCTATTTAACAAGGGAATAGAAAAATATATTTTTACAGAGATGTTTGTGAATTTTATTTATCTGAATCAAATAACTTGACAAATACAGCCCTCATGTTAGTTGTCTATTATTGCTGTTCATTGTATTATTTATTTGCTTGCATATGGCTTGTTCAGTGATGTAAAAAGTACAGAAATAAAGGCAGGCCTTGCCCTATAGTTTGTAATCGAAGGCCTATTTCTGCAGAGATTAGATGTGTGCATAAATTACACACATAAATAGTCCTATTTAAAGCTATGGTATTGCTCTGATGCATAAATATTTGAAGCTTCAAAGGAACGAAGGCTAAAATTTTTACTTTCCATGCTTCACCCTAGTTTAAATAAGGACTTTGTGATTGGCTTCATGAAGGATTTGTTTGAATGGCTCATATGTAAATTCATAAATTTACCCATACAAAGTTTGTCAATGTTCATGCTGAAAGCCATTTTATCACCATTTTTCGTGATAATTTTCTGCTTCTGCTACCACATCTGCATCTTTTCCTTCTCTACCTTCCAGAGTCGTAGGGAATCATGGAATCATATTTCATTGCAGAAGACCTTTAAGATCATAAAGTCAAACCATTACCTAACTCTACCAAGTCTGGTACTAAACCATGTCCCATAGCACCATATCTGTGTGTCTTTTAAAGACCTCCAGGGATGACCCTGGGGAGCCTATTCGAGTGTTTGATAACCATTTCAGTTTCTTCTAATACTCAATCTAAACTTCCCCTGGTGCAACTTGAGGCCATTTAGGCCATTTCTGCTCATCCTGTGACTTGTTACTAGGGAGAAGAGACTGACATCCACAATACTACAACCTCCTTTCAGGTAGTTTTAGAAAGCAAGGTCTCCTTTCAGCCTTTTCTCCAAACTAGACAACTCCAGTTCTCTCAGCCACTCCTCGTAAGACTTTTGCTCTATACACGTCACCAACTTCATTGCCGCCCTTTTCTGCACACTCTCTAGCAACTCAATGTCCTTCTTGTAGTGAGAGGCCCAAAACTGAACACAGTACCCAAGGTGTGGCCCCACAAGTTTTTAGTCTTGTTGCTCTCCTCTGAATTCTGTCCTGTTGGTTTAGATGCTTTTGAAGTAAAGTGGGCAAATGAGACACAGTACTTTAGCTTGGGTCTTATCTGGGCTGACTAAAGCAGAACTGCATTATGTAGCTAATCTCTTACTGCATCCCAATAATATAGTATTGCTTACTCAATTATGTTTAATATCTGTTATAAAGCTTGTTTCTTTTTCTGTGGAACTACACTAAGACTTGTTCTCTACCCTATCTTTATATAGCTGATTTTGCCTGCTTCAGGAAAGTTCTCGGTACTGTGTTGTGTAAGAGCACCATTTTTTTTCAGTCCAATGTCAAAGGTGTATCAAAACCTAAATTTATTCTCCAGTGCATGTGCAGTCTATCCCATCTTGAAGTCTCCTGCAGAATCAATGTATGTTCTACTTCATCCCATGTTAATATTAAATATTAACAGATATATGCGATACATTCTTGAGAATGCTGATTAGAACATATTTCTCATATGATTGCCAATTTGACTTTGCTTTGCCAATAATTGCTTTCAAAATATCCTATGAGAAAGTGCAAAAGTCTTACAAAAGTAAAGGGTTAAAAATCTACTATTTCTTCTCTAATCTATCAGTGTTGCTACACAGTCATGGAAAGGAATTAGATAAGTGTGGCAGGATTTGTTCTTGATTAATATACTTCACGTGACTCATCTCGCTGTTCTTTTCCTGGTGTTTATAAGTAGACTTTTTCTAGGAAAACAAGTTAAGCTGTCATGTTTTAATTTGTCAGCTTCTCCTTTTCTCACATTTCCATCTTCTGATGCCTGCCTTAGTCCCCAAGAGTTGTCAGAGGTAACTGCAATGGTTCTGAGGTGTCTGCTGATGGTTCTGAGATGTCTGCAGCCTTCTAAATTTCTTCAAGCTCTTAGAATTTTCCTGCATGAAGTTCTGCAAATCCAGCCAATCTGGAAATAGCTAAGCTATGTAATATTTTTTCATCTATTTTTTTGCTCTCATGCTGAGTCAGTCTGCTACTTAGGATATTAGCCATCTCTCTGCCACTGATCTTTCTGATGCACACAGATGCGAAAAATAAACCAACTGCTTCTGGCCTTCTTGAATTATCTGTCAGTAAATTTTCCTCTGTTGAACAGTAGATCAACACTTTTTATTTTCTTTGTTTTACTGATAATGTTCTTGTGGAGTATTTTTTGTATCTCTTGACATTTCTTGGTAGATGTGTCTCATACTTTTACTTTTCTAATTCTATCCTTAGTTTTTCAATTTTTGTTTTTATACTTGCCTTTTATAAACCACCTACTTTCTCCTTTCTGTACATTTTCTTCTTGTATTTCAGTGACGAGCTCTTTCTTTAAATTGAGTCTTTATTACGCCTTCTGGCTCTGTGCTATTATATATTGTATCTGTGGTTAGTATTGCTTCGTTAAGTAACTTCTAGCTTTAACATCTTTTACCTTACACTTGCTCCTCCATGAAGTGCTCCAGGAATTTAGCTATCAGTATTCTGGTTTTATGGAAGATTTTCTTCCTAGTCCATTGTTTCTACTTTGATGTTCTTACTTCCTTCTGTAAAGTTCTGACACTGGATCATTTCATGATCACCTTCACCCAAGTTACCTTCTGTCTCCAACTGATCTTTCTGTATTGGTCAGGATCAAATGTAGGTGAGCAAGCCTTCCTGCTGCTTTCTGCAGATTGTTGTGCTGTGCCTTAGCTTTCACCTTGTTTTTGTTCTGTACTTTTTGTCTGAATCAGATTTCTTCTAAATGCTCTCTTTTATCTGTTTCCATTAGGATGGAAGAGTTACTGACAAATCTTCATCCATATTATTTTTTTTTCACCTATAGTTTTATGCATTTTTGTGGCAGCTTATTGGCAGCTCTAAAGAACAGAAATAGGTGTTCATTTTCACTAATCTACTGCTGTAAAAGTCTCTTATATTTTTGTCTTAAACATATTTTAGCTCTCCTTTGAAGTATATTCCTAACTAGAGTTAAAATCTGCAAGCCAGAAAGATTGTGCTTTATTGATTTTTTTTTAAATCTTTTAAGAATGTAGAATTTTAAAATCATTTTCATAATGACTTCACTGCCTATTTAGCCAACCATTTACATATATATTTACCTTCAGTCGCATTGAACTTGATGAGGACTTGAAATCCTTTAAAAAGAAAGTGTAAGCAAAAATTATTAGTACTCAGAGTGATATCTCTGATTTTATTGTTTATTTGTGTATCTGTTTGAAACTGTTGTTCAGTGAGTTTGTTTGCATCAGAGGCATCTTTCAAAAGATTCTTCTATTATTAGCATGCTCTAACTGCATGCTTCACACAGTTCTAGAACCAAGAAATATGGAGGGATGTTCGACTGCCCTAGGCAACTAGTGATATGTTTAAGGATGTTGCTAGATCATGTAGAAGAAAAATTAGAGAGGCAAAAGCATAGTTAGAAATTAAACTGGCCGCTTCCGTGAAGGACAACAAAAAGCATTTTTATAAATATATTAATGCTAAAAAGAGGGGCAAGAGGAGCCTCCACTCTTTATTGGACGTGGAGGGTAACATTGTAACTAAGGGTGAGGAGAAGGCTGAGATTCTAAATACCTTCTTTGCCTCCATTTTCAACAGTAAGGCAGGAGGACTTCAGGATAACTGGCCTCCTGAGCTGGTCAATGGGGTCAAGGAGCAGTGTTGTACTCCTGAAATCCATGTGGAATTAGTTCGAGACTTGTTGAGTCACTTGGATATTCACAAGTCCATGGGACCTGATGGGATTCATCCTAGGGTGAATGTGCTGAGGAGTTGATGATGGCAAATGACTATAGAATTCTGGCAATCAATGAAGCAGATAGATGTGTAAATGTAGTAGGTCCTTATGAAATTGGAACTCAAATGAATATTTTGGTAGGTATGTTGTTAAGGGTTAGTATGAAGGATGAAGTAAGATGGAATGGTTTTGATGGTGATGTGGGGAGGGGGATTGATAGGAGATAAGGTTGGTGGGAATTGGTTGATGAAATGAATTATGGTGGGTGGTTGGGATGGGAAGGAAGATAATTAAGGTGAGAAGGAGTGGTGATGGGTAATAAGGGGGTGGTGGGTTTGGAGGGGTGGGTGGAGTAAGGGTAGGATGATTGGAAGGGGTATAGGGAAAAATATGATTTAGAAGGGAATTAGGGATGAAGGGGGAGGGTATGATGATAGAGGAGGGGGGTGGTTAGGAGGTGGGAAGGAAATGTGGTGGGGGGTTGGGGGAATATGAATGAGGATGAAGGGATAGTGGGGGGTAAAAATGGGTGATGGTGGGGAAAATGAAGGTGATTGTGATGGTGTGGTGGTGAGGGTGTGGGGTGGTGGATATGATGATGTTTGGGATGTGGTATAATTGAGGGGTGATGGGGGTGTTGAGTTGGGTATAGGGCTTGCAGAGGGACCTTGACAGGCTGGACAGATGGGCAGAGTCCAATCATGGATGGCATTCAACAAATCCAAGTGCCAGGTGCTGCACTTTGGCCACAACAACCCCATGCAGAGCTACAGGCTGGGGTCAGAGTGGCTGGAGAGCAGCCAGGTGGAAAGGGACCTGGGGGTACTGGTTGGCAGCCACCTGAACATGAGCCAGCAGTGTGCCCAGGTGGCTAAGAGAGCCAATGGCATCCTGGCCTGCATCAGGAATAGTGTGGCCAGCAGGAGCAGGGAGGTCATTGTACCCCTGTACACAGCACTGGTTAGGCCACACCTGGAGTACTGTGTCCAGTTCTGGGCCCCTCAGTTTAGGAAAGATGTTGAATTGCTGGAGCATGTCCAGAGAAGGGCAACGAGGCTGGTGAGAGGCCTTGAGCACAAGCCCTATGAGGAGAGGCTGAGGGAGCTGGGACTGTTTAGCCTGGAGAAGAGGAAGCTCAGGGGTGACCTCATTGCTGTCTACAACTACCTGAAGGGAGGTTGTAGCCAGGAGGGGTTTGGTCTCTTCTCCCAGGCAACCAGCAGCAGAACAAGAGGACACAGTCTCAAGCTGCGCCAGGGGAGGTTTAGGCTGGAGGTGAGGAGAAAGTTCTTCACAGAGAGAGTGGTTGGCCATTGGAATGGGCTGCCCAGGGAGGTGGTGGAGTCACCATCCCTGGAGGTGTTCAAGAGGGGATTGGACGTGGCACTTGGTGCAATGGTTTAGATAGTCATGAGGTTTAGGGTGACAGGTTGGACTCGATCTTTGAGGTCTCTTCCACACTTCTTGATTCTATGATTCTATGATTCTGTGATTCTGGTGGGACAGAAATTTTTCTAATTTAATAAGTCTTTGGAAAATTGTTGACTTATTAATGAGAAAAATCAGAAAGCCCAATTTAATTTTATTGATTTGCTTTTTCTGAGACTTCTTGTAAGGTATAAGTAGAAATTAAAAACCATTTGCATTGTTTTCCATAAACAGGCTTCTCTGTTAAGATTGTCTTATCTTTACTGATTTCTGTCATATGCTGTCCTCATTTTCCCCTTGCCTGCTGACCTATAGTCTCCTGGTGCATTTGTAACTCCTAGCAGTATTTGATTAGTACAAGGACTTTGTCATGTCATTAAACCTGTGAGAGTTAATGAACAAGATGCCCAACTTAAGAAAAGCAATACCTGGCAACCCAGCAGTTCATGACATGTTTTGTCGTGCTTCCAACCTGTCTGTTCTGCCTTTGAATAGTAAAAGGGGCTAAAGGAGGAGAGAATTTCTGTACTGGGGGACTGAATGGCAGAGGCAGCTGCATATGGAGGAATGCTGTTGTGCTCACTGTGGGTCCAGAGTAGCAAGCAGAAGAGCTGTCTATGCCTGCATAGCCTCAGATCTGGTGTGATGTTTGGCCACTGCACACTTCATTAGTAGTTTAGAATGTTTAATGTGAATTTGTTACTGATCTTCACATGTCATGTCACCGTTTTAATTAAGAGCCAAGTTTGTCTTCAGGATATCTTCAAAGAGCCTTTTCTGCTCATGTCCCCTGGGCAGAGCTGAGACTTATACATCATTTGTTTTTGCAGCCTCTTTGTTTCTTTTTTTTTTTAATTTTAGCCTTTATTTTACTTTACTGCTCAACCTTTCATTTTTTTTTTCCAGACACCTCTTATTGAACCTCACATCCCACATCGTCCTACTAAAATCATTTCACAGGTAATAGGCCATAATTGTGCTGTAGAGCCAGGTCATCAAACAAATGAAAATAACTCCTGTTGCCAACAGTGTGATTTGTATCAGCTGAAGTGATGCTTTTTGTTAGATGTAATAAGTATGTGAGATGCAGAATCCTGAATGTGTACTACATTGCTCTGCAAAATAAATTATCCGTGCAAGGAATTTTAATTTAAGGGAAAGAGAACTTGTGTTTTGTTTTGCAGAAGGCGATACAGAGGTTGTGGAAAGTTTAAAATCTGTGTGTCTTGGTCCCTTTTGTTTTTTCCTCCAAGGTTCCTTCAGAAAAAATCCTCAGAGCTGGAAAGATTTTGAGGAATACAATTCTGTCCCGAGCCCCTCACATGATAAGAGATCGTAAATACCATCTGAAGACTTACAGGTGTGTGAGCTGATTGTATTGTCTCTGAATTTTTATGCCTGCCATCCTCTGATTTGTGATTTATGCCTTACTGTATTTGAAGGTTTAAAAAGGTCTGAAATTACTCTGTGCTGCTGTTTTAGTCTGAATGTTATAGAGTCTTTGATGGACCTAGTAAACCTTTTCTGAAGTAATTTGACTGGAAATGGAGTCTGTGATTGTGGACAGAACATTCACATACAAAAACTCTTGCAAAGTTAATAGCATAGTTAGCTGGAATATTCTGTGCCATATCAAGTTAAAAGGTTCACATACCAGTAAGAGGTAATAGGAAAGTTCATTAATATATTATGTTACTGTACTGATTGCTACAGCAGTGCTGCTCACTGTGGAGTTCTGGAAATTCACCTGGTGAGAAACATTCCTTATGCAGATTTTCTGCTCTATTTAAATTCTCTTTTTTTCCAATGCATTGCCAGGCTTTCTCATCTTCCTGCTGGTGGCAGCACTGTCCTGCTGAAGTATGCTAACTGGCACTAGTAGAACATGAATGTGACTTACAGGAGTCAGGTTCTATCGACCATTGGTTTAAGCAACAATCCATTTTTTTAGTGTCTGATGTGTAAATCAAATACCTAATGCATTATTCAGCATATATTTAAATAAAATTTGGTTTTAAGTCTCCGGTATATGTCTTTTTTTAAATTGTAGATCAATATGTTGCTGGTCTGCTTTTGAGATAAGTGCATTAATTTTCCATATTTCAGTCCAAAATGTATTTTAAATTATGCAAGGTATTTGGAGCTTGTGATCTGAGAGTATATCATGATGTGATAATGCTTGTTGTTCGAGAAGAACAAAAGAGCATGTGTGATAAATGAAGACCAATGCTGGTCCAAATAGCTGTACCATTTTATCTTGTACAAAACTGCAAAATACTCTTGCTGTCCTGTCTTTGGAGTTTTTGGATATAGAATGCCAAAATTTAGACTGGATTCAGGAAAGGAAAAGTTTTGTCATCAAAATGGAATTATAATTGGAAGTGTTATTTAAGCTAAGTTCCAGCAGTTTCAGTATTATCTATCTCCTTGGTCTCTGAAAGTGATGCATGAAGTGGGGAGTCATAAGAGCCTGTCTAGAAGGACTAGCCAACTTCCTCTCTGTTCTTCATGTGATCAGTTAGAGATTTGTAAGTTTTTGATAAATTGCTTATTTGCTTCTGTTCTGCTGACCTAGGGAGTGTTACAGTAAAGAATTTTACTTAGGGACCATGTGGCTTATTAGTGTTTTCCCCCTACTTGAACATTCTCCAGAACTTGAGGCCTGCTATTGTCTGCCTCCAGATCAATCAGAAGCTGCAAGGTGACCAGCAGCTAGCATGAGATAGTCTCAGAAACACTGTAGAGCCACAAAATGATGTCCCCAAATACAGTGTGGCTGGAGGTTGGTTACAAATGGAAGAACACTCACTTGACACTTTTCCTGTAGAAGCTGTTCTCATTAGCAAAGCTTTTACAGTGTTAGATTACTGTTTTCATGCAGGGTTCTGGAAAGTGTGAGGCTTTTGCTATCCTATGGTATACAGAGAAGATTTCCTTTGAAATCTAGGTTGGAGGTTGTTGCACTGGTGCAACAGGTTTTGTACTAAGTGATAAAGGCCCACTGTGATCCTCTGAAGTTTGCATTTCCCAAAATATCTGTTGCTGCTGAGGCAATCCTCTCAAAAATAAACAGCCTCCCTGGAATTTCAGGCATATACACAGAGATGGTGACATTATATTTTCTACAGTGAGATTTGACTAAGATTATATAGAGGTCAATGTATCAGTGTTCTTGGCAGACACTGTGTAGTCTTTCTCTTGGCTAGCTCCCTTTTCATTTATTTTTATTTATTCTTCAGGCAATGCTGTGTGGGGACAGAACTAGTTGACTGGATGATCCAGCAAAGTCCTTGTGTCCATTCACGAACTCAGGCTGTTGGCATGTGGCAAGTATTGCTGGAAGAAGGTGTTCTCAACCATGGTAAGATAAAGAAAATCAGGATCTTGACTAAAACATAGATGACATGTAACATAAGTGAAAAAGAAATGCTACAGAGCAGCCGGTTCATTCATAAGCTATGTATTACACAAACTGAGCTACATAAAAGATTTGCAGCATTTGGAAGTAAATGTGAGCTTTTGTGTTTGCTTAGATCCATAATTTTGGAATGCTTTTCAGTGTTTCTGGAATGGTTCCAAAATTCAGTACTCCAAATATTCCAGTGCATAGATCTGGGATTTTATGTCAATTTTCTGACTGTATTTTACCTTGACTTTCAGTTTCTATTTGGCAGGATTTACTTGGTAACAGATTATTATAGCCCTCAAGAGGGTAGCTTTCTAAAGCAGTATTCATATCTGAAGCTTTGCATGTACAGTTTTATTAAGTTCAAAAGAGCAGTTCTATTACAGTACACTGCCATTTATCCTCTGTTGTGCTTTCCATATACTAGGGAGAAATTTCCATTCTGAAAAGACAGATGATTTCCACCGTTTCCTTACACTAAGGGCTCTAACCTTAATTCTGTCAAATATTTCATTAAACTCCCAGGGCAAGCTATTGCAAGCTGCATCACAGTGTCCAGCTCAACACATCACTCTGACTTGCTTGGAAGACCAAGACATAGTCCCCTACGTCATAGCCTCTCTTTAGCAGTCTTCTCTTGGTAGTCTTTCCATTAATGTCTTCCACCAGGACACGTCAAGGAACCTGCCCGTGGAATTATGTCTTGATGCTGTATATTTCTGGCACATCAGGAAGAGTTTAGATGCTTTTGTAACCTTTTATCTCTGCCTGAAACATGTGGGGCAAGGTATTCACACTAGAGGACACCTCTTCATAATGTAATAATTTCTCCAGTGTGAATTGTTTCCTTGAGTGAATGTTTTGAAACAATAAGAACAGCAACAGCAAAAGCACACACGTGAGCACACACAGCCACAGTGCACACATGTGACAACCTTTTGGAAAGTATTGGTAGTATACAATTTAGATGTGTACCCTTCGAGCTATTTAACATGGATATATAGAATCATAGAATGGTTTAGGTTGGAAGAGACCTTCAAAGGTCATCCAATCCAACCCCCCTGCAGCCAGCAGTGACATCCTCCACTAGATCAGGTTCCCCAGAGCCTTGTTGAGCCTGACCTTGAGTATCTCCAGGGGTGGGTCCTCAATTACCTCCCTGGGCAAACTGTTCCTGTGTTCCACCACCCTCACAATAAAGAACTTGTTCCTAACATGCAGTCTAAATCTACTCTTCTCACACTGCTCTGAAACTTATCAAAGAATCTAACTTACCACTACTCAGTCCTAAACCATGTAAGGTAATGAGCTGGGCACTTTAAAAAAGGTAGTTCATACGCTTGCAGTTTCTCTGTATCTTTCTTTCCCTTCTTAACTAATTTATCTGTGATGTATACAATGCTATGCAGATTTCTACAAAATTACATTTGAGAAGAGTTTAGTGTTTGTTATGTTGTGTTCTTTTCAGTGGATCAGGAACACCACTTTCAAGACAAATATTTATTTTATCGATTTTTGGACGATGAGTGTGAAGATGCCCCTTTGCCAACCGAGGAGGAGAAAAAGGAGTGTGATGAGGAGCTACAGGACACTATGTTGCTTCTGTCTCAGATTGGGCCAGATGCTCACATGAGGATGATTCTCAGAAAACCGTAAGCAGAATACTGAGTTAATATTATAGAGAAGCCTTTCTCATGGCATGCAAACAGAGGAATCTACATTTATTATCAGGCATCCTTTGGTCAGTTATTTTAGTTCAGTGCCAGTTTGTTTAACCTCTAAAGTTTTTCAGTACATATTAAGTTCCTTTTTAGTGCTTATTAATGCCCATAAGTTGAACTGTGCCTTGGGAATAACCATCAAAGGCCCTGAATGCCTTTCTACTCACTTTGAGGAAGATGCTGCATTATACATTTTTATTTCATTTCAGTTTCCCCAAAATTAAGTTGCAGATAACAGAGTAATGCTCTGTTAACACTTTCTGTGTAGACATTCAATTCAATTAACTATGCTACACTCAGGTATTGTGAGTGAGTATAGTGGTAGGATGTCAGCACAGCAGGTACCTTCCAATTACAGTTGTCAGTGGCAGCCATTAATTAGATTCATCCTTGGTAGAACTTTATTGAATGAAGATAGACTGGACCTGTTGTAGTTTGCTAGCACGGTGTGAGATGTGGCTCTCCGGGTTAATTTATGCATTCTTTTTGTTATAAAATCAATACATTAAAAAAAAAAGAAGCAGCTTTCTGTACCTAGGCCACAGAGAATGTCTGCCTAAAGCTTTTCATAGCTATCAGATCACGTCCTCTCATGCATCAGCTGGCTAACCATCCTTTCAGCAATACATTCTGGTCACACTGGAAACTGTGCTAAAGGCCTTTTTTACAGACAGCTTTATAGTGACTTCAAAGCAACCAGTATAAACTCTGTTTGACCCTCCATTGAAGACAACCTCTTCATTATGCAGGTAGTATTTAGGGGCCACTGAAGACATATTTTACTGCTAATTGAGAGCACCAAGAATAATAAATTACATAAGGTCATCTTCACTGAAGATTTACTTGTAAGGGTCAGTTCAAGAAAGGTAAGTACACAAAGCAGGATCCTCTTCCTTTGAGGCCGTTAGCAAAATTTGTATTTGCTATGGGATAGGATTAGGCCCTGCCTACAGAGTGAGAACATTTTTTATACTAAAAATGTTTTGAGTCCACTTAACATAAGTTGCTCCTGTTCTGTTTCCATTTGTACCCTTTCCCTGTTCCATTCTTGCCTGTGTTGCCTGTTTGGATCATAAGTTCATTTAGTTGGCACTTTTCCCAAAACTTGCTAAAACCATTGAATTTCAAAAAGTATCATTAGATAATTGTGCTTATGAAACAGTAACAGTTTTAAAAGTATAAATTCTCTTTCCTCTGTTTATTAGAGGTTTAGTCAAATGCAACCTAGGAGCACTCAATCCTAGTCATACAAAACACATAGACAAACCAGACTGGGAGCATGGTGCTTCCAAACAACCCTTATGGTGTCAGGGAACTGAGGTCTTATCTCCTCGCAGAGATGTCCTGTGCATTTTCCACTGAGGAGTGAAAGAGAGCTTCTTGCATCCTTGAGCAGACACTAGTCATTAGGAGATTGTGAGCAGTGCTACGTGCTGTGACCCTGCACCTCTGTACTATCTGCCTTGACTCAGACTGACTGAGCAGGTTGGCTGTTGCAGAATTGCCCCTTCAGGTTATCGTGACTTTTGACTGCCTACTATATTTGCTTTCCATCATGACTTGCAGAGCAGCCAGTGTAAGTTTACTCTTGCAGGATCAATACTGGTTATTGCTGACACTCCTTGCAGAGACCTGAAAGACTGGGATGATGCTGTGGAAAGTACTGCTCTTCTGTCTGTGTCATCACTTGCACAGCTTCATCTGAAAAGAATATTCATAGGGGATTTTTCATGCAACATAGGGAGATTGACAGTCATCTGACATCTTTTCCTATCCTTGTCTCTGGAAGTGCTTATTTTTGCTGCCCTTTGCTGATGGAAGCAAGCATGTACTGCTAGACACCACATTAGCTACTGTTCCAGTATTCGCTTTACATGTTTTTTGTTAGTTGAAAATCCACCCTGGGCTGAGCTGTGTCAAAGCTGTTAAAATCCATGTGCATCCTCAGAGTCCTGCTAGCTTTGACTAGGCACCATTACAGCTGCTGAAAGTTCAAGGAATTGTCAGGGCTTTAGCGACACTGGCTCTAGCTGACCTGAGCAGGACTCACAGTTTTCAAACCAGCACAGCTGCATTTTATATAGTCACCATTTCCAGAGAGGTCGCAGAACTCAGATAATTACCCTGAAAGAAATAAGACAATATTCTTTGATGAGAAGATTACTTTGGGAATGTGATTGTATAATGAAGCTGTTGCTTTGAAAGGTACTTTCTATTGTTCAAAAGCTGAAAATCTCTAGCAAAAGTGTCACTTGTTTTGACAGATGATTTTAAAAATTCTCTGTTTATTACATTAACTGCAGCATTTTAACTGTCAAACTGTGAAAGAATGTTCTATAGTTTAAAAAACAGAATAAAGCTCAGGGAATTTTTTTTCAGGCTCTTGCTGCTATTGGGTGGGTTGTTTTTTTCTTTGGAAACACATACAGTGAATGTGAAAAATAGCTTTTTGTGAAGCAGCAAACAGCTCTCTGCCCCTTATAATGCCTGGACCACAGGTGCAGACCTTGATCAAGTCCTTACAGAAATTCCTTAGAAACCCTTTCTTAAAAGCCCTTCCTTACAAGTGTTTCCATTCTTCAGTAGGAAAATACATCCTGAAAACATTTTTCTAGTTATTTTTATTTAATCGTATTGGTGTTCAGTTATAGTTAGCTAGATGGTAAACTCTGATTAAATAGGATGCTATAATACAAAGCTAAGTGCAATAACAACAGGAGTCTTTAAAGGGGGAATGATACTCATCAAACAGTATTTAACTCAGATGGTGTTATATATTCTATTATTTCTTAAAGCTCTAGGCTACAGTATGCTAGCAGTATGAATGAAACCATAAATCTGTTTTACATATTCTTGGTGACTTCACTGAACAAATTGCTTTCAGAGTACAAAGACTGTTTGACTCAACATGTGATCAGTAATCAAATTTTAGTGTCACTTGCAGAAGTAAGATAACAGGATCCTAGGGAGAAGAAGGGAAAACAAATCTAAACATGGTAAACATCAGAAAAAATGCATACAATAAAGTAGTAATGTAATTACTGCTAGGAATCTATAGGTTCTGTAGGTCTTGTAAAAGTTAAGCAAGATACATTTATTTTCTTGTTCTCAATTTTTTTTAGATATTCCACACAGATGTTAGTTTTAAGAACCATATTGGATTTCTCCATAAATCATAGAATCATAGAATAGTTTCAGTTGGAAGGGATCTTTAAAGGTCATCTAGTCCAACCCCAAAAAAGATTCTAAACAACAACATAATGACATTTAAGTTTTTGGTAGTTTCCTGCTGATGACATTTAATAAACCAAGTGATATTCCTGGGACAGGAAATACAGATTATCTTTCCATATATCAGTTCACTGACAGTTAAAAGTGTTGTATGTGGTAAATGGTTTTTATGGAGTTAATCATGGTGCACTGCTTCAAGTAGAAAGATTATGTAATTAGTTTCTGTGCTAGAGTAAGTGAACATACATTCACTTTCACACTCAGACTCAGGTAGTAGGGAAAATTATTCATGTTTCCTATATATTCTTTATGGTACTTGAAGACAAAATTTGTACTCTGGAAATATATGCTTTTTTGACATGCAATCACAACGTTATGGGGTCTCTGACCTTCTCCCTTTTTCTTATTATCTGTGAATTTTCTAGTTAGCTGTGTAATAGAAATAATCAATTCTATTGCTTGTCTGTAGATGGTTTATCAATGGCAAAGTACTATGTTATTGTCAACATTCTAGTCACAGAGAGGCTCGATGGCTCTGACCTTGATAAATTCTCCAAACACTGAACAGTTTTTATTGATCAGTTAATATCACCTGAGTTCTCCTGTCCATTAATGGGTAGCCTTGTTCTCTACCTATTCCGTTTATTATCCTGCCTATAACCATCTATTGCTGTTAGAATGTGTCCCCTGCAGAAACTAGGTCTTTACACAGCAGGATCCTACAAATCAACATCAGTGGGTCACTACACAGGTTTTACAGAAGCAGTGGTGCCTAATATCTCTCCATGTGACATCTGCAGGAGCAGAAGTAAAGACTGGGTACATCCACTATAGATTGTCAGTCCTCCCAATGTGCTAACACAGGAGGCAAATAGACATACTGAAGGGAGTGTTCCCCTTTGTCTTGATCAAGACCTGATGTAGTGAGACATCATCCTTTTATATTTTAATTTCTCATAGAAATTTGTTAGTGACACTATGCTTCTCATTTTCCAAGACATGCTGATTTTCCAAGCATGTAGTGAAGTTGTTAATTCCTATAGGAAGTATTATTTATTAAAATTAATACCTTATTTTCTTAAATCACCAGTCAAATGTAGCTAGTACTGGCTTAATTTAATTTTGTACTTAATTAACCTGCTACTGCCCCACATAAACCACTAGGAATGGCAGCCAGCTTTAAAGCCAAATTTAGAAATAGTAAGGAGTATTTTGTGTCACTAGAGGGCATAGCAGTACAAAGCAGTTTCTCCTCCCAGTTTATTCCATTCTGTATGAGAAAAGAATAATTTCATCAAAACCAGGTTTTTTGTCTGAAATTATCTTTAATCTGGTTAATGACAACTGCATGACATTGGGAAGTTTAGAACAGATGAAAAATATAGCTTGATTAGCAGGGAAGATATCAGTTGTCCATATGCTTTCTATTACTTCTTCAGTAATCTTTCATCCAAAAGGAGTCTTCATCAAACTTCTGTTGCAGAAAGACAGAGTGTAACTCCAAAGTGACACAATTGATGGGTGCTCTGTCTGCCTCACACGTGATCTAGACAGACTGTTCAACCAAGAGGTGATGAGACAGAAAACCTAGAGAACACTGTTTCTTTATATAGAATCATAGAATTGTTAGGGTTGGAAGGGACCTCAAGGATCATCTAGTTCATATATGACTTTCCCAATCTTCTAAATGCTAGACTCTCCAGTAATATTGAAATTTAAGGAGAAAAACGTCTTTTGGAAGGGTTTATTGAGACATTTCTTTTGAGGCTGTCTAAAGATTCAACTTTGCTATTAATTCTTTTGACATCACACATTGCAGACAGTGGGAGTTGAATCTGCACACTGGGCTGTTCTAGTCAACATGAGCATGTAAACCTTCCCTTTGGAACTCCTGCCCCTGGACTTTCTGTATTCCATTTCTTCACATTTCAAATTTATCCTCACCCCCTCTTATGACTAGGTTGCTCTTCTGGCATTGGCCCATTGATTGTTTACTTATATTCTGCTTTTCACACATCTAAACCATATTGTTTGAAAGGACTTAGTCTTATAAAAGTAAGTTGACATAATGCTTAATATTTTTTTTCTGTGTTTGTGCAACTCTATGCTCTGTTTGAAATGGTATCCTTTTAGAAAACAAGAGTTGTATTAGACACTAACTGAAGAAAATCTTTTGAGTGATCAGGACCTACTCAACAGTTCCTACAACTCCTTCTCATGGGTACCGTTTATTTGACCCTCCCAAGGGTCTCTGACACACTGCAGTCCTCAGAGTATTTCTGTCCTTTTTTAGAAATCAGAAGATTTTCCAGTGTCTAGACTAGAAAACACAATTATTTCAGTCATGGTGGCAGCCTCTTTCCTTGCTGTGCTGTGGGAGGATTATTCCTCTATCAATGCATGCTTTTTATTAATGGCAGCTTCTTGTATTTTTCAGTGAGAGAAGCTCCGACTACTGAGTGGTTCTTATTTACCTTTGTGGCTAAACAACAGGACTTAGCATTTACTGTGTACCAGCCATTTAATGTCCTCCAAGGTGCACTGCTGCCTCTTCCAGTTTGTTCAGCAGAAATTCATGCACTCCTTTACAAACCACTGCTACTGCCTGTTTGCTACAATAGTTAGTGCCACATGTGAAAGTGCAGGTCCCACAGACAGGAGTCCTTCTGGAAGGAACAGATCTTTGTATACCATTTCTGATTTATCTGACCATTTTGCATATAAAATATTTACTTTCATCAGTAAAGCTGCCTAAATAGAGTCTCTCTGAGGTGGTTGCCATAGCTGCTGCTTGGAGTCATTCAGATGGTTTTGTAGCAGTTCTATCCTTCCTGTGTTTCAGTTCTCCAGCCAGAATCATTGTTCAGTCCCTGTTTACTGAGCACGAACCCTTCAGTAGACAGTACAACAGCATTTGTTGTTGTTTTGTACTTCTCTAAAGTTTTGGCCATTTATTGCATTTTACCATCTTTTTATCTTTTCTCTTCAGGCCTGGACAGAGAACTGTAGATGACCTAGAATTTATATATGAAGAACTTCTTCACATTAAGGCCTTATCTCATCTTTCTACCACAGTAAGTAGTTTTAAAATTATAACATCACCAGAAAGGAGGTTTGCATTACTGATTTCTGGTACTTTTTTAGAATTGGAGCACCTATAACTCTTTCAAGTTTTAGTATTTATACTTTCCATGCAAAGTTATTTCCACCTGTGAGGACCATCCAAGCACGATGCAGATGTAGGTTGACTTTTGGATGTCAGGTACAATTTTTCTTGTGTTTTTCTGCAAAACCCCTATCTCACTTGGCAGAGACACCTTTGTCTGGATTCATATCCGAGTTTAATCTGACCTGACACCTGGGACTGTGATGCTACGTAGTTTTGCAGAATAGACACCTGATTTCTGAACTTTAAGAAGTATTGGCTTGAGCCAGTTTGGAGGAGGAATTACGCAGTGCAGAAAAGTGTCCTGTGTAGTGCTGGCTTGTTGGAGTTTGGATGAGTGAAGGAAACCTCATCAGACACCTTCTTTATGAGTGGACAAGAGCTTTGCAGAGAACCAAGAATAAATGAAATAGATAAAATGCATCATTTGCACACTTTGTAAACAACTATAACAGGCTAAATAGCTCTTTACTTGGTAGTAGCCAGATGTGGGTGCTTTCAGAAAAGAAAATGAAAAGGGAAGCCAGTCAGAAGATAGGTCTATGTTTGTCAGTGGCTTCTTTGGAAACTCTTGATAATTTTCAGAAATTCTCAGTTAGCATAGACAGATGCAACTAATTATGAACCTGCATTACAGAAAGATAGTATACCACACAAACATACAAAACCAGAGTAATGTTTTTCAAAAAGAATATTCATCCAGAGTTGGTAATTGAACAAAAATCCTTAAGCGTCTCTAGAACGTAGGAAAAAAGCGTTTAAAGAAATACTTCTGTAATATCCAAAAATGACCCTTCTCAATTCAAACAAGCAAACAAAAAAAAACAACTTCCCCAAGATAAACAAATACCAAGAGGGAGTGGAGAACACATTTGGTACTATAAACGTAACCAAAAGCAAAAAAATGAACCTCAAATCCAGATCAAAAGAAATTTAGACTTCAGGTCAGAATCCACATCAAGTAGCATATAGAACATGTATGACAAGTTATATAAACTGCAAGGAATACTTGGTATTTTGAAGATGTGCAGTTGATTCCATGTTTTTAATAAGAATATGGAAATGTCAGCCTATTACATGCAGCATGAACTAAAGCAGAGAACAGAAATCATGACTAGCTTAGAGGAAATCTTCAGAGGAGCAACAGACAACATTGCTACTATGAATCATAAGATTAATGCTTGAAAGCAAATTGCATGTTTATTCATTTTAAACAAAGCATAATTCCTAGTAAAGTAATGAGTTTTCTAGATATGTCACAAGCCACAGGAAGTAAAACAGATAAAACTTGAAGTCGCATGGTGGTAAACTAATCCCTGCTAGAGAAGCCTGTCAAGTTAATGTATGAATGAAAAGCAATTATAATATACAGTGTTAAAAACCAAATCAAACTCTTGGTTTCGTCGAGAGGATTCATTTACTCACTGAAACAACTGAGAAGACATCTGAACACAAATGCTCTCTGCAACATACAGAGCAGTATTAATGGGGTTGTATTTCCTGCCCTTATGAAAGCATCATTGCCTTCAGGCAGAGTTTATAAAAGGGTTTGGCAAGCTCATTCTTCTAGAAATCACAGAGTTGTGGGTCCACTCTCCAGTCAGTATGCTAAAAATACTCATCCAAACGCATCTATTTATCCCTTTTCTTCTCCAGACTGCAAACAGGTAGTGCTCTGCACTAGCTGTCAGGAAAGAATTCCAGGAGAGGTGGTTGGTGTGATATGTTCGTGCTTGGTGCCTGAGCAAAGATCTGGTGGGTGCCTCTTGGACATCAGAGCCTTAATTCATCCACATGTCTTAGGAGACGAAGCCACGAGAGCCTTACCTGGATTGTGTCCAGAATGGAGAGTTCCTCCCCAATTTTTCTTCATGGCCTAAATACTTTTTCAAATTAATCAGTTAGGAGAATAGTGTGAAAATACTACTACTAAGCATGTGTTGGAGCCAGCTTTTAATCTGCATTCAGCTCAGTTAACTTACACAAGTAATACCTCTGGAACATGGATTGTCACCAGCTTACATTCTCCAAAAGCAACAATCCCAGTGCTGGGAAATCGACCTCAAAGTCCTTGGAGACATGTGGTTTTATGAAGACAGACAAAAGCACACAGGAAGACCCAGGATAGTATGAGTTTCCCAGTGCTGCTATGCGTTGTGAAAGTAACACTAAGAGTGTTTACAGTTGTAAACAAGGTCTCACTAGAGGCAACTGCCAAGTCAGTCATAAGAGCTAATCACGCAACAGCAATACAAACCCAATGAGGAGCAGTCTGGCACCAAGGGCAGTGTCACAATCTCCATTTTCTGGAAGAGGTAGTGAGATGAGTGATTTGTCTGGAAAGCTGTCAGGCAGGGGAGGGCCTCGGCAGGTCGAGATGTCTGTGCCTCACAACTCAACACAGCTGAAATAGCCTTAATGTCAGTAAGGGGAAATATACCAATTTCTCAGAGAATAATAGGAGTACTGCAGAGCCCCATGGAGTAATTTACAATTACTAGCTATCTTCTGTAATGCATTAGCTGTCACTGTTTAAAATTTTCCATCATGTTAGTTGTTAATGTTGGTTTCACATGTGTGTATGTGAAGAAAGATGAGAAATCTGTGTCTAAAAGTTGCCCTTGTCTGAGCTACTTGGAGCTGGGAAATGTAGAGGCTTGTGTTCTGTAAAGCCAATCAGCAGGAAATAAGACATCAAGTGAAGCAGATAATTTTCTGGCTGAGCACTCCGAATGAGTGCTGAAACATGCAGAGGAAGGAAAGCAGTGACTGGGGTGTCTTGTATGACTTCTCACCAGGAAGAATATGATACATATAAAACCTATAATTTCTCCCTCTTCGTTTTAAGGTAAAGCGAGAATTAGCAGGTGTCCTCATTTTTGAGTCACATCCCAAAGCTGGAACAGTCTGTAAGTAAATGGAGTCCTGTCAGATCTTCTTTCTTATCTGTGGTATGAACATTTCAATTCTTGATGTTTACATGGCAAGAGCAAAAGTTGAATGCACTCTTCAAACTTGACACTCAGTGTTTGAAACCTGGGGTAGTAGGTATTGGTGTAGTCTGTTGCCAGTTACATGGGGAAATACTAAAATTAATTCTTTGTTATTGATTGGATGTATGTATCACCTACAGTTTGGGTGTGTTTTTAGCTAGAATTTTAGATTGGACCAACCTCTATTTAAAATGTATTTTAATATTATCTTTGTATTAGAAAAAAGAACCCTACTGCACAAAATAAAGGATTTAAAATGTCAGATTACTCAGAGCTGTTTACAATAAGTTTTAACCAATGAATGTGAAATTCACAGCCACTAGAGAACTGGGTTAGAACATTTTGCTACTGGTGGGATCCAAATCTGTGTGCTCATTAGTAACTGGTAACCTGACATGGATGAATAAAATTGTTGCAGCTGTCATGGAAAATAAGAACAACTTTCACATTAGGGTAATAAAATAACTACAGCACAAGTGGGAGAGTTTTTTTTCCCTAAAATCTGAAGGCATTTGCTTTTAAAAGTATAGGATGCCCTTTTTAAAGGTAGATATTAATATGAATGCTGTAGAGTCACTTTGAATTTTTCTGACTGCAGAATCTGACCCATATATATTTTGAATAACTATATTCTCACCATAAAATCTTTTCTCTCTCTTGTAGTATTTAATCAAGGAGAAGAAGGTACTTCTTGGTACATTATTCTAAAAGGATCAGTAAACGTAGTCATTTATGGCAAGGTATTTTTTTAAAAGCCTTTTTATCTGATTCTTCTTATTGAAAGAGTCAACTCTGAAGGAATACAATTTAATTTGAAGTGATGCTTTTTCTTAGGAAACAAATGTAGTTTTATTAATAAATGATTCAGTAGTTTCACTGATTATACTTCCAGTTTGAAGATATATTGCACACTTTCTGACTATAATTCATCAGTTACATCAGTATTTGTAAGAAGTCATTTGATGGCACTTAGTGAATTGCCAGACTTCTGTCTCATGGAGATTTTTGCCCTGTCCCTTTACCACCATATTCTCTTGCATTTGTACGACTAACTTACCACACGTACCTCAAGCGTTTTAGGCTTGACTGACAGAAGTACTGCTTTATGACTAATAATTCTTAGGTTGGGTGAGCTCAAAAATTTATACCAGCCCTTCATTTAATTAACCTATTAAATTCCCTGTTTATGAGAGAGACTTTTCAAGGCAAAAAATAGGACTTTTGTTAAACAGCAATCCACTGAGTCTTTAAAAATCCTTACTTCCCTATTCTCCATTCTGAACACCAAGCATTTCACTAAAATCTAACATATAGGCCCTAGTGCTAAATCTGCAGTGTTATTTCTGCAAATTTGATAATATTTTTCAGGGCCTCTATAAATAAAAACCAAAGAACAACTTTCTGTCTTCAGCGGGGCGAGAAGAGTCCTTGAAGCTGAGTGTAATTTCAGAGAACAAGTCAATTCTTTTCTATTCTTGCCTTTCTTTCACAATAGTAATAACCAGCTATCAAGTATTGTTTCCTACTCATTATTTTGGCTGTTGATTTCCTGCCAAATAAATTTGTTTTGGTAATTGATTGTGTAGTCCAGTGTTTGTACAAGGACTTTCAATAGAATCCAGAGTAATGATGGGTTTCTTGTGTAAATGTTTTGCTCTGTGCAGGGTGTGGTATGTACTCTACATGAAGGAGATGATTTTGGCAAGTTAGCACTCGTGAATGATGCTCCCAGAGCAGCATCCATTGTTCTGCGTGAAGACAACTGTCACTTCTTGAGAGTAGACAAAGAGGACTTCAACAGGATCCTTAGGGTAAGAGTGGGAAGGCCATCAAAAGAGTGCAATATCAGAACTTGCAGATTTTTCTTATTTCTATGGATATATTGATAACCTTGTTTGAAGTGTCCCTGATTGCAGGACAGAGATGTGACAGTCTAGAAGATCAAGTAAAGAATATATTGGACATCCTCTTCTGTTCCTAGCTCAGCCATGAAAATAGGACTAAATGGATGCTTTTGCCAAGTGCTCAGTTTTTTCTTATGCTGTCCAGGATTTCTGGGTGATCTTCCATCCAAATATAGAATAAAACAAGATCACTCATTCTCACAGATAGGTCAGTGTCAGGTACCTTAAGCTCAATGGATTCAAGGTAGACTCAAAAGGCAAATTAAAAAACCTACAGGTAAATACACGTCTTTATCAGAGAGCTCTAGAAAGATATCTGCAGAGTAATTTTACAGTTATTCATGTTAGGACAAATATGTTCCAAAGTCCAGCTGTAATTCTGTAAATACAGGCTGGTTTGCAATCATTCATAGCATAAGAAATCAAACCAGTACCATCCTGTATTTGAATGTGTACATGCCCAGTATTGCAGCAATAAAACCAGTCCAAACAGAGTACTGTGTTAACAAAATAATACAAGATTGTGTTTACTATACAAAAGGAAATGAGGACCCCATTGGCAGTAAGGCTGGGTTGGCCATGGAGACTCCCAAATGATTTAGCTTTGATTGACACTTCAAAGAAAATCAAAGGCCATGGTCCTACTGATTTTCACCTGCAGTACTTGAATGCACATTATATTTAATTCTACTTGTTTTTTTCTTTTTTGTACTTTGATCTGGTAGTAGAAGAAGAAAACTTTACTGACGGTTTACCGAACTAAGACTTACCATTTTTAAATGCCATTTTCTTTTTTCGTAGAAAGAGAGAAGTCAGACGATAGATAATAATCTTCATATATAACTGCGTATAGAGGTTACATTAGATGTAGGAAGTTTGAAGGGTGCTCTGGTTTTTGGTAAACACTTTTTCCTTTGCTATAGCCAGAGATTTTTTATATAGTTCGTACTCTAGCCCCTCCCACAGTTCTCTGCCTCTTCCCCCAGTGTCAGTGCTTCTCTCTTGATTCTGCCTGTGAGAAAAGTAGAATAAGGATAGGTAGATACAAGGGAAAAGAACCAACCCCAGAGTCTTTTGTGTTTGAAAGCCATGCACTTTTTCAGAGTAACTAATCAGCCAGCAATAACTTTACTGAGAGCAACTTGACTTACAGGATGTGGAAGCAAATACAGTAAGACTCAAAGAACATGACCAAGATGTCTTGGTGTTGGAGAAGATCCCAGCAGGAAACAGAGTGTCTAATCAAGGAAATTCACAGCCTCAGCACAAGTACGTTTTCATTCAGTATTGCAAATGTCAGACAATGATTATTAACCTTTTCATATGGTATTATTATCCAAACAATAGCATATTTTCCCTTTCTATGCAAGAATATAAAGTGCGGTGCATATAAAATTTCCTTCTTTTTTAATCATCAGCTGATCCCATGCCCCATACTAGATAATATATCTATTTCCAGCAGCATGCCAGTTCTGTATCTTTACACAGTAATTCTCTAAACATCTCACTGTAAATACTTATCTCGTGTAATAGCTTCTAAATAGGCTGCACATGGAGAATGCTGAAACCATATTAAGCTGCGCTTCTGTGTAAAAGACGTGACAAAAATACATTGTTTTCTTCTTAAGTACAGGTATTTTCGTTTTGGATTGTGAGCTCTGCATTCTAGTAACAGTTTGCTAGGTACAATTTATAAACAAAATGAAGATCTCATGCAATGAAAGATACTAACAATATTCATTATATTTTCTTCAATACTGAAAAGGAGGAAGTACAATTCTGTTTGGACACTACTGTGTGATAAGAGTAGAGTGAGGCTGTTACCATTGCAAATGTTGGTAAGACCCCCTCAGGGCTTTATAAAAGTGTTCTGTGCAAATGGATGCACAATTTTCTTCAGAAATGCTCAAGTAACTCCAACAAAACAAGCACCAAAAAGTTTTGAATGCTTTACCCTAGACCTTACTTTTTCTCAAAGAAAGAGTTTATCTAAAGTATATCACAGTAAATTTAGTTTTCATCTGATCTGGGATTTCATATACCTATTTTATCTGCATAATCGATTATAAAAATTAGTAAAGACCTGTAAAGGGTTGAATAAACCATTCCTTGTATTTTATATACACATTTCATATATTTCAGAAACTGCCATTTCATCTTTCACTTTATCTACTAGAAAAGCAAACTATGCTACCAGGAAAACACATTCTCTTACACCAAATTTTTCTTTGTGTAAATGAGAGGAACTTGACTGCAGACAGTGGATTTACACCAGCAGCTACAATGCATACAACTTGGTCATGGATTTAAATGCATTTTGTTGGGCCTGATATAGTTTTAATACTTTCAAAACTGAAATTTTCATTTAAATATATTTCAGACACTACCTACTTTGCAAACTGTTTACAGCAGTATTATTTGTAGTATTTTACATCTTCTTGCTCAGAATTTGATAAAAAAAGCTAGAGACATTTGTGGTCCCTAACCATTGTGATTAGGTTATATTTTAGAGCTTGCATTCCAGGAATATTTTCAGCTAAAGTACAGAATTTTTTTTCTGTGAACATTTTATGCATTTGGTCAGCTTTGGTGTGCGAGCAAGGGAGCTCTTGCTGATAATAGTGTCAAATAAGACAATAAGCTTCAATGAAGTTCACTGTCTACCTTTCAGCAGTCAGATTACTTTGTTAATAGTGTGTTGGCAATGTCTGTTTAAAACCTTTCTAAGTGAGTACATTGGTTTTGAAGATGGTGTTTCTTGTCTTTCTGTTGTTAGTAAATAGAGTAAGTGGCTACATTTATCCTGGGGAGTCCAAATGAAAGTTACTGGTGTATTCTGATTTCCAGAGTGTGTTACTGGAAAGAGTTACTTGAGTGCTCAGTACTTTTAAAAAGCACTGTGCCCCCAAAAGAAGCTTAACAGAGACCTCTTCTTAAAGGCTTACTTCTTTGCCCTTAGTTATGTAGCTTACATCGCTGATACCTCTTCAGATGAGCTGCCCTTTGGGCTTTGCTCCCTAAGCAGATATGTAGCATTTGCAGGGCAGAAATGTTCTGTATCCCAGAGTTGTTTCCTGGCATATGCAGTCAATCAAGAAACTCGTACTCTTCATCTTAGTCTTGGGGAAAACTTCACTTTGGGAACAGATCCTCTCAGCTGCAGTTTGGATTTTACTGCCTCCTCTACTAAGGAGGCAGAGCTCCTACATAGCTCCCAGGGCCATACTTTCAAACAGTGGCAGTTTCACTTCGAATGACTAGCTCTGAAGTTCTCCCTCCCAAGATCTAACTCCTTATGGGTGATCACACACATGCAGGATGAATTCAGCAGCCCTGCGAGTCACTTCACTGTTCATTTTCACTTTTATATTCAGAGTGCAGCAACCTGTGATTTCTCTGCTTCACTCACTTAGATACTTGGTTAGTACCTCTGTGAGAATGTGCACTGGCTTAACAAGTGTTTGTGTTCTTGGGACATCAATACAGTTCTTCCAAAGGGGTTGGCAGGTAAAAGAACTGTGACGGTCAGCACTCAAAGTGAGGATGAGCTCCCAGGAGCTCAGCTCCACCACTTATTTCTCAGCAGGAGCAGAGTATCTTCACTTCTTGTGGGTTTTTTTCTTTCCTTTTTTTTTTTTTAAGTTTCATACTTTATCAGTTAGATTCAAGAAAAAAAGATAAGAAAAAGATGCAGAGATTGATAGAATGGATGCAAAGAAAGCAAAAAAAAGACATCAGGACAAGTTTTGCGATATCCTATGATATTCTTGTGGTACTTAAAATCTTGACAGTGTTTTTGCATGAGGCAGAAAAACCTGACTGTTGCAGTAGTTCTCTCACCTCTCTAAATTTACTCCAGGAAATGATACAATCCTAAGTTTATCCCGCTTGAAAAACTTACTTCAGCTATCTAAGGCATTGCACAAATTAGAGGATACTGTTTGCTATTTCATTGTCTGTCCCCATCTTCTGAGACCAACCCTTGTCAGTAATGCTGAAGGAAATGTTTTCTTTGCTCTGATACACACTAGTTCTTATTTCATGCTCATAGCAAGTCTGTTAACACCTTCTAAAGACTGTGGATTGCTGTCATTACTGAGATATTTATTCTAAGGGGAGAAGCATTACTGAACGCACTTCCCTAGGTTTGCACCAGTGCATCTCTGCTAATTGCAGTGTCGTGGTGTTATACTGGAGTACTTGTGTAGGGAGGGGGCCGTCTCTCATCTCACGCTCCCTAAGTAGGATGGAGATTGTAACTGCTCCATTTTACAGGAGGGAAGCCAGCAAAGATTCCGAGTGCTTTTGTCCTAAGCCACACAGGTTATGATCAGAGCCAGGTACTTGGCATGCATCCAACCTTGTCTTCTCACCAGTACACAACTGTATCTTCATTATCTATTTTCCTTGTGAGACACTAACTGCTCCTTTCCCTCCCTCAGGTATATTGTGATGTCAGGAACCCCTGAGAAAATTTTAGAGCACTTTCTAGAAACTATGCGCCTTGAAGCAACCTTAAATGAAGCAACAGGTATCTATGTAACAGAGGCTGTGTTACAATTACTGCATAAGATGGCCTTGCTGGGGCAACACTGCAATGTGGTGCTTTGAAGATCAGCTACCTGCTGCTCTGAAACTACCCTGAAAATCCAAAATTAAAGATAGCAAATCACTTCTCCCAGTTATATTTGTACTTTCACTTCAGAGTAGAATAGGAAAATTTCGGAAGATGCCAGACCACTAATCATGACTTTAATTAGTCACAACAGAGTCAGAATTAGTCAGAACAGAGCATTCATTTCTACATGTTGATAATGGCACTCATGCTTCTTGATCTGGGTATTAATTGATACTGTGATCTAGCAAACTGGAATTTACACCAGTGCTACCACAGATCATTTTCAGTAAAAAAATTGCATGCTACTTTTTGCCAGAGAAAATGTCAATCATGTTGTTCAGATACATTTTAATGTAAATGTAGCAGCTGGGATACATTCAAATAAAAATAAAGCCAAAAATTTGACTGTCCATTTACCTCTTTAGGCCTTCTACTCATTGCAAAGAATTAAATTTTGTGCCTTCTCCAGTGTAGTATAGACTGGATGTGATGTCTGGTGTTGCAGTTCCCTGAAGACAAATACAGCAGCACTTCTTAGGTACCTGGATGTAGCAGGCCTGATTCTTCTGCTAAGATCTCTGCACTTGTAGAGGAGCTTTCACTTTAGCACAGATGGGTTGTTGGTTTTTGCTCTTTGCCAGACTTCCCTTTGACACAGACAAATGCCTGTTAACTTAAGTGTGATAAAATTCATGCAGACAATAATAAAGCTTAATATTTCAGCTCTGTTTGCCCATTCCCCATTTTCATACTTAATGCCTGCAAAGAACAAAAAACTTCATTTGTTATCTGCAGAGGACTAATGACTTGTTTTAGCTGAAAGACAACTTGTCTTCCTGATCCCTAAGCTGTTTGCAGGGCTTAACTGACTGGGTGTGTTTTTCTTCTCTTTTCACAGATTCTATTTTAAATGATTTTATTATGATGCACTGTGTTTTTATGCCAAATAATCAGCTCTGCCCAGCCTTGATGGCGCAATATCCTTTTGTAAGTTACTTCCCTTTAATAGGTATCCCTATCAGTGTTGAGACCAAAGCTTCTCTTTCTCAAGAAGTACAACACATTTCACAGAGGCCGTGCCATGTGGGTAGGTTGTCAGCGTCTGACTGTAGCTTAGTGTCTCTGAAATGGATAGTAGTGTATACATTCATGATGAGATGCAGCCAGAGCATGAAAACTGAAAGAAATATACTGTCCCTCCAGCAGATAGGTGAAATTACACGTTAGTGAAATTACATAAAAGTTTGGATTACCCTTCCTGTATCCTTTTTGTCTGTCTTAGTTTTTGCTAAACTACAGCATCTAGATTTTAACTAAGATCATTACATTTTGGTGATTTCAGTGGTCCACTTTATAGATTACTGCTGCAAACTGCCTCAATCAAGAATTCCCAAACTAGAGTTAGAAGACATAGAAGTAGTTCCTAGGTGCTGTCATAACAGTTATGAATAAAAATAAAAATAATCTATAATAATAGTCTGTAGGAAGTTTATGAAACTGCAAGAAACTTCAATTGCATATTGAAGCCAAGGAGATGAGAGCTTACAGTGGGTGGCATCAAGAACTGGAGGTGATTCTCACAGTGTCTGCATGTTTTAGAGAAGAAGTCTGTGAAATGTCCATCAGTCAGTTACTGGCAGATCATTTAGTTTGGGGAGATGTTGGGCACTGAGAGTTTTTCTTGTGTACAGTGACTTGAAACTGTCTACTGACTGGGAGCATTAAATAAACATAACAGTGTTTTCTGTTTTATAGAATTCTGACAGGGGCATAATAACTTCAATTCCTTACTTATTTTTCTAGAATCAGATCGGTGTGAAAGTGTGCTTTCCTTGAAGCTCAGCAGGGTGAGTGACATCTTGGAGAGCTAACACCCTGACACCACAAAATAGAGCATCATGTCCTTGTCTGGCAAGCTTGAGAATCCATTTGTGTTACTCCTAGCAAGGATAGTAATTGTTTTGAAAACCTTTGGACTCATAAAACTGATCTGCAGAAAATTGTTTGTACACCTGAAACAAACACATTTTCTGAAACTACATGGGTTTGGATATCAAAAGTATTACAAAATGCTGTTGCTGATAGCTTTGAGAGGGGTTGAAAAGAGCAGCACTTTCAATATTTTTGTGTGTGGTTTGGAGTTTTTTCTAGTTTATCTAGCTCATATTTTTCAATTAGTCTGCTGGAGACTCAGGCTTGTCTATCTTCAGTTATCCAATAATTGGGAAAATAAGATGCACAAGCAAATGTACCTCAGTATTTATAGGGGAAAAGCTTTTCTGAAGACCAAAGTGATAGTGCCACTTATGTATGTGTATTCACTTTTCATGAAATTTGGAGAGGAGGCTAAGACCATGATCTTAAGTTCGTCATGGCAGGCATTGTGCTAATTCTTATCCTCCTCATAGAGGAAGAGGAGGAGGGCTGGGAGTAACTGGTATCACACCGGTTTAGTGTCAGCTTTCTGTAGAGCTGAATTATTGTTTATTTGTTCCATTCTGAATATGAAAAATCAAACTGTACTCTCTTGATTGTGCCATTGAAATTCATCATTAGAGCTGAAAGGTTGCTAACAAAGCTCATCTTTTCTGAGCAGATCACTCTACAAAACTGTTTGCCAGTGCTGTGAGGCTAAGGACAGGTTAGTTTGGCTCAGTGAGGAAATTAAAAAAGAAAAAGAAGAAAGGTGATTCAGTCAGAGACACTGGTTTTGCTCCTGCTCCCAAATTTGAATCGATACAAATCTGTTTTCCTACACCCACTTAAGATACTATTTTAGCTGGCAGCATGCAAATGTGAATGGATCTAGACCAGTGAAGTGCTTTCAAGCATAGTACAGGGTACACATTATTTGGATTTTCACTTCTTTTATAGCAGTGTTTTGTCATCTCTAAGTTCTTTAATCCTGAAAGAAATGGACAGAGGCACCATTTTGGCATTTTGCTTGCTGTGGATTCAGTCCTTAAACTGTGCTGTCCCTTGGCACACTACTCTTAGTAGATCCTGCAATATTTATTTATAGGGAAGCAAAGAGCCTGTTCCCCTGTCCTGGATTAAGACATCTGTCCTTTGTGTTGGACCAAGGACCCTGTTTCCCTCTCTTCTTCGCAGAGATGGAATTGGACAGATTCTCAGAGCTACAGCTTGTCAAGGGAATGCAGGACAAAGCCAAAGAGAAAACCTGAAGTAGAGCAGCACCTCTAAAAGTGCTGCTTGGGATAGCAAAAGTGTGTGAGCATGGCTGTAAGTGTGCATCTGTGAAGGAGTGCTATCCCTTCTGTGCAATCTGGGAATTGTAAATACAAATTATAAACTCCTCCTTTGTCCTCTGTAGCTGATAGTCCTCCAGCGTGTTTCTGTAGGAATGTTTTGTGAACCTCCTTTACCATCACATCATCAAAACAGTTTGCATTCTACTGTAGTAATGGGTGCTGATTTTGCACAGCTCCTTACATATGGTTAAGTTTTCCCATGCAGGCAAGATTAGACTTCAGAACCACTTACATTTCCTAATATGCTAGACATAATTAGAAAGATATGTATATACTGAATTCTAATCATGTTGGTGTTGAGAAATATTTCAGAATTCTCTGGCACCAGTTTCAAGTATACTTCATATTTTACTTCTGATTGCAGTCCGCAGTGAAGCTGTTTCCTGTAGGTCCCACAAAAATGAGAGAACTCTCCGTTGACTTTCCCTGTGATAATGTTAATAAAAGGGCAATTAATATAAATGAGCAGTAAAAATATAGAAAAATTACCAGTGCCTGTGGTGAGTCAGTTAATAAGGAAGTAAAAATACATGAAATAATTACAGTGTTTTTAAGGTAAAAATGGCATGAGAAAAATTACTCAGTAGAATATTAAACTTGCTCCGTAAGACATTATAGCTTAAAATATATTATTTACTTCTTATAACCCTTTGACTTAATGTACTCCCATAAATGTACTGACATTTATGTTTAGTTCTCTAGTAATTTTAAACCTTTCCAAAGAAAATTAAAATGCAGATTTCTAAAAGTTTGTCAGTCAGTTGAGTGCCCCACTAACCCTGGCAGTATGTCAAATCTCTGCAGGGATTTTGGGCAGGAGGATCATTTGGAACATGTGAGTTAATAGATACTTTCTCCCATTAGATTTTATTAATATTTGTTTCCAAATGAGAAGCTGAAAATAAATATCTTGGACAATTTTGATTTCTAATTACAATTTTAATTTTCTATTTAATATTTTACTATTTTGTTAGAGCAACTGAAGGGATGCTGTACTTTCCTGTGAACGAAAGAGTGTCAGTATTTAACTATTAAATGTTACTATATAATTGGGAATAGTATTTTTCATGACAATACAGAATCAGAGTTTTGGTATCCAAGAAGAGCTGACAATGTAACTTCCCTCATTCTGTCCTTACTTAACATTCAGCCACCAGTTTATTGGGAAACAGTGCTATATAGTGCTAACCTCTGATCACTGAGAAGCAGGTACACAAATTGTCATATCCTGTTTCTGCTGGGGATTATTCTTCCTTTTTGTATAGGTTAAAGGCTGAAATTGCCTCTTTTTAGTGCCCCTTGTGCCTTTACTTATTTCTTGGTTTCTTCCTTTCAATGAATGTTACTTATGGCCTTTTTGCTATTTGCATTTCTTTGCAGTATTGACACTTCATCGTGAAAAAGGTCAATGAAATGTTTCCCATTTTTTGTTACTGTTTATCACAAAATAACAAACACAAATTATGGTGTCCAAATATGCTTTATTTGATAGAGTGGAAACTTCTGATTTTCTCATATGCAAAGTGAGGCTACTACAGAATTTATTATTTTAAACCATATCTCCATAGTCAGTCCAGGCTGTAAACTTGTTTGTGCCCTAACCATAGTGGGACTGAAGTTCACCTTGGGTTACAGAAATTTCTGAAAATAGAGGAAATAACACTGGTCATTCATTCCAGTAGTTTTCCTCACAAATAGAACACTGGAATTGTTAATAAACACAAAGTGAGCTTTTTATTTTATCTCCAACTGTATCTGAAGAGTAACAAGGAGAAATAAACTACTTCAGTCTCTACAGTTAATCTTCTTCTGTGGTGTTCCAAATGTAATTTCTGTTCTGCTCTCCTGCAGTAACCATCTCTGCAGATTGTGATATTCCCGTGCTCTGTAGAGAATTCAACATCTTTTTAGTATGATTGTGGAAGCGTCACAAGTCTTTATGCTAGTGGCAGTGAGAAATCAGAAGTGTATCTTGGAAAGTTATGTTTGAGCACGCTGACCTTGGTCGTCAACTGTTTGTAATTTTTACTGGTTTTGATATTTTCAATTACTGAGCGTTTTCCTTGACACCATGGCACCTACCATGCCCAGCCTTCCCAGGGTACAGAGCAGGAGAAAATGGATTATGCCCTCAACAATAAAAGGCGAGTCATTCGGCTGGTTCTGCAGTGGGCTGCTTTGTATGGAGATTTACTGCAAGAAGATGAAGCAGCAATGGCCTTTTTGGAGGTATCATCACACTGAAAAGTAGCTACTACACAAGATATGCTGAAAACCTGTTCTCCATCTGTAGGAATCTGTTATAAGTTAAAGAGAAGCAGGCCATTTCAAAGTGCAAACCCATAACTGTTTTCTTGGGTTTAGCTGCAGACAAATACACACACCACAATAGTGCTTGAAGCATTGTCAGCCTCTGGATCTCTGAAAATATCTGTTGGAGTTGCAGACCCCTTTTCCAAACAATGCATGGGTAGATTGCTTTATACCAACAGATTAATTTGATTTTTTTTTTTAGTGTTTTCTTGTGAATAGTTCAGAGTCTTGATCTGGGAGGTTGTTTATGCCTGCCTGAAGCGTGCCGGGGGGAGCTGGAGGGTTCTCGCTCTACAAAACCAAAATCCTTTCTATTTGAATGAAAGCAATACACTGCAGCTATCAGAACTTAAGATCTTTGTCTTCAGAATCCTTCTGATCCCTTACAATCATTTCATTCCTCAGACACTGGTTGGAAGGTCTTTGTGGTATCTGCCATATCATTACTTCTAAGATGTGCACCGACCATGTCATGTTAAGTCATTGTGATTGCCATTGTTAGTGCATGTGGTGTTTATGGAACACATTCCTATTTGTTACTGCCTGAATGGAAGCTCTTACCTCAAAGAGCTTAAAACTGAATCTGAGTTAGCAGAGGGGAATAGATTGGGGTCTTAAATATAATGGACATACAGCAAGCCCACATGGGAAAGCTTTTCATAATAGACAAGCTCTGGAGACAGACATAATGTCCAGAGGTTAAAATTAAAGAGCAATTACATAGACCCTTCTTTGGGTCATGTTTATGTAGGTGTGTGGCAGGAAGAGGTTTGAGTTGGGTAGCAAGCTGGAGTAGCTGAGTGTTAACAACTCACTAGCAAATGTATCACTGAGGACTACAACAGCAGTGGGTAAAAAACCGTTATCTTGCCAGATTATTTGTGAATTTTATAGTCTTTATGCTTGATAATCTGAAAATGCAGGTTTTGCACAAGCAGTCAGTGGTTGTACAGTGAGCTAAGGAGACTTATCAGGCCTCCCTTCTGCATGTGTAACTCTTGCTTTAAATCAGGTGGAGATAAACAAGTAGAAGTAATAGAGGGTTGGGCCCAGCATGTGTTCCTCTATGTAGATTATCATTCTTTATAACCCCTAAGATATCATATGTCATCTCATAATCCTCTATCCTGAGTACTGCTCATTTAAAGATGATTCTGTGTCATTTGCAGGAATTTTATGTATCTGTATCAGATGATACTAGAATGATTGCAGCACTAAAGGAGCAACTTCCAGAGCTAGAGAAAATTGTAAAGCAAGTGTAAGCACAGTTTTTACTTCTTTACTCCCCTTACCTTTTTTCTCAATAAATAAATGAAGATAGTTGTTGCTTGTGTCTATTAAAAGTCAGTTCTATGAATGGTGCTCAGTCATGCAAGACTGAATGTTTGCATGCAGACTTGTTTGGATGAATGTCTATGGCTCTCTCTTTCTGCATCATTGTTCAAACACCAAACTCATTAAAAAGTTTGACAGAAGGAAAAAAGTAACTAAGTACACACCATTGAAACTTAGTTGAATCAATGCTTATTTCATGCTTACATGGAGTTAGTATAGAATTTTCCTTGCTTTGGTCATAGATCAATTATGGTATCATCTAGTCTTTTCATGTATGCAAACACGAATATGTTGATATTGTAGTTTGACAACTAGTTCATGATCTACAAGTGATTTTCTACACAAAATCTTCCAGGCAATATTAATTATATGTGCTGTTCTTTACCTTTTTATAGTTCTGAAGAACCTAAAGCACCACAAAAGAAGGTAAGATAATGTATCTGTCCATTTTTTAAAGCAAAAGCTTTAGCATAGCAAATCCAGAAGCATCTTCTCCTTACTAATTGTGGCTATATTAAAACAATATATTGAGAAATAGCTTTTAACGTTGTCAACTTCTTCATTGCTTATCTTTTCCCTGCCACTGATAAGAGATCTATTGTAGCTCATGTTTACCCCATGATGTTTCTTCCTGCATTAATGTGAATCCTGATGATTCATTTTCAGCACAAAGTTCTTCTGCAGCTGTTCAATGCAAGTGATGACAGAGCACAGAAACGCCAGCCTATCAGGGGCAGTGATGAAGGTGAGTTCCTTCTCTGCCAAGTTTTTTTGAGACACTGAAATCTGCAGTAAATTTATCTATCTCAACAAATAAATATGGTCCAAAAATAAGCAAAAGCATTTACCTACAGTTTGAAGCCTGGCCTGAAGCAAACCCTGTTTGTGTTTGCTAGCCAAACATTCTCCATTATTGATTTGAAGTGCTCCTGGCCTTTTTCTTTAATTGTGCTATCAAACGCTATGCTTCCTCAGAGGAAGGTGAAAAAACCCTTAAAACAGGGAATGAACAAACCAGGTAAGAACCAGTGCAGTGTCCATGCAGGTAATGGCAGTGCACTAAATAGTGAGTGCTGAAGGTCATGTCTGAGACTCTGCCTTCCCTTGGTCATGTAGTGGAGCTAACATGTACAGCTCTTCTATTGCTAGATATGTGTGGAGCAGATAATCATGCTCTGGATCCTCTATCTTGTGGCATACAGCCTAGAAAACAAAATCTGCTGGTTTGACCTATTGCTATTGTTTGATTCTCTGAAGAGATTAAGTTAACATTTACAGCAGTGTATCAGAATATCATTTTGGCTTTTCATATTGTCCTTACCTCAGGCAGCTATGTAAGTGAAATCCTGAGCTCTGCTGATGAGATCTGTTCACTGTAAACAAAAATAGATGTCCCTTAAAACTCATAAATCTGAGGATTTATTTGCCACTGCTGGCCCAGTCCCTCAATGGAGTTTTGCTGCAACTTCATCAGACAAAATAGCTTCTGCTTTGAAGTATTTGATATTAAAGGACAGCCCTTGCTAATAAGGGAACAAAATGCAAGGTTGTATAGCTAAGAAGGCTGGTGGCATAAATCAACCCAACAGAAGAGCCATTTCAAAAGCTGAAAGTAACTGTATATGAACAAGAGACATCCTGCCAGTTCTGCAGCTTCTGTTTGTATCAGTGTTTCTTCTAGAAACAGGTGCTGCTGCCAGAGAGATACTACTTCTTGTGTCTATGTGAGTGGGTAGTAACTGCTTTTTTCATGTGGCTGCACCTTTCTCATTTGTAGGGCAGGCAGCACACTGAACACTGAAAATCCATAAACAGCTATAACCCCAGGGGCTGCTTGGCTTGGCTTGACAGCAGAGCTGAAGGAGTATTTTGCTAACTTCTGTCTTAAAGTCATGGCATTTTGGGTTGCCTTGGTTTTTGCAGGCTAATGTGCTGTCATATTGATTTCTAGGCATCCAGAGGCCTAGGTTCATGTATTATTCTGTGAGACAATTTGTTCTGTACACTCAAGTGCATTCTTATTTTTAGGATATTTTTCTTCATTGTCTACAACATTTTTGATTAGACAATTATGTACTTGTAAAAGACAGGTTACAACAGTATAAGTTCTGATCATAACCAAAATTATTTTCAGATCTGTTTTTGTAAATGAAAATTATTTTTCCTGTAATTAAGAGAGTTTGCAGCCAGTTTTCTTGACTCTTGAAAATAAGTGTTGGTTTACAATATTATAATGTCTGGAACATAACAAAGTGCCATATTAGATTGGTATCCATAAATAATACATACATGTATAATCCATCCAATAACGAAACACTAGCACTGGATGGTTTACTAAAACCCCTTGCAAATCAGGAATTTCTATATTAGAAATTGTAGAACATCTGAGGAATGGGGAGCTATCAAAACTGTAGTGATTTATTGTTGTTTTGTTTGTTTCATGAAATGAAAGTAATTTGCACCATAACATCTGCATGGTTGTTACACGTGGCATACTCAGCACAATCTTCTTTGCTTTAGTTCTGTTTAAGGTGTACTGCATAGACCAAACCTATACTACTATCCGGGTGCCAGTGTCATCCTCTGTGAAGGAAGTGATCAGCGCAGTAGCAGATAAGCTGGGCTCTGGAGAAGGCCTCATCATAGTAAAGATGAGTTCAGGAGGAGGTACTGTATTTGCATCATCTTCAACATCTTTTGCTTATAGTGAAGCAGAATGTTGGGAGGAACTGGAAGACTAATTCAGTCAAAGCTTTTATACCAGTGTGCATGTCTGGCTGGTACACAGGTTCTGTTTTAGAGGCAAGCTGTTTCCTGACTGGAGCTCACATGGGGAACAGAAAAATTGAGAATCTTTGTATTTGCATGTTACAGAGCAGAGCTACCCCAGGTTTCCTTCACTATAAGACTTGCAAGAGTTTTACAACAGAAATAAGAGGGAAGTGTGGATAATATCAAGCTAGCCATATGAATCAGCAATAGCAGAAAACTGCACTGCAGATATTTCAGTAGTGGTCACTGCCATTCTGTCTTCTCTTTCCCTGCAAACATCTACAGAGCAACTTGGTGTCAAGCCTTTTTTTATGAAAAAATGTCAGGAGTCATCCCCCAATTATAGGCTGTGGAAATGGGAGAGTAACTGCAGGGTGAATTCTTCTGGAGAATTGGTGTTGCTGAAGTGCTCTGCTTGTGTATGACTGTATGGACACACACACAGCTAATGAGAGCTGTGTTGGAAGGCATTTTTTCAAAAGTGATTCCTGCCCAAATGAGCTCACTTCCTGAGGACTAACACCAGGCTGTTCCACTTTTTGCAGTTGCAATTTTTTATTGTCAGGTTTGCTGACAGCCAGTGTATGCTGGAACAGACTGTTTTGTAAGTTATTTCATTATCTTTTCTTTACCTGTGATATGATGCTCTAACTGCTGTAACAAGATTTGAATATAGTTGCATTTCATCACCTCCTTATGCAGTTACTGTCCTCCAAGGCAATTTCCATTAGGAATAGCTCTCCAAAAGTTTACAGCTCAGAGAAGAATTAATGGAGTCCTTAATTATGGCTGATTTTTTGCATGGAGTTTCTAGACATGGCAGCACAGGCTTCTTAACCTGTCAGTACATTTTGGGGATGGGATTTTAGTTTTGTATGCCAGTTCTGTAGGAGACTGGTTTGGGCTGAGCTTATTGTCACATTACTTCAATAAAGAGGACCTTCTTGTCATCTGTGTTGTATCCTGGACATATGCTGGGCAAAAATTTGTTCCCAGGAGGGTGATCTGTGCAGTTGTTGGAACAGTTCTGCTGTACGTTTTACATATGTGTAATATATAATCTTTTTGTTCCATTTTTACAGAAAAGGTTGTGCTCAAACCTCATGATGTTTCAGTGTTTACAACTCTCAGTGTTAATGGACGGCTGTTTGCTTGCCCACGTGATCAGATTGATTCATTGGTATGTCTGCAGTTCTCAGGAGCTTCAGCTCTCCAGTTTATTTGAACTCTTGTCCCTTTTTACATTATCAATGGTTTAGCTAAAAACTAGTGGAAGCATTCACAACCAAGGGCTTGTCACAGTGCTATGGGATGAGCCCTGAAATGAAAACAAGGTAATGTTATAATTTCCTAAACTAGAGCAGAAATCCATCTGATCCAGATGACCACACTTGGTTCCAGTATTCTCTGTGCCACAGTGAACATGTAAGAAAAGCTGAATATTGTTACGAGGACATGCTGTATTCCTGATCACAGTATTACCACCTCAAGGCCACAGGGATATATTCTTGAAAATAGATGTTATCCATTAAAACATTCTGGAGACTTGATTCCAACAGTAAATTCCTTAAAATGTTTTATTTCTCAGCCTTACAAAATACCATATCAAAACCTCAGATGATTCAAAGTAGAATCACAGAAAATATTCCTGGTGGAAAGTCTCATTTTCTTAAGTAAAATTGCTCATAAATACTTGCAGCTTATATGGTAATTCTAACAATCTCCATGGGGTCTGCTTTTACAGAGTTTGATTTGACTGTATTTTTTGTTCCTTTTATTTCATTAAAAACAAATGTCATTGCCAAGTCGTGTCAGCATGAACTCTATTACTCGTAGCCTTGTTTCGGCCTCCTGTATGCTTTTAACAAGCCACTTAGTATGTATGCCTGATTTCTTTTATAGATATGGTAAAATGTGTGCTTTGCTGCTGCTTTCAATTTAGTAACCAGGGAATGCACATCCAGCATGCTATAGTTCCATGCAGAGATACCTCTTGTTCAGTTTATTAAATTCTGGTGTTCCCTTAAGGTTAATTAATCCTGCCAAGCAGATACTGTCACGGGGCATGCTGCTCTAAAGCAGGGGTGTTGCATCAGTACAGCTATGCTGGGTACTTTTATATGGCTGTGCATTATCTGTGCAGACAGCTTTGGCAGCAAATTGTTATGACTTTCTGTTTCTTTTCCCATGCTATTTAGCATGGATCAAGTACTCGAAATGCTACAGAGAGCTCTAGGATACAGGGCTGCAGTGTGCTAATTTTCATCATCTGGACTGACTTTGGCAGGAATTAGGGAGGAACACAGCACCTTTAAGAAGGTTCTCATCACTGTGTAACAGACTGTATGCCCTTATCAGCTGCATTTTTTCAAAGAGTTATAAACAAATTGAGTAACATGACAACTGTACCTCCCTCCGAGTTTAATTCTTTCACATTCCAATTTCTGGCTGCTGCCTGTGCATGTACGTTTATTCACATTACACTTGGCAATTCCCATACAAAAATTTTTCTGTTAGATGAATTTCCAAATGAATTTACATCTAAGTGCTTCTTTTCTAGCCTTGGTAAATATGTGTTTGTTACAGTAACAGCTATGTTGTGGTTTGCTTCCAAGCAGGATCAAAAAACCCTCTTTCAGATTATAGGGTAATTCTCTTTCCACAGATTTCTACAAATTAGGATTTTCTGCACAAAACTGCTGTAATTTTAATTCATACACTGTCTTAAGTAATGACATTTTCTGTTTGTGCAAATTCCAGTTCAGAATAATATTCAGGCTGTTATAAGATTGATGGCTGTCTTGATTTTTTAAAAATAATACTTTACTTATATACACTATCTTTAAAAATTGTAGATGGATCTTGCACAGTAATAAGGCCTGTGGTTTAGTTTAATAACTTTTAACCACTTTTTATTAAAATGATATTTGAAAGCGGTTTTCCCTAGAGTACAAAGCAAGAACTTGTAAAGAAATAAAGTTCCTACATACTGTGTATTACTGAAAAAGTGATTTGATGTATTAATCCAGTCAGTCCTTTTTGATTGGCAGTGTATCATTCTTATATAAAAGGGGGTTCATTTAGCAATATCACTTTTGATACTGCAGTATGTAAATACGGTTTGTTAACGTTGCAGACTGTACTGGGTTTATACTGAGAAAGGATCATGTTGACAATTCCCTGCTCTGTGATAACTAACAAAGACCCTGTGAGACATTGAGAAACTTGTAAGTGAACTCTACTGCCCTCTGCTGGAAACAAAGCAATTAAAGCGTGGCTTCACAGGAACTTTTACGGGTGTAACACCTTGGAAATGCAAGAGTGGTTTGTTAATATTTAGCGGTACTGGCTCAAACAGAACCCTAATATATAGGACAGAGTGCTGCAAATCTGTTTTGTTCTCAAGCCATGGTTTAAATCTCTCCTTTATAAGAGTTAGTTGTGTGTAAATCTGTAGATCACATCTCATTTATTGGGTAGTGTCTTGCAAAAATGTTTTACACCTGAATGATTTAAAGGATTCTTTCTCATAAGGTTATGCATAAAAGTAGCATAGCCAGGAATATTGCAGCCACAAATAGTTTCTCTTTGACAGTACAAGGATGCACTATGATGCTTATTTTATAAAGGATGCAAAGATCTTGCAGTCACTGCAGATTTCTGAAGTGTGGCAGATGTAATAATTCTCATCATTAGAACCAGTAATCTGCAAAAGTATTTGGCTTGTGCTTTGTGGCCTAGTTATTTGTGTATGTGAAAAAGGAAACTGATAAAAGCTTTGAAGAAAGACCTATGCTCCTAAACAAAGACATGCTTTAGTTAGCACAATGTGTATTGAAGTATTTATTTCTGGCTTCAAATTTTAGAACTATGCTAAAAATAACACACTGAGAACAGTCTGTTTTATTTCCTTACAGTGCCTCTGAAGCACTTTCAGGATTTTCCTGACTATCTTGTGCACAGTGAATACTGATTTTGCACAGGGCTTCTCATTTTCTATGGTTAAAAGCAAATTTCAGTTTTACCATTAGAAACATCCTTAGGCAAGTGGTCACAGTGAAAAATAAAGTCAGAAACATTATGGAAGAAAAGCACCAATCATGCAACTCAGTATTTATAAAATATTTTAATAGAATTTTTCCATTTGTAGGCACCATTACCAGAACAAGAAGGACCATCTACTGGTACAGTGGGAACATTTGAACTGATGAGCTCCAAAGACTTAGCATATCAGATGACAATTTATGACTGGGAGCTCTTCAGCTGTGTGCATGAGGTATGAGAATCCATCTGTTCAGAAGATTACAATCTGTTTGCAAATTTAGTTGTACATTGTAGGCTTGTACATTATTTGCCAAACTGTCTCTAGCTTGATTTTAAAAAATAAGAAAATAAAGCCACCTACAAGTTTTGAAAACACAAGGCATTCTTAATTTTATAGGTAAAATGTGAAAATAAGGTTAAATTTGTCCTGAACATGTGCTGCTTATTGAATTACATTTATATGTTTTAAAGTATTAAGCTATTTATCCTGAATCCTTGTCACCTGTACAGCAGTAAATGTAAACTGCAGATCATGTTTCAGAGCATGTTTCTCATGTTCAAACATGAAATTTCTAAAAAAAAAAGAAAGAAATCCCAACTGTTTTCTTTTTCCTAGTTGGAACTGATCTATCACACTTTTGGAAGGCACAATTTTAAAAAGACCACAGCAAATCTGGACTTGTTTTTAAGAAGATTTAATGAAATTCAGTTCTGGGTAGTCACTGAGATTTGTCTTTGCTCTCAACTCAGCAAGCGTGTTCAGCTGTTAAAGAAGTATATTAAGATAGCAGCCCAGTAAGTATGCAATCATCATCCGTGAGCTGGGAATGAGGTTCTGTGGAGTTAATTTGTTATTTTATTTGTTATTTTTATTTTTAACCACAAAGAGTAAAGGTTGAAACATTCTCTATATGGTAATTCTGTCCATTTCCTTATTAGGACTGTACAGAACCTTGTCAATATATATTTTTATTTCCTCTCCTACTCTCCACTGCTCCTTGATCTGTGATCTCTTACAGCCATGTTTTCACAAAAAAATTGTGAGTAAATATATTTCAGTTATATAGGAGAATCCTTAATTTACCCTTACATGTCTTAGCAAATCTTAATATGCACATCAGCAAGTGGTATCAAAACTGAGCTTTTATTCTCCTGAGAACAGAAGTTATTTCTGATGCTGTTCAAGAAACCGTTCTCAGAATTGCCCCAACTGGGAAAACGAAAAGGGTAGAGCAAAGAGATGGGGATGTTGAGACTTGTGTTACCTGCAGCCTGCTTGGGATATTTTTCTAATATTTTTGTTTAGAAAATGGTCTGGGTTTGCAACTTCTGGGTCTGAGGACATTTTTGCTGATTTCTATGATTTTATTCATACTAAATTTTAAACTCTTTGGAGTCTTCAAGACAAAGATGTCAGCCTTGACTCCTTAACACTGATTTGAGAGGGAGCAGTAGCATGCCCCTGCCCTGCATAGCTACAAGTTTCTTTCTCTGCTATCCTCTTCATTAATTTCCAGTTCTTGGTGTATTTATTGCATTCATTGCTATCTAAACCATTTGGTGAGGTGTGCAGTGAGCTTGTCTACAACTGGGCATTGTGACTACAGAAGTTATTACATGCAGTTAAACCATGAGTTTTAACTTTTCTGCGTTGTTAATTGTAGTTGTGTGAGGGATGAGATTACTTTTACCACTGTGATGCTCCCCTCTTCCCAGTTAATAATTCCACATAGCTGAAATCAGTGTTTGTATGCAAACTCTGTGTCAGCTCTGCCAGCCCCAGATTTCCTTCTGGGATCTGCTTTGGGCCCTCCAGTCAGATTATGGTTGGTTGAAGTGGAAGATTTTCATAATCTAGTACTGGGCATGCAGGATCAGGTTTATATCCAGAATGGAGGACAAAATTTACTTTTGTAGTTTCTAAAAATATGTATCCGGCATATTCCATTATCTCATTCCACAGAGCAAAACTGGGAAGCAAGCTGCCCGTCTGGCAGGCTCTGTCCAGGAGAGGGCACCCACACACAGATGCTTCAGGATCTTTTCTAAATTCAAGAGATGTGAAATGGGAAGATGTTGAAATGTTGTAAATTAATTTCCATAAACACTTGAGATCAAATATCCTAAAAATTACAGTTAAATATCTCCTTAATAAACTGCCCTAGCCCATGGGTTCCTCAGTGTCACGGCTTTAGTCGTATGCTATTTACAACAGCTTGACAACCTCCTGTTTACTTTCATGTTTCTAGTATCACTACAATGCTAAAAATAAATAGCTAAAAGCGGTCTGCTCTGCTGGGTCCTCTTTGTCTTCTAAAAGCAGAGAAATTTGAAGCAGAAGGTTTTCTTCTGTACAAAGCGAGCAGCCAGGTTTAATTGCAGACGCTGGAAAGGCACTGGGAAGTTTTGCCAGGCTGCTGTCCTCTGTGCAGTGCTACCATGGTAACAGGTGCTACAGCATGAGGTAAAACAAACACAAAGTGCACCAAAGTTAGAGGGGAGAAAAAGACAAGGAATTGGATCAAAAGATTGAGGCCCAGGCCTTGAAGCAGTATCTTTGAGGAAGTTTTGCTTGTGAAGATCCTTGAGACCTAATGAAAACTTTACCCTACCCAGAAGTACTAAACTCATTAGAAAAGTGTTTGGGGAGAACAGCTCAGTGCTGTACTATTAATCTTAGGCTAGACTGGTGGTAATGAGATGCCTTGCACGTACTGATTTTCAAAGAATTTTGCTGAGAATCCTCTTTCTGTGACCGGGGACTCAAACACCATTGCAGAAGGCACATAATTTGTGTCTGCCATCCCACGTGCCCTGTGATGTGTGCTCCCTGTCTGTGCAGGCCAGCACACGGCCAAGTGCTGACTCCAAGCGCTGTGCACACGTGCTTTAGTTCCAGGAGCTGTTGTTGCCTTTGCGTCTGTTGCCAAAGCCTGCAGAGGTTACCATGTTCATCTCTTTTCTCCAGCCGTTGTAGGATTCAACTTTCAAACAAAGTGGAGAAGTGACATCCTATTCCTACAGTGAGTTCTTCCCATATCGGTTGTGTTAGAAAGGCCACCTAGGATGTACTGGCACAGTCTTAGGGATATCCATGCACCCAGTTTATTTGTATTTCCTCTCTGCAGATAAAAGCACAGGCTATGTGGAAGCCTCCTGGTGTATCACTATACTCAGACACTTTCATTCAGTTTTTGAAAATCATTCTTTCCACACACATACGTATATCTTATACCCAAGGAGCCTGTAAAAATTTTTTGAAGGGTATGTGTTTACAGGGAAAATGCCAAGATGAATATACTTCTCTAAGTAGCGAGAGATTTCAACCACATTTGTGTTTGTGTTGGGGACAAGAGTGTGTGCCTGTGTGTGTATGTGTTCACAATTCATACGAACAGGAAGGTTTTCCAATACAGTCTGTTTTGGGAGGCAGAGGGACCTCTGCTTTGAGCACTCTGTGGTGCTTTGGAGGCTCCATTTTCTGACAGCAGGCAGCATATATACAGTGGAGCTATGCAGTACTGTTTCTCCTTCCTCACCGTGGTCCTCTATCTGGAAGTGAGTGATTTAGTGTAGATCCTGCAGAATTTACAGAATATTTGGCATAGAATGTCATACATTTAGATGGATTTTAACAGGGACTCTGTCAGATACATTTGCAGCTTCCTACTGTGTTTGAGCACTACTGATATGTGGTACTAATTTATTTTTATCATGCCTCAATTTATTCTCAGTATCCACAGGCTGTGGACAGATACCCCATTCCGGATTTAGTTGTGCCTGGGGAAGAAGTTATCACTGACAGCCTATCCTGGCTGCTTTTCATCCTTATCTCCCCTTAGATCCAGTAACAAGGCACTCCCTTGACCTGTTCTGGTCAGAATAAGGTGGAGTAGCTTTAGCATTTCAGTTTGTCTTCACTAACCTTGCTCACTGGCCCTGATATGATGTGGGAGAATTTCTATGAGCAGCTCTGCCAGAACATCTGAGGGGGCAGCAGTCTCCAACAGACAGACTGTCAGAAGGGAGAGGTCATTATTAAAACGTTCAGTGTTCACACAGTGCAGACATAAGTGAGGGACAGATCTAAAGGACTTAACCACTCACTGCATCAAGTCTGGTGAAATGGACAGACAGAAAAACAGAATAACAATAGGGTGTTGGGGCAATTACGCAGTCAGACAGCAGGATGTGATGTTTGTACTAATTTCATCAGGAGATGAGGATGCTTCAGAGGAGCCAAGATCTTGAGTGAGGAACTAAAAAAATCTGAGAATTATAGCTTGAATCTTGTGAAAGTTTTCTTGGTAAACGGCAGAAGAAGCAGAAGTTGAGGTTTTGAAATTAGACGTTGGTGAACTAGTTGTGAAAAATAGCAATTATTTGCAGGAACCTAGAGAGAGACAGATTTACGAGATACAGGTTTTGTTCTTTCTCTTTCCACGGAATCAGTGAGCCACCTGATGCAGTCACAGCTGAGCAGCTATGCAGGCTGTTCCTGCTCGATTGTGTCTGCTCCTGCATATGTTGCATATACTCATTTACATGTTCCAGTTTTTCCTAGTTGGTAACAAAAGTTTTCCTTTGGATGAAGGGTGACTTAGAGCTCCTAGTGCCCAGGACCTCTTTAACAATGCTAGCAACAAGTGGCTGTTTTTTGCTTGAAACATCCTAAAGAGTTACAGAATCTACAAGTACTAGTTAGAGATCATATACAGTGAGAGAAGTCACTGGCACACAGGTATCTCTAGACAGCTCGTCTTCTCCCTTTAAAAAGAGTCAGCACCCCTGTAAACTGCAATGAAGATCGTCTAGGGACAGCTTCCAGTATTTGGTAGCTCTTCAGAAGGTGTCAGCAAGGTCTGCAGCAAATGAGGTTGTAAACTAGTTGCTTTACACTGTTTTGGTATTCCCTGGGACTGAATCGAGCCCAGTTTCAGGACTGTGTTTCTGGGTGAGGAGAAACTTCAGAGATTCCTGTAATGTCCTTGCAGAAGCTGGCACCCAGTGAAGTGGAAGGAGGAGAACGTTTTAGGAGAGAGGGGAAGGGAGCCTCCAGAGTGTGGTGAATTGCTCACACGGTGGTGGTGTGCCATAGGTGTGCTGGCCCCAGCTGCCCAAATCCAGTCATATCTATGCAAGATGCCTGGCTTCAGCTTTGTTAAGGTTGTCATGTGTATTTCTGCCCTGACTGATACATGCAACTTAAAACCTGGTCCTTTGTGTTTCAGCTGTAAAGAATACAAAAATCTGAATTCCTTCTTTGCTATCATTATGGGACTGAGTAATGTTGCCGTGAGCCGTCTCTTGTTAACATGGGAGGTGAGTCTTAGCTAAAATCCAAATCCAAGACGTTTGGCTGAGATTTGTGCTTTTAGTTAGCAAAAACGTGACTTGGGCCTTTATTATTGGTAAAGTTCAATGTAGTAATCCAGCTCCTGGGCAGAAGTCTTTAGCTAAGTCTGACGGTCTTTATTGGTATGTCAGTATAGCCATGGATGTGTTGAACGGAATCATAGAATCGCCTGATTGGAAAAGACCTTAAGATCATCAAATCCAACCATAACCTAAAACCTCCCTGTACACAACTGTTAGACCATGTCTCTGAGCACCTTATCCAGATTTCTTTTAAACACCTCCAGGGATGGTGACTCTACCACTTCCATGGGCAGCCTGTTCCAGCACCTGGTAACCCTTTCAGTGAAGAAATCTTTCCTAATATCTAATCTAAACCTCCCCGGTGCGACTGCCCAACAGGATGAGTGAGTTAACCAGTTAACCTCTTACATCAGCCCATCCTCTGTTTGACTTGAGTGATCATTTAGTGAGATCACTCCATAGATACTTCTCTAAAATCTATCCTTTGTTTATACATACTATTTTTTGATCTCCATATGGACTCTCTTGCCCTATTGAAATGTAAGTTTGTCCTAACCAGTTCTGGTTTTCTCTCTGACATGCATTCCCCTGCTTACTATCAGTTTGGTCTTCATTCTCAGAGTTTCCACCTTTTTCTGTGGCTTTGCTCTTTTGTATGTGAGTATATAAAAACGGTGCAATGTCCAGCAGGAGGTGGTAGTAAGCACATGTAACCACTAAGAACATAGTGGTTGTCAGAAGCAGTGCAGATTTGAACATGCATGTATTTTGTTCGTTAGAAATTCAAAATAGTTAGCATGACTGAGGCCATCGATGCAGCTGAGACAAAAATTTGAACACCTCTGAAAAAGTGCTCTGAAGCAGGAGATCAGGCCAACACATCTGAGAAAACACCAGCCCAATTTTCAAAAGTACACGTTGCAAATTGTCAGTGCTGAAGCCAAAGACTTGCAGATCAATTTCTCAAAATAACAACCCTTGATTTGTGGCTACTGAGAGGAATAGTTGGAAGAGGTGAGACAGTAGAAGAGTAGTATGAAGAGAGAGGAGAGATTGAAAATCACTCCATCACTCTATCCATTGCCTATACTTCTTCATATTCATACCCAATATAATATACTCACTACACAAATCTATCTATCTTATCCCCTCACCCTCCTAACCAGTAATTCCCTACCTATCACCCTACCGACATGTCCACTGCGCATTCAATTAACACACCAACTCCCCCCCCCCCCCCCCCCTCCCCCCCCAACCAATAGATGATTATACACAAACCCTCCAACCCACACTATCCACAAAACACAACTGTATGTATTAAACAAACCTATCGAGACTGATATTAGTAACATAACATGCAATTTCCATTAGTTGCATGCACAACTTAAAAAATAGAGGTGCACATGTCCCCTTTCAAAAATTCCCCCCTCCTAAAATTAGCTCTGCCCCCACTTCCCTAATAACCCACCAACCCCACTTAATATATCCTTTAACACAAATCCCTCATGTGCTGTGTGTACGCACCATACTCCCACAATCCCCCCCACCAAAATCAACCCTAAAAACAACAAAAACTAAATATATACTATTATCAAACACTACTCAAATCAACCAACCTATAATTATAATACAATATACTACAACCATATGAATCCCCAACAACTTCGAAACATCACCTAAAACTACCCCACCAAAACATATAACCTCACCACCCCCCCACGCACTCTCCCCAAAATATTCTACAAAACAAATATACCATATCAAAAATATAATACTATAATTCCATCCCCTAAATACAAACACCAACTCCTCCCCTCTTTTCTTTACAGCGTGCTCAATTCTCTTTCATACTTTCTACAATATATTGTTTATATATATAATTGATCCCCCCCCCCCAACCCCCCCCCCCCCCCCCCCCCCCCCCCCCCCCCCCCCCCCCCCCCCCCCCCCCCCCCCCCCCCCCCCCCCCCCACCCCCCCCCCCCCCCCCCCACCACCCCCCCCCCCCCCCACACCCCACCCACCCCCCCCCCCCCGCCCCCCCATCCCCCCCCACTCCCCAGCCTCTGGAAATGCAAGGCATGGATTTGAATGTTGCAAGGGCAGTTCATCATAAGTATGAATAATTAAGCCACCTCTACGCAAGCTGTGTGTAAATTATATTTTGAGATAGGCTATAATCAGGAATGTCCTGAAACCAGTGACTTGAACCTTCACTTACATTCTGAATTCAGTGATTGTGATGTGAGCTAAACAAAAATCTGGATCTAAACATCCCAAAGGAGTAAATTCAAGTTGGGGTTTAAATCAGGATCCAGGTTTTATGGCTGGTCCCATCTCTATTTATAATCTGGTTGCTAGGAGACATGTTGTAGTTTAGATTAGCACATTGTTAGAAATATCTGGCAAAAAAGAGCACTTTCCTGACAGGGCGTTGTAGAACGAGCTAGCATTTTTAGTAAAATTGCCACACAAATTTGATTTAATGAAGGTTTGCTATTTTTATTTTTATTAACAGAAACTTCCAAGCAAGTTCAAGAAGATCTATGCGGAGTTTGAAAGCTTAATGGTGAATAGCAATAGATCTCTTATTCTATGCACAATCTGAGATAATTCAGTTTCTGAGTAACTGATTTGAATTCCTTGATTCATTTTATATGTCCTTGTTTGACTTTAAGAAGTTTATGATCCCATTTTAGAGCTGCTAAAACAAGTATGTATGACTAATAAATTACACTCTTAGGAACCTACTCTGAGAGAACTTATGTACCACTCAAAATTAATCTGGGAACTCAGAAAAGCTTTATCACATATTTTCCAATAGTACATATGGGAAATTATATTTTCCAACCTGGATTTTTCCAGGCAATACATTTTAGTGTTAAAATATATGCAAAACTGTATCTGCAACTGCAAGAAGGGAGGAAAAATGTGTGTTTTCTTTTGTGAAAAAAATTTTTGTAATCCTATGTTACCTTGATATTTGGCATGAAAATTGTGTTTAGCAGCTGCATTTTCATCATGTCAGATGTGTGGAGAATGATGAAAGTTGTCTTAATTTGAAGATGCACCTTTAAAGCCACGAGAGAAAATAATTATTTTAATAAATGCCATGACATCTAAGTGCATACAGTGTCTCAATACATATAGTAATGATTTGATTTCTCTTTTTTCTTAAGGATCCTTCAAGAAACCATAGGGCCTACCGACTAACTGTAGCTAAATTGGACCCTCCACTAATTCCCTTCATGCCACTACTAATAAAAGGTAAGCTTGGTTCTTACCAGAACTATTAACTTGAAAGATATTTGTCAAGTATTTGAAGAATAACAGTAGCAGCAAGAACAAGCAAAAACGGGTGTGTGTGAGGTACGATCTTTTTCCATTATAAAAAGCATGATGCAGAGACAAAAAACCCCTACTTTAGTACATCCTAATATCATAGCTTAATTTTAATAGTCTCAGAAATGCAGCAAATTAGGAACTAAATTTACTTGTATAGCTGCTTTGGGTTTTGTAAGGGATAGGCAAAATGTCCTACTGTTTTGTGTGGCCCTGGTTCACTAATGGGCATTTATGTGGGTTTTCTTTCTGTACAGACATGACATTTACTCACGAGGGGAACAAGACATTCACTGACAAGCTAGTAAACTTCGAAAAAATGGTATGTATGACATATTTGAAATGTACATTTATCTCTTCAAGAGTGAACTTCTCAACAATGACTTCCAGGACTAGAGAAAGTGAAGGCAAGACTGAGAGCTGGCAAAAATAGTTTGCATTGTACACAGCACCTGAGATCTCTGTGTTTCTGGAAAACCTCACAGAGATGGAGAAACAACTACCCACTGAGCCATACACAGCCAAAATGTTTCCTAGGAGAGGCAGCAGCAGTGACAGGAAGCAGACCTGTTAGAGACAATTTTTAACAGCCACTTTGGGACCAAGCTGTGATTTTAACTGCTGTTCTTTAAGCAGGACTGAACTGCCTCAGGCTGGGATAGTTCTGCATTGCTCCTCAGAGAATGAAAGAAGCTTTAACACAGAATGTGCACAACATCTTCTTTTCTTCTTTCCTTTAACAAGGGAAAGGAGACTTCTGTGACTTGACTGCTTTCATACTGGAAAGGGGGATCAAATGATAGATGGTTAGATTATGCTCAGATTTCATTTATTTTAAATCCTACATCTAAGCTCTCATCATTTCAAACACCGTTGTCAAAAAACTGCAGGCAGGCAACTTCCCATGGCAGAAATCTCAACTGAAACTCAAGTTTCTCAGCAGGGAGAAGCAGTTTTCTTGTTTTATTAAGGACATATTCTTAATTAATGTGGTTCATGACACCTGCATCTGAGAACCAGTGTTAGCCAAGCCCAGCTATGAGCAGCTGCATTGCAAAGCCAAACCTGACTGACTGTTCTTCAATAAAGTGCCATTTAGTAGCCATATTAGAGCCTATCTACTCTGGCACCTATATCTGCTTGGTTTTAGTACTACAGTAAGCAGAATTATCCATGTTTATTTCGACTGCACTATAGAGGAGCTTGTCTTACCTGCTGAGCACTGCAGAGGGGAAGACAGGAGGACTTCCAGCTCTTTAGAAAACTTCACAGAAAAGTGTTTATCACTCTGAATGAATTCTTATCTTTGATTTGATTGCAACTTCAGGACAGCCTTTGTCCTAGGGTGAAAATAACTACCCTGCTAAGCTGAGACATTTTTGTGGGTAAATGGTAGGGCTAATGCCTAAGCAAGGGCTTGACCTAACTTTGCAATAATGACATTCTGTAATTGCATACGCAGACTGTGTTGCCATCTCCTTCCAAAGGAGAGACAGAACCTGCAGAAAACTACTTTTTTCTGGACTAATTGTTCTAATTAGATTTTTTTTTTTTTATGTAGATAGCAAATATATCAGGGCATACAAACGGATCTCAGACTTGGCTCGAGCACCTCCATGCAGGATGGATGGCAGCAGCATTACTATGGCCATGGCTATATGGCTGACTCCATATTCACCTGACTTGGCCTAATTACACCTCCTGAGCCAGAAGAGCCTGTACATCCACAGGCCTCAGAGCTGTATGCCTCAGGCTCTTCTTTATGCCTGATTATGTATAAAAGCCATTACAGGAGGCAGGAGCTTTCCTGTGAGCACTTGCCCATAGACAGAAGCTCAGCCCAGGCTTGTCCTTTGGAAATGGTTTTGCACCGCTCCATACCAGTCTGGCACTCCCAGAATGGCCAAGAGTGAATTTTATAGCAGTTTAATCTGTCTCTAGGCTCCTGAAGATCTGCTCTTTTCACCCTAGTTTGCACGTTGCCATATCTTGAGAAGTATGTTATCTCCAAACATGGACTTAGTAGTAGCACTGAAAGGTTTTAAGTAAAATTTTACACCTCTTGAATGTAGTATCACTTACTTTGATCAGTAATCTGAGCTTTGACCATTTCCTTTAAGAGAGGAAAGTGAAGATCAATTGATATATGTTTGATGTATTTTTTAAAGAACCAGTATAATGTCTTATATTCTTCCACACAACAGAAAGGGAAACGTTCTCTGTCAGTACTTTAAACCTTTCTTCAGCTAGTGCTCTGCTTTTTCTCCAAGCCTTGCTACATGTGTATCTTTCGTGTTTTTAATGTTCTTCATTGTCTATTCTGCATGCTCTTACAGTGTTTTTATTGCTTCTCTCGACCTACAGTTCTTCAAAGCAACCTATTCAGATTCCACCCACATAATTCATTAAAATACTAATGTGGACCTAGCATATTTTAGTTTCTTGCATGTGTCATCAGGTCAAGCAGAGAAGAAAAGCCTACTGTTAAACCTCAGTTGCTACCACCTACTTACATTAAGCTTACAACTGTCATATCCACACATAATTGTCACATACTAACTAGTGAAGACAAGACCACTCAGCCAGATAACACACAGATAAATTCATCTCTCTTTTACATAAATATAAACTCAAGGTAGATTGGTGATGTCTTTCTGCCAGTTTTAGGAGAAAAGCAGAAACCAGATTTCCACACAGGAATCCTGTCCTGCCATTTGGTATTTCTGCCTGTTTGACCTGCTGGATGATGTTCTGCTGTGAGCAGATGGAGGTACCTCTGAATATTGCTGGGAGCCACTCTCACTAATCTGTCTTTGGAAAATTATTTCCCATGATCCATCCTAATTTTGATGCTTTCTGAAGTTTATGAATAAAAATAACTGGTTACTTGCCCCACTAGTGGTGCCATTTGCCACTGGAGGAGGTGGATTCCTCCAACTCTCATGTAAGCACAGTAATGGAACTGAGAACAGCCTCTGGCATCGTGACTGCATTCTCACCACAGAGCTCTGATGCCGACAGCTGATGTGCTGCTGACAACTTTATTCCTGTAACTGGCAGCCAAAAGTAGAAGTTTGATCTACTGGCATCTCTTCAGCTGAAACATCTTCCTTTAAATCATTTATGTTTTCTGATATTTCAGTTATTATTTATATTAAATGATACATCTTAAAACACACAGGCTCAGACAGTGTCTGAGCCAGGAGTTCTCCAAGTGCCAGGAACAGTGAGGCCTGGTTTCCTAAACATTTGTGTTTCATGGCTGCCTGAGCTCTGCTCAAAGCTTTCCTCGTAGCTGAGGCATGTGTAGTTCCTTCACAGCTGGGGAATTCTGTGTGAATAGCTTTTGTCATAACACAAGAACTTGCACTACAGCCTTTTCCCTGAATGAGACAGAAGAAGAGGGCACTTAAATGATCCTCCTCTTGTCCACAACCATCTATTTTCACAGAAAATTAGTAGGAGCTTTCTTACGTTTGAAAACTCTGGATTGTTTTTTCAAATTGGACAAAATTATCTACAGATAAAGGGAAGAACACACATCTGGTGTTAAATGACATTAGCATTTATAGCTAATAGGTTTTATAAGCAAGCCAAGCTAAAAAGGAAAGAGACTGAGTAGATTTTTTTCCTATTATACTTTCCTATAAATCAGTCTTTTTAGAGGTGTAGTGGCAGAACTGTGGCATTGACAGTAGTGGGGGAACATCACTGAAGAGCATTGCTGAGCTTTATGTGCTGCTGTCTTTGTAACTTCCTGGTCCATCTTCCCCTTCCCCTTCCCCATCTCCTCACCCCCATGAATGCCTCTTATTTGGAAGTGGCTGTGAGGAGTGGGAGGGCAGGGACAGCTAGCCAGGAAAGAGAACACCACATGTGGCACAGCTATGGGAAGTTTGTAAGCAGATCCATTTGCTTTGTATGAGATGGGAGCAAACAATATTGAATGTGCCAGAAATAGGCATACTCTTGTAGTTGCACTGTACTTGTGCTTTTTATTATGCCATTTGTTTCATGAATCAAGGCTGGAGGAAACAAGCATTTGGCCTTAAAATCCAGCCTGGCACATGTTATTTATACTTTTCTTAGTAAGTAGACAAAATAACTAAATTACTGGTATTAGTAGTACAGGCTTTTAGTAAAAGGTTTTGACTTCAATAGCAAACAAAACATGGCTTTATATTAGTATTGAAGGTCTTTATCTCACTATAAGAAGTTGATGGAGACAAGGTACAAGTTGTTTCCACCATCATGTTGCTCAGCTCTACCTTCTAAATTGGGCATATACTTCATGAGCTGCATCTTTTCTCCACTAATGAGTTGACAGTAGCTGTTAGTTGTATGTGTTGCTTTAGAAGACCTGTCTGTGTAGCAACTGAAGACTGACTTGTCATAGAAGAACAAGGAATGAATAGGCTTGTAAAGTATTTTAAATACTGTAGTTGTAGTTCACCAGCTTCAGGACATTTTGAGAGCTGCAAGTAGATGAAAGATAAATAGATGGCAGTAGACAGGAAACAGAATCAGTTTATGATCTAGAATAAACATTTGTCATTTAGGTCCATTAATGACCCTCTTTTCAGGTACCTGAAGGAAAGCCCCCAGAGCTGTCACTAGTATATATATTTTCATATGAACTCTCTATGATTTGGCTGATAGAGGACAACCTATCAACCTGCAGCACAGTACATGACAATATGTAACATTCAAGTGACACTGCTTTTATAGCTATATATTTAGAAAAAATGTAAAAGCTCTTTCCTAGAATTATGCCTTGCCAGAAGAGAAAGTGAGGAAAGTGCTGAGCTTGGTGCTCCCTAAGGGCAGATAATATTCATTCTCTTGACCATTTACTGATTTGTGCTTTTTTTAAACAACAGCTGCATAATCCTGCTCTCTGACTGCCAGTACAGAATTTCATATTCAGAGAGTAAGAGGGAAGCTGCAGTTATTAGGGAACTTTATCAGTGCCATTTCTCAACTCATGTGATGGACAGCCTAAACAAAGATTACTTTCCAGGGCAGCATTTCCATGTCACACTACGCAGCATGTCTCAGAAATGGCACCTGTAAAGGGAGCAGAAGTCATGAGAGAGCTCTGAAAGTGCTGATCTTCCATAGCAGCACGAGACAGTGCCATGATGCTGGCCACTGATGCTTCTTCTTGTCAAGCCTCTTCACCCTTCAGGTGTGAAATGAGGATTAGAGAATCTGTGCATATTGGTTTTCAGGTTTTGTGGAGATGAACAAAAGGGAATTCACACTCTGATCCTTATGCAAAAAAAAAGGGCAAACATTCTTTCATTTTTGGAACATAAAGATTATGCAAGAAGTGTGTGACTAAAGCCCTTACTAGTTTTCTATGGCATATATGAATATTTATAACATTTAGAAACCTGCATTTGGAATGGATTAGAAGATAATGTGCTGGCCTGCTGCCACTATTCCAGACTGTGTAAAATTTGAAAGAATATTGTGTATGTATGGCATGCTGGTAGTAGCAGTGCTTGTTATATTATATGCAGTTGATTCTGTTTCAGAAAGATCCAAATTTAGGTTTGTATGGCTTTTTGATAATGGTCTGTATGGCTTTTTGATAATGGTCTTTCTTAGCACAGAGAGTAAACAGAGGTTAATTTTTGCAGGCGTTAACTAGAGGTAATCCTCTATTTGAAGCAAAATTGTAACAAGCTGACAATTAAACTTCCATCTGAACATTTTCTCTGCACACGTTTCTAGTTTTCTTGACTCAGAAGGAGGCAATCCAACTTATGTACAAGATTCAGAAAGGGAAATGCACTTTTGTTTCCTATGCTGCTTTTCTGTTCAACTTGGACTTTCCAAAGAGGAGGTCTTTTGAGTAAATATTAGACAGGAGTTCTTAAAGGATACATAATGGTCCAGAATCTCCCCATTGGGTTGAGATCATGTCTTCTGGCCAGTTTTCTCCATTAATTCTGCTTTAACAGCTACCTCCTCATTCCTTTGTGTTTCATCCTTGCCAGAATGTTTCTGAATTCATAGATTGAATGAGATTATCCTCAGGAATAGGCAAAGTAACTCCTTAAAGTGAAGCACTTAAATCAGCTGAAGGAAGCCAAGCAATTCAGTCTTTAACCAGAAGTCAGACAAGGTCATTGTTTTTCCTTGCCTGGAATAGCCCATATAGTGGGAAATTTGAAAATAGTGAAAACTTCTCAAAACCTTCACTATGCACATAATTTGGATTTCAGTACAATACAGCATTATAGTACTTAGTCTGAACTCTATGCTTTTTTTCCAGAACAAACTCCTCACCTAAATAAAAAACTTAATCCACTACACAATTTTTGATAAATCTAAGTTTTCACCTAAGAAGCTTAACACTAAACTTATCAAACCCCGAGCCTACAGTCCAGCTCCAATGATCATTATGAAATGAGGCTTCAAAACCTAAACAGGTCTGAAAAATTGGGGTGTCTATTAACAATCCATCTTGAAAGCATATCAAGCAACACTAGCTATCTTCATAAAAGTGAAATGTCTTCTGGGTCTGGTTGGGTGACAGTTCAACTTTATGGTCTATCCCTGAAATAATTATTTTAAGGGAGTACTTTTTAAAGTGGTATAAGTAAAAATAGAATCACATAAGAGAGGCAAATATGAATCCATAGATTCAAGTTTTAAAACATATTCATGTTTACATGCTCACATTGTTTTGATTTTCATTTGATTGAGTTACACTTGGAGAACCAACACTATAATATGCAGCGTGTTCTGTCTCAATCCGGTGTTATAACAGGTGCTTACCTTTGAGCATTTAAGAGGTTCCATTGAAGTCAATGGAGTTTATTCACATGCTTAATGCTAAGCACACACAAGAATGTTTGCAAGGTAAGTGTCTTAGAAAATCTGCCAAGTAGTAATGGCTTGAAGAGGTATGAAGACTAACGTAGAGTAAAAATTATTCTTACTTGAAATCTACTTATTTTCCACATGTGCAAACAACAGGAACAGCATAAGCAGACTCATATCCCAATTCCATAGATCTTTTGGTAACTGGTGTTTTAGATCAGTTTCAAAATAGCTACATTTCATTTGATTATTCAATGTGTAATCCACAAGAATTTAGTGTATGATGTATCAATAGTGTTTCTAATGCTGACCACCAGCCAGGGACAGTGCACTAAATGTCTAAGATGTGTGTAAAGAATGTCTTACATTGGTGCTTCCCACTTCTGGAATAATAGATTTCCCACAGGTATTTTATTTATAACATCATTTAGATGTATGATTGTAATTATGTATTAATTCTGAGGAGGCTATGCCCTAAGTTTTACTGTTTACTAGTAAGAAATATCTCATTCCATTGTGTGAGGGCTTATGACTAGCTTGTTAATCTCACACAAAATTTCAGGGAGGTAAGAAGCAACCTGGTGAGAGTATGTAAATTACACTCCTGATCATTTAAAGCCTGTGTAAATGCAAATCACACCCTACGTATGAGAGTAGCAGCATTAAAATTACATTTTCATTCATATGTCTGCTTTTATTGGCATGTGTCTTCACACTCAGGCACAGTTAGGTGCTTCGTTTAAATGATGGAGGAACACAGTACTTGTTCTCTGATTGCATCCCATCTTTTCTTTCCAGCGCATGATTGCCAACACTGTCAGGACGGTGAAATTCTGCCGTAGCCAACCTTTCAGTAAGTGTATTACAAGATCTGCACAGTCAGCTACAGTAATTGCAACTAATTCTGTGTGTATCGGAATCCAAAAGCCTGGTTTCTGGTGATTCCTCAGTGTTTGGAGCTTCCAGTGTTTCACAGGGTGAAATATCCTTCAGGAAGCTCTGTAAGACCTTTTCTATCTCTTTTCCAGACATATGAAGGAGCTAAATACCTGTGAGGTCTCTACACAGCTGTCAAATTAGAATTGGTTGAAATTAGCCACTAGGTTCAGAAGTTGTTGAAGTATGGCTGGCAGACAGCATCACACAGATCCATGCAAGATACTTGCTTGCATAAACTGTTTTTGTAGGAAACCAAGCTGGAAATGTGATGTTTATAAATGACATAACTGCGTAAGGTGATGAACTTAAAACCTTTTTGTCAGCATGATTGCTAGAGCTTGAGGCCACGTAAGATGACAGAGCTGTATGATCAAACAGTATTGCTCTGTGGGTCTCATCCCTTCTAGGTGCACTGTCAGTTCCAGTCCCATTGGCATTTCCTCAGCACTTCAGTCACACAGCAGCTTTTCTCTTTCTCAAAGAACTGAATAAATAATATAAACCAAAATATTTTAATAAAAATATTTCCATATGGGTCAAAGTTTAACTCCAAAAGATCAGATAAAGAGAGCTTTTTTTTCCTCCCATCATCAAGATTTTTCTGCCTATATATCTTTTAATTTTAATGTATTAAGGCCTAGTGAGACCTACATTTATTTATAATTGGAAGTGGATTTTCACTATACATGATACAGCAAAATTTGAATTTATAGATGTATTGTATCTAAGTCCTATGCTTCTCAGATGTGTGCATGTGTATCTATAGTAGATGCTTCAGTATCTTTAAGAGAAGTTACCTAACAGATATTTAATTAAAATGCAAGCTGTTCACTGTGGGGTTGAAGATACTCAGATTTTAACTCAGTGATATTTCGTAGTTGTTTCATAAGTGTAATGCATTTAAGTTATGTTAAGTAATGTAAATGCTGAGGCTTAAATGAGGCCTGGTAAACAGGTTAAGCAATGTAAACAGGTTAAGTAATTTAAACAGATAGTAAATGTTGAGGCTTGAATGGGGCAGCCATTCAATGTTACAAATAGTTAATACTGAGCTAAAAATATTTCATTAAAAGAAGCTTAAATCAATTACATAGTTTTGAATCTGGGTGAAAGCTGGTAGTTCAAAAGCAGATAGCAGCTTTAAATCACACTAGTTAGCTGTATAATTTATAGCTGTTGACTGGTAAGGTGATACATAAAACCGTAACCAAGGGCCATCAAATTGAGCAAAGGTAGCCAAGGATAATCTGAAAGAAAAAGGTAATTTGTGAAGGTAGTAACCAGAAAGCCTGTGAGGTATTGATGCGAGGTTTCAAAAAGAGCGATTTCAAAATGTGTTCTTTTTAACTCACCAGGATCTGGTGTATCCTGTGACAGCTTGTGAAGAGTTATGCATTCTGCTCAGGCATTTGTTCGTTTAAGTGTATCAGTCCTACATCATTTCTCTTTCACCAGATCCCGACGCAGCCCTAGCTAATAAGAACCATCAGGATGTTCGGAGCTATGTGCGGCAATTAAATGTGATTGACAACCAGAGAACTTTATCACAGATGTCTCACCGACTAGAACCGCGCCGAGCATAAACATTTGAAGCAATCAGTGATGAGAAATGATCTTTTATCCAGTCAAGGTCACTTGTTAAGAACTTCACTTTCTCTGCTACTGCACTGCCACTACAAAACCAAGCAAAAACACATTCTAAGGTCTTAGGCAACGCACAATGTACCAGCCTGTCAGAGAACTTTGGCTGAGGAAGGATTTGTGCACTCTAGCTGTATGAGTGCCCGTCTTGTGTACTGTTAATTCATCTTAAAGTGTAACAAATGATCTCACATACAGATAAAAAAAGGCAAAAGATAAAATAGAATAGTTAGTGAAAAATGCACAAAAAGCTTCTAACACTTCTAAGGGAGATAATTTAGAATCTGTATTTTGTGATTTATTCTCCAAGTCAGGACCAAAACTGATCATCAGTTTAGCTTAGTCAGCTACTGTTGATCTCAGTAGAAGATGCATGTAAGCATATGATGAAAGAATGTTCCATTCAGAGAAGGCTTACAAATCTGAAATACAACAGATACTAGGAAAAATTTCTAATCTTAATCATATTGCCTACTACTGCAAGAAGCATGACCATTTCAGAAAACTAACAGGACTGGAAATATTTTGAATGATGCATAGATTAATCTGTGTTTACATATTACTTCTTTTTGTAAACCACCAATCAGGTTTTTACAAAATTCCATTACAACAGTAAGGGTGTCAAAATCCATAGCATAAAGGTAGCAAAGGACTGGTTCAAAAAGAGCACAATACACACAAATGGATTTCAAGAGAATAACATCCTGGACATTAAAACTTTTAAATGTCAGCTATAATTAATTGTGGCTGGTTAACACATTTTCTGCTCTTAAGCATTTACAAATACCTTAATTTTCAGCCAATTGTTTTGCACTTTCAATAGACTGTAAATAAGTAAATGTTGATTCATTGTGTTCTAGAATATTTATTGTGCCAAAATAATTGTTTTATTTATTTTATTTAGCATGTTATGGGAGTGCAGCTTTTGTCTTTGTGTGCATTTTACATGTAGGAATCGTGTGATGTATGTTTTCTGTAAATAACACACAGTACCTTATTAAATGTAATTGCTGGAAAGGTTTAGTTGCAGGCCTTATTTGCACTTTCAGCTTCATTCGTACATAAATTCTGATGCTATTAATTGGCTGATACAGAAAACTTTGCTTGTCATTTGCTGGCTCTCAAAACTGCAGTTAGCTGGTATAGATGACCAATGTAAAGCCAGTCAGATCCATCCCAGCCACAGAGGATGGCAGTGTCAGAGTCATAAAATGCTATGATTTTATTAGCTGTTTGTTTAGAGTTTCTAAGGAGGCTCCCTACCCTCCCATATAAAGACAGAAAACATTTAAATTGGAAAAGTTTAAATGAAGAAGGGATGTATTTTAGCTGACTAACTTGTTTTCTTGGTCACTAATGTGAGAACTACAAGTTACCTTATCTTGGACAGGATTTTTACCTCAGGTTGGCTAACTCAAGTTGAAACTTTGTCTAAGAAGGCACTTGAGAAGCCTCTGGCTTCGGTCACCTCAGGGAGGTCTGTCAGATCATGCAGCCATGAGGGAAGAGGTGATCTGGCATGTACCCTTTTCCCTCCCAGACCATTTGTGCTAGCCAGAATATGCCATGGGATGGATGTACTACTGTGGGGCAAACACTGATGGTGGCCAAGCGTGAGCCAAGGAAATGATGTTCACATGCTAAAAGGTTTCCCTATCGCATTCATACTGGCTCTGTTCTGCAAAGCTGGATGTCATAAAACTGATTAAGCCTGAAATTAGAATTTGCAAGTATTCTCTCATAATTAAGTTTCAAAGATGATACAGTCTGCATTTTGCCTCAGACACAGAGTATGCCTTTTTTGGCATGAATCTAGACTGTGTGGAGTCAGTATACACATAAACACTATTTTCTTTTTTAGTTTATACAAATAATCACATCCTTTTAGTCAAAATATAAATTCTGAAAAAGCTGAGAGTCACCAGGGAAATGCTGACACATAGAACCACCATCTGCTCAGTACCTGCATTCTGAAAGGAAAGAATTACACAGTTAAGAAATATCTGCAGCATGATGAAATAATTTATTTTAACTTTGCTAACTAGAAGTTGAAGATGATTCAGAGGAAAAACAGCTAATAACACAGACACAAATTCATGTCTTATTATTTCAAGTGAGAAATATTTCCATTTCTACTGCTCTATGAATATACTTCATATAGCTTTTTCAGATACAGAATCTTCCCACAAGTAAGGTATGCAGTAAAATAAACTACAGGAACACAATTAGTTCAAAAGAGTTTTTTATCTTTAACATCAGTTTGTAACATTTATGAGTTTGTGATTTTATTTGTTCTACATTTATTCCTATTGTTTGGACTTTCATTTATTTCTGTGTTAACTGGTTTATAAAGCTGCCAAGTTTCAGCTTGGCTCTGCACACAGACCAATTCTTCATCCATTTAGTATGTTTCCATCCCCTTGGTTTATTCTTTTATTCCTTAGAATCTGTGTTTTACTTACTTGTTGCCAAACAATCTCTGTGCTATAGATATATCCCAGTGATACAAAGAGATGTTTTATGGCACCTCCATATCAACAAATGAATGCAGTTTACCTTCCCAACTGGTATCTGGCATTTTTTAATTTTCCAATAAAGGGTGCTGTATAAATAACAAGTGTTGCTATCTCTGTTTCTAACTCATTGAAGTAGCTCAGATAGTTGCTATGGTGCTGATCACGGTCTACTTACGTAGAAATTAAATGAATAAAACTACCTTCTGGCTGTGGGATCCGTACTGGGCTTCTGTCACTTCCTGTGTTGACTTTACAACAGGAAGGCAACTGCCCATGTATTGCTCTTGCAGTATGAAGTTGAAGTGCCTGTTGCAATGGTGTGAATGATGAATAGGCACTCAGGAAACACGGAAATGTTGAAACACCCATACTGTCTTCACCCTGTGCTTGCAGCTGCAAGTCACAATTCGATCCTGCTTCAATGGAGAGACACCCCTTAACTGCTGACTCTTGAGGCTGGCTTGTAAGCCTGGGGGATCCCCAAACCTGCACCGCTCATAGTCCATACCACTTTAGTTGTAGCACCTGGTCTGATTCTGGCCCATACCAACTGGCACCATATGAGAGTGTGCAGCCATTATTTGTGGAGAAGCATGCACCAGGAGCCACTGCCAGTGAGAAATGTGGACATGCCTGTCTGGACTGTTTCTAACCCTTCCCCACAGTCCTCCATCAGGTCCCTGGAGGCTTTGCACCTCCATCACACCCACTTGCACGAACAACCTGAATGCTGCAGCACAGCCCCCCTCCTCATTTCAGCACTTTAGGCAGAAAAAATACAAACCTGTTCAAAATAATGATTATGCCTGAGGGTCACAGCTCATCCAGTGCTGATACAGCTGGTTCATGCTACTTGGCCCCACGCCCCAGAGACCTGACTTTTATTTACTGGCAGAGTCATGGCTCTAGTTTTAAGATGTGTGGTGACTGCGAGGCAGTGTTCACAATACACATCCACTGCCAGGGACCAGTAAGGCTGCAGAACCCACAGAGCCAGGGTAGTGATAATATGGGCATTTTGGGAAACGTTCCACATTACAGGGTTCCACTGCTGACATCTTGGATTTGCTCAAGCAGTAGTACAGAGCACAAAAACCTTTACATAGAGTAACAGAGCCTAAAGAAGTACAGGGTACAGCTCGCCCTGTTCCCCTGGCACATTTTGCTCTTGCTGCTCTGTTAGGATTTGCTGGTTTTCTCAATGACCTGGCCCTGTCCTGACCTTTCCTAGACAGAACCAGGGAACAAAAGTTAAATCCCAGGAGGCTGAATCCAACAAAGCAGGATGGTAAAGGCAAGATCCAACATGTTTTTCCCAGACATCTTGTCTAAATCCAGTCAGCCACAAAGACATGGTAATGCCAGGTAAGAGAGTTCCAATGTATTGCAGCACTCTGCAAATGGGGTTGGGGTTTTTCCCCTATGGAAAATGCTGTGCAGGTGCACACCTCTGCAGACCAAGTACAAAACCAGAGAGAACAAAAAAAGAAAAATCCCTCTTTTCACATAGGCACTCGCAAAACAACTTTTTAAGTACAGCAAGTTTAAATACAATTTAGAAATATTACAAAGTTAAATGAAAAGGTTTAGCCTGCAGGGGTACCAAAAGAGATAATGAATTTTGCTTTTAAAAAACACCCAAAACACATTTTAACAAAATGTAATGGCAGAAAATGATAAGCCTAAATTGTTAACATAGCTTCTTAGTAAGGTCAACTGCATAATATACAGTACCTTAACCTCTTGCAGCAATCTTTAAACATCATGCAGCTTAAATAGACTACTTCTGAATTCAGTGGTATTCTGAGAGCTCTGAATGCAAATCGAGAGGTAATAGTAGAAGAAAATTAAAAGATGTGCTATTCTCATTTCTTTTTTTCATACTGATAATAAGGAAAGCAGCATAGTGATATGGCAAAGTGAACCTCTAACTTGAATAGCTTTTCTTTTACTGTTAATCTGAAATGCATTACACCCTGCCTTTTCAAATAATCATAATGTTCTTTACTGTAGCCTGCATTAAAGTTTATCAGGCACAAGCAGCAGCTGTCACCAGAGGTCAAAGTATTAGCAATCAAATAAAATAAAGACCAGATTAAAAAGTTATCATTAAAGTTACAAACCGAGAAACTTTCACATCAGCTTGAGGACAAACAGCCAGTGGAGCTCTGCCTCCAAGGCCATAGCTGTGCTCAGGGAACCCCTGCCCCCATCAGACATCTCCCCACAGCAGTGTCGTGGAGCTGGCCAGCCTCAGTCAAAGTGTCAGCACATCCAGCCTCAGTGGCCAAAAGGTACCCTCACTCCTCCACCTCTCTCAGGAATGGGGACAGCTGCCTGATATCTGCTCTTGCAGAACAGGAACTCTCCTACATGTCTGGTGGCTTAAACCTGACATCCAGCATCTTACTGTGGTGAAAGGCTGTGGTCAGGGTGCCACAGGAGCACCTGGGGTATGCCCTCTGTGTGCTCACCATGCACTGCTTTAGCAAGAACATACATCTCTCATACACTATCTAAGAAAACTACTGGTAAATTCACAAAGGAAAGTAACCCAACTGTGGTCTTGCTGGTTTATGACTCAAGTGATAGGGGGACTACCGTAAAAAGGCAATTTTCATAACTAGAAGGGAAAAAAAGAACATGTACGTATAGCTACAAAAATCACCATCTGCATCTAATGGCTGAAGGACGCTTCCTAAAGGATTCATTTTTAATAGACTTGGCGCTCAAAGGTAATTTCTGAATTAAAAATAAACTCATAAAATTGCATGAAAATGCATAAAGAATACATAATTACTGACGTAAATTAGGATACTTTTCTTGGAAGCTCCATGTAATAGAAATGTGACCTGCAGGGGTACTGGTAAGAGACTGACCTTTATTTCCTGGCCCTAATCCATTTGGGTCAGGAAATAAAGCAAAGTCTTTGTCATATGGCAGGGGTCAGCCAGTCATGTTTAATTTTTTTCCTCTTTTTGCTTTCAAATGCAAATAAAGCACATCAACAATGAAAATAATGATTGTAAATGAATACATCAATTAAAGGAAATTTACATAAAGATATGTAGGATAGAGGTGACAGTAGATACTCCAGCATCCTAACAGACAATAATCCATTTCTTAATCAACTTCTGTCAATAATCATAAGCTCTCTGCTCTCCATGGTTTCCTCATTATAACACCTCCTCTTGTGTTTTTAAATAGTTCTTTCTTCAGATGCTGTCCGAGCCAGCAAGCGAATCCACTAGCTGTATGTGCCGGCGCTTTGTGTTTTTTCACAGGTGTACATTATTTCTGCACAGGAGTACTGCCGGCAGCATTGTGGATGTTCCCAGATAACAGAGCGCCAGCGCTGCCTTGGGTTTTCTTTAGATGTCCTCATTCTCTGTAGGACTGACCCTTGAGGGCTGCGGTACTGGCAGGTTGCTGCCTGGTGGCTGTTTGAAATCTAACGTTTCCTTCCATTTGTAATTCCTGCCCTAATGTTTCTCCTGTTCCAATTGTCTGGCTGTAACTCCTTTGTGATGCTCCTGATCAGTTAGCACTGTTGCCAGAAACTACTTAGAGGTTTGCACAGATTTTTCTTCTCCTTCCTGTCACAACTAGTCATTAATAGTGTGCTAGCATTTGGCAGGGGCTGATCACCTTTTTTTTTTGGAAATGCAGGCAAAGGGACTGAGATGATGCAACCAAACAGATTTATCTGCAATAAGGGCTTCTCTGAGGCAGCCTGATACTATGGACATTTCCTTGGTTTACTTTGCCTCTAAATCCAAAGAGAAAAAGATGTGATTTTCAATAGGCAGATTCATTTCTAATTAATGTACTCTGAATTAAACAAGTAGCAAAAAATGTAAGCTACAAACACTACAGTACATTATTAAAATGAGTCAATTTGTATTCAATACCCTGTCAAGAGTGGCCAAAGTTTTCGTGAATCCAGTGTCTGCCTTTATTTTCCAAGAAGGTAAATATACTAAATAGATAATTAATTAGTTTTTAAAAAGAAAATAGCACAAAATGCTTTAAATCAGCTATTGAGTGTTCTGCATTGTCATCTTCCCTTGGTGGTCCTTAGAGGTGGAATTGTGCCTGCTTTTCCCCAGACTCTCTACAACTGAGGAACCTATTGGAAAAAAAAATTATGAGGGTAATGAAGGAATCGTTGCTTCAGTGGAGCTCAAAGTAGTGTGGCAACACTACTTCAAGTAATAGTAGCAACAATAAATTCAGTACAGCTTTAAAACAAAGAAAAAAAGAGTTAAGTCATATTACATTTTAGAGAAAAATGTACAAAAATTAGAAAAACAATTAAAGCCTATTGGACCACAGAATTTAATATAAGAAAAAGTATAATATATAAGTATGTATAATTAAAAGTATGTAATGAAATAGTAACTGAGCAAAACTAGTGAGTAGATTGCAGCTGAGTATAATTATCAGCTAAAATTTTTATGCCAGTAAAAGATAAGAAAACCATTCCTGTAAAACAATCAAGAAATGTATTTCTTGTTAATATTTTGCTGTTTCACTGCTAACTTGTTGTTGATTGTATTGACATTTTTTGAGGAATTATATGTGCTTTTATAGTGCACACATGCCTGATCAAAAGACACATAGCATGCAAGCAGTAGCCTGCCAGTTCAGAAAACCATTATGCATAAAGCAGGTATTTGATCCACATTTAAAACACCAGTTCCATACTAGCCTTCTCTGCCAGAAAAATGCCTGTATTCTATCATTCAAGCTTGTACGTAATATTTCACTGCCTAATAATTTTATAATTAATTGTTTGTTGGAATATATTTATAATTTTATACTAAATATACAATATAGACACTTTCACAAATTCCTTTTCTCCCTCATACCAAAAAAACCCACACCAAAACCAAACCAAACCACTAAAAACAAAACAAAAGAAAACAAAACAACAACATAAAAAAAACCACACATGAAAAAAACAGATGAGAAAACAACAGCAGAAAAAAAAATACCAGTTGTGTGGGTCTAAGATTTGTATGATGGTTAGTTTGGGCTCTGTCTTTTTTTCATTCCCCATGAAAGTCAAGAATCAGGCATTACCCATGGCACACCAAAGACCAGGCTGCTGAAGCAAGCTGGTATCACACCCCTGACTGCATGGGCAGAGGGGCTGCGTGTAGCAGCAAGCTCGTCTTCGTGGGTGCATGCTTCACGTGTCATTTACAGGAGGAAAGCCAGAATTGCTTCTGAGACGAATCTGAAGGCAATTCCTTAGATTTTCCACTTGCCATTTCTCAGAAAGACTGAATGCCTCTTATCCTAGCTAACAGTATCATGCAAGTTCTCTCTTAGTCATGAAACCAAAGTTGCTATTTGTTTTGGGGTGTAACTGCAGAGGTATGTGACTGCAGTGTATCTGAATATGCCAGCATGAATTTGAGTCTGGGCAGCACAAGCAAAAACAATGATACAGAGAGACTTCTTTTCCAGGTCACAAACCTGATGGTACAAATGCGTAAAATTAATGTTTACCATATTGTTACTGCTACTATTGCTCAAACTAGTTAGTTTAACACTAGTGTATGCTAGGGCTACACATTCTACAGCAATGCGTGCAACTTTCTGTCCTAGCATATCCCAGGGATGACTATACTTTCTGGTCAATTTTTTTACTCTAGGAACAGAGGCAAGCCCAATTAGCCAAAGAAACAGAAGTGCTTCAAGAAGCCCTCAGTACTAAGCCTGAGCTGAATTCTGAGCCAGTCCTGAAGGAGAAGTGAAAAACACAGAGCAGGTGTCCACCTCCAAATTATCCGTGTCTAGAGTTTCATGTACAGTTTAAGCTGGCATAAACCTTCACTGCTGCTAAAAAAGCACTTACACGTTCTGTCCTTCTTCAGCTGCTCCTATCAGACCCTGTTCCTCTCCTGCCTTTGGGCCGGTGTGACTCATAGTGCAACTGCCTGGTGACCTGCATTCAGATGTTAAGGAAAACTGATTGTTTTCCCCTGCAGTATCTTTAACACCAGGACTCAGTTCACTGCGAAGCCGTGTAAAAACTCTGCCTGCAGAAGGGGAGGGGAGCAGCACAGCGGCAGGAACGGGGCTTGCTGGGCAGGGGTAGGGTGTGACTGCTGCTTTTGGCAGGCAGGATGATTTAAACCACCTGGATGTACACATGAAACTGTATTTTCCATGTTGAAACATGGTGAGACATCATTGCACACCCAGCACAGCAATGGTATGTAAAGAGACAATTCATGTGATTCTTTTCAACTCTAAAACTGAGTTAAAAGTTGCTAGAGCTGCCTTTATCTTTTGCCAATTGTTGTGGAGTTACAATAACCTTTGTAAGCTTTTCTTTTTCTGCCTGTTTCAAATAAATTGAAGAAGCCTGAGATTAGGGTTGAGCTCTCTAGAGCTAACTTTGAAGAGTTTTGCAGTTTGAATTTGCTGCCTCAAAAAAAATGGGGAAAAACCATACTGCCATGTGTTGGCTGACTGTTTTATATGGTATATGACCACCGAAGGAACTCCAATTATGCTGGTTTCCAATCTTTTCTAGCTAATTTTTTAGATTTCATAATCAAAAAGAACTTGAAAGGATCCAAAGACTCACTAGTCAGAGGGCAGAAAGAATATAAGCCCCAAAAGTCCACATTTAAAACCTTGTTGTAATAAATCCAGTTTCATGATAATGTACTACTTGGGGCTGGATCGTCCTCGTTAAGGTTCCTTCGCTTTTGCTCTCTGGTCCTCTAACAGAGCAAATGCAATGGTGTGTTTTAAACACTGGCATGTTAACACAGTGCCTGATGCAGACACTGCACTCTTAGAGTAGGAAATATTAGCCATCCCCTCCTTTCTCATGCACAACTGGAATAGTTTATTTTTGTTTGCAGCCGGGGCCTGAAATACGACATGTTAAATCCCAACTCTGCACATATGAAGCCCTTGATGAAATGCCTAGACCAAGTGCCCCAGGCAAGAGACTTCTGAATCCAAGTGTTCTACTCTCTGAAGCAAATGCCTATGAATCAAGTGATTTAACATTTAAATAGATTTTAAGATAATTTGACTAATTGGCAATTGACTCAGTCAGGAAGGATAAACACGTCAGTCATGGCATTTAAGACACTGAGTATGTGGCACCTCTTCTCCTCCAGAGCATGAGTTTCATGTGATGCGCATATGTTATTTGGCTTTCTTTTAAAACATGGCACCTTCGATGAACTTTGTGTAAAGATTTCTCCAGACTCACCAGCAGATCACTTCATAATAAAGCACAAGCGGTCTCAGATTAGACAGAAAGTGCCCAAAAGTGATGCATCCAGCCAGAGTACATCCCTTCACTCCTTGCCTCGGCAATGCTGAGCCTGCCTGGTGGGTGGAAGTGGGTCACCAGTGTCTACTTTTTGACTTTCTCAGCATCTTCATGTTGCACTGACTGCTTACGTTCTTCATGAAGTTTACCCCGATTAGTTATTATGGCTCAGTGAAACAATGTCTTATGACCAGCAATGTACACTTGGGCCCCACTGCTTTAATAGTTTTTTTTAAAATTCCTTGTGCCAATATAACACACTTTGGGGAAAGGCCTCTGATGTTTGTAAAATAATTGTATTTGATTCATCAGTAATGTGTTTTTCCATGATTCACTTTGATACCATACATCTTTGTGATGTACAATTAGTGTGCGTGATTCAGTGTGATGCCACACACCTCTACGTGGTTCATTGTGCCACGCAGCTGATTTATGTATGGCAGGTGTACACATACAAGTAACAAGAGTTGAATATGAGAGATAACAAGGAGGGGAGCCTCAAATGAATGCAAAACCACAGCATATGGACACCAGTAGATGAGCTGGGGAGTGCACTGTAAAGTGGTGACGAGGATTGAATCTTGCATGATACCCGTACAAAAACATGTGCTGTCACAGCCATGTGATGTGTTTGCCTCAGCAGAAAAATTGTTTGCCCCTGAGTCTTTTGAGTCACTTCCTTTAACAGCTTATTTTCCTTTAACAGCTTATTTTCAACTTGCAAAAAGTTTTCTGCAACAGCACAGTACCCTGATGTCATTAAAGTGTTTGGATAAGGAAGGGCCCGTGTGGCTTCAAAGAGTGAAGGTGGGCTGTCTGTGTTTTATCCATGACCTGGGGTGAGGATCCTGAAGGCAGCCAAGGCACAGGAATGGGATGGGGGGTTGCATTTGCCAGTCACATTCTCTTCTTCCACATTCCTGTGGAAGGAAGACTAGTAGTAGCGTCTCACTCTTCTCCCTTCCTAGTCCCGGGGACCTCCAGAGTCTCACACCCACCCACACCCACAGCAGTTAGGCAATCCCAGGAGACACCCAGCACTTAGAAGATGCTGCTGCTTGTGGCAACACTTCTGGTGGCACAGGAACAGTAAAACATATTTAAGATTACCATCATCTCGTCGGTTTGGTAGGAATTCTAGATTAATTTAGCTATATTGCCTGTCACTGAAGTAGCAACCCTAGGAAGAAGAAACTTGTCCTTCCAAAGCTGCATACACGGCAATGTACCACCGTGCCAAGACACCCCTCCATTTGCAACTCCAGGGCCATGCATGTGAACCGAAAGCACCCAAGCTGACAGGCCCTGCTCAGTCCAGAAGGCTCTTCCTAATTTGGCACGCCTAACCGACAAGCACTCTGCCTCAGTAGAAGGCCATCTTCACTGGTCGCTCATGGCTTCAGGCCAGCCCCACCGAGGCGGCTGAGGCTGCGGGCAAGGGGTGCGCAGGCCGCGAGGGGCCGGGTGCGCAACTCCTCACAGAGCCGGGACGAGGGCGGGGGGCACGCGACCCCCCTCACTGGCTGCCTCGCGCACCCCCGGCCTGGGCGGCGGCGCTGCCGCCGAGCCCCACGTCCCACCGCCCCATAGGGCGACAGCCCAGACGCGGCACCTCGCCCCCTACAGGAGGGGCGGTCCCGCTGCCCGCTCCCTTGCGGCGGCGGCGGCCTCGCCTCCCCCGCGGGGCTCGGCGCAGAGCGCGGGGTGGCGTCGCGGTGAGGCGGCGCGGGGGCGGCGGCTCCGGCTCTCGGGCACCAACCGGAAGCGCAGGGGACGGAGCGGGAGACGCGGTCGCGCCGGTTCCAGCCTCCCTCGGCGGCTCCGGGATCGGTGCCTCTCTGGTCCCGCCAGCCCGGAGTCCCTCGGGGAAGGTGAGGAGGGCGAGGTGCTCCCCGCCACGCCTGGGGCGGGGGTCAGCGTCGCGGTCATTGGGAGTTTCGCTGGGCGGAGGGAGGTGGCGGGCAGCCGGCGGGGCGCAGCGCGTCCGAAGAGCGAGGCCGGGCAGTGGGTGTCCCCGACAGGTTTGACGTTTCTTACCCGCTGAAGCAACTTTGAAGCTAGTGGAGGGGAGGCGCTCGGGCCGTCTCGGCGCACGGCCTGACCTTGCGTCGCCCCGGGGACAGCCGCCGGCAGGTCCCGGGGCACCGGACAACCAACCTTCCAACCCCCCAGGAGACAGTGACGCCCACGCGCGTCCGCGCAGTGGGTTGGGGATCCCGCGGGTGCCGCCGGCAGAGGGGCCGTGGCTCGCAGGGCAGGGCACGGGGTATTCGCGAAGGGGCACCCAGGAAAGCGAGGAGTGGTGGCTGTGCGGGACGGCCCCACGCAGTAACGGTGCCATCAGCTGTAGTCTTGCGTGGGGGTCGGCTGTGGAACGTGGGTAGCCGGCGTCCACTATGCTCTCCCACCCCTCTGCTCCTCAGACGGTGCTCACTTTGCGTGCACCTGCTAAGTTTTTCTGTGGGTTTTGAGCATAAAATTACTCAGGTTGGAATTTGAGGTGTTGCTTTCCTTCCCCTCTATTTTCTTCTTTCCCTCCTCATTTTTTAAGTGAACTGTCATTCTTTTTATACTATGTTTCTATGCTTGCTCAAGTTAGTTCCTTTCTACCAGTATGCTCTTTTTTTTTTTTTCCTAGCACATGTGTGTGAGCCATCCATTAGCCCTCTAGGCATTATGCTTTGCTGTGATTTTTAGTAGCAGAGCATTCAGGAAAGCCATGGATCATTACTTTTTCTAAATTCCAGAAGCAGAAATAATTTGAAAGCACTAGATGAACTGGGTCACTGCCTGAAAACATCATAGCTTTCTGCTAGAGGCACGTGGTTGGATGTTTTCAGGACTTTGGCCCTGAAATTTTAAGCCCTCAGAAGCCTACTTGTTTTATCTATCAAGAATGTGCTTTGCATACTGGTGGTATTGTGTGAATAATGGTAACCCAGGAGAACCTGACTTACGGAGAAGACAGAAACCAAGACCTAGATCTTGCCGTCATTTGTGTGCAAGGATCGAGTGGCTCTTGGAGCCAGGGTGCAGATTTAGCTGCCTCTGCTTTTTTTCAGGTTGTTGCATGCGTACTCTTGGCAGACACCACTGACAAGGTGTAATGTAAGCAAAACAAGAAGTTTAGAGTTTCTCTAGGATAAAATGCTTTCTATTTAAAGTGAAGCCTTTAAACCCTTCAGTCTCTTCCATTATCACAGCCTGTGTCGAAAATCGTTCTTTTCCTGAAGTACGCAAACTATATTTAGGCTGAGTTGAGCTCTTTTTCTGTAGCACTGATGGTTATATAAATTAAAATAAAATTAGAAATTATATTAATGGAATTTATACAGAATTCTTACGTTCTGACAAAGCACAGGCGCAAATGTTGCTTCTGTAGCTAAGGTAGGCAGAGCCATGCCTCCGATCACACCCTCTGCAGGGCTGTTGCTCAATCTGATTAAGGAAGTTCAAGAATTGTAGGAGTTGTTTGCTTTATATTTTAACTTACTGGGAGATTAGAAGATTAGGATATATTTAATTTGGAATTGTGCTTGTAGTTTGTTTGCATCTTATCCATTAGGAGTTAATGATAGGATTAAAACTTCTTTCTGCAGTGTCTCTTGTAGCTTGGGATCCCTGTAATTCCTCTTCAGTTTTCTGTTTATACAAGGCAGTAGTTAGCCATTCTTTGGTGGCTGAGGTTTGGGGTTTTTTTGGATGGGTTTTTGTTTGGTTGGTTTGGGGTGTTTTTTCTTTATTCTTTTTTTTGTTTGTTTTGTTATTGCTTTGTTTTGTTTTAAAGGCTAAATAAATATGAAAAAATTCAGGTTAAAATGCTCAAGAACTGTAGGCCATGTTGAATACAAAGGATGATTTGGGTCTAAAAATGGATGGTCAAAGATCCTGAAAGCAAATGGGCTGTTTTGCCAAATAAGGAAACTTGGCATATTCTGCTGTGTATTTTAAGATAGCACAACTGTAGTGTGCTACTACTTTATTGGCAATATGTTGGCAGAATGCCTTCCTGAAAGAAGCACTGAATCCTGCTTTGTGGAACTGCATGGTGTAGTGAGGGCAGCAAGATGTATGATTGTTTTTGATAAATTACAAAGGGTTTTCCTGAAGTAATCAAATATTGAAGCAGCGTTAGGTGCATGTGCAAGATGAGGGATGCAATTTTCTGCAGCCATGCACTAAACAAAATATGAGTTGCAGTTACTGTGCAATTTATACTAAATTCTTTCCTGTCTCTTGTGAGTCCCTCAGTGGAAGCTCCCCATGCTCCAGGAGCAGTAGCTGAATGACAAATAATAGGGTCTTCTGCCTTGTACATGGAATAAAGCAGAGTTGAGCATGGCAGCATTTCCCCTACAGCACAGGCTGGTTTTGGGGAGCTGGGAGATACAAGCAAACATGTTGAGTTCTTCCAGTGTTGCTATGCTAGGATGCAGGGCCAGGCAGGCTGCAGCAGTGGGAATCTGCAACATGTCTGTCTGGGTACTTGGGGCAATCTGGGAGGAGCAGCAGGTGTGGGACCTCAGCAGGGTCCTAGGAAAGGACTGTCATGCAGATTACTCCCCTGAAGTGCTGTGTAATCAGAACAGGCCAGGATGGCTGATGGCTTCCTACATGGAGCAGTCATTACTGTACTGAACCAAGCTTGTTATAACTTTAACAGATTGCTGCAAATTGACTCTGCATAATACAGTTCTGACATGTAAAATAATATTAAATAGTGATAAATAATAAGGTGTTAAATACTGCCAAATGCAGCACACGTCCGGAAATTTTTTTGTGTGAAATGAACAATTTCTAACAACATGCTCAAATAAGTTACTATGAGGGGAAAAAAAAATGACACAGGAAAAGATGAAGTATTTGTTGCAAGATGACAAGCTCACATTAACTATTAGAACTAAAACACAAAAAGGAGAAAGTTCTTTTTTTTTTCCTTAGAAAAATCCCATAAGAATAATTGAACTAACTGACAATCAAACTATTTCTCGAAATACCTGTCATTCACTCTTTCTGAACTGTCACATTTTGTCAACAAGCACCAAAGGCAGTCAGTGTGGCGCTCCCCACTGCTGTGTGACGACAGTGATTAAATACTCGACACTGTGCTCGTGGAGGACGCTACAAACACCAGCCCTTCCGTATGGTGTCTGCCTGCCTGCCTGCCTGCCTGCCTGTCTGTGCGGGGACTGCCATAACACTCCCAGCCGAATGCCTGGAGACTGTCACAGGGGACTTGTTCTTCTGACTGCGGAAGCATGAGGTGTTAAAAAGTGGTGCTGCAATGACACACTTGTCTTGGATCTAAGTGTAAGACTATGAAGTTTAATGAAATACTGGATTTTTTTTTTTTCCTTAACTAATGGTATAATCTCAGATTGTTAAATATCTTCTAAAACAGGATGACAAGTTAATAACTGTGTGTGGATTTATCACATGCAATTGTTACGCTAAACAGTTGTTTCCTCAAACATAACAAAGAAATCGATCTCTCTAATTGAGGATTAACTACCTTGCTTTTGAAAACATGGAGTAGTATTTAAACAGGTCTGTTCTTTCATCTAGAAAAAGAAAAACTGTATACCTAACTTGAGCTGTCATTTAAATTACAGATCTTTAGCTAAAGAGTGTCCAATGTAAATCTCTACTTTCCCTGAAAAAAAAATCATCTGGAAGAACCTGATAAAAAACAATAGAGCATTATTTAAATGATGTTCCTTCAGTGTATGCTGGGGCCCATAGCCTCTGCAGCTGATAGACTCCTGTGGATAAAACTGAAATCAGAAAAGTGTTAAAAGAATGAACAGTAGCTTCTTCAATTGCATAGATGTTTAGGTAAAGTTTTAAGCAGCAAGGAGAACCCTTCAGAAAAGTACTCATTGTAGCATTTTGAGGTCTGTTTTCTGTAAAATCTTGGAATCAACATCTTGTTCTACGTTAGCATAACTTTCAGTAGTAGAATAATTTACTTGTTTATAGGATTGATTTGGTTCTTCTGGGTGAACAATAGTTTAAAATAGTTTGACAGCTCTTCAGAACTATTGAATTCGTATAGTGAAAGCCAGAAATACTTGGTTTTTGTGATGTGTTTTTCTTTTTGCTTGGTTTTCTGTTCCTTTTGCTATCCCAAACAGAACCATCTGTTATCAGCTGTTCACACTTTCCTGTTAAATATATGGTCCAGTCAGTGCATATGCTTTTTCCTATAAAATAACATTACTGTTCTGAATAATTCTGTTGTCAGTAAGGAGATTATGCACTGGAGTTTGTATGTCCATAATTTGTGCAGGGATCTGCCCTTGAATTGTGAGGTCTCTGGGATAGGAAGCTGACTTTTTTTTTTTCTGCCTGTAAAGTGTGACATATGCTTGAGATACATGTACACAGTATTAACTTGGAGTAACTGCTGGAGTAAATAAGCAAATGAATTTTTGTTTCTGAAGACTTGCTAATTAGGCAGCACTGGCAAAGACTTAAAAGGTAGAACTGACTTTGCTACCCTCCTGATTTGCAGGAGGGACCAATTTCCTTTCCCTTGAGCTTTCTTTAGTGAAAATGTGTGCAGGGCTATGCAAAAGAGGACTCCAGGATGGCAGGAAATATAATGTCGATAGCAACAAAGTTAAAACAAGAATAGAAGGTCAGCAGAAGAGTTTAGGCACTTTTACTGGGGAAGGAAGCTGGCAGGGTACTGGAAGAATGGACTTTATTTCATGTCCCACAGGTAACCCCTGCTCCTGATTTGCATAGCTGTGTAAAGAGCATTTGTGTTCTCTCACCGAGAACTTTGCAGTCTGGCTGTCAACAAAAGGCGTGCTTGAAGCCTGCTTCTTCCTAAATGTGATGCCTTCTGCAAACATAGTAAAGTTGTCGCGGTCTGGTTGGTGCTCATCTTCACCTTTATGGGTAATGAAGAGATGTAGACTGAAGCAGGCAGTTTCAGAAAAGGCTCTGAGTTGTCTTATACTCTGTGTAGAAAAACATCTCTCATTTGGAGAACAGCTACAACCAAATAGTGCCAGAAGATTCTGGTTAAATGATATTTCAAATTTTTAATGAGACTAGTTGCACAATCAGGAAAGCTGGGAGGGAAATTGTATCTTTATTTGTTATGGAAGGGACTGGGATGCAGGGGTTTTGGCAGTTGGCAGTGCTAGTGCATTACAGGTGCCTTTCCCAGCCCTGAACAATACATAATATGTGGATTCCATCTCAAAAATCTGTATGGATTAGAGGTTTCCAGAAGTAACAGTATGTTTTGGTACTATAGTTAGACCTGTGTAACTGGAGGTGTAATTTTCACCAGCAATCCAAAATCTCTGTCTTTCTTTTTGGCTTGTTTTATTCAAAGCCATCTCTTTCATTTTATGCTAATAAGTTTACTTTCATTAATTGCAAGTGTACTAACTTTTGGTGGCAATTAAGCTACTTTGTCTAAACTAGCACATCTGAATTGATCCCACAGCAGGCTTTCAGATGGTTCTGTAGGGTGCTGTGTTCTGCAGTCCCACCAAGGACCTGAAGGCTTCCTGATTTTACACAAATAAAAAAAAAAAAAAAAAAAAGAAAGCAAAATTAGTCATTGTTCATGCATTTAGGTGATAACGTTTCTTGAAATTTGCTACGGGCAGAAGCTTTATTGCTGTGAAATTGCCGGGAAGGACGTTCTGTTCCCCTGGCAGCAGAACTGGGATCATCTTTTGAAACTGCAGACACCAACCTTGGCACTGGCTGCAGAATTTCACATATTGTAGCCCAGATGAATTACCGTGTACTTGTGCTTTGTTACAACATGCGAACAGAACTGAGTCACTCAGGAAGAGACTTTTACCATGTCCAGGTTTTTCCACATCCTTGTACAAAGCACTCCTACCTCGCCCCAAATGCCGGCAGCGTGCTTGGTGTGTGCTGAGGCGCCATGGCCCGCCTGCCGGAAGGCTGCCTGCCTGGCCGTGGTGGCCACCACAGCAGGAGAGCCAGCATGCCTGGAATGCCTGAGCTCCTAGGCAAGCTTGGAGCAGACAGTGTTCTTCTCATCCGTCGGTGCACTTCACACGCATTGGCGAAGGCAGTGACGTTGCCTGCCTTTCATAGAGCCACTTCCAAGGTGTTCAGGAAACGTCAGTATTGCTCTGAGGAATGTCTGTGGTCATTTTTGTCTCCCAGTTGCTCCTAATAGCTCGTGCAAATTATGCAAACATTTGCACAGCATGTTGGAGTGTGAGTTCCCAGGCTCTTGTCCTCCTGTGCCCCACAGATTTGCTGTAGCGTGTTTATTGCAACTGGGTCTTGTTTTGGCATGTCTGAGCACGGGTAAGAAACACCATAAACCCACAGAGCACATATATTAATAAAAGCTTTTCTCTTCACAGGTTTTGCTGTGGTATATTTTGTCATTATGAGATGTCGTCTACCAGTGCTTCATTTGTGCAAATTAGATTTGATGACTTGCAGTTTTTTGAGAACTGCGGTGGAGGGAGTTTTGGGAGCGTCTACCGAGCCCGATGGATTTCTCAGGACAAAGAGGTGGCTGTAAAGAAGCTGCTCAAAATCGAAAAAGAGGTAAGAATTTACCTTTATTTTACTTTAATTTCCTAGTGTCTTCCATCCTTTAGCTAATTGAGGCAAACTACCTTGGGCTTTTTTTGATTTAATTTTTTTTGATTTAATTACAAAACCCCATAACTGAACAAAGACATACTGAGGGGGCTGCAGCCCAGGGCGTCTATGGTTAAAGTGCTATTGTTTTATTGTTTCTTTACCATTCTTTTCCACTTGCCTTCTTTAGCAGCTCCTCTCTGCCTTGGCCTCTTGATCCTCAGCTTTGCTGGGACTGTACAAGAGACAAGATGTATGTGGTCCTTGTATCAGTCCAGTCTGCCTTCTGGTCACTGCTGCTGATGCAGCAGTGAGGGCACACCAATGGTAGTGATGGACAGCACTGTTACTGGACTGCTGTTCCAGCATGACTATATCTAGCTTGTGCATGATAGCCTCAAAGTATTTTAGGAAGACATAAGCTGGAGAACAGCAGAGCAGTGCTAGGGATAATTTGCTTAGCAAATACTCAGGCATCAAAGTTCATCCACTGCTGCAGCAAGTGAGTTAGTGTGGTTATATCATGGTTAGTGATGTGATAAGCATGTTTGATCACGATTAAGCAAGTTACTGTCTAAAAGGATCGTGAAAGGATTTCATTATTTTGTTGGGATAGCCAGAGATGTGTACATTATGCCCAGTGTCAGTTTGTACCTTTCTCTTTATTTTTAGTCTTTGTTAATATCAAAAGATGTACAAAGACAAGTAAAATCAGTGCTATGCAGTATGTGGAATGTGATCCTGCTAGTAGATCTTGGTAGTGGTCAGTGAAGTATCCTTATTGAATGGGTGTGTTTCTGATGGGATTTCACAGGAGTCTCTGCTGGACCTGTTGCTAGGTACTTAAAGGATTTTTGAAAGAAAATTGAAAAACAGTATTACTACATCTTGTAATGGCATAAACCTTAATTTATGCTTTGGGATGGGAAACAGTAGAGAAAGTAGGATAGTCCTATGTATTGCTTGACACAGTTGGACTATTCAACAAAGTTATTTTTTTTTAAACAGCCAAATACATCGCTCATCTTGTAGTAACAAAGAGCACAGATTGCACACTAGGGAAAGGAAACCATATGCTGGAAGGAATTTAGTATAATTTAAGGGTTTATTTAGGGATTAGTGAAGACTTGCAACTCAGTAAGAGCTCATGTGGTGGTACTGTTAGGCAAATTAAGTTAATACCCTTGCATATCCAAATGAGGATCAAGTCATTTGTAAGAAATGGCCAGGCTATATCTTGGTATGTGGCACTGGGAAAGTGGGTGTTAGGAAGTAGGTGCAAACCCTGTTCTGTTGTGTTTAAAAGAATGTAATCGAACTGGAGGGGCAGCCCAGGGGAATTGCAAAACACTTAAAAGAGTGGAAAGTAGGAGTGCTGTGGGAGCATGTGTGTTGAAAGGAGGTAATGGACATCATCTATCAGGATGACTTCATAAGAAAGGGAGCAAGTGCCTTCCAACACAAAATAGTTTTATTTTCCTTCAGACTGGTTGTCATTTGCAGCTTAGAGTAACAAAACTGGTTACATTTGGGAGCAAATTAGTGTGGACACCTTCTCTTGAAAGTTTTCTGGGATGGCAGCAGAGAGGCAAGTGGTGATACCTTCAGCCTAGCATGTTTTTCCAGAACTTTGCTCAAAACCCCCTACAGAATTATAAAATAAAAGCTGTTTACAAAGTTGCTTTTTCATATGGATAAAATGCTCTGCTCGTTTAATCTAGTACAGAAAGTTATTACAACGTTGGGATCTGAAGCCAGACAAATTATAATGGGAAACAAAGCACAAATTATAAGGAGTGAGGATGAGTAATGCTTAGAGTAGATTACAAACAGAAGAGGTGAAGATAGAGAATCCTTTCCATCTCTTGTCTTCACATTGAGATGTCTTTTTGAACAATCGTTTTTGTCAAAGCATTGAGCTCAACGCAAGCAGCTTGCTGAAGTATGGTGGCCTGTGATGTACTAGACACAACTGTGGTGGCCTAAAGGTCTCTTCTGACCCTAATCTAATGGCTGTCAGCCTGTTTACATATGTAGTGTGTTTATCTGTAGTGATGACAATAATGAACATCTGGGACTGAACTGTGATGAAAGTCATGGTAAGTTAATGAGTTTTCTGATAGTAATAGAAAAATAATTTTCCATAACTGTATGTATCTGTGTTCAGTGGATATTCGGATAGTCTGGAAAACTAGTACTCTTTCTGGTCTATTTGTTAGGAAATGTCCTTTTAACTCCATGACAGTTGTCTCATATATTTGTTAATGGCTGCCAATAATCCATAACAACTGATTAAAAGGAAAACAGGAGAGTTGGGAAAAGCTTGTTCAGAGGAATTTTGTGCTAGCTGAATCCAAGGGCACAAGCCAAGTCAACAGAACTATGGTGTCATTCTGGAAATATGTTGTATCTCTGTTTGATTTTATTAAACAAGCTAATCAAAACCAGCAAAGATCTTGAAGCCTTTATATTAGCCAAGTGGCTAACAAGTTTTAACATGTGAAGCAAGGCATTTTTTGTTGCAGTATATCATACTAAAATACGTGCTCAGAAAAGCTTAGAAATTTGGGTGTTGCTCAGAAAGATTTCTTCAAAACTCTTTAAAATTTGAGAAATGGGAAGACCTCTGCAACACATTAGCTCTTTATAAAAGGCAGTAAAGTGTGAGTGTATGGGAAAAGATGTGTGGTTATGTGACTAAATAGGTACGCTGATAAAAATAAATACGCTGCAAGGCCTTGATTAGCGTATCATATCTGAAACTCAGGACAAGACTTCTGTTGATTAAGTAAACCATAGGAGTGTTTCTTGTATGATTAAAGATCAGAAACAAAACAAACAAAAAAGTCATTTTACTGCCTAGTCCAAGCACTTTAGCAATTTTAGGTTTTAAGCAAGGTACAGGAGTTTTTTGTGAATTGTTTTATGGGAAGTCAAACTATCAATGTGACATTTATGATGCATGCAGGGAGGAGTAGAAATGCTTTCTGTAGTAGGATGTGTGCCTGCTCCCTTTGCCCTAAGTGATAATTATTTGCACTCCTTGAAGAAAACAGTGCACCTACCATTCAGGAAGTTATCTGGTATTTTTGTGAACAATTTCTGTGAATTATTGGATAAGCCCATAATTTGGTTCACACTGAAATGGATGGGAGAGATTGGGCCCAAAGGCCTTAGTCTGCAAATTGCTAACAGTTCTTTTAACTCCATTATCTTGAGCAGGTACCTGCTGGAGGGAAGTGTTACAAATGTTGTTTTATGCCTTTCCATGTTAGCTTGTCACTGAATAGCACTCATCTCCTTTGATTGTACATCTCTGAAGTTCACCTGTTATTTGTCACTGCTTTCGAAAGCTGTGCTTTTGGTGGCTGTCTTTGGGCAGATGGCATCTGAACTGGAATTTAATTCTTCATTGGGAGATTTATTACTGCTGAAATTTTACCAGAAATTTGAATTTATTTTTAATGTCACTGGTCTTTGGAAGTACTCCAAGATCCATGAATGGCCTGTGTGCTTTTGATGGACAGCAGTTTATAATCTGATTTGCTTGCTCCAGCTGTTACAACCGTGGTACTTAGGTACAAGATTGGTTTCATTCAGTAGAACTGTTTCAGGATTTCTTCAAAATGCTGGTGGTGATTTGTGCAAACTGCAGCAGAGTGGTGGAAAAAAATGAGTAAAATGTAACTGTAGTCTTACTGGGAACTATTATCTGGTGAAGTAACAGAAGTAGCTTGTGCATAAAAGATGCTCAGTTGAATAGGATCAACTGTATGTGCATTATTCAGTCATGTCTGTGCAGTTTTTGCTACTTTTGCATGTTTTTATTCGTTGCTGTATTTCTGGAAGTCTGACTATAATGGGAATTAATTTTATGTTGTCAGATTTTATGATACAAGTACAATAAGCTTTAATGAATCTTCTTGTGCTTCGTAAAGCTTTTAATATGGAATATAATGCAGCTTGTTCACTTTTTTTGGTTCTGTGATCCCCTCCTGGAGGGGATTGTCCAGAAAATACAAATTGTGCCTGTACCTTATGGGAGGGATGAGTTAAGTATAACCACATGCATGTCACTGGTAATTTTAGTGTGGTTTATGAAAGTCTGGGAATTACTTTGAAGAGCAACAAGAAAATAACAACAGAGGAAAATAGAGCAAACCAAACCAAACTTGATACTTAGCCCTGACAGGACTACAAATAGTAAATGTTCTTTTTGCTTGTGTTTTATAGCTGGTGTGGGTGCTTGGGTGCCATCGTTGAATGACTCCACACTGGGACCTGGCTGTAATGGGCAATTTTGATTCTTTTTTATTATTTTAGTAGCTCCTTCTAGGAGCTCCTCCTCCCTTACTCGTCTTATGTTTGAGTCAGCAGTTACTGAGAATGATTCAAAGTAACAGCTGCCAGGAAATGCCTGGATTTACCTGCTTCCAGCTTGGAGCAGGGGGAAAACAAACTGCATGTTTCCAACTCATGGTCCTTTGGTGAAGGTGCTGTTGCTAATGAAAGGGCCTAGAGGTACCTATATCAGGCTATGTAAGATCTAGAAGTCAAATATATGACCTTTCTAGAGATACCTGCACCTATATTGGAAAATTACAGAGTTCACAAAAAATGAGTGGTTGTGTATTCCTAGAATAAGTGATTTCATGGGAACCCTTCGAGCCTCAGATTAATTTCAAGAACTAATGCTCTATCTTGCTAACAGCTAAAAGGAAATAAAACTGTATTTAGCATAACAGAGGGGTGTTTTAAAATGTCTTTGTTTCTGTTTTACAGAGTGATTCCTCTTTCATGTTTTGCCAGTGACTTAGAACACTCCTCTTGGTGCTGACTAGAGTATTCCCAAAAGGTATCAGGAGGATACTTGGTAACCTTTCTAGACTGCGGAACTTGTCAAAATGGGGTCGGATGCTCCAGCTATTGTATATTTCTGTATCTTGCAGAACAAATAATTTTTAATAGGACAGACTTCTGCAATAAATCTCAGACTGCTTTTGAGTTTGCTCTGTTCTTGGCTTTCGTTCAAGGGATATTTTCTGGAGGACTTTATTTTGTAAATGAACATTAGATTTTTCTCAGTGGGTTCTTTGAACAAGGCTATATTGTAAGTGTTGAGTGGCATATGTGTTGTAACCAAAATTATACCAAAATCCCATTGGTGTTTGGGAGAGAGCAGTATAATGAAAGATGATTCAATACAATTACTCTAGGGAAGAAGAGGTTTTAGTCACATTTTGTCTCTTTTAAAAAGAAATTTCATTCCTCTGTGTTTCTGCTCTCCAAAACCATCTCAGATACCTAGCAATCTAGGCACAGAAGTGTATTTGTCTGTATTTTGCTGCATTTTATTCTAGTGATTTTTTTAAACTTGTGTATTTAAAACATTTTTTGTAGCAAGTTTTTCATTAAATGAGTAATGTCTTTCAGAGTTGCTTCATGTAAATAATGACTATTTCTAGTATGACTTCTGTGGTTTACTGAGAGTTTTTGACAAGCTGAATTTGAAATTCTTACTTACAGTGGTTTTGTATACACATTCTTTTAAATAAAGCCAGTTTTGGCTTAATTTGATTTAGACATCAGCTTTGATGAAACTGGCATATCAATGCCCAGACTAGCAATCTGTAGCTTCAAAAGTTATTTTGGGTCGCTTGAGAGATAGTGACTGTCAGTGTTGTCATCTTAGCTTTCAATAAATGAAAAGCAATTTCACAAGTACTGGGAATCTTGTTGTAGCCATAGTTAAGAAGTTATCCTATCCTCTTTTTTTTGTTTCCTTCAGGTAAACTACCAGATTGTGTACTGAAATTGTAAAGGGTTAAGAGCACATATCCTTCTGTTGACTGATGGTCAGCTTTGAATGATTGCTACATAAATGAACTTGTTAAATGGGAGAATTAATAAGCTAAGATGCACCAGATTTGTCTGTTGCTTCCTCCAGCTTGATTCTCAGATTGCCCTACACCTTGTCAGCATGAAGCAAAAGTACCTTGCCTATGCTGCTGGTTAAGAATACATGTACAGCTGCTATAGCTTTCTTGAGGCACAAGAAGTTAGTGTTAAGTTCCCTGATCCCTGGGTTAAGAACATCTCTGTGAGGTTTGGACCTTTCAGCCTCAATTGTCTTTATTTTTTCAAAAGGTGCACCTTCAGGTGTTTTTATGCCAGTTTCCTACAAATTATGAATATGTGTTGTTTAGAAGAGGGAGAAAATCTGTCTCAGTTATTTAAAAAATCATTCTTTCATATCCTTTTTGCTCTTCACAATATGCAGCCTGTTAGGATATTATTAAATATTCTTTATATTCGTAATTAGTTAATTCCATTGTATATTGTCTTAACAATTATTCTGTCAATCTGCTGCTTTGACAGGGAGTTGCTCAGGTTAAAAGTAGATACTTAGCCACAACTAAGGATATTTTCTCCTGTTTTTGTTTAATTTTGCTTTAGATGCATTTCTGCCTTCTCTGTTTTCTTTCTTCATAGGCGCAGTTGTTCTTTATAATTTGGAGGAGAGATTGTGTTGCTTATTTTTTCATGCCAGTGACCCTTGACATCAAATGGCAGTTCTTTTCTTTCCCCTCCCACGACATTCTCTGACCCTGAGCTTCTGTTGAAGTGATCAACTGCAAAATGGTATTTTTGGATGTTTAAGCTACCCTGAAGTTTTCTTTTAGAAATTTCATAGATGTGGAAGAGATCCTTTTCTCTGAAGGTGGCTGTTGCAGGATCAGGCAATTGAGAATTGGTTCAAGTTAGTCTTAGCCCTACATTTACCTAACCATTAAGTTTCTCTTAAAACAAGGTTACAATACAAAATCTCATGGCAGGTGAGATCTAGTGGTAACTTTAAAGTACAGTAAGTAATTGCATGTTTGAGCCTCTAGTGCTTTTAGGGACAGCAGACAATTTAAATGTCTGTGACCCACGCTGAAATCTGTTGTGTTGCAGTCCCTGGAGACTCTTAAATAATTTACACTTGCTGGACCATACGGAATGGCAAATTATGGTTTCAGATAATACTGTTGCTATTGAGTATGCAAAACAATTGTTTGAATCAAACAGTTTTTGGCTTACTGAATGCCTGTATGATGATTCAAAAAAAAATCAGGGATCTGTGCTGGTCTTGATATTATCTGAGTCCGGGACCATCAGTCTCCTGCAGACTGTTTTTCACAGATGTATTCAAAGCTAAGCATAGGGGTCACAATCTTTGTTTGGGGACACCAAACAACTCACCACACACATGGTAGTAATGGAATTTTAAACAACAATTTTGTCCTCTTGAGAGGGTAGTAAAACACTTGACAGGACTAGACATGCTCTCCTTCACTTGCCTTTTTTTGGCCCTTAATTTTGACTGGCTGTGCATAAGTCCTATAAGGGTCTGGGGCACAAGATCTCATTGAAACAGTTGAAGAATGTATATATATATCTATAAATACATGTCCTAACTTTAAGGGAAGCATCAAAATGAATCTTTTTAATTGAAATGATGCAACTTTGTCTGTAAAAGTTATTTCACATTTACCTACTGCCACTTCATAAGGTGCTGATAGAGAAAGTTTCCCTTTTAAGAAGACAATATAAACAGTCACAAGGAAACACTCAGATCTGTTTATGTTAGCTGGAGTCTGCAGAGAAACCCAGAGAACAGCTTCACCTTTAACTCTTTCTCTTGTACTCCATTAATTGTGCTAACAGACTGGGGAAATGAGACCAGTAAAGGCAAACACAGAGCTGCTCTTCTGATCCAGCTACCCCCAAACTGCTGTTTATCTATTTTATGTGCTTTATTTGCTACTGTTTGGCTACTGTGGAAGAATCTTATTTGCAAATACATGTTCATTTTTTAGACTAATGTTTAGTGAATCTACATTCTGTATAATTTCTATATAAGAAAGCCAGCTCCACTGGGGAGCTAGGTGGCTTAAGTAACAGTGACCATTTATGTACCTCCTCAGTCCCCTCTGCAGCTTGACTGCCTGATACTCGGAGATCAGGGCAGTCTCTTGCACACAGAGGGGGTCACCTTGAAGCTGCACCTCCCCAACAAGGTAGTGCCTGGCTCCTGGATATCACCTGAAGGGGACAGGCCCACATGTCTTCCATTTCTTCCAGCTCTGGTTGCTCACTTACTTTACTCCAGAACTTCTGAAAGTTGAGGTTCCTTATGGCTAAATGCTGCAAGCAGGGGAGATAAAAAATCATGTCATGATCCACACCTGACTAAATATCTGTAGGTTTTGTGTATCAGGCATGTGAGTTTCCAGTAGCTGCATCAAAAATAAGCATGGCTTGTGAAAACACTTGAGCTGCTGTGGGAGAATCGAGGAAGCAATTGGTAGATACAAGAAGACAACTTGCATTTGTTTTGTACAAAGTTTGTCTTTGGAGGGTGGAAAAAACAAAAGGCAGGCATTCAGGCTGGGTGGGTGTCTCTTTTCTGTGAAGGCTGAGGCTGCAAATTTTTGTCTGGCAGAGAGAATAGGAGAGGTGAGTAAGTTGTTGTTCTGGAAACTTGTTAAATTAATCTAGTTGTTGCACCTTTGAGTGGGTGAGTGGCATTTTCCAAGAGGATATCTTCTCCTTTTCCTTGAAAAATTGTGGAGCAGAGAACATGTAGTGCATGCCTGTGTGCAGTTGTATGGGGAAAAGCACAGAAATCACTGTTTGTCTAATCATTTAATAACCTTAATTTTAGTAATGTCAGATGCACTTGAGACAATCCTATCAAAAGTCATGGCTTGTAAGTAGTGATTGGTGATTTTCCCTTTTGATGAACTGTGTACTTTCAATCTCCTAAGCCAGGGAAAAGGCTTTTTACTCTGACCTCTTTGCAATGTGTCTGTGTATGCTGAGGTGCTGCATGTGATTTAGGTATGTAGCAACAGATGGATAAAATTTGGAGCTGCTGATCTGCACTTCCTTATGGATGTCACCTTGCTAGTACCTCCTGTAAAGGTTTTGAGGACGCTAAAGGCAAGTACAAGATCCAGAACCCCCCTCACTTAGAGTGCTCGTTTTGGCGTTCTGCTCTTAACTTTTGCATTTTTTGATTGTTTATGTATTTGTACCAAAGTCTCTTCTCCAAGTCAGTGTCTCATCTGTCCTGTGCAGCAGTTGGCAGTAATGTTGTTTCTGGTACTGTTGCAAGTGGTTTACTCAGTTCCCACTGCAAACTCTTTTCCTGTTAGTTCCTACAGTTCTGGAAGGAGTCCTGCAATTTTTCACTGACTTGGAATAAAGTTCAATTCTCCTGAAGTAAACAAGCATGACCATTGTTACTTACTACATTTGAAATCTGCAGTATGAAGGCTCCTGCCTTGTCACTGCTGTGTTGCTGAGCTATAGATTTCTCTGCCCTTACAGCTGTTACTAAGATGAGTGTGGAGTAACAGCACTAATGAAGTGCCTGGCTCAAGAAATTCAGGGTAAGTGACACTTGATTCTGTAACTACACTGGCATTGACTGTTAGCTCTAGTGACATGGTTGTTGGCTTGAAACTGTGATCTGAGTTTCCATTTCAGGGAATAAAACCCCACAAACTCATTTTAAAGACTTGGACATCTGCTTGCTTTGTCTTTTAAAATCTGTATTCTTGCCTTTCTGCTTGGTCAGTGTTTAGAACCATTAAAATAGCAAATGTGACATGAGGACTGAGATCCTGCAGCTAGAGCTCCTTTGTAATTACATATTCAGCTACAACAGTACAAAGGAAAATGAGAGTCCCTTTTCCTTTATGTACCATATTTCAGTTTTCCCTTAGGTTTAAATTGGCATTTTGGACTATGTTCGCTGGAGCCACTGAAGAGCTTATCAGAAAAGGAAGGAAACAAAGGGAGGGAAAGAAAGATAGATTTCCAAATGACAACCTTTTGAATAGTCCAAGTTCAATCCCTAAAACAAAAAGTAGAATCTTTTTTTTTTTCTAAATAATGTGCTCTACAGTCTCACCTCTCATCTTGAGCAACATGAAAGAGCAAGTGAAAGAGATGACCCAAATCAGAGAGTTCCTTTGAAAGAAGAAATTCAGCTGTTTTGAACACTTACAATCAAAGGAAGTGGTTTCCCTAATTACATGAACTATGTGAAAGCTCTCAGAATAGCTCTTCCACCCCAGGATTCCTTGCACTTTAGAAGTTTGCATAAAAGCTCACATGGAGAATCAGATGCAAAGTGTTTGATTCAAATTTTATTAGGCAGAAGTGAGCACACATTTGTATCTCTGGGTTTGACACCTGGTTGGGTTTGGACCACAATCCTGGGTTTGATGGATTTCAGTCCTATACTTTAAAATCTTTCACTCTTCAGGTTCTCCAATGAGACACCCCTTTCAAGAGAAAAGTGGTAATGAAAAAATGGAGAAGAGATAGAGGAGTCCCTTTGTGAGTTATCAGTGAGAATTCCTCACCCCTGTTAGGCTGTTCATCATTGTTAAAATCCATCCCTGTACACAGCTTTTAAAATACTGAAGAATTTTACTTTCATTTTAAAGAATCTGTGTACCTTAAAATATATATTTAGAAGAATTGGGATCTGAATTCTGTAACTCCAGTATTCTAGCACCACCTTTTACTTCAACTCATCAAAATTCTGAATTCAGTAGAGACTTTGAACAAAACTTCAGTATTTTCAGAAGCATAATACATCTTGTGCTTTCTTTTTGTACATACATAGTAGTAAAGTTTAGATAGTCTAAATCAAACAGTGAGGACATATGAAAAGATGCAGGATACTTCTGAAGGTTTAAGATCTCTGTTCCTCTGTTCCTCAAGATTTCCTTCTTAAAACCTTTTTTTTGTCATTTGGGAGTAATGGGAGAACCTCAAGCAGTATCAAGATCACTGTCAAATGTAGGCGACTACATTGAGATGCATCCTTGACCCGATTGAAATGCTCCGTTTTCTCCGTTCTTGCTCTGTAGTGAGGTGTGTCTCAGACAGTGAAACTTTGTGGTTGGTATTACTACAGAATGATTTTGCTTAGGTGAAGGAGAATGTTTAAGGTCATCCCAACTTTGCTTGACCTGAAGGTGGGGTGACAAATTCTGTTTGGGTGTATCTGACCCATGATGGAAGTTGATTTCCCCCTATATGTTAATTAGAGTAATCCTCAAACAGGTTTTTGTATGTCTTTTGGCACTGGGAAATGGGAAGCTGTGATATATGTGACACTGTTATTCTTCCATACCAAGGGAGATACTGAAGATTTGAAGGAGTTCTCTGCCACTAAACCAGCATGGAGCTCCTAGGTGAGCTCAGTTCTTTGTAGTGAATTTAGCCAATATAATCCATGTCCTTGGAACATAAATCAGTCACTGTGCCAGAACTATGGGCATTGCTAGAATAGGAAGAGCAACACTAATTCCTTTTGCTGCACTCAGATTCAGACTGGAGTTGCCATTAATTGCAATGGCAATGAGGTTGTCTCCTCTTTGGCTTTTCAAGTACAGCCTGTGAGAAAGAGGTATGCTACACAGCAGGGCACCCACCCTGAAGTTTCTGTGGGCTCATGTAACGCAGCCTTCCTGCTTCCTCTTTGCTGTTTAATTTATTGCAGGTCCTCAGGAAGCACAGTGCAGGGTGATGGAGGAAAGAGTGCAAGTCTGTTGTTTTGTAATCACAAAGATGATCCCCATTTTCTAACTGGCTTTTACAGTGTTCTTAATCCCTCATTGGCGTACATGTGTGGTATTTGTCTCATTTCTGAAGGGTTTGGAATTTTTCTAATAAAACCATGAAAGAGAAAATTTAAATGAAGTCTGAAGGTGCAGATTAATGGTGTGGAAGTAGGAACTTATAGATGGAGAAATACCAGAGCTGAATGTGATTGCAAGATGGTGGTGGTGTTTTTTTTAAGTTTATCCTAAAATGCACTGTGGTTACACTGTAGAGTGTTGTTGCAGTGTTACCTTCTGTTTATCACTTTCCCCTACATCTGTATTCTTTTATCAATTTTAGTCTGTGTGTGTCTTACTTGGAGCATTTCTCTATTTTGTACATGTTGGAGAATGGGAATCAATGGCATGCGTGATGCTAGCATGTGTGACTCTCTGATTCTTCCACATTCACAACTCTCCTCAGAGGAAACGTTCCTGGCTTGCATGTGTGCTCTTACGCCAAATGACCACAGAGGAGTCAGAGCAGGTCTCAGGCATTGTGTTTTCTCTTTAGCTCATGATTCAATTTTGCTCTTTTCTGGTAGATTTGAACTGCAGAGGCAAGGTTGTGGCACAGAGACACATAGAGGTTACAGTACCTCTGGTCCTGTTGTAACTTTGGGGAAGGAATTCGCTTTTCTCCTGTAATACAGGCTTGAAGTGAGTGCTCATCAAGAATACAACAATTTCTTTCCTTTGTTAAATTGCAGTTTTCGTTACCAAGTTTGAGAAAATACTTCAGGGAAAAGATCTTAACTTCTTTAGAGGAGTGGCTCCAGGTCCATAAGTATATTTGCTGCTGTCTCTGTTGGGTTCTGTGTTAATTGTTCAGCAGAAGCCACTGTATAATAAGGTTAGACTTGTTCTTCTAAGTTGTCTTATGCAGATTCCTTACTAATACTATGCAGACCTCAGAAAAATCCCTGCTCCAGTTGGACATGTATGAACATTGCCTTTCTCCAGATACCATTTCTCTGACATTATTCTTTCTTCTGTTACTCCTAAGTGCTGCAAGAGACTCCTTGAGAGAGGATTGGGTTTTCTCATCACTGCCTCACCAGAATGTCTCTCCAGTGAAGTGCTCATGAAACTTATAGTGACATTGATCTCAGATATAATTTCTTTGTATATTTTCCCATTTGTTGGATCTGGAAAGATTCAGGTGTTGTGAATTAGCCATGATACCCACTCACCTGTGGAGCAAGTGAGGAGTCAGACAGCTTTACGTTTTGTTATTCCTTTGTATTTTAGAGATGTGGTGGGTTTGGTTGCTGTATTGTATGGTCAAAGCAGGTTTCTGTTCAAAATTATTGTGAATAAATGGGGAAATTTCCCAACAGTGAAAACAGAAATTATGATTGCTGAAAATAAACTGCTCTATGGGAGCAGTTTAGTCCACTCATCTATGGTTTTCTATTCAATTGCTGGTATTGCTTTGCAGCTGGAGGCAGCTTCTTACTCTAAATCTGCCTGAACAAAATATTTATAATATTGCAGGATATTGCTGATTTATAAACTCTTGTATTATTAAAAATACATTGTTTATGAGAATAACCTTAGTGAAATCTAAACTACTCTTCTTATTCTTGACAGATCTTCCTTTATCAGGTACCTTAGTATTAAACACTGACACAATCTCAAGCTGTATGCTGTAGAATGTAATGCTCCTGTGACAAATGTTTGAACATTGTGGATTTCTGTGTGAAAATGAGTCATTTGTCAATGAGTCATTTTTTTAGTTGTTGGGAATTTGGTAAATGGCAGTGTAATTTTAACTAAAAATATTAGTTTTATCCTAAATGCCCTGACATCTGTTAACAGCCTCTTCTATCACTGATCGTAAGGTTTTAACCCCCATCATGAGGAAGACCAATCCCATGATCCTGCAATGGCTAGGTTAATGCTGGGTGGGCTCCATGTGGTTATTAGACTAGGCTGATGTTGTCAGTGTCAGGCTTGATCCAGTTAGCTTGGTATGACTCCCTCTGCGTAAAGCAGAGAGCCTTCTGACACATCACAAGGGCAGATCTCCCTGTGATTTTTGGAGGGACCGGATTTCCATGAGCTGAGCAAGGCTTTGCAGTGTTTTGTCAGGCATGTTCTGAATTCACTAGATAGTTCTTCTAATCCCATAGCCTTCAAATCATCCTTAAAACTGACAAGTTACAGCAGAGTATAAAACCTTTTCTTTTTAAGTGGTCAATATCCTGCAGCATTTCTTACCTCCTAAAAGGCTTGTATTCGTTTGCATGATGCAAGTGAAATCTTTTCAAATAAATTACGTAAGATGGGGTGAACCTGTAACAGCACATAGTAAATTTATGCCCATATTCCTTAATTGATGTATGTTATGACAGTTCAACAGAATTGAAGTCTCTTGGTAATGTAGGGTTTTTTTAACCTTCTTCAAGATTGCAACCTCAAAGTCAATACAAGATATTTAAAGTGTGTGTTTCTACCACAGTATTTCCAAAAGTAAGAATTTGTGGTGATATAAAACAATAGACTTAAAGTAATGATGATATTATTATATAGCAATGATAATTTATTTGTTTCCTTTATATTTCCACTTCTAATCTCTGGGATTTGTAACAGTCTAGGACATAATTTTGGATGCAAATTTTATGCTTTGAAACATATGGTGAATCAAAATGCTTTTAAATACATGTTTTGTACATCATTGTAGATGTACTTGAAAGAATTTAATTCTGTTTACAGAATTGCTGGTTTCATCAATCTGAGAATATAATTTAACCCTTCTTTTCTGTGTAGTTTGTGAAATACTATCCCTATAATATTGAATATCACAGTATCACAGTATATCAGAGGTTGGAAGGGACCTCAAGAGATCATCAGGTCCAACCCCCCTGCCAAAGCAGGATCACTTAGGGTAGTCCACACAGGAATTCATCCAGGTGGGTTTTGAAAGTCTTCAGAGACAGGGATTCCACAACCTCCCTGGGCAACTTGTTCCAGTGCTCTGTCACCCTCACTGTAAAGAAGTTTCTCCTCATGTTGAGATGAAATCTTCTATGTTCAAGTTTGAACCCATTGTTCCTTGTCTTACCAATGTGAACCACTGAAAAGAGCCTGGCCCCCTCCACTTGACACCCACCCCTCAGATATTTATACACATTTATGAGATCTCCTCTCAGTCTTCTCTTCTCAAGACTAAACATCCCCAGGGATCTCAGTCTCTTCACAGGGGAGATGCTCAAGTCCCCTAATCATCCTCATGGCTCTCCGTTGGATTCTCTCCAGCAGGTCTCTGTCTTTCTTGAACTGGGGAGCCCAAAACTGGATGCAGTATTCCACGTGTGGTCCAGGAGGGCAGAGTAGAGAGGTAGAAGAACTTCCCTCGACCTGCTGGACAAACCTTTCTTGATACATCCCAGGATCCCATTGGCTCTCTTGGCCACAAGAGCACATTGTTGTTCCATGGAGAACTTGCTGTCCACCAGCACTCCAAGGTCTTTCTCTGTGAAGCTGCTTTCCAGCAGGGCAGCCCCTAACCTGTACTGGTGCCTGTTGTTGTTTCTTCCCAGATGTAGGACCTTGCACTTGTCCTTATTAAGCTTCATGAGGTTTGCCTGCTCCCAGCTCTCCAGCCTGTCCAGGTCACGTTGGATGGCTGCACAGCCTGATGGGGTGTGAGCCAACCCTCCCAGTTTTGTATCATCAGCAAACTTGCTGAGGGTACTCTCAATCCTCTCATCTAGGTCGTTGATAAAGATATTGAACAAAACTGGACCCAGTACTGATCCCTGAGGGACACCACTTGCCACAGATCTCCAAGTTAACTCTGTGCCACTGATGATGACCCTCTGAACTCTGTTGTGGAGCATCAATCAATCCACCTCAGTGACCAGCCACCTATGCCACATCTCCTGAGCTTTTCTATGAGGATGTTATGGGAGACAGTATCAAAAGCTTTACTGAAGTCAAGATGTATGACATCCACTGCTCTTCCCTCATCTACCCACTTGGTCATAACTTCATAGAAGACTATCAGATTAGTTAGACAGGATCTCCCCTTGGTAAATCCATGTTGACTACTCCTGATAACCTTCTTGTCTTCCATGTGGTCAGAGATGACCTCCAGGATGAGCTGCTCCATCATCTTTCCAGGTATGGAGGTGGGGCTGACTGGTCTGTAGTTGCCTGGGTCCTCCTTCTTGCTTTTTTTGAAGACTGGAGTGACATTTGCTTTCTTCCAGTTGTCAGGCACCCCTCCTGTTCTCCAGGACTTTTCAAAGATGATGGAGAGAGGTTCAGCAACAGTATCAGCCAGCTCTCTCAGCACTCGTGGATGCACCCAATCAGGGCCCATGGATTTGTGTGTCTTGAGATGGTCTAAGAGATCTCTAACCCTTTCCTGACTGACCAGCGGAATGTCCACATCTCTCCAGTTCTGCTCCCTTGCTTCTAGAGACTGGGGTTCCTGAGAGCTGGTCTTAGGAGTGAAGGCCGAGGCAAAGAAGGCATTCAGCAACTCTGCCATCTCTGCATCATCAGTTACTCTATCTCTCATCTCATTCAGCAGCGGGCCCACCTTTTGCCTACTCTTCCTTTTACAATTGATATATTTGAAAAAACTCTTCTTGTTCTCTTTCACCCCTCTGGCGAGATGCAGTTCCAGGAGGGCCTTTGCTTTCCTTGTTGCATCTCTACATTCTCTGGCTATATCTCTATAATCCTCCCAATTGACCAGTCCTTTTTTCCACACATTGTAAACCTCCTTTTTGTTTCTGAGTTTTACTAAGAGTCCCTTGCTTATCCATGTAGGTCTTCTGCTTGCCTTACTTGATTTTTTTTTTTTGAGGGAATACATTTCTCTTGAGATTGGAGGAGGGAGGTAATGTTTGAATATTAACCAGCTCTCTTGGGCCACCCCTTCCTTCCAGAGCCCTAGTCCACTGGATATTTCTAAGTAGAATCTTGAAGAGGGGAAAGTTTGCCCTTTTAAAGTCCAGGGTTGAAATTTTACTTAGCCCCCGGCTTCTTTGTCTGTTGATATTAAACTCTAACATGTCATGGTCACTGCAACATGTGGCTGTCTTTTAAGGTACAACAAATACTGACAGAGTTTTAACTTCTTAATGGGCTACAGAAAACAGCTTTTATTTTGGATAAGTGAGCCTCTAAATTAATGCTGAAGAACTCCTCCAAACTCACACATCTTTAAGTGATATGCAACCATAGTTTTAAGAGCTATGACTCCCTCTTAAAAGGGGTGATAACATGGTTGTTTTGGATGGTTGCCCACAGCACTCATCAAAACATGTGGCAACTCTGCTTATTTATGATTTTAAAATGTCACTGAGGATTCTTTGGCTTTGCCATGTTCATGTGGTTTCCTTACTGCTTTGTTAGTATCAATGACAGTTTCATAGGTTTAACTAGGTAATCAGTGTGCTTTGCTTGTTTGCTTCTTAGGTCCTCAAAGCACCTTTATTTAATGTTCTTAGTAGTTTTATATTTCTACAATTCTTTACATACCCCTTAATTCGTTGCATATTGAGAGTAACATTTGTTAGCAATGATAGAACATCAGTTATCTTAGACTGTGGCATGATAATAATCCAGAAAGAGGTAAATTACTCAAACTGTTTCTACATCCTCATTAAGAATTGTATTCAATTTACCTTTCAGAAGGACAGAAATAACGAAGTAACATAAATTACCTGCTATGCTTAATTTCTGGCTTCTATCAAAATCTTAATGTGATTTTAAAAGGGTCATCATAGGGTTGTATATTTATGTTAAAGCATGTAAAACATGTAAATACCTTTTGGTAAAAATAGGCAGGTTTTTTGGCTTAATGATTTGTCATGTAATTGTTTTACAAAAATAATCATAAGCCTGTAAGATTGTAAGATGCATATTTTACTAGTGTTTTGTAGCTGAACTGTAGCTTTAGATACTGATTGTTTTAGTACTGCATCTGTCAAATGATTTTTTGGGCTCATTTGCATAGAGAAACTAGCATGTTTCTCTAAGAAACATCATCCCCTGTTAGACATCAGTGAATTCACAGGAGAGTATTCCTGAGACACTGGAATGGACACAGACTGTGTATATGTTTGAGCCCAAACCAAAAAAAAAGGTTGGTTTGGATTTGGTTTGTGTTTCTGTATCTTTTTTGTATGTGGTTGGCAGTAAATAGAACAATTTTAATAAAACATCAGCTGGCCTCCTCTAGCTGCCCTTTTATTAGATTGTGAGCCCTCTGAGAGTAGCTAAGTTGCATCTCGCCCAAGAACATGACAAAGGTCAAAGCCTTTAAAATGCTACAAGAAATAGGAAGAAATATATTTTCAGAGCTTCCTTAAGTGTGTCTAAATATCTCCTTAATAAACATGGCAAATATTTCTTTGGAAAAGTAAATAACCAACTACTGTGCACTGTAATAGCAAATATCATAAGGCAGTTCAGGAAGTTACATTTATCAGATTCCGTAAGTAGCTAACTATGTCTAACCCTGTAATTTTGCATGGAGTACAGGTGCCTCTTGCAGTGCAATTATTTGTTAACAAGAGAGCAGTTTGGCTTCTGGCTGGCCCAATGTTCTCACAAGGGGATGTAGCTATTTCCCATATTTAATCCTAAACAATCATGCTCAGACCTAAGGGAGGGATGGATGTACTTTGTCTTCTCTGGCCAGCAGCTCTAAAGGGACCTTGAAGAAATGGTGATTAAGTTGCTGTGGGCCTGGCTTGCCTGGACCTAAGCAAAAAAAGTATTTTGATACTGAAAAAAACCTCTCTGGACAGATGTTCTTTTGGAGATCCAGCTGTGCTGCTGGAATAGGCTGCTAACCCAAACCCTTGATCACTTCTCTTGACACCAAGTGTGAGTGTAACAACTTTTAGCATACTTCAAGGGAGGACTAGAGTAAGTAAATGTGCTGAGTCGTGTGGTCTTTGCTAACTTTAGCTGCTTTGGGATAGGGAGCTCTAACAAGAGCAGCTGCAGCTAGTATCAGTAGCTGGTAAGTAACAACACAGCTGTATGCAAAGTGCTGCTGTCCACATCCTTGTGGCTGCGATTAAAGATCTGATGATACTGCCTTGTCTGCATTCCTGAGTAATGCCAGCTCAGCATCAGGTGGCTGTTGCCCACATCTGCAGTCCGTGCTGACCTTGAATATCTCATCAGAGCTAAGCTGTGTTTGCTGTTCTTGTTGCTCTGGCATTGGATGGAGCAAATGCTATCTAGGACTTGTCATCTCAGTGAACTGAGGCTTGCGCAGCTCAGAGCAAGACCACACTGTCCAGGTAGCTTACTTTATCCCCTCATATGCTGCTGGATACAGGCAAAATCTGTGTTAGTGGCTTCTGTTCCAGAGCTGCTGAACACAGAGAAGGCCTAAAGGAGGACCGTGTTTTCACCTGCTGAAGATACTGAGGGTATGAGTATTCATACATAGTTGTTTGTATTAGAATATTAAGAGCAGTACTAGCAGGTCTGGGAGGCAGCTGTAGGGCTGTCAGTCCTAGATGATGTAATTGACATTTTCACACATCAATAAGCAGAGATTAAACAGACATAAAAATAAATTAGCCTTTAAGCACTGTGATCCATACCATGGTTCATAGGACACAATTCGTTTGTATTCTGAGGCGTTACTTGAATTCCTAAGTCTTATACTGTAGTTCTCTTATGAATTGGGTTTGATTTTTGATTTACAGTTAACACCACAAGGCAATAAGTGACAAAATGTTTTTTAGTGTCTCCTGCTCAGACCTTGGATTTCATGGTAGTGGTTGAATGATTTAAACAGTGGTTTAGGTTTGTTTAGACTTCTGAATCCTTTTACTTTCAAGAAATGACATCTAGTCTGCAATTCCATTCAGCAGTTCTCGAGAGAATGACATAATTTCTCCCATACCTGTGGTTTAAGTACAGAGTGAATGGTTTAGTATGGTTAGATGATCAGTACTAGGTTGTGACTAAATTTGTTGTAGGAGTAAGCATATATTTAACTCCACTGCAGTCACGTTGTGTATCTGACTGTGTCTCCACAGTGTGGAGTTTGTTTATATATTTGAAGTGTGCCATTCCTTCAGCTAAACACATTCTAGTTCTACTTTTATCCAGCATTTAAAAACAAACCAAACCAAACCTGTCTATCACACACAAAAAAGTAATATATTGAAGTAATTGAAGACTTGTTACTTATCATCACCATGGCTTTAGGAAGAAAACTGATGCTCGTTGAAGTTCCATAAAGTAGATATTAGCTTTACCAAAGGAACTGTGTCGTGCCCAAGCCAGTGAGGGCTGGGCTTTTCAGTGGCCTTTAGGCAGGCGCATGTCAGAATTTTCTTCCAAGCATTTAGACATTCTGCATTTAAGTATGAGCCTAAAGATGGTTCTAAATATTCTTGTAAGTGCCTAAAAATCCTTTGAAATACTGGTCTTTAACTATCACTTTGTAATTTGCTATCTGAAAGACAGTCTTTCATTGAAATATGGCACCTTCTTGTCAAAAAAAGTACAAAAGCTTCAAAGATGTGGATTGACTTGCATCTGGTTCTCAGTGTAAGGAATAAGTGTCTTTAAATTGGCTAATAGAGTTGACGGCTGATCTATGGCAACTGAAAAGAGCAAAACATGAAAGGAATAGTCTAGAATTGCTAGTGCTAACAGCAGCAGAGTGATTAAAAGTGTTTAGAAAGGATTTCTTTCAGAACTAATAGTCCTTAGAAAGAGTTAGCAATTTTTTCCCCTCATGATTCTTAATTTGGGATATCTGTGAGCAATTAGTAGGTGCCTTTCCTTGTTCTTAGCTGGAGGCTTGCTTTGGTGTCTGTTAAATCCCAAATTAGAGTATGAACATCAGTGTGAAGATGATGGTGTTAGCTGTGACTGGTGCAGTATTTCTTCATACTCCTGGAATGTGATTTTAGTGTATAATATATTGTAAATAAAATAATCTTAGGAAGTAATTATTTTTGAATCTCCACATAATAAAAGCGCTGTCTGTGAGTATGTCTGTGGCAGTGAAGGACTAGTCCTCTTGGCCCAGTGCTCCTAGCTTGCTTGTTCATTTCATGGGACCATGGTGATTAGTAGGCCTGGACTTCAGTGGGCTTTTACTGGATCCAGCAGCATCTTGTGTGAGATGGAGGATAGTCACTGGGTTCTGCAGGTTGCTGCAGTAGCATAGGGAGCTATGGCACTTGGATGTGTTCATTATGTGGCATTTTCAAATGTTCTCCAAAAAGATTCATCTAGTACTGTTTCTATAGCCAGGACCTTAATACATTATAGCATGGGAAAAAGTAAATGTGAAACAGGTCCATTTAATTCTGTTGGCCTGTTGAGGTACATATATTGTAAACATCAGCAAGTGGTATGCACAGTGCTTTAAAGACGTTGATTTTTAAGAACTATACAAGAAGATAATGCTATTGTGCTCCTCTTGACCAAGGTCTTAAAGAAAAGGTGGCCTAAATAGCCTTTCTAATGTTTGTGGCACGGTATTCCTATCTCATTTCTAACAGTCATGTAGGCAGTCAAGGAGTTATCCAGCAGTAATGCTGCTCGGAATTAGAGGATATTCACTGCTTTGGATATTTGCCAAAAAAGATAAAAAGAAAATAACAAAGTTTGTGAAGTATAGGGGTATTGCATGTGCTAGCCCATGGAGATGGAGTTTTGAATGACTCGTTGGTCATCTGCATCCTCCAGGCTACTGAAGGAGTTTGGAGGTACAGCTCCTGAAACAGGCAGTGCTGCCAGTGCTAGACTCCTGCCTTGGGAGGCTGATGGGGTTGCAGCTGGAGGGCAGAGCTCCTTCTGCCAACACACTGCTTGGTGATCGGACAGATCTCAGATCCCTTCACTGGCTGTAGGAGTGTTGCTGTTTACCTACAAGTGTGTCTTCCCACATTTGCTTAGCTGCCAATTACATTATTTTGTGGACTTACCTGCTGTATGCTTTGCTGAAAATAGTGTATATTAAAAAACTTAATTTTCTGCTGTTATGAAAAAAAGATGACTCACTTCAAGGTAACACTCCCTGCCTTGCTGAGCAGGTTAGGCAGCATGAAGAACTAGTGCAACCCAGGTTAAGTTCAAAACTATAGTTAAAGACTTAATTGAATGTGTATAAATGTTGGTGCATCAGCTAAAGATAAAGGTCTTCATTTGAAACTGTGTTGAAGTTACTCAGAAAAAAGCAACAACACCAAAAAATTGAACCACCTGACACCTTTATCTGTAATCATGGTTACACACATGTATCATGTACCAGCTATAAAACAAAGGCCAAACAAACACCATTTTGCTATGTCTATACATTTATTGCAGTAGCACTAGCTGATGTACCACTGCTTTCTGTGACAAAGCTGCTATTGTCTCCCTGTTTTCTATGAAGCTACCAGGCTACAAAATAATTTAATTGGCAACTGTTTAAGTAAATGTGGGAAGACAAGCTGCAGGCGAACAGCAACACTCCTACAACCAGTCAATAGATCCGAAAAGGAATCTGTCAGATCAACTGCTTTTGATAAGTTCAGAGGAATTAGTTTTGATTTTGTCCTTCTTAGATACTCTTGACTGGTATAGAGTTAACACAGTCTCGAAGTCTTAAAGTCATACATTGCTGTAGAGAAATATATAATATATAGAAAAATAATATATAAAATATACAACCTGTATTTGCATAATAAATATATGTAAAAGATGTCTTAAATCTTTTGAGTATTTATGTAATATACTACAGATGTGAAAATGTTGAGAGACCTTGAAGGGAGGTATCTGACCTTTTCTGTTAAAACGCACAAGGACTATGTCTTAACTTTTGTGGATACATTCTTATTCTCTTGCAGTCTCTTTCTCAAACCTAGAAGCATTGTTCAAGTGGAATGTGAAGGTTTTGAGTATTTACCCAGAATTTTCAAACATCTGCAGTCTGCTCTGAGGAGCAGTTTCAACTGCACTGCTGGTGATTTGGCAATCTCAAGCATGCTTGCTGTGTGTGTACGAACAGAATCCACAGCGCATGCCTGGAAACTCCACGTTTCCAGTAAACATTGGATGGAGCTGTGTGTGCATGGCATGCTCTGACAGCCTGCAGTGCTGGGCTTGCTGAACCCGAAGTACTTTGTGCATAAACAAGAATCCTGGATAGGATTGCTGTAACTCGGCCAAAAATTCCAGGTCTTTCTTTGAACAAAGTTTTCCGTGGCCTTCAGTTTTTCCAACGGCTTAGCTTTTACATCTGTGCCTTGGCCATGAAAGAATAGTTTGAAAATTTTTAGGGTTTTTTCCCTACACATACAAAGTGTTCATCTGCCAAACTCTCACATGAGGTTTTCAAATGCCAAGCATTTGTGAATAGTTATGTATGCCCGCTTGGGTGTAAAATCATAGTCATAGTAAATGCCCCATTCTTAGTTGTCTAACTTGTTCATTCTTAATTGTCTAACTTGTTTGCTTGTTTGTTTTCAACAGGCAGAAATACTCAGTGTGCTCAGTCACAAAAACATCATTCAGTTCTATGGAGCTGTCATCGAACCTCCAAATTATGGCATAGTTACAGGTAAGGATTTTTGTGTGACCTTTGTTTTCATTCTGTAAAACTCCAATGTTACAAGGTATTAGCTTTAGCCAGTGTCAGTGTTTTGCTAATTGTTCTGTCCACCTTTGAATGTTAGAGTGCTTGGCACCACCTTCCTCAGTGTAAATGGGAGTGCTGGAGGTGGGAACTAGGCTGGGGAGCATGGCTGGTAGCAGCACAGAGGCAATTGGAGCCTGGGGCATTCTTAGAGCACAGACTCAGCCATCCTCTGTATAGAAGCTTTCACTGTGTTCTCTTACCCTATTCTCTGAATTGCTTTTCCATTTTAACTGATCTGTTGACACAAGAGGAGGTTTTCATGATAGGAAGTTCTGGCAAGTTCTGTGAAAAGGGAAGGTCTGCTCAGAAGAGAACAGCACCATGAATTCTGCCTCAGTTGAGAACAGGAGAATCTGCATGGGGAACTTCTCAGCTATGGGAGGAGTTTGAAATAGAGTCATTAAACATCCTAAGACAGCTCCTTTTGTTCACAGGAAACTAGTTTTCATTTGTTCCAGCATTCCTAGAATTATGCAGAAGTTGGGTTTTGTGGTTCTGTTGTGGTGTGATTTGGTTTTTTTACCATCGCTGTAAGCTTCCTTCTCTTATCATTGGATTTGGTCCAGATATAAAATTACATTACAGATAATGGAATTTCTCCCATTCCTATATGGGAGAAACTAGGTAAGGTAGTAGTCGAAAGTAAACCTAAAGCAAACAAATCTTTGCTGAAGATTCTGAAATCTTCTGCTGAAACAAATGTTTGGAAAGGTAAAAACCATGGAAGCATGTATTAGGAGGCATGTTTTGGCATGCTGTAGCTCTTCAAAGGGTTTGATGCAAAGACTGGTCTTTGCACATGGCACAGTCTAATACCAGTATGAAACACTGCCATCAGGTTTTTATTAATTCTCAGATGGTGGACAGACCTGTGAAGAAAATTCAGTTATTTCTACCTGTCTCTTAGGCATCCGATTATCAGGGCAGATGGCAGTGTCATCTGGTGGGAGCACTGCTGAGATACAGCACTGTTCAGAGTGCGGGGAGCTTTACTTGCAGGAGTATCAGCCTACTGGAGGTTATGGTGTTGCAGTCAGTACTCCAGAGGTGTGTGGAGATGACCACAGTCTAAGGGGATCCATTGGTGACAGCATATAGATAGGACCTTGGATACCATCTTGAAGCAATAAAAACAATAGAAAATTAATAAATCAAGTTATGTAATTTTACTGTAATTTATAACATAAGTGTAATAAATGTAACCCAGCAAGGAGAGTAACAAAGGAGATGCACAATCAGGAACTCAGTAATGATGTCTGAATCAGAAAGCCCTCAGATTGATTTCACAAAAGGTCAGTGCTCAGAGGACACTTAACATGCTTGCCAGTCACAGGACAGACAGCAGCTAAAGTAGTTCATCATGTCGTTGGAATGAGGATTCTTTAACTGTGTGTGAGAGAGACTATGCTGTCTAGTCCAACTAGTGTGTTACTCAAGGAGCTCTGATTCCATCTTAACTAAAGAAAGCAAAGCTTTTTCTAAAAAGCTGTGTCAGTTCTCCCTGCAGCTTCTAAGGAGACTGGAGTGCAATGGGTTGGAAAGGAAGCAAGGCTCCATTTCCCCACACCATTTTCAAATGAGAGAATGGCTACTGTTAATTGCACTTGAAATATCTTTCAGAAAGATTGTCACTTTCTGGATGGCCTTCAGTGTTGCAGACGTAATCTTGTATTTAGTCAAAGATCCATTTCTTATGAGGGAAAAATCCCAAAGAAGAAGAAATCCTGAGAAACTAATGTTTCTTCAGAGTGATGGAGATGAGGGTATTCAACCAAGCACTGGCATGTACTGAGTGTTAGCTGCACATACAGTCTTATGTGGGATTGTCAAAGAGTTCTCCAAGGAGGGCTACATCTGCAGTGAAAACACATTTCCCTGCTGAGATGCTAGAACTCACCATCCCACTTGATGAGCTTCTGACATGGATCACATCACTCTAGATACCACTGGCTATCTTTTTGAACATTATCTCCATGCAGATCTTTCATATCTGGTGGATCTTTTTGACTACAGCTTCCTCTTCCCAAAAAGTTCTCAGAGCTTCTGCCACCTGATCTGCACAGAAATGTAGGGTGTATCCCAGAGCCCATCACAGCGTGGGTCCAGTCAGGCATTTAGAGCTTTTCTTTGTGAAGCAAATATCTCTTTCCCATTTTTGGCAGAAAATCGTCCTCACAATATGATTTACAAATCTGTAAGTTCCAACTAAAAACCTGCGGCACAATAAATAGGCAGAACAAATACTAAAGGATCAAGCTTTGTAGATGGAAGCTTGCTTGCCTCTGCTCATACAGAGTGGCAAAAGGCTTGGATACTGAGTTGTCCCTGGCCCTGGTGGATCAAATTATGCATTGTAAAGGCATGCAAAGTGTGCAGACAACCTATTCCTGAAGAATCCATTTATAAGACAGATGATGACATCATAGGTAAAAAAAGCTTATGTTTTAATGAGGAAATGTGCAGGTCAGCAGCTTACTCCTCTTTCAGTGACATCAGAAGCAATATTTCTGTCTCCTGCAAAGGCTCCTTACAAGAGGGAATCTTGCAGTAATGATCCAAAACTAACTTGACTTGAGCATGGCTTTCTCCTCATTTCCTTTCCTTTAGTGCTGGAATCTTCTCATATGGCCTACCACGTTCCAAGCTGCAGATTCAGTCTTGTCCCAGAGTTTCCTTCCCCACGCATCAATCTCCCAGTGGTTTTTATTTCCTCAATGATGAGCAATGTTGGGTGGAGTTTTTTTTAATGCATTTAGCCTATCATCTACCATTCATTGATTAACATTACAATTAGCAGCAATTTGGACATATCTGATGTTGTCTTAGAGGGAGAGATTTTGTGGCTTCTTTGAAATAGCTGAAATTAAACATGTATCAGCTGGGTTTGCAACCTTAAGTATGAAAATTTGGGGAGTCTTTTAAGTAGGTTTTCACAAACCACAAAAAGGCTTGAAGTTGCTCTTTGAATCCCCTTGGTCTTTGTGTTACTTTGGCTGCATTGGGTGCCATGTGCCCACTCTGTCCTGGCAACCAGATAAAAGAAAATGTATTGACTGCTTCAACTCATGAAGCTTGTCTTTTCAGTGAAACATAAATGAACAGTAAACAACCATAAAGCAAAGGAGCTACAGCCTTTAAATGGCTGAAAGTGACCTGCAACATATAGAAATCTGGCCTCAGGGATAGACCTCTAGTTTCATCCTTATGTTTTTTTCATGAACAAATTATTTGATCTGTTAATTTTTTTTTATGGGGCAGCATTTATGTGCAGTACTACTTGCCAGTGGGAATATCCTCTGTCTTTTGAAACAATAAGAAGGATCTGATGCCACCAAACTCATTAGTTAACTGCTCTTCTGATCAGGAGCAGCAAAATCACTGTTACGGAAAGATACATTCTTCCAAATATGGTAGAATTTCAAGCGATATAAAAGTGGCCATGTGGAGGTTTCAACTGTCTGGGGTTTTACACCTAAATGTGTGTAGGTGTAACTAGCTTGTTACTTCATCTCTCAGTCCTGTGAGCTCTGACAGTTGGACTGGGTTCCAGCTGCCATGCTTGCAAACACCAAGGGGCAAAAAAAAAAACAACTTTGGTTTGTACTAACATAACACTGCTGTAGGTTTTGTAGGTGTAGTTGAGAGAAGTTAAGGAAAAAGTTCATGGATCCTGAACAAGAAACATGCAGAACCTTTTAATCTGGAATTTGAGCTGCTTTGTCTGAGCTTTCTGGGTGTCAGGCTTGCCTAATGCCTTTTAATTTTATTGTCTATTACTGATATTTGATATCTATTACTGATAAAATGGTTTAGTTTGATTTTTTCCCATTAGCAGTAGATTATGTCTATGTTGGGATAATCAACATATTACCACTCTCCTGCTACAGTACTACTAATAGTAGCTGCTGAACCCAGATTCTTTGTCATTAAGCTGGAGGCTGACTATTTTCTGGATCTGGGTCAAGTTTCAATGATCTTTCAGTTTAGCTGCAATGTTTTAAAATGTCATGTGAGTTTGCTGTTTTTTTAACAGAGTATGCTTCTGCTGGGTCACTGTTTGATTACATTAATAGTAACAAAAGTGAAGAGATGGATATGGATCATATCATGACCTGGGCAACTGACATAGCTAAAGGTAAGCATGATGAGCAGTGCATTACTGTCCTACACAGACAGCAGTGAAGTGTACAGCTGGAGATGGTTTCCCTGTGAAGTCAGGAAAGCCTTCCTGTACTTCCTTATTCATATTGTAGAAAATCCCCAAACAACCGAACATAAAAAAACCAAGCACCAATCACTATGCTTTTTTTAATATGTTCCTTGGTTATTATGAATCTAAGATAATTTCTGGAGGGGAAAAGGCTTCCGTGAGCCAGTTTTTCGTCTGGCTTGCCCCTAACTCCCAAGAGGATAATTTTGCTGATGTAAAGTAATTATGAGGTAAAGTGCATAATTATCCTTACATTTGATTTGAGTTGGGATGTTTAAGGGTTTATTCTCAGCAAACATACTGAAATTCTTCATATAATAATGCAGAACAAGGTCTTTCATCCTTTGTGTGCTTTGTGACCACACAAGAATTTGTGTAAACTAATGAACAAACAGTAAATTTGTATCTTGGCTTCCCTGTGTAGATACCACCTCAGAGAAAATAACTAAATATGACATTAAAAAACATTAACATAGCCACACAGATGCTCTGAGAGATATGCGAGCTTTGCTTAGTGTCTTGTACCCAAAGTACAGATTATCAGTATGACATACAGGTATGCCAACTCCTAATGAGTACAATTAATGGGAACCGAAAAACATGACTATTGACACATGATGGCCATGCTCAGCCTGCCTAACTAGATTGTTGTCTTGTTTTGTGCAGGAATGCATTATTTACACATGGAAGCTCCAGTCAAAGTAATCCACAGAGATCTGAAGTCCAGGAATGGTAAAGTAGCAAAACTGAAATGTTCTGGTTTTGCTGTTACCTGTCAATTATGTGATGTTTGAATCTGTACTTGAGCTTTGCGAGCATGCAGAACTAACTAATGCCTTGACTGTCATCCAGCTGCATTTGTTGAGGCACAGAGAAGAGCATGTTCTCTCCTCTCCATCCTGAGCCTGTCACCTTTATTACAGTCCCTGACATCATTTAGATCACAGTGGAGGGCTCTTTCAAGTTTTGTCTTCCTGACCATGATAGTACTTCTCTTATCAGCTTACTTTTTTCCAGTGTAGAAAGGTTGAGTACCAGGAAAAGCTGGCAGACACCAGGCACAGTAGACCGGATAAGGCCTATTGTTTCTTATCTGAAAAATCTTGTCTTTACTGTGATCTGAGTTCTGACAGACATTCATGCACTTAGTTTGGAGCTGCACTAGTTAGTCTGTACATAATGAGCATTTATGAAATTTCCTGAACATTGCCTTTTAGCTGAAAGTTTGGCCACTAATAGTGAGATATAAGGGTCACAGATTTTAATTATGGACACAGGGAGATAATACTCAAGAAGAATCTCAATCTCACCTCAATTGTAAGTTTTCTCCTTTTGTTGATGAATCTTTCAGAGTGTTTCTTGTTAAGGCTAACTACATTCAGGAGAATGGACTTTATTTTATATTAGCTGTAGTTATTTTGCTGTCTTAGAACTCAGTAAAACCTGGAAGTTCTTGCATTTACTCAGAGACTTGCAGGTACTCAAACAGATGTTTTCTAAAGCTTCTCAAAGAAACCAAGACAGTTGTGCTTGTTCAGGTGCTGGCTTACCACATTGTTTGCTGTGAAAATGTATTATGTTTATTTTTAAAAGCATTATTGTAACCTTTTTTTTTTTCATTCTCAGTTGTTATAGCTGCTGATGGTGTGTTGAAGGTATGAGCACTTTAATTCTTTTTACAATCATGCTGCTACTTGACTAGGGATATTTTGACACTTAATGAATGAGGTTGATACTCAAGTTTTCTTGGGTTTTGTTTGTTGGTTTTTTTTCCCAGATCTGTGATTTTGGTGCCTCAAGGTTCCACTCCCATACAACACACATGTCATTAGTGGGCACATTTCCATGGATGGCCCCAGAAGTTATCCAGAGTCTCCCAGTGTCTGAAACATGTGACACATACTCATATGGAGTGGTGAGTGGCTCTCGTCTCCCTGTGTGTAGTACCACGACAGAATTCATGTGATGCAGGAATAAAGATTCTCAACAAGGGCAACAAAAGAGATCACACTTTTTCAAGACTCACCCATAATTTATAATTATGTGCTTGCAAATGATAGGAAGATAGGTAGAAAGATAGTGTCTTGCACGTTTAGTAAGATCTTTGTCAGATTAGATTAGCAGCATGCCAGACTAGAAAGTGCATGCTTTACCACAAGTATTCAGCATACATCCACAGGCTTGCTGGAGCCACTGAATGATCTGTGTCATGAACTTCTACTTGTGTGTTTTAGTGGAGAGAAGAGAAAAAGGTTGTGTTGCCAAGGTCATGTAAAGATGAACTGATTAGCATTCTACTTTCCATTAAATGAACTGTCACTGATTTGATATTTAAAAGTATGTAACTTCTCCATGCTTAATTGTTTAAAAGACCCTTCTGTCATTTGTTGTGAGAATAGAGACTGTACCTCTTGTGGAGGAGGTAGAGGCTCTGATAGTACAGAAAAGGCCATCATGGCTTTGTCATTTTTCTAAAGAGGAAACAATCAGTTATAGTTCATCAGAATGTCAGGTTTGCCGGTACAACAATTCACTCTGTCCACAATTAAACTCTAACTTGGTTTTGCTGCGCAATACAAAATAGGCTAGAAAAAGCCCTACTGGTCAGACCAATTTTGTGTCTAGTCTCACAGCCGTTCTCTGACAGAGAACAGTAATAAATACTTTGGAGGAAAAAGGAAAGGAAGTGGGGTTGTAGTTTCCATGCATACCTGTGTATTAACCATTTTTGCTGTTGTATTCAACAGTGAGTGGCAGAATGACAAATACTTTCAATACCTGTCAAGTACTGCCTCTTTCTGTTTGAGATGGGTGGGATACATGTGAGGGAGTCAGTGTGGTTTTAAGCTAGCATTTATGGCCATACATAGCTAAACTGGTGTCCCAGTGGAAGATAACAGTTGTTTATAATGGGGAAAAAATGAGAGATGATGTGGCATCACTTACAAATGAAAAGTCAAAGGTTTGCGAAGAGGGGAGGGAAAAGCCTATACTGGCAGATTTAAAGTCCTCACTTGCTTAACTGAAGTCACAAGCAGTAAGAGAACATAAGCTAACAAATGTAAATGTTAATGTAAACTGTTACTGGAAGCAATCACATATTATTCACTGAAGGGAAACATTCCACTTTCAAAACAAAGCAAAAATATTAGAGGAGAAATTCCAAACATGGTCTTAATAGCTCAAACTGCTCACATAGTCATCTTGGTGTAAATTGACTTTAAGTAACAAGAAATTGTGTAATATTTTATCATGTCAGGTATTACCAGAGCCTTGGGAACAGTGTGTTGCACGTAGTTTATTTTTCCTTGTCTAAAAAATAAAGCTGCTTTGACAGCTTTGTGCTTAGAGGTAAAACTTAGCTACTCTCTGTATGAAAACAGTTTGATGTTATTAGAATATTTTAAAGTGGTTATAGATCTATAGTGCCACCTTAGTATGCCTAATAATATTTGACCCTCATTTTTTAATATATTGGTTTCGAGATGGTGTCTTTTATTGTGGGTAGAAGCTTATGAATTCATAAACACTTGGGAATGAATTAATCTTTTTATAACTCCAGTCTCAGAACACCCTTGTTTTTAGAGGAGATGCAGGGGTAGAAATGAAGAATGGCAGTGGCCCAAATTCTCTGTTGATGAAATTGCTGACATAATGGGGTTACACCAGTAAGAAATTGTCCAAACATAACACTGAAAGTTAAAATCTCCCTGTAGCGTTAGACTTACAGAGAATTAGTTAGGAGACTGAAAACAAAAAAATCTTAGAAAGGATATTTTTGTCTCTTCAAATTATTACCACCTGTGAAAACAAAATTTAAAGAATCCCTTTTCAAAGTGTAACACTTGCCAGCAGCTTTTGTGTTGAGAGACAAACCTGATTTTCTTCAGTTAAAGTCCTGTTAACAAAGAACAGAATCCTTTCAAATGTAAACTAGTAAGATGCTAGGAATAGATATTCCATTTGCAATATTTGTCGCCTTCCCTGTGGTTTTCTTTTCTGCCTTTTTTTCCCTTTTTTTTTTTTTTCCCTGACTTTTCTTTCTACAAACCAATCTTCTGCCAGGATTTTTTTTTCCATGAAGTGTCAAAGTCTTTCTGCAGCCTTAAAGATCTGAGTTGGTCCTCAGTTGAAATGAATTTTCCTCTTTGTGAACAAGTGCCTATGTGTTTATAGCTAACATTCAGATTGGTTTGTCCTACTCTTCATGGATGGTTAAACAGGTCTATATATTCTCTTTGAGATATATAGTACATAATATGTAATACTGCCATGAAATGCTAAAGTTAAATGTTCCAAGAGGTGTATTACAACACAAAGATGGATCGTGTACTTTCCTTCTGCTATGCTATGATTGTCTTTTCTAATCCATTTCTAAATCTGTACTCTAAACAACAGGTAACAAGTGTTACAAGTGATCAACCCAGAAATTGACCTGTATGTCATTGTTTGTGTTGCTCAAAAACGAATCCTTGCTTCTCTTCCACATACAGAAGTGTATGTGGAATGACAATGTTCATTCTAAAGCTGTTTTGAAATCATGAAGATACATGCTCAGAATGTGCTATCCTTACAAAGTTGTTTGCAGTGTAGTTCATTGTGTGCTTGTGCATCAGAATAAATGTTTTTAATCATAGAAAGCTCATACAATGTAGCTGAATTATTTTAACAATTATGAGAACAATAAAGTAAACCCATTAATTTGTGATAGGTAGCATAGAGACTGCCATTAAATGTAGCAGCTCTTATGATCCTAGCAATAGCTTGTACAGTGCTTTGGCTATGACAACAGATGCTATTTATAGCAGGAATGTTGGCCAGCTCCTGGGGTTATCCCTTACCCTTTCTGGAAAGAATTATGAGATCTTAACTTCCACTTGGATCAGTGCAGAGGCGACTGACCTAAGGGCAGTACAAGAGTTCTCATGCTGTACTTCTGCTAATTGTGACTCCTAACTCTCATCTCTGAATCACCTTCCCTACCAAGCAAAAACATTTCTTTCAGTGAAGATAGTCAGAGTTTTTGTTTTTAATTAAATGACTCATTTGGATATTCCCTGTCCTGTATGACACTTTAAATCTTTGTTGGCTTTGCACTGGGGTGGGCGTGCAGGAGGTTAGTTTTGGGTTCCTTTTTCCTTTTTGTTGTTGTCCCATAGTTGAGAGGATAGGAATTGAAATGCACAGCTGCTCTGACAGAAGTGAGTGTATGAGCTTTTTCTGAAGACCATATAAGCCATGTATAGGATTAACATGCATGCATTTGGATCTCCTTTTATTTCTTTGTATGCAAAGAAGAGCTGAATGTTCTCAGAGGTCACAGCTTACAAACCACTACATTAAATGGACTTGCTTTCTTTTACGTCATTGTATCTAGTGTGACTACTTCTCAGTAAGCCCCTGCTGCTCCATCACAGAGATGTGATGCGATCAGGAAAGCAGGTGATCCTCACCATCACAGATGGGAGGGGAAGTGAATCATGCCAGTCTCAATTAAATTACAACAGAAATAGAAGATAGAATGATTTGCATATGACATGGGCTTCTGAGAGACAATTCTGAAAATGAACAGTGTTTCTCACAATAGAGAGGCTGGGGTAGGTCAGGTTACGTGCTTTTTTGCTGCTGCTGAATGACCTTGGGGACAGGAAGAGACAAACAGGAATGCAGAGGATAGCTATTTGCTGCTTTTTAGAAGACTGATAATGTGTCAGTGTAGCTGATGATTCACGGTAGCTAAGTCATGAAATGGGGTTGAAGCTTTGTCTGCACCATTGGTCTGAACACGAAATGGCAATGTTAGAACATTTTCTAAACCTGTGTAAATAAATACAAGGATTTCTGACACAACACTGTAATATCTTCTACTTCTTTTACTATTAATAAAAAATAAGACATTAAGAAAAATTCTTCATATTGTGGCAGATTGCTGTTTTTATCTTGAACTATGTGCAGTCTTGAAGTGTTTTAAGGTAGCACTATTGGTTTAGGAAGGCAGTGATCTGTACAGGCAGTAGAAATAAATACTAAAAGCATCATGATAGGAACTAAGTGGAAAATGTTCTACACAAACTTATGTGCATGAATGAAACAAGACCACCCTTACAATTTATGGTCTTCTGAAAGAAAGGTAGCAGAGCAGTAGAATTTTCCTGCTCAAGGCTCTTGGATACATTTTACATGTTTCATAATGTTCTTTACTTGGCAGATATATTTAGATAATGCTCTATCTGATGTGCAAACTTGAGTGTCTTCTCACTGGTTTCCTAGTACAGCCATACAGATGGAGATGGTTCTCCAAGGCTGCTCAACTGCATGTTTGATTTGGTCCAGAGTCTGGGTGTTTTGTACACTGATCTTTTTGTCTGAAGTACATAGCACTGCTAAATTTTTCCTTCTCTCCTAGTTAAGTGTCCCTCACTACCAGTAGAGAGATGATAACTGGAATTACAAATTGAGGTGCCTGTTTTGTTGTTTGTGTTTTTTTTTTTCTCAAAGGAATTAATTGAGGCAAACAGAAGAGCTAAATACCTTTTATGATAGCCTTCCCCATATATTTCTTATGTGAGGGGAAACTGCCCTTTTACTTATTTTTCCAAGATACCCTTGCCTTTACTAATCAGTCTTCCAACTCAGGCAGAATTATTTAAATAGGTCTGTTGATGGAGTACCCTGTTCACTTGATTAAAGGTCCAACTCTGCTTCAGTGCATTTTTCTGCTTGAGCAGCATCTGCCAGTATTCTTGCATTTTCCTTCTAATTACCTTGATATAAGCTGGGTACTAACCAAAATAGTAAGACTTGCCTAAGGTTCTTAATGCATTAGATCAGATCCTATATAAATTATATGATTTTGTTGGTATGTGAACAGCAGAAAAAGTTTGTATGTGGATATTTGTAACAAGATACGTGTGTGAGGTTCCAATTAAAAAAAAAAAATGTTCACAGGTGAAGGTACAAAGTGTCTGTCAGTTTGGTTAAACTCCAATATGTAGTCCCAATGGCAGAAAAGCAAGTTAGATTCACTGACTTGAAGCCTTCTTGGTGATGCCAAACTCTTTTCTACAGAGTAGCTTAGATTCTGGGGTACTGTGCTACCAAAATGCTAAAAGCATGTGAGTTTAGGAGATCTTTTTATGTCTGACAGTGTGACTATGAGATATTGAGAAGAACAGAGTAATTTTCCATATGCTGTATACTGTTTAATATAATCGCATACTTGGAGATAAGCAATTACAGTTTTGCTTGCAAAGTTCTATTTAATATTTTCATAGGAGTAATATCATATACCTTTTGGATCATATCTTGACTACTGGGAAACAATATGTGCAATCAGAAATATTTTTAAATGCAAAATGTCTACAAAGTAAAGATATGTCTAGTTGGGGCTGAGAAGCAGAGGAGGAGTTCATTGTCTTCCCAAGTCTCAAGTGCCAAATATGAACTATGTAGTGTACTAAGAAAGTAAAAAGCATTTTCTATGACTCTCACAAAATTGCAGACAGTGGACCCCACACAATCCAGTTTTTCATCTGGGTTATCTGTAGAAGAAAAAGCAAAAATGTTCAAATTAATTTAGTGAGAGGATCTTGCACACAAACACTGGTCCAAGTTCCTGCAAATGGAAACTGGTTGCCTGATAATTGGATACAGAATAGTACTGTATCAAGATTTAATAATGTATTTAAAATACAAAGTACAGAAATAAAAATTCTTTTCTTTTTTTCTGTTCCAGGTTCTCTGGGAGATGCTAACAAGGGAGGTCCCCTTTAAAGGCTTGGAAGGATTACAAGTAGCTTGGCTTGTAGTGGAAAAAAACGAGGTAAGACTACGTTTCTACATTCAGGTACATAGATCAGAAAACAGTATTGGGGTTTTGCAAAAGACTTTTTCATCTTCTTCAAATTGAAAGTAAGTTCACGCGTATGGAAAGATTAGCAGTAGGAGCTAACACAAAGGGTCAAAGTGATGTTATTCCTCATGAATGGACCCTTTACATCTAATTGTTGCAGCTTCACGTCGTGATGCTGTAGATCAAAAATTGTACAAGTACTGTACTAGTTTCTCAGTCTCAATTGTAAAACCTAGGGGTTTGTTCTTAGTGATGAAAGAAGCCATTGCGTCCAAGGTAGGGGAACAGTTTAACTCCATCTCCTGCGTTTAGGACATCTTTTTACTGGCCGGGAGTTGATATATCTGTAAGAGACCTTCAGCTACTTCAACTTAACTCTCCCAGCAGGAGTCACTATAGTACAAGAAACTGCCGCTTAGATGAAAATTTCAAAAATAAAAGAAGAAAAAATAGTTTTAAAAAAAGAGAGAAATTACAGTTTTGCCACCTACGTTCAACACTACATTGAAGATGAGCTCCTCACTGGTATCGGCAAGGCTGTGGCATAGCTGCAAGCCTCCTCATGCAGAGTCTTTCCATTTCAAAAGCACTTCAGTGGTGTAAACACCGTTTGTACAGTGTCCCCAGCCTCGCTTTTCTTCTTCTCACAAATTGAGGCTTTCAGTTAGTAGGACATGTGAGCATATATCTGAACACATAGTCCCTTGATATCAAAGACAGTAACTACATTTAAAAAACATTTAAGGTTGCGACTGTGCCACACACAGACAAGCATGGAAATCCTCCACAAAGATGAAACCTCCTCTATCTAGACACAGTGGAAGCTTGGGAAACATTACAATGGCGAGGTAGTGGCTGTACAATACAGATTCCTATTATTCTACATAAACTGTTTCTCAAAATGCTTCAGAGTTAAACAGAGGAGTTAGGTTTCCTCCTCTTAGGTTAATTTTTTTTTGGTGGTGGTTTTTTTACCCCATCTCTTTTTTTTTTCTTCTATTTGATGACTGGATTAATTATGGTGAGTGATTCTATGATACAGCAATTAGATGGAAATGCTACACTGACAGTGTGAAGATTGAGACTGTCGTCTTCTGCGGTCTTTATCAGAGCAGAAGGCACAATGAGACTCATCTAGTTTAGGAAAAGCCTCATATATCAGTTTGAAGGAGGAACCAGAAAGCCTTCCATCAACAGTATTTCTTTCCTATACCTACCATGTACAGATTTATGTAAGGGGTACAGAGTGGCATTGGGAGTGTTGTAAAGAGATGTAGATAATCACTGGAAGATGTTGGAGGATACAACGCTTTCTTCGGCAGTTTTCCAGAGCAAGAAACTGTCTGAAGTATAGCATAAACAAACTGTGGACATGATGACTGTTTTATTCATGGCTGAAGAAAACTAAGGGGTGGCATTTTCAGAGCCAGATGTTTGTCTGACAGATACCACTAGCCTGTTGCTACCATCTTCTCTAGAAGGGTGCCAGGGAGCTTAGAGGGTATTAACACTTACTTACATATTTTTTATTTTTGCTGTCCATGACTTAGGAACATGCCTAGCATAAATATTGTAAGGTACAATTTTTCATAATTTCTATGTCCCAAAGCAAGTGTGGGGATCAGGTTCTGCTTTCAGTTCAATCTGTTGGCATCAGTGGTGTTGCATGGTTCCAGTTCACCACAGAATTGAATCACTGTTGACCATGCCCTTCATTTTTTGCACTGCAAGGCTCTTGTTGAAATCAGTGTGAGACTGAAGCCAAAGCCTAATTGCATAGGGTGAAAAGTCACCCTTTGCAAAGCTTGAGCCCAACAAATGAAGTGGATTTTAATTATTCTGTATGGGTCTTTTTTGACTCCCATAATTTCACAATACTCTTTTAATCTGGTAGAGTTCCTATGTAACTATAGATACACCAGAAAAGCTGTGAGTTCAGATTACTCTAGCTGTGATCTCATAAAAAATTACCACTGAGAAATGTTATCTTTATCAAAATATGATACTCTTGGACCTGCTACCTCTATAATACATGACAGGTAACATTCTGCACAAGTGAGACACCTGTAAGTGCTGAGTGCAACTGATTTTCCACCTCCCAGAGCAGTGAGGGTTACAAACAAATATTGTAGCAAGACTAGCCAGTGTATTTTTAGGCGAATGACTCAAATAGAGATCAAGCACCAGTACAATTTGTTTATGCATTGTACAAATTTCTGTGTATTTCTTGCACAGAAAGATTTGCACCTTAAAGTATTACATTATTTTAATAATTATACTGCTGCAGTGCCCTGGCTCTGTATCTCATGTTTCCAGTTTTCATGGTGTTCAAATGCTTGTACAGCAGAATTTGTTAACTCTGACTTTGGCTGGTGTGGGTTTTAGGGCTTTTCGGATCACATTGCAGTAATATAATGGTACAGTTTGACACAACTTGCTCTGCTTTGGTTCTGAAATGCTAAGAGTAGGACAGATCAGAGGATCTTCCTGGCAGCCTGATCTGAACAGGACTGTAATACCTGGTTCTCCCCTCTTACAGAACAGGGAACCCTTTTTCCAGCTTGACTTCTCCTATATTTGGACATGTTTTCACTGAGAAGCTGGGGGTTTACCTACATGTTTTTAAAATTTAGTATGAAACGTCTGAAGTCAGTTAACTGCCTCAGCAATAGCACAGGCATTTCCTTATATGTATAATGTTGTTGAGATGCACATTTAATCTCAACCAGAGAGGCTTCGGCGTCTGAGTGTGTGTATATGAGAATGGATTTGCTTTTAGGCAGTCCATTGTGAAGGCAGATTCTTTAAACTAAAAGTCCTCTAAGGGACCGACTAAGGGAATGTTTTAATAGTTTAAAACTCTCAGCAAAGGAAACCAAATAAGCTTCAAACAAATTTTCTGTACTCAGTGGTCCTGACTATAACCAGCAACTCCTTGTCTTCAGTCATCAGGAAATATTGATATGGGTTCACTGTGCTCTGTGAGTGCTCTCTGAGATCTGCATGTCCTCATTAATCCTTCTGAACACAGGCTCATGAAACATCTCTTGTGTCACGTAGAGCTTCACTTAACTGTTTTTAACTCACTTAATGTTATCTATATTTCATCCATTTGCTATACCAGAAGTGATTATAATATTGTACAGCTGGATCCTCTGTGTGGGAGAAATTAATTAAGGCAGAATGTATATTATACCTATCATGCAGCAACCTCCACAAACTATTGTGTTTTAGTATTAAAAGTTGTTTGCCTTGTTTTCACTTCCTTATCTCCGAGTTTTCTTAAGCAACTTCATTTGTGCATTTGTTCCATTCCTTCTTTATAGGTCTGTTAATTAATTGGTATGTCTTGCTAGTATTAGTAGTTTCGATTTTTCATTTTAATATGTCAATCCTCAGTATGCATTTAAAAGAAAGAAGAATAGTTTTACTTCTTTTAATTGCATTGCTTTCACAGGAAATATGTTAATAGCAGCTTAAAGGAAAATGCTTACAGTAACTGGTATATTCTCTCTTCTTTAGAGATTAACCATTCCAAGCAGTTGTCCCAGAAGTTTTGCAGAACTAATGCAGCAGTGTTGGGATGCTGATTCAAAGGTACTTTAATTTATGTTTGATTTCTACACCATCACCTCCTGCCTTGTTTTGGGGACAAATCCTATTTAATGCCATTGTTGCATGCTGGTACAGACATTTCTTCACAAATGTAGCTGAGGCTGTCTTTTTTTTTAATGTGATTACATATTTGTACCTAAATGTCTCTGTCCCTTTTAATCAAGAGTTATTATGCTACTGACTTGCCTGACTACTCAAGACAATGCCTGTAAATAAGGTGAGATGGCAAGAATGTAGCCATTTTGGAGGTTAAAAATTGATCTTTTATTTTTCTTTCAGTAGTTAATAGCTGATCATTCTTGGATGTATGTGAGCATCACATATGAAATACCTATTTCAAGGTCCAACTTAGATGACTTCTTTGTGTTGAAAACATGTAAAGAATAAGTTAATCCATAAAATGTGTGTAGAAACAGCAGCAACACATTCAAAATTAATCTTAAAACTTCCCTAGTTTTTACCCTTAGGACTTTGAATGATAGGCTTTGTAATGATTATATTATAATGATATAATAATAGAATTATTATAATATACTGTTTAACCATGAAAATGGAGTTAAAGAGCTAAACCATTGTCACTTTAGTCTGCCCCTATGAGAGTAAACCAAAATGGAAATTAAAGATAGTTTGCTTTTGTAGATTATGAGATTTACCTTCTTTAAACTGACTGTGCTACCATCCTGTTATACATAAAAGTGGATGGACAGAGCCTGTGGACATACTAGTTTTATTACCAAATTCTAGCATCTGTTTCCTTGCCTATGAAGGTATTTCAGAGAGAGAAGGGTAGGTCAGGAAAGGAAATGATGCTCCTTTTCTCAAGTCAAGGCATCAACAAGAACTTTCCCAAGGTGAGTTACAGTGCTTAGGTGCCCTAAAGTGAGAATTTGTTATCGACAGAGAATAGTGAACAGCAATATGAGAAAAGAGATTTGCCACTTTGGTTTCTTCTTTCTTTTGATATAAGTTGCTTTCCTGCAGAATTGATGATCACTGTGTGGTTTCCACATGAACACCCATTTAAATGCCATTTCCCTAATATCTCCATCTTAATGCTTTCCACAGAAGGAAGGGAAGAAAAATTCTTTGAGTCTTTGAATCTACAAGCAGACTGTTTAAGTTCTGGGTCACTAATTACTGAAGGGCACTTTCCAGTAGTAACTACATATCTTTAATAACTACTCCAAATCAGAAGCATCACTACCAAATGCCACAGAATAAGAGTTGTTGGAGATTCTTTTCTGTTATTGAAGGACATATTAAATCAACTCCCTCGCTGGTTTGCTCTAGCCACATATATATGTGTCCAGAAAGCTGTTGTTTTTTTTTAAGGAGAGGGAGGGATCTGCATGTCATAAAAGAAAGATGTCTTATCCATCAGGCTGAGTTCTGTCTGCCCAAGTAATTCAGCTAGGTAGATGTGGGCTGGTTCCTGGGAGCATTACTCCCAGAGGCATCTCTCATGTGGACAAAGAGTGAATCTCATGTTAGATGTATTTTTCTGACAGTCTGCTTTTTGCTCTTTTTTCATGCAGCTTCTGTTCTGTTAGGCAATTATAAATGCTTTGTTCACATGACTGAAATGGAGTAATCTCTGGCCACAGTTTGGGCATGTGACTTAGTCACGTGTTGGGAAAGGATTGCTCCTTACAGCTCTCCAAATGCCTTGATAAAAGGCTGTGTGGCCTGCATGAGCCAAAAGATGGAGCACGCTCCTCTAAAATACTGCTCTGTGTAATGTTCTCTTTTTGCCAGGATTAGCTTTAGCAAATCAGATAGCTGATGCATGAACAAGTTACTGAAGGTCAAGCAGGGGTGAGCTTGAGGATGTCAGCTGCTCAAAAGCAATTGCTAATGTGCATACTTTTAGCCTGCAGAAAGCATGAGGTTAGGATTCTTACCCCTCAGGAGAGAGAGAGGTTTACCATGCAGCTAGGGAATACACTTGGAGAGTTGCTGCAGGGCAGTTGGTGTGTCAGACACTGTTCACACCATAACTGCCTCATGGGAATGGCCAGACTTATTAATTTTGCTTTGAATTCTTAAAAATTTCTTCTTACGTGGAGAAAAATGTCAGTAGTGCGTTGCTCCATATAATATTTGTAATGATACTCTTTACACAGTTTTAACTGTGTTAAACCGTGTTAAACTGCCTGTGTTAAATCCTGGTGAGTTCAGAGCATTTTATTAAAATGTTAATTACTAATTATTTTAAGTCAGTAATTATTAAAGAACAATCTCTATGGTAACTAAGTATCTTAAATAACTACTTTCACATGTTAAAATCCCTACCAAACAAGCTACTTTTGGATGGGTACTAGATAATTGTACAAACAAGGTTGCTCATCATTGATGCTGTTGTTTACTGGGGACATTTGCTTTTGAAACACAGGTGAGTGGTTATTTCTCATTTCACTTGTCCCTTCAGTTTATCCCCACTTTAATGTTAAAAATATTTATAAATTACTGACTATTTTAACAGAAATCAGAACCCTTGGAACAGAGAAGCAGCAAAACATCCATATGGATTAAATATCCTGGGTTTATGCAAATCTCTGTAAGAAATATTGAGTGGAAGGAAACAGTGAAAATACCAGCTAGAATTATTTCTAGAGGGGCATATATTTTAAAGATTTTTGTATGAGACATCACAGATATAAAGGGAAACAATTGTCAAAGACGACTCATGCCTTGATATTTTAAGAATGTCATATTAGGAATGACTTGAGATGCCTGACTTTCTAGAAAGTGCTAAGCAGTCATCTACCAAAAATACTTTTTTTTTTTTTAAAAAAAGGAAAAAAAAAAAGCTCAGCTAGGGTTTCCAGTTTCAACAGTTACTTCTTGCCAGTTTTAAGCAAGGTATGAGTCTGCATTTAGAATGCAGTTATTAAATCTGAAATTATCCTTGCCTTTTGCCTCCAGGGAAAGCTGGTACCTGTAAATCTGGCTAGTGGCTGTTCACAGCAACTGAACAGCCAGAGGTGCACAAGCTTTGTCAGTACTGTGTGACTCTGCCTTTATTCCAGCCGTAGTTGTGTAATTCAACAGCTCCTTTGCCTGTAGCGTAGGACCCAAAATGTGTGTGGTGCTGCTCCTCCCAAAATGGTCAGTTGGTGCTTTTACCCACCCTTTGTAAAAGCCTTGTTCTCTGTCATCTCTTACTTGGCTTGGTAGTAGTTAGTGCTGACTGTGCTCACTTTGTGTCATCCCTACTCTATGCTTCCCAGTATACCACTGAGGAAGAAGGAGCAAGCAAAACTCATGGAATTGTTTTGTAAGTCATAGAATGGTAGAGGTTGGAAGGGACCCCTGCAGATCATCTAGTCCAACCCCACCGCTTCAACCCAGTAAAGCCATAAAATATTATAATTAATGCAGCATGAGGATGTTTTCCCTTCATCTGTTCCTGAAAATGAAATTAGTTTAGTACAGGCACATTATACACCAGCCAGTCCATTGGACAGTATGTATGTAGCAGTAACAGTAACCCTGGTGTATTGGTGGGAATCTGTATCTTTGTCTGACAGTTGACTCTCCATTTGGGAAGCTCTTGAATAACCTCAACAGTTCACACCCACTGAGGTGGTTACACGAGATGCAGCCATAGCAACAAGAAGAGTGTGGCAGCTGTCAGAAGATTGCCCCAAAACTGCAGCAGTTGTCTATCCTGGTTGGTAGCAGGGATGAATTTTGTGCTCTGTACCCCCAGCATAGCACAATCCCTGATGGGGGAGGATCATGCCCTTCCAGGATGTGTTCAGAGGGTCTTATCAGCTGTGGCAGGTCTAGCATCATCATGTCTGTAGAGTAAGGACTGCTACCTCCCCTAGCCCCAGTGTAAATACAGGGAGACCCTCTTGGGTGTTCAACACTGGGACTAGATCAACAAGTGCAAGAAATGTTCTGCTGACTAGGCTCCTGCTGCTGTGCTGCTCCATATTGCTAAGTGTGTGGTGGCTGGGGCAAGAGCTGTCTGTTGCAAAGGAAACCTGCATAGCTCATCCAGCTGCCCGCTGCATGAAGTCATGCAGATGGACCAAAAAATGACAGAAAGAGCCCCCAGTTACAGCCGAATAGTGCAGCATTACAGTATAAGAGAGCTTGTCTCTTTTTTTGTTACGCATTTGACACTTCTTCATGCTATTTGACATTTCAAATAAAGAAAGTGTCTTTCGTTTATAATGTGGAAAATCACTTGGATCTTCCAGGGAGAGACACCTCAGCATTGTTCCTAATTGTTTTTGTGCTCCCAAATTAAAATGCACGTTTTAATTGCGGCATCTGTAATTTTAGCAGAAATGGTATAATTACAGGCATGATAGAGAGAGAATGTGCATCATCCCCTTATTATGTATCTACATTTTGTTTCAGCCTTTTGTCTCAACGTTGTCTGGGGTCTGTCAAACAGACTAACAGAGTCAGCGCTCTCTCAAGAAACACATTTAACTGTGGCTTTTTCAGTTACTATCCTACTTCCTAGCTTCCTTTTGGGACTAAGGGGAAAGTAGAAAATATGGAGAAGTTTTAACAGCTTTCTGTGACTAGGGACCACATTGGGAGAGCCCTGGAACAGAAAGTTCACTAAATGAGCTTGGGACAGAAGACCACAGACACTGCTGACATGAGATCAGCTGCTAGGCAAGACATCCTCATCTAATCTCACTCTTCATCTTCCATGGTAGCTCTGGAGGTAGCTAAGTGAGAGATTTTTCCAGAAAGTTTGGGGTTTTTTTCTGCAAGAGAGGAACTGCAACCAGAAACCCATTTTTGATGCTTGCTAACACATTAAAGACTATGGGTTACTACTTGTAAAAGGCCATCTCTGTAATTACCAGTTGCTAATGGGTTCAGCCTTCTCTTTTTGGATGCATTTGCCTTCTTAGCTTGAGGAAAACATTAGAATTAAGAATCATGATGGTTGTTGATGCTACCGATGTGTGGAAAACTAAGGTAAGGCTTGAGCCCTACTAGTTTATATGACATCCCAGCGAACTTTTTCTTCAGGGAGAAAAAAATAAAAAACTTCTGTTGCTTGCAGTCTTTCAGCCAAAAAAATCCTGCAAATACTTTTACACAGTAGTAGTTGTATATGAATGCAAATGCTGTGTTTTGTTTTGGTGTTTCTTTGTCTTTAGAAAAGGCCATCTTTCAAGCAGATCATTTCAATCCTGGAATCTATGTCAAATGACAGCAACCTGCCAGACCAGTGTAACTCATTCCTGCATAACAAAGCGGAGTGGAGGTAAGTTTTCCTTCCTCTCAAGATGAAATTAGGTGTTTTTCCTTTGAAATGGTGTAAGTCCATTTTTTTTTCCCAGACACTGTACTCTGATAATATTTGATAGAAAATATCTGTGCCTGAGGTATTTTTAGAGAGTAACTTACTTTGCTGTTTCTCAGGATTGTCCAGAATGTTGTGAAACTGTATCAGGAGCCAATATATTTAGTTGTACCCTGTATTTATTGTTACACTGTTTTAGGTGTCATGATATTTATGGTTTTGTGATTCATATCTTATAACTAATTATGCATTTTCAGTCAATACCGTGAGCGTGAAAACAACTGGGGTATACATGGGTTTGATGTGATTGTCATAGAAAGTTTAGGGTTTGAAAAAAAAGATAAACAGCATTTAAAAAATCTTTTCAACTCAACCCTCCATTTGTCTTGTCTGTGTTCTGCAATTTTTTGTGCATTCTCTCCCTTTTGTGTCCATGCATTCAGCATATGCACAGGGCAGCCCTGTTTTTACATAGTGCATTTGACTGTAATTTTTATTCATAAGTGCTTATAAATGCAAATGAGATTGACAACACTTTCTTACATTGCATAGTTTTACAGTAAAAGTTTCAGCCTATTTTCTCTTTGTGCCAAAACTTAAAAAGCCTGTTCCCAAAGTTTGTTTGTCGGTTAGAAAACTGCTGCTGCTGCAGAGTACGTCCTTCTGTTTGGAAAATCGAAAACAGATCTGCACAGGCAGGAGATTTTTACCAGACGATCAGTCTATATTAAGAAGCGTTGGCTCTGCTCCAGGTAAGCTGGGAGCAAAAATACAGAAAGATTCCCTGCCTGCAGCCAGCGCAGGGATCGGATAAGCCTGGAGCAGGGCGGTGAAGAGTACACGGGAATGGGGTTTGTATCAGATCCGGCTTCCCACGTTTCCTCCGCAGACTTCCAAGGAAAAGTAAGATGTACGGTTTTAAGCGGGCGAGTGGAAAAAGTGAGCCGGCGATGGGCCGCTCCCCGGTCACATGGCGGGAGTATAAATAGCCTGTTCCGGGACCGCGGCTGCTCCCGCCCGGATTTGGCGGCAACCAGCGGCCTCGGGCGGCGGTGGCGCGCCACCTGCTGGCCACAGTGCCTACATGCGCCTCACCGTCGCCCGGCCAGGCCCAGGGAGGGACCAGGCCGTGCTCAGCGCCGCCACCTCGCCGCACTGTTGAGTGTCCCCTCCTGCCAGTACCCGGCTTTCAAGTGTTTGCAGTGGCGTGCTTTACAATATATGTGCCCTCTCGGCCCCCAAATACACGTGCGAAGGCTTGGGACAAATATCGGGTATTTAAAGTATAGAAGTTTATTTCTTGAGCACTTATTTATGCAGCCTATGGACGTCCTATGTTGGTTTTGGTAGCAGATGGTTGGAAGGGTTGGAAGAAAAATATTCCCCAATGAGGGGTTTCTTACATACCTCTGTGTAGTAAAAATACTTATTCAGACTGGACGTGAGGACGAAGTTCTTCACCATGAGAGTGGTGAGAGCCTGGAATGGGTTGTGCAGGGAGGTGGTTGGGGCCCCATCCCTGGAGGTGTTTAAGGCCAGGCTGGATGAGGCTCTGGCCAGCCTGATCTAGTGTGAGGTGTCCCTGCCCATGGCAGGGGGGTTGGAACTAGATGATCCTTGTGGTCCCTTCCAACCCTGACTGATTCTATGATTCTGTGATTTAAAAGATGAACAGATACTCAAATTATGTTAGGAAAAAACAAACAACTATTCACATCTTGCCAATACAGCGGAATAAAAGCTATGGTTGACATTTGGTAGCATTAACATTCTTTTACTAAACTGATTTATTTCTTGGAGTGTGACTCAGGTAGCCGAAGTATTTCTTGCAAATTTTATTTTTGATGAACCTAAATTACTGAGATGAGGAATGGCTAACACAGCGTTAATGAAAAGGCATATAGAAACAAAAATTTCATAGAATCATAGAATGGTTTGGGTTGGAAGGGACCTCACGGAAAACTTCTTGCTGTGGAGACTTGTTTTAAAGATAAATTTGGCATATTTTTTTTGGAAGAATAAATAACTGTGAGAGAAGGAAGTATGAGAGAGAAAATACAGATTCCTGATGGGGTATGATTTGCCTGAAAGCAATGATGATTTCTAAATTAAGCAGAAATGAAAACACAAAGTGCAGATAGAATTCAAGTCATGTGGGGACTTGCTCAAGCTGGGTGAGGGGGCACCCTCTTACCTGAATTCTAGTAACAGCTACCTTCCTTAGTGCAAAAGCCCTGTCTGTTTGAGGATGCTCATGAAGGGTAAGCCAAATTAATGGAAAGTATCCAAAAAACATGCAAGTTAAAGCAGATGAAAACTTGTGTGCATAAAGTGATTACAAAGGATAAACTAAAGCAGACTAAGACCATTTCTGAGAACACTTGTACTGAAGTTTAATGTTTTAGCTTCTGCATTGAAAAAAACCTTTGCTTTTACTCATTGCTTTATTTTTTTTTATTCCATACTGATTTGCAAAGAGATTTGAGCTAGCAATAGAGAAAGAATGAGATATGTTACCAAGAAATAGGGAATTTTAATGATGCCTGGCTATCAGAACCCTGGAGAAGGGTGGGCTTGGAAGAAGCAAAGGTTACGCTTGTTCCTTTGAGGGACCTCCAAATTAGTGATCCAGATACTGCACTTTCACAGGGGTGCTGCACTTCCTGAGCAAATCAAAGTCCAGAGAAGCTGGGTTACGTTTTCCCCCACTCTTAAAAAAAGTCAGGATGAGGTTCTTTTTTTATAGAGACATGCAAAAAATGCATCTGTAACAGCAAGTAACCAGGGTCCTCAACATCTCTGACTGGTGTGAAAACTGAGAATGGGCTAAGTCTGTACATGAGTGATAGAGGTGATAATATAAATGACACTTTGACATATCTTTAATGTGGCCTTACTTGCAACATTTACTGCTTTTGATGTTTATATTAATAATTAATTGTAATTTGCCTAGTCTATAACTTCCTTAAAGTAATTCAGTACCTTCACATTTTTATTGTTTAATCAAATAGGGGCACTGTGTTACAACTAAGTTGCATAGTTCTGCCTTATGTTTAAGTTCTTATTCAGTGATCTTTTTGGAGCTCTTTCTCAAATCACTTTTATTACAGTAGAAAAAAATTACTATTGAGGTAATGATGTTCCAATTCAGTGAGAGATCACATTTATCTGCATTTAGCCATATATACTAAATGGCATTTCTCCTTCCATCCTCTTCCCAGAAGTGGCTGTTCTAATGATTAAAATAGTGTATTAGCAATACTTATATTAGTGTATCAGTAGTAATTCAAGACTTAGAAACAAATGCCAGCCATTGTTTTTAATCTGTGACTGTTTACCACTGTAGTTTCTAATAATATAGTGTATGTTCTTTGATGTCACAGAATGAGATTATTCTAGAAAAGCCAGTAAACTCAGACTGCAGAACTACAGAAGCAAACAAATTCACATGCCCTACCACATATAATCTTTCAAACTGCTTCATTTATGAAGTAAGACTCATTAACTGGGCAATGTACGGTAGCTTTCTCTTTAATTACACAGTTTTATTATACAATGGAGTTATTTTTCAGAATACAACTGTTTTCACAGACTGACCTTTTATTATAAGAGATGTTTCTGTCTGTTGAAGAGAGGTAATTACAGCACAAAATAGATTTTTGACATAGAAAGCTATTGTTACCAGAACCCTCCCAGTGCAGAATGTTATTTAAAAGAAAACTTAATTTGCATATTTTAAAAATTAACACAGTTATATACAAGTAGTAGTGATTCTGAGAGACAAACTAAGAAAAGCAGCAGTTGCAACTATCCTCCAATTGCTCTGTAGTTTCCACAGTAGATGTGTTAGTAATATAGTACATGTTGCTCCTGAGAGAAATGGTTTCAGATAGGGAAATGAAAGTTTGGAGAGGAGTCACTTTCTGATCTTCTGTCAAGTGCTTTTAGTTTTGTTTCCTTATTGTGTCTTTATCAGGACGTGTGATCACTTTCCATCCAGCACAGAGATGAGCCTGGACCTTTGCATGCCTAAATATGAGAGAATTTTGCTTGAAATATAAAGCATAACAGTTGTGAGGGGCATTTTTCCTGATGACCACATTGAGCAGCATGCTCAGCAGGATTTAAGTGTGATAAATGCCCTTGCCCCAGGTGGCTGATTTTTGCAGTAGAATTAAACATGGTAGTAGAGTTTGCTAGTTATTCCGTCTCTGAATCATTTCAATGTACTTTGTAACCATTGCTTTCTGAGAGAGATGTATTATTAAAATATGAACTCTATAAATATTTTGAAATATTTAAATGATTTCAGTTATTTAAGATAAGGTATTTGGATATGCATTTCTGCACAATGAGAGCTCAAAATCCTTTAGGTTGATACTTGAGAAGAGCTTAAGCATTCCATGCTTGGACAGGAGATTTACAAGATGAAATAATTCTCTTTTTTTCACGCGTAGACGCACACAGACACACATCCCAAAATAAAATGTGTGTTTACAAAGGGAAAAATGTTGTGAAAGTTTGAGGAGAAGATTTGGTATTGTGAAGTCTGAGTAGCTATCTTTAGAGCTCTCTTTAAGATCTGTTTCCTTAGGAGCTCTCTCTCTCTCGGAGGAAAATGAAATGCTGTGATGGACTATTCCCACAGAAGTGAGTAGGAAACACCTGAAAGTCAGGACACAGGTGGCAGGCAGTGCACAGTCTCCCAAACAGTCAAATAAACCATTTGCTAAATGTTAATACAACTTCTGATACAAAGTCTAGGTTTTTCTTTGGTTATCCCCTAAGCAAAAGATGTGGCTGGAATTTAGTGACGGAATTCTTTTTCTGTACTTTCTAGTATACACCCATGCATTTGTAGGGCAAAACTTATTAAATTCAGAATTTCCAGGAGCGGTTCAATTTGTGTGTTTGAAAGATACCGTCCCTCTGAAAGCATGTCAAAAGAAACCACTTTTTTAAGGCATGAGGTAAATGCAGTGCCTGAAGACAGTGTCTGAAGATTCTTATAGTACAGCCTTCACTTCCTGCCTTTCTTATTTTTCACACTTTACGTCTGTGTGTGAAGTAGAGAAAAGTAAACCAAATCCTTTTATTAACTGTTTCTAACTTGAGAAGCTTATATTTGTAACAATTTGCAGGGCCATGTCATTGTTTATATTATTGCTTTTATATCTTCACCTAGAGAAACAGGAAGGTATTTTAGAAAAACACCTAAGTACTGCTTCTGTGTATTTTAAGTGTAAGTCCAGGTAATATTTATAACCAAGTTATACACTCAGGCAAGTGGGCTTCTTAGGCTGCCCACATTGTGTTAGTAATGATCATCCTGCTGCCAGTTCTTGATGCAGTTTCTTTATGGATAAGGTCATGTTTCATGATGCTGAGAGAAAAGATGGCATTTCATTTTTAAAAATGTTGTTATTTTATGGTGTTTTATCCTTTTAAGTGTTACTTTTCTTCAGCTTAAGGTATTATGGTTATTCTCAGGTATAAACATTGCCAGTTGTTCTTAAAGCTCTGAAAGGCTTTGCATTTGGTAATAATTAAATTAACTGCTTGAGTTAGTATTGTACTTTTCAGCCTTTCACATTTAATTAACATTCAAGAGGGAATTATGAACAATTTATATCTGTCGGGAAAAGACAAAACATAACAAATTGTCTCCGTGCAGATGTGAAATTGAGGCAACCTTAGAGAGACTAAAGAAACTGGAGCGTGATCTGAGCTTTAAAGAGCAGGAATTAAAGGAACGGGAGCGACGTTTGAAGATGTGGGAGCAGAAGTTAACTGAACAGTCCAATACTCCTGTAAGTAGACAATAATTCAACTTTTCGTCTTTCTTCAGAAAGTACTTGAAGCTTTGTCTCTGTAAATCTAAAGACATGCCAAGGAAAGAGTGCCTGTTTTCTCCAGTTGTTCATTTGGTCCAATTAAAGTCTATTTTATTACATGACTGCAAATTACTATACTGTTTACAAAAATTTTGTTTAATACATTCAATATCAGATTTTGCTGATAGTTCGTATTGTGCCATGGGCACCAAAGTAGCTTCCCACTGATTTAGTTACAGTTCTCAGCTTTAAAAGTTGATCACATTCAATAAATTCATTTTTTAACCAGAAAGTTGTTCACTTTAATGGATGCAAGATTTGATCTTAAATGTAAGAATGACTTGTTTCTTGCAGAAGAAGGCTTGAGAAACCTATGTAGATGGGTTTTATTCTGTTCTTTTAGGAGCAAATCTCCATTAGTTGAAAAAGGGGGTCAAAATTTGAAGTGTTAATTTAGGGCTTTTTTCGTAATGATCGTTAATATAATTGTACTGGCCAGTTATTAGCTGTTAGAATCGCCACATGCCTATTAATAAATTGAATTAAAAAAACTTCCTTGGATTATCTTGAATTTCTAAACAAAATATGATGCTCTTTACTGATTGGCACTGGGAGGACCACACGGTTAGTGCATGGCTAGACATCTAGCAATAGAATTGTTAATAAAAACCTACTTAGTTTTAAAGCACTAGCCAAAACAAATACCAAATGGAGATTGCAGTAGCATGTGATTTTTCTTATGCCTAATTTTTTCCTGCTTAAAACCTTGATTCCAACCAGACCCGTTTACATACAACTTTTTTATAAGGCATAGCTAATTGCTGTTCTTTGAATAAAGTTGCATTCATGGTCCAGCTAAGAATATGCAGTAGTGAAATAATGAAGAAGGAATGTTTTCCTATGTGCAGATACCGTGTGTTCTCAGTAGATACCTGTATGCTTGCTTTAGCGCTTGCAAACTTCCAGTAACTGAGCTGTGGGCCATCGTCTATCCTGAGCACAGCATGAGACACTGCCTTAACGAGCAAATCTTTTCACCAGCAAGGCCCTAGGGTTTTTTATGCTGTACTTGCTTATGACTTCTACTTTTCACTTAGAGCTGGTATTGCTGAAAGAACAAAGCATCGTGCTTTGCCTATTGTGCTAAGCATGAACTATCTTTCTGCATAACATTGACCCAACTCTCCTATTGCATTTAAATGCAATTTCTTCTAATAGGGAAATGCACCTGGTTTTTTTCTGTAGCTCTTTAGTGAATCACACAAAAACAGCTTTAAAAAGAGCCCCTTTGTTGGAAAAAAAATTGACTACAAGTAGAAATTGTCTTGTTGGAGCAGTATTGGTTTTGGATAGCAAAGTTCCACATGGCACTAATTACAAACCCAACTCTATTTAAAATTCATAGCTGTAAATAATTAGCAAAATATCCTTGGGCATTCTGCTGCAAGCTGTAACCCGAAGACTCAAGCGTCTGTTTCCATCCCTTGATTCAGAGTATGTCTGTGCAGCAGTGGCAGAGGATGCAACAGGGAGGTGCACTGCTTGATGTTAAGCTACCCTGGCTGTAAAAACAATAGTAAAGATATGGCACCCAGAGCAAGTAACATAGCTTAGGGCATCCTCTAGGATTATGCCTGGTTCTTCACCTGCTCTAGGCCTTGTTGTGTCTTAGCTGGTGTTGTCATCTGTGCTTTGTGCCCTGCAGTCGCTTCTTCATTTTGCTCTGCAGCAAAGACCAGAGGCCAGCAGATACTGTTAAAGTGGTGTGCAGAAAAGAAACTCAAACCAAGTGAAAGGAGAACTCCTGATTCTCTGCCACTTGATTTCCCAGTATTTTAGGACTGGTAGAAGCTTCATCCTGCCATCCTGCATGGTAGGTAGCTATGAGTGGCAGGCTGCTCCTGCTCTAAGGGATGAAATACAGCTTTACACACATCCATGTGAGAGAAGGATAAGGCCAATCTTTAAAAACACTTTTGTGAAAGTAATGTTTCTCCCTGCTCTTGTTTTGACCCTGTTTCTGCCGTCTTACACAACAGACACCTTTGGGTCTGATCTTTGCAAATTCTCTGTGTGCAGATCTCTAAGAGCCACAGTTGTGGCCCATTCACAGCTTACCCACTGCCAGTCACTGAACAAACACTGACTCAGGAATGTGCTCTAGAGAAAAGCTGTTTTGCAGCTTTGTTGATTTTTATAGGGAGTTCTTCCCAGGTTTCAGGGGATGCTTTTCCATGGCTTCAAAGTGACTAAAATTCCAATAGCTAATGGAAGCACCTACCTGGCACTGAATCGTATGTGGTGGGCATCTTGTTTCTGTGGCTAAAGCTTGTTTTTAAAATCTTACTTCTCTCTATCAGTAGGAGCTTCTGGTGTCCTTCATCTGAATAGGACTCTAGTGATGGTGTAATTGTTTTTTCCTGTACAACTAAGGGTACAGAAGTTTAGCTGCAGATTCTTTCATCACTGAACCATAGGATGTGTGAGAAGTATTTGGGGCACCCCATCTCCCCACCTTCTTAATTCTATTTTTGTTTCTTAAATCATGATCACTAACTTTTTAGCCACAATGCTAACAGAAAGCAAATATAATCGGGGAGAACCTGAGAGGAACAAAAGATAGATACTGCCTTTTTCAATGACAGACAATTTACCAGTGTTAAGTGGTTTTGCCAAGAAGTGGGCATTCTGAGCAGCACAGCCCTGGAGCCTCCACTGTTACCAGCGCATCACCATAATCACCTCTGTAACCCATTGTGACCAACTGTTACTCTTTTGTCAGTTTCCTGCTCATGAATCTGGGGCAGGCAGTTTTGCAAACAGCTTTGGAAAGATAGACCACTTCAGGTGTTCACACACAGCTTTAGTAGGCAGTTTAATTAGGGATGAAACTCCTGAGTTTTTACTTACTGTGGAGAACAGGCATGTATGTCACAGAGGTTATGAGCCTGGCCACTCTGAAGGGGCAGTAATCATTATTTAGCTAGAAAGGGCACGTTTAATTTGTTACTACAAACAGACTGGGTGAGGAAAATGCCATTATCTGTAGGTGAAGATTACATCAATAGAGATTTAATATGTTACACGTCCAAATGGTAGTTATCTATGGAAAGCACTCAAAACAAAAATAAGGCAACACAACCAAGGTGAAGAAGCTAACAACTGAGCAAAAAGACACCTTTCCCCTGCCTTCTCCTCCCTGGGACAGCTTCTAGAAGCAAGGTGCTAGTGTGGGCTGGAGGCCGGTTCCTATGTCCCTTGCACTGGTGAAAGGCTTACCGCTTCTTCTCCTTTTGAGCGTATGCTTAAAACCATCTTTCACAAGTAATACTGCTGCTGTTATTTCTGATATTTAGAGGGCTGCTACTTCTGCACCAAACTTTGGGAGTGTGTTTGGGTTCTCACATCCTAACATGATTTATTCTTCAATCCTGAAAAGTTCAGTTAAGCAGCTCACTCAGACTTCTGTTGTACCTGCATCGCTCTGGGAGCCAGTCTGCCTGGCTGGGAAATAACACATTGTAGGTTTTGCTGTACAAAATGGAGGATTGAAGAGTTTGAACTTTCTTTTGTTATGAGAGCTCTGCTACCTGTGGTTCTTGCCATGCTCAGTAATTTTGCACTTTTGTGTAAGAACAATGACCCCAGAATGAAGCTGTCTGGTTTAATGAATTCTTACTTGATCTCTGTGTTTAAATTGACTAATCATTGTGCCTTCTGTTGATTGCCAACTAATCTGGTGGTGTCTTTTTCCTCAATTTTTAAATTGGTTCTAACTTTCACTTTTGCTCTGTCCTTTCCTCCTTTAAATAGTTTTTCTTACCTCTTGCTGCAAGAATGTCTGAGGAGTCTTACTTTGAATCTAAAACAGAGGAGTCAAACAGTGCAGAGATGTCATGTCAGATTACAGCAACAAGTAACGGGGAGGTAGCTGGCATGAACCAAAGTCTGAAGGCCTTGATGATGACGGGCTTTGGGGATATCTTCTCTCTGAACCAAGCAGGATCTGTCCTGCATTCTGGAATGCAGATAAACATGCAAGCCAAAAAGAATTCTTCTAAAACCACCTCTATGAGAAAAGGAAAGAAAATCAACATGGCTTTGGGTTTCAGTGAATTCGACTGGTCAGATGATGAGGATGATGATTATTTTGATGACACAGATGAAAGCAGTGAATGAAATCAGTTATAGAATTAACCCTGAAATCAGTTTTAGCAGAGCAAAACAATAAAGCTTTAGAACAAGAATCCTGTCAATTTGATCTGTTTAAATCCTGTAAAAGAAAAGAAAAAGGAAAAAAAAAAGTGAGATGTTTTCCAGGCTGAGCATGTTTGTTATAGAAAGATATGTTGTTTTTTGTTTAGATTGTGGTGGCTTGTTTCTGCTTTAATGCAATTTGGAGGTAAACTTTCTGAACAAATTGAGGTTATTAGTATTTTATGAACCATGATTATATCTATAATTCTTGATGCCTGATTACAGAAACTATGGCTTGATAAACATGATAAAGATCTGAAAACTTTGAAGGAAACCTCAATGCCTGTATTGTACATCAAAAATTTCTTTTGTATTTTTTGTTATTTCCCTTACCCCTTTAATTGTCAATTGTGAATATGTACTTGTCCTTCCAGATTTGCTGTTCTCTACAATCTGTTCTCTCTCACTGTTGCAGTGAAAGGGTTTGCTACATTTCTAATTTAAAGCCATTTTCAAGGTGGTGGTGTGAGAAGTCACAAATATGTTCCTAGGATGAGAGAAGCTTGGTCGACAGCAGAAGGGGGGTTAGTTAAATACATATTTTAAAAACTGAATAGCAGCAGAATCCAGATAATCCCTATTAGTAGATGATTTGTATAAGTGTTCTTTTTTCCCCTCGTGTATGTGCACGTGTATATAATTCACTCCAGCAAAACGAACTGCAATCAGACCTCTGCATCTATTATCAGATATTGTGATCTACAAGCTAATTTTCAGTTATATTGATGTAAATCCAGGAAGCCTCATTAACTGTCGTGGGCCTATTCTTGTTCGTTAGAGTAAAAATCAGTAAATTTTGATTCTGTTGCATCTCTTAAATCATGTGTGCTACCCTTATAAAAGGACAAAGAGAAGTGACAATGACATTTCAGCTTGGGCCCTACTACTGTGGCTTCTGTGAAATTCTCCGTGACAGCAGTAACATGAGGATTATTTAGTAGTCTCTTCATACCTTTGTTTTGCAGCTAAATCACTTCTAAAGTATTGCCACTGCTGTTGTGACTTACCGTAGAACTCACTGTGTAACAACCTGCAGCAATAATTGTCTGCCAGGCACTTATATTGAGAGCAGTGAGTATGTTTCTCCTGATGACCCCTTTAGTGGTGATGCAGAAGGAGGGAGGGAAACCAGTGCAAACACAAATGCAGGTTAGAAAGGAAGATGTTGTAAAATATTTACCCAAGGAAGAAGGGCAGCATTTCAAAAGAAAAAATGCTACTGTCTAGTTCAGATACAGTGGGAGTAAGGCATCAAAATTTTATTCTCAATTACTAGAGGGGTTTCTTTTATGAAAACTTCTGGGTTTGAGTGGCTTCTTTAATTATAGGCTTGCCTGTTACACAGCTCTAACCTACATATTACAGTGCTTTTGTAGATAGCTTAGAGAAAAACAGATACATTAGATAACAGCAGGCCTGAAATCATTACATGTTCACTCCACAAAAGAAGTTGTTCTTTGAAGCTTTTTTTTTTTTTAGAGTGATGAGTGGGCACCTTTTAAGGTTGTGAGAGAGAATTGTTTTATCCTTAAGCATCACCACTGGTCTGGTAACCTGCAAGGCAGTGAGTGCTGAGCTTCAAGCTAGCCTATTCCACTCAGTCTGCACAGCATTAGACCCTCCAAGATGCTTAATTTCTATAGGATGTCATCCCACATTTCTACCTTCTCACTAACAGTTACAAATACATTGGCTTGACTTCAACACTCTTGAATCAGGAAGCTTTTCTCATGACAGAATTGTAATTTAAATGATGTCATAAGTTTACAGAGTATCTCAAGGAGAAACTTGCTCCTTTGGCACAGGCAGAGATGTCTTCTTAGGTCCATCAAAGCAACCTTATTTTAGGGTGAAAAAGGGACATGGAAGGGCAAATAATTAAATGGAAATAGGAGCAAATAGGCTGTTTCCAGTGCAGATCTATACTGTTTTTGTAAGTCTATGTCTGCTAGCAATTACACTATTTTCGTCACTGCCACTTTGCACCCAGGAAAACTTGATGGATTTCTGTAATCTAATATTTGCACTTTAGATCTTAAGATGCGTGTCGTTGTGCATAAATTACTTCACCCCACAGGCAGCGTAGCATTGTTCAGCTTTAACTGAAAATAAATTTGTTCAGTACATTTAGTATTCAAAATGAAAACCCCAAATCTCCCTAACACTGATGTTTTGCACTTTTTTAGCATGTGACAATCTCAGAGCACTTTGTGCATATTTATATTTGCACGAGTTTTAACAGAAATAAAATCCACTCCTTAAAGAAGTAAAAATAATAGTCTTTAAATAATATGACACAGGGTCACATACTTGCAAAATCACAAGATTTAAGTGTCTTCAAGGTTTTGTGCTAAACCAGGCTTATAAAAGCAAATTATCATCAGAATTTGATAGCATGCTCATAGGAATTTATGCTTTCTACTTAGTTCTGGTATTTTTTAGTAAAATTAAGATGGATTTTTTCCCCCCCCCATCCCTTTTCTTTATTTATGTTTTATTTATCAACCATATTAGGCTATATTAAGGAAAAATTTAAACTCTTGTAAAACTTAACCTGTGTGTTCAAAGTAGCAAAGGTGGTCTCTGAATTGTAGAGAAGGAGATAACATGACAAACTCTTCTTGTAGTTCCCTTGTGGCAGTGTATATATTTGGGATATTGGCTTTGCTTATTAGAAAAATAATGGTATTGGTTGCATTTTTACTTTCCTATGATGATTTTCATACTAGGTGTCTCCAGTTTACAAGCCAAAAATCATATGTGAGAATCAGGCTGTGCTGTTTCTGCTTCTGATGTGCTTCTCACTAGATAGAAGTTCTGGAAGTAGCTCTGGTGGGCAGGTATGTTGGTTGGAGGAGGTCAGAGTATTTCATCTTGCACACCTGATTTTGTACTGCAGTGCAACCCAGTCTTCTACCTGTATCATCATGCAGATTTCCACAACAGTCCACAGCCACATAGTATGCCAACCTATGAAAGCATTAACCAAACCCAGAATGTGTTTCTCTGGCAGCTCTGGGCTGTGAGCAATGTCTCCAAAACGCTTCCCATGCTTCTTACACCTTTCAGCTCACTAGTGCCGACCAGGCCTCTTGGGATCCCAGTTTTCTCTGCTTTCTGTAAAACTCTGGAGGTGTCTGCAGTAAAGTAATATTGCTTCATTTGATGGTGGGAAAGGTAAGAACCAGGCCTGAACTTTGTGTTTTTACCAGGCTGTTGCATTAGCCAACGTTGGGTTAAGTGGGTAAATGGCCTAAGAGAACAACTGGCTTTTGGCTTGCTTAAAGATAGAGAGTGAGCTGGGACCAAGACAGGATGTCCAATTCCCTTTCTTTTCCTTCAGCAGTGGGGACAAAATGGAAGGGGAAATTCATGAACGAAACTTCTGATCTAGTAATTTTTGTGACAATAACACCACCAATTCCTTGGAGTAGCAAGTGTCCTAAGGTACGGTGTGTCGATGTGCTGAATTCCCAGCTGGCTGTGTGCTAGTGGACGTGGAGATTGTCCTCTCTAGATGGGAAGGGCTTCCAGGAGGAGAGGTCTGGCACAGCTCCTTGTCATGTAGTTACATTCATGACATTTGTTTATCGTTCCAGTGTTTTTATTTGCTGTTGTGATTCCCTTTCCCTCTGGATTTTAAAGTGGTCGTTCTGAGCTAAATATCTGATGCAATAATGGTTTATATTGCTGTCAGCAGGAGCAGTAAATCCCTAGAGTGCACATAGCTGTTAGGTATTCAGCAGTGTCACTGTGTGTCTTTAGTACTGTAGTTCCTTTTTCTGTAATCAGGCAACTTTTACAGGGTTTTAATAAGACTTCTAACTTGACAGAGGTTTTAACTACAGTCCTAGGTAGAATGTTCAGGTAGAAAAGTAAGTTTGTGTAGTAATTTTCACAGCCCTTAAAATGCACTGGTAGGGGTCTGGAGGAGAGACAGACATTTCCCTTTCCCCCAGACTTCGACTTAGTGTACACTGTAAAATCTGCATAGAGATTTCTGATGTGTGAAAATTTAATTTTAAAACTGTAGAACAGACAAATTCTATAAACATTTTCTATTGTGTGCTAAATATTCATAATGCCTTTTAAAGCCAGATATAGTCCACTGCATTTCTTGCTTTTGCACTACTTGAGTAAGTTTTGTACTGAATACTAGGAGTCAATGTTACTTACACTTCAAGTGTGAAACAATGAGATTTGAATAGAAAATATTTTCACATTAGAAAATTTTGGTTTCCCTTCTGAAAAAACAAAGCTAAACGCAATGCCTGTGCCAAAACTCATTCTGTAAACTGAATATATCATTTGTGTTGAACATGTGATGTTACACTTCTGTGTGATAAAACCTTGCAGCGTCAGTTACTCTCTTTATTTCACTTGACATAGGTGTCTTGTTTTATTCACACTGTAGATTTGATTTTCCAGTGTAAAATCAAAGCAAACAAAAAAAAATCATGCAATGTATTCAATTTCCTCAATTGGTGTCATAAACGTTCTTTCGATGTGAACTTTTTCCTTTGCTTCTCTTTGTTCCAAACTTCTATTTTGCAATAAACATTTTGACAGTAAATTTTATGCATCTGTGTCCCTGTGTAAAACGCTGGTGTTTCAAGAGGTTCCTTATTGCCTGCTGGTTTAAGTCACTTTTTGTATTACTCAGTGTGTGACATTTCTCCTTTATTCTCCAATATTTTTTTTTTAAATTTTTTAAATAATACAGAACATATTCTGCCACTGGTTATATTTAAACACAGGAAAAGGTGAAAAAAACCATTGTGTAACTAAAAATACAGTGTTTGACTTCTGCAGTGAATGATTGAGTCATACAAATTACTGTACCAGGCTCCTCCCGCAACACCAGCTAGTTTGGCTGTAAGTACCTACAAAAGGCACGACCCGCTGCCTTCTCAAGGGTGCTTAAAACTATTGCTTGCCCTCTCTCATGCTCAGGTGCTTCCCCCAGCACTACTTTTGCCCCACAGCATCCTGCCCGGGCTGCAGGAAGCTGTTAGCAGGTAGGTTGAGAAGATTGGCTGGAACCATGGTGTGGTAGAAAGAAAAAGTCAGAAAGGTCTCTTTGGCAGACATATCTTCCATTCTGCCACTGAACCCTGATGCTGTTGGCTCTGTCCCCTGTGGGGAAGCAGTGGACAAAGGGATGGGTTTGAGGGTCCACCATGTCCTCCTAACAGAGGTGGCTTCAACTGGTCTCATGGATGGCTTGTGTCCAGCAAGGTTTGGCTGAGACATTGATGGATGAAGAGAATCTGAAGAGTCGTCAAAGTGAGATGGGCAGCAAAAAGTCACAGATAAGAAGGCAGAGGTTAAGGGGTGTTGCACAGTCACAGGTCCTTCCATGAGAGTTTCATATGGATGCTCCAAAGGGTGTTTCACAGCCATGACTGAAAATTGTCAGTAGATTACACTATACCTGTTCTGGTGCCTGGAGAGCCAAGGAAGTGCTCAGGTGCATGGTGGGCAACTCTGCCCTGGGGCTCAGCTTTCAGCTGGAGGCAGGGAGAATGAGTGCCTGCTGGGGTGACTGTGGGTGAGGGCTGGAGAGCTCTTGGGTGGCAGGGCTCTTGGGAGAAGGTAACAAAGCCTTGGAGGCTGGGGGGTAATTGAGCAGTCTCATAAGTCAGTGCTATGTCCATTGAATAAGTTTGCAACTACGTGATGGTATCGAGCCATTTGGAGACACTGACAGTCCAAATACATGCATGTCAATTAATGTTAGCCCTTCAGCTGGATAAAAGGGCCAAGAAGGTGAAGCCTGGGGATACCACATGCTTGAATAAGTAAAATGGCGATCAGTATTACAGCGATAACATCTCTTCTGTCAATTTTCAAATCACCCCAGAGTTTCACTTAATGCAGCCATTCTCCTGTGCATCCTCTGTGGTTTCCTTGGGCTTCAAGAGCTAACACCATCTTACATACAACAAAGTGTGCCTTACCTGGGCTGCAGCACTGGAGGAGGCTGGGAAGTGCTGCACTCCCTCAGCCTCAGGAAAGCAATTACAAAGTGCTGGCAGAAACCAAGATACTTTCTGTACGGGAATACTAGCCACAGTGGCCCAACTCCAAATTGTGCTTTCATTGTGGTCTAGTGACAGTTTTCCTTCCTTTTGCAAAAAAATACCCATCATTCGTGAGAGGCATCATCACAGCATGTCACTGCAGAAATCAAGTGGTACCCATAGTGCCACAAGCCAAGAGGAGAGGCAGCTAGAGAGTCCCTACCATTGCATGGTTTACTTTTACTTCTTGAATTGTTTCTGTTTGAGATCTGCTGATAATTTTATCTACACAAAGTGAAGGAATTGACTTAGCACTGCCACCATGCTGTTGAAACCAGCTTGTGGTCAGTGGGAGTCCAAAGTTTTAGTATGTCAGTATGAGATGCAGCCTGAAGTCCTGCCCTTTGCAGGGGAAAAGGAGCCAAATAAAATCGGCCACCAGAGTAAAATTTGGGTAGAGGGGAAAAAATGGTCAGATGGTTTTCTTTTCAATTCATATCTCTCACACAGTTGCTGCCCTCCTTTGATATTTGTGCATGGACCGAAGAAGATGTGGTGAGTATTTTCTGTTAATGTGGCCAGTGTTCCACTGCTGGAGCTCTCTACAAATGGCAGTGGGTGTGGAGGGAGGGAGAGCCGGATCAGAACATTTAGGTGAGATTTTACTGCTGTTTGTTTGGTGAAACTTGTGTCCCAGAAAGGTTTTTAAATTATTGTGATTAAATAAATAATGGACTCGAGTTACTTTCATCAAACCAGCCACATTCTTCAGTGTCCAGAAAATAAGTTGTACTGGAAGCTGCCAGCAGTTAGGAAGACATTCCTGAGTGATCATTTAAGGAATGTGGAAGTGCCCCAAGGTCTGTCTGAGCAAGACCTATCCTGGAGAGGAGAAAATGGGTTTGAAAGTTTTGTCCCACTGTGTGCCCCCAGGATGGCAATTAACTGAAAGTTAAGGGGTTTTTTAAGGGTTGTGGAATCTCTCTTATATAATAATGGCATTGAGTCTTTTTCACCTTTTCATTCAGTTAAAAGGCTGAACAAGAAACATCCATGATTTATCTAGAACATAGAAATGTGTGATTTTAATGTCCCTTCCACGACCTTCCTTGTGTGTTGTGCATCATGGGGTTGGCCAGCGAAGCTGTGAAAGCCCTAACAGCCCTGGCTCCTTAACTTCAGCCCTATTAGCTTGTGAAAGAACCCTAAGTTTCCACTTCAGTCATTTCTGTTGTGCTTTCTAATGATAAACTGAGGAAGGTGGCTGCAAAATAGAAGGCAGTTATAAAAATCTAAATAGAAGTAATCGCTTGCATTGGTGAATCTTGAGTCCTTTAACCCAAAGTTAGAAATATTTAAAAATACTGTTTAAAAAAGAGCAATTACTTGTGAACTCCAAATAACTTTAATATAAAATTTTGATAATATGAACTTCAAGACTGATTCCTCTTTTTTTGCAGTTTTTCTGGATGCAACAACTTACTAGAAAAGGTAAAAGCCATTCATGTGTACCTTCATATTCACATTTATGAGTGTGTATACATTTGCTCATCTTTTTCCCCCTGCAGTAAAGCATCCTATGGATTTCTGAATAACCTCTCTTATCTTAAGGCGATGCTTCTGGTGAAATGAATGTATATGCCAGCTTGTTTAAGGAACATCATATCACTGGGAAACGATTGCTGCTTCTAGAAGAGGAGGATTTAAAAGACATGGGAATTGTTTCCAGAGGACACATCATCCATTTAAAGGTATTTAACTGTGTATGTTGAATGTTGCATTAGCTTATAGTAAAGAAGAAATCTGGGGGGGTTTATTCATCTTAACAACAACAAAAAACCCACGAATAACAAATATATTTAGTATAAATAAACCCCCTGAGTTACAGGTTCATACGGATCCCAAAGCAACCTGAGCATTTTATGAGTCATGAAAATGTGTCTGTACTCCACTGTATAGACTCCACTGGTTTTTTTGTGGGCTGGCCTGTCAGTACTGCTGAAGATTCACCTTGGAGGGCTATTTTCCAGGCAGAAAGCCTTGGATATCTTCAGAGAAAGTTCTGCCCAAAGATTTCTTTTTAGCTGAGGGAGGAGCAGATATGAAAACAGTTGCTTGAACTGAAATCTCTGAACTTCTCACCTTTCACATCTCATCTGTAGCTTAAAACATGTTTGACTAACAGTAACTCCATTATACAACTTTAAAACCAATTGATGGTCAGGTTCTTTTGCTTTTAAAGCTTTGTTTCACGGTGTTTTAAATACTTGAAGTTTGTAATGAGTTAAGAAAACAATGTTCTGGAAAACAGTAATAGTATTAATAGTGTAGCCACAGGAGAGAGTTAAGTTTCCTGGCAGTCATCTTTGGAAAAGGATTTCTGTGAAAGAGGCATCTACAATTCTCTTAGATCTCAATGATTTTACACCACAATTTTCTAGTAAAGAGATACGTGCATTCTAATTGCTAATCCTGCAAATTTAGCTTCATAAATCACACAGATTTATTCCCCTTTGGCTTATCAGCCATTTTTTCCATGCCACACACCATTACTGATATATTTAGTCTACATTTCCTACAGGGAAAATTATTGAAACTTAATAAAGTGAATAATGCCCAAAATGAAAGATTTCAGCTTCCTGGGTTGATTGAGCATAAATAAAAACAACCAAAACAACCCCCTAAACATCTCTTTCTCTGATTAAGCAGATCTGATTCTGAATGTGAAATGGGGCTGACCTACCACAATGGTTTCCAGAACAAGGCTGTATTTTGAACTCTTCTCACATGCTCTTTTATCTGCAATGGCAAACACAGTGCACACAGAGTTGGACAGTTTGCCATGCTGGGATTTGCATTATGAGATAGTGAATAACTCTCATCTGATTTTGTTAATTATTTCCGTTTTTTCTAGACTGCTATTGAGAAGTTAACCCATGACTACCTGAATCTGTTTCATTTTCCACCGTTAATTAAGGCAAGTCTTATTGTTTATATGAGAAGTCTTTTTCATGTTGGTATGAATATTTTACTGTTCTCATGTCTCAACTTGCCTATTGTTTGTGCAAAGACAAAGCAGCAGTTTCTGCAAAGGGTTGTGAGAAATGCAGAGGGTTAGCAGAAGCAATGGGTCACATCAGAACAATAGGAGGATCTGAAGATTTTATCATAGAACTGATAGTATTAAAATAAGACTATTGGTTGTGATTCTTTTGCTGTCATTAATCAGAAATTACTTTTAAGAGCCATTCCTCTGAACTAGTACCACCAAAGAACAGCAGACCCTTAGCCCATCGCTCTTCAGTTTGTTAATGTTACAGGAAAGAAGGATGATTTATAATGTCTGCTCACCCTTGTGTTAACCTGTTGGTTTTCTGGTATCAGTAATAAGAACCATGAAAAAGAGAGACAGTGTTTGGGAACCTTGGGGTTGCCAGAGCAGATACTTTCCTGATTTAATTTGGTGAGCTAATCAAGCAATTCTAGACCCCAAAGCTTCTTTAGTCATAATTTATTGCACAGCCATAGAGTAAAATCCACTTAAATTGGATTTATGTACAGTGAAACTTCCCTGAAGGGGGAAGTGAAAGTCAGGGCTTCGCTGCCATGCCAACTGCAATTCCAATGGCAGTGGTGCCAAGGTCCTTGCAGCGGCACTGTGCCGCACCAGAGCGGCTCAGCCAGGGGCAGAAAGCATGCAACACCTCCCAGGAGCTGTTCACTGCATGCCGTAAACCCATGCAAAAGCCCTGACTTCTCTTGGAGTGGTGTGACTGAGACCAAGTGATGGCTCCTTCCTGCTGCCTGCCACACTTGTATCATCTGAAAGGCAAATCCTTCTGCCAGCAAAGGCCTTGCTCCTGTTGTAGATGTGAAGTCTCACTTTACCCTTCCTTGGCAGGACTCTGCAGATGAAGCTGAAGAAAATGTAGAGAAAGTAGTGAATCTTGAGCTCGTTTTTGGTTATCACTTGAAGCCTGGAAATGGTCCAAAGGTAAGCTGGAAGGAGTAGATCAGATGGTTTGGTTAAGTCACTACCCAGGAGGTCTGGTATCTTCTGGACACAAAAAAAGATGATTTGCTGTGAGAAAGTTTTGGAAAGTGCTGACCAAATAGTGGGGAACTGCACCCCAGAGCGGGTGAGGAAGAGAAGAGTGCCACGGAAAGCTTTGTCTTAAGGCTTTTATTTCCTTGTGAACTAATTTTTTAACCATAATTTCTGCAGTTAGGCCTTTAGCTTTGTTCCTCTTATCCAAATGGGTGTGAAATAATACCCATTTGTGCAAAAAAAAACATTTACAGTTGAGCAGTGCAGTGTCCCTGATGTTAGTGGACAGTCTTGGCAGAAAGGTGATATCTTTTTATGCAACTAAGAGGAGTTTGGAAAATATGTGGCATGCATGGCTGCTAGCTGGGGAGGCCAGGACTGGTTCTGGTGGTGACCACATTCACTCACAGTATTGGGGGCAGGAGGAAGGGGTAGATGCAGCACATTGCAGATGGCAAAAACTACTGTGCAGTGGCTGGTAAAGGCAATTGCCAGCATGCTGCACACTAATCAAACCTCAGCTCCAAGCCAAGGTGGATCAGGGATCTTTCTTTACACCCTGTGTAATGGGAGCATTAACGACTCCAGATGTTCCAGCAAAGCATTCCATGTTGTCTTTTCTTGAGAGCGAGGTTTGTCCCATGCTTTTTTTTTTTTCCCTTTTTTAATCCAGCCTGCCATGGACCCTGAGTTCAAGGGTTTTAGAATTAATCATCTATGTGGAAATGCTGTGCAAAGCATTTCTGAGTTAGAGTCAGGGGTTGTGACAGCAGGATTTGTTTCCTTTTGTATTTGATAAATCTACATTGTATGTTCACCCTAAACTTGTGGGTGGCTGACTTTCATCTTGTGTTATCTGGCTGCTTTACTTTCAGGGTGTATTGTTTGCAGAAGTCTCTTGATTTCTGTACTTGGTGGTGCTTGCAGAGAAAGCATTTAGGTTTGTACTTAGTAGGAACTTGGACTCTTACTGAAATCGTTTCATCAATTTGAAAAAGCTTTTTGCTTTTTGTGTGGAGATTTCCTTTTTTGTTTGTTTCTTTTATCCTAAGCACTTTTCTTTTTTTCTATGAAAATTTTCTTTATCACTATGTGAATTACTTAGACTGTCTCAGTGTTGTTGAGTGCATGCAGCAGTACAGCTGCTTTTTTGTAGGTGTGCATCTTTCTCTCCCATTTGCAACTCTACAAGGAACAAAAGGTCCATGAAATAGCTCGTATCTCACTTCTGTTTACAATATGGGTCGTGAGCCATAATGCATGGAGGTGGGCAGCCTCCTCCAAAAAAGAGCAAGTCAAGGAGTGCTGGAGAGAAATTCAGGTTGCACTAACACTGACTAAGTTTGAGGACAAGTATTTTAACTGTGGTGGCAGAATTTGCAAATGAGACAGCATGCAAAATTTGTGGGACAGAAGCTGAATTGTTACAAGAGGATGGGGCTTGTTCAGTGGTCCAACACAGTGCTCATGTAACCCTTGGAGGTTTGTGACATGCCTTCCCCATGATGTCCTAATTGATCCTCTCTGCTCTGTGTGCTGTCAGGCCCCTTCCTAAGGAAGCCATTACCTCTGTAGCCAAGGGTGTGTGCCAGGCATTTCTTCCCTGGCATCTGACCTGTGCCCTGATGCTGTCCCAAGGAACATGCAATTTGTCACCTGAGTTTGGGCTGGAAACTTCAGTCTGAGATCTGCTTATTAGCCAATACATGCCTTTAAAGATGTTGCAGCTAAGCCAGTTTTCAAAAGTGGATGGGAAGGAGTAGATGGAGCATTCAGGTAGGATGCTAGGGCCAGTGTGAGCATGACAGTTTGCATTAAACATAACACTAACAAAGGCTGATGTGGTACATACAATATAGAAAATTGGGCTGGCTTGCTTCTTCAGAAATCCCTGGATGCAATCTTCTAGCTCCCCTAGAGGCTGCTTTAAGCCAGCTACTGCTGCCATCTCAATTTGTTCCAAAATGAGTTGGAGATACTGGGTAAACCAGGATCGAAGGGTTTAAACTTCTTTTTCTGTAGCATTTTTGTGAAATCATACTGCCTGCTCATGTAAAATTAGGTCAGCATAAGCACCTGGGATTGTACCTTCTACCATCTTTACAGCTAAAAAGCTGGCCTATATCAGTTTAAAAATAAATTTCTCAAAGGAACTTTACCCTGATCAGTCCCTGTAAGCAGCTGCCTAGCTAAGCAGCTTTCTTCTGTTTTAGCCATGAGGAAAAAGAGGCAATAAGCTCAAATCTGGGTTACGAGTTCAGATCGTGTTTTCCCTGGGTGATGTGTAGACTGCTAGACCTGTGTACATTAAAGGAGGTTGTTAGGCTCAGGTGAGAGCTGGTGTAGTGCAGCAGGACAGGCTGCACTGAGAACAGGTCATGCAAGGGAACAGGTCATGCTGTGAAATTTTACCGTGAGCTGGCTCTGCACTGGTGTCCTGGGCTGAGTTTCCATTAGACACTGTAGTGCAGCTTCTGTTGTAGTTGTACCTAGAAGCAAGCCGGTCCATGCGTTCAGAGGTGGCCCCACCAAAGCATGGGCAAAGACAGATGTGGGACAAAAGCACACTCCTGATATGAATTAAAGCTCTGGTGTGGGTGCAGCCTCAGTGTGCAGCATGACATACTGCAGTGCCACAGGGCATGAAAGTGCTGGATGAGCTGATCCATTTGACATGTGCAGGTTAATTCAGATTCATTTGGTTAGTCAGAGCACAGCACCATCTCAAGTGTGGTGATGGTTCCTCAGGGCACAGATATCCTGTCCCTGGCTGCACTGAGCCCCATCAGCATAGCCAGTGCACCTTCTCCATTGTCAGGCAGAAAGTTAAAGGCCTTAGGAATGGCAGTGCCTTTTGGCAAGGATCCTGATGAATACATTTCAGGATGGCATTTGAATTTTCAACCTTGTTCTGCACACTGAATGAAATGCTGACTTTCCAGTTCACAATTTTACCAGCCTCAGATTTGTTATCTAATTTAAACTGCATCTTCTAGGGGAGTTATGTTGGTTTCCACCAGCTGAACAATGCAGTCATTTCGTTGCAGTTTCCTTCCCTTTTTAGCTGCATCTTTGGAGGTGATGAAAGCTCAGTTGACCTTTGTGCTCTCTGAATGCATCAGGAGTGAGCACTGAAAGGCAAACCTGGTTTTTAGAGATTTCTTTTCCAGCTCTTGTAGTTCAAGTTATGTGGTTAGTTTAATTTACTTCCTTTTAATGACCTTTCTGTACACAATTCTCACTGAGCTGAAAGGTGATAGATTCAGACATTTTATAGTATTTTTTTCCACAAACACACAAAAAAAGAGGAAGGCACACACCAGTTAACTCCAAGATACCAAAGACCCAAAAAAAAAAAAAAACCCACAAAGCCTGGTAATTGTGGCTTGAGCTGATTCACAGAACTGCACAGAGAATTTTCAATGGCTTTCTTATCCTAGGAGTCTCATTAAAATTTCCCAATCAGAGAAAGGTGTCTGAGCTGTGTCAGCTCCACACTGATGAATCACCCAACCCCTTAAGATGGACAGTTCACAGTCTTTTAGTCTCCTGTTGGTGCGTTCTTTAGCTTTGGTCCTCAAAAGGGCACACTTCACCATGCCTTTGAATGTTTGCATTTTTTACCAAGTGCAGCACAATCTAACCTGTATCTAAACACAAGCCTTGAAGCTGGCTCATCATTTTGCCTTATTTTTCCCCAGTTATCTTTTCCTTCATTTGACAAGGTAATGAGTAGAGCCTTTTCAAGACCATCTGCTAACTGCGTGAACTATTTTCTATCCTTGAATATCCAAACTGGGATCTATTCTAATGCTGTTACTGAAATTTGTGAATATAATTCACAAAAGTGAATATAATATCAAAGCTAATTTAGAGAGACATTTCTACCAACTCTTCATGTGGAGAAACCTAGGCTGGCAAAATGCAGACAGTACCGGACAAAACAGTACTGAAATAGTTGTTACTGGAATGCAGTTTAACAGGTGCTTGAGCCTGTTAGTGTGCCTTCTTCCTCTCCACCTTCCCATGAAATCTTTCTTTACTTTCCTAGAAGCAATTCCTAGTTTAAACAGACATAATATCACCAGTTTAATTTGGCGGGTTAGGGTGCTCCTCACATTACAAACGAAAAAAAAAAAAGGCCAAGTTCTAAAATTTAAAAATCCATTTTTGTAGTTTGTCAGTCATACATATTCCTCATGCTCTGTAGGTATTTTAAAACTACTTCAATAAGTAAAGCTGGCAGAGAAATAATTTTTTTCTGACCCTTTCTTTGCAAGATACTTGCAAGTACTTTCTAATGTGGTGGGTTTTAACCTTATCTCAAAACCTTATCTTCTGAATCCTCTCTCCTTAATTACATCTCAAAGCACGATACTTTCACTACTAAAGGGTAATAGTTAATGCAAGAGTAGCTGGCACCATTAAGACCTGGTTCATGTAGCTGGCTGAGGAGGTGGATCAGTGGTCAAGCTTAGGGCAAGTGATCTGAGCTCCTCGTATTTTATTTCAAAGAGGCTTTTCTGGACCACATATTGATTTTACATATGATGGAGCTGGTACAACTCCACCACTTCCACTGGGATTGCTCCAGCTGTGGCACCCATGTGTAACTGAGGTCAAACTCAAGCCAATGCCACCTTTTAAAATCCTTTTGTAGGCACTTCTAAGCCAGAGATTTCTATCAGAAATTATTTCATAATCCTGAAGAGGAATACAAACTTTTCAGCTAGGTACTTGACTTTGTAGACCTTTTAATCTCAAGCTTTGTTATACCTTGGCCACTCTGAATGAACTTGCTGCCTTCCATATATTGTGTCTCACACATAAAGTCTCAGTGAAGGATACATCTGCAGAAGGCCAGAGAGGTTCCCGGTGGTCCATAGGCTTGGCATGTCCTCTCCAGACAGAAGCCTGGAAGAGGGGCATTTGTCCTCAGTATGCACAGGACGTGTCTTGCGGCTGCAAGCCCTTGTGTGTGAGGTGTAGCCTCTGCATGTCTTGCTCTGCCACTGGTGGTAACGTGGTGCCAGCACAGCTCCAGTCCAGTTCTCATGAGTGGTCTAATGGGAGATGCCACTGGAGCCCCTCACCAGGGCTGGGTCACACACTGTGGGAGGGTACCCACGTAGCCCTCACAGAAGGGACTTGTGTTTTTTCATGCTTTACAGTCCCACTGTTGCAAGCAGGCTGCTCATGTAGATGATGATGCCTGTGACTGCAGTGGTCCTCATTGGCTTCTGATCACATGGCAGGAGCAGCTTTTGGTAACTGCTATAGCAAGGGCCAGGACTGCCATTATCGCAGAACCCTCCATCTCAGCTGTCACAACCCACTCTTTTTGGGGCAACAGCTCCCAGTAGGTAGCAGCACCCAGTATTTACCATTATGTTCCCCTCCATGGCAGCACAGAGCTTCACAGTGCGGAATATTAAAGACAGACACTGTCAAGGGACAGATATTTTTGGTACCACAAGTGGTCTGCATAGATGTTAAAAGGCCTTGTGCTTCTGCAGGTGAAGCTCCAGCCAGTCAGTGTCTGTTGCCCTGCAGAGTGAGGGCTCCAGCTTTCAGAGGAGGCACCCAGGCAACTGATAATATAAATATATCTTTTGCTTGCTTTGTTTCTGTACATTTTAAGACCATCTCTCTAGGAAGGCCTCCCCACCACATGTTTTTTTTTCTGCCTGCACAGCTGAAACAAAACCGGTGGTGGAGCCACCTTCTCTCACTGGAGCCTGGCTGGCAACAGCCTGCCCTGACCTGAGACACCAGCCATTGTTAAGGGTATAACACATTTACATATTTTGCAATAAAACATCAGTTATTTGCATTACTGTGTCAAGTTTTATTTGATTCTTTCACCTAAAAATGACTCATTTTCCTTTCTTGTATTTTAAAAACCAACTACTCTAAGCTTGTTTGAGAATAATCAAAAATTGCCCATTTAGCTAGAAGTCATTTTCTTTTCAAAAGGCAAATGTTATTTAATCTTTCAGCTGTTCATTGTGCCATCATAAATACTTTCTTTTCAGCACAGTTGTGGGGACTGAAATGAGCCCACTAATTGCCTCCCATTTCGACTGACATGTGGTGGTTTAGTGGAAAGAGAACACAGCGGGGAGAAGGAAATAGGAGGCTGAGAAAATGAGAGCTAATTATTTTCACTGCCTCATGTCAGGCTCTGTGTCAGCCTTGTTTTTACAAACTGGAAGGTTTAGCACTAAATAAAACAAACTGGCGTCATGTTTTTATATACTGGCAGTGTCATGGAAGCAGCTGCACATCTCAAAGACAATATAATGCCTGCATTCGCATGGACACCATCTGACAGCCACTGTGAGCCACTGCTAATGAGGATATCACAGTGGTGCCAAGTGAAAGGTGCTGAATTATGTATGATTCTTCATCAGTGCAGCAATAGTCCTGTACATCATTATGAGACATTGTTTTGCTGAAGAGATTAAAACATTCTTAGTTCCAGACCCTGCAACCTATACACGCTACAAGAGGTTATTAATGGAATTTTTAGGGAGAGTTTCTTGTGGATTTCTTTTTGGTTAAAAATATCTCATGGGACAAAGCCATGGTGGGTCATGACACTATATATATAAAGAAGAGAAGCAAATTAACCATAATTGTGTTATCTTGCTTTAAATCCAGAATAATAAAATATAGTAGCAGGGTGATACATAATGATAAATAACCCCAAGTGCTGTCACTAGATGTTCAACTCTAATGCCTTTAAAACAGCAGGTTTCAGCAGCTGAGATAGATAATAGCTAAGAATGTAAAGGAGCTTCTGGGGACCCAAATCATCAACATGCTACTACTTTTAGTACCAGCATGACCAACATTTTTTCATATTTGTTTCATCTTGTGTTACAGCTTGCTTTTCTTCCAATATCCAGTTGCCTGCTACAATGCCGTTTCCATTTTTTCTTCAGTGTTTTAAAAAAAAAAAAAAAAAGTTTATTGCAGCCACTGATTTAAAACCAAGTCGTGGATTTGGGCCTCCTTTAGAAAAAGGAGATGTCACCCCAGCAACAGTTTTAAGCTGTTGTTGCGGGAGACATCTGTTGTTTAAAGCTTATGCCTGATCTTTTTTTTGTTGCAGATGTTAGTGCATGTGGGGTTAAAGGAGTGTTGTCACCACAGCAAGCTGGAGACTTAATTTTTTTAAAGTGTCCTTATTTTCTGTTTTGAAGCTGAAGAGAAATGCCTCAAAATACATGTGTGATTTGCTGTTCTTTTCTACAGTCATTTGCAGAGGTGGCTGATTTATTGGCTTTGTCAAGGTGCTATTCGGAAATGATCTTCACAAAGTTTTGCTGATGGTGCCTCTCAATTATAAAAACATTAAAAAAAAGAAAAAGCTGACATTCTTTATTTAAATAAAAATCGAGCAGGTAAATATTAGGAGGTATTTTAATACTTGAATTACAAGATGTCCTGGGAAATCTTTTTGGAAGACTTGTGTAAATACATTTATCAACCAGGTATTTTGAACGAGCCATTTCCAAATTACTTTCCTACATATGCCTGGCACTAAATGTAGTCTTAGTCTGAGAAATCTTGTGGCCCCAATGCAGCCAGATTTTTGCTTAAGTGGCTGAGCATTGCTCTCTTATTTCACTGCTAAGTAGGAACCTAGAAGTCAGTTGGGAAACAGTGAAATATGTCCCTTTCTGCAGCACACAAATCTGGCGTTATTTACTGTGTGGCTCAACAAAATGGTTACCAAGTTTGTAGCCACCTACTTATCTTGGATATTTCCCAAGTGCCTTGATTCAAAAGTGACCCAGCTCCTGTCTTTTCCCTTTCCTTTTCCTTCCTTTTCCTGCCTTTTCTTTTTTTTTCTCCAGCCTCTTTCCCTTTCTTCCTCTCTTTATTTCCCTTTCTCTCTCTTTCTCCTTCCTACAGATGATTTTACAAGAGTGCAAAATTAAAACCTTTCCAGAGAAAACAAGAGACATATCTTTGAGTGACCAGAGAAGAATGTACTGAAATGTGGTAATTTGCCCTCTGGTTCCTGTGCAGTGTAGCTGGAGAGGACTCCAAGGAGGACCGAAGGTTTTGGGGTTGGATTTGAAGGGCAGGAGAGCGTATTTCTTTCTCTGAAGCTGCAGTTCAGAGCCGTGGAAGGCGGTGTTTGTGCAGGGCTCAGCATCCACAGCTGCGTGGGGCCGCCTGATTCGTTACTGCACGGAGAGGGCTCCTGCGTGCATGGCAGATCTGACAAGGGACTGGGCATTATTGGCATTTGCCCACTGCCAGGCAGACCCTGAATTTGCACAGCTTGTCAGCCTTTTCTTTAAAAACAGTTGTTTGATTTATGTTTTTTATTAAAATGAGCTCACATTTCTCAGGTCTGGTCTGCAGTGAGTGAACAGCACAAAAACCTGAGTTGTGAAGGCATAGGAACCCTTGCACGAGGTGCAGCTCTGGCTATTGAGTGCTTGGCATTGGTCTCACAGCAGGAGATGTGCTGAATTAACTGGAGGATAGTATTTTATGTCAATGTTTTGTTCTTTCCTTGGCTAGGGTGTTTTTGTAAAAGTTATAAATGTCAGTGAGCACCTTGTCTCTACTCTCGGGTTTGATTGCAATAGGAAATCCAGGTAGCATGAATTTAGGAAGTCCTGCAAAAAAGTCCAGTGACAAGGGCAGTGTGGGCAGGGGCAGGAGCACACTTTGGGAGACAAGGAGGAGTCAGAGACTGCTTACTATGTCTGTTGCTTCACTATTGCTGCTCAGTTACATAGCATGTATGGTTCTCAGCTGATAACGGGGCTGGTGCATCTCTTCTCTGGGAAGGGACAGGCATAAATCTGGGTTAGCTCACAACAGAAAACCTGCAAAGGGATACAGTTCATGATTAGGAAACAGACACAGGGTGACTTCAGTGCCTTATCAGGTTGCACAGGTAGCCAGTGGCAGAACTGGAACCTGAACTCAATGCTTCCAAGTCTCAGTGCAGTGCCCTTGACTGGTGGACCACCTTTCCCATCGCTCAAACACATACCAGGACAATGCAAAAACCAATTCATATGTCCACTCTGCTCATAAAACACAGAAGCTTTCAATGGGGACAGATGGACACACAGGGCCAAATGCTTTCATAAGCATAATTTGTTGTTGATGTTTGGAAATGATTATACTCCAGTTTTCTTTTACCTTGGAATTGCCAATTGAATGCCTGATTGAAAGCTTTGAGACTTCTGAAGCTGAGCTCCTGCGTTACATTTATGAGAGACACACGTGCAGACGCTAGCAGAGAATGGCATGTGCGAATGGGTACTTCGTAGGCTGCCGTACGTTTGTGTGTGCAAATAACTGCTTAGGCAAGCCTGCGGCCCATAGAGGCCATCTGTGTCCTCACTGAAAGCTTCTGCTGTTTCTTAGCAGCATGGAGGAGAATGTGAGACCACACTGGCCCAGCAGAAGGCGTGCAGTGAACATAGACTCTCCTGCACCCCCAGCAAGTCTGAGGAGCTCCTCTCTCTGAAGGGAAGATCCCCTCCTGCCTGTATGGAGAGGGAGACACTCTGCCTCACTGCAGCCCCCTTGTTCCTCAGGGGACTGATTTTTGAAGGAGCTCAGCACACCAGACAGTATCTGGCTGGTTTACATTGTGGAACAGGCAGTCTCTGGTCTCCAGTGGGAGCCTCCCTGGCCACAGGCATGAACCACCTCAGCCTGTGCAGGATGACCTGTGGGATGCCACCAGAGCCATCAGCTTCTGCAGCCTCATACCTGTTCAAAATATTGGATGTTGGCCCTATGTTCATCTGATGAGATTATTTAAGGATACCTTTCATTGCTTTAATTTATTAAACGTGCTGTGGTTATTTTCTCAGCTGAGCTTTCTTATAATTAATAGTGCAACTGGAGGTGAGCAGAAGCTGAGGATGCTCAGTGCCTTGCTGGGCATTCAGTAGCTGAAATAATCAAACTGTAATAACCAGCTCATCCTCTTGCCCATTATTTGAGTGGCTGTCTCAGTGGTGTTTCACAGACCCTCTGGTCATTTATTCCCATGATTATTGGGAAGATGTCCTTGGGGCTGGCTGCCAGCACTGGCTGTGACCCTGAGCGACAGCTTCCACCACTGCCCTCTGCCTCCACTGCCAGGTGGGTGTGCGGAGCTCCCATGCCACCCACTGGAATGGGCTGTCTGCCCTCCTGGGGACTTTCAGAGATCCACACCTCTGAAGACATCCAGACCTGTCAACGTGGTGACTGTGTCTTGGGGTGAGCTGAGAGGAAAGCAAGCAAGAGAGCCCAAGAGCTTTGCATTATCACCACTTTTACTGGAAAGTGTGCATATCCTAAAATATGTAAATGTTTTTTATCTTTCTTTTTGGATTATTTTTCCCCCCCATATATTAAGGATTAGGTTTTGGGTAGTTTTAGGGTTTAGTTTTGTTTTATTTGATGGGGGGGGAGGGGGGTGCTTATTTGTATTCTAACAATCCAGCATTCTTTTTTTACTATTCATAGGATTGTAAATGGAAAATGTACATGGAGATGGACGGGGATGAAATTGCAATAACCTACATAAAAGATGTGACATTCAACACTAACCTACCTGATGTAGAGATTTTAAAGATGACAAAGGTATTTACAGCCTTAAAGCTTTCACGAATTCACAGATCTCAAACAAAGACATTAAAATACCACAGCAGTCGACTTTTGTGCTTGCGGAAGCTCAGTCTCTTGACAGCTTTTAAATAAAATGCACATTTTAAACAGATTTGTATCATAATAGGAGGTATTTTGGTTCTCTTTTAAGCTGACAATAATAAATAAGAGAAGAAACTAATTTATATTTTCATGTTTTAATTCCGTGTTGTATCCTCTGAATTTATTACCTCTTGTAAAGAAAAGAATATTCAAAAAAATACTTTCCTTTACAAGAGAAAAAAGTGATTTAAATTTCCAGTTGGAAACTCCATGTGATTTGTCTGGGTCTTTTTTTCCTTCTCTCTCTTTTTTCTTTTTCTTTTTTTTTTTTTTTTGACATGATTTGAGAACTTTTATGTGATTCTAAAACTCCCTCTTTCATGCAATGATGGCTTGTAGAGACTGAAACTCATCAGCAGACAGCACAGCACTGAACATCTGCAATTCAGTATCACTGGGCATTTTACCTTATTTCAGAACCTGCCTGTTAAATATCTACAAGCCAGCATTTAGACAGCTTTTACCATAAGCCTCAGAAAGCTTTGTTAATGCAGAGGGCATTCTGTTTGCTGTTACTTTAATTTGGCTTTATTTAATTTACCATTATTTTAGTTCAGTTTTATTAATATGTTCCATTTGATAATAGCTAACAAAAATAATTTCTACATTAAAAAATGTACAGCTTGGTCACCAACTAGAATGCTACTTTAATGTGCACTGATAAAAAACTCCAAACTCCTCAGTGCTTTAAACTCTAAATTTTGGGGGTAAAGTTTTAGGAGAACATTTGGTTGTTTTTTTGCTAAAGGAAAAGCTGAAAATTAGATTCTCAATAATCAGATTTTTAAGGAAAATATGAAAATATGAGTATTTACAAGTATTTGCCAAAAAAGATTCTCATATTTAATTCATGCTATTACTATTTTTATAGTTGGTGATTACTGAAAAAACACTTGTGATTTTTTTTTTTAATTCTTATTATTTTGTTGCAAAACAGTGTTCTGTTTAATTTTCATGTTTGACCTTTATTTTTTTTAATTAAAAAGAAACCAAACAATAAAAGGCTGAAAGCTAAATAAACCTAATAGCTACATACAGTAACATTAACTTTTCACATACTTCATCATTTTTATATGTATCAGGGAATATCCCCATGAATCTCTGGGTATTTGTTCTTGCTGGCCTCTATAAATCTAGCAGAAAAACACCCTGTACATGGACAAAAAAGGGAAAGATTTATGCCCCCATGAAAACATTCCATGTTGTCACCTACTGTCATTTATAGACCTTTCTCCTCTGTTTCCTTTTGTAAACAAGGAAGTAAATAATTCCAAAATATATTGCTTCACTTCATAAGATTTTAAGAAAAGTATTGATGCTAACAGTATGGAAATAGATGAAAAAAAAGGGAAATGTTGAAAATGGGGTGTTTCAGAAACAAGTCAGGAGATGAAAAGCACCTTATAAAACTCCCAACATGTTTTTTCCAGCCACCGTTTGTAATGGAGAAATGGATTGTGGGGATAGAAGAACATCAGTCTGTAGAATGTGTTGTTACATATGAGGTAAGCTCTAAGGAACAAATTAAAAAATTGGTTTATCCAAGATAAAACCTACATGGGAGGTGTGGAAATAGCATCCTTTGGCTTTGTTATATCCTATAATCGAATCTCAGCAGTCTGCAATTCATTGTAAAATCTAAAGTTTAGAGCAAAAGCTGAATGAGGTTTACAGAGAAAGTGTCTTCAGACAGCTGCCTGGGACAGCTATTTCCTCAAGGAAAAAAACTCCTTTTACTTGAAGTGTAATGGTCAGTCTTGTTTACATTACTTGAAGAGGCTGTCTTTTACCTTTTCAATGAAGTGCTAATTAGGAGAGCAGAGAAAGAAGACGAAGAAATAAAATGAGAAGTCAAGAGTAAAACAAGATAAAATAAAACTTAGAAGACAATTGAATGTGATATAAATTAGCCTTTATAAAAAAAGCTTGCAGTTACTTCCAAAAGTGATTTTATAAAAAGACCAATGCTGTGCATCACAAGGAGGCTAATAATTGAGGTTCCAGCTCTGTCTGGAGCAAGTACTCAAGTAGTGATGGAAAGACAAGGAAATAAATCTGGGACCTTGCTTGCTCGACTCAGAAGTGAAGAACAGTAATTTTCTTTCAGTAGTCATAGAACCTTAACAGCAAATTGAAGAGCTTGATATTTCAGGGAAGTTTTGTGGAAGGTCCCCCTGCAAAAATACCTGCTTAGTCCTCTTTTAGCAGAAAGCACTGCCCATTTGACGCTCATTTATAGAACTAGTAAAATATATTTTTTTATCTGTAGATCTTTCCACTGCTTGGTGCATGAATTGAAACAGTTATTCACTACCACGTTTTTAGCATAATCGCAAAATACCAGCCAAAATTATCCAGAGTCTAAAAATACTTGAGAACTGGCTAAGTGGTTTTGCAAAACAGGCTCTATATTGCAAACACTGCTGCAGCCCTGGCATTAGTGGAACTTCCATCACAGGGCAGCTTATTGGGTTGTGTATTGTTATGTCCTCAAATGTGTTATGTCCTTATGCGTGTTGTGTCCTTCCTGAGCAGAGTGACGTTAGAGCTCCCAAAATCACCAGGCACATCCAAGCTATCTGCTGGAGCAAGGTGAAAGTGCAGGATGAGGTCGAGACAGTACAGCTCATGATCCAGACCTCGCTTCCCAACTCGGAGGGGAACTCACGGAGCAGATCCAACTCAAGTAAGTCAGTACATGCAAACTTTACTGCTGAAAGGAATCATCAGGAAAGCAGCATGCTGAAAGCAGTCCATGCTGATTAGCTACAGACCTTTTGTCTATGACAGTAGTCACTTGCAGTTGCACATCAACAACAGACATACAGCTCAGATCCCTTCTGCCCCAAAACCTGAAATGCTTCATATCTTCCAGCAGTAAGCAGCCTTAAATCCTGATGCTTTTTCAACCCCTTCCTTGGGTCAGCTTTGAATCAACCTTTCAATCTCCTCTAATGACCTGTAGAAGGTTATTGGGAGAGGTGTTTCTGCCTATGGTCCAGTCTTCTTCCCTTCTCTGTTGGCACTGATGTATGTGTACATGCCCACGTGAGCCTTTCCACAATGGAAGGCCTGCTGTTCTCCAAAATCTGCTTGTGGACACTGGGGGATCAGCTGGCACATCTGCCCTTCTCCTCCAAATCTTCCCCTTTTCCCCATGACAAGAGAGTGCTCAGCTTTGTGGAGCCAAGTGTATCAGCATAGCAAAAGTATTTGGACTGAATTACAGTACTCACACAAAGTATGCAGGGCCTGGGGTGAAGATGTGTTGGATGTCAGGAAGTCATCTGCTGGGAAAGAAGACAATCTCACACATCTCTACCCTCTGTCTGTTGGGAAGAATGGAGTTTTCCACATCCCTTTTGAGGATTTGGGAAGCCAGTGTTTTCAGCAGCTTTTATCCTGACTTCCTCTCTCTGCATCCCAAACTCAGCAGGAGTGCTTTAGCCAGCTCTTTCTTCCTGCTTTTGGCCACCCTGAACACAGGCATCTTTGCACAGATGAGCTTGGATACAGGGTACTTGTTGGAAGAGATGTGTGGGTGCAGATTGCCCTTGCTCTTGCAGGGGAGACACATACCAAGGCTGTAGCCTCAGAAGCACGTAAGATGGCAAAAGGTCCCCTGTGGGTGACACACTGTTTTGACATGTACATGATGCCAGCCTGGCAGACTTCATAGGTGCTACTGACATCCCACTCTGCTCTAAGGAAGTGTGGAAATCTCACTGAACTCTTCTGAAGATCAGTATGCCTATTTGAGGCATCCCTGACTCATCATGATCTGACTTCTGGAACAGTGTTTGTTACAGCTTCTGGGGCTTGACTTGTTCAGTGAGATACATTTAATAATGCAGTGGGCTCTAAAATGCAGTCTTTGTTTCCTAACTAAAATATTCAGATCAGTTGACACTAGCACAGATCTGTCTATAAGATCTACTGTTCCTTTTTGTAATGGTGTTTGTTAGCCAAAGCTGCTTTTCTGACTGAGTTGACAGTAAAGCTGCAGAAACGTTTGGGATGGGACAGCTAAAGAGCAGCACAGGAACTGGAACAAAATACCAGTCAGCAGAGGGTGAACTTCTTTGATTTTGTACACTACTGGCAAATGCAGAAGAATGGCCTCAGGAGTTGAGAGGTGCTGGATTTAGACTAACTACAGACATCTAAAACAGGTGTTCTTATTCCTACAAAATCGTGATGTGCTTGCAACACAAACGTGTTTTGTAATGCAGATGGGACCTAGGGTGTGTCCTAAAAGATGTATCTTCACTGTAGATTAGCTCTGCTGATGGAGGTTGCCCTGATTTGGGGGTGATAAGCTACACAGCTATATCGAAGTGTGGTGTTGTATCTTCACAGGTTGGCTCTGCCGCAGTAAGCCGAGCAGCTTTCATTTTTTTGCAGTGAGCGGTGGGAGAGCTTGTCTGTCTCTCTGGCACTTGGAGAAGTTACATGTATTGTCAGCACCCAAGTGAATAGGCACAGTTGAGAGGAGGTGGGTTAACAGCCAGCGTGAAAGCTGTGCCTCAGCTATAGCAAACCTTCTGGCTTCTTTACCAGACCACCTACCCCAGATTTAAAACACCACCAAATCCAGGCACAAAGGTAAGGGTAATGCCTGTCTGAGGTTAAAATAACCAGCAGTGATGGTCCTACCTCTATGTCCTACCATACAGAGCATTTAATTCAGGGTACAGAGTTGGTGGTCTAGAAACCATATGAGGGAGAAGCCCCGCAGCTCACAAGAGGTGAGAGGCACTCCCATAGAACATACCGGGAGGTCCCTGCTGGGCAACTGATCCCTGGGCTGGAAACTGCAGCGAGCTGTAAGGAGCAGGGACTGAACAGACTGAAGGTGCTGAAGGGAGCACCCCCTCCACATTCAGGATAGCATCAGCACTAGTACCACAGGGGCACGTGATAGCCACCTGAGAACTGAAAACAAATAAAGACCCCAACTCAAGTCCTGAGCCTTTCGATTTCACGTTGATGAGGTCTGTATTTTACATTCACAGCCTCAGTTGGGAGGGTGCAGGGGAATGGCAGAGCTGATACTGTTGAGCAAGTACATTTCAGCATGCATGTTTCTTTTGAACCCATGACTTTCAAGGAGGTTAAAAACCAAAGAAGCAATTCTCCTCTGTCTGTGAAAGGAGGTTCATCTTTCAGTGCAGCCGGAGCTATCTGCTGTGGTGGTGTCACACTCGCACTTGGGCAGGAAAGCTTAATATGCAACTTAATATTTGATATTAAGTTGAAGTGATTTGAGTCTCTCGGGATTCAAGCAAAGTCTGGGGAAAGGAAGAATGTAAGAGACCATCCATTCCATCTTAACAGGAGTAATCCTAGCAAGGATAGAGCCACTACCCAGCTCCCACAAAACCCCACAGGTTGGTTGTATTTATGCTTCAAGCTGGCAGTGTTATGCTTTCATGTTGGAATGATATTAGCAGTCTTTAAGGACAAATCATTCAAATCTCTCTACAGCAAAATTATTTAAGCTGTTCCCATGGCTTTTCAGTCAAAGCTGTAGCCTTGGGTAAGAGGGATTCCTGATCCCTTTTCTACCTCTAAAGCAGCACTGCCTCTCTCTCCATGCTTAGCTGTAAATGGCATGACTGTGCTGGCTGGGAGACATGCAGGTGGAAGGTGATACTGCAGTGGTGCCAGCATCTTGGGGTGCTAGCTCCATACTTGCTCTGGAGGTCTCTAGGCTCTTTTGCAATGAAAGCTGTGGAGAAATCTGCTAAGGCTGCTAAAAGCATCAAAGGATTTAATACACTGGAAGGCACTTGGGAGTGGGAACCCACCTAATCAGCTAAATGAATGATTTCAGTAAGTGTCTTCTAGTCTAACCTACAGAATCTGCACTGACATCAGTTATATTTGTATCACTTCCTCTTTTAAAAGCTTAATGTTATGTTCAGCCATAACACCGAACATACTCAAACCTAAGAGTATTTGCGGCAAGACTAGCTTCAGATATACTGAGGTTCTTCTGAAAGAAATTCTGGTACGTAGCCTCACTCACACCTTTGGTTTTCCATCAATTCACAGAGATCTCACTCCATTTCGGTTTCCCTGCCAGGTATCGACAGCCAGTGGATGGAGACACTGCGGATGAACCAAATAGCAAAAGCCATTTCTCTCCAGCACAGCCATCCCCACAGCCCAACCACTGTCACCCACTACCTGCCCTACCTTCGCAGCCAGGACACCTATGCTGCTGCCGTGAGGAGGACACGCGGTCCCGTCACCTACCAGTTCACGTCAATCAGCCACTCCAGAAACTCCTCTCCCCTCTCACACAGTTTGATGAGAAACCTCTCGAATTTGCATATGAACTCGAAAGGCAGCAGCACTTCCAGCACGGCTTCTGACACGCCTTCGGAGAGGGACAGGTCTGCCGGCAAAGGCAGAAACGCGTCCCACAGTGCGAACTCCCGCAGCTCCTCGGACGGGCGGTGCAGCGGGACGAGCTCTCCGGTGCCCCCCCGGCACTCAGGCAGAGCCTGCAGGACTTCCTCGCCAGTGGGCACCCCGGCCTCCCAGCACCGCAGGTACACCCGCAGTCCCCTCCAGCCCAAGGCCATCCCAGGCATGCCGCCGCAGGGTGAGAGCGAGCCTCGGAGGGGTGAAGCAGAGAGCAGAGTCAGTGAGGGAGGATGGATAAAGGTGCAGCATGGAAAGAAGCCTCACAGGCAGGTCGCGGGCAAGCTGGCAAAGGAGAGGCCCAGGGGGAGCTGGCGGGGCCGGAGGACGTTCTGAGCAAGAAATCTGCCTCTTTATTTAACTGAATGTTCAACCTAGAGAAGATAATGCCTGCTCCTATTTAATGGTCCTATTTAATTTGCCACCCTGAAGCCAGAACACCATGTCCCTCACTGGCCTCTGAAGCCTGCCAGTGGAAGGGGAGAGCTGCCTGTTCTCCCTCCTGTCGCAGTGCTGAGAAATTTGATTTGGTTTTCTCCTCTTCGTTTGGCTGTTCGTGTTCTCAGCTGACCTGATAGCCCCTGATTTGTGTAATATTTCAATAAAAAAATCAGTATGGCACAGCTGGGTGCCATAATGAAAGGCTCTCCATTTCATCCTTAGGGAAGGACCTGGGCTGCTAAATCTCCCCTCACCTCACATATGTCTCCAGTCACCAATTTCAGCTCTGAGCAGGGTCTCCTCACTCTGTGCTCAGTCAGCTTCTCCTAGGACTGTATGAAGAGGTCATATTTTTACCACTTCCAGCTTGCCAGCCCCTGTCAGGTATTTCTCACCTTGGTCCTTACTAAAAGCTCCAACACCAGCTACTTGACTACTGAGCACAGTCTATAACATACACAGTTGCTGTGATAAGGAGAAACAAAAAAATAGGCATTATTCTTTTGAGGGAAAAACTAAAAATAGAGGGGAAAAAAAGCATTGCTTTTATCATAGTTATATCTAACCCCACTGAGGTCTATGATAATATTTACCTCTGGGCAGCAGGCTTTTTTTAATTGAATTTTTAAATGTGGTCAGACTGTGTTGCTTTTGTCTTTCAGTCTTCAGGTAATAAAGACAAGGTCAGCAAAGTTTCTGATTAATGTGGTCTTTAGCACCACTGAGAACAAAGACACAGCTGTAGACTCACTTTGTCATCAGAAAGTTTGTTCTTGGCCTTTTCACTCCAAGTTGATTTCACACAATTAAAAAAAAAAAGAAAAAAAAGAAAAAGGGGGAGAAAAAAAGTTAAGGTTTCACAAGATGCAAGAAGCAAAAAAAAAAAAAAGGAAGAAACAGATAAAAGAAGCTGAACCCAAAGCAATTCTTGGTACCCTCTGAAAGCCAAAAAAATGTGAATTAGAGAAGCCTTTGAACAAGGTGCTACATACCATCTGTGCCAAACAGAACCTGCTGGCATACAATTGTGAGTGATGCTGGAGGAGCTGCTGGCACATCACCCCCGCAGTGACCCCTGTCGCCAAAGCCCCATCACTGGATGTCCAAAAGGGCATGTAAATTCCCAGCTCCACACAAAGGCCACTCCTGGGAGTATATGTAGCTCTTTTCCCTCTGATTTCCACCAGCACTAGTGAGGGCTGACCCCCATGGTGGATTTCCCAATACCTACCAGAATGAACTGGGACTCACATTTCATGAATTCAGGACAGGATCCACCAAAACCAGTGGAACAGGACTCAACTGATACCATGTGTAAGGAACTGAATCTTTGTCATTTAAGCACCTTTTACTCTGACAATATTTAAAAGCAGATAAAATAGTAAGAGGCTGCATGTGAAGCTCTGTGGTAACAAAGCATGCTGCGTTCTTGTGGCTTCAAACTAGCTCAGAGTCCGTTAGTTACCCATCTTCTGGCCCTGGTTTGCTGAACTTGACAACTAATTTGGGGCACATGGACAACCCAGCATGGGATATTTCTCCATCACAACTTAGTGGGAGACTGGGATTTTGTCCAAATTGGGAACCCTTCCCTAACATTTCTTGCCACATTCCACACAGACTGGAGGATACTAGCTGATAGTAACCACACCAGAGAGTGTTTGCTAGAAATGCTTGGTTTTAAAATTTGGATATGCGTCTCAGGAAGCGAGACCTTGTTTCACAGTTGGGCCTGCACAAATCCTTGAAAAAAATTGCAAGAACTTGGAAGGGTACATTTCTCTTCCAAAGTGATGAGGAGTGTGGTTGTACAGGCCTGGAAACAAGGCCCTACCCAGCAGACACTGTGGCCAGTGGTGGCGATTCAAGATTTATCAGCTGCCTGAGGTTGATTGTCAAGATGTCCATCAGGATTCCTCTACTGTTTGTAAGCAATTTAATGCTGTGCCTAATTTTAATCTGCAATGTACTGTCTGTCCCCATCTGTTGTATTAAAGTGTTCATTAGCATTTAAAGGAGCAGACGGTATTGATCACACCTATTAAACAATCGTGTAATAGTGACTGATTAGAAATCTCTTGGTTAAAGCAACAGTGAGTGAACTCATTAAAAAAAAATCTCAGTAAGATCTAGTTTTCCATCCCATTTTTATAATTCTTAATGTGGCTACTCCCTATCTTGGTACTAATTCATAAGTCAAAAGGTGCTTACCTTTTCACTCCCCAGTACTTTATGAAGCCAAGCATTTCCATTTTTTACTAACACACAGCTAGAAGATTGTACACAGCAATGTGGAAAATCAGACTGTCTTGGGCAATTCAGCAAATGTCTGCTCTTTGGAAAGGAGCCATGTTGCATTTTATTACAGATTGCTTACAAGTCCGTTAAAGCCAATCGTATTTAGGTACTGATATGCTTAGGTCTGCACACTGGAACCTGGACACACTGCCCTCCATCCATACCCATATCCTCAGCAGTGCTACACCCTTCCTCCACAGCTGACTCCAAGTGGCACAAAATACCATTGCTATAAAGCAGCCTCTTGTTATCCTGGCTCTCCTTTCTCTTGGTCTTCATGTCCCCATGCACTGATACTGCTATTTCCTTAATCCTCGAAAGGTACCTCCATTTCCCTTTTCAACAGTTTAAAATGTTCTGAATGATATGAATCCAGCTCTGAGACATCTGCTAGAATGGATGATGAAAAATAGAGGAGAACTCATGAAGGCAAATCCATAACAGGAAGTCCAAAGTGGGGAGAATATTCACCAAATCAGATACAAGACTCTTGACTGCCAGAACTTACACAGAATCCGTTTGTTTGTTCAGCAACATTTTACTCTGGATCTTGTGGAAATCATGAGGGTTGCCCAGCTCCCTCTGAATGCCAAACATCACCAGAAAGGTTTCAGGGTGAACAGCAGCATCTCTCTCCAGGCATTAGTCATTAACTCCACCAGTGGGTTGCAAGAGTGGAAGGTGGTGCTCACCTCAGACAGGTCCTTGGTTTCCTGAAACCTTACAGGCTTTCCCCCTGCAGCTGAAGTCCTCATGTTATGAGTAAAAATGATACTTAGATAACTTTTTCTGCCAACAGAATGTATGGTTTAATTTTTTTTAAGCTTTTTTTTTTCTTTACCCTCTCTCCTTGCTGAAGAAGACAAACAGGTGGAGGGCAGGCATTTAACACTGAGACCAGTAATCATTCATTTGCTCAGTATGGTGTTCCAGAGGTGGGTCTGACCCTGGTGGGTACTGACTTCCTAAGTACACAGATTTCCCCAGCAGTGCTGGGATAGCTGCTGCTACTACCACAGGGACTAGTTGTAAGAAGTGAGGGACCTGCTCTTGAGAGGAGCCGAGAGCCAGCCCAGCAGCCTGGGACAGCGTTGCATGAGGAAGGGACTAAGCTCTGTGCTCTCAGGCCATGTGTTCTCTGTGTCCTGCGGGGGAGAATAATCCTTATATGCTGCTGTGCTGCAAACCAACTGGTGGTTCCAGTGACTGTGACACTCTGCTCCTAAGCGTAGCAGGCAGCATGTGAATATGAGACTCCCTGGAGCAAAAACATTGCCTGGTCCTGCAAACACAGACTACTTCTGTTCGTGTGCAGCCAAGGTTCAAGGGGGTTGCCCACATGCAGCATGCTCAACAGAGCCAAAGACGTTTCTGAAAGGAGAGTTCCTTAGAGGACTTTTGTAGCTGCTTATCTGCCTAGGTGAAGAGGGGATGAAATGGCAGAGTAACCTGTCTCTCAGCTCAACCTCACATAAGCCTTCCTTTTCCCATGGAGCCTTTGCAAATTCAGAGGTGATTTTTGCAGAGGTGACAGCCCCACTGGACAAGGGGCCCCAAAATCATAAACAGCCCCAGGCTGTTCCTTTCCTAACCCCTTGTAACATGAGTAGACCATCAATCCATCCCGGGGCAAGAGAGCTGCAGAGGTCACTATTTATGGCCTGGGCAGGAATTTCACCCAGCTCAGTGTTTTATTTGGGAGGTGCTGTAATATCTCTGTCGCAACATTTCTAGTTGTTGCTTTGGCCTTGCATTGATTTCAAAGCACACACCAAAACATTACATCTGTGTTGTGCTTATCAGGAAGATAAATGAAGTTATGGTCAGAGAGGGGAGATGGGGTGGCCATTCAACCCCTTTTCACTGAGGAACCTGGCTGCTGGAGTTTCAGCCTGTCCAACTGCTGCCACAGTGCAGTACCTCCATGCTAAAGAGGAACCTAGTTCTACTGGGTGGGATGGGACATCCACGGGTGCTGGTCATCATGTGCTGATGCCGCTGAGACCTTACTGCAGCAGGGGAGATGCCAGTTCCTGTCTGTGTGCTGATCTACACCCAGTTTTCATCGATGCCATGCCAGTAGACAAAACAGTGCCGTGCTCCCCAGGAGGAGTGGTTTGCAGTGCTAGCATTCATGGGTGTTGCTGCTGGTTGATTATTTCTGTAAAATGCCAGAGAACGCAAACCCTTTTCCTGTTCAGCTGGGAGGGGAAAGTACACATTCACACCTCTCCATGGTGCTGCCACACCTGAGCTAATGCCCCAAGAGCATCTGCTTCCTAGTTGGCATTGGTGTTAAACAGGGATGCATGGTTTTGAACAGTTTACTTTTTACAGAAAGTATTTGCTACTGCACTTTTGCTCTTTCTAACCTGCTCCCACTAATTATTTCCTAGCAATTGGCCCTGTGTGACAGCAATGCCACCCACCCCAGGGCATACAGCAAAACCTTATATGCTGACCACTATCTGGAAACTTGCTGGTCTGATTTAAGGAGCAGAAGTTGCCCAAACCCTCTGTGTCCCACTTCCCTCCTCAGTCTGAGCAACAGCCTCTGTCTGGAGCACCTCTCACCACTGTCTTCTCCAGCTCAGCTGCTGAGGATCAAACCCTCAATCACTGTTAAGACTTTCTATAAACTTCCTGCCAAAAATACTGGACTATACATCAAAGATAAGCACTTGATTTTTTTTTTTATTGCACTAGAGAATGCACTTTGTCCTAATGATTATTGTTACTTGAGGCTGAGAAAGGAGGGCAGTTTCTTTTGTAATTGTGGAAAAACCCCAAACCAAGAGACCTCCTGACACCTCGCTTCACTAAAATGGAAAAAAATAGCAGTGCTATCTCTGAAAATTACATCTGGCAGAATGTAGCTGTATATGTGTCCACCATAGAAGGGTTTTTACATAATTTCCTTATCTAATTAAGTGCCAAAGCTTAGCAGTTGAAGCCAGTTTGTTGCAAAAAGTTAGAGGTTATAGAGGAGAAGTCTATTATGGCAATAACACTAATAAGGGTCTGCCAAGATCATGTTTGAGTACATGTAAATACAGGGCATTTGTGACGAGCATCTCAGAGGACAGAGGAATGGCACTGGGAGGCAACAGCAGCCTATGGCTGCTGAGAGCCAAGGATAAAGCCTGTGGCCCCTCTCTGCAGCTCCCACCCCAGCACCACCTACACTTCCCCCAGCCACATCCCACTGTTCCCAACCCCATCACCCACCTGCCCCCAGGGTCAATGCCTCCCTCCAGAAGCTTCATTTAGGTGGTTTCACAAGTGCTGCTGAACTGCAGACATGAACACTGTGCATGGCTTAACCTCAGCCAGCAACTCAGCCCCACACAGCCGCTCGCTTACATCCCCATGGTGGGATGGGGAGAGAATCGGAAGAGTGAGAACCTTGTGGGCTGGGGTGAGTTTAAGACAGTTTAATAGGAACAGCAAAAGATGTGTGTGCAAGCTAAGCAAAGCAAGGCATTCGTTCACTACTTCCCATTGGCAGGCAAGGGTTCAGCCATATCCAGAAAAGCAGGGCTCACATGTTATGGTTACTTGGCAAGACAAATGCCATCACTCCAAACAGTCCCCTTCCTTCTTTTTTTCTCCTGGGTTTATATGCTGAGCATGACATCATATGGTGTGGAATATCCCTTTGGTCAGCTGTGATCAGCTGTCTCAGCTGTGTCCCCTCCCGATTCCTTGTGCACCCTATGGCCCACTGACTGGTAAGGTTGTGCAAAAAGCAGAAAAGGCCTTGAGACTGTGCAAACGCTGCTCAGCAGTAACTAAAACATCCCAATGTTATCCACACTGCTTTTAGCACAAATCCAAAACTTAGCCCCATACTAGCTACTATGAAGAAAATTAACTCTATCCCAGCCAAACCCAGCACAACTTTACTATATTTTGTATAGTAGTGTTAGCCACTGGAGGGGGACATGAACAAATGCATACGCTTGATCAGATCTTCTGCAGAAACACACCTTTCAAGAGAGAGAGAAACAATTAGTGTGGGTTATAGGTTACCGCTTTACAATTTACATCATAAATCAATGTCTGATTATTTTAATGCAAAATGTTTTTAGCTTCATTTTATTGCACGAACCGTTTCAATAACACACTATAATTTCCTCAGATGAAGAGGTGATTGGACAGCTCTTACAGAAATTTTTAATTACTGTCATTAGTGGCTGCAATCTTATTCTTTTCTGTGGAGCTAAGATATGTGTTACAGCATTGTGCTGCAGGTACTCTGTGGGCATAAGAATCCAAACTCTCCCTTTCCTCTGAAGGAACTGGCACTTATAAAACTGCCAAAGTGCAAGTAATTATAGCACTACACAAACATGCTCTTTTATGCAAGTAGAAATATATTGCCTTGATATTAACAAAACAAAAAAAAAGTCATAGAGCATAAAGTGTGCTGTCCACAGTTAAGACAGGAAGCAGGTAGCAGATCCAGGGATGGGGCAGCAGGAGTCACTGCTGTGTTGCAATGCCAACACCCAGAATCTGCGGGGTGACATAGCAGGTAGCACTTGTTCTTCCTCCCAGCAGACCAAAAGTCACATTACTGTTTCTGATGATGGAGCTGCTGTTGTTGGAGGTCCACGTTCATGCTACTGCTTGAAGCTTCTAATATTTAAACAACCTTGATTCCCCCAGATAGATGCAGAAAGTGTTGCAAGCTCAATCTACTGCACACCCCTCTACAGTATCAGCCGATTCCCTTAGCAGGTCTTCCAAAGGCTGCTACCATGTACAAACAACTTCACTTCAAGGACTGGCTGAGCAGGAGGAGGCATGGAAAGGCTACAAGCACTAGACAGGCAGGACCCAGACTGGGGGATCAAACAGGCAGGGATGTTTTCTTCCATTCACATTTGTCTGATCTGAGTTAAATGTGGCTGAAAATGTGATGCTTACCTGAATTCAGCCTTGCCTGTCCTCACCTGTAGTAAATACCTGGATGTAGGACAGTGGTGCTGGCTATGTCTCTACAAACATTAAGAAACTTTTTCAGTCATAGTAATGCCAATTTGGAAAGTTTGTTCTATCTACCCATGAAGAGCATCTGGGCCCTACAGAATGGAACAGAGGCATAAACGGCATGAAGATGGAAACGAGAAATAATAGCATTACAGGTCACAACAGCCACCTCAGGAGCTACAGAACTTCATTTTCTGGTACCCTGCACTGTACCATAGAAGAGAAGTCCCTGCCCTCCACATACTTTCCATGTATCCTTTCCCTTTCCTGCCCCTTTATCTCCAGTCCTCTGTAAAATATGTGAGCTGACATACACAATTTTCAATGAAGTAATTTTTTTTTCATATAGTAAGAGAAAAGAAGCTGAAAACACAGTTCACAAAATGGCCTGTGTCCAGTTTCATGCTCTGGCCTATTAATTTTAAAGCCACTTGACTAGATATGTTATTTGAAGCATGCTGTTTCCATTAAGCATGAAATGGAAAATTAACTACTGTCTGAAGTTTGAATTCAGCTAGCTCCATCACTACTCTATAACATTTCACATAATGCTTTTAAAAACTGTGAAGGTTTGCCACTCTGATAATCATGAGTCAAGATGTTATGGGCTGTCACTGCTGAGAAACTGGATCTCTTCTTCCATGTAAGTGAACTACTATTTGTGGTTTGGTTTGTTTTCTAAGGACATAAAATTACATCAAAATTCAAGAAACATTCGCTCTTTCCAGTCTTGGTTGGAAACCATCTGGGAGGAATCCTCCACTACTGTGGATTAGAAAGAATTGAGTGTGGTCTGGTCTCTGGAGAATCGTGTTTAGTTCACATGCTTTTGTGCGTGCACTGAGAAGCCAGTGGTGCAGGTAAGTATGTAATTATGGGCTTATTTTGAATGGAGATTCTATTACAAGACAGATTGCAGCACATGCAGGAAGAACAATGCCCACAGAAAACCAAAAACTCCACAAAGGCTCTTGTACTCTTTGTGCTGTAGCCTATTTAGAGGGTTTGCCTTAGAGATGATTCCTGCTTTGCTTTACACAGATGCAAGTTTGCTGTGGGCTGCACGTGTGTAGGGCCTCCTTCCCTTGTGCTGATAGCATGCTGTAGGTAAGGCACCTGGAAATGCTCATCAGCTACAGTTGCACTGGTATTGAACCCTCATCAAAAGGAGAATTACAGCGAACAAGGGGGCCACAAACCGCACACTTCTTTAGGGCTTCTGTTAATGCCACCAAATACTGGTCTCACAGCTGTCACTTTGCTGTTTAACAGCTCCATTTGATTGAATACAATGTTACCAAAGTCGCATAAAATAGTTTACAAACACTAATGTAATTTTCATCTGGCCTGTCTTCAGGTAAGATTTTGTTTGCGAAGGGCAGCACAGCCAACTTACTTGTAACAACTCCTGTACTCTCAGGGGAGCACAGGCAATGGGGAAGGCACCCGTAGTCTCACTCCCATCGTGGAGTTGTGTTCCTGGTATCCCGGCAAACAAGAACCCCACTTACTGGGGCAATACAGGAAAGACTCCACACATTATTGGGTGGGTTTCCTAGCGACCTGCTCTTTTCCTATCCTGCCTGGAAGTCCCGTGCTCTGCAAGGCCACTCGGGGTGTTCCGGAGGTACGCGGAGACTGCCGCAGCCCTGGGGGCAGCTGTGTCATAGGTCCGTCTTTCGCGAAGAACCCCCTCTGCCTCCGTACGCGAGCAGGTATGGGGGTTTACGCCAGAGTGCTGGACACAGACCCAGGCTTTGCACGTAAAAGCACCAACCCTGTAACAGCGAGCTGGAGCCACGGGGCCTCCTCTGTCTCCTCCCCAGCCCATACCCCCCGCAACCCCTCCTCTCTGGCATGCGATTCCCGCGGCGCTCTGTCCAGCAGCTTTTCGCGCCACAGTACCAGGCCCTTGAAGCTCCACAAATCCCTCACTGCCAATAGAAAAAACAAAATAGAGCCCGCGTACAGCTCCTCCGGGGGCGCCTCGAGATAAATCAGGAGTCCTCAACAGAAATGGGCAGACGGCCGCGGGACGGGCATGCCGGGTGCCTGATCATGAGGGGGGGTGTTAGATGCATCTGCCAGGATATGGGCGCTAGCGCGGGAAAGGGGCCACCGGGCCCCGCCCCCCGCAGTCCCAGCCACTTTGGCGCGAACCTTCAGTTCGCCGGTGCTCGTCACGCCGCCGCCACCATGGCTCCCTCGCGGCTGCAGGTGAGCAGTGCTCGCAGCGGGGGGAGGCCCGCCAGGCTCTCGACATGGCTGCGGGTCGCTCTTGTTGCTGGCGGTGAGGCGGGAGGGTCTGTACTGCTTGTGATCGCGCTTTCCAGAGACAAGCGGGGCTGTGTGGAGGCTGGTGAGGTTGAGCGGGGGGAGTCTTTGGACTGGGGCTCACCGGGTAGCTCGGGGGAAGAGACGTGGGAACAGTGCTGCCACGCAGGCTAGGGGTCCCGGGCCTCCTGCGCCGCTACGGTGCTGGGGCTCCCCGGGCCCGGCGGTGCCCTGGCCCCCTTGTCCGAGGTGGAGGGCTTGGCTTCGGAGCCACGCTTGGCTGAGGGCAGGCGGCCTGGCGCCAGCTTCCCAGTGCCCTGCCTTCTGCCCCCCCCCCCCAACCTTCCCGCTGCTCCCCCCCTTCCTGCCCTGCCCCCCCCTCCCCCCTTCCTGCCCTGCTGGCCCCCCCCTTACTCCCCTGCTCCCCCTCCTCCCTTCCTGCCGCCCCCCCGCCTTCCTGCCCTGCTGCCCCCCTCCCGCCCTGAGGTCGGGGCGCGCGAGCGGGAGGGGGACGCGCGCGGGGCGGGAGGTGCCTCAAGGCGGGGGCGGGCGACACCATCTTGGCGGGAGGGAAGGGCTGGAAGCGCCGCCAGCGGCTCTCGCCGAGGGGCTGCGCCCGAGACGGGAAATCGAGTGTCCGTGGCGGTCGCAGGGCTCTTGGCCTGGGCTTCATAGCGCAGGCCGGCCCCGTGCTGGACACCCTTCGGTGCAGTTCGGCCTGCCGCGGCAGAGTTTCTCCGTCTGGTCTCCCCCTCAGCCCCCAGCTGAAGGCGACACCAGAAACGGCCTCTTTTGTGTCTAACGACACATCCGTGCCGGCGTCGGGTCGGCAAGCTTCTCTGCTTCGCCTCAGCCCCAGCGAAGGCGTGAAGCGTGGGCAAGTCTCAGGGGTGCTGCTTCAGTGAAAAGAAGCGTGCAGGAGGGTGTTGGGCAGAGGATGGAGGTCTTACATTGCCCTGGCTAGTTACTATTTAAACTGTATTTATAAAACGCGGTTGGCTGGGCCTGTGATCTTGTGAGAGTTAAGAGTGCTTGACAAGAGCATCATCAAAGTGTAGGTGCAACAGGCTTGGCCTTCGTGTTGCTGCCACCCTGGGGAGGTAAAATGGGTCGTTACCAGAAACATTCCCTGGGAAACGAAGAACCTGAAGTCTATCAAAAAAGTATTTCAGCCGGGTAATAAAATATAACAAAACAGCAAGCTGTTGTGCCTAGAACAATTGTTCCAAAGATTCTTTTTTCTATGGATATCATCCGTTGTGCCTCCTTAACTATATTATATTTAGAGTTTGCCTCAAATGAGAAGTAATTAATAAATCAAAGTGTACTTGTAGGTACTGTTTGTATACTTGTACTTCTTTTTCCAGCATTGCCTAGAATGAGTAGGGAAGAGTATAAATTTTATGTCTGTTTCCACTTGGCTGTTTGTATAAAAGAATTCTTTCTAAATATTCTGAACAAAACTCACCTATAACAATGATCAGAAATGTATGAGAGCAGAAAGTCTTCCCCTTTTTGAACTTCGGTAACTTATTTTGAAGCTGATGGTGATTCTTCTGCCTTGTATTCAAGGCTGTTGAACACCCTAGAGTGTTCAGGCCTCCTAAACTTCGACTTAAGAATGTCCTTAAAAGCTAGGATGCTACAGTAGGTCTCTTTTTTTAAGTGCTGCCATTGTCCTTTTACAGCACCGTTATTCAGGAAGGAAAAACTTAACAGCATTCCGAAATACTAAACTGATTCCCATGGAAACATCCTCATCCTCTGATGACAGTTGTGACAGTTTTGGTTCTGATAATTTTGCAAACACAGTAAGTACAGTACAAGGACAAATAAAACTGAATGTGCAGAGATAGAAAAGCTTGCAAAAGATGTAAAGCTTGTAAATGTTTTGGGCACAATTAAAACTGCTTTGCTTACATTTTTGTCTAGTTATAAATCTGTGTTACATGCTGTAATTTCGTTTCCCTCATCACTTGTGCTTCTAGGTGATAATTGTTGGAAACAGATTAGCTATTTATTTTAGCCTTTGAAATGTCACCTAACCTAACATGCCTGATAATTTGCAACTGCAATTCTGAAACCTCTTGTTAAATGCCTTAACTGTTTGGGTTATTTCTTTATTTTAAAAGCTATTTGCTTATACTGCACTTGTGAATCATTTTCTATACAACTTCAGTTAAAGGATGTTTTATTCTTCATAGAAATGCAAACTTAGGACAGATATTAAAGAAGAACTGGCAAAAATTTTTCATGAAGCTTCTGATGACGAATCCTTCCGTGGCTTTGCAGAAAATGAGATTCAAGATGCATTGGTAAGACAGTTGATTTTAGTTTGCAATTTTAAATTCTTACACATTCTTTAATTGGGAAATGATAGCAGTTTCATCTTGAAAGTTAAATGTTAGAAAGAAGTAGCATTTAATTTAATGTACAACCTAAGTTGTACATAAACCTGAGTTTAATTTTCTTCCATAAAAATCTCCCAAGCTTCTGACCAGGGTGTGTTCAGAATAAAATCTGCCATATGGATTTTGAAATACAATAGCTCTTAAATCTGTGCTTGCTGGATGTTACTCTGCTTGACTCTACCATGTTTTCCTCAGTGTGAAGTGTTATGGTAGCCCATGCAATCTAGGAAACCTGAGACGAACTCCAGTATATATTGACATGCATTCAGGCCTGCACTCTGACTCCTTTTCCTTAACATCAGCGCAAGAGCAGTTTTATTGCTTAAAAAGACTAACAGTTAGTATTTAGTAGAAAAAACAAGAAGTAGTACCATGTTTGGCATAAAATATTTTTTTTTGTAACTTAAGAACATGCTGAGGAATGACTTGGAAAAAAACATCTGATGGGAAGAGGGTATGTCTAAGTTAAATAATAACAGTAAAGGGAATAAACAGGAGACAAATCTGGAATGTACATGGGCAGGCAGAACAACATGCCTGGTTTCACAAAGCTCTGTGCAAATCAGTATTGCCATTTGAGACTCATGTATGTGAAGTGGGAAGCCTGTTAATGACCTTACTGAGTAAACGTAGAAGTCAAACCCTGTTGCAAAATGGGCTTTTAGATGAAGAAATTAATTTCTGTCCTCACAGAACCCTTGTTTCTTACAAAAGTTGCATGCAAGACATCAGAATTTAAAGATAAAATACTGGGATTAATTATTTAATTTTTCACTTGATATCATTGATACTGTGAGATGACTGTTCTTGGCAGTTTATAAACTTGAGTTTGACCCTATGCTGAGAACTGTGTAATGGATTCTTTTAATTTTTATGGCCAAGTAGAATATGTTGCAAAATCAAGCCCTTTAAAGGCAATTGCCTTTCTCACACACAAACTGTATTTGCTATTAGACCTGCAGGTGACAGGTAGGACTGCTGTGACTGAAATCAAGCTCGCCCCCTTCTCCCCTTCCCCCACACCCTCCAAAGAGGAAACTAAACGAACAAAAAGGAAACAAACAAACAAACAAAAAACCCCAAAACAAAACCCCAAACTGTGAAACACAAACACACACCAAAAAAACCACTATATAACACTGGGACTGGAGATACAAATGTCTAAGATTTCAGCCAGATAATCTTCTTAAGCACTCTCAAACAAAATATTCTCAAACTATATTTAATTGCAGAGGAACTCATTCGAATTCATATGCTTTCATTCTGGTTTGTTGACAGAAATTGGAATCAGATTCAGAAGAGAATGATGAAAGTGAGGTGGCTCAGAGAAGGCAGAAATGCTCTGTTCCTCTAAAAGTAGTTATGAAGTTTACACCTCGAAGATCAGAGAGGAGGAAGCGTGAGGTGGAACATCTTTCTGAAGAGCAGATGCCTGCTCCAGATTCAGACTCGGATTCTGAAGAAAATGGTGCCATGTTTTTAGAAAAAAGGGCTTTAAACATAAAAGAAAACAAAGCAATGGCAAGTACTCAATGCCTCTCTGGATGCCCTCCCTCCCCCTTCTCCACCCCCTTGACTTTTAGAGATCGTTTTTCATTGTTCAGATTAACTCTTAATGAGAATTATGTGAATGCGTGAAGTAGAATTTACGTTCCTAATATTTAAGTCTGATACTTTATGTCCACTGGTATGTGAAAATCCATAGGCTAAGTACTTCAGCAGCCTGAAGAACAGGGCTTCAACATAATAAGTTTGAGCATTTTCAAATTACTTGCAGTCACTAAAACATAAATGGACGTAAAAGTAAAAAGTTGAAGAGTGACTGCATTGCCTTTAAGTAATTGTACTTTGAACCAATTGCCCTAATCTAATAGTCTGTAATAGCACATAAACACCCTTTTAAGGCTCTGCTTCCTTTTTCTTTCCCTTGTTAGCTTGCAAAACTAATGGCTGAGTTGCAAAATGTTTCTGGTATCTTTGATGGAAGAAAATCGTTGCCAACTGTGAATCCTGTAAGTATAAATGTCCTACGTTGGCCTTCAGATTTCGGAGATTCAAATCTTGACATTACAAATGGGAATCTCCATTAAAAAAATTAATAAGACATGTAAATCAATGTCCAGTTCAGAATTTTATTGCTTCCTAAAACAGGCATCTTCGCTGTGCAATTCTCGTTGCATTTGCAACTGCATAAAGCAGAACAGATTAATTCATGAGGGTTAGATGTCATCGCCCCCCCCAGGCCAGTAATACTAAACAGTGTGCTGTGTAAATAGATACTTAAACAAAGGCTGGAGGTAAGAGGAGTATCTCAGACTTTGAAGGTCAAGCTTGAATATTCCACAAGTTTGGAACCTTAAAAAACCCTGACTTTTGGCTTTTCTAGGTCAGTTAAGAAGGCTGGATTGTGAATCATCACTGTAAAGAACTTTATGGCTAATTTACCTGTAACCTGTGTGAAGGTGGGAATGATACTAAAAGTTGTAACCCTTCACACGCTGGTTCTGCTGCTTGCATGGGGCAGTTACTGTATCTTACCACCTTAATGTACACAGATTTGCTTTTGAATATTTCTCTGTAGCTAGTAGGATGCCCAAGATGAGTTTCCCTAGATTGTTTTTACCTTGTGTTTTCTGATTGGGATAGAGTGGGGCAACTTCATCTTTGAGAAAGACAGATGGAAGGAATGTCTTTAGTGGGGAACAGTCATAGTATGGACAGGAGCTGTCTGGGTTTTCACCTGTTTCATTAGAAAAGTTTAAACTTTTCCAGGGACCAAAGCGACTTCCAAGGCATTCATTATCCAGAAGTGCTTTGAGGAGGAATCCAGACAGAAGTTCACGGCCTCACACAAGATCCAGGTCCCTGATTGAAGGTCCTCCTACACCTTTACCGGAAGAGGAAGACGACCGATACATCTTGGTGAGAAGAAGACAGACATCTGATGAATGCCTGGAGGTATGTTGAGTTTCTTGTTTTCCTTTTGCAGGTTTGGATTTTGTTGTTTGTTTTTTCATTCGATGTTTGGGTTTTTTTAAACCCTTCAAGAAAATGCAATTCATACAGAGTTGATCAAGATTTTGAGTATGCCATAGCCTGGGAAGAAGTATAGGAAAAAAAAGTTTTCTCTGCCTTATCCTGGATAAGTCACTACTTTTCTTGCATTCCAGCAGGAATTAAGCAAGATCCAGTAGTGTTTCTGCACTTCAAAGTGAAGGTGCTAAAGCTGCATCCATATTACTTGCCTTCAGACAGATCTGTTTTCTCTTGTTTGAATACACAATGGGTATTTGAGAGTTGGGCATTGCTTTGAAGATCCTGCTTGTTTATGTAGAGGTTTTACTGGAACTAATACAAAAAATATTGCCTTCGCTATTCAGCATGAAGCCCGAACTCCCAGGAGGGGTCACCGTGGTGCCATGGCTTTTCCACACATTGTGCGCCCAGTTGAGGAGATCACAACAGAAGAGCTGAATAATATTTGTGGATCTGCTAGAGATAAAGTGTATAACAGGGCCACAGTAAGTATATATCAACTTTGTGAAATGCATATTTTGGGAAGTCGTTTTCTTGCTATTCCCTGCTTGTGGTTTAGCATCAAATAGAGCAAACTCCCTCTCACTAAGGGGAAGGAAGTGATTTTTGGGAGAAGTGTGCCTGAGATCTTGAAATGTCATCTCCTGCCTTCCCATGAGTTTAAAGAAAGGCCTTTACCAAGCCAGTTAGATTCCTTTCGCTCTGGAGCAACTGTAGTACCTAGATGGTACCAATTGAGGAAAACAATTGCTTTAATCTTGCAAGGTGACTTTCTGTTTCAGGATAGTCATGCTAGCTGCCAAAGAGCTTGCTTGTTAAGTGCTCTATTCCCCTAACTAAAGAGCCATCTTTGATCCCTGTTCTAGGGATCCACCTGTCATCAGTGTCGCCAAAAAACCATAGACACCAAGACGAACTGCCGTAACCCCGACTGCGTGGGAGTGCGGGGACAGTTCTGTGGGCCCTGCCTCCGCAATAGGTATGGGGAAGATGTACGGACGGCGTTGCTGGATCCGGTAAGATGGTTTTGAGTTTTGATTGACTTGTGCTTATCTTGAGCAGAGAAATGCATTGGTTACTCATACTGAAAGAGTTTTGGCAGGAGAATTGCTTACATGGCTGTAGTATATAATGCAGTCCTGGTTTGACTCAAACCGAATCACAGACTGTTGTGTTTTGTAGGTGTTGCAATTAGTACTTCTGTAGCTCTATTTGCAGGACTAACCTACAAGAACAGAGCAGGTGCCAAAACATTTTTGTGTTTTAAACACAAGGATAGTGTTCTCATTTGCCTTACATTAATGCTTAATGCCCTATGGAAAGGAACTGTAATGTGGATGGACAAAGTGCTGCTTTTGTGGGCTGTGGAAGTGATGTGGGAGTTGGGAGCAGAGTGCTTCCTGTGGCTATGTGTGAGGCAGGCGAAGGAGAGTTTAATCAGACTGAAGAACATGTACTCGTGCACCAGTTCAGGCAGCTTCTGCAGCACTGATGTTCACTGCAGAACTCAATGTTAGGCAGGGCCCTCTTTGAACTTGTGGGTGTGAATCATGTTTGGTGTTGCAGTTCATTAAAAGGCATGTTGGCTCTTTTATCTAGACCTGGAGGTGCCCACCATGTCGTGGAATTTGCAATTGTAGCTTCTGCAGACAGCGAGATGGCCGATGTGCTACAGGTGTCCTGGTCTATCTGGCCAAGTACCATGGCTATGACAATGTCCATGCCTACTTGAAAAGGTAAGTATGCCATTGTGTTAGTGGCATGGCTCTGCTCTAAATAGGATAAGCAGCTCAAAACTAAGAGAGGAGGGCTCTCCACATCCCCGTTTGTCAGGTAAATCTCAAGATCAGTCCATGCTGCCTTTAGAGTCTGAAATTTTGCTATGTGATTTTTCTGACGTGTTCATTCTTACCCAAAACAAGTGGCATATCCACTCTTGTCTTTTGGCTCTCAATTTCAGCTGTGTTTATTGTCAGGGCTTCCACTAATTTGTCTTGAAGAATTTCCAAACTGGTTTGCTACAAGCTAACTCATGTTTCTGCTTGTCTTTCAGTCTGAAACAAGAACTTGGAATGGAAGACTGAAGCTGTGACTGCCTTTAAATTACATACTCTTTCACCAATGTCATATTGCCTACAGTGAATTGCTTAATCAAATTATTACAAAGCTAGTGCCGTCTTTCCCTCCTCTTCTGGGTAAAAAAAAGAAGGGTAAAGATTTTTTCAGTTACCTCAGTGCAAATCATATTTGGAAAAATTGTTTAATAGTCTTTGTGCACAGACCATTATTTTCTTTTTAAAAACTTTGCAAATCAGATAGCACCAGTCCTTGCTTTCATGCCAATAACTTTTTTAACTTCTTCCTGAAAGGAGATGGGGCTTTAAGCCATTATTTTCATGCAGCGATCAGTGCTGCAGGTTTATTTATGCTTTCAAGTTGATCACAAAAAGATTCTGATATTCTGACGGTTCAGGCCACTGTTCCCCACAGAACCAAGCAGTAAAGGATATGTGCTTCAGGCCAGCTTCTGCTGCAATACAGATCTTACTGAACATAATGAATCATATAGAAGCTAAGAATTCTCTAAAACAACACATTTTTATGTTCAAACCAGAAGCCCTAGAAATTGCAGCTTAGCAGTCTCCAAGCACTAATAGTTGGTTTTATAGAGTACTTGAAGTGCGTATTGGCCATTTTAAGGGTGACGATCTGAGTAACTTAAAAACTACAGCAGAAGCAGCTGGAGGTGGAACTTTGTATTTTTGCTCAGATGAGGCCAGTACTGAATGCTTCCACAGCACCAGCATGGCCTGGTGATGACAGTGATACAAACATACTGGTGGTATACACTGTGGAGTGACAACTGTCCGAAACAGAATACCCTTAGTTAAGTTACTGTTTCTGTGGGTTCTTCTATTCCCTGCTCTTCCTGCAGCTGAAGAACTGCTGCACTGGTCCTGGGGAAGCAGGATGTCTCCAGACCAGAATTTGAGTTAAGTAGAGGGATAGTTGGACAAAAGATGGTATTTCGAGTTTCCTTATTAGGAAAAGCGACAGTGACAATATGTGGATATGGAAACCTGGATTTTTTTTTGCCTCTGTAAAACCTAAAAAGCAAGGATTTAGTAAGTTACAGTTCAGCTTAAAGTAAGTGAACATAAACGTAAATATGTAACATTCTCAAGAAACAACCTGGCTGTAATATCAGATGAGGAAGAATGATTGCTTCATCAAAAAAGCTTTTAAAAATAAGTAAGAAGGGGGATGTAATGGGTTGCATACAGTTTGTGAATGCTGATAAAAAGTGATTAGAGCTGCGGTCTGTAGCTGGCTCCGCATGGCTGTAGAAGGCTATTTTGTTTGATGTTGCTAATGAAGCATGAGTACAGCAAAAACAGCTGAAGAATTCTACTGTGTGTGGATGGGTTCTTTTGTGCTTAGTGCTGTAGAAGAGGAGGTGCCATGAAAATTGCATCAGAGTAACCACAAAGTGTATAAATGCTATTTTGATCATGGAGACTACTGTAAAAGGTTTGGAATGCAATGCTCTAAGTAATGTACAGTTGAGTAGTAGAATCAGCTTGCTTTTATTGAGCGCTAGAACAAAACAGGGTTAGACTTCTCTCCTTGTATTTGCACTGTGTGTACACATAATAATCCACAGTTTTATACCTTTCTGGGAATTACATCTGTGTGTGGGAGGGGAGAAGAAAGGTATTTAGAAACAAAAGAGATTTATGTCTCAGACTTGGAGTTTCATAAATCATCTGTCCTAGTGAAAATCTCCTGTCCTCTTTGGTTTTTTATAGTGTGAAAGCTATGCAATTTGAGGTGGAGAGTGCTTTCATGTACATTTCATGAAGAAGGAGCTTTAGAAATACATGTTCTGACAGATAAGAGCAATTCTTTCTTCTCATTGCTGGTCTTGCCTTCTGATTGCCTTCTAGAGGGAAAGGACTGTATGAAAAGCAAACCCTCACATTGTATCACTGAGACTGCTGTATTTACTCAGATCTATTATGTTCTGTACAAAGTTTTTTATTTTAAAATAAAAAATTTTGGGGTTAGAATTTTTGCCTCTTAACTATTTAAAAATTAAAGTCTATTAGAGCTGTACTTAGATTTTACCACCTTTCAGGTAAACTTTTGCGAAGTAAAGGAGTCAGCTGCTCCCATCATACCTTGGGGAGCAGTGGGACTAGGACATTTTTCTCTCCCCAGCCCTGTGTCTCTGAATCAGGCTTCCTCTGATACTCTTGCTGCCTGGATTGAGTTGTTTGGTACCTAATGACTGAGGGTAGAAATACATAGGTGCTGAGTTCAGGCCAAATACAAACAAATTCCTAAGTAAATTACCTTGTGAGCTCTCTGCTGGAGCAGATAATATTGTCTTGGTGGCCTTCACTGCAAGTGGACAGTACCAAAAGACTGTCTTGCGCTTCTTGCTTTTGCATCAGCGTGGCTGGGTCTAGAAAGAGGCAGATCATAGAATCAGAGAGAGAGACAGAAGACTGGCAGATCACAGAATCAGTCAGGGTTGGAAGGGACCACAAGGATCATCTAGTTCAATCCCCCTGCCGTGGGCAGGGACACCTCACACTAGATCAGGCTGGCCAGAGCCTCATCCAGCCTGGCCTTAAACACCTCCCCAGGGATGAGGCCTCAACCACCTCCCTGGACAACCCAGTTCCAGGCTCTCACCACTCTCATGGTGAAGAACTTCCTCACATCCAGTCTGAATCTCCCCACTTCCAGCTTTATTCCATTCCCCCTAGTTCTATCACTACCTGATATCCTAAAAAGTCCCTCCCCAGCTTTCTTGGAGCCCCCCTTCAGATAATGGAAGGCCACAAAAAGGTCACCTCTGAGCCTTCTTTTTTCCAGACTGAACAGCCCCAACTCTTTCAGTCTGTCCTCACAGGAGAGGTGCTCCAGCCCTCTGATCATCCTTGTGGCCCTTCTCTAGACATATTCCAGCATGTCCATATCCCTCTTGGAATAGGGGCTCCAGAACTGGACACAGTACTCCAGGTGGGGCTTCACCAGAGCGTAGTAGAGGGGGAGAATCACCTCCCTTGACCTCCCTTGATGGCACAAAGCCAACCTCTAGTGAGAGAAAATGAAGGAAGTGGTCAAGAAATGTTGATGGATCTGTTCCCAGTACTCTCTATTGGTGAAATCCTCATGTTACCTACAGGCATTTGGGTGTGGTACCTTTCAAGACACTGCTGCTGGTGTAACAATAAATTTGTATGCAATTGTGTGGTACGTTTGCTGTCCTTTTCCCCCAGGCCTCTGTACCAGAGATGCCTAAGTGCTGTTAATACTAACTTGACAATTAGTTAAAAACTCAATGGCTTATCCCTACAGCAAATGAGCAGCAATTCATAAAACGTAATGAGGTAAATATCCTACCTGTCAGATACAGAATATCACAGAAGAATGAAGCCCCTGTGTGATGTAGAATGACTGTTAATTTATTACTGAAAAAGGCTTTGAGTTGATAATCCCTCACTTCTCTCAACCTTAGGGTGGGGTGATCTTGTGCCTAGAAGTTCTGATTTTTTTTTTTTTATTTAGCCTGGTGCAATCATTTGTAACTACTAGAAACAGAGTATTGAAAAGACTTAATAGGGAAATTACACTCTTAATTTCCTTGAACCTTTGTTCCCTGGGATGGGAAGAAGACAGGAAACGCATTTGTGGCTATGTAACAGTCTGAGGTGACCGCCAGAAGGGTCAGTGATAGCTTCTTTTTGTTGGTTGAGTTGTTTTTTGTTTAGTTTGTTGTTGTTTTTTTAAGTTAATTATGCAAATAAAACCCCAAGCTTGCCTGCTGAGTAAATTTTTCAGTACAGTAATAGTGTATCTACTGATGGAATTGTCCAAAACCTCCTTACTATCAGAAGATTCTCTTAGATTAGTATATATTATTTGTTTCTCCTCTGTCTCAGTTACCTTTTAATTGAGCCAGATGTTGAAGCATTAAGTTTCTTCAAATCCTGAAATATTTTTATCTTCCTTACCTATTAAACAAACTGTTTTTTTCATTATATTTAAGTTAATACCATGAAGTGTTTCACAGGCTGATGGGCTAGCATACACTGTACATTCCAGAGCAACATGCTCATCTGCTTAGTCAGTTGTATTAGTGTAGGGAGCTGTAATGGAAATTCTAAAAATAGGCATTAGCTTGGGAGCCTATCCTCTCTCCCTTCCTAGCTTCATGGGCTAATATACTTTATTTTGTCTGCCACAAACCTAAAACTGTATTTTGAAGAGAAAAGCAAGGAGATGGTAACATAACAGAACAGCTGCATCATTTACTTGTGCAGGCTAATGAGAGCCAAAAGGGCAAAATGGTTGCATCTAATAAAAAAATGGCTTTCAGTGTTCCAGGCTGACTTTGAAACCTTATCTGTAATACACAATATGCATCTGAAACATTTGGCGAGAGAGTCACCCACTGACCTCTGCTGGCATAAACCAGTTTGTTCTCTTAGGCTTTTTGCTAATGCAGCTCCTGCATGGCTAATGGCATAAGCTAGTGTACAGACTTTGGAAATGCTGCCTGTGGTTCTTACATGGTCTCAGCCTTGCAACTAAAACAAAGTGAGGTAAAAGACAATAGCTTTTTCTGTCAAGTGTAGGCTGGCCAGTCTATGGTTTCCCAAGTGACAGCAGCCAGGTAATGCTGGGCTGTGTCATAGGTATACATGGGTGTATGAACTGCAAACATTGAAAGAGCATTACATTTTCATGCTTAGGTCTCTCTCTCTTCTCCAAATAATAAGCCTGGGAGCTCCTAGATAGGTGTCAAAAAAACCCACAAACCCTTTTTAATGGGGGTGGCAAATGGGATGGGATTATATGTTTGAACTATAAAATGTAATGATTAGTGCTAGTGGTAGGGCTCAGGACTGGGAGTTGAAGGGGGAATTGGGAATCCTATTTTGATTGACATAAGAAATTACAGATATCTAATTCTTAAGAAAGCATGTCTAGAGTATAGAGCTACAGTCAAGATCTGCTTGCTGCTCTTCAGTACAGGCTTTCTCTGTTCTACAGGCTAGAACTGATCAAGCTCTAGTTGCAAGGATGGCAGACATTTCTGCTGCGTGAAAAGAATAGACCAGAAGTCATAGCATGGTGAGGATGGGGTAAGAAGCATTGCACCTCTCTTTTATTAGTAGTACTTCAGCAGTATTTGTGCTGATGACTTGAACTAGAAAAAAAAATAATCAGTTGAACTGTAGATGCTGCTGCATTGAGACCTACTCACAATCTTTTCCCTAGAGTTTGTCTGCAGTAAATCTACTGAAAATGAAACAAAACGTTACTGAAATCATAGACTGGTGTTTGGGCTCAAGTTAGCTTTATATCCTTACCTGTGTTCATATCATTGAAGGCAGGGGTAATGAAATTGTGTGTTAGGTTTTGTCTGGAGGTGTAAGTAACAGAAGCCTATGGCAAGCATCCCTATTTTATTTTAATCATGTACACAGCAACAAAGCAATCCTACCAGCATTCCTTTTGCCTTGCTTTGCCTCCTTTTAGCTTGAATGCCTATGTAAAATGGTATGTTTGTTAATTGCTACATAAACTGGGCATTCAAAGCTGACTGCCACCAGGGCTGAGGGAGAGAGGGTGCCCACAAATACATTAATTTGTATTGTTCAGGTTTTCAGAGAATTAGCAGTTAGTCTGCTCCCTGAATATCCAGATGAACTCCTGTTTGAAAATAAAACTATTGGAGAGACCATACAGAAATTGAAACATTTTGGACTTCGGATAAATAGGCATTTTATATTTTATTATATAGCTGAAGTAAAGCAGGAAGTTCAATCAGTGTCAACCATTTTGCTTAACACCTTGGAGATTCACCATCTTTAGATGTGCTCTAAAGTTCCAGATCTAGAGGCTTAGCTATCTTACTACTCAAATATGAATGAACATAGGTGCCCTTATTTTATGTGATTCTCTTCTGACATAGCTTATTAGCAGAATTTAGCAGTAGGAAAGATCCTATTTCTTAATGCTTTTGTGCTATGGGTTTTTTTGTTGTTGGGTGTAGGGGGGAGTTGGTTTCAGTTTTGGGTATTTCTTTTTGAGGCTGGTTCTAATGTGAATACAAGTGATAACAGTGAATCATCACAAAAAAAAAAAAAAAAAAACTTTGGAAATAAGCCAGAGTCAAATTCTTTTCTCGTGCTCTGTTCAATCTGCTTCCTCTTTAAAAGAAAACTTTCACATTAGCAGAAAAATAAATGCTTAGCCAGAGTTCTTTTTGTGTCTCTTTCAACAGGGAGAAGAGGATGAGTGTGCCGAGCTCAATGCCCATGCTGGCTTCCTCCTGCCGTGGAGAGTTAACACTCTAAAAGCTTTTTCTTCCCCCTTTATTTCTGTTTCCATTTAATTCGTATGAAAAAGTTGCAATGTTACAATTTTGGTGTTGGAAACCAAGAACAGAGTTTTGTTGTGAAGAACTGAACTGCTTTGATATAATCCCAGTTTTCTCTGGGAGAAATAACTGCTATTTTTTAATGGTTTCTCTGGCTAGAAAACAGCATCTGCACTACAAAGCTCTGAAAAGTATCTCCAGTAAATAAAAATATACCAGTATATGTGGTATTTATGTGCCCATTAACAGCAAATACACTTTTCTGTCAAAGCCTTCTGGTATGATCTTAAACAAATTGCTTTTTCTGCATTTGTAAAACCAAAACCATAGTCACCAACATAGCTAAAACCTGCTTTAGAAAAAAAATTAACAAATGAATGTTCTTAACGTGATTACAGTTAATTTTCATCAAGACATGCAGACCTACCCTCAGCAAGAAGTAATGCTTTCTCCTTGCAAGCAGTTAGTCTATTTCTTTGACATACTCACTACTAAGTATATTATGCTTTGCAGCTGAAACAAGAGTTGATACTATGGCAGTCTGTTAGGTACCATTTTCCTTCTTTCCACCTGGTTTTCTACTTTCCAAAAGCTCATGTCTACGATCTGATTTTTGTGTTGGTTTTTTTTCAGTTCTGAGGAAAAGTTATGGATGAGAGGAACAGTTTAACTGATATCTGGCCTAGCTCACTTGTTAATTAAGCCCAAATGCTGAAATCTAGTTTCTGTTTTACCCTGTATAGATATACTGTTAAGATGTTGGGATCCATAAGGAAATGTGATTCTTGCTAGGTCTTAGGGTTTCCTGCTGTCTAGTGAAACAGCCAGCCCCACTAGCGTGTCCTTGCTCCTTCTGGTACACCACAGCTTGCTGTACAATATGCAAGAAGACATGGATTTTGTAAAAGAGAATCTTAGAAGTCCCTGTCATAAACAGCTTAGTTTGTACAAAATGCTTAATGCCTCCCCACAGTTAAAAAACCTATAACTTCATTCTGCCTCAGTTTCTGAGCAATGATTTCTTGTTTGCCTGGCACTTAAACCATGCTGACTTAATCCTTTCTAAAATACAGTTACTGGAGTATAAGGGAGGTACTGGAAGTGTTACGACCACAGTAGCACAGGGTACAAGTTGCTTTTTCACCTGCACTTGTACTGAGCTCTGCAGTACTGTGGTTGGCATGTTTCTGGGACATGGAGTGCCAAAAATTGAAGGAAAGAAGCTGTTTTGTGTTGCTTTGTGCAAGGATCATTCAGCAAATGCCACCAAATCTCACTACTGGTGAGATGAGGGGGTTATGTTTTGTTCAACAGCCTGTCTGGAAGCACAGATGTTCATCAGCTAGTGTGGGTGAGACTGAGCTTCCTCCACATGTGTCACAACAGAAATCTAGGTACTAAAGGAACTCAGAGAGCAAATGTTGTCATAAAATACAGATGCTATGGAGTGAAGTGGCAGCTGTGGTGGAACTAGTCCTACTGTCCTATGAAGAGTTAATTGCTTACAGTTTTCTTGGAGGTAATGTGTAAGGGGGAAAGTTGCATATTGGTGAAAGTCAGAGAGGCTGTTCTGATGACAGTAAGTGCACTGTACTCATTCCAGTGAAATTTTGTGGGGGCCAATTATAGTTTGCAGCAAGGAGACTGAGTGGGAGCTACTGAGCTAAAGTCGCAAGACTCCCCAGGTTTCCTTGCACAAAACAACCAAAGAAGAAAAGGCAGCTTATTAAAAAAATGTCTGCTAAGTAGGGAAAAAAATCTATATTGCCCTCAGCGAACCTGGGGTTACCCATGCACCTTTTGAAAGGATTGCTTCAACAACAAAAAAAGTGATGGCACAAGCCAGCAGTGCTATTTGTTTATATACATAAATTTACTTTAAAATTATTTTTGTGCTTGAGCTATGGGATTGGATCTATCTAACATGGCACCATATAGCTGGAGGTACAGAAAATATTCTTAGATGGCAGAAATTTCAAGGGTTTTCTGATTCTGAGCTCCTCTGATGTATATCTTAAGACATTGCCAATGCATGCCTTTTGTTATTCAGGGAGGTTTGTATGCTGAAATCTGCAACTGCTGAAAGAGGTGTATGATGCTGGGAAGTAAATATAATTTGCAGCCTTGGTTTGAACTATAGTTTCATGTTCAGCATGTTATGTATTTCTTTATTTTTCTTAAACCTGGTGGAAGAATGTTTAATCTGGTCAAGTAATCAAGTAAATGAAACATAAGGCATTGATTGTACATGTTAGTTCTCTAAGATAAAATGGTTTGTTGTATCCTGCTAATACATTCTAAAGTTTTTCACTTTCAAATCAGACACCAGACTAAAGCAGGCTGCTTTCCTGAGAGCTAGGAGAGAGACTCACATTGGAGCACTCCTCCTTGACCTCCAGACAAATGCTTTATCTTCACTAATAGGCATTATTTTACTTTTTGCAACAGATACCCCAATGCTCTGTGACAACTGACACTTCAGAGGGCTGGCTATTTATTACTTACTAGCCATGGATAAGAGTACAGTAAATTCTTCATAAAATAAAAATCAATACTCACTGACATTCTATGTGTTGAAGAAAATAATTGTTTACGGCACTCAGCTTAAGCTGTTCTGGTAATCACGTTGAAAAATACAATATTTATTCATTAGATCAAATTTAATGAGGCCTCCTGGCAGTAATTATAAAAATTACTGTAGCAGTAAATTACTAATGAGTTGTGATGTGCTTCCTACCTGTGAGAAAGGACTGGGGGTTGAAAAACCTGATATCCAGACAACACTAGGGAGGGTGAGATCTTGAGGCTAGGAGTCAAGCTCACAGCAGCACGGAAGTTGTTCACACTACATCTGAGTGGCTAAAAAAAAAAAAAAGGCAGACTCATAATCAGGAGTTTCACTTTAAATAGTAACTCTAGGTTCATTTCCAAACCACCTCGTATAGGCAAGAGAACAATGTTATCAATGGGCGGAACAGACTTCTTTGCCGTATGTACATCATCTTGCCTACAAAAGCAGCTGAGGTGACCTAATTTGCTGTAGTAGATCTTAGGCTAGGAACAACTTCTTCCTTTCTAGTTGATACAAAGTTTCATGCAAAACACAACAAAGAGGACAATGTTTTCTTAGTGCCCTTAAATCTTTAGAACAGTCACCTAAGATGTGGAGCTAAGACAAAGGTTGAAATCCCCCACCAGCTTTCTTTGATGTGGAAGTTTGACCCGAATTTCTTTATTCTTCTGAGACAAAGCTTTAAGGAATGCAGAGGCTTTTAGTAGCAAATGGTATGAATAACACTGAGGCATAAAGGTATAAAAATGGTTTCACTTCTATCAAAGGTCCAGGTTTCTGCTGAGTACAGGGTGTTGCAGCAGTAGCAGAGGCTGGCCAAAGAAAAGGGTTCTGCTGCACATTAAAATTAATGCACAAGTGAATTGGTATATAATTATGTTTCTTTCTGCAGCTTGCAAAGGTGCCATAGTTTTGACACGTGGCCTTTGGCATTGTAAAGCAGTTTATAGGGTAGTTTCTATGAAATATTTGCAAAAGACTGCAAAAGACTGATCCTCAGTTCAAACATCTACCCAAAATCAAACAGCAAAAGGCTGTGAATTTTAATCTCTCACAGCACAGAACTGCTGTGATGAGCACTGATGAGGCTACTGAAGAAGATTGTGGAAGTTTAGCACAATTTGTGTTCTCTTTGTGGAGGTATGTTGCACTAAAAGGCATCAGCGGGCATCAAGGTTGCACACACACGTTACCCACTGTGAAGCCAAAGGGGAGAGAAATGTGTCTGTCCACCCTTGAAAGAAGCAGAAATGTAGTTCCCTTGCACACAACCTACTTCTGTGCATACATGCTCTGCAAAGATGCTAGTTTTGTGGAGCTATGGTTTTCTTGAGCTGAAAGAGCTCCTAAGAGTCAAGTGTTGCAGTATCAAGCCTAAGACCATTTGTGGCTTTAGCCTCACACATAAATAAATGTATACATTGAAAAACATATGCAATTGGGTATTACAAAACCTTAGGCAAGCTAGTAAATGAACAGCAACAAGTCTGTATATAGCAGAACTGTTTTGCAGTTTCCATAGTTTCAAGAAAAGGGGTACACCTTTGTTACCCTCTCTCAAAAGCAGTGATTTGCAGTGATTTAGCAAATTCACATTATCTAGCTTCTCGTTATTGAAATAAGGCAAGGAAAGCTTTTGTCATAATGCAGTTACACAAAGACAGTATCTCTCTGCCAACCAGAAATTAACCTTATCTAATTTCATTGCTATAAAAATCCACAGAGTCTGGTCTTTCTATGCTGTTACGTCATCATAACAGAGCTAATGCAGTCATGCTGCAGGAAAAAACAAAACATCCATTTTTGGCTGTGAAGATGGTATCTCGGCTGCTTGAGTTCTTTTCCTAGCACTGCCAAGCGTTTCCTCAGTGACCTCAGAAAATTCAGGCCCTCCCTGTTTCCCTTTTTAAAGCATGGAAATCCTCTCCAGGCTTTCCCTTGCAGTCTGGTCCTGTCTGGAAGGGAAAATAAAGTGTGGGGGTTTTATTATTAGCTAAACTGAATTTGGAAATGGACAGATGTTCACTTTGCATACAGCTGTGCTGGCTGAAGATGTGTTTTTCTGTCTTTCTGGAGCTGTTGTGAGGATAAATTAACACTGATGGAAATTTCTGTGGTCTCCAGATAGAAAACACTTAAGAAATAGGATTTATTGTGGGGTGGATTTTCAGACCTGCTGTCAGCCACAGATTAAATCAGTGGAAGTTGTGGGCTGAAAAAGCTGGAGCCCTGAACTGCAATAGTTTACATGAATGTAGAAATGGTTCATACTGGCACAGGAATTCAGAACAATCTACATTAAAATATCTCAGGTAAATACAAAAGGTAGACTTGGTGGAATGATTATTTCTCATATTTATTATTTTTCCCCCCTTAATTTATTTATTTTTGTTTTGTTTTGTTTTAAACTGCATCACACAGGTCCGAGGATGGGTGCCCAGAAGACTACAAGCTTTCACCATGGGCCGGCTGACTATCGTCTCATGATGCAAAACAGGTTTTCAGTTAGTACTGTGAATTCTTATGAAATCTTACAGTGGCAAAATGGCAGCAATTTACTTAATGTTTCTTCTTCTGTACCTATGAAATTAATTTAACGTGTGTAGAGGGAGGTGATACTGTGGTACTAAACCTGAAAACTAAATAATAATCATGAAGCTTTTAAGAGAGAAGTCTCACAATCTGGCATAAGTACTAAGATTGTTGCTGTGCACTATTACTGTAATTAAATTACATTATACTATTGCATTAAACTAATCTGTCAGTAATACCATACTTAGCAGTAAGATTTTTGTCATAAACCTTATGAGCCTTTAAACTTCTGCATTTTGTCTTGCAAAAATGCAGGGAAAATACAGAAATTGGAGCAGCAGAATATAACATGAAAAGCTATAGCAGTGGATAAAGGCCATCTGGTTCAACATGCCAGTCCTTTTAAAGCAGGTGAGTTAGAGTCTTAGAATACATTTACCAAGAGGGTGGAACATGAGATGTATGGGTGAGGTGCCTGCTATGACTTTTAAAATATTAGGTACTGATCTAAAAATCCTTTTTAGTATTTTCCTGAACTTTGGAACATGTAAGGTTAAATCAGAAGCTGCTGAGAGTAAACCGTTAAGAAAAACATGCAAATAATAACTGAAATAAAGCTGCAATGTTTTCTCTGAACAGAAGCAATAAAAAAATAGGAGGATACAGATCATTTAGACTATGATCAGTGAAACAGGATAGCTGATCAGAGGGATGCAGCCTTTAGATTAATGTTAGTTTGTGCAGACCCAGGAAATAATAATATTTTTTAACCTATCCTAACAGATCAAACCATCACTCAGATGAGCAGATCCCATCCTCTCTCAATCTGGTAAGCTGCTGTACATTTATTCTGGTGCTGGATCTTTTTCAGATGGGTTGCTTCCCATCTGCATTCCATTGACAGCTATCCCTTTCTCACCTTTGCAAAATACAGACAGTCTCAATTGTTCCTTTTTGTTACCATGCACAAAAAATTACTTGGATTTTAGCAAAAGTTACCAAAGAAAAAACCAAGCAGGTTTCTGTCCCTTTGCTTACCTCTTCCATAGATAGCATACAATCACATAGTGTAAAGTTACTGTGTGCCACACTGCTGTGACTGGAACTACAGCATTTGCTATGCTTCCTAATATTTGCCTCTGCCTTTAAATGTTCACTGAGCCATCCTGGTCTGCAGCCCTTGTAATCTAATTGTGCACGCAATGTGCCAGGATGGCCATGGTATTCATTAAAGATTCAGAATGTATACAGGGGGTCCTCTTCTAGCTCCTGGGGGTAGGAATAGGATGAAAACATTATGAGACTTTATTCTTACAAGACTGCCACCCCTGGTCTCTGGCAGCCTCAGGAATGGGAATTAGCCTTTACAGGGAGGTTATCATCCATAATACGTATTTATGCTGTGTCCATCGTGTATAAGAATGCTCTCAGTAAAACTTAAGTCCAGGCTGTAATAATACTTTGCACTTCTTTGTCGTCTTTCATCTGAGGATTTCATTGTACCTTTAAAAGCTTTCATTAACTAAAATTTACAGCCCCGTTGTGCAGTTACTGTGCATTAACACCTCCATCATATGCAAAATACAGTTCATAGAAGCAAGAACTGGTGTAAGTGGCTTAAAAAGCTGAAAAGAATGGGGCGGGGGTGAAGGGGGAAAGCCTTGGAATTGATTATTCCCATGTCTATGTAGTAGCCTTGTGTTTTCTATCTAAAATATCTTAGACTTGGAGTGATGCTGTGACTGCATTTTGCTACATCTTTAAAGGCTGATGTGTGTCAGATTTAGCATTGTTTCAAAATTCTCAAGACATTCATTTCCAGGTTCATTTATTATCTGCTGGAAATCTATCCTTTGATAACTGGATGCAGATGTAGCAATGAGTGATATAATTGCCTGTGGAGCTAGGTACAATTTTCACTATTGTTAAGCTACAGGGTCTAGTTTCCCCAGGATGTATATGACTCTTGTTAATGCTAGTTACACATATTCCCGAGAAGAGAATATGCCCCCAAAGCTACAATGTCCTTCGTGTATAGCCTCCAATCCTCTACAAAGCTTACATTTCACAGGATTCAACAGTATTGGTTCTTTTGGGATCAATGAGAAACTCACCACCCATCTCCAGTATCTCTGAATTACAGAGCAGAACCAGATCAAAAGCAGAAGAGTTCCCTCATTTATTCTGCCTCTGTAATACATCAGAGTGCGTGCTGTATTCATTTTGTGTAGGCGGGATGGTGTCTAATGTACTCTGTGACCATATTTATAAAGGATTAACCTGTGCCTGGTATTGCTAAAAAATGATTTAGTTAGGATACATATTTTATTCTACTTGTCTCAACCACACAAATCATTCCTGTTTAGCTTTGACATTAGTGATTTTTGCTGGAGTACAATACATGCGAGGTATTGGTAGCCTTGCTGACAGCTTTTTTTCCCAGCCAGTACTTCTCAGCACATTGTATGATCTGCGCCTGAGAATCTGAACCTGCAGTGAAAGTGTTCTCTAATAGAATGTGCTGCTTAGCAAACGCTGAGACACGGAGGATTTGAACAGGGTGCTCTTGCTTTAGAAGTGTTTAGAAGCAAACCAGGAGTAGAATGTCAGGAATGACAGGCGCTGGGAAGGACCTAAATGCACTCTGTACCTGGGATGTTGTGTGTGAGCACACACACTGACCTGGCACCTACCACACTAAGAAGGATCCAGTAAGTGAAGATTCTGGGCTGCAATTGTTTGCAGCCCACTCCTCCCTCCAGCCCCAAGTTAAGTATATATATTTTAAAATACTTACTTTGACAGAGGCAGTATTTAGATATTTGCTTTGTGTAGGAGAAGGATTAAAAGGAAACACAAATGAATAGCTTAGCAATGGGGAATTCTCAACCCCATCTGCAATAGGTAAAGAAAGCTCCAAAATGTTAATGAAAATTTAAGAAGTCAATGGCTAGGAACCTGAGATAAAACTGAGGAACAGCAGACTTCAGACGAAGGGTTAGGGATAATTTACTAAAGATCATAGCCACAGGGTAAATGACCAAAGCAAACACTGGCAAACCTATTACTTCAGATATGTGACAGCTAGACTTAAAGTATCTTCTCACTTTGATCTTCAACGTGAGATTCAGGGCGTGAGTTGGTTTTGGTGTTTTGGTTCATTTTTTTCCATGCTGTACCTACACTTGGATATCAATTCTGTGAAAAAGCTTATAGAGTTTTCAGTATCTAACATGTTCTGGCAGAAATGAATGGTGGTAGTTGCCTCTGAATTCAAGAATTTCAGCCCATTTTGAATCCTGTTCTTGATACCGTGTTTTTTTGCATAACTCATGTGTCAGATGTTATTTGTTGTACTGTTAGTCCATCTTATCCGGGTATAAGAAAACAAAAAAATTAGTGTGTGTAGGAGGGGAGGAGGCTTCAGCAGCCCATCAGGCAGTTTTTCTAGTTCATTTTCTTCCCCATTGTTCAAATACTAACTCAGAAGCTTGCATATGTTTCTTTTTCTTGCCAAGACAGTGGTACTTTTGCCCCGGCACACATTAATGTTTTTTTCCCTTTTCTTGTGTTTTGAGTGCAGCTGAACAACAAATTCCTCTTTAACAAGCAACTTCCTTACAGTAAGTTTTTTCCATACCAAAGTATCTTTTTGTGATTTCAGCACAGCTCTGCATTTGTATTTTTAAGTACTGACAAGTGAATAGCAGCAAGTGCAGCAATATTTTGTGCTTATGGGCTTTCAGAACAGCCCCTCTGGAACCTGAGCCTGTCTGTCTCAAGGAGTCACAGCAGCAACTGTGCTTCAAGAAGAAGCCAGTAAGCCAGCAAGTCAGTATTCAGGAAATGAGAGTGGCTCCTCTAAAAGAAATCTAACCTCTTTTCTGCCGTTACACACATTTCATACTCCTCCCTGAAATGTAGCTCATTTCTTGTTTTACAGCATATAAATAATTCTCTGCTCATCTTCTCACCAATGTAAGGCTTTCTTTAAGTGGAAGCTGGCTCATCGAAGGCCACAGGAGGACATGGACAGATGGATGGATGTGTGTGTACATGCATCTGGAGTTCTTTTGTTCTCTCCCAGTTAGCTTTGATTGATTAAACAACCATTTCGGTAATTTGCTGGATAGCTTTGCAAGAAAAAAAAATCTTGGTCTTTGCTGCTCCTGGAAGAGAGGTTGTCATAATGTTGCTCCCACACTTGACTGACAGGCACCTCTGGGAACACACAGCGTGTTTCATCTCAAAGCACTCGATGAATATCCTTACTCCCCCCTCTGGACCAGCCCACCTCTACTTGCAATGCTTCTTGCTTTTTCTTGTAGGATTGCAATCCCTGCCTTTTGTTCCTCCTTCTCAGGAGTTAATACCTCCCCACCTTACAAGTCAGCAGTGGATTCTATCAGTTAAAAAACCCAAATTACAAACCCTCCTACCCTGAAGGCCTTTTCCTTTCAAGCATGTATTTTTCCAGCCTGCAAGGGAGTCAGTGCCATAACCCTGAGCTTTCATGGAATAGTTTCTAAGCCTGTATCTGTATATTATGAATATCTTCCAAAGGGGGAATGAACAGTCCCTCTTTTGGCAGTGCCTACATTTGGTGACTTCCTGCCCACCCCCTGCTAACCTCTGCTCCTTCACTTCATCCCCTCTGGATGTAATGTCTCCTTTTGAATCCTCCCACACTGCTGCTGTCAACTTAGCCTGTTCCAGCTGTTGCCTGCCAATGCAGTCACAGCCGAGAACCCAAACGTATTTTCCTCTGTGGTCTTTTGCGGATTTCCAGAAAGCTGGATGACCTGTAACACAAGCTTCCAATCTTTCTCTTCCATCCACACTCTTTTTCCCTATCTGCTGGATTTTTCTCTAAATTTTTGTGGCCTGAAAAAGAAAGCATCAGCTTGTTTTTTCCCCACATACCCCATTTAACATCATGGGCATCACATCCCCACCTTTCTAGCTGAGGTGCTGTTCGGTGTTGCTTCTTCCTTCATAACAAGCTTCTATTAAGAAATGCTAGACACATATTCTGCCTTGGGGATAGTTGACTGTCTCTAACCCAGAGACAGGAGACTGCTGGCTTAGGGGCGAGAGGCAACTCCTACAGAGTATTGTGAAACACCACATGACATATGGGGCCAGCCTATAAAGGGAAGCACTACAACAATTCATGTTCATTTCAGAGATGTAGAAATGGATCCTAAAGACAAACTGAAGATCTGAGGTTATTAGGTGATCTGACATAATCTCCTTCATTTAATCACTCATGTTTGCTGTTTCTGAGATGTTTGCTGAGCCCACAATGCTTAAACTCTGTTATATATACAGATTTTTTTCCCCTTCACCTCCTCACCCCATCGTGCCTTACTTTGAAATGGCATCTGCTTAGAAATCAAAGGTTTTTATGTGATGTTTCAGATGGTAGTATGTCAGGTAGATATATAAGAGACAGAGGGATTCGAAAAACAGGGAAGACAAAACTGTCCAGATGACTGAGGCCTTCTTGCGCTTTGCAGTGTGCATAACAGAGTGGTATAGAGAGGACATCCTTCCCTGCAGGAAGCTCTCGGCTCCTGCTACTGACAGGAATTGCTATGGGCTTTTTAGATGTGACAGTGATTCAAGTTTTGTTTTTTGTTTGGTTTTTCTTTTTCATCTCCCCGGATCCAAGAGATTGATAGCCAAGCAGAACTGGCCACTTCACTACTCATGTCCATGCATAACCTCTCCAGTGCTCATGACAGACCTCCCTTTCACCTGCTCCCTAGTCCCTCCCCATACATGCTCTGTTCTAGCAGGGAGGCTGTCTTGGTGTCCAGCTGCATAGCACAACATCTCCTGGCAATGTTTTTGCTCCCTAGTGACTCACTGCATTTTGCACCTGAAGGCAAAAGATAATCTGTCACCTCAAATCCTACTAGTTCTGCAAGACAACTTTTGTATAATCAATGGGTACTTTTACCCTCTTTTCTCCAAACATGAATATAAGGTCCAGCTTGACTCCCCCATTCATTTTGGGTTTTTTCAAAGAAAGCAGCTGTGTTGTCCTTCAGGAAAACAGCTTGTAATTTAGCATTACTGCATTATATCCCCTAGGCAACGCTTTCTGTCTTCAGGACATGTATTTATCACAGACATCACAGTATCTCTATGGTGCTTTAGTTTTCTGTCAAGAGAGGCTAAAAGAGAATGTAATTCTGTAAAGCTCAGACTGATCTTCACTACCATTTACCTCTGGTGCCTCCCTCAATCTCCCCTGCTGAACACAATTTCTTCTTCCTCTCTTGATCTCTTGGGAGTGTGAGCTTGCTTTGCCTGTCCATTGGTCATCTCTCCAGCCGTGGTCAGCTCTGTCAGCCAATAGCTCCTGAGTAAAGTTGGGTGTATGTCAGCAAATAAATAATTGGATGGCTTTTTGCTTTTTGTTCTCAGATTCACTTTTGGTATTACAAGACAGCCATGGAGAGTAGGCAGATCAATACATCTTAAAATGAGGTGAACAGAAACATGATGGCCCCACTACTCGCTCTGAAACTTTTCTCTTTTTAATGCACGCTGTTTTGTTAATTGCTGCTGCTTCTGGTGACCATTTCACCCTTGAGCTCAGAACAGTACCCTTCTACTGTGACAAATTCTGATCCCAAAATATGCAGGAAACCAAGCTGAGTCTTCTGAGTAGGAACTATATACTGTGTGCTACAGCACTTGCCAAACCTATGTGATCAGCACACACAGCTGGAGAAAAAAAGCAAGCAGGCAATGAAGAAGTGGGAATGCAAATTTTAGAGAAATCTTCCAAAGTGTGCAGTAATTGCCAAGGTAAATGCAAGGCTCTTTCTGCTTTTCACTACATTGGTAGTATCAGTTTATGATAAAAAGCTATTCTGAGTTGTACAAGAAGGTAAAATACTTGCCCCCCCCCCCAAATTCTGTAGTTTCTCTTCTATTTTTTTTTTTTTACGGTGGACAAGAAGCACCATCCATACTGATTGACTGTTGGCATGCAACTTACCACTGAGCAACCTTATGTTGATGGATAAACCAGTCTCATCCAAGTGTCAGGAAGATTGTCAAAAAAAGGAGCTGTCTGCAGTTGCTCCATCTCTGAGGAGATTGCCAACTCACCCTAACAAAAGAAACCGTTAGTGTGCTATTTGCGTCTCACAAAGAGGCTGTGATAAGATGACATGATAAATGATAGAGGGCTTTTTTTTTCCCCCAGTAAAAACACATAAGGTAGCTAAATAGTCAGCTGTAAAGAATGTCTTGGCTCTTACAACTAGGATGAGTCATTTATTTTTTAAAAAGTGGAAATGGTCAAAAAACCAAGACTGTAGGTTCTGGGTTTTCTGTATTTCTTCAATTCACTCTAATTGCATTAAGTAATTGTGTGATACAGTAAATCGTACACATACGCACAGAAGCACCCACCTACGTGCCTGTACAGAGAGAAAACGAAAAAGGCCAAATTACTAACTTGCTTTCAGATATCCCACAGAAAATTGTACGTGCAATCAAGCTACCATTCTGCTGGCTGGCTTGCACTAATGGCTATTTGAGTGCCCATGTTTTGTTACTCTGAATTAAAGATCGAAAGAAAGGTAATTCTAGGTGGTGAGAAAGGAGGTCCCTTAAAAAAACTAGCCCTATGAATTAGATTTTCAGTACCTAGTCTCGGAGTGCTGTGAATTAGCTACAGCTGTGCATGCATATACCTCGATTGTGTAAATTGCTAGCGATGCCATAGAAGTGACTTGGTTGCCCAGTTCTGTGGTTCGAACCTATATTAAATGTTAGTGCAGCAGGTACATTGCTGTTTGAGATTAGTGGGTATCATGAAAATTTGTCCCTGCACGGTTAAGAACATTACATGTTGCTATTCAGCACTTTGTCAGCATTGAAAGACACTACATAAAAATACCAAACATGTCTGATGAGTTACTTGTGTCCTTTTTAGCTAGCTTCACTGCACTGACTAGATATGCAGTGAGGTCAGGACTTGGATGTCACTGTTACCACGCCTGTACTTGCAGTTAATGACCATCTCCTAATGATGGTCAAATGCCACATACATATGTCTTTGAACATATTGATCATTTAACATGATCTGAAACATGTACCTTATCCAGTAGGGATCTATATGAAGTAGAGTTCATTTTTGGCATCTGAGATATCCATCAGCTGCTTTCCTTCTCTCCTATGGATTGCCTAAAACACATGTGAACACACTGTAGCTAGCAACCACATCTGTTAGCAGTTACAACTGAGGAACCAAATTTTTCCAATGGCAGAAGAAATGTCCCTATCTTACCTCTGGCTCTGCACTCAAATAGGAGTCAGAGTGTATCAGAGACCTTGTAATTTGCTTTCTAGTAAAAAGAGAAAGAGGGAGGGTTTCAGTCACCTGAGCACTTTCATGATAATTTTTTTCACACAAATTAAATTATCTGATATACAGCGATGAGGTACATGTTTGGAGTAGGCAGTTTATGAAAGTGCAATTTTTAAATCAATGATATCAGGAAAAACCTCCCCAGGTACCACTCACAACTGCCTATTACTGGTATCCACACTGATGCTGTGTTTAAATCCATGCATCCCCGGACATTAGTGAAGTAAAGCACACATATCTTCAGACCTAAATTAAGTTCTTGAAGAGAATGCCTTGCTTCATGTATCAGCAGATCCAGTCTCTCATATTCTGGAAAACAAATCAGTGAAGAGCTTTTTGCTGGTGTTTGGGTAAGATATCTGATCTTAACTTTCTTCAAGGTTTTTTTTTTCTATATGTTATCTAGCTCAGCCTTTACCTTCAAGAGGTACTACACTGTCATGAGGCAAGTGTCTGGACCCCCTTCTGCAATAATGTACAGGAAATTATAAACTTTAGGTATCTTAACTTTTTGCAATGAAAGCAGTTCATGAAGGATATAAAGGATTTATCCTGTGAAATGGTGAAGAACAACCTGTGCAGCAGCATTTCATGCTGCTGAAGCAAATTCTGCCTTCTTGCTTGCAAGTAATGGCATTTTTGCAACCTGACAAACGGTACTAAATGGACTAACCCTATTAATATATCAAAACACTCCAGCAAGATTGGTTTTCTGGTGGTGCAAAATAATGCATATATTTATGTCTCACATATACTAGAGATCACTCATTACAAATTTTAGATTGAATCCCTGTGAAAAACAAGTATGAAAAGACCTAATTCTATTGAAATAGGTGGCCACAGGGGAAAAAAAAAATGTAAGACCAGAGACACCATACCATCTTGTGACAGATTTGCAGCCTGCTCTATGTTTTGACTGACCTTGTCTTCCACAGCTTGGGGGACTCCTTCCCCAGTGAGTGGGTATTTGAATTGCAGCTCTAATAGCATACGGAGCATGTTGTCTGCAGTCATTATTACAAAAGCAATCTCCACGTTGGGGTGCAAGCCATAACGGATGGGGCGTTGGGGAGGTAGCGTTTCATCCATATTTTTATGGTAACTTTCATAATCCAGGCTTGAAGAGACTGAAAACCCAGAAGCAAGCACTGACTTCCTATCAAACTGTCAAAGAAATAATAAAAACCCTGTCACTGGTGGCAATCCTCACTAGACAGAATAAGGAACCTGCTTAGACATAAATGAAATTGTTCTATTATGGAGTCACTGTTGAGAACAAGACTTTTATTACACTTTTATATCTGTGGAAATTAATCTGTTTCTCATTTTAATTAGCCCCGTCATGTCACACCCAAGTTCTGATGTTTGCAAGAAAAAAATCTAATAATGAGTATTCTTCAGTTAGAAAACAGAAGAGAGATAATTTTAATTTAAAAATAGACAGGAATATTTTAAAATAGAAATGTTATTTCTTCCAAATTACAAAGTGCTGCTGTCTGGTGTAATATTATTCTTTGTAGCAACTTATTAAACAAGGCAATTTATGGTAGCATCTCTGAAAAAATATCATCCTTTATTGAAAGGAAAGTGAGTAATAGCATAAGAACTGTAAAATAAAAAGACAGAATGTGTTCTTTTAGGCCATTACAAAAATATATGTATTGTCTATTTGACAATCAATACACTACCATAAAATGGAGCTGTGGAATCATCATAATAATTTCTGTTTCAAATGGTTTGCTGAGAGACAAATTGTGTTTTTTATGGGAAAGAATGACATAGTTTAATTCAATATCACACTCATCTGTATATACGAGAGGAAATCTGTTGCAGCTCTAAGCTGTTAGGAAAATATTTTAGTATCATCACAAGTTTAAAAAACAACAGACCTGTGGGAGTGCATCCATTTATTTACATTTGTACTGACTTAAAATTCAAAATGTTACTTGATGCTTTTAAAGTACTGCTGTGGGATGTTAAATTACTGCTGAATTCTTACTGTTCTGAGATACCTTTCAACCTGCCAAGATGCATGATGATGATGATGATGATGATGATAACAGTGGTAGTGCAAGGATTTTAAAAACAATGCTGGGCTCATTTCTGTAAGATAAATACCATTTTCACTAACCCCTGGTTTATGATTCAGCATTTCTGATGCAACAAAATGAAATAATAGAAGTTAACTAACAACAGGTTTGGGTGGGATGGGAAAGGGAAAATGAGCTCCTGCATTGTCAGAATTTCTGCAGAAATTGTAGGGGAAAAAACATCTCTTATAAATGGCACTTCCCTCTCCTTCCCCTCCCCGGGAAAATTCCTCCTCTTGTTTTTACTATTCACTACATTTCCTTCTTTTATTCTTTTTTCTGATCCCGTCCTTTTGTTCCCCTTCCCTGCTCAGATGCTTCTCCTTCCTCCTCGCAGCGGGAGGCTCCTGGCAGCCGGGGACGCAGAGCCACGGCCGTGATGGCCCGGGGCTGCCGTTAGGTGAGCTGCTGCTGGCTGGGGGCACCGGCGCCGCAGAAGGAAGATGGAGCCCACAGTTTGCTTCCATGTATGTACGGGGCCTGTTTCACCCTTGCCTTCCCCTTCGACATGCCTCTTTCCTAGGGACAAGGCGGGCATGAAGCCCCTGCATGTGGCGGCGCTGTGAGCTTCCTGCACCTGCCTTGCTCAAGGCTGGCGGGGAAGGAGAAGGCGGCGAAAGGGCAGATGTGTTCTCCGGTGAGGATGGAGGGCAGCAGCCACCCCTCCCGGCTGCGCTCGGCCGCCTGGGCTGGGAAGCAGAGGAGTAGGTGCTGCCTGCTACCTGCCTCTCATCTCCTTCCGACAAAACGCTGAGCTCTGGGAGGGTCCTTCTAGCCACCAAGCAATGGTAGTCACAAACTGCCCCAGAAAGAGGGCAAGAAGGCGTCCTTGCCTCCTTCTTGCCAAAATAACTTTTATCGCGCACAGACACTTCGTAAGTATCGCTGCTCAGCTGCAGCCTCGCTAGCGTGGCATTGCAAGTCATCTTTGCTACGGGATCAGAGGTCACTGCTGCAGGAGATCAGGGGCTGAGTTATTAACCAGCTAAATCTCTGTAAGATGTAATTCCTCGGAAGTGTGCTTGCGGCCATTTCAATGAGTAAGGAAGGCTGCCGGTTAACGCCTGCGTTTGCTTTCCCCAGGCACAAACCTCCGGAGCGGTGTGCGGACGCAGGTGGTTGCAGTCGGCCGAGTCGCCTTCAGCCCCGCAGGTCTGTCACTTCTCCAGGACTGGTTTCTGCTCATGTCACAACCCTGTCCTCAGGACGGAAACTACAGAAGAAAGTGCAGTACGTGCCCCGACTCTGCTGACACTGCTTCAACAGCGCTTGACAGCTCTCGCGGTGGTAACGAGGGGGCTCACACCAGAGCCTGAGCTCTGGGCTCTGGGTCGGGAGCGGGTTACAAAGTTTCCCCTCAGGCACCTGAGTGCTTGGCTGGGGAGTGCTGGGGGGCAACCCTGAGCAGGGAGCCCCGCACGCCCTGTCCCCAGCGGCCATGCACACGTCTGCGAGAGGAAAACCTCTCCGAGCGATCGGCCGGCATCACGGCTCCGTAGCCCTGGACAGGGTCAAAACTGGAGGGTACGCGGCTCTCGCCCGGGGCAGCGCCGCGGCTCCGACCACTCCACCGACAGAGGCGGGCCGAGTCCCCTTTAGCCGTGCAGCCGCAGGCCTGGAGGAGCGTGCTGCCAAGGCCAGCCGGACACCCCGGCTGCCAGGCACCAGCAACTGACCGGCGACGCCCGCCACGGCCCGCGGCGCCACGGGCAGCAGCCGGCAGGGGGCGCTCTGGCTCCGAGAACGCGCAAGTCACTGCTCCGGCCTCATCCGACTCCGCGGCCCCCCGCGGCACCGTGCAGCTCGCCACTGCCCCACGGGGAGGGGGATTGAGATGGGCGGCTGCTCTGGGCGCCCGGCAGGTACCGAGGTTTCGCACCGCAGCGGCAGCTGCCTCAGGGGAGCGAAGAGGTTATGACCTCCAGGGCAGAGCCTGGGTCTGGGCCTTGGCGGTGCCCGGTAGGTGTGGGCTGGGGTGGACAGGCTGAGACACTCCGAGCGCACCTGCCCCGAGTGGCGTCGGGCGGCCGCGAGGAAGCGCAGTCATCCCGAGGGGCTGCCCAGCCTCGCCCGTTGGGCTGGTGGGCAGCAGGCCCGGCAGAGGCAATCTCCTGCAGAAGTTGTTGGGAAGCGTGTTTTGCCCGTGCCTGCAACTGGCGGCTTTCTTTGTGCGTTTTCCCAGCACTTGGGGCGATTTCCGTTCTCTGTGCAGTCGGCTGACAATTTCCCTCTTTTTTATCAGTGGAAGAGATTACTCTAAACGAGGAAAAGAAGAAAGGTCTTTGTGATTTTACAAAGGTTTTGTGGGACACACTGGTTTAACGACAGTCTATTTAAACAGGGCTGTGTTGTTAGTTTTGGGTTTGTTTTGTTGGTTTTTTTTTTGGTAATTGGTGAGTTTCTTATCATTCAGCATGTGCTTTTTCTAGTACAGTTGTGTGTTACAGGGGTTTGGTGACAGATACTTGATTTCTCTGACCATATGTTTATCATAGCTTATAATTACTACCTGTATACACCTGTTTATGTATCTCTTGAGAGTCAGTAACAAAAGTTTTTATCAAAAGCCCTCCAAAACAAAGATTAAAAAGGGCAGAGGAAAACATGATAACCTAGCAGCCAAAACACTTTTTCTTCTTATGTACAATCCATACATTTTGGATCAAATCCTTGTTGATACAAATTGGCATGGTAAACCTTGCTGATTTCTCTCAGCTGAAGACTTGGTTCTGGTGTATGACATACTCCAAATATGTAAAAGATATCCCAGAGACACAAAAAAGCATAGTCTGACATTTCAAGAAAAATCAAACTAAACCAGACAAAACCAAAATAAATTCTTACTCTGTACTACAGTAATTATCTGTATGGCTGCAAATTCCCTGTTTCACATGCACATAGGTGTGTTTTTAACTAGATGCTATATGTGATGGATTGAAACAGAAGTAATTTCTTGTTTGATTTTTTTTTAATAGCTGTGTAATTATTTCAGTCTTGGATATGTGAACAAATCTTTAAGAAAAATGTATTTTGCTTTATTATTGCATATCCTATACAGGTTTTTATAGTGACTTTGCCATTTCAAGTGGCTTTAAAATTAGAAGTAATATTTTTTAAATTTTATTTTTGTGATGTTTTACTGGTCAAATTTATCTAGTGCTGCATAGTGATAAGCAGCATTTCACGCAGTAGCTTATCAGTTATTTTAATAGGAGGTTTACCAAATCCCCCCCTGGCATGAGATGTTCTTTAGGAGAAGGGGCAGGCTGCCCATACTCAAAACCAATCGCCCTGCTGACTTCCTTCCTTGGGTTTCTTCAGTAATTTCTCTAATGTGTTGAGCCTCTTTGCTATGAAATAAATATTCAGAGATGGGAGGGAGGGGGAAAGGAGAGGAAAAAATAGGCCTCCCAGTGAGCTATTGATTTGAAATATGAAACATTTTATTGATACAAGAAAAACCCAGACATAAGGAAACAGTTTGATATTGCCCAGTATTTGGGAAAAAAAAAAAAGTGTGCATCTGTTTAGCACAATATACTGCATAATGACAGCAATCTTCCCTGTTTGTATCTATTCATCTGATTATACAGCATAACAATTCTTTTTGCTACACATTTATTTACTAAAGGATTTTTTTAAAATGGGTAATAAATTAGTAAATCAATACCGTGCTTGGGAAAATCCGTTAGTTGGCTCCCTACAATTCTCATTTTATGTGATACTCAGTGATACTTGCATATATGAAGTTATATGCTTCCCTTGTGGTGAAGACAAAGGAAGTTTTAAATCACTATTTAGAACACTTTCATCTAGGCATGTTATTTTGGAAAGCCTCAGTTTTTAACACTGCAATGCAGTACTGATGTAATGAAGGGCTTTGACTTACTTGAAGTATAACCCAGTGGCCTTCTTTTGATGCTTTTTCCATAGCTATTTCTGCTACAGCTTCCTGTCCTTGACCCAACGATACGTTGTAAAGCTCTCCTGAGTCAATTGTAAATTCAGACTTGTTCCCTAAACAGAAAAATACACTGTACTACTTCAAGCCCAATAATGAAGTGTTCCAACAATCATGTGTTCTACACAGTGTTTAAATAGCACCACATCACCTGAGTCACCAAAGAAAAAAAAAAAAACAACTCAAAAATATAGTTTCAATAAATCAATTAGGATATTGTGTTGCTTTCTGGGTAGGTATTCTGCATTAGCAAAATACTGCTGTCTGGAAAGCAACCCAGAAGTGGAAAATTGATTCGTGCTGATGAATTCATTACCTATTGCCTATATAAATATTTCAATGCCCACAGAAGTGGGTGTGTTATAAATGTATCTAAAGAACCAATAAGAAATGAAATTAACGTCTCACAAAAGGTCTAACATTACACAGAGGTAATACAAGGGGCTAAATAGAAGTCCTTGAACTGGCAATAGGAGGTAGCCTGGTCAGAGAAGGGTTAGGAGCAGGGTCAAATCAGTTGCTCTAGCATACTTATTGAAGGTTGATGACTTGCACTCATAAAATGTAGAAAAGCAAACAACTACCTCTTGTTTCAGAAAGCAGCCAGCATTCATGTGGGCAGCTCTCTGATCAAGCACTGTAACTTTCATCAGATGACAGTGTGTGTTCCAGATGCAACGCCGTCTGTGCATCAACATGTGACAGCACTCGACAGTCATGGAAAGGCCTAATTTATGTCTCTGGTTGTGGTAGTTAGAATATCTAAGACTGGTCGTATTGTTAACTAATTTGGTAGAAATTTTCTTTATTTCATGGTAAATTCTGTGTTTTCTTATGGTTGTTTGCAATAGGGTCTAGTCCATACTAACCTAATGGTTCAGAGTCAATGAGGGGACCAGTTCAGGAGATAAACACTACTACTACTACTACTTCTTCAAAAGTTTTTGTGAACATTGGACACATTTTGTTTCAAGTTACATTTGGGCAAAGTTCCTGTAAATTAAGAATTGCAGTTGACAGAGCCTTGGTGAGAAAAACAGTTAAGGTGTGAGATCCACCTATGGGGCATATTTTTTTATCTTGGCCCCTGTTTGGTAGAGATCCGACTACAGCATACATTGGGGTCAATCACAGTGCAAAATATGTCCTTCCAAGGGCCACAGCTAGTAATGCAAACTGACAGCACAAGTCATCCTGGCCAGTCTGCTGTCTCACATAATTATCAGGTTCAGGAGAGAAGTTTTTCCTTTTCATTCAGTTAGAAATTTTTGTTTCCTGAACATTCCAACTCCATTGCTTCTGTTTGTCCTTTCCAGGACCCTTCAGTATCTCTGTTCACGTGACAAAAGTTTCATCGTGTATAATTGAAAAAATACTGTGTAGAACCCCAATACATTTGAGCACAAGCATATGGATTTTGTAAATCAGTGTAACTAAAGTATTATAGAGACACTGTACCCTGATTTTTCCCCATGCAGAGTTAGAGAGAAAATAAAGTAACTGGTAAAACAGTGGTCAGTGTAAATTCAAATTGTTCACAAAGAGTAAGTTTCTTTTTCTGTAGTTAAAAGCTTCAGGGCAGACCAGCTATGATGAAATTAATAGAAAAGATTTATCAGTGTTGATTTTTGCAAAAGCTTCGCATTTTCTCTGTGGCCAAACTCCCCATTTAAATTTTAAAGGTTTAGGACTGTACAAAACCGACTTTGGGTATCGTAAGTTTAAATCATGAACATGGAGAAACATTTCTTAAAGTACATGAATACATTCATAGATGATGAAGTGTGTCAGCTTGCAAGACCAGCTAAATCTTCACCAAAATATGGACAAAACTCTAAATGTAAGGTTTTTCTGAAATGTCTGCCTTTACAAATTAAATATGGATTTTTCTCTGTAAGCCTTTTAGTATATCAGCAAGGCTAGAAACACCAAATTGTGCTGAAGAAGATTATAATACAGTACTATGAGGTGAGTTGAACTCTCTTTTTCTCTAGAAGTTGGCTGAGCAGAGCTATATGGTGAAATGCTTAAAATTTCAGAGTGTGTAAGAACCATATGTAAATTTTCCATGTCTGAAAAAAACGTGGAGCTCCACATTTCTTGCGTTGTACAGGGGTTTGCTGTGTTCTGTTATTTGGTATTTACTCCAGAAGTGCATTCTGCTACATTTTGGTAGGAAGCTCTGAGTTATAAGCCATCAGAACAGCATAATAAACTGTTGGATGCAATTGCCCATTTGAAAAAGGGCAGGAATTTTGAGAGGGGAGGGAAGGAGTTTCCTTGTCCTTGGTGGAGTTTGTTGTTCTTTGGAAAGAGGTGAACCAGCCCTGGCTCGTGAAGATACTTTAAAACAGGAAATGTTTTGGCTTTGAAGTGTACTAGATTACATGTCATTTCAAATAGTGTTCGTGGCAAAAATACCCCTGGGACCACCTTGCAAGAGCTTTATTTCTTGCCTGCAAATTAGTCAGTTCAAAACACTTCTTCTCTCGTCTCTGCCTTCAGCTCTTATACCACACACGCCTTTTGTAAAATAGAGAACAGGAATGAAAAGACCCTGGATACTATAGTACAGTTTAAAAAAATAAAACAAAAGGCTGCAAAGGCAAGAACAAGATGAGTTTCAGCCAACAAGGAAAAGAATGAAATTTTGGTGTCTTTTTAGAGGCATTTCAATAAACCCTCTTTTTCCCATTTAAGCAGGGGCTCACTGAAACAGCTATGTTTTCCACATGGTAGACAGACAATAGCATCTAAATTATTTTTAAGAAAGCACTCATAGCACTAAGCACTCACTACACTAAATCCATCATAGAGGAGAAGGGTGGAGGAAGAAGAAAGGTCAACAAATGTATCAAGTTCTTTGTATAATACCTTGCTGACATTTTCCAACTCCCTCAGCTGACTTTTTTTTTTTTTTTTTTTTTTTTTCAGAATCCCAGTAAAATGCAGTAAAGGATTTAAGGTTATTGTCTGTCTATCTCTAACTTCTGACATCTCTTTATGACAAGAAAGAGTCACATCTAACTGTAACAGGAGGGCAACACAATGAATCCTGGTAAGACAGGGAAGGGGGGAGGTTCAACTTTGCTGCCCCTTTGCCCCGGTTTCTCCCTCACAGAACAGAAGTGCCATCTGTTCCTAGTCCTAACATGCATGCATTTGATTTCCATTCAGTAATAACTAACACAGGAAAAAGATTATCAAGTGATCTAAAGCACTATCACCAATAGCAAGTCTCGGTTAGTTTTTTGTTTGCACCTCCAGAGATCTGCAGATGAAATGGGTATGAGCAAGTGCCTTAATTGCCTAGAATTATTAGAACTATATAGTCAAGGAGTGGAACATGACCAGACTAAGGATATTTAGGTACTTGGGTCAGCGAGAGATGCAGCATGGTCAGGACAGATGTTTAGGTTCTCCAGCCTGAATTCAGTACCCTGGTCTCTATTACTTCATGCTGTAATAGACAATAATGCAAAATCAAGTCACAGCGTGTTGTGTGAGGCTAGACAGTATTAAAATATGACCCTGCTTCAAAAGAATCTGCAAATGTGTTTCTTAGGCTTCACAGTTAAATTTATCACATTCACAAGTAAAAAGCCCAGCAAACACCATGCAGTCCAGCAAACTCAGTTTAAGATAGTAACAATAAAAAAAACCCCAAAACCAAAAAACCCAACCCAAACCCAATGAGAACATCTTCCCAACTTGCTCCTGCTGCCAAAGATCCTTCAGTTATGTACAGTTGTGCCTGATGTCTTATTGTTGAGAGCACTAGGGTGCAGCAGCAGGTGTTGGTGAAGGAAAGGCACCTACAGCATGCTGTCTGCAAAGCAAGGCAATGATTAAACAATAGGTGCCATGGGATTTCTCTGTCCCAGCCGTTCAGGCATTTCAATGCTCTTTCCTCTTGGTTGCTGTAACTGAGTATTTTAGCAGTCTCATTTCTTCATCTTTTCCCCCTTTTCTGCTGCTGCCTGTCTTGTTATTTAAAGCACTTTTGTGGCCAGAAATTGACTGTGTTGTCAGATGCCAGCTTTCTTCTCAAGGACTGGGGAAGGAGCTCAAGCCTGGGAGAAGCATGGTCAGAGCTGTAATGATGTAAACTGGTAAAATAGTTCAAGAGAGCAAAGTCAAGAAAATGGCTAGCAAGTAGCTTGTGTTTTTGACTGACTTATTTTGTGCAAGTCAGATATTACTTAAGCTGTATCTGTAATCTGAAGCTGATCTGTCTGGCAAACCTACTGATGTCTACATTGTCAAAATACATGAGACAACATTTCATTTCTCCAAATTTCCATTAATTTCATTGCCTTATTTTCTTTCTTTTCCTCCTACGCCAGATGACATTTTTGAAGCATAGTCTTAAGAGCATAATTTGATCAAATGATCCAAGGGAACTCCCTGTAGACATCCATGATTTAATGTTAGATCTGTTCTGAAGGTTGGTGTGCCTGACAGTGGCAATTGGTTTAACCCCAGTTAATTTTTAGATAATAAATGCAGTTTGACTTTTTTTCTGAGTCAAGTCTGTATTTTGTTTACACAGCTCAATCAGAGATGTGTCAATTAAGAGCAGGGTCCAGCCATGCATGGTGGTGAGTGTTTTGAGCATCCAGCCTCAACCAGGGCAGAAGGTGCTTGGCACTTTGTTGGAATTGTCACATTGTAGATGTCCTCATATGGGTTGTGTCTATGTGACTTCCAGGTGACCTCAAGGAGACTGGGCAGGAATTCAGTGTTTGGATGATTTATGGTATATGTACTCTGTGCTCTAAAACGAGTAGGGTCAGCAGCTGAATCTGAATTTCTTTGTCCTCTCTTTCCCTTCACCATTTGGGATTTCACTTTCCAGCTCACAGCACATGCACTGGAAGCCAAAGAAGTCTCTTAAGTTAACTATTAGGTTAGTATTTTAACTATTAGGTTAACTATTAGGTTAGTATTTTAACTATTAGGTTAGTATTTTCATCCTAGTCCTGACTCACATCCATGCAGGCTTTGGGCTCCTCTGCTCTGTACCCATTTATCACTCTTTTCAAAGGGAAGAAGAAACTCTTGGTATAGGTGCAAAACTTAAAAGAGATCTGTGCCGAATCAGAGCAAGAACACAGCTGCACGGACTCAGCATACTTCTCAGAGACAAAATGCAGTGAAGGAAAAGATGGCACTTCACACTAAATCAGAAATCATTATACAATACTTGTTCCATTCAGCTTGGTCTAGGAGGAATATATACATGTGTGCAGCACCACTCAGGACATGAAGAGCTACTTTGAAAGTAGATGTGGTTCCCAGTGGTTGAGATGATGATGGATAGTGGAGAGCAAGAAAATCACCTGTCCCTGCAAAGGTGCCCCCCAAAGCCATGGAAGTGTCTGTGAAATCAGGCTTTTCTGTCCTTAATGAGAAAGCAGTCTGGACTGGCTGAGAGCAAACTCAGTTTGTAGGAAGTGTTTCTGACTGACGTTTGTTGCCTGAGGAGGAAATTTCCAGGGGCCTTGGAGAGGCAGTTAGCATCATGAACAGCTCAAGCTGCATCAAGGGGACCTGAGCATAAGTACATGACCCTGTCCGTATTCCCTGCTACTATGGTGAAGCAGGGAGGCATGCAGGTGAAGCCTGAAAATCATTAGGCAATGAACTGTTCTGTGATCTGCATGGTACAGGTATATACACACAAAGTCCTAAGTGGGAGCTCATGCAGTAAGCTTTTCTCTTTCAGACAGACTAATGTAAATGAGGGTTGAGGGTGTAATGCAGGCAGTCAGGTTCTTTACACTCAGCCTCACGTTTACAGAGGGTTTTGCTCACTGTACTGCTCTGTGAAGTACAACAGTAAAAGCCTGTGACAGGAGGGAAAGAAGGCTGTAAGCCAGTGGTAGCACTGGATTAAAACAGCAGCATGCAAACACACTGACCTCTTCCTGCCTGGTAACCTTGAGTGAGAGATAATTCACTGGATTGATTTTATTCAGCTTGTCCATGACAAAATAGAGCACAGCAGCACGACTGCAACTGCCCGAAAGTGCTTGTGAGCTTCAGTGACCTTTACGATGTTTATTTCAGCTTCCAGGTCCTTAAAGATACTGGAGGTGTTGAGAGGTAGTATTACACTCAAAGTCTTCTTATTGGCAAAAGGTACACCATATATGCATCTAAGAATTTATCATTAGTCTGATTAATATTTTAAACAGTTTGATAGTCAAAATTACTTAATGAATGCAGGGAGGCCTCATTAAAAATAGAGTTAAAATTGCTAAACAAAATTTTCCCTGTTCTCTAGTATTGGGCTTACTTCTCCAGTGCTCCTTTGGGTCTTAGGGTTAACACTTTAGTATTTCTCAAAAGAAATAGAGGAGTATTACAATGAGTCATAACCAGGAGAAGTGTGATACTTATGGGAAGGGAACATCTTCCTCCTCAGTCTAGTGTCTGCCTGGTTTTAGTTTTATGTGCTCTCTTAACACTATCAGCTTACTGTGCTTAAAGGACTGCTTTGTGTCATGTGTGTCTGCACCAGGCAGTTCAGTCCACTATGAATAACCATTTGTTATCACTATAAAGCAGAGTTAAATTAAAACAGATCTAGTTGAGGGTACCACCTTGCAGCTGGACAGCTTCTATCACAGCTAAAACAAGTTAAAATCTATTTAGGCCCAGATAAACACATGGAATTGCTGAGGCTCTACATTGTCTTGTCAATACAAACCTTGTTGCTTTTTACCAACAATGACAAAATCCCATTTACTGGGCTATAAAATGCCTGTGAATTGCAGAGTTCAGGAAGGATTTGCAAACCCTTCTATGACGGCAGAATCATGACTGAGCAGCAGATCCTGGAAGCATCAACACTTTCATATCTTCCCTTGAATCAGGATAATGTATATGGGTCTGATTGACCTGTGGTTCTTCATTGCCATCAGGCACCCAGCTAATAAGCCTTTGATTTTCATCACCAGTGTGATTTGCACATTCAGCAGGAATACTGTGATTATTAAAATGAGAGCTATAGAACTAAGTTAACAATTCCTGCAGCTGTGGGAGTCCATAGTGTAACCTAAAAGGATATAGGATAATAAAGATCACATGCTTGAGTCTAAGATACATCTCACACACACTATCAGGCAGGTTTTACATGAGGAGTTGATCATTTTTGGACTGCATACTTTCTGTGATTAACCTCATCATTTGTGGATTGTATTTTCCTAGATAACTTGGTAATCTGTGGACATCACAATACATCTTTCTTCATTCTCAGGACTTTGCAGACAGTAGTCCCCCCATTGAAGGATCAACTGCTGCTGTAAAGAATGTGACCTCTTCAGGTTCTTAAAATTATTTAATTAGCATTATAAACATAGAAAGAACACAGCTGACAAATCATTCCAGCAAAGTCAGTGGAGCTGTAATTGCAGGTGTCACAAAATTTAGTATAAAAGATGGTGTTTCCAAAATTCTTAAAAGTGGCTAAAAGGCTGAATAAAGAAGGGAACCAAGCAATTTATCAGGCAGTGGTGTTTTTGGTTTTTTTTTTCTTCTAAGTAAGTGTTTTTTGTGGACTAAGAATAGAAGGAAGACATAGCAAGCATCTTGCTATTAAATTTGGCTGTGACAAATAGTGCAGCTGCAAGTAGTGTGCAAGAACATCTATAGAATCATGACACATGCAGAAACCCCACATTAAAAGCATGACATTATACTGAAAACAATTCAGTTGTAGAAGCAATATAAATACATTTTATATAATCTTTTTCCTCCTCCCTTCTCTTTTGAGTTATATAAACTAAAGGATTATGTCACTTCTTTATGATGTCAGTAAAAATTACAATAGAGAAGTGACTAAGCATTTCAGGATTGTCCCCTTCTCTCACTAACAGCTAGAATGCAACTGTGTCTTTCCTGAAGAAACACAAAGTTTAAGAAAGAATAACCAGCAGCAGAAATGCACAGAGCATACTCCAAGGGGAACCTGACATGGCTGAAGATGCAGTTTAGCTCTTCAGAAATCAAGGGGTCATTTTCTGTGTCTGAGTCTTGTGTGATTGTTCAGTTCAAAGTGAACAGTAGGATTGCTGCTAGTCTTTATTCACCCATGTAAGTGACAGTGATATGAAAAAATATGTCTAAAATCTATAGATTTCTAAAGTTAGGGGAATATCCTTGCCTGACATTTTGTGAGTTCCAAGAGCTTACTGTTCAGTTGCAGCTATTGTGGAATTTGGTAAAAGTTCCTTTAAGCTCCATGTGCTCACAAAGAAGGACTGTGCCTTTTTCAAAATACCTGAAGGCTTTTATTTTCCACAACATTATTGTAACAAAAGCTTCGCTTCCTTCTTTTAAACATTCTACTGTTTGCTCTCTGAAATAGTTTATTTGCAATCTTTATGTTTTTCTAAAGTAAGACATTTTGTAATGGCAACACAAACACTGATTTTTGTAAAGTCTAGGTTGTGTAAAAACTGTGTGATGATAATACCATGACAAAGCAAGCACACACATGCTGTTAATGCCTGGATCGTCATTAACTTGTTTCTTTGTAAAAATATTGCTGTCAGTCATTAGGAAAGCTCCAAGAACTCCAAGGCAAGCCTGAAGCTGGCAGAGTCACCTAACTGGGTCATCATTTTCAGCTCTATGCCCATTAAGTTCCTGCAACCTGATTACAAAATCACAACCCTTGTGAGAGATTTCCTTAATAATTTTCTTGATAGCTTACATTCTGAGTTTACTGACTTACTGACGCTCTTTGGTCAAGTCCTTTAAACTCAGCTTCATTTGCCATCTGAATAGAGCTTTGTTTCCCTATTTCAGAGAGACATGCTCTGCATAGATAAGGTTATTAAAGCACTCCAGCGATGGGAAAGGTAGGCAAAAACAACTGACACCACCTGACAACATTTGCTTTCTATTAAGGGTATATTTATCTCATAATTAAATTAGATATGATTTAATAATACAGGGATTTTAATACCCACTTTCTGGTATGCATATTCAATAACTGCTTGTAGAAGATCCATAATCATGTGCATCAGCATAGCAGAAAGGAATATCATACATCCTGCAGAGCAATTATGAAAGGCTTCTATTAGCTTTTCAGTATCCCTGACTTTCATGTGGAGAAGACACATCCAGTAGCCAGATGTTACTGCAGTCAACTGTGTCCACTCCAAGCTAGAAATGAGTGCCTGAGTGATGCTTCTTGCTCAGTAATCTTTCTGTTCGTGTGCTTATGGCCATAGCTGGGCGCTTGGGTAAACGGTCCAATAGATGCAAACAGCTCCATGTAGTCCTGGGCTCCAGTTAATAAAAGAAATAGTGACACAATTTAAAACAAGTTAGCACTATAAGAGTTGTGGAAAACACGTAGCAGAGAAAGCTACATTTATATGGTGTGTGAAATGGAAGGCTTAAAATTCCCCTCTTGCAGCTCTTACTCTAAATAAATTAAAAAGTTCAATAGTGATTTAAAAGTGGTTTTGTTTTCATGATGGAGACAATGGTTCTTGGAGAGTAGACACATTCAAATAGATGCATTCCCCGCAGAAAAGTGATTTGAAAAATACAGATTATGAAATAAGTACAATTCTAAAGATTAAACATATTTATTTTAGACCCAAAGGAGCCAAATTCATCATCAAAGTGATTATTACTTTAGCTGATCTAATTCCTTCAGTTGTTTGTCTTCAGTTCTGTTTCTGCTGCTGGGAGACTTGTTTACAGCTTCTCAGCCAGAAGAATATCCCAAAGGACATTACTGTCATCAGCCAAAAAAAAAAAAAATATCCATAATTCATTTTAAAGCACTGTCAACTTAATTTTAAAGTGTTTTTTCAGTTTTGTGAGTTCAGGCTGAAGTGGTAAGTTTGAAAATCCCTAAATCAAACCATATGAATAAAAGAAATGTGTGTGTCTTTTTCAAATGTTCTGTTTTCCTAAAACTTGATTGTAAACATTGATTTTAGTAATTAAATCTTCAGTTACTAGAACAGAAGAAAGAAATAAAATTGTGAAGTATATTCTGTACATCATAGGAAGGTTAAAAATGTTGCCTGCTCAGTCCTAATTAATGCACACTGAACATCCAGTTTAACGACTGGTAGTTTCCTACAGTTACATCTGGGAGGAACTATGCATAGGCCATGTCATCCTCCTTGACTGAAGACTGTCGGGGTGCTAATCTCCAGCTGATGGAGATAGCTGTTGAGCAGAAACACCAGGAGGCCACCCAAGTGTCAAATCTCAAAACGTTTCCAAATTCAGGTCATACCTGCAGTGCATCACATGAACATGGATGTGCTGTGCCACCTGCATGTGGAGGTGTTTAAAGGCCTCACTGTGCTCTGATGAAGTTGCTGTTCAATTTACAATTACTAACACTCATATTTTGGCATTCAGGCAGAGAGGCTGTGTCCTGCAGAAGATACCAAAAAGCCAACAAAAGGTTGCAAGTACACATAGGACCTTGAATCTTAGTGAAAGCGCTGCTAGACGCTTGTGCTTCACTGAGAGATTTTTTTTTTTGTTGATGGTCGTATGAAATGGTATCTTGAAAATGGTTCCTGCCCTTGCTGTGCCATTTGATTTGTTTAACTACACACAGCAGCTTGCAGCGTGCCACAGTGTCTGTGCAAGGCAGCTTGTCCCTGAAGGGCCTCTTGCCTGCAGACCCTTTGATGAGAAAGGCCTAGGGCCAGGAGAAGGAATTCAGTTTGCATTGCATCAGATGTGATGGTTTCAGGCATTGGGTTTTGCTGAAATTGGTTGTGATTATGAAGGTAATTTATGAATTCAAAAGCTGAATCCAAGCTGGTGTTCTGGGGTCCTCTGAAGCCTGAAACTGTTCTGCACAAGTCTTGGATGCATTATATGTAGGCTAAAGAACGGTATCAGGGAACATGAATGTAATTCTCTTTCTAGCTGTGTTGTGACTCCAGAGCCACCTCTTGGGTTGTAGCAAAGGTTTTCTGGATTTATAATAGCAGAAGTTAATTTAGACTGTGTGTTTCTCTGAGTACAGTGAGGAGCATGTGTGTGTATCTGTGTATCAGGCTCAGCCTGCTGAGGCCAGTAAAGGGTAACACTGTGCTGTGAGGTCTGCAGAATGTGCAAGTATTGTTCCAGTTGCCTGTAACAGATGTGAGTGACACAAGCACTCGTGAAATAGCCTCAGTCCAGGCTTTCCAAATGTTTCTAAACTGACCTTATGCATTCTGAGTTACAGTGAGGCTGATTCAAGTTCTTCAGGTCTGAATTTTCATTTAGAGAGCAGATTTGGAAGTTTCTTGTGGAAAATCAGTAAAAAAAAAAAAAAAATTAAACTGGCTGTCCTGAGTGCAAGGCAGCAGCCTGGCAGTCTGTGTGAGCTCAGTACCGCTTCTGCTCTTCTGTGCACTGGGGAAAACCACACAGTATTAGTTGTCCCAGGACATAGCTTATTGCCACAGAAAGAATGAAAACTCATCATGCATTCAGCCTCAGATCTGCAACCAACATTTTCAGATCAGCAGCCTCTTTTTGAATTTCAGCACACGATGAAAATCCTTGAATCAAATGCTCCTGTGGGAGAAAGAAATTCAAGACGCTCTTCTACCCTGTGCTGATGCATGTCACTAGGTCAATACTCAGCATAAAGAACTTTTTGCTTATCAAGGCAGTGTGAGGGTGGCAGTCGGGGGGGATGAACACTCACTGTGGCAAGCAAAAACAACAAGCAGCTTGTAAGGTAACATGAGCAAAATGAAGGTGGCAATAGTGAAGAGGTGGAAGGTGAGAGTACTGAGTGGGGCACTGCAATGGCTGAATTCAAAACCGTTTTGCTTCTCGGCTCGAACTTTTTAATTAAGGAATTTCACAGTAATTTTGACTAAGCTTAAAAAATAGTAATTTCAGTGCTCTAGCTCACTAAATACTTTCTTGCAGTCTAACTAAGCAGCAAAGGTCGGAGCTAAAGGAATGCAGTGCATTAAGAGCACTCTCTCTCCAGCCTGCGCTGTAGCTAAGTGCTGTCCTGTGGCAACCTTCTTGGGGGTCAAGTGATTTAGAGAGCTTAGATAAGGCAGGTAACATAATAGGCTGGGGTTCAGGATCCCTATATACTCAGACACAATCCTGAGTAGCAGAGGATGTGAGGAAATATTTTCTGTCATTTACTAGAGGGACAGAGGAGGGAAGGGAGGACTCCTGATAGCTGTAGGAGGGAGGAGCAGTAGGTGCAGCTAAAATAGAAGGAGGGGAAGGACTCACGAATATAATGAGGAGGTGGAGGAAATGACACCAGAATAAAAGGGTGAATGAGTATGTGAGATACCCGCTCATCCTGGCCTTCCTCTGTTCAAAGCACTCCCTCAAAGTGCAGGGTGGGGCGGGTACAAGAATACAGGGGGTGGATGTCAAAATATTTCCTTAAGGAATATAGTGTAATAAATCAGAGAAAAGGGACAGAATGGAGGCAAGGAGCAAACAGCAGGAGGATTATTTTTATTCTAAGTGAATGATTATGCCTCCTGGATATTTGCACATGAGGATGGTGGTGAGTTGGGGAGGACTATTCAGCTAGATAGACAAGAGTGCTCAGGTTGTAATCATAGAACTATAGGGCATGCAAGGGTGTAAATAAGATAAGAAATGGTCAAATAGACAAGTAAAAATCCTGCTAGAGTCAATGTGTGCGGAGTACTGCAGTCCTCAGGAGTTAAGATAACTATCATGCAAGTGTAGGAAACAGCTTTCAGAGAAAGATATTTTGAATAATTGCAAAACATAGATAATTGATGGAGAAAATAACAGATCATTAAAAATACCTTGAACTTAAATAACTTACACATACTGGGTCAAATACAAGATCAATCATTTCTTTCAGGTTGTCTACCAAAACAGGGCCTTCAGGGCCTTGTGCAACATCAAGAATTCAGACAGAAAATAGTTGCCATGTTTCCTTGATAACTTGGCAGCTCTTTTTACTCTCACCAGTACTAATATCTGCCAGCTATCTCTTTCCCTGTTTGACTCAAATAGATAACTTTTAAATGTGAACCAGGTTTAGTGTTTGCCCATTTGATCCCTGGTGCTGAGAGTTGACCAGTATATGCTAATAATGACTATGTATGTGAGACCAGGGACTTTTGATGTGGCCATGGTATTGCTTTGCACTGCTGTCACTTTTCTGTTTAGTAATTGCTGTATGATCCATCAGTAACTGGATCAAGGCCTTTTGTTCCTGGAATGGGGACTTGGAATAGTAGTGGTTAAATTTTAAATTCCTAGTTACAGAGGCTGGTGTGTCTCAGCATTTGATCGCTTGTTTTTTGTAAGAATAAGAGTCAGTGGAAAAACCATAAAATTTCTCATCATTTCACTCAAAAGCCAGGGAGAAAAACAGATGAGGATTCCTGCACTCAGTCTAACAATCCTCATCTTGCACCAAGAGCTTTCTGAGAACTTAGTGCTGGGGGATTTCAGAACTCCTCAATTGTGATTTTAGCAATTACTATGGGAGCCTTTGCCAGTTGTGCTTTCAGATGTTTAAAATTACAGTTATATTACAGAATCACTGAATCATGGAATGTTAAGGGTTAGAAGGGACCTCGAAAGATCGTCTAGTCCAACCCTCCTGCCAGAGCAGGGTCACCTAAAGTACAGGAACGGATCCAGGTGGATTTTGAATGTCTCCAGAGAAGGAGACATCACAGCCTATCTGGGCAGCCTGTTCCAGTGCTCTGTCACCCTCACAGTGAAAAAGCTTTTCTGTATGTTTGTGTGGAATCTATGATGCTTCAGCCTTGCCCCTTGTCCTATCACTGGACGTCACTGAGAAGTGCCTGGCTCTGTCTTCCTGACACTCGCCCTTCACATGTTTATAAACATTAATGAGGTCACTATTCAGTCTCCTCTTCTCCAAGCTAAAGAGACCCAGGTTCCCTCAGTCTTACCTTTAATTACTTAATTCACATGCTTGTATTTTATTTCCAGGTGGTTTATGAGAACACAGAAGGTTGTATCACAGGGAGACTTCTAACACTCGTAGCAGCTTCTGCCCAGGTTCCCTCTGCTGAAGCAATCCTTTGGTACCATGGAGAGCCACCCAGCGCTGTCCAGATTATGTGTTTTATCCACTAGTATATGGGAATATAGCAAGGAAAAGAGAATACCAAAGCTTTAGTGGCTTGGTGTCCCTGGCAGTCGGTGTAGTAAGTTGGTACAAAGTGCAAAACCTCCAAGTTTCTTTCATTAGCAGCCTGACATTAGAAGAGACCCAGGACAAAGAGACAGTAACCCCCACTGCATGCCATTCCTTCTCCAGACAAGCTTTCTGGCCAAAGTTAATGATTCATAAGATTCTTCACTGATTTCACTGTGAGCTTCCACATTTGCATAAGCTAAAGCTTATGCAGCTTCTGTAGGGAGATTCTTAGTGAAATTACAGGACAAAACATTGATACTATGTAATTATAGTAGTTTGCTGTAACTTAAATGAAATTGTTACTTTAAACTTGCTCTAAGTGGCTCACAATGGAATTTTTGTGTGACACACCTACAAAACAAATGAGTTAATCACAATAGGTGTCATTTTTAATTTTTCTTTCAGTCATTTTTTCTTTGTAATTAGCATGAAGACTATCCTTCAGTCATAACTAGCCACCTGGAAAGTTTCAGCTTGTAATATGGAGCTTTTTTTGTGAATTATGAATGTGCAAAAAAGGAGACCTTTCTCCCCACACCCCCTTCCTTGCATAATTTGAAAACGAATGAATGAATTTTATTCATGCTTGCCAAAAAAAAAAAAAGTCATATTTCAGCTGATAACAAGCATTTAAAAATTTCAGATGAAAGGGATTTTTTTTTTTAAAGAATGCTATAAGCAAGGAAGAACAGCAGGTTAAGACAGAAGTCTCAGTGCAGCCTTAACTATAACAATTGCTAGCAAGCAAATACTATATCCAGACACTAAATCTTGCTTTGTGCTGCCCTGGTGCACAGTAGTAGGGAGAGAATAGAATAATAAAACCTGGTCCCCTTATGCAAACAGCAGAGCATAGCACTCAACAGAATACAAGAAGAAGGCGAGCCTGCCTACTGTTCTGGCTTGCTAACCATATTCCCAAGGTCTGTGGGTTAGTCGTCCCCTCTAGCTCTAGTCAGTACTTCAAATAATAACAAGGGGCACATTCTGGTCCTTTACAATTAATGTCCTCCAAATACACTGTTCTGTTAAATAAAGTATTTGAAGGAAGTTCATATAAGCACTACGGTTGTTTAGCAGGTCAAAAAGGGAATATCTGCTAGATTTTTTTTTTCCTGATTAACCATGTATTTTTAAAAATGCAGAGCTGTGAAGAAGATATGCAAGCCCACACTTACCTTATTGCTTTTCAAGCAAAGCAGGCAGAGATTTTGGTTCACGCCATTCTGAAAATGAACTACCGCAAGGCTGAAGGATTGTGATGTGGAACACATTTCTGCATTGCATTTTCTCTTGTTCCTAATGCTTCTCTGTTGATAAGGCCAGCTCTCCTTTTCTACCTAGAAATTAGGATTAAAAAAATATTCCACTAACGTTACCAAAAAGCTGCCCACTACTGTGGCTAAGAATAGTGAGTACTTCAGTATTACCTTATGGATTCCTGTTGATTGGAAGATCAACAGGAAGGATTTGCATGTGGCAAGCTTGAACGTAAAAAAAATCCTCTTCTGCTCTGGCACAATTTGACTGTTGCAAGTTGAGTTGGCAGTAAGTGACTGAAATTGAGTTGTCAGTATCCTTACACAGTGGAAAAAGTTGTTGCTGTCTCGTTCAGATGCAAGAGTTTCTGTGGGAAAACAGAAGATAATCATGGTTCTGAACGTCTCTGTGGACTGGTAATGTTGCTAATACATAGATCGCTTCTGCAAATTCAGTCCCAGCTGGATGGGAAATTATTGAAAGTGGTTGTTGTTTGATTGATATAAAATGAGTTGTCAGCTTATTCAGTGCCTCCAGGGCAGATGTCCATAGTATAATTGGCACCTGCCAGAATCAAAGAATTCCTTGGTGCAGAGTAACAGCTACTCATGCAGCCACCCCAAACAGACCTTGCATGCCAGAGCTCAAAGAAAAAGGCAGGAAAAATAGTTTCTATTTTTGGGCAGGATCTTTTGTGCCATAAAGTCAGTAAGGGATTTGGCATGACACTTGTTGCTTTTCCCTCGGACCCTGGCTAGATGCTACCAGCTCTCCTGTTGTTCACTCAACACTTTTCCTAAGAATTAAACACACATACTTGGTTATTTGTTATTGTTGTCATAGTAAAGGTATATTTATAAAGACTGGTTAATAAAGAAACTGTAAATATTTGCTTATTATAAGAAATGCTGTGACAATTTTATTTTCCTATTTCTCAACCAGCTCTCCTCACAGCAATAACTTAACCATACAGGTAGGGAACCAAGAGTGCCTTCTCAGCAGAAAAGAAGGCCAAGAAACAGCCAGGACTGACAGTACAGCAGTGTCAGTATTACACTGTTCATTAACAGTACATGGTGTCCTATTGTTTACCACAGACTGGATTAAACCAATTTTTAACTATAAGTCACCAAAGAGCTGTCATATGCCTCTGACAGCGTGGTACAACTAACAGGAGTGAATTCAGTTTCTGTTGAGCTGGCCACCGTCTTCATCTTCATGGAGCTGGTGTTTTGGGAGGTACCAGCTGAAGGGCTTTGCATTAAAATTCATTTTACTGTCTTCCTCTAGTGCATGGCTCAACTTCCCTTCTTTCCTTTCATCTCTGATCCCTCCTTTAGATTATTTTTCATTATTCCTCCCCACCCCCAATATACACACACTTTGCCTTTCATCTCTATATGGATGCTATTCCAGCACTTGTCAGCCCCAGCAGGAGGGACATGGTAGAGCTAAACAATATATGTTAGGTGGAAGGAAATATTATTATCAGATGCGTTAGAACAATCATTTATTGTCATTCTTCAAAGATGTCTGCTATGCTAGCTATTTTATATTCTGTATTAGGGACATGGTTTAATTTTACAGGCATTGTTAATCACTAATATATATTAAACTTTCAGCCAGGATGTTAACATTTTAAATGCATCATCTTGCTTTTTTAAACAGAAACAATAGGCCTTCTGCACTACCCTCCCTCCCTTATAGTCAATAACCCCCTTCTATTGATTGAGCAAATAACTCTAAGCACTGTTTTGTATTTTAAGTTCCACTGCCCACACTCAGCTGTGTAATTTTGCTTAATAACAAATGGATCTTCTATTTTTAGTGGTTACTACATGTTTGGTTATCAAACTCAGCTCGAAAGTACTGGGTAGGAAAGCACAAAACCTATTATGGCAGTGAAGTGCCACAAGAGATTTCCTACATGTGTGTGTACAAAAAGCAGCCTCATCAGCAGATGAATGATAAATGAAAAATCCACCAGTGAGTATGGATTCCCTGAAGCCAGCCTGGATCAACAGACAATATGGATTTTTGATAATTCATGGCTTTGTCGTTACTTATTTTCTCCTGAAATACCCATTGCAATTCTCAGAGAGATAATTAGAGAATTATCATATTGCTTAACTAAGTAGTGCAAATTGTTTTACATTGTATGTACCCTAACCCAGGGCAGTATCATTAGTGTTGTCTAATTGCTACAAATATAGTCATCGCATTTTAATAAATTGCTTTCATTGTCAATACATACAATCGACTATTTCTCTTAATGTTCATGGATAGGTTAGTTACCAGGTAATCTTACAGTTAATACATGCCACAATGAGGCAAAATGTAAGAAAATGCAAAGGTCAAAACCATGTTTCTATTATGAAAAAAATGAATGATAATGACATAATTTTTTCAGCTCATCAGGTTCTTTGCTAAGTGCCTCTGTTATTGCCAGATCAGTAGTGTATAACAAAGAAGTGCTTTCTGTAGGCTGCTTCATTAGCCTGCCCTGTAGGACCTCACCTCAGACCTTTCACTAATCTGTTGGCCAGCTCAATAGCCTTGTTAGTTCTATTCACTTCTTCCTGGCAGCGGATTTTCTCAGCTGTAGCCCTCTCAAAGGCAGTGGTTAAGGTAGCCAGGATTGTGTCTAGTTCCTTCAAATAAACACAGTAAGAAACAACTTTAGACACTGTAAGAACATGCAAAAATACTTCTGCTGTCCCATTTTATATTTCTGAAAGTTAAATGACACAGCGCAAGAAGGGTATAAAAACATGGATGGCACTCAGAATTTTGTCTAGGTCATGCTCCAAAGGTGGGTTCAGGAAAACCTGGGAAAAAATGTGGCTGGTTGTCTGATTTCCCCTACTTGTTCAGAACAGCCTTCAAAATGAAATTACAAACTTGATCTTATATCTGTAAAAAAATAAATGCCACCTCCTCTCAGAGGATTCTGAAATTAAGTGAAATACAATATAGTTCGTATTACAGCTGTATATCCTTCATAGGAGAGCAAAAGCTTGCAATGATTGTTTGAAAACTAAAGAGAATAGAAAGGTTTAAGGATGATAGATAAAATACTTGAAAATACACAAGTCAGTATCCTTTGATGACTTTCAGTTAGATGATGCTTCCCAGTGCACAAACCATTTCTGAAAAATGCAGTCTGAAATCCCCTCCCACCTTAGATTTGGGAGCAAGCAGCTCAGTGTCTGGTCCATCAAAGCATTTAAGCACACAAACAGTCCCACTGGGTCAAAGCCCCAGTTATTCTCAGAGGAAGGAGTGGAAGATAATTCTGCGTGGATGATTGAGCACAACAGGCAGCCCAGGAGAGTCACAGGCAAAGTACCCAATGACTCTGGGTGCAGAAGATTAACTGGCTGGGGAGCTGAAAAATGAAAGATCAGAAAGGTGCTGCAAGATCCCAGTGTAAGTGAGGTATTCAAGAAGAGCTGTCCTTGGGTGTATGTGGACAGAGCAGGCAGCTGGAGCCTGGACTGTTCAGGCAGGCAGTGAAACACAAAGTGAAAGAGGCATGCTCCCTCCAGCAGCAAATGCAGCTTGGCAAATATGTATACATGCAGCTGAACTCTGTGGTATTCCCCAGGGAAAGTTAAAGCTTAGCATGAGTCCAGGGAGAGGCCTGTGTTTTATCCCATCCATGCTGTTGAGGAGCTCTATGCACCTTGTAGACTACTGAGGGACATCACTAGGCATCTCCCTAGAGTAATGCTGAATGAGTGCCTCAAAGCTCCTTATTGCTTCCTGCCTCAAGGACAGCACGAGGCAGCATCTCATGTGTACTACAGGACATAAACTGAGTGATAGGACAGATAGGTGTTTCATTGTGAAGGTTTGGGAAACCAGAGTAAATTACAGAGCAAACATTTCTAAATGGGGCTCAAAGGTCCTCTTTAAAGAAGGACCCAGTAGGAGTTTTGCAGCACCCACCCAACCTACAGGGATTCAGGAGCAAGCAAAGTGGGGGGCATGTTACCTGCCTTCATGCACCTCCATGCAGGGTTAGAGGAGGCAGCACCTGTGTTAGGAACACATTCTGTCAGCCAGGCTGAGTGAGGCACGTTGACTGAATCCTGCTACTCCTTCCTGAGGCACTGAAGATCCAGATACTGGCTGGAAGCTTGCCATGCGTGAAGACAAATATCCACTGGGGTCCTGAGGCATGCCATGTGGCTGCAAAAGCTGAGGATGTGGCCCAGTAATTTACCTGGAACTTAAAAATGAGAGTGATAAATTATACTGCCAAATATCTGTTTTATTCAATGAATCAGACTGGAAATGCCTCAGACAGGGAAAAAAATACTAGAAATAGTCAAATTTTAGAGGCCTTAAAATTAACAAAACAAGCTTGTAAAATACATCTAGTGGTCCTGACTTTAATGTTCAGGTCCTTGGGCCAACCAAAATTCCAGGTTTCCTTGAGATTTCTATCTCCTACTGCGTGCACTTCTACAAAGCTTGTTGTTTGATATATATATGTGTTTTCTATACACAAATGACAGCTAACAAACAGCAACAGGTCTGCAAGTGAGATCAAGGACCTCCACACTTAGGTGCTGAGCATAAGGGGATGGAGAGGGAAAAAAGTGTAAAAGCTACCTGCTGTGCTGAGCATGGATGCTACAGCTCTGATGGTGGGGAGCAGAACTTGCTTGAAGCTGGTTTTTAGCCTGTTTTTCAGGAACTGGTAAGTCTTTACTGCAGTTTTGGCTTTACTGAGCCACGCTGAATTACTCTGTGTGCTACTCTGCTCTCAGCCCATGCAAAGTCAAACAAATTTTCCTGTAAGAGAGAAAAAAATAAAAAGGATGTATATGAAGCAAAAATGTAAGTGGACAACAGAGACATAAAATATATATAGATATAGATTATATAGATTAGATATAGATGGTATAGATATGGTTAAATAGTGGAAGAATAATTCCAGTTATGTGCGTCAAATCCAGGACTTGGGGAAGGTGCCAGAAGCAGTGAAAGTGGTGGTGTGTGGATGGGTAGGAGCCAGCTCCTCCACATTTTTCAAGGATTTATCATATGAAACAATGCCTACCAGGAAAGGTGCACAGCTCACTATTGGGTACCACTTCTTCCCTCTCATCTTTTTCTACCTTAGTTGCAGTATGAGCACCCCTTCTCAGTACCCCTGCTCAACTGCAAGTTACATGTGATGTGGAACAAATTTAGTCAAGGACAGAGAGGCCAAACTGCAGGTGAAGAGCAGAGCTGCACAGCACTACTTCCTATTCAAATGGAAACCCAGAACAATCAGGCCCTTAATGTGTTACAATTCATTTGACTATCCACATTTTTGACTTTCTGTAAATAATGTGCTAAATGGATAAAAGAAGATACCATTTTTCCTTCTTTCCTCTGAGTTACTGATAACAAGTTCCTTCCCTTACAGTTTGTGCATATAAATGTGATTAATGTAAAAAAAAAAAATTAAAGTGCCAAAATACCTTTTTTCTCTCTCTCTCTCCTTTTTTTTTTTAAGCGTTGCCCTTTTCAAAACAAGGGGAAATTCAGTATAGTTTCAGTGCCACAGTGATCAAACAGTGTCACATCACTATGGCAATTGCTGCCCAGGCCAGGAATACAGATCAGCTTTAATTGTGCAACGCCTTATTGCTGGTGCATGTCAATCAGAACCTATGAATTGAGAAAAATTTGCTCTGTTCATTCTGTTAAATGATGTATCCAATTAAACCTGTTAGAATTCATGATCTTCAGTCAAGGTTAAATGAAAGTAGTTACTCCTGTCAGCTAGGTGATTAAATGCTGCCTACATCAGGCACATTTATGTGCAAAATTAAAATTTTGGTATAAAGCATGAATCTTTATGCATGCCAGTTAATTATCCTGCAGTTCCTCCATTTATTAAATGCCCACTGCATTTCTTCTTAATCATCAGCTTCCTTTCAAACTTATTTCATACTCTACATTATACCAAATTTTAATGTTTAAAATGAAATGCTTTCTCAATGAAAACTTCCTCTTTTTGAGGGTTTGGCTGTTGCTATGCTACTAAAGATGGCCATTAACAGTTTTTTGAGTCATTATGGAGAAGGTTTATTTGTGGTGTTCAATTCTGAGAGAGCATTTTGCTCTAATCCCTTGAGTTGCTGATGTCCAGCAGTTCCTCCTTCCCAGAACTACTGGAGTTCTGCTGCGTGTCAGCCAACTTCAGCACACGGCAAGGCAGCTGTCAAACTAACCCTGGTTGTGCTGCTTCTGCTCTCTTGTACAGGAATGGAAGGACAGCAGGGCAGTGCAGCACAACAGGATATCTGTGCCCACAGCCACCAGGCTCATGCCTCCCACTCTCCTTAGCAGCAGGGCCAGCAAATCCAGGCTGGACCTGCAGTACCAGAAACACAACAGCCTCCAGGCAGGGCACCACTGACACCCTGCACTGAGGGCTCAGAGGGTTGGTCCCCTTCTTCCTGATAGTCTTCAGAACTGTATCTGTATTCCCTTTGGTTTGGCAATGTAATGTGTCCTGTTTGCCCTAGGCAGCTACCATATTGCAATATCATATTTTAATTAGAAGAAAAAATTATGTGTTGCATGCTTGAATTAAATTAAATTGCATATTTATATTTATAAGACACAGTATTGGCAGGATTTAAATGCTATATGAATTGAAGGACCAGGTGTATTGCAGTGATTTGTAGCTGAAACATTTGCTAGAAATACAAAGCAGAGCAGTACCAAATGCTAATGTGATACCCTAAGACAATGCCCTGTGCTCTTACAAGCACAGTTTCACATATTCCATATGAGCATTTATCCCCTTTCATTATGAAACAGTATTAAGAACCTTTGTTGCAAGCAAGCAACATACAAAATATCTCATACCACTTCACGACTGCTAATGAATAATATCATTTAAAACAGACTGGGAAATAAACTAGTATAACATGTTCTACTAAACTAGTACCACAAATATGCACAAGGTTGTTATTAAAGATAAATGCACACAGTAATTTTCTACTTGTAGGTTTTACAGGTATAATTTTGAATCATAAAATATTTTTTAAAACATATCACAAGAATGGAAACCAACAGAAAGACTGACTGGGATCAATAAGTGATGTCTCCATCTATCTTTGGGGGCCAATATAAATTATATTGTGCTAGTGTGAACCTTCAAGATGGGTGATGTGATTAACTTGTTCAGGGTCACAACAGGGAGTGTCTGATCATAAGGATTTTACATTTCTGGCATTGCTGCACACCGGCCGTGCTTGCAGAGATCCCACAGGTGCCAGCAGGTGCCCCAGTTCTTGGCTGGCACAGGCAGGAGGGCTGTGGGCAGCTCAACCTCAGCTTCACATTTCTGAAGGGCAGCTCATTTTCTCCTTACTGTGTGTGACTTTCCCAGCATCCAAAGTTTAGAGATCTGTTTCACAGCATGCAGAGGTATGAATGTCACACAGGAGACTGTGGCCAGCCTGTGAGCCTACCTGGGAAACCACGTCACAGTCAGCAGTGGTGGCTGCTCCAGCCTTCCCTTCCCAGCTGGCATCAGCCTCCGCCTCAGACCCCAGGGAAGCAGCAGCAGACAAAAGACCCCTCCTCTCCTGCTCCCCCAGCAGCTGCAAATAATGGACTTCTCTTTCCTGGCAGCTGCAGAGAAATACACAGATACATTTTCCTTTGTTGTTCATCAAATATAAGCTGTAAGTTAAAGTCCAATATCTTTAGATACCTGACAAAAGAGGAAAAATGGAATCTCCACACTCACAGAGAATAATTCCTCTAGTGGGAGTTGGTGATGCTCCAGGGAAGGTAGCTGGAGAACAAACCTCTTGGCAGTTTTTCTGGGATGTCTATTGATGAACTGCTTCAATGCACTTGGACCATCTAGAACTTATATTTAATTCCTATTCTTCTTTCTCTACATGTCCATACTTTCACTCCAGTTCTCCAAAACAGATATCATAAGCTGTGAACCCCAGGCCCAATGTGCCTTAATGTCACCCCATGAAACAATAATGGCAGTACAATTTATTTCTGCTCAAAACAATTTACCCATCTTAAAATTGTGATTGTTAGGTTAGCATCCCATCGAGATGAGAGACGACAAGAGCTGCAGTTTCAGCTTGTGTCTAAAATTTTAAGGAAGGCAAAGCTGCACTGATTTATCCTTGGCATACTATTTTATATCCATAAGAGCAAAAAACTTCCTTTTAGTGGCAGATTAAATTGTGCAGAAACTGACTGACACTGATAAGGCAAACACTGCAGTCCTTTTAAACAGGCTGAAAACTGCACATCAAAGACTGCTTGGCCACGAGAGTGTGTAACCACACACTCTCTGGTTTATTTGATTTCACAAGCAATTTTGTCTGATACATATAAAAAAGAAGTGTATAAAAAAATTAAAATTGGTATGGAATTACATATTTTTAGTAGATAGGTTTACAAAGAATTTGTGTTTTAGATTATAGTCATTTTCAGGAAGCTTACTTAGAAAGCAATTAAGTATATTTTATCCATTAATTTTTTGTTGTTGTGGTTGTTTTGCATTGTGCTACTGAAACAAAACTAAAAACTATGGAATGGAAGGAATTTTTATTATTTTTTTTTTACTGAATATTACAAATGAAGAGAACAAGGGTTGTTAATGTTTGTCATTTTCCTTATCTGTACACATGAATATGTTATATGCTCATTTCCATTGCAAATGGAACATCAGAATGATCTTTGCAAACTGAAATGTACTGTATGTTTCATTTCTTCATTTCTTTGAACATACCACTGCCAAAAATAATCAGTTGGTAGTATTCTTGTACTAGAGCTTTGCAACTCCATGAAAATTGAATGAATTAATAGTATCCAGCCAGAATAAAGCAGGCAGCATATTCTGGAGGGCCACTATTACTCACTGCTGAAACAAAGTCAGCCTGTAGAGCCCTGGACAATTGTGCAGGGCACTGTAGATGCAGTCTCCCTGTTTCTTGCACACTTCTCCACCTTCCTCACATTTAATGACACAGGGAGATGTGACTCCTTACCATAGCCACATTAGGAGAAGGAAGAAGAAGGAAAAGAAGTATTTGAGCTAAAGGACAAGGTTGTCATAAGAACAAACATGTATAAAATGTCTGTGAATGCATTTAGTGTGACAATTAGGAGGTTTCCATCCACCCCAGCAGTGAGGTACTGGAGCAGCATTCCTATAGGAGCAATGGGGCACAAGAAAACCCCCAGGAGTTGTGGAGAAACTCACTCTGTTTGGGAAAGGGCTTACAGGCTTTGTTTTCTGTCTGCCACTTTCTCTTTACTTCACAAAGTACATTAATGTCACCTCATCTGGCCCTAGAGATGCCCAAAATACATGAATTAGTTTAAAGATGCAGTGACAGTGCTTAGCCCAAAGGGTTTTTTCAGCGTAGAAGACAACCAAAGAAAGAAAAAGTTGTAACATCAGACATCAACTCTGAGCTTATAATGACATTTGAAGAAAGAGTAAAAGAAATTACCTGAGATGGAAGGAGGACTGATACTCTCCACATTTGGCCAGGAAATGAAAAATATATTGAACAAATACACAGAAGTAAAACCCTAGGATGAATATATAACAGGAAGGTAAACCACATCTTTCTGAACTGAGTGGAACCAAGATCTGTGTTCACTTGGTCTCACCACTAATGGGATGTGAGGTCATATCCTGATAACCCTTACTTATGCAAGTAATCCCTCTAAAATCAATGGGAACCCAGGACTGTAATGACTGCTTCCTTGTCTGTGCTAGAGAGTGCAAGGTCAGGTCCATCTTCTGTGCAATATTGGATGAATGCTAAAAAATCAATATCTCTATTGAGACGACTTCTTTTGGAGTAAAAATAAACCTGGATCATTTGGAGTTCAAATGTTCATTGTTCCTGGGTGGTTTCATAAATTCCTTTTGAAAGCAAAATGGTCAGATCAAAATGGAGTGAAATGCTCACCTTTTTGGTGTGTTTTACAGCTTGTTGTCATAGCTAGCTTTGTAAAGCCATGAAGGTGAAAAGTTACTCTTGTTTATTTTCTATTTATTATGAGTTAAAATAGCTCAAGGTCACTGTTTTATAGTACTTTTGTTTTAGCTATTCCCTCTATTCAAATGACTGAGGGCTGAGGGATGGGTAGGGGGAAAAGAACACTGGAATCTATTGAAAATTTGTTGGTCATCTTGCCATAGAAAATTCAAGGGAAGGAGTTTCTTTTTTAATCACAGGATTTCAGTGCAGTTGTAGAAATATAACTCATTGTTATGGAGCATTGCTTTAGTACCATGGAAAAAAATTACTCAGGTTATTATTGTACTTCATTCACTGTAGAGCACCTTCAACTATCATTATGTTTAAAGCACCTAAGCCTAGCTTGGTATTTTTATTCTTAGTTTGCTACTAATTTACAGCTACACCTACTTGTAATTGTGTCCAAATTGAATTTTCGTACTGAAATATGTTCAATCCCTGTGTTTAGTTGCCTTATACTTCACTTGTGATGGATCAAAAGGAAATCCAAAGCATACAAATATACTATCTGAAGAATTTTCTAATACCTTCGGGTTGCTCTGCAGTATTTGCAGGCTGTTGTTGGCTTGAATGAAAGTTTAAGACCCATTTCTTTTTGTTCTAAATGTGAACAGACTTCAGCAAAATTCAAACAGTGGTTACAAAAAACGTCATCTCACAGAAAATTCCTCTAACCCTCATTATTATCATATACATTAGAAAGGTAAAGTCTGTTAAAGAAGAGACTAATGAATAGGAACGGGTGTGCTTTCTCTCAGAGTTTGTTAAATTGTTGAGAAAACACGTCTCAAATCCATTCTGTATCCACGGGACCCTGGATCATAGAATCACAGAATTGTTTCAGTTGGAAAAGACCTCTAAGATCATCAGTACAACCTTTGACCTAGCACCACTATGGCCATTAAACCACACCTCCATATCCACATATTTTTTTTTTTAACACCTCCAGGGATGGTGACACCGCCACCTCCCTGGGCAACCTATTCCAATGACTGACCACACTTTCAGTAAAAAAATTATTTCCTAATATCCAATCTAAACCTTCTCTGGTGCAATTTCAGGCCATTTCTTCTCATTCTACCACTTGATACTACAGCGAAGAGACTGAACCCACCTCTATACAACCTTGGTTGAGCCAGCTCAAATATTTTCTCCAAGAAATTTTATTTACCAAGTATGAATGGAAGGATCAGTTGTGTTTCAGTCCAGATTATGAGGATAGTGGGTGACCAAGAAATGAAACTGTTTTGATGATCTGGGTTCAGCTAAGATGATCATATAGTTCCTGGGACCAGTGCAAAATATGAACTTACTCTAGGATGCCAGCTCAGCTGGATTTATGGGCATGCTGGGGAGCAAATCCAAGGATGTGTTCGGTGCTCACTCCCTTTACTCAGCCTTGCACAGCCTGCTTCCCACTCACTGTGTGACACATTAGCTGTGACTTTGTCCGCTCTTGCACCACTGCACAAGTATTACTCACACGACATGTTTACTAGCACCAAGATATTTACTAGCACTAACACACTTAATAGCAGAAAAAGGTGTAATTGAAAATCCAGGAGAACTGTTGGGGCCATTAAAACCTCACAGGAGTGCAGCACGATGCTACAGCAAGTGATCACCAGTGTCTTCATTGTGTGCTGTGCTTTACTTCATTACATCCTTGTTATATTGTTAATACAAAAAAAGCTAACCCAGAACCCAAAGCGTGGACAACACTATACAGTGTGGGTTTTCAACTGTGCTGGCTACAAATATAAGAATAAAAATATTCCAGTTCTTGGGAAAGTATACAAATTAGGCATCAAACCAGTTCATATACTTACATATCTCTGATGTGCTAATATGATAGAAGAGAAGACTGATAAAGGACAGAAGAAATGCTAAATATGCACCATGCCAAACAGTGAAAAATTAAGTATTGTAACTAACATTAATTACACTCTAGTAAGATGAATAGGCTGCTCATCATTAATGAGAATGTACACCTTTGTCTAAGTTTCACATCTACCTGTGATAAATGTGCTAATGGTGATAAAATACATCATAGTAACATTTGAATTAACAGCACGCTAATAGATTGACATACAAGTATGAATAAAGCATTTAATCATAAACGTTGTACCACACCCAACAGCAAATTTTCTTTTTTGAGTATATATCAAGCAAAATGGATAAACATTATAATCTTATTTCAGTTTGTGCTGAGATAACCTGATAGTATTACCTCTTACTATCCCAATATTTGTAATTCAGATTATTTGGAACTACCACAGTGGTTTTGGGGAGACACTCAGGCACTTTAATTAAACAGTAAGGGGGATTTCTGAATAGAAAGGGTGGGGCTTGATCTCAGCACAGACTACCCACTGACTCTTGCCCATGTGGCAAGGGTGGAATATTCAAGCAATCTTCATGATGAGTTGACTCCAATGCCTGTTAAAGGATTGACTTTAATTTATGCTTAATAGAAATCAAAGCAATCTTATCTGTACCTTTAGCAGTCTTTCTCTTCTGTATTTCTAGCGCTCTCCCTGGCAGAGAGGCACAGGGGTGATCAAGATGGACACTGCAGCATGAATGGCCAACACTGACTTCTGCCTGCAGAGCACAGAGCTGCAGGCAGCTGTAGCCTTCCCATTTTGGAGAAGCTGGCATGGGTGGTCACCATGCCATGCCCTGCACCTCTATAGCAGCCCTGTGGAGGAGGTCCTCCAGGTGGCCATGTCAGACCACTCCCAACAGACACATCCCTGTTTACTCATTACCCTCTGAATGACTCCTGAGGCACCTGGGCCTGGAAGACACTTCTGTTTATCTGGAAAGGGCCACCCTGAAACACAGCTATGTTACCTGAGAAAGCACATGGAAATGCTTGTGCTCTGTTACAGGGTCTCAGCTGGGGTGAGCAGGTACTCCCAGCTAAGGAGCTGTAAGAGACAGCTGTAAGTGAAAATTCATTACACTGGTCAAGCCAGGTTCACAGATGACATCTCACTGTTCTCCCACAGTAAGAGTAGACTTTTCTCCTTTGGCTGATGAGCAGTTATATTGGGCATGGAAGCGGAGCACACTGACTGGCACAAGGTTTCCTCCTCACCAAGGGCCAAAGCTCCAAACGTGACTGGAAAGGAAGAGGGATGGATTTCACTGCCCATTTCCCCCTCTCATGCACTGTTCTCAGTGAAGAGACTGGCAGGCAACAATGAGAAAATAGGGTGAAGAAGAACAGCAGGGACCTGGGGCTCAGTAGTAGCAAGCTGGGGTCTGCTAACAAAACAGTATAAAGAGCAGCAGCTAATTCACAGAGCAAACATTGCCAATGAGTTAAACGCTGACAAAAGGGAATTACTTTAGCATAATAGTTTCCTGAAGACCATTCAAACAGTGCAAGCTCATCAATGTATTTTTAACGCAATTAAGCAGATGGTTTAAAATACTTTAATTACTGCCAGGGCTCACCTAGGCTGCACAGCAGATGACAGTGGACCTGTGCAGTGTCTGCTATCAAGTCCTTGGAGACTGTACACAAACAATTTACACTACTCAAGTACAATTCATGCGTCTGTGTGGACCACAAAGAGGCTCAGCAGAAGGTCGGCAGGCCTATGAGCACAAGTGAAAAATTGTGCTTGTTGCTCTTCTTATAAACTGTGCTGTGCCAGCTTGCATCAGCTCTCTGCTGGGGAGGCTATGGCTGCATGCCAGGCAGAAGGAAGCAGAGCACGGTGTGCACACGTGGCCAGAGCAGTTCAGTCTAGCTTTTCTCACTACACTGACAGAGCTCTCTAGGAAAACTGAAAGGCTTGCAAACCAATGCAGGTATTTCAGACTGTTTATATGATTTACACTGCGCTACTGCAGTGCAAGAAAGCAGGCCAACAATGTGAATGCAGTAGTAGCCACTATACTTGCACTGAAGACATATACTTAATTCTTTCTTTGTTACACAAGCTGGTACATTAGTCTTGTTTTCCTTTGCATTCCAGATGGCAACTTACTGATTGTGGGAACACTACTGAACTTCTCCCTCCCATGCAATAATCTTTATAATTTCATATTTCTAAATGCTAAAAATGCACTAATGCAAGTGGGAAGAGTTTCCTCTGCTATTTCGCATACTTAAGGAGAAGATTTTATTGATTGATATGCTTTGCTCTGAAAGTGCTTTGCAAAGGCTGTAAGTATTGTTATTTTCATTTTGGCATGCAGGAAAGTGGCACATGGATTGCCCAAATTCACCCTGAGAGAAGCAGGATTAAGTTCAGATCTTCCAGGTCCCTATGCAGAGCCTATTCTGCTGAGCTATTTTTGGAAGGTCAGAATCTTCCAAATGAAGCCTGGCCATGATACACAACCCATTCTCACAGTTTAAAAACAATGTATGACATCCAAAACATTTTTTTCTCTAGTGTCTTTTAATATCTGTAAGAACAAAGTGAGTTCTTTGTGTTAAAAAAAAGGAACAAAATTTTAAATTTTTGACACCAATTTAACTCTTACCTTCTGGACTCTAATGATATTAACAATCCAAGTATTGTGTGCAGCAGCAGCTGAAAATTTACTTGCACAAATTTTGAGTATAACTCTGGGTCATGGAGATAATATTCTTTTACAGTTTTAACAATAACTGCAGAAATGTATTCCTTGTGAAAATGAATATGCTTTTGCAGAAATCCATCTACCTAAAGGAAAAAAAAAAAGAAAAAGAAAAAGAAAATATGTGTGAAGATTTACTAATCGTGTAATAAAATGTGAAGCTTGTGGAAATTTCAATATGTGTTGCAAAAATAATCTTGATAAGTTGTGGATCAATGGCAAAAAATGGTTCAAATCTTATTTTCATGTATATTTTTTAAATGTTAGCTTGGATATTTCTTCTGATACTAAATCTGTTCTTCTTTCCAAACCTTTCCTTTACTGAAGTTTATTGTGACCTGAAAACACAAGTCTGTCTTTACTAATAAATTGCCTACCAGTTTTTATCTCCATCATGTAAGCATACTATCATGAGGTTTAACTAGTGAAATCTAAAAAATGTATCAGTACAGAGAAAATTTAAGAAATGAGCTCACACACAGAAAGCAAAATATAGTTCACATAATTATTTCTTTGGTTACATTTATTGAAAAGAAAAAAGTAATTACAAATTCTAAAGGGCAACCTGGGGGAATATTGCAGTTTTACTTTGGTGAGACTGTCAATATATAGCATATAACACTCAGTTCTGGCCTTTACTTTGCATGAACAACTCCCACCAGCATCAGTATGTTCAGGCTGACTGCAGGATACTCTTTTCCCATGGTGCCTATTGCTATTTTCAAATGGATAATGCTGTGTTTTTTTAAGCCCACAGTTCTGAGTACCTTGAGTACTAGGCATGACCTTTTTATGCAGGTTTATTTTCTGGTCTCAGTAATGTAGCAATTTGCTAACAACAGCCTCATAAAGATGAATAACACAAAGCTTTCATTCTCCATCCAAACTATGCAACTACTGTATATCTCGATAATGTGGTTTGCAAACACTGCTTTAAATGTCTGTGATCCTGAGGATATTCTAGCTCTTCCAGAATATGGGCAACAATTAATCTCTGGAGACAAACAATATTTAAGTGGACTAATGACTGATTTACTAACATAAACTCCACTTGAAATATGCAGTAATTTATTTATTTTGCTCACCAGAGTGTTCTTTTTCTGAAATAGATCAGTTAAAGGCCAAACTAACAAAATATTTTAGATTTATGCAGAAATGTAACTTTTAAATATTTAATCTAAATGGGATATGAACTGTAGTGGGACAATTTTTAACTCCATTGTAAGCAACAACTTGATTTGTCTTACGTGGACTAGACAGTGCTAGAGAAAACTGGAGAAAAAAGAAAAGCAGAGAATAAAGGCTGGAACACAGCCTTGACACTCTAAGTCTGCTATACTGTGATTGCAGCATTGCTGCTGGGGACTGTCACCTCACCATTGACAATAACTGTTGCTTCACCCACCTGAAGGCATCCAGTGTGTCATCTAGTCTTGTTTTTGGCCTGTCCCATCAGCAGGGGTTATGCTGTTACACTGCTCCTGGTAATCAGAAAAGAAAACCACAGTATTTTTCCTTCTGTGAAAGCTTCTGAAAATATTTGCACTTTCCCTTTCAGTGATGGCGAACAAAGGAAACCCTTTATCTTCTAGGAAATTTCATATCTATATGTTAAAGTTCCATTTAACATTAATGAAAAAAAATTATTTTTCTCTACACATGGATACACCTATGGATATACAACAACTCCAAGGTTTTGGAACCTTATTCTTCATTCTGTATTTCATCAGAGCTTCTACAGAGTGACGGAGGACTGGAACCTCACAGAGAGTAGGTAAGATTAAATCTACCTATGCTATCCTATGAAGTAAGGCTTCAACTTTAAAACGTGCTGGTGCTTAACTGGGCCTCAGAGCTTGCAAGAGTTGCAAAGGATGCAATGTTGAAACTGAACATTTAGTGCCTGATACTATGAGGTACATGAAATTAATCAGCATGATAAAGCGTTCCTCTCATGCAGTGTAATAGCCATCTTTCTTACAGGGTATGAAATTAATCCTTCACTTGAAGCAACTTTCTCTTGGTCACTATATCTTATTTCTTAGTGACAAATGGACAGGATGTGTTGCAGAGGAATCCAGCACCAAGGAGATAAGGCAATGAAAATAGGCATGCTGTAAACCTCCTGCTATCTACCTCTTCGACGGTTCAGCACTGCTGTTACCAGCCGTTTAGCAGAATGATAAAAGTTAGTATCTCCCAAGCCTGAAGCAAAGCAAACGGGAGCTTTTTTCCCCTTTTCATACCTCAGCATTGAGAATTGCAGGCCTCCAAGTCACAAGAACAGGGTACACTGCTGGATGGGTGTTGTCTCCTCTTATGACTGCCTATCTAAAGTCCATTAGAGCAAGCAAGACTGAACACTGAGTTTTCAGCCTGTGGTTGCCTGATGTAGTCCAGTCCAAACAAGCCTGATAATGAGAGCCCTTTCAGGAGCTGTCAGAGAGCTGCATTAATAGTACACATTAGACTGAAATTTCTGAAGCTTCTTTTGGAGAAAGATTTTCTGTGGCATTCCTGTGTGGAATTTGGGGTTTTGACATACATCTTGGAACCTTTATGTTTCCTAAAACCATGCTGACATTTAAGAACTGTGTTCTTTGGCTATTTTAAAATATGTCAGTTTTGCAGAAATAAGATGGCAAAGGGGCTTGCAGTTAACTTGGGAACGTTTTTAGAATTCGACAAGCTCCTGCCATTTCTGTGATCTTTGGTATTTTCTTGAAATATTATTAGAAAACCTATGTCTAGCAATAAAACCTCATTTAGTTCAACTGTTCAAATGTATCACATTTCTTAAATGTGCTCACATCGCTTTTTCAGTTACATTCTCCAGGTATATCTTCACAGCTGTCCAGCCTCAGTCCTCTGGAGACAGTCCTCCCCCTGGAGACACAAGACGTTGCAGTACTGCATCACACTGGTTACAGCCCAGGTAGGTTCACGAAAGTTTTCAACTCTGCCAGGTTTACCTAAAAGCTGACAAGATTAAAAAGCTTAGTTATAAGTTTAGATCCAGACTTACAACTGAAGGAAAAACTACATCACTCTTCCTCAGAGCAAGAAAGAGAGTCACGTTACTGTATTTAAAATATGTAGGGCAGCGTTTTCTGCATTAAGAGCAGGGCCAGCTTTAGCAAGGACATTTCCAGACTCTTGTAGCTGTTTCATAACTTTTGCCTGACTAGCATCAGCCTGGAAAATATCACACATCCATTTTCACACCCACTGTGGTTGTGCTGCATGGCAAATAATGATTTACAACCCAATGAAATCAACATATTTACAATCTAGTCCAGCTCAGGAAAGCCCTCAACTTCAAATTCAATTGCACAGGTGCAAATGACAGCCTATTTAACACTTGATTTAAATTCCAAGGTTTTACAAATTAAAGAGGCTTATTATATATGCCATACTTCTGGCTCTGAAGGATACCATTTCTATATGAAAGCTACAAGATTTGTGAGTAGTCTATGCAGTTAAATCAAAATATCGTTTGGATATCTTAAAATTTAAGCATTCTAGGAAAACCTGAGGCATACCAAGTGTCATCACAAATACAATGAATTTGTATATTTGCAAATGAACAGGTTATTTGTAAAGGCTGGTATGTGAAGTCTGTAGCATACTGCCTTCTCTAATATTTTGCATCTCTTATTTCCATTAACACTCAATGAATACACAAGCTGAAAGCAGAGAGAAGTGCTCTGAGGATGACTGTCACCAGCAGTGCTAACAAATGCCTGGCATTTCAGTCAAAAGGAATGTATACACTGGACGGAAAGAACCAATTGGAATTGATTCCCACCAGATGCTGTGCCAAATCACTTGAATTTATGCCCAGTGGCAATTGTGCAATAGCTGGAAGTTTGGATGCGCATCCCTCATTGTGAGTATGGCCATACTAAAAAGGGTGAATTAAATCAATACAAAGCTGCTTTCAGTTGGATGTGAAGGCTAACAGAAATGTGTTCTAGGTCAAAGCAGAGGAGCAGACAGTGACACTTGTTACTAAACATTAGCTGGCAAACATGACAAAAAGAAAAGACCTGCAGCAGCACTCTCCATGTTGGTGGGATATGTATCACTGATGAAGGCAATCAAGGAGTTGCCCCATTGTCTAGATTACTCATCTTTCTTGGCAACAAAGGTGAAATTGGGGCAAGAGGGTATTTGGGGAGGTGGTTTTGGGAGCAGTGCACCACAATGCAGAGCAGACATATGTTGTACTCTTTGCTTTACTTTTATGTAACCACAGAAGACATTGCTGGCATCTTCAGAGGGGCACATAAAAATAAAACAAACCTAAAGGGTAGAGAATCTTCTGTAAATCAATCCAAAGAAACAGGTCTCGTCAGTGCAACGTTTCTTTTAAAAATCACTTACCAGGTGCTGTATTTGAGGTAAAAACCTGAGGCCCTCTCCCTAACCTCATACCTCTGATTCAGAGCTAGAGTAGAGTCACCATTGTACTCATTTCTATCAGCCGTAGAGGAAGAGAACAAATTATCTTGTTTAGAAGTGCATCCTTGAAAAATGAACATGGATCCATAGGTATTCAAACAGTAGAAATTCTTCTTAAAATGTCCCTGCTCCACACAATGTCTAAATCCTGTAGCCAGGCCAACTTTGAACTTAAAATTACTCATTTTTACAGCTGCTCTGAGAGGCTGTCATCTCCCAAAGAGCTACAGAACAGGGACAGAAGATGTAAACCTTGGTCCTGCAATTCCCCTCCCAGATGGGTAAAGCTGCAATATGAATGAATAATCACTACATATCCATAAGTATGCATAGATGTAAATATCCTTATATTTAGGTTTATACATACACAGGTGTATATATATTACCATCATACAAGACATCAGTTCGGTTCCCCTTTACATGGATGTTAGTAGATTTATATATGACTTTTTCCTTTACCAAGTTTCTCTGTGTAGTGTCCTATTTTGTGAATCTGTGCCTTGGTGTCTTTCTGTGATGAAGTTCTCTCTCTCAAACAGCAAGCTTAGACCTCAGCTCTTCCATCTAAATTATTACAGAAGAGAATTGGTAATTAAGTTTTAACAAGATTTAAATGATATTAAAAGCAGACACTTAAAAGGAGACATTGCCTTGGGCTTTGTTGTAAATTTGTATAATTATTTTTAGTCCTCTGGAGGATGCATGATTATGTTTCTGTATTTATAAAAATACTGCCCTGGAGGCACCAAAATGAATTTTATAGTCCACTGACTTGCATATTAATGTTGTGGTGTCAAATATATTTTTTAGAAAATACATGACCATGGCAATTGTCAACATTTCCAAGGAATTTTATATGATTCTTGACCTGGATTAATTAATATATATTATTTTTAAAGGTATGCTGTAAAGACAAAGTAAGAAAACCAGCCCAGCACTGTGATAAACATACAGGAGAGAGACGAACCAGATAAACTAAACAAAACATATATGGATTTTTAATGTTTTTTAATTATTACAGTTTTGGTAAATTAATGATAAGTAAAGATGCAGGGTCTGATCTAAAGCTTTTTGAAGACACTTCTGTACATTTGCCTTCCTACAAAAACATAGTCTCTCTGAAAGACCCTTCTCTTGTTCAAGTGTCCTTAGGTACTTTTCAGAATAAGAATATAAATCAGGGCTAAAAGATATTACTTGCTGCAGCCCAAAATCATAATCAAAGGCTGGAACTGTAATGCCCAAAGTTTGTATCAGCAGCATAGCACAGGCTCTGGTTTCATGGTGGATGATCATGGATGTAGAGCCATCTCTTCTGTGCTGCTACATACAGGAAGTAGTAGTTAGGTTAAGATTTGTTGCTCTCATTTATGACTCTACCCTGTAAAATTCTGTAGAGTCATGTTGCTTTTATCCCTTATTTGTCTTGCATTTAACAATTTTTAAGAGGCATTTTCAAAGCCAGAAGTCCTACTCCTACAGTGCTAGGAAATAGTATTTGCTCTCAGACACTAGCAGAATAACAATAATGGTATCATACTTCTTCAAGATCCAGTCCTGTTAGGTATGTGTAGAAAAAATCTTACCAGCATTCAGTCAGAAGACAATGAACTCAGAAGGAGATTTCTTTGTGTGTGGATGGAAAAATTACGATTGTAGTTACTAGTAATCCATTTTGTTATCCAGATAAATCCATTGGCCTTGCAGTTTATCTCCCTACGGAAATAACATATGGTCAGCTGAAATACTGTGTTATTATCAGCACAATAATTATTATTGTAATAATCTTAAATAATTATTTGGATTAGAAACCTGCCACATTGTCTAAGTTTACAAGGAGAGCTAAACAAAAATGTTGTGATTTTTCCACACACAGACTGGAGATAAGATGCTTGTTGTGTGCCAAAAATAACAAGGGAAAGGTGCCATCTCACTGTCTAAGAGTAGCAGATAAGGTGAATTTTACTAAAATGGTTGAGTGTCAGTCAACTGGTGGCTCAGGGCAACACTTGTCAGGCCATAAATGTGCTGATTGCATGTTCAGAACTACAATTTCCAGTACCAAGGAGATATTAATAATCATTATTTAACTGTGTCAAAACGGTGTCACAGAGGGAAGGTATATCTGACACTCTCCACTGGTCCCTTGCAAGTGTAACTGCTGATTTGTGAACTTTTTCCCTACATATACATTACCCAGAATGTTTAAAGGAAAAGCAAAAGTACTTTAAAAGTGAAAGTAAAATAAAAGGTAAAGAGTCAAGACTGAATAAAACATTTCTGTGATGCTTCAAGGTTGATTGCAAATCATTAATGGAATCTTGGGGATCAAATGAGGTGGTCCAAATAAGAAAGAACAGAAAATTCTTGTGTTTGTTTGTTTGTTTTAAATCAAGAAATCTTTAGGCAGTTACTGAGATCATTTACACTTGGGATTTTTTGCCCATGACCAACTGCAGGAAATAAATTAAAGATGTGACTCTACAGAACTTTCTCTAAAATGTAAAGCATCAGCTTTGAGACAAAAGGCAGGCAGGGGTTGAAAACACTCAGCTCCTTGGAGCACCAAAGATGAGGAGAATAAATGATAGTACTGGCAATAGATCAGATATGAACACACAATCACTGTTCTGCAGGGCAAGTCACAGCAGACAGCACAATATTTATACTAGCCTTGTGACTATCAAAGGATAGGCTGTGAAACTTAACCAATCCAGTACGTCTGCCATGCAAAGCTTCTCTTCAAAAATCTTTGATTAAATTTGAGCTTGCAGGGTGAATTATACTGGAATGGACCTTTGTATAAATGACATTGGAATATTTTTGACTCAGAATCATGTGCCACAAAACCATATATAATGTTTTGTAGTCCTACAATTTATAATATCTGACCACAGACAAAAAAGTAAACTTACTGTTAGTAAAATATACTTAGCCTTTGTTCACAGTGTAAACCTTCCATAAATGAAGAGTAAACTTTGAGGGCAGGACCTATTTATCTTCAAGGCTTTGATGAAGATATAATAAGGTTATTATACAAAGTTGTAAACAGCACTGCATTTAACAAGCAAGAAGTATTTGGAAGAGCTACTGGTAGAGATGTAGATCATTGTTTTGAAAAGTAATTTTCTTCTTTTATTTGTTATTGTCTCATGCTTGTCCTGGGATTAAAAGTATAGTCAGAGGAAATATTTTTACACATACACAAACCTGCTTTAGGAAGGAGACAGAATTTTGCAGGCACATATTTAAAATTGCTACCTGTTCCAATAATTTATTGGGTTTTCTCTCTTTTTTTTTTTCTTTTTCTAAATTGATGTTAATAATTGGGGATCAGTTACTGTTTAGCTTGGCTTGGTGTGTAGCAGGGTGAAGATGAACATAGAGGAGATGAAGAACTGTCCAAAGGAACCTTCCTTGTCTTCGGTCAGCCTGCAGGAAAATTCAGTTGCAATCGCAGTGCTCTGGGACAGCCCATTCTGGCCGTCTGAGACACAGTACTGCAATCAAGGGCAAAGGGTGAGAGCATTGCCATTCAGAGAATCACGGAATGGTAAGGGTTGGAAATGATCTCTAACCTCTGCTGCCAAAGCAAAATCACTTGGGGTAGACCACACAGGAATGTGTCCAGGTGGGTTTGGAAAGTCTCCAGAGAAGGGGACCCCACAACCTGTCTGGGGAGCCTGTTCCAATGCTCCCTCACCCTTACAGTAAGGAGTTGCCACAGATGAGGTCAGTTCACTAGAACAGTGGTATCCAAGTGGCCCTTTTGGTACTCCAAAATGAGGAGGAATCTCAAGTCTTTGAATTTGTTGAGACAGTATAACTCTGCCCAGTCCCTTGTACTAGGATGCTTACATTGCGAACTGTGTAGCTGTAAGAGATGTGAAGGTAAAAATGCTGCTAAGATTATTTTTGATCTACACAAAAGCAGCACCTCTTTGTGATGCTGCTTACACACAGCATCCGTGTCTGTGTATCTGTGCAGTCACATTGTTAATGTAATACTATAGAAAGCTGATTTATTACCAACTTCTTGCTCCACGAGTTTGCATCCCTGTTTCATACTTCGAATGCCTCATTATACAGCAGCTGTACCTCTGGACTCTTCCTTTTCTGGGTGGTGTCACTTTGAAGTAATACATTATCAGTTTCCATCATCTGGTGATGCATTACCAGAATATATCAGAAAAACAGCTGGCTCAGTCTCTCAATCCTTGGCGTCCGGCAACAGCTGACTGTGGTGATATATTACATGAACTCTTCAGTCTATCATCGTAATACATCAAAACAAGGCACTGGTCTGAAGGTGTATTACTCAAAGAAAGGCAAAGCTGAGTGAACCTGTCCAGGAGAGGAGTTCTAGTTTAATTATGGAACAGGAGTTACCGTACACTGCTCAGAGAAGGTTTGTTAGCTTCAAAACTTTGTTGCATTGGTGAAACCCAATTTGGATTAATATAGATACTATTGTAGGAGATCACATTGTTACTCAGTTTGGAGCCTAACAACTCAGCAACCAGAGTTTTGTCAAAATGTTGCAGTCTGCCTTGTATCAGAGAGGCTGCACATTTAATGATTGAAGCAAGTGAGACTTGAGTTCAGCTGATAAACATAAGCACAAATTCCTCTTTTCATTTTGTTATGGAAAATGCAGACAAGAACCTGCTATTTAAGTGTATTAACTGAAAAAGCATCTCACCAGGGGATTCTCCCTGGTGTCTCTTTTGGCAGCACTCAGCAGGTTCTGGGTGATGCTGTTCGTCTGTGAAAAAGCAACAGCAGAGAAGAGGGCCTAAGGCATTGACAGGGAAAACTGGAGCTGAAAAAGAAAAAGAAGTAATAAAAAGAAATAGAAATGGAGACAATCATCAGCAAATAAATATGAAATATTATTTGATTAAAGACTTTTTGTAAGTGCTTACTTTACTGTAGCCATTTACACCAGGCTTCACCTTGCTGGATAAACAAGAATCTCCCATTGATCAGGGCTGCAGACTTGCCACAGGCATGCCTTGGGTTGTTAAACTGGTGGCAAATCTGTTTCCTCCTCTTGGATCACAAGGGGTACAGCAGAGTGTCTACATTTCTTTCTGCATTTAATCAGAGCTTCCATTCTGTTCAAAAGACAGGAAGTGCTCCCAGAATATTCTCTCTGGATTGGATTCACAGAGAGGCTTAGAGTGTGACCTGCACTTTTTATCTGCAAACCCAGTGATGACAGGCAGGGCAAAATTAGCCTACACGATCCCTTCCTTCTCCTTTCTGCCATGTTCCTATCCACTCATCTTTATATGCTTCCATTAGTACCCTTAGAACTTAACAAATTTCTGATGAAAATTCTTGCAACAAATGCTAAAATCAGAACATAGCATGATATTACTTTAATCTATATATATTTTTTCATTTTCTGCTACTGTTCACTGCTCTAAAACTTAATAGAATATTTCAGTTGGAAGGGACCTACAACGATCATCTAGTTGATCTGCTCTCTATCTAAAAGTAGAGAAAACTTTTTGAGTGAGAGTTGCAGCATGTGAATTTACATTACTAGCAGAAAAAAAGATTAATTTCACAGTAAACTGAGAAACTGAGGGATGTACCTTTTTCTGCTCTATGTTTCTCTTCAGTAGAAGCAGCCAATATCTAATGTTCTGTAGCAGGCAATTGAGAAGATAAGCTGATTTGAGTGGGCAACAGTTAGTTTAGATAGCATAGTATTTTATAAGCATTGTGAACCAAAGACATACCTGAGAATGAACATTTCACTGATGCCTTATATTCATCAGGAGTATTTTAGCTCTGAGTTGCTGTTTACAAGAATCCTAAACAGGCCTTTATCTGTGAAAGAGATAGTTCAAACTGATATGCATGACAAGAGCCCCTGAATAGAACACACAGCACGAACAGCTTAAAAGTGGGATCAGTAGTAAGAATGGACAGTTAACATCCCCTTTTGTAAGCCTTGGAAACAGTTCAGTGTGTTATAGATTTAGTTGTGAATGCGGATGATGTGTCCTTTGCTGCAATATCTCACTGTGTTGGTGTCATGGGAGGGTGGGAGCGAGGATTAAGGACAATAGAGAGATGGGATGACACATGTAAACACTGGTTACAAAATTCCAGGAAGGAGGGGAATTGATTAATGGATGATATCCCATAAGGATGCCTCAGTAAGGGGACAGGTGAGACAGCTGCCAAGATAAAGAGTGACTCAGTGAAAGGATCTTCTTGCTGATTTTTAAAATGTCAAAGTCCTGCAGAAATTACCTTTTCAAGTACAACATGAAAGAGCAGCTCCATAGTGGCATGACCACCTCAGATATGTGCCCTCTGTCATACAACACAGGGAACTACTGTGGCCTCCCCGGTTTTCCTGACTGAAACACTGACTCTTACCATCTGTCTCAGTAGAGAAGAACTTGGAATTTGTCACAGGGATGTAGCAATACTGTAAGAGACAGAATAGACAGAAATTCTGTTAAGTCAGCCATTTCCCCGTGTCACTTGCCTGAAAGCAGAATAAACAGAAAACAAGAATAGGATACTGCTTAAACACATTGTTCAAGGAAAATCAGCAAATTAAGGATTTATACTCTGGTTGCACTTGGAGTATGTGTCTGTATTTTGTGGGAATACAGCTCAGCTCTGTAAGTAGTCGACCTTTATCAACTGAAAGGGCTGAATTTGTCTGTGATGACCTGATCTAGTTGAAAATGTCCCTGCTCATTGCAAGGCAGTTGGACTAGATAACGTTTAAAGGTCCCTTCCAAACCGCTCTGTGATTCTATGACTCGGGCCCACCAACATCAACCCATGCAAGGGGAAACCTCACACATAGTGCAGAGCAAAGATGGATGTAACCAGCCTTTGGCCACTAACTCTTACCTTCATACTTACACTTCAGCTCTCCTTACACAAGACAGGAGAGGCCAGAAGGAGAGCTTTTGGAAGAAGGACATCAGATATATGGAACAAATTCTGTTTTGATAAATTCTTACATTTATGCTTAACAGCATTTCTAACATGAAAAATGTTTACCAGTCAGTCTGTGACCTCCTTGGAGGACTTAATATATATCTGTGAATTATATAAAAGGCTCCTGAACGGTGTGAAAATAGCCAAAGTTAAGTGGTCAGTTAAGGACCTCAAAGGATGTGACAAAATCATATATTTGTTATAATCTTTTACATGTTTTCTCTAACTGTCTTATGTGACTTCAGGGTACACATGGTATGTAGGCTAAACTGATACCTAATGCTGCAGCTTTTCCCTAACATAATTTTCTGCTTCCAAGTGCGATGCCCCAAGTGATAAAAATAGTGGTTATAGTGAGCACCTGTTCAAACATATGTGTAAATAAGTCCATTTTAATGAGCTGAGTGAAATCATTCACTACACCAAGGCACTCCCACCCTCTAGGTCACTTTTAAGAGGCACAGAGAGATAATAGACTCAAACTCCTAATATTCATACAGCTGAATTTTATCCTGACTTTTACTAGCTGGTGAGTTCAAGACAAAAATGAATAAATCAAGGTCAGCAACCATGCGTGTTCTAGGAACTCAGTGCAATAAACCCTCCAGTGAAGGTCACTATTTTTTAACCTCTTCTAGGAACCGACTGGAAGTTACTGTGGCACTCGATTCTGGCATTTTCTGCAATATCAGTGTTCTAACTGTCATTCAGTATTTGGACAGCTGAGTTCTTACATTGTTCTGTTCCTATGAAAATAATTTTTTTGGTGTTGACTACACTTACTCTTTTCTTATTAATTTCTAGATTATAAATCATCTCAAGCTCATCAGAGATATTATTAGTAACTTACTGTTACCTTTTCCAATGTACTTTGAAGACCAACAATCCCCATCCACAAGTGTCAGCACATGAAGTGTCGCTCAGACATCTGAGCATAATATACTCCGTTTCTAAGGCTCCCGTTGTATTACTAGTATGATAATTATTACAGCAAATGATAAAATACTGCAAAATTGTTTCCCCCCCTTAATAACATAAATAAAAGGAGCAATTAATTTCCTACAATAAAAACAGGCAATACAATAACGTACAAATGTGGAGTTTCTTCATTATTGCATCAAATTGCAAAACGGAAACATATAATTTCAAAAGGCTCATAAGCAAAAATGGAAACACAGCTGATGTTGCGTCAGCATGGAGTACAAAACTGTGAAGCTTGCACAGCTCACAGCTCGTCTCCTCAAATGAACCAGTTAACATTTCTTAATGAAACTACATAGCACAAAAAAAAAACCCTATCCTTTTTTTTTTTAAAGGCCGTGCTTCCAGAATTTAAGGCAATTTCCCAGGGTATTACTTCTATATATCTCAAGCTTATGGCATCACCTGCTATTTAAAAACCTTTCTATCATGCATAGTTATGTTTATAACTCTATTGACACATCTTATGACAGATGGCAATAATGTTTTCCAATGGAACCAATGTACTTCAAAACTGGTGCACTTCCCTCTCCACTTCATTTATTTACCAGATGTGTTATTTAGCCCTCTTTCCATACTGGTATTTTGGTTTGCTTGGTTTTAGGTTGCTGAGAAAAGGTAACACATTTTCTTTGACATCTTGTGCAATTTTACAAGTATTCAGGGCACATTCCCTGCTTTGCATGGAAAATGTATTTGCACAGTTGTCAGAATGATGGACAGGGGGAGAATGATAGGAAGGAGCACCGATCTTTGCTTGTTATTACATACAATAGCCCAGTAGGAATCATGATGTGTTGGTGAGACAAACTGTGTCCCATTCTGGAACATATTAAGTTTGTCTCCAGGACACACATGACTTCACTAGGGTGTCTAACCTCATTCATAATAGATGCTAATCTTTTCAGGGCTGACTGATGACAGCACTTCCTGCCCTTCACGGAATTAGAGCTGGGTTTTATCAAAGGACTCAAACTGCCTGCTAATTAGACTAATTCCCTTCATCATGAATTATTTATTTCCATTGGTAACCGACCACTGTGACATTAATGGGTTCTGCTCAACTTAGTTTCATACTAATATACACTATAAGTTAAATGTTTAAAAACTCCTGATACTTCACTCCAGGTCAAGTGCATCTTCACATAACTCTTGATGTTTTCAATAAAGTTTTGATAATTAAAGACTGTTAGAATAAAGTGCTCATTGCTTAGAAAATAAAGAACAAGACATTTTTTAAAATAAATCAAGTTGGTTTTTACCCCTAAAATGTGAGGTAATGTATACAAATTTATTTAAGATTAATTAAAAGAGCTCTCTACTACACTAATAGGATTTCAAGGCAATTCACAGCGCTGAATGCATACACTTAGCCTGAACACATAGTGCCTGTGTTATTCAATATTCTCAGTGCAAGTTTTGGTGTTGTACTATCAAAAATAATTCCCATACCTTGATAACAAGTATCAAATATACAAACACAAAGTAAAGACAGCACTGTGCAGCCCAATTCTGCACAGTGGAGAAAGCCAAAGGCAGAGTGTGGGTATGTCTTAGGAGCAGGATCTGAGCAGAACAACAGAGGTTATCGATGCAATCCATACAAGGTATCAGCAGGAGAACTGATGGCTGGATTTTGGCATCACTTTTCAAAAGTCTTATTAATAGCAGAGAGAAAATCCATGGAAGAGCAACAAAATGTTAATTTAGAAAACATGACTAATGGGGAAAGATGAGAATAATGTTGAGAGAGATGAAAGTATGACAACCTCTTCATTTATGCAGAGAGATGTTATAGACAGGCTAGTGATCAGTTTCCTTCACGTCCATCACAAGCAGGACAAGAAATATCCATTTCATTCTCAAGCTATGAACATTTAGCTGAGAAACTGGGAAAAGAGTTCCCAGCTGTAAGAACAGAGAAGCACATGGGCAACCTAGATAAGAACATGGTGGAATTCTCACCACTTAGGGATTTTGACCCAGACTAGACAAACATGATTGAAAGTTTAGGTGTATATGAACTCAGCTCAGTCAGAAAATTATTTTTCTAAGGCACAAAGAAGTATCAGCTCAGTTATCATAACAAAAACTTCTAAAACTTTTCTTTAGAATTTTGTTATTTCTAAAGAAAAAGCTCCTATTGAAAAGTTGTGATTATTTGAATATTTCTCAAAGATAAGAATGTCTATTTTAGGATAATTACATACTGAATAACATTTCAGTTTTCTATAACTTCTTAGTCTTACCCACTGTTACGACAGGCAGTTAAATTGACTTTCACACAATTAATTAATGGAACTCCTTTCTCTTAGCTGGTGGTGTTGAGAAGGTGTCGTATGGTATGGTATATCCCTTTGGTCAGTTTGGGTCAGCTGTCCTAGATATGTTGCCTCCCAACATCTTTCCCACTCCCAACCTACTGGGTGATGGGAGGAAACATTAAAGAGACAGCCTGGATGCTGTAGGGGCACCTCTCAGCAGTAGCCAACACACTAGCAACACCTTTCTAGCTACTGATACAAGGCAAAACAACTATGAAGGTTTCCATTTAGAAAATTAACTCCATCTCAGACAAATCTAGTACATCTATTTACTTAAACTCTTTGGAGACCAAGAGACAAAATACCATTTGGTCACTGATGTCACCTCTGAATCTCTTTCTGCAAAATTTAAAGACTTTCCACATTACAGAGTTGGGCTCAAAATTCCGATATACTCATGACGAGAGGGTGCATATTCTTACTCATTTCACAAAACAGGTTTTATTCCACTTTGATAATCCTCCCTGTGAAATATGAGAAAACTGTATACAATATCTCAGAGGGATCAATATAGGGCTTATTTGGAGTAGTAACAGTAATTACGAGATGAGTTTAACATAATAATCAGCAGAAAGCAGATGGACAGATAGCCTAATAACAACTTGGACTAATGTATATTTGAGTCTTTCATGTGATGACCATCCAAGAGCAGGTGTCTTTCTAATCCATGGTGATAACACATAAGTTTGAGAGAAATGAACAGAGGTGATATTCAGTAAGCCCATGTACATTTCTATCACAGTGTGAGATACTTTGGCTGCGAAAATAAAGGTATTATTTTTCCACTGTTGAAATAATACAGAATCAATGAGAGGCAACTGTGAGCCTCAGTGACATCAAGGGGTTTCTGTTGGCATTCACAAATCAAATGAGCAGAGCTCTGCTGGATTGAGATGTCAGCAGAAACCCCAAGATGGCATTACAGCCTTGTTTTTCTAAGTTGTCGTTTTCTGCAATAAATACATCCAATAAAACTTCTATTTTAATGTTTTTCTTCTTCCTTTTTTTTTTTTTGGGGGGGGGGGGGGGGGGGGGGGGTTATCTGCCCTGCTGTACCTGCCTTTCAGCTTGCTTTCTCCCCATTAGCCTACCTGCTGCCCCAACCATCATCTTTCTCTGTTTTCTCATTTACCTTCTTTCTTACCTGGATCTCTGACTACCCAAATCAAAACAGTTCTGGAATGGGTGACTTTGCTGAGCATGTTAGCAGTGCACCCTAATGTCATTTCACCACCACAAACTGTTCCTTCACACTGTGGATAAACTATCCTATTAAGCCAAAAGAAATGTCACTCATGTACCACTCGTTATTTGTATAGAACAAGAAATTTTAAGTAGGTCCTGATGCAGCAATATGAAATAGCTTTCATTTCAGAGCTAATAATACCCAACACTTGAACAGAGACTTCCATTCGATGCACTCAAACCATTTCACTGGCATTAATGAATTATATCTCACAAGTGTGATCTGACAAACAGGTTATTCCCATTTCACAGATGGAGATAACTGAGGAGAAAAGAGAGGGGTAATTTGTTATTACAACATTTCTCAGGGCCCAGTTCTTCACTGCTGTATTTGAAGAGTTTCTATTGCTGGCTGCAAGCCAACAGTGAGTAAATAACATTAAAGAGCTCTCAGATGTTCCCAGCCTCAGTCCTTTAATAAGAGATCCCTTTTCTTTATATAGCAGAATATGTTCTCCTTGCAAACTGGCATATAGACACCTTTGGGGCCATTTTATTTCATAATTCCAATTAATAAGTTGCTAAGGAAAAGGAGATTTTGCTAAACTGCTCTACCATCATAGATTAAATCCAGGTAACTCATCTTTTAATTCTTTGTAAGCCTTTGACAGGGGGGCGTTCTTGAGGGGGAGTGTTTTTTAGAATGTGACATGAAAAGTGTATTCTGTTGTAAAAAAATATTGTGACCAGGAAGTTATCTTTTAGTATTGTGAAAACCAGCCAAGATCAAAAAATAACAGGGCAGTGGACGACCATTACAAAGTAGATGTCAAAGAATTTGGATAGACTGGTAGCTTCAATTTTCTTGAATTAACAACTGAAATTAAGAATGTGTGAAGTGGACAACCATTACAAAGTAGTTGTCAAAGAATTTGGATAGACTGGTAGCTCCAATTTTCTTGAATTAACAACTGAAATTAAGAATGCGTGAAGTGGACAACCATTGCAAAGTAGATGTCAAAGAATTTGGATAGACTGGTAGCTTCAATTTTCTTTAATTAACAACTGAAATTAAGAGTGTGTGAAGAGTTACTAAAACCATTCCGAACCTGTGCTTATCAGAACTGACTGATGTCACGAGAGGTGACAAATAAAGATGCCACTCACATGCTTTACAAAGGTCAGCTCTTCGTAGTTGCTTTTAGAAGGTTTTGCTTCTTTGATAAATCAGTATAAGAAAAACGACAGGAAAATATAATTAAATTTATATATAATTAAACATATATTTAATTAAATACAGAAATTGAGACAAGCCAACAAGAGCAGCTGCAAATGTTGCTTTTAGCTGCCTTTCAAGAGGGCAGCCAGAAGGCCAGCTGCCTCAAGGCTATGTACGACTATGGTGGACATGTGCAGCATGGGGAGTAAACAGGATGAATTAGAGGTGTGGGTGAGGTTGCAGGGCCATGATCTCATTGCAGTTACAGAGACCTGAGGTATGGTGTGCCTGACTGGAATGCTGTCACTGACTGCTAAAAACAGGCCAGCAAGGCGAGGTGGTGGAATTGCTCTTTATGTGAGAGAGAAACTGGAATGTACTGAGCTGTGCCTAGGAAGAGAAGTAGAATGTGTTGAAAGTGTATGGGTAAGAGTTAAGGGACAGGCCAAGATGAGTGACATTGCAGTGAGTGTTTACTATGGGCCACCTGATCAGGAAGAGTAAATTGACAAAGCCTTCTATAGACAGCTTAGAGTAGCACCACAATCACATGCCCTGATTTTCATGGAGGACTTCAACCAACTTGATATTTGCTGGAAAGGCAATACAGTGCAGCACAAACAGCCTAGGAGGTTCCTTCAGTGTGCTAATGACAACTTTTCGACACAAGTGGTGAAGGACCCTATGAGGAGAGATGTGCTGCTAGACTTTGCTCTAATGAACAAAGAAGGTCTGGTTAGGGATGTGAAGTTTGGAGGCAGTGTTGGTTGGAGTGACCGTATGGTGGAGTTCATTATCATGCAAGGAAGTAGCAGTGTAGTAAGTAGGATTGTAACCCTGAACTTCCAAAGAGCCAATTTCAACCTCTTCAGAGACCTACTTGGAGGAAGTCCATGAGCTAGGAAAGGGATTGAAGAGATCTGGTTAATATTTAAGTACTACCTCTGCCAATCTCAAGATCAGTGCATCCCCATGAGTAAGAAATCAAGCAAGGGAATCAGGAGACCTGAATGGAGGTACAAGGATCTTCTGGTAAAACTCAGGTGATAGAAATATGAGGGAAAAGGGACTAGCCACTTGGGAGATATATAGGAATGTTGCCAGAGTATGTAGGGATGCAAAAAGGAAAGCATTAAGAATAGTATGGCCAGCAGGTGAAGGGAGGTTCTGCTGCACTTCTACTCTGCCCTGGTGAGGCCACACCTGGAGTTAATGTGTCCAATTTTGATCTCCCCAGTTCATGAGAGACAGGGAACTACTGGAGGGAGTCCAATGGTGGTCCATGAAGATGATTAGGGGACTGGAGTCTCTCTCTTACAAGGAGAAGATGAGAGACCTGGGACTCTTTAATCTGGAAAAGAGAAGACTGAGAAGGCATCTTAACAATGCCTAAAGGGTGGAAGTCAAGAGGATGGGTGAGGCTCTTTTCACTGGTGCCATGACAGGACAAGAGGCAGTGGGCACAAACTAAAACACAGGAGGTTTCACCTAAACATAAAGAAAAAGTTCTTAGAGGGTGTCAGAGCACTGGAACAGGCTGTGAGTCTCCTCTGGAGACATTCAAAACTCACATGGATGCATTCCTGTGCAACCTGCTCTAGGCAGTGGATGGATTAGGCAATCCTGGACTAGGTGATCTGCAGAGGTCCCTTCAAACCACTACCATTCTGTCATTCTGTGATAAAGTACATAGATACAAAAGGGACATCAAGACATGATCTGAAAGGAAGATGGGATCATCAAAAACAATGTCTTTAAAACAATGAAGTTTTCACTATGTTCACATGCTCAATTTAAGGTACAATAAATATGCAGGATTCCTTACAGAGCATGAAAAAATGGGTTGGACAGAAAAATAATTGTTTGCTTGCTACTGTTGAAAATCTGTTTAATTAAATTTGGTCTTGAGCAAAGACAAAAGAAACAATAGTTGCTCCAGTCTATGAAATTAACCACAGTAGGACAAAATGAAGAAACTTGCACAGATTTTTTTTGTTTGGTTTGTTTCATATGGGTTTTGTTTGTCTGTTTTGTTTAATTCTGGTCACTGAAAAGTCAAGGAAGTCTGAAAAAGTCTTCACAGAGGGCTGAGGTAGTCCTGTGGAATTCATGGGACTCAGTGAATAACCATTTGGGATGCTAGAGAAGTGGAGCAGAACCAAACAGTCAAGTTATTTTGAGAAGCAAAGAGAGCAGGAGGAAGTCTGTACTGTGGGTCTGTGAAATCAGGTGTGAGGGACAAAGAGATACGAAAGAAAAAAAATCAGCTATGTTGATCAGTCACTCATCCTGATTTGCTACAGAGGAGTGAAGAGGATCACTGGAGTGAGAACAAGGAGAGCTGCACTGGTCCAGGCACTTCTGTCTGTTGAAGAACATAATTTGTTCTTTGATTTTTAAGTGTCCTTGTGCTTGTAACACATAAACCCACTACTTCATTCAGGAAGAGAATTTATCTGTCCTTTTTTTGCGGGCAACACCTTGAAGGCAATGCTGACCAAATCACTCCTGTATCATGACACAGTGTCAGCTTGTCTTAAACTTAGCTAGACTGAAGTTGCCTGCAAGTATGAAGTTCTGACACAATATATGCAAGTCATCCATCAAAATAAAACCATTGTCTCTAGTACCAGCCCACAAACAAACCTCCATATGAAGCACATCTAACCCAAACACAATCAGCCAAAAAGAATATGAATATAAACAAAAATATAATTAAAAATAAAATTAAAATGAAAAATAAATGTATGGGACCTCATGCTATTGACAAATATTTTGTGTTTCCCATCTGTCTAGAGGAACATCCCATTCAAATTCCAAACTAGAAGCGGGAAAACAAATATGCTTGCATGTATGTAACACACATATCAAAAGCCTCAGGGTGTCTAAGTCCTCACTCTGGGTTTCTCCCAAGGCTGTCAGCTAACTCATCCACTCCCTGTGGAAAAACTGTTCTCCTCTTTGGAGCTGATGAGATGGGCTTCATAGACACCTGCAGATCTACAACATCCAGCTGCTGCTTTTGAAATAAAAGAACAGGCCTGTGATTTGTTACAAGCCACCTACAAGCATAAAAGGCATCCCTGCAAATCTGTTCAATGATGGATTCTTTGGAAAGCATTGCTTTGAGATCAGGATCCATGCTAAAATGACCAATTAGTTGCCACAAACCCAGCATCATTTCAGTTCCACATCTGCATATCATCCATCAGAATGGAGCTCATGCTTCACTGGACTTTTGGACATCATCAAAACAAGCACGTTGTTCAAGAGCAAGGATCACAAAGATCATATTCACTGCCAGCCACATCCATGATTTGGAGGCATTTTCAGAATTGTCTTTGTATGTGGTCATATGAGAAAGAGAATCAACTGACAGAAAGCTTCACAGGGAACTAGTGGATGACTAACAGCGGCAATTTATTGGCATACCATTTAAGCTCACCAGAAGTCCAGTGCCCATAACACTTATTACTTCAGTTTAAAGGGCAATAACATTGAAAAAAATTTTTTTTTTGGTGTGACAAGAGATCCATGCTCAGCTTCTCAGCTGAAGTTATGCCCTTGATCATCCCAAGATAAATTGATGATTAGGCACGTAATACTTTGGACAAATATCCATGGGTAAATCCGGCAACTAAAAAATATTTTCCCCTTTTTTTCCCTACCTATAACCTTCCAATCTGAGAAAGCTATAACCAAAAGATACCTCTTTTGTTTTATAACATTCAGTTATGCAACTACTACTATTTCTGTAGTAGATACTGGCCTGTGAGAATTACTCTCAATATAAAGGAACAAAACAAAAAAATATCTGAATAGTAAAACTTTGATATTTATGCATGAGAAGATTTTTGAACCACTCAGTCATTTTATGGAGCAATTAACTTTCCTTTTTATGTAGATGTTTTTTCTTCATCTGCCACCTTTTTAATAGCCCTTTGCATAAATTGGTAAAATAATTTCTCATTCCCTCAGAAACAACAGCTGCATTGTGAACTCCTGAATTGGCATGTCTTTGGAATATATTATAATCATTCTGCAACTACTGCCATTTCTGTCAAGCTTTCATTCATACAAAGGTTGCTTCAAACATCCCATTGTCCCTCCTTCTTTCATTCTTGTTGCTGATCTCAGATTGTCCAGCCACTTGCCCTGCTCTCTCAAGTCCTCTCACCTCCAGTCACAGCCTCCTCTCTCTCAAAATCTTGACACAAATCTCCTGTAGCCTTTCCAGTCTAACTGGACACAAATAACATGTCTCGACTTTCAAAGTCCTTTGTGGCTTATCTGCTCATCGCTGCCCCTCTCATGTTCAACAAGGTCAGCTCTTGCTTCCAATTAGTCTGTGAACCAAGGTACCTGCCTTTACGGTAATGTTCTCAAAACAAGAGCAGTCATGCTCTGTCCTCTGATGCCTCTCATACCTGGGGAAGGAATTACCTATCAGTATCTGCAAAGCCTTCTTGTTCTGCCTTATTAAATACCTCCTCAGGTCTTCACTTGGCCTTCAGAAACCACAGTAAGATCCAGGCTGTTCCTGTGCTGGGGAAACGCTAGCCAACACAACAGGAAGGCTTCCTTTGTTTTTACCTCATTGGTGTCAGTCCTCTATAGAGAAATGCAACTATTTTTTTCTTGCAGCACCTCACTGGGAGAGTTACAGCTGATAACTTGAAACTGTGGATCCTGCAAAGACAAAAAAAGAAAAACAACAATAAAGAAAGAACAGGTCCTTGGGTTTTAAGGCCCAGAATTAGACTCTGCAAAGCTCACATCAACTGAAAAATGTTACTGAAAAGTCCTGGTTTGGTACCTAAAATTTCAGGGTGGACCTTTCCCATTTCAGGCTGAGTCGCAAAGTCTGGCAAAACTGTACACAGCTCATGTGGTTCTAATTTAGTTAAAATTGGGTAGAATTCCACAGATTTGTTAAAGAGTTTGTTTTCTTGATCAGTGTCAGAGCCCCACATCAACTATTGAAATGGTTACATTTTCAGAAAAACAGTCACCAGTGTGCTTTAACTTGAGCAATTTCACCCACTGTTAAAAACAGGAGCACTGCTTTGGTTGCAGCTTTCCCAAAATTTCAGACTGAGGTACACATGCAGGAAAAAAGTCATTCTGATAAAGGTTAAAAGTAGTGGAAATTCTACTAAGTACCTGAAGTTCATTTATATGAGTAACTGAAAACATGGTCATTCAATGGGAAGTTTAAGGCAAACTGAGACCTGATGCTCCCAGTTCCATTATTATAAACACAGTGGCTTATTATGAGGATAATTGTGGATTGTTCCAGTGGAGGACAGAGATGTGTGCGTGGGAAGCAGCAGAACAGAGGTAGCTGAGTAGAGTGTAGGTGAATAGCTGAATGCCCTAACTGGTATTTTCCTTGTTTTTTATGGTTTACATTAGTATGCAGAAGAGTGGGATCTAACTCCAAGAACTTTTCTGAGCAGGGAAAAATCACACCTAATGTGTACATAACCATGTGAAATACAGAAACAGTAGGTATTGCATTACGCAATTTACTTGAAAGTTGTACCTTATTGACAGAAAGGCCCTGCTGGGTTTCACAACCTGGGAAGGTAGCTTTCATGAAGCAAATTATTCTTCAAGAAATGAGCAACAATGCTGAATTTGCTTCACATACACTGACACAATATTTAGCTCTGTCATTTAAATATAATTGCTCTATTTTTACAATGTTAATGCTATTGATAAATGGAGATTGCAAGGAAAAACTAAATTCTCTTATAGTGATAAAATGATTGTTTATTAAGAAAATAAGAAACCTGACACATTCCATATCCTAGATTGCTTGGGGTTTTTTTGTTTGTTTTCAAAAATGTTACCATTACTATGGTAGCTTATTTATGGTAATGGTTGAAGGTTTTTGTGGTCTAGTGTTTTTAATACTCCAGTGCAATCTACTTCAGTCATCCTTGACAGAGAATAAAGATGGGTTTTCAAGGATCACAGCTTCCAAGCTGTGTAGAAATGCCCATTTTCCATCTTGAGAGTAATCATGTACACACAGAGAGAAAAAGACAATGACATTTTGAGTGGTATTTATAAACTGAATCTAGGACAAACTGAAAGTTTCTGCCAAAACTCACTTTTTGCATGGCTAAATTCACTGTGTACCCAGAAAGCCCATAGTGCCAGTAAAATTGCCATCTTTACTGGGTGTTTTGTCCCTCTGGGAATCACAGCTGCAAGCTTAGCTGACATGAAGGCCTCACTCAAAACCAGACTGTCATTTTCCAGTGCATACAAAATTTTCAGTGTTCTACAAAGTTGGAAGAAAAAAAAAAGTTCCCAAACTCTCTTGTTTTGTAAGTAATGTGTCAATACATTTATTTCTATTTTAAAACAGATATAAACGTGAAGTCTTTTGGCTTCACAGTTTACATGCTCTCCTCAATGCTGAAATTCTTTCATGCCAGCCTGGAGTGTTGGCCTTCAAATATTTTCAGTCTTCAAACACTCAATACAGCCTCAACCTGTGAGTTCAAAAACTGTTCCTGATAGACTAGAAGCAAGAATCTGTATTTATAACATCTTGGACAACTACGCTCTCCAACTCAGATAAATATGGTGGTCATTTTGGTGTATAAGATAAAGATCTGATGATATCAGGCAGCAGAAGATTCTGCAGCAGTATCTAGAGGCCCCAAATCTTTTTCCCTACAATGCTCTCCAGAATATTCCTTTCTCTGCTTCTCCCTAAGCTCACAAGCACCGTCTGAGGAAGATGGCACTAGAATACACTTGTGTCTTACGGATGAGGGAACAGGAAATTCTGCTAATATCTTTGCTCCATGTTCCACTGAAAGACTGAACTGGTTTTAAAGTAATGAAGTAAAGTATGTAAGATAGGCCTTTTCTTTCTTTTCTTTCTCCTCTTCTTTTTATTTTTTTTGACACTCATTCAGAATATGGTTTTATGCTTTTCTCTGTAGCCATAGAAAGATAAAAAGAAAGGAAGGAAAAACAAAGGAAGGAAATGGAAAACCAAGAAAGTATAATGAGAAAAAGTTAAGATTGCCACACAGTCCCTTGATTTGAGGAACTGAGGCTTTAAGAACCACTTAGATGACAAATAGTATCACAAAATCCAATGAAGTTATAAAATGACAATCTTAATTCATCTGGGTGTGTTCAAAGGACAGCATGTGGATCATTTGGCTCCCACTCTGTGCATAATGTGTACATTTTGCATTACTGTATCCTCTTTCAGAAAGACTGAGAAGAAATAAAATTGAAAAAATCTAATGGTCACCTAGGTGTACATTTCACAATTTCTTTTGCATAGCTGACCTGCATTATATTCAGCAATATTCAAACTATTCAGCTTTTATTAACAGATAGTATAAAATAACAAGATCTTTTGTATTATTTCAGAATAGACAGTTCCAAATAACACTATATTTGAGGAGAAGGAAAAAAATCATATTAAGACCTGAAAGAAGTAACAAAAGTTAATCAAATACAAATACACTGCCTTCTTAATGGCAGTGCTGCTGACAGTATCCCAAGCTCCCAGGTAACACATGAGTCAGTCAATGGCTGCGCAGTTCACTAGGACTGGAAATTTAATTTTTTATTTATTTAAAAACATGATCAGGAGATACTTTCAGATGTATTTGGTTGTGTTTTTTACCCAATATGACACAGGTATTTCAGGAGTTTATCTTGATTTCACAGACTTTTATCTGAAGGAAAACCACATTTTCCTTCCTTTCCACAGGAGAAATAAAATTGCATGAGTTTCTATTTTTAAACGTATTTGAAATTAAGTTTAACTGTATTTAACAGTTTTAAAAGTTGAAACATCAGTATTGCATTTTACTTAACAAAACATTTCCTTCAGCTTGAAAATTTGCTAAAACACATGGGAAAGCACATATGTAAAAGTATCCACGTATGCAAATATCTATGCTTATGTAAGAACAGTTACTGCCTTGTCGAATGTTACCAGAGAACAAATAAACTGTTACTTGTAAAAAGTAAGCCTTGAAAGAAAAGGGTCAGGAGACAATGTGCAAAAAATTAGCACACATGCTCCACTAGAAACTTGCGTTTTGCTTTTATTTGCCATTTTCTGATACGAATGCTAAGAAGTTCAGCTGTCAAAGGCCTTTTAAAATCAAGACCACTCCAGCAACACAGACTCTGGTACAATTGTGTATTGTCAGCTCAATTATTTTACGTCAAAATTCAGTCGTATTTATGACATGCTGTCAGTCTGGTTTGTGTTCATCGTAAGATATTGGTGCAATTTTAGCCATCTGAGACTAAGACCTAGTCATAAATACTTCATGACTCAACTCTACAAACCAATCCATGATGCACCGAAGCATGTGCACAGCTGGATACATATACAATGCACAGCATAAAGAGAGACAATAGAGTCAGCTCTAAAAATTAATGCAAGTGAAAGAGACTTGAAATAAAGAGTGCATTTTAAAAAGATCTTTTGAAATGATATTTTAGGGAGTAATCTCAAAGGTATTGTGGAAAGTTGGTGCTCATTCACCTTTTTTTCAGGTTTTCAGTTTTCCCCAGTCACCAGCCAGCACCTCTGCAATTTCAGCAGCCTCTCTGCTGGAAGCTGGATGCTGTTGCATTCAGATTTAGCATCATCTGGTTAGCGCATACTCAATCATAAAATAAGAATATTTCATTATTTATCCTTCCTTTAGATCTAAATAGTGCTGTCTGTTGGCCCTAACTTTAAGCATAAGTAGGTATATTCTACCCATCACTTTAGTATTAATGACATGTCTTTGCTTAAGTACATGTCAGGGGACAGATAGGCTTTTCTTTTTATTGCTTCTTCAGAGTAAAACAGGGATTCATGAAGCTTTCTACAGGATTATGAAAAATTCCTCTGAAGATTTCCCTCCTCTCTAAGCCTGTGTGAGTCACTTCGGGACTTCAAGACCAGACTTCCATTCCTGGAGCAGCACACACCTTTTTTCACACTTAGGTGCCCCTCTTGTAAATACCTAAACACTCAAGCCTTGTGAAATTAACCTGTTAGAAAGAACCATGGGTTTGGGGTTTGCCTAAGGCTAATTTTCTTCACAAGGTGTTGGAAAGGTCCTCACCCAGGACAGAGAGTTGAACAAGCCAAGGGGCTATTCCATACCATAAATGTCATGCCTGCTATATAAAGCGAGGTGGGGGTGATGGCAGGATTGGCACACTCTCAGTTGTCACATTTTATATTAGTCACTTTTGTATATCACTTTGCTTACTACTGTTGTTATTCCTATTGCTCATTCATTTTTTTATTGTTCTATTAAACACATCTTAATTGAATCCTTCCCATCCTGCAGGGGGAGCATGGTTTTGTAGTGCTTGGTTTTGGCTAGCCTTAAAACCATGACAGTGGGTCATGCTTAAAACCATGTTTAGTACAGGTGACAGGAATGCAGGAGTGGATCCAATGACTCGTTGCTGGTGAAGCTTTGTGGAACTCTACAAGAGGTTAGAACTCAAAATGTCTCACTTGTTGGTTTTTTTCTTTTTTTTTATTGCTTTCTCTATTTCAGGAAACCTAAATAAATAACAAGAGAACTTACCAGGACTTCCTTTAACTTTTTGGAAACAGGCATGGTTCTTGCATGCCATCTGAAGATTCCTGTTTGAAGGTCAGTGCTTGGAGAATCTGATAGTGAATGGGACGGTGAAGATTACAGAATTATCCAAAGCTATCCATCATTTGAATAAAGGGAAAGAAGCAGGTATTGATCAGTTCTCTAGAGAAATGTTGAAAGGGGGTGGGGGAAGATCAAAACATAGAGGTTACACTGTCTTGGGAAGGAATGAAATCAAGGTCAAATGACAGGGGCAGGATAACAAATTCTCAGTGCACTATGTGCAGCATGTATGTTGTAAAACAGCTGAGAGGAAATTTCACAAGTGCAAAACACACAAATACACCATGGAAATACATTGTACGTCAAAAAGATGAGGCATAGTAATGCCAAAATGTGACCTAGGACAAGGCAAAAGGAAAACAGGGATAACCTTACACAGCCATTAACGTAAAAGCCAGCTGTATCTGGGACCCGTTTGTTGCAAATCTGCAATTGCTATCAGTTATTGAACAGAATTTATCAAAACTCAAAACCTGGGTATAAAAATTATTATATTCAAAGCAGATGAGAACTGTGGAAAGAATTCCTGAAAGGCAAAGAAAGACACTCCTTAAGGCAAGGATGCTTTTCATTTTATTTCACCAAACGCTGTCCTTCATTTGTGTCGCTGAGTACCTTTTCCTTCGTACCTGAGCTAAAATTGCAGAGAATTAATTTGAAAGGGAAAGTCTAACCACAGAGCACAGATAATCAAATAAATGCTTGAAAAATGGCTTGAGCCAGACTGTAAATATTGAGTATTTTGGGAAAAATATGAAGCATGGAGTTATACTTAAACCCACATGAAACAAGCTATGCTTAAGTTCTTTTTTAATTAAAAATTAGTTTAAAGACCACATTACTCAAAAGCCTGAAAATTTTTATATGATTTTTTTACTAGAAAATTACAGGAAATTCTATGCCTGCAATATTAACTCATCTGAATTTTATTTACTCCTATCTTTAAAGGAGAATGAACCATGAAGAGTCCCATTTCTTCCCATGACTAATGACATTACAAAAATCTAGTTTGGTCCAGTCACCTGTATCTTCACTTAAGACAACAACCTAGGTGAATAAGCATTTGGAAGAGATTCTAGGTTACTCCATATGTTGAATTACTATTTTACAACTGAACACCTACTGGGAGAATTGTAACAAATAGGTGAAGCATTTTCCACTGAATACTCTCTTCAGCGTCATCTCATAGTGATTCTCACCATGATTCTAATTGGCAATAAATCTGGTTGGTGGAAACAGAGCCATCTAAAACCAAGCTAACATTTCCTTACTTTGATTTCATTCACCAATCCAGGAAAAAATCCCACATATTGTGCATGGTTGCTCTATGCTAAAAGCTCTGGAAAGGGCATTCTCATGCCCATAGGTGCTACATAGATACTATGACAAAAGTGTTTGGATTGCTTTCAGCATGGTAGTATAAGTAACATGAAACTGTGTGTGCTTTCATAATACTCTGGATTGTTTGGGGGTTTTTTTCCCCCTCACACTAACAAGGTCAAACTAGTCTCATGTATCTGCTCACTTCCTTCATAAAAGTATATTTCTATCACTGTCAGCAAAAGAGCCAGAGGTGGTTGTGTTCATTTCTCTGTACTTTTTCCCAGGCATCAAATTTATCATTCCTCAAGCTGCAAAATTATAGCCTACAACTTCCAGAAGTATGCTGGGGAATGCGTCAGCACGTGTTACTTCGGAAACAATGCTGGACTTGGAGATTTTAAATAATTTTAAAAAAGAAATAAAAAAGAAAAATATTTCCCCAGTATCTTCAGGAAGCATAATCAATATGAAAACAGCACTCAACTGCCATAGCCTTCTGGCATCAATTACATAAAGTTTAATTCAAGATTAAAAAAATAATGTCTCACCTCTTCTCTTGCCCTGCAGAAGTGTGCCTTGTTCAAGTCTGTAGTTGTTTGCCGTTTGTTGTCCTGCTCAGGTGAGTTACTGCAGAAATGCTGCGGGAGTTACTGTGGGATTTACAGGGGGAAGTCAATGGCTAAATTTACTCACAGAAGCTGTCAGACATACCTTTTCTTTTTATTGCAACTGGAAGCTGGGGGAGCTACTCTTAAGGACCCGTCAAAATCAGTAAGTGCATGGTTCTGCCATTTCTGTTATTTCTACAGGAGCAAAGAGAGAATGAAGCATTATGATCTGAAGTGGAGTTTCCCTAATTCATTTTTATATTGCAGGTAATGTGAGGATTAAAAGGCATCCTATAACTGTGTTCTGCACATAAAAAGAATAAATCAATACATTGATTTTTCCTCACTAACAAAGATAATTTACCACAAACACTGCGTTTATTACAATTCATTCTGCTGTAGTTCTGCCTGGTGAAGTTATTTGTCAATTGTAAAAGAAAAAAAAAAAAACCCACCCTGCTCTCATCATTCCTATTTATTGTCCCTTTTCATCTTTAACTGTTGATAAATTCCCTCAATAAAAAAATTGCCAGCCATTCTCTCTTGTATCTGCTTGGCTGAATCCTGGGAATTCTACACCAGAAGAAGAAATGATGCTCTCTGCTTTACCTTGGCTAAACAATGCACCAGGAAGTACAAGTGTTCTCCTCTGCAATATAAGATCATCACATAGAACTCGCACCCTGCTTTGTACATTCACATCCCATTGCTTACATTGATGTCAGTGGGGAAGAGTAACAAGACCTTACGGCTTCTAGTGCTTCTCACTTTTGTATCTCAGAACACTGTAGAAAAATAAGTAAGTTCTGCCTCCTAAGGTCCTTGCAAATTAAATTCTTACCTGAAAGAAAAAAACAACATCTAGAACAGAGGGGGGAAAAAAAGTCTCCCAAATCCAAAAGATTGTGCTAGAAAGAACCTACAAAGATAATATAATCCACTTTACCAAAACAGATAATTGTGCAACACCTATTTATCTAGTTTTAAGTAAACCTTTCCCAATATCCATAGGTAACCTGGGACACTGTGAAGTTGCTTTTATCATCAGCTCTTTTTTATAATTCCTAGGATAAACTTTTGTTGGAAATCATATTTACTTCAATTTCTGTTCTTCCTCCCATGCTTTTATTTCTTCCTGCTTCTAAACTGCATGTTTTTAAAAAATCTGCAACTGCTTCTAATTATGCTTCTCTATTAACTCACAGAATCTTCAAACACGAGCTTTCCAGAGTGCATTCTAAAATAAATAATTCTAGGGATCTTTAGTTTTCTGCTGCAGTCAAACTTACAGTTTTTTAATCATATTGAAAACAATCAGCCCTCATCCCAATTTTCACTATAAACATATTCTAACCATGAACTGATTTCCTGACATACTCTGCACATTATTGACATCCCCTTCACAAGATACTATCAAGCAAAACTGCAAGACTTTTTTTTAATCTGATGAGAGCATCAAGAGAATGAAGAATGGTTGCTCTTTTTCACATTTATTTATTTATTTTTAATAGGTGCTTTTGAGTCACTAAAAGCTTTCCATCCTCTCATCCTCTTATCTTTTCCCTTATCTTCAGGCTTGTTCTCACCTAGAACAGGCTCTTTCTACGTTCTTTCACTACTTCAATCAGAGTGATGGTGGTACTGACTTGGAGTTACTCACCCTCTTTCGCTTGGATGGAAGTTAATTTCATGCTTTTACCCAGAATTTCACCACAGGCACCTCATTTTCTCAGTTATCTGTGAACTTCTTTCTTCAGTGATCATCACTAGCACATTTTACCTCAAATGTGAACGTAAACAATGACCCCTGAACTAGAGAAAGCACAAGAGGGGGTGAGCACCTAGAATGGTAAAACCCCATTAATTCTGTTTCTTTCATGACATTTTTATCTTTAACACTTACAATTGAAATGTAAAAGGTCTGGTTATCACCCACAGGCCACAGCTGGAGTCAAAACATCTCCCTCTGCAATGATAGCCATGACTGACACTTGCTTCAGGGTCAAAAAGGGATTCAAAGGTTGCTTTTGTTTTAACATGTCTTTTCTTTTTTGCTCAGAAATAAAATAAATACAAACTAGAAAAATGTCTTTGTTTCCCTAGTGCAGCTTTTCTGGAAATGTCACAGGGGTTTTTTGGTTGGTTGGTTGGGTTTGGTTTTGTTTTACCTTGTTTGTTTAATTTTTTGTTTGTTTGGTGTTTTTTTTTTTTTAATCAGAAAATATTATTACATTTATTTTAATCTATTTTGTTGTTGTTGTTCTTTTGAATGACTTTACAAAACCAGTTCCTTCCTCCTTGTCAAGTGCGCTTGTGATATGTTTAGGTTTTTCTCCATGTTTGGAAATTTTTAGATTGTCAAAATTATGTTTCAGCTGTTCCTTCTAGCATACACTTGTTTGAAGATAGTGCAGATTTGAGTTGTTAGAATGGGGGAAGAAAGAGGGAGGAAGAAGCAAAAAGAGAGAAAGACAAGGAACAGCAAATTAAAATTTTGGAATCGGGGTTGTTTTCTAGCACAAAAATGTAAACTACAACTTCCATATGAGTTATATTAGAAATCTCAATACTCATATTTCTAAAAATTTAAATATCCATTTTTTACTGGAATGGGAATGTTCTTCTGTTACCAACTGCATTGCAGAGAAGTAGTTAAACAAACTTACAGCAATTATCTTTCAAATTGTCACCTTTTCTTTTTCAGTCTCTATCTCCAGGTTTCTCTTTCTTGTCCTCTCCTCTAACTTCCTTTCACTCACTTACTCCTTTCTTCTTTCTGGAAATAACCTGATGCATCTCTTTGAACTTTTATAACACTTTTGTCTCTACAATACCTCTCCACACCTTGGTTCCATCACTTCTAACATTTTCACTTCTCTTTATTTTATTCCTTCTTCCTTGCCCTTGTGTTGATTCCTTAATTCCCCCCTCTCAACATTCATTCTTCACTTGGGTCTCCTCTAACTATATCCATCCCTGTTTGGGGCAGTTTTCTTTTGTCCCCTATTTGGAGCAGCTTGCTTTTGTCATCTGCAAACAGCTATACCCTTGGGAGAGGAAGAAAAAGGGGAAACAAATCTTTCTCTTTGTGTATGCAGCTCATTGGTGTCTGCCTGGTCTTTTTCAAATTCAAACGTCTAACATGGTGGGCAGCAAGCAGAATACCGAAGTACAACGCTGCTAGCAGATACTGATGTGACCTGATGGCTAGATCACAGAATCATAGAATCAAGAAGGCTGGAAGAGACCTCAAAGATCATCGAGTCCAACCTGTCACCCTAAACCTCATGACTATCTAAACCATGGCACCAAGTGCCACATCCAATCCCCTCTTGAACACCTGATGAGGGTGTTGCAGAAGCACAAGCTACTTGGAGAGCTGCAGTCTCCAGCTCAGAAATCAGCACAAAGCCTCCAGCAGTAAGGAGCACAACTGCCATGATGTGAATAGGGTTGTTTCCAAACAGAGTTGTTTTGCCACATTGTGCTTCATCTGAGTGACAAGAACCACCTTCGCTGCTTCTCAGATAGGGTTCCCTTGCAGCAAATCCGTGGGTAAGCGTTCAGTTTCCAAGACAAGGAATAGACTTGTCAGAATTACTAAAAGGAACAATATGAACCCTTTTATTTCCATGGTCAGTATAAATGGGAAAGCAGAATAAATTAGGATGTGAGAGTCTTCATTTTTCATGGTTTTCCTCCCTGCAGTTTTATGTTTTATATTTTATTTTAAGTAATAAGAGAATCAGTTCTGATGTCAGTGGCAAAATGGGACCCATCTCAGTCAAGGTTTCTAGGTACAGTATAAATAATAAGTAACGATCTTCACAGTATCCAAATTTCTAAGAGAATTTTTGGAAATAGTATCACAGAGATTAAATGCTACTTCTAGTTTTTTAATCAGTTTCTCACAGACAGCAATGTACAGGTGCCTTGACCTTAAACTTAGGTAATTATTATAATTAAAGAGCTAATACTCCGTTCACAAATGTCTGCTGTACTATCTCTATTGTCTAAACCCCATTATTCTGCATGTACTTCCTTTTCTGTTGCCTGTTTCTTTGGAAGTCTTCCAAGATTTGCTCAGTTATTGTTTAAAGCCTTTCTCAGTATGTTACTGTGTTGGTATTTTTGTGCTCTGCAGTCTATGACTTATGGATTTTTCCAGTTTTAGAGAGATATTTTCTATATCCATTCACACGCATTATTCATCCTCTATCTAACAAATATAATACCCTTCTAATCAATCATTACTGCTAACTCCCCAAATAAAACCATCCTTTCTTTATTATGTTAAGCAAATTAGTCAAATGAATGTTTTGTAAAACTTACTGCCTTTTTCGGTCTCTTGGCTCCCAGCCTGTCTCACTCCTCCTCCTCTTTCTTACTTTCTTTATCAGCGAGCACTACCCATATATCTCAGCTACATTTACAGGACTATTTGGTCTTCTTAATTTTGTTACCAGAATGAAGTTTACAGAAATGACAGACTCAGTCATGTGTGTCTGCCAAACTGTATCCTTTTCCAACCCCACCTTTCTCTCCAAATTAACTTTAAATGGTTTTAGCTGGGAGGGAGGTGCACATGCTGAAGATAAATATTTCATTTCTATTCAGACATTTTAAAGAAAACCAAAGTACTGATTAAAAGAAGACGCTATCTGTCTCCTGCTTTACTCTACAGGTCATCTCAGATAGAAGAAAGATCAGAAAAGCTTCTTCTGTCTGAGGGGTTTTGAACTGCATCTCCTGGAAGAATTAACTATCATATAGAGTTTTCATATCCTGGGATAAAGGCTCTCAATCGCTCCTACTAGTGCTATTCCACTTGGTTTAATACAGTGAAATATTCTGAGAGACAGCAAACATGACTCAGTAACCTGAGTTTTAGGGTACTCATATAAAAAGTGGGACCTCAGAGTTCAAATTCTTGCTTCAATAAATATCTCAATATTTTAAAACAAAGCAGAACTTTAGCAGCAAAAAAAAAAAAAGAATTAACTTAAACCAAAGTATGACACAACCCAATCTCCACAGTATTCTCATGGACAGTAACAACTGCTGAGGAGAACAGAGTATGGACCCCAAGCCTTTAATAAGCACATGGCAAAGGATGAGGATTCACTGATTTTGTAAACCTAGCAGGGACAACTACTTTCTTCAGTGGAGAACTGTTCAGCCTTTATTTAACGACTCTGCTGATATTAATGGCATGACACAAAAAGTATTTTAGCTTCAAAATCTTGCAAAATGTTCATCAAACTCTAACTACGCTTCATTTTTTGTAATTAAAATAGTAAAAATTATGTCGTTACATGGGAATCTCAGGGGAAAGAAGGAAGATATTTCTGTCAATTGTCTTTGGAAGTTAGATCTCAGTAGATTTCATTATCATAGAAAATAGCTAGCAATGTGAAAATGTGGGCAAGAAGTGAGCAGAAAATGGGCTGACTTATAAATATAAAACCACCTGTACAACTGACCTTTTTAGTGAAAAATAATCTCTGTTGCTGTTCTGTACAAGAAGTGAAGAATGGATGCACACTTCAGAGATAGAATCATAGAATCAGTCAGGGTTGGAAGGGACCACAAGGATCATCTAGTTCCAACCCCCCTGCCATGGGCAGGGACACCTCACACTAGATCAGGCTGGCCAGAGCCTCATCCAGCCTGGCCTTAAACACCTCCAGGGATGGGGCCCCAACCACCTCCCTGGACAACCCATTCCAGGCTCTCACCACTCTCATGGTGAAGAACTTCTTCCTCACATCCAGCCTGAATCTCCCCAATTCCAGCTTTATTCCATTCCCCCTAGTCCCATCATGACCTGATATCCTAAAATGTCCCTCCCCAGCTTTCTTGTAGGTCCCCTTCAGATACTGGAAGGCCACAATAAGGTCACCTCGGAGCCTTCTCTTCTCCAGACTGAACAGCCCCAACTCTTTCAGTCTGTCCTCATAGGAGAGGTGCTCCAGCCCTCTGCTCATCAGATATAATCTGAAGTTCCATTTCCTTTGAAGAATGGATCTTAAGGTGAAAACACACACAGTTTTCTTTTTATATAACCCATATATAAATAATTTGAGAAATTACATTCTTGTATAATTCTTATGGAAAAATGTAAACATGCAGAGATCTGTTTCATCTGTTTCATAACAGCTTAAAGGCTTGTTTCCATCAGACATGTGAGAATATACCTCATGTAAAACACAAAGGCAGTCTGCAAGACAGACATTTACAAAGCTTGCCAAAGAACACCACAAATGATGTGTGCTACTTTATGGAAGAAATAGTGTAGGTAATATTAAATTGATCTGTCAAAAATTTACATCTGTCATGTTCCTGAATGTCCCTCCCTAAAAACATGGGTGCCTTTTTTTTCCTCCCAATCCATGTATTTTCAGAAATAATGCTTTCTTTTATTCATAAAGTGTTCATTAATTAAAGCAAGCCGATATTGCCAGTAGAGATGCATCTGTTACTCTTAGGAATCTCCAGGACAAATGCTGTTTTGGTGACGTCTGTCTTACTATTGTCCTAATGGAGCAAATGGCTAAAGACTGAGTTCTTTCTGATGTATATGTGTTATATATGCAATTAAGTGCTATAGTGAAGAATCACTGGCAGCAGAGATTATTTTAATGGATGTACAGTATTACTTTAAACTAAGTCTTCACCATCTGTTCATCTTCATTATAAATGCAAAACCAACATATCTTGCATTAGCATTAGAAAATGGGGAAATATCAGTGACTGAAATGTCCGCAGATATTCTTTGTGCACTACTGCATGCATCTGTGCCATTTTTCATCTCCTCTTCCAAGCAATACAAATTGGGAAGGGAGAGGAAAGAAGCGGGTGGGAAACTGCTTATTCCTCACAGAATTTTAACTTATATTGTAATATAAGAAAAGATCTGCAATAAAACTGTATCTGAGTTCTAGGACAAAATAATCCCACTGAAATCATCGTCAGCATAACACTGAAGAAAGATAGTGATAAACGATGCCTCAGATTCCTAATTCTGGCTCTTTAGAGAGATTCCAGTGCTGGAATTTATGACACTATAAATTAGTTTTCTTTTTGCCAGAGGTCTAACATCATAAAAAAAAATAGGGCCAGAGCTAACACAGTAGGTACTATTCTTTCTCTTCTGCCTCGGTCTCTGGATACTTTGTGTTCTACCTACCTCTTGCACCCGCAGATGACATTCAAATGTTTTCACTAACAAACTGTCACCCAGTTTCACCTGTAAAATACTTTTCAGACTTATATTGAAAATAATTGTTTTCTAAGGCAATCTAGATGCTGTTTAGTATGACAGAACAAGAACCATGTGGACCAGTGTTGTTCATTATCTTCATCAGTGATGCAGACCGTGAGATTGAGCGCACCCTCGGCAAATTTGCAGATGATACCAAGCTGAGTGCTGTGGTTGGTAAGACTGAAGGAACAGGATGCCATCCAGAAATACCTGGACAGGCTGGAGAGGTGGCCTGAGGAGAATATCATAAGGTTCAACAAAGTGAAAGGTCCTGCACTTAGGTCAGGCCAATCCTTGGTATCAGTACTGTCTGGGGAATGATGAAATTGAGAGCAGCCCTGCAGAAAAGGACTTGGGGGTACTGGTGAATGAGAAGCTGGACACGAGCCAACAATGTAATCTCACCTGGAGTACCACATCCAGCTATGGGGCTTCCATTGAAAAAGAGATACGGACCTGCTGGAGGGCCACAAAGGTGATCAGAGGGCTGGAGCACCTCTCCCATGAAGACAGGCTGAAAGGATTTGGGCTGTTCAGCCTGGAGAAGAGAAGGCTCCAGGGACACCTTATAGCTACATGTCAGTATCTGAAGAGGACCTACAGGAAGGCTGGGCAAGGACTGTTTAGAAGGGCTTGTAGCAATAGGATGAGGGGCAAGGATTTTAAACTGGAGCAGGGTAGATTTAGGTTGGACATAAGGAAAAAGTTCTTTACAACCAGAATGGTAAAATACTGGAAAAAATTACTCAGGGATGTGGTTGAGGCCCTGTTCCTGGAGACATTCAAGATCAGACTTGATGTGGCTCTGGGCAGCCTGATCTAGTTGGAGATGTCCCTGCTGACTGCAGGAGCTTGGAGAAGATGACCTTTGAGGGTCCCTTCCAACCCAATGCAATCTGTGAACCTGTGTCCTCTCAGGATTGTGATACAGAATAGAGGGAAACTTGGGAAAAACTGCAAGCCAGTATGTTTCAAGGTAATAATTGGTACCAAAAACTTATGTAAAAACACCCTGGTAAGATTCCATCCTCAAATTTTCAAGCTAGTCCTTATCAAACATGAGTGCCAACATCTAACCTATCTTGCAAACAAGATGTGTCCAAATCCAAGACTCCGATCTGGCACGTTCATCCTGAGATAATCCATTGTATTACAGAAGTGTATGAGAAACAAAAGTGACAATTCTTCACATTATGTAGAATATAATGTGCAGAATATAATGCATAGAACAACCTAACTCCAAACTGAAGAGACAAAATTAGCTGACAATCCCTTTCCTTAGATCCTTACAACTATATGATAAGCACTTCAAAGAGATGGCTGGCATTGTATCATTAGAAGGATAATCAAACTCAAACAGAGGTATGCAGGATGCAGGACTCATTTCTATATAAACACTGTATCAGTTGCAACTGTCTACAACTACAAAAAAACCCAATCAACCAAAAAACCCAAACCAAACCAAACCAAAAAAACCCTATGCAAGTCTTCAAATCTATTTTTTTAAAAGTGGTTTGGAGACATATTTCCCAACATTTCTTTTACTTTGAAAGTTGCCAGAGAAAGTACCACAAATTATTAATGCTGGTAGTTTTTTTTCCTAGGGAAATATGTTTGGCCTTGTATTATACCATCTCATATAACAATATCAAATATGAAAATCAAACCCATTCTGTAATAAACAGCATTTTTACTGATTGCATGTCATTATGTTAAGCAGCTTCTTCTAACAGTGTCACTGAGGTGATTTAATAGCTCCTATAACTAATCTTCCCAGATGACCTCTCACCTCTCCTGATGAAGCCTATTCAAAACCTACTGCCCTTTGCTCGTTTTACCATCTTTCATTTCCAAACTGTTTTGATCATAAATACTTTTGGTAAAATTCTTCTTTCCTCTGAAGAAATTTTCTGTGGACATCTCACCTCATTTAAGTGAGTGATGCAAAAGAAAACATTCTCATCACTGTTCTCATTATTGTTATTATTATTTACCTGAAACCACCATGTCATCAATAAGTGTGAGAAATCACCCATCAGATAGCTGACATCTCTGTAAAATTCTGCAGTTTCCAGCTTCTTTATTTCAGCACAGAAGGAAAATGTAGCTCTGGGAAGGAAATTCACACAGCCCATTTTTAGCAAACAGTCGAAAAGAAAATCCATCTCCTAGGAATACCAAAAGGAAAAAGAACATTTAAAAATGTTACCATTCCATTCAAATAATGTAGAGAAAACTTCATATATAGAACCAAGCACATATGCACTGAAAATACATAGAGTGCTGTAAAAAACCCACAGCTACTAATAATGAACTTTAAAAAAAAAAAACAATGCAGCACCACCAAAGAACCCCCTGAAACACTAAAAAGAAACCCAACCAAACAAAAACTACTCTAAATAAATTAACCTGGAAGGAGTTAAAAAGCAATAGGAATAGGAAAAAATTCAAAGTTCCTATCAAGGTTAAAAAAGCGAAGAGAGAAGTAAGAGTTCCCTAAGAGAAATCTAGGCAGCAATCACCCACGGATCCCGCAGGAGCTGCAGGCAGGTTGCCTCAAGCGAAGCAGGCATCCCTAGGGGGCAGTGCATAATTAACAATTTGAAGATGCAGCCATTGTCACAAAGGCTGGGACTGCTACCCAAAAACGTGAGCAAGCATTTTGTTTTCAGAGCAGCTTGCTGATTACACTATAAACCCACATTGTTTGCCCTTATATAATAACAAACTACTTCCTAGCACAACTATTTTCCTCTAGGATCATTACGTTTTCTAGTAAAACGAAGATATTGCTGAATATATGGAGAGCAGCCAGATAGAATGGGGAAAAAAAAGAAGGCAGTAAGACACTCCTATTTAGGGGTGGGGGGGAGGGGAAGAGTGAGCGGGGAAGGAGGGAGGTAGAAAGAAGATGAAGTAAGCATCAAAATTGTCTTAATTACAAAGATAAAGTAAAATTTGAGCAGATATGTATATTATGTATAATTATTTGTATGTAATTTGCAAAATAAGCAGCTACTATTGAGCTTATAAATCAATTAAAATCGTTGATACAATAAGATTTTTCTGATTCAGCACCAGGATTGAATGATTTTTCATATGATAAATAGATCAAAATTGTACTTTCGTTTCTAGATGAAAATAATGCAATACTTACAATGCCTGCCAGATGAAACCATGAAACAGAGAAATACCTTTATTCTTCAGTTTTGAACTCAGAGCTTAGCAATTAGAACAGGCTCATGGAATACTGAGAGAATACCTGCACTCTATGGGACTGTCAAGCAGTAAAGCTGTGATTTCACATTTTGGATAATGTAGGTGCCAGGGTATGGCCTCCTCGTAAGTGAGCAGTTTTAATGAGTGCCTCTGTGTCGTGTGTAGATTGGCAAGTGTTGATGATGTTAGAGTTTTCTCTTGAGAATGCAGACTTTGTAGGAATTCTGGCTATCCATATCATACAGCAGCATACACAACACACAAATAAGGCCCATTCATGTGCAATTTTCAGTGGCTCTTCCTCAGCCCAAGTTAGAGCTGATAAACAATGTCCTTTTATATTAAAATTGTATTTTGGAAGCAGAAAGTTTCCATAAGGAAATTAATGCAACTGAACAGGGTTGTATCTTTTCTATGCCATTTCTTTGTTGTTATTGAGGACAAATGCCCTTCTCTAATAGTTTCAACCACAACCTTCCAATTCTGTCCTCCAAGCATGGGGTTCTGCACAAAGTGCTATCCTGCCATGAAGATTGCTGTATCAAAGCCACCTCTGGAAACTTCACATGAATCCTCAGCTTTGCAGGCAAACAAATCAAAGTTAAAATTTCTGAGACTGAAGAATAAATACAAATTGTTTTCAGAAGAGAGTCTGTCTCCATTCTTTCTTTCAGGATGTCTATCACAAAATTCAGCAGGGAAAATAAAAAAGAAGGGAGACTGTTTTGATTACAAAGCACATACAATCCAATCTCCTCAGATCAAGTCTTCTGGCATGTTGTTGCATACAAGAATCTTACAATACCTTAAAAGGATATGGTGTCTAGAATGGTTAAAGGTTTTCTGCAAGCCCACTTCAATTTTTTCATTTTTGCCATTAAGATTTTCACTAACTTCTTTCATTTCCCTTTTCTTTCTTTCTTTTTTTTTTTTCTTAAATTGTTTGTGATCAAAGCTCGAATTCAAGATCTAAAATTAAACAGAAAAAGTTCTGACAATACATTCAGACTATCTGAAAATTTATAGAACTGGTCTTTATCACAGGAGTATTACCTTGTAATCAGAGCAGGTTTAAAGCACAATGGAAAACCAGAGATTCTATTTTTCAAAATTAAGACAAAATTCCTCAGAAAAAAAAAAAACAACACATTTTCAAACTTTGTAAAAGAAGGGACAGAGGAATTTGGAGACAATAAAAATATACTGAAAATTTCAAAATAATATCAAGACAAAAGAGCAAAGAGCCCAGAATCCTTGGAAGCTTAGCTATTGTATTTCAGTAATTCCTCAAAACCTACACAAGACATTTTTATTGCCATTAGTCTGTGTTTTTTTGAGTAAAAATTTGTCTTGTTACTACATTTCAAAGCAGCTATATTACTTATGTAAGAATTTCAATAGAAACACCACGAATGCACTTGTTTCTAAAAGGAATATAAAAAACACACTAAGAGGAAAGGAAAATCAGTCTTCAATCAGTATTGACTTTAGCATGGTTCTGTGAGAGAGACTATCACCCATCAGACATGCAGGAGCAAAATTCTAGATTATGGAATTTTTCTGATGAGAACAGTAGAAAATCTTTTCTCTACAGCTTTCATTTCTGAGATTCTGGACTCCATTACATGGTAATATTTCATTGTTTACTACATTTTATTATGCACTGTAATGTAAAATAGTTCTTTTTACTTTCTGTAACTACAGGCATATCCCTAGTAAAAGATCTGTCTTTGGAGCCTTTGTATTCATGTAAAAATAATAACAACCTATTAATACCACTACAGTTTCACTGACCATGTATTTTGATATAGTTGTATTTATTTTAAAATTTCGGTCAAAATGGGGTAGATGTCCTATTATTTTCAATTAATTTCCAATAGATTAAATAATGTTAACTACCTGTTAGTACATCATATTTGAAGACTTTTATCTGTGATGAAGAGCCTATGGACTTGAAGAATTTGATTCTGATGAACACGTTGAGTTAATTAGAAGCAATATTCCCTGTCATCTCAGAACAAAAACTAGTCACAAGTAACCTTGAAATATTATCTATTTCATGAAATGGTGTAAACAAGGAGATGACAACTTTTAAAGGGCAATTGGCAAGATTATATGTTTCTTTCCTAAATTGCAGATAAACTGTGATAGCAGAAACTCAGTAGGAGCCAGAAAACATTGTTCCAAGGCATTTAGGTTTCACCTAGTCAGTTGACTGGTAACTGGTGACTTCTCTGTGAGGTAAAGGTTTCCCAGCTTGCCTTGAGTTTTATAGAGCTAAGAACTGGGATCCACTGCCTCCCAAAGTGTTTCCCTCAGAACCACAGCCTTCATCTTCTGCCTCGGCTGCACACTGTTGGACATGGACCCCTCCTTTGTATTGGGAGCTTTTATCATAGGTTGCTGCTGCAGGTCTGAGGGATGGATGACCAATTTTTTGCAGCCCAAACAGCATGAACAGGAAAGTTTAATTAGCATTTCTTATGAAGACTGACAAGACGAAGAATGAAAACAGCAGATGAGAAAATATGCACACATGTGGTGAGATGCCTTGTTTGCTTTCTGACATCATTTATCAATGGAAAGCACTCAGAAGAATGACCTACATATGAAATTACACACTTCACAGAGTAGTAATCCACAGTCAAAATTTACAGCCCCTCTAATGATGGGGACAGCTTGTGGGAATTAGGTGGAAGTTTTGGCTGAGCTGTGCTCTACTTTTGGTGTTAATCCAACTTTTCTAAATTTAACTGATTTGCCTCATTCTCATTCAATCATACTTCATTCTTGACTGTTGATTTAAAGTTGGTAATTTTCACTATTCAGTTACAATAACAATTGAGAGACTGAAAGGTTACAGAGACTTAACCTTATTCAAGTTAAGAGAGAAGAAAGATAGGAAACACAAAGAAAAGAATGTATCTTAGAATGTCCTGGTACAGGAAAGGCTACAGCATGGATTACCACTCATTAGATGTCCTGGAACTCAGATGGAAGTGCAGTCCTGGAACATAAATCCCCCAAAACCCCAGGTTTGTTTTCCTGTTCATAGAACTGATCTCTGCCCCTGTGTCATGCCTCCTCCCCACCCCTGCCCCCCCACCTCCCTCCCAGCCAGTGGTAATCTTTGGCAAAAATTCTGTGAGGGAAGAATGGATCCTGTCATTTATCCACAGAGAATATGTGTAATATCAGAACTATCAAACTCTAGGCAGTGTCACAAAGCTCAACTCTCAACATGAACCTAAAGAAAGTTGCCAGCAGCATTCTGCCTATCGGCTAATCCAGTTTCTAGCTCTCTCTGTTGATAAGCAACAGGCTATTCTGCTTTCATCCCCAATAAACAGATTTAAGAGTACTTTCAAATATAGTCTAGAAAATTACAGCAGTTTCTGGTTAACACCAGTGTTGGCTGAATCTCCACAAGACACAATTCTATTTCTCGGTTCTTTACTCAGTTTTTGAGATTAAAAAAATTGTCATAGGTTGCTAATGCAAAATGAACCGTGAAAGGATAAGTTTTTCTTATGTGACTTACTGAAATTGCTATTTAGATAAAATAACAAGTTCTTCTATAATTCTATGATTCTAGCTGTGATTGAGTGAGTTCTCTTCTACGTACAGAGAAGCAGCACAACAAAGTTATGCTATCTCAGACTGCATGACATCTGGCCCCAGGCTCAGTGCAGTTTCTACGTGCACTGCTTCCTGTCAGAGTAATTAAGTGCATTTTTCTTGATTAACAAAAATCCAAACAAGATAAAGAGCTAATTTGCTTTCTGCTCTGGGTCCCAGTGGATGAAGCATGGAGGTTTTTCATCATTTTCACTTTAGTATGGAGATAAATCTAATGACTTTCCTGACAATGCTATATACAGGCAAATTTTGGATGCACCAAGGTTTTTGTAGGGAGAGATGTTATTTAAATTTATACTGAAGTCAGTTTAGGCTTGAGAAGATGAAAGGAAAGAATCAATATGAACAGGAATATTTTATTATTTTATCTTCCTATAAAAAGGGAGAGATGCAGATTTTGAGTTAACACTTGCCTGCAATTCAAAGCTTCTATCAATTCAAATTTGTGTAAGAGAGTGAAACAATGCATACACAACAAATCCAACCAATGCCATTTTACAGTTCAAACTATGTGGGATGCAGTAACTGAACATCAGCAAAAACAATGAGTATTTTGTTCTGACAAATGAATGTGGAAATACTTCCTTATATGAGCAATCTTTAATTAAATAACATAGTGACTGTGCAGATTTTGTAGAAAATATAATTTAATGAATAATTAAAATAGTTGAAACTCAACTGAATTGGTGCTGAAGCTGGCACCCCAGCAAAAAGACAGTCTGTATAGGAAGGGGAAGTAAAACCACTTTATCAAGCACTTGTCAGATTTAGGAACAGGGAGAGTATGCCTCAGAAACTCTCTTAAAAGAATTAGCAAATTTACACATCGATCCCATTCTTCACTTCCTACTGATATAAAATGCAAAATGTTTGAAACCACTGTAACTTTGTAGTATGTTTTAAAATGCTCCAGTGGAGTCAAACCACTGTCTGCCCTGGAGGTTCTGTAGTGATTTTGCCATGATGGTCACCAGGCCCATGGGTCACACTGGCAAGAAGCCAAAAATTCCCAGTGAGTGAAGACTTCTTGGAAATATTAAAAGTAAAATAGTTACATTTCATATTAAAAGAGTACTATACTAAATGCCTGGCTTAGCCTCGTCATTCAGGACATTCAACATGTATCTCTTTTAAAGCTGTGAGGTTATTTCTAATACTCCTGCAGGTCACCTTTAAATGAATTTGCACTTCAATAATTTTCTTTGCTAGAGCACATACTACGCCTGCCAGAAGTAAGGGAAGTTACATATGCTGTATGGCGTTCTCAGAGAGAACATGGCTCATTGCTATGTGAAGCTCACTGCGGTGCTCTAATGATTCTGTTAAAATTCTGGTCAGCTTCTCCCAATCAGATACTGGAAAGTAACAAGGTTCTCCAGCAGCATGGGCAAAGTGGTAGTAAATTAGTGGCTTATAGATAAATAAGTGCTCATCAACACCCTGGTGGTAACAATATAGAGATATAAACAAGTATTCACCACCATATTAACCCTTTATCACAATTTTCTTTGCGTGTGTGCATGTTTGTGTGCACTTACGAAATTTAGGAACAATCCTGTTAACTACAGAACCAATATCTGTTTTAATTTCTTCCATCAAATGCTGGCAGCATGCCATTTCTAAAAGTCTAGCTTCAAGGTCTCTTGGACTGTGTCTTCTCTCTGGAGACAGCTGGAAAGGGTATAAAATATAATGCAGATTTTGTTGATAGCTTTTAATTTCAGCTCCTTTTTTCAGAGTGAAATGAGTTCACCCCAAAATGATATGATTGTTTTTCCCAGGCTGTTTATGCTACTGTTTGTAATGTGTTGTGGTTTTACTCTGTTTTCCATGGAGTACACTCTACTTCAGTGTATTCTCCAATGATGCCTGATATTATCCTAGTCTTTTCTATGGCCTGCAACCATAAGGTGGTATCATCTCAACAGAGGAAAAAAGGGTAGATAGCCACACTACAAAGAAGAAACTTGAGTAAATTCTATGATTCTATGATTCTAAATATGCTTCTTCAAGTGAAACAGAGGACAGAATACATTTAGGACTGTAGTGGGTTTTGGGTTTATGACTTACTTTGTTATATTGAAATTATGCCCATTCGGGACAGGAACAGAACAGAAAAACAATTAGAATAAGCAATTAATCTCTAAAGTATATAGTTCCAATATCTTGAATTCATTTCTTCTTTCTAATGCTTAGAAATAATATGGCATCAAATGGGGCACATAGAAATAGACATATCTTACCTCATATTAAGAATCACACCTCAAAGTATTTTCTGTTGCACGGATGAGAACTATGTTAAAACGTTGAATATCTTTCTTTTTTCCTCCATACATTTAATTGAGGCAATACAGGATGATTTCACAGAGCCACAAAAGGACCAAGCCAATAGGAATCTGTACGTGGCTATGATGGTGGTGGTGTTACCTGAAAAAACATTTTTATTCAATCACTTTTTTTTCCTTATACAAGACACTGCCAATCCTTTACTAGAAACAGAAATGTTTCAGTCAGTGATATGCATTCTTGAGTCACCAAAACATGAATATTTACCTCCCATGGTATGTATATTCAATGGACAATTAATGACCCGTTGTAAAAAGAGTTATGTAATGAGGTTGTGTGTTTGCCTTGGGAACAGTGAACCCTTTCCCCTCACACTCCTTTCTGTGGCTTTCATCTTTGTTGTTAACTCATTTTATTTATCTCTGACAAATCTCTTTCTCTTCAGGAAGGCCTGACTGTTATCTTACTGGAGTCTCAGCTTCTGTTTAAAACTTCTTTTTTTCTAGATTGCCTCTTTTGTTCTGTATTCTTCACAACTTCACTCCCAATATAGATTACCCTGACATAATGAATACCAAAGGACTATATCAGCATTATAAACAGCACATCAACCTTGGCACTTTTTCACTTCTGATGTGTTGTTCTGATCACCCTTTTAGGTACTCTTCATTAACTGTCACTTTGCTACTCCAAGTTGTTATCAGTCAACAAATTCTGGCCTTGTTAAAGTAATGAAAATGTTCCTCTTGACTTGGAGATTTCATTCAGTTTGCCAGCTCTGACACGGTTTCTTCAAGAATGTTACATCTACTTCTTCATTGGCAAATTAAAGTCTCTCTGCCCCAGAGCGTTCACACAAATGCATTCACTGGAGCTTTTGCAGTACAGAGCTACCCTGATGCTTAAGACTAAATCCAGCATGCATGTTAATAGGTATTTGGTGAGCAGGTGGCTTATGTAACCATACTTCTCCTAACATCTCCATATTCATGTACAAACTAACTCAATGTCAATTCTCTATTATTATGCCCAGCATGTATAACTATTGGGAAATTTTCTTTGGAAATTTTCCATGACTGGAATATTTCTTGTGAAAATGCTGTTTTTTTTTTTTTTTCATTGACTTTGCAGCAACCAGCTGTACTATGAGATTCTTAAAACTGACATCCTGCTCTCTTTCTTGCTTAACCAAAGTTAAATAAGCAGCTCTCGCAAGGTATGGGTAAAATTCCAACCTCAATTAAAAGATTAATATTTCCAAGTGTGTTGAAAAAATGAAATTGCCTTTAAAAATTAGAGATAAAATTTTAAAAAATATTCAGAAACTGTGCAAATATAGAAAAACAACTCATGCTGTCATCAGCACAGTTGTTCCAGTGATACATCTTACAAACTTTTTACTGTGCTTTTTATAACACTGATTCCTCTTTGCCAAACCTCACATGCACTCTTTCAGGCTTCCCAAATTTCTTCTTTCTCCCACGCACCTGCTGATGGTCTCACACTACTGTTCACTTTTTGCCAGCTTGATCCACAGTCTTAAAAATATTCTCACTCATGTAGAAAGTGACAACTGCTTGGGGGGGAGAAAAAAAAAAAAGGCAGGCTCACTGAGTTGCCAAATCTTATTATGCTTTTACAATTATTATTTTTGTTTAATTGTTTTTAGAAATTATGGATGTGTCTTGCATCTGCTACTACTTTCCTCCATACTCCTCGCTTTCTGCCTGAGCATGCAACAGGGAGCACAGGAACTGTAAGAGTGTTTTTTTCTAGAAAGATCCTGCCAAACTTTGTGTGTGCAAGGCACCATAATGAAATGGAAGGACCATTCATATCTGAAAAGATGTTTTTCATGGCAACAGCTGAATATGGAAATGGCTGAGGAAAGAAGCATAGAGCTATCATCTCCAATGAGAGTCACCTGGACCCATCAGTAGCTGCACGCTCCTCCCTCCCTGTAATGACTTGCTCTGCAAGCAAGGACAGGACAATTTATCCACATACTTGCAAAGACTGAAAGCACAGCACCTGGCTGTAGCATTACAATTCTGGGATTGAGGAGAAGGACATCTCAGGGGTTGTGCTTCATTTTGTTGACTAAACAAAACAAAGCACAACAACAAAAAAAAACCAAGAAATTTCCACCAGAGCAAAACAAACAAAACCCAATGAAACAACAACAAAACCAACCAACCATAAAAAAAAAAAGAGAGAGAGAGAGAGGAGAGAAAGAAAAGAAAAATGAAGTTGGCAGCTTTAATCCAGAGCCCAAATTTTGTCCTTTACTATGTCAAGCTTCATCTATTAGACACCTCCTTCACAAACAGTAGTAGCAGGGTGGAGAGATAGCAAGTTTTAAGCAACCTGACTTCAATAGGGAAAAAATACTAGCTGCCTTCAGTCCCCCGAATACACGTTTAGCTGGCTTTTTCACAGTAAGTGGCAAGTGTGCAGAGTCCATGGATTCTTCTTGTAGCTTGTCTGTATTTTGCCCTTCACATCTTTGCAAAGTCATCTATCACATTCATGCTCTTGACTGAATTAGAAACATGACTTCAATACTCTGAAAAATGGCTCTTACACTCTCATTCCTACTAATCCTCTCTCCAATAAGGATTGCCTTGGAAAGGCACAAGAAACAAGACATATGAGATCTACTGGAACTAGTAAATGTATCTAGTAATTACTGAACTTTTAATATTAACTTCATACAACAGATATCTAGGAATAAGAGCATGACTCTTATTCCTACGTAGTGCATTGCAATTTAAAAATTAATAATGAAAATCAACAACAACAAAAAATTTTGCCTGTAATTTCCCATCTGACTGAATCTGGTGCAAAGATGTGTGAAACGTTGTCAAAATTTATTCTCTCAGTATCTTTACCCTTTAGAGTTTTTAAGATGATTGTAAGAGAGTTGTGTCCTAAGGTTTTTATAAGCACTTCTATTCTGATAATTACAAAACCCTAAGGATCTTATGGCTGAAATCCTCACTGCCTAAGAATGCTGCATGCTTTTCTGGTACCACCATAAGAAAACAGTGTTATAGAATTTAGAAGATGTTCAGCCATGGTAGTTACTCTAAGTATTGACATAGATTACAAATGCATATTTGGGAAACTCTCCTTTAAGTTAGACTTGCAATGTTAAAAACAACAATGTTACATGTGTCCTACAATAATCTATTATGTTTAGAGAAGAGAAAGAACAATTTATACATACAAGAACTATTTGGAAAGACCTGTGTTACCTGGAATATCTGCATCAAGTCTCTTGAATTAAAACTGTGTCATTTTCTGATGCACACAGATTGCATCTTCTGTGGATGAGGTAATAGATTTCACTACACTGTAACTGCAGCTCCAGTTTTGGAAAGGGATATTTATGGACCTGCTCTATATGATGTCTAGAGTATCCATCTCTGGGAAGTGGACAGCAAACAGAGAGAAATATCTCAGAGAGATTAAAAAATACAGTGTGTGTGGAGAAAAGGATAATTACTTCTTTTAAAATACACCCACATAAATATTTTAATAACACTGAAACCCAGAAATTGAAAGCGCAAGTTGAAAAGGTTTTCATAGCCAAATCACACAGTGTTAAATGTCTTATTCACTCCCTGTCTCACTCGATGGAGATCATAATTACTATCAAGTTAGTATGAAACCTGCCAAATCATAGAATCAGAGAATCAAGAAGGTTGGAAGAGACCTCAAGGATCATCGAGTCCAACCTGTCACCCTACACCTCATGACTATCTAAACCATGGCACCAAGTGCCACGTCCAATCCCCTCTTGAACACCTCCAGGGATGGTGACTCCACCACCTCCCTGGGCAGCCCATTCCAATGGCCAACCACTCTCTCTGTGAAGAACTTTCTCCTCACCTCCAGCCTAAACCTCCCCTGGTGCAGCTTGAGACTGTGTCCTCTTGTTCTGGTGCTGGTTGCCTGGGAGAAGAGACCAACCCCCTCCTGGCTACAACCTCCCTTCAGGTAGTTGTAGACAGCAATGAGGTCTCCCCTGCGCCTTCTCTTCTCCAGGCTAAACAGTCCCAGCTCCCTCAGCCTCTCCTCATAGGGCTTGTGCTCAAGGCCTCTCACCAGCCTCGTTGCCCTTCTCTGGACATGCTCCAGCAATTCAACATCTTTCCTAAACTGAGGAGCCCAGAACTGGACACAGTACTCAAGGTGTGGCCTAACCAGTGCTGAGTACAGGGGTACAATGACCTCCCTGCTCCTGCTGGCCACACTATTCCTGATGCAGGCCAGGATGCCATTGGCTCACTTGGCCACCTGGGCACACTGCTGGCTCATGTTCAGGCAGCTGTCAACCAGTACCCCCAGGTCCCTTTCCACCTGGCTGCTCTCCAGCCACTCCGACCCCAGCCTGTAGCTCTGCATGGGGTTGTTGTGGCCAAAGTGCAGCACCTGGCACTTGGATTTGTTGAATGCCATCCTGTTGGACTCTGCCCATCTGTCCAGCCTGTCAAGGTCCCTCTGCAGAGCCCTTCTACCTTCTAACTGATCAACACCTGCTCCCAAACTTGGTGTCATCTGCAAATTTACTGATGATGGACTCAATCCCCTCATCCAGATCATCAATAAAGATATTGAACAGGATGGGGCCCAGCACTGATCCCTGGGGGACACCACTAGTGACAGGCTGCCAGCTGGATGTGGCACCATTCACCACCACTCTCTGGGCTCGGCCCTCCAGCCAGTTCCTAACCCAGCACAGAGTGAATCTGTCCAAGCCATGGGCTGACAGCTTGGCCAGGAGTTTGCTGTGGGGGACAGTGTCAAAGGCCTTGCTGAAGTCCAGGTAGACTACATCCACAGCCTTTCCTATGTCCACCAGGCAGTCACCTGATCATAGAAGGAGATCAGGTTGGTGAGGCAGGACCTGCCCTTCCTAAATCCATGTTGGCTGGACCGGATCCCTTGGCCATCCTTCAGGTGCGCAGTGATTGCCCCCAAGACAATCTGCTCCATGATTTTCCCTGGCACTGAGGTCAGGCTGACAGGCCTGTAGTTCCCAGGTTCTTCTGTCCGTCCCTTCTTGTGGATGGGTGTCACACTGGCAAGTTTCCAGTCTTCTGGGACTTCTCCAGTGAGCCAGGACTGGTGGAAAATGATGGAGAGAGGCTTGGCCAGCTCATCAGTCTGACTTCAGGGCAGTGTGCTCTTTGCAGTTGCTTTCTTTACAGAATGCTTAATAATCTGTGTATATTTAATCAAATTTGGATTAATGTTATTGCAAATGGGGAACTGTAATAGAGTTGTTAAATTTCATAGGAAGAGTAATACATGGATCCTTTATCTTAGATCAAGCCAATTATACTTCTACTATTAACATCATTTAACAGTCATTTAAAAACTTGGAAAAATTACCTGAGGATGTTTTTTTTTCTCTTCTAGGTGTAGCTCAGAAGTAGTCAAATCACAGAATCCCTCATTATGGAACATTTCTATATGAACAAAAAATCCCACCTGTAAATTAGAAAGCTAAAAACAACATGTAGCAATTACACTTTTAATCAGGCAGCATTTTCAAATGGAATCATGTCATAGAACATCCCTCTCAACTTAAATGTAAAATATACTAATACATACAGTATCAGAACTTTGGTTCTCCACTGTGAAACCAAGTGCTATGAGAAACAATTTGATAGATATTTCTCTGTACTATCTATTAGCTAAAAAAAAAAAAATGTTGACAAGTTGATACAACACAGACAACACCTCAAATGCGGGAAAGAGATTTTCAGGTAAATGCACAAAACCAATTTTAAAAAATATATTAAAAGATTTTAAAACTATACAGACAAAATCACTATACAGGAAAGAACTCAATGTAAGGCAAAGAAATCATGCTAAACATTTCAGAATGAGTGGATTCAAACAAAAACAGTCTAAGTGCAAAATGATAGCCAGGCATGAGTTCTGCTACTGCAGATAAAAGGATTCCTGCAATTTAGGCTAATTAGGTCTCTTAATTTCAGCTGCCATTAGTAGGTGAAAAGAAGTGAACCTGACCTTGAACTTCTTGTGCAAGATGGTGAATGTTTGAAGCACCATCTGAACCTGTACTCTAAAACACTGTCCCTGCAGTCAGGATACTATTTTTTCCTTTGGCAACCAACACTGAATCTCATCACTAGAAACCATTTTATGGGAAAATAATCAGTAGGAGCCAGTAATTATAAAATGTCATGATATTACTTTAGTATTAAAACTATAATCTTACTTCTGATACTTCATCTTTTTGAAAACCCATGATTTAAATAGCAATATAAGTTACAATCCTCTCGATGTGAAAAATTTGCCTGTACACACACATATATACAACTAGCCATAGAAGTTCAGAGCAAGGATTCATCCAAACTAGAACGTGGTTAAGCAGCAGCCATGCAAAGAGAATAAACACAGCACAAGCTCATACAATATTTTCCCTCCTAATACTCTCATAGTCTCCTAGTATTTTCAGCAAAGTATATTTTCTGAGTTGGTTGTGCAGCCTTCCAGATGTAAAGCACTGGTCTCCCCTTGAATACATGAAAATTTCTATCTATTACAGCCTTTGGTAAAGGCATGAACTCTCCTTGTTTTCAACCTGTCTTTCCCATTCCATTCAGGTGCTCTCGCACTCTTAAGAGCTAATAGTCCACATCCACCTTCCCGCTAGCAGTTGTGATTTTGTAGACCTCCAATACATCAGCGCCAGTCCCAGCCTCTGTATAGAAGCCTTTCACTGCTTTTGTAATCTTTGCTGCCTTCTCTACATCTTTTCCAGCTCTAAAACTTTGGGTTTGCAATGACATGACTAGAATTGCGCGTAATTTTCAATATCCAGCTGAACCATGGCTTTTTACAGTAGAATAATTATGTTTTCTGTTTGTTCTCTGTTCTTTCCCTAATAAGTCCTTAACAACTGATCTGTGCCTTTTTGGGGGTGGGGTGGGGAGGGGTGGTGGTGTTTTTTGTTTGTTTTGACTGCTGCCAAGAACCAAGGTGATATTTTCATGGAACTATTTATCATAACCCCCAGGTTATCTCTTCAGTGATAACTCTGAATTCAGTGCCCACCATCTTCTACACGAGTAGGCTTGTTTTTCACAACGTACATATACTCTACATTTACCTATGCTGAATTTCATCTGGGTAATTTTATTACCCAATCACTTTGGCAATTCTTCACATCACCAAACTCGGTTACCCCTATTTCCATGTATCTTACATGTATTTTTAAACACTGATTCTCCTTGTGGAACTGCCCCAGTGACCTCTCCTTCACTGCATGAAACAGCCAGTTATTGTTATCCTCTGTTTCTCACTTTCTGGCCAGTTACTAAGCCATGTGGCAACTGTTTTCTATGTTGTGACTATCTAATTTCTGTATAAGTCCTTAGTGTGAGAGTTTATCAAAAGCCTGTTAGAAACCCAATCAGAGTACACCAGTCAGACCACTCAAGCTTGCTGTTCAGATGCAGTTGTTTCAGTCCTCAGAGATTTTGGGTGGAAATTACTTATTACTGTTATTACTATCCATTCTGTCTTTTCATACTGTTTTTCTTCATCAGTTTCTTCAATTTTAGGTGGAGCTTTGTTGAAGTACTCATTCTCTCACAACTACAACAATAACAAAACCCCCCAAATTCCCCACAAACAAACCAACAAAAATCCCAAACAAACAAAAACCCACAAACAAAACACCCAACCCCAGAAAGTTTCCATGTTGGAATAGCCCTGGTTTCTGTCACATCAAACATCAGTACAAAAAATGAGTTAGCTTCCCATTTTGTATGCTGGCCATCAGGTGTTTCTTCTGAAGTGATCAAAATAGGTTTAACAGTAATTTTGATCCCTGAAACTAGTTATTCCTTAAACTCTTTTGGCTAAGACACATTGGAGTTTTATATTTAGTCTTTAGTTCACAGTCTTTCCTACTTTCTTTGTTTGGACACAATTTTAGCTTTCTGAATGATATTTCTAGTAACTTTCTTTCCTTTTCTGATTAGCCATGCCAGTCTCCTTTTACCCTTTCTGAAGTCTTTCCTAAAGGATGGGCCATGCTCTGCTGCTGTGCCCTTAGCTCAGTGATCTTCTTGCTCCCTGGAAGGATTTAATTCTTTTAGTGGCCCATTTTAGCTTCTTTTTACTGGGCTTCCTCTCTGTTTTCACAGAGTTGCTCTTTTTGAAGTTAAGCACACTTGTGGTGGATTTTTTGGCCTTTGTTGCTCCTGTGGGAGGACTGAAAGGAAGTACATTACGATCACTGTCACAGAGCAGTGATTCCATTGTGAGATATTGAACCAGATCCTGCACATCACTCAATGGACAAACAAGCTGTCACTCTCTGGTCCAGCTGTTTAGGGAGCTGATTTCAGCCCCCCTCTCTGCTTTGCTGCTCAGCCAGCTCAGTCACAGGTGCATGGTTCTGTTGGAGGATTTGTGTGTGGGTCTGTCAGAAATGAGATTAAGGAGACTGAATCATTGTTTCCTTTAGAAGACTATGCATTTAATATAAATATGGTGGAGAAAAAGGGTTTCTGAAAAGTGTAGTTCCTGTTGGGTGAATGTTTGTTACATGCACATCTTAGCAGACATGTTTTGCCTTGTCTTTGGAATTCAAACCCTAACCACCTTAAAAACTGAAACCCTCAAGCCTGAGCACAGGTACAAGGAGTGGCAGCCAAGATTTGGCACAAGGCAGGAAAAACATACCTGCTCTGCAAGTGTCACAAACAGCTCCTTTGATTTGTTTGACAAAACACAGCCAACACAATCTCCTGGAAACTCTGAAACACATGAACCACAAATCAATTTTAATACCAAACAAAGTTAACCCTTTAAAAAAGGCCCTCTGAGGCAGAGTTTCGCTTCCTTCTCTTGGTCTCTTATGAAAGACAGAAATTCACTATAGGTTTCCCTATCTCTCTGCATTGCATGGCAGGTTTTTCAGGCCCTACCAAGAAGAGTTAGGATTGAAAATCCTTAAGCCAGAAAGGCAGACAAATAGCTCTACTGCTCTGTGAAGGTTTGGAGACCTCTACATCCTCTTTCATTGTATTCCTTAGACAGTCAATGGATTTCTGAGGAGACCTGTGTTGTCTCACACATGACATGTTTTTTACAGTACAGCACTATTTGTCCATGTGGGCTCCTGGGGATTTCTTGGCAATGAGTCTCACTGAAGGTTTCCCTATATATGCCATCTTCTCATCACCTTTTATCTGGTACTTATAACTGTGCTGTTCCTTGTCTGCTCTGTGTGAAGCAGAGCACCATCTGCCTGCTGTTCAAAGCTGTAACAAAGTGTTAGGATATTAATTCTCTTTAAATTAAGAGCTTGAGTGTTACCATGAGCAAAAACATTTTTTTAAAATACAGCATTTGGTGCACCTACCGAAAGATGCTGATTTACTGAAAAACTTCCAGCAGTGGGATTCATGCATGTGACACACTGACAATTGAGAATTTCTTTTAAAATCAGTTTCTGCCTGTCATACCTATGTAGTTACAAAATAACAAAGGGATAATAAAGCTCAATTGTATATTCACAGTTTGAGATTTCTATTGACAGATCTTCATAGTGAATGCTTCTGCAAGGAAGTGTGATTATGTAGCTCTCTCTTAAAAGAACTGAAAACCTCTCCTTTGTTACAACTCTCTTACACACTATTTCTATCATTTGGAATCTTTTAAGGGATGTGTCAAAGTTGACAGGCCCAAATTTGGCCTCCTTTTACCAACTTATATTTGTAGATTTAGAATATCTTCCACGCAGGAAAAAATCCCAGCAGTCAGTCTCTCCAAGACAAGTGCTAAGTTCTTTGCCTAACTGCAGGTCAGCCAGTAAGCCAGCAAAAGTCTACCCTTTCATCCCACAAAATGCAGGTTTCTGCTCATGTTCTACACCATTTTTCCTCTTACAACCTACATATTAAGTTGGTTTTGGGCTGAAAATATCACTCTTCGTACTCATTTACCTATGGGTTAGATGGCTTTATTAGTTCAGCTTGTCACCTCTAGCCTTCCACTGTACCATTGAGAGCTCTATTATATGAAAGTCACAAGAGTGCTCTACCATAGAATAATAATATTCTTTCTATGGCAGGTGTGGAAACACCTCCCTCATATCCTTGTGGAGTTTCTCCTTTTGCACATAGGTCTTCCTATTTCAAAGAATAAACATCAAGGTCCTTCACAGCTTTGTGACTCTATGTCCCCATCATGTGGGATCCCTCAGTGATCCAAGGACTGTGAAGAAAAACTGCAAGAGAAATCCCTACAGGTAGCTACAGGGAATCCACAGAAAACCTACTAGCCTCTGAGGCTGCATTAATTTTCCCCATGAGGTTTCATTATAAAAAATTTCCACAATCACATAGCAGGTAAGGAACCAGAGACCTCAGAACTAATGCACAAGCTAAATGTTCCACAGTCTACATCTTACTTACAAGAGATTAATGGCTTTTATAGTAAACTTTCCTTCTGAAGGTTTTTTATTTCTTCTGCCACTCTGTATTCCCAGGCAAGGACACCTTTGCCATGACACTCTCATTCTATGAAATCTCATGTACTCCACGTTACAGTGAGTACTGCAGACTGATTCAAAGGCTGGTTCATACACCACAAAAAATCCTAACATAATAGCAAAAGTGGAGACAAACACCCTAATAGGATCATTAAATAAACAACTAAAAACCATTGAAACTTTTACTGATGATCATGTTCAAGGCATTGATGGATTAGAAACATGAAGCTAAATGGAAGAACAGGCATTAGTAACAGAAATATTAAGACCATCAGTGAAATTATCTGTAACAGCCCAAAGGAGTGTAATTTCTCTCAGTTTTCTCTTCCAAGGGTTTTTGAGAATATCTGTCAACAGAGTGGATGCTGTTACAGTAAATGTTAAGACAATGCCTCAAGCCTATGAACATCCAAGCAGGTGTTTCACTTTAAGCACAAGTCCTCCCAGGATACAACCTATGGGATCTACCTGACCCAAACTGCTGCACCACCAGCTGCTTCAGAGCCAAAATGTCACTTCTTTGACCAGTAATTTGAAGTAATTTCTTCCTCCCAGACCAAAATTAACGTGGTAAGATACAATTAACTGAAATAATACATGATGTTACTCACTAGTCATCTGTAATATCTCATAATTAATGATGAGAAGAGGTTATCACTTACAACACTTCTACAGTTTTTAGCATATTTATAGTTTCCATTGTTTTAAACCTTGAAAAGCCAAACAATTCCTGCTATATGTTTGGCACTACCTCCCTTAAGTACATTTAGAGAAGAGATGCAAGACTACAGTTAAAACAGGAAATCTTTTTTGCTTTTCACAGTGCTGAACCATGCAGTATAGGAAGTCGGACAATAAGTTTCCCCTCTAGGATGTGAACACAGATGGGTTGAAAGTGTAACTCCATCTAGAAAGCGCCCTTTAATTTTATGCCTTTTCCACCACGTTTGCACTATGGATCCGAAAGGTCCGCCCACGTTAAGTGAGGTCTTTAACTGCTTTGTTGATGGTAGCAGAGAGGATGTCAAGCTAGGACCTGGAGATTCTGGGAGTTGCATATTTCTTTTGCCATTGACAGTTATCCTTGTTGTCCACTATTTTCCCATTTATTATTGGTTATTTTTTTGCTTCAGCAAATCCTGTGCAGGAAAGTCTGAAATTAGTTTTACCTGGCTCAGTCGTGGCTCTGCAGAACTGTAGGATACACACCAATAATAGCTATTATTTTTAAATTTAAAAATCTTTCACATGAAGGCAGCAAAAATAAACCTGTGTATCACAGTATTATCTGCTCATGCCCAACAATTCAAAATTGAATAACCAGTGTGCTAGTATCTCTGTAATTGCAATTATCTGTCCCTTCCTTTTAAAATGTAGGTTATAGAACTAATATTTTATACCAGGAAAATAATAATTTATCTTTTCACATTTATGACAAGGAGTGATAGTTATACTGCATTAAATAAGTGATTTACTCTCCTAAAACATGTCTAGATTTGATCAAGGATAGGTAAAGAGGATGTCAAAAGTTCTATCAGAATTGACAGAATTTCTATTGCAGTTACCTTTCGTAATTGAGCTGAGCTACTTAGAGGCTGAACATGCAGTATAAGGATTTTTGTCCAGATTTTTTACATCCTTTCCTCCTGTTATTCTCTCTCAGATGTTACTTCATTGATTTTTCTACATCTTACATGGTGCAAAACAAAGCTAATTGAAAGAATTAGGCCTGTTTAAATGCAGGGAAAGTTTAAGTTACAGACACTGAAGTACTTGAGCCATTGCATAATTTCCTGATAGTTGAATAAATGTGGCAGACAGGAGGCCCTCTTTCCAACTTCATTCTGTCAATTCCCTTTTGTCCAGAAAGACAGCTACAAAATACTGCAAGCAAACTGTCTCAGCAATAGGAATGAAGACAACCTACTTCCAAAAACATGATGTAGAAATGCCTCTACATTACTAGCAAAATATTCTGTTAAACTGTTATGACAGCACTAACACTGACACAAATCTCTATACTTACATGTTTTTAATATCCCAAATCAATGTGACAGAAAGTCAATCAATAGGCAAAGTAAATAAGTGGAAATACATAGCATTTAAGAATACACAGACCTGATGTTCATCTTAATTTTTTGGTAATACTGAAGGATTATTAGCACTGGAAAACTAAAATGCAAACAGGTACTTCAGCAAGATTACGTTACATAGCATTTGTAACTCAGTGTAGTAGAACACTGCACTTTTCCATCACTGAAAAGGTAGTGAAATGTAATATTAAAATTATTGCAGTATCTATATGCACATTTTCCAATATGAATGGTATGCCATAAACATAACTCATTCTACTACTGCATGATTACATTGAAATAATATAACATGGTCATAAATGAAGAGAAATTATGTTGAATTGCTTGCTGTATTGAAATACCATTCAAGAATCCAAATAGAGACACTTAGTAAATACTGCAGCAATGGTTTTATTCTTTGAAAAGTGTCAATTGTATGTGAAAACGAAACTGCAGATGCACTTCAATATTTATCGTGCCAAGTACTTCATTCACATTCAAGAAAATAGCCATATCAATGGCAGAAATGAGGTATGAAGTTAGCTTGTGTAGAGGATAAAATCATAATTTGGTGAGGTGGTGGGGATGGGAAAAAATTGCTCTCTATAAATCTCCAAATGAAAAATAAAATATAGGGCTTCATAATGCCTTATCATTTAAAGTAACCTATGAACTGGATGAGCCAGAGAGAAAAACTGAATATGCTTAGTGCCAGATGTGGGGTTTTGGTATGGGAAAAGACATAATTCAGACACATTACAGTTATCTTGCTGTTTGTGTAAAACATGTAAAGATTAGCTGTGAGTGAAACAGTTGTGGATGAAGAAGCAGAATTATCTCAGGATTAAAACAGGCCCTGAAAGATGAGGTCAATTAGTTCAACTCTTGTTCTTGCCAGAAACAGAGAGTGATTTCTTGGGCAGGTCATTTAAGTCAGTTTTATCCCCTCCATCTGCATAACAGATATGCTATTATTAGGTCCCTCACTGGGATGTTACGTGATTTAATAGTCTTAACATTGAGGTCCTTGGGTATAGGGTTCTGCATAAACACAACTATTTCATTCTGACAGATGACAGAACCTTTGAGCTAAGACTGCAACCAGCTGCCACTTTTTTTATTTTGCTTTATAGTTCTAGCTTAGGGAGTAGCCTGGCTTTAAAACTGCCTTTTTTTTTTTTCCCTGAAAGCATGCAACATTGCATCTGTTTCTGTCAATAAAATTGGCAAAAGAAAAAAATGAGGAGGAAAACAAGGTACTAGACAGCATGCTTATATCACACAATTCACTATGATGCTCAGACTGCAGAAATAACACTAGCCAAGCTGATTGCAGAACTAGGACCACCCAGATAACCTGGCTAGTTAACCAGCTTTCACAGTGTTGTTCTGACGATTCAACAAGTATTGTGAGGATTTGCTGTTTCATACCAACTCACCTGGTACTACCTTGAGGAATCAAGGAACTTGTCATGTCATTGACTTGCTTGGTGCAGATTACTCTGGAAAATACTATCAGCAAACCTTCAAATTAATGATGCTACTTCGAAAAAGTGAAATGAATTTCACAGTATCACAGTATATCAGAGGCTGGAAGGGACCTCAAGAGATCATCAGGTCCAACCCCCCTGCCAAAGCAGGATCACTTAGGGTAGTCTGCACAGGAATGCATGCAGATGGGATTTGAAAGCCTCCAGAGAAGGAGACTCCACAACCCTCCTGGGCAGCCTGTTCCAGTGCTCTGTCACCCTCACTGTAAAGAAGTTTCTCCTCATGTTGAGTTGGAATCTTCTGTGTTCTAGTTTGAACCCATTGTTCCTTGTCTTATCACTGTGAACCACTTGAAAGAGCCTGGCCCCCTCCACTTGACACCCACCCTCAGATATTTATAGACATTGATCAGATCCCCTCTCAGCCTTCTCTTCTCCAGACTGAACAGCCCCAGGGATCTCAGTCTCTCTTCATAGGGGAGATGCTCAAGTCCCCTAATCATCCTCATGGCTCTCCGTTGGATTCTCTCCAGCAGGCCTCTGTCTTTCTTGAACTAGGGAGCCCAAAACTGGATGCAGTATCCCAGGTGTGGTCTCACCAGGGCAGAGGGGATAGGTAGAAGAACTTCCCTAGACCTGCTGGACACACCTTTCTTGATGGACACACATTTCTTGATGAACGTTTCTCTACCAAAAGCTAACAAACATAGATACTCACTTTCCACATAAGACAACATACAAATACAGACAATTTGCCAGAGGTCCTCTGCCACAGTCTCCTTGCAGACTTCAATGAGAAAATTATCCTCTCAGACCATAAGCAAATACCTCCCTGATACCACCAAAAAGAAAATACCTGAAAGGTACTTAAAATTATCAAATTATTAAACCAAAGCAGTGAAAGGTGCTAACAGATGATATTACCTCACGTGCAAAAGCAGTTCAGTGGCATCTGAAAAAGCATGAGTATCATCAATCTTACACAGGCCATATAATAAACAAACATTTTTATTAAGCATTAAAAATGCCTAGTTAGTCACCATACGAGTGATATAAATGCAGGCCAGGAGCCAGCTGGATCTTTCAGAACAAAGCACTTATCCAGCAACAAGCATATCCTATCCATCAAGTAAGGAGACAAATGTAATGTTACAGCCTGATTTTCCGTGCCAAAGAACTTTGTGCTCATCATGCCCCACAATACTGTCATTCTCCTTCAATGAAGCTGTCAGGTCCAGCAACATGCAGGAGAGCTGCCTCAAGTACAAATGAAGGGAAAAAGAGAGTGGAGAACTGGAAAACTCCGTGGTACATTTAAAAGGTTAGTAAATTAATTCTTACTTTACCCTGACTCTGCAAAACCTAAGAATGTTCTGAAGAGAGAACCTGCAAGGCCATTAGAAAGTTTAGCATTGGTAAATAGGGGCTTAGACTGTAAACTTCTAATCTGGAGCACTTATATTTCCCAGAAAATTTGTTTAGAAACAAGACATTGAGCTCCACCTGTTCAGGGAAAATTCTTTCTCGGGAAAGAAAAAAAAATGAAAGAATGAAAGAAACAGAAAATCAGCAAGAGTGTGTGTCGAAGGTTAGGTCTGGGCTGGCCATTAAACAAATTACAAACTCTCTCTATTAACTCCTTTCCCAAAAGTGAAGGGAATAAGGGAGAGACACTAATGAATTGCAAAAGAAAATGAAAACTGCTTTAATGAAAATAATAACAATTAAATTAAATATACTCAAAAACCCCCTGATGGCAGTTAGTCACTGCCACCACTGATGCTGTGGCAGAAATGCCAGACTGGAATCAATGGCAATTGGAACCTGGATTCAAAAGCTGGATTCTGGAACCGGATTCAGGAATACATGTATTGGGATTGAAGGAAGAAAGGACAGTCCTCCTCAAATGTTGACCATTGAAGGAGACTCCACAACCTCTCTGGACAGCCTGCACCAGTGTTCTGTCACCCTCACAGTGAAAATGTTTTTCCTTATGTTTGTGTGGAACCTCCTATGCTCCAGCTTGCACCTGTTTCCCCTTGTTCTATCATTGGACATCACTGAGAAGAGCCTGGCTCTATCCTCCTGACACTCACTCTTTACGTATTTATAAACATGAATGAGGTCACCCCTTAATCTCCTCTTCTCCAGTCTAAAGAGACCCAGCTCCCTCAGCTGTTTCTCATAAGGGAGAAATGCTTGCAATGTGAATTAATTCTTGTTGCCACTACAAATTAATTTCCTTCCAATGTGAACACTTTAGCAGTAAAGACAGCATGTGACACCTCTTCTGAGAGGCACTGAAGTTTGTCACCTTGCATCGGTTGTAATACATGGGTCTATGTTGCAGACTGTCATCATGTTCACAGGTGAGCTCAGCGGTGCCTGGAAGAGCACAGCAAGGGCAGAGGAAGAGGCAATGGCAAGGCAAAAAGGTGGAAACCTTTCTCTCTTCTCTTTCTCTAGGGCTATGCCAGCAGTTTTCTCATTACCTAGCAGCACAGTTCAGCAAAGCTTCTAGTACTTATAGCCATTTAAGGGGATCAGGCCTCACAAAAAAAAACCCAAAACCCACCAGATATCAGAGTGTGTCAGTATCACACCCCCTGGTGTCTGGTAATGCTGGTCATCTAGCTCATTTGGTCCTGGATTTCCTACAAAGAAGTCTGGGCCATGACCCCAAGTAAGGGGAAATTTCATTTTCTCTGGCACAGCCTCATAGCCCCTCAGCAGAAAGCAAGCAGCTTTGGGAACAGCACAAGGACATGGTGGGTCAGTGGCAAAGGCTATAACTGAGTCACATTGGACAGCATCTTGCAGTCTTTGAATTTGCCCTGCAAGTAATTCAGCTGATTGATTCCTGCTCACCTCTAGGCAAGTTTGGCAAGTGCAGTGTACGTCTGGGGACAAGACTGGCAAGAGAAGCAGAGTGGAGGAGGATGTGGGTACCTCAATATTGTATGTGCGGGCAGCTCATAAACACTCCTCCCTTCTGCTTGACACATGCATCCCTCCAAGGAAGGGGTGTTTCCCATTTGCTTTTGACCCTGGGTGTGCAAGGGGAGAGAATGGGAGCAGCCATCCTCCAAAGCTGGCTTAGTGATACAAAGAGGTTTTCCACAAAAGCACACTTTGCTGATAATCTAGAAAACATTCAGTCTGGAAAGAACTGAGCAGATGGGAGTCTGTTGTCCATGCCAATTGGCAAAAAGGATGCTAGGAGGAAGGGCAAGTGGAATGGCAGAGATTTCTTGTTTAAAGGTGTTGAGAGGAAACGTTTGGATCTTGAAGAGAAATCCAGAAGCACAAACCTGGTACAAAGTGCCTAGGAGGCTGTGATTTCCATAAGTATGGGAGCAAGTCTTCACCTGCAGAAGCAAAATGTGCTGAGACTATTGCAGAGATCAGTGCTAGGACAGATAAAGGTCTTGTGTCACCTCTTAAAAATTACTACTTCTGTAACCCCTGTGTTTGAAATGATTCCTAATGTCCTTACAGAGGGACCCTATGGCATTTTTTACACTGATGCCAACCTGAACTCACAGACAGACTTGAGGATAGTCAGTATCTTACCCTGAGTAAGAACTCAGAATGTGACTGGGTCCTCTGCAGGTGTTGTGGCTGTCAGTATGTGTCAGAATAGATCCTGACAATAAACTTCTTACACTTAACAGTTCACAGGAGACCTTAGAGACTCTGCAAAAATGTCAGAGTAGGGTGGTTTAATTTGCATTGTGTGAGCTCCCAACTCCAGAGCATGGCACAATGACGGAAAACTCGACAGCAACCCAAATTCTAAATTAAGTTAATTTTCACTAGGAAACACGAATCAAAAAATAAATAAATCCGCATTCTTTTACAAGAATGCAAGTCTCTACAGCCTGAGAAAAAGCAGACATAGTGAAAAGGAATAATGTGAAAAGTGATTACAAAAGAATGGTCCAGTGATGGAGACAAGGATGCAAAGTTAGGACTCAAGTACTTACTGCACTTTTTAAATGTTGCCTTAGAGCCATAGCATCACTACTGTGAAGCTTCATGTCATTACTATTCTTCCTCCAAACCAGGATCTCTCTTTGGATTTCATCTTCCATTGGAGTAAATGCAGCATGTCAGCACATGGTAGAAATTAACAAGGAACCACTGAAGAGACCAAGTCATCCCAGCTACAGCTACTCTGGTATCAATTCCAAATGTAAATATCTCAGTGTTCTACCAAAGTATTTGTGGTAGTATTGCTTCCCCCCCCCCCCCTTTTTTTTTTTTTGTTTTAATGAAAGTAAAAACTGTTACAGAATCTTCGAAATTAAATAGTTTTTTTTTTAGCCAGAAAATAATTTTTCACCAAAAAAAAAATTTGCCTTAGCAGTTGACATATACTTGGATGAGAAAATTAAATAAGGCTCTGAGGCTTGAGATTGTCAACATATGTATGAGATTATACATTGGAACTTAGATGCTTCTTGAACTTTTTCCACTGTACTGGTTCACTGATCACTTTGCTTCCTCTTTTTTAAAAGCAAGAGCCATCATTTTACTAGAATACTAGTAAGGAACTTGCCAACAGCACTGAGCAGAAAGGAAAACAGACAAAATACCAGAGAAAAGAGATGCATCAGACTGTGCAGTACTATCCTAAGTAAAGCAGTGAAACTTGCTGTTCTCCTATTTCAAACCAGAAGCACAGGGAAATGTGCCTATCCTACCATAACAATGTTACACGGTCTTCTCTAATTAGGGTCTTCTCTAGTGGAAGAGATCAGACACATTAAGCAAAAGCAGTGCAGCCTAGTATTTGAAAGCACCCTTCAGACTGCAAAAAACACAGGAACATGTGGCTCATTGACAGCACTGCAGGGGCTCACACAGGGCATGACACTGACTTATCTGTAAGAGGGAAATGAAGTACAGCCAGGCAAAGTATTCTGCCTTTCTCTTGGAAAAATATTACAAATGGAATTATTTTCCTTTGCTGCACAAATCCTTTCAGCTCAGCTGAGTAAGCTAATATTTACTAATTGTACGGAGTTCACATCTGAGTTTCTATGTGCCCCTATTATTGCTTACTGCAAGTTGGGTTTTGTTTTCCACTCTTTTCAGCAAGATGTTAAGCTCTTTTCAATTGCAAAAAATGCAAATTTTCCATTTGCCTCCTCCAGTTTCAATTTTAGAGACATATAAATATCTGAGAGTTTGAGCATAGTGCCTGTTTTTACTGCTTACTTTGTCTTAGGAAGACGATTCGTACAGCCAAAATAATGAAAATCGATTATATTATCTTGTAAATTATAGTACTTAGAAAAATAAAATTATAAAAGTAAAATGTAATGAAAGTATCAGCAGTAAGTAAGAGACATAAACCATGCAAAACATCAAGAACAACCTATTGTAAACATTTTGGCCACTGTTCTAAACAGTAAAACGATGATTTCAGAGTGAAAATTTTCTTATTGTACTGCTGTTGTCTTAAGTAGTAGAGTGCTGCTTTCCAGACATCCTGAGATGGGGACCAAAGCAGAAGGACATGTGCTTGCCCTGAGAAGTGTGGCTTACAGACACAGGGCTTGGATTGTTAAAGAATTGTGCCCTTTTCTTTCATCATCCCTGGCCTGAAAAAGGCTTTCAAAGTTTAGGTCAAATCTTGTCTTTAGTGTGCAATTGCCCATGTGACTTTAAAGAAGAGATGATTAGTCCAGAATTCTGTACTGAAATGAAACTGTAGCTTTGAAAACAGGAACAATGATTTAAAAGCACACTTCAGCCTCATGCTGAGAGTCTTAACTGATGCAGAGAAATTTGTAATAACAGCAATGACAGGCCTTTGGTACAGATATATCTCTGGAAGTAGTACATACGTACATGGAAAAATCTGGCCCACACCACTTAGGAGAAGCAGAAGAAAGATATGTGAGCATCACTTCATTCACATGCTGCCCTGCGGTTTCCTAGAGGTGTATCTAAGTCTCTCACATTAGGCAATGAACTCCAACTTCTTAAGTATCCACAGGAGAAAATGTTTGGTCATGAATCATGTTATGAAGAAGCAGCAGGCCAAAGAACTCCAGTGCCTTGGTAACTCTGCTGCTTACTAGAAGGAAAGCATGGTGGAAAACAGTGAGCTCTGCTTAACCTGTGCAGTATACACAACCAGAGCAGCCTGGGCATGCTGGGTCAAAACCCAAACAACCTGGGACCTTGGGAACACACCACAGTCATTGATGTCTGCTAATATTCACTGCTGTCATGACTGATGCTCACTAGCTTACCTTGCACACACTTCACCTTCATTGCACCTCTGTAAAAAGGATGCCCAGTCTCAAAGCTGAAGCTTAATCCTGCTCTGTAGGAACATACTCAGACCAATTTACTCAGGTAAAATTGTCTTTTTCTTCTCACATGCAGAAGTCCTAGAACACAGTGCCTCACACAGCACAAAAGAAATTTGGGGGTTCCTATGGAAATAAAAAAATGCATCAAAGAATTCCTTTCCCCTTCTGGGAAATGAAAACAAAGTCCAAATGAAATGTCCAAATCTCAAAATGTACCCCATTAAGTATGCAGAAGAGAAAGCTTTTATGCATTTACTACCTCACATCTTCCTACCACCAAACCACCTCCCCTTGACAGCTTCAGATTCTGTGTTATTAACAATGAAGTCAGTAATATCTGCTGCCTTCCCTGAAAACAGGCACAGGGTATGAAGCTCAGCTGATACATCATTCAGCATTGTGTATAGCTGTAAAGATACATGTATCTAAAGGTGTATGTTCATAAGCATTATTAGTCTAATTTATAGGAAGAAATGTATGCAATAAAATCCACCCCCACCCCCCAACCTTTGATAGTACTTAGGAATTTATCACAAAGCAGCAAGGAAATGTCCACGCTTTTGCCAGCAATGTAGTAGTAATCATCACACATTTGCAAAACTTGCCACAAAGCAACCAAATGCAGAGTTGCCCAGAATGCTCAATATTGCAATGAAAAGCACAAACTCTAGTTCAAAACTGTCTTCACTGTGAATGCATTGGGTCATTTACCTTAACAATGTGAACGTGCTCTCATTATTATGTTCAACTTGATTAGTGTGTGGTGTAACATTTAAAAGTGCACTTCAGATGGAAGAAGGTATGAATGCATGATTGGTTCCTAATAAGTTGAGCAACCCCCTAATGAACTGTGAGGCAGCTATAAGAAACTGGTAGAAACTAGACACAGACATTCAGAACCAGAAAAAATAATGGTAATGACAAAGGGAAGACAGAATAGAATTTCCTAAATGTGTTTATACAACTGTACTGTAATGCTCACTGCTATCTGAAATAGTAGTAAATAAGAGGGTGTACAGTTCTAGGGAAAATAAATTTGCTGGGCAAAGTATCATTGCTACTAAAAGCCAAAGTGTAAATGAGCACTTTGGCTGATGTGATTTGGATCTGTTTTACACAACTGTGTCTTATAATGGAGCCAGAAAACAACATTCCCTCTCCACTGTTTAGCAATGATATTATCATACAGAAACAAGTCAGAAGAAAAGTAAAATTTATATTCAAGGGACTGGACAGATTTCATAGGGAAAATGAACTAAAGAATTCAGCTAAGTAACAACAAATAGAGAGTACAAGTTCACAGCCATTCAAAAGGAGCTGACCAGAGAATTCCTTTTCATGAAATAGGAATATACAATTACTTAGCAATTAACTTAGACTACATACAAGAGTGAACAAAAATGTTGTCTTACTACTGAAATGTATGAGACTGCAAAATTCTTCTCTGTGGAAAACCCAAAATTTTCCTCAGTGTGAGACATTACAACTAAACTCTGTACTGAATTAAGAGCAGGGAGTGAATTAATCTCTGAATTCTGCATCTTTGTGTTAACAGAGAGAACCTTACTGCTTACCTTACTCATGTATGAGGCTATCTCAGAAATGACATTTTAAGATACCTCAGCCTTCTTTTGTTTCTCTGTCCTTATTCTTTGATGACTGGATATTTAAGCATAGCAAGTGGTTTCACTTCTATTCCCTTCCTTGCCTTCAGGGAAGAAAACTAAATATTAGAAGACAGGTAAGTAAAAAAAAAAAAAAGCAGCACAGTCTGACATTTTTTCCCCCTGAAAGGAGCAGTACTCCACATCTGGAAGCCTTCATTTCATATGCAAATGACTGCTCAGCTGAGTTGTGTTATTTTACACAAACCAATGTAAGCCTGGACAACAGGGATTGCAGGGAGTTAGCTGCAGTATGGAGATGCTTGTGGTTTTTTGCACAGCACTGCTATATGAGTACTTCTGTAATCATGATTCCTACCTCCCTATTAACTGACAGCTACATCCTCTTGTCACTATTCAGTACCTCTGGAAGAAGGGTTTCGGACTGGTAAGGCTTTCTTTTTCTAGCCCACTTAAAATTTGCAACAGCAAAACAGGAATAAATGGTATCACTTGCAGTACCAAGAGTGATGACAAAAGTAACGAGAGAAGGTTTAGTACTGATGCTCTTCAGCAGCATCTGCTGGTTACTGCTACTAGAGCCAACACTTTCTTCGAAAAGCAAGAAGTTTCAGCTAGGTAGAAAAGCATCATTTTCCCCACACTGGGATGGCCCACTGAGCAATGAGCTTAAGGAAATAAGGGCCAGCAAACAAGTTCAAAGTATAGCCTTGGGTAAATCGTACTGTATCTTAGATTTTCTGTCCATAACTTCAAATTGTTTGAGAGTTGCACATTCTGAGATTCTGTGAGTTTAAATATTAAGTGTTCACCACTGTCACTGTTACAAAGAAAGGGGGAACAGACAGGAGAATGTTTGATGCAATAGAGAAGCCAATATTTGCAGAAGATACCCAGGCAAGGAGGAAATATATTTGTTTGGACAAGAAAAACCATCTTTCTCTCAGGAGGAGAAAGAAATAGAAGGCATGAGTTGTCTGAGTGTTTACATAGTATATCATGTGCCTGTAAAGCTGTAGAATGGGCTACATGGCTACCTTTTTGTGGTGGGCACTAGTAAAGTCATCCTCTCCATATTCCAAGCAGCTGAGTTTCTGAGGGACTAATTATTTTTTTTTTCCCCACTCAGAAAAAGCCAGGAATAGCTATTCTGCAATAGTGTCCTATGTGAACAATCCCTTTCTGCCTGAAGAGTAACCTTTTTGTTTAGTCCGCTTTGAAGTGTACTAAGTTAGACTGCAGAAAGGCATTTATTGAAGAAGAAGAAAAAAAAAAAAAAAGTCCATTGTGAGAGGCAGTGTGGAAGAGCTATTTCAATTCATATCCTCTTCTATTTCACAAAAGCTTCCTCTGTCAGGTGAGACTCTTGGTGTTGGTGGAGCTAACTGAGGATGTCCATACACAGCACAGTGTGAGAGCCCAGCAGTTTCTGAAGAGGTTGGATTATATACAACAAGCAGCCAAGGTGCAATAACTCAGCACTCCCAAACCCCCCTCAACATGGCAATAGTCTCCTTCTCTGGTATTATACTGCTTTCAGTAGCTGGCCTAATCTGAGTCATTCTCCTACCATGTATCATATTCGAAGTAATAAGAGTCTGCTCTAACAGCCTGGTAACAAAATCCTCTGTTTATGTACTTCCCATATGTTTCTGGCTGAATATGTCTGTAAACTGCCCAGATAACCATAAACATATCCACTTAAAAGAAATTAATTTTAATAGCTGGAAGTAAGCAAATAACCCCAAAGAAAATCCTATCATAACATTCTTTCTGGCTCTCCTTATAAATGGGTGTGGCTTTCTCCATTGACACGGAGGACACAAAAGCCAAATGAACAAGGGGCAGGTCTAAAAAGAAGGTGGAAAGGACACTACAGAAAATTTGGCATATGACTTTGGAGAAATTGTTCAGTGCTTCAATTTTCCTTTCTACAAAACAAGACCGATGATACATTTTGGTGATGAGAAAGTAAGACAACAATTTCTGTCTAAGGGCTCATTGTTACTGCTATTGCTTCTTAAATTAGCATAATAGGTTGGATAGGTCATCAGGTCATCATTTTTCCCTTGGGGTAAAAAACCCCAACACAAACCAAACAATTGAGTTTATGTTGAGTCAACCATCTTTCTGTTAACCACAATTAAAGCTTCACATTTCCTTGCAGTCCTACGTTTTTGGATTATTGTTAGGTAGAGGCAAATTCAGCTGGTCAAGGAACCATGACCACCTCATATAACTACACCTCCCTACCCACTATGGCATTGTGGCTCTTGGGATCCTTCAGCTACAGTGCTCTGGGGGCTGTGGCTATAGTTATATTGTGTCTGTTCTTACCAAACCTAGTTTTCATGACTCAGAGAAACTCATTTGCCTGTGTGAATTACTGCCTCTACAAATGACAGTGAGAGAGCAAAAAATCATCTACAGAAGAAAAGCTTATCTGCTTACATTATAGTCTCACACATTTTACTATGTGTTTACTGTCAGAACGTGTTGCAGTTAATATCTGAATCTCTGCCAGACAGAATATGACCTACCATTTTGGTTTTGGTTTGTTGTTTTCTTTTAATTTACTTTTTTTTTTTTTTTTTTTTTTTTTTGGTGAAGTGACAACTGTTACTCTGTAAATACTGTGGGGAATAATAGAAACAAAAATTTGACACAGCTATGTGTATCCAAAATGTTAGTAATTTCCTTATTCTCATTCTCTTTGCAATTCCAATCAGAAAACACACGATCATTAATGCCTGGAGTTGCTACAGCATATTTTAAGATACAAAAATTATAGGAAATGTTTAGTTCACTGCTGTTGTTAAAATGGTGCCCTGCCATCTAGTAGCTTTAGTTCCTCTAGTAGCATCTAGTTCCTCTTAAAATCAAGCACAAACCTGAAATCTCTACACGTCATGACAAAGGACATTGGTGTAAACCAGAACAAGGGAACAACAATGTAAATCCAATAAACTTTTCCAGCTAATCACAAGGCTTATCCATCATTGAGGCAAACAAAAGCAAATGGAAGGACTCTAGATTTAAGATACAATATCCTGCATATACCGTATACTGCAGGGGACCTAACTGACATGTGCAGGGTATCTTAGGGCACTCTCTACACTATTTGCATCTCCTGGAGCCAAATTCTTCAAATAACAACACAAAAATTGCTACATTCTACTGCTTTCTAGGGCTGTTGCAGATTTCTCAGATTCCCCTGTCTGTTTGAGAGCATACTGTGAGATAGCATTGGATTATGCAATGAACATCCTTAATACAAAAAAATGCCACTCAAAAAAGCCTCTTTATCTTCATTGTCTCTGCTAGGGTGCCAATCATATATCCATCCCATTTAAAAACAATGAAAACCATTAATTTTTATTGTTTTTAGTAGAGCTAAGTATGGAAGAATCATTTTCTGCCTTGACTCCTTTACACTTGTATGTGTTAAAGGAGAATAAATGTACTTTTGCAGGATGGCAAAACACAGCCACTAGAAAATCTTAGACTCTAGTCAGCCCTATTCAACTCTTTCTTTTTTCTTTTTTTTTTCCCCTTCACTGAGCTTTGCATAAAGCTAACCCAAATCCACATAGATTTCTATAATATCCAAAAAGAATGACAATGAGTGATGTGATGTAGGTGGAAACTGCCTGAAGAAACCTAAATTGTAACAGGAAAAAAAATTGACATTTTAGATTTTAAATGTTACACAGTTTTTATAAAGCTTCAGTCAATTTATTTTATTTATTCTAATGAAGAGCATTACAACTGCTTTACTGCACTGAAGCAAGCATCGATCACACCATTAATCACACCTTGTGAATAGTCACAAATCAAGTTCTAACAGCAAGCACTGAATCAGGAGCAATGAAGCATAAACTCCTTCACAATTTATGATCTCTCCAATTGCATCTTTTCAACCATTAAATTGCAAGATACCATAAATTTTTATCTCCTTCACTTCAGTCACATTATTGATTCTGCCTTGTGAAATATAGAATAGCTGTAAATCTAGGCTATTGAATTAAATTTAAAGTCTTGACTTCAGAAAAGAAACCCAACACACTGCCATGGCTGTTAATTTACACTGAGGAACAAATGATAGAAACATTAAAATTTAAATGGACAACAGGGATTTCAAAGAGCCATAGTTCTGTCAATTCTAGTCCTTGTCAACCTTGAGGGTTTTTCTTTTAGCCAAATTTTAGATCGCAAAATATAATTAAATAGAAGCTTCAAGTGGATGCAGAACAGATAATTCTTGCAAACAAGTAAATGATGAAGAGGATAAATCAAAGCTATTGAATAAATGTTTGAAATAACTGAACTGAATTTAGCACAATTTACCTAACTACAAGGCTGAGGTGCTTTAATACAAATAAAATTGGCATACTAGTGAGAGCACATCTTTAGTTATCAGGTCCCTAGTGAAAAGGCAGATTGCCTTAATGTGTCTGCAAAATCCTCTCTAGGTACCACAGGCAGGCTCTCCAGAGAACCATGTGTCCATAAAAAAAAAAAGGGGGGGGGGGAAAGATACACCGAGATGGAAGCCTGTATATGGGCGGATGGGAACAAGAATTGCAGATAGAAATTGAATCTCCCAAGGAACTGGAAGGGTGTCAAAAAAACCTGGAAAATACCGTGTGTTGGAAGACAATACAAGGTGTGACCTGGATTTCCAGGGTACTGCTAAACAAAGAAGAGTTTCCTGATGCTGTTGTGGGTTGCCCCTGTGAGAGCAGTGTCTGGCCAAAGTCAAATGTTGGGTGATGACTGCAGCTGCTTCATATGCCTTGGCCTTCCAGGTGCCTGTACATAGTTCACAGTCCTCTTCCAGTCTCTGAAATGTTTCTCTCTATGGCTCCAGGGGAACAGGGTTGGTTCCCTACAGGCTGATTTGCCTTTAAAGTGAAGGCCTAACACCAGCATAGTGAAACACTCTCCTACCATCTCCAGCTCAGTGAAAAAGCCTCATCCTGACATTGAATGTAACCCTGGGTGCACAGCTCCTTGCCCTACTCCTGCATAGAGTGCAAAGTTGCCTTCAATACAAGTTCAGAGACATGTCCTCTGTTAATACAGTTTGCAGAATTCAGAGGCTTAAATCAGCTTTCTGCCACATTGCTTACAGAAATCTCCCAACCACATAAAACTATAAATAAATAAATAAATTTTAAAAAATACAAATATTTGATGACAGAATTAAACAGAAGCAGAATAGACAGCATCAAGAGGTGGTTGACTCATCTTTGTCTGGGCTTCCCATGTCACATCACCAAGCCATGGTCCCTCTACCCCAGCTTCTGCAAGGCTGTTTTCCCCTTCTAGGGACCCAGCAGGAGGCAGGCTCCATAGCCACCCACCAGCTGTACTAGAAACAGGAGAAGAGACTGGGAGGGTAAGGAAAACAGAGCTGAGGGCACAGGCAAGGTGAGAGCTGTCAAGGCAGGCAAGCCTCTCCCCTCACTAGGTGTGCAGGGCATGGAAAGGGGAATTTCATTGCCAGAAGCAGTTCCATGGTGGGACTGCTGCCAGGAACAAGCTTCTTGACATCCCAGTGACAGCTGCCTGCTCCCCTCACAACTGTTTGAAAGAGGCTAGGATGAAGAGTGGAGGAGGTGAGATGAGACTCTAGCAGTCAACGTCAGGACAATGGGAAAAATAGCCCAGGCTCTGTTCACATATTTAAAGTTATCTACAGGTACGTAGCTGTTTCTCAAGCCCAATCCTAGCTACATATAATAATGTATATCAATTAACTGAAGGGTGGTAAATTGAAGAGTTTGTAGGATCATACCTTGGAACTGAGGGTTGGGGTCATCCTTATCTGGCCAGCATGTATCTCCCTTTCATTTCCTCCATCAGTTTTTCCAAACCATGAGCACAGTTATCTCTCAGTTCTTTGCATATAGAAAATTTTTGCCAGATGTATATTTTGCAACTGTTTTTATGCTTTCACTTCAGCTCCCCATTTTCATATCTGCATATCAACTCAAGAGTCAAGAAGAACACCATCCATAAATAACTGAAAACTATTAATAAAACTGCAATTCAAAGTTTATCTGTATTACTTTTTGCATAACCTACTGGTAGCACCACATTACTTTCTCAGCACAATATCATACTTTAACAGAACATATCATTTCAGGCAGAAAGGTTATTTGGCATTATACTTTGCAGAGCTGTATAAAAAAAAGAACTTATATAAAACATATGTCATAAATTTCTACAAAACACAGAAAGCAATATTGGTAGTTAATGTTATATCCCCAATATACTAAAAGCACAGTGTTCCTGCCATTTTTCACTAGGGAAACCCACTGCTCAGGACTGATGTGGCCCATTCTGAGAAATGAATAACTGTGTGCTGTGCCACCATTTCCCCAGTGTCAACAGCAAATATCTCCATGGTGCTTTTCATCAGGAGAGCTACTGCTTTCTAGCCCAAGTAGAAATGCATTTCTGTACTAACTAAGCCAATGCCCAGCAGAATCCTTCTAAGTAAACCCATGCACAAATATGAAGTATTTTGGAAATTCAACTCAGATTATTTATAATCAGATTCACTACTCAGTGACAAAGGAACACTCTGCTCTGTGGATTCTGTACTGTCTTTGATTCCTACAGATGACAGAGCTGCTTTATTGATTACTGTCACTTAGACTGCAATGTTATGACTTGCAAGACTCCCCGAATCAGGCAGGACCTATCCAAAACATGCTGCTGCTTCTGTTATTGTATTAAACTCTTTACTATCTGCAGAGGAATGTCTACTTCCCTTTTAACATCTGAATTTTTTTTCTGATCAAAGAGTAAATTTGTGTTCAATGGAGGAAGCAGATAAGAAGGAAATTGCATTGCTCTTTTCTCCTTCAGTTATTATATGCCATAAGATAATTTATTTGCTAGAAATCAGAGGAAAGGAACAGAACAGACACGTTATTTTTGATAAATATTTTTACAATACACAGCAATAACAAGGACCAAACTTGAAATGGCCATAGACTCAGACGCATATCTAGTAGTTAAGTACTGTTGTCAGACTTACCTCAAACTTCTTTGACTTGCTTAGGTCTGAAATTTGGGGGTTAAAACCAGAGAGAAGGTGTGTGTATCTGAAGTCCCTGTGCATCCTCTTTTTGCTGCTGGCAAAAATTTCCATGAGCACAGTTCCTTTCATTTCACTTCCTGTTTCGAACAACAACAAAAAAAATTAAAAAGCACAATCAACAAAAACACTGAACTCCAACTATGAATAAGCACAAACCTTCAGGACTGGACAGTGCTTGAATGTAAAGCCTTTTCATTTTCTATAGCGAATTAAAACAATTCAGGTCAATGGTGTTTACCATGCTACTCTGAAGCAAACTAAATAAAAAAGAAAAAAGAAAGAATTGAAGGACAATAAGGAGTTTTACTAAACTTTCAGAAACATTTTGCACCTTAAGACTTGGGCTCCCAGGGCAGAAGTGGGGGAGGGGGGTGGAAAAAGGAGCTGGCCAAGAAGAAGAGGAGATTTCTAGCAGCAACACTCTTTTTGATTGTTCAGCTTCTGCTCAGGAATCTTGAGAATCCCAGAAATAGCATGGATTATGGGAACCAAAAACTTTTAACAGAGAACTGTGAGATGGCCATATTGTGTGTGCAGTATGGGGAAATAGTGCAAAAGGTCTTGTCAAAGCTGTTTTTCCTGCATGGGGGATAAACCGCAGGGCCTAGGACATTTCTGCTAATAGGAGAAGGCATGTCAGATAGGAAATCCTTAACAATATCCCGGTTTTTAATTTATAATACAGATGTAATATTTACTATACAGAAGACTTAACTAAACTTAACAAACTGACATTCTTCTTGTGGAAAAACACAAATGGGGAACTTTTCTTCATACAATACCTGTTATTTGATATGCTTCTTGTTAACACTTTTAAAGTCCTGAAACTTGCATTTGCATAAGTAATATACTTCACAGAGCTGAGAAGACTGGCATTGGCAGACAATCCTCTAACAAACAGAAAGCCTTGAACAGAAAAACGAACAAGAGAGGCTTTAATGAAGTCCTCACAAGCATCTTATTAACAACAAAAACACAGTAAGTATCCAGCACTGTTGTCTTGTGTTTAGACTTTCACAAGTAATAAATTTTACATCACTATCTGAGGTTAGTCAAGATACTTTATTGAGTGATTAATGAAAAAAGTTATGTCCCCAAACTCAGAGCTGAAATCAGCGTGTCCAGGGACTATGAGACATAGTCTTTGAGTTATTAGTTTTTTCCTAAAAGGCAAGCTCACTGTAGCCAAAAAAAAAAAAACAAACCCACAACAACAAACCAAACCTTCCATTAATTCTGTGGGTAAATCCATAATCCTGCTCCCCAACCTTTCTAGATCTGAACACGTATCAGAAAATGCTTATGTGTGTGCTTTTTCCCTCCATGCTATGAAAAGTGCTTAGTTGGGGTGTGGCCTGAACTCTCTGAATAGCGATGACTGTACCTGCCTGTTGGTGTAGACAGAGCATCTACACTTAGCTTGTTCCATATGACATGGGATTTTGTTATAAAAGAAATAAGTAAAAATTCAACTTCTTATTCTTCTTTCATAAAAAATACCCTCTTCTAATTAGGCCTGCATAAAATACTGCTGGAACTACTTTGTGCTCATAAACCAAAAGGCACAAAACTGTTCTCAGAAAGACAGTAAGGGTAGTTCTCCTCTTTGGCCATACACAGTCTCAACAAATACAAGTAAGCAACAAAAGTAAATATTCTAAATATTTACAAGATGCATGAGAAAGTCGGTCTAATGAGACCTGCAAATTACCATTTACTAAGCAATAAATTATTTAGCAAAATTCTTTGGAGAATCTGAAACTTTTGCCACAGTTTTAGTTAAATTTTATTTTAACTAAACTATTTTAATATTTAACTAAAATATTTTAGTTAAATTTGGGAAGGATTTGTAACAATCTGCAGTAAAATCCTGACAAATAAAAATGTAATTTCTAAGAGGTTGATGTCAGTATAGAGATAGTAATATTTCATGTAGGGAAAGCAACTCTGAACATAAAGGAGAAAAATGCATCAGAATAAAGGCATGAATATAAATCCCTGATCCAGAAGCTATACCAAGTCATATAATAACTATCTATTTTATTTTTTGCTCATAAGAGTAATTTTCAGGGCTACGTAGATTTTCCAGGGTAGATTCTTCAGAGTTTTCATGAAAAAACAAACAAACAAAAAGTAAAACCTTCTTTCCTTTTCCAGAGGAAGTCTCTTGACTCCAAATGATTTGTGGTCTAAGCACTGGCTAAGGATAGCAGCAGAATCTTGAAGGGTGAGTGTGTAAAGGTATATGGGCAAGAGAAATGAGATAAATGAGATAGGGTTGATGCTTGCCTTAAAAAAAGCCTATATATGTTCAGGGTTGATGAATGATTTCTGCATATGTGACATTTTAGGGACTGCTGACAGTAGCAACTCTTGGCAGGGTGGTGATAGTGAAGTGAGGCTGGGAGCCAGAGACAGTGTTTGAAAGCAAGAAACTATGGGATCTGCTCTGCTCTGTATTTTTGGCTGAATGTGCCAGCGACTCCATGAGTCACACCTTTCGCTTTGTAATTTTCGTCTGGTTGATTGATATGAGAACACCACAGTATTTCACTGAAGATAGGTGTCAAACTCAGATATTAAAAAGATTCACCAATGAACGTTCATTTTCTTTGTTATACAATGTTCACTGCCTTTGTTCTGGATTGCTTTGAATATCCATTTTTGTCTTTCAGTAAATGTTTCCTTTTGTGCTCAAAACAAACAGCCTCTCTCCATCATGGCTGAGCAAAGACAGCATTTAAAGGTAGAGTCATTAATTAGGTAATCTTTGAATGTGTACATTACAGGAACATTTTACCTCTCAGCAGGGGTATTTCAGAGACCACTAGGCAAATTTTGTGAATTTTGTAATGACTGTTTGAGTAATATGTATTATCTCAAAACATTTATTGGTCATCGGCTGAAATTATTGCAATTCTGAACCATGGTAACAGCCCTGCTAATTAAACACAGATCTTGTCAGTGCGAAATCAAAAGCAGGTAGAAAAACCCTAAATGGCTGAATGGACACTGAAATTGGAGAATCTGAGGAAGTCTGAACTAGACACTTAGCAAACCGTGTGAGGAATGGACCTAGTTAAGTTTTACTCTCTGGTACATATTTGGCATGTAAGGCAAGGTTGTGAATGCCTGCACTTCACCATGAAAATAAAGTAACAAATAATATGATCTATAAATAATAAATAATAAATTATATGATCCAAGGCTGAGGGGAGATCTCATTGCTCTCTACAACTCCCTGAAGCCAGGTTGTGGTGAGGTGGAGTCTGGCCTCTTCTCCCAGGTAACAAGTGATAGGATGAGAGGAAACAGCCTCAAGTTGCACCACTGGAGGTGTCATGACCTGGTATCCCAAGACAGCCCTGGGCAGCAGGGGAGGTTGTGCTAAGGTTCAAGAATTCAGCACCAAACAGCTGATGACTTGGGCTTCTTAGAACCAACGAAAATTGTCGGTAATGGACTGGAGTAGAAGGGGAAGTGGGAAGAAAAAGGAGAGGGGAAAAGAGAGAGAGAAAGATATCACCACTCCTTGGATCCAGCGATGATTCCACAGGAATAGTCCAATGTCTTGTTGGCAAGTGTATATTCCAGTTGGGTCTTCTGTGGTAAATGCAACATGTAGACCCCAGAAGTTACAGTGCTTTTATACCCTTTTGGTGGGGGAAGGGTGGTCTCTCCAAACTTGCAAAGAAAGGTATGCATGAATGAGATGTGAACAAAGGGGTGCCATTGGATTCTCCAGGATGCTGTTGCAGTGGTTTTAAAAGATGGGATTCCCACCTCTGCAGAAATTACCTCTTTTCATTGTTAAACCATTCTGCCAGGCCAGCAGCTCTCTGTGAGGGTTATTAAAGGCCATCAAAACCACCACTCTGCCCACTTAGACCAGGCAGTGTCACACTTTGTTTGAGACAATAATTATTATGGTCTAATAACCCCGCTACACATATTGTTTTGAGACAATAGGATTGGGTGATCACAGGGAGGTTTAGATCAGGTATAGGAAAAATTTCTTCAGCAAAAGGATTATCAGGCACTGGAACAGGCTGCCCAGGGAACTGGTGGAGTCATCATCCCTGGAGGTGTTTAAAAGACAATTGGATGAGGTGCTTAGGGGCATGGTCTAACAGTTGCATAGAGGGAGATGTTAGGTTATGGTTGGACTTGATGATCTTAAAGTCTTTTCCAATGAGGCGATTCTATGAATCTATCTATTTAAGACACAATAACTGCTACTTACCACTCAGTTTTTCTGGATAGGTAACAACAATCCCTCCCTGATTATTGGTTAAGATTACAGTTTACTATGCTTCTCATTTCTCTACATTTATTTGCTTGCCTAGACTTCATCAACTGCGTGAGAAAAGACGTCACTAGTCTAGAGCAGAATTGCCAGTAGGAAAAATAATTTTGCTATAGGGTATGTGGGAAGGGCAAGAAAACACTGCTATCACTGAAGTATGTCCTCAAGTCAGGGCCAAGTTAGCAAACTATCTGGTTCACACTGCCTACACATTACCAGGTGCCAGGCTCCGCTTAGATTTACCCAATAGGCAGTGACCTTTCCCATGCACCAGAATTAGAGCAGCAGTAACTGCAGAATAACCTTTCTCTGTTATCCTCTAATATTGTTGTTGTGGATTTTAAAGCAATTCAGAAGTTCTATTGTGAACTTGCAAACACAACTACATAAATAAGCTTGAAATGAGACCTTAACATGTCCAGTAAATTTCCAGAAGTTTCTCTGTAACTTGCTGCATGCATGTTGCAGTCTTCCAAGTGTGTAGAAGAGAATTCACAGTGTGCACACTCGATAAAGGGAGTGATGCAGATGTTTACTGCACCATGATTTTTATGCTTTCATATATGAAATGTGCCTGAGTGCTGCAGACTGCTTTTCTATTCAACAGCATGACAGGCAGATACCATGTTTTCCAAGGCACTGTACATTTAGTTTCTTGGGAGCAAACTTGCATCACTGTATAATTAGACAGTTATATTTAAGTGCACCTGCTGTGTCAATGACACTTTTCTGTGCTTTGACATGTCAGACCTGAAATTAGCCTGTGCCTTCTAGAAATGTCTGTGGTAAAAGGTGAGGAAATGCTTTTCTCTAGGGTCAAATCCTGCAGGCATTACACCTGAAGCAGTGAACTTGCATTTAGAGGCACTGACTCAATGATACATTGACACAGTGCTTCAGGACAGCATATACTGCTTTTTTTTTTTTGTCTTATGCCTGTCCAAATTATTGGTGATGGAAGGACAAAATGGCATTGAGTTCATATAGACAAAGCAAACAACTGCAAATGTGCCACACGCAGGCATGCTCTCTTTACCTCTCAGTTCTCTTATCCATAGCAAGCCTCTTTGATAACCAGGCTGGACTGTATGGAGCAGAATGCAAAATTTGCTCTTGCTGTTACCCATATTGTGCCCTTCTGAGGAATGGGAGTAATGGCTTTAAAGTTGCACTGTCAGCATATAAGGAGCATATATTTTAGAGAGAATGCAACTGAGCATAAACACAGAGAAGTGAAACATTAAAAATAACTCCCAGCAATATCTTCGACATAACAAGAGCGATAACCAATAGTGGGAATTTATATCAATGCTCAATTCTGCTGTTCAATCAGATGGCAGGACTTTACCTAACATATTTACTTAATCTTTTAGTTTAACATATTTTACTGCATATGGCACTCTTGAATTACAGCATAAGATGGAAGTGCTGAGTGCTCCTAATTTCCATTGACTTCTCAGTGGAATGGCAAGGAAATCTAGCACTTTGCAGGGTGAGAGTGCAGCATGTTCCTAGGCTTGCTCCTGTTCCCAGCTCTCCTGTAGCAGAATCTCCTATGTGTATTCCAGATGGCTTCTGTTTGAAGTGCCATTCTTTCTAAACTCAACTGCTAACAAACTCCCTGCAGATTACAATCTGGAGGTTGGGAATTTATGTTTCAGTCTGTAGCAAGGAAATTTGTAGCAACCTTAATATGTGCAGGGGTAGTTGCAGTGTTATTACACAAACTCACTTCAGGCTGCAGTTCACCAAGCAGAATTCTTAAAGATCAGAAAAGCCACTGATTCAATTTGGAGTATTTATTACCAGGGAGATGACTTACACTTACCAGCAGCAACTAGTTCATTAGCAATGAAACAAACATGCAAAAAAAGGACAATTTTCATGTCCAGTCCACTGCAAGAACTAGTCTCAAAATCAAGTACAAATGAAACCACCTGACTGTGTTGGCTCACTTTCAACACACCAGTCTCCCTGACTTTGCCAAAGAAGTGTTCTGAGTCTCACACTGTGAATGACAGAATATATGACTCCAGTGGCCCATAAAAAGAAGCAGACAAAATGTAAAGCTGGCAGACGATGTCATCTACTGGCAACAACTCTATGACTTGATAAATCTTTTCTGTTGTTTCTGCTCCAAAGCTACAGCTTCAAGACCAGAAATATTTGTAACTGCACACATGCACTGCAGTTAAAATGTGCTCTTGTATATTTTATTTTCCTAATAAAAAATTGGAGAGTTAATTTCACACCTGACATACAGGTATGACTCAACAGAAGTCAACGGAATTGCATCACTTGCTGCAAGAATAAATTTGACCCAGAGTTCTCGTTTCATTTTAACTTGTCAAGAGAAACTCAGTGCTAAAATTAGCTTACAGTGGAAGTCACATGGTCACATGAATAAATTTCTTCCTGCTAGTTCTGTGAAGATGCCTCTGGCTGTGAACCATAGCCATCTGTGGGCAATAATCCTGTCTATTTAATAAATATCAGGCAAAGTCATAAATTGTATGAAGCTGCACTGTACATTAGGATAAAGGAACAATGACAGATGGCAGAAAGCCCATGAGGTTACTGCAGGGGTGAATAGAATGTGCAAAATGTAGTGAATGAGCTGCTGTGAAACATAAGTGCATACAGTCTTCAAAAATATTTTGCAAAGACAAATAAATGAGAAGTAAATTGAAAAATACACAGATAAAGAACCATCCTGTCTATGCTGCCATCTTACAGAAAAGGAAATGCACCTATAGCTTTATGTGCAGACCATTATAACAATTAAGCCTTTTCCCTACCTCATGGGAAGTGGAGAGCCACACAGTCTGAAAGATGTCTTGGAGAGAAATGTTTTTCAGGAATTATGCAATGCTCCACATACTTTATCTGGAAAAGGAAAGCAGCACAAAATGAAGCACAACAAGTATGTGGATGGAAAATGCCCATTAGGAACAGCTCTAAAACTCACCTGTCTTTTGGAAGAAGTGCTCTTCTGTGGTTTTTCCCAAGCACCACAGCAATCAAACTAGAATGTGTGAAATCAGATTCTGAAACTTAGAAAGCCAGAGGGCAACTGATTAAACTAGCAAAGAAGTTTAGATATTGGAATCTGACCTTCCTACCTTAAGTCTTTCTATAGCTTTGTGAATGGAAAATACCTTTATATCTAAAATCAAACAGTCCTTTTGTGGTAAGTTAGCCTGATGGTTTCATTAATTAGGTAATTTTACTTATGGATTCCAGCCTAAGACAAAAATATTCATAAAGGCAGTGTCATCTCTGAAAACTGTAGCTAAAGCTGCTGCTCAAAACCAGATAATTTTAAGCCCTAGAAGTCTTTGTAAAATATCTTCAATACTTGTTATAGGTAGAACTTAATCAAAAAAAAAAAACAAGAACTCATTGTCATGGCCACCTGCTTGTTACTAAATAGCTGCATTGTTGGTTTTGATCATGGCTCATGGAATGCCCAAATAAAAGCAATTTTTTTCCTACAAAACACTATAGTTTTATACCAATTGAACAAATAAATTCTTGTGCCTTTGATATCTCATACAATATGCATTAAAAGAAAACATCCTGATGATTTTTCAGGTCTGCCGTATATCACAGGATCATGTTTGGGCAGAGAGGAACCTAATGAAGTTCAACAATAGCAAGTATAGGGTCCTGCACCTATGAAGGAACAACCCCATGACCAGCACAGGTTAGGGCTTTCCAGGGGTTGCTGGAAAGCAACTCTGTGGAGAAGAATCTTGGAGTCCCAGTAGACAACAAGTTCACCATGAGCCAGTACTGTGTCCTTGTGGCCAAGAAGGCCAATGGTATCTTGGGGTGCATTAAGAAGAATGTGGTCATCAGGTTGAGCGAGGTTATCCTCCTCCTCTACTCTTCCCTAGTGAGGCCACACCTGGATTATTGTGTCCAGTTCTCGGCTCCCCAGTTCAAGACAGACAAGGAACTATTGGAGAGAGTCCAATGGAGGGCCACAAAGATGAATCTGGAACTGGAACATCTCTCTTGCAAGGAGAAGCTGAGAGACCTGGGGCTGTTTGGTCTGGAAAAGAGAAGACTGAGAGGGGATCTTGTCAATGCTTACAAATACCTGAAGGGCAAGTGTCAAGAGGATGGGGCCAGACTATTTTCAGTGATGCCCAGTGACAGGAGAAGGGAAAATACACAAATTTGAACATAAGAAATTCCATCTGAAAATGAAGGAAAAGCTTCTTTACTTTGAGGCTGACACAGCACTAGAACAGGCTGCCAAGAGAGGTTGTAGAATCTCTTTTTGTGGATATATTCAAAACATGCCTGGATGCAGTCCTGTGCATCCTGTTCTAGGTGAAACTGCTTTAGCAGGAAGGTTGAACTAGATGTTCTCTAGAGGTCCCTGCCAACCCCCACCATTATATGATTCTGTGGTCAAGGAAATGGGACCTTTGCCACTTTAACCAGATTTTTATTTGCTTCTGCCTCCTCTAATTATACAGTTTTCTTTGCCCCTAAAGATGTTCATCGCTAGTCCGATGCTAGAGGCGTTTTTCCCCACTTAAGAAAATGCAGACAAGCAGGACTTAAAATCATTCTTTTGGAAGTGGAAAAAAAAAATCTTTAAACTGCATTTGCTCCAATGTTAACCTCCAATCACCTGGGTTAAAGACTTCATACTGTTCTCAAAGAACTGGCAAATACATCAGTGGAAATTTAATCTAGATGGAGCCTTCAGGTCTTGCTATTACTATTATAGTCACAACTAGCAGATTTTGTACATCACTGACTTCCCACAGTTTCCCCTACACAACACATTTCCATTTACACTACTCATAACACTAAACCGAAGCCTCTGGAGACTTCATAGACACTGAATGAAGTGCAAATCCCAACATACTTCAAGGTTAATGTGTTTATTCCATGGATTCATCAAGCCCTGAGCTGATCTTTTTAAATGTGACAGTATTGCTTATACGCAACTATGGTAACTTCTGCAGGATCAAGGTCTCATCTACACTACAGATTTGAAGCATGTGTGAAAATCCAGTGTCTGCTTTCTAAAAGCATTTACAATAGTGTTGCAAAATATCAAATCATTGAATTATTTCAAAATCCTTCTGGAAGACTGAAATATCAACAATTATCAAAAATGAAGAATGTATTATTATTCTCAAAAAAAAAAAAAAAGAGATCATATAAAAGCATTTATCAGCCTTTTAGCAGTGAACAAAATGCACTGGAACATTCAAGCCCATTTCACTGGTTGGTAATCATCACCCAGAAAATTAAGACAAAATTTTCTGAAAGAAGGTCAAATTAACTCTACTGCATTACAGAGCTGAGTAATTACACTTTAGATCACATTTTGCAAAATCTGAGGTATTCACTAAAGGTCAGGTGATGGTTTAAGGCAGTTACAAATCTCCTCCTAGACCACAGGAATCACGTGGTATGTTTAAGTCATCTGGAGACTGCAAAGGGAAAAGTTGTACCCATCTGCCCCCTATTCACACCAGCCAGCAGGCAGAAGCCAGTCCAAAGTACACACAGATGTATATTAAAAGATATGGTCATGGCTGCTGCTGTGTCCTCCTACTTCTGAAGCAAAAAAGGAGGCAAAAATTTTCCAAGCAAGGCTTTGGAGGCTCCCAGAGTTGAGACTTTTACATTGAACAATGCATTAAGAATATCTGGGAGGGAAAATCCTGTGCTGGCAGATGGGAGGACTGGATGATCTACAATGGCCTGTTCCATTTTTAAATTCTATCATCAGATTTGTCCTCAAGTACAAACCCTCTAGGAGTTTCTTGGGGGCGGTGCATCTCTCCACAACCCCTACTGCGGGCTCTGGCTTAAAAGCCACAATAGAGTCCTTAGAATCTAACAACAAGAGCTATTCTAGGCGCTGGTTAGGAAAATGGGATTTAAAGGAAGTTTCTACTATTGTGCAAAATTAGGGCAAAAAATCTCCTTTCAGATAAGCAACAAAGTATATCAATTCCAACAGTTTGCTCTCCTGCTGTTGTATCCATCATAAAGAAAGACAGTCTTTCTGTAGTGAATAAAGGTGATCGGCTAATCAATTAAGATTTCATAGAAAATACGGAACAATTCAGCTGTCTGCCCCACCCTCTTCCCAGGTTGAAACAGGACCTTTCCACTTTACTCTGCATGTCACTTTTGTTAAAATGACAGGCACCTCAGAGAAAACACCAAACATACATGTAGAGAGAGAAGAATCCCCATTTTGAGATCCACCATACAAGTGAAGGCTTTTGAGCTATGAATCTGATTGCTCTGTGCAATGGACAATTGATTACAAAGCATGATAATTTTTGTATGTGTCGATATTCCTGTATTATATTCTGATCATGATTTCACTTATTTTGATTACATCAATATAAAGAAATGTTGCTTGTGAAACAAATGAAAAATGTTCATTGCACAGAAATACAAGTAATATGGTTCACTGTCCTCACTATTCTCCATGACTGTTCAGTGATTCAGTTGAATATGATCAATAACTCCACCAAGCACAATCTATTTATGGGCTTCTAAGAACTGTAACAGAGGTTGGCCTTTTTACAGTTGTTGAGAACAGGCCCTTCAGCTGATGTCAGAAAATTCAGACATATTCATATATTACAATATCACAGTATATGAGAAGTTGAAAGGGACCTCAAGAGATCATTGGGTCCAACGCCCCTACTAAAGCGGGGTCACTTAGGGTAGTCTGCACAGGACTGCATCCAGGTGGGTTCTGAAAGTCTCCAGAGGAGACTCCACAATCTCCCTGGGCAGCCTGTTCCAAGTGCTAGGTCACCCTCACTGTAAAGTTTCTCCTCATGCTGAGGTGAAATCTTCTATGTTCTAGTTTGAACCCATTGTTCCTTGTCTTATCACTGTGAACCACTGAAAAGAGCCTGGCCCCCTCCACTTGACACCCACCCCCCAGATATTTATACACATTGACCAGATCCCCTCTCAGTCTTCTCTTCTCAAGAACTAAATAGCCCCAGGGATCTCAGTCTCTCTTCACAGGGGAGAGACCTTAGTCATTCATTTATCCAGTGTGGCTTGAAAATATCTTAAGGACTTTCAGTTTCTCCACTGAAGGATGAAGAAATCTTGAATGTTTACCTGTTAGTCTTAAGGATAACGTCACTCCACAATGACATGGTTAATGTTGGTATAGGTATTATGCAGCATCTTGAATCTCTAATGGCAAGAACAATGTCAGAACATAGCTACATTTTCTTGTTATGTGGAATTAAGTTGGGATTAAGTTCATGACCTGTGACTCTTTCATGTACAGAAAATATAAGGAGGAAAAGAGGCATAAAAAAATAAATGCAGAAGATGGACACTGAATTTGCACTACTTGAAATGCTTTCTAATAGATTTTCTCTGTTGCTAGTAATTGTTTAAAAGGGTTTGGCTTAATAAACAAAGGAGACAAGACTAAGAGAACAATAAATTCAACAAAGCCCGGACCAGTGCCTACACGAGATGCAGAAAAAAATGCACGGACAGAAAGAAGGAAAAGATATTCCCTACAAACAAACTACAAGACTTTATAATAGGTAACATTACATCTTACTTAATCTATAAATATCCCCTAGGATTTGAATAATACACCAATTTTATTCAATTTACCAGGAGTTCACACTGTGATTCATAGAATCTGTTGTTCTACGGCGAGGTTATGCTGCTAATGCTTTTTAAGCACTGAACTTGCAGCGCATGTTGTTTTACCAAAATATTTCTCTTTAAAAATCCAAGCAATCAGCAAGCAAAGCAGGTGTTTTGGGAAAGTATTTCAGAATATAATTTATTTTGCATGACTTCTCCCCATTCCAGCATTTCCAACCACAAAGAAATGCTTCTGACTGTGAGAACTGAGAGTCACAAGATTTTAGAATTAAAGGTTACTGACAACTGGACACAGACAGATATATCTTATAAACATGCCATATCATTAAAAGCTGTTTTAAAACCCCAGATTTGTTTTAAGGATTCCTGCTCCTTCCCAAATAATTCTGGAGATTTTCGCTTAAGAGAGGAGAAGGAATATGTACAAAGAAAGGTTGTGTCCTTTTAAGAGCTTTAATCTAAGCTACTTCAGAAAAAGCTGACTGACAGAAGAAGAGGAAATTTATCTCTACAAGATTGGGCTAGTGTTTAGAAACATCTGAAAATGTTGTGTAACTTAGAGCATTATCACAAAGTGTACACAGTCTCCTCAAAGCAGTTACTGCCCAAATATGCTCTTTACAGCAGTGCTCCTTTTGTATAGATCACTTGAGGTTTTATCCAAGAGAACTAAAAAGGAATGTAGATGTATTCTAAATACATGGAAAGAAAGGCAGACCTTAAGTAGTGTTTATATCTTCCTGACATAAGACAGACATCCTTACTGCAATTTCAATAAAATGCTATGATCTTGAAATACAGTACAGCCACGCATGTTAATAGGATCCAGCAGAGTAAACCTATGCAGCAGAGAGTCTCTGCAACCATGCTGCAAGATCTGGCTTACCAGAACTGATTAGTACCAATGGACATCATCATCATCATCTTGCCTCAGACCTCACTTGAATCATAGAGATCTCGGATGTTAGACCAGATGAAAATCCACAAACACAACTCAATGCATTCCCCATTTTTCTCAGGAAGTACCTGCAAAATAAAAAATAGCTTAGAGTTTTTATAACTGGCAGCATGAATAAGCAAGTGAGGCTTCAGACAGGGGTGAGCTCTATGTCTGGTTTGGAGCAGGCCAATAAAGCCCTTCAGATGTTATAAAACAGTGGTGGAAAAGTAAAGAAAGAGGTAGGCAAAAGAGTGAAGAGGGCAGAGTATGAAAAACCTAATAAGGGCCTTACCATACCACAAATTGCTATCTTATTCTCTCTCCCAACTGGCAGTGTGTTATTGGATCATCAGATACCAAGACATTTCAAGCCATGCACGAACTTGTCCTGAATTTCAGTCAGTTTTCAAGAAATGTGTGGCTAATGAGTGATCAGCTGGTCTGGATACTCAGCATAGCTGCTCTTCTAGTCACATTTGTAGCACTGGCCATCCCTCCTCCAGTACTTTTGACACTGATTACTTTCCATCCCATTGAGAAGCTCAGGTAGTGAAGTCCAATTTGTTGAACTACTCAGGATTTTCTGAGTCTGATATAAAGTAATTTGAAATGTTAGCAACTCTGCTAACTCTGCTAATTTCAGTCACTACACAAAACTAAACAGTGATGCCTGGGGAAGGCACAAAAGTGTGACTTGCCAGCACTGTAGACAGATGTGGAACAGAAAGACTTCTCACCAAGCCAGGGTTTTTATTGTACTGATGAACGGGCATTCAATGCCACTATTACTGTTCCTCTGCAAAGGAAATGAATGCGTCAAAACTACTTTGTAGGTGTTGCTATGAATTTCACTGCATCTGTGTGGAAGATAAGAGAAAGAGAAGTACCAATCCGAAGACTTGGTTACACAGAAATTAATTCCATGAGTTGATGTGTACAGGAAAATTACTTGCAACATACATTAAAAACAAACAAAACCGATAACAAACCAAAGATCTGCAGCTAACAGGAAGCACAGTAGTTACACTGATGTTTTCTTTTATGAACAGTATTGACCTTTGAACTCCAAGCTACTGCCAGCATCTGATCATATAAATCACTTACATAGATCCTTTAAAGCCTCTTGTGGCTGACATTAGACACCATTAATTACAAATACACTGTCAGCCTGAAGAAAATTAAATACAGGAAAATAAGTTCTTTAACTTCCCACACAGTTATTTCAAATGCTTTCTATGTTTGTCAGTCCTTTTCTGTACCTGTCACAGACATTCTCTTCAGATTTGTACTATAAATAGAGTTCTGTGTAAACACACATTTGTCCTACTATAAGAAAATTCAGAAATTACAAAGCTACAGAAAAAGAGAAATGAAAGCTTTAATGTCATGCAACTTCAGAACTCAGACTTGGCATTAGTTAAAAGTTAATTGCAAATTCACTCAAACCAGCATATGCTTCATGAAGTTTTATTCAGGAAAGATGCTACAGACTGTAACTAAGGATAATTAATGTGTCAGATTCAGATAGCCCTCATTAGAATCATAATGCTTTGACCACTGTTTATCAACAGGTACTTTATAGGCCTGTCTGAAGAATTTGTTGTCTAGATCAACGTGGCATAAACCAACAAAGCATGACATCTTTAGGGGCAAAAATCCACGACAAAGTTAATTACTGACCATCAGGCTGCAGTATTTTGTCTGAATGTTTTATTAGGTGTTTGGGGCCAAATTCAGCATAACATTTTAAGCCTGCGATTAAAGTTCCACTGAAATCAAAGCATTCACAGCATGTACCTGACATTTGGTATGTGTTTCCATGGTGTTCTGAATATAGCTAGACTGCCTTAAACAGCAAAAGTATAATGCTGTTAGAGATTTTGGCAATTTGTTTCAAAAATACCAAGCCAAGATGCTGAATAACTTAAGACATACAATCTGGGATTTCTAAAATGAAGCTTCCTAAACTGCTGTCATTATCCAAATTGAAGTACAACCAAGCAGAGTAATGATATAAGCAATGACTTTTAAAAGTATCTGTGAAAACATTACTTTTCAATCACAATTCCTGTTAAAATATTCCATCAAGTCAATTGTAGTGCAGTGACAGGACAGACTAGTGACTTTGGTGAAAAGTCAAGTATGTCCAAAGTTAGTTCAATGAGGTCCATCACTTTGAAGAAGGGGGGTTCTTCAGCCTCCTTTAAAAATGCCAGCTCTGATGTTAGCAACAGTGCTTCCCTCTTGGACCCTGTATGAGGGAGTCCAAAGCCGTATTGACTAATTTAGTTTGGGTTAAAGGCAAGAGTAGGTGAAAGACAATTTAAAATAATTCAGTTGTTAAAGGAGAAATCAAATTCAGGTAATGCAGGTAAAGAAAACCCAGTGTTGGCATGAAAATATATTATATTATATTATATTATATTATATTATATTATATTATATTATATTATATTATATTATATTATATCATATTATATTATATCATATTATATTATATCATATTATATTATATCATATTATATTATATCATATCATATCATATTATTCCATGTTATGATTGTGCAAATTGGAGATTAACATAGACACTTATTTCCGTATATAAAGTATATATTTTTTCATATATGTGCATTAAACACATTTTTGTGGTTATGTACAGATATATATATCCCTATGCTATAACCTATTTAAGAGAAGGAAGCAGAAAACCCTACCATGCCTTTTCTTACTGCTACAACTAATACAGGTATTAGCCAGCTGTTGAAACTCATAGGCATCAAACAACAGTTATCATTATAGTCTTCAATCACCCCATTTAGAATTTACAATAAGCTAAGCAGAAAACCATTGTTTTCACCTTCAATATAAAGTTTTCCTCAGGCTGCAAACAGAGTTCTTCAATGGAATGATGCACCATCTGTTCTGACTTTGTAACCCTTTCTGAGGAAACTTCCAGCAAGGGGAACAAGCTGTTGATGAGACCCAGGACTAGAAGGACATGATTAGTTAGTACCATAGTCAAGATTAAAATCCCTTCACCAAAAAATAGATTAAAAAGAAACACAGAGAGAAAAGACTGACATTACAATAATAAACTATAATACAAGGCATAAAATTAAGAAATATCATACTTAGACAATTACAATCCATATGGCTAGTTAAACTCAATCTGCTACCTGTAGCGACATAGACTGGATACTGTATGGTCAATGTCAGTGCATTTCTCCCAGGATGTAATTACTTAATTTTATGAATGAGAAAATTATGTGTAAAAGCCAGTGTTTCTATGGATTCAATGCCCCAAGTCAGATAAAATACATGAATGTTTACCAAATCTCATGACACTTCTTAACCCCATTTCATAACACTCAAATTACTTTTACGTATGTAGAAACAGCAAAATGAAATTCACACTCACTGCTGAGGCTAATACATGAAACAAACAGGTTCAAAGTTCAGTATTCTGCACACAGGACTCTTAACACATAGATGCCAGTGAATGGCATAAGATTGATGAAATAAGTAATTTTTCTGAAGATTTTTTATCTTCAGTTTTTTCATCTGAAGAATTTTTATCTTCAAATACAAATTTGGACCTGCAGAATAACCAATTTCTTCTTTGACCACTCATATTCAGAGAGGCGTTTTCAAACTCACAAAGCATTTGGCCGTGAGGTTCTCATTCGTTTGCCACATCATATCAACATTCTAAAATTCAGAATGTTGAGACCTCCTCAAAAACAAAAAGACCAAGTCAGTTCTCTAATATTTTAGTCCTGCTTGGACTTTATAAGCAACTTCAAGGTAATGCTTGGTCCTTCCCCATACCAGTCTTGAGGTCCAACCTGTTCTAGAACATCTGGAAGATTCTCCTTAACCGGTTTACATTCAACATAAGCAAATCAGTTGGGCAATATAACATCATCACCATCCACGAACATTTAAGGTAATAATATATAAATAAAAAACATGAAAAAATACCAAGAGGTACCTCAGAGCTATGTATCAAGCTTTATTCCATCTATTTGTTCAGACTCGGCTGCTAGAATGAGGGAAGACAATATTCTTATATGCCTACCACAGGACTGGCTTTTGAAGTAAACAGAGGACATCACCTTTCACTTACCTCAGAGTGAAAGAAAAACCCAAGAAAACTTGGCTTTTCCTTTACTGGCACTAAAGTAAAACTTCAAACTATTATTACAAATAGATAGAACTACTAAACCAGACAATGCACAACAAAAATATAATGAAATAATTTATCAAATAGTGAGAATTTAACAGAGCTATGACAGTGATATGCTCATTGGTCCAGAAATAATCATCTGCTTTTCCTTATTTAAATCCTTGGAGTAATACTAAAATCCAAGACAGCTCTATAAGATTCAGGTTTACTTATTTCCTTTCATTTCAGGAACACAAACACAAGCAACATACTTAATTACTTTGAGACTTTACTCATGGAAATCCAAGTTACTTTGTATAAGGGAAAGTACAAAAGAAATATGCAACGAATGTTTGAAATAAACAGATGATTGTTATCCCCAGCATTTTTTTTACTTTATATCTTAAGGCTGATGCAATCACATACAAAATATGTTACATGCAAAACATTTCTGGTTTGGAGGTTTGTTTGTTTGGGGTTTTTTTCGGTTTGGGTTTTGTTGGTTTGGGATCGGTCTTTTTTCCCAAGGGACAGGTTAAAAGAAACAGAACATTTTCACTTTCCCAGTCTCTGACTAGAAGGCATTATTTAATAAACATGTACTTTTTGGGGGGTCTGTAATCTCATTTATGTTCAATATTTCTGACTTGTGACACTTACTACATTATGTGAGTCCAGAGAGGACATTTGGTTTCCTTCAGAGACAGTACATGCCCTGAATATATCTTGAAGTTACACTGTGTCATCATGAGGTAACTAATCTCAGAGAGAGCACAGAAGCCTTTAAAACACAAATAAAGTTTTCTCACTGGCCAAGAGCAAAGTCTTGGCCCTGATAACTATGACCAACAAATGCTTTCCTTATTGAATAATATATATTTCATTAAAGACACCAAAGGGCACTCCAGTCAGTCTAGAGTGATTACTAACGCACAGTTTGAATGGTTACAATAATTCAGCTTTCAGCTGCATGTTTTATAATACCTTGTGAGGAGTGCCATACTCACCATGAAAACCTGTGCTTGTCATGTCTTATTGCTTAATTAAAATAATGTAATCAAAAACCTCACAGAACAAATGTTGACTGAAATAAAAATTATGCTAATCTTATATGTATCTACTTATTCACATATTACTTTGAGCAGAATAAGTTAACAAATGTGTTAATAAATTGAAACATACCCAACTATCTTGTCAAATGCTATTTTTATCTCAGCATTTACATACATTTGTCATGAAAGTGGTGCATTCTGAGTAAAAGGAATAAACACTGTTATGATTAAACTTACAGAGAGAGGGACAAGTTGATTTAATAAGGAAATGCATATCTGCTCAGAATTTGGCCCTGATCACTCAGGTGAAAAATGTGACATAAAGCTTGAATTAAGTACAGCCTGGTAGGATTGAAGACTGCATTTCACTAAGACTAGAAAAATTTTGTACAGAGGGGAGAAACTGAGCAGAATCTTCTCACTCTCTGGAGCTACTTCAGAAAGTTATCGGTATTAGGAAGCAAGAGGACCTGGTCCCTTCACACAAGCAGAGGGACTTTAAAAGTGTTGCACTTAGAAAAAAATGGTAGTTAAGGAAAAGGGGAGGAACAGAAAGACTAGTACAGAGAGGGAATGGAGAAGTGGTGCCATTTGTCCCTTTGGAAAATGCCAGGTAAACCTATATAATTATGCACCATAGCTTTCTTAGAAAGGACAGGTCTTTTAGCAGCCCTCTTTACTGTCTGAAGGCACTGCAAAGAGATAATCAAGACCTGAGCTCACACAAGAGTGTACACTAATGACTTCCCTGCTTTCTCTCTTCCTGCTGCTGGCATTCAAGTACAATGCCAAGAGTATTTCTCACATTCTTGCTACTGAATATGCTGGAATCCTCTATAGTTCATTTCTAATGGATACTGTCCTACCCCCCAAATTCTTTAACATGCTTGCCTAGCAGCAGCATTACCAGACAGTTTAATTTTAACTCTTCAGCACCCATTTAGATACAGTACACTGTTTAGGGGCAAATTAACTTTCTCACAAGTCTCCTTGAACTTGCATCTTTTCTTAGGTCAACACTACTTCATACAGCAGACTGAAATCACCATTGTATAAGTTCTGCAGGGTGGAAAGAAAACCAGAATACATGTGAGACAGTTGTACTGCCACCATCCTCTCACTGTGTTATTGATTATGAGAATTTGTACCTACCCATAGATCAATCAAAAGCATCAGTGGCTTAATGATAACATCAAATTAAGCAGATATCAATAAAAAACAAGGATGTTTTATGGTAGTCTTTGAACTTGGACATTTTCAGATTTACAAAAGTACAGGAAACAAGTTGTTAATACTAGCAATAAAAAACAACAAAACAAACCACAACCCCCCCACATTAATAGTTCACAGATAAATACTTTATTGCCTTAGATTAAAAGCCCATAAGTGTCTCAGAATTTGATAAGCATAAAAGGCTGATTTCATACTACGCCAGTTTTCAAAAGAGAAAGCCTATGTGCTTTTCTAGAATAACGACACAATAAAAAGAGAAAGGCATTAAAATCTGAATTTAGCATATACACACAAGATTTGTGATAAATCTCTCTTGCAATAGTCAGAAAAAAAATTCTCTTATAAACCTTTGATGCTTTAGTACTCCATGCCATTTTTACCCGAACATTTCAGACGGAAAGGGGAAAAAGCATTCCAGGCTTTCTTTTTAGTTAAGGAAAAATTTCCTTTAAAAAATTCTTTTTAGTTAAGGAAAAATCTCCCAGACAGCATCACACAGCTCAAATTCTTAATACTATTAGCTTGCTTACAGTCTTCTGTAATCTCTTTTACCAGGAATACGCCACTAGATCTCAAAGCTTTAGCTGTCTCAGGTCTTTCAAGCAAATTGCCCCCATTATAGTTTCTTGATCTTTGGCTCTAGCCTTTGCCTATTTTTCATTAGTGGTAGATTTACTTTAAGACCTAATGCTATAATTCAGACAAAAAGGGGATGGGTGTTGGTTATACCCACCATTAAAGAGCTCTGATATTTTCTGGCATACTCTTTTCTGTATTTGCTTCTATGAAAATCTGCCATTTCCAGTTTAATAGTCTCATCTAAAAAACAGAAAAAGGTTACTATGCCACAGAATAACAAAAAACTAAGCCTGGAAAATCACTTTGTTTCTGGTTTAACTCTATCTTTGGCCAAACACCATCATGCAGTGTCTTAACTTAGAGCATCACAAGTATATCTACAGAAACGCAACTGAGTTCATAAAAGCATTTCTATACTTTGGCTTGGCATAAACTTTTATGGATACTTCAAACTAGCAATGGTAGTAAAGAAAGAGCCAGCTGCAGCGATGAGAGCACTGAATAAAAAGATAGACTTTTTTTTGTGGAGTGTTCTAAACATAGTTCATTTGATTCACACAGATTTCAGAAAACATTTTAGGTACTTTTTTTTGCTACATATGTTAGAAGGATAACCCTGTCAGCAGAAAAACTTCAATGGCATATTGCATCTTTTCTGATTGATGACAGACAAAAGGATACTTACTCATTCACTGTGAGGTGATGAGTAAGAAGCATACCTTCAAAAGAGGGCTCCATTGTGCCTTTTAAGGCAATTCTTTTCTTTGAACACGTGCGATTCTAAAAAGACTGAGAAGTAGCCTGCCTTTAGGAGAAGGCTATCCCCTAGGCATCCACAGAAGCATTTAGGTTAGAAAAGACCCTTAAGATCATCAAGCCCAACCATTAAATGGACATGCAGTACCCAGAATTTTCATTAAGAGCACGGCACAGCATCATGTACTGGAGCTGAAGTAACTTCACATATTGTAGACAAGCATAGAATCACACATCAGCTAAGGCTGGAAGAGACTTCTGAAGATCATACACATTGAAAGGAGCTGCCCTGAGCTGTCTCTTCTCAAGACTGAACAGTTCCAGGTATCTCAGCCTCTTCTTGTACATCAGATGCTCCAATCCCTTAACTTTTCTACGGTCCTTCGACATCCTCCAATACATCCATACCTGTCTTGTACTGGGAAGCCCAGAAAAAGAAGATGATCTTTCTGCCTTCATCTCACTCCATTTAGTGTGTCATACCTCTTGTATACTCCTTGTGCTATAGGACTTACCATAAAATTATTCACTCCTATTTTTATATCTGACCACATATTCTCTGCTAAACTACATCTGCATTTTTGTTTAATGGATGTGAGACTTTATATACTACAGCTTATGACAGCTATTTTCAATCTCTTCTGGTAAGAAAGACATAGAATAATTCAGCAAGAGTGTTATTTAATTTTTTGAAATTAAGGCAGTAGAACAAGGTAAATCATCATCTATCAAAGCAGTTCTAACGTTGTAAAGACTTACATGGAGCCCAGCAAAATAAGGAAATCAATTATTGTGTTGCAATAGATTCAGAAGTAATAAAACTCCCTTCTTACAGTAACACAACATATATAATCTCATCAGCAGCCATGGATATATAAATTGTGGGTATACAATTAATCAATCAGACTATTCCTGAATTAATTATGCAAAGAAAAATCAGCAGGCAAGAGCACGATTGCATGTAATACCACCTTTATCTCTTTGCTAACAACAACTTTTAGGTAATTCAGTCTGATTTTCAATTTGAAACAAAGAACGTGGACTTTCTAGGTCAGAGCCAGTGATGAATTTTAGCAGCATTTCAGTCTCTGAATTATTTGTGTTTATATGAGATATCTCTCTTGCTCTCTTTAGTTTCCCTCCTGCGACTGGTTCCACTTGTCTAGCATACATCACTATATTATATGTAATGGCTACATCTTCATTGCATAGCACTGTCTACTTACCCCTGAAGATCCTCAGGAGCCCATTCTGTGTCTCCATGGTACATTTGCAGCAGCTCTAGGTAGGTCATAAACAAATAAAGAGTATCAATCCTCATGTTTCATGATATAAACTCTACGCCTCTGGGATGCTGCAAAAACTTTCCACAGTTACCATGACCAATGACAAATTTTCTCACAACAGCAGAAATTCTACCCTGTATGTAATTTAAAAAAAAAAAAATCTAACTATTAAGCTCCAGGACACTAAAGATAGATGAGCATCCTTTTGGTCAGACCTTTAGTCTGTTCTGAATGAGTATTTTGCTTCCTTCAAATCACTACTTTGGTAACTAGTCCATGACTTTCCCATAGGCTGCGGATATTAGGAAAGAGTCAGTCTAACACCTGGAGTTTGGTAATCACTACAAAATTCAGTTATCCAGGCCTTATGTATGTAATATAAACTCTTGTTAATTAAGAAATATGAAAGTACTGCAATTGTCATTCTAACAAAATATATAGTAATGCAAGAAATTTTTTTTTTTTTTAATGCTGATAATCAGACAAAAGGACCTGGTGCAGATAACTTCAGCAATGAGTTGCTAACAGCTTCTGTTCAGATCACAACAAACTAAGCACATGGAAGTGTGACTACTTCACTTTTCAGGTGCACATATTCTAAATTGACATAAAGCTTCAGGTACATAGGATATGATTTTACCACTTACCCAAGCAAAATAACTTGTCTATCTCTTCATTAGAAAATAAAGCATTCCTCTTTTTGCCTCTGCCTACTTATCTGAGGAAATACAGGACAGAAATCTATGGCATAAATCCAGAGATACTGCAGGGTTTTGTGCCATGATAGCTCACTGAATTCTAGGCTTACTGTTGGATTATTACATTATATTACATCTAAGGGAAATCAGGCTGTCAAAAATATTTAGTTTCAAAAATATTAGAAGTAGAAATTCTATTATGTTTTCTTTGTACTTTGTCTCCTTCCAAAAGCAGTGTCAGTGAGAGTCACAAGTTTCAATACTGTCATCTTTTAAAATAATTCACTAAATCTTAGCAGGTTTCTAGACAAAAATTCAACCATAGAATGCATCAGGTTGGGAGGGACCCTCAAAGGTCAACTTGTCCAATACGCTTGCAGTAAGCAAGGACATCTCCAACTAGATCAGGTTGCTCAGTTTGGCCTTGAACATCTCCAGGGATGGGACCTCCACTATTTCACTACCCTATCTTAGTTGAATACATTGCTCTGTATTTTATTTACTCAGAATGACTGAAAACATAGCCACCAGAGATTATCCTAGGTTCTTGGTAATTTCTGTTTCCATGTTTCAGCAGGACTCACAGATAAGTGCTGAGATTTAGTATACGTTTCATATATCTGCTGAAACACTTTTTATCTCTTTAGTATGAGTCAGAACTGAAGTTACATGACAGATAACTACCGAAGAATGACTTTTGCTTTCCGAAGAACTGTCTGTTGAACCTTTGTATCTGTTATGGTTAACCCAAAATTTTCAGTACTAAAGACTTCAGCCATATGTTATCCCTCAAATGAACTTGGTGCAAATTCTAAGTAGCAATTTATTACTCAACTGATTTTTGTTCTGTTGCTAACAACACCTGGCCAGCCTGCACCAGATGCACTTTAAAGTTTTTTTCCTGTTGTAAAATAAAATATTTTTGCAATGATTTATAAAAATCAAGGAACGTGAGGTAATGCCATAAACGTGGTTCCACAGAATGTTTGTGGCAACAGGTACTCTATATATGGTCCATGGTTCTTGAAAAACACACACCTGGGAGTTGTTCTGTCCATGCATCTTCTTCACTGCCTCCTTCTGACTTCAAGGTACTCAAGTGCTTGCAAGGTCAGTTTACTGACTTCTAGAGGGGAACAATAGATAGATAGATAGATGGATGTATAATCAACTTACTAAACTAGAATGGTATCTGTTACCTAGAACAATGTACCTGAAGAAAGAAAGTATCTGCCTATTATGATCAGCTTGCCTTGTACTTTGACAAAATCTTAGAGCACAGTATAACTTGGAAGTGGAGAATGTCTCTTTAATGAGTGTAGAATAGCACTCTTTCATCTCAAAAGACAGGTTTATGAAGGAAAGTGCACTGCTCCAATCTGATCTTATTACTTCTCTGTCAAAGAATACCAATCGCATTTTCTGAACACTGCACTCATTGACTTCACATACCTCTTGTTATATTGAATAAATAAAATAAAGAGAAAGCTCTAAAAATTCTAACATATCTAGCACATGGATTCTGTGTGCTTCTGTCTCACTCTGCTGGTTGCTTAGCTTGAGAAACACAGCAAAAAAACTAAATGTGTCAGTCCCCATGACTCTAAATGAATAATTTATCTGCTGCAGCCTACTCCTTACTATGGTTTGTTGTTTTAGATGGTAAACTCAATTATGATTGACAAAGTATCAGTGAAATAACTAATACACAGTTAATTTTCTTTGGAATTACTCCAGTAAGAGTGACTTCACACAAACACAAATTTAATGCAAGAATCTAAGTATCCCTCATGCAGTTCCTACCAAATCCAACTCAACATCTGACTGTATGTTGAAGTCTTGTTTACACTTTAAAAATGCTGAAATCCCAAAGAGAGTGCAGAGACTATCCAAGAGGCTTAATTCAGTCAGGTATGAGTGAAAATTACTCTCTTCAATATATCACCACAAGGCAAGAGAATATGAAACAGGAATAAAAAGAGAGCTTATTTTAAAAACTACTGATTAACAGTATGAAAGCATCTAAGCAAAAGTGCCAAATCATCCAGCATACCACCTCTCCTTTTTAAAATAAGGTCCTTTATTGTTATCTCTGGCAGAGAAGCACATCCTTTTGCCTTGATGGCTCTGCATCTACTTGGAGGCTTGAGCTTCTTTAAAGTTATCTTTTCCCTTCTCCCCACATTCCAGTTTAGCCAGAGGATGATGCTACCTATCACTTGATGAAGTGGATACATAGAGGGGCAATCATCAAAATCAAGCCTAAGTAGATCTAGCCTGATCTACTTAAAAGTATTGACTTCATGATAGGTGAGAGCATGCTTTGAATCATGTTTCCCTCAATAATAAGGGTTGATGATACTTTTAGTAAAGGCAAGACTATCGGTATAAATTAGTGCAAGTATCCTTTTGATTGTGATTCTCCATGAGAAAATTCCACCACACATAACACCTCCTTTCAATACCTGTTTTCATCATGCCATCCATAGTGCTGTTTCCCCAACTATCCAACCACAAAGCCATCTTACCCAGGAGCAGCATATGCCAACATTCTCTCCACATATAATAATACAGTAATGTCTCCTCTTTTCTTACCCCATATAAATGCTCTTAAAGCACTCTCACCTATTTCTTGGTTTTGATTTTTGCCCCAACTGGCTTCACCCTCAGTCAAGGCAGATTTCTTCACTTCCTAGCCACTGATGTTTTTCACCTGCTTATGAAATCCCTTCTACTACTTCTCAGTTCTTTCATCTCCTACATTGGCAGGCACCAGTGGTTCTCCTTGCTTGTTCTCCATCTCCCAGGCTCATTAGTCCTCTTCTCCGCCCTTGATCTTCATCTTCTTCACCTTTGTGATTGTCTTCCATGTGCTTTCTGATATCTGTGACTGTCTGAAAACCTTTTCCCTCAGCACTGCAGTACTTCTGCTTTCTTCTGTGACCATCTCCACATGATCCTCTAACCTTGCAGTATTTCTTGTTATTGCTGTAAACCGCTCACCTTGTACTTTGCTTGCAGGTCTGCTTCCATTGGCTTCTGAGGAATCAGGCTATTCCTTTTGTCCTTTCCTGATCAAGATGCTTTTTCTGCCTTCTGCTCCATGAGTCATCCTCCTTTGTTTGCTCTTCTACACCTTTCTGACACATTGATCCCAGAGCTTTACTAAGATATAACTGATCATATCTCTTCCTATGTGGTGAAAATTAAGTGACCAAACTTCCCTGTCTTCTCATCAGCTGTTTTTATCATGTGCAAGGAAGTTACTGCTCTGCTATTTCTAAAATGATGAAATTATATTTGAAGAGATAACATCGCATTAGTTGCCTCCTTTATTCCAGAAACTTTCTATACATAAGGAGGAAAGAAACATGTTTTACAGTTGTAGTTCTGGTTTCATGCTATATTTGTTTGTGCTTGATTTATTTTTTCTTTTTTAAGACAACAAAGGCTAGCAACAGGGCTTCCGAAACACAGATATCTATACACAAGGTCATGATAGTTTATAGAACATAAACTCTTCAAGCTGATATTAACATGGATAAAACCACTAACAAGATACAGTGATTCCATGTTTCTGGCTAAAATATTTTTAGCTGAGCCATGTGAAGACGCCAGCAACAAGAAAGACATCCATTCTCAGTCAAACTCCTTACCACCTATGATGTCAACAAGAAACTTCTGGCTCACTTGGAGCAGGACCTAATTACTAGGGAACAGCATGAGCATGCTTCAGTGCTCAGGGAATGAAATGGTTTGTTAGCAGAGCACATGGTTTTGATTAGTGGTTTAATGAACTAATGCCTCAAATCAACAGGAAATGCAGCATCTGGTCAGCATTTCATTGCTTCCTCAAGACCCAGCCACACCTTACTACCCACTCTCTTATGCTCCATCCCAGTATACAAGAATGTTAAAGTAGTAGTTATTTAGAAGAAAAAGGTAGCTATTAATCAATTAATTACTACAAATGAGACACAGAGAAGGAAATGTTGCTGTTTCTGATATTCTACAGAACAAGCTTCTGCCAACTGAGGCAAATATCTGGGGCCTTCTGTAGCTTTGACTGTCCAGTATTTTCTCCAGTGTGTTCTTTAAATAACTGACCTGAGTTAATGATGTAAAACATGTTTTTTCATTCATAAACCTGTTTGTGTCTAGTAGTTGTAGAAGTACTCTTTGCTAGTGTTTATATGCTGTAACATATTGAAATAATTGTACCTATGGCAAATAATGTTACTTATTTTTTTACAGACATTCATCTCCCCCAGTCCATACCCACAGTTCTAATAGGGATTCCGTATTTCCACACAGCTTGTTGGTTTGATTATTTAAGTACTTATTCAATGTACTAGAGACCCTCATCACCCCTTTGCAACTTTGCATAAGGCTTCCAATACATAAGATCTGAAATACATAAGGATCATCATCATCATAATTGCATAGCAGCTGTGCTTCCTATAAGCCAGAAAAGTTGGTCCTGTGTGCAAGAGACACACCTCAGCTACTGTGTGCCATCTGCCTAGTTAGCAGTTAGACAGTCACAGCAGATAGACACAGCTGCTCCTGACAATATGAAAAACATCAGTACTTCCTTAAAGGCTTTGGCAATGTGGATAAACAATTTCAGTGAAAAGAATGTTTTAAATTGCTGCAAATTTTCGATGCAACTGCTATTATGCATCACACCACAACAAAGTGATTATGCTCAGTAGAATAGACTTTGTTCAGCAACTCAAAGAGTGTTGAGGGTTTTTTGTTCTGTTTTTGGTTTTGTTCTTGTTCTTTTCACAGTCTTACTGAATACCAGTTAACAAGGCTAAGAGAATGTTGTCCTGGACAAGAAGGTTTCATAGCACACTACAATAATTTATAGTGCCTTTTTTTCTATTTTATTATTGCAAGTGAAATAATTTTTACTTTCATGAGTTTATTGTGGACTGCATCTTGTACTGTTTATTTAGTTCATTTATGTAAGGATTGGACTTCTGAAAAACCTCAATAATATGTGTCTGGCCTACAGCAAATTTACTATTTACAAAAAAAGAAAATCATTATGATACTGAACTCCTTACCATCATGGGGATAGGAGGGTATTTGGAATTAGGGGTAGTCCTTGCTCTTGGCAGCAATATATTGCTGAAAGGTGAATTTTACAATGAGTAAACATGTTAAAATTCAACATGTAGAAGGATGACAGTCTGTAGAAGATGGATGGATGAATATATATACTCTACACACACAATTCATACCTACAATTTTTCTCTTCTTTTTTTAGTCCTCATGAGTAAAGAGTAAAGCTCTGACTCTGGAATGAAACCGCCTAGTCACAGTGGGGCCTCTGCCCCCTTTGGAGGCCAGAACCATCCCTTGCCTGCAGCTGGCTACAGATAGAAGGAGTGTAAGATACAACAGCTCTCTCTCACCTGTCTATCTGTGTGTAAGGAAGCAGACATTGCATGATGCCCATTGTCACCACCCTTTCCTGTCTGAGTTGTCATGGTCTGAAGACAGAGTAGTAAATTACTATAAATAGGCAGGGTTGAAGTCAGGCATGGCGAGAGTTAGCTGCACAGACTCCACCTTAGAAATTGATAAGGAAATGAAACCTATTTATTAAAAAAAAAAAAAAAAAGAATACTGTCTGGAAACATAACACACAACACAATTGCTGTTTTATATTTTGCACATTTTAAACTTTCAAGCTATCTGCAATAAATGGGAGGTTTTATATTAATCGTGAGCAGATCGGTAATTAGAGACAAATTAATGAGAAACCTGCTGTCACATTACAGCATACATGTTTAATGGATGTCTTTAAACATTTGGACAAAATATCCATATATTTTTAAATGGCAATTCTTTAACTGGTAAATGTAATTATCGAACTCTAAAGCAAAAAATATAAAAGGACAAAAATGGATTGAATCAAAATATTCTGTCATTGCCATACATAAGCCACCAGAATATCTTTTCAACAAATGAAATTATTCTTTATTTTATGCTTTTAAAAATGCATTAGTGTAATTGCTCTGCAACAAATTACCTTCTGTGCTGTAAGCGTGGCTACAGCATCCTTTGCATGTACATCAATTGTGCATATTGTCATGATGTTCTGATGATCACCAGGGGCGAGTTCCCCTAACAGCATGTTTATAAGGGCATTCAGTTGAGCAGTCTGCAAAATAATTATATTTCAATGGAGATATTACACTGTGGGGGAAAAAAAAACCCTATTATATGTCAAGTGCTAAATGGAGCAGTTATAGAACCAAGACACATTTATTGGTGCTTTTAATCAAAGCAAATAACTTTTGCAAACTAATAATGGTGTTGTTTTCTTACAATTTTAATTTGATTCCTTAATAACAAAAATACACTTTTCAGCTGGTGCCCAGAACTTAATTTCAGAACAGATAAATACTAGTCTGATATTGCACTTGCAGTGCTAGTCTGGAATTGCACACATGATGAAGCTACTAAATGTTTGAAGTATGGCATGTATGCTGTTAAACACTGCTTCCCAAGTAGTCATGATGCAAGTCTTGTTTACTATGGGAAAGGGATGGAGATGGGGAGACTATCTGGGGCCTGATTGCCTTGGATATGTCTCCTTTGTGTTAGAGGAACATGAAAAGAAGCATCTGTGAAGATTTGAACATCCTCCATCAGACTGCTGTGTGATATAGGCTGGGTGAGGAGCGGCTTGAGAGCTGTCTCGAGGAGGACTTGGGGGTGTCAGTTGATGAAAAGCTAAAATGAACTGGCAATGTGCACTTGCAGCCCAGAAGGCAAACCATGTTCTGGGATGTCTCAAAAAAAGTGTGACTGGCAGGATGATGTACTCGTCTGCTCTGCTCTCATAAGACCTCACCTGGAGTACCGCATCCAGTTTGGTGCCCCCAGCATAAGAACGATATTGAACTGCTGGAGTGGATCTAGAGGAGGGCCGCCAAGATGATCAGACAGCTGGAGCATCTTCCCTTTGGGGACAGGCTGAGAGAGTTGGGGCTGTTCAGCCTGCAGAAAGAAGGCTGCAGGGAGACCTTCTACTAGCCTTCCAGTACTTGAAAGGGGCCTACAAGAAAGCCTGGAAGGGACTTTTTACAAGGGCTTGTAATTACAGGATGAGAGGGAACAGCTTTAAGCTTCAGGAGGACAGATTGAGATTAGAGTGAGGGTGGTGAGACACTGAAACAGGTTGCCCAGGGAGGTTGTGAATGTCTCCACCTGGAGGTGTTCAACACAGGTTAGATGAGGCCCTGAGTGACCTGCTGTAGTGGGAGGTGTCCCTGCCCATGGCAGGGTGATTGGAACTAGATGATCTATAAAGGTCCGTTCCAACCTAAACCATCCTATGAATCTATGAATTGCCTGGGGGAGAAGAAAAGGGGAAGGGGAAGGTAAACAAGGATGCTGGAACAGACCTTCTAAGGTCCACTTGCTGCTAAATAACAAGAAGCACAAATCTGCTTATTAAATGGTTGCAGGACAAGTCTTTTTGATAGAGCTTGACAAAAATATTAAAACCCTAAAACTGACTTATACAGACACTCGCTATTGCAAGAGAGGATGTAAGAAACAGGGTTTTAAACACACACATCTTCAGTGGATCTATACAGTGGCAAGTAGTGTAACATCTTCTAGACACCACTAGATTTTTCATTTACATTTTGTAAACCACTAAGGTGGCATGGATTTAATTTACACCAGAAGATTTACCAGATTTACACCAGAAGATCTTCTCTTGAAACTATCATGTTTATACATTTTGTATATAACAGGTCCTCATACCTACTTGTAGTTGCAGCAGCCTTTCAGATACATCCAACCATTCTTTCAGATTCTTGAAGGAAATTCCAACATCCTCGGCTCACCGAGTGTCAGTATCTATCAAAGCATTTGTGTTGAATGGTCAAATAACTGCTGATTCTGTAGTGTATCCTCACGTGCTGCTGCTGCAGCTTCCATGACTTTTTTTGCTGGAAAGTTGCACAGAGTTACTTCTAAATACATTGGCCAGTATTCTTACTGACGTAAATACTATTTTCTCTAACATTATATAGAAGTGGTGTGTATGAAAACCATTACAGTATGTTATAAACATCAAAGACTTCGTCTTATTGCTTTATAAGATGTGTGATCTTATAGAAGTCAAACCTGCTTCCTGGCAAAATGCAAAACACACAGACCTGAAACCTGTACAGGATAGGTAACTGTATTTCAGCACCTTGGAGGACAGACTAACTATCCTACCTCCAAGCTTGAGCTAATCAAGACCTCCTTCCGTCTTGTAAAATACACTTCCTGCTTAGAACATTTGTTCATTATGAACAAACCCCTTAACATTCTGCTCTTTTCACCCAGTCTCCTTTGACTAAAACGTCCTACTTTACACTTTGGTTACAAGTGCAATATATTTCTTTTTTTTTTTAAGGCCAGAAGATTATCTGGCAGAGGTGCAGATCAGTGCTCAGCAAGTCAGACTGCTGATAATAGTTTTACTTTTCTCATTACCCTTACAGAGTGCCAGGTGGGCCCTGTAGGAATTTGCAGGGAGAATGATGAAAATAACCCATTTTTGGTATGCTTGTCTTGAATCATACCTCTTCCCCTAAGCTCTAGCAATAAACAAAAATTTGTTAATCCAAGAGATAGAATTCTACAGAAATTCACTTGGATTGGAGCTTAAGGAGTTCCCTCAGGGGGTAAAAATCCCTAAACTTCACTTTCTCTCAGCATGCTGTTTATGTGGTAACATAGCTTATACATTTTGGAATGTACAGCACTGACTGGAGTTATAGCCCATTTCCTATCAGTATGAAAAGAATTCTTTTGGTGGCCCTAAATCCAAACACATAGCAGTGGATCACTGTTCATATTACTCAGTGACTGCATGTGTTTTGGCATCAATGAAATAATAGAAGCTGAATTAATTCTCATCACATGAGTGAATCCACATCACATCACGTGAGTGATCCATTCACACCAAAGTTAAAATCACTATCTGACTGGCATGGAAAAGATGACACTAGAGTTGACTGATCTGTGGTCTTTATGATTCTCTCAGGTGACTTGGATTTTACTGGAAATATTAAATTAACCATTTGCTGGGGAAAAACAAACACTTTTGTGGAAAAACATAAAATCTAACCTATGTGCTTTCCTCCCATCTCCTTTGCTACTTGAGTTCATACGGAAGTACAAATGCCTGTGCTTGACTGAAGCTGCTGAAGTAGGAATGAAAAGTTCAGGAGGAAAAATGAGGTAAGACTTTTCTTTATTCCCTCTTGGAATCTCTTAAACTAACCTATAGATCAGACACTTGAGAGCACTTTTGAGGCAGTAGAATAGGGAACAAATTAGGTCAGGAGCTGCTTAAAAGAAACAGAGACTAGGGTCTCTTAAAGAATGCAGATTTCTTTTTTCTAGAGGAAGAAATGGGGTTTTCTTTTATTAAGTCTCCTTTCATCTTCTACCCCAAATTCTCATAAAATTTTAAGTAACTTTGTTAAGTAACTTCAGTACTTTGCAATATGTTGATAGACATTGAAAAAACTGCAGTTAGAATAATTTCTCATTTGGCTAAGCACAGCAATTAAAGAACACAGTCATCTAGAATGAAAACACAGTCATCTAGAATGAAAAGTTTCCCTGCTTTGAATGATTTCCCTCAGAAATGATTTTCAATAAAACTACTGCAAGAGGAAGCAAGATCATGGAGGAGTGAGACTCCCAACTTCCACAGGGATTGCAGAGTCATTCTGGAATAAGCTGAGTAAGAAAAATTAGAATAGCACTTCTTAGAGCTATTTTTAGAAATACTACAGTTGTAGTGCTAGACATAGTTAGAAATACTAGTTGTTACTGAAGTGGCAACTTCAATAACAATGAGCCTGAGAGTAATGAAGCCAAATGAAACCAAAACCAAACAATGAGTGGAGCCAAACAGAGCCAATTCATTCTTCTAACTTTCTATGCTGCAATATTTCTATATAATCTTACTGTCTAAACAGGTATTTGAGATCATTAGAGGAGAGATGTGAAGTTGAAAGCATTTTCATTGTTTTAAGCTCCTCTGTGTTTCAAGAGCATGCATAAATCTTACGGACTCATTCACAAAGCAGCTACGGGAAAGAGAACAATTCCTGTTTTGCCGAAATACAAGAAAGTTAAACCATTTGTGCACATAGGCACAGCTGGTCAGTCTTCAAAAGAAGAAACAGTTGCTTTTGTCTTTCTATTGCAGATCTGAAATATGTATATAACAAAATCATTCTGTTGGTAAATGGTTCACCAGTAGGACATGTTTTATCCAGATGGATTCATATTATTTTAATCACAGTATTCGCCAGCTCATTTCTGCAAAATATTCTTGGTCTGTCAATTTCTAAATAAAAAGTTCCCTGAAAATAACATTGTCTTGATAACATATTAAGGCTACCTACAGGATTTTAAACTAACTCATTGCTTTGGTGACAACAGATTTCTAATTAGAAATGGGTTGGTTGTTTCTGAGAAAGGCTAGTCTAACATTAAGAGCTCTGGCCCAGGACTTAGAAGATTTGCTCTGCCACAAACGTTCTGCAAGTTACCTTTGATGAATCACAGACATTTTAGTTGTTGGGCAATCACACTTTCCTATCCACAGGAGCTCTGTTGAGGATAAGTAAATATATTTTTCATATTTAGAAAGACTAGAAATCATCAAGATAGACAGTAGAAAGGCTTTTCCTATGGAAATCAAAACCTATAAAGACTTTGTGTAAAGTTCAAGAAATAGTTCCTACTCAAACACTTGGGGCTCAAACAGTTGCATTCAAACAAAACCATATGATAGACTCACATTCAGTTTTCTCCCCTAAGTACATCTTAGTCATTGTTTCAGCAGTCATTAGAAAGTGTCCCGACTACTGAGACATTCTTAAATTGCACTTTGATATTATCTCACATTGTCTAAAATATTTAAATATTCAGTGAAATGATCACTGTTCCCTAAATCATCCTAACATGAAAAACAAAGATTTCATTTTTAGCCCAACCTAAACTCATTTTTTATCTATTCATCAAACCTCATATTCTGACTTTAACTTACTTTTTTTTTTTGGCAGAGGAACACAAGACTTTGTAATATAGCAGCTTCTCTGTGTGGATGAAGAATGAAAGACCTGCAATTCACCATTCTCACAAACTTTGTCTTAGAAATAAAACACAAACAAGTCAGGAATAAAAATACCCAAAATTCTGCAAAACCAGAACATAAAAACTACTGTGTCTGTAATTGCTGGGTTCTGCATTACGTGAAGATTTAATTTCTAAATTTCAGCTCTTTCCCGACACTTAACCACTGATCCAAAAGCAACACACATTTCATGTCTATAGTGCTTTGCCAGGCCTTTATTTCTCATGCAGTAGACTGTTGTAAACAAAACAACAGAAGCAATGAAGAAGGAAGCAGGCTAGTGTATGCATCTGGGAATTTGACTTCTGAATCTCATGTGAAAGCCAGCTGGGTAATTTCCTGGTTACCAAAGGAGGGGCTTTGGGGGTGTGGGGAAATCAAAAAGATATTTTCAGAAGTGCTTTGAGTCTTGGGAATTCAATCTTGCAATACTTGTTTCCCAATTTTTTAACTCCTTTGTGTTCAAAAACTGTCTAATGAAGGGAATTTAAGAAGCTACAGGCTCCTACATAATGCAGAGTACTCAGAACAGGAGAGATTATTTCAAGTAGCAAAACACCTTTCATTAGGGAAATGATTGCATTTGCAAATCTTCTGAGCTTCATCTTCATGTGCTCAACATTTATTTGTTTCCATGGAGTTTCACCCAATCCAATCTTTAATACTTGTCTATAACATTTTAAAAATAAACAAACATTCTAAGCAAAGCTTGAGGCAACTGAAAATGGAAGGAAGTTTTCAAACTCATCAGCAGGTAAATATTCATAAATATGTACGAGATACAAATGAGACAATATTGGTTTCAGAATTTGAAACCCAGTGATGCTGAAATTTAATCCAAGCGGATTTATATTCTTTATTCTAGAATTCTGCTTCTTGTAGGGAAAGAATCTTGCCTAAACTTCACGATTGATTCTTTTGCTTGCTTTGAAACACATTTTAAACTTTTAAAAGTATTATAAATCCAGAACTATGAACCAGTTCACTTCCTTTATGATGTCTTTTCAGTAGTATTAAATGAGAGGGCTGAAACAAATTAAAAAAAAAAAAACAAAACAAAGGCAAACTCAATTTCAAACCTGAAGTAAGCAGGATGTGGTGGACTCCTCATTCCTGGCAATATTCAGAATCAGACTTGATGGGGCCCTGAGCAACGTGATCTAGTTGAAGATGTCCCTGCTCACTGGAGGGGGGGTTGGACAAGACCATCGAGGTCCTTTCCAGCAGGGTGTGTTCTATGATTCTGTCTTTCAGTCTTAAAATGCATTTCTGCTTTCTTTGGGGATGAATTTTTCTCAAGAACATCAAAGTAAATCAAATTAAGGTAAATGTTAAATGCTCAAGGAAACTGAAAGCAAAAGTATACACTATTTCTCTGCTTTACTTTAAGCAATGATTCCAAATAAAACTGGATCTTTTAATGGAATTTCTCATCTGGAAATATTAATACCAAATCCAAAACAACCAACCAATCAAAATTAACAAACCACCCACCTCTTGCTTGAACTTCATCTCTGGAGAAGACATCTGGAATATGTATTCAGTAAACAATATTTCAGTACTGTGACTTTAAGTAATTTACTGTATGGGTGCTCTATATAAAGTGACTTTATTCCAGAGAAATTACTCTACTAGGAAAATAACCATAGTGGTTATAACCTGAATAAAATATATAACTACAATTACAACTACCTCCCACATGTAAACTAGTGGATTAGAATATAGGAGTTCATCTGAGATTCAGAAACATATGGGTTTGCTTTGGAACTAAGTATTCATTAAATTCAAAACTTCAAGTAAATCTCAAGTATCCCAAATTTTCATTAACCAAAAACAAAGAGCTGCAATATTCCCAGGTATAATCGCTGGAATTCTGTCATAATAGAAAAGTCATTACAGTACAAGATACTAAAACTGATAGAATATGTTTAGAAATTGGCTTTGCAAAATATTTGTGTTCTGTTGATAAAATGAGTTCAAGCTTAGATTAACTTTTATGTAAACAAAGTGAACAATGGTTTGTTCATTAATAAATAAATTAAAATCAGGAAGAACTCTTGCTTCCTAATCTTGCCAGGCACTCTATTTCATCAGAAGAGAGGGAGCTTTTTCTATTCTTCCACAACAATACCTTCACCTCTGAGATAACTGTGCACTCATGGACATTAAAATAAATTTTGTCCTCTCCTGGAGACTGAATAACTTGTATACAGCTGCAATTACCTCTGAGGAAAAGCTGGTGAAAAGAGAAATCTGTGATGATCACTGAAAGGGACTCCTGTCATTGCAAACAAATACAAGTGAAGCTGAAAGCCAGATTAGTGACTTAATTATAAACTAAGTCCATAGACAGGAATCTGTTATAATCCATCCAAGGCCAGGTCTTCATAGTTATGTTGTAAAATGGAACTGCTTCAAAGTTATTCTTCTAGGGGATTATTAAATGGCCATTTTGAAACCTCTTTTCTTTAGGCTGAAGAAAATATAGAGGAAAATGAGAGACAGTTGTATAATTTCCTGAAAGACTATGAGAAACTTATCCCTACCAGAAACCACATTATCCATCTGAATCCATAATAATGTGCATTTAGATTTGGAACTCCTCCAGTTTCAAACTGATTTGCCAAATTTCATAAGAAATAGTAAGAAACCCACTTTTTTTCCTCCTTGACGACCTCTGAAACACATTTCAGCCTTGGGCACTTCTTACAGCCATGCACAACAATTCAGAATAGGAAAAATGACAGATCCCATACTCCAGCAGTGCTGGTAAATACCATTGCAATAATGTTATCATTCACTGTCAGATACCGAAAAGGTACAAATTGAGGCAGACAGTAGGACACTGGGTGCACACAGTACTGTGAGAAGCTTTTTTCTTCTCACTACTCCTCATTGCTTATTTGTGCAGACACCACTAATGCACTCCATCCAAAAGAAGCTTATGAAAATTAACTACTAGTGCTTGTTTTGCAAGGTGAGTTAAACTAAGGTTGAAGTCTAAGCTTGTAATATTGTACAGTTCACAGAATAGTTTCAGATTGTTTCTTAGACTATTTGAGAGCAAAGTTCATAGATACAGAATACTTGAGTAAAAACTCAAACTGCATATTTCCAAGTTCCTTTCTCACCCATTCATTCTGCTTGTGTGCTAAGCATGAGGCGCACCCAGAGTCTGTTCTGTGTTCAAGCCTGTTCTATTGAGGAGATAACCCCACACCTCTGTGGTGTTCCCTGATTCTGTCCATTTGAGAACTGAGTTGTAAGACTGGGAATCAAGCCAGACACTTTCTTGTGGCAACATATGGTAGTAGCATGTCCTGAAAACTGAATGTGCTCCAGTCATTTAAAGACTCATTTGTCTGTGTCATTTGGCTGCTGGTAAGCCACATTTCTGTGGCTTTAGCACTATAAACACCTAAGAGCTTATCTATAACTTGCTTAAGTAGGTTCTGAGTATCATGCAGGTACTGATGGTATTTACTTCTTTAATAGATGCTACAAGATCTGTGGATGAAAGGCATAGTCATAGCTTTAACTTGATTTCCTCAGTTCGTCCAATCAAAATTTCAAAGACTTTTCCCTCCCACAAGATTTTTTCACTTTAAGTCATTGTTAGTTCAAACAAGCTACAGTTCCAATCATATGTTTACACACTTGTGGGAATCTATCAGCAGTCAGGCCATCTCTCTGGGGTCCCACTTTATACCAAAGTACCTCTGGTCAATGATACTGCCTGCAGCTCATCAGAATTGCTGCAGAGTGCTGGATTCTATACCTGCTGATCCCCAGTCACCATGAAATCATCCTTAATATCAGAAAATCATAAACTCTAGAAATGAATTTATTTGTGGTTAGAGAAATATATAAAAGTTTCCAGAGACTTTAGATTTGTTCTGTTTTTTTCCTATTATCCAGCTAAAAACCTACTGCATTTTAGATACTCAAAGAATTTTAAACATTCAAACCTTCCCTGGGTGTCTATGCAAATTCAGACATCCCCTCTCTGCTCCAAGAATTCCCTCTGGTTCATACAGTCTTCATCTGGATGATGGAAGAAATACTGACTTTTCATATTCAAGAGGTAAACAGAAATGCTTTTACAACTTTGCTTAATTGTTAATAAGTTCTATACAACACAGGAAGTGTACACAGACATTCAAGCTGTTGGAAGGGGGTAGAAAGGGATACAACTCACATTTCATCCAATCTTCAAACCCGTGTTTCATGTACGTGGAAAACCTGCTTTGCATGAACCAATGAGCAAGGGTAATGCAGACAATTGTGTCTTGATCTGGACGCAGCAACACCCAGAAGATTTTGACATGATCTACTTAACATGGGCCCAATGGGTCCTTATCACCGACCCCTCAGGTTGAGAAAAAAATTCTTATGGACAGATTATTATCCCAGGAAGAGCAATCAAGCCTTATACGTAAAAACAGTGTAAGACAACAATTAAACATGCAATACTTGTATGCAAAAAGAATAACACTTTCTGTACTGACCTTCACATCTTCCTGCTGTGCCTTCCCCTAAAATGCCTGTGGAGGTCAGTAATGCATAAAGCTGATAGGGGATTGTGACTACCAGGCCCATTCAATGTAGTGATGACAAGATCTTTCCTCTGCAAATAAACAAAAGAATTTGGTTTGGGATTTCAAATGTTGGGAGGTTTTGTTTGTTCATTTGTTTAATTAGAGGTTAATTGCTATGTATAGCCCCATGGAAATGAATTTTTAGGAGGTACTTAAGGAAAATCTGAGAAAGTTATTCCTCTTTTGAATAATTCTTTTCACTCTTTTTATTCATGTAGCCAGTCACTATCTTCAATGTGTCACACACATAAGTATATGTGTTTGTTTGCCTTTTTATAAATCAGCAGATGTATTCATATAACTTAGAGCACAATATTGAAATGTTAGTGATTAATAGCTCAGTCTGTTTACTAAATACAAAGGAAGGCATTCTGACTTCTATCCACTTTGCTGCTTAACAGTACAGTGAATGAGATCATTGCTGTGCAAACCAGTCAAACAAGTTTTTTCCAGGTAGATAACAGAGTAAACCTGTCTGCATATTTCACACTGGAGGAAGGATATAGGGTAGCACCAAAATCTGAGGAGTGTAGCTATAACACAAATTAATATAATTTTCTGTTGTTTTATTACATATAATACATGCATTCTTTTATTATCTTTTATTATGATTTTATTATAAAATGTGAAACACCACATTTATCCTCCAAGCATACATACATAATTTTATTTACTGGGTCTGGCATACAAAAGTACCTGGATTACACTGTAAAATTCATCTATGCTCAACCTTGGACAAGCAGCAGTTATCTTTGGTCATTAGGAATACAAATGCAAAAGATTTATGCATGCAAAAAGGGATAAAAGTGCAGCAGGTGGAGTCTGTGGCACCAATGTTAAAAACACACAGATGTTTAAGCTTATATTCATCAGGATAAATTTATGCTTATATCAAGTTAGTTAGCTAAGTTGATGTAAAAATCTCATTAAAGTTTCCTTTTACAGTCAGTGGAGATCTAGTTAAGACTCAGCAGTGCATAGCATGAAACCCGTCCTGTCCTAAGGGCCTGTGTAAGCAGGTTAGATGACTTGCAGCCAGAAAGTCCTCAGTTCTCTCTATTGACTGTAAGCAGAGTCTACAATGACTAGTTGAGGTGCCAACAATTGTCCTTAATTCAAGCTGCTAATTTATAAGAAGGCTACAAACTGACTTGCTGCCACCTGGTAGTTGGATGCTTCTACTTTAGCATGAGAAAATGTGTTAGTCACAGAGATACTGAAGACACAGCATCCCTCTATGGGGGCAGAGCTCCTGGGAAAGCTTCATTGAGAAGCCTAGATGCCATTAAATCTATTCTAAGAAAAGAATGTATCAACACAGGTATTTAAATTTGGAACTGACCTTTCCCATAATTTGGAAATACAAAGTTGCCAATTCAGAACTCTCCCAATTGTTTAGCTGTTTAGGGTAGGACAAAGCTTGCTTGGACATGCATGGAATTAGGCTGTTTCAGAACGAGTTCATAAAAGATGACAGCTCAGGTCAATTCAGCACTGGGCTCTCTGCTGCCCATAGGACTAGCCCAAATCATACTTTAGCTGATAGAGCCTATTCCATCAACTTTTTCTGCTAGTGTGTTCAAAAGAGAACAAAGGCTCTCCCACAGAGAAAGAATAAACCTCAAGCAGCTAGTTTTTCAAAAGGTCAAGATAAAAAAAAAAAAAAAAGAGAGAGAGAGAAAAGGAAGAAAGCATTATTGGAGAAAGATCATTACCACACAGCATATTAATGAGTTTGTTCTGCATCTGCTTTTTTGTTAATTTGTCTGCTTTGCAATAATTTTTGCTTACATGTTCATAAACAGAGTTGCACTTTAAATTACAGTATTACTCAAATCAGAAAAGAGAGTTTTTTAAAGCAAGCAGTTAACTAAAAGAAATTAAAATAAATTAAGTAGACTATATTTCCAACAGCAGTTTCCCCTCTTCTCCTCATACTAAACATCTAAGTGGTCTCCAAATTCAGACAATTGGAACAACACCTAAAATTATCTGTCTTGTCCTCTTTCATGATACTCTCCTCTCTTTCCTTATCCAAGGAGGATGAACACTTCTTTTTCTAATTATTGAGGAGGCCCTCTTCTTTAGAGGACCTATAGGACACACAAAATTGAGCAAAATGACATCCACAAAAAAAAAAAAATGTTTCAGTCATCTCTAATCTGGTAGACACACTTCAGAAAGATGTAGCCAGACATGCTTTCAGCTCAGCCTGCCACTTTGCAGTACTTCAATGCATCTGCAGAGAGAGAAGATTTTGTGTTCTGTCATCTACCAGTACCTTGACATACACTGCACAAACATTTTATACCTTGTCCTGAGATTTCTTCAGATTTTGCATGGCTTTTTGTCACTTCTGGTTGTCCTGGTGGGAGCGCAAGTAAGGGAGGTGGGTTGTTGTGTAAAAGAAGGATCATTGTATGATTCTAGAACAAAAGAAACAAGACCTACACTGAAGCGTTTGGTCAGAGGAGTTAGATGTTCTTCCTTCTAGCATACACCCAATGTTATTACCATCAAAAGTAGCATGACTTCTGTTGGAGACTCTTGCCAGTGCCTTCATCGCAGCTACTTCCCTGCTGCTCCACAGGTATAGTAGGAATTGGCAGGATTTGCCTAACATACCCTGTCTGTGTCAGATAAGCACAGTAACGGTAGGTTTTCTGAAGGTTTAAAAACCTTTCCCGTTTTTAAATGAACCTAAGAAAGAAAGATGCTAAGACTCAGATGCAGGCTTGACGACCTGCTGAGCACCTGTACACTAAAAGAACGACATAGCCAGCTCTCCCACCAAAAAAAGTATGCAAAAGGGTGAGGAATAGAGACCACCCTTTTCCTGTTGTATCCTCTTAGTGTTTACAGAGGTTCTCCATGGCAGCACAAAAGAGCAACAATGAGATAGTCCCATCCATAGCTGTTAATCACATTTGGGTTGCCTTACGTTTCTGTCATAGGACACAGGGTGGAACATAGTTCCATAAGTGGGGAACATTTATGAAGAAAGATTTTTTTCCCTCAAATGCAGAAATGGTGTCTGCAAATAACCTTTCTGCTGAGTGCACCTGAGGTGAATTCCTTCCATATTCTACATTCACCACTTGATCTACAAATAGCACCTGTATGCACTACAGAAGGTTGGTACAGGTTGCCAACAGTCTGAATCAACATCTGAACCACAACCAAAACACCCTAAATCAAACAACCAACATACAACCCCCTGAAAATACAAAATAATTAAACAAAACCCCACCATAACACATTGCCTCCTCTCCCCTCATACTGATCTGCTCAGCAGTTACTGAGCCTCATATCGCCGAACAACACTTCAGTGACAAATCAAAAGACAAGAAGAAAATATTGATAATAAAATAGTCTTCCAAGCTTGGTCTTAAGTTCATAATTGACCTACAATTAGAATATACTTCAGAATCATTTCAGTATTTAATCCACTGAATTTTGAAAGAATGCAGGGATATTCTACATCTACTTCTTGATTTTAGCAGAGAAACAAATGCATTTTTAAATAATTAATTGGTTGTTGACTTTAAAATAAGACTTTCAAATCTTCCTCAAGGCAGAAGTCATAAGAATGGGCATTTAAAATACAATGTACTGAGGTGAGCTACATGTTCTCTGAAATTTATTTCTAGCCGGGAAAGCTCTTTTTGTTACATTTTTCATTTTCATGTTGTGGAACACTTGGGAATATACTTTGATAAATAATGTTGATATGATTTTTATTTTTACTGTAAACTGTGATTAGTGCTCCAAGCTACTGACAGTGTTATATATGCCATAGCAGCTCATAAAATAGTGGTTATGCTTAACATAGCCATATCCTTGAAAGGAACTTGAGCAAACAAAGATGATGAATTTTCTGCTTTTTTATTTTCATCTGTTTTTAAAGTCATGCTGTTTAACTTTGAAGATACAACTTATTTATTGAATTAGGGTTCCTTAGAGGTTAAACAGGTAATCCATGGAGACAGTTCCATAACTTTTCCTTAGCTGCTCTTCATTAGATATGTTCCATCTCATGAACTATGAATAATTTCATTTTTAAGCACTCTTTTATTTCCTTTAAATTTACCTAAAACTTTATTAGATTCAGTCAGTATAGCCCTGACAGACAGCCTGCATACATTTAAAACATTCCCAGTGGAGAAGCATAAAACATTTAAAATCTATATTTGATCTGACAACAGCAGCACCATATTTGAATTAGAAACAGATTAGACATAATTGACGATAAAGAGGACACAAGCATCATTCCTATCTTGGTGGAGTGGGCTTTAAATTATCAGATTCATCCAGAATACATTACTGAGAAACATTGAATTGTTATCTTTAGACAGTCTTTTCTAAGAGTTTACAATTTCTCAGTTCAGTGAAGCTTGCCACCAGCTTGTTATCAGAAAAAAAAATGAAAAATCATTCAGTTCAGAGCACAGAACTGATCTCACCTCTAAAAGTACACGTTTTCTTCTGATAACAGACATTTCTTTGGACTGCAGAGGTACCACCTCATGCTTTACAGTGAAGGCAATTTTTTTAAAGATTCTTCTGCTTTTCCAGTAATTCCTAACAACATTAAAGTAAATATGGTGTGTCAATTTGCAGATCCAACAACCCTCTCCAGAAACACAGACTTTCATTCTCCCATCTTCCTTCCACTTTTTTTCTTTTTAAAAAAATGTTAGTTCACTTCATGTCATTCCTTCCTTTTGTTCTTATGTGGTGACAAACATGGACTTGTTACTCAGGGTAATTTCCAAAAATATAATTTATGCAAAAGATTATAGTCTGTTTACAATATCTTGCATTTTCTAGTTACAACATGTTTGTGTATATTAAATTGGGAAATAAACCTCAGCAATATAAAACATCACTCTAGCAATGCAACTCAGCATATGAATATAGTTTGATGAGTATATTATTACATATTGAATACAGTTTGATTAATATATTATTTTGACCCATCTGAATGAAGAGTGCAAAAACTCATGCATTGAACAGATTAGCAAATCCCAAACTCAGCATTAAGTGCTTTCACACAACCCACCTAGCTCTTAGCAAGGATGTACTCCACCTCAATTTTATCCCAGAAGATTCATATTCCTTTAGGTATCCCAAAGGCTCATCTGTTCTACAAGTACCTGTTGCTGACAAAAAGGTGAGCCAGGAGTGTAACTGAATACAGACAAGGGCTTCCTTCACAACATGCAAATTAGATGCTGCAGTTTGAATGCAACTGTGCAAAGACAGGCTTTTTGTGGTTGTTTTGGGAAACTTATACAGGGCTTCTGCAAACATTTGTTTACTTTGAATCTCATTCTACATAATTCTACAATTCTGTGACACAGCTGAACCTCACTGCCTCCTTGCAGCTCATTAGTGCTCAAAGTTTTTCAATCAGTATTTGAAGCAAGTTGGCTAGAAGATTGTTAAACACTATCAGTCCTGTGACAATGCATTCTGTCTATAAACTGTACTTTGGGAAGGATATTTCCACAGTGAATTTTATTTTTCAGAGGAATGAAAGATTAGAATTGAAAAGTAAAGAAACTATTTGGAAAGATTCCCCATTTACATATGCAGTGTGAGTCTTTACGCTTCCTGTAAATCATGCTAGGAAAGAAATAACTACAGAAACACCTTTACTCATTTGGAAAAATCAAGTTGAAAGCAAAGCTCTGATTCATAAAGAACTAGTGTTTTACATACTAAACCAGTCAAATAATATACTGGTGCTATTTTTACTGCTTCAGCTTTTGGTGTGTCAACACTCCTCTAATTAACGTTACTTTAAAGAGCATGTCTCAAATTTTCAAGATTATCATCTTCAATTTGCATGTACCATCTGAGACCACTTCTGCACCTCTGTGTGCAAACAGGCACATACTCATCAGGGAGCAGCAAGGGCTGGCAGCTTCCCGAGGGATGGTGAACCAGGAGTAAGAGGTCACCCCAACACAACATCATCGCCAGTCAAGGACACAGTCCCACAGGGCCTTCAGCAGATCTGGGTGTTTGTAACTGGGTTCATCAACAGCCCCTAATGCAACCAGCACTGGAACAGGTCCTGAGTCCCTCCAGCTACAACCAGGAAGCACAAGAGGGACAGAGACTGGGACATGCTACAGTGTACAGCCATGGGGGTCTATCCAGGAGAGCATGCCTAGAGCACACCCACCTAGAACACAGGCCCAGGTTCAGATCCATCCAGGAGACAGGGCCAGAGGCAGGCTTGAAGACAGACACACCTGCCATGTAGCTCAGAGAGAGACTGGAGGTTCAGGGCTGAACTTAAGTGGAGTCCCCTGAGGGAGGAGTGAGTCCCCCAGATTGGGCTGAGCAGGACCATTAAAGGCTTATTAATATACTCAGACCCCTGACAGTTTGCATACAAGAAAAGTAATCAAGCTGCTAATTACCTGACCTACCTGAACAAACAAGGAATGCCCTGATCCTGCAAGATTAAGATTACTCAACACAAAAATAAAGGTAAAAATTCCAAGATGTGCCTTCTAGGACACATTTGTGTAACCTGCAAATCCTATTCTGTGGAAGACAGACCACATAAACTAATGGTCCTGTCTGGCCTTAAAACCTATGTTTCACCAACGAAGGAGATCCATAGTTAAAAAATGCCTTAAAAACTGCCTTTATCTTATGACTGTGTGGGTGAAAACAGTAACTCCCGCTGACAAATATGTTTTTCTCCTAAACGTTTTAATTGATTCCTATGAGGACAACACTGCTACAGCATTGTTAAACACTTCTCATTAAAATCTCTTGAATTAAATGGAGAACACCAAGAAAAATCTACAGTGTCCCTATTCTAGACACAATTAAGGCAACAGAGCATTTACTTTAGAACAGATGGCAGATAGAGTCATGGAATCATAGAATGGTCTGGGTTGGAAGGAACCTCTGAAGGTCATTTAGTCCAACCCCCTCTGCAGTAAGCAGGGACATCCTCAACTAGGTCAGGTTGCCCAGAGCCCTGACAAGCCTCACTTTGAATATCTCCAGGGATGGGCCCCCAGCCACTTCCCTGGCCAACCTGTTCCAGTGCTCCACTACCCTCATGGTAAAGAACCTGTTCCTGACATCCAATCCAAATCTACTCTTCTCTAGTTTGAAGCCATTGCCCCTCATCCTATCACTACAGGCCTTTCTAAGCAGTCTCCCTCCAGCCTTCCTGTCGGCCCCCCTCAAGTACCGGAGGTCCACTATCAGGTCTCCCTGGAGCCTCCTCTTGTCCAGGCTGAACAACCCCAGCTTCCTCAGCCTGTCCTCATAGCAGAGGTGCTCTAAACCCCCTGATAATTTTCACTGCCCTCTTCTGGACCCTCTCCATCAGCTCTGTGTCCTTCCTATATTGAGGGCTCCAGACCTGGATGCAGTACTCCAGGTGAGGTTTCACCAGAGCAAAGTGGCAGAATCACCTCACAGAATTCCTGGTCCTTTGTAGCCATTGGATGTCCCATTACTTCATCCAAAGCTGTGCACTTTCCTCGTACTTTCTAAGTCAAACCTGTCTCTGGTTTCATGAATAAGTCTCTCCATTCAGTAACAGTATGTAATGTAAGAAAACATTAATTAGCATGTGAAAACACAAGGCAAACCATACACATCTATTACATCAATGACCAAGTAAATGCAATTAAATCAAACACGAAGCACTGTGTCAAGGCTTGGTTGGTGGAATCTTTTTTCCCCCCTCGTTCTAAACAAGAGAGAAATGCATTCCACATGTACAACAAGGCATTCTTGAGAAGTATTGTGGACGTATTTATATATCTTTTCTGCATCTGCTGCATTTGGTTCTAGTAGTAACTTTATTCATATTCTCAGAGCTGCAGTAGCAAGGTCATGCTGTACAAGAGCATGAAATAGTTCAGGTGGGCATCAGAGGGGATGGATACTGCTCCTTGACCCTCAACCATCCTTTACAAGAGTTCAGAGTTGCCACTAATTCCAAAAAGTTATTTTCCCAGGGAACAGATTTTTAGAACACCATCACAGCCAATTTTCATTCTAGACACCAGCTCTCATGCTCTGAGCAGTCCTGCTCTATATTTTCAGCATGGTGAGAAGTGTCATTTTGAAATGCAATTTACACCAAAGATGACACAGAAATGTTAAAAATCCTTAGCACAGTAATGTGTAAAAAATCCACTCCACACCAATTAAAGAAGAAATAACTATTTCTAAGCTATTATGAGCACCTTAAAAACATTGACATTTTTTAGACCTTGATGTTTATCCAGAGGAAATTTAAGCCCAAAAAATTTAGGCCTATTGTCCTAAGGAAACATCCAAGGCAGCTAAGAGAGCAAAGTCCTCAAAAAAACCTGTTTTTTATCTCATAGGTAAAAGGGATGAAAGAGACTAAAAGAGATCCTTCAGCCCATCCTTCTGAATTTAAATACAAATATATATACACAGAGAGATAGATTACATATATATTTATTTGTGTGGGTGTGTAAGCATGTATATGCATGAAACAGAAACCAGAAAAGCCTACCTAAAGCTGAGCTGTGTTCCTTAAAAATTCAGGTCCGTTTTTAAAGTAAATTCACCAATTATGTTCAAAAGGCTTATGGGCAACAACTATTAAAAGAAAAAAAAAATCTTCTGATTTTAAGATTCACTAACTTCTTCAGAACGCTGTCCCTAAAGAAAAAAAAAAAAAAAGGAAAAAACCCAACCCAACACATCATCAACAAATTTAAACCAATTTTAAAAATAATGTAATTACCTATATTTCATTAATATAAATTATTATAAAGAAGAAACAAGAGAAACCTCATTAAAAATGGGAATACCTATTCTTTAGGATGCACTAACTCTTCTGAACATTTTGGAAGCTCATAATTTTCATAGAATTTTAGTACCCCTTCACCATGAAAATATCCACAGAGCAGAAACTGCTTCACACGTCCAATTTTACCATCTATCAATTAAGTACTATTGTTTGTTAAGGTGTTTCTCCAGAACATAAACAGCAGCCAAGCATTCCCCTTCTTCATAGCTACTTATTTCTTCCAAGACATCTATCTTATCTACGTCATGATAAATGAACACCCAAAAGTGATAAAAGCAGTGGAGGAAAAGATGAAATTGAAGAAGGAAAAGATGAAATTGAAGAAGGAAAAGATGAAATTGAAGAAGGAAAAGATGAAATTGAAGAAGGAAAAGATGCCCTTAAATCCAAGTCACATGCCAAGACTCAAGATATTGTGCTGATAACAATGGCAATTATAACTTGCCAGTTATCAGCAAGTTTTCTGTCTGGTCCTAGAAACAAGTTAATAGGAAACAACTGCCCAGATACATATTTCTCAAGCACTGTAACTTCTGTTTCATGCATCATACTAACATCAACAATTCAAAGCACCTACTATCATCGGCCAGACACTTGTTTTCAGTCACATCCTCCAACGGGCTGATTTAACTTACAACACTTGCTAGTGAGATGTGCTGTCATTCAGATCCTTATGACCATCAGTATCACTTTCCAGTAGAGGAAAAATTTTGAAACTTGAGTGCAGACATTTTCACCAAGAGTTTTCTTTAGTCCATGAACAGATGAAAATATCTCAGATGGTTGGACTGCTATGGTTAGTAGAGAGTTCAGTGAGGCACATAAAGCCCATCCTTTCTAACACTGCAAATGAAGATACTGTTTTGCTGGCAAAGGTAATGGGTTCACTAAAGTTCAGAGATGGGCTGACTGGCTATTTGCTCTTGTCCTATCTTTTCCTTTGCTATCTCCTCACCCCATCATTTATCCAGCTGCTTCCATTTATATTTTTCCCTGTCCTATCAACATCAGTTTCTTTTCTCAACTGTTATTTTATACTTTGTTTACTTTTTACTATTATGAAGTGTAACCAGTTGACAGTTGTTCTATTTTCTCTGGATAAATGATGATATTTTGATATATTTATTAATATTTCCTTCCATTATACAAACAACAACTGAAAAAGGAAGAAATTACATAAAGGTTTTTTTCATGTCCTGCTAGTCTGACAAAAATAGACTTGGAAAAAACCCCACTTTGCATTAACATTAAATCTCTAAAAAGAAAAAAAAACGTTTCACAAACCACTTTTGTCTGCTGTCTGTGGACATAACCTTATAGCTTATAGAGAAGGAAAGTGCCATGGATACAAAACCTCAGTACTACTTGCAGACCTGGGAGCAGAAACAGTACCAGGGGTTCTGATGAGAAATGAGGCACCAAGAAAGCAAATATTCAACCGATAATCTTTAAAAACCAAACAAGAAATATCCAGCCTGGAATATAGCTATAGAAGTAATTTGATACCAAGTGCTCAGTAATAAATACACTCTAAAGCCAAAGACTGACTGACTGTAAATAAAACACAGCTTTGCAAAGAGAGCTCATCCAGCTATTGACTTCAGTGTGTATTACAAAGGCACTCTCAACCCGGCAAGATAGACAGAAGCTGCTAAAAAAAAAAAAAAAAGTTAGCAGATATCATTCAAAGAATGTGTGCTGGTGGATGATGGAAATGACTGTATGTACTCATAAAACACAAGAGAGCTAGGGGTTAAGGAGAGCAGAATATGACAGCTCTCAGTGAACAGATGGGAAAACCTCATAGCCTCTCTTGAGATATTAGCCTTCTTGGCATAAATCACTGGACAGGGATAACTGGACTGGGAAAACAACTGCATTCAAATGCCTAGAGAAAAGGTCAGATGTGACAATTTTTTAAAAGAAGAAAGGAAAAATAACAATACCTGAAAAGGGTCTTTTCCAAGGTATTTGACAAATCTGTCTACAGGTGATGTAGTGTAATAGATGTCTTTGGTTAGTGCCTCCATAATATCACGGAAATTGCCATAGACATTAAGCCCAAAGAACTTCTAAAAATCCTTTCGCTGCTCTTAAGAACAAGCTGCACTTCAAATAAAGGACTGGATTTAAATGTTGTCGCAGTGTTTTCAGTCAGATACTGAAGAGAACAGTTGATAGCTTTGAACAGCCCATCTACAATCATGTGGTCTGTGTATTCAGTGTAGAGTTTCCATTCATCAGAAAGAGGATCTGCCTGGAGCAAATACTGATTGTCCTGGAAAGAGTAATTTAGAGAATCAGTAACAGGAGTTTAGAATTGCTCTTCCCAGTGTGGATTTCTTATCCCAGCTGACTGATCAGTCCAGGAATAAAGGAACTATCACTTTGATGAAGAAAAGCATTCCTGCTATTTACAATGTAATTACCTTTTCATTGTAACTTTTACAAGCACTTCTGGAACTAATTACTAAAAGCTATTACCCTTTGGATTTAGATTTACATCAGCAAATGCAAATACTTGAAAACAGTTTTAACTTTTACTTAATCTTGGTTTTCTTAAGTATTTAACTGCGACAACAGCTACTCCCAGGACAAAACATTTACTTGGCGTAGTCATATAGACTATCTAGTGGATCTTTCTAATGTTTCTTGAATCATACTCCATAGTTTGAGCATTTTATTTTTTTTTCTCATTACCAAAGGATAAAAGAAAGGATTCTTGCTATTTTTTCTTGACCAGAAAAAAAAAAAAGGGTTGACTCTTTGTAAAACATTCAATTTCACATTATGTTTGAGCACTCAGATTCTGTTATCCACATTTTAAATAAGGTCTCCCTATATGCTGACTACAGTCCAAGAGATCTGCACTCTGACAAGTCAGAGGCAGACATCATTTGTCTGTCAAAATTCTCCAATTCACGCATGCTTTTCACAGTGTGGTCTTCCACGGCTTTTTAATTAAAGTTAAACTTGCAGTATATCCTTTCTAAGGTTACCAGAAATACTTTTTGTCAGAAGTTTCCCTTCTTTGTTCAGTCTGTTTAGTCAATTGTGCCAAATCTGAGTGTGTTTATGTTCAGTAAACTGATGATCTTTTCTGTTAGGAAAAAAAAAAAAAAGAAAATAATAAAAATCAAATGTACTCAAACCCTGAGTTTTAAAAACATCTAATCCCAGGTTCTCATTGGGTCTTGCTTTGTTCTTATTACATCAGCAGAGTCTGCATCCTATTTATGCATTAGTGGAGAATCTGGCTTGCAGACCAGGCAGGATTGCCTGTAAAACTGAACATTTCTGACTCTCCCTATGACAGATGACTGGGCAAAAGCAGGACAAATTTCTTTGAACTGCAGCTCCTCCTTTAACTTTCTGCCATATCTTCTATGTGAAATAACCAGATTTTAGTTCACAGTCAAATTGGTACAATTCTGAATGTGGAGGTTACCCTGTTTCAAAAGTGCAGCTTGTTCCTGTTGTATAACAATCCATTTAGACCCTAGAAAACTCCTTTGAAATATGCAGAACCATTGTAACTAAAGGCAATCCAATATCACAACTTTGATTAAAAAAGGTCCAGATTAACTTTGACAGAAAAAATCCTGCAAGTATCTGCACAGTTCCTGAGACACCAGCAGGTTGAGGGAGGTGATTCTCCTCTGCAGTGTTGAGACCTCACCTGCAGTACTGCATTCAGCTCTGGAGTCCTCAGCATCAGACAGATGCGGAACTGTTGGAGCAGGTACAGGGAAGGGCTGCAGAAATGATCTGAGGATGGAACATGTCTTCTAAGAAGGAAGGTTGAGAATGTTGGGATTGTTCAGCCTGAAGAAGAGAAGGCTCCAAGGGGACCTTATGATACATTTTCAATACTTAGAGGAGGCCTGTAAGAAAGACAGAGAGTGTCTTTTTAGCAAGGCCTGTTGTGAAAAGACAAGGCTTATTGGTTTTAAGCTGAAAGGAAAGATTTAGACTAGATACAAGGAAGAAACTTTTTCATGATGAGTGTGGTGAAACACTGAAAGAGGTTGCTGAGAAAGGTGGTAGATGCCCTGTCCCTGGAAACGTTCAAAGGTTGGACAGGGCTCTGGGTAACCTAATCTAATCTCTGTTCACTGCAGGAAGGCTGGACTAGATGATCTTTTAAGATCCCTCTAAAAATCCTTTTAAGATATTTAGACTTCCAACTCCAACCATTCTATGATTTATACAATGCCATTTCCATCAGCTGCAAGAAGTCTCATTAAGTACGTTTAATTATTTCTTTTTTTCTACAGAGGAGGCAGCTGCACACTTCTAGTCAGTCCTCACTAGAGTAATGACAGTAGTTTTGTCAATATGCATTTCCGGTAACTGAAATAAAATCACTGGCAGTTTTTATCCCAGTCCCTGAAAAGCATTCTGTTCAGCCTACTAAGAGAAGTTTCATCATCTATTCACAGTCTCATAAACCTCTTATGCTTGATTTCATAAATTTCTTGATGGGATGAATTAGTTCTGTCCATGTACTTACAAATTAATGCATTAGGACTCGCCCTTTTGTATTCAAAGAACAACATACATACGCTCAGTAAGACTACAGTGTGTGATTAGCTACAAACTACAGAGTAACAATGATCCAGCAGACAAGATAATTGGGAAAAACAGTTGAACACAGTCTGGTTTTGGTTTAGTGTAGTTGAAGATTTGAAGAGATTATTATGGTTATGTCAATTTTCTAGTATGTCTTCATATTCATACACATCTGTCAAAATGAATCTTCTTTATTTTCCTTGTAAAGTGTGCAGCTCTTGCAGCGTGAGAGTACTGCAACTGCCCGGTGTTAGAAGGATGTTACAAAATCTCAAGATATTACCCACCTTGAAGAAATAGCAGAAATCTACAGAATCACAAGAGATTTTGTTATTCAGAAAAAGGCACTCAGACACTAATTAAAAAGCTTTCTCAAGTTACCACATCACAACTACAGAATTTACTGAAGCAGAATTTACATCAGCCTCCTGAAAGCAATAGCTACAAGTCTTTGCCATCTGTATCCTGCAGTTCTAGTGACTTCCTTTAGATCCCATGTGTAATATCCTCTTCTAAAAATGAAATCCAAATAGCATTTCTTTTATTTAAACCACTAGTGATTCACAGGGAACATGTATTTTAGTACAAACACACAATCCTGTTATTCCTTTTTGTAACCTGAAGTAAAAATTGATGAAATCTGATACATAACTTATGCTTATCTATAGAATGAATTTTTACCATAAAGCAAGATGATTGCTAAAAGAATTAAATGAGATCCTTATTGTCATGCACTGAAATTTACTACTGTGTTATTTTCTGATAAAAATTGCTTCATGCCATCCAAATATGAATCAACACTTACACTGAAGTCTGACCGACAGAGGAGGTGTAGATTCTGTGTCTAGTACAGGGATATTTCTTCATTTTATCAGTCCTTCCATCCCAACACTCTCTTACATTTTTGGAAAATAGGAGTTGTTTCCTCTGTCTGCAAAATTCTGCAGAGACAAAAGAGATTTCACCTCAATGTCATTCTTAAGCACACAGTGCAGCTATATCTTCAGAAAGTGCCTGAAGTGTTTTAAGCCCCATTGTAGCATGTTTTACAGCAACACTTACAGATGATTGATGTACTTAAAATGTATTCTGTGCCCAAGAAGCATCTCATAACTCCTAAGACATTTTAAACTGCCTGCAGTTAATCGCAGATTTTTCATAATATGCATCGTATCCATTCCTAAAGTTAAACAGAAACATCCATGGTGACAGCCAGTTTTACCCTTGTATGAGCTACACATAAAACATGAATCCAGTATCAGTGACTAAAGAAATAGCAGCTTCAGATCCAGAAAACCTCAGTCTTTGGGCAAAATATCTCTGGGCTCCCTGGGACTAGTTACTTTGGGTGACAGAGGAGTTTGGGGTGTCTTGCAGCAATGGTGTCATGGCCTGCTCTGTGAAACATTCATTGATCTAGAAAGAACAAGGCTTTCTGCTGCCTCAGGCAAGCCCAGTGGTTTTTCTAATGGGCCTTAGAAAGGAAAATGCATTTACAAAGCCTGGAGAACTGTAATGTGTTGCTTTGGCAACATTTCAGCAATAAGCATGTAGATGACACCAAAACAGGGGGCTGCAAACACGAATGGGGACACTGTTGTATAGTCATGAGTTCCATGAAGAGGAGAGATATCTATCAGACCTCATGTGGCTTGTCACCATGCAGATCTTATTTTAAGAGCATTCTGAAATCTGATTTCTGCTGTTACTGCCAGGATAGCAAATTCCTTTCTTTAGATTTTTCTTACAGAGAACAATTTTCTTGACATTTTATGATAATTTTTTTCTTTCTTCCATATGATCCCTGCACGAATCAGAGAAATCGGGGTGGGGGGGTGGGGGTTGTTAGAAATAAATCAATGGTAAGGATAATTCCAAGTATGACTCAATGCTCATGGAAGGGTTTATAAAAATGAAAAGGCACCCTATGCAACCATTATGGGCACATGTTTCCATATTTGTCACTCATATCAAAGAATACCTGTAATTGCTTATACAAAGATGTGCAGATCTGAGCTTTTAGAGACAGGAAATAGAACCAAAATGTCACTGGCTCCATCTCTGCTGTAGTTATTTTTCATCAAGTTTCTAAAGAACTGCATATGGCCTGTCAATTTTTTGTCTAATTCTATTTCATGTTTTAAGTGTTTTGCTTTCAGTGAATTTCATCAGAAGGTAATTTGGTTGTGGGGGAAAAAAAACAGAGGAGGAAAAAAAAGCATCTGCATGTTCATTTTAAAGTGGAAGTTTAACATAATTTGAATTTCTATGAAATAAAATGAGAAAGTGTTCAGATTTCAAGTATTTTTAATTTTCAGCAGCCTCTAGAACTTGCATTTTGGTTCACAAGAGCATCTGCTTGTTAAAATCTCCGTTTCCTGCTACTATCATTACTCTGTCAAGTTTCTTTTTATAGCATCTTCTTTTTCAAATCCTAGTACAGAGAGATGTGGTCTGCCATAATCTTAACTATGAGTGTCTCATTTCCACACAGGCAATAGGTATCATTAAGAATTGATCAGTAAATGGGAATTTTAAAATGTTTAACTTCCAAAGCCTGCATTTAGGCCAGCAGGATTGGCGAAATACCACAAATCCTCCACACGGTACAGTAAATCTCCTCGGAATGAACTAAATCTCCCATGAAGTCTGCTTGTAATCAAGCTAGAAATACTATGCAAAACTGCATGTCTCATGATATTCCAAAAAAATTGATTTTGGATTTGTTTAGAAGTCAGGAAGTGCCAAACCTGACAACACATGAAAACGAGCAATGTTGCAAAGACCATGTCAGCATTTTGAGGAGATCGGCAAAAATCCATTGCAGGTTTATTTTGAATTCTGTTCAGCATTCTCCTCAGTCATTGGGCTAATTTCAATATGTGTGGAAATATGCTTCCTTACTTTCTGATTACTTCAGAAAAAGTTATTAGCCATACAAAATTTCATTACCTTAGGAATTTCTGGCTTGAAAATGAAGACGTTCTTCTAAGCTTCTTTCTTTCAAAGAAAAAAGATACTTTAATTTTTACCACCAAGGTGTGAACATGAACAGAAAATTGTGCTCTTCTAGTTAACGTAAAATATATACACAACTATGTATTTGCAGAACAGTGATACCACTAAAAACACTGCCCAGCAGAAAATGAAAGAAGTACTTGGAACCGAAGTACTTGGAACCAAAATCCTATGAACATACAGCATTTGTCTGATGGTAATTAAAAAAAAATAAATCAATATGCATAATACAGAAAACAAGCAAAGAAAATTACTGTATTTCTGAGACTGCATATGAAACTATGAAGAATATCAAAAAATATAATTGAAAATACCTAGCTAATTATTTAAATCTTATGTCAAACACCAAACAAAATAAAAACATATATCTCTGGGGAAAAAATCATTAATTAATAAGGTATCTTAGGTCAATTAAATTCATAAAAATATAAAATCAAAGTAAATAATTGAACCAAAAATTATAATGACAATAAAAGGACATTTTCCCTAGTTAATGTTACTGATTCTCAAACATCTCCTTATATTAGCTAACTTCCTCATCAAACATTGATGGAAGGACAGCAAAACTGGGATTAGAGCTGGAACTGGTGTCAAACCTTTCCCCTAGATTACTATATATCTGCAAATTGGCAGAAAATTCATTGAACAATAAAGAACTGCAATTTTATTCTAAAACATTTTACTCTAAAAACTTCATTTTTTCCAGAAGTTATTTTGTTAAAATACTTTCACCCATTTTACCAATTAAAAGCTTGCCTTTTTTCTTTTTCTTTTTTTTCTTTTTGGCTGGAAAAGTAAACTATTATTTACATTAGGAACAGTACCTAGAATCCTCTTTTGCAGTTACCTTTATTGCCTCACCATGTGCAAGATTAATGTCTACCATGAAATGTAACAGCACTGAGGAAGAGATTAGGAAGAATTGCATGATGAGAACAAATTTAATAAAGCTATGAAAAGCCAAATATAGAGGGGAAAAAAAACAGAAGAAACTTACTACCTTTAGTATAAACAGAAGACAAAGAAATATAGAACTGTTGATATATATATAAGGAGATATCAAAATAAATATTATTTATTTAAATAGTAATTAAAATTAACTTTTTGCTTAAATTGGTGGTTCTAACAGACAATTAAGAACAGTGGCTGGAACAACACCGTGAAAGACCCATATCTTGTACCACTGAAAATCAGACTCAACAACATGCCCAAAAAACACCTTTCAAGAAAGGATGAAGTATTTGGGGGAGGAGGGCAAAACTCCGTTACTTCCATGAACCAGGACACTGAAACAGTGATCTATAAACATGAGGAAACACTTTGAAATAGCATTGTAAGACAGTTCTGCAGTCTTGCAAGTGGCATGGGCCAGGAACTGATGTTTTTTAAGACATTATCCTCAGTAGGTCTTAAACTTTAACACTGGATCAAAACACCAGTGGCACAAAGCTGCAAGGGAATCTGGCAGAAAACAGGAGAACAGCTATCCTGAAGCACTGGACAACCATAGGTCAGAGTTTCTCCACTTACTCAGTGTCAGAGATCTTGAGGGACTGAGACAACAGAAATTCTTTTTCCACTGATGTGGTTGCACTTTGAGTTAACAACCACTAGGAGATAATGCTGTGGATGGTAATCCTAGAAGTTTTTAACTGCCTGTTGAGCCTGTGACAATCCAGTTTGTTCAGAGGAATACTCACAGTACAAAATAAGTCTTCTTGCTATGTAAATGCCATTACAATTATGCCCATGATACTGTGAGAAATGGCACTGAAGCTTTGACTTCTTCACGTCAGGTCTGCAAAAGATAAATTGCATTGTGGACAAATTCAAGAAACACAATCCAAAGGTTTATGGTGTGATTTTATATAATTCTTCCAATAACATTTGCTGTATTTGAAGATGTATTGCCAGCAGCAGCCTCTGTTTCTCACAATTTGTGGTTAAATATCCCATGAAAGCTAACTCACTTGTTCTGTTCTGAACAGACTACATTCATGCTGACAACCCAAATTACAGTATTTTATTAGACTGCATCTTTACTGTGTCTTTTATTTATCTCTGTTACACCTTTTACTTTTTGGCTTCTATTCAAAATCTTTACCTGCACTGTGCTGCTTGCGGGGGTGTGGTGTTGTGAGGGAGGGGGTATTGTAGCTTCTTTTTTCTTTGTACCCAGAACAGTATCTTTTATTTTCATATACTACAAAGTTCATTAGTTTGGAGAGCTTTTGCAGTCTCTCAATAACATCAAATTGTGCTTCTGAAATGCCAGACAGCTACAAAGATAGCCTGTGTATTAAATCACCAATTTTGACAACCTCTGAAACACTACTCATAAATATGTTCTTTATGGCATTAAGCCAATTTAATTTAGCAGCTACATTTTTGAGTGAAATGTCACAGTAAATAAGTATGTTACCTATAAGCAATTTGCAATTTAACTGCTTTTTACACTGTCCATTTACTGTTTGTTAGAACTTCATGTCTTTCTTTGTTACACGTCTTCATCCAGTCCTAATAATACAGCATCTGTGAAAACTTGAACTTTTCATATGGAGCACAAAAGTTTGCTCCCTGCTGTAATAGATATATTCACCTCCTTGTTTCAGAATTTCCTGGAAAATGTAAAAGCTTTAACAATTATTGCCTTCATTTAGCAATACATTTCATTGTGTAGCTCTTAAAAGTAAACACTCTGCCTTTAACTTAGGTTTACCTCTAGAGTCTGAGTCTACATAGGCTCACCACAGGCATAAAACAAGATGCTTGTATTCACTTCAGCAGTTGCACAGATATGAACAGTTAGTGAGCTTTGTTTGGTGACATTTAACTTGATCATTCTTCACAGCCACACATGGGTTTTTTTCCAAAATTTCTAGAGTTGATCATGAGATCAAGTTGCACAGCTTCCACTGATTTTAGTAGCTCTCATTGACTTAAAAATAAGTTTTGTGGCTAACTCCTTGGCAGCTCTGAAAATGTGTCTCGCAGGTATACATTTTTTTTGTACCTTCTTTCAACAGGAGTTTACAAGCTGCATATCCAGATTCAAACAAATTAAGAAAGATTAGTCATTTTTCCTTGAGTCCAAAATTTTGCCCTTGCTTTTATAGCTGCAGCCTATGGTGGTCTTCTCTCATCTACTGCAGGGGAACACACATCTTGAATAATGAATGAGCCTGCCATCAAAAAATATGCAAATCTTTATCTTCATTTCAGTATTTGGGCATATCAACTTCAATTTCCAAAACCCTCTCTTCTAACTTCATCTATTAATGATGTTAAGACAGTTATCTAACTCTACCAGGCTGCCTACTGTGCATCTAACAGAAACTCTTACTTTTACTAGAAAGTCAAACTATTTCTGTAATTATTTACATATAATTTCCTTATTCTTCTACAGCATTTCTGTGTCTTAAGTAGTAGCCAGCTATCAGACAAGGAAGCTTTATCTGAGAAAGTGATATGTTCTTATAAATTCTCTGATGTAAATAAGAGCAAGTAAGCCTTCAGGCTTATGGCTCCTTCACTTGTATCTTAAATTTGTGTTATTTTCAATGAGGTTGAAATCCACTGTTAAACTTTGGTCATCTAAAAAAAAAAAAAAATCTCTTACTTTTCTAAGGATTTTATATCATTATACACTGGCAGCCAGCTGCTGCAGTGGTTCTGAATACTTTCTATGAAGCAAAAGACCAAGGTACTGGAGGAGCTCTGAGTCACTGTGCCAGACCAATAAGGAAGCCAGCCACAGGGAAAAGAATTCAGATTCCAAAAAGCCCAGGGTACATAAAGCACAAAACATTCTGCATCCTCTGTTTCAGAGAGGTAATAGAGACAATACCACTTGCAGTGGGCAAACAACAGGATTACATTCACTGTCTCCCACTGCATCTTAGTCAACTGCAGTTGGAGTCAGGGTCACCATATGTCCCTGCATACAAAGTGACTTGCAACCACAGACTAATATACCTTCAAACTGCTGCAAGGTTATGATGTAAACAGATTTTCATTTAATACCATTGGTTTTAGCTGAGGCTGAGAAGATACATATCATTTGTCCATATTTTTCAGTTTTTCTTTCCCCAATTTTCTTTCCTGAATTCAATAAAACAAACCATTTACTTAGTTTCTTTCTCTAAGGTATGTGGTTTCACAGGACCATCTGAAGCTAAATGTACAGCTGAGAACAGAAGACCCTAAATAACAGATAATGCACAAGGTTCAGTCAGCAGCTCTTATATCACTTGTTGAGCTTATGACAAAAGCAGCTCCCAAGACCTCCCTATGTATTACAGAATCACAGAAAACATCTGGTTGGAAGAGACCTCAAAGATTATCCAGTCCTACCTTTGACCCAGCACTGAAAGGTCAGTATTAAACCATGTCCCTAAGTACCAGGTCCACATACTCCTTAAACACCTCCCGGGATGGTCACTCCACCACTGCCCTGCACAGACCATTCCAACGTTTGAGAACCCTCTCTGTGAAGAAGTATTTCCTAGCATCCAGCCTGAACCTCCCCTGGTGCAGCTTGAAACCATTTCCTCTGGTTCTGTCACTTGCCACCAAGGAGAAGAGGCTGGCCCCCTCCCTGCTCCAACATCCCTTCAGGTAGTTGTAGAGAGCAATGAGGTCTCTGCTCAGCCTCCTCTTCTCCAGACTGAACAACCCCAGCCCCATCAGATGCTCCTTGTAGGCCATGTGCTCCAGGCCCTTCACGAGCCTCATTGCCCTTCTCTGAACATGCTCCAGAACCTCCATGTCCTTCCTGTAGTGAGGGGCTCAGAACTGAACACAGTACTCAAGGTGATCATGTTCTCCTACATGCTCACAGCCTAGGAGGCTCCTGACTCAAGCACAGGGCTCAACCTTATGAACTATTACATTAGCAGGTGTAGCCTACTGACATGACCAATCCCATTAGAGAGAATGAGACAGAAACAGACCAGCAGGGCTACTCCTAGAATTTAATTCTCTATTTTCTGCCTCATTTTTAGATCCTCACCACTACTCAGTTACAGCTGGCTTACCAAGAAATGGCATTATAACCAAGATAATAATATCAAAGAAGCATCTGAATAAGAAAAGTTTTAAAACTCCTATCACCATTCTCCTTTTAAAAGGGCTGAATAAAATTGCTATGGATAAGAACCAGTTAGATTTAGACTCCAGTTTTCCAAGGTGCCTGGTACTTTCAAACGTTTGCGTGCTTAAAATCTCTCACACAGCTCCACAAGCAGTATTCTAACTACACTTCTTCAGCCACATAGCTGGCATTGCAGTGAACACAATTGAGCTGGTGAAGAGAAGAATTAATTTGTATATATCCCAAGCTTACTTACCAGTCAGATTTCCATGATTTCCAGTCACCTTGAGCCATCAGTCATGCCTTGATTTGCCTTTGTGGCAAGGGGACTTCTAGCCAACCCTATCAGTCCAGTGAAATCCTCAGTCCCTCAGATGGCAAGGTAAAGGCAATCAGGGTTAAAAGTAGAGTTTTGTGGATCAACTCCCTATTCCATGTCATCACTCTGAGGGATAAGTATTTTTAAACAATTTGTTAAAAAAAAAAAAAAGTATGTCATGTCTAGATCAAGCAGACACTTTCTGTACAAGAGCAATAATCAAATTTCACCAAAAATTGAATAAGTCTATCGTGTAAATGAAGGACTCCCTAAGCACACATTAGCAAGAGAGACCATAGCAATCTATCATTTCAACGATCCCTGAGCAAAAGGGACTGTAAGTAACTTGGATAGAACAGGTTGTGACAGCTTCATAGGAATTATTACAAATTGCATAGTCAAAAATCTACAGAAGAAAAAAGGAATCAAAATAGGATGTAGGCATTGCGTCAGTTTGTATGTGATCCAGCATGGTGAGTAGCCTTGCTAAAAATCAGTGAAAGGGGTCACTATAATAAAAAGGTACAGTGATAGTACAGGAGTGACTGAAGTGTCACATATGAGCTAACTATACTGAGGACATCAAATGAAGATTTTATTATTAATGAAAATATTAAGAAAACAAAAAAGGATTTCTTTTCATCTTTCTGAAGAAAAAACAAACAAACAAGACTCAAAAAACCCCAAACAAACAAAAAAAACCCTCTGCTCCTCCTTATGTATAAAATATGTTGCCTTCCCAGTAAACCTGTGAGTTAACACTGTAAGAACAGAAGAGTCTGGATTTTTTTTTTTCCACAAGAAGATAAACCCAAATTATATACATGCATGGCATAGTCTGGTATAGGTGGTCAAGTGTGCCATCATTATTTGGGTTATAAATCCTTTACTATCACCTCTTGCCTTGTATATCATCTTACATAGAGATAGTTACAAGTAATTTGCTAAGACAATGTTAGAAAACTGCACTGGTCTTCTCTTTAAAGAATATTTCTGATTTTAAGAAAGTATTTATCTATTTTACAGAACTCTTGAGCAAGACACGACCTGAAACACTGAAAAAGACAGCGGGGACAGGTAGCAAAATATGTCTCTCTCCTCTCAACTTCTCTGCAAAAGAACTGTTGCTGTCTGTGAAAAGTGGGATTTATCTGCCAGCCTATATCTGTGAATTGTCAGAAAAGAAATAATTTAGAACAGCTCAAAAATGCTTGTCCACAATAGTTTAGCCATTTGTGTCAACACTTCTTTCACTGCTGACATCAGTGTTTCCTGTCAATAGACAAAAGTCTACATTTTCACAGTTTTACTTGGGTAAAAAGAAACAACAGATAGTTTAAAAGGGTGAGCTGAAAGGAAGAAATTGTAGTATGTAGATGCCCTAGCAAAAAGCCCATTTTGTATTTAATGTGCTGCCTAAATTTCAGCATCTTTATGTTAAATACTTCATTTATGTTCCCTCTCCTCTGCTCAGGGATCATTCCACATCCAAAGAAAAAAGCAAACTGACACAGCTGATTTAATCAGTACTTCATTGCTCTTCACAAAATCTGGAAACTGAGCTTTCCTCTTCCCCCTCCTAAGTTCAGTGGTAGATTTGCCACAAAGCTCATGAGAGTTTGGGAAGACTCAATTTCCAGCACTTTTGGGAGGCACAAGTATGGTTTAGAACAACTTTAATGTATTACAGGAGACCTGGGCCACAAGATGGTGTTCTGAACACACATTAGAAGTCAAAAACACCAGATCCCAACACACCTTGATAATGACTGATCTATCTAAGCTGGAACGCCTCTTTTACACATTTTTTGGAAGCTTTGATGTCTCTTGGTGTTATTATTCACCAGCTCCAAACAACTTTTGTAAGTATAGCAAACTAAAACAAAAAGCATGTAACTTAGTAAAATATGATAATAATAGACCAATAGGATACAATGCATGTAAGAGTTGCCTTTAGGAAAGATCTGTGGAAACATTACAGCACTGGCACTTATTGACTTCTTGTAATCCAGGGGGCTGTGTTTACTTTTACATGTTTGCCTTTCAACACCCATTAAACTCTTCCCTCACACTGAGCTTCTATGCTGAACACCTTTTGACTCCCAATTTCCATTTTCTCCAACTGAGAAGTTCAGAAGCTGGTGTGAAAAGCTTTATGGAAGAGCAGAACAATTTGAGACAAATCATCCATCCTCTTTCACCAATAAAATGTTTAACTTTGGTGACTTCAGGAAGTTACTTCAGTCACTGTCAGAGGTTCCATTCATTGCCACTAATATGGGAGGATGTCTGTTTTTTTTTTTAACCCAAGAAATAAATATATTTTATTTATTTATTTATTTTACTTCTTTATTTTAAGTGGGCTAAAATAACTGCCCGCTTAGCACACAGTTTGGGCTAGCTGCAAATTTTTTTGTGTCAGTGCCATTTGTAAAACAGCATAGGTGTGTCAGCGTTGGCAACCTACTCCTTAACACCTTCTATCATAAAACAGAACACTCGGCCAGGAATCTGCAGGCATTTGAAGTCACATATTTGCCCCATAAATGCCTCCTTCAAAGAGTGCTCCCTCTGAGAATTCCCACACACATCTCACTCCTCTCTGAGATTTCAGGTAGGAAATGTCAACAAATCAGCTGTCTTTCAATAACTTTTCTTGCATTAATCTATGAAAACTCAACATTAATTTCCTAATTAATTTCCTAATTAATGTGTGAGGTGTCCCTGCCCATGGCAGGGGGGTTGGAACTAGATGATGCTTATGGTCCCTTCCTACCCTGACTGATTCTATGATTTTAATTCAGGAAGTCTCCAATGCATTTACAAAGTTCAAACCTAATTGAAATAAATACAAAAAGCAAAAAAAATTGAATGCTCTAGAATACAAATCTGATAATGCAGTGACTTGATCCTGCTAAGGAGAGGATTACTTGGCACCAGGTCACAAGATCAGTGTAGACAAAAGTTAGACCAAAACAGCTCAAGAATTTAAGTTTTCTCTGAAACACCTTCACTGAAATTCCATCTGTTTTTGATTTCCAGATACAAGTTCTTCTGCTCTCTGCTTCAGGACAGTGAAATGCAATTCATCTTTTGTCCAAAAACCCTATATTGTTACAGTGGATATTATTAGCTCAGGAAAAAGCAGCACTAAAACAGCTGTGGAGCTTTTGGACTAAAGTTGCCTCCAGTCCGGAGCTCAGAAGAACCTAAAATCAATTTACAAAGGCAGACAGTGTGGCTCACTTACAGTTAAATGCTCTTCTTTCTTGAGAGTTGTGAAATGAATTTCACAGTACTAAAGGTCTTAAAAAAAAAAAAAAAAAAAACAAACAAACAAAAAAACCCCAAAACAAAACAGACTAGTAACAATGCCATTATGGAACAATTTTGATTAGCTAATTTTCAACTGCTGCAAACAAACCATTTGCAAAAGTATAAATCATTTACAAAAGTACAGTCCTTCTCCCCAGTAACTTCTAGTTCCAACCAAAATGCCCTGGCTTTCCATGTCTCAGCAGAAAATACATGTTATTTTTCTAGTAATTCATGCAGCACAGGCTACACTATGTTCCTAGCCCACCATGTGGTGGGTTTTTTTCTTTGTTTTGTTTTGCTTTTTTAATACATAAAACTAATATTTAAGATGAAAAAAAAGTAAATACAAAGTGATTACACTACCCCAATAGACAGCAACATTTCAATAATGTCATTAAACTAAGAAAATACCAGTGCAGAAGCAAAGTTTCATTGTTTACCAACTTCCCTCTTTTCTAGGGCTCTAAGAAACTGCCATCTTTTAAGCATAAAAGAATTATTACAACTTCTGAACGCATACACTTTGTTAGATGCTTTTGATTCCTTCTTCTAGATCTATTGAAAAAAATCTCTGCACAAAGCTAATTTCAATTTCAAGAAATACATACACATTATTCCTGTAAGTTTAAAATCTTGCACTTCTACATTTCAAAATATAATAATTCAGTTAACCATACAGCTGTGCAGTATCAGTCTGGGACAACAACCATATCTCTATACAAAAAAATGAGTGATTGAGAGACTGATGTATTGTAATTGATACTCATTTTGTTCTAGAAGTGCATGAAACATGGAAAAACATATCAATTGTGACAGGAAAAAAAAATGACCAGAGAAGCACCTGCTTTACTATGACCATCTCCTTAAGCAGTACCAAAGAGATCTGTGGTAGAGTAAGCTGAATAAATTAAACAAATTTCTTGAGCAGAAGGGAAGGCAGAAGCAGCAGCATTTGGGGCTTTGAGGAGAGTCTCTTGTATACAAAAAGAAAACAAACATGGACAGGCATCAACCTCAAATATGTTCTTTCATTCTGAGGATGTTTACCTTTCTTTTCCCAAATAGATGAAATATCCCATGCCAAAAAAACCCCACAAATTAAAAAAAAAAAAAAGAAACCAACCACAAACCTTAGTAATGCTTTGAATTTTGCAAAGACTCTTTTTATGATGAGCACACTATGAAGAGCAAAAAAAAAAAAAAATCCTATCCTTAGAGCTATCTTTTCCTCAACATCATGCAAGATGTAGTAAATATTTACATCCTCATGCTTCACTCTACTCCCCTGTATAATGATATGCTGCCATACCTACACTGTCTTTATCTGAAGTCTGATTCATTAATGATTGTAAGGCACACTGAGAGGCTCACTTAAAAGCATAATATCAGAAACAGCTTTTGTAAAGATCATAAATGAAGTGTCATTACAATAAAATTCAACTTTTCAATAAGAAAAGGGACAACCACATTCGTATGTGTTTCTTAAACATTAGAAAGAATCATATCCAAAGTTTTTAATCCACAAAAATGAAATGCTATCCATGTTTAAGTACAGAAGAGATAATTCAGTAATGATTCTATTTATAACACCTCATATTTGTGATCTGGAAGCCAGGTATAAGAATAGGCTCGAAGTGATCCTTACCAGACAACTGTTACAATCTGCATCTCTGCTTTGTTCCTGCTCTCCTATGGCAAGGTGCAACAAGGAGGCCTAGCTCCAGGTGATTCAACGTGCCATATGTGCTGCATTTCCTGCACAAGCTAGGAGCATTTCCAGGTTTGCAGTTGTGCTGATTTGCTTGCCTTTTGTCAGTTTAAGCCTGCCCCCTCCTGTTGTTTATACATGTTATTAAATTTGTGCCTTTTCTTCTTAGATAGATATATATATGAAGGACAATGAAAAACATACAATGAAAAGGCAAAGAGAAAATAACAAGTATTCCCTAAAAGACTTAAAGCCAAGTTCAGCCTCTTGGAGAATCTGCTCACAGAAGCATGAAATTTTCACAGATGTCTGGGTAGTGCAAGGGTAGCATGACAGTTATGTTCTGCCACCCCTGCTATTCAGAGTAGTTTTGTGGGTGGCTCTGGGTGCGGGAGGGGCCTCTCTTTCACAGCATTTCAAAACACAAATCAGCATAGCCATTTTGGAAAAGGGAAGACATACTACAAATGCTGGCCTGTATTTTAGCTTCTCTGAGTGGTCCTGCTGACTTCGAAGGGGCCATTCATACATGAAAGGTACAGCATTTGGCATAAGATCAGTTTCATGGTCAGATTTTAGGAGGTATACCAGCTTTGCTGAGCCACCTGAAACTGATTCACTGGCTGTGAGCTCTGCCATGGAGGGATAACAACAAACATAGGAGGCAGAGACGCTGCAGGTCATGCTGCTGCTGTGCTCTATAGAGCTTCAACAGCAGTGATGCTGGTATCGAAAGGAAAAGAGCAATTAAACAAGAGCATTCAGATTGCAGTTTTGAGACTATTACTATAGCTACCATGCAGCATATCTTCTACTACAAGAACACTGTACATTCAAAGGTTGCAAGCACATTCACCCAGGTTTGCAGAGGCATTAAGACAGGAATCACTTGTCCTCCAGCCATTCCCTCCCCTTGGGATTTGGCAAGCTGATGGTTCAAAGATTGCCAAAAAAACCCCCACAAAAACAGAACGGTAAGTCCAATGCTACAGCCTAATTGCTTGTCAGATTAATTGGAAAAATGAAAGTCTACAAAAGCAAGTAATATTGGTAAATATTTTGCATTTGTTACAAATACTGTGAACCAGATTTCCATCCCTCCAAATATCTCTATTTGAATCTTCCCCAAAAAAGACCAAACCATTTTAAAATAAATTCCACACACAAGCTTATTTTTAGCAACCAAGTTACACATTTACAAGAACAGGGCTCGGGGCTGACAGTGCAAATCCAAAAAACACTGCTTGCAAAACACCAATACTGAGTTAACCTCCCAAGCCTATGCTATTTCCTTATTCTGGTCAGACAGACTGCTTTCTGACCACATCCATGTAATTAAATAACATGGAATCTTTTATTAAATACAAGGCCTGATTCTCATCTCACAGGAATTGAAAGCAAAGTTGCTAGCTGAAGTTTAGAACTTATCACACTCTTGTTTATATCTAATATATATTACACGACAAAGTTTTGGGGCTTTTCTTTCCACAGGAAAGAGATCTGGCAGTGTACATCTGTTTCACAGAAAAAACAAGATATTAATATTATCCAGTAATTCAGCTGCTTCCCAGCCTTTGGGCAAACTTCGATGAAGTGAGCAGACTCCCTGGTTTCATACTTGTTAATTCTGCCAGCTTCCTCTTGAGGAATTTACATGAGAATATGTTCATTTTCATGCAAGTTAGTCTGGGGTTTTTTTCCAAATAGCTTTCCAGAGTAATAAATATCATGTGGTTGTAAAGCTACACCCCATGCTATAAGCTAGGTGCTGAGTGTCTGTTTAGTAAAGAAAATACAGTAAACTAATATTATAATTGCACAAAATGGAATCCAGATGCAATTTTAGCAGGTTACACTGAATGCCAATTACTGGGGGGGGGGGGTGAGGGGGGAAGGAATAAACCATTCAGATAGAGTATTAATAACTCACAGCAACATCAGAAAAAATAATAAACTGTGAATTGCTTTTTGCACTGAACACATTCACCACCAGAAGAGGAGAACGAACTTTCTTGTTATAGAAATTGGTGCAAGCAGTATACCTTCTGGAATTCCAGCTGAAAAGCAGAAAATGAATGATATTTTCTATTTCCCCTGGAGACCTCTTTAAATTATCAAGGTAGAGACTCAGTAGGAAGCTATTTAACATATGAATTTCATCGATCGTATCTGCCTTGATTTCAGCTACTTCTGTCTCTCCTTTTGCCACTTACTAACGATTTTTTCAGTTTTATCAGCACAGGTCAAAAGGTGAAAGTTTACATGCACTACTCCCAGACTTCCTGTTCAGAAGAGCCTAACTAAGCAAATACAACATTTGTACTGCCAGGGCACTGGATAAGGACCTTTGTGCAAACGATTTTATTTACATATACAAAGTCTTCCAGAGTTATAGCCTGGAAAAGACTTCAGCAGTGCTGACACCTTTCAGTTACCATCCCTGTGTACCCTTAAACCACTGACTGAACTCCCAACATCTTGTCCCAGCATGTAGAGGATTCAGACTTAACCCTGAAGCTGGCTGCCTGAGAAGACAGTTGATTCAAGACAGTTGTTTCAAGCCCCTTGTTAAGAGTTTGGAAGTGACTCAGATACAGCCATAAATCACAGTATCACAGTATATCAGAGGTTGGAAGGGACCTCAAGAGATCATCAGGTCCAACCCCCCTGCCAAAGAAGGATAACTTAGGATAGACCACACAGGAATGCATCCAGGTGGGTTTTGAAAGTCTCCAGAGCAGGAGACTTCACAACACCCTGGGAAGCCTGTTCCAGTGCTCTGTCACCCTCACTGTAAAGAAGTTTCTCCTCATGTTGAGGTGAAATCTTCTATGTTCAAGTTTGAATCCATTGCTCCTTTGCTTATCACTGTGAACCACCAAAAAAAGCCTGGCCCCCTCCACTTGACACCCACCCCTCAGATATTTATAGACATTGATCAGATCCCCTCTCAGTCTTCTCTTCTCCAGACTAAACATCCCCAGGGATCTCAGTCTCTCCTCATAGGAGAGAGTCCCCTAACCATCCTTGTGGCTCTCTGTTGGATTCTCTCCAGCAGGTCTCTGTCTCTCTTGAACTGGGGAGCCCAAAACTGTACACAGTATTCCAGGTGTGGTCTCACCAGGGCTGAGGGAAGAGGTAGAAGAACTTCCCTCGACCTGCTGGACAAACCTTTCTTGATACATCCCAGGATCCCATTGGCTCTCTTGGCCACAAGAGCACATTGTTGTTCCATGGAGAACCTGCTGTCCACCAGCACTCCAAGGTCTTTCTCTGTGGAACTGCTTTCCAGCAGGGCAGCCCCTAACCTGTACTGGTGCCTGTTGTTATTTCTCCCCAGATGTAGGACTCTGCACTTGATCCTGGGAGTTGAAGCTTCACTCTTTCAGTAGAGGAAAATCACTTCTTCAAACCAAGACTGAAGATAACCCAAAGTATTCATCTCTTAAAGAAGAAGCAATAGCAAAAAAAAAAAAAAAAAAAAAAGAAAAAATTAAAAAGCGAAAGATTGTGTGAGAGATATTCTGGGATACAGAGAGTTAACTCTTTGGCAAGAAATGGTATCACTGTTCAGAGATGATCTACATAGTTCAGAATATAATATAATATGCTTCTCTTAAAGGAAGTTGTCAGTGTCTGATGGGTTTTTATTACAATTGCTCACTATAAAACGCACTATTTAATTACTAGCATGAAAGTGATTCTAGCATAAAGGAAGAAGGGGAAATGAGACCTCTCCACCTTTTCAACAGTTAATGCACTTGTGCACGTAAAAATACAATGCTTTTTTGTATGCATTTTTAATGATGCATTGCATTTCCTAGACCTATGGGATATAATTTCTCTGTTGATGTCCTTAGATATTATGCAATATCTAAAGCAATATATGACCATAAATCAGATTTTAAATCAGTCTAAAATTCTTAAGATATTGGTGAAGGAGAGATTAGTGATTTTATACCAAACTTGACAGTCCATTAAATGGATTGTGGCTAGTGCTCAGCTTCTACGATACAGTATTTTTCTTAAGATGCTTCACATTGAACTTCTAAGACAATTATTGCCAAAATGCTGAATTAACACTTCTTCAACTCTGTGTATAATCTGAAACTTGACTTTTTTTTCTTAACCAATCCACCAGATTTCAAAACTTCCATTCTTGAAGATTGTACAGATACTGCAACAAAGTAATTATCAAAATAAACAAACTAACACAGCACACAATTACAGAAAACACAAATGTTTCTTACAGTGAGCACTCAGGTTTTCAAAAAAGGAAAGCACAAGTCAGAGTTTCTGACAAAATAGCTCTTTTGGTGTGCGTCTTAGAATCTACAAATTCTGAGTGTTCATGGCCATTCAATATTTATATGCCCTATCGAATGAGCAACAGAACATAATGTGAATTTTCCTTACCCTGATGGAAAATTCTTGCACCAGGACAACAATATCCGTTGGGAAAGCAGCATTATTTGGAAAGAGGCCAGATCAGACAGATGGCAGAGAAAAGGGGATGAGTGAAATGTTCAGTGTTAGAAAGTTTCAGTAGAATCGTAACATTTCAAAAGACAAAGAAATTGCTCAGACCCTTCAGCTTCTGATACTAATAATAATTTAAAAAAATAACATAAACAAAACATTTTTCTAAATTAAGCTGAATAAATATCATTGGCTGTGTTTTTGAGAAAAAAGATCTGAAATACTTAGTTGAACATAATATTAAAATCTATATATTCTCTTCCAAAATATTTCCCTGTGTTTTCCAAATTTGTATATACTGTATATATAAAAAAACCCCAACCAAACCCCCCCCCCAACCCACAATAAATGCCTTTTAGCTTGGTTGGACTATAAGGTCTCCAGAGGTGCCTTCCAACCCCTACCATTCCATGATTCTATGATTTTGCAGGCACTTTGAAGATTCAGGGGAAATATTTTAGATAGCCACCCCATTGGGGCTCCTGCAAACATTTTCACGTTCAACCCAAGTTACATATATACACACATAGTCTTTGTATTGTGTCCTATGCAGCTCAAACATATGGCCAGTGTGGATCCTACTGTGCCAGTCATCATGCTATACACTTATTTTCATTTGTGTTGTCTTCTGTTTTCCCAAGCAACTTCACATCTAGCTCTTCATGCAACTCTGTGATGAGGCCTAAGACAAAGGTGAACCAGTTAGACTGCAGAGTAAAACAAACAAATGGGATCCAAACTGGGATCCTTCCTCCTTTCAATCCTCAATTCCCTCCTTTGAATTCAACCATGGGAATTCTGGAGAGGTGAATAAGACAAAAATAATGATCTTTCTGGATCAGAACATTTTGCAGTCATTTAATATTTTAATTCTGATGAGAACACAAAAATAAATTATCAACAAGTCTTTAGCATCGCCCTTTCAAATTTGTATCTTAGGAAAGAAAATTAGTCCTTGCCACCCAAGTTTTTTATATGTGTATATATATATATATACACACACACACACTCTGTACTTTTCATATATATATATATATGGATATATGCTTTCTTATTCCAGTTCTATAGGAAAATTACTGCCTTGGTATAATATGGTAAGATAGCAGATAGAACCTTAGTGTCACTGGCGTTTGTTACTGGTCATTGTGAGAACAAAGTCAAGGAAAAAACTTGGGGTTTTTATGATAATGAAGAAAAAGTCTTATTTTGATTTCACTAAACAAAAGAGCATGAGAACTTCACATGTCTTCTTGTCATCCCCTTCTGTTCCCAGACACTACGGTTTATAGTTATAATCAGATTCAGGACACTGAATGAGTACTTATTCTTCAGCTCCATCCTCAGCTCCCACCTATTAGGGAAAGGATAAATAAGTTCTTGCTGCCATTAATTCTTCAAGAAGGTTGCTTTACTTTGCTGCTTTTCAGAATACATTTTCACATCCTCAGGCACTGCATGTGGCCAGCCATAAAAACTGTTTCAGTTGGAATGAAAATCAAGTAGAATCTGTCAATAAGTCAAACACAGAGAAATAATAGAGGTTCTGAAATGTGGATCTGGGACTTTGGGGAGAGAATATTTACACTTCTGAAAGAAACCTCTCAGCAGTAAGAGGTCAGCAATAACTCTACAAAGACCAAGATAATATGTTAGCATACATTTAAACTCCTCCTCACATTCCAGCTGTTCACATATGAAGAATCAATTTATACACTGAATGTTCTGTCTGTTTTGTGGCAGGACATACACACTTGATGCTACAAAGTCATTACCAGGACTAATGCACTCTAATTCCTACATATGGAAACACTTGGGGCTGAAAGTAAAATATCTGAATGAAAACATTGACTTGCACCTTATTGGAGGGTTTTACATATGTCAAGCCAGCTGTTAAAAGGAGAGAGCTGTTTCAGCATTCTATGAAAATTTAAGATAGTTTGAGAAACAGTTACTAGGAACAACAAGGTTTTGGTGATCAGTAAAAAACAGGAGGCTAAAGCGCACCTGGGCCCACATCTAAACTTCCACGAGGCTGACAGTCCTTATCCATATAGGAAAAATGATTGGGATAGCATTTTTTTACTACAAAGAAACAGAGCAACAAATACCATTTATTCTAATTTTGAATTTTTCACTTGTATACAGTGATATACACCACCATTCTCACCCTTTAAAAGTAGTGCTTCAATTACATATTACGCTAGTAAATCATTATACATTATGCTAGTAAAATGGCCTTCAATTGCCACAGTTAAAATGGCTGCAGCAAGTCCAAGGTATGGACACATGGGACTTGAGGCATAACTTTTGCCTATCCTCCCTTTACCATTTTGAGTAAGTGCCCTTACTATAAGGTTTATGTCCTTGCTATAAGATTTATGGCAATGATTATATCCTTCTAATATGCTGTACTGCTACGAAGCTTGATGGAGATGCTCTAGCAAGCTCTTGCAAAACAATGTATCAGCTTCCAAAAGCAAAAGCTGACCAGTCTTTAAAAGCATGCTGACTGCCATTACAAGTTTCTAAGCAAGGTGTTCAGAAGTATTGAAAAGACCTGATCTCTGGGAGGGCTGTCATTTTTCTGAAGATACTGTCTAATTCTTTTCTTGTTCAGAAGGCTTTTCTCACTCAGATGGTGATTTGGGCAGCTGGAACCTGGGGGCATATTTGCTTCATTACATACATTATTTTGTCAGCTGGAGCTGATTTTTTGTTAATATACAGATGGACACAGAAAACCTTCAAAGACCTTACAAATATATTTTGTTTTAAATGTAAATACCACCCTGGTATCATTAATAGCCTAGCTAGCTTATTTCTCTTCGCATTCTATGCTTTATATGCCAATAATCTCAGGGCCTTTTTATTTTAAAATAAATTTTCATTAAGCCTGAGGAGGGCTCTTTCTGTCTTTCCTAACTGATTCAGGTTTAATTGGCCTCTAAGGATGGTAAGCTGCTTGAGGGTTCTTTCAGAATCTGTTTCTCTGCTTCTTTGCCAAATATATCTTTTTTCATCTAGCAATTTGTTTCTATCAGCTTCTTTTCCTCATTTTTCCTGCCAGAGACAAAGCTGCTACATTTTTTCTTTCATTATAAGCTTTCCCTGCTATCAGTGTTCTCAGAAGAAACACTGGCTTTCAGGTAGCTCCACCTTTTCTTTCAAAGGTTATTCTGGTATGTCCTGAAAAAAAGGTCAGAGGATTTTGTTACTTGTCTCCACTCCAAGCTAACTGAATCTCCATAATAGATGTGTGGGCTGACCATGCCGTTTAATCTCTTTCCCACAAGGCCAAATCAAGTGTAAGGAAGTGAGAACAAAATTGAATCTAAGATAGAGACAGTGTGAAAAGAAAAGAAACACCCCAAAATCCTCTTATATAAGGAATTCAAAATTACAGAGAAAATAATTGACTTTCAACATTCTTTCTCTTTGTAAATAATTTTATAGGATTGATGGAGCTTTTTTTTCTTTCTTTCTATCAGGGAAGACTAGGAGTCTGATATGATTTCTTTTAAAATGAACTAAGAGGTTTGCTATCACTGTGCATTTTCACGACCTTTTGCTGTCTTCTGCGTGGGTATAGAAGCCTCCGTGCAAGCACTATATTATTTCCATAAACAGTACTGACTAACTTCTGCTTGCTGTACCTCTAAGTTTTGTTTCCACTGTTTCAAAAACAGTCCCATTCTGCAACAGTAATTAGCAGATTTCTACACTGGTAGCTCACAGGTAGCTTTTTTGGGCTGTCTTTGTAGCCAGTACTTCTCTGTTCCTCAGTGCAGCTTTAGTTATTTGGTCACAACCATAAAGTTAGTGGCAGTCAAAGCCATCTCTCTTTTCCTAGATGATCACGACATTCAAATTAATGGCCATTTCATACAGCTGAGTACTCAGACAAGTTTAGCCTGAGATGGACTCTGACCTCTCACACATGATACTTGGGTTTTCGGTAGTGCAAACTACAAAATTTGAAACATGACATTCTCAAATATGTCCATGTGATATTTATCTCAAATATGTTCATGTCATATTCTGACGTTCAAGAGTATCTCAAAATGGAAGAGGAAACTGTTCCATAACTTGGTGAAGTTCTGGATAGAAACAGCAGAAATTGTATCAAGAGGAGTCGAGCAAAATACAATAATTTACTGTATGACATTTTTTATGTCTAAGAACTAAAAGTTGCAGACAAAATCTACAAATGTATACTTTGTACCTTCTATAACCAGAAGGGAGGACAGAGGAAAGGCTCCAGAGAGAGAAAAAGAGTAGGAGAAAATAATAGGGAGGGGACATGGAAATAAAATGTTAAGACAGATAAATGATTGACAGCAGCAGTCTGCTTCTTACCGAAATGTGGTGGATGCTTCCCATTAAAGCAGCTGTCTCAAATTAACACCTTGAATGAAATTCTTCATCCACTGAACATCAAGGAGGACAAGATTTCATCACAATCTTTGAGATAATACCAAATAACTGGTATTAGAATGCTTTCTGTAGTCTTTCTTGAAAATGAAAACAATGAGAGAGAAGAGTAGGGAATTAAAGAGTTGAACAGTTTCATTTTTATGCTTATGTTTTTGTATTTATGCTTATCTGGACAAAGCGAAGCAGGAAAGCATATTGTCCTAGCTCTGGGGCCTGCTTGGACCTTTTCACTATCTTTGTCTTCCTGTGAACACACAAAATTTTTATGCTTCAAGGAATAGGAATCTAAGATAACAAGCAATAAAATTTCATTGCCTTAGTAAGTTAACATATACAAAATACATTTTCATAAACAGTGAAGCCTCACATTACCCAATAAGCATCAAATATAGTATCTGGATCTCCACCTGTTTATGAAGTCTTGGGACTAGATTTCGCTCGTCTGCTATGCACAAATCTGCATACACTAAACTGACAGATCGCACACTGTGCTGCCAAACACAGGAACTAAGCAAGAAGAGTCAAAAACTTTTGGCCTTTGTGGTCTTTTCCAGTTATTGCCACTTCAAGTGTTTCTTAGGTTAAGCATAGATTAAAATCTACTTGAAGAGAAATGTAATTTTAAATTGCAAGGATTACTAATATGTGCTGAATGGTGCACTTGAAATACAAATCACATTTTGCATGCACGCACAAGTCTTTAAACATTCAAGCTGCAAACTGTTTATATTTGACATGTCAAATGTATGGGGATTTGGCATGTTGTTTTTTTTTTTTTAAACTGACAAATTTATTCATTAAAAAAAAAAGTTGCAATCTTTTGCAGCTCTTTATATGTTCTGATCAGAAAAACTACAATCTTCTTACAGTTGCTTAGTGCCAAATTTCAAAACTAGTCTGTTTCCAAAGTATGAAAAAAGTCATGAACATTTGGGGAAAATTACAGCCCTTACTCAAAATAATAAGTGCTTTGCTTGATTTTTTGTAGTATAACCCTGAACTGAGCTTGACTATGGCAATCCCTCACTTCTGTCATAAACGTAGACATGATTCTTACCAAAACAAAAGCATAAAACTTGTTTGTAAACAATAAATTATTTGTGAAGTTGTATATTTAATTAAGTGAGGAGGAGAGGGGTTTTCCCTAATTGTAAAGGCTTTATTGTATGAAATTGCATATATGGGATAACACAGTCTGCATGGATTTTAAAACCTATGTGATGACTGGGCAAGAGACATTCACAAATAGCACTTTTACCTTATCTAACATTCAAAGATGCAAAGGTCTCTTGCATTGACATCAGGCCACAGTTAATTCTTTGCCTATTTTTTACATGTTCAATGTTCAAAGGCAGAGTCCTCAGTTTGGTTTTTTTGCACTCTCTCTCACAAGCATGACAGAAAAGTTTTGAGCATTCCTACCCCAATGTATTCTGCCCCCCACAAATAGAGAGGAAACATTTGTTGTTCTTGCTAGAAGAGGCAAGAGGAGCAAAAGGGCTTCTAAAATTTTTTTGAGAACTGTGGAAGACACTTGTGTTAAATGAGGCTGAAAATGAAGACAGTGAGAGGATTAACTCCAGGAGATGATGGTTTACCTCCCTTACTCTGCTTCTGAAGTCAGAGCTCATGCACAATTGCTCTGTATTCCCACTCATTAGTGTTTGGTATCATACATGTGTCAAGAGGGAAAACTGCCAAATATTACAGATCCTCCAATCTTACCACATTTGCAATTTCTTATAGCTATTCCTTCTTTGAGGACTGTTAAGACTTCCAGGGAAGCTGGAAAATAGCTCCTGCTCTAAATCTCAGATGAGCAAATACATAGTTGGACATACAGCAAAACTGATGAATACAACTAGAAACTATACGATTTTAATTCTTCATGTAAATACTGATTGAGGGGGTTGTTATTAATTTTTTTTGTTTGTTTTTTGATATGTCCCAAAATGACAATACCTATTGATAGAATTTTTAAAAGTGTGTTATTTACAGGAAAGATTTGAGTAACTCCTTTGGCAGCATTTCAAGTTGCTATATAATTATGTGTTTAGGACAACATTACATTTTGTAACACCTACAAATGTACATGGAAAAATTGTGGCTAAATCCCATTATCTCAGACAGCAGCTTTGGCACAAATCAATCCAGATGGAACTACGGATTTAAGCCAAGAACATAAGGCACAGGCCTGCCTCTGACACCCCTTCAAAGTCGCAGTGACCCTCTTCACTTCTCACTGGCATGGCAGCTTGCTGACCAAACCGCTTAGAAACAAAGTCCCAACGCTGACCAAAGGTCACTTCAAAACGAGCCCCGACACCACACGCTCACACCCTCGGCCCACACCACATCAGACCCATGCCACTCTCAGCCCCACATGCCACCTGTGTCACCTGCTAACAGTGAAGGGGCTGGGGGGAGGTTGGGACCATAGTGTCCTCCCTACTGCTGCAAGGAGAACCGGCCAAAGGCCTGGCCTCCAAACCAAAACCTCAGGTTGTGCTCCATGTGTCTCTGTGTGTACACATACCTGCGGAGGTGGATGCAGCAGTCGCCGGGGAGCTGCAGGCCCGTGGAGCTGTGTGGAGGTCTGTGGGTCTTCCCAGATGGTGTGAGCATCCCCACGTGGCCTGGGCCTGTGCCATCACAGGCTCCCTATGTGGCAAGAGAGCCATGAACCAGCTTTGACCACAACAGACGAACAAAGCTTACGTGGCTGAGGAACTGAGAAATAGCCTTTTCTCAGACAGCAAATACAGCCAACACGCAGAAGAGCTGTGAAAGGAAAAAAAGGAAACAAGTGTTATCTTGCCACAGGACTATGCCCCTATCTTGTACTTAGTTTCCAATACAGTTCCTAACCCTTTTATCTTTAAAGATAAAGCCAAGAAACCACTCAAGCAGCAGTCTGCAGTTGGATCTTTAATGCATATATGTTTTTCTCCATTGTAAATTGCCTTCAACAGTGCATATTGCCAGATACAAGCTTTATTCTTCCTCAAGCAGTGATGGGTATCTATGGCAAGCCTCAGTTTAGCACGTGCTCTCTTGTGGGGTTTTTGGTACCTGGAGACCTTACGTCACGAAAAGAGGTGCACAAAGTGGTAAAACCCAAAAGGCAGTAAGCACTGCTGTGAAAACATGAATGCTAGAAAGCTTTATGAATCATTTTCATTTTGTCTTTTAGCTCCCTTTCCTTACTTTATGGCATCCATCTACAGCCCCTCTGGCCAGCTGCATTCACACTTGGCTGGAACTCAGACACAGAATGTTTCAGTGGGGGCACCAGAGACTAGGACCCATAAATCTTATCAGCTCTTGTTATTGTGTGCCTCCACAGCCTTCTGCAGCCCTGCTCCAAGTGACTTGCCTAACCAATCTGCTCTTACCTCTTTACCACCATCCTCACTTCATTCTCATGTTCACAAATATTCCTATCAGCCCATAAACTGAGCACTCATTAACTGGTTGCTCAGTATCAGGCATTAACAAGCTCTTGTTACCATCTTACTTAACCTAGGGTTTTCTTACCCACTCCTCAGTGCTGCTCTTGAAAAACACAACATTTCTCTGCTAGGTATCAGAAAAGTGCACCTGTGAGTTACTTTGCAGACTGTGAACTGTTACTTTGCAGACTACGTTTTCCTTAATTTTGAAACATGTAAACTTTCTTTGTATGGGCAATTTTAGATCCCAATGTCCACTAAACTATGGAATTTACTACACACAGTTTGTAGCTAACTATGACTTAGACATAGTGAAGACTTACCACTGAAGTGAAGGACAGGTTTTTCAGTGGCAGAAGCATTTCTTGCTTCTGGGTGAAAACAAAGGATCTACAAATAACATATTACCTCTCCACACAGGTGCACAGAAAAATGCCTGTTAATCCTATATACATCACAGTACATCATGTATTATGTACTTAAAAAATAAATTGTGTACACATTTCATAAACATTGTCCAAGCACAAAGGCTGAGACACTGTGCAGAAAAGGCATGCAGCACAATTCTAAGCAAAGCAATGGTGTGGACTTTGGACTGCTACAAACTCCAAAAATCAAACATTTTACTTTATTTTTTTTTTTTTGTTTACCTGTTTTTTGTTCTTGTCTGTGGTCTCTTGGACATCTCAGGAATTAGGAAGGACCAGTGCATATGGACAAAAGTGGTGTAAGGCTCACACAGACCACTGTCTCACTGTCAGGAAAAAATGTGGCCACGTTTTCTTGTGAAAGATTACTCTTCCCATTTGGAGAAATACTTGAGACTGCATAAAGCATCTACATATCTGACTAAGATTCTAGCAGATGTCACACAGATACAGATTAGAGGAAAGATGTACCAGACTACAACGAAGGAGTAATGCACAGCAATTCTGGAGCATCAAATGGAGGTGGTCTTTTTATAGAAAATATCATCTACCAGGTAAGATCTGAGTCAGCCACATCAGCTTTTCTGCCTTGTTATACAGTGCATGCTCTGCAATTCTGTTGGTAATGGTGGTGGTAAAAAGCTAGAGGAAAGACAGACACCTGCTCATTAGTTCTTCACTTAAAGGAGAACTAAGAATCATTTGACAGGTGACCATTAGCTCATTCCTCAACACTAGAACAAATTGTTAGAGAACACATCAGAGCTCTCCTGAAGTCACTGGGAAGGATTATCTTACCGATTCCAGCATCTCAAAATACCTCAAAGACTGGTATATCTCATCCAGACAAGCTGAAAGAAGAGCTCTGTGCAATCCCTTCAGAGAGGAAAATCTGCATTTTCAAAACTCACAAGTGATTCAGTGATTGTAACATTGTCATTGCTGGCAAGTAGCAATGATTAAAACCTCTTGTTCTCTTCAATAATTGCTAGTAGTTTGTAACTTGCAAGGATCAAACTATTGTACTTCAGGAACCATTGTAATTCAGGAATAAGTCCAAGAATACTTAGGTTATAGCAAGTATACATACAGGCCTTCTACTTACTGAGAATAAACACTCTTGACTGTTGAAGTTGACAATCCCAGATGTTTTCAAGCTCACACTGTCTTCCAGAACCAGCTTTAAGGTCTTCTTAATTAGCAATTACATCAGATTGCAAGAAATACAAACCAATACAAACTTGAAAGTATCTTAAAGGCTACTACACCAAGGAATTATAAAAGTGAGGAAACCCGACATGAAAATGAATATGCAAAATGCTACATACTGTACCAATAAGAAGCAAGAAGCACCAGGCAACCACCATCAAGAGCACATGAACTTATTCACAGATAAACTCAGAAAGTCTTCCACAGAATGCACAATTTTCTCTTGGTATCATAGGAGTTGCTAGTGACCACAATAGGAAGCAATGAGGCAGCAACAATCTTAGACATACCAAAGTAGTTGAGTTCTGGAGGTGAGCAGAGGTCTTTCAAAAATCAGTATCATGCAGCATGTGAACACATACAGCAGCATTCCCAGATAACACAAACACTACAGCTGTGAGCCATTAGGCAGACAGCCCTTAGACTGCAGGTTTTTCATCAGACTTTTTCCTATGCATTTCCAGAGTTACTTTCTCCTTATCTTCTACCTTCTGAAGCTTCTTAATAAGAAAATATCCTTTTTAAAAACGTGCCACCTAAGCATTAGTTAACCACTTGATGCACTGAGCATTAAAGTCCTAAGAAATGAAGCAATCCCACCTTCAGCAACGGGGAATCGAAACACCTTCCATCCACAGATACATATCTGTGAGTGTTTTTCCATAAAACTCTTAAAATGCAGTTTCATTAAGAAAGTAACCCTCTTCAAATAATGCACTAACATAGCTAGAAATGGCTAGAAAGACAAGAAATAGAACTTCAGTATTAGAAATAGAAGTAATCATACTAACATACTCTCTGAACCAAAACAGCTTTTGGAAACCAAACCCATTCACCTGTCTAAAGGCAATGGATTCAGAATATATTCAATATTGACAACATTCATGGAATGTTGCAAGTCTAAGCAGAACTATCTTCCCTCCCAAGATACTGCTCTTTTCACTTCCTAACCAATTTCTCTTATTTTATTAAATAGTAGATTAAGCTGATGACGAATTAACTCCCTTTTCTTTGTACCTGTCAATTCCCATTGCTCTAAATCTCAGATGATTTGCCTTTTTCTCCCTCCATTAAACTGCAAATGCAGAAAATCTTCCCTATTGTGCTTTTTTTCCCCAGTCCTCTCTTTTCCAGGTTGAACTCTTCCTGCTTTATCCTAAACTACCCTCATCTGTCCCCTGACCATTTGATATTGCAAGACTCTAGACTTTACAAATAGAAGCTTTTCACTTTATAGCATCATACAGAACTATCATTCTCTTTAATCTCACAGTTCTCACTCATCTTTCTTACTCCAGCCATAATATCCCCTTTATCTGACCAAGACTGTCTGCATTGTGTCAGGGAACTTAAATGCAACTTTATTTTGTATTCTAAAGCATAGGGCCTATGTTTCCTTCATGCCCTGTTCAGCATAAGATCAAAAAAGCTTCTACTACATCAACACAATATAGCATATGCATGCCCACGCATGCACAGATTCTTTTGAGAGAGGGCAGGTGGGGTATTATCATCTCCTTGCCTGTGGAAACATCATTCCTACTTCCCACCAACTAGCACAAAATAATAAAGCATCTCAATCTACCAAGATGTATTATGAAACAAGGCTGTGTTAGTTAACAAGAAATACAGTAAACTCAAGTCAAAAGAAAAAAAAAATAGTGTTTTATTAACTACCACACTGTTATAATACACTTTAAACGTACAATAAGGTAGCCTTTAAATTTGAGGTGGTTTTAAGAATAACAAATGAACAGATTTCCAAATGTTTGTAAATAGGTGAACTGCAGTAATTATTGTTGTACATTTTTTGAAAATGGTATAGCACTTACAGACTGGCTATATAACTTCATTTTGTACATTTTTCTATAATTGAAAATATAAACAGTAATTAAAAAATAAAAAGAAAATTCGGCATAATAAAAAACATATATGTTTATCAGTTAAATGTACTGGATACATACAATTTTTAAGGGAAGAAGCAAAAAAGGAAAGATGGCTGATATTTAAATGCAGATTGACTAACCAAAAACTAAACAACAAACAAATAAAAACATCATAAACCCCCTAGTTCACTATGACTATATCCATATGTTTGGGAGTACTGTCAATATGGAAGTGATTTTTCTGTTGTATTTGCATATGTTCTATTTCACTGGTAATTTACATGATGGCTTTTAAGGCCCTGGCAGACAGATGTTTTTTGGAAAAAAAGATTTAATAAAAATCACTGCTGAGACGCAATACACCTTATTTTTGGTCCTCCAATGTTCAAAAGAAGGGATATACTTCACTATAACATTTGCCTTACCACCCAAATGCCTCAACCTATACATATTTTTTTTTTAACATTTTAAACTTTTTAAACATTGGTTATATTGCCCACCTTGGTTATTGAAAGAATATTAACAAGACATCATTTTGGCAAATTAAATCTTAAACATGGCTTTTCAATAGGATTTAAAAGGTGACTATCCCTAGAGTTCCATGTTAAAACGTAGTTTTCAAAATCTTACAAGAGTAATGCTTAAAATATTGTACATAGTTAACCTAATTAAAATAATTAGCTTCAAAATGACAAGTTGATGAGCTAAGTAAAGCCTACACTATGTAACATTTGCTTGGAAACTTGATTTGTCAGTTATGCATAATAAAAATTCCAGTCATCAAGAAAATTACAAAATTTCTTTTATCATAACATGATTTCTTTTCACCCATCAACTTCTTTTATCTTACAATAGATAAATACCAACATGTTCTCATTTTTTTTACACTAAACCACACAGGATTGATGCATTTGGTTAGACTACCATTTCCATCGTTAAATTCTTTTTTTGTTTTTTGTTTTTTTAATATAACTTGGTAAAATTTCATCTCTTCTAGATTCCAAAAGTACCTACAAAACCCATGCAATTTTACCATTTTAATATACTATGGAATATCATACAAAGTAAGGCATTTCAGTGTCATGTATAACCAAGTTACTGTCAATCCAAAAATTTTTGCACATCAATAAAAAGATATCTAAGAACTTAGGAACAATATTCTTCTCACTACTGTATAAAAATAACCACAATTAATAGGTATCTTGTGAAATATTTACTCCATTGTCTCGTTTCCCGAAACTGTGACAAGCTGTAAAGGTATTTCACTGTTGGTAATAATATCCTGATTGCTGGTGCCAGATGTATTGACAGTTCCTATTCCTGAAACAGAACCTTGCTGAATATTTGCAAGGATAAGTGTTGTTCCTCCTGCAGTAATCAAAGTATCATCAGGTGTTGCTTCTACTGATGCCAGCACTGTACTGCTAGAGTGAATACCTTTTTTATTCTGATGTGTTTTAATGTGTTTGGCAAGGTGGTCACTTCTCATAAAGCGTTTTGAACATTCTGGACAGACAAATTTCTTCTCACCTGTCACAGAAGACAAGAAAAAAAAAATCAAACACATTTTCAGGAACATAAAAAATATCACATGTACACCAAAACCCGGTAAGTTACTGCCTTTAGGAGTCAGAATTCTAACATCATCTATGCTTAAGAAAAAAAAGCAATCAAATGTGATAAACTTGCGTGTTACCTTTCCAGGCACTCATACAAATCCTTTAAAAGAATTTATTTTGCTGTGTCTCACTGAGTTTGGGGAAATCTTTCATGAAAGCTAAAGCATCTCCTATCCTTAGGCTGCTAAGCTTCTCTGCAATTATGACAACAAGTAACTTTTAAGACGAGAACAAAACCTGCTAAATGATAGATAGCGAAGACTACATGAGCTCCTGTGGAATCACACTTAAGACTGACAGACAAAATCTTAAGGTAGTTCAGGTATGAAAGGACCTCTGGAGGTCTCTAGTCTGATCTCTTTCTAAGCAGTCAGTTACAAGGTCAGACCTGGTAGCTCAGGAATTTATCCAGTTAGGTCTTGAAAACCTTTAAGGATGGAGACTGCAGAAACTCTAGGCATCCTGTTCCAGTGTCATCACAGTCACATTTTCTGTTTACATCTGGTTTGAACCTCTCTTGTTTTAACTTATTCCTGTTGTCTCTCATCTTCTCACCAATGCTCCACCACGGAAAGACTGGGTTTATCTTTCTAATACTGTCTTTGCAGGTACCAGAAAGCTGCTATTAGAACTTCCCCTGCCCTTACTGTTCTCTTTACGCAGCTAAATAAGCCTGGGTCCTACAACCTCTCTACATAAGGCAAATGATCCCAGCTTCCTGATCATCCTGGTCTCCTCTAAGTCAACTCAATCCTGTTGATCAATGTCTTTCTTCTATCTGGAGCTAAAAATGAGATGCAATATTCTAGACGCAGTCTAACCAGTACTGAGAAGAAAAGGATAACCATTTCCCTAGAACCAGTGCCTCTGCTTCTGTTGATACAACCCTGGCCATCTTTGCTGCTGGCTCTTGCTCATGTTCTAGCTGTCTGTCAACACTCCCATGTACTTTACAATAGAGCTACTTTCCAACTAGCCAGTGCTTAGCCTGTGTTGCTGCAAGGGCTAATTCCATCCCAGGGGCAGTACATTCTGTTGATCCTTGCTGAATTTCGTAGGGTTCTTTCAGCCTGTTCCTTTCAGCCTCAGTCCCTCTGAATAGCAGCCTTGCCCTCAAACGCATTGACCAGTTGCCTCAGTTTGGTGTCATTGGCAAACCTAAGAAGAATGTGCTCAGTTGCCTCCTCCAGGTCAGTGATAAAGATGTTAAAAGAGGCCAAAGGGTAGATCCCTGCTGTACTCTAGTTTTTAGTGGTATGCAGGTACACTGGGAGACATTAACCATGCCCTCTCAGAGGGATTGTTCAGTAGACCTCTGTTTTCCTTAAACCCATCCAGCTGTCAATACAGACAGATTGTTAACACCTCAGCTTGGGTTCAAGCATCCAACATGTTTAACGAAAGCACACCATTAGGTAAGAAACATGAAATATTTGTCAGAGACATTGCAAACACAATTCTCTAAGCAATAGTAAATGTTGGTAAGCGTGTAAGTTACCTATTGTGCTTTCACTGGGTTTTTTTAATAGTCTAATTTTAAAATGTAGGCATCCTAGAGAATGCAACTATGGGTTCAGTTTATAGGAAAATAGGTAACAGGCAACAAACTGTTTCTTGAAAACATGGGAGATCTAGCCTAATTTCTGGTATTTGTTTTAGACAAAAGGACAGATATGAACCTTGAGTCCCTAATAGGTGATGTAACAATGAAACTAGAAAACACAGAATGATGCTCTTCCTTGACTTTGTGGCATCTAATCTCTTGGACATCTAGCCCTCTTTTTTTTGTTGTTTTTGTTTTAATGAGAGAGAGTTAAGTTCTAAGTTGGAACAACAACCTGAATCAAAGTATTCTGGCTAAGCCCTATTGTTCTGAATCAAATAAAAGGTAGCTGCTTTTCCTCCTCAGACCTATTAAAGTCAACAAAGGGTATTAGATGACTTTAGAAAAGTCACATGACATTAAACCCAATCCAATATGAAGAGATATTTTAAGAGAGTTCTCTTCAAAGGTATTTCTCCAAGCCCTTGTTAGTCAAATGCACCAGAATCAAAGAATGTAAACCTGTGTGTGTTCTTCGGTGCCGCTGAAGCTCATCGCTGCGAGTGAACCTTTTGCCACAAAACATCCAAGTACAAACAAATGGACGCTCTCCAGAATGCCAGCGGAGATGAGCTCTCAAATGTGACGTTTTCCCATATACTTTGCCACATCCTGGTATGTGGCAAATGTGTTGCTTCTTTTTTCCCAAGTTGGAGCCTCTGTTAATTAAAAGAAAAACAAAAGAGAGAGAAGTTATACATTCTGATACATTCTTCCTGAATATTGGTCACACATATAAGTGGGCTTACATATACCAGCAGATCTGCAAACAAACCTGAGCAGCTTCCCATTTTTGTTTCAAATACAATCAGAGTCCAGTACACTCACTAAGAAGCTGGAAAAAAATTCTATGCAGCTATCTCAATTCTGCAATAAGCTATAAATTCAACAACATGTGAAGTTTAAATGATAGAAGTGCAATCTTTAGCAGGCATACACGTATAAGAAGTTGGAAACACAGTCATTACAGCAGGTTGTACTACTTTGATGAAGCAGTGCCCATATTTTAAGTTTCTCTCAGTTTCAGCTTTTACCATACCAAAGAGAGCTTTGGCAAAGAAAAACACAAATAACTGCAGTTGCCAAAATGGAAACCAGAGATCTTTGCAACCGGGAAGAGAACAGATGGGACTTTTGGCATCTTGGGGAAACCTGAGAAGCAGTTTGGGGTTGGAGGACAAGCACACTAACCTGTATATTTCCACTAAAAGGAGTGGCAGGGAAACAGCTGATCTTGCTGATATTTATATTAATTCCTTGGTATTTCAGCAGGGTGGAGGGGTCAAAATGAACACAATTCACATATAGAATAATCCAGACTGTTTTAAGATACTACTTCACTGAAATGTTAGGGGATTTATTCAGGGGAAGCACCTAACAGAAAAATCTTTTTCCTTTTTTTTTATTTTTCCTTTTCTTTTTGAATAAAATCACAAGAGAGAGGTAAGAGCCTCTGAAGACCCAGAGAAAGAGAACTGTCAGATTGATTTTAGCCAATTTAAGTGTTTGCTGCTGCTGAAAGGGGCACTCTAGGGAACAGATACGGCTAACAATGCTGTTATCAATGCTGATACAAGGGAGGAGATTGGAAAATGCAGCCAAGCATCAGGCCACCTTACTCATTGGCAATGCTAACTTTGAACAGCTTGAATGGATGCTGAAACCACAATCTTGGGCACTACCATCCCCCATGACAGATTATACAATTCTCTGTTGCCACCCCAGGTCAAGTTTTTTTTGTCTTAAATCAGATGCTCAACTTCTGCTTAGCTATCCAGTGGCTGAAGCATTTGCCAGACAACTATTAGACATGGATTCTCACTCCTGTATTCAGAACAGCTCTGAGGGTTCAGTGTAAAATGTGCATACACTTTAAGGAGCTAGCACTTGGAGCAAGCATTTTAAACAGACACAGAAATGAACTCACTCTAAACACGCAAAACATCCAAAGAGAATTCCAACCTAAGCACCCTAAGATACTCCAGACACTGCAGAAAAGGAGATAAAAATCATATTAGGGCCTAGAAAATGTTTCTAAGAAATCTCAATATAGAGCAATCTTCATAGTGCTTCATTAGTCATTTTGTCTCAAAAGAAAAACTATCACTTTAACATACTAATTATTTGTCATGACAGTGTACATTTTCACTTCAGAATACGTTTTACAGAAGTAGAATTATGGAGTTCAGAAGGCTTTTGACCCTGCTGAGGGAGTGGCAGACTTGCATGAGCCTATGAATATGGTGACAGAAGAGATTATGGTTTGGAGGGATTTGCAGTTTTTTTGGTTGGTTTTGTTTGGATTATGTTTATGCCACCCCTCAGAGAAAGTTCACCTGCCTGTTTTATCCAGCTTGCTTATAAATTTCACACAAAATGTTACCTGGCATCTCCTTCCTCATCTGAAATACCCATTTTTGGTAACCTTCGCTACATCTAAATTGTCAGGTTCACACTTCTCCAAGACCTTCCCTGAAGTCAAGTTACAAAGCAAGATTAACTCTAATGTCTAACTTTGTACTATGTCTCCTACACAAAAGCTCAGTGTTCAGAAGTTTTGGACATTCAGCCAATTCTCAAAGTGTTTAGTAAAACATCCGTAGATTGCCCCCTTTCTTCTCTAATTTCTTTGCCTCTGCAGACGACTAGACCACAACACCAAACTCTGTAACAGTTCCAGTGGCATTCATCTGTCAGCCCAGAACATCAGCTCCATTGGCTCCAAGAAAGTAATTTTCTGCATTCTTCCTTTTGCCCCACTGCAACCAGTTCCATGGTTCTCAGGCTCTATGTTTACCTTCTTCTATTGATTCTGTTCTGGACAGCTCTTTTTTAGGTCCTCCTGCATGGTGTCTGAAAGCATCTAGCAATTGCAATGCAAGTAAAAGGAACACCCATGGCTCTTCTCCATTACACAGTCTTGGTAGCTGAAAGAATTCTCCACAGGATCTCGTTATCCTGTGTTTTTAATTGCTGCCCATCTCCATGTAACACTAAGAAATGCTCAGCCTGTGCTTATCATCATTTCTGCATTTGGAAGTATATTTCTGTATACAGAGTATTTTTTCTGTAGTCAATATTTCATCCTCATACCTTCTTCAAAGACCGTAAAGCATTTCCTTCCACAACAAATATTTTTGTAACTTTGTATGACACAGTACATAAACGTGACACAAAAGTCATGAAATCATATCAAAATTCCCTTCAAATAATTCCAAGATTCCTAAGTCAGTCATTTGAATTTGCTTCATTACATTTTTAGTCTAGACTGAAGGAACCAAAGGCTCAACTCATGGTCAGCTTACTGTGGTTAGGTGGTGTCACACATTTTTAAGAACTTCACTTAACTGGTGACAGAATTCTTCAGCAGACTCCAAAGTTCAAAGTAAGGGGAAGCCAGGGAATCACAGAATGAAATCTGCAAGACTACTGGGAATGAGTAACTAAGTGTATTTATTGCAGACAACCTCATGTAGGCACCTGCATGTGTGCACTAAAACTGACTGGACCGAAATTCTACCTGTATGCTTTGCAGCTGGGACAGTCTGGCACAACACCCTAACGTATCATGCTAAGAGGTCTTTCTTGTTGCACTGGCCAATAACCATCACCACAATAAAAGCATATGACTCAAGCCTACTCCTCCAATTAATAGTGAAGTATTTTCAGGGTACATTTTAGATATATAAAGACTGAAAAAGATGTTTCTCAGTAACTATGCTGAATGCAACAGTTTCAGCAGCAGACACATTCACCCACTAAGAAACTGGACTTCAGGAGGGACATCAAGTATTCAAAGAATAAAACATACACTTACTAGTTGTTCTAAGAATGTGTATTTTACAGTTATGTACCACAAGTGATACTCAAAAGCACTCTTCCTCTCCAGATCCAGACAATAGTAGTGTAATTCCAGATGTAATTGAGAGGAGGTTGAAATCTCCAGATGTAACTCAAAATGAAGGTGAACTTTCTGCCTAACTTCAGAAATTCTATGTTCTGTTTGGGATCAGAGTTATTCTCCCAGGTTCATCTCTCCCTCTCACTCTTTTTCCACCTGCTTATCCACCATTTACTATATGAGCTTAAGCCCATAAGGTCTTAATTCACGTACCTACTGCATCATCCTCTTCCTTTCTTACCTTGGCCCCTGTGCCTAGTTAAGGTAAAAGTGGTTTCCTGCTTCACAGGCCTTGTACAAACAGAAATCCTTTGAAGACTGCCATGCAGTCTAATTCTGTATTAAGAGTAAAAAAAAAAAACCAAGAAAAGCGAACGAGAAAAACCAGAAAGAACCCCTTAGGTCACCTTTGCAACCAAAAAACAGAAATTACAAGAAATGCCAAAATTAAGGCTATACAAAAGATGAAATTATGATGCAGTCTGTATATGTGAAGCCATGTACTACCTTTTCCTATCCCACTCAGTGCATAGGCAGGACAGTAGTTACTGAGTGAAATGCTATTCAGAGTTTTTTTGTACCCATCTAATGAGCTTTTCTTGTCTCACCAGTCACATGTTATTTAAGTACTAACTTAAATACAGAATTAATAATTTCCCCAGGTTTTTTTTTTCCTCATCATGGGCACTCAAACACAGTATCCAAGAAACTCCCAAACATTAATGAATTCATCATCTTGCAACATTCCTGTGTAGTGGACTTGAACCAGAACAATAATTTCCTACATCCAAACATGAGGTTGAAAGAGATTAAGGCCAAAATTAAGGCCAAATCAAAGACCCACCAGCCTTCAGGTGTCAAGTACTCTATTTCCTTAGCGTATTGCAGATGTTCACAATTCAGCTTAATTGCCTTCTTTACAGTAATGAACTCAGTGCTTCTGCAGTGGAAAAGGTGGGGTGAGTATACAAACACCTCCAAAACATCAGAACCCTTTTGCTGCAGTCCTGTATCTCATTCCCTAAATGCCTTTTGATTTCTGCAATAAGTGAAGCAGGCACCAATTATTACACAGCCCTGATTCACTCCCTGTGCATCATCCATTCTATCCACTGAATGGCACTGGGGTCATATGAAAAAGATCAGCATGCACTCATGTAATTAGAAACCAAATGATAATGCATATGCACAAGGGATTAAAGTTGCTTAGGGGATCTTAACTTCAGTATTTGCCAATTTCCAAGTTTTCAATTTTGCAACCTTAACATCACTTTAAGAATTATGAAGCCAATATCCTCTTATCTGAATCTCCACAAGTCATCAGCAGAGTTGAAAGAAATCAAACTTCAGAATTACAGCACTAGAGACAAACAAGTAACTCTAGCAGCTATGAAATATGACCATCGTGTCAGAGGAAGAGGGAAACTATTCCTCCAAGTGGACTTACTCCTTTTTGCTAGATTCTGAAGGAATTCCACATTCTGGTGGAAAGTTGCTCTAGCAACTTTAAGACCTTTCACTCTTTTTGTTTCCTCACCATTGTCTCCTTCATTATCCTCTTTCTATTCCAGTTCAAATTCTTCTCACATCCCAACTTCCTGTCCTACTTCTACTCACTTTGTACATTTGTTGTGTCCAGTCCTTCCTTTACAGTGGATTTCAGATTCTCACTTGTCTGAACTCTATTCTAGCTCTTATCTCAACTCCTTCCCAAATTCCCATATCTGAATTTCAGTCAGACTACAGCCTTCTCCAGACTTCACCAAAACCATCTCTCAGATTCTCTCAGAAAGATTCTGTCTTGGTCTTTGACTTTAAAATACACTGTTACAGCAATTCACCTGAGGAGGAAGAGAACTTTAAAGATGTCTCTAAATTAAAGCCACTGTAGTCTGGAATAGAGCACAAAGAAGATGGGCCACGTGAAATCTCTGTTTCCTAGAAGTATGGGCAATGCGAATCACATTTTCAGAATTTTCTCCCAGACTGAAGCAAATCTCAGCCCATAGTATACTTTGGGCAGTACTCCATGGCAGGTTCAGGGTTCACTAAGAACCTAGAAACGTCTGTGCCAGATTTCAGTGAACTACGCACAGGAATTAAACAAGAGGAAGCGGATGGACAAAGATGCTGCATAATCTTAACTGCAGATATTATCAGTAGCTTTATTTGTGATATAAACTTATCAAAGTAGTTTTGTTTTAAACACTTAGTACCACTGCCCAACATACTACCTCTGTGTTTGCACAGAGGGTCTAGAATATACAGTAAAAAACCACAATAGACTTGACAAGAGACACATTCAGTCAGTGTTATCAAAACTCTCAGAGCCACAGGACACTGACAGGTTATTTAAAGAGAACTCAGTAATTTATACTATAGTTTTCACATAAAGATTTCCATTTTAAAGAAGAATCTATTATCAAAATGGACAAATTTGCATGTACTGGAAAGAAGCCCCTGCACAGTTGTATCAAGCACAAACACACCTAAGTATTTTCACTTGTAAAAGGCAGCCTATTATCTTCTCATATACATAGTCAAGATGTTTAAAATTAAGTGTAGAACAGAATATAATCTTTAAAACAGCAAAACGCTGAAAGACATTTCATGGGCTGTTGAATAATAAAATATGGCTTTTTATGCAGCCCTGAAGTTTTGTAAGAATTGGAACTTAGAACCTCTTTGCTAGCCCCACCTCCACTAACTTGGAAACAGTTAACTAACTTTGAAAACAGTTCAAAATTTGGTAATTAGTTATTACACAAACCTTGTTTTTCTTAATAAGAAAACTAGGATAACAGTATTTTTATAACATTCTTAAGAAATCAATTTCTTTTCCCAAACTTTGGGGGGAAAAAATGCTCAGTCAGTGAGGAAATGCAGGAACACAGGATTTAATCAAGTTCTTGACATATGACAGGGAGCCAATCATAGATGTGCAGACTCCAAAATACTTCATTTTTCTATTATTTAAGGCAATATTCTATCCCACTCATTTGTACTAGGTAGCATCTATCTCCAGACTTTTTCCAATGAATCTCAATGAAGTAACTGAGAGAGGATGGCATAATCTGCCCATCCATCTGCCAACCCAGAAATAAAGGTGTCAGTCCTTTATTCCATAAGCTCCTTTGCCTATTCCTCTAGTTTTCTCTCACCACTGAAAACTGCTGCTAAGTAAGGCTCCTTTGCTCCTCACTCATTACTGTTTTCATCATCATATGCATTACTTAACAGTGAACATTACGTACCTTCCACCACCTTCTTTGCAGTTGGGACATGTGCACGCTACTCGTCGCAGTCTTTTTCCCTCTTGATGTGGTTGGTCCCCTTCCTCATCTACCACTTGTACTCTCAAATGTGTTAGATCATTGGTATTCAGTGTAGAATCACCACTAAGCTGCCACTCTTCTGGATCAGGCTCCTCTTCTTTAATCCTAATATCTGACAAAAAGAACAAACTCAAATCCATAAGTAGTCCATTAAATAGAGAGACAAAAACCATAATGATCAAAACCTTTTACTGCTGAGAGCAACATGTCAGTCAAAATTCAACTTCCTTTAGTGCATATTGACATTTTTTCTGTCCCCTTGTAACCTGTAATGTATTAAAAAAGTTTATCTTACTATATATTTAAAAGTTGAAGACAAGACATAACAAAGTATTCAAGTTCGAACTGTTCTTGGTAGGGAATGCTGTCACCTGGAGGATATCACTTGCTGGAAACTTGGGAAAAACAGAGGAACGGGAGGTTGGACACAGGTTGAAAAAAATGTAAACAAATGTTTCAAATGATCCAAAATAGCCATGTATGTTTGCACATGAAAACTCAGTATGACATGACACAGCCTTTCTCAATGATCATCAGAAGTTTTCAGTATGCAGTGATACATAAAACCACATGAGAAACCAAATAAAAGGGTTTGACCTAAGAGAGATCAAGCTATCTAAAGAACATTCTAAAAAAGCATGCCTTTGCTCCACTTTGCTCTTCTCACCTCAAACATTTGCCTTTTCCACTATACACGGAGAAGAAAATATTTAAGGAAGAAAGCTATTCAGCATTAGAGACAATAAGCAACACAAACCACTTAAACATATTGATGAGCTAGTAGTCCGAACAGGTCTTTGCAGTTTCATGGATTTATCCTAATATGATAGGCATCTGCAAGCATGTATACCCTCTCCCTGCAGATCATTCATTCAACCTAATTCAAGAAGTAATTACAGCATTATAGGACACTGTGAAACAACAACTATTTTAACATATGTACATTTTAATAGGAACTTTTTCCTCTCAAACACTATCCTGGATTTCCAATGAGCTGAAAGTCTGTATTTAAAAAAAAAAAAAAGAAGATGACAGTTTCCATAAATCATCTTAGAAAACTGAACCCCAGCACCTTCTTTGGCTTAGCAGAGTAGTTAGTTTGGGGTTTTCTTTGAGTTTGTTTTTTTTTTTTCCAGGAAAAATTATTAACTGCTAGTACAAACTAATAAGGAAGCCGTAATTTTTTAATTATTATTTTTTTTCTTTTATTGAAGCTTCAAACTAAAAGCTGTGTGTCTTCCTGGATGTATTTAAGAGACTGCTGTCTCTGCAGAACAAACTTGGTTATCACATAGATTTTCATCCTCACTCAAATTCCACTGAAATTCCACTCAAACCCTGAAGCTTTAACTGAGCACTGTAGCCACTCTAAATTCTTTCTGGGAGCCAGTGATCAGACATTGTCATAATGAAGATAAAGCTGCACAGACTGCATGATAAAACACAAGAAAAACCATTATGGTCAGATCAGAAACAGCATCTCTGTCCCAGCAGAGATCAGGAAAGAAATTAATGATAAGACATGTAAAGAGAAGCAGTTATCTGGACTACGTTCCAAATCATCTCCAGCATTCATTTGTTTAGAGACAAAGAATGTAGCAACACACAAAAATACGCTTGGTGCTAATAAAGTCTCACTCCAGTCTTTCCAAACACCAGTTTGCCTTCCTTTTACTTGCAGACATAAAACCATTTGTGTGCTGTAAACTACAACACTGATATAACTAAAGTTAAAATAATTCTCTACGAAACCACTGCATTAGGAAAAGAATTGCAGGTCAGAAACAGGGAAGTCTAGAACAGTTATCTGGCTTAGCTGTAAAAGCCAATGCAAAAGTTCACATGAGTATGACAGGTGCTGATCTGTGAGAATCCAGGAGCTAGCATGCTCACTTATTTTGACTCTACACAGGTGGTAACATCCAGCAGAACTACTGCGGTTAGCCTGTCCAAACACCTGCACACTGAGCTTCACTGTTGCCGTAAGAAGTTCACAACAGCAGACAGGAACAAAATAAGTATCTCTCATGTGAAGACCTACAAAACCTCTGTGGTGCCTTCCAGTCCTCTGCAATAGCCACCAAACTATCTTCCCTACTAAATTAGCTCCTTTACTGAGACTAACCTATGAAATAATGTTATTATCTGTAACAACTTCTATATATATGTAATACATAAAATTCATTCTACACAAGCAAATATTAAAACACTACACAAGATAAAAACAATTTATAGAATTGATCTTTCAAATTGGATACTATTAAATATACTAATACATTCACTTACAGAAACTTCAGAAAAAGGCAAAAGCCTGATGTACTCATTCAACAGGGTACCTAATAGGAATTTAGATATAGCAAAACAGCAAGGCTGCCAGGACAGGACAATTCAAGCCCCCAAGTAGCTCTTTAGGACTGGGCATGTTATGCACCACACTCAAAACTTTTCTATCAAGCATTCCACAAAATGTACATTATATAAATTCTGTTTTTATTTAAAGTAAGAATTAAAATAATGCTAATAAAATAAAGCACTGTATTAAGAAGATAATTTATTATTTAACTAATATTAGACACCGGCATATGGTGAGTTTGTAAAGTCAGCAGCTGAATCCAGTTAGTACCTCAGACCCATACCTCAAGAGACAGCTACATGTCCTAGCAAAGATGAATGGATTAAATTAGGGTATGGATCTGTGCTTCCAAAACCTAACTCCACTACTGACATAAACACTCCATATAGCATATTTCTGCTGTTACACTGACACCTCAAAGTCACACTCTAGTAACAAAGGTACAGCTCACAATAGAAAAGTCCAGAAGGTCTATTACTGTGCATCAGTATCCAGGGTTTGTATCTTTATCTCCAGCAATGTCTGTCCACTCCACAAACTTGCATCATGATTTCCTTTCACTTTTTTCATCAGTATATCTCTGCTCCCAGTTCATCCCAAACACCACCATTTTTGCAGCAATAAAAAGGCTCATAAGTTTTATAATTGTGCAGACATAAATTAGAAAACTATTTGGACAAAATAAGAGCAATACCGGAGTAAATAACAATTTGCATAGACATACAATAGTTTATAGTATTATTTTTAAAAATGCAAACCTGAAATGAGGTCAAAGTAACACTATGTGTGTAATCTTGTGCTGTGTTTCCTGGTTATCTTGGTAAAGTAGAAAGTGTAGCTATTGCTTTAGGTATTCCTCAGAAGGCCCATCTTCTACTCCAGCCACACAGAAAAGTATAATGTAAACTGGCCATTTACAGACAGGACTTTTTAATACTTAAGTAGATTACAGTTTAAGTAAAACAAAATTAAAAGATGTATGTTCATCTGGCCTCCCCAGGATGTAGTACAGCAGAGTGTCGTGAATTTGATTGCCTGATCAAGGTCCTGAGAACCAGTAAGTCTGTTGTCCTCCAAGAAGGTTTCGTGTTATTGCAATTGATAAGGGAAAATTCCATCGCTATTTTGGGGGGAAAAAGGTGGTGCCACTGTAATTTAAATAACAGGAAGAAAACAAAGGAGTAAAAGGGACAAGCCATGGAGAAGAGCAACAGATAAGAGTCTTCCCATGCAATGGAACTGGAGATTATGCAAATTCATATAGACAGCAATGACTCCACATTTCTCAGTTCCTCTGGATGTGCTCTGTTCTATTTCAGTCTCGACAGAATACTACACTTTACGCATACTCCGCAAAAAATGGCATAAACAATTACATAATCCCTAAAGCCATGAAAAGCTGATGCAAACACTGGTAAATTAGAAGCAACTTTTGTTTTCTACCAGTTAAACACAGACTAAATGAAGGTTCCATTTTCTTTACTACTATTTTATTTCCGTGCTTTCAAATTTCTATATACCATTACTTCTTAATTAAGTTCAAAACCTATTACTAGATAAGTATGAAGGGGAAATGCAGACAAAGGCACTGTTTCAAATTGCCTACAGATGCTGAAAACCAGTTATTCTGTTTAAGTTCTTTTTGATATTTAGTGAACCAGAATTGTTTTAGGTTTTGTTTTCCTCTAAAGAATAGAAACTGGAATCTTGGTGTACAATTTTGTTCCAAAGATAGTATTTCATAGTCAAAAAAAGTCCAAAGCTGGTTACAATATGGAGCACATTTAAATGTATTTGGCAAATAAAAAACAGTAACTAAAGCACTTCAGAGAATAGCTAAACTGACAGGATGAAATTATGCAGATGTAAATGCAGCTCAAATTACTCACGAGTACATTTCAACTACAACCTAGAGTGCTGCTCACTGACACAGCCAGGTCATGTATCTGCTTCACCATGTATCAGCTGAATGCATCAATTAAGCTTTGCGTTCTATCTTGGTCTGTTTCAACTAGGTCTCTAAGAAAACGCTGTTTCTTTCATCCCTGAGAAAAGTTACTAGTTTACCCAACAGTAGTCATGGAAACCAGGATAAACCAAGGGAGGAGGATGCAGTGGAAAAACGCTTCAAAGGTCATGCCATTCACCTGCCTCTGCAGAATGTCACATAAAGGCACTCTAACTAAGCATTAACTGCAACTGTCTTGAAACTGCAGGCTTCCAGTTTAGCTGCTTTTCGTAGATGCTGAAAGCCACCCTGCCTTTTAACTCAGCTAAGCTTTACAAGTTCCTCACCTGAAAAGATGAAGTACAGTGCTTCAGCTGAAAGATTTGCAGCACCACTGCACATACCTTCACACACTAATTTCCTCACAGCATCACAAATTGACTGCAGTTTCATTGTCTTGCAATCAGTCACGCCTATTCATTCAGCTTTCCCTCCCCACCCCTCCCAAGAAAACACACCTCCTTTACATCTTCTCTTGTAAATTTTATTTTATTTTTTTTTTCTACATTGCAACCCCCATTCCCCCAGTATCTGAACTACTCTCGCCTTAATCTCTGGATGCAAGTGAGCTTTGATAAAGATGTTCAAAGGTCTTAGACACTATTCTTGTCCATTCCCATCTAAATGTATCCCTGCCCATAGTAAGAGGATTGGTAGATAATTTTTAACGTCCTCTCCAAGCAAAATCATTCTATGACTCTGTGATAAACCACACTTCCTAAACTAAACTATCTGCATATTCTCATTGACCTTAAAGGTCTTTCGAACTTAAATGATCCAATTATTTTAAATTAAAACTCTCCCTACCAGCTGACCAGATGTGCAAATCTTTCAGAGAGGAACCTCAACAAGGTTAATGATTCTTATTCTGATTTGCCAAAAAAAAAAAAGGTGTGAATTTAGGCATTTTTATTATGTCATAAATTACAAGGCAATAAAGCACCATCTTGAAATACCTGTGAACTCTATCTTCAGAAGATAGACTGTCATCTAGTTTCAATAGCTCTAAATGAGATTTTAAGTTTCTGAGGAAAATAACTGTGGTGTATAAACCAAAGAGCAAGATCTCAGTACTAAATATTTAAGCAGTACCAATAAATTTATTAAAAATAGAGCTACAGATATTTTTTCTTGAAAAAAATGCTACATACTGTATTTACAAGTGATCCTATGCATTTCTGTGAGCCAATTATTTTAAAATTTGAATCGCAAAAATATCTAAGCCAGTGCTACCACAACACATATTATGCATCAAAGAACAGTTACTTACCCTACAGTAACTGCAGTTCTTTGAGATGTGTTGTCTACAGATTCTCAAGATTTTGGATTCTTACGGACAGTAATGCCTGCTGCAGCATGCCCTTAATTTTTCCTTTTTTTCCCATAGTTGAAAATATAAGAGGGGACAACTAGAAAGGGGGAAGAAGAGTTAATCATGCTCAATATAGAAGAAGCCAGGCACTGCAGAAATAGGCAAGGAAAGCAGGTGAACACAGAATTCTGTGACCAGCAGGGTTAAGTATTCTTACATAAAAGAGTATGAGACTGCTGCTAGGGTCAAACAACAGAACTGTCAGCAGTAATTCAGGAAGGCAGAACTGTTCAACAAGTATTTTTGTTCCATATTACAGTAAAAGCCAAATAATGGTCCTATCACCAGATGAGAATGAAAAGCTTTCCACTGACAGTAAAGTAATGAAGATGTGAAAACAGCTATTGAAATGAACACTTAATAAATCAACAGATTAGGATAATTTTCATTCCATAATTTTAGAAGAAGGCTAAAGAGCTCTCTGCAGTTTAATGCTGCAAGCTTTTGACCATGTGAATGCTCCAGTGGATTAGGAAAAAAGCTACAACTGTATTAATACTGAAAAAAGGGTAAACAAAGACTCAAAGACGTAGAGAAAGAATCAATGTCAGTCTAAAATGGGATGATGGGAACAATTAGATTCAGAAATACTTTTGTGTATCAATGACGACACCATTGTTTATGGAATACATTTGAGAGTTCTGCACAGCAAGTGACTTAATAGGATACAGTAAAACACACTGATTAAGAAAAATGAAGTACAAAGCATACATGGAATACATGGATTCAAAACTGGCATGATGTTTAAATGCAGCCTGAGAAGTATCATTTCTGCATGATAAATAATGAGGACGTGTCACTGACAATGTGTATTTTTTCCCTTTTCTCCTTAAAAATTACTAACTTACAAAAAAAAAAAAAATGTCTTCTACAGGGAGTGAAAGACAACTCATCCACCATACAGCCTGATCTTCAAGGGCACAATCACAACCAGGATCCTGGTGAGCATTCCTAGCATTATAAAAAGACTGCCATTGTCCTTGATAGAAACTTCTGATGCCTTTTACGAGCCAGATGCACTGACAAGTTAGCTTGAGAGATCAGAACCAATGTATGTGATTCTGCCAGGAGGTTCAGAAAGCAAGAAAACTGCACAGAACCTGAAATGACAGACCTAAAGTGCTGAGACTGCAAAAAGACTTAAGATGAGTTTCTAGGCCTTCTTCTTAAGCTGAAGCAGTACTAGAAATAAAATCCCTTGCCTCTTACTTCATGGATACTTGCCATACATCCCCACAGGTGTATGAGTTCTCCTTTTGCTTCAGGAGTACCTTGTAAAAAGGGTATTTGAAAAATGAAAAAGGAATAAGTACCTGAAATTGGGTAATATATACTTTTGTGAACATCCAAATGGTATCTGAGCCTACAGTAACTCAAGCTAACCTCCCTAAGCTTGAGAATCTAAGTTGCATCACAGGACAGAATATTCACTTAAGAGTAACATGCATACAACAAAGTTTGAACTCATCAGCATGGGCTGTAAAAAAATTAGATTGAGTTGTTTTGAAAAAGAACAGAAAAGCACACAAAATACAGAGAGAGAGAGAGAATGAGACAATTCCATTTTTTCAAGAATCTGAAGAGAATTCTATTCCACAGTAGTAGACACTACATTAAAAAAAAAAATCAACTTACTAAAATTATGCAAACTTTCTTACATTTGCAGTGACATCTATTACTATATACTGATTTAAGCAAGACAATGAAACACATACAAGCATTTCAATTTCACAATATGCAAACTAAATGCCTCAAGTATAAATAGCCCAAAAGAGATGTTGTTATTTACTTAATGCCATTGGTTCAGTTTACTTCACACATTTCATAAAACTTTTTAATAATCATATTCAATTTCGTGATAACACCATGCCTTTCTCTCAAAAGGTTGGCACAGATATGTCTTAGAAAGAAAAACTGGATAACTGAGAGTAAAAACTGGAACTTAGATAAAAATTGTGTAGTACTGAAAACACTCAAAATTTTCTATGAAGTTCTGGATGCCAGAAGAAAGCTATGCTTTAAGCAGCATTCTGCATTGCTTCACCAGCAGCATTAAAACAATGAAGCAACCATCCCTGCAATTAAAACTGTAAACACTCCATTTTTAGTTTTGTTTGTTTAGACTGTTTTACCTAACAGATGTTAGACCACAGCTTCACAAGATACCAGCAGATCAAAGTTAAGCTGCCACTTTGGCAACTATTTACTTTGAAAATCGTCAGCCAATTTTTGGTCCAAATTTTACTAAATTACTTTAGCATGATGTTCTGGGAAGAGTGGAATGAAGTCCCCACCACAAATAGCCAACCATTCCCATTCTCTACCAACTGGTATAAGTTGATCAACAGGCATGACTGTAAGCTTCAATGACAGCAGGCAGATGAGTCCATTAAGTAGCTGGGTATACTCCTATTAGAGGAGGAGCTTGAAAGAAACATGCACAAATAAGGACCTCAGCTTTGCAGTGGCACTTTGAGTCAACACTTGAACAGAAATCCCTTTGACTTTATTCCAGCTGTAAACCAATCTGGAAAGCCCTTTTTAAAAATTTTAAATTAATCTTTCAGCTGAGTGTGTCTGGGTTGATAAGCAGTAAAGTCCCTTCTCCAGTTAGCGTTACATTCTTTCAGGTCACTCGCTACTTTCTTCAGATGCTACTGGAATACCAAAAGAATTAGGAAAAAAAAAGTATCCAGCATTTTATTAAAAGTTAAGCAACCTAGATAAGACTTGGCAAAATTGCCCTTTTTTCAGGAAATAATTAAAAATATCATTTACTACATTAATAAATTAGCGAAGACACTATTACAATCAGGTTTTGATTAACACTGTTAAGTCTCCTTTGTCTGGACAACAGCTTTAGGGGAGGAAAAATTCGGTAATTAAAAATTTCTTTCACATTAACAAAAATTTACAGGACAAAACCATGAAAAACAAGTTGGCACATTTCAGTACCCTGTATTTTTCCAAAAAGGAATGCTACTTTACATGAAATGTTTGAAGAAGAAATCTATACACATAGTAAGAATAAACACCTTTCTTGAGCAGGTGTGCTGCTAAAGAGTAAGGTGAACTGTGTGCCTAACAGCTTTTTGTTACACACAATGCAGTATTTTATTACAAAGCGTCACAAAAGCAGTACACTACTAGACAGCTTTCTCATGTTTAACTTCCTCTAAGACCAGATGACTGAAGCCAGAACACAGGTGACAAAGACATCTCTTTGCCAGTGTTTAACACCAAGATACTATTTAGTATAGATTTCTGGTTTGAAAAGCACTGCTGAAGTTTCAGCTGTGACCAGCCAACACCCTTCCCTTCTCCCACTGCTAGGCAATGCTAAGCACAATGAGGAGGAACATGAGCTCTCACAAATACTCTTAAGATATAACAAGTTCACCCAAGACTTTTCAGAACAAATTCAGTGCCATGAAGACCTCTGCATATGTATGCCTCAAACCAGACATTTTGGTAGGAGCAGCATCACTGGACATTTTTCAAAGAAAAACGTACATTTACTGGACAATGCTATTAGCTCTGTATTAGGGTTGTGATGACTTTCCATTATATAAACCAAATGTGAGACCTAGGTAAAGACATCTTCTTCTATGACACACTGATGAGAAAAGAAAATATGTCCTCTGTTGCTTACCCAGGAATGCTTGGAAGAACACCTCCCAACACAATGGGCTGTAACGACCAAATTCTAAAACCTAACCCAGTTAGGTTTTCATAGCTACATCACTCACAGAACAATCTATGTTATTTCCCCTTCAGATAATTACCAACCATCTCTGACCCAAGACTGGCAACATGGTCTTTTTATTTTTGCCACAGGTGGAAAAGTTTTGCTAAATGAAAACAAAACACAGCCCAACTGCATTTATGGAAAGAAGTGTCATCCAGGCTAGGGGGAGAGAAAATACAAGGAAACTCTTCTTATTTTACTTCCAAGTTTGTTGGTAATCGGCAGAAAAGGGGAATCAGGTAGCCTCTTACTCTTTAGCTTCAACTTCTGTCATTCTGCTGTCCCTCCCACAGACCTTCCTCTTGCAGTTTAAAACTAAACTGGATTTCCTCATCTGCAGATCAGAAGAGCAATAATTTTTGACTGCAAACATTTTCTACATAATTTCTTTATCTGTTTTAATTGCATATTCATTCTTTGACTTGAAGAAAGGGTACCACACTATCTTGTAAGGAGTTAAGAAGGGGAGGACCATCACTGAAAAAGTATTAACTCAGACAGCTTTGATACAGACGAAATACCAGATACATATGGAAAAGACAATGAAGGTGAAGTCTAGACGATTCAGTTTGATTCCGTTAGTTAGAACAGTGTCACACTGATCATTACTTTAGAAAAGTGAGTTTCTAGTAACATATAGGAGGGACCAATTAAATTCTCCCCAAATTTAGGGAATTTTTAGTTTTAGTCAGTTTTAGTACTTTCCAGTCCATTTACTGACAGTAGGAAAAATGTCACTATGAATCTCCACCTGATCTTTAATATAACCAGGTGTTTATGCCTATTCACTTCAGGCAATAGTTTCTGCTATTCCTCTGCTGCTTCTGACTATTTAATCACACTTCATATATCCCATTTACTGTCTTTTTTTTCCATGAAGAATTCCTCACAGGAAAATATGCTTACAGAATGTTTGGTGGAACTCCCTTACATTTTATTATGAACTACCATTAGGACACTCTCAAGGACCGTCAACAAAAAAAATGATTATATACAGCAGGCAACTTCTTTTTTCATCTGTTTTTTTCTTTCGGTTCTACTCTCCTTTTCCATCTTTCTTCTAAAGTTTCTGCTGTTACTCTAAAAGCAGTTACATTAGCTACATGAACCTATACCAAATATAAATCTCAGAAATAAAGTTCTCATCCTCCTTGTATTTCCTATTAACCACAGAGCCCTTTCTCCAAGAGTTAGATTCTGACAAGTGAGTTTAGCTGTATTATCATACAAAATAAGCACTTTTTGTTACCAATTATCTATGCTTCATGTCTTCACAGTTAACAAGGTGTCATGAAAACAAACCAAGACTCTGTGACCACTAGAAATAGAATATTTTAAAACCAAGATTACACAGCAGAGCAAGTGCTCTGTTGCTGTTGCCTACAAACCAAGGAAGAGCTTATCTAGTTCTGGAACTTTGCCTTGGGAAGTCCACAATATAGAAGTCACTTCCAATGAAAATTAACTAGAAACTTATGCATAAAATACAAAACATGTATGTTTTATTTAAACATTTATGCTTTGCTATCTTAATGAACCAGAGCCTTGGATTACATGATTATAGTAAACCACCAATTTCCAAACTACCCTGTACACATTTCCCTCCCAGATTACCTCTAGTGTTCACTCTGCTCCTCATCACTAGCCTGGGTACAACCCCTCAATGATGAGATTAAATGATTTCTGACACAGCAAAATGTCTTGAACCTCAGTCATCTCTTTTAGGTAGCTATGCCCTGCAATTTAGAATACATTGTATCAAGTTTATCAAAAATAAACAGGCATGTTTATTTCTTTCACATTAAGAAACACCTATTTTAAGAAAACAGCCTTTCTTCTCTGCTTACAGAGGCAAAACACACTGTGAAGTTTATCATTCACAATTTCACATTCTGAAACATAATGCAAATACTAGTACAGGAAATTCACATATATTCTTAAGCACAGCCTCAATTTTGGTTTTACATGCTTGCTTCACTTCCGCTCACACGGGTTTTGTACATCACAGTTACACTGATATTAAATCAGTAGGAAATGAATTGAACAAAAAAGCAGATGAATAACAGCACCTCAGGGGGAAAAAAATTCTATCCACAAATACATTTGGACTTCCCATGAAAACAGTATCTATTCAGGGCTAGGAAGAACAAGGTGTGCTAATGATACTGCTCTCTTAGAAGAGTGGTAGTTTATTTTCCCTTTCTCAATTTAGTATGCAGATGATCTGCATGGCAAGACTTACAATCATCAATTTTGTATTAGAAGTGTTGTTGACTATGACCATTTTGGAGTTCCTGGAGCATATACTAGAAGAAGTACGGATGGACCATGATCTGCATTACAGCATCTGGACTGGCAGTTTCAAATAAAAGCTATCATCACTATGTTTACCCTACTGTATTTTGTAGGCTTCTGCAGGAAGACAACAATGTAACAATTATCACCATTTAAACCAATCACATGCAATAATAAAAACCAATTTTCTGCAAAAAGAGTGAAATAAATACCTGCAGGACTGCCAGCATTTTCTCCTTGATGCAGCTGAATACCAGCAGAATCTATAGAGTTTACTGTAACTGTCTGTAGATTTGGCAACTGAGCAGTGCTTAAACTAACTGGAGTTGACGTCAACGCCCCACCTGCTGCAACTTGACCAAGCGTGAGAGTCTGCACAGGAGTTAGAGTTATTTGTTGACCAGGTGCATTCTGAATTTGCAAGTTCTGCAAGTTCTGAACTCCTTGAACTTGAAATGTCTGCCAGGTTATCTGCCCAGAAGGGGTCACTGTTTGTGCCTGAATTAAAAAAGTCCCAGGATTCAGCTGCAGTTGAAGATTTTGAAGAGCCTGTTGAGATATACTTTGACTTGCTTGCACACCGTGGATTGTCTGTTGCGTAATACCTTGTACAATCTGGCCTTGGCTGGTTGACTGCTGAGATTCTTGAAGCTGTATGTGTTGTACAATTGGCTGTGCTGTGGACACCTGAATATTCTGAACCTGCGTGTCATCAGAAACTGATGTCTGGATGTAATTTCCCTGAAGATCAGAACTATGAACTTGACCACTAGTTGTGGTCAAATTGTTTGCATTTTGTTCCAATATACTTGAACTGTCTATGGTAACAGGCAATTGTGACGAAGATGACGTTGGCACAAATAAGTCATTATCAGTGGCGGTTTCTGTAATTTCAGGAGAAACTTGCTCACCAGTCCTTTCAGAAGTATCTGAACTATCCATGGCCTGTCCAGTATTTATCAAGTGCCCATCAGCATTAATGCCTGCTGTCATGGTTTGAGAACCACTACCAAGTCCCAGAGAATCTAGATCAACACTGTTGATGGGTACAAAAGTAATATTTCCTGGCAGTCCAAGTGGGACATTAGCAACCACTTGTGCTTGGCCAGGGAAAGATGAACCACCAATTGCAACTCCCTGAACCTGGACTTGACCAGACTGTGACAAGATATTCTGAATATTAGTTGAAGGTGTTCCAGAGGCAATGATGGTTTGATTAGAGCCAGGAATGATCTGAATTTGCCCAGTTTCTTGATTTATACTGCTATTATCAGAGGAGGCTGCAAAGCCAAGTTGAACCTGCTGACCATCCGCTGTCTGGATCTGGGGTATTACTTGGTATTGTACATTAGACACTGTACCATTCGACGAATCTGATCCTGGTGCAACAGAAAAGATTTGTTGATTTTGCAAACTCTGAATAGGAAGGACGTATTGCCCACTTGAAGTTACTGTGGCAGCACCTGGAATCTGTACTATATTACCAGCTTCATCCTTTATAGTGGCAGGAGCTGCAGATAAGACCTCCCATCTATTTGGAGTTCCTGCTAATTGCACAGAAGCCAAATCCCCCGTCTGAATAAAGAGAAAAAAGAAAAGACAAGATTTTAAAAAGGGTCATACAGACTATATGCTACAACAGTTATGCAGTTCAGCACTAGAGAAAACTCCAAGCAGTGTAGCCCATACGAACAACAGCAACTATATTAGAAGTATGGAATACAGATTTTGTTAAGTGAGCTAATGCCTAAGTCAGGATAACCAGCCTGTAGGTAATGAGCTGCACACTGCTTGCAAGCAGGTCAATTACAGCTCCTGTGCCATGACTATGTTTGGTGACTAGCAGCAAGGTTATTCTCTTAGGGGGTCTGCTGGGCAATCCAAATCCTGGGCTGTGGGAAGAACAGAGCTGGCAGGGGCTGTTGGAGCTGTCATCATCAGGTTACCCTGTGCCTCAGCTACACTCTACCTAGCCCAGTACCTATCTTCCAGAAGCAGAGAAATCACCATGAAGCCAGCGTTGCCTGGATCTCCACTGTGCTATACCTGGCATAGATGTGCACATTGGGACTCCCAATAGTACAGTGTTAAGAGGTGACTAATATGCTACAGTTGAAAAGAACGGATAGCCTCAGTTTAAATTGCACATAATACAAAGTCCTAGTATTTATTTATATGCTTGCCTGAGTTACTGTTTCCCTATGGAAGAAAGCCTCTAAATTAAGGACTTTCACACTGAAATCACTATTGGATTAGTCATACATATATGTTAGAGGGAAGAAAAAAATCATATCTTCATTAAGTTGGAACAACAGAAAAGGTCAATGTTTCAGAACAGATCCCCGGATCGTTACAGATCAAGGGAAGCAAAGGACTGATGTCTGTCTTTCTTACTCAGTAAAGAAAGGGCAAACTGCACCTACCTTTCTTTACCAAAGCAATCTTTTTCAGAATGGAATATTAAGAATTAGATTTAACATCCTGTTATTGTAAATAACCATCAGTCTAAAAAGGATGTAGTTAAGCTTCCCCTTATCTGTTTTACAGCACTACAGTAAAACCAATGGAATAACTTAATTTTTGGCAGTAAGTAGCTTGACTTACAACTTCTTCAGCACTGTGAAACATTTTTTTTTTCTATTTGGCAGAATCCTCAGGACATAGGAAGAAAAGTGCTAATTTGTCTTTCTGCCCTGATCCTGCGATCACTCCTGGTAGGGAAGTTACTGGAGCGTATTATAGCTTCCTTATGATGCTGCACTCTGACTTCCGTTAAAATAAACCCTGGACAAGCAAAATACAGCACACAGCTCATCCTTTTCTAACATGGTACTCACAGTTACCCAGCCTAAATTAATCACTTGCTATGCATTCAAGTGAATTTAGTCCACAGTGTAGGCTGGGACTTTGCTAGTTTCACTTTCATATTCTATTCTGAGCTCCAAGGCTACATGAATAAGAAAAATACACTGAGTAGTTACTGAAAAAAATAGAATGCTAGCCTTTTGTTCTCAAAGATATATATAATATGTCAGGTAGTTTATTAATAACAAAAGTTTATTAGAACAAAACAGAAGTTTGTTAGAACAAAACTGACTTCACAGCCTTGATGCTTCATGGATCAGAAATATATTCCATTTTATTATTCTCCTCTTACACTGATTAGCCCTTCATTTAAAGAACATTCTTAATTCCTTTAGTCTTTCAATCTTATAATTTATGAGACTAGGGAAAAAAAGCAATATTCCAAATCACACCATCTTACCTAGAAAAAGGCAAACATTTCCATTTTCTTCTCCTACTGCATTAGCTTTATGCTCTTGTGTTCAATATTGTTTACTGGCTGTTGAAATGCTGCCAAGAAAGTTTACAACTACTCAATTCACTGGTATACAAATACTTACTAACTAAAGTATCAACAGAGCCATAAGACTTACTGGTAAGCATCAGTCAAAAATACCAAAAGCAAAAATGTGATTGTTAAATATTTAATGTGTGTCATTATAAAATAAATGAGCAACATAATGTGCTGATACTATGTTAGAACAAGAGAAAAAGAAAAAGCAATGGGAACTATTACAAGTTGGTAATTTCTCACAGATTTAAGACCATGTACAAGCAAATGTTGACTGTTTAGGCTGTAACTGGACTGAGCTAATACACAAAAGTATGTCTATGTCTACTCATAATATACAAGTATCCTCCACAGAAATAGTTCAAAGGGAACTCTCTTCCTTCATGGTATGGAAATGATCCATACTATTCTTCTCACCAAACATATGTTGATTTCCATGGTGATTCAATGGTCTCTGCCCTTTTCATGTTGGGCACACATCCCTTCTCACCTTTTCATGGTCTAGTGAAATCTTCCCTCAAAGCCTGCTCTGTAGGGGTTTTAGCTCAAGAGCAACATTCTTTTAGTAGATGCATTTGTCAGTCCATGGAGAAGTCCAGGATAGCCATGCACATGGATATGAAGATACTGCTACACATGGTACATGAAATGTGTTATTCACATGTTGCTCTTACAGCTGGCTATATCAGACATTACCAGATGAATCATGAGGAGGGTGGGGCAAAGAGGGTGAGGTTTTCAAGAAGCTATCTAGCAGCTATCAAAATTACTAGTATTAAAGCATGAAAAAGTCTTTATGGTAAAGAGTACTTGAGGGTGATCTCTAACCTCAACTGGCCATCACCCATCACCTGTCATAACAAACCTGACTATTAGACCCTTCTCAGTCTGCTGAGAAATTACGACATTTCTTAGACTACTAAAAATAGTAACTTTTCACTGCATCCTCAAGCAATTAAGCTTTGTTGCAGTAACTCAAAGTTCTACAACTGATCCTTGAGCAGCAGCCTCTACTTGCTTATTAATCTTTACAGCACAGTACTAACAGATCAGAGTTTGTTAGTCATCCATGAAAAATACCTAGAGGGTAGAGATAAAGCAACAGTTCTTTTCCTTATCATCTGCTATTCAGACAGCAGCTACATGAAAGCTGCTCCTTTAAGAGGCAGATGGACAGCTGTTATCCAGAGGCTCTGTGTGAAGAGGAAGGGACAAAGTTCTGAGGAGAGTTTAGCATTAGTACTACTCAGCCATGGAGGAGAGAACAGGAAGCAAAGAGTAGCTGGCACAAGGTATGGGAACAATTAAAATCAAATTGTATGTCCAGCTAAAGAAAGGTCTAGTACCACTGAAGAGTGGAAGCAACAAATGACATTCAGCCTGTCTTTTGATTCTTTAACAAGCCTTGTATAATTTCCAGGGAATAAAATAAAGAGATCTCTCCAGGCAGAAATTCTCATCCATGAAGAATGAGTGGTCATAATAAATAAAAATCTAGCAATTGTCTTGTTCAATTTGTTAGAGAAAATTAAAGAAACAAAATTAAAAAAAAAAGAAACACATACAGAAGATAAAATACCTTTAAAAAGTAGTCTAAACCTTGTTGAGGGATTGAATAAAATAAAACAACCATCACCAAAGTAAAACTGGAAAGGGGAGAAACATCCCTCTAAGAACTGGTGTATGTTGTCTGCACCTGCATTTCAGCAAGTCAAATGTGATCAACTGGACACACGCCACTAGCCATGGGTATTTTATCACTAAAGAACTGCCAAATAGATTATCTGTGCCAGTCTATTGTGGGCTGCTTTTTGCTGCACTTTACAGAAAGTCACTTCTGCTGCATTTAGGTCTGGAGCAGAAGCATCAGCAAAATGAGCAGAGGTAGACAGATAATGAGTCACGAGCTCCTAAACATTTAAACTCACATACCTAATGAAGAAGATTGTCCACTGCCTCATCCAAATTGCTCTTTTATGAAAGAGTTAGGGCTCTAATGCATGAGCTTAATAACACGTGTTTACCAATGTACAGTAAACTATCTGTGCATTCTTAGGTCATTACAAATGAAAGATAAAATGCACTTACTTCAACTCTTTCATTAAGGTATGACCTAATACATTCTATCTTATACTTGCCATAGGTTAAAAACACATTCAGCACCAGTCACTGTGGTTCAGCTGACAAAGTTGCTTGTTACGGCAAATTAATTCTGTTGCATGTTTCAGTCCTCTGTCAAGGAAGGCACTCAATGCAGAGAAATACAGCTACCCAAATCAAAAGTTTAGAGAATCAAAGAATGTTTCAGGGAAAAAGAATTATCTAGGGCTGCTTAAAATGTAATTTAAAAAGACAATTCCAATCTGGTGAAACATAACTAAAACTTAATTTACAGAACATCTACGTCTTTTCACCCGAGATTAATTAGACCCAAAACTTACAGGGCTTGTTTTTAATCATTAAAAATTCAGAACCTAGATTAAGACAGTATAGTGTTCCTGACATAAGCAGAAACAAGAAAGCTGCAGTATTAAGAAATGAGACATGGCATGTGTATCAATCTCTATATAACTGCATGCCAAACTAGAATTTTGCATAGATGTTTGTGTGAAATGGTTCCATTTTCCTCATGCCTTTAACTTTGGTCCTGAAGTCTCTACCAAGTCATCAAGAAGGGCAAGAAAGAAGACCCATAGCCAGTCAGCCTCAACTTGATGTTTGGGAAGGCAATGGAGAAAACAATCTTGGGTGAAAAAACAATAAAAAGGGAGGAAAAAAGAAGGTGATCAGGAGTAATCAACCTAGATTTAGGAAGGAGAAATTAAGCTTATTTAACCTCTGGTGATGAGAATATTGGCTTGGTAAATGGGGTTAGGCAGGGGATATTACTTATCACTACTTTATTCAGGCTTTTGACTCTGTCCTCCACAACTTAAGAAAACCTTTTTCTTACTACTCTATGAAATCTTATATTTCTTACTAATGCTTAAGTATCAGAGAGAGAACTTTCTGGTTTATGCTGGTTTTAAATATGGAATGTTTTAAGACACGTATTTTCTGGCTTCTCTAAAACTGTAAAGAGAAATAAAAACATTTTTTTAAAGCACCTGTAAAAGAACTTCTGCATTGGGTTCTGATATGCACTAGGAAGACATAATCAGAATTCCAAACTCAAAAAAACATTTTAAAAGGTGAGCTTCTGCACAGTAGCAGGGGAAACATACTATTAGGTACATCATTCTACCTGAAATCTTTCATTTTGCCAAGATGTGAAACAGAAAGAAGCAAGGCAGACTTTTCTGTGGTGGCTGGACACATTCTGGTGTATCTGTTCATGTCCAGAAACTTAATGTCAGGAAGCTGTGTTATCATCCATAAAGGAAAAGAAATGGATGTCAGACTAACTTTAAGCTTCCTCAAAACCATCATACAGATGAAAGTACTGAGAAGTATAGATAACTCTGACACATTACATTCATTCACATTTGTGCTTAGTGGAAAACATGAAATTGGAAGTATCTTCACATTCCTTTATCCTGTGAGTACTATTACTATTTCCACCTAACATGAGATAAAGCTAGTTGCATCTCAGATGGCTGAAGTAATGTTCTGAGGCATAAAGAAACTGGAATTCCAGATTTTCACTAAGTTCTGTGAAGCATTAATACTTAATTGTAAAGCTCAAGATATGCCAAAGCAGGCCTTACAACGCTCCAACCTTTACTTGTAAAAGATACAAACAAATGCTTTGTCTAAAGAAGAGAAATTATATCCATCCTCCCCACATTGCTAATTATTAACCTCTCCAAATATTTTCCACATATGGTTGGTAAGCAGCAACACAAATAAATCATTCCCTCTTTTTTTTTTTTTCTCTTTTTCCTTTCTTTTTTTCCTTCCTTTTTCTTTCTCTCTCTTTTTTTAAGTCTAAAGAATCAGTGCAGTCTGCAGTGCAGTAGATGCAACTACATACCACAATTGGGGCAGTCATCTCTGACAGCTCCCATTCTTTGGCAGCTGTCAGAGCCAACGGTTTTCTCAGCCAGCCTGCCATTTTTCTCAATTCACCTGCCTTCCAGTCCTCCCACCCCACACTCCCATCAGTCTTGCACTGTATCCCAGTCATGCCCAGCACAACCATAAGAATGGTCCTTCTTCAGAGCATGATAGTTTGAGTGTCTGTAGCTTTGCATTGCAATGAAGTAAGACAACATAAACATCTGGCAATCATCTCAACTTCATAACTTTTCAAAAAATCATCTGATCACATCACAACCATACTGCTGACCATCAAGACATTGTTGGACCTAAACATTAGAATCTGTTTCTTCTTTTGTTTCCTCTGCTTTGCAAGGCTCTGCCACAGTCGGTTTTGCTTCTCTTTGTCGCTTAATGCTAAAATCTTTGCATATGTTTAAACTGGGAAGAAACGAGAGTATTTATAACTAAATTTAAAAGAATTCTAAATATGAAAGTTTAAACTAGAATTATTAGTCAATGATAAATGTGAAAAAGCAAGACTCAAATTGAAACTTCTCAGACTTTAAATTCCCAAGAGAGGGAAAGACATCCAGAGACGTCATTCTAGGTCAGGCAGTAGCACATACCATCCCAGCAAGGCTTTCACACACATCAGTAGGCAGCAATATTCAAGGCAGTTTCCATGGCAAGTGTCTGAACCAACCATGAATGTAGCAGTATGGCAACCAAGGAAAAGATTCTCAGGTAGGCAAGCCACAAACTCAAGGACATCTACCCTAAAACCAAACACTAGCAGGCAGAACACAAAGCACTGGTATCGGATGATCACAGACAATAAATCATGGGGTCAAAATCTAAGCTGACAGACTGCAGTCTCCACCAACACACAAAGATGAGATCAGCAGTAATGGCTGCTAGCAACTTGTCATCCAAAAGTAAATATAACTCTAACTAGAATCCTGGGCCAAGCTGAAAACTTTGTGGACTAGAGACAGCCTGTTCAGTTCATTGACAGCATGGAAAGGAGAAGAGGGTTGAGTTTAATTCTGTCAAGTTCACTCACTTTCCATACAAAGCATTGGCCACTTTCTTCAGTCTATTTCTACACTAATCCTTTCAGTGGCATAAAAGTAGCACCCACTCAAACACCGGACTTGGTTTCAGACACCAACATAGAATCTCAGAATAATTTCAGATTGAAAGGACCTCTGAAGGTCATTTGGTCCAACCCCTGGGCTCAATGCAGGACCAAATAGATCGCAGCAAACGCAACATTTGCTCATGCTCTTTCCCAAATCCCAGACACGCAATATTCCCTGTGTTCCTTTGGGAGCTTTGTGGTTGATATTGCTTTTAAATCATACTACTGGTCTCCTGAGGAGCAGCTGCAGCATACTATTTCAGCCAGGAAAGCAGCATGCAGTCTGGCTAGCCTAGTATACTGGCTCCAGCCTTGCCAATTCCTACCAAGCAGATGTCAGTAAACCATTAACAACCTAACCCGCAAAAGACAGCACAACTATCCTGATATATGCAAGCTATTCAAACACTTCTAAAGGAAAACTAGTTTAACTTCTACTATCCATTTATACAGCCTGAGAGTGCTACAGACATTCAGCAGTCAGAACTGCATTCTGAATATAGAAGATAGTGGCAGAGGGCTACATTAGGCACCATCACCCATACACTGATACCACACGAATTCATCTATGCTCCTGGGAAACAGATCAGCATAACAAACATGAGGAAGACAACATAACTATGTCCCTGTATATACATTTCATTTTCCATATGAGTTATGAGGTGCCTACAATTTAAGCCTTTTTAGCTCCTCCCTCCTTCTTTCACCCTCCAATAAGCTACACTCAGGAGACCAGAAAAAAAAGGCTTTATTGCAATAAAATCCCTTCATATGTTCTGTTTTTCACAAGAAATATTTTTCAGGGACTTGACTCTCTCCCCTATCTTTATTAAGGTCATCTTAATTAACTCAAGTGTCTAGTTGAGCTACTGTAGGTATCTCCTCCAATTTATTTTTAGTTTCCACCCAAAATATTCTGAATCATTCAAGTACTGTGTTGTAGGAGTATAAAATTACCAGAATGCTATAACCTAACTCACAGCAGTATGTAGGAGGCACATATCTGTATATATGAAAAACAGTGAGCTTATATTCATATTTAGTTTTAACTAAGATTTTGGCATCTCTTGAATTGCTTCTACCTTGCCCTGAAAAGCCCCTTAAACACAACAACAGATTAATTTAACAGGAATAAACAAATATTATTTCGAAACTGTGAAATACCAGGAACCACCTGTCCTGTACCCAGACTCTAGTACCCCACCAGACCTTGCACTGCTCATGCTAAGCAGTCAATCCATCCTCAAGAGGCACAATTCCAGCTTTAAAACGAGATCAATCTTAAGGTGGACATAGGAAAACAAGGTATCATTTAAGCATCATTCATTTTTCAATATGTATGTTGATGCAAGAGACAGCTCCAACATTCTGTTTTTCAGCACTGTATGCACGTGGTATTATGAAACTAATATTAGAGGTATCAGGCACTTAACATCTAGAAAAAAAAATTTAAAAAATTTAAAACAGACTACTTAAGAAAATAAACAGGTTCAGGGGGTCAGAATCTTAATGCATTTCCAAGCTCTGTGATTAGTTTAAAACCTGCTGCTCGACCTCGGAAACCTATTTTACTTCAGCTTCCCTTTACGTAAAGTAAGCTGAAATGTACAGATGAGAATTATTTTAAAGTTTAGCACTTAAGTATTTAGTAAACTTCACATTATCATTAACATTTTGATATTTGTTAAAAGCCTGACAAACCCACAGCACAATGCTTTGCGGGTTTTCTTCCTATTTACAGGATCCTAAAAACATACGAGGCTGCTGTGTACAGCAAGTTTAAAAAACTAGAGTTCCTTAAAAGCAAAGAAAGGGTTTTTTTGCTTGTTTTAAAACTTGTTCTGTAAAAAAACAAAGCCAAAAAATCTTGAGAGGTTCTATAAGCCATTCCCCAAGGACTAAGGACAAAAAGACTTCATCATATTATTTTAAAATATATTTTGAAACTCCCTTTTAATATAGCAGTATTTTTAGGTATCAATTATTTAGAAATGAACCATCTCTTTTAACTTTATGAGTGTATGTCAACAAGATAAGTTTAGCTACACCAATTAAAAATGTGAGGTTCCCTTGAGCTTTTGTTATGGAGATGCTAAACTAGCTTCAAGAAGAACACGTTTCTAGTCTGCAAGACCCATCTCATCACACAAGTTTCCAAGGTCACGAAGGCTCCTTTCAAGAGCTGACAGTGCATTAAAGATAAGGACAGAAATTCGGTTTGCAATATGAGGGACTGCATGATAACTACACCTATAAAAACCAGCGTCAATACAGGAAGCAGCTTTCCACCACCACGTTCGCTTCTAAACAGCCATTTTACTTCCAACTACATCTTTCCCTACAGCCAGCCTTCATTTTGTATTCCTGCCTGGGTGCGCGGTTCCAGGCTGACAGCTCAGGAGAGGATACTGAGGGTGCGCTCAGGTAGAGGTGAGATGCCTCCCAGTCTTACGGGTGCCAAGCAAGCCGCTCCGGTGCCAAGGCTGGGGAAGGAAGGTTTCCCGCCTCCCCCCATTTTTGAAAGTAAATGAAGGCGCTGCTCCCAATGGCGGGGGAGGGGGGAGCTAGGCTCCCTCCTCCTCCCGGGAGCCCGGCTCCTCCTGGAGAGGCAGGGGAGCCCGGGGACCCCTCTCCTGGCAGGTCGGCCCTGCTATCGTCCCTCCCCCCGGGCGGGCAGTGCCGTGTGTCCCGTCCCTCCCCCCGGGCGGGCGGGCTGGCTGGCTGTGCTGTCTCTCCCCCCGGCAGGCCGTGCGAGAGCGGCGGGGCGGGCACTCACCGCTCCGGCAGAGTGAGAGGCAGCGGCGGCGGCGGCCTCATCCTCCTCCGGCGACGGCGGGCCGATCTTGCTGCAGGTGGCCGCCAGCAGAGCGAGCGGTGACGGCTGAGCGTCCTACCCACAATGGGCGGGTTCAGGGAGAAAAAGTGGGTGGCGGTTAGTGCGGGACAGCGACCGGGCTCCTCGCAGACGCGCACACAGGAAGCGGCGGCGGCGGCGGCACCGGCTCCCGCACCCGCTCACAACGTGTCACCCGGGGGAGGGGGGAAAAGGCCCGGTCGGGCCTGCGCTTACCTGGGAGGCGGCCGCCCCAGCGGAGGCCGAGGCGGCGCCGTTGCCGTGCTGGAGATATTCGCTGTGGCTGCTGCTGTCCACGTCTAAGGCAGCCATTTCCTCTTGTTTCACGGGCTTCTCGGGAGCTGCGGGCACAGCGGGGAGGGGGAGGGGAGAGTCACTGACGGGAGCGATCACCCCCCTCCCTCTCCCTCCCTCCCTCTCCCCCCCCTAACCCCAGCGCTCCCCCCGCCCTCCCGCACGGAGCCCTCCTCCTCCTCCTCCTCCTCCTCCCCGTGCTGCTGCCCCTGCCCCTCTTCTCCCTCCTCCCCCTGCTCCTCCTGCTGCTGCTCTCAGTGCCGCTCTCGCCTCGCTCGCACACGGACGCTCCGAGGCCGGAGCGGGGAAGCGCAGGGCCGGAGCAGGAGCAGGGAGCCCCGCGGGGCAGCTCGGTCGGTGCGTACGTACCGGTCATGGTGTGAGTGCGAGCGGCCGGCTGGCTGTCTGGGCGGGAGGCAGGCAGGCAGGCAGGCTGGCTAGCTCGCACACAGGCCCTGTTGGCTGGGGCTAGGCGGCTGCCGCCGGGGACATGCTTATTGTGCTCACGGGCTGAAGCGGCGGCGGCGGCCCGAGCCTACTCCGGGGTTTTTTTTCCTATTTTGATTGACGGTGCGGGAAAGCCGAAAGGTGGGGCTTGCAGCGGGAGAGGGGGCCCGGCCGACACCGCCGCCCGCCCGCCCGCCTGCTAGCCCGGAACTCCCGCCTACGCCCGCGCGTTCATTGGTTGCGCGGAAGCGCCGCCGCTGCTCGCAGTGGCTGCCCGGCCTGCCAGTCAGCCGCCAAGGGCGGGAGAGGGGGGGTGCCCCATGCCGAGGCGGCTTCCTGTTTGCTAAGGCTTGTGCGGGGAACAATGAGCGGGACCCGCCGAGAGCCCGCGGCCTGCTCCGGCCCGGGTCTGCGCGGCCCCGCCGCCGCGCTCTCCCGCTGCCGCACACCGGCGACGCGGCCCGCGATGCCTGGCGGATCTCCCGCGTCGCAGGGGTCAGCGCAGAGGCACAGCTGCGCGGCGGTGGCGCTCGCCACCCCCCCGACCCCCCGGGCCGTGTCCCCCTGCCGCGCAGACGGCGCGGTGCGCGTGTGCCCCGGAGGCGCCGGGCTGAAGCCGAGCTCGTTTGAAATCAGTCTGATGTGGGTGTCACTGCCGGCTGGCGACAGCCACTGGTCCGGACGGCGGCTGAGTTATGCTCGGCGAGCCGCCGCGGATGCCGCCGCGCTTTGTGCCCGCTAGCCCCAAGGGAGCCCGCCCGCCTGGGCAAGGCCTGCCTGGCAGCAGCATTGCACCACCGCCGAGTGCTGGAGCCCACAGGGCAGGCCGCCCCTCTCCTGTGAGACCGAGGGTCCAGGTCAGCGCCTGCCTCCGGACGGCCGTGGTACGGCCCCAGGAGCCACACCTCAATGGCCGACCCCGTGGGCTGTTGCATAAGCGTTTTGGCCGTCGCCGGCTCGCACCTGGGTGACCGGGGCGCGCTAAATCGAAAAAGCTGGTTTGCCTATTCTGTAGAATAAAACCCATTGAGGATATGGCCACCACTGAGATTTTAGCGTGACACATCCTTCCAACAGCAGTGTCAACAAAAACAGAATGCTTTGCTCTTATCTGGGGAGCCAAACCGCAGCAGAAATCAAGCGTTTATGCCAGCAGGTTTTATTTTAGTCATGTTAAGGGAAATTACTATGATTACCCTCAGCGTCCATGTCACCTTACGCAACACAAAGGAAACTGGGAGCTGTTGGCTTGCTAAACTAAGGCACAAATTATGTTTAAAGTGTTATACAAGCATCTGGTGTTAAAAATGAGTATTAGTAGGGCCTATTTTATTTGCTAATCTATGTAGCTTTTGAAAGATTCCTGTAAAGGGGAAAACTTCAGCTTTCATTGCATCCAAATGACATGCAGTGTGATAGGGCAATGCACAGGCCAGGGCAGTGATTTTAACCAGTGTAAACTCCCCCGATCAATTAGGGGGTTTTGTTACCTTTCATGTGCTGTTCTAGGGAGTCAGTGAATGAGGCTGAAAAAGCATTGGACTGAGAAAACTGGTTTGTTGTTAAAATATTTACTGTAACTGTCATTGAGAATAACCTAGGAGATACAGTGAGCATCATCTCATATGTTTGTAGCTGTGCTGAGCATGGGAAGTCAGGCTACCCAGCTAAACCCCGCGGAGGAGTTAGTAATTTAGGAAACCCAGAAATATGGTCAGGATTTTCAGCATCCTGTCTGAGCAGAGAGAATAAACAGTGCTTTTTAATAAGTCCAACACTATGACCATGTAGTAACTGCCCAGGCTTAGCGTAGAACCTGTTGCCCAAGAGAAATAAAAACTCAGTTAGAAAATGTGAATTTAATATCAGAAAGTTGTGGGGGAGTAAGACTGCAGTATCTTCTCTGTCATTGAAAGACTGCCCTTACAATGTAGCGTGTAGTCTTTAAGCCCATTTACTTTTAGTCAGCACATGAACAGTGCCTTCAGGTGACTTTAATAGTAAGTTATAAATTAAAGCCAAAGCAGTTTATCACAATTTGGTTTTTTTCCAGGGTAGTTAAAACAACAACAAACAACCATAAACCCCATTTCTGTTTTTAAAATGTTAATATTTGTTTACATAGTCTCTTGTCATTCTACTTTAGAACCAGTTGCTGGCATGTTAAATAACATAGCCATAAAGGAGAAACTTATGTTGCTATTTTTATTTTAATACTGGAACAGTATGAAAAACAAATGTTCTAATTAGGAACAAAATTCACATATATTTTGGCATAATAATATGAGAAATTATTTTTAGCCAGTAAAAGCTAAAATACACAACCTTCAAAAATGAGTCAATATAAATACATAACAAGATTATGTTCTCCACAAGACTACTGAAGTATCTAAAAATCTGCAGCTGGTATAAAGTCTTCAATTTGTTTTGCAGTATCAGAAGTTGTTAGTGAAATCCATGTCATCCTTGAACCAGAACTGTTACAGGTGAATTTAGACTTCCAGTAACCTAGAAAGTGGTTCATGTCGAGATTAATGTATAACAAAAGAAATTCCTGTTCATGTGCTGGGAACGTGGGAATTATATTAAAAAACTGGCCCTTTCTGATTATCAGGGTATTGCCAAACATCCATCAGTGGCACTTTGGTTTAGGAAGATTATGTTGTTTGAGATTTAAACTATGAAAGGTGGTCTTATATATTTGGATGTATGTTGAGAGCTCTGTGATTTCATCGAGGTGTTGTCAGTAGAGTACTTCATGTGTATGGGTCTGATTGCAGGCTTGAGACCTAACTGCAGTGCTTTGGGACAGGATGATTTGAAATACCATTATTAAAGAGTTTTTCAGTGCAATAAAACTTGCATGTAAATAAGCTTCACAACACTAGCTGACCAACGTTTTTTTCTAGTCAAGTGCCTAAAATAATCTGGACATTGGTAATACTACATTAAAATTAGAAAAGAAGCAAACCATCATAGAATTATTAATAGACTATTAAAACATGTACTATTAAGACAGATTACAACAGAGGTACAACAAAGGTATGCTGTTATTAGAGGTATAAAGAAGACGCTTACTCAGAAATGTCACATAGAAACTGATTGGTAATAATAAAGTGTGTTTTTTTTACCACTCCCCAGTGGACATTAAGAACACAAAAAGCTAAAAAATCGAAGGAAAAAAGGAAATGAGAACAAACATTATTTGTAGCTTTTTAGTTATCAGTGTACCAGAATCAAGACGTTCACTAGAAAAATCCTGGATGATCAGGGAGATCATTGTATCCATACTGGATGGAAGTTCTGTCTGGTAGGTGGTGGTCTTTCTACTGAGTTAGTACTGTGCCGATTTCCCCACAGAGGCTGAGCTCCATGCCCAATTAGAAGAGCCATTGTTTCCACTTTCTTAAGATTACCCACCAGATGTACTGTATCAGTATGTGATCTGAATAAACTAACCATGACCAGTTTATTATTGAAGAGCCTTGTCTCTTTAAGCTCTTGCCACCTGCTTCTGGGCTGCTTGTGGTAAACTACAGGTCCTGGGATGAATTCTCAATCCATTTGCTGAAAATGTTTTGTAGTTTGAGCCGTGTAGATACAGAGAAAGCAACACCAATCTAAGAATACCTCCTCCAGCCACCAAAATACAGCTATTTTCAGAACTGAGATGCACCCTTTGCACAAAGTAGCAGTAGAGTTCAGGAGAGGGAGTGATGTGTACCAGCCTATGTTGAAACTTCAGGGAAGGTTTTGAAAGCTCAAGATGGCGAATTGGAAAGAATACTAAAACTTGATATCTAGCCTGTAGTTAAGTTGTAAGCTCAACACCACATTTGGCCACTGTAACTTGTATCTCATTGGTTTAAGTCTTGGAGCTCAGTCTCTGTGGGGATATCAGTTCAGTACAAATTCAGAAGGAAGTACGTCACCTAACAACTTCCATCCAATACAGTGCCTGCTATACTTGGAAGTATCTTTTCTGTCAATATACTCCTTTGAAATTTCTGAGTTATGACATACTATGTCTGTGTTTAGTGTTTCCTGCTATTGGTAACCCTGCATTTATTTAGAGAGGCGTATTATTTGAGGGTTGTCGGTATGTTGTCCTGTTCACTTTTGACATGCATGTTACTCTGTTCCTCTGTAAAGTGGGTTTTTTTGCCGTGCTGAAGCCAAGAATGCAGCTGGACAAGATGAGGGGGAGTGCTTTCTGCTGTGGTGTGCTCTGTAGCACTGGGAAGACTCAGATTCTGTTCGTTTAAAAAGATGGGTTTAAAATTACATTGAAGAACCAGTAGGGATTTGATTGAACAAGCTACCTTAAAATACAGCCTTTACTGGAGGGACAACAAGCAGAATTATCTGTAAATCTCATGCCTGAAAAAGTAACTAGAACACAAAAGCCAACAATTCAGAGGAGGTACCCTTCTGAATTTGAAGTACCTTCTTTTACTTTACTCATCTATTTACAATTTCAGTATGCCCTGGAGGACTGTATGTTTTGGTTTGTAATGGCCAAATATTTATTTGGTGCTACAAAAACCAAGATAACTACAAGGTTTTGAATCAGATCTATTAAACTTAGTAGAATGCAACTTCATTCTGAATTTAGTCCTTCCTTTCCCATTTATTTAAGTCTTAGGAGACAAGAAAAGGAATCTAGTCACTAGTCCTAGACATCACACTCTTAATTTCTGCTCGTTTGCTCAAGAATACTGGGAGGTCTTTACCTAGGGCCACAGGCAGGACAGACGGGTGGTTGTATTGTGAAGTTTCTTGAGTCAGCACATAGTAGCTGGAGATAGTTGCATGACTTGATTTCATCTCTTCAGAAATCAAGAGAGAAATGAAGCCTTACCTGGTGTAAAATCAAGGAAGCAGCAGTGGTCAGACAAAAATGTTGGCTGGCATCATGTCATCATCCCCCATAAAGCACTTCCTTATGCTGAGGTGAGTGGCTATGAGAGCACAAATTTTGCAAGGCGGGAGCAGGCTTGAGCAGTAGGTGTGGTTTGACCAGAAGAAGCTGAGCCAACCTAATAGCTTGTTCACCTTGCTATAATTTAATCAACTTGCACAACTGCCAGAAAACAATCCCTGCAAAAAACTGCTCCCCGCATATTGAGTCAAACTAGACACAGTATGGGGGACAGGGCTCCATGCATGGGAGAGGTAAGACTCCCTTCAGCATTAGCAAATAGATTAATTCAGGGTGTCAAGCTTGCTAGCTGCACAGGAACTTGCTTTTGGCTGTGTTTGTATAAAGTTCCTGTTGGTAGCCTGCAATTCTGAGCCTCTGGAGGAGCACAAACAGTACTTGAGAGCATCTGAATTACCAAGGCATTTGTATAATTGTCTGAGTAAGTGTGAAGGTATCCACATATAAGACAAATAATACTTACTAAAAGTTAAATTGGATTTTAAAAGAGCAATTTTTCTGCTTTAAATGGGAAGGCAATTCTAAAAAACTGGTGTCTGCCTGAATCAACTCGATTAAAGAGAGGTCAAAGAAATTTGTGGTACCTGGATCCAGCGGTTAGCAGGAGAGATACTTGGTTCCACTATCTGCTTACATCCAGTGGAAGCTGGGATCAGGAAAGACCTAGCATATTAATGGGCAGGACAGCATTCACAGCAAGAACATGCCAGTTCCACACACTTTATGCCCTTGTCTACTTTATGCAACGTAGTCAGAGAGAGCAACCTGAGTATAAGTAGTCTAGTAACCCAGTCAGTGCACAAATCTAAAGGCTTGTAACTCTCTACCAACACAGATGACAGATCTTGAAAGAACAGAGATGACAGAAAGTCTGTCCAAGCTCTGCATGTACCAGTGTGTGAGGACAGTCCTCTCAGAAGATTATTTCATACCTAGTCATTGTATTTAGGAAATTTTTTAAGCAACTAGGATATAAGTCATGTTCCCTTTTAGTCAGAAATTCTTGCTTGTTACATCTACAACTCTCCTTAGGTAATATACTTTTGCATATTTTGCAAATTGTCAAATTCCCTGAGGACATCTAAATTTGACTGGTAAACAGGCTCTGTCCTTAATAACATGTTAGAGAAAACTAATCCTGTTGTTTTTTCTTTCTCATGTTAAACTATGTGACTAAGACAGGAGAGTAATTTCAATATATTTGCATAAGGTGCTTTTCTCCCTCTCCCATTAATTGTATTGTCTTGTTTTGAGTTGTGTATACAAATAAAGAATATATCTTATCCGTAAAATTTGGGTGGTTTTTATTCTTACTCTAGGTACAAACTTTTTTCATTAACAAAATTTGTTTCAAACAAATTAATCTCATTTGAAGAGAGGTGGTAGGAAAAAGTAGATGAATACATAGCTGAAAACTTGCCCTTTGGCAAGTAAATCACTGTAGGCAGTTCTTTCATTTCACCTTGCTTAAATGAGAAATACTTCCTAAAAGTTACTGCCGTTGGGTCCCATCCATTATGCTGTTTGTCCACACTCAAGTCTTGCCCATCAAGTTCATCGCAACAAATACAATGTAACCATAATTGAAAAAAAATAATCATAGATCATTTAGGTAAGGTTAAGAAACAATGTTCAGAGGAAGAATTCCATAAGCATGACTTGCAGAATCAGTAATATGGCATCTAAGGATCCTTCTCTGTAGCCTGTCACTAAATTGGAATGAAAATAAATAAATAGACACATAGATGAGTTCACTTGAAAGAAAAAAAATGTGTCTTGTTATATGCTTCCTATCTAGCATAATTCTGTCTCTCAATTTGGCATTTTACTTTTAATAGTACTGATAGAAAAGTAGGCCATTGTGGAAGTGAAAGAGAGTGGCAAATTATATACATAAACACATGTTTACTGAAAAATTGAAAACTTAATAGCAGGAGTTATGTATTCTGAAAAGAAATATTTTTAGAGGGATTTAATTTTAGGAATCTCAGTCTGAATTCCCATTCCCATAGCAGGAGCAAGCAGGACTCTATGGCTCCCTCTAGGAGAAGGAAGTCTAGGGTTGCAGTCCAAACCACATCCTGTGCTCTCTGGCAAGTCTGCTTTCCAGCAGTCTTAAGGGGCACAGCGTTTTAAGGTGATCTGAACACTGATAGGTCAAGAGAATGCCCATTTTAGGAGATTCATAAACCTGGATGACACCTCCCTATTATTACATCTATTTAGGTGGGCTGTTTCTTTAAAAAAAAAAATCCTTGACAGAATTTGAAAGCAGGCTAGGGGGGTGCATGTATAGCAAAAGAACCTTCCCCTGAGGGTTAGAGGAGGCATGTACAGCAGGAGAAACTTACCCAGGAGGTACCTGATGCAGAAATATCCTGACATCACAGGGTTCTCTGCGTTTTGTTTTAGCTGGCACTAGGGGACTGCACACAGTTCAGCACATCCCTAGACTGGCTGGCTTGGATGCTCCCAAGGTGCCTCATCTACACTCACTCCTCTGTGAGGAACCTGAGTTGTTGATTTCTGTCATGTCCATGGTGGCATAGAAAGTCTTTGTGGGATTTTCTACAAACATAGTTCCACCAGACAAAAGCATTAAGAGCAACAGAGCAAATGAGGTTGGTGCCTTTATTAACTTGGAAAGAGGAGATGGAAAGTTCTAGTGTTCATTTCAAATTTTTCTGCCTTTGTGTTGCAGAGAAGTCAAAATTTAAAATTTGGACAAGACCATCATAACAGATATGTTCTCCTTACCTTCTTGCAAAATGTCACATACAAGTGGAATTGCACCACAACTACCAAGGAAGAAAAACTGAGTAAGAATTGGAATTCCAGTTCTGGTCACAGAAAAATCTGGATTTAAGGGAGAGAAAAATTATACTAATGAAAATTTATCTAAGAAATATCTCAATAAAAGGATCATCAATGTATTTCAGCTTAAGTCTGAAAGAGGCACATTTGAGGCTCAAAAATTACCATAATTAACACACTGATGTGCTGGCATAAAACACCAGTAGACATTGTTTAGCTGCTAGTTGACCTCTGGCTTCTATAGACCTCTAAAAAGTGCACGTCTTCATCACCATTTTTGCAGCTCACTAGCAATTGGATAGCTCACACTACTTGTCAGACCATACTGCAGATCGCTCTTGGTCCTTTTGACCTGTTATTTCAGCATTGCTGTGCAGCTTTCCCAATCTATGACACTTGCAAATGTCTATGCTTGCTGCAGGTGTCCTTCCTGTTTCTAAAAATTAATTAAGGGAAGTTAATTATTTTTTAATGTATTGTTTCTCTCTCTCTCATGTCAATTAATATCTGAATTATTGAAGTGGATCATTGCTATTAGTTTGTTTTCACAAAGTTGGAAAACTCAGAAACTCCACTATCATCTTAATTACTTACAAATGAAGGGTAAAATGCCTTAGTTTCATGGCAAAACTCCAAAAGATGCAATGGAGACAGGATCTCATGGCAAGCCTATGTCCCCTACACATGCCTTCAGGCTCAGCAAGAGGTATGCATGCCATGAATAAGCAGGAGCATGCAGTTCCAGGACAAGGGTCCTGCTACGTATTTTATTTTACAATAGTGCTGAATTTTCAGCAACACATTATGTTTAAACAGAGTGGTAATAGAATATTCTATCTGCTGCATAGGGGGAAAAAAAAAAAAAAAAAAAAAAAAAAGAGTTCATCCTCCTTTTCCTCTCCTAAAGAAAAAGCATTACAATACTTCTTTTCCTAGCCTGGATTCCTACAGAAATTAAAAGGGTTTTGAGATCATTATCTCTTCATATGTATAATAAATCTCTGTGTGTGTGCGCATGTGTGCACACATACGTGCGTGTACATGCTTGCACGTTGTGCAAGAGAGAGAACAAGAACAAACAGTAGCCAATTTTAACCACATCTGACAGAGCAATAAAAGGCTAAAAAATGTTACATTCCTATACATTTCATAAAAACAGGCTGCTAAGTAAAAGAAGAGAGACCCACTGCAGCTTGAACTAAACTTATTAAACACCAAGAAAGCTGCAAAGATGAAAGATGTTATGAATACCCACCCACAGCAAAAGCTGCAGTCAGAGCTGCTAGCTATGTAGACCTAGGAGAATCCAAACAAGAGATTGCCCAAAGGAAATGAAGGCCCATCAGATCTGTAGCTTACAAGACTACTGGTTTGTGCTGGATTTCTAATCTATCACTGTCCAGCTTTGAAGATGGCATACTCAGTTTTTGCCCTTTGACTTTGGGAAATAAAAGATTAGGTTTTTTTCATGTAGACTTCTTAAACCTGATGAGCTGAAACCCAAAATGAAAAGAAGAACCAGAATTTGTTGTTAAAGACCCCGTGGGATATTCTCATTAGAGTCGCCATGTGTAGCACACTAGACAAAGAGAAGATAGTGTCTTCGTGGTTCTCGGACCCTGGAGCCTGGAGAAAAACTTAGTGCCGCAGTAATCAGGATTTTGGTGTTAAATTAGCAGAGGCAGTGCTGCTAAAGAGCCTTCCATCCCACTCTGTAACCTGTCATATCACTGAGGTCCAAGGGTTTAACCATTCTCAAAAATTTGGTGAGGGACACACATCTTAAGTCTATTGACCTTCCTGATTTTTCTGTAATCCATGTGTGGTATCCATGAGGAGGACACAGCTGGAGGAAGGAGTAAGTCAGGCCTCTTGTCACTTGTCCTTTGCCACTGCAGTGCAGGGCCCCTGGCTCTGCTGAAGACACACATGCTAGCGTCAGGTAATCTTTGGCATCTCATTTTGATGCCAAAGGAAAATTGAAAGCAAGAGAGGGTCCAAACTGGGTTCTGCATAATTACTGGTAAACACACCACCTTCAAGACACTGACCCATGGCAGTGCTTGGCTCAGTCACATTTCCTCCCTGTTCATGGCTGGGGTGAATTTGACAAGGTTTGCTGATTTCACCCCAGGGTTGCATGTTCATCACCAATCAGTCACCCATCCAGAGACAAACTCTGGTACTCCCAGCATTCACAATCTCCTCTGGACGAATGCTTGCCTTTTTCTGTCCTAGAACTCATCTTGCCTGTATACATCTCTTTTACACTGTACACTAGACACACTCACATCTCTAAAAATATAATCCTGGAATTTTTTATTCTTCATGTTGTGTAGCAAGGAAACTTGGCTCTCAAGCTCAGCAATCTTGCTTGTAGGTGCTGAGGAAATCAAGGCACCTAGGCTGCCTTGGATGCCTGTAGCCATATCTAGCAGTGCCCTGATACCCCACACAAAGGAAAGAGATAATGAAAGAATTCTGCAGCCAGATCCTGCTATTCCACTTTTCTTCCCAAAGAGGTTTAACTCCCAGAAAAACACAAGTACCCATTCTTGTCACAGGGTGACAAAGGGCTGTGCGTGGCTTTATTATTCTTGCTGCTATGTGTATGTGAGGTTAACCTGAGGTATTCTTGATGATTTTTTTAAATTTTATTTTATTTAAATCTTCTGGTGCTCAGAGAGTAATAATTATCTAGCACAGTAATAAGAATCTCCCAGGGTTGGAGCAATAAAGTTACAATCTTCTAAACTAGCTACATTTTGTAATTTTACAGAAAAAGAAATAACTGTTCTCTTGAGTGCATTAATATACCTGTCAGTTGGTTTTCCCTACACCAATCTAAAATAAGTTAGACAAGTACCCATATCTTTGTGCTCTGTCACTCATTACTTAAGAATATAGAGAGGAAGTTAGAACAACATGTTTGTCAAATAAATGTTCAACAAATCAGTTGATTCATTTTAACAATCTAAGGGAACAGCATCATAAAAATCTTACTAATTTGGCAGTACTCTTAATATTTCTTTTTTAATGCAACCCTCAAGTTAGTCACTGGAACCATTTTATTTCCTGAATGAATAATAATTTGTATAGTAGGACAAATCAACATAAACATCTGCAATAAAACAGGTCAGTTAAATCTGCAAGGTAATTCTAGGCCAGAGTGAGAAAGTTGCTTTATTCTTATTTGCTATTTGTTGAGAGGTTAAGGCCTTGGGGCAGTAGGACTCTGCACGAATTAGAAGATAAACAGATGCTTGGGTTTTGAGTTTCTGTGACCCAGACCCTCACAGTTCTGTAATTCATTATAATGTTCCTAGTTGGAAGTGCGTAGTCAGAAAGCACTTCCTTATTTCCATGATTTTCAGGCAATGAAGGAGGCAGGCTGGGAAGTAGGTTTCTAAAGGCCACAGAAGACACAGGCATGACAATTTTAGAGGTTTCCAAATGGTCTGTAAAACTTCGTAGTCTGCCTCTGAGCCTTCCATGGGCAAAGGAAACTTATTGGCCAAAGTCAACATAAAGAGCCCAAATCTGGCATCTGTACAAAGTGTGAGTTAGATACTAATTTTGTCAGATATAAATTATTTTAACCATCTCCCATGAAGGCAGAGAGGCAGCCAACTCATGCAACAAAAAAGTGGCAGCCAACACGGCAGTGAGCTAGTGCTCCTTTCTCTTACTTCCTCCTTGGTTCTCCTACCATTTGTTGAGATTTGATACACAAGTCATCAGTATGATAATTATAAGCAGAGGCTTCGTAGGGATCATAACCATCTATGTCCCGTGTGAAAAGGCCTCAACCTGCCCAGTATCGCATGTTTAATTCAACTCCCTGTTCCAGTCTTTAGCAGACTGTTTGGGATATATTAACAGAATCTGAGAACTCCCAGCTAGTGACTATGCAGAATGTTTTCATTGCTGCAGCTAATCTACAAAGACAAATATTTTCATATTTACACTGTGAGAAACAAAATATCCTTATCTTCTGATACAAAACATTTGCTCTTTGTTGGATACTAACTCTCTTCATCTCCAAAACAGCTTGAAAGCCTGGCTTGTTGCTTATTCCATTATAGGAGGAAATGAGAGAACTCCCTCTGATAGTTTCTACCTCCCTAAAGACTTGGTCCATTGAGGATGTTCTCATAAAATCTCTCATGATCATGGTAGAGCTTATACCCATTTCACAGGCATGAGTGAGATGTGCAGGAGCATCAAGAGCCCTGCCAAAGGTCACACATGAAGTCTCATGGCAGAACTAATAAACACCCCTTTTTAAAAATCCTAATCTCCTTTTCACCATCTTCTCACTTCAAAGAAGAAGCATGGAGCAATATTCTTCATTATCCTGTTTTGAGTAAGAATCTTACTATTTGGCTTCTGCTCCAATTTGTTCTTTGGAAACTTTTTCCTTCCTGTTGTAGATTTTCCATATGCAAATGCCTTCACAATTTCAAACTGCTGCCACACAGCATCAGTTAAGGTCCCTGTGAAGCAGCAGGCCAGCTACAGATGCAGCTCCTAAGCAGCACCAGCACAGACTCCTCCTGTACAATTCATCTGTAGTTATGCAGAAGGAAAATGACTCAAGGCGTTCATGGTTAGAGTGTCTTTGAATTAAGCAGCAACTCAGTGTCCTCTTTGGTGCTTCAGTGTCCAGGTGGGGAATCTTGCAAATGGAACCCTCAAAGCTTACCTAGATCCTACCACTGCCTGACCTTGTCTCTCTGCTTTGCATTATTTCATTCATGCTTATGTGCAGAAAGCTTATCATAATAGCCCCTGGGTATTACATAGTCACCTTGAGCTTATCAGTGTGCGTATTATTAGAAGCTATTCCCAACATTTTGTCAATTAGTCCTATTACCAAGATATTGGCTGGAGTTTAGTTAGATCTGGTTTTCCCTTGTGGGTTTTGTTTTGTTTTATTGGGGGGGTTTCATTTGTTTGGGGTTTTTTGTTTGACTGTTAGTTTGGGTTTTTTAAAGGTTATAGTGTACTTTAAAAAAAAACTAAAACCAATTTTTTTCTAAGTCCACCTGTGCAGTATTAATAACTGTATCCTTGAGGAACAGTGCCTTTCTCTCAATCATCTCTGTACGGTTTTCAAGCCTTACCACCCACCCATCGAAGTTGTTAATTCTCTCTGACATTTCCCTGTACCTTTCTTCCAGCGAAGAAAAGGGCCATTGAAGAATATCGTGCAGAGTCTCAAGCAGCTCCTGAGTTGATCCCTCAAGTCTCAGGCTGGTGAGAGGGCAGCACAGCTGAGAGGCAGAGCCTGGCAGAGTTTGTTGAGGAACATTTGAGCCAGCAGCATGCTGCTTGAAAAGCCTTTCTCCTTCAGACAGATCCGTGGCTCGAGTCATTACCAAATATAGAATGTATTCTTTAAAAGATACTACTTTCCCCACATGAGGTATCTAAAACTGTTGAAAAAAGCAAAGCTGAAAACTACAATGATACCCTTTGCCATAGATGAAACATGATTAAATCAAAACACCTCCACAGCCTGACCTGGTGGTCACACAAACCTTCACTTTACTTGGCCAGGTAAGCACATGAGATGCAACCAGACTCCTTGGGGACATGCACACATTTGCACACACACACACACCCCACCATAGGCTGGGCTCTTTGCGTGCCACCGGCGACGTGACAGACTGTGCTGACACGCCTGCAGTGAAGCAGCCTGGTTGCTTGTGTCCACCAGGATCATTGTTAATAACAGGCAGATATAAAAGTAACCAAACCATAGAATCATAGAATCAGTCAGGGTTGGAAGGGACCACAAGGATCATCTAGTTCCAACCCCCCTGCCATGGGCAGGGACACCTCACACTAGATCAGGCTGGCCAGAGCCTCATCCAGCCTGGCCTTAAACACCTCCAGGGATGGGGCCCCAAGCACCTCCCTGGACAACCCATTCCAGGCTCTCACCACTCTCATGGGGAAGAACTTCTTCCTCATGTTCAGTCTGAATCTCCCCACTTCCAGCTTTATTCCATTCCCCCTAGTCCTATCACTACCTGATATCCTAAAAAGTCCCTCCCCAGCTTTCTCGTAGGCCCACTTCAGATACTGGAAGGCCACAATAAGGTCACCTCGGAGCCTTCTCTTCTCCAGACTGAACAGCCCCAACTCTTTCAGTCTGTCCTCATAGGAGAGGTGCTCCAGCCCTCTGATCATCCTGGTGGTCCTTCTCTGGACATGTTCCAGCATGTCCATATCCCTCTTGTAATAGAGGCTCCAGAACTAGATGCAGTACTCCAGGTGGGGTCTCACCAGAGCTGAGCAGAGGGGGAGAATCACCTCCCTTGACCTGCTGGCCACACTTCTCTTGATGCAGCCCAGGATCAACCAAAGCCATAACATCCCCTTGTCCATATGCACTCTGGGCCTCAGAGTTGCTGCTCTCACTGTCATCATATCTGGCTGTCCCAGAATGGTCTGTCCCAGTGTTTTGCCTCTGCCACATATGAAATAACATTACCAGCTCCTCCCCTTACCAGAGCTCCGGACTCAGGCGCTCAGTGCCCCCTTGGCCCCTTGTCTCTTGGAGCACTGAGCACTGCAGGGTAGTGGGTAAGGCAGTGGTGCACATCTGAAGTGAACACACTTGCCCAAAAAGCCCAGAAAGAGCCCTAGCAATACATTTGTGTTTAGATTTGAAGTGAAATCATACTGATTTTCAAACCTGCCTGGATGTGTTCCTGTGCAACCTGATCCAGGCAAATTTGCTTTAGCAGAGGGATTGAAGAGGCCCCTTCCAACCCCTACAATTCTGTGATACAAAAAGACAGTTTGCATGGTTTACATGTCATGTGCTTCCATGAGAAAAGGTAGTTCTCCAGAAAACGCTGAGTAAAAGAAAGACAGTATCCTTCCTCCTGGTACTTTTTAAACACCTTCTTGCTGTCTAAATTTCTTTTTCCCATTCCAGGAAACAGGCTTGCATTTTAGTGGCAGTTCTTGATCTAAAGTACGTCCTAGATTATTTCACACAGAGAAGAAAAAAAGGCAATTTGATGCTTGTGCTGGAAAGTTGTTTTAGTCCCAAAAACTGTCCAAAAAAGAGGGGTAATTCTCCCTCACTTTGTTTCTTCTCCAGTTTTACCCAGTCTTTGGTCTGGTCTGCTTCCCCTGTGGCTGTTCTCATCTCTGTGTCTTTCTCACATCTCTTGTGAAATTTCTCACTCCATCCATTACCCGTGTGTTTGACACACATTTATTTTCCACAGACATTTGCTTCCTTTCTGAAGTCCCAAGTGAGCTCTGTTATACAGCACAAACCAGCTGCCTATCAGGTGCCCAAAACTGTGGTCACCTACCTTGTGTGCCAGCCCTTTTTAGACTTTCTTTTCAGGTGTGTTCTCGATATCCTTCCCTACTCTTCAGGTAGGGATACAGCTTCAGCTTCTTGTAGCTCTTCTTCCAGTCATGCACAGTGTTCCAGGCTGATGGAGGCTTCCCTGTGGAGGCCCAAACCATTCAGACATGGTGGTCCTAGCTTTGCTCCTTTCCACCAGTGCTGCCCTAAATCACCTTAAGGCACTACACTCACCATGGAATGGTGACCCTTGAGCGAATACACTCACAACTGTTGCACCATAAGATGTGAAAAGCAAGATCACAAACACTGCTGTGGTAAGATTTTGAAGCACATTTGTTTCAATGTTTAGAAGCCCCACTTAATCTCAGGAGCTCTGACAGGCAGAAAACATTTGCCTTGGTGTTTCTTTCCCTCACCTGTAAAGACTAAACCACGTTAGCCACTGTTCAGGCCAAAACTGAAGGCTACACAAGCAAATGGACTGTTCATCTGCTGTGCAATGAATTGAGCCCTAAGAAAATGGCAGCCATTCACTGGGAGCAGCACTTTTAGAATTAGATGAGGAGAGTCATAGTAACACGATGCAACATACATAGCAGAAAAGCCAACGTGTCTGTGGCAAAATACCACCTAAATGCTGCAGTGCTAAGTGGTTGTGCTGTTTGGTTGAAAGAAGGGGGAAAAATGAAGGGGAAGAAGGAAAGCAAACTGTCACCACTCGTTGTGCTGGAATCCTGATAGTCTCCCCACTGGGTTGCTATGCCTGAGCACCTGAACGTTTTCCTGCTTGTACTTCTGAAACACAAACACAAAGACATCCCTTAGATGCTGGCCAGATGATTGCTTCCACCTTGCAATATTTTGCATATTCATTTTGGTATCCTTTTATTACAAGGCTGATAAATCCAATCAGGAATTGAGGAAGCAGGAAGACTCAGTGTTCTTCCACACTGACACTGCATTCCTAGAAGGTAAATCTAGTTACGACAAGTCTTACCCCCTGCAGGAACTGAAAAAGGCCCCACATACTCCTAGCTTACATCTTTGATCCACTGACTTTATACATGGAGCACAGCATGTCTCCCATGGAATTTTGCTGAGGGCTATTTTCTCCCTGTGCTGCCAGTGAGACCCCAGGAAGTACAGCATGCGTCTATTACAGCTGCAGGACAACAGCTGTGGGGGTCAAGAAAATCAGAGACATAAAGGGCATCACAACTATTTTCTGACTTATCACCAAAAGCAACAGAAGAAAAAAAATATGCAAAATCCTTTCAAGATGTTTTCATACTAAACATTGAAAGTTACACAAATGTGAAACTTACAAGTCATTCCCAAGTAAACAACTTTGCAAGCAGCTACTAGAATACTACGTGATTTGTAGTAACACTATTAAAGTCCCCTAAATATTTACAGTCTTCCCTTCTAACCCAGGGGTGTGCCAAAAATGCAAAAAACAATTCTGGTAACAAGAAGAATTTGAGACAAAATGGTCTTTCAACATTTCCCAAAATAGTGGAAATGCATTGGGATCCTGCTAGTTCACATATAGCCATCTGAGCAGAAAACGTCAGGTTTAAATATCACATCTTACCGTAGAAGAGGTGCTCTACAGCTCCTGCCTGCCCTCCAGCAGTGGGCATCTCCCACCTTTGTCTCAAAGAACTTAAAGGAAGCAAATGAAACAACGTGTCACACTATCCAGACCCTTATTAACTGTTTCTAGCTGCTGACTGTTTTTAGCTCCTGTAAGTTGTAAGTCTCAAAACAAACTGGAGTGATGCAAAGGAAACCAGTATCTGCTCAAAGATCAGTGCTCAAGGCTTAGCGCTAACAGAGAAGCAGAAGCTATAATCAATCTGTTTCACTATTACAGTGAGACCATGTCTGGGATTCTGGGAAACACCTACACGGCTTTTTCCTTTCCAACACAAGGCAAAGATCCAAGTATCTCCTAAGTGAACTGTGTCTTCGGTGCTGCCTTTTTAACTGCTATATTGTATTACCCATTAAAGGCTGCAAAAGTGTCCCATTCTGTTCAGGCCCAGTTGAGCAGGCAATTGCAGGACTACAAGAGTCATATCCAACTGGCCTTGTAGGTAAAGGCATCCCGATGGGGCTGTGCCATAGTCAGCATCACACTAAGCCAGACCAACAGTGGGTCATCCCATGATGTCTTATGGTTTCTTCTGTCTCACCCCAAAGTTCTTTCTTTACTTTCCTGTCCTACAATATCTTTTTTCTGTTCCATTGATCCCTAGATGTGTTTGGTATTTATAGAAGTTTTACTTCTCTTTTCTTCAGCTTTCTTAATTCCGATTTCTTGTTGTTTTCAGTATTTCCATCCAAAGCTACATTGTTCTGTCCTTTCAACATGCTCACTGTGTGAGCTCGGTACTTGTCCGTGCACTACCAAGGATGAGAGGGGCATTGAGTAGAAATGAGAAAAAGCAACAGGGAGAGAGGCTGACTTCTTGCAGCCACTGTGCTGCCTCTGAGCAAGGCTAGTCCTCCGCTGTGACTCTAAAGTCACCAGCCCACTTCATACCAAAAGCAATGACTTCAGCAACCCAAACATCACAAGGCTTTGCCTCCTCCTACCTGACAATCAGCTAGTGGAGGGCATGTGGGAAAGAACTCATCCAATAAAGTATCACCTTCCCTGGAACTTTCCTGGACCTGCTGAAATGCCAAGCAACTGCAGTGTTTCTGACAGTTCAGTGCAGAAAACGCATGGCTCCCTGGGATAAATCACCTTTGTTCCCAGCTCTTCTTTTTCTTAAGTTCAATGAATCCTGGTGGCCTTGATATTGCACCCCATCCAAGGGCAGTTCCACCTGGCTCCCTCCTACTGTGCCATTGCACTGCGACCTGCAGAGTAAGGGTCTATGGGACCATGAAAGGTCCCAGTGCCTTTACTATGCTGATGTGGGGGAAGCAGGTTCTTGCCTTTGGCCAGTGACTTCCACGTGCTCTTCAAAATCCCCAAGGAGATAAATGGGCCTTGTGAGCTCTTGCATACACCTACCTTGGTATGATTTTGGGAATTGTAGACTTCAGGGGAAAACCAGACCAGTTCCTCCCTTCGATCCCTTCAGTCAAAGTAGTCTTAGAAATTCCTTTTAATAACAGTAAGCAATTTTTAAATAGCTGGCACCTTTCAATACTGAGTGATAGCATGTATTCAGTGTCACAGCAAGGTTTTTGTCTTGAAAAAGCTTAATTTCCTGAAGCACATATCAAATTCCCACCCTCTGGATCCTTTCTGTGCAACAGACCTCTCCTTATTAAAATTCTGCACAAGCGAATTTACTCCCTACTCCCTCAGGTACCATTCTCTCTATGTACACTACAATAACAACTGAGCCTTTACTGAGATTGAACACAATAACCAGGTTTTTGGAGAGCATAATTAACAGCCAGCAGTGAATCTGAGCATTTATTCAATGGGGTATGTATGAGTTATGAAAATTCTTTTTTGCTGGAGAGGTAACAGGATATTGTTGCCTTTGCATACGCTTTGCCTCTCGCGTGATAGCATATTTATGGAGTTTACAATTTAAAGTCAGGAATACGTACACAGATACTATGTGTTTGTGTTCAGGCAGTTATGCCTCTATGTTTGCTTCTCTTTCTGTCATTAATGAAATCCCCACTCCATCTGCATCTAATCCAACTTCCTTATGTCCATTCTGAACAGGATGAGTAGACCTGAGCCTCTCCAGCTGTTCCTAAAGACGCAAAGGTTCATTTCTGGAATTGAATTTCCACAGTCTTATATAAACTGTGTAGATTAGTGCCCTCACACAGGGGACTTCAGAGTAGTGGGAGGTAAATACAATGACATTACACAGTTCTGAAATACTGCAGCCCCTGAATTTCATAATAGAAAACTGCCATGTTGTTCTGTACTACTGAATAGTTAAGTATGTGTTAAAAGCAGCACCTCCCATTTGGAGTAGTGAGGATATACAGAGCATATTTGTTTATGTATATATGTTATATAAATAACATACAGAAATCTCCACTGACAGACTGAAAACCAATTGTAGCACAATTTAAATGAGAGCATGGTAGAAATACTAATGACATGTATAAAGCCAAAAGGAAGAAAAAAATGTCCAGAGGCATAAATAAATAAACAAACAAATAAATAAAGTTTTCCTAGGACTGTTTCCAAACCCCACAGTTTCAGTTCTCATCGAAGCTACCAAGAGATGACTAAGAAGAGGGGACTCAGGCTGAGAAACACTTCCACAGCAGATTCACAAAACAGCTTTTCCCCATTTTTTGTGGAGCCCAAGAAATGGTAATGTTCCAGAAGGTACAGCAGAAAAGTGCTCTTACCTGGCTGTGCATTGCAGGTATGCTTCTGTGTCACCAGGGCGTACTGAGATGTGGCTGCTTAGGTACGGTGGCCAGACTGGGATGTAGTGAGCTTTGTCACTGCTGTTCCTTTGGTTTGCATTGCTAAGCACACAGGAAAAATGGGGAATGCTGCCAGAAAAAGAGCATTTTGATCTGACCTTGGGGCTGTGAAATGGCTCAAAAAGCAATAATGTGATTGCTGATATGCCAACAAGTGTGTGTCAGGCAGGCTGGGCTGGTGTAGGAGTCCCCCGCTGTAAATGGGCCACAGTGGGAAGTTCCCATCGCCTGTTTGCTAAAGCTGGAAATGGCCATGCAGGAGGCACTTCACACCAGCACTGCTGACAATGAACTTCACACCATTTCTGTAACTGTTACTGAATAGGTGGGTTTTTTCCTTCTTCCATACAACCTAAAAGTCCCTTTGCAGTCCAGCCAGACCTTCACATTGAAGGTATGTTTCCAAAACCATGATCTTAAGAGAGGAGGAGGAATAAAAAACATCATGGCCCTTGGCAGCAGCTCTCCAAGGTGACCTCCAAAGGCAGCCTGTGACCTCCCATGCCCTTTTTATCATATTTTAAAGGAGTCTTGAATGTTTTTGTTTTTTTTCATAGAAAATTAGCAGGGAGAGATGGGAGGTTCTGCATAATGGTTTGCTTGTTTATTTGTTTTCCCTTTGAAATGTAGGTCTTCTCTCTCCCAGAAGGGGTTCTGGCTAACTGGGCAACTAATGAAACAATAATATTGCCTGAAATGAGGGAGTAAAATTCTAGAGGGGAAAAATGCACTTTTTGTTTACTTTTTTTTTTTTTTTTTTTTTTTAAATCTGACTGCTTAGCATTCCTTCTTCCTAGGTAACATTTCTTGGAGTTCAGTCATCAACTGATATTTTTAAGAAATGAGTGTTTTGTAAAACATCCAAGAGCACCACGCCTCCTAGCAAAGCCTCTGTACTACACACACAGCTGCCAGCACACAGAGTGGCATTTCATGCAAGACCAACATTTAGTTCTGTGCACATTTTAGGGGTTAAACAAAGCATAAAAAGGAGAGTTGTCTTTTAAGCATCTGCCCACTGCCTTTTTAACCATCATGCAAAGGAAAACAATAAAAAGAAAAATAAGAATTGCTCTGTAAGTCACCTGTGGGCAGCAGACATGACAAGCTGGAGATATTTCGTTCATTTACAGTGGTTTCTTCTACACCTTGTAAAACATGTGCTCTGTAGGCTTTAGCTAACAGATCCCACATCATGGTATAAATGAATGTGCAACATTTTGAAGTGCTGGCCAGAAGGCCACTCAACAAGTACTGTACTTGAAGTTATTCATTGCAAAGATGAGTTAAAAATGAGTCTGGCATCTGCACAGGTGCAAAAAAACAAAAAACAAAACCACTTTTTGTGGGAAGGGGTTTTTGACATGAGATGAGGTGCAGTAGCTGATAATGGAGATGGTACATAATGATTTTGTAACTATGGGGAAGCAAAACACTTCTGAACCAGAAAAAAAAAAAAAAAAAAAAAAAGACTGAAGCTCTTTGCTGGTTCTCCCTGGCTGGCAGGAGTGCTGCCCACCCAGACAGGGAGAACCACAGCCCCGCCAGCTGTGCGGTTGCCTCCTGGGGCTGACAACACTCCAGCACCTCGCCCGGCTCCAGCACCCTCATCACCACGACAAGCACGAACACGGATTACTACACTGAACACGTCAGGCTAAGTCAACAGTTTAATAACCATTATTAGGGCTTTTCCAAATCCATTTAACAACTGTAAATTATTCCAAAATAAAATAGGCTCAGCCAATCAGCTGTGCAGTCACTGACCCACAACTATGTGCTTATTTCTCAATTAAGCAAATCTCCACACCCTGGATGGCTTTACTGCTTTTGTGGGTTTGTACATTGCAAGAGCCAGTGTATAAAATCCGTCCCCTGCCTGAGAGGCTCAGCTGGCTGTTTCCAGCCCAGGTACTGCAGCTTCATCCTCACTGCTGGTGATGCTGGTGCTGTGATAAACCTCTCAACTGTTTCATTCCCAGCTAAAGCCATACCCTGAAGACCTATGACTGCATGTGCAAGGAGAAGGGTGACTCACTGGCTGTGCAGTCCCTGAGCTCCCCAGGACTGAGCTGAAGCACCTGCCCTCACTTCTTGGAGCAGCATCTGAACTCCAGTTGGGCTCCAGGACTTGCTGCATCCTAGGAGCTCCCGGGAGCCCAGGTGGACAAGCCTCACTGCCTGGGAGGTGAGAAGGTGGAGGAGCACAGCGAGGCAGTGCTGTTAATGAGCCTGTGGCACCACTCGATCGTTTAAAGCCAGAGAGTTTATAGTAGCCAATCAGCCCATTGCGGGAAGCAGGGAGAGCCCATCAGGCACAGCAGGAATAATTGGAGGGAGCTCCTAATTAATTTGATAATAAACCTATCCTGTACTAACACACTCCACATGCAAAACAGGGTAAAAAGTGCCAATTAGCTGTGGAACTGAAAGGAAATGCAAGATGGAGACTTGGAGAGCTTTGCAGCCAAGGCCTGATGGCAGGCAGGTGTGCTGGGCCCTCAATGGCACTGTCTTTCCTCAGGCACTGGAGTGACCTGCTCACATCTCTTATAGCCTTGCATCTGCTATAGCCTGTCTCTCCCACAGAACTAGTTAGAACTTTTTATTCAGTACTCACATCCACCAACCAGACATAGATGGGCTCTCAACACATTTCAGGGCTGCTCTGAACTGTTCTGGTCAATTTTGCAAGACCAAAGACTTATCCTCCTCAAACACATGGGATCTGCTTGCCTGCAAGCTGTGGAACAAGGTACAGCCAGCAGAGCTGGCCTTCAGCTCCTTCGAAAGCAGGGCTGTAGCTGCATGGCTGGCTCGACATCAACACGTCTTCAGCCTTGCACAGACATTTCATTATTTATTTTCATTTTTCTCTCTATTCATCTAACCTATCATGAGGTGTGAGATGAAGAGGGCAGAACAGCCCTCCTTGAGATCCCCTGCCAAGCTTGCACTGCCGCTGGGGTAGTGCCAGCTGAATCAGCCCGGAAGCCACCTGCAAAATTCACAGAGAGCCAAGACCCCACAGGAACCCCTGAACTGCCCCTCACCCCCCACCACACTCATCACAAGTTGCTGCTAGTCTGTGATTCAGATGTAGGATTCAATTTCTAAATAACTGATACTGATGTTGGCCTGCCACCAGCATTTAAGATAGCCTGTTTTTAATTTTCTTTTATTAGCCCGTATCAAGCTGGTTTGTATTTTTACTCCTGGATTTTCTTAAAACTCTCAGAATTCTGTATTAGAACCCAATCCCAGGGCAAAAGTTTCAGAAATAGGCAACTCAAATCTAATTGTATATTGTCAAAAATTTTACCAGGTATCTCGTACTCACCATTTTTAAAGTTCCCATAAAGCATGCAGCTATAGCAAGCTCCAACTTGCTTTCTGGGCAAATATGAGAGAGGACTTTTTTACTAATATTTGTAAACACAGACAAAAGTCCATGGTTTGTGGACACTATTGTGATTGCTGGAACAGACAGGCAGAGTTTTACTTATTTCCTAGTTTGTGCCTTGCAAAGGAGAGGCCACATGCAGAAATGTGTGTATTCCAGGAGCCTCGCGATTCACAAAGCCAGCAAGTTGCTGCAGAGAACAGAAAGGCAGCGGCTACCAGCTCCTGTCAGGGCAGGAGCAGAGAAAGGGGACCCCGAGTCCACCAGCCTGTCTTACAGCAGCTCTGCATTCAGAGCAAGGAATGACATCCAGTCACTCAGTACTGAGCGCTTGCTTTCAGGCACAGGATAAAGACAATTGGGATGAAGTGGCTGCCCCAAACGCAGTGCTGCTCCACATCCCAGAATTAGTCCTCAGGGGCATCAGCCAGGAGATAAATAGACAAGAAGGTAGCTGTGGGGAGACTCTTGCCTGCATGTGATTGCCTGTGCCTGGTGTGCCAGCAGGGGCAAGCTGTGCCCCAGGACCCCTGGCACATCCATATGTCTTCAGCTGGGCTGAAATCAGGTTTAACAGAGCTTCAAAGGTACCCCCCACCCCTGAGAAGCCCCCTCAGCCTCCCTCGAAGCAAGACTCAGTGGAAGGAGACCAAAGTCACAGTATGGGCAACAGGGCTTGTACCTGTGCAGAGAAGCTAAGCAAAGATTTCCATTCTCATGCAGCAATGCCTTTAACATTATGGCCAAAAATTGGATGTAAAATAAAGCCAAAAAAAAGAGAACCCTCCTCCAACATTCATAAGCCTTTTTTAAAAACTTCAGTTTAAAATGAAAGAAAAACCTGGCACCTTGCCACAAAACTGCACAGCTTTTAACTGACCCCATATGTAAAGCCAACCTGAGGGAGCTGTTAATAAATACTTTAATCCAGCCCTCCAGCCCCCACCAGGCACCTTCCTCCCATGAACTCTGGAGCCAAATCTCTGCAACAGCAAGCTTTAAATCTGGAAGCATTAACTACCCTCCCATCTCGTTAGAGAATAAAAGCATTCAGGACACAACAAACAGTAAACCAAATTCCCAAGTCAGGGACAAGGCAGACTGTGTGTCTCATTGCTGTGGAGGAGGACCATTTCAAACACGCACAGCTTTGACACATGATCATACATCTCTCCATCTCAGGTAAAACTGAGCCCAGCTCAGACTCCTCAGAATTTACCTATTCCTTTCTCCTATAAAGCACTCACATTGGAAAGTGTTGTCAACTATTAGTGGTGACCATCAGTCACCCCAGAGTCTACCTTGTGATCAGACACCAGTATGAAGAGGTTCTCCCCTTCGTACCACAGGCAACAGAGGTGGTTTCGGTTGTAGAAGGCATCCCAGCCACTGCTGTCAGCTCCCAGCCATGCACATTGCATAGGAAGAGGGCTCTGCTCATCCCTCCCTGGGAATTTATTAATTTTAGACTGCATTGCAGTAAAGCAGGTTCAGCCCCCAATAGAAATAAGAACTAAAACACATTCCTTCCTTAGAGCAAAGAGACCAAACCTGAAGCATAGGGACATACTCAGTTGAATAAAAATAAAAAAACCCACACAACTTTGATGTATTTGATGCAGGAAATGGCATGGTTTCTCTAGCTGCATTGCTATGAAATCTTAAGTGAAAAATTGCTTCCAGCAGAACACTAAGGTTAAATCTGAAGAGATTAAAAAAAAAAAATATTTCAAGGCCAAATTAATTTTCTTATTGAGAAGTCAAGATGAGTAAGGTATTGGGAGCAGCAGCTGAGATGCAAGTCTTTCTCCTTGATTATGCTTCTGTTCATTAAGAAAGTTATAAAAACCAAGGTACAGGAGAATGAAAGGCTGACCTTTGATGTATGTGATATGCCATAAACTAGAACCAGTCCTCCAGATTTTTGCTTGTCAGCTTTGCCTTTACTAAACAGAAGTTGCCTTTAAAGATAATTTAACATGATTACAGGTCTCTCTACAACTGAAGTTCTCTTAAAACTAGCCTATATACATTGCCCCTTCTTCCTTTATAGTGTTAAAAAAAAAAAGAAAAAGAAAAAAGCCTGAAAGGCTTAAGAACCAATGCCACCTCCTTGTCTCTTTTTCTTGGCACCACAAATTCATGCATTCAAATCTCATCCTTCCTTTTTTTTTTTTTTGCTAGAGAAATTTGTAGATAATATGGACTTCTCCACATTATCATTGTGCAGTCTTTAAAGAAAAATAACTCTAGTAGGAGAAAGGCAGCTCATCACAAAAAGAGCTGTTCTTGTAACTGAATTAGTAACAATCACAAAAATGACAACAGTTTAGGTAAAAAACATTTTTGGGTGCTGAAGGAGGGTATTACTCACTTGGCAGAAGTGAGCCCAGACAGCCACAGAGCCTGACAGAACAGATGTGCCTTTTAAATGTTTAAAAACATACAACTGGAAACCAAAACCCTTTCCAAGATCTTCTTTACACAGTAATAATCAAGCAGCACATTATTTTCAAGGAAAAATTACTAAAAATAACTTCTGCAGAACTATGTTCCTAAGAAAATGTGAACTTCTGGGTTAAAAATTTGACTAAAAAGAGGGAAAACAGCCAAACCGTTCCCTGTGACATGGAATTTAAGTGACTTCTTCATGCCCAAATCAGTCACATACAAATTCTAGAACAAGGGGTTACCTAAAAAAATGAAGGGGATTAAAAAAAAAAAAAAAAAAAGGAAAGAAAGAAAGAAATCACCCAGGAGTAAAGTCAACTACACTGAGATACCAATGTACTGCAGGCAGTGAAAATTGTCTAACCCCCTGAAGTTTGCAATCCTCATCTAAAGTACTGTATACTCTGTAAGTAAAACCTCCTGCCCCAGAAATCCAAGGGAGGGTGAAAGAACTCACTTGAAGGTTTACCTCTTTGAAAAAGACCTGAGGAAAGAAAAAAAAAAAAGGTCCATTTCAGGGCTCACAGTATAAGTGTATTTAGATACTCCTCCTTAAGAAAGGACCCAGATGCAAGCAAGGTTTGTGCCATAGTTTAAATCCAGGTTCCCAGGAAAACTTGCTTACAGAAAGATCAGAAGATCTGAGGATCATTACTGCAGAGGATTCAGAGAAATTATCTCTTAATACACAGTTGAAGACAGGACTAGTCTTGGTCTCTCTTTGGCTTGAACCTCTGCTGAAATTTAATGCTGACAAATCAAAAAGTGGTATATCCAGAATCTGTAACCCTGATAAAAAATGGGAAATCTGTATCATCTTAATCAAAGGATATGCCACCCTGAGCTGGATCTGTGTCTTGTCCCTTGGCCTCATATGACTCCTGTGTGCTAGAGGTTAAGGGTTTGTTAAAGAATATCGGTTTTGATTAAGTGTCACATACGGTGTAAAACATCCTCTTTATCATTGGAAGTGAAGGTTGGGGGCCAGACAGTGCCTTTTAGTGAGCTTCTAATATAAATTAGGTGTCTTAGGTAATGGGTGGTTTTCAGACAGGATTGATCTTTCTATGGTCCAGTGAAAGTAGGTGTGTTTGGGGAGATGTCACAAAAGCGAGCTTCCTGGCACCTATACTAATGGGCTGGTTACCCCGTTTGGAGTAGGACTTGAAAAATGTAGCACAGGAATCCCCCCTCCCCCTTCCTAACTTTTTCATTTTCTTGATGTAATGGGCAAAGGTCTATATATCCTTTACTCCTTTGGTATTTCAGTCCTTGTATTTGCAGTATCACTCAGTGAATCTTAAGCCACTCATTCTTTTAGTCACTTAGAGCTCCCTAAACTTGCATGAACTTAAAGATGAAGCAGTTCTGAGTAGACTAGGTTACTTACCATTTTTATCATTGTACAGTCTTGAAAGAAAAATATATCAACTACACCATCACCACCACAACCAAATGATTTCTGTTCCCCATTAAGTCCTCCCTGGAAACTTTGATTGCACAGAGACCTAGGAAGAACTGTAGAGATGTTAAACCCTAAGTTCCCCTGCCTCAAAAATAAGAGCAAACATGCATTTCTATAGACATCAAAATGTGTCTGTATTTTCCTCTTTATAAAGCAGAAATTCTCTCAAGCTTTGTGCAAAGAGTGGCATGATCAAAAGCACAAACTGAGAACATGAGAGCCAGAAGCTCTAATGTGGAGTCTAACCATGGACCTCAGGTAAAGAGGGTATATACAAAATAAACCTTTCCTTTATAGTTCATTGACATGTTATAGTTAAAACTTTTCAGGAAAGTTTCCACAGATTTATGAAGAAGTGAAAGCACAAACGCACAGTCGGGGTTGCAGGCTCATAAACCCAGCCAATGAACAAAACCCATAAATCTTTAAATACTTATGCAAGAATATGTCACAAATTTTAATATTTCACTGTGTTTCCCCACATACCCACTCATCATTTGAGCACTGGTAAATATCAAGTTGGTTAAAAATACTTAGATAATTAAGATACAGAAGACTCTTCCAATTCTGACCCAGAAAAGCTTCCTTGATCCCCAGTTTAACTAACCTGGATAACCAGGATTTAGAGCACAAATGACCCTAATTTGCTTATAAAAATGTACTTGTCTTTAGACAAAGACTTAGGTTTAGCTGTAACTCTAAGCAGAGAATAGCTTCACTGAATACAGTGGGGTTATTATGATTAATGTTGCATTTGCCTGCAAACCATAACAGAACCAGCCTGAGACACTGTCTTCCTTTCTGGTTATTTCAGATACGAAGCATAAGAACTCTTCTGTTAACATGGAAGACCTAGACAACATTTTCTCTCTCCTATCTCAGGACTTCTTGTGCTTATTTTTGCTTAATCACTTATTGTTATAATGAGATAACTTTGTCAAATGCTTTTAAATGTCTTTTTTATGAGAGAGGTTTTCAAAAACAATTAACCAGTCAAGGTTTGTGGTTTTTTTCCAGTAGCAGCTAAAGAAGTTACATGCCGTGTTCCCAAACTGCTTCTTAGCTGCATCTTCTCACACTCAAAGGGGACCAGTAGTGTGACAGATGGGATCTCCTTGGTAGATTGCATACTGTGGGGACATCTAAGGAAAGAAACATATACCAGGCACTGGAGTCCTCAGCCAGGCCCCAGGCATGAAGATTTCTACTGCAAAGAGCCCCTAGGTTCTTGTCATCATCCCAGAAATCATATTGCCTATCCATGATCACCACAGCAAACTCTTGGGCTTTCTCTCACCTCCTTTCATCAATGAGCTTGTTATAGGCAAACTGAAGGGCAAATACCTTTGGGTTCTTGAGCTGGTCTTTGGGCCCCCAAAAGAAATCAGCTCTCTTACTTTGAACATGCCTACCTGGATTGTCAGAGATATGGTACATCTTTCTTTGTAACGTGTTTAAAGACATTTCCTCCCAATTAAAGACATCGAATAGAATATCAATAACACAGGTATTTTTACTTACTGCTGGAAATAACACATGAATGCTTCTAAGATAAATTTGCCATAGTAATAAAATGCAAGAGTCATATAAACAGACCTCATTTGCCTTGGAAAACAGAACGACTAATATCAGAGTGAATGTACCTATCTCAGAATGGCTGGAATGCCTAAGCCCTTCCAGACCACTCCAGGAGCTCTCTTAGGAAATAAACTTACATTTTATGAGGCTATCTTATAGAATACCTAATGTTATTCCTCATGGAAGAGCTGAAAAATATTTTAAAACTGCAGTTTGCCAAAAATAAGCCATTTGTCCATCAGAAGTACACCTGATGCTGCAGGAACAGCAGCCCAGTAGCGAAGTAAATGCAAAACTGAGCATCACTTAGCTATGCTAATTTGTTGCCATCATGCCATGAGGAGCACACAGGACATTTATCACCAGGTTTAGAATAGCTGATGCCAAAATCAGAGGAAGGAGGGAGAGCAGCAGAGCCACTTCAAGCTCTGCAAGCAACCCAAGCAACCATAGGTAGCCTTTCATATTGTTTCCTCCTACTCCCACCACCACCTTAATTTATTTTCTTTCAAGTTTTTTTAATGACTCAGACAATTTCAAGGTGCTCCTGTCTCCTAAAACTCATGTTGAATGTTAACTGTTTTAGCATTAGGCTTGGTATGGACTCAATGATCAATTCTATGATTTGTTACTGGACCACTCGCTTCTCACTGCAGAAACAGAGGGAGAAGGTGGGAAAGAGCACAGACATGCCATGCTCCCAGCTCCTCTCCCACACATTGGGCTGAAGACTGGGATGAAGTTACAAGAGGTTGCTGGTCAAGGTGCTTCTTTGTCCTTTGCCAAACACACTCTCTCACAGTATGGGAATTACCGAACAGGAGTGTTTCTGACAAGGACACACTAGTTTATTCCCAGCTCACCCTGTGTAAGTGTAAGACAGGAGTAAACAGGTGGTTTCTAGGACCAGAATGTCTTGAAGCCACAGCATGGGCCTCTCTGCTGCCCCATTTATCCAGCAGAGAGTGAAGCTTGCCTGAGATTTACCTTTCAGAGTCAGGATGGCAGCAGCATCACAGCAGGGCTTTCTGTCCTGCCATCGTCCATTTCCCACGGACACCATCGGTGGCCCAAACCTCCTGTGTGGGTCTGTGAGGAGCACAAGCCACAATCCAGAGAATGGCAGTCAATTTTCTGTGTGCCACAGCAAAATTACTGCAAAGACAGAAAACAGATACACATCACTGCTGCAGAAAAGCAACATAAAAATATTGGTGACATTCCACCTTATTTCACACATGGAGATCCTGTGCCTCCCTGGTAGTATTCACTTTGGCAGATAGAAGCACTAGAAGGGTAACACTGATCAGAAGTCGCCTGAAGGATCAGTTTTACATTTATTACTTTTTTTTTTTTTCCTGGGCTGATGGAAATATGAATTAATAAAAGTTTTAACCAAAAAAAAAAAAAAAAAAAAAAAAGAGAAAGAAAAGAAGGTGATTTGATTCCTGGGATTCCCTCTTTTATCTTGTGGCCATCAAATGGTAAGCATATCTCCCAGAAATCTGAAAGCCCTTGCCTGAGGCTCAAGAAAGGGGAGGTCCAGTCTGTTTGGGGACAAAGCATGGAGAGAGTGGATTTAAGGCCCATTGCCAAAGGGAGTTTGTGGAGCCCTGCTGGTGGTCCTATTAAAAGTGCAAATGCATGTCCTACTTGAAAAGCAGGTGATAGATGTGAACAAACATTGCTGCAGGATACCTAAGAGGCAAACAAAGTCCTTTGGAAATGCAAGGCTGCTATCAGAGCCCATCTACTTGAAGGGGTTATATTGAAATCAAGAGAAGATGGTTCCTCTTCCTTATTCTTAAATACTGATGTAACAGAATACATCTGAAACGCAATTTGATACCACATGCCTTCTACCTATTCCACTAGAGGAGCAGTTCTGCAGACCCTAATGGTGCAAAATCTCTCTGTACAGAAGTGACCCCTCAAGAGTTTGACAATTCTTCACAAGCAGAGGAGGCAAAAAATAAGGCAAAAAATCCTTGACCTTTAAAGAACAGACTTGTCAAATTCAAGGGACAATTTTCATGAAACAGAGTACTAAATTGTTCAGCATTCTCCCTAAGCACATTATTATCCTGCACCTCTGGTTTTAATAGTTTCTAATTCCTATTAGTCTTTCAGTGGGGTTTGTGTGCTGTGGCACCTCCACCTTGGGGACGAAATGGAGAACATCCCCACACCCATGGGAGCCCTGGCTGCCCAGCCTGCTCCCCATGCACTGAGCTCAAGAGGTCAATGCACAGAGAAGGTCCTCCTGAGCTTCCTCTGGGATGCCTGGTGCTTTGTGCCATCCCAGGGTGTGCCAGGCTTTGCCTGAGGCTCCTGCAGTGGCGAGTGACAGATGAGCCTGACAGCCTGTGCTGCAACCAGGTGACCGAGCATGAGCTCGCCAGCGACCGCAGGCGCTAAGTAAATCTCATTCCTAATCCAAATCACTTTGGATAAGAACAAAAGCTGTGTGCAAATTAATATTTCCATCTTATTTCAAATTCTAGGTTTCAACTGCAATATTAATGCTATTTTACAGTGTAATTTACTTGTAATAATATGTCATTATTGCCATTTTACAGTTTTCTCTTAAAGTATTGAAGAAAATGTTTTAAAAGGCACAAATAGCTGCAACACAAATCTCCATTCAGCCTAAGAATCCGTGCTCTCCCATCAGAATGGCACATAATTGAAAACAATGATATTCCCAATGGGCTAAACACTCCAGTCATTAGTGCATTTTTATTTTGGAATAAAAGAGCACACTTACAGCTTTTTTCCTAAATAGTAAATATAAATTAAACATTTCTCTTCCACTCCCAGAATGGTATCTGCCAGTGAAGCCAGGCTGACCTCAACACACCTTCCACAAGTGTCTCTCAAATCAACATGCTGGGTTTAGACATGAACCTCCCCAAGGCAAAGGGTTTCTTGTGACATGGCATGTAAGAGACAGCCTGCAATCAGAGAAGTTTCTTTATCTGGTGACAACTTCCTGTGCACCAAGTGACCGTAGCGCTGGATTGGGAGGCTACATGCAAAGGGGTGGAGGTGTCTCAAGAAGCAGCATCACACCACTTGTGTTTCCATCTCTCCTGTACACCTTCAGATGAAAACTGTTGTACTGTTAGGGCCCCTTAATGAGTGAGGGAACCTGTCCTAGAGAAGAGGTGACAGTCAAAGTCTTTGCTTTCTGAAAGACTCTACAAACATGAAGGGCAGAATTCCACTGATGCTCATTAAAAATATGTGTCAACAGCTGGGCTTCAGTATTATACATCCCTTGGTAGGAACTTCAAAACCCCATTGAGGTCTTGCCCACTATTTACATAGCTTGTGGTAGGAGGGATGGGAGCTGTGGCTGGCAGGAATGAAGATACAGCCACTTCTACCCCAGGGAAAAAAATTCCTTTGTTCTGTCTACAGGACATTCCTGTGCTGTGACATGGAGAGCTCAGACTCCAGGCAGCCCAGAAAGCCCCAGCCCTGTAATCTACTGGAAGACCATGAGTTGGACATCACTACTCCAGGAGTTTGACTGAAGCCTAATGAACAAGAAAGACTTCAGGATTGGCTTCCAGTCAGGAAGTAAAAACATCTTTGCATAAACTTTTTCACCCTAATGTGCCAAGTGAAGAAGGGACTTAAATAATTTACAATTTTTATTAGTCTTTATCCTTGCTTAGTGTACCTGTTTGCACAGCCAGATGATTGCAACCATTTTGATCATCAGTGTGGAGGCCAGGATCAGGGAATGGAAGCCTTGTGGGAAAGTCTGAAGACTACCACAAACTTCTGGTCTTTCTTCCACCACTCTTACCCCATCACAACATGCCACAGACAGAGTGAAGACTACTTGAGAACCAAGTGGTGAGGGAGGTTGCAGATTACACATCAAGATGTCTTCTGACCGCTAGGAGTTTATGCCAGCGCCAGCTTCTATTGAGCAGCTATGAGATTTGCTTCACATTCCCAAAAAACAAGATCGCTCAGTGTGATCTCTACCAAAACATGGTGGAAAACTATTTAAAGGCTGGCAAAACATTAGTAAATAAAAGCAGATCAAAAATGATGTTGTTACAATAATAGATTACATTACTATTCTCTATCCTTAGGAAAACCCTGATTAGACCAAGATCCTCACAGGGTCTTATGAATAAGTCAGGAACAGGCTCTAATGACCCTGCATAAGAGCTTGTGAGCTGCAGTGCAGCCAGCAAGGTGCCAGGTGCCGCTCAGAAACTGGCACTAGCCTGGATGACTAACAGCAGCTATCACAGAGCAGTTATTGATTTTCTTCAATAATTTGGGCCAGATTTTCTGCTAGCATAAACTAGCACTGCTCTATTGAAGCCAGGAGAATGCTGCCGATGTATACTGGCAAAAACTGACCCATAGTCTGTTTTTAATCCCTTAACCCTTCACTACTTTACTGAAGAATTGTACCTCAGATGGAATATTTCCCACTACAGGGACAGGCAGCAGACTTCTCTTATTAATCAACTTATGGGAAGCTCCAATAGTTGAAGCACCCTTCCACCTCTGCAAGTGCACCTAGCACTGGTTGCTGATCTTAGATCTTGAATTGCATAATTACTGAACTAAAAGAAAATTACTTTTTGCTTGTGAGTGTCAGGACAACTCTGAATTCATGAATGACTCACCCTCAGGCACTGGTGTTTAATTTATGAGCTATTTATCTCCTTGCACACACCCCAGCACAAACAATTATACTTAGTAATTTGTTGATCTTATCAAGGCTGTTTGATGTTACTACTGCTACCTCCAATAATGCTGTGCTTTGAAACTTAAACAGGATTTATAACCAAATTTGGATACTTTGCACACAATTCATATCTCAGAGAAGTTTAACTCTTTGGCAACTAAAAGGTTTTGTGTGCAATTTCAAAGGAGAAAAAATGTTTTGGTGGCAAATTTGGCAAGGTGGCCTTCCAGCAGCATCAGAGCCTCTGGTCAGAGCTAGTTCTGTCCTTGCACAGTGTGGGTGAGTGAGTTTTCCTAGCAGAAGACAAGAGAGAGGAATGGGTTCCTGTCCTGGGCCAGTGCACACACATCAGCTCTGTGTCATCTGCACTCCAGGCAGGCTGCAGTGCCTGAGTGCGATTAAATCCTCTGGCCAGTGTTCACAGCACAAGCTGTGGTGTCTTCCCTTGGAACCTGTCCTGCTTCTCTGGCTTGCTCCTGGGAAGCTTTTTATGTGGGCAACAGCCTTCCTCATTACTAAGAAAGGACTTTATTACCCTTTAAGTTATTACATATTTACCATAATTCAAACTTTATGAACCCTTTTGTGCCATCAAAATCTGTTGTTGGGAGTGGGTACCAAACCTGGGCCACATGTGCTTACCTCAGGCTATACTTCACATCCTCTGTGCATCTGTGGCCGTGAGGTGGTGAAGATCCTCACAAATGGGTTTCCCATGTCCCTCTCACAATCCTTTCCTCCTCACATGCTGCTGAAATTGTTAGGCACACTGAAATACAGCAAGTGAACTCAGAGCAAGAAGTACAAGCAGTACAGTGAGTTACCTCCCCACTTTCAAGTCCTGGCTTAAATTAGCCTCAGCTTCAGACCTGGAGGCTCTGTCACAGGCAAGGTGGGGGATTGCTGCTGGGGGCTGTGGTGGCTGGGGGTCTGCAGGCAGCACTCCCAACACCCAGCTCTGCTTGAGCTGAAGAGTCTTCGCCACTGCAGGTAAAAACATCTCAACACAGAACACTGCTTCCACCTCTACCCTCACCAAAATAGCCCTGGGTATTATCTATCTATGTTTGGTCACCCCACCTTAGCCTTTTCGATTTCCCCTTTTATGCAAATCTCCTGCCCTGCAGGAGCCAAAGCCAAAGACCTTCCCCTCCCACAGCAGCAGTGGAGCCACCAAGGGCAGGAAGACTACCAAATTCCTGTTCAGCCAGCCCAGGGTACCAGCCCACTTACTCTATGAGACTCAGGTGGATGTATTTTGCTCGTTTACACATCACACTTGCTCTTGCAGCAGCCACAGATTTTATTTTCTGTATGCTTTATTTATAAACCATAAATCATGTTTTTCTGTGCTAAGCACATACATTTTGCACATAGAAAACAAAGCACTACAGGCATTCTGTAACTGCACAGCACCATAATGAGCTCTGATGTGCAGGCACCTACCAAATCATCGGTGCAGGACAGCAGGCACACACATGTAACTGATTCCACAATATGCAACACGCTGCCATATGTGTCTGTCCCCATGGATCAGGAACGGGCACTACCTGTAGCGAGAAGCCAAGAAATAAGTGCTTCAAAGAGCCTTGAAATGCAGAATTTACTTTAAAACTTTCAAAGCCCAACCAGCACACCACTATTTCAATCTGCTGGGATACTGAGATGAATAACTACTTTGATTATTTTTTCAAAGCCTCCAATGTCATTCCTTCTTTAAGTGAGCTTTAAGTGAAATGGTGGATTAGCATAATCAAACATAAGAAATTAGCATGGGGGGAATAAAAAAATAAAATAAATTACTATTAAACATTGATTTCTAATGATTCCCACACCCCTTCTCCCATCCTCTGTGAGCAGAGTTCATGAGTGGAGACAAATGTTAAAATATATCTAAAATTTTTCACACTGAAAGCCTTGACCATACAGAGTGCTTTTTGAAAACGCAGTTTTATGATTCTACCTTGTACCTGGAAAAAGAAACTCTGTGTTTAAGTCACCTAGTGGCATGGACTATGCAGCATCACTGCCAATCACTACAGTAAGGACCAAAAGAGCTCTTGAACAAGCCTGGCAGCCACAAGAACATGAAGCACTGCAGCAAGAAAGCACGTTCCTGATACTTTTAAGCTATTAGGCTACCTGCCAACTTGCTGGTGCAGAGGTAAGAGGAGCAGAGCACGCTGCCACAGGGCTGAAATTCTGCTGCTTGTCTGGGAGCCCCATCTTGGCAGGGCTGCCCCAGCCCACAGCACCTATAGCTAGGCAATGAAAAACAGCATCAATAAAAGGCCAGGAGGCGTTCAGCTAAGCTATCCCAGCTACAGCACAGTCATGCCAACTGGGGACTTCTCCCGTGGGAGATGAGGAAGGAAAAAACAGCTTACAACATGGTATCTTGTTTACAGACTCCTTGACTAGTCAGACACTATTCTGGGAAAAGATCAGGGTGAATTTGACTGATGAAGGGGAGAAGGTAGATGGAAATCTGCAGCTGGTGAGAAAAGATGCTTCAGGAACGGTAAATCATTTAAAGCAATTCTGGTACATCTACCACCACTACAGTGCTGGACAAAGTCAATGAAATAACAAATAAACATGAAATTGAGAAACACTTGCCCCCGCCCCCCCCCCCAAAGATTTTAATATTTAAATGCAGAACCAGGAAGCACATTAAAGAACATGCTCTTCACTGATGTTTGAGGATAGCCTTTGAAGAAAAGTTGCTTTGGAGAGGAGGCAAAAATGATGGTACTGGGTCAGATCAGAGGCCCATCCAGTCCTGTATCCTGGGGTCTGACAGTGGTCAGCAGATAGCCTGGCAACAACAATGTACACATACCAGTTTTTCTCCCAGCATCCTGCAATTTCTGCCTTATGGACACTCCAAGTGCAGTGGTGATACCTCTGTCTCAGACAGCCTTTTTTTTTTTTTTTATTTCCCCTGGACTTTGTCCAAGGCATTTTTGAACCTTTACCAACCTTAAGCATCTACATCCTCTTGTTGCAAGAAGTACACAGCTGAAGCCATGTAAAATAAGTACTTGCTTTAGCTCATCAACCACATTAGCCTCAGCACTAAATTTATGAAGACATGGAAATACTACACCTCCTCTGTAGAATATTCCATCCTCAAAGATGCTGAAATGGCAGCTGAGAGATAGCCAGGTACACCTGGGTGGCTCTTATCACACTAAAATGTCTACTTCAGTTTTCAAACAGCCAGATGAACACACCTGAGTTTCAGGCAGTTAGTTTCTAGTTCCTCACTGAGCACACCCACTACCTGTTTAATATACTATGGACACAATACTGCTTTATCTGATATAATAATCCCCATCACTTTCAGGCACTCTCTTTTGGTCTGTGTGGAGGCAGGTAGCAGTGACTTAACTGTTCCACTAGCATGTGTTTAATCCCAGAAACATGCTGTCAGTGCCATGGTTATTAGGCACTGAGGAATGCAAGAGGAAGGATTAGTACTCCTCCTCAATTCCCTAACTTCCATATTTCTGAAGAGTAGTGCCTACAATGTTTTCTCACCCTTCTCCAGCTGGAGAAAAATAATGTCATCATCCCCACTGAGCACAGACCACTGAGTGAAAAGCATGCATTTCAGTTTCCTTTTCTTAAACAGTAATGTGAGTGGTATGGATATATTGCACCTGGAGTCACCTGTGCAGGTGGAAGTGCATAGGTAATGCATGCTCAGCTTCAGTTAAATGACAATTCTGTTTAAAACAAGCACTTGAAACTTGCTACATGTATCTACAAGTTTTTAAGGAGCTGTACATCTGAAATGCAGAGACCCACTGAGAGGAAACACAGGCTGCACACAGTTAATGCAGCAGTTGCCACAGTGATAGGAATAACAGAATTTATCAGATTATTCTCTCTCTTAACAAAACTGGTTTTATTCTGGAATAATTTATTAGCTTCAGCAGTTAAAAGAACTTTAGTTAAAACAGCTGAAACTATTCAAGTAAGTTAATAGGCCGAAACATTAAAAATATAGAGAGAGTTTTAACATGTGGCAAATATTTTATTTTCTATTTTCAAAAGACCATAATCACTTCAAACCCCCCTGTCTATCAAGAACAACTTAGTTCAATTTTTAATTATTTTTATAACAGGGAGGTATAACAAAGTGCACACATTCAAATCTACAAACATGGCTTAATAAATGGAACTGAGATGTAAAGACACGAAGCAATCCATGAACTGTGCTGTCCTTTCTAACAGCTTCTTCACTGACATGTAATAATTAGGGAACAGGGGAACATTTTGGAAAGCAGAATGGATTTCAGACAGGACAAGAGAACATGTTTTAGTGGGTATTAATGCAGTAAAGAGGTTACTTCTCTGTCACAAACACATACACTCCACTTCTCACTCACCTTTCATTGTGTCTAAAACCCAGCATGAGCCCTTCTCTGTTACTAGCACCTTGCTGACTTCCAAGTGAAACAGACAGGCTCTGTTTTCTTTTGGATTTGACTTTTAACACAAGATTTGGTGGCCTTAATCTTTTCTCAATTATGTAACATCGAAACAATGCCAAGAATAAATACTAGCTACACCAGGGAGATGATACAAAGGAGAATTTCAAGGGTTCTAAAACATCTGATTTCCCTGCTTTACAATACTCTCCCCCCTCCTGCCACCATGAGAAAAGGAGATGCTCTTTAAAACAAAATCAACAACTACGTATTGAAGTCATCTGCCCTCCCTCTTTCTCCTCAGTGCAATTAAAGGCAAGATGCCAACTTTCCAACAATGAGCCTCGTGGCTCTGGCTGACCCATGCCTTCATTCTTTCAGAAATGAGCAATGAAGCTCAAAGGCAGCATCTCAAGGCAAGCTGCAGAGCAGGACGCGACCAGCACTCCCGATGTCTTAAAACACAAGGGGAGGTTAGCCAATGGTAAGTTGCCTTTCCAAATTTATAGCAAGCAAATTTATCACAGTGATGCAAGAGGTCTGCCACACCAACAAGCCATAGGTAACATCAGCATCTCTCCCATCCCTAACGCCACTGAACTTGCAGCTGAAACCACAGGCACAGACCCTTAAGGAAAGGTCAAGCCTTTTTAAAATGCATTAAACACATTGCAAGTAAAAGCAGTGCTACAGCTTGCATTAAAAGTATAAACTTGGGTTAATTTTTGACAGCAATTTGTTATTCTGTGTTACCCAAAGAGATTAGCTCTCCCCCATGTTTAAAGGGGTAAAAAAAGTACTCACAGCTGTGATCTTATTACAGGAGAGCGACTTAACTATCCAGCATAGCTGATCTCTCTCCGCAACAGTGTCACCCTCCATTGGCATGAAAACCAGACCTGAGAGAACAACACGCAACATCAAGTGCTGCTGCTCTAGCCTCTACAATTTAATACTTTCTAGGCAAGAAGGAAGAAATTTTTCAAAATTATTTGAACTAAAAAAAGCTTCACACTCAACAATAACATGATTTTTCTACATATATTCCCTCTCTCCAGTAAAAATCATTTATGCTGCTACTATCATCTTTCAGTGAATGTCCATCTACAAATTCATTAACTTTTTTGAGACAAATCATTGGCATCCTAATCTTCTGATTCCCATGAAAGACTCACTTTTGAGATACAATTGCAGCTGCCCCACACTGCCAGTTACTGTATCATACACGTCTTAAAATTCTGTAATCAGCATCCACCAGGTGCCGTATCGCATTCAGCACACCACAGTCAGTCAATACAGACATCCCCAAACACACCAAGGCTGGTTTTGTCAAATGTTTTATTGAGTGTAGACATCTGGAGTACTGTAAAACATGCATTATCTGTAGATTCAAAAAGGAGCAAGCCACATTGTCCTCACTGTCAAACGTGTCAGGCTTGGCATACATGATGGAGATTAATGAAGTATCATGAGAGTAATATGGTTCCTGAAAAGCTTCTACAATTTGGAGTAGGGTCTTAATCGTTTGAAATGCAAAGCTGCTCACATTTAGTGAACTTGCATGTTTGCTGGAGGTGCCATATTTTAATTCAAAACAAACAAGAATAATTTCACTGGGGGGGGAGGGGAAGTTCCCTAGGTAGAAACTGTATGCTTTTTGTTTCCAGATATTCCACCCTAAATAAAAATTCATATGCTTTTTGAAGTAGCACAGTTTATTTCTGAGCAATGAGCAACATCTGATATTCATTTCTTCTTGGGTTGTTGAGGTGTATTAAATTTAAAGAAGATAATATCTCCATCCTCCACTATGTAATTCCTGCCCTGTTGTCTGTATTTTCCAGCGGCCTGTGAATAGAACAGACAAAAGGGAAATGGGTTATCTCATTAGACATTTTATAGCATTTTCAAATTATAATTATTTAAATACATTTTGGTAAAGAAATAGTGGTACCTCAGCCTCACAATTTTACAGCTGCATCACCCCTCAGTTTAACATAAATTGGTTTTGCATACGTAAAAATAAATACAAAATTAATTTAATCTCCACTCTATCAGTGGTGCTTAAATGGTATCTGCATTATACAGTGGTAAACCTTGGCAAATCTTAAGATAAAAGACACTATTTTTTTTTTCCTCCAGCTTTCAGGATTTCTTCTTTTCTTCATCTAAAAAACAAACACTGGTGGCAAGAATCTAAACTGGAAAGGGCAATCACAGCAACGGTCTGCATGATGGTTGCACAGCTATTGCTCTTGAGCAGCTAGACAAGCAAATACTGTCAAAACTGAAGATGGGCACACTATGCACAAGTCACAACTGTACATGCCCCTCATGCCTTGAGCAGGGCTCTCATCTGCTTGTGCACAGATAATGGAGGACTGAGGAACACAACGTACAGGCTCGAGTTTTCTGCCAGAAATTTCCTTTAGGACAAATTTGCTTCAGAAGGACAGATATAACAGCAGATACAGGGGGAAGCACAGAGGACCAAAGCAGTGAAAAGGGAATAAATTAAAAAAAATTTATAAAATTCATTATAAAATACTTGAGGAGAGCAGAAAATAGGCAAGGAATCTATTAAATGGCAGTATTATTCACATTAGCATTTATCCTTATCTTTTTCTGTCTTTAGCTCATTGTAATTAAATATGGTATTACAGAGGCTGCAGAGAAGCTGCAGCATTAGGACTGAGACTGGGTAGGTGGTGGTCTGCAGTAGCATTTATCTTGAAAAGTGATCTACAATATGGAAAAGTTGAGAGCTCCTGCTTTAGTTCAATAACCATTCCAGTTTTGAAGTTTCCTCCTGCAGGAGAAAGTGCTTCCATGCAAGACCTCACTGTGCCATTGTCGTGAACGACACTACCACAGTGGTGGCACACTAAGATCCTGTTACAGGAGAGCTGTTAACTAATTCAGTAGAACAGCTCAGACTAATGGTACATAGCTATCCTAGACACCTTTCTTTCACAAAAACCTACTCTGTAAAGCAATGTGTTTCCTCATATTGCTGTCTAGGAATTTACAGGCTCATTAAGGTTGTTGATGTCATTACTTATTTAAATGTTGTCAGGAGTGATGCCAGCCTACAGAAAACAGCAGATAAAATAGCCTCAACAATAAATACATAGTGCAATAGTAATTGACCTTAACCCATAAAACACTATTGATAAATAATAAACAGTACTTTGCAAACGCTTTTGTATTTTCCCCTTTGGAAATCTGTTTAGACTGTAAAAGGTTAACTTTCAAGTAGACTTAGTAGTTCTTCCCTTTGAAGATCCTAATAATGCTCAAAGTCAAGAGTAATTAGACTAATTGATGGCATAAACACTAATAAAACAGTGCTGTAAAAATCATCAGCAAGTGTAAGCTGCAGGCACAGGTACAGAGACGTTTTACAGTCGAATACATTTATTACTTAAAAATATTTGTTGAAAAAACTGACCTGCACAAAGTAACAACGTGCATTTTTTAGCACACTATTGTATGTTGTCAAAACAGCATAGACTTCTTTAATTAAATAAATTTTGACACACTAATGCAAGTTTGTGTATTTTTGTTACCAGTTTACAGTTAATTAAAAGTGACAGTGTTCCTTTAAATTCTCTAGAGACCATTTAATCCATTTCCATTGCTATCAGAAACACTGGTTGAAAAAATCAATACCCATTTGTGAATCTTGAGTATGTATTAAACAAGACACGTCTAACCAGTTCATTTGCACTTGAAAGCAGCCATCTGTAGAAGCCAGCTTTGCCTAAGCAGATATGATTGCTAATAATGTGATATCCCTGTAGACTACAAAGCCCACACAGAGCTATTCAGTGTATAGTTCACAGCACTGGCATTAAATTAGTTATGCTGTACTGGTGTTAGACACACACAAAATCAAACTTAAAAATCGATCAACTTGATAACATACAAAGCAAGCAACTCCCATTACCACTGTTATTTCAGTTGACTCCTGAAAGCTCCCAAATTTAATTTTGAAATTTACTAGCAATATAAAAGTAATTAGTATTGTGTATGGCATGAAACGTTATATTAAATGCAAATTAGGAAAGACTAGAGCAATATAACACATTTTTTGAAGAGCAAGGGGCTTTTTCTAACCTTGATTTAAAACCTGAGTAACAAATACAAATAATACTTGCTTTACAGATGCTTCAAAACAGTAAAAATGTAATCATTAAATATAATTTGAACACGGAAGCTTGGTATTTAGAATCTCACCGAAAGCCAATAAAAATATTCAAGCAAAATATTTGTAGATTAATAGTTACCAAATGATACAGGCTCTCAGGGAAAACACTTGGATTTGAGCATGAAAAAACTGTTGCTGGCAAAATTTGCATCTTGGTTACATAAAGTGGTTCCTGACTGCAGAATATTAGATTTATTTATAGCTGTGGTTTCACTTTACAACTACAACTCTACTTCCCTTTTCATAAGGCAGTTCACATGCCGCAACGAACCAATTATACTGGGATTTTTTTCCCCTCACTTCCTGGGGTTCAAACAAACCTATTAAAGTCCCGCTGCTCAGTATGATCTTCCTTAGTGATACCACTGAGAATAAGCTGAATTTGAAATCATAGTTTTGCATACCTTTCAAGCTATCAAATAGCAAACAATAAAGCCGAACCTTTTAAATTCTTTAACACATTGTAGTGTGTAGGAAGCTTCAAATACTGAGACTGATTAAATCAAACTAATGTGCTTCGTAATTGCAATTTTATAAAAATATAAATCTTAATAAAACATCCAAAATGCCAAATGAGAAACCAATGTGTATGACATAAAGGGAAGTTTTTCTGCTTAAAGAAGGTGGAAATAATGCAATTGCAACACAGAGGAGAACAGCTTCTCTTATGACATTTATTTGCCAGGTACAAGTTAATTTCTTATTCAATAAATTTAAATCAGATATAATTTGTCAGCTACAAGAAGGGCACAACTTTGGGCACCCAATCAGTCTCTGCCCTCTAGTGTTGAGAAAGCAGATAAAACTCTTTTTAAATAGAAGTGTCAATACAAAGAAGCATCAGCTCAAAAAAAAAGTTTTTCATTAAATATCTTCACTATCTATTCAGTAGATAGTAGCTGAGAAACTTCACCTACTGTAATATATTTTTGTGAACTACATAAAACTATTACTGGCACTCTGAAAAATCAAAATAAGGCATGGCATTTTTAACAAGACATCAAAGGGTGACTGAATTAAATACTGAAATAGTAGATTTTAAAATTCAGATTATGCCTATTAGAGCCTAGGAATGTTGAGGGGAAAAAAAGTTATGTTTTTAAAATGTAATATTTTCTTCACATTTGTAATACCTTCAATGCAAACTTAAAATGACATGTTATTAAAAGAAACAGATTTTCTGTGTTTCTTGCATTGCATTTACAGGTGATTCCAAAATAATTTATCTTGTCTTAAAAATTTTATTTTTCAAAACCAATTTCATTTTACGGCTTATTAAATTCTGAACACTAACACAAACAGAGAAAAAAAAAAAATCCAGCATACCATTTGGTCCTAGTGGTGACACTGCAGTCACAAACTGTCATATCTTGGACACTGAAACAGTTGCATTCCTGTCAAGTGGAGTTGCTGTATTTGTATTTCTTAAGTAAACTGATTTTAGTCTATTGCTAGAGGTGACTGTTAAAATTTGCTTAGCATCAAGAACTTATTCCCAGTGAAAAACAGACTTGAAACGGACAAATGGCACATGTGAAGGAAGGGAAAAGAAAAAGATGGGAAGCTCACCTTGACAGCAGCTTCTGAACCTCCTTCTTTAAAATCTTCGTATTTCATTACTTCAGCCATAATGAATCCCTTTTCAAAATCTGTGTGAATCTTCCCTGCTGCCTGAGGAGCCTTCGTCCCTTTCTGTCAAAGGAAAGACCGGAAGAAAATTAATTGCATTTAAGAAGATTGATTGCAGGAAAGAGGTTTCTCCTTTTATGATATGCTGTTAGGATCTCCTGAAAGTTTGTTTCATATCAGTTAAAATGTCATGCATACAGCCAGGTAACTCTCCATACTGGGACAACATAGATAGATGCCTTCACCACAGATAAACCAACTGATCTTGAAGAAGGGCAGCTTTGTTTTTCCTAATAGGTATCAGCAGCAGTATTGATTTTAGAAGCCATGATTGTGTTTTGTTGCGAGATTCACTTTGATCCCTGGCTAACCACACAGTAAGTGAGGAAAATAAAGATTTTTTTTTTTTTTAATAACTTTAAAATCTGACTTACTCAAGCCTTCTACTTATGTCCAAATAATTGCAAATAAATGATAACGAACCACACTGGCCCACCACATTTGCAATCAAAAATGATTTATGGATCTGAAGCCCTACATATTAGCTTATTTTTATTTCAAAATAATTTCAGTGAGTCTAATATAGAACAAAATGATGTTTCTTACCAAAATGTCAACAAATGAATTGTTTAAAAAAAAAAAAAAATCACAGCCAACTATTTTAAGATAATTTAAGTTTATGCAATAGAGGAGAATGCATTGTAACTGGCACGCTTTAAATTACAGGGACATACATTCTGTGCACATACAACCATGGAAAGAAATTTGAGAAATAATGGTGACCTAAAGGCTGCTTAATAAAGCATGTTAAAGTGCTAAGGAGTCTGACACTGTAAAGCACAGTTTTTACAATAAAAGATGTATTGGGTTAATATGGCTACTCACTGATGCTTACCTGACTAAATATCTTTGCACATTAAATCAAAGATACTTACAATCAGTCTTAAGATAAAACAGCTTTCAAATTTTCTAATAAAGAGCAAGCATTTCTCCTACTGAAAACAGTGGAATTTCAGAACGTGCTTTTAAAAACTATGGCAAGATTCAGAACAACAAAAACTTCTGCTTGTATATTATTTTGGTAGCTATTTCAGTGACCTTAGCAAGCAGTTAGGATGAAAAAAGAGATGAAAAGGCTAAAAAAAAAAAAAAGGTGCTTTTAGGAAAATAAGTTTAAAGTGCTAAAATAGACACACAAACATTTGTAGCAGTATTTATAAAAATATATATTTACTGGAAATTATGCTGATTAGTGAAAATAAATTAATTCCATTGAACGAAATTAAATACAGCACTGAAATTCACTGCACAGCACTAAATACACTGATGCAAAAAATAAAAGCTCATTCACAAATTTGCACCTCCAGAAGTTGATGATTTTAAATTTTTAAGATAGAGAATTTGTAATTACACACATTTCAAAATAGTTTTCAATACTAACCTTTATATTATATCATGTTTATATTCAAAGCAAACCACTACAGCTCAGCTCTTGCTGCTGTCCTCTGGGAATAAATTAGTCAACCTCTATGCCTATAATCATTCTACATCAACATTTACAATACATAGTATGATTTTAGGCATTACATAAGTTCCTGGATAAACACTTAAAACTTCCAAAATAAACTAGCTCTAAATATTGAAGACAGTAAAAGACCTGAAATACTGCACACTGATTTGAGGGTTTTGAGCCCAACTGTGTATCCATGAGGAATATAATGATGTTATATTGCTTTTATTGCTGAAAATGTAATCCGAGCAAAGCAAAGGAGGAATGAACCATCCGCAACCCAAACAAACTTAGTGAATACAAAATGAAAAGCAACATCAATTTCACTGCAGACAAACCCAGTCACACAGATTAAGCAAGCACAATACTGGTACGTCTTATCTCTGACCACAGGAGGAGGGTAGACAGATTCTACAGGATGAAGAAATTCAGACTATGTAATAGGCAGAATCAATTGTTACCTGCCTCAATCAATGCAGCTCCACTTTCACTGTTCAGCAGCTCACAAATAATTAAAGTTATCCTGGACAAAAACCTCATCTGTAATGACTAGCTAACCGCCACCATGACAAACTTCAAAGTCAGTGATATCAATCTGAATTCAATAGTGTGGAACTGGATATAGCTGATGAATAAGTATGAATCTTACCCTGATGGTCCATGCACGCACTTCATCTGGGCCTGCAGTGAAAAAGTATTCTAGTTGGAGTGCTGCATATCCAGCCTTAATGATCTTTGCCAAAGCACTGAAGAAAAAAAAAAAAGAAAGAATCCAATTCATTCCACATACACACATGAAACAACTAAATGCCCCAAGTAATCGATTTACATGGAAAGACATCATGTATTTTGAAGACACCAGGTCTACTTTTAAACACAGCAACAATCACAGTAACCTTTTTCTTTGAACTCTCTTCAGGAGAGGTACTTTTTTACTGCAGAATCATAACAACAGTATTTTGATTTGTTTATTTGGCAGGCTACAGAAATATGGGATAAATTTAAATCTCTCTATCAGGCAGCACTTTTGGTCTCATGCAATTTTCAGGATTCCAGGTCATGAAAGCATAACTGCTTGACTGAAATTCAGTATTGAAACAATTTATTATAGTTCTTCACACAAATTATGGCAAAATTTTCTCCACTGTCCCCATTCTCCATGGATGACGAAACAGTTTTGGTGATCATTCCTTCTCAAAAATATACATAACTAATACCTATGTTATAATTAAAACACTGTACAGAGATGACAGATGACAGTTAAAAACTTAATTTAAAATAAATCTTTTCACTCTGTCTCATGGTAAAGAAAGGAGAAGATTCTCTCTTTATAATGGTAATTACTCTGTCATTTATTATTCTATCAGCGCAAGCAATTAAATTACTGCAAGGAAATAGTTGATAATAAAGTGTAGGGAAAATGAATGCTAATTAACCTTTGTGTCATGTTCTCTTCCAGATACTTCTGTTTCTCCTCAGCACTCATATCTTGCAACTTGAGTTCCAAGGCCCCACTAAAAGGAATGACCAAAGCACCCGGGTCATGCTTGTCCACCCACTCTTTAATTTTTATCAACCTGTAGACAACAAAGGGCACAACATTATCTTGTAGTGCATGCATGGCTGTACCACATTCATTATTATCAAGTAGCACATACATATTCATAAGAATTGCACGGTTTTATGATGCCATCTTTTTGTGTATTGCTTTCCAAGGTCAAGGCATTAACAGGCAGCAATTGCTTCAGGTGTACTCCATTAACATTTCACTGTTTCTTGGTTTCTGTTTGGCATTTCATCTATCAGAAACAGGCATAATTTGAGACAATAACTAGGTTTTTGGTTGAGGTTAAATACTTGCCATCTAAAGTACTAACTGCGGAAAACTTTGTAGATATGTGGATGCACGCTTTTCTGAGACTTCTAAGAGTGATATTTATCAAATGCAAAGTAACTAGGGGCCTTTAGGTTTAGCTCTTTTTTTTTCCCCTCTCTTTTTGTTTGTTGTTTTTTTTTTTTTTTAAAGCAGTGTCTGTGGCAAGCTGACATTAGCAGATAGCAAAGAACACTCCACTCTATAAACTCCTGGATAGCAAGGAACAACCTACTTCTTGTGCTATTGATCTTGGAGTATGCCACAGCTAACAAATAAAGGGATGTTTCTACTAGTTTCTCTCACCTTTCTACCACCTCCCCAGGACAAAGCTTCTAGGCATTATATTCAAATTATTTTTACATAGACAATCAAATTTCCTATGTCTCTTAACCTTCAATAACTGGCAGCATCAGTAATAGTTTGCTGTACACCTAATACATTTTTGTTAGTTGAATGAAACTACAAATTGAGAGCTACAGATTTAAGGTCTTAGTTTTGAACAGCCTATTAACAAAATCTTTACAGCAGTAGCTGAAGTTTAACCCATCTTTACAAACAGGCATCGCTTTCATCCCCTTCAATTTGAGGGAGATATTAATAAATTACCTGTAAGGAGGTCAGTGTTATTTATAGGGCACTATCTCTGAACAGGTGTGAATGGTAGGAATGACAATTGTCTACACAAGAGGCATGGGAATTCTTCTTGTACACTAAGAATCAAAGTGAAAAATACAGTCCTTGGGGTGTCATAGATGTTTCAGACCTGAAGCACCCATCCTACAGTACTGGGTTTTGTGCTTGCTGGGTTCTTTTTCTTAGTCCTGCTAATCTGCAAGGTTTAGACTAAGGTTTTAACTGCTATTATACTAAAGTGCTTTGAAACTGTGGCTTGCAAACCTTTAAATAATCACTGCAAATGTCACTTCAGAAAACAAAAATTAACTGAACCACAAGTTCATCAACACACATTTGTCAAGTGAATAGCAGGGGATCAGAGCTATTATGAGATTAAGTGCACGGCCCACTGAGTAGAGTTTTAGATGGGACAAAGAATATAAAAGTTCACTAAACAGTTTTCATACATGTGTTATATAAGGTGGTCTTCCATCATTTACTTATGTAAATACCCCATCAGTGGTTTTCAATCCTCATTATACTAATCTTATTTCCCCCCACCCCAGTTATCCAATGGAAATACAGTTTGGTATCCAGGACTGATATTGAAACACCATTGCCTTCAGAAACATCTGAACTGAAAATCACAATTAAGGTGCATTTCTGAATGTGCCATGTGACATTTCACAGCTCTTCTAGAACTGCCATTTGTAGTTAACTAATTTATTTCAGCTAACAAACAGGATATCAAAGCTACAAATGCCGATCTTTTACAGAAAATATATACACACACGGATCTGCTATTCAGACCTGTACTTCAGTGTCTGAGCTTACTTTTTTTTGTATTTATTTTTAAGAAAGTATCTAGCATTGGTCTCTAGACTAATGAAATAACATGCCAAGTGAAAGAAAGAATGAAACATTGTAACTTGAAAAAGTGAAAGGAGCCTGAAAGTAATGTCAAAAATTGGATTCAAATTCTGTTTGGTAAATATGGTCATCGTAACTAATAAACTAAGAACTACTGTGGAACAACAAGATAAGAAATAATTACTTTGGCTAAAACACCAATTCAGAATAATAATAGTCTTAGACTGTCATTTTAACAGCTTTTCTATTGAGTCCTTAGAGAGATTATTTGCATTCCTCAGGTATTCTATTGTACAATTCAGATGAATAAAGACTTACAAATCATTCCTCTACCGCCAGTGCGAGACTTTGATCCAGTGAATACACCATTGTACCTTAACTATAATTGGCAAAAAACCTGACAGTGTAGAGCATCACAAGCTTAATAACAAAGGAGAATATCTCAAAGTGTTGACAGATGATCTTCATAATGCAGGAGCAGAGCTGGTACATTTTAGCAATAAATGAGCACCGAGGTCTAAAGGTCTCTAAAGTGACTGACATCAGACCTGCTACAGCCTCAGTTAAAGAATAAGGTACTGCATCCCACTCTGTACAGACAGTCAGGTTCTCTGCCTCAGTCTTTCACTTCTGAGACTTTCAATGTCACAGGAATTACTAAAAAGTACCAGGAATTCCCCTAATGGTGATCAAAATAAAGAAAACAACAACAAAAAGAGTAAATGCTCAAATATAAATAGATATTTTCTTTTTTGTTTTCCCCAAAATGAAAATGATTGACTAATGAAGTAATAGGTGAAGGTTTGCTTTCCTGTTAGGGCTAAGTAAGTCCACTAAACAGAACAAAATTCTCTTAACAAATGGTAAGCATTGAGTGAGCATTATGCACTTGTGTGCATAATTTTTCCACCATAATGCTGTGTCTGTATAAGGACAGCATTAGTAAACTTGTTTGGGCTTTTGCTAAGGTAAGGAAATACCGAAGTATGTCTTCATTATTGCATGCTGCATTTGGTAATGATGATGAAGGGTACTGGATTTTAGGCTAAGAGAAAACTAACAACACTTAAGAAAAATCTCAATTAAAACAACAACAAAAAATACACAACGGGACGGGGGAGGGGCAACACAACAAAAAAACACCACCACAAACACCACAAAAAAACCACCATACAAAACCACCACCACCAAAAACCCCCAACAAAACAACACACACTGAACAAAATGAAAAGCTACCAAAACCCCAAACAGGTATAACAAATACCCATGATTAGCAGCTGAAACTACTTTCAAGAAACAAGAAAATGCTCAAGATGAGCACTTGACAAAGTAAACTGAAAACTATGTGAAAACAGTGCACATGCTAAAAGCAATTAAAAATATCCTCTATCATAATTAGGTTTCTAAAAGTGCTGTTAATAGTAGAGTCAAAACTAAACTCTTGTTACAAAACAAAGCAGAAAGAGGAAAGGCTTATCCTAGTACTACTTAGTAGTAGGGAAGGATCTTCCTGAAGCATTTCTGGACATCTAACAGCCTTCCCCTATTGAGGTGGCTTGGTTCTTCCCTCCAGGTGGCTCTGTGGTGTGCCAATGGGCACAGTGTTCCTAAAGTTAAATTTTATTCCATTTCCCACAAATGGACAAAACATAATTTCTGGAAAAAATATAGACCATAGAGACAGTAAGACAAAAATTCACTCTGTGATAGCAAAAATAAAATGTTAAATACAAGTTGAATTGAAAATTCAATTAAAAAGACAACTGTAAAAACCTGGTCCAAGAACAAAACTGAGACAAGAATAAAACCAGATCTGAACAATTTGCAAGTGAAGGCAGCACTCAAAATTCTGACCCAAGAAAACGGCCAAGATGAACTAAGTTGCTTGCTTCCACCTAACACTGTTCTGTTGGCTGATGAGGAGATAAAGAACCATGTCAGTGTATCTACTAACAACTCTGGAAAGCTGTGAAGAGTAAGATGTTTTCTTGCCACTACTAGATTCCAAAATTTGACAAAGGCACCACTTAAGGGCATTCCAGTTTTTAATTCTGTATCAGCCTGAGAAAGAAAAATTAAACAAAAGAAGCCAGTGACTTCAAGTGCAGAGTTAAGCAGAACAACTACCAGAGTTAGTTGCATCCTGATACTAAATCAGAATGCAGAACAGACTTTGGATAAAGGTTTGAAAATAATGGCACTCACTGAGAAGGTCAATAAGCAAAGAGCACCAGAAAGGGCAGTTGTGCAGAAAGGAGTGCCTTCTCTTCAAAATGATGACGGTTCCTGAGGCAAAAGAAACTAAAGCTTACAGACAACCAAAATAAAGAGGTACAAAAGTTGCAGAATGTACATTAACTACAAATCGATATTTGACAGAGTTTCACATGAGAGATCCAGCTGGGAACAGAGACAGAGTTCAGATGGAAATCAGAAGTAGAGATGGAATAGTGAAGCTGTAAAGAGAACGTAAGCTCAGTGGACACCTGCAAGACAAAATGAGCTGAAAAACTGACCCCTGAGAAGAAAAGGGATTTGTTAAAGTGCACTTTTGTACAAGCAAGACCAAAAAAAAAAAAAAAAAAAATCTCCATCTAACTCATGGAAGAGAAACATTTGTTTTTCTGTTCTGTGTCTGAGCTGACTGGAAATCATCAGAAACAAAACAGCATGGAAGGGAAGAAGAAAATACCAGGCAGCACCATAAGAAGGAAAGAAGAAAATACCAGGCAGCACCATAAGAGGGAAAGAAGACAAGATAACACCAAATTAAGTGATCCAAGTACACAAAAAACCACTGAAAAAATATTCTACAGAGAGGAGTAATAAGAGGACCTAGCAATTCCAACAGGCTCTTCCTGTTGGCAGCTCCGGGCAACCCTAGATTTTTAAAACCTTCCAAACAATCTGTTTAGTGCTCTGCCCCTTACTGGTAAGTGGTTTCCATGTGTGTAGGCTAACCTGCCTTTATTTCCATAGAAATGCACTATTTTAACCGAGTCTGTACAATACAGCCTGGGAATACACACTCCCTACTTCTTTACAGCAGTTTTATGTACTTGGAAACCGAGGTGGCCTTTATTTTGAGCTTTCCTTGTAAGCTATATATTACTTCTAACTTTGAACCTTTTTCTGGACTCTCCTCCAACTGGTCTAAAAGCTCCTGGAAGTACACAATACACCATATATACACGTCAGAGTTCTCAACGATAATGGTTTATAAACATCAAAAATAGCTAGGGGGTTAATTCACACATTTTCCAGGTGATTCTCCTGTTTATAAAACCCAGTATAGCATTTGCTTTTTTGTGACAGTACTGCGACATCACCTCATGCTCAGTTTATAACTTACTGTATGACCCTTCTTAAACAGCTATTCTTAGTACTATATTTGCATGGTTGAGTATTCTTACATAAAATCCTTCTCAGAAATTGCACCTAGATTTCCTCCCCCACAGATCCCTTAATGATTTCTTCTACTTTTTGAGATGCTCCTAAATTTGAATTTTGTTCTACACACCTGGACATCTCCTAGGTTGAGGTCACCTACAGATTTAACAAGAACGTTCATCATCCAGGTCATTAATGGAAAAACATAACAGCATTCAACCAGCAGCCGCTTCTGCAGATCTTGTAATGAGGTATTCTGCCATTTGGAAAGTGAACCACTAACAACTATTCTCTGTGTATTATCTTCCTACTAGGCTTGCATACTCAACTTCCAGTAGTTACCATCTAGCCAATATTTCCTATCTTATTTATGAGAATGTTGTAAGACACCAAAACTTTTAAAGGCTAAATAAAAACCCCAATACGCAGTAAAATGTATTTTTTCCATGTATGCAAGACCATAAAATTATCACAAAATACCAGACTCATCTGACAAATTAGACAAGTAATAAATAGGCAACATATATTTGTGAAGAAAACCAGGTTGCTTGTAGGAGATTAAAATCTGCATTTGTTCAAACTTTTTTTTAATTAAAGTAAAATTCATGATCTTAAAAAATGTCTTGTTTCGTCTTTCCTCTTTGTGGGTTTGTCTTTTGAAGCTTCACTTGTTATTCACAAGTTACCTAAAACAATGACAAATCAGGCAAAAACTGTATCTTTGCCAGGCTCCAAAAACACTCTGAGTACCATGAGGTTTAGTTGTTCTGGTGTGATAGGAGAGGAAGATCTAATTTAACTAAGCACTAGTACTACATGACACAGGTCATAGGTGATGTCCTTCCCTTCTCTTCTGTTGGCATGCACAGACTTCACAAAGATCAGATCACACTGTTCTCAGTGCTGTACATATATATATATATATATATATATTCTATAAATGTATCTTCTATAAATAAGAAACATTCACAGCCTCAGTGAGCTTTCATTATAAATTTATACAATCAACAAAGAATGAATTGGTGAAAATGATGAAACCAAAGTATATAGTAACTTTGTACCACAAAATAGGTCAGTGGCAGAAGTTAAGAACAGGAAGCAGAAAACACAGGTGGTACTCTGCTGTAACAGATTAACATGTTGTAAGTCTTATTGCTTCCTGCCTTTTTTTTAGGGTATCCCTTTCTTCTTGCACTACATAAAGAGAAAGGAAGCCTAAACAAGTACCTTTTCATTCTTTAATGTTTTCCTTCTTCCCCACCATGACAGTCTGCTTTTTTATGAAAATGAGTCTACAGAAGGTTTGGCAGTACCTCTTACTGACCCAGGCAGTTCAGTTTCAAATCAGTGACATCTATGAATTTCTCTTTTCACTTCCTGTTCCCAGATGGTCAGAAGGAACATCGCAATCCTTATATTTCAAAAGGCTCCTTCCTACTCCCTACCTGCAAATACTTTCTAGTAACACTCCAGAACAAATGCAGTTCCTCCACACACTGGGCTTCTCCCTGGCCAGAAGACTCCTCTCAGCCCCGCATGACAAGAGCTTCAGGAACTCAGAAATTCAACTATCCTGTGCATCCTGAATGGTTTATGTTCCTCAATACCTTCCTACAGTCTGATGTTTGTATCCCTCCAGTGTTTTCTCACTGAATCCAGATGAACCTTACCAGAGGCCAACACAGAGAAACCAGCTCACATCTTAGACATCACTCACATCTCCAACACAGATTGACTTAAGCCTTGAAACATGCAGCAGGATAGTCCTTAAAATTCTTTACCACACCATCTTTGGGTACCTGTGACATCCCACGATCTCAGGAACCTTGTAAGTCAATAGGTATACAACTATCTAATTCCGCCAGATCTGCATTTCACACGTTTAAACTTCATTGTAATTTCGACTAATACTATAACAAGAAAAGAAGTTCCTGATCAGCACTGTCATTTGCCATTTATTGTAGCTTGGTTTATAACTTTCTTTAATGTTCTCCTTTGAAATGTAAGTAATCCCAGGCTCTCTGCCTCATGTGTGTCAAAGCAAGTTTTCACAGGGCCTTGATCTCTGTCATGGCCATTATCTTAAATCCTCCATAATTCTGCAAAATTATTTGCTAGATGGGGTGACCAATATTCCACCTATTTTATTTCATGTTGCACCCCAGATTCTAAAGAAACATTTTCATAACCTGGACATGAACTTCTCGTCTCATTCCTTATCCACCCAGATGTTACACTTGCTTTTCTGCTACCAGCTGCACATGGAGCTGGGACCCTACCAGAACTCCCTGCAGGCATCCTTGAGCTGCTCACCAACAAAAAATAGTCCAGCAAAAAGATGCCTGGGGAAGGAGGAAACGAGAATTAATTGCTTTCATGCCCACTCTCCCCCACTTTTAAGTTTGACCAATTCACTTTCTTGTGCTGGTTGTCCCAATATAACTAAAAGCAAAGACTTAAGGATGGGAATGCTTACCACCCCAAAAAAGATGCCGAGAAACCAAATTCAATCAGGAATTTTGGTGGTTACTATTAGAGAATGTTTGCATATGGCATGATGCTGGAGTAAAAATTGTCCTATATGAGATCACTTAAAACTAGATTCTTCAAGGCAGAAAGGAATTCACAGGGGCAGCGGGGAGGAACCAAAGCAATACTCTGAAAATTCATATGAAAGCATTCAAGATACAATTCTGCTGACGAACTGTCAGACAGAATGTGGTAGTAGTATACAGCTTTCAGTTATCTGGTCTAGAAAGCTACATGAGGTACTTGCTGTTTAATGGTATGTTAAAAACACAAGGCATAACACTTCACATCTTTATACTACTGACCATTTCTTGCATATATTTCTTATAAAGATTTGGCTTGACTGACATGAAACTTTCTTAGCTGTTTTGGGTTTGTTAGATGTTGGAACTGTGAAAGAAATAACACCAGCAAACATGGTATTGTAAATAAAGCACAGACAGTAGTTAATGGACAAAATACTTCTGCAACTAGGAGAAATAAAGTATGCATGGTAGAAAAATCAAGTTGATAAACTACAACCAAGTTTGAACCTAAAAAATGTCAAGATGGTAGAAAGACAGAAACAGTTAAAATAAGTCAGTGTGCCTTTTTTTTTTGCTTATCTATATAGAGGTCACAGTAAGAAACGATTTTTCAGTACCTTGTATAGTAAATCCCATCTGACAAAAGGTCAATCCAGGTAATCCTATTTTAAAATCGGTAAAAAGCATTATTCATGAAGAGTCTTCACATTCGTTTTTAAAGCATTTATGTCTGATCAAATTTTTAAAACTTTAGTAGTATCTCTTTATCCAAATTAAGGTCTCCATTAAAGTGATGAAAGCCAATTATGACTTAATAATGAAAACAGTCCTACACTGCTGCTGTAGCACCTGCTGGTACATGAAAGGCTCATAGTCTCTACTTCTCCTCGGTCTGCCAACTCTGAAAATTAATTCTGCCTTAACTCAGAAAACCCCAAACTGTTTCTGTCATCATGGATAAAGTAGTCAAGGCCAAACTACTGATGAAACTGTGTAACAACACAGACTGCAACAAATTATGCACATTACATTTCACAGTTACAGGCATAATAGGCTCCACCTGCAGCACATATACTTTGCTCAGGAAAGATGCCTCTGGAAAGTCACACCATGTCATTCCTTCTGGTATAATTCACATGCAGTTTCGAGAGGTTATCTTAAACTATACCAGATTAATTTAACAAATGCTTATTCATAAATCACAGTAGAAAGAACAAATCTCAGCCAGAAGACTTACATGCAAAATGATATGACTAAAATACTATTACAGATCAGTAGAAAGAATTTCTATTCCTTAGTCAGGGTAGCATGATAATTTTAACTTTTGTCTCTTGACAGGGCTTATGTCATAGAGAAAACTGTATTATTAAGGGTTCTGTACCAAAAAAGGACAATACATACAAACGCTACTAAAGTAGTCTCAAATACGTAACTCCATACAAAACTGTAAGCCATGCATAAAGAGAGTATTTGATCAAAAAAGCATGATGTCTTAACAAAAGAAGCTTTACATGAAATGCACAATGGACAACACTATAAATTTATATTCTTTGATTCGATGTACTCTGCACACATAAGCAAACACAAGGCCATATTCCCTAACACATGTTCTACATAAAAAAATAATAACAGTGAAATGAAACCAATGTGTATTAGCAACGCTGAAATTATGACCATACAAAGAGTAACTGGGAATACATTCAACTAGTGCTAATTAAAAAACCTACAATGAGCAACACAAAAGCAGACTGTAACATCTTAGTTTTGGCATTTATTCAATGTCATACAACAGTTTAATGAAACCTAAACAAACTGGGTCAGAATACTCCTCTCCAGATCTTAATGAAATACCCTTTCCTGCTCACAGATAAGAATTAGTCTTCTCCAGAATTAGGCCATGGGATCTTAACTGCAAAGCTTCTCCAGGCCACAGAATTCCTACAAATGGCTCTCTTCCTCCCTCCATCCACTGTTAAAAACTATTTTATTAATCAAATTGTAAGAGTCAAATATCATCACAATAACAGCATTAGGTTTAAAATAATGAACTCTGCTTATCTCCCCCATCCCACTGGAGCCTTATCAAGTGCTAGTACTTTGTGATCACACAATAGCATGAGCAACACTCTAAGAAACAATGTTAATGAGACAAGTAAGAAGAATCACAAAGTTGGTGATACTGGAATAAGTTGTAGGGGTATTTTGATGAAGAAAAGGTGAAACTTGTTATTAGACTGGAATTCTACTTGGTAATTCAGAAATTAACTTTGATATTTATCAAGAGAAATATCATTATCTAAGGTTTAACAATGAAAGACTTTAGTCAATGGTTAATGTTCAAACTACAGCACCTCAAAGAATGTAAAGCTTCTATTCCAGACACCTGACTTGGATGCCTAATCTTGCTCTGCTCCCTATCTACTTAACGAAGAAGGAAGGTGCTCTGAGTGCAGTTCAGAGCACTTGAATGAGAGCTCCCATTTTCACTTTCTTCTTAAAGCACCTTCCCTCTCCTCTTTTCACAGGATGCTTTAGGAACTAACCCTGCTCTTAAGTGCCCACACTTACATAAAATTATGTGGTGTCCCCCAGTCTTACCTCCTGATGATACACATCCCCAAAATACACTGCCTATTAAATGCGACAGCATACACTATACTGCAACACGAACATGTCCATGTCCAAGTAAAACACTAAATGAGTTTGAGATTTTCATGGTGTGCAGAGATGCCTTATATAAAATGCACTTCACTAATTTGAAAAGCTGTCACCAAAAAAAAAAAAAAAAAAAAAAAAAAACCCAAACAAAAAACACACGATTCTACAGACAGTCTGTTTACTATCTAAACTATGGGGAATTGGAAAACAAAAATAATGGCTGAATTATCTACTAAAACTAAAATTATCTACTAAGTGTCCTAGGGGAACACTAACTTCGATTTTTTTTTTCAGAGGTGGGAATAAGTGTCTGAAATCATGCTCCAGACAGTAACGGATTTGACAGACTGTAAAGTATCTGTTAGACATGAAGATTTTTATGGCTGAAAATGGGATGACAAAGTAGGTTTCTGTCAGAGATAAATACTCTTATTCTGTGGGTGGGTATGTACAAAATATTTTTATTTGCACACACAAAACTAAAATTTGATTTAATATCAAACTACTAGTTTACCTATCTTCATTTTCTTATAGATTATGCAGTTAGAATGCATCCAACGCCCCTAGCAATTTTAACAACAATTACTGACTGATAACAGTGTGCCTTGAAGTTACAGTGCCCTGTAGTATGTTTTACCCTTACAAACACTAGCATTTACAACAATAGGATCAAAAAGCAAAACCTAAAATGCAAGCTACTTTCATTTTCACGACTTATCCCAAAACCCATTTTTCAATAGAAAGTCAGAATATAAGCCCAAACCCATACTAATTCATGCTTAGCCTCTCCTGAGTAAAGAAAAGGCTCCCTGTGTGGCGGCATACATGATAGTTGTCAACATAAATGAAAATGGTCATGAATAAAAAACAGGCTGTATAAAGAGCTAATTATAATATTACTATCAGTTGCTAGCTTGCACTTGCAAATCTTTCATATCATATAAATGCACTGTTTTTGACATTCCTCTGTAGCTAAACATCACATCATTTCACTTTTTCCAAGTAGTTCAAATATGCATGGGATGTGGTCTCACCTACTGAAAATAAGAACCCTATGACATACAGTGCATTATCATTAAAAAGTTAATTTAAAAATTAATTTAAAATATTAATCCTTTCCCAAGTAAAGAAGCCCTAGACTTCTAACAACCTCTATAAAATTATTCCTACGTTCTCTATATTTTTCCTTTCTATTCAAAACAGCAGTAGAAAACACCCAATCATGCAGCTGAAGACTAAAATGATACAATGCAGCCAAAGCAATAGTGAAGTTATTCAACTTGCATCCAGATGTGTTACCATTAAAAACTCTCTTTAACTGCCTACAACAATCACTTACAACTCGTGCTAAAAGAGTGTAAGACAAGTTTCAGTAACCAAGGAAAAGTACCATTTCTATTTTAATGCTCCAATGGATTCTTCTTCTATTTCAGAAGTACCATAGGACTTCAACTTGGAAAAGGCCTGCTCAACAGGCGAGATGTAACAGCGTGAGAGCTGAAATCCCCCTCTCACACTGACAATAACCAGGGTAGCTCAGTCTGGAAGCAAGTGAAAGCTGTATTTACAAGCAAAACTACAACCTATGATGAAGTGCAATGATTATGTACAAATATACACTATTCACAACATTTACAAATATGTACAATCAACAGAAAAGCACAACCAAGCCCCCTTTGCTTCCCCCAAGGGGCCTCCCCCCCAGCCAGAAGGACTCCCCCCAGACCCCCCCTGGCAGAAGGCAGAGAGTCAAGAAGCAGTGAGGCTGTTAGACTTAGCTTGTCAAGGTCAGAGTGTTATCTTCAGCCAGAAAAGAAGAACCAAACAGGAGCCAAGCAAGCTGAGACTGCCCAACTCCCCAACCTTGTTTTGAGTAGAGATTCTTAAACATTTCTCTTTCTCCAATGGAAGTGTTTAGAATAATCATTATTTTGTTTTCTTACACCCAATAGTGATTTATTTACATTCTTTCACTTTCTCTGCTTGAATTTTGTGAAGAAAAATTTAAAAGACAGTCTTAAAACCAGCACACGAGAGCCCTGGAAAGTGTTATATGGTTAAAAGCAGACCTATCAACAGAAAAATACTAAAAAAAAAAAAAAGAAAAAATAAATCATAGTGAGCAGTTATTCTGGGATGTGGGACATGATACTCTATCTACTTCTTCAGCAAAGAGTCAATCAATCCACAGATACAATGCTATTTTAGACTTGGTTTGGTTGAACCATAACACCATCAAAGAAGAAAGGATCACAGAAAATAACCTTGGTAAACACAATTAATTTGCTTTAAAGGAAAAAATAAAGCATGTCCTGACAAATTAATTCTCTCACTGATATGACATGATTTTGCATGCAGGAGAAATACATAGTGTGCTATATGTGAAACTACTCATTCAGCCAGAAAACAGGGGGAAATGGATTTGTACAGGCTTAATACTGAGTAATGCACAGGGATCTGTTAACAGGAGAACAAATTCATGTTTAAGGATGCAGCTAAGTTTCACAAGGATCAAACTAACCTTGTTTAAATACATTAATGACCTTGACACAAACATTAGTTGCATGTAAAGTTTATGTTCAATACAAGAGCAGAAGACATTTTCCTCAAGGGTAGTCATCATTGTCATCAATTGGAAGGGACATAGAAGGGGGATGATGATGGGTTAGCCTTCTTCAAAGCAACTCTAAGACACTAAAACAATGCAGCAGGGAAAAATGCAAATGTAGTCTACAGATCCTACTGGAAATGCTCCACCTCCTTTAACAGGATGCATTGTGCCTGCATATAAGGTATTTGTGAAAGCATATGGAATAGTATGTGCAGCTGTGGTCAGCTAAGTTCAGAGCAGGTCTAAGATTATCAGAGGAATGAGGACCTATGTAAATGACAGAGACAAAAAGAAAATTGATAATGCCTGCTTTAAATAAGTGCTGGAGATAAACATCAGTTAGATATTTAATCTACAGGACAAAGCTGCCAGAACCACCAAAGAAATAAGTGAGTAATGGAAAAATGTAAGATGGAAATCAGCAAAACATTTTCAACCCAAGCAAACAGTGAAGTTCAGTGCAAAACAATCAGCTACTGTTGAAAAAAAAAAAAACCTTAATTAACTTATGAAAGTCATTATACTGTGTAGCTACCAACAGTAACTGGTTCTGTGCTGAACACAGAGGAGGGATTACAGTAATTTAGGGATTACCATGTAGTTACAAGGAAGCACTACACTTTGTGAATTCAGAAGTACTTATGCAGAAATGCAAAAGAGAGACAAAAGAGGTCTCAATCTCATAACAAACCAAGTTCCTACACATTTTGTAAAAACCAGTACCTCCACTGGGCAAAAGGTATGAAGAATTCAACCACCACATATTTGACTCAGAGATAACCAGCTGACCAGGCTGGCAGACTGATCATTATGCCACAGATGCTACCTGCTGTTCAGTGCACCATGTCACTGCTTTTCAAAGAAGCATAAATTAGTAATTACTGTTTTAAAGAAGACTCCACCTCTTGGAAAACTAGACTTCAGGAGATCTGCTCTTCCAAACTAAAATAGAAGTCAGAACTAGTCCACATGTATTTACCAGTTCCATTAAAGAGAATAGCATGGGCAAAGCGGAAGTGGCTGCAGTACTTGTATCACAGCCTGGCAATGAGGAATTTTAAAATTTGAGCAAGCTACATATTTTTAAGACAGCACTAATGAGAACACTGTACTTAATTATCCTAAATGTCCAAATAAAGCCAATTAAGAATGTGATAATTTTAAAATGTGTTAACATTTTAATGGAATTTTCTTACTTGGCAACAGAAATTTTAAAAAAATCTGTAAGAGATAGAAATAAAATTCAGTTCTCCATCGCCAACCTCCAGGCATGTAAAATGCCTAACACAAAGCTACCCCATGTCCTCCTCCAGTTCTACATCAGCATCAAGTTTTGCTCCAGAGGAAAAGAATCCCATCAGCACAAGTCTCTTATCCTACCTAACCTCACTGCACCCTCGAAAGCAAGTTTGTCTTTTACATGAAAGACATCTGTTTGGTACATCCACACAGACAACCCTTTGGGGCAGGACATGGATTCTGAAATGCACTGGCAACTTTAGGTTCTAAACTTTCTGATTACAGACTGTTTAAGACACTTTAATATAGCAGTAATTTACAATTTCTAAAAAAAGCAAACAATAAACATGCTGAATTCTAAACTGGATGCACTCACGACATACCATTACACAGATCATCTTTGAGCTAAAGGAGCTGCACAGTGAGTTTTTGCCCCTCAGCAGACAAAAGCTGGGAAGATGTAAGGAGTTCTGCTATAAGATGTCACAGATACTTGCTAAGAGCAGAGAAACAAAGACAGCACACCTCTGAATTTCATCCTGTGCTTTTGAGGAAGAAAAATCTAGCGAGTACAGTCTCTTCTGATGCTTCTTCCTAAAATCTGGCCACATTCCTATTCCATCCAACATCCCACTCTGGATGTTGTTGCTCACTCTAGTTACTTCTCCCAGTGTCATCCTTCAGCCTTCAAAGCTTTCTATCCTGATTCAAGAGCTCTTTAGCAAGATGCTTCCAAACACAATCCCCAAAACCTCTTAATTCAATTTGTAGCTCCCTCCTACCTTAGCTTTTGATCACTCCCACACTCTTACTTTCTTTTATTGTATTTGCAGGATTAAAAGTTCCGGTCCTTGCCAGGGACCCACCTCCGATTCAGTTTCCTTTATTCCTCAACATACAAAGGCAAATTTGGGTCAAAAGCACTAACAAATTTGTGTTACATCTGCTGAATTCTTATGTTTAGCAACAGCTATTTTAAAGAAAAAAAAAATCTTTGGCCACTGTGTATCTCAGTATTCAGGACCACATTAAATATTTACCATTGTACTTTCTTACATTTTGTTTAAAATATGAATATGAACCACACAACTACTGAAATTGTATCATTTGTGTTCTGCACATATCCAATGCCATTTAAATAATTTTTCTTACTAGAAAGAGGTCAAAGTAATTATGTAATAGCCTGAAATAAACTAGATTCAGGAACAAAATATGAATTTAAAAAAACAAAAAGAACCCCACCTCATAGGTAGGTAGCTACCTAGGTACCAGAGACACAAACCCAATTCAATAAAGGTATTATAACTTATCAAATACATACAGCAATATTTGTTTTAAAGACACATTCCATACGACTCCTTTGGTAGAGGCTAGGAAAGCACAGACTGTGCGTGAAATTTCTTTACGCAGGCAGAGGACAAAAAAAATGGGAACTTAGAGCAGACAAACACAGTAAAGCTAACAAACATTGCATCTTTCCTAAAACAGAAATTTCTCTCGGAGAAAGATGCGGTTGATAGTTTGCCGAGCACATTCACACAGCTGTTGGATGTTGTACTCTGGGTACAGGCCTGTGGAGTATGCAACAAGAAATGCCAAGAGCATAGGAGATTTTACATGACCTAACATGGCAGCCATAGCTGCACATGCCCTCATTTTGCTATTTACCACAAAGAAACCACAACTATATATTACATATTAATCAGAAAGATACTTTTATTTTATGTTTTAATGAAAATAATGCAAAGTATGGAACTTCACAGTGATGAGATGCCTAAACCAGAATTATATTCCCAGATCTATGGCAGTTATGAAATACTGATTAATAATCTTCTATGGAGAAAGTATTTCCTGAATTTGTGCAAAACTCACATGCTAGAGTTTTGAGCAAAGCACCACACTACAAATGCATTACTCCATTCAGAAGCAACCCAGATTCAGTACTATAGAAGCTGAAGGTACTGCTCAGTGCAATGATTCATAGTTTCCCTAATAGAAAGATTCAGCAGTTTTCAGTCGAGACCTTTATTCCCTCTCTGAATAAATGATGCCTGAAATTTTTATTCTTGTTCTAATGGAATTTCAATGGCCTTCACTGCAAATCTACTGGAAATTTTCGCATATTAAGTGGAAAAAATTAAATGATGTTAACCACATTTTAATGTGATTAAGGCTGACAGGGTCATTATTTCTGCTAATCACTCAGTTTAAAAAGCTCAAACAAAACTTTGTAACAGCCAACATTTTTTCTGTTTTTCTGCATGTCTACTGTGGATGAAAACTAAAGCCACTCCAGAATATGAAACACAGTATATATCATAAAAAGGATATATCAAGTGTTTTCTGCAATTTGTTCATGGATTTCATTATAATTAATTTCAATTACAAAAAAAAAGAAAAAAAAAGAGGGGGATTCAGTCTCACAATACATACATCTCCTTACTTCTTTTGTCTTACTCAAAAGACCAAGCAGAACAAGATTATATGTGTGCATAATATATACTAATATAAATTACATTATTGCAGACACACATGTACAAGGCATTTGTAGCTCCTATTCGCTAGTGAAAGAAAATACTTCTTTACCATGAACCAAAAGGCATGTGGAATCACTAAAAACAATTCTGTAATGTCTGTTGGGCTCCGCAATTTGAGTTTGCTTGTTAACATTTAGGTTGGATAAACTGGAAAATGGGCATAAAAAAGTGCAAGAGGCAAGCAGTAATATGAAGAGCAAACAGTACATAGTTTTCACAGTACCTTGTTGTTTCCTCTCATGGAGGATCAAGGATACAATAGAAAATTAAGGAGAGCACTGCTATTGACACTAGCTCAGCTTGAGAGCCACAGCCTTACAGCCAGCCCTACTTGCTCCGGCTCAAAGGTCTGCCACCACCAGCAGCACTGAATCCTGATAGAGTAACTCGCCTGGATCAATAACAGAACACAGAAGCCTTAAGGGTGATCAAAGAGGGTGCAATGATTTATATTAAAAAAAACAGACAACAGTTAGTCTCCTTCACACTACCAGAGGTGGGGGTACCTTGTTTGTAAAATTTATTTTTTGTTTCTTTTTGGGTAGGAAAAGGTTGTTCAGAGGGTTGCTTTTTTTTTGTTTGTTTTGCTTGGGTCATAGGCTTTTTGCAAAATTATCATTTAACATAAAGGCCACCACTGTAATGCTTATTGCCTGCTTAGTAATTAGTATCAACCTCTGCAGATCCTCATTTGTGGAGGACCTCTACCTCTCATGTCATGTTATCTCTCTCTTCACAAAACCAAAACTTATCGATGATTAAAATGAAACAGGAAAAGCATTTTAGCATCCAACTTCATTTTTCTACATAAATAACTGTGTTTGTACTTAAGTTACTTTAGAAGTGAAAGAAAATGCAGACAGACTGATTCACATTGATCATTCCCATCTGGTTTAATAGATGCATTTCAACCTTACTGAATCACTAAAAATAAAGATTACATTAAAGCAGCTTCTTGAATTACAAAACTATTTAAAAAAACCCAGTAAACAAGATCGTTACTTTCTTAACCTTAAGGTATGTGAAATTTATCTGAAGAATATTTTATTCCCTTCTTATTCTTTGGCAAAATATCCAACCACATACACAAAGATTTTTAGATCTACTTCATGATTATAACAAAAAGTGCTGAGAAAAAAAAAGGATGGCAATTATTAAACACCAACCTTTTCAAGTAAATTCTACCTTCACATCTAGCAGGTACTGCTTACTCTGTATTTCAACAGCCAGCAGTTTTGCCCTTTTTTTTCCTGAAGAACATTTGCTTCCCACCTGAATACTTTCCATAACAAAGAAAAAACCCAATGAGATTAGATCATTTACTATGAAGCAACAAATGGTGTTAACTTCAATATCATATTACAGCTGCAGTTTGTTCTCAAAAAGAAACATTATTGGTATTGTTGGACTTTCTAGTTTTAGTATGAAGCCATGCACTAGTGCATCAACTAACAACCTCACTGAATTCTTGTGCTCATCTAAGAAGGGTCCCTGCTGAATGTCCTAATGCATCTTATTGTGAATCTTCAGCAAATAAAACTTCATGTATGAGCTCATGATGTGCTTTGCTGCTGGAAAGTCACAGGCTCTGTGGGAAGCTTTTTATCTTCCCAGCAGTCAGTTCTCTGAGAACATCAGTGCAGCTACTGTAGTTACCTGTAGATTACTTGTATTTTCTCACATCTGTGTCCAGCAATCTAAACCATGATGATAAAGGGTCATTAGGTTTTGAGTGAGGAAGGGGATGGACTAGACAATTTGCTCTGATAAGCTCCTTGTTGTGAGTGCCGGTTTAGAATGCGAATGCAGGGTTATGTACATTCTTAACTTAGATCCAGTGCTCCCGGAGTACCAATTAAAAACCACACTCACACCATCTTAAACTACATAAACACATTTTATCTGAAAAGTTTTAGAATTAGTAATATTGCAATAAAATAATTCTGTTGTGGTAAGAAAGACATCAACTGTCTATTAGCCACAAAAGAATTCAGGTACAATTACTAAGATAACTGCTGTTTGGAGCACAGCAAAGCAATTTCCCACAGTGGGACTTACAGTTCAATTTACCAGTTGGGCAAATATTTTGTGCTCTGTAGTGGTCTACAGAGTTAACAGTTACCTGTAACATTTGAGCAGTGTTACAGTTGGTGAAAACTTTCTTCAACCTAAGCAGGTGTTTCAGCTTCATTTGTTCCCAGGAACACATTTTTTTTTTCCTATCCTAAGAACTATTTTAAGACTTTTCACTTAACATTAAATGCAAATTTATAAAAGAGCTAATGGGTCTATTTTCTCTTGCCAAGCTACTCACAATGAGGTCTTCTAACTTAGATGAGAGTAAGCACAACGTCACGTAAAAAATACTGCTTGTCTTCAGGTAACTTGGTGGGGTGGTACCAGGCTATTGTTCCTTAAGGGTTATTCTTAATTCAGTAAAATCATTTAAACAAATGATCACTTGAGTAAGACAATAGTGTCACAAATAGAGAGACAGGTACCCGGAACTGGAAGAAGGCTGCATTCTCATATGCAGCAAAACCAGAGTATACCACAAATAAAGTATACAATGAGAATGTTCCACTGACATGGTCAGTGATACAGCTGTAAAAATTCTTTAAAATAATTATAGTGAAATTTTCTAACTCCAGAGAGTACTAGACAAATACGCAGAAGGACAAAGGAGTCACTGAGTATTTCTTGGTGCACATATAAACTGTCAGAAGAAATTTAGAGACCTAAGAGTAGGAAGAATGTAACTACTACACTTCCCTCTTGTCAAAATTAAAGATTAAAATAATTACCATTCAGGCACTAACTCATCAGTTCAGATCGTTCAAAAGGGGTTTTCTCCCTTGCTCTTGCAGAGATGATGATATCCTGCTATGTTGTTTTTGAGTCTTAATTTCAAGTCAGTAAAGAAAAACAGAAGACTGATCTTTTACACAAAAAAATAGGTCTATTTCCAAAGTAGAACAGTAGTTACAATAATGCTCATAGTGGATTTTCCACCAAGATTCAAAGAAAGCTTTTTTTCATTTCAACAACTGCTTTTATTTATATTTATGTCTCCTAGTTCTGACTTTTGCAAGAGAACTAGCTACATGCACCCAGCTTGTATTTTATTTTTCTTTTAATACATGGCCTTTAATGAAAATGCAACATTCTCAGAACTAACATTAAGAGTCTGCATCATGAGAGAAAATGAATCCTTAATAATTATTCATACACCAAGTAACTGTAAACCCAAATCATTTCAGAAGACCTGAATGTGTCAAGAACTTTGACAATTATGACTGGAGCCAGGAAACTGTAGCACTGCAGAATTTCTTATGAATTTTTCTAGTTACTTTTTATAAATGCTGTCCTAGATGACAGCTTAATGTGTACCACATGCAATATTTATTCTTCTTCAGTGTCAGACTGTCTAGCCATCCAAGGGAACACAAAGAATGTCACTTATTAGGATAAAAGCACAAGGAAGGTAATCAAGGACATATGTAACATCAGCCAATCATGCCCTATTTCAACATCCTATTCCATTCATAACAGTTCAACAATTATTTGCTTACTGATAACTTGCTTTCAGGCTGTTTGTGTTCACCATAATGGTGGTTTGCATTTATTTTGCTCTTTAGAATTGGACACTTGCTGTGCCATGCACGTTTGTCAAAACTTTGTATCTTCTGTCAGAAATAGCTTTAGCATTATCAAATAATTTCTGTTAGTCAGAAATCATTAATAGAACAATCTAGTTACCCTCTGTGTCATTAGGGCACCAACATACCTAGAAATCAAAACAACAGGCTATCACGCAGCCACACACTACTGCAACAGAGGCAGCTACAGTCATATTTCTGTTTAATATACTTTGGGCATATAGCTGTACCTTCATGGAGAACCCAGCAGAGAAATTAGACTTTGACCAGAATGGAAAAGTGTCTCAGAAACATACCATCTAAGCATAAAGATATTAACCTTGAGTTTTAAGTCTGAATAGCAAAATTCCTTACTAGTTCTCCATATATCTCTTTACCATACTATTCATTTATTTGCCCAGACACCTATATATAGTCGCAGACATCTTATCTGCTGATTCCAATCCATCTGATGGATCAACTTATGAAAAGTATTAACTCAAAGTCAAATAGAGACAGGCAGAGGGAGCTGAAGACAAATGTTTACCCTCCTAAAGTTGCTTTTAAATAACTATAATTTTTTTAAATCCTATGGGAAGCTGAACACGTATGTGCATGCACACACACTTCATTAATCTGAGTATCCTGGGACAAAACTTTTATGAAATAAAACCAGGTATGGATTTGATGAAATAAAACATAAGCTGGGAAGAACCATCACATGTTTTAGATTGACAACGTTGAGCAGGTTTTCAATGTATTAGGTGTAAGAATGTATTTTCTTTTTTTTCCTTTTTAAAAAGAAAAAAAAAAAAAAGCCATTTGTTTCAGATTTACATACATCTTCACTTCAGAAGTGTAATACTGTGCCAGTGCATATAGCAAGAGTAAGATGTGATATACAGTGAATCTGATCACTGGACAACGAAAACGTATTGAAGTACAAAATCAGTACATGCACTTACTTTTAAAAATATTTATCATCTAAACACCTCTTCAGGCTTTAGAAACTACTTTTAGAGCACAGTACATCCCAAACATTATTTACTTTAACTTCTCTCCAAATTGAAAATAATAAGGTCAAGCATTGGTAATATAATAAAGGATAAACAAGATACTCATACCAAATGTCTCATTTGACAGTTCTTCCATTAAACATACATAACTTACAAACTTTCATCTTAAATTTAAACCCAAAGAGCCACCTATTCCTGATTTCAAAACAAGAATACATAGTTCTGTTCATTGTAAAACTAGTGATTGTCAGCATTTGAACATCAGTCATTAGCACTACTTATTAGAGGAAACTCATGATTTGAAAAGAAAATACTTTTGCAAAACATTATAAGGTTAAGCGATCTTTCTTGAGAAAAAACAAGCAGCTAAATGAAAATGTATTTCCATAAACTTAACACATAGAACTGAGCTGCAAATAGCCATAAAAGATTAACTATTTTAAAAATAAAAGGCATTGGATTTTAAAAATAATCAATGAAAAACGTGTCTGTCAACTGTGAAACAAAGAATTTACTTCAGAGCAAAAGTAAATGTGAAAAATGGGTGCCATAGCAGCCTGTATTTCCAATTCCTTCTCAAACATTTTTTTAATTTATAGTAAATTATTTCTGATAGGTTGCAATTTCAATTTAGCCTCAATTTGTAGAAAACAGAACAATAATCCACAAAATATTCCCCCGAGGTCCTGCAGGCCACTCATGAAGAACAATTTCAAGATAAGTATTGTTCCTAGGCCCCTTAAATATCTCAAGTATCATCTGCAGTGAGACAAAGAATGGTAGGTGAAATAAAATTAACTTCAACTATGAGAACTTAGAGAGTAAGAGAACTCTGTAGCATGTAATAGCAAGATACGTTTCAAGACATGATGCAGACACAAATTTCATAAGGTGAATTTGAGAGGTACTGTCTGCAAATCAGACACACTGAGAAAGATTATGAAAGTTACTTACTAATTCGGACTTTAAGAGATAGTTATGGTGATACTGACTGCAATGTTCAATACATTTTTTTCCATAAAGAGAAGATTTTGCAAAAGCTATTCAAGTAATCATCTTTTTATTTCAGAATAGGAGCCTCTAGTTACAAGCAGCAAGGAGGTGTCAGATCACAATAAGAAAAGGAGCTACTTGTGCTCCTCCCATCACACCAAATGAGACTACAGCCACTCACGACTCAACAACATTCCTCTTCATCTTCCACACTCATGACAGGACTCCCACAAGAATAACTGGTAGGTTTTAAATGACATTTCAGATATAATAATGACCTAACAGATGCTAAAAGCTGGTGACACATACCCAGAGTATCTATTTTTCCCTTCATGTGAAAGAGGAATTTATTTGCTTTATAGACTCTGCACTACTTCTGTTTCTATGCTGTCTATTTGACAAAGGCTAACAACACTCATTCATGCTGAAAAGCACTGAGCTCAATAATATGTAATAATAAATAAAATACAATAAGAATAAATAGTTACTATAAAGAATAATCTCTTGCACAATTCTTCTAAACTGAAGCTAGTATGGATCTAAACACGTAAGACATGAAAAGCAAGATGAGCCACTCTCAAGCTAAAAAATCTCACTTGAGAGTATCCAAAAAGATACCACACAAAATTCCCAAACCCATTTTGCTGCCAGTAAAACTAAAATAGCAAAACTACACAAAACTATACATTGTCAAAAGCTATTCTCTAATCTACAATAAATACGAGGTAAGCGTTCTGAAGAATAATTAATTCAAAGAACTAGAAATCTGCATTCAGGCAAGAAAGCAGCACATGGCTTAGCCACTTCAGCCTGTGACAGCAGCATTCAGTGAAGGACCATAACTGCATAGAGTGCACACTTAGATCACTCCAAGCACCTTTGGAAAGCCTTTGAAAAAACACATTGACAAAACACATAGTTTCTTTGCAGACATCATTCAGGAGACAAATCACTGATACAAATTGCAGGGGGAGAAAATGCAGTTATTCAACCATACAAATATTTTTATTGGCTAACTTGATTTTAAAGTAGAGAGCATTTCCCAAAAACAATGTCTATGATTTCACCAGCACCAAAACTTTTAGGAAAATAGTAAGGAAGAGTGAGGCATAAAGCAGAACTGGGAAATCAGCAGCAGCAAACTGAAGTAAGCCCTTTGCAATGGGAAGAAGAAAGAAGAGCAGTTATTTGTTAGTCTCTGCTTTCTCCATATCCACTACACAGTAATGAAATCTATACTCAGATTATCTCTGCTTATCGTGTTTATGAGCAGTTTAAACTCTCTTCAGACCAAAGTTTGAAAAGGATGTTGTATCTCATGGTGCACTGCAATGTCTCATTGCAGTGATTTTGCAACAAAGCCTACACCATTGTCTTTGACAAAGTCACCACATACCGTTTCTCTGTGAATTCTTCTCTTCACTGCTCATGTTAGCTATACACTGAATAAAGCAAAGTTCTGTATTTGACTTGAAATCTAGTACCACATTATTCTCTCCCCAAGTACTACATATCTTAAGTACCACATGTTTAAAGGTGATAAAAATATTTATTGAAAAGTCCAAATTCCAATGAAGATCAAGGAAGAAAAAGTTTCTGAAGTGTTCAGATAGTACATAAAGATGCCACTTCTTACCCATCACCGGTTCGTGTAACTATAGCATTTGTTGAAAGCTAGCATCTATTGTTCTAGATTTTGCCTATGAAAGTTCAAGTGTTTAAATAAAATACCACACAAATTACTTAATACTCTGAACAGCCATTTTAGGTACGAATTCACAAGCCAGCTACAGAGCCTGGTGTAGCATTCAAACTTGAAGCCGTGGTTGTTCAATATCACAACTGCATCCACAGAATTGTATACAAACAGATCAGAAATCACGGTGATGACAGACAAAAAAAACCCAAAACAAAACAAACCAAAGACCAAAACAAAATAAAAACCCCCCAAACAAACACCAAGAATAGCTTCTGGAGGAAGAAAAAAAGAAACAGAAGATAGGAAGCAAACTAATTGTTCAAAAGGAGATTTGGTATGACATGCAGCTGGTAAGACTGGGATCATACACACAGAAGTGAGGCTGAAAAGCTACTTATAGCTGCTTTCACACAGCACAGACATACTGATAGGAAGTATTATTTCCTAGTCTAATTTGCATTACTCTGACAGTACAATCAGCTGGATGCACATGGATGTTCTCAGAGAATACGAGAGGCTCACTGGGGTGTGGAAGTGTTGGGCTGGTGTGTGGTGTTGTGGCATGCTGGGCTGTTCTTCATTACTCTGGTCATCCTGCTCTCTAAAGTCTGCAGCCTTTGATGAGTTGTAAAATAGCTCGAAACTACCTTTATCTGTTCAAGACAGGCCTTGCCCAAACCCAGGATGTTCCCCTCCACCACCACACTTTTTTTTTTTAACCAGTTTCAAAACTCAATATATCCTAAGTAAATTACTGAGGCTTTGTTTCCTCACTTTGCAACCCACACTGTAACTCTAAGTGCCATATTTTATCCAGGCAGACTGAAATTTTTGAAAACTGCTTCAACATGCAGCACTCTGGCAGTGTTTTTAAAAATCCCAGTAACATTTTATTTGAAAAATTTTACTGTCCTCATGATTAGGAACCAAGACTTTGGCACAGAGCAAAAGCTGAGTCAGAGAGAAACCATCCTGTTCATACAGAAGTCCATCCAAATCAGAAATTCATGTTCTCAGTAGCTAAATAATTCAAATCTAACACTGAAGAGTCTCAGTGATTTAATTTTCTTCTATAATCCACAGCACTTGTGTGCAAACAGCACACTGGATTGAAGTCAAAGTTCTCCTGGAAGGTTTTGTGGATGAGGTTACACACTGGAGATGAGAGCAGGGACCCATCTTCCCCATGCTTAGAGACATGTTCCCAGTTCCTGCCATTACCCACACAATATGCATTCACATTCAAACAGAGACAAGACTCCAGAGGCTGAGGCAAAGGAAAGCAAAGCAGGAAGTCTGGTGAAAGAAATCATCCAGACCAAAGGACTAGACTGGAACTAAGCCAGCAAGAATGGGATGAAATGAAAGTGGGGGAGACAATCTGCCAAAGACCCATGGAGAACACGTTGGCTAGGAATAGGGTGGGGAAAAAGGCCTGGGATAGAGACAACAACTAAACGAAAAGTCACTGGCATTGGTAAGATTACAAGAAGTCAACTGGCAATGTCAGGCAAAGGTGCTGGGGAAAGGGAAGAAAAAAAAACACAAAAAACCCCACAAACCACACCCACCCATCCATCAGGTTGATGGATGATAAATTAATTCCTATAAGACACAATATAGAATAACGGTTTATTTAACAGCATGCACTATCCCCTACTACAATGGGTAAATGCTCTGTGGAAAACCACCTGAGCTGTAAGGTACACACTCTCAATCAGGAAGCAAAGGTGAAACAGGAAGTCTAAATTCTGGATCTTTTTAACTCTGAATACTTGACTTCACAACTTGTGTGTGCAAAACTCAATTTATAAACAGATAATATAAATAACATAATAAAGACAGTTTCAAATCATCACAATATTAAAAAAAACAGCAACATTGCAGTTGAATGGCAGGGACAAAGAGTACAAAATATTTTAAAAATTAGAATTTTCCAAATTTGTCAACATAGAAGGCATCTTTAAAATTATTCAGCAGCCATTGTCAAAGAAACACCTCAATACAACGATGGCATTACAACTTACGATTAAAGAAATTCTACATCAGACACATTCTCAAATGTATTTATAAGAATAAAACAACGGTATGATCTATAGCATATTTAAATATATACTTAATGCAAATCAGAAAATAAATGTAAGGCAGTGAAAATTACATCCTGCCCACACTCAGGTAATGTGCTGGTATTTGCCACTAACTGGGCCCTAAGTGATGTAATTCTGTTTGTCTCTGCACCGCACAGATTCACTAACAGCAGCATCTCCCCTTTTAGAAGAGGAAAAACCTTATAGGCATTTGGTCCAAATGAGAACTATTTTTGTTTCCAAAGATCATCTATATCAAGCATTTGAAAAGGGCTGGAATTTCAAACAGTGAAAGGAGTCTGTTTCTGTGGGACTAAGATGGAGATGATTCACACACTATTTATGGTGTCGAGAAGATAGAACTGGTCTGCAGCTTCTCCTTCCCTGTACTTCCTGTGAATTTATTTACTAAGCTTCTTAAACACACCACCTGTGAAATCATATTTTGCTTCAAGGTATGTCACATTATTATTAGCATTTCCATTAATCTTTGTTCCTTATGGTTTTTAAAATGTCTTTTTGAAAGGTCGCAAACCAAAACACAGGTAAAATGTTAGAGGAAAAGCTTCCACCCTTTTTTTAAAAAAAACCCAACACAATAACAGATCAAATATTTATTGCTAACCAATTTAAGAAAAGTCTGTATAAAAATAGTATCTGCAAGACTTTTCTAAAAGCAACCATTATGTAAGGCTGGAAGTGGAGGTTTGGGAGCACAGGGATTTTTACTGTTGAGTTTCTTTAATTTTTTTCTTGCATTTAACAAGAGCACTGAACCTATGAAAACCTTCTGGGTACTATTTCTTCTTCTCCTGTCACCATCCTCTTGTTCTGCCAGCACATGACATTGACTTGCTCTTCTGCTGAGATGGTGAACATACAACTGTTAGATCTATACTACCACTGGACACATACCCACAGAAATACAACCCAGAACCACCCAGGCTACACTTTTCATGAGGTAATAACCTTCTTTCCTAACTAGTTTACAAATGAAAAACTAAGCGAAGTAGACTATTTCATACTCAGTCCAGTAAGTCCTTCACACACTTCACCCTCAGTATATGTTTCTTCATGTCAGATTTCCCAGCCTGCTCCCCCCACCTCCTTTTTTCTTTAATATTTGGAACATCTGAAGCAATATGGAAAAGATAAATAGAAAAGGATTATTCACTCTCATAGTACAAGATCTAAGGAACATCAAATCAAATTATGATGTGGCAGATCCAAAACAAGCATAAGGAAGTACTTCTCCACAAGCACATAGTTAAACTGTGTAAGTCCCTGCTCCAGGATATTGGGATGCCAAAAGTATACTCGGGTTCAAAAGGTCAGTGGCTAAATTAATAGAATAAAAATAAGTCAAAAATTATTAACCACAAGAATATCATATCTTGCTTAGTCAGTTTTACAGTAACAGATTGCAAGAAGCTAGACACACACACTGTTTAATGTGTCCCTATAATCTTCCCTAGACATCTGTTAGTGGCCTGTCAGAAACATGATACCAGAAAACCCAGACCTTTCATCTGACCTAATTATGCCCCTTCTATCTTAAGGACATTAAAAATACTATAAAAATTAATGGAGGAAAGGTTACATATACCACCTTTCAAATACACAGGAGTAAGGTACCTCAGGAGAGGTACCCCAGCCCATCAACAATCAGCTTATTTTTGTCAACATCTACCGTAACATTTTGAGAAACAGTCCCTTGAAAACAATGTTAACCCACATTGGAACACACAAGTCTGAACTATATCAGAGAAAACAATGTTCAAAAATCTGTATCAAGCGTCAGACGACTTAGTTACAATGCTACAGATGTTAGTAAGTCTTTAGCAGCATAAGCAGCTCTTTAAATTACAGTCTATACATAGGATGAAAAAAATCACTTGTTTAGACCTGAGAAGTTGAAGCAAAAGATCAATCTATGCAGCTTTGATATATACAGTATTTCTGGTGTTCACTGCAACGAGTAAGTCCAAATTACTAAACCAAACAGTACGCTAAGTATGGTCCACTACATCCGCTCCTTAATTAGCTCAGTATATGTCATAATTGGAATCCATATTATGACTGGCTAAAAGCACCCTGTTTAGCAAGACTAAAATGTAAACCTTTAATTAGGTGAAGGGCTGATAAATCTCGTGTCCTGGATTTACAGGACATTCTGTGATTCAGAAAGCAGTTCTAACTGAAAATTAGACTTATTTACACTACTTCCATGGTAAAACTGAAATCCATGTATACCATGTTAAAGTACTACATCCACACAAAAGCCGTTAGGAATTATTCTTAAAAGAACTTTATCTAATCATTTATAAAAGGGCTTCATTTAGAACACAGCAATATGTAGTAAGAATGTTTTCAGTGGATTCCCTCATACAACATCATGATTACTGTCATCTGATCACAACACAAGTGCGACTAACACAGCTGCCATGTCAGCTTCTCTTCAGGGGCTAGGTCTTAATCATAAATCAACTGAATGACTAATTCAACATTGTTAAAACCAGCAAGTAACTGCTTGGAGCCATTCCAGTTTTTACGTCTTTCAAAAGGTCAATACACCTACTCAAACACACAATAGTCCTATCTTTCACAGTGTTTCCTTCTTTTCTTGGATTGAAAAATAACATGTTAGCACTTAAATGTAAGTGTGTTTCAACTATTAATTAAAATGCTCATTAATTCTGAAAGAGTGACCCATTAAAACAAAGACATTTTTAGTTTTCCTCTCTACCCACAACTCAAAATCCTCTCCTCCTCTTCACTGTTCTAAGCACTTCTATAGTCGTAAGAGTCTTATGAAAACATTTTACTGCTGAGTATTCCCCACATTAACCTTACTTTTCTTATAGCAATATGAATTAAGCTCAGAAATAAACTTTTTCAAGTCAAACAACTAGTCTAAATGTGGCTTTCATTTCAAATATCAAGTTCTAACTCTCAAAATACAAAAAAAAAAGAAAAAAATCAGAAACTAAGTGGCATCTAACAGTAAAATATATTCTAATCATTTACATCTGCTTGCACCACACAAATGACAAAAACCTCCCGTTAGCAACCTTCATAGAAAACATTTATTCTGCTCTTAAATGTAAAAGCTATGTTGCATAAACAGAGGATTTAAAGCTGTGGCAGAGTGGCTGAATGAAGGAAAATGGCAATCTTCCTGGTTCTAGTAGATGCCTTTCCCTATCACACAATGTTTCCCACTCATAAATACATGACAAATACTTCCTCAATCATTTTTTACGAGCAGGGATGCACAGGGGGTAGTCAATGGCTAGCTTGAGGGAAAATAGGAACAGCAGGAGGCAGAAACTGTACTGAAAATGGCTATGTGGTAAATTCTCTTCTGGAACATCACTCAGCTACCCAGGCTTTGATCTTTCAGCTACAATTACACTCACATCCATGAGATCTGGGTATATTTTTTAAAAACTAAATAATTAATTGTAATCTAAAAACGGTTAAACCATTCCATTATAGGACTCCTCAACTCAAACATCCGATTTTTTACAAATTAAAAATTGCAATTTATGCAAGAATTTGCTTTCAATTGGATTTAACTATGTCATCATCGCAACTAGTCCCTCAAAAAACACAGGGTGACTGGCGACAGCTAAATCACAGACTGGCGTCTCCTAAGTAGTCTGCCTACCATTAGGGTCTGAGAAATGGTATTTACTGTACAATTAGAGCCAGTGAGCTCTACCTGTAATCATCCAAATACAGGTGCGAGGATCCTTTTTAAGGTGGGGAAACCAACTCATCCATTTTCACATAAACTTTCATGTCTGTACTGTTACAGCCAACCTGAGAAAACCTCAACATTTGTATCTCGAGAAAAAAATCAAAACCTGACAATAACAGAGCAAATACGAGCATCCTGACTTTAAAGACTTCCTTGGGGTGAGTCACTTTTAATATTTAAACTGTCATACCCAAAAAACATTCAAAGAAGGAAGAAATTAATATGAAATTATAGAATTTGGCCAAATATGAATAGCATACATTACCGCACTGGTTATCAAGTTTATTCCAAAGTCTGTGTTTTGGCTTGCAAGGGTTTGCTGTTAAATAGGTTAAATTTTGTTCTTTAATACTAACACAAAATGTCTTGGATTATCAAAAGGACAGTTTTAGTTGCAGTAATTTCACAGAATTTATTCTAATGATTTATTGGAGTTAACCATCTGACATTAATTATTGTTTTGGCTTCCAGTCTATGAATGTTTATTTTTCAGTTTAAAGCCTTCTCACTCTTTGATATCATATGGAAATGAGAATTTTTAATGGAAAATTGAAACCATGTGCATCTAAGTACTTAATGAAGTACAGGGAGAAACAGAGGCGAATTCAGATATTCCACTTTAGATACTTCTGATTTATTTGGATGAGTTACATGCATATATCTGTTCACAAACATAGGCTTATGCATCTTCAAAGTATCTCACAAGTACAGGGTTTAAAGATCTGACTACTAAGAAAAGGTTTTCTATTTGGTTGGGTTTTTAAACTAAACATACTGCTGTACATTTTTCTTCAATGTATCCTTAACACAGTCTATTCCCTCCTCTATGCGCCAAATATTTATCTCATCTAGAACTTCCAATGATGTGCTAAATGCTGTACTTCTCAATGGTGGATTTCCACCATATGCCTACCATGTTAGGACCAGATCTTGATCCAGCTCATTATATGTCTGACAGATTGATTTCATAGCTATCATGTACTTAACCCTGATATCAGGAATACTTGACTAAAACCTGCACTGTGCATGGCATCAAAGCCCATCAAAACAGGCCTATAACCATACGCAAAGTGCAAGCAGTGGCAAGGAAGGCAAGCACCAACCTGCAAACAGAACAGTAGAGCTATAATGTGCAACTCTGCAGATGTTCTTCGGACAATCAGCATTATATAACACGATAAAACTGGATTTTTATTTAAATCACTACTTCTAAATAAAATTTCTGTGCTTCACAGTTAGTGGATTCATATAAAAACATAAGTAAGGAAAGCATATTCTTTTCTATCCTGCACTTTCATTCAGAGGTTTGCCATATGCATTGTACTTAAGCAGCACGTCAAAAGAAGCATAACAAGTTACAAAAGTGCAACATTAGTTTTTATTTCTAGTTGAATTAATAGCCTTGGTGATTTTAACATACAAGGATTTATTCACCACTGAAAAATATAAAACATAAACATCAATTTAGATATTTAACCTGAAAACACTCACCACTTGTTTTTCTTTCTAATGTAGTCTTTTTCAGAGAGGTTAACCAAGTAGATCATCGGTTTTGAAGTAAAAAACAAATGTTTGTTCAAAACATCAATCTAGAAATGGAAAAAAAAGGAGGAAAATTTTATAAAAAATGATACCAACCTGAGTCAATTTTATGACCATTTTACTCATGGCATGTCTGAGAACACAACAGAATTAAAGTGTAATACACGAATCACTGATAAACACAGAAAATATATCAGCTGATAAATTTAACATTCAATACAGCATCAATAGGAATTAAAAAAAAATAAAACAAACCAGCAAACCACCTTCAGAAAAAGACAGTAACAGGTAGCAAAATTAGAAGTCAATTTATGGGATTATATTTATAGCCTACCTCTTTGTCATTCCAATCATGATAGAAGCGGACAGCTTTCTTTTCATCTATTACCCATGTCTTGATTTTGCACATTACATCCTACGCAAGATCAAGGCAAAAACAAAGTAAAAAACTCAGCTGGATATCAGACCATTCTCTTCCATAAACAATGCCTGTATATATTAAGATTCAAAACATACACAAATTAAAAATTAGATATTACCTTTACAATCAAATTTTTACTCTCCCAGAAAAACAGAAATTGCTGCTTTATAAGTCACTAGAGAGCAGTATCAATTATTAGAGGGATACAAATCCCATAATTAGGAAGTTAAATACATGATACTCAAGTATCATCTCTCACCACCACGAAAATTAGCAGAGCTCATAAAATATATGTAAAAATCTGTATATTTTAGATTGTTTTTCAAACTCAGTGAGATGAGACATTTCAGCATCTAGCGGGAGAGACCACGTACAATATAAACATGCCATTAAGAAAAGGGAATGGGTGGGAAAAAAAACAGAGCAAACATCTTTTTTTTTTAAATTGTGAGCAAAAGAAATTGAGCCTATTATTGATGATCCACCCTTCAAGAAATTAATTCAAATGGCCAAAGCCCTTTTTATTCCACATTAATTTTTTGCCAACACCTTCTCCCTCCCCCCCAAAATGAAACCTGCCAAAGCCTCCATTACACAATGGCAAGAGCCTTGCACTGGTGACCTCCAACCAGCTGCATTCACTTTCAGAACATCTCTCTCGGCAGGAAATCTAAAGGCCTTTTAGTTAGCAAGCTAGTGTGCATTCAGAAGGAGTAACTGCAGGAAGAGCCCAATGTGCTTTGTTTCTCTGGCCTTTCTTCACAGAAAGATTAATCATCTGTGAAATGGAAACGGCAAACAGCAAGTGACACAAACTGAACCCTTCAAGCCTTTCCTCATCAGTTTTGTGGTCGTGAATCCAAAAGCTGCGTGTGGCACGGTTCTCCTTACAGGCAGGTGTTAATAAAAGGCTCTTGGGTCTGAAAGGTCAAACTCTGCTCTTCTAGGAGTAGTACATTTTAGAGTCGCCTATTTTTTGTTGTAGATAATTTATTATCATGCTTTAAATAATGCATTTTTTTAGGTTAGAATTGCTGCAACTAAGAATTAAGATCTTTAAAATACAAGAAAACATTCCCTAAACGGTTGAACATGTAACATTTTTTGTGCTTAATGCTATGTGGTTGAAGTACATTTATAAACAACCACAAATAACATCAGTATTTACTACAGTCTTTTCTAGTCTTGCAGTTGCTTTAGTGAGGGGGAAAAGAAAAAAAAAGGAAAGAAAAAAAGGAAAAGCTCTTCTAAATCTTCAGATCCTGATTTGAAACCCTCCAGGAACAGGACTCCCCACAGATTTTAACAAGGAAGGGGCAAGCTAAAACTTTTAATGAAATCTAACATGTTCTGCCTAAGAATAATCACTTTTACTCTCTTATAACTGAATTTCACTCATAAATGTTTAAAAGTGGCTAATATAACACCATTTCCTACAAGGAGAAGATCAAAGTGCTATATTACAAATGCATTATGATTAAAAAAGCACTGTGCAGCTTTGCTATTAACTGTTCTTTAAACCCTAAAAGGCTTCCCATAGATCTCACTTGGCACTGCATATACAACCTTTGACAAGTAATGTAGACCATTTTTATTCATTGCCTAAAATTGTAGGCAATTATGTGCGTCACACTGGCCACCTGCAAATTCTGAATGCCTGCTCCAGTTGTCAAGAGCAAAAAACTAATGTCGGAGGGGATTAATCTAGGGGGAGAGAGTCCTCTTTAATGGCTCCAGCAGGTGAAATGGCCCAGCTGGTTACTATGATGAGTGGCCAGAACAGCTTATGTAGAGACATGCAACAAGATTACACACGAAGAAGAAAACAGTGGTACCATCTTATCTTTAACCCTATGTGCTTCTTATTTTTTAATTAATCAGTACAAATAAGGCAGGGGAATAAATTCTACCAACAGGTACTTTTCATTTAAGATCTTTATCTTCAGTTTGGTTTTTTTTTAATAGATAAATAAGAATCAAAACAATCTCCAAAATTCCTGTTCAGCAGTGAAGGAATTCTGATACACACTATTCCAGGTTTTAAACCAATTTTGTAGGTACCTACCGTGTCACTTTCAGCATTACAACTCTCCCCTCAACAACAATGTATTATTGTGTATAAACGGGAATTGGTTAAAAATTGAGGGGAAAAAATGTTACATCACAAGTTATCAAAGCCAAATTTTTAGGCTTAAGCAGCAATGACGTGGTTTTCATTCACACCATAAGGGAAGCTACACAATGCAGAACCTCAAGAAAATTTCAAGCATCAACACAGCAAATAAAGCTTGTTCTTTCTAAAGCCTATCTAAGCACATAGTTGTCAACCAGAACTGTTGCACATTCCCCTGCTACCTATGGTGACACATTCTAAATCCATTTTGACCTAGACAATTTTTCAGAGTTCTCACTTAGGTACCTGTTTGCAATTGTTGTTCTATAGGAGTAATGCATGGCTAACTGCCACAAGGAAGGCTGGGCAACAACTGAATATGCTAGGGAGAACAAACAGCTTGTACACTTAGGATTTTATTTAGGCTTTACAGAGAAGGTGGCAAAGTATATGAAAATTTTCTTAAGTAGGGAAGCTTAAAAGCACATATAGTATTTGTGTCTGAGGCCTGTGATGCAGAAAGACAAAGAAAAAATATGGAAATAATTATTCAGTCAAAGTCAAATTTTCTCTGATGGACTATGAGGGCGCTACAAAGAATGTTAAGACAAACAGTCTGTGAACAACAAAAACAAAAACTTAGGGGGACAGATGAACTCAAATTAGCCTGCGTCAATGGAGATGTCCCATTTAAAAGATTACAAGAAGTAATCAAGAAATTATTAAAGAAATTATTAAATATTAACAAGAAATCATTCAATACTAATGACAATATGAAAAGAAGTATCTATTTCCACATATTTCTTTTTCACTCAGCTACCTCAACACTCTAAAACACACAAAACACAAAAAGCATGTTTTCAATTATATCTCATGCAATACCATTTTTAGTTTTACTGATTGCTTCCATTAGGCCTGATGAAAAGAGTATGAACTGATCTTTTTATCTTCACCATCACTGCAAGTCATTTAAATACACTTATTCACTACTCTAGTTAACTCCAAGATGCTTATTAACAGGATACAGAGCAATGATCCACTTTGTTTCATTAGATCTGGCCTTCCCAGTTGCACACTTCAAGGTCAATCTGTCACAAGCAAAATGATCCACTACTACTTGTTTGATGAGATGAGTATTCTTGTTATTTTTCAGCTAGCGACATTATAACTAGGATCATTTAAAAAACCACCAAAACCAAAATCCAATTTACTTACAGATGTCAATGCATGTAATACACAGCAAGCTTCATGAATATCAAACACCATTGTATTAAACATCAGCTAATTTCTGACTATATCCTTGGCAATATACTTAGCACATGTGAATAACCAGTATATTTAGCCATATGCATGCAATACACTGAGTCCTGCTCTCATTTTCCATAGGTGGAAAGTAGTCAATTCAAAAATGCTAAGCAGGACTGTTTTGTTCAAGTCCCAGCAGTATAAAATACTATAAAGAAATACATTTAAATTGCATTTAGGAGATTTGTCAAGACATGCTCATGAGACACTAGCGTGTAGAAAAATGTGCATACATTAATAAACTCCCTGGATGGGTGATAGTAATAACATGTGCCAATGCCAAATTCTTCTTACAGCATGAGGGACTAAACCGAATCTTGGAAAACTCACTTGCCTACTTGGCATCAGAGAATTGTGCCTTTTTTGTTGTAAATTAGCAGGGCGTGTAATTAACTTCCGCAAATTTAATAAAGTAGTAAGCAGTTGTGAGGATTACCCCTTCACACTTCAAAGTGCAAAGTGAATTTTCCATGATCCTGCAGAGAGTGCAAAAGTCTCTGCTACTACAAAGAGTAACTGTGAGCACAGTAGGTCTCACTTCCCCTCCCCCACAAAGGGAGTTGTTTCTGCAAAGTATGGAGTGTTTCTCAGCAACTTATTCATAGATTCCCTTCAAAACTTCTAGATGTAGTAACAGAGCAGTTCCCTGCAAACACTTCAAAAAGTGAAATACTTTTTATTAAAATGTTTCAGTTGTCAAAAATCTTATAATTGCTCTGCTCCTCGGAAAAGCTCTAAGAAGTACCCAAAACATTACCTGTAGCTCTTAGCTCCTCTCATTTCATGCAGAAGTCCAACAGCATAGCACACCAATAATGAAGGTATAAGTGTGTAATTAATATACTCAGACTTCCCTAAGGTATCAACACACTATTTCCCAGGTAGAGGACTTCCTTTACCATGCAAGAGTGACTGAGAAGACTTGAGGGTCACAAGCAAATGAACTCTACTGTAACTAAAAGACTAATACAGTCTTTGGCTATATAAATAGACTAATATCCAGTGTGAGTAGTTCTACACTCATTTCTGTTGAAATACTGAAAAACTGGAGAAAACGAAAATGCTTTGAAGTGCTTAAACTTGATTTGCGTAATTCTTTTTTATTCTTACTGCATTTCATACATATTAAACAACAAAAACATTATAGTAGAGGATTCTTCATACTAGCATACAGAAATCAAATGGCTGAAAGTTGAAGATCGACAAGAAAGCTTGACCATCTTTGTGCCAGGGAAGATCATGAACAGATCCTCCTAGAAGAGCTGATAAGGCACATGGAAGAGGGAGGTGATTTGAGACAGCCAGCATAGCTTTAAGGGCAATCTGCCTGGCCAATCTAGGGGCTTTCTACAACAGAATGAGTACATCAGTGGATAAGGGAAGGACAATGGATATCATCTATATGGACTTCTGCAAGACCTTTGACATGGTCCCCCACAACATACTTCTAAGTTGGAAAAGTATGGATTCTACAGATAGATTGTTCAGTGAACAATAAATTGGCTGGATTGTCACATCCACACAGTAGTGGTCAACTGATTGATGTCCAGATGGAGATGGGTGACAAATGGTGTCCCTCAGGGGTCCGTATTAGGACTACTGCTGTTCAATATTTTCATCAGTGATTGAGACAGTGGGATCAAGTGCACCCTCAGCAGGCTTGCAGATGACACCAAGCTGAATGGTGCAGTTAATATGCCAGAGGGACCTGGACAAACTGAAGAAGTGAGCCCAGGCGAACCTCATGAGGTTCAACAAGGCCAAGTGCAAAGTCCTACACCTGGGTCAGAACAGTCCTCATTATCAATAAAGGCTGGGGGATGAGATGATAGAAAGCAACCCTGCAGAAACAGACTTGGAGGAAGTGTTGGACAAGAAGCTGGACATGAGCCAACAATGCATACTTGCAGCCAGAAGACCAGTCACATGCTGGGCTGTATCAAAAGAAGCGTGGCCAGAAGATCAAAAGAAGGGATTCTGCCACTCTACTCCACTCTGGTGAGACCGCACCCGGAGTACTGTACCCACCTCTGGGGCCCCCACACAAGGACATGGACCTGATGGAAAGGATCTAAAGGAGGGCCACAAAAATGATCTGATGACTAGAGCACCTCTCCTACAAAAGCAAGCTGAGGGTGTTGGGGTTGTTCAACCTGAAGACAGGGCTCCAGGGAGACCTTATAGTGGCCTTCCGGAAAGCCAGCAAGAAAGCTGAGGAGGAACTATGTACAAAGGCATGTAGCAATAGGACAAGGGGCAATGGCTTTAAACTAGAGAAGGGTAGGTTTAGACTGGACATTAGGAAGAAATTTTCAACTGGGAGGGTGGCAGAATGTTGGAACAGGTTGCCCAGGGAGGTGATGGAGGCCACATCCCTAGAGACATCCAAGGTCAGGCTTGATGAGACTGAGCAACCTGATATATAGTTGGGGATGTCCCTGCTTACTGCAGGAGAGTTGGAATAGATGACCTCTAGAAGTCCCTTCCAACCCAGTGCATCGTACGATTCTATGAAATACGACCAAAGCTGCATCTTATTTCTAAACAGAAAAGAAATTAATCCCTGGCACAGCTTATGAAAATTACAGTAGTTTAGCTAGAAAAATATTTAAATAAATGTTACTTTTCCCCCCCATAAAAGATAGATTCTCTTTTAGCCACATTGTGAGAAAGTGAGATATGCAAGAGATTAATCAGGTTAATAATTAGTATTCCATCTGGCCTCCAAAATACAGAGAGAACTACACTATCAGAGGGAAAGAGTAGTTACAACCAGTTAAACTGTGCTGCAGCAAACCAAGTTTCTTGCGTGCACACCAATTTCCTTGTTAATGCAAGGTCTGAATCCTGCCCAGTCCTTCCATTCATGGGATTTCCTTGCATGTTTTTTCAGTTCTGTTTAGCAAAGCCTCAGCTTTCTACTTTTCTTGAAGGTTTTCTAGCAATTTAAAGGAGGCTGAAGTAACAAAGAACATACTGTAAAAACGATGTTTAGAATCAGAGGCATTTTTAAAGAACAATTAAGACAAATTTTACATCTTTTAAGAAACCATCTAGAGCATGTTTTCCAGTTAAGTGCTTAAATAAGCTGTAGCAGCTGGGTGCATGAAAGAACAAGTCAGGTACTGCATCAACTGCAGTGACAATGAGCTCCTCTGTGGTACAAAACAATGTCTAATCTCTTACAATTCCCTTGCTTACTGACTTTAATAAAAATACAATGGGAGAAATAATGGATTTAGGACTAGTGTATTATCCCTTCTTCTATTCAATACTTTCTAAATAGAGCCAGTACAAGCTGTACATGATATAAGATTTACTCAGAGGTAGAGGCCAATAGTGTTTATGAACCTTAGCAAGTACTTGCACCCAAAACATTCTCCAAGTATTCCAGGCAACATAATTCATGTCAATGATCCCCAAATTCTCCTGTGTGGGTTGCCCTTCAGGGTTCTAAAGCATTATTCATAAAATGATATAGTCACTTGCAGCTTCTCAGAGAAGAAAGCAGGCAGGAATACAGAAAGCAATCTATCCACAAGTGATTATTTCTGGCAGTTCAGAAACTCAGAACAGGACAAAACACATATAACACATTTACCATTGAGTTCCACTAAACTCTTCTTAATGCATTAGTCTACACACCCTTATTTCCAAATAAATCTCATGTGCAAATGCATTTTTTCTAGATATGCATTTTTTCAAGATAAGCCAATTGAAAAAGATGTCCTTGTTGGAATACAACTATTTGTATCTAACTGGACTTGTGCAAAGTATTTGACACTTTCCCACACGACATCCAGGTCACCAAATTGAAAAAGCATGGACTTGAGGGGTGGACCATTCAAGAGATAAGGAATTGGCTGGACAGCTGCACTCAGAGTTGTGGTCAACAGCTCAATTTCCAAACGCAGACCAGTGACAAGTGGTGTTCCTCTGGGGTTGGTACTGGGACCAGTCTCGTTTAAGATCTTTGTCAGCAATATGGACAGTGGGATTGAGTGCACCCCCAGCAAGTTTGCAGATGACACCAAGCTCTGTGGTCCAGCTGTCACGCTGGAAGGAAGGGATACCATCCTAATGGGACTTGGAGAGGCTTGGCAGGTAGGGCCAAGCTAACCTGAATCTGGTTGATTCTATGATTCTAAGTTCAACAAGGCCAAGTGCAAGGTCCTACACTTGGGTCAGGACAATTCCAATCACAGATATGGCTGGCCAAGGAGTGGCTCAAGAACCGTCTCAAGAAGAAGGACTTACATATGTCAGCTGATGAAAAACTCAACACAAGTCAGCAACGTGCACTTGCAGCCCAGAATACCAACTCTACCCTGGGCTGTAACAAAAGTGTGAGCAGCAGAACGAGGAAGGTGATTCTGTCCCTCTACTCTGCTCTGCTGAGACCCCACTTGGAGTACTGCATCCAGTTCTGGTGACCCCAGCAGAAGAGGGACATTGAACTGCCAGACTGAGTCCAGAGGAGGGCCACAAAGATGATCAGAGGACTGGAGCACCTCACCTGCGGAGACAGGCTGCAAGAGCTGGGCTCTTCAGTCTGGAGAAGAGAAGGCTTTTGGGCAGACCTTGTAGCAGCCTTCCAGTACCTGAAAGGGGCCTACAAGAAACCCAGGAAGGGACTTTTTACAAGGGCTGTTTGTGATAGGACAAGAAGGAACGTATTGAAGCTTGAAGAGGGTAGATTTAGGTTGGCTATTAGAAAGAAATTCTCTACAGTAAGGGTGGTGAGACACTGGAACAGGTTGCCCAGGGAGTCTGTGGATGCCTCCTCCCTGAGGTGGTCAAGGCCAGGTTAGATGAGGCCTTGAGCAACCTGTTCTGGTGGAAGGTGTCTCTGCTCATGGCAGGAAAGATGGAACTAGATGATCTTTAAGGTCCCTTCCAACCTTATGAATGTATTACTATATGGAGCTACTTTGGTATATGTGAATACTAATTAAAAATTACACCATGGCTTCAGCTTAGATCTAGACCTATTCAGACAGATATTATTTACAGAAGTAACTACTTTAAGCCACTGTTCAAATCTATACGGGAAAGATCAGCTTTGACAAAGTATTTAAGCATTGACTGTCTACTGATAATATCAAAAGAAATCCAAAGGTGTATTTACACATTATGTACTTTTATGCTAAGCTTTACTACAGATCAATTCACAAACATCTGCCATTAATATTTTCCTGTTACATACAGAATGTTCTCCAGAATGAACTTTAATTTCCTCTAAACACCACATTAAGCACAGTAAATGGTCCACTAAAGATTTTACTCGTAATTATATGCATTAAGAATATAAATATTTTCTCGATTCCCTATGATTTAACATTTAAGTTACTAATTGTAACCACCATCAGCAGAAAATACATCAACAGTGTATACACACACTGCTTCTTTCCTTCCATCTCCAGCGGAACAAACTGGCCTCAAACTCTCCTCACAAAAGGAGACCAAAGAAAATGGAAAAAACACCAATCCACTGCTGTATTTATCTTCAATTTGGAACGAAAGAAAAGGTGAAAATTCCCAACTGACATCATCAGTTAAAGGAAATAAGAGTTCATCCATCCGTGAGAACTCTGGTAAGCACTTGCAGCACAAGGTCAGCAAATTCTCCTCTGCACCATCCTATTTATCAGAATATTGCAGGAAGGAAAGATTTTCACCCTGTTTTCACCTAGTGTATATTGGTAATGAGAAGAAACTGAATGTATCAGCTCTGCTGTTTGTGAAGTATCTCTCACACTGCATCAGTAATTTTAAACGAACAAAAATCATCCTTCAAACAATTATCAGGACAAGACCAAGACATTAAACAGAAGGGAGGAGAAAGGAAGGGATTCAAGCTATCAAAAGTATCATTAGGAAGATGTTTTGCTTTTACATATATGCTGACTGATACTTGTACTCTATGCCTATGGTCATCATACCATTAGTTCACTGCCAATCACAGTAACAAAACAAAGCTGGATGCCTCTCGTGTAAGTTAAATATGCACTAGATGGTTCTAGTATCATTACTTTAATAAGGAATTCATAACTGTTCTTTTCATAATTGCCATTACTTTTGCTCTTATAAAACGTGTTTGATGTGAAAAACCAATCTCATTTTTAAACTGACTCACGATATCAGAATTTGGGTGTCTCACAGGACTTGTAAAAGCAGTCCTTCCAGCTGAAAGCTGGAAGTTCAAATGCCGTGAACACGATCCTTACCTACTGTAAGAGTCACCTTTCAACACAAAATTGGAAGCTCGAGCACTGCGGACATTGATACTGACCTGAAGATTTTGTCTTCGTATCACCAGCATCAATAAGTTGTGTGAACTCAACTATAAATAATATTCTTGTGGTCATATCTACAGATCACAGTACCATTATCACTAAGAATTATTCCATGCTGGAATTCAAGATTCAGTGCACTAACCAAGGGCTGAAGGAATAGTTGTCTGTTGCAGAGGGTCAGTCTCTAAGGACAAGAACTGAATCATGTAGGAAGAGTAATAGAAGGGAATCCTGCAATAACATTCACTTAACTACATTGCATTGTATTAGCTTCAAGGCTTTTGTCTCCATGACTGAAAATACTGTAAATTAAAAATTGCAGTTTTTTTTAAACAAGCTTTAAAGTTTGTACATTTTCATCTATAAATTCATATATTGAATTTTACACTGAAATCTACTGCTACCCAAAATGATATATGAATAATAAACTAATAACTAAGTTTAACTTAATATCTTTTTCATGTCTGTGCAGATATCACCAGCACCAGACAGATTTAAAACCTAAAAAATCAAAATTAATCTGCTTTCTAAATCTATTTTCATGCATGCAAACAACAGAAATATTTTTAGTCTATAATGACTCTTCAGAAGGTTACAGCCAAAATAATATTTGAAGGTACACTGAGTCTGAAAGAATAGTAGCCTTAATAAAAGCTAAGAGTCACTGCCAAGACGACAGTGGAACACTTGCAAAACAGAAAAATATACATGAAAAGCCTGTGTCAACATTACATCTTGCTGATGTGTCATTGATTTGTAAGCAAAACTTGAAAATTATGTCATTGATGGCTCTTTAACAGCAGTTGGCTATTTTATTTCTGCAGACAGGGAATTGAGAAATCAATTCTTTGGAGACAGGACAAACAGTTAACACTGTATTCAACTGCAAAGACAGGTCACTGCACAAAGGTGAACTTCCCAACTGTACGCACTGTGGGCTTATGCCAAGAAAAAATTATAATTAACAAGTTAGAACACATGTTTGAGAAGGTGGGAAAGCAAACAGAAATCCCAGATTTAAAAGCTGTCGACTGATACAGACAGAAAATTTTCTTTTTTTTTTTTCTTCCTCTGAACCTTTTGGACATTTCAGACTATTGAGTTAGAGTTGTGGAGACCTACTGATAAAGAGTAACCTCTAAATCAGACAATTCATATGTATGAAATAGGAAGAATTACTTCTACTTTCAATTAGCTTCCATGAAACACACAATGAAATCCCCTTTGATGCCTCATGAGTCACAAGGAGATCACAGCTTCTCTGAAGTCAGTAACTTTTCCTTGACTTTCATACTGAGGTTATTTGTTATATTCAACCAACTACCAAAGGAAAAAAACATACTTGACTGAGATAAATATTATTTCCTTTCTTTCCTCACTGTTTTCTTCTTTCCCTAACCTTATATAGTGTTCTTCCTCAATAGATCTCAAAGTGCTGTCAAAAAACATGGAAACAAACAAAAAAGTGCAATTCAAGTACTAAATGTTTTGGTTCAGCAGGCCAATGAAAGGTCTGAAAGTGATACAGGTAAGAAAATTTGCAACATCTTTATCTGAATGAATCACAGAACTTCCACATCTGTCAACCAGTTAAAACTCTTAAGAAATTCACACGTGTCTTTACCTTAAATTATTCTCAAAAGGATGGAAAAAAGGAAAACAATGAAAAAGAGAGCAACTAAAATTTTAATTTTGTGCCTTAAAAAAAAAAAAACACAAACCCAAAACAAACAAACAAACAAACAAAGGAAAAAAGAAGGGGAAAAAAACAACCAACCACCCACCCACAAATACCAAGTTCTTTCCTTTACAACCTCCTACTTTTCCTGAAAGGAAAAATAACTGGTAACACTCAAAGCAATGGTAAGAGCCATTTGTTGCAGACCTCTGCTACAGAAAGAATAGAGTATTAGCAATGGCTATGCATTACAATGGTAAATAACTTTAAAAGGGAAAAGCTGAGAAGTCACTCCCAGCCCCTTCCTCTCTCCTCCTCCCCTTTTATTGAAGGCAACCTGTTTGAAAAACGAAAGTATTAATTCCAGTCTATACTATCTCTTAATGACTTTCCTGCCCTGGAAGGAGAAACCCTTGAACAGTAGGAGCAAACTGAATGGGAACAACATTGCAAATTGTACTGGACAAGAAGATACCTCTGCTTAACAAGCTAACTGTAAAACACAACAGACTTGGAAAGCACAGAATGATCAAATGGCTAATACACTCCTATTATTTGGCTACTGCTTTAGAAAGGTATAATCTTTACTTGTTGCAGGGAGGGGGAGGGTTGACAGTCCTGTATGGTGTCTCTCCTTGACCCATAAATCATTTACCTCAGTTAATTATGCAGGATACTACAGAAATACAACCACAGGCCTTCTCTGAAACACAGTACTCTAAAGAGCCAAGTAAACTATATAGGAGTACCTCTTGACCCAGTGACTGAACAGCTAAGTAATCCTATCTTGTGGCTGGATAAGCCCAAGAATTACTGTTCCCATCTTACAATCTATTTGCAAAAGCTGTGTAACTAGGTCTAGGGATTGTTTTACCAGGAAAAGAAAAAAAAAAAAAAAAAAAAAACAAAAAAAAAAACAGGCAAAGCTTTCACAAGCCTTTACCATCAAAAAAGGCCATTTTACTAAGGTATACCTTATAATTCAAGCATACAAGCCACAAAGGAAGACAAGCAAGAGGATTCAAAATCAGCAGGATTCACAGACATGATGCCCCACAGCACTTCCCTGAAGTGATTCCCTAGTGACTGTAAAATTCCTACGTGTAGCCTTTGTCTCAAGGGGAGCATTAATTTGCCCTTCTCCATTCTGTTCAGCCAGCCCCTTCCATGAAACAAAGGAATTTCATGCCTTTGAAACCTCTATTGTTGTTGACAAATTCAGCTGAGACTGGTCAAGTGTAACAGTTGTTACTGATAACAGAACTGGTGTATTAACACAACTTCAAGAACCTGGCATTTCCTGTGCATGTGTTCACAGAGAGAACAGAAAGCCCCAAGGAACCGACAGGAAGTGTAAGGTACAAACAAGATGACAAAGTCACTTTGATGACCGAACTGCAGACAATAGGAGGGAAGAGGCAAAGAGGGATAAGAAACCGAAGCCAAGAAAGACAGAGAAAGATGGGAGCAAATGGCAAAACTACTTTTAATTGTCAAGCATAAATACTCTATTTCCATGCTGATACACTGCTGTAATAATTAGAGAATGTGCTTTGTATACCACATCAAATATTTAATAGAAGATTAATAAAATAAAGAAAAATTAATAACTAGACTACTGTCAAAGTGTAGCAGAGTCAATAGAGAAATGGCAGTAAAATCTTCATTTACAAAAAATCCTTTGAAGTTGATAGTTATTATGCATCTCTCATTTACAAAGAAACACTACTACTACCCTGTGATAATTATGCTCATTTAAATAGCTTTCCATAGCACTTTAGAGGTAATTTCAACTATGTAGTCTTTGTTTAACATGCATTAAAAGACAAAAAGCAACCACATCAAGAAAACATATTCATTTGGTGGCTACAGGAATGCTAGGATCAAGATCAGACTTCACAGCAAGACTGAGAGATGACTGCTAGACTTATAAGCAAACACTGATCTACGTTTGACAAAGTATTGATGATTCTCATATAAAGTTGTGTCTGCAAGAAAATAAGTTACATGTACAAATTACTATTAGCTTTATCAGTGATATCTTGCACTGTCAGCACAGCAATCAATTAATTTTAATTTTTCATCTCAATTACAAAAATAATAGTATTGTTTGATATTATATATGTAGAAGACCAACAGCAAATCCCAGTAACAGGAATCTTTCACTTCGATACAGACAGTATTTAATTACCCACTTTTGTAAGTCATATACTTACATATTCAGGTTTTAATTTCTTGTCTCCTCCTCTTACAGCTACTTTTTCAAGCTTGTCTATACTCTGCATGATAAGCTCCTCATCTTTAAGTCTAAGCTCCTCATGTATTATTTCAATGTCACGAACAGGATCTACACTTCCTTCAACATGAGTGATATCATCATCTTCAAACGCTCCTAAAACAAAAAAATATTTAAATTATAAATTAAGCTAAAAAGATAAATAAATAGTTACAACATACTATTAAGAATCACGAGAGTTTAACAGGCAAAGTCAGTAGTCTGTCCTAGTGTCCATATACATGTGTCACCTGCAATATTTCAGATCATACTGTTTTAGTCTGTTGATTTACACAATCCACTCCAGAATCCAGAGCTTTATATGGATACATACAAAGCGTAGCACTTTGGAATTTTAGTAAAGCACTTAGCACATCTTTAAGAGTTTCCTCTAAATAGAGCCAGGCTAGAGTTCTTTCCTAAAAATAGGTACCACTGTAATTAACAATATTTAACCTAGCAGCAGCAAACAGTAGCTAAATTGAACATCACAGAACATTTTAATACACGCACTAATGACTAAAAGACTTGAGGAAAGAAAATCTTACAAATTACCCTGGCAGCCCTCACTGGCCATACAATTCTACGCAATAAGAAAAAAAGAAGTTCTAGACAAAGAATTCTGAAGTTCTGAATGACTCTTAGTGTTTCCAAGGGAAACGGGGATTAGAAAAAAAAGGCCTGAAATCATCTGGCAGACCTTGTCCCTGTTTCAATCTACTTTATCACTGTGGTTCTGACGGTGATTAGATAATGAACCACTCAGACACACAATTTACACAGCAGCTAATTTCATCGGCCTGATTTGAGGGTATGGTTTTTAGGGGGCCATCAAAGAAGCAGATGAAGGTGCATTTGTCATATGTGAGTGACAACCATTCACACTATCTGAACAAAATGGTGCTGGCCCTTATTAGAAACACATGCTATTATCACATATTTAAAGTGCAGTTGAAGCCATAATTTCAAATTGCCAACTGGAAACATAAGGGTAAAACAACCAGATATTACTGAAGCATGTGTGCTGACTTCATGCCCTTCTGAAGACAGTCTGGCAACATAATTCAGCTAAGATTTAAATTATCAGATAAGCAGCATTACCAAAAAACCCCAAACCCTCACATCCCAAAAAATCAATACATATTTTAAAAAAATATATATTACATATATATATATAAACTATTAAAACTAGTTTATTACTTATTCCTGGATCAATTTTCAGAGTATTTGCATGCCTATCCAATAACATTAAAGATATGCTTGACAAATCAACCACAAAATGAATTTTTTTTAATATTACCAAAATAAAGGTCAACTTATTTTTGCTGGGGAAAAAAAACAAGGCATTTGTTGTACTAAATAAGATTGGAAAGAGTACACTGCAAACAATTCCTTAACTTATAGATAGGAAGTCTGGGTTCCTTGCTGTCATGCTTAATTCCTCGAATATACTGAAAGCATTAGCTTTGGCAGTAAAGACTTTATATCAAAACACAAAGTACACAAGTTCAAAACACTGCTGACAGTCAAACCTCTGCAAAGTCTTTAAAACAGTAGCTACCAGAATTTCCCTCCTCTCCCATGGGCTGTCTCTCTCTAAAGATCCTCAATGAGCTTCCTTACTACAAGGGGAAAAAGAAAAAATGAAACAACACAAACAAAAACCACCACAACACTTCAGCAATAGATTCAACTCTGATGCTGGTCACAATGGGAGAGCAGACTGCTCTGGCAAATGGAAATTCACCACACTAACGCATACCAATAGCAGGCAACTAATGAAGAGGTGAATGTAGCCTTCACCTTCCATAAATCCCTATCTGTACACCTGACTTAATGGGACATAGGCTATACAGATCAACAAATACTAGAAAATAATTTAAAAGCTCTGTTCTGATTTACAAGGAAAATACTGAATTAAAAGGGGGGCAAAGTAGAAAGATGTTACCATACAGACCAAAGAAAAGTCTACCTCCTCAGCCTTTTCAACAGTACTCAAGCAGCCATAAAAGAAAGAACTTTATCTTTCTTCCTCATATCAAGAAAAAAGTGCCCACTGACATCTAAATAATACTTTCAGGTTGTTTACATTCTCCTTCTGCATTTGGTGTCCATGAGTTTAAAAAACAAAGAACTCCCAGACTGTTAGAATCATGAGAAATGCCCTGCAATTATAAAGATCTTGCATTTAGAACATAAAAGGATACAACTTGTTTCAGTCTTCAGGAAGAATGAAGTTTTTCTGACAAAGTAATTAGTGATAAAAAAAAAAAAAAACCACAGCTTATATATATTTTTCATTTTCACAGTATATCAGAGGTTGGAAGGTCCAGAGATTATCAGGTCCAACTCCCCTGCCAGAGAAGGATCACTTAGGATAGTCTGCACAGGAATGCATCCAGGGGGGTTTTGAAAGTCTCCAGAGAAGGACACTCCACAACCCCCCTGAGGAGCCTGTTCCAGTGCTCCATCACCCTCACTGTAAAGAAGTTTCTCCTCATGTTGAGGTGAAATCTTCTATGTTCTAGTTTGAACCCATTGTTCCTTGTCTTATCACTGTGAACCACTGAAAAGAGCCTGGCCCCCTCCACTTGACACCCACTGCTCAGATATTTATAGACATTGATCAGATCCCCTCTCAGTCTTCTTTTCTCAAGACTAAATAGCCCCAGGGATCTCAGTCTTTCTTCATAGGGGAGATGCTCAAGTCCCCTAATCATCCTCGTGGCTCTTTCTTCAACAACAGTAAAATACTGCTTCAGCAATTGTCTTGATTTATTCATAGCTTTCCATTGCTTCTCACCAAAAAAATCCAGTTCTTCATTCCTTTAAAACAAATTATTTCAGCGTAATTCCACCCTTATAAAACTGAGTCTACACATTTCACCACTGCTCTCTTCTTAGTCCACTGACCACTTAAATCCATGAAGACTTAACATTCTTCTGGTTTTCTTCAAGTCTCACCTCAGCACCCGTTCTGCAACTTATTTCGGCAACATCAATGACAAGAGGCCCATATCTGGCAACACACATTTACTTAAGTCATGAAAGGAGGCTGTTCTCCTGAGCTGATGATTTCCCATTCAAAGCAGTAATTTAGCCTTCTGTCCCCTCCTCACTTGGTTACTTGACTCTTCTCATGGAATGAATCAACACTAGTTGCATATTCCATAAACCCCTTGCAGAGGGGCAAACAGAAAGCTCAAAGACTGTTTTAAAATACAGCAAACAGCAGACTAACATCTTTGTCCAGTGAAGGATAGTGCACCTCTACAATGAACAAGGTGGACACAAGCCATGAACCTTGAGTAAGGAGTAGTATAAGCAGTTGATACTGAGTACTGTATATAAAAGCAGCCTGTGGAAAAATATGCGGAAAAAGAAGAAGCAGGGAGAACTGGGAGATAGCTCTGGAAATGCAAGATGACAGGAAACAAAGAAGAATTTCCATTTTCTGAAAGAGAACCAGTTAGTTTATAGATATGTAGCTCTGTGAAGAAGGCAAATGAAAAAAACATTGACAAAAAGACGGTACTGGCTTGGTTGATACTGATCACCAACAGAATCTGTGAATAAAAATAATGGGGAGGGGAAAAAAAGCATATTTGATAGTCTTTTTTGGGTCTCAAGCTTATTACTAGCTCAAGAGAGCTTGGTAAGAAAAATGAAGGAAGAAAGGTTCCCTGATATCATACTACCAGGCATCCAGATGAGGAAAAGGACTGAAATTGGGTAGTTGCAGAAGAACAGAGAGCAAATAGGGTCACCTGTCAGAGGTAAACCCTATAAGCAGCATTTAAATATGGTATATCTCAGGCATACTGTGCCCGTCTTCTTATTGATGAGGGTTTAACTGCTGTAAATATGAAGGACCTTTCCAAGGTTTCCACTATCCTCTACAATGTACTCACACCTTCCAGGCTACTAGCTGCTGAGCTCTGTGGTCTAGCTTGGAAAGTTTTTGTTTAAAAAACATCAAATTTTCAAATTTGTGCTTCAAAATCTGTCTTTAAAAAAAAAAAAAAAAAAAAAAGGTGTGGTATACTTGGATTTCAAACAATAAACTGATCTAACTATGTCACTATTTATTTACAGTTTCGGGGGGGGGGGGGGGCGGGGGGAACTACTTAACTTCTCCAAAACTAGCCATACCACTGAATTCTCAGGAAAGCTTGATCTATGGACAACAACCTTCTCCAATGAATATAATGAAAATCTATTATTCTTTCCTTTCTTCATCAACTGCATTTGCTTTTAGAAAAGAAGGACCCAGCATTTCACATGCATTACCCCAAACTACAACACCTTCCTTCTGCCTACTTCCTAAAGCTATACTCTCTGTGCTCCCACAATGCCCTCCTCATAATACAGGAAACCAGAGCATATTACTATAAGAGCAGAAAAGAGTCTGTTCACCATTTGGGGAGGAGAATATATATACATGAAATAGACTTACTGAAGAATCTCCCCAAAGAAGCATTTGTTTGTCAACAACTAAGCTATGCATACAGCAATACCAGAAAATCAACTAGGAAAGCCTAATCAGTAATTTCATCATTTAAAAAACAGATTATGACTTCTTGAGTGTCACATTTCCCACCAGAGGCAAAATGTATTTTTAATCAGAAATTAGTCAAAAGGAAGTTGAATAGAATCCACTTCTCTTTTTTTTTGATATTTCAAGTATCCTCACTATAAACCTTTTTTTTCAAACAATCTCCCAGAAAACACTGATGGATTTGCACTCTAGCTTGAAAGATACACCCCTGCTACTTTCTGTAGTGTAAAAGAACAAAGATACAGAGTTTGAAGCATCAATCTTGCTGTAAGTAAACAAATCTGCTGTGGTAAATTCCCATAATGTTTTAGTGGCATGCAGATACTGCTATTAACACAAGGAAAGTATTTAGACAGAAAAATAGTAAACCATAAGAGCAGCAGAAATCATTTTGCCATCTAACAGCACCAAAACTACCTTGAATGACTGAAAATGAGGAACTTGGAAATGATCACTGCAACATCCAGCTCCCTCTTCCATCACCAGTGGGCCCCAATCCAAAGGATTCTTCAGTTGCAGAGAAAGATTTATCTTTGGCTAAGCACTTTATCTAGGCTGTTTGGGTTCAAATGTGGTGGGCCAAAAAACATTGAAAAGCAGCATTAAAAAAGTAATGTGGGGATAGCTGGTTCTACAGTCAGCTTACAAGTGATACTAAACAAAAAAGATACAGAAAATGAAATGACTGGCTGGAAAAGACGTGAGACCCAATCCTGGTTTCTCCCTGAGGAAGAGCAAAACTTGTCTGTTTGCCAGGTCTTGATGGCATAGAGACTACATGTTTTTTTCACATGCAAAAGTAAATAAAGATGTATTCAGCACAGCAGTAAAAAATGCCACATTTAATAGCATGCATGTTTCTTTCCATTTCTTTCAAGAATCAGCTTCAAAATTCTTTGACAAAATGTATCTCTCAGCCTCCAGAGATTTTTGCATTGCTTATGTTATACCTGTCAAGATCTGATGACTGTATGTTATGTATTCATCTGAACAGAACCACTACACTTAGTTACAGGCTATCATCAACCAATTCATTCTCTTGCTAAAATCAAGTCATCCAATTACTCCTTGACTAATCAAGGCTGTTTTGGCTTTTTCTTTTTTCAAAAGGTACTCAACAGCATAAACAGTTCACTTACAAGAAATGGAAAGGGGCTAATCAGCAGAATTATTGTTTTGCTGCCACAATTTGCAGTATTTAAATGTAGTTGCTGATTGGACTGGAAGACTTATGATATAGCACATAAAACTAGTTTGACACAAAAACGAAGCTGGCTATAGCCTAAACTTTATTGTTTTTAGCTGCTCCAAACTGCCATTAAGATGCTAAGAATCAAATCAAAATAATACTACTTGGCTTATCTTATTCTGCTCCTAATTGCAATTATGGATATTAAAGAATATCTTCAAGATTAATTTATATTTGATATATCAGTCACTTCAATTCTTTATTTACCCTTATCCTTGAAGTAAAAAGGAACAAAATATTTGGCTAATATTAAGCACCACATAACAGCATTTTGACATCTTACATTCAGTGACAAAAGGTAAGCAACTGCTTTTGTGTATGTTATGCTGTAATTAGGAGAGATATCTACAATTTGATCAGAATCTGAACTGCATCACAAGCTGAAACTTTCATTGGTATTGAGGGTAATGACCAACCTTTTTTGTCATTAAGCTGTAACATTTAATAACGCCACTGAAAATCAGACCTAGAGAATAATTGATACTTGCACTTCCTCTCTAGCACACTTTCAACAACTGTTATTAAAAAGAGCTGCTCCTCACAGACCGATGTGGCACATCACAATTCACATACATACCCTGTTACAAGCCCTGGAATAAATGAGCAATAATATCTATCTGGCCACTTACTGGGAATGGGAAGAGAGAACAAAAAGACATAACGTAGAATAACTGGGGGGATGGAGGGGGCGAGGGGAGCAAGAAGCAGAGTATTTCTTTGAGCTATCAATAGAAACAAGACTACAAGTGTCAAAAAACATTAGATTATAAATAATATCTGTACTTAGATTGGCTTGCCACACCGTCATCAATATCATGAAGTTTTAAACAGTAAAAGATACTGCTATTTCTGATAGTGGTACATCTAACATTATAGAATGTATTAAACTTTGATGATGGTACAGTTTTACTACGCATACTCACGGTTAGAGTTAGAAGGGCAAAAAACTGTCATTTTACAGCTTCCTAAACGTACCACATGTTAACAAAGAAGCAACAAATAAAGTAGGTTTAGCATGTTTTCCTTTGCAAGCCAATTCAAGTGAAATTAATCACCTGTAACACAAACCTAATATTCTTTAAGCAGAGTCATTTTCAGTTGAAGAAGGTGCACCTGCCTACATCTTCAACATAAGCAACATCAAGTACAAAAACACTAAATAAAATGCTGTAGTAAATCTTGACTTCTGAAGAAAATTTTTTTCAGACATCTTTTGTGGCTTTGTTTTGTGCTACAGCCCTTTAAGTTTTGTCTTCATAAAGCCCTAACTAGTTGTAATCACTTGCAGTCTAATTGTGGACATTTATCTGCTTTTCTTATGCATAGAACATAGCTATTAAAGCTGAATGGTGATGGTGTGAAGTATAGGTTAAATTGGGTGAAATTAAAGCAAATTACTCTGTGATGTGGAACTCTGAAAATAGAAACCGCCAATGATTTGCAACCCTCTTGATGATCAGCTTCACAGAACCCTAAATGACAAGAAAACTTACATATTTTAAAGTTAACTAGATTTTTTTAAAAAATGTATAAATATATTCAAAATGCAAGCAGTCACTGTGACAATAATTATTTTGTTTTATTTCCATCGCAGAAATATAAGGAAAGGTTTTGATTCATGTTAAAAATACTTGGGTTTATTCTCAAGTTTAGCTGATTTTTAGCAACAGAAAACCAGTTCAGAATATTAGCTGCAGCGTTAATTACTTTGAACACAATGTTACAGTTTATGTGCACCATATGGCTATACAGACACAGGATGGTAAAAGCAGCTGTTCTGGGCTCTCTTGACTGGTGTGGTATTAGGACTCAGATTCATTACTTACCTATATAATAGATAAGCAGCTACATTTACCCTGCTGAGCCCTAACACTGCATCAGTCAAGGGAGCGCAGATCAAGCACCCCTCCCCAAAAGTCTGAAATAGCAGCTGAATGGCAGTCCTTTCAATATCAAATCTATTGGGAGACTTTGACAAAAAAAGGGCAAGTCTATTTCTGCACTGCCAGACACACAATGAGAGCATGCAGCAGCAATACAGGATTTTAAACGACTGTAGTATCAACTTCTTGAGCATAAAAAGAATTTGCATTTGCATAAAAGTACTCGTCAAGTGCATACTGCACAAGGTCAGAGATGAGAATTAGAACCTCCCAGGAAACACTGGGGCAAAGCAATGCACTTCAGGACATGTTAAGATGGCAGAAGAAACCATGATTCTGTCCTGGTGGGAGCATTTTTAACAGAGAAAAGTTGTTACCAAGACAGTCACTCCGAGTTTACCTGCAAAATCCTGTTCTAGAGGCCTTACCCTTGAGCCTGACAAGTGTTAGTGATTTATTTCAGATGTAAAATGTGTTTACTTGCCATTGCTCTTTCATTCTAGGACCACTGGGATGTAGTCAACACTCCACAGGCAAAACCTTCTACCTGCTGAGATTTGCTATCAAGTTAGTCATACTGGGTAAAGAACATTATCTGACAGCTGAAGGAATAAATCTTTGAAACCTTCATGCTTCCATTTGCAGAGTGCTCACTCTGACTGCCCTTGATCATGTATTTGAAATACTATCACTGTCCTGCTCACCAAATAGTGTGTGAGACAAACTCCTTGGCCATTCTTCTTGCAACATATTTTACCCAGGATCACAGCACATGGTAATCTGCATGGACTCACTATCAGAAGGCACTAGGAAAGACAGCATTCAATGCAGAACTTCTTGAGGTGGCTGACATACCATATGAATTGTTTCAAGTAAGAATTCCCTAGGAAAAACTAGCCTCTGTTCACATTTTTCCAAAATACAACTGTTAACTGGAAGAAGAGGCATTTGGAACATAGCCTAGACAACTACAAAATGCCTGTAAGCTGAAGGCTAAAGTATGTGAACGATTGCTTCTGAGAAGTGATCTTTTTCAATCTGAGCTCAGCCACAGTCTGCTTTTTGTTACTTTCTGTTCTGAAAACATTGTGAGTTCAAGTCATGAAAGGAAAAGCAAAGGAGAACAAGGGAGAGTTCTCCACAGAATCACTCTCCCTGGTGAGTACTCCCATGGCAGCACTGCCTGCATAAAGGTCAGGACAGGAAGGTCTGACCACAAACATCAGTGGATAACTTTTAACATGCCTCCGTGTACCACACATCCTGACTGGAAAAAAAGGATCCTACTCAAAAGTAGACTGAGTAGACTGAAAGTCATGTATCTGCAAGCTGATGGCATCTACCCTGTTCTAAAATAGCACTGCTAAGCAGAAACAGTTTGGAAAGCAGAAATATGCCTGTATGTATAACAGTGTATTCATGTTAACTCCATCACCATCAACTCTGCGGGTGCATTTTACTCCTCCTTTCTACAGGTTAGTCATCAAGGTCTTCTCTTTGGAATACTCAGTGCCAAGCTCCAAGGTGCCAGTCTTAACTAGAATCTCCACAAATCAACATAATTGCTAAAACTTGCTTTGTTTTTAAGACAATGTATTGTCTTAAATACATTGTTACCTACACAGATCATGAATAGCAACTAACAGTCATCTACAGAAATACTCAAGGTAGTTCTATCTGGCCTTGAATGACAAGATATATAAGGAAACATTTAAATTACTCACAGACAATTTATCTGGGTCACAGATTGACCATGCCAAAGATTTCAAAAATCCCAATTGAGCCCTTAAGTTTTTATGTGGTCTGGCACAGCAGCTTCCACAACCATGCTCCTCCTGAAACGCTTTTGATACCTAGTGGTGCCACAAAGTCCAAGCCATTAAACATTGCTGAGCAAACCTTGGCTCCTGTGCAGAGCCTAATCAACTCTCTTCTTGGAGTACTAGTCTTCAGAAAATAATAAACAAGAGAGTGAACAGTTCATCACAGATTGCAAAACCACAACCCTCCTGGAACACACAATGAAGGGTGTAAAATGGTTTCAATAAGGTAACTTCTCTTCAGAAACATTTAAAGCAATGTCTTAAGCTATATAAATACATAGGTAAAACTCAGGCAAGTTTTCAGCTACGAGAGCTTAATGTCTAAGCAGTTCCCAAATATTCTGAAACTTTAAATTACATTGTTGTTAGAACAAGTGTTACAAAACTGTCCAGCTTCTGCCTCACAAAAAAAGCTATAAAAAATGAATTATGGAATTTTTTAGTGGGGGGGAAAGTAATTTTTACAGATCAATAATTTTAGTACAGAAAGACTGAGTTTTTAGAGGAAAGTTATTTATAGAGTTGTAAACTCTGCTCATCAGCATGTTAATAAAGCACATTTTTCTCCAGATCTGAATGTTTCTCCTTGGAGGACCTATTCACTGCACAATGGACATGAGGAGGAATAAACATACCTGAGGAAAAAACAGTCAACATATACCAAAACTGGGAGTTGATAAACTAAAACAAGTAAAAATTGTTTTATCAGTGCTGTTACATGTGCATAGGTCCTACATAAGCTTTTAATGAAATGTTGTGTTGCTAAGTTAATAAAGTATCTTTAAAAACCAAAGCAAAAACTCTTCTTTAAGTTTACCTTATAATGAATGTGCCTCATCACACAGATATCCTACCCCACATTCATAAACTTTAATGCAAAAGTAGCAGTACAGTTCATCCACATTTACCCTTTGCAAATCAATTTAAGAGCGCTACTCATTTGCTTCTACTAATAGAAACGCTGTTAGTGGTAATTTTAAAAAGTTAAAACATTATCTGTTTATGAGAGCTCATCCTTCCTATATGATTTTTTTTCCCCACACACAACAATTACTTTTCAACAAATTAAAGGTGGTATCACTGTTCTTAGGGTCTTACATAATGGTACAAACTTAAAATCACAATAATTTTTTTTTTTTTTAGAACAGCACCTGAAATACTGAAAAGAGGGAGATATATATATATATATATATATAAATATATATATATAGATTGCATCTTATTTGAGATGCTAGGTCTGGGTAAAGAGGGTCTGCAGTATTTCTTGTTCAAAGTTATAATCTTAAAGTAACAGTTAACCAGATAAAACTCAATACTAGTATTTTACTTTGGATGATAGTCCCCTCCTCTTCCACGTAAAACTCAAGCAGAAAACTAAGCACATTACTTGTTATAGATTAGCTGACCAGTTGCATTGAAAGAATTCATTTTGGACATTTCAGTAAAATAAACCCTAACACTCAGGGATTTACTTGTCCTTCTAGCAACATTTTACCTCAGAGCTATCTGAACATGTCAGTTGTATTCTGTAACTATCTGGCACCATCTAGTAGCCACTGTCCTCTTCTTTACTGAATCCCACTAACAGATTGTGTTACAAGATTGTGACTAGGGTGATACTGAACAAATATACAAGAGAAACTTCTTTATCTGAACCTCATGTGGTCAAGAAAATGTTTTATGTTGAATTAAGTACAGATAGCTACAGTCAGTAATAACTTGTACACTGAGAAAGTTACTTCTTCCTTCCTTTAAAATGACATTAAATGCTTATGCCTTTGTTCAAGTTTCCAAGTAATTGGAGACTGCTGGCAAATTTTAGGAACAGTTGAAACACATTGCTTTATGTTTGTATGTGAACATTTTCTGTTTATTCCCTTTCCCTATCCTGACAACACACAAGCAACACAGAAACCAAGAAAGAAAATACATACTTTAATTTGACTCCTTAATTTGATTAAATTGACTGTGGGTATACACAGTGGTGTTGGTTTGTTTGGGGTTTTTTTTCCTTATTGTCAAAGCAGAGTATCTGGAAGGCCCTAAAACTGGGGGTTAGGGGGATAACAGCAGATGAGGACAGCAGTATCAGCATATCAAGGTTACTTTATTATGTTTCTGAGGCGTGACTGGGTAGAAATCTTAATTTTCAACAGCATTACTCCTTTACCCTGCAAGCAAATACAAATACACAGCTTTGCTATTTTGCTCCATGCAAAATAAATATATAAATGTGATACTTTCACAACATCTAACCACAGCTTTAAACTGAAACAGTTCTTCCCTTTTTACTTTAGATGTCAAATCTATCACAGAAAATAATTTTGTTTTTAAAGGACTTCTTCAATGAAGCAGTTCATTTCTCTGCCATTTAGCTCACTGTATTTTCACAAGCACCAGGCTGAGCAAACTCTGATTGAGAGAAGCCATCTTATGCACATTGCTGTTGTCCCACATCATTCAGAACAAACCTTTTTAGATCGTTAACTACCACAGGAGTGCTGATTACACAGGCACCAGCAATTTCCTAACCAATGACCACCTGAACAATGATGTGTTCAGCTTCTCAGACCCTGAAGCCTTTCAGAGGTGAATCATTTCACAGTTTGGAACTAGATCTCCATAGCAACTTCCCTTTGAGGGTTTTAGAATCACCATTCCGTAATTCTATGATCATCAAGCTCAACCATTCCCAATGGTTCTTTTCACAGCAGATGGAAAAGGAAGCCTTGAAATTTTACAGTCTATTTCAAGCAATTCATCTGGCAGCCCATTAGAATTCAAAATATTTCGACCTTCAATCACAAAGCATGTTATCTGAAGCTGTGGTGATCTCAAGTCAAGACAAGCAGACGTTTTAGTCTAATCATCCATGATGAGAAGAGACTGACAAAAACTCTTAATTCAACCACCATCAAAATGCTTATTTTAACTGCATGAAAGTCTTTCAACAGGCAATGAAAACACACCATGTACCATTTTATCACAACCTTCCATTCAAGGGAAATATGAATTCTGAATATTGGCATGGATCTTTGCACTCCCCGACTGCTTTTGAACAAATATCTGCTTCCTAAAAGTTGGTATAAATCCAATTCCAACACATTATTTTCAACAGCTGTCAAGGAAAATGATGGTAGTAAACTGCAATTAAACTTTTCACGACTGAGTAGAATAATGCTGTAAAATGAGTTACTTATTGACAGATCCAGTTTGTTATAGGCATCCTCTAAGAAATCCAAGTCAGTAACATCTGAGAATATAAACACCAATTATGAAAACATAGCATTGGTTAAAATCTCAAAGCAAAGCTCAATTTCATGATAATCACAATCAGAGGGGAGTTTAAAGGTTTTTTTTTTTCCTCCCACTCTGTTCCAAATTCTCAATATTTTCCTTCTCTAAAATCTTTCAGTCAACCACTGAAATAATCCTATCAGGGATACAAAAGCTTTAAATTCAAAAATGACCTAAGGACTGGGTTGATTCACTCACATTTTTTTGTATTAACCTTAAATATAAGTTAAATTAAAATGGGTTTAAAATCTCAGTTGTACACTATTATATTAAAAGTGGTGGTTCATCAAACTCCCAGGCCCTCTCTCCCATGCCCCCACAAGACACTCTTCCCCACCCCAAACAACTCTGTAAGATAACTCTAGAAATACTTTTTCTTGTTGCTACATTTTCGTTGAAATAAAGGAATCAAAAATGCTTATCTGGTGACTAAAGACTCCAGAAGATTTGTAACTTTCCATACAAAAATGCCACTGATAACATTTAATGGGATCACTATTAAGTCAGTTAGAAAACAAACAGAAAATATCATTTAGTGATTCGCCAGTGAGACTTTGATACTTAAAACAATACCTGCTATAAAACATAATCAAACTTAAAAGAAACAAAAAGACCCTCGTGTATCAAAGCTCCAGTGTCTAATATGAACAGTGAAGAAAGGGAAATTAAAAGGTATGTTACATTTTTTAACATTTGTAGGGGTGGGAACACCTCATTGTTTTATCTTCTTCAAATGAAAACAGAAATGTGCCTTCAGTGTCCCTAAGAAGTTACTTAACTGTGAGAACAGCCACAATTGAGACCCTCTCTACAGCACTTAAAATGCCTCATTTTATTAGGCTACAGGAAAAGCACAGCCAACCCACTCCTGCAGCTAACCTTATCCTCCTAGGTATCAACATTGCTGAGCCATACTCTTACTCTACATCAAACAAAAACTCCTACAAAGGAGAAACTTATGAAGAAACCCCACAAAACTAAAAGATCTTGAATATAATTGGTTTTTTACTGGTTGTTCATTGAGGGTTAGTATTTTTGGCAAAGTCATTTTGAAAACATTTCAGTAAATGAAATGCCAAACACCTCTGGGAAATAAACTGGCACGGTACAGGATTACCTTCATGTATTTTGCATCATTTGCAAAGTCAGCTCATGATCAGAGCTATACAGCTCTTTACACCGAACTTCTTGAAGACCTCAGGTGAAGCGTGTGAACATAACCACAAAATTTAACTAGGGATGTAGCAAGAATTTGAGGTAAAGCAAAGCTAACGAAAAACTTACACGTTGACTGAAAATGTAAACTGTTTATTGCTATGTACAATCAACAAATGCAGATTTTTTCAGCAATTTGAGAGACATAATTTTTAAAATGTCTGTGTATTTAAAGCACCATCTCCTGCAAAGACTAGAGATGAAGGCAATTGCACATGAACAGTATTGAAATTCTTAGCAGTTTCCCGTGTTAGATCAGTTATGTCAATGGTAAATATAAAAGCTACTGTAAATATCCTCCTGAAGGAGACAAAGTTCTTACAGGGTACATTCTACAATACTCAAGAATTTGTTTTAAAAAAAATAATAGTATGGAAAGTAATCAAATGTACCTTTTATCAGAAATTTTAATTCATCAATAAAGATTAGCTTACTTTTTTCTGCCTGACAACCAAACACCATAACCTTTAAGTCCAACTTTTTATTTAGTGTTGTTCCATCCAAAACTGAATATAAACCTGCCCACAAACACCAAGTTATTTAAACATCTTGTTAATTAAAAAGTACAACTGTTACTGCAGCAGTACATACATACACGTACAGACAGCACTGTACACATGCAATTTATCTACTGGTAATGTAGCTATTACTAAACATTTTGAACAGAAGCATATTTTAAAAATTCTTAAGTGGTAGTAAATGATAAGTATCTCACATTGTACAATTAGTCTGTCAGCAAAGGATGACTATTAGTAACACACACAAATCATCCAAGATTACATCTTTACAATCTGTTCTATGATTATGCACAGTTATGATTCAAAGTATTTTCATGGTATCTTACCAGATATTTCTTGTAAATAGTAATTTAAGATCTAGAAGGCAATTCTTAAAATTGTCTTCATACATTGAGACTGCATTCTTAGCTTTTCCTCCTCCCAATATCCCTACCATCATATCTGAAAAATTTCACCATACAGGAGTTATGTATTAGCTCACTGTTTAACAATCTAGAACAACCTTAAGTTTATTTCATAACATATAATCAAGCAACATACAGTAATTAAAGCACATGGAAAACAGCAGTTACTAGCTAATTAACATTACAGAAACACTTTTCTTAACGATAGAAAAAGACAAAGATGTTATAAGTACCTAGCATGAAGAACAGTTTGTTATAAACCATTTTAAACATTGAAAACTTCAACTTAAGAATTACAAAGTAGAGTACTTAATTAATTAAAAACATCAATGAAAGTTATGCACAGTTAAGTAAGCAGTTTAGGGACTACCCTTTCATCACATGGTTCATACAGGGCAAGCACCATTAATACAAATTGCTGCATCCCTGAGGATGGCCAACCTCTATATTATCATTATTCATGCTGAGTTAAATAACCAATAGTATTTCACTATTTTAATGGCAGTAAGATACATTTTGCTATCACCACAGCCCCTGAACTGCTGCTAGAGACAAGCAGCAAACAACTTGAGCTGTGATGATGGTGGCACCCTGGGCTGGAGTTAGGCAACAGACGCCACGAAAACCGCTGTTCTTTCAAATGCACTGGTTTGCAACATCAGTTCAGTGGCACACTTTGTTAGATAATTGTTTCACGTCTTGTAAATAAATTGCCACTTTAACAATATTTGACCTTTACATGCTATTTTTAAACCCACCTTCTATGCTACACTGTATTTTATGTTTCATGTTTGTTACTATTAAGAGTAAGGACTGAAAACGCTTGCTAGGTAAAACCGTGTGCACCCTAGAAAGTAGCCTCTTTGGATACCAACTTTTCATATGAAGACATCATCTAATTTCCCACACACCTACTATTTGTATCTCATAAACGTTCATCAGCTTCTATATATGTTTCTCTCTTATTATATTTGTTTCAGATAAGTTTTCAACATCAACATTATTTTGTGTCGCTCATTCTTTGCTAAGTTTTCCGAACAGCACATTTGAAGATGTATTAGCTTTCCCCAGTTTCATGATTACTAGATGAGCAAACAAGGATTAGAGCTGCAAACTAGTTGGTGGCTAGTTATGAACAAGATCAGGCCTTCCACATAGTTTGACACACAGCCACGACTAATTTTGTACGTGTACAGGTACAGGTCAGTGCACAAGGAAAAACATGTGGCCACCACCAAATGGACAGGAGACTGCCTGTCTCAGTGGTATTGCCTAGTACTTATGTATTTGAAAAACAAACATTTTAGGATAAAAGCTAATCAATACTAATGTTTTCATTCTTCACTATGGTGTTTTTAAACATCACTGCTACCACAACCTTTTGTTGTAGGTTTTGATACAAACAGTAAAATTCACGGGTAGTCAGAAAGGACTCTGAAAAAGACAATGCTAATTCCAGCATCCAACACCTTTTGTTCAAGGTCTCATTGGACATCGGTATTAACAAAACAACCAAAAAACCCCAAATATCACTTTTAGAAAGAATGAAGACCCTCTCCATCTCAAAACACTCTGGCTTTCAAACAAACTCTCCAGAAGAAGAGGGATCACACTGGCCATCATGCTTCTGGCAATTTTTGGAGTCCCAGAAGCAAGTCCTTGTTCATCAGCACTTTTATCTATATATAGAGAACCCAAGCAACTTCATCCAATTATTGTAGCAAGATTTCTTGCAATATTTTTCTCCAAAAGCTGTCATGCAGCATTTGCCTTGGACCTTGTCTATCCTGAAGAGGCTAGCATTTAAATAAAAATATATGGAATTATTCTAGGGCTTCTAAAACCAGTACATTCTCAGTAGATGTTATGACAGTACTTGCACATTTCTACATTAGATGAAAAACAAATGACAAGCACCCTACCCCACACTTCAAAGGACATGCAAAAGGCATACACAATATTTAAGTGCTTACATAGACAGCTGTAACACTAGTGCTATAGATGGCTCCCCACAACAGCAAGTCAGGAACCACCACTACTTCATGAAGTTTCACTCAACTTGCAGCCTGCTTGCCACTTGCCCACAGGAAAGCAGGGTAAGAGGAGCAAGCCAGAGGCTAGAACTGTCCTAGCAGACTTCACATCACCTGCTAATTGAAAGAAGAGAATCTGACAGAAAAAACAACCTCTTAAGATTTATATCCTATTTTTACAACAACCTTACAATTTCAAATTGGTTTAACTTTGTTATGAAGACACAGCTCTGTTCAATTTTTCCTTTTTTTGTAACAACTATGACAGAATACTATATATACCTTTTAACATAACGAAATGTTTTAGCCTAAATCAGATCAGAAACAAAAAAAAACCCTCTATCACATAACATAGAAGGAAAATGCTACCCATCTAAGATTCTTTCACTTTCATTTGGTAGGAAAACCCTGATTTCCAGACATTATGTAATTATTATGCAGAAACTTCAAAAAGGTTAGAAATACACAAATCCAGAGAGTTTTCTGCCCTCTCTCCCCCGGCCTTTTTTTTATACGAAGCATAGCTGCTACAATAGTATGAAAACAGGCCACATTTTACTATCAGCACACCAGCATTGCTCAATGCTAATTTTTCAAACAATTTTTTTCTAGGAAATAATTTTCTGAAGTTTTATAGGATACAGAATAGAATAAATTCTAAATGGCTATAAAGCTGTTAAGTTTCTGTTCTGTCATTTATTTAATAGTACATACATATATATGAAAACTTTCTTTAAATAAAATGGTATGCATTATAGCTAAGAAAAAACACACTAAGTGAACAGAAGATGGATTACCTTTGACTAGGCTCTCAATTTCAGTGAAAAATCAGAATCATTTTCTTCGCGGTTTGCCGATTACTAACCTTAAAAACGTTGTATGAATCATTAAAATCATGTGTGTCTTTACAATGTGCTTTCAGTTACTGGTTTCCAATTCTCAACACAACATCGCTGATAATATTACAATACCCCCTCCTACTAAGAGAGGCCTTCAGAGCCTGTTCGCATTCCACAGGAAGACGCTGCCCTGCTCCCCTACACTGCCATCCACAAGCCCAGCTCACCCATGTAGTCACTCTATTAAGATACAAGAGCTGGTGGCACACCATACACATGAGACTGATTTACGAGTTCAGACTGCATCAGAATCACACAAGTAATCTTTTTCCTTTACTGAATATTTCCAAAGGGTTTTTTCTTTTTTCTTCTTATTCATGCTGAATATTTAATTCTAGCTACATGGCTATATTTCTATGCAGTGCCTGCATAATACAAAAATAATGCACTTCTGCATAATTATGCTCTTTCTGAAACAAAGAACAATTTGTTCTCCAAGGCAAAGTTTAAAACACATGGGAAAAAAGTAACTTCACACTGGCTTTATGCGTAAGAGTTGAAATTTCTTTGTGTTAAACTGGAGTTTAATCTATTAAATGCCACCAAATTTAACATTTCAACTTGAAACAGTTTTCTCATAGTTGCAGTGGTTCCAAAGATACCTTTCTGAGAGTCAGGAAGCTTTTAGCTCTTTGAGACTGCAAACAAATCACTGTTTCTCCTATTTTCCCTGCTCTAGTACAGTAAGTTAACAACACTGAAGTAAGTAGTACAGTTGATGTACAAAGATCCTGTTAACTTAGGTCACTCTGTTGTTACACAGCAAGAAAACAATAGGCAGGAAGCCAAAAAAACCCAAACCAGCAATGTGCAGAGGAATTCTGAAAAAAAAAAAAAAAAAAAAAAAAAAAAAAAAGAATTCCATAAACAGAAAGATGAGAGAAAAGCATAACTTGAGGTTTTTAACTGAAGAAGGCAGAGCTTCTCTCCAGCAGGGAGAGAATTTGGATGTTGCTTATAAGAACCAGATGAAGGGACATGAAGAAGACTCCTTGTGTGATTGTGACACAAGCTGGAAACTATGGGAGTCTTCCACAACCTGTAGGTCTGCAGGCAGCTCAGGCAGCCTGAAGGCACTTGCCAGGGAGGCAGTGCCTGGCACCCCTGCAGGCTGCTCCCAGTATTACTCTTCCTGGGAATTCCACGCTCCCTCTCCTGAATATGGCCTGACACATGACAACAGAGCTAAAATCAAGTAAGCTGTCCACTCACAGTAGCTAAGACCAAGTGCAGGGCAGACAAGAACAAACTCATACAACGTAAGGTAATCACCCTTACTACAGGGGATACAGAGACATCTGTGTGGCACAATGAGAACTGAGAACCGCAGCTGGCTCCACTAGTACACACTGCATTTCTGGACTTAATTATTTTCTCTATCATTAAGCAGCAAGCTGTACGCAACAGCAAGACTAGGAAAAACTGAAATACTTGTCTGAAACAGCAGCTTATCAAAAAGAGCAGAATGACAAAGTATCTACATTTTTAAATGTCTTATTCATCATATTATTCAACAACAGTGCTCAAATGAGGCAATGAAAATACTTTAGCAAGACAACATTACACTGACCACATGGAAGGAAGATGAAAACTTAGTAACAACTAACACTTAAAAAAATAGGACTTCATTTAAAACAAATTATTAAATAATCCTGAATGTGCTTTTTTTTTTTTCCTTCTGTTAACTGAAACCCTGCTGAGGTTTAGTGAGCAAGACACCTGAAAAGTTAAGTAGCTAACTTGCCTGGGAGGTACCTTTGTTCTGCAAGGCGTACTCACGCTGCACTCTCCTGTTCTAACAATGGCTAAGCAAGTCCAGGAGTGACACTAACGCTTCTGCATTAAGGAAAACACATGAACGTAATGAAACTCCCAAATTATTTATTCAAAGAGTGTAACTGCATCCACTAATACTCAAAAGCACCCACAGTGAAAACATACAGAGAGGAAAAAAAAAATACACAAACATACCACTGTTATTTTATTTCAGTATAGGATACATCAACTACGTTGAAACATTCTACCCCTTTCCACACAAGAAAAATACATGTTTGTTAAAGATCAATTTAAATAACTCATCTGCCAACTTACTCATTCTTTGTGGCACAGACATACTGCATATGTAATGATTACAGGAGAGGGGAAGGTGTTTATTATTTTGTTGTTTTGGGTTTTTTTTTTAATATCAACTAATTTTAGGTTGAGACCAAGCCATCTTTATTCACACTGAGCAGAGCTTGACTCAATTCATGGAATTTAAATCACAAGCACAATATGACTAAGTAAAAGAATTGTGCCCTTGGAAAGTATATACAAGTATTTCAGAAGGTCACTTCTGTTCTCTCTTCCTACTTGCTTACACACACATTCCAAGAAAAATGACTACAGGAAGGCATGTGAAAAGGTAAGAGCAAGAATCAGTAATTAGACAGCAGCTTAGAATTATGATAGAACAATAAAATAAAAAACTTTATCTTAGTAAAGTGATTATTGTTAACAGTTCATCATGAAATATGAGCCTTAAAATAACCATATTCTTATCAGAGCCACTACATGGGAAGAGATACTATACGAGTACAGATGCATTTGCATGGTCTTCAGCTTGCCTTTATAGCTTTTCATATCCCATCACTATAGGATTACTGTTGGAACAGTGCTGTAATCATTATTTGACTGTAAGCTACTTCTATTTTTATTTGTGGATCGGAGGATTAACTTTTTTCCCCTTCCCTTGTAAAACCTTTAACTAGCATTACAAGAAACCTGCCAACATCATGGTATCTGTCTTTAAGAACTTTAGTATCAAGCTTCAGTAATCTTTGTCCCAGTTGTAACCAGTATGAACAGACTCCTCGTTCCACTAGAGTTATACAAAGTGGTTGGAACACGTGAGCAGCCACTTTGCCATCAGCATAATGGGGAAGATGTTTGAGGGGAGGAAAAGGGAAAAAAAAAAAAAAAAAAAAAAAAAAAAAAAAAAAAAGAGCTGCAATGGCAAGCAGTTCCTAACTTGCAGTATTCCTCAGAAAGATAAGTTACTAGAATCATTATGTGAAAGGATAGGAAAGTTGAGTTTACATGCTCCTGTCTCAGTTCTTCCAGCCAATGGAGGAAGGGCGACCCTAAAGGCAGCCTTTAATGCTCCAGAACTAATATGCAGCCACAGAGATTTTATCATGAATTCAGTAGAGCCAGTAACTCCTATATGAAAATTACTATAGAATTACATAGTTGTCATGTATTTACTACAAATATAAAGCATGGAAATTTCAAAGACATTATTCCTTTCCTCAGGCCACATGGCACAAGACAAGCTTACTGCATACTTAACACACAAAAAAAAAAACTATACTTGCTTTGCTTCCTTTATTGAATTTTCCACAAAAACCACCCTTTATTCAAAGCTACAGAATTTGAGGAGGACACCAGTATTTTCCACAAATTTCTATTGCAATGAATATGTTTTAACACATGGAAAACATGTTAATATTAAGAAATCAAAACCCAGTCACATGCAAATTTTTCCCATTTACTTCAGGTGGAAAGACAGGTAAATAATAAAAATAAAGCAATAACAGAGGAAAAGAACAGCACAGATTAGATACTTCCAACAGAAAAAGCCTTTCAGTAGGTAATCTACAGAGTCATCAATAGTGCAGGGTCAGAATAACAAAATCCTGTGTGTTACCAAATCAGGGCTTGCTTTTGAGTTTTGTTTTAAACTCTGCAAACTGAAACTATTCCATTTGTCTCAAAATGTGTTCATAATGGAACAAAACCTCTTCTGCAGTCCAGATCACTTTACTGCAGGTCTTTTATCATTATTGCAGTATCATCATGTGCCATTAATTTCCTAGTTGGAGAAAAAAAAAAAAAAAAACCAAACCCACACAACCCACAACCCTGAAGCCTAACATGCATTTATACCTACTTGTTGAAAAAGTACAAGAAAAGCCTGCCATAATGGAGAAAGGAGGAGGAATGGAGGGGGTGGGAGACAAGAACAGGACACAAAAAAAATACCTTTTCCAAAGATTGTGCAAGGAAAAAGGGACATGTCATGTTAAACACTAGTCAATAGCTGTATACAACCAGTAAACAAATTCAGCTCTATGAGAAAAGAACTACATCACCATTTAGTGGTTGCAATTTAGATTATTCTAGCGTGTAACACTTTAATTGTATAAAACAAAGCTGATGTCACAAACACAAAAGAACTTCTTGCAAAGCATGCAACACAAGTAATTTTTATGCTGCCACTGATGGTTGACAACTGATGAGCACTTTGTTCAAATTTATATATTATGCGTCTAAGGCAACAGGTGGCTTACAAAAAGAAAACAGCAAGAGTTTTTTAACTCTTCATTATAGAAAATTTTGTAATATGTTTTATCATAATGACAATCTCTACAAATAAAAGCTCAACACTAACTACAAAGATTAACTAGGGCTCAGGGAAAAATACCCATTATTTTGATAAAGGCAGAAACTGAAGTAAGGTTCTGGATCCCATCCACTTGAGCTCTGCTACATTCACAATGCTTTGTAATCACACAAAGCACTCAATATTTAAACAGTGACTTATGGTATAGAAATTAAATCACTTTAAGACAAAAATTTTTATATTCTCTTGCTGTCTTTCCTATCTCCATCTCAAACAATACCTGAATGTTGTAAGCACAGTTGGAAGGAAATTTTTACTTTCAGGTCTGTAAACCAACTGAAAGTGTGATTTTTGGGTTGTTGCTTGACATAGTTTAGGGCCAATAGTGGCATTACAAAAATGTGTTGGTTTCTTTTCAAATACTGCAGAGTCCAACAAACAGTGTTGTTTTCTTTAAGCAATTAGTTACAGATAAATAATTAAATGTCAACACTACACAGAACACAAGATAATACATCACACTTGCCTTTAAGAGCAAAGCACTTTCAGGAAAACTAAAAAAACATCATAAACACACATTCAGATTTTGAAAAAAAAATAAGAGTACTATTGACTGATTAAAAAAAAAAAGAACCTGAGCAGGAAAAAATGCAATAAGCATACCAAATCAATCTTTATATTCTGCCTAGTAATTAAACTATGAAATAACCATCTGCTTATGATTAAAACATTCTAGTGTTTGCTGTTTTGGACAGATTAAATGCACATACTGAGATATTAGACTTTTTTTTCCTTTGCAAGGCAATTTTATCATACCATCCTTGACAATTAAAAAATATGACACACCAATGTTTTTGTCTTGCACACTACATATATACACACATACAATTTCACTTACTAATCTTCCTGCTTTATGACACTTGACAGCAGTGCAGAGCATCTCAACCCAGAGTCTTACACTGCCTATCTTTCAGATTCCCTCTGCTTCTTTACGTATTTTCTGAAGGCAAGCAATCCATCCCAGGTAGCTATACATTTCCCCCCTTATGCAGCTCTTTCACACTTGACTTCCCATTCCTACTGCTATTTAGTTTTGAGACATCAATTTTCACATCAAATTACCAAAGCTTGGTGCATAAAAACATACAATGAGCCTCAAGGAACTGTTATCTCAGTAACAGCTATCTCAGTAAGTACTGAAATGCAAACCTATGCTCAAACGTATTTTAAAAGTTTAATTAGTAAAGTGAACTTGAAGTAGGGAAGCTTATCTGCCATCATTGTTATTGGGAGAAAAACCCATATGACCAAGTGGAGGCAGATGGGGAGAGAAGGAAGAAGGGGTATTTGGTTCTATAAAGCTTTTTAAACTAACTTTAACAGAAAATAAGCCATAATGTTTAGTACTCAGAAAATTAATCTCCTATCTAAGGATAAACACTGAGGTGGACTACATGTTAAAACTGATTAGAGAAACGACCTATTTTTAAAAATAACTCAGCAAGAAGAATGTGGAGAATAAGCCTATTTTCAAAACCCAAAAGCCCTTAGTTACTACATGGTTCTCCAGTCAGTTCCAATAGCACATGTAAGCACGTGTAAGTGAGAAAAGAGGCTGACTACTTCAGCTACTGAAAGACATACTTATCCAGTGTACAAGTTAGGCACAAAGTATGACTCAGGAATGGGCAGACACCTATTTTTCTAGAAGTGGCGTTTTGGTCATTGTGAAAACTTGGATTGCTTCAATAAACAGCAATTCTGAAACAGAACTGAACCCCATGTTTTTCTGTCAGTATATTAAACAGTTTCAGACTGAAAAACGTTGCATCTGAGCTGGATTTCTGAACTGAACTTTTGCTTGGGTTCAATTCCTAAAGCAGGCCCTTTGGTACAGGTAAATACACTCTTTGGTTTTCTAATGTACAGCAACTGATGCCAGCTACTTTTAAGCACCTGTGGTACTATGAGCAATAAAAAAGGAAGTACTCTAGACATCCCAAGTACCCCAGACAGACTTGCTTGACACACAAAAAGCTAATTCAAGCGTGCTGACAAACAACCAGCCACTTAACTTTTTCTTTTTACGAATTCTTAAAAAGTATTCTTGATTTTACCTTTACTCAAGTTGCCTTCCTCCAACCAACGGGAAAAGGAAAACAGGCTTTCATATATCATGTTACAACCAGGGGAAAAATAACACCACCACACACAAACCAACCCTGCAGTATTTTCTCCTTCAAGCTTTCAAGAAAGTCCATGGCACAACAAAGAATTACTTATGAAGTATTAAATTATCACTGTCTTAAAGCCAAGATACCCTACAGCATAAATGACTTCCACTAATACAGGTGTTTCCAAAAATTCACCTGAACACACTCACTCTACATTAATAATCTCTTTTAAATGTTACAGGGGAAAAAAAACCAAAACAAAACAAACTTTGTCTCATCTGTATTGCTTAAGTAGCAATTCTACACCAGCATATGACATACAATTGTAACAGAAGTAGTTGTAAGTCAAATAAAGTAAAGATAACCTGCCTGGTCTTTATTCTCAGGGGAAGGGGGGGTTTACTGGTCAAGTACTTTATGACTCACAGTACAGTATATTAGAAATTTTCTATGTATTCTTTAGAATTGAGAGATTGCCCTCGTAGCTCAGTAGGTAGCTCTCCTGTTTCTGGCCTACGAGGTCATAGCTTTAAGTCCCTGCTGAGGGAACTTAACAAGTTTCATCTATAAATAGAATGACATTAGATGCTACTACTCTAGGAAGGGTGGTGGCCTTTAGACAAGAAATTTTTATGTTTTCATCTATTCTGATAAGAAAAAGATACTGGACAGAGAAAGGCACAGGATATTAGGCTAAAGATTAATGACAAAGCGGGCTACAAAATCCACTGTAACTTCAATTAGCATGAGACAAATCTAGCATTATCAAACTACATAAAGGCTAGGAAAGAACGCAAGAACAATAATTTTCCTTCTCAATGAGCGTAAGTAATTAGCTAAAATTACAGACTTTACAATATTTGAGACTGAAATCTCCTAGGTGGTGTAGAATCAAAATGACTTGTGACATCAAGGGGCAAACTCAATTTAAAACAAAGTTTAGAGTTTTTGATTAGTAAAAATAACATTTGAACATTTACAGCTCTCATCTTACTGTTTTTGAAGAAGTACATCCAGGAGATACATTTATTTCATTATCAGGGATAAAAATTATAGCACTCTGCAATGTATAATCTTTTCCTCCTCACACCCATGTATTTGGGGGATCTTATTCATCTCTTGGAATAACAATTACACTAATGAGAACTGCATATGCCTTCCGAAGCTGCAACAAATCTTTTGTCAAGACAATAGTTCCTCGCACACGTTTAAGCTGACCGGCCCCACTAGGAGGGACAGGGGATGGACTACCTACCCCATCTACACAGTGGCACAGAGCAAGCTGGAACATATATTTACACCATGCTCATATCATGCCCACTGTATGACAGGAAAGGGGTTGCCCAGGGTTTATGTCACCTGAATACATTCTATAGTTTGTAAACTTTCCTGTTCTGGATATTTTGTGTTTCTTCCCTGGTTTCCAGGCTGAGGTTCATCCCTTTTGTTCCTATTTTGGTTTCCATGTGGCAGCAGTTTGTGTGGTTTTCTCTGCTGGTACCTCCTTGCCTTTTCTCCTCATTTTTTTTGTTTGTTTTCCCCATGCGTAATCTGATATCCCTGCAATAAAGTAGTAAATCGTCCTTATCTCAACTGACATTTTGGCTTTCCCAGATCCTTTCCTCCTTGCTCACCAGAGGCAAGAGAAAACTCCTCCATTGTAACTGGACTGCCGGGACTCAGCTGCCAGCTGAATTAAAACCAGGACAAATACTTTTATTTATTGGGCATTTCGTGGGCTGGGGTTTTTTTTCCCCTCAAACTCACTTCTGTGCTGAAAAGAAAAAAAGTTTTATTCAAATGTTCTCCCTGTTGTCTGTTTTGTGTTATGGAAAAAGGGCAAGACTTCTATGCATACAGAATTCCTCTATACAACATTATTTCCTTCAGAACTTAACTTCATCTGTTTTCAGAAGGCATCTTCCCCAGTCTTGATCATTGCCACAGAGAACGTGGCACAGCCTTAAGAGGATTGCAAAGGCATGATTAGATTCAGCTTGTGCTCCTTACAACTGCAATCCATTTCTGCTTGCAGGTACAAAAACACTGTACAGAGGAGAAATATAGCATTTTGCTGCTTCTGCTTGTAGCATCTACACAAACAAAAGATCTGAAGTAATGTAAAGCTGAACAGACTCTCAAAGATCCTCTTCTCCTGTGACAAAAGCATTTTCTTTTCATATGAGGAAAACCTAATGATAAGCAAAATTGTGTGTATCTCTAGGAATATCTTTATTAGCTTCTCTTCTGTTTCAAGCCCACACTGGTATCTAAATTCTGAGAGGTAAAATTCAAAGGCAGGTAACACATGGCCCAAGACAAATTACCTAAGGGTGAGGGTTTTTTTTTGCAGTCTGATATTCTGAAATTGTAACATAAATAGTCCTATTAATAAAAATTTCAGCTTTGGTGATGAATCTGATAAAGAGGGTAGAGGAGTGCTATTTTCACAGCTCTGTGATCAATAGAAAATCTCTAATGCACAGCCTTATCCAGAATCAAAACACAGTATTTTATAAAAGAAACAAACAAAACAACACAAAAATCATCCCCAACAAACACAACCACCAAACACAAAAATCCAAACCTTCAGGCATTAGGTTAATACAATTAAATTATTCACGTGTCCACAACAGCAACTTTAATTTGAAAGCTTTCACAATTTCTAGTTTAATATGAAGAAGTCACTGTATGCTAATTGAAAGTTTAGCTGAACTGGGAGCTACTCCAAATATTTTATTAAACATTTAGTTACCACAACAGCAAACAAGGAGGAAGATCTCAATAAAAATTATTGTTTACTCAATAGCATACAGAAATACATCTTGATTGTGTAACGTTAACAAGTTTAATATGTGCAAACTACTTCTAAAGTTCTGTAGCTTAGCAGTGAAATGTCTGTACTTGGAAATGAGGACCCCCCAAGTTTAACAGATGGTGATTACGGTTAGTAATATAAAAAACTCCAAAGCATTTTCAAAAAGCTGAACTAAAATTTCTGAAGACAATAAAATTATGTAGGACAGCTACGTTTTCATAATTTCAAGGTGAATTCCAACATATTATAAAGATGAAAAAGCACTTTCAGATATCAGAAATGACACAGCTGAGCTACAGCTGCATAAACAGAGCCACCAAGGCTCCCAAAGCACAGAATACACATGCTGAAGTAATGAGATGCGACTCATAGTTTGTTCACTGAAATGCTAGTGCAGTGGAGTGTAGCTAAGTAATAACATCATATGCCTCCTCTCTGTTGCTGCTCCTGCAAGCTGACTGCTATCAGCAGGTATGATTTCTTCATAGTGAATGTGTGGAAAAGAAACCAAAACATTAAAATGTATCATGCCTCAAACATGTAAAAGCTACAGAATGATTAGCATCTCAATACTGAAAATATACACATTTTATAAAGTAAAAAATTTAAGTCTGAACAGAAAGTGCATCTTATTTAATTAAATAACTTGGTTACTACCACTGTGATTTTTATGGGCAAATCAAAATGCTGGCAGCATTAATGCAAGTTCCCAATAACTCTCACTCTCAAACAAGAGTAAACCAGACTCAGCTCACAATTCATATCTGAGTTTTAAATTACAGCAAATTGGTTTAAAGTTACCTAAACCCCAGAAGGAGGCAGAACCAGGAGGCGTAGTAAACGTTTCCAGTTATAACAGGCATAAAACTGGAATAAAAGCAATTACAAAGCTTCTTAGGAACCAATTCATGTTGGTCACACCAGCCACTTCTATAAGATGGCAGGGGATGTTTACCTAGTTTCGTGGTTCTTTCACTCTTTGTCACAAAGAACAACATTTCATGCATCATCAGCTACCGAACTCCTCATCCTGTCCCTAAAAGGCTTCTCTTGCTACGGAGTCAGTTCACTTCCAGGCAGAGGACCTGCCTGCACTCCCCCAGCAACGTGTCACCCGCTACAGAAGTCTCACACTGCCCTGCAGGACTGGGAGAGCAGGCAATGGAATACAGGTGAGCTCTCAATTTCTTCCACAAAAGCCAGTGTTGCCTGTCCTACTTCAAACATTGGGCACCAAACTCTAAGGTTTTCTATTTATTAAAAAGGAGCATTTGATAGCAAGGTACTTTTACTGACAGATTTCCTTCCAATTCCTGTATCTTTGAAGAGAAAGACTGGATTTCATTAAATAAACTTGAAAACAAGACAAAAATGTGAAACATATTTTCTAGAAAACTAAGACTGTGGGATATCAGTGGGAAGACAAACTCAAAAGACATGAAGAGCTCTGGCTGTTTAACATTCAGTACATTCAAAAACTGGACAGAACTGTAGCAGAGACTAAATACTGACATCTACCATTTTCTTCATTAAAGCATTATTTAAGAGCAATTTGTAAATTTGCACATATAACAAGATCACCATTTTTAGGCCACCATATGAAGAAATTAATTTTCTACACGTACTTCTGACAGATACGTCATAGAACTTGAAAGGTAGTTAAAACCATACAACTTAGGAAGAAACACTATTACAATCTTCAAACACTCTGCCTTCTGCCACTGTGAAAGCATTGCTGACTCAATTAAAACCATAATATGTCTGAAACATGAAAAAGAACTGTCAGAAATGTTTGAAATTAGAGTGCATGGTGATGGTACCAAACGGGCCCAAGATAAACCCAAAACAAGTCCTGGAATGATCCCCCTCTCCCCCTCCCTCCTGCAGGGGTGCGGGGAAATGCAGGAAAAGGACAAAGCAATCCAGGCACCAAAACGTCTGGTAAACAAGGGATATGTTCTCCCTTTATGGTGAAAGAGCTCGTGCACTGGCCATGCTTCTCCTAGACTCGGCCTATGTCTTTGCCTTTTATGGTCACGGCCTGCCAGAATCCCATTTTATTGGTTAACTTTTCTGCTTGCTTCAGTTGCCCTATTGGCCAAATTGAATCTCGGGCAAGTGATGCCTTGCCTTGACTTGCTTTGTCTAAGACCTGGGAGAGAAGTCACGAGCCTGACCCTGCAAGCCAAGCCTTGCCCTGCCCTGCAACTCAGAGAAGCCAAGCCTTGCTTTCCTTGCAAGTTAGAATCTGCGCCGTGCCTCAGTTTACCCAGAAAGACACAAGTGCCCTTCACACGTCGTAAAAGCCCAGGAACAGACAGAAGTGTCTTGCCAGGCAGAAGGGACAAAGCCAAGGTTAGCCAAGCCCCTGAGCATTGTGCCCTGCAGTAATAAGTCACTTCCAGCCTATGCACCCACTTTGCAAAACCAGACCTCGTTGTGAAGACATCAAAACAGGCTATTTGTCTAAGAGCCTGAAAGCCCAAGACAGCCTGTGAGATCCTGGGAAGAAGCCTCAAAAGCCTTACCTGCTAACATACAGCAGCAGCACCCCTCTAGGTGGGTGGAACTTACTGTGAGTAATTAGTTTACCTTGCCTCTTTGTTAGTGGTTCTGTCTGACTCACCGTTTTGGCAAGGTCCTTCTGGAGTCTCCCCTAGTGGTCAAGCACCGTACTGCACCAAGGACTCTCCCAATTTCCCCTACCCCGTTTTGCCTTAAATTGTTAAATATTGCCTAAATATTGTACATTCCCGTTGTAAATATATTCCAGCCATACACTGAAACTATTAGTAAGTTTTTTGCAATTTTTCATATTAATAAATATTAATATTTGTATTAATATCATACTTGCCTTATAAATTTTTCATAAATCATAACACAGTGAAACTTCAGAGCTGAACAAAGCTGTGCCAGGTTACTATGGTACTAATGCTGTAGATGTCACTATCCAGGACATAAAAGCAGTTTTAAAATTAAAATTAAATTTCCCATTCATTCAGCCAATAACCAAGCAAGCGTATCTGTTTGAGGTTTCATCACTGGCTTTGACCAAAAAGAAACCACTGAATTGTCTTTTAAGTGTACTGAAATCATATGGTTTATTTTAAACATCAGTAATTAATTTTCAGTTTGTGCATTTTAACAGAAAAAAAAATCCATAGGAACTATCAAAATTCAAGAATGTATTGCTCTATTCTGCATAGGAAAACTTATTTACCTTGCTTGCTAAGTGAATACTTCATTCTGTTACTAATTGTGTACAAAAATACAGTGATGCTCAATACAAGCTTACCTGCCCTTTTTCTTGTCCTATTACCTTACCATGTTCTGTTCACACACAATTTTGTTTCTTTTGACATATTAAAATACACCTTAGACATTAAAACAATGTTTTCATTGATTTAATGAATTCTGTACTTACTTTAGTTAATTGAAAACAGAGAAGCGGAGAAATAGCCAAACAGAAATAAATCTTGGTTGTCCTCAGTTTTATGCCACAGAAGAAACAGTCTAGGAAAACACCACCCAGAACTTCCACAATTCCATCAGAAATGTAATTGTAATTACTTTGAGAGTACTACAGCTGCAGTTCACCTATGTCCCCTGTGGTGCATAAACTGACAGGCACAACCTTCTCCAAAATCCACCTCATAACACAAAGAGGTAACAACAGTAAATTCTGTTATGGCAGCTAAAAGACAAAGCTTCTTCCCTAAAGAAAATACAATTCCACGCATTCTCAATAAATAAAAAAATGGATCAAAACCTTTAGCCTAGGACTACAACAAAATACCTTCAGTGACATACCCAAAATTTGCCTCATCATACTCAACCAAAGCTCCCCAATCCTAGCTAGCCACTTGCTTGCCTAACATTACCTTAATACAACTCGAGTAATTCTCAAGCTGCTTTTTGTAAAAACACCAACTGAACCAAGATAAGTCAAAGTCTAACAAGCCTTTCTTCAATATACTCAGGCATGCAGACCTTGAAGTCTGCCGCACAAACCCCACAACAATCTGCTTCTGACTTTCTGCCTGGCATCCAGAAATACAGCAAGACCAGTTCTCCAAAGGGTTCTGCTTCACATGTTAGCCATTAACACGGGCAACAGTACTGCACACTAGAGCACCCACCCTAAAGACAGGGAACAATGGTTTCAGTGTTTAAAAGTGAAAATTTGTTCCAGAGCAACAAAAACTTAATGAAAACGCTAAACTTTTAATGCTTTGGAAAAGCACAGTACCCAATCATTTCCTAGTGTACCTTTTCTTAAGAACATTTTATTTTCATCTCCATCTTCAACAACACCTCCTTTCCAGATTAATGGCATACAAAGCCTCACCTTCCAATCTACTCCCCATTTCCTTTTAACAGGAGCAACCAGTTTATGTTCCTCTTAAGTCAGCTTCTACACAACTGCAGTACTTCAGTGACTACCTGCCAAAATGAAAAATGATGGTCTCAAGATGCTAAAGACACACAACCCAGTAAGAACTTGGGCCAAACCATGGTAAAATGCAACAGACCTTCACACTCTCAGGCTCTGGAAAGTTTAAGGTTTTGCAAAAACTATTTAGTTTCTACAATATGAAAGAAACTGTACAAACTCCAGGTACGCCACAGACTCGTTGTTGAGGGGTAATTTCAACCAATGTGAGGCAAGGAAGCAAAAAATGAAGCTATTTTGGGTTTTGTGGCATTTGGTATACTCTGTCTTAAGTGTGATGCTTTATAAATGGTTTGTTTCTATACTGATTGACCAAGTCAGCAGGTACATTGTATATAAACTAATCCTGTGGTTTAGAAACAAGTTACGGTTTGGTGATTACTGCCTTGGATTTGTTGGTTTAGGGGAATATGGCAATGTAACTGTGAGTGTTCCTTCCAAGTTTCTTGAATTTAGTGTTCCTATAACTGAGAGTTATCTACGTGATTTGAATCTTAAGATGGTCTGCTTACTGTGCCTAAATTTGCTATTTGTGGTGATAACAACAGGCCTGTTAATAGCATTGTGCCAAGAGAGACGTGCAGTCAATTGCTCTGCCTCTAAACAGATATCTGGGTCTAATGCAGGTGATCCTAGTAGTGAGGAAGAGGCAGAGGCAGGAAAAGCTGAAGCAGTGACAGGTAGAAGCAGGCAGGCAGGAGTTAATGGGAAAACTGCTTTGAACCACAACAAAAGCTGTGACAGCCCAGCTAGCTCAGTCAGTAGAGCATGAGACGCTTAATCTCACAGTCCAGCTTACCCCTCCTACTCCCTTCCCTTCCCCCTGTACATGGGACAAGAGAAAGAAGACCAGAGTAGTTTGTTAGGACTTAGCCACAACAAAGCAATGCAGCCAAGGTCAGCAAAGCCAGCAGAAGCCAGAGCTAGTATCTGCCAGAACAGAGGAAGCAAAAAGACTACTGCCTAAGCAAAAAATTAGTTTTATACACACCAACTTCGTTAGATAACTGTCCAATGGGATTATTTAGACCTTATCATTATTTTCCTTTTTACAACCAATGGTGATTTATTTACATTCTATCACTTTCTGCTCAAGATCTGTAGAAAACTTTCTAAGCATAGCCTCAAACTACCACACTTGTAAAAAAGGATTTTTAGATTGGAAATAATTTTGACAGAAAGGTGGGTTAAAAACATTACAGCATATAAAAAAGGTTTATACGTTTTTGTAAATTGACATGGTATGTTGAAAACTTCAGTGGGTTATAGATTTTGTAACTAGAGGTTTTGCTGTGTAACCAATATTCTTTTTTTTTTCCCTTAAATTTACTATTTTTATTACTAGCGTTTAGACCCAAACCTTCATTATTACAGTACTGTGGAAAAAGGGAAATAGAACTAGTATGCGTTTTTGTTTGCCCCACAAAGTAGGTTTACATCTCAAAATTCTGCATTAGCTTTTTTATGTTATTATTATCCTTAAGCAATATTTCAAAAGATCTTTGTGTTTGTTGGGCAATGAACACAGGATTTTTATTTCCGCTTGCATTCTAGGTAAAACATCTAGCAAGAGCAGCATAAGAAGCAAGGTTGAGATTTTCAGAAGAGAAAGGAAAAAGTGCTATTCAAAGTGATTCCACTACTTTTTTTGCTCCCAAAGAAGAAAAACCGGAACAAAAACTTCACAAACATTACAATTCAGAATCCTTGAAATAAACTGAAACACGTGACAAGTAAATGCAAGACTCGATCAGAAAAAATAGATGTTAATACAAAGTATTCACATGGTTTAAAACCCCACAATAGACTCATTTCCCTTTCAGTTACCAAATACAAATGCTATTTATTAACCCTTATAATCGCTACCTGAAACAAATTCTTAGGATTATTCAACACCTAGATTAAATAGCACCATCTCCACTGGCTAATATATTAATCTGTTCCTTATCAAACACTTACGATACAAGTATCAAAACAAAGCAACTATAAAGGGTTTATCACTTGTTCTCAATTGACAACAGGCAAAACAGTAATTACAATTCCAGAACAATAGATGTGCAGAAACTGCCTTTTTTCAATGGACACTGTAGCAATGGCCCTTGGCTGGTTACAAATATTTAAAACATACTGATCGGTTAAATCAATGTGAAGGTTACTTATACTAGTTCTTAAAAGATGAAAAGATGCACAAGTTCAAAAGAATTACTTCACTCTACCCAGTAAGGACCTGGCCTTGCCTTTTAAAAACCATCTAGTTTTAAATACTATTGACTGCTTAGCTACAATCGATAGCCCATAGTTTTCTACTCTGCTTAAAGTATGTGTTAAATTACTTCAATAGAAAATGGTAGTATTAGATATAAAATAGAAATAAGGACAAGTTTTCGAAGAAGTGATGCTCCACACATGCATGAACAGGGATAGATAACTTGTAGTACTAGAAGATCTTAGAAAAGGCCAATGATCCCGAAAGCACATTTTGTTTTACAACAGTATAAGCACCTAAGAACACAATACCGTTCCTCACAAAGTCTGTTATCCTTGGTTGGAAACAGTACCAGCCCTCTCCACCAAATCAGTGTCTAGATATTTCTGATGTATAATAAATTGCCTTTGACTGAGGTGGCATACTTACCTATTCACCAAGCATGCAGAATGTAGAGGCACATCAGTACACTACACTGCTCTGTACAGATATGCTTCGAAAAACAAGCTCATGGGAACAAGGGTTCTAAGTATCTAAATCAGTACTGTAAGACAGTAACATTCCACACCTTTGGGTTTTGTTTTAGAAACACATTGCCCACTAAAAACACCAACTCTTTTACTCCCATCACCACAAAAAAGTATTTCTACTGGATTTACTTTATTTTATTTCATCAGTCACTGTATAATAATGGCCAACCAAAAGACAGCAGTTCAGTTTCCTCAAATTTGCAAACATTAAGTTCAATCTTTTCAGACCAGAAACCTTTTCTCCACTCAAAGTATACTCTAAACCAAGATACACTTTAAACAAGCTTTCAAGTGCCAAGTTTGCAAGTGCTGTTAATATGACTCTGAAGGCCTATCCTGGATTGTGGTAATAGCTGATGAAGGATAGAATAAAAAAAAGCCTTTCATCTAACTGAGAAATGTTCAGAAGTCAGAGGAGATGTGAGTGGGAGGGGTTTTCAAGACTCAGTGTAAGTCATATGGAAGTCAGGAAAAGGAAAGAAGTAAGACTTGCCCTGTGTGGACCAGAACCCCATAGCTTGCAACCACGTCTGTATTTTCATTTTCTACTGCCTTTTACTAAAACATTCCATTTCTCTTCCTTTATAAAACTAAACACATCAACTGTCATGCACTGCTGGAAAAAAAAAATAAAATAAACACACCAAACAAACAGACTTTCAGAAGCCCAGCTCCTTTTTAAGTCTCCACCACAATGGTAATGACAAAAGATGTACCTGTTTTATAAGCATTTTCTTGGCTAGAAAAAAATCAAAACCTGATGAGTTTGAATTGAGCAGGAAAAGTTGAAATTATAATGGATATTTGTTCCATAGTTCTTACAGAAAGAACACATAAATAAGTATACGTACGCATCAGATGAAAGATCCCATCACAGGCATTAATATGAGACAAGAAGGAATTTCCCAAGCCTTGTCCAGTGTGGGCTCCTTTCACTAGGCCAGCAATATCCACCACGTTCAGAAAGGCTGGAATTTTGCTGAAACATAGAAGTCAAAGTTTCATTACAGAAGCATATTAGCCCAAACTTTTGGCACAGAACCTGAAAATCCAGCATTTTGTTTTTCTAAAACAAATCATACATGATTTGTTTCTTCCTTATTTAATGTGCAACACATAATAAGGCAAGATTCCCTCCTTTCATGTAAAACATCAACCATTCATTAATTTCTCTATCATTATCCATGTAAAAGGTTTAGGTTGGAAGGGACCTTAAAGATCATCTAGTTCCAACCCCCCCCCCGCCATGGGCAGGGACACTTCCTACTAGACCAGGTTGCTCAAGGCCCCATCCAACCTGGCTTTGAACAGTTCCAGGGTTGCAGTCTCCACAATTTCTCTGAAAAACCCATTCCAGTGCCTCTCTGCTCTAATGGTGAAGAATTTCTTCCTAATGTCTAATCAAATCTAGCTTCTTCCAGTCTGAAGCCATTACCACCCATCCTGTCATACATGTCTTTTTACAAAGTCCTTCTCCAGCTATCCTGTAGGCCCCCTTCAAATGCTAGAAGGCTGTTATAAGGTCTCCCTGGAGCCTTCTTTTCTCTGGGATGAATAACCCCAGTTCTCTCAGTAAACTACTTTCTAAGCATGGAATCATACTTACAACTCTACAAGTAATCAACTAGGCCTGGAACACTGAAGCATGAAGCCAGTCATCTCCAATGAACAACATAGTACCAAAGTGATAAGACATACATGGCCATCACACTATGCTATCAAATACCTCCAGGGCTATTGTTTAGTTCAGTAAGTGAAGCAACTTTCTCAGAAGACAAGGCTTTTTTTTTTTTTTTTAGTAATATGGTGGTGATTAAAATTAGCAGTGATCAGGGTTATGGCATGCATTTGCAAAAAAAGCAGAAAAATTGAGATGAAGCTGAAATTTAACATAAACAGCTATGATGTTTTTCACAATAGTTAACAGCAATGGGTCAGCAGACATGTCTACATGACATTTTATATAGCAACAAAAGAACAGACATGAAGTTCAAATTAACAAAACCAAACCAAAAAAACAAGAACAGCAAAAAAAAAAACCCAAAAAACTTTTAGAACTACAGGAAGCCCATACAACTATCTATAAACGGCAAGCCTTTTATTCTGTGCAGACTCTCAAGTTGTTTTTAAATGAGTGAATAACTTAACAGGTATTAACCTGTTCAGGTATACTCTAAAGAAAATTATCTCTCAAAATCTAGATGAATTAAGGAAACAAAACAACACACACAACCCCTAAGAACTGAAACTTTGTGATGGTGTGTTGACTAAAAGCACCTTTATATGGTCTGTGCATACAGATCATTCTACAGGTCATTCTCTCTGCTCAAAGCAATGGGTTTAGGTAGAACAAAACAAGTTTCCAACTTGCTCTTTTAATGCTGTCCCATTTTCATTTCACTGCAAATAACACAACACAGAGTTTAATATTAGCAGATGCGCTGCCTCTTATCTCCCTAATTTGGGAAGACATGATAAATTAGAGTCTGTTTTACTACGCAACATCAGTCTTTCTGGAAGTGTGGTGACCTCAAAGCTACAGATCTTATTCTGGTTTTGTTTTCGATAGTCCTCTAACACTCTCCAACAAAAATTATTTATTTTGAGTAAGCTAATCTCACAATACAAGATATGAACAAAATCTCTTTCTTTGCCAAGGTGGAGTTCAAAGTCACACACCTGTCAAGTGTAATAAATTAGGAACTTAATTACGTTTCATGTCATTAATACATTCGTACAAGCACGAATAGAACACAATACCCAGAAGAGTGAATTTAAAAACAGAAGCAAGAAAATATTTACAATGTAGCATGAATTACTTAAATTCTGGTACAAAATATGTTGACTTTTAGCTTTCAGCTTCACTAGACCCAGGAAAAGAGGGGCTCATCTTTGGAAAGACAGACGTTGTATACTGCAAGTTGACACTGCTGAATGCAGGAGAAAGAAGATAAATACAACTACAACCTGAAGTAAACAATCTTTGAAAAATGTCACTTTTTTGTCCCCCTATGGTTTTCTTAGCAAGCATCCTTTTTTTTAATTTACCAGTACATGAACTCAAGCAGAAACAGCAAATCCTTAAGGTTAAAACACTACCAGGAGTAATGCGGACAGTGAAAAAAGAAACTAGGAACTAGAACCACAGCAGAAACAGCAGCAGCTTCACAGTCAGAATTGATATCATTCCTTGCTTTTGACACATAAGTAAATCAACAGCAAGGTACTAAAAACACCACTCTTTAAAGCACTTCTCCATCATTTTAAATTGTGTTTTAAGAAAAACAAAGGTGGTGTTAAAGATGTCCTTCTTCCATGCTCCCCTCTCGTTATTCTGGCAGGATTAACTTCCTGGCCAGCCGTCAGAAGAATTCACACTTTCACTACAAAGATGTCACTTTAGAGCAAGACAGTATCTTCATATGCAGATAGACCACTCTGTCATCAGAAACAACCTCATTTGCTAGACAATGGAAAGGAAACCTCAGCACATTTATTTCACAACTGACTAATGTAAGAAGAGATCTTTGAAGATGAGTATCCGGGTTTCCAGATGTTTTCTCACCTTCACCTTGGGTACCACAAAGCTAACATTACAGTCAAAATAAAACTATGCCCATGCTCGGCAATGCCCTTCCCAAGCTTAAATCTCTCTTTCATCATAGAAAGATGAATACAGAGCAAAGCAGACAAAAGCACACACCAGTCACATTCACCTATGCTTTGAAGGGCAAAGGGTAAACATTATAAAACTAAACAATATCCAATTAATATCCATTTCTTAAGATTCGTTAGTCAGTATTAGCATAACGTCATTGAGCCTCAAATGACCATGAGGAAGAGGTGGCATCAACTGATCATTTGTACATATCAGTGCAATATCAATCTATCAGAAAGCACATCCCAGGAATTTATAGTATGAAACAGATTACCAAATCCAGAAGCATCTCCACATTTTAAGCATAAATGTAATACTTGACCAAGGGGGTTTTTAACTCACTTTACAGCAACAGCAGTTTTGTGCTAGCACACTGCCTTGACTGTACAAGCTAATGTGCAAAGAGCACAAGACTTAATTAGCCAAAGAAAGTACAGTTTTGTAGTGCAGTGATTACAGTACTTATTCAGGAATAAGGGGCTTATGTATCCTTAGGTTTATGCATTTTGCAGAGGAGGCCCATTTCTCATCAACTGGTTTCAAACTACTGTCCAAAACAATTATTTAGACAGGCAAGAAGATTTCTTTACCAGACCTGTTCAGTATAGTCCTGAAGAGTACAATGCAACATTACCTTTGTTCTTTTAAAATGCAGACACATGCGGTATCTGCAATTTGTTGTCTTTTTTTTTTAATTTCAAAAAACTTGGAGGAGGTACACATTTATTTCTCTAGTTTCTAACATTTTTTTTGTTGTTGAGAAACCTCACAGCTAACATAGCCTGAAGCTTTGCCTTAGATTGAAAAAACGTAACCAAATCTCCACTTCTTTCCTTGGGTTTTTACCCAAGGGTTTCCTAGGCTTCCACAATCTCTCTTCTTCAATGAAAACAACACCCCAATAACTTCTCTGCAGCATTTAATAGTTTACTGAAATCTCACAGCCGCCAGGAGAGCCTAGAAATATACACAATGCCTTCAATTAAGTTCCAAATAATTGACAACCTCATAAAACATTCATTTTTTATTAATTTATTGAATAGTTCAATTAATTTCTCTCAGCTTTTGAGAGGCGTACTTGACCCTAGGTCCCACATACCAAAAAGGCCAGATTCTTCAATATTAGGATACAATTACCAAAGGGAAAAGGAAAGCTGGAGAAGTCAAATGTGCTACCCATCTATCTCCTGGTTCTAGCCAAGACAATTCTGCCTTTAAACGCAGAAAACTCATATAATTTAAATAAGAGTCATCCATTCAGAGTTCACAAATGACCTTAAGTAGCAACATAGAAGGAAAACATGTATTGTGACTTCTTAGAAAGCCACCCAACTCCCAACTTGCCCTCACCACTACTTTTGGCTCATTTCCAAACAGAAAAGATAGATGAAAACCAGTCTAAGTTAGAGAGAGACGTTTGTGGCTCCAATAAGCATTGTCTTGTGAACACATACACACAAGGCAACACACCTGCTTACAGGTGAAATCAAACAAGGAATTAAATCAGGTAGCTTGAGAAAGCATGAACCAAACTATTTAAATTTTTCTCATTCCTGCTTATAATCTCATTTGATTTTAATCAGAGGAGGATGTAGAAACAGACTTTAAACCCACATTTTTTTATTAATGTTTTTACTCAAGTTGATTACTATCATCCAATACAGTCCTTCAGTTCTACCTATTTACAGTTAAAACACAGCTTAGGTTTACACTGCTTTGAATCAAATGTCATTACTGACACACATCTCCTGGACAGGCACTGTATGCTACAGCTGTGGTAGTAAGCAGGATCATATGGGTTAAGCTTGGTGGCTATACATACTCAGAGGCTTCCATGATTTGGAGTTACAACAGCAATCACTTGTCCAAGTGACATCATTTGGACATGCTTAAACTAAAAACGTTTCTGGCTTAAGGTGATTAAGGCAAAAAACCCCACATGAGAATAGCTTTATTAAAGCTTTTATTATCTGTGCTACACACAGTTCTTTTTTCATGGAAGGAACCCATCACTTCTAAAATGTCCCATTAAAATATTAACTGCAGCTAGCAGAGCAACTGTTTCTGGCTTCCAAGTTCCAATTTTCAAGGCAGAAGCTAGTTGCTGAGATGAAAAAGTCTCTTTTCCATTTTGGAAAATCAGATTTTGGAATGAACAGATCTCATCCTCTGCTACCTGCTTAAGAGTCATAGATTAAGGGAAAAAAATAAAATATATGTTTTTGCTTTAGTACCTGCTGAGTCATCAGTCCGAGTCATCAGTCCAAAGAAAATATTATCTTCCCAATTACTAAACTGGAACTAATTCAATCATTAGTCTGTCAAATCTTGCCTGAAACTACCAGAGTTGGGGAAACAGGGGTAGAAAGCAGACAAAATAAAAACCCAATAGTCCTTCCTTTCTGAAAATTTACATGAGGCACAATGTAACAAATGTGAGTCTTCACTGAGTATCATACACAATTTAGAATAAACAAATAAGTAGTTCAAATACATAAGTTAGTAACAGAATATATACTGAGACTTTAAAACAAGCATTCAGAATTATTTTTCATATATTAAGGTCTCTTGTTAATACCCACAATTTCACTCACACCAGCAAGCGAACAACAGGTAACATTAAAGCTCATGGAAATCTGCTCAGGTAATTCATTTGGCAGTGACACAGCAGTTTCTACTGGAAGTTCTTGGAGCCCACCTTCAATGTACGCTCTGCATGACTGAACTTACTTATACACTCATATACATCATCCACTGCTGCAGAAAGAGAAAAAGCACATATTGTAAGTTCCGGCAGCATAATTTAATCTATTAAGTAGAGACTTACCTTTACATAATAATCTCTAAATTGTTGCCTACATGATTTCATTTACAATTAAACAATATCACTCAGCTTCCAGTACAGGCTATCAAGTGACAGTCCCATGCAAGCTGAGGTTTTCTTCTTCTGGAGATGGCATCTCCAAGCAATCAATGGTACCTGAAGAGCTCAACTCTTCCTCCAATGGCATATCAGCCACAAACTCACACTAGCAATACTCTCAGCAACAGAGTCCACCTCTACACAGCAACAGCAGAAATCTCAGCTCAGTGACAGACAGCAACTGCCAGCCCAGTTCCACTCTTCCCTCACTCACAACAAGCATCAAAGCAAGATGACTTTTGTCTTAACTAAAATGAGTTATAGGCCAAGTCTCCTATTTCTTTTTAACACTTCCCAACAATTACTTGAGTTATATGATGACTAAATGTAACATACGGGAAATAAACTCCATGCCTTAGATTTAAAAGACGAAATCTAGAGGCTAGACAAGAGTCTAATTTAAATAGATCTCACTGTTTATAAAACATTATGCACACACAGATTGATTACATCTACTAATCCAAACAAGTAGAAAATTAAAACAGTACATATTACATAAAGATGAAGAATAAAATCAAGACTATACAAGAGAAAATTAGGAATTTAAATTATAATTCAGTTGTGTATCTTCATAGCCGCAGCCTTCTTTTCCTGAGTTAGTCTCAGGCAGACAAGCACAAACACCCCAACAAGTTACCTCAGTCTACTCTGCTACTGAATTATCACCAGTGTGTCACTGCATTATTACTGTTACAACAATATAAGCACTATTAAGTCAACTCAGGAGCTGTAACTACTCACCAATTCCCACATCCATTGATTTTCAGTAACGAATACTCTCTTAAAGTCAAAACACCATACAAATGAAAGCTGATTTACTATTTATAGCCACCTTATTATTCAATGCAGTTTACTTACTGAATACAGATTCAGTAAATACACTATTTTTATTAATATTTAAAGGTGATTTTTTTCCAGAGAGAGTTGGGAGTCAGAGAGCATGCATACAGGTATTTAGCATCTTAGCACTCCTTGTAAGGAGAGATGGCCAAAGGCAGGATGAGGTAATCTTTGTCACTTCAACTACTAATTTGAAGTAGCCCATCATAGCTAAGTGATAGGGCAAAAGCAGCAACAATATTATAACTTAGAACAATTTTGTCAAAAAAACTTAAAGACACACCACCATTCTGGCACAATCAATAGCCAAAAAGTTTTCTCTCAAATTTGGCAGGTTTGATTTATGATCCATATAGTAGCAAGTACACTTAGTACCACCTTAAGCAATAAAAACAAGATGTTTTAACAAACCACCTAAACAAATAGCTCCATATTAATGCATTTTTCAATATATAAAAAGCACACAGAAATTAGACAGAAGTAACTTGTTCAGACATGAAAATTAAGTTAACAAATGGCTTTTTGATCAGTGAATAACTGTGGATGTGACCTGGCTCTAAAACTGAGGCCCAAGCACTGAACAAAAGCACAGACATGTATGCTAATTTCCCCTGTGATTTACATACACTCGCGTTATCCCAGATAGCTCTGCAAGTAGCTGCAAATCGAAATTAACAAGTTACAAGTGTCTATTTAAGACCTGAAGTTTTGCTGTTCAAGCAAAAATCACTTCCCACACTGAATATATAGATTACAGAAATAGTCAATAGCAAAAAAAAAAACCCACAACACTGATGTAACAAAATTAACACACTCCTAGAATAAGGACACTATTAGAAGAAATGTATTGTAAAAATATCACTGAATATACGAGGTAACAAGTACCTGAGCCTACGAAAGGGTCAAGGGTATAAAAGCTGCCCATAAAGCCTAACGTGAAAAGACCAAGAACATAGGTATGTTGGTATATGTTTAAATACTTATAGCATATACAATATTCTGAACAATACAAAATACAGGGTGGAAATATTACAAATGAGCAACCTCAAGACACATTAGGTACGTCCATTACCGCTCATTTTCCAAACTTCCTCAGAAGATCCTCCAAGTCACTTGGGAGCCACTACCTCCTAAGTCGGGATCACCACACACCAAATAATGCAATGACTACCAGCTCCTAGATTTCTCATTCTCATGCTACAAAGGTCATACTGGAAGTAGAATGCATATACATACACAATTTCAGATTCTAAAACAGATGTCAGTAAAAGCTTACAGTTGCATTAAACTTATAAGAAAACTCTGGGTTCAGCAATACTGTCTTAGACGCTTAGTTGAAGAAAAGTATCGAGAATTTGAGTTACCTTGGGGGTTTGTGATACTGGCATAGGAAGTCAAATCTGTCATCTGGCACAGGTACTCGACTCTCATTTGGATCAATAGTACAGAAAGGAAAGTTTTCTGCTGCCGCTTGACTCTTTGTTAACACATTGAAAAATGTTGATTTCCTATAATGGAAATACACACATTCTTAAAGAAGTTTCAATCAGAAGCAGGACTGAAATACCTCCCCTTCCACCCATTTACTTCAGTGCCATTGCCCTGATTCTAGTACAAGACGCTTTCAAATATGCAAACAGAATGTCCCATGGAAACCCAATGATGCTTATCTTTCTTCTTTGCACCTGAAAATTCCCCTAAGTGACTATATTGCAGTCAGTCACCAAGTCAAAAGCAAAGCACTCATTTTGCCACTACTCATTTCCCATGAGCACGAAGTGACAGCCTTATAAGGATGTTTGAAACTTATTCTGAATGAATTAGTTTTGCCAACACTCAGCAGCTCTTCACACAATTGTTTCTTCAGACATATTTACATATTAACACAACTTTAACTTAGCATCTAAGCAGTAAGCAATAACCAAAAGAGGAAAGAAAGGGCATGGAAGGCAAACTACATCAGTGAATCAATTACAAGTAACCTTTTGTGCATATTAAAATACAGTTCCACCTTACCAAACTGTTTCCACCCTTGTTAACTATCAATGGAAAAAAACCCTGCAAGTGGTATCAGGCAAAACAAAACAAACAAAAAAAAGCGCACCACCAAACAAACCAAAACCACAGCCCACAAACAACAAAAAAAACCCACCCAAACATTTTTGCTTAAAGCAAGTGAAGATTACAAAACAAAAGTTAGCAACAATCAATCAACTCGGGAATCTTCTATCTGCTACCATAAATATTATGGGTTGGATTCCAGGGGTTTTTTTGTTGTTTAACATAACTTCTCAGCCACTGGAAAAAAAAAAAATCTGAAGCTGCCCTGAATACAGCCAACATGCAAAAAAGTCAGTCACAGTTTTCTTTGAAAGTGACATCGCAACATAGCTGCAAAAATGCTGTTTTTCCCCACTGACATGTTATAAAATGTTACTGCTACTTAATACCTTTCTGGTGTGTAATTTACCTACACTCTAGGAAAAAAGCCCTAAATGATAATGGAAAGAATGCAGTACTTACACTGAGATATGCTCAAAGACTTCCCCTCCAATTTTTTTTAAGATACAAAGTTTGACAATGCTAACAACTGCTCTTAGTAAATAAGATATGCGAATTAGTACAAATAGTTTCACACAGGTAATCTCCAACATCTCTCCCAAACTGTAACTCACGCAACTTTTTTCATTACAAACTCTGAAGAATTGACAAAAACGGAAATCCTCTTCCCTGCTAATGACACTTATGGTATCATTAACCCCTTCCTTCACACGATTCTCTCAAAAAAAAAAAATACCACGTAAAACGAATTTCGATGCAAGTGCATAAAAACGTGTATTACACATTCAAGGCAATGGAAAGAAGAAAACACAAAAGACGTAATGTTTTATAAAACTGAGCAATTGCTAAGGCCCGGCCTCACAATTACCGAATGTTTTACATCACTCCACCTGTAAGTGTTTCAAGCTAAACATCTTAAGTCTGTGACTGAGCAGAAAGGACTTGGACTGTCTCCATCCGCTCGAATACACATACACAGGCACCTATCTTCACCCAGAAACTATGTCAGGTCACTCTACCTGAAGCAGAAGCAAACTCCGGGAAAGCGAGGAGCGCTGCCCTGGCAGACGGCTCCGACCTGCTCCTCCACCCCGCCGACAGCCCAAGCCCCGGGCTCCCCTGACCACCTACCCAACGTTTGGCAGCCCGACGATCCCGATCTTCAGGGACGTCCCAAATCTTCCGATGATCGGGTGCGACTTAACTCCGTCTCCTCCCTTTTTTGGGGGCATCTGAAAGCACAGAGCGAGGCACGTTTAAGGCACCGCGACAGCCCCGAGACCCGCCGCTCACCCTACACCCGTTTCCTCCTAGCAAAGCGCGGCGGCAGAGCCGGGGCCTCCACCTCGGAAAGGCCGGTAAGAAACACCCGCCCCTGCCCCGCGCTGCCAGCCGGAGGCGCGGCTGCTCGCAGGCCCCGGCAGCCCCTCAGCCTGGCCCCAGCGACTCTCCCTATCCTCCCCCAGCCCAAGGCGGCCCGGCCGAGCGACACGAGGCCCGAGCGCGCGGCTGGGCTGGGTTTGACTCACCTCGGCTGGCGGAGCCGGGCTGCGCGGCCCCCGCAGAAGAGGAAGAGGCGCGAGCGGCCCCTTCCACAGGACACGCCGGCGGAACAGGCGGGGCTGAGGCCGCTCATTGGTCGGGAGCGGCACGATGGGAAAGGTCGCCCCGGGAGGGCGGCGCTGGCGAGGCGGACGGGGGTCTGCGAGGTGGGAGGCAACTGCCTGAGCGCCCGGCAGCCCCCAGCGCGGAGCACAATGAGCCATCAGCGCTGCGCTTTTCCTCCCTACAGCTCGCAAACGTTAACTGTTATCTGCAGCCGGGACTCCCACCTACCTCACAACAGTGAATATTTGCGGCCTTCCTAGATGAAGAAATGGAGTATGCGGTACCCAGCTGAGTACTTTAGGCACTTGTCTGACAGTTAAAACGACAGAAGAGAGTGTCCGGAAGTTCCATGCTAATAATTTACAGCTCTATAATCTTGTAGTTCCAGAATGTTTGTAACCTAAGAACGTAGAGCTTTGAATGTTCTGGTAAGAAAAACATCTTGCTTACCTGAGCACTGCCTTTGCCGAGTACCTGGCATTTTGAAGAATCAGGCCTGAAGTGGCTGCAGGATTCAAGAGTTCTCGTGTACTTTTACAACTCTGAGTTTATTTCCGTTTTCTCATCTATCTTCATTCTAGTGACACGCTCATTTCAGGGAGGGTTAGAAGTTTGTCAGATTCTCGTATTCAATATGGTGTATGCTTAGTGAAGTGGTGGAGTCACCATCCCTGGAGGTGTTTAGACATGTGGATGTGATGCTTAGCAACATGATTTCCTGGTAGACTTGGCACTGCTAGGCTTATAGTTGAACTCCATAATCTTAAAGGTCTTTTCCAGCCTAAATGATTCTATGAGTCTATGAAAAGCCATTTAATTTCCCAGGACCAGTGACTCAGAGCTGGGGGCTAGAACAGCACCCCAAGGACAGTTTGTGCAGATGAGGAGCCTGATGTCTGCCTCCAGAGGAGCACTACCACCCTGCTATGGTGGTTCTGTCCAGCAGAATCCACCAAAACAGGCCAGAGGAAGTAAAAGGTCTACAAGAGTTCACAGTTGTGACAGAAAAATTATCTCCACACAAGGGTTGTATTTAACCTGTAAATAGAAATTCAGAATAATGAGTGATCATTATTATAAGAACCTGCACTGTCTCTACAAAGTCAGTTTGCTGTCCGTAAGAAGGACACAGGAATGCAAAGCCTATTAATTCAGTCTTCAGATTCAAAACTGGATTTGACACGCGTGTCTGTTCTGGGGAGAAGTGACAGTTCCCAAAATTAGTATTGCTAGGCAGTATTAAGTAATACAGCATGCACATTGGGGGATAAACTGACAGTTCTCAGAATAAAGATTTTTTTTTTCATTCTCTGTTTCAAACAAGTATATAATTTTAATCTGTAAACAGAATGAAGATAGTTAACCAGCTGTAAGAGTCACGGCAATCACCAATACTCCTGCACAGCATTATTTTGATTTTGTACAGAAAAAAATATTTTGAGTCAATAAAGATTACACCATGTCTACATTCTGTGTCTAGATCAATTTTTTCTTCTGTCGTAAATCTGTGTAACACTATTTGCAGAAACTACTAAGAGCATAAATACTTGCCTTAATATGCCATCTCTTTTTGTGAGTACTTTAAAATACTGTAACTGAAGAAGAATTCCTTTTTCATCTAACTTCTGTTAAAAGAATTTGACAAAAATAAATAAAAGTCTTTGGCAAGAAAACAACAATTCTCTCATCCTAAATTGTCCCTGTCAAAGTCTGTGCTGCTATAATTTAGGATGTCCTTCTCTATAGGCTTTGTTTAGTGAATGTGAGCTCCAAAAGCTTTCTGAGATGATTATGGCTTGTAAGAAAACTGAACAAGAACCTGGACCCTTGTGGAAATAATAACATAAATGAAAGGGAAACATCAAGACACAAAAGTAATGCTGTTCACTGCAAGTAGAGATGGGGGCTCAAATTTCCAGGTCTTCTCTTTCACAACCAGACAATCCTTCATCAGCACAGGAAGCATTGCAACACTCAGCACCCAGAAAAGAGCCCTGAGCATCCAATACTCATTGGATTCGAATGAATGCTGGTGGTTGGGCACACTACTAGATTTTAGTTCATGCTTATTTAGATATTCATGAATACGGGGTATGGTCAAGAGGAGCCCATTGTAAACACATTGAAATTTATTTATAACAATTCATTTGTCAATTTAATAAATAATAAAGTAGTCACTTCTTGAGAGGATGATTTGGGAATAAAAAAGATATTTCAAGAAGAACAAGTTAAATATTTATGATATATGAAAAATTAATTGTGAAATGCTATAGAAGTCAGCCCAGGACTCTTCAGAAAATTAAGGACATTTTCCTTAACTCAGGCTCCACTTCTCTGAACCATTAAAGACAGGTACCATCAAGTGTTTGCCTGCTAAGAAAATTGAAGGAGGGAAGGCAGTAAAAACTGTTCTTATAGTATGTCCTATTTTAAGTCCACAAGACAAAATTCACAAAACTTGAAAAACACCAGAGTAAAGGAGTCAAGGTGAGAGTATCATCAGATTATATATCATCTCTTTCAAAATAAAAGGAATATAATCTTGGGCATGAAAAAAACCACCACCAACAACAAAAAACCCAACCCAACACTCTTGTTTCCCTTTTTTTCCTAAGAAAGGACACTTCTACTAAACCTAATTTGGAACTACAGAAATGACAGTGACATGAGATTTATGCAAAACTATGGTTGACTGAAAAAGAATACTGTATCTGTTCAGAGCTTTTCTACTAGTATAGTAATAATCAATTATAGTTCTTGATGGTATCATTCTAATGTGGTCTTTCTACTGTCTTAAAATCTAACACATTTAAGGGAAAAAAAATAACCAGCTAATTCAGATTAAAATATATTTAGCTATTGAATGAAGATGATGGATTACTATAACAAATTTTCAGAAATAGTGAAATTAATGAAAAATATTTATAAATAACTGTAGAGCTGCCCCTGCATCCTTCACGTCCCTGAATTACAAACCTCAGTACCCAAAATTAGTTTCCTTTTCAGAAATTGAATAAATATCTTAGTTTTCCATCCTTCTAAACTTCAAGACTGCCCAGTTTCATTCATACTTGTACTGATAGTAGGTTTATGCAAGACAATTTCACAACAACAATAAGAGGTAGTTTTGCCTAGGTCTATTCATAAGACCACAAAGTTTCTGCAAGGGTCATTTTGGGGAACGTTTCAATTTATTACATTTTCACACCATCCTAACATTTTGCCCTACAATATTTTGTCCATCTTTTTCAATTCAGGCATGATAGCTCTTAGAATACAAACATTATGACTGTCTTCTTAAAAAAAAAAAAATTTAAAAAAATTACTATGCTAAGTATTTGTCTGTGACTAGAAAGATGGTATTTATCTAGGTGCCAGTTAAGTTTAACTTTTTTTTTTCCTTCATCAGTTCATAAGCACATTACAGACATAAGCACTTTGCTACATAAAGTATATGAATATTAGAGCCTACAATAGGTATAATTCTGATTTTAGCTATTTGGGAAAACAGCTGAACTCTGGAAGATAAAAAGAAATTGCCAAGATCCTGACTACATTTGTTGCTGTATTTCATCATGTCCACATTTGGTATAAAAGCCAGTCCTCTGTGCACAAAAAGTTTGCAATCTCCAATAATTTTTTTAATTTATACACTTCATAAAACATACTGTAACAGTGCCTCCCCCCATTCACCTCTATACCTAACTTACTGCTAGCACAGCCACTTCACTAAATACAGCATCATGGGTTGAGTTGGATCTGCTGCTGATACTCCATACCATGCTGCCGCCATGCCAGCTGCAAAATGGAAGCGATGGTTGGAGCAAAGGATCACGAGGCTTGAAGTTCAGATTGTAACAAGAGAGGCTTCCTGTTCTAGTTGCTGCTTCCAGTTTCCACATTTGAGGTGTTGATCTTTTCCACTGTGCTGGCTTCTGCATGCTTGGGTGGGGGGGAACTGTTTTATTGCAGGTTTCTGCTGCTGCTTCTGCATCTTGGTGCACTTTTCTGCAAAAAGGCTAAGGTAACTGTGCACTGTATCATTTCCAGCAAAACTCTTTATCTCAACCCAGAGAGGTCGTTTTTGTGCCAATTCCCCTCCCATCTATGTGGGGAACAGGGATCTTATGAGAGCAGGCTGTGTTAACCCAGGACATACAGGACTTCAAAGCATCTGATTTCTAAAGCTAGAAGTTGTCTCCTGGCAATGTAACACTTGATCTTACATCCTTTTGATTTCATATTGCCTTTAGAGTCATGGTTTGACCTACTTGGTTGAATGTTTCTATCCAAATCTAGCATAATGGTGGAACTTGTTTTAAACTGGCATACCATAATAATCTTAACCATACCCCAGTACAATGTGGTTTATAAGTTTAAGAGGAAAAAAAAAGAAAGCTACAGAGCAGTCATCTCAATGTCAGTTCCCCAACACAGAAGTACTGCACAGATACAACTTATTGTACAGCTAGAACACGTGCAGAAGTCAAGGAGCCCTGGAGCAACTCTACCTTATTAAAAACAATGTTTAAGGGAGAATAATAAAATGAACACCTTGTGGTTTGTGCCAGCAACATACCCTTTGCTTTTTCCTGCCCAGAACATATATTTACTGCAAAGTCACCCTTAACTGCAAAAATAAGTGCTTTTGTAGAACTGAAAGAATAAAGACAGAGCCCCTGATCCTTGCTGTGACCAGGCAATGTTCAGTGCGACCCAGGGGGTGAGAATAACACAGCTGCTCTTTCACACCACCGCTCCTGAATTGCTTGGGTCTTTGCCACTTGGAGGGAACTGGATGGCTCCCAGTAATAAATACATTCAGCACTAAAACGAAACATTACTCAAGGACACAGTCCAAACTAGATGGTGTTCACTGAGTTCTGTGAAGTTTAAAAGTAGTCATCACCCAGCTGAACTGTGCTTTAATAGAGTATTTTAAAATTATTGTTATGGTTCAATAAGATTTGTTCTTTTAACGGTGGATGCATCAAGTTCCAGAGAAAATCTAACCTTATCCTGTTCTTTATATGCTTAAATTCATAATATACTTTGCATTTATATTTACTCATTTTTATGCTTTTGTGTTGTACTAACTGTCCTTGTTTTAGTTGTTAATGGTGTTAATGCTGCTCCAAAGTTGTTCAGGACTGTTGTAGTGGTATAGAGCATCTCTCACCCCTTTCTGCAATATCTCAGACTTTGTTAGTCTAGAGGCATGTAATGCAGACCCATCTGATCTGACACATGTTAATAATATTTCTAGATAATGAGTCTGCAAATTTTAGCTGAATTTTATAACTGAATGTATATAATACTCAGAAGAAAAACTAACAGGAATACTGAGATTTTCATACTGAGAGTAGTGAAAGACACATTCACTCACAGAAGGAGAGAGAAAGCCAAGAGACACTACAGTACGAGAAATTACCTGGGAAGTAATGAAATTTTAGCTCAAAAATCACAAGTCTACTTTAAACTTTTCAGTAGCCTAGCAAAACGACAATGTAAAAGCCAGTACCAGTCTAAGATAAAAACACTTCTATGATTGCTACTAATGAAACCAGGTAAAAATATCTTAAATTGAGACTGATCGTGGAGTGGGCAATACTAGGCTTTTTCTAGGCTTCAAAGATGCTAGGACCATTCTAACATGAGCTTTTTTTTTTCCTGTATATGAAACCATAAGACCTGAAAGGACAAAAAAAAATGCTAGTAGTCTATGAAAAATGTTTAGATTGAATTTTATTCAATGCTGGGGATAGGAGCCCTGTTTTCCCAAAATGAGAATTGCATTCACATCAGGAATAAGAAGAGATCACTGTCCCACCCTGCTGGTTACTGGGATGGAGGATGCAGACAGCAGGACAGAAGGTGGCACACCTGAAGTGCTCACTGATCAGCTGCCTGCTTGAGAACACCTCTGTAGGGGAGTTCTGGAAATAATTAAATCCTGTTACCAAACACTGAGGAATTATTTATCAAGTGGTAAAGTTTACTACCACGGTGTTAAGAAATAAAACATAGTTACAGAAATCCTGTTGCCTCACAATCCTAATATTTCTGTGGGTACAATCAAAGCATGACTTAACAGCATGGATGCTTGGATACAAATTTCATTAGTAGGGACTTCAGAACCCAAATAATTTCTGCATAGGCATTTTCAAGCAGAGTTTAACTGTGGGCTACCACTATCTAGTTCTTGCCATCCCAACAAAACATGAGAGCGTGGCCTACTGCAAACAGCTGCTCTTCCAAATGTAATCCACATCTCTGGCTTACAAAGTATTTTTATTCCTCTTGGTAACTTTACTTAGATCATTACATCTTTACTACAATGCAAAAGAAAGATTAGTGCATTTACAGCCAGCAAGAACGCTGAAGTGGAGCAAACTGCTGCTGCTAAGCTGTAGGAAGGCACTGAAATAACATCAGTGACCTGCTATGAGAGGAAGGAACAATATGTGGCAACTCTCATGTTAGACACAAAACTAGTAGCTTAATTTGTTATGTAAGTGAAACAGAGCAATTGATTGTCTCTCTGGAACGTTGAAATTTTGCCCATCACAAGGAATTTTTGTAGGGAAGAGTTATCTGTATTGGGAAAGGTACTCATTCTCTCTGCTTTCTTGCTAATGAAGATCTTGCAATATTTGACATGCCAGTTACAATTTACAGGACTCCTGAAAACACCACCTAAGAAATTACACATTTGTGTTGGTCTTTTTTGACAAAATCAGGTTCTTAAACTCTGACCCCTTGTTTAAAGCCATAGGCTACCTACCAAGAAGCAAATACAGTTGTCAGCTGGTGGGGCAGAAATGTTTAATATCAAGAACATGAGAAACTGACAGCTCTACAGCCTGTAGTTGTGGCTGTCTAATGTGAGTGGGTAGCTTAAGTAATTTGGGAAGAAAGTTTATCTCATGCCTGCAGAAAGCTCTGACTGCCAACCTGTATATAACATAGATGTTTTATTTTTTCACTTCAAGGTGAGCAATAATATTTCCTTGCACGATATATGAACTTAAAGTGGAATATACACTAAGGAATTGAGGTGCCTAGCTCTCAGACTGCTTGAAAAAAATGGAAGACCAATACCTGAGGTTATATAAGATCCCCTTAAGAAGCTTATAGATCGTTTGGTATCAGAAAATAATATTTTCCTCTTATTTTCCTGAATATGTAATCTATAAAGCATTGTTTAGAAATAAATGTGCTAGTAATTAGTATTTCTGTAGTTCTTTTCTAAGATTTATGTTATGATTGTTTATCACATTTCCCATAATAACTTTTTGTGAATTCTGTTCCTTTTTGTGAAGGTCTCGTGATCCAATCTCCAACCTATTTAAAAGAAAATGCTTTGTGTGCCCATTTATACTCGTGGTCATTTGGAGTTCTATTTCAGCTTCATTAATATTGATGCAACTTGTCTCTCCACTCATTCTCAGCAGATTCTTTGAAATTAATCTTCAGCATTTGCTGTGATTTGTTTCTGGTTTGTGCTTCATCCCTGAGTCCAGCTCTCCTCTAGTTAATTTTGTTTTTATTTTTATCCACTTGCTATGACTGTTCTGCTACTTGTGCCACTGTGGTATGTCAGTCCTTTATGGTATCCCTGTTTTTCTCTGCCTTTCACTGTGATTTTCCGTCATTATGGGCCTCTTGAATAAAAATGTAGCCCTTGTTTCTGACAAAGTCCATGTTCCTTTTCTTTTCTTTCTGTGTGATTTTCCATCATTACAGTTCTTAAATTTCTTGAATAATGATATATACTATGAACAAATGGATGGAGCAGTAATGGCTTCATCAGTGTTTTCTAAAATATATTTGCAGCTTTTAGAGCATACAGTGCTACAGCACACTGTGCCATGTTTGTAAAAGCATGATTTTAAAAGTGTATTTTCTAGCCTATTGATGGCTATGCCACTCTGCATTGATAATTCACCTTCTTTCTAACATTATCTACTTCTCAGGATAGTGGTTCTAAAATGATACTGAAGTTGAGAAATAAGTATTAGCACTGCACATCTTCAAATAAAACAGTGAAATCATAATCACCATGTGATGTCTACAGCAATACCACTATGCTATGGAAATAACAGGATTCTTATTAGGCTTTTTTACATGCAGGATGTATTAATAGATTTCAGAATCTTTTTAAAATAAGTCAAGGTTCTACTGTGAAGCAGTGTATCATAATAAACAAGTAATCAGAATAAATGCTTTTTAAAAAATCTGCAAAAATTGATAAATTAAAAGTTATACTTCAGTATTAACTAGTTACATTTGAGTTATATCAAATACATGACAAAAACCAAAAGTGTGAAAACATTAGAGTTAGAATCCAAATGAATGTCAGTTCACTGATCTGAACAATGGAAATCTAAAAAGGAGTAGAAAATAGGGATCAAAATATAGTGATTGCAAAGGGGGGAAAAGTTAATTACAAAACACCAGCCAAATAAGTCAGTGACATTAGCACTTCTGTTTTGCTTTGTTTTGTCCCATCCTCTGTTAAATGATATCCACTACTGTTTTATTTTGGATGACAGATGGAAATCTCAAAGGTCTCAAATATCTGGAGTGGCTTGTTTCCAAAAATACTTGTAATGGTATCTACAATTGGCTACAGCCTTTCTCACAAAATAGATGGGTCTTTCAGTTTTAATTAGGAAAAAAGAAGAAGAAAAAAGTAATATTCCTATGGGCCCTGATCTCTTCCATATGAATTACAAGTCTTCAAAATCCTTTACATTCTCCAAGGGACCAAAATCTACTTCCCACCAGAGCAGCTGGTGTCCTGGAACAGGTGAGCCACCAGCAGAACTCCAGACATGAGCTCGGTCTGACATCTAGGCCAGCTGGAGCAGCATTCCCACAACACCTCAGCAAGAAGACGAAAGGAAGTTTGGTAGCAGTAACCAGGATCAGCAAAATGTCTAGTAGTGCCAGAAAAGCTGTAGTGACAAAGAGGTCTGTGGTCAATCCAGATAGCCAAGTTGAAATAGGATGGAGATTAGGTGATGAGACTTTCACAAAATGTCATAGAACTAAGGACAGGCACACCTACAACCTCACACCTGAGCGTAAATGCAGCTGTTGAGCACAGCTAACACACCTCCAGTGACACTGTCTCAGAGCTCAATTCACAGCAGCCTGATCCCAGGTCACACCCCTGTGCTTGCATCAGAGCTGCCCCAAGCACAGGCAGCCAAGGCTCTGGTGGGTGGGCAGAGGCTGTGGTGTCTTTACACTTCACTCACAGAGCCCTGAGCCAAGCAGCTTTTCAGTAACTGAGGCTGCTTACCTTGCTGCCTTGATTTAGCCTGAAACATATAGCTGAGAATGTTTACATATCCCATTCAGTCTATATATCCCATTCATTTTATCTTCCAAAGAATCAGTGACTGTTTAATGTTTGTATTAATGATTTCTTCTAACTACATCCCCTTATAATGTGAGCTTGGTGCCTCAGTGGCAGCTACTTCGCTGCACTGCTGGTTCAGTGAAAAGATTTGGGGAAATCACTAATTTATTATATGTGTCTGTCAAATGATGATCCCCCTACTCCAATTTTCTTCCCCCTCAGTGTTTGGTAGGTTGGAACACATAGGTAGGTGGCCAGGTTTGAATAGATGTATTATGTTAGTTCAGTAAAAATGAAGTGTCATTATTTTTGGCTAATGCTAAAGCATAACTGGTATACAGTCTGACAGACTCATCTAGAACATTTACAACCTCTGGGAAAAAAAAAGATCTATGTGATCACTTTCAGGACTGTGTCCAACCATACTAATGAGAATATAGAGATTTTTGTTCAGCACAAAGTGGGAGAAGACTTAATAGAATTGGTCACAATTTTAGTGGTACCTCTGCTTCAATACCCAATTCAAGTTGATTTCTACCAAATTTTACCAAGTAGATGGTTGAGAACAATATTGCTATTTTTTTCTCTTCTAGGTAAAGTTATTTTTCTTTCGGTTTTAGCTGGGATAAGTTATGAAGTGACTTCTCAAATGCAAGTTTCAATCCATCATTGAATAATTACTTGAATAGTTGCCCTTCTTTTCTTAGACTGAAAACATACCTGCACTGTCGGAATCTGCAAGCTGCAGTTCCAATAACTCTTTGTTTCAGAGAAGTACAAAAATAGTATTTGACCACTATCCTTATCGATCCCAACAGGTACTTCAGCCAGAAAGTCACAAAAGTTACGAATGTATCCAACACTTGTTTTCTCTAGCTCAGCAGACTCAAGGATGAAACTTCATGATGAAATTGTTGATTTTTTGTTTTCACACAAAGCACAAAAAGCCATGTTTTGCTTTCAGAGCAAACCAATAATTAAAATGCAGAAAAAATTGTGCACAGCACTAAAAAAAAAACCAAACAAACCAGAAATCCATGTGACGCAAGTGAATCTTAAATGTTTTCACAACAATTATCTGTGATACTTTTGGTGCTGGCTAACACTTTCTGCATGATCCCCATAGAAACACAGGCTCTTTTTAAAGGCATTCAACAATCATGAATGATTTTGAGTCATTGAAGGTCCACCCCAATGCAAATCTCAATGCATTACCAACTCACATTTTATTGCAGGAAGTCAGTAATAATGTTCTCTCTACATCTACACATTTTTGAGCTATTAGCATGTGGCAACACTGGAGATCTCCTGTCAGCTCACTTTCAATCTCATGGGTGATATACTTAAAGCAATTAGCAACAGAAGCAACAGCATGAGCAAACTCATCTAATCTGCAAGGCAGAGTAAGAATTCTCTTGATTTAAACCAAAGGTGAACTCAAGTTTCTCCTTCTATTAGTTTTATCATTTCTAGATTGTTATTTTTTTCCTCGGAACTTGGTGTATCATTGGAATTTGACACAGAAATACCAGGATTTGTCTCAGGAGTCTTTTGAGGTCAAGATGCACACTTCTCTAGAGAGGTCTACAGTCAAGCACAAAATGCCTAACAGCATTCAGTCAGGAAAGAGATGGTGGTCGCTACTACCAGTATTAATCTCACTGCTGTGATAATACAAGGCCTTAGATGATCTTGACAACACTGAAGCTGAAGTTACATCAGGTCATCAGCTGTGCTAGATCTCTAATAGCCAGATTTGGTAAAGCACTTGACCAAAACAAACAAAAACCCTCCACAACATTGTTTGTCTAGATCATACACAAATCCCAGCCACCTTCCCAGTCTGTACCTGGAAGTATGAATGACGGAGCAGTCACGATTCAGTATCCACCTCTCAAAGCTAGAAGAGGAATAAAGCAACTGAAAACTTGATCTGGCCTCCTATTTAGCCTTGTTACACTTGCTTGAATGCCTTCTGCTGAGCTGAGAAGTGGCTGGGGTTTTTTTCTTACTTCAGAGGTCAATTTCATATCAATGTTATCTAGTACACAACATAGTATTGCATACTATGCACTAAAATTGCTTATAAAATAGTTCAAAAGTAGTTTTACTTCTTTTATTTTCTCTATTTAAGGTTGAATAAATATGTATTCGCTTAATGTTCAACCATCACAAAATTCAAAAACCTCTCCATGTCGTGACTTTGACGTGAAAATAGTAAGAATGTGTAGTATTTTGAAGGAGGGAAGAAAGGTAAAACTTTTCCTTTTTTTTTGGGCATCTCTAAGGAGAGCTGATAACTCCTCTTTTAAAATTTCAACTGTCAATAAATTTATAAATACACTAGGCTGAAGCTACAGGTGAGAAGCAGAAGTGGCAGAATACTCAAGCTACTCCTGTAACATTTCAGCAAGAGTGTACATTGAACCAGGAGATTTATAGTAATTCCCTGCTTTTAGGTACACTTTCCCTGAAAGTGTGAGTTGCCCTATCAGCTGCTCAGCAGAAGCCTCCATTTACGCTGCAAGCTTGCTGAAGTGGTCTGTGGCATTCGAAATGTTTAAAAATTGAGAGAACCACAAACAGTAATACCTTAAGAGTATGAAATGTGAGCTATTATTTTAATTGCTCACAAGACACATCCAAAGTGACATGGATACAAATAGCTTAACTTGAATTTCCTTAGAGCCAGCTCTGTAAATCACCCACCATAGGAAGGCTTTGGTTGCAGAGCCTCACCAGTTAAGTCAACAACCTGTCAGGTGGAAAACTGATGCTCCAATATCCCAGAAGAAACAAGGAGGCTGCCCCAGGCTTTGATTAGTCTTCCCTTACCCAACAAAGAGCCCACTAGGAAAAAGCATTTTGTCAGCAACTTCAGTGCTGCGGTTTTATTCTCCTGTAATTCCTGGACACTGCAAGAGTTAAGTATTTTCAAAATACTTGATACCTTAAGGCTTTACAGTCTTTCCCCTTTTTTCAGTATGTACCTTTCAGAATTATTGACTGGAGAAATACCAGCCTACTTATATTTGAAATGCAGAATTGTGATAAATTGTGAGTTGTGGCAGGTACGTGCATCTATATAGAATAGGAATTCATGCAGAAAAAGTACTTGGGGGGGGAAGATCTTGATTTAAAAAGCCCTCAAAATTGTCTCTTGTGGATACTCTGTAAAATATGCTTGTGCTTAAGAAGACTTAAAGACCCTCTTTTGTTTAGCTGAGACTAGATAGCAATCTAAAGATTCAAAACGCTGAATCACAAAAAAATTGTCACATTCCTGCTTCTAAAACTGTTCTATTAAAATCTTTACTGTATTACCCCTGTGATGGGATGAACGGACACTTAAAAAGTTCTGCAATTGATTCTGAGGTTAGATTCCAATCATCAGGTAACAATTTGGTTAGGTATCAAGACACTTGATTATATAGCTTTTGTTATTTATTTATATTTTGTTTTCACAACATGTAGCCTGAACGCTTTTGAAAAAAAGATTAAATAGACACTATTTTTAATTTTGATGTCAACAACTACAAAATAATCCTTACAATTTAGTAGTACCAACCCAAAAATGCCTACAATTAAAAAAAAATAAAATGTGGGCTAGATATAGCTAGTAGGGCCTGCTGAAGGAGCTCTCTTCTTTGCATTTTCAAACAGTCATGGCTATGTTGATTTGAAGACAGAATCACTAAAGGGGTTTAGATAGTAGTGCACTGCTGAAATCAGATTTGTATTGTAACCAAACCCATCACTGTGTTTAGCGGGATTTTCTTCAAACTGATAGATGGAACATGAAACTGGTCACAAATACATTATGAGTCTTTTCATGCTATGTATCTCTGTGGCTGCATACTACTTCCAGCCACTGTAAACAAACAAACAAGTTGAAACCAGTAAGAATTACTGGTTTGAAGATGGAGATGATGGTGAGCTACACATCTTCTGACAGTGTTACATCTGGCCAGTTTCAGTATTGCATTGTCATGTTAAATGACAACCTGTATATTCACAATGTTAATGTATTCACAGCAAATAGCTGATTAGTTTGCATTTTGCTTCTGTCATAAACAAATTATTTTTTTAAATTAGTGGTTTTGGCTTTTCTTTCCCCTTTGTCTTGTCCTAAAATAGAAATTAAAGTTCTATGGGTTTTTTTGGGGGGTTGGAATTTAAAAGGTATATGATGCCAGGCTTGGGTAGGTCTTTTCTCCTTTTCAATTTAATAAAATAAATGTATGCAAACATCAGATCTCCTCCTAGAGTTTATCTATATACATAGCTAATACATAATTACTGTGAGATTAGATGTGATGCTAATATAATAGTAATTAGGGTATAAATGAGGTGAGATTTTTAAATGAATCCTTCAGTGTGGGCCAGTTCAGTACCTCTTAACATTAGTTCAAGTCCTTTCACTGGGAAGATTCCAAATAGCTCAGTATTTTAGTTCCTTAGAATAAAACTTCTTTTGCCTGAGTAAAGAAAGCTTCTGTTTCCAGTAAAGCTTCAACATTTGAGAAAATTGTGAAACTATATAGGAACTTTAGTTCAGCCAGTGGTTCTGAGGCCTCATGGCTGATTTATCTGAGTGTTGCTCATCAGGATGGCTACACACAACTGGTTTCCCTGAGTTTACTTAGTATTATTTATATATTACTGTAGTAATAAACTTACTATTCCTAAACTGTTTTCTGCTGGGAAGTCAGTGTTAACCAAATCCAGGGTTCTACAGACCCATACACAATGTGGACATTTGAAGAACAAATCAATGGTAAGCAGAACTCCCTACATTGCTCAAGAACCGTCCTTTCCAACTACAAAGTTTGAGGAGAAGTTTTTGGCACAAGTAGAGACAACAGTTTAATATAGTCCTAAAAATATTTTAATTGTTTTGTATAACTATTTCCCCCCTGCTCAGATACTGGTATGCCCCTATTCCTGTTCTAACCATGTGGAATGCATACTTTTCTGCCACATGTTAGATTTCGTACTTTATATTACTTAAAGACCACAGCACTGTGTGTTATTAATCAAAACCTAAATACTCCAGAGCTGTTTGTTAAATAGTTTTTAGCATCAAAACCTTACAAAATCACAATCTGAGACACTCAGCTGCCTTGAAGCTCTCTTCAGAGAACACTTCAAAGAGGAAGCCTTTTGTAGAGGTCACTAAACTACATCGACTATGTAAATGCAATGAAACATTTTTTGTTTTAAAAGTTAGAAAGAAAAAATGTAATTGTTTTAAATCATTGGACTTTTAAAAAGTCGTGTTAAAATAGTTAAATTGCACGATGAGTCTTGTCTTATAACTTCTGACATGCATAAGCTACAAAGCATGTCTATTATTCATTTCAGAAACAGTTTTGGATACCTACCCTGAATTAAACTGTTGCAGTCAATGTAATTATTAATCAAGATTATAGACCATGCTCAGAAGTTCAAATAGTGCCCACTGCAAAAGTCCTCTCAGTAGTTATGAGTCCTAGAGCAACCAACAATGACAACCAACAAGTCACACAAGGGCAGGGTATGAAAGCGCCATTTGTTTAAACTATGTCTTCTCAGTCCTAGTTACGGTAGAGTGGTGTGAATGCAGAAGAGTTTAGTTGTTACTAAATTTAAAACATCTCCTTAACATTGTTTGCATGCTGCCTGTATGAAATTATCTCAGACTGAGTAACCTCACTGCAGCAAATAAATTCTAGTGGACAGTTGTGTGGAAGAACATTCTTAACATTATCAATCAAATTGCAGGCATCTGCAGTACCACTTTCACCTTTTTGCATCAAGTGATATGTGATCAAAGACTGTTAGTTCTGTTGCTAAACCAGAAAAAATATACTCCAGCAGACAGTCTAATGCTGGACCTGCTGCAGTCTTAAAAGTGAAAATACAGCAATGTGTGTATGCTTTTAAATACATCAAAACATGGAAGAAACTAATTTACTTACAGAACAGCTACACCTTATAAAAATTTTGAACTACACAGGGAAAAAATGCTATCTATTCTGAATTTTAAATGGAGTGACAGGATTTGTGATGCTGTTTTCAACACTGCCGTTTTCAGGTTCACTGAAATGTTTGATACATTTCTAAAGTAAATAGAAGATTTGATTCTTATGGCAGTAGTCTCACTGAAGCCTTATGACCAGATAACCACTTCATTTTATAATGTCATTTATACTTCTGCAAATCTGAAATATCCTCTCTGGAATTTATTTAAACTGCTCTTGTGAATGCAGATTTATGGGAAATCACGTGGAAATTAAAGTGAGGTACATTGTTTAGCAACAATTTTTTTACTTTTAATGATTTGAAATCCATCTTTTTAGCTAATACAAAGAAAACATGGGCAACACATGCATATATATGGATGTACACACTTGCATACCTCCCCTAGAAAAGTAGCATGACAGAACTGGCAGGCTAGCTGCTGGTCATATTTATCTGCAATGATTGTCGGGATCAAATTTCTTCTCTGAAAAATTGTAGATAACAACATTGAAGTAATTCATGGAACCTTTTCTTATTCTGTGTTAACAGCTTAAAAAAGAAAAAAAAAATCAAACTCTTTAGGCTAAAACATGATGATTATAGTTGATTATGAAATTATAAAAAGCTAATTATAAAAAAAAAATGGCAAAAATAAGTAGGTTTGTCCCTGTTTCCAGAAATAAGATGGTATTAGCAGACAAATTGTTAAATATAATAATCTGGACATGTTTGCCACTGTCAAGTGTGTGGAGGGCCTGGAAAAGTTATTATTTCTTAGTCATGCAAATTACTGGAATCCAAAATAAAATTACCATTGTTTCTGGGGCATCATCAGTGTTTAAAACTGATTTCTTTCCTGTTGCCTTTTCCAATTGTTTTTATAGCAACTTGTGTTTTGTTGTGATAAACCACACTCACCTACAGCATTTACCTTAAGAGTTTAGCAAAATACATATTATAGAATACAGAAGAAAATACTGGTCTCCTAAAAAATTTCTACCCCTTTTTTCCTCCTTTTTCTCCATTTGTTGTTGTTATATATATATGTACGTATGTGTGTGTGTGTTAATTTTATATGTATATACACACACACACACATAGTCTGTCTCTTGGCATTTGGCACTCTACTGCTCTATTGAAGGAGGATCTTTATGGTTCAGTCTGATCTCGTTTTTTTCAAGGGTGGGGAACATTCTGCTGACAGACATCAAGCACCCTGTTCCCTGGCAAATTATCAGTTCTGAATCCTATCCTAACTGATACTTGCTCTTTGGAGTCAAAAAACAAAACAACAAACAACAAACTACAACATGTTTTATAAAGCTCAAATTGTCCTTATCAAACAAAATATCTGTTAGATTTGTGAGTGACTTGTGACAGCAGGAGACATCAGCACTGGCCTCTCCAGTAGAAGTCACTGCAGTTAATGGAAGTGATTATGGAAAGAGTCTGGCAAGAATATTTTTTCTTCCAAACAGCTAAAAATATTAAAAGAAAAATATGTTATGTTGTTATGGTAACAGCTATTTGAAAAATACTGTAACAAAAGGCAATCGAATATCAAACTACCAAGCTGCTAGTTTGACTATTTGGTTTTCTTTTTAAGCAGCTTATTTACAGAGGTATCCTCCTTCTTCCGTATGCAGATGCAAGTGTGAGTGTGCATGCTCAGGTAAGACACCATGTGCAAATACCTTGTGTTTGAAGAATTTCAGTCTTTGAGCTGCAAGATGCCCAATACCACAGATTTTTATGCATCACCAGAACATCCAGTGCTATATTAGCTGAGTCCCTCCCTCCTATGGCAATAAAACCACATGTTGTAGTATTTCCAGTCTGCACTTTTGACACAAAGAGGTGTTCCTGCACCCTTGTTGCTTCACGGGATATAGCCAGTCTCTTTGTGGAGACCAAAGCTATACCCTGGAAAAGTGTAGTAACATCTCTGTGGTCTGAGAATCAGCACCTTCCCAACTGCTAGCAAAACAGGATTCTGAAACACTCAGGAGTTAAAGCAGAATGCAGCAACACATCATTCCAAAGCCTGCAACTGTATTTTGGAGTTTTCAATTTTTCAGAAGATTTTATCTAAAAAAACACAAGTTTCTACATTCACTAACCTCAACATCTTACTTGGAATCTGCATATGTAGTCCTCACTCAGAAAAAGTGTCTGTTGCAGTTAGTGCTTAACGACTTGGGTAATGACTGAAAGGTCTGGCTACTTCATTTTACATACTGATGTATGTACAGTGATAATACAAAAAAGATGGTGGATACAGCCAGCTCTTCCTCTGAGATGTGTGCTTTCAGCTATCATGTTTACAAAAAAAAACTCAATGAATGGCACACATTTTTGTGGTACTTGTCTCAAGCTGAACCAGCCTAGGAGCTTTGCTAAATTTCCTCCAAAGCGCATAATGCAGGATCAAGTTACACTGTGTAAGCACTGCATAGGAATTGTGAACATCTGATTTCTTAATGCAGAAATGAAATTTCAAAATCTGAAACTTTGCACTTTGTTTCACTGCTTTCAGTCCTCCTGAGGTGCTTAACAGTTTGTTTACAGAGAGTCCTGTTTTAATGAGAGTAACTAACATGGTTTATTTACCTAACAGGACTATGAATGGGGGGCAGGGTGATATAGACATTGACTTCTGGTTGTTTTAGTGTAACCAGGAATTTTATAGCCATGTTGTTTTCTAAGTAGACAAATGTTTGTTAGCATCCAGACTGAAAATTAGTCATGTTTGTGTGCAAAAAAAAAGATGCCATGAAAAATATTAGATATCAGAAATCCACAACAACTTACCTTGCACCACTTTGCAAAAGAGAAAGTGATCTATCTGTTCTCTATGACCATCCAAATTCAGCCACAACATGCTATATGCCCTGCTGACACCCACATATAAATACAGGACCACGCTTGGAAACTGAATGCAAATGGTGGCATTTTCTAACCCATCCAAAAATCCCTCTAGCATTTCAGACACTCCAGTCAAAGTGATTCTTTAACGTGGGACCTACTTACCACATTTGTTTTACATTATAAAATGCTATATAGGTTGTTTACATTTGGAAAAGTCAGTGGAGAGAGATTTCTGTAAGTGTTCTGAAAGAAAGATTGCACCGTTACTGTAACAAGGACAATTATGGACAGACACAGGTAATAGCTGTTTAGAAAATGTTAGGAGCATTATTGTGGATAATAGACATTCTTTTCTCAGCATTGCCCTTGCCCGAGTTTCATTTTTCCTTTGGTGTTGTCTGCCTAGATTGCTTAAGACAGCTGCAGTCTTCTCATTTACATTAAGGTAGCAAAAAGTTGACTGCTGGGTTATCCCAGATGGAGTTCATCTGTACAAAGGTCTGAAACTGTGAGGGAACACCTAAAATGTCAGACATGTCCAGTATCTACTGCTCACCACTTCTAGGTCAGGAAGGCCAAAATCATTTCCAGCTCTATTTTTCTTAAAGCCATTTTCATTTAATCTGTCCTTTACAAATGGTAAATTTAATGAGAATCTCAGGAATAATTCAAACCAAAATTATAAAAAAACCCCAAACACTTTGATATATACATATTCAATTCAAATGTATTCTAGTAAGCAACAACCTGGCCACTATTGAAATAGTTCTCAAGTACTATTGAAATAATAGGTATGTTCACAAAGGAAACCTGCTCTCCTTTAAAGTGACTGTATGCATTATTTCAGCTTCTGCAGATAACAGCTCATTTAACACAAAGGCCAAGATGCAATCAATCTTTTTTTTGCCTTTTTTTTTTTTAGAAGGTGTTATATTGTATCCATATGCTTCTATTCACTTAGCAGTTTAAACCCACTAAGCACCCTGAAATACAGCAGGGCTGATGCTTGCTTAGCCTCCACTGCAATCCTCTTGGATGCTTTGCAGAGTGGTAAGAAGCAAGGAAAGTGAGAGTGGGACCCTAGAAAAGGAAGAGGTCTGTCTCTAAAGAGACCCTGAATAAGACTGGAGTGAATAGTTGATGTCCTCTGTAATTATACACACATTGAACTCTTTACAGTTGACTTAAGTTACTTCGAACTGCATTGGTGTGGCCCTTCATATTGATTAAAAGCAGCATCTATTTACCTTAACAATAAATGCAGAGATTAGTAAAAGTTCATTTGATCACAATAAGAAGACTGATAATTAAAGGGCAACACAACCCAGATGGAATGTAAGTGCCTGAAGCAGCGTGTTAGAAAGCACAGGCTGCTTTTGTACAAGAGGGCATACATGTGTAGGTTAAGGCTTGCAGAAAGCCCTTAAAGTAGACAGCTTTTGTAGAGATACTTAAAGTAGAGGAAGACCAGAACCTGTCCTGAGACAATTGGCCCAGCAATTCTCCTGGGTGAAGTGACAAAGGCAAAGATCTGGAAAAGGAAAAAGGTTTACAAGCACATGTAACTAAATGGACAATCTCTAGAAAACTTTTGCAAGAGGCCTCCACACTTTTTATGCTATTTTCAGCTCTCCTCTATGAGAAAGAACAAGTTTAAGATAAGCAGGACACACTGCTCTTGATGGAGTACAGCCTATAAGAAAAGGAAGAATTTGACTCAGTATGTGACACGCTCAGTAGAAACACTCCTCCTGTCATTTTAGGATCTCATATAGGGAAGAAGGAGGAGAGCTCTTACTCCTATTGCTCAGTTTACATGATAGACATTGAACATTACTAATCCCTTCTTATCAAGAAAGCAAGCAGATGATAACTAAAGAAATAAGTGAATAGTCTCAATCCCATATGTACAATTTGGAAAATCAGATTCTGAAGCAGCTGTGCCCACATTTTGTAATAAAAGAGTTGTGTCTCTTGATAGGACTTGACACACCTCCCTTGTTTCTTTTCTGTATACCAATACTGATGCACTATGTGCTTACCTCATTGCAGAAAATTACATAAAATGGTGACTTTTGACAAGCATTGCAGCAATTTCTAGAGACCAGAACACAGAAATAATAGACCAGATTGTTGCTGAAAAACAAATGATAATTAGGATCTTAAATTAATAGCATTCTCCCTCATATCTCAAAATAAATTTCCAGACTTACAAGTGTTTTAGAGCTTTTTTCTAACAAATCCTGTCACCAGTTACACTGGTGCCATCAAGTCCCACTTTGAAGAGCAGCTGAGTTAGTTTACATGTGTGAACTTTTTTCTCAGTAGTTTTAATTCAGAACATGTTAGAACTGTTTAATGCCAAGCCAAAGGTTCTGTCACTTTGTAGCTATAAAAAAAGACGTGAATTTTACTGCGAAAAGTAGTAAGGTTAAAAAGGCTAACAAAATGATAAGGAAGCCTGCCATTGAACAAATGTCAAAGCAAGCACAAAGCCACCATCTTCTTCCAGCCCCTCACTTTGAGGCTGAAGGGAGATGGGAGTGATTTCCTAATTGCAAGAGGTTCTCTGGATTTTTGGAAAGGAGACACAAACACACACACACAAGGCCCACAGGGCAGCTGCTCTGCCTTTGATAGAAGTTGAGATTTCGTAATTTTTTTTCATTGTAGAATGGTTACAATAACTATCCATGGTGAAGAAAACTGCATGTATCCTTTTCCTCTATCATCTAGCACATCCCAGCCCTCCGTCCACTCCATAGCTACTGAACTTCCAGGGCTTGTGGATGCATCCACAATGTCATTCAAAAACTTTGGGTAGCTACAAAAAGCTGCCCAAACACTTTGGTAAGCACACCTGTAAAGCGCTGCTCTCCTCCTTGCCGTGTATATGCACAGCAGTTTAGGGGCTTGTTTAGAAAGCAGTCAGGAGTCTCTTTGTTTCCTTCATTCAGGTACAAGGTGAATTAAACCGTTCGGAAACCAGCAAATCCACCCCTTCCCTCCTCCTCCCATATGCCTAAATTCCTCCAGCTTACACTGCTTGACAATAAAGACAGATAAAGCTCAGATACGCTTCCAAAGGAAGGAATTGAGCTTGTTTCTTTGCATGTAAGTTTTCTAAATAAATCACTTTTGTTGTTTAAAGCTGTGATGAATGGAGATGCAGGGCCAGGTTGGTGGCTGGAACAGTACAATGGATGTAAGAAGATTTCTTTCTTGGCCATATAAATCATTCACATTGTTTAAGGTACATTGATCAATCTAATGGCTTGTAATAGGCTCCTAATTGCCACTAGGAAAGTACTGCAAGCTTGCATTTGAACGTGAAATGGTTCATGATCTGAGCTGAAATTCACCTTAAGCCTGAGCTCCAGTAATTACAGAACACAGAAGCAGCACAATGAACAGTTCCCAGTCTTTCCTCACTCTAATCCCAGGACAGGGGCAGTGGGGAGAGGGTAAGTAAGAATGGAGAGTTCAGTGTATTTTGCTCTTCCAAACCATCAATTCATTAACGGTGGAAACCTGCAAGAGGATTTATTGGTCACTGTGGACCGAAGAGAACTTTGTGATGTCAATCACCCTGCCTATTGCGCTCCCATGTATCTCTATCTGCAGATAGACAGCTTGCTTAACCACAAGCAACGTCCTGAGTCATGCCTGGCTGAAAATACGATAAAAAAGCTTGGACGGAGTCAGGAGTGGGACAGTAGGAGGAACGCGGGGAGGGGAGGGGAGTCTGCTGTGGTGAGGCTGTCGTGGCGCGGCACCTGCCCGCTGCCCTGGCTCCCCGCACACAGCTGCTGCTCACCTTCGTCCTCAGGCAGCCCCACGGCGGCAGCGGGAATCGTGCGGGCAGGACCTGTCGGGGCGGGACCGCTGCCGGAGACGGCCCAGCTAACGCTGAGCCCGCAGCTCCTCGGCTTAAAGCACAGACCCAATTACCGAGTCACCAGAGCTGCTTTAATAGGCACGTGTGAAAGGGTGGTTTTACGCTCTGTGAACGTGGGTCCAGCCGCTTACTAATTAAACTGGTGTTTAGAAACACCTTCATTTTAAGGAAGCTTCATGAACGCTAGCACTGGATGAATTGCAAACCTGCTGTAGTCTAAGCTTATCATGCCGACCTTATATATCATAACGGTACCGGAAAGGATATGAACCAAGGCATAAAAGCCTCGTACGATGTTCCGCATACAATGTTCCTCAGACTTTCCTACCTAGGAAACCTATGATTCTGTTCAATAATCTTCCAATAAGTGTAGTAATTAAAATCATCATACAGTCTACAGTCTTCTTTCCTTTGAAACTAGTCTTCCTTTGAATTGTTAACGTGTCTTCGGCTGAGAAAAACAGGACAAGGGAAGTTTAAAATACATGGTCCAAATAAACTTAGCGGAAGACAATTAGTTCCACAAACACGTTTTTGATTGTGTCCACTAGACGACAGGATTTCTAAAACTGCCGTGCAGATTTTTTTAAACGCCGAGTAATATGGGTCGCCCTGAATAGTGTCACCTTAAAGACCAAGGAAAAGATGAAAAAGCCCAAGCCTGATGCTCCACCTCGAGCTCTGTGCAGGGGGCAGGGGAGCAGGGGTGCATTATGTAACAAACATTGCATGAATGCTCCAGCAGAAATTGTTGGAAAAGGCCATAATTTTCATTTAATTTCCACGATCTATTTGATCCCGGTGCTCATTCCCTTTTTATTAACTATAAAAGATTTCCTTCTAATCAAAAGCTGCACTTCATCTTTACACACAAATGAAAAACCCTACAGCAGAAAGAATTCAGTGGACTCAACAGGCACCAAGGTCTGTATTTTAACGCCATCTCTATATATTCTTCCCCCTTTTAATATCTACTCTTGGGCTGAATAGTGGGGAAGCCTTTTCTTAACTGAAGTTATTAATTTATCACCAGGTCCCCCTCTGCGTTGCTCTGATAATCAATGGTGGTTTCCAGATCACGTAAATGAAAAGTGTAATTGAGAGAGAGAAGGGGAGGGGGATTCGCACGGAAGTCCTGTTGCTGAAAAAAAAAAAAAAAAAAAAAAAAAAAAAAAAAAAAAAAGAACAAATCTGTCAGGACGCAATTATTTATCTCGGCGATGAACAGTTTGCCTGTTTCCTGCCCACGTCTCTTCTGTTTGGCAGAAAATGAGGCTATTTCTCTTGAACTTGGAAGGATTTGCCCCTTTCCCATCTGCAACATCCACGTGTAAAAGTCCGCGTCCCTCCTAGGATTCAGGGCAAAATTGTACAGCAGCCTTACATTTAACTGCTGTTAAATCGATTTGTTTGGAAAATATTTGGCAGCTCTTTCCCAGAGCTCTGTTTGAACAGAAGAGCCATTTCGTCTGATGCTCTTGAATAAGAACCTAGGAGCTTTAATGAACGAATTGTTTCCCAGCTTTACCTCCTGAAGACTGCAACTTTAGTAGTGCCACAGATCAAAAGACAAGTGTAAAGGGAAGATGGGAAACAATATTGTTCAAAGCAAGTGAACTGTTGCATTTAATTAGGCTATTCTTCTTTATTAGTATTCATATTGAGATTTTTTTTCCAAGATGTGTGTTGATTTAACCATAATGCATTTACGATGTAAATATATTCCGAGATGAAAACGTCACGGATCAATTGTAAAGGACCCGGATACATAATTTTAAAAAATCAGTTTCAGTTTATATGAGGTTCTCACCCCACTTTCGCTTCTTAGTCAGATTTGTTTATGCAGAATCGACATTTAATAGTGCTAATTGCACTCCAGTTAAATTGCCCTGATTGCAGAAAGGGAAGCAATTTTCGTGCTCTCTGTCTGGGTTTGGAAGAAATTGTTTTATATTCACCTCTTTATAAAGAAGTGGAGATAAGGCACCGAGCCTTTGCACAAATTGCACTTATGGGCTGACTGGCAGCATTCAGGCGCTATAATAGAGCATTATTTGGCCGTTTTGAATAATGTAAAGCGTTTGCTGAAAGCTATTCTCCTGAAAATTGCTTTAACTTTTAAAAGGGTGATGATTCACTCCAAACCAGGCCTTTGTTACATTGTCATTATCCCGCCAAATGTTTTAACAGTCAGCTCAACACTTTAGCATAACACATTGATCTTTGTTTAAAAACTCGATTTTTGGAGTATGAAAAAAATCTGTCAGAAAATACTTGACCCCCTAAAGATTCGAGCAGCATTCCCCCTTTTCGCCGCCATTCGCTCAGCCTTCCCACCGCTTTCCTTGTGCCTGCAAATTTTAGCTACTTCACGTACGGAGGGGAGAGCAGCCGGACGCCAGGCAGAGCTATCCGCCCGCCTGCAGGCACCGCAGAGTCCCCGCTCCGCTGCTGAGCGCCCGGGGGCAGTGGATGCCTTTACTTGCTCAGGTGAAGGCAACATTTTAAACGTCACGCTTGCTGTCTGCTTTCCAGTCCTGTTTTATTGGTGCCTTTTTCCAATGAGAGGGGAAAGACCCTCTCCCCTCGTCGCTCTGAGGTTGGCCAGAAGCACCTCTCTGCCACTTGACGACTACCTCGGCAGGCTCCTGGGAAGGAGCGGGTTCCCCCCGGAGGAAGGAAGGAGGGGAGAAGGAAGGAAGGAGGGAGTCACCTGTTGGGCGATTGCTCCCGGGTGCCCCTGTCGGACTACTCGCCTCGCCCGCGGGGGTTGCGTCGCTCCCCCCGCCACCGCCTTTCAATCGCCTCCACCCGCCGAGAGCTACAGCCCCCCCGGGGAAAGCCGCCGCTTATGATCTGCTCCAAGCAGACCCTTCGCAGAAGGGCTTTGCAGGGCGCTCCCCGGAGCCCTGTGCTGGCTGCGAGTCAATGTGGAAAGAATTAAGTGCAGAACAGTATTTGCTTCTACTGCCCGAGTCTGTTTAATACGCGCCGACAAAAAAAGCGAGAGTCGTTTGAAAATAGCCTTAGACGTTTAAATAAAAGATAATCTCCAGGGACAACCTTCCCTAGCGTGACAGGCGTCCTGCAGATTGCAAAACATAATGTACAACAAAACGCAATGCCCGCCTTATTTAGTCACGGGAAAAAAAAAGAAAAAAGAAAGAAAAAAGAAAAAACAAACAAAACCATAAAAATAAGTAAAGAAAAGCGAAATCCTTCCAAATTTGCGGTTTCTCCATCTTGCTCCTTAGCGATGCCTGTTTTGCATCTGCTAGGAGGCTTTACACAGGAGGGCTGAGACGGCACAGAGAAGAAGGAAATACTCAAATGCAGAGCAAGCACCCGACGTTGCTTGAATGCACTCGTATTTCTGTTTCAGAACTGTACCCAGTCGCGCTGGGGACGGCAGAAGCGGAGGGAAAAGCTCCTTAGAAAAACGATCGCAATGATGAGAAGTTGCACGCCTATTGATCTTCCACGGATACAGAATGGGCAAGTTCTAGCCAATTACTTTAAGAAGCCTCTAATAATAACAAATCAAAGGGACTAGCTTGCAAGACACTGAGGAGCCGAGGTTTGGACTTACATTTCGCACATGCAGAGAGCAGGTAAAGTCCCTGTCGCTCACTGGGCGTGTGGAGTGTGCAGAGTGCAGAGGCCAGAGGCAAGTGCTGGGGAGGCTTACTCCAGCAGCGCCCTAGTATTGCGAGGAGGGAGCAAGCCTTCTGCCATTAGAAGCACTATTCCACAAGGGTATATGAGGCTTGGAAAACGAGCTGCAAGGCTACGAAATTGACTTTCAAAGTATTTTGCCGGGTATTACTCTGAAAATTAAAATCCTCTCTCTTAAGTCATAGGATGTCATATGCCACTCTTCCCACCGTCCCGCCCCAGTACGAGAGCAAAGAGATGCCTATCGGTTCCCTGACTTTGCAATTTTTTTGCGTTTTATGTATCTAAAAAGCCTCCTCCGTTCCTTTTGCAATGAAAGTAAGAAATACGTTGTGCCTGAAATCACTCCAAATATTTAGCAAAGCAAACCCCAGAATTAACGTGTTTTCATAAAATGCCATTAGGGTGCTGCTAGGTTATTTGTATCCGACACGGAGCTGCCCAATGGCCTGTGAAGGGCCTATTGAATAAAAGCAGTGCAGGTACGAGTTACTGGACGCCAGAATCGCAGGTGACTGAATAAGCAGCCGAGAATCTAACACCTCCTGCACAGTTTAAGGCGACGGCGGAGTGGCGTCAGGAGTGACACCAGCCCTCCGCCGGCGCTGACCCCGGTCTCGCCTCCTGCCCTTTGCGGCCGTCTCCGCTCCTCTCGCAGCCAGCCGGTGCCAGAGCAGCGTCACCGCGGCCGCAGGTCTCCCGGCCCCTCACGGCGGGAGTCACAACCCGGCGGGCCGCCGGGGGTCCGCGGTTAATTGCAGCGCAATCGCCGCAGTCCGGAGCGGGGAGTTTTCTCCCCGCGCGCTGACTGGCACGCGCTCCGCGCCCCGACGCCGGCACCTCCGCGCAGTCTGATTGGCTGGCGGCCCGCTCCGGCCCGCTCCGCCTGCGCCCTCATTGGGCGAGAGCCGCCGCCAGCGGTACTTCAAAGCGGGCGCTGCCCGCACTTAGGCAGAGTTTAGCCCTGCCGAGCTAGAGTGTCCGTAGCGCCGCTGGGCAGCGCGGGGCGCACATCGAGCGCCGTCCCCTCCAACCCACCACCCAGCCCAGGGACGTGCTATGGCTACGTCTATTCTTGGGGTAAGTCAGAACTGTGCTCTGTCTTGAGGCTTTGCGGCGGCACTTTCGCTACCCTCGGGGAAAAAAAACTGTTGCTTCTGCCTCTGCTTTGCAGCTGTCCACCGTGCAAATCGCGCTGACCCGCGGGCGAGAAGTAACCCCGTCCCGGGGGATTTCACTACAGGTTTCCCATCGGGTCGTTTGCATAGTTTAGCCCGAAAACTCGCTTGGCCAGAGAGAAGTCGGGCTGCTTGCATGTTCTTTTGTTTTCTAAATATTATTGTTTTTAACTCGAACTGCTACAGTTTATTTTTTCTTTTTGTGTGTGTGGGGTTTTTTTGTTTTGGTTTGTTTTTTTGTTTTTTTTGCGAGCTCAGGTTTTCGAGTGGCGTCGGTCGGGTCTCAGGCTCCGCACCTTGCTTCCCTTTCTGCCGTCTCCTTTTTTTTCAGCTGCTCCTGTACGGTGGCTCCAACGGGATTTTTGGTTTCATGGCGGTAGGCTTGGGCAGCTAGGCGCTGCGCGGGGCATCCCGACCCGCCTTCTCGGAACACGCGTGTCGCTCGTCCCCGCCGGGATCTGTTTCTAATCTAAATCCCTTGGGAGCCGAGACCGATCCCCGGCAGAAAACAAGTTGCGCCGAGCGGGGCAGGGATAGAGCCTTCCTCCAAAATAAAAGAAAACTTTTCCGTGGTGCCGGTCGTCGCGCCGCGGTTCCACCCGCACTCGCACGGAAGCCTAGCGAGGCGGCAGGGGTGAGGCTGACGGGCCGGCTTTGTCTCTCCCGCAGGAAGAGCCGCGATTTGGAACGACTCCGCTGGCCATGTTGGCCGCCACCTGCAACAAGATCGGCAACACCAGCCCCCTGACCACCCTGCCAGAGTCCAGCGCCTTCGCCAAAGGGGGTTTCCACCCCTGGAAACGCTCCACGTCCAGCTGCAACCTGGGCTCAAGCCTCTCGGGCTTCACGGTTGCCACGAGCAGAGGCTCCAGCGGACTGGCCAGCGGCACGGGCACAGCCAACAGCGCCTTCTGCCTGGCCTCCACCTCGCCCACCTCGTCGGCCTTCAGCAGCGACTACGGCGGTCTCTTCTCCAACTCGGCAGCGGCGGGCGTGTCCCCGCAGGAGCCCGGCGGGCAGTCGGCCTTCATCTCCAAAGTGCACAGCTCAGCGGCCGAGAGCCTCTATCCGCGAGTGGGCATGGCGCACCCCTACGAGTCCTGGTACAAGTCGGGCTTCCACTCCACGCTCTCGGCGGGCGAGGTGGCCAACGGGGCGGCCTCCTCCTGGTGGGACGTGCACACCAACCCGGGCTCCTGGCTGGAAGTGCAGAACCCGGCGGGGGGGCTGCAGAGCTCGCTGCACTCGGGCGCCCCCCAGGCCTCGCTGCACTCCCAACTGGGCACCTATAACCCCGACTTCAGCTCCCTCACTCACTCGGCCTTCAGCTCCACCGGCCTGGGCTCTACAGCCGCCTCGCACCTGCTCTCCACCAGCCAGCACTTGCTCACCCAGGAGGGCTTCAAGCCCGTGCTGCCCTCCTACACGGACTCTAGCGCGGCGGTGGCAGCGGCCAGCGCCATGATCTCGGGTGCCGCTGCTGCCGCCGCCGGGGGCAGCTCGGCCCGCTCCGCCCGTCGCTATTCGGGCCGCGCCACCTGCGACTGCCCCAACTGCCAGGAGGCCGAGCGGCTGGGGCCGGCGGGGGCAAGTTTGCGGCGCAAAGGGCTACACAGCTGCCATATCCCTGGCTGCGGCAAGGTGTACGGCAAGACCTCGCACCTGAAAGCACACCTGCGCTGGCACACGGGCGAACGGCCCTTCGTCTGCAACTGGCTCTTCTGCGGGAAGCGCTTCACCCGCTCCGACGAGCTGCAGCGGCACCTGCGGACTCACACGGGCGAGAAGCGCTTCGCCTGTCCCGTCTGCAACAAGCGCTTCATGCGGAGCGACCACCTGAGCAAACACATCAAAACGCACAACGGGGGCGGCGGGGGCAAAAAGGGCAGCGACAGCGACACGGACGCCAGCAACTTGGAGACGCCGCGCTCCGAGTCCCCCGACCTCATCCTGCACGAGGGGGTGGGCGCCGCCGCCCGTGGACCGGGCAAGGAACCTACTACGGGGCCCGGCGACTCCTAGGGACAGTGCTGCCTGGTCCCCGCCATGGCCCGGCCCCGCGCCGCCAGGGAGCCCTCGGGGCTGTCCGGACTCTGCCCCAGGCTCGATGGAGCGACGCGGCCCACCCCGCCGCGGACGGCGCCGGGGCCGCAGCCGGGGCGGGCGGCGTGGCCGGGCTCAGCCTCCCCGTACCGCCCGCCCGATAGGTACCGAGTGACACTTTCTTCCGTTTCCTTTTTCTCTTCTCGTTCTGTTGGAAGGAAAGCATCCTAAGAGGCGTAAGGTGAGAAATCAAACTGCAAGTCCGAGACGGTTTCTCTGTATCTCATAAACATCTGTATAAATAGGAGTCAAACCAGAAAAACAGATCGTGTTCGCTTATTTTTCTTGTAAATGTTGAGCTGGGGGGGCTGGGTATTTTATTTTTTAATTGTTGAATTCCTGAAATTCAGGGAGATTTTGGGTTTTGTTTTTTTTTTAATTTTACATTTCTGATGCACTTTGTGGAAGTCAGTATATATGTAAAAGATATTTAAAATGTTGAGTTAACATTCATTCAAACACACGTAAGTTAAGGTCTCTTAAAGAATTTAAATGCGTTTATCTGTATGGAAAAAATCTTGACATATTTTCATTTTGGTATTATTAAAGGACTCTGAACAATATACTCACGGGTTTGTTGTTCTTCGTGCCCTCTACCCTATACTCCCCTGCCCAGCTCTCGCAAGTGTCGGGATTTTAGTGGTAGCCCTCGCACTCCCCTCCCCATCCTCCTTTCAGTGACTGTGATTAAAAATAGGGCCGGCAGCGACAGCCGGGAGGGAGGAAACTGGTCCCCGAGCCCGGCGCGCTCCAGCGCGCCGCTTGCTCTTTTAAACGGGCTAGTGTTTGTGTTTTTGTTTTGTTTGCTTGTTTTTTGATTTTGGTTGGGTTTTTAAAAATATTATTATTTAGGAATAAACCAAAAAGTAAATCTAACCCGGGTCCGAGCTCCGTTACACCAGCTGGGAGTCAGGTCGAGTCCAAGTGCCGTTGGTTAAACTATCCCTAAAATCGAGTGAAAGCTAAGTGTGCTGAGGAACTATTTATTGAATTTAAAAAGCCTTTAGCGCCACAAGGCTGCCTGGGCTGGGAGGTGATCTCTGGAGAATAAATCGCCAGAGTCAATACTCCGGAAAAGACATTTCATGCCTAAATGAAAATCTTGTTAAATGTTATTAATTTTGACTTAGAGCACACATCAGCCCCCTGTGCCTTGTATTCCCTTATTAGGGATTCATGTCTTATCAAATATCTAATTAATCTCCTAGACATCATTTGTTCTGGCCAACTTTATCTCAGCTGGTCCACGGGGAAAACTCCAAATATTCTCGGTGACAAAGCTCCCTTGAAGATCCTTTTAATTGTCCAAATTAACTGCACCAAATTTGCATGTCAAACGGTAAAGGGCAACCTGAGATAAAATGTAAACGTTTTAAAAGCCCCAAACTAAGCACTTGATTTGATAACTAGGCTTTTTAATGTTATGGAAGACAACTGCTCCTTTCCTTTTCAAAGACAGTTGATCTATGCAAATAGTGAATTGGAAATGCTTATGTCCCCATGCAGTCAAATGGTCCTTGCATGTTATTTGAATATCAGTGGCTCTGCTATTGAAAAGGTTCAAGGATGCTCTCTGACTTCTTTGTGATTACTCAGTGCAGCGTCTTATTCTGAAGAAAAAAAACTCAGGAATAATTAAAGGCTGGGCTAAGGCCTGGGAACACATTTGGGACAGGAATCTCATTTAGACAGGCTCTTTCAAAATAAGGCACAGTTAAATTGACCAGAAGGCAATTATTGAAATGAAAATTATTTTCACTCCCTTTGTCTCCTGACCACCAACCTAACAGCCACAGGATTTTTTTAAAAGGCAAATTGTTAAATGAGATAATTGTGTTATTAAAAAAAAAAAAGAGAGAGAGAGAGAGAGAAAAAAAAAAGTTAATTTAGTCTGCCGGGTGCAGATTGGAGGAATACAAATATTTTAATCCTCCATAAAACAGGGAATGCAAATAACACCGTAAAACGGATTCTGCTGCCGGCCACCAACTGGAATAAAGACGTTGCGTTAAAGAAAATACATCTGCCGTGAATACTAACAACGGCATCTCACCTCCTCCGTGCCTCTGCTGCACAAAAGCGATGGGGCAGCGCTGATACTGCCCCTGCCCCGGGGCGGCGGTGGGAGCCCGGCGGGCCCTTCCACGGGCGGGGGGACGGGAGCCTCATGGGAGATGCATCTCGCATGGGCCTGCCGGCAGCACCCGCCCCTAAAGTCTTTTCGAAAATTTTCTGGCCTTCTCCCCTCCCGCCAACGCGAGGGTGCCTGCAAGTTTCCCGGCGGGAGCGGGCTGAGCAGGAGAGAGTGGAACAGGCAAGGGGGACGTGCTAGGGCGAAGGCAAAATAAAGAGCGGTCTGACTATCCGGGAGGCTGAACGCGACTCCCCTTCCCTGCCGGGGGGTGCCGAGGGTGGGGAGGAATGTACCCTCGCGGGGTGCTGGGCAAAAGTCATCTTTGTTTTCGATGTATAATAAAACACATCAAAGGAAACCATCCAGGTCCAGTTTCTGCTAGGCCGGGGTTACAATTCTCAGCTCACTGATCAAGGACCTCTTCGCATTGCCTTTGCCCCTTCGGGTCAGAAAACGTCCATCACTTACAGACTCCCCAGAAACGAAGAGGGGAGCAGCTCTGGGCTTCAGACCCTATTCGTTTAATCAGGAAAATAGAAAGCATGTAGCCTTATAAAAAATAACTTACACTATTCTTCCGTACGTGTTGGTGACAATTATATGGTCTAGAGAACTTTTACACAAAGAAAGGCTAAAGAACAGGCCATGCGAGAAACGAAATTTAAATCTGTTTTCACTCTGTGAGTGAACCTGTAGTCCAGCAGCACCTCAATAGTGGGAAGACACTGACCCGAGCTGAACAGCACCGGGAACGAGACAGATGCTTTCCCGGGCTCTGGCAGAGAGGGAGGCGTAGGGCAGAGCCGGCCTCCCGCCCCCTTGCCCCGCTCGTCCTGGGCTTGCCTGTGAGACGAGCCCAGCTCCCATTTACAACTCCCTTCAGCAGTTTCCGCTCCCACACCTCGCGAACGACAGCTTTATGCCCGTTAAAACGCGGCTAAAACCCGAACAGCGACAGCAACTACCGACCGACGGGAAAAGGTAAAATGCCAGGAACAATGATTTAGTACATGTCATTCGACCGCCGAGGCCCCGGTCCGCAGGAAGTGTGTCCCTTGACCCCCGCGGCGAATTACAGCTCTAACAGCTCGTTTTGCACTTAAAAGGGAACGTTAATGTTTTTGTTCTAATGAGATAATACATAAACACCCGATCCCGTGTTCGGACAGTTTCTGAATTGTGTCTTCCAATGCAAATGGAAACTTTATCTGCGGGAGCTGTAATTCATTTGCAGCCATTAAGTGTTCGCCAAGATCTTCTCTCACACCTCTAAAGGGAATCTCGCTGAGATCCCGCCCCTTCGGGTAATTGGTCCTCTAAGTGTTTATTTTAAGTGAGAATAATTTAGCTACAAATTTCCTCCAGGAACAGCATTCTTAACACGTTTAAAACAGCGGGAAGCAGCGCCCGAGCACCGCGGCTGTGGATTGCGCCCGCCCTGCCCCGGCCCGGGGCCGCACTGCGGCTCCTGGGCGCCATCTAGAGGCCTGCGCCGGCCTCCGGGGTGCGGCCGGAGCCCGCCGCGGGTCTGCCGGTGCTCCGTGGGCCGGGCCGAGCTGGGCCGCGGCTGGAGCGCGGGGAGAATGTGGCAACTGGAGCGGGGTGGGACCGGTGGGACCGGACCGCTGGAAGAGGCCAGACGGGCGGGCTGGCTGGCTGCGATGAACTTTCTGGAGGGAGACGGCAGGGGTGGGGTGGGAGACGGTAGGGGTGGGGTGGGGTGGGCCCGCGGCTGCAGCGCGCACCCACCTGAGGGGAGACGGGGATCCGGTGTGGTGGCCGGCTCGCCTCTGCAACTCCTCCGGGACCGACACCTGACGGGGCGGGTGAGCCCTTAACAACTGCCGCTGGCACCCCGCCAGGGGTGGGTCACTGCTCCCCGCCCACCGCTCGGCTCTGCGGGCATCCCCCGCACCTGCGGCCGTCCGGGGGGTCTGGGAGCGGCTTCCGGAGGGCACCCGCCGGCAGGCACCGGGCGAGGCTCCGCCGCCGCCTTCGCGCCGCTGTTTTAACACAAACCCGCGGCAGCGCCTATTTCCGAGATGTGCTAATTGCTACTTGGATGGCAGGGCGCGAAGTCCTTGTCCGTTTCCTAGTACAAAGTAGGTTGCTAGAAAATTTGAAATTGCCTTTCAGCCTAAAGCTGCCTTACCTGAATGTCATAATTACAGTAATTATGTACATCCAAATTACATGCTAATTAAATTAGAATCAAATCGTTCTAAATCGAAATCAAATGAGGTAGTGAGAATTAATCAATGACAACATAAATAGAGAGCTTCCTTCAGGGATATTCATTGTAACGATCCATGCAGGAACCTGATCTCGAAGTCACCTGTTTATTTACTTTCAGAACAGTAATAATTTACGGTTCGGCGTTAATTTTAAATGATCAGTTCTCCAGGGTGGCATAACTGAAGAGCGGCTCGGGAGCCCCCTCGCCCGAGGACGGAGGCTTTTCACCGCCCACTTCCAGGGGAAGACCCCGGAGGGCTTGGCGGGAGCCCACGCCATCCCACCGTCGCCCTCACACTGCCCCAGCCTCCTGGGGCCGCGGTGTGTGGAGCCGCCCGACGTGGGGAGCCCTCGGCTCGCTCTCAGCCCCAGCTTTCCCGTTCCGGCCCCGGGGAGCCCTATTCACATGTCCGATAGAGGACTGCGCCGCCGGGCCCGGTCCCTCCCCGCGAGATTGAGGGAACTGCTGCTGTCCCCGGCCGCCCAGTCTCGCCGCGATTTAGCCCTATCCCGCGTCTTAAAAAAATAAAAACCACAAACAACCAACAGCAAACAAACGCCAAAGCCCAGCTCTTATCGCCATCCGTGAAGCGACAGCACCTCCTACAGGGCCCCTGCTTGTTCTGCGGAGCAGCCTCGCTGAGGGCCCAGCGCAGTGGCGTCCCGGCCTAGGGGGAGGTCTGCCGAGGCGCTCCAGGCAACGCCGCTTGCTCAGCGGCCGCTGGCGTGAGGGCTTTCACCCGGGTCCCGCATCTTGTGGGGGAAAGCTGCGGAAACATTGCCCCAACGACCCTTCCTCTTCTCTTAATTACGTTTTGAACCCACCGTGTTTTACGGTGCGACTTTGCCAGCCAGGCCCAGGTGAAGGAGGTTCACGCCCTTCACGGCCTCCTTTGTGGAACGCTCTGGTACCGGTACGAGGCCACAAACTGGCCTAGGAACTGAGAGAAAACGAGCCTCTTCCTCCAAAGCTGCAACAGCCTTATCCCAGGCAGTCAGGGCTGTGCTGAATTCAAGAAAGGTGTTGCAAGACTGAGTGTTTTCTTTCAAAACTCTTTAGCAGGTAGTCTTTAAGACAGATCAAAAATGTTATTATTCTTCTGGTTTAATTTCCATTCACCATAGCCATCCATCACAACGAACCCATGCCATTTGCTGGTCTTTGGCTATGCAAAAAGGCAAGAGGCACGTAGTATATGCTTACGCAAATGAATACAGTGCAGAGCTCCTCAAACCACCTACGAACATAAATGATGAGCTGTCCTTCTGCAGATAGAAGTCAGTTGCACTGCAGTTGGCAGGACACTGGGTGGCCAGATTCCTGTGCCACACAACCATCAGACAGACTTATAAGCAAGAGACCTTTTTTGGAGTAGAGGCACTTTCCCGTACTTACTGATTATTCCTTTTATCTTTCATGCTGCACTTAACATGAAAATGTTCTACCAAACTGTACCTTTTCTCTTACGACATTACTGTGTCCTCTCTTGCACAGAGGGGGTAGTAAAGCCTACACCAGAGGTTTTGTTTAGATTGTTCGTACATACATTTTGACTGTCTCCTCCTGTTCTTTCCAAATTGGAGCTTCCACACGTACATAGGCTCTGACTCTACTGAATCGTGCAGGACCTTTAACTCCTAGCTACTTCAGCAAGAATGCCTGGGGCAACCTAATACAAACGCATTTAAAAGGTGACATCTCTTAATGGCTCACCCTTTCAAACTCATTCACACGTACTTAACGGATAAGCTAGGTCACTTCCACCATATATTATACTCCTTGTGACATCAAAAAACTTCTAAGTTACCGTTTTAAGAAGCAGAAGTAATAAAAGGCTCCCCTTTGTCCTGTGAGGGAGGCGGGAAAGAAAGCTACTTGCCAGAATACTGAGTTAGGTGATGTCTTTTAATTGTTCCACTAGGTAATGTACTTCCATCTGCCACTATGAAATGGCAGAGAGGCATTTCCTTTGCAATAAAAACCTTGACAAGGGTTGCCTTGTGCATTTGTACTGATTCAGAACTCTGGAGAAGGCAATTCTTACTGGTTTTAAATAATAAGGTATTTTATTATGGAAGCTCATATTCATTACAATGTGTGGAGAAAATGACAATCATTTAAAAACCCAAAAGGTTTGTTTCATTTAAAAAAAAGGATGTCTCTTTACATTAAATTTCTACTACAAACAATGAAATACCCAAAACAGTTGAGCCAGTAAATATTCTTTTCATGTCCTGAAAGATTATTGAACAATAACTTGACATTGTACTGACATACACCAACAGGGGTTCAAGATGTTTAGATAGCCCTGACCAAGCTGTACACTGCAGGTGGTCAAAAAATGTTGGCTACACACTTACGTGAACTATGTCTCTCTGTTGTTTTTAACTCATGGAATTGATCTCTTACAGGGAACTTTAAGAAAAACGCTTCAGTATAACACCCCACCCTCCCCTGTACAATACAGTGTTTTGATACATGAAGTGGTGATTTTATCCAGAACTCCCTCGGACATTTGTTAGCATTTCACATATCCCAGGATTCTTCCCAAATTATTCTCCTCTTCTTCTCATAGTCACATCTAAACAGAAATCATCATTAACAAAACCAAGAATATCATGTACTGCTCTGAAATATTTTTAAATCCTGAAATCAGGTCTATGAATTACTGCATGTATAGAAGAGGTATTTGCCAGCAAGTGTATTTATACAGTAAGAAAAATACCCTAACATTTATACCTAATTTACAAATATTCCAACATTACAGAAATGATGCTGTTGGCTTCATGTAGGAAATGCTAGTTACAGAAGTTGGAAAATGAACAGCAATACGTAATTGAGCCCTTGTTAGAGGTATTCATCAAAAAACGGAGACATTCTTGTTTGCACCTGTCCGCTATACTATCTGTTTTTTTTCCTCTCTCTGCTTCTGCTTCTACTGCATCTGCTCCTTCCTCTGCATTCCACTTTACTGCACTTGTCCCCATAGCGCTCTCTACATTTTTTCTTCTCTCTGTGCACATCTGTGCTGGGGCTTCTGGTTTCATTTTTCCTGTGCTTCTCCTCGCCAGGGCTTTGACTTAGACTTTTTCTTCTTTGCCTTTGCCTGGAACTGCTGTGACTTGTGCAAGGGCTTCTTCTGCTCCTCTCATCCATGCTTTGGCTTCTACTATCCTTCTCCTTTTTTTCAGTCTCTCTCTTGATGGTGCTATGGTATGTGCTTTTGGACTTTCTTTCCCCGTCACAGGAGCTCCGTTTGTTGTTCTCCGCAGAACTATCTTGCTTTAACAGTCTGTACTGCTCCCTATCTTTGTCCTTGTTACCGTGACTACTGGAGAGACCTTCATAAAGTTTTCCCTTCCTCATCTCTGCTTTTCCTTCTGAATCGCTGCTGCTGCTGCTAGCCTCTGAAAACTTGTCTTTTTTTCTTTTCTTAGAATACATCTTCTTTTGTGCTGCTTTATCTCTGCTGTCAGTCTCACTATCACTGCTGCTTACTGAAGTCTCACTGGAGGATGAGGAAGAGGATCTCATCTTATGTTTCTTGTGTTTATTTTTGCTTTTTTTCTTTTGCTGCTTTTTCTTCTTTTTGTCTTTCTTTTTCTTTTTCTTCTCCAGACGATCCAACTTCCTTTTATTTTCAAAACAGAAGAGCAGCACAATCAGAAGTGTTAAAACATTTTAAATTACAGCCATTGTCTTTTAAAGTTCACTATTTCTGAAGAATTACACAGTAAATACATTATTTTCCACAAAAACATCTTCAGCAAAGTATTACTTTTAAAATTCTAACTTGACTTTAACCATAGTAAGAATCCTCCTGTAATCCACACCTGCTCCCTCAAAACAGGAAGAATTTGATTTTTAAAATTCTTTAATATTAAAAAATGTAACTAGGATATGTCAAATTTGACCTTGTAACTAGAAATAAATACATTCAGTAGTGCTTTTGTTTCCTTGCCAGCCTGCTTTGGAGACCTTGGAAAAGTCTTTGCTGCTTTTGTTTGTGGATTTTTGTAAGAGATTTTGAAAATGAAAAAAACGCAATTAGCGTTAGTTTTCTATTAAGAATAGAAACTGAGACTCTAAAGCCTATGTCTCCAAGTTCTCCAGGCAAATATTAGAGATATTTTCAATAACCTCTTCTTTCACATCTAGAAATTCACATTTTCTAGGCATAAATACAATGCTCTATCATGCACATGCATTCACTGTTTGACTGCTTTCACCTAATTTTTATTTCGCTTTCTGTTTATTCTTCTCAAAACATCAATGACTGAATAGTGAAACTACTTCCAGTGCATTAAAAAGAAAACTAATAAAAACCCAGACTAATAAAATCTAAAGGACCTGAATATTTACTGAACTTCAACTTTCTAAACATAAATAATTGTAATTTCCCTGTGTTGGGCCAGCAGAAGTTCAAACAAAACACTGTTTTACATTAATCATACTACATATATATTCCTTACAAAATATGCCAACTCTCTTTGGATAATTATGTATGCAAATACCATAAGTACCTATCTACTCATGTACCTGCTTAGCCATTCACCTATATCCTCTCTTTTCACTCCTCATACACAGAAAGTCTTTTAACCAAAAAGGCCTGGACAGGATCTACCAGGCAGTAGTTAATATTTTGCATTTTGAACATTTTCAGGTTATTTTAAAGATTGCATTGCAAATTAAGAGTGAAAAAGAAAAAAGTAAGTCACTTGACATGTGAAATTAGTAGGACAGAAACAAGGACTGAAAACTTGATTAACTTTTTATTAGAACTCCAAACCCAGTACTTTTGGGGAGACCCCTCTGCTGGAGCAGCAAACTGTAAAACCCGGATACAAAAGCAGTGAGGAGCTAGGTCAACCTCAGCCCTGGGTGCAAACTCAGGATCAGTTTAGCTATACTGGAGAAGGTAATAAGCTTTGCCCAGTTGTAAACTAGTAAGCAACAACATAGGATTTTTAATCCTGGGAGAAGATACTATAAACGATGGAGCGCAAAATAATCTTTTAAACTAGCACCTGACAGCATCTTCAGTGAGACAGTGATTTCTTATTTTAATATCCCAGTTACGAGCCCCAGTTTTCTTCTGTACTGATGGGGCTAAGTTCTTCAGTGGCATAGCAGAGTTACAGGGACAATCACGGAGTCAGAATTACTAGCGATACGGATCTCTTTCACTCGGTACCACACTTACCTTAGAAGTTTCTGTTTTTGTTTAGTTGACAGTGATTTTAAAAATTCAACTTCTGGGTCATCATCTCCTTCACTTGCAACAAATTCCTAGCAAAATGTGGGTAAGATATTAAATTCTTATATATAAAAATAATCTCCTCATTCAGATTTCTGTATTAAAAGCGATTCCTCTATGGACCTTACATTTGCACAGACACAAATATATTTGTATTACTAAGTCAGCTTAAGACTTTGGAAAGAGCAGCAAACTTGCTAAAAAGTGAACATTGCCCCCACCCCCTGCCCGCCTTTTGTCTCAAAGCAGAGTAGGCGTTAGAATGTGGGGGTTATACAACCAGAGTTATTAGTAATACAAGAAAAAAAATCACTGCTAGGGACAGAAACATTTCTGAAATAGTTAACAAAAACCAGCCAATTTTGCAGTGAGCCCACATGATTTGCCAGGATAAGTCACTCCATTGTTATCATGCTTGGATGAATAGGTAAGATGCTAGTCCTGCTTGAACCCAGAGTAATTTAAGCAAATTACTTTTCTGTCTCGGTTTAGTCATTAGGAAAATGGGTATTAACACATCTACTTCACTGTTGTGTTATTAGTCTTTAAATGTTCACAGAGTGTTCTAGCAATGCAAAATACAGCAATCATATAATCTACATACAGTAACGCAATCAGCAAAGCATAGCTACTTTGAAGACCCTGAATTCTTCAAATTATGTGCATCTGGTACACTACAGTTCTCCACTGTGATGTTTTTAATTTTAGCCACACTCAGGAGGGGAAAGAAGAAATAAAATTAAAAAGTTCTTCTATAAAACCCCAACCACACCTAACATAAACCAAACACACTGTGATTCATTTAACAGTGCATATATGCCATGTTTTTCTGGCATGCACAGCTTTTTTTAAATGCAAAGATACATCCACCTATGGAGGCGCAATGAACTTATTAACAGAGGATTTCTATGGCTGAGAGCTATGTTATACCCTCTCTACTGGTGGTTTGATTATCCTGCCATACAAACAAAGGTTATTTCATGGTGGCTCACTCAAGGAGTTTTTCACTTTACGTATTTATGAAATGTACCCTGTGCAGTCTAAGTAAAGACAATGAAACATTTTAACTCTCAGAAATAATAAATGTAACAATAGTTAATCAAGTATAAAAGTCTTCAGATACAGCATTCCTGGCAACAATTATTTGTGCATGCTTCCTCAAATTTCATCCAAAGGCTAGCATTGCATCAGAGGCATGTGGAAAAAAAATCCTGACTATCCCCTTTATGAAAATTCAATTTCTAGTCACCCGGAGGAGGGATTTAATTTATTATATGTGGTTTTAAAATAAGCAATTTATGATTCACCATTCTGACTAAAACAAAACTGGAAAACACTAAGTTTTTGGGCATTTTTCTACTGGTAGAGATATTCAGCTTTCCTATGGATATGCATATTTGAAAACATTAAGTAGCAATTCACAAGCAATCACATTTAGATTTGTAGACATTTTCAGCTTACTGGTAAAAAGATCATTACCTGTGATGGATCATTTGCGGTCAAGTTTCTCCCCAGTACATTTTGTTTCAGTGCAAACCCACTGTTTCTCATCTCCGCTATTAGCTCCGAGGGGTGCATTGATGGCCCTGTTCACAAAAATCACAGTTTGAATGTATCATTTATATCTCTCTACCTTTTTTGGACTCCACAGTAGGAATTCAGCTGAAGCTTTGTTAAGTAAAATCACAGCTAAATCAACTCAATAATCTTCTGCTGAGCAAATAATCAGATATGATTTTCTAAAACAGCAGTCTGGAGATTCAGCATAGAAAATAATTGCATTTTTCTTTAAGTACAAGGGGATTCTCTTATGTAACTTTGTCATGTTGAAAACAATATATTTAGGTAAGTCTAGCAATATATTTTTATTATACTAAAAAAGCACAGGAAACCTAAAGAAAGCACATTAAATAAGACTTTTAGGTGCCTCCTCTTTCCCAAAACAAGACCATTTTTCACATTTTGGAAACCAAATATAGAAAGTAAACGTTATTAGAAACTCAGTGTATGTATGGAAAATAAATAAATAGAACAAAAATTATCTGTGACCTTACTTATTTAGGGACCCCTACATATGCCAGGTCACTAGGCTGTTACCTCTTCAGAGAATTCTGTTTTATCATCTCAAAAAAGGCACAATATGTTGCATTAGAGCAGGTGCTTGGGATTTGGCACATGCCGTTTTTCTTTGTGAACATGTAACAAGAAGCAGAGAACAGAATGGAGTTTGGATCATTCAGAGCTGACTGCATAATTTATAAACCCTCTTTTGCTTTAACTGAATACCTGTGATCAAGTACCTCATGTACTTGTCTGATGAGATACGTTTGCTTTACCCTAAATATACATTCTTGTTAGGTCACTTTCAGTGTATTTGCTTACCAGTTCATTCACTACCTTTACTGTCCATGAATTAGCACTGCTATATAAGGTAAATCTAGAGTTATAAGGAAGGTAATAAGAGCATGGAGCACACAATTACATTACTGCAGAATACTAACTGTAAATTATAAGATTAACCAGTCTTATGAAACATAATGATTCTGCTTTGTGATTTCAAGAGTTTCTTAGTTGTAGAGATGGACAAAACTCATGCATTTTTAACACAGAAAACTATGGAAAGTAAAGGACAATTTTTACTATGGGAAATAAAATAGCACTTTCTCAAAGGAAGATGTAACTTCAACATTTTCTTGGTTTTTCTGTATAAAGTACTGCTTACAGAAACAAAGAGGACTATATGTAAAGCAGGAAAGAAGAAGGTAAAACTTTTAGAGTGCTTTAAAGAGCCCTTGCATTACTGACTATTTCACAAGTTCCTTGTTTTGCCAGGCAAAAGAATTTCCTATTAAGATCCCTTTTAGTATTTCCTTGAGTTTACATTTCTTATAAGTAAGAGGTTATTCCTCCCACCCTTATTTTCACTTAAAGTGGTTTTTATGTGTTACAGTGCATTTGTAAGCTCACTGGTAGTTAATGAATGTCTATGGGCTCCAGTGTCTACATTTTTACCTATTTGAAATTTGAAACCCTTCTCTGCTTGCCCAAATCTACTCTGCTGGAATAGAAACCAACACTAGACAGAAATCTGACAAGAGAATTCGGTACCAGCTAAAGTCTTGATTTGAAAAGGCTATACAAACGAGCCATACAGCTCAATCACATGGCTAAACCTAACCAAGCCCTGTATGAGGAAGCTGAACAGAGACAAAGTGCAGAATTATGAAAAAAGATTTCATCATACCAAAAAAGCCAAAACGTTTGGCCAGATTGAAGCTTGGAGTCCCTATTACCCAAAGGCAGTAAGAACCACTGCTCAACTGAACTGAATGTAACTGAACTAATTTGACAGCTATTCCTCCTTCAGTGTCTCAGCATTGAACACATTTTGATGCATACTGGATACCTAATAACTCCCAGTAGCATGATTACATAAATAGGGGAATACAACACACATAAAGGAGATCTGCAAAAAGACAAAGGCAAAAATCCTAACTTTGTGGTTCCATATAAGGACTACAGGCAGAACAGAGACCAGAGAGGCATGAAGGCATGTTGGCCTTCAAAACCACAGTTCAAAATTACTTTCTAGATACAAACCTTTCAGGCAAAGATGTAAGCAAAATAATATCCTGTTTTGCATATGTGTATAATGATTGCACAGTACTACTGATTTTTTCGCACTTGTGCCCGATGGAGGTCAGTTGTGCTGTTATCACACAGATCTATAAAAGCGAACAAGAGACCTGTCAGAGTGGCAGCTCAAGCTGGGATCTAACACACAAATGTTTGAGTTAGCTTCTGTATACCTTTTGGAGGTGAAACCAATATTAGGCTTAAGAAAATACAAAACCAAAAAACAAGTAAACTTAAAAGGAAAGCAAGCCAGGCTAAAACCAAATTTATGTGGCTTCTGTATCCTTATTAATGACATTAAGGAGACATTTATAGCTCCATCTGCAATATTTTTTTTTGCAATGTGGTATTACCGTGACAAGAACAGTTAAAAAAACACTGTTATTCCTGTTTTATGGATATATACAAGCTACATAAAATGCACCTACAGAACCTTGAGAGTCGTTTATGAAATATATTATTTCTGTTCTGCCTCTCTATAACTGTGTTGAGGGAAAACAGTACCATAGGTTTGGCCTGACTTGCATGGAGATGCAATATCTCCATGAAGCTTTATTAGATGCATTATTTTTACTGTCATTAAAGGTTTTAGAAAAAACAAGAAGAAGAAACCACCCCCATCAATGAAAGTAAGGTCAAAACAGAGTTCTGTTTCACGACCCTTCCGGCAGACCACAGCCAGGCATGACGCAAGCATGCTGTCCTCTACAGTTGATTATGGAGGACTCTTGCAGCGTTTGATTTTGGAGTTTAAAAAGCACGAACATTTTTGAGAGGCTGTCACAGGCGAACTTGCTCTTGTTTTTTTTTCTGAACAGCTGATGCCTCTGTCTCTGAATTTCTGCTGCTCACTGATAGCAAGATTGTATCACTACCTTTGTTTGGCTACCAATGCCAAACCATAGTAACAATATCTGATCTGGGCAGTCTAAAGTGACTGGTTACAGGACCAAGCTGAGAAGTTAAATTAAGACATTATATTTAACAATGACTGCACAGCCTAATAACAAATGTCTATTACCATCTACTTTCTGCAACAAAACAAGGAGAGTCGAGAAAATAATTCTTCTCGTAAATAAATTCCTTTCCTTAGAATCAAAGGAATCAAAAGCTTGGTGACTTTCTTTTCACATACATGCCTCAATAGACTGCTTTTGATTTATACTTTAGTACTTAACTGAGGCTTGAAAAACACAGCTTCTCAGAATTGTCCTTGGCTTCCTTGTCTAGGTGCTAAAGCTTTATTTTGGAGCCATCAGTACGGTGGCTGTTAGAGAGAGCCTCTTCCTTTGTTTGGTGTGAACTAACTGTGGAGTCCTGTTTGTTGGAGACATGACTATGCCCAGAGGAATGATCAAACTTTGTTTGCCTGATAAGCCAAAGAGGTAAATCTTTTCAGCCTGTCTTTGCTTCATGACTAACTACACTTAGGTCACCACTCGCATACCTGGTAACCATGTATTTTCTGGTTAGCCATAAACTGTCAAAGAGATCTTAAGAGTGAGCTGAGAGTTTCTCAACTGGCTAAAATCTTGTGAGCTGATGTTAGCTAAGTATTCTTAACAGCACTCATTGACTTGTAAAAAATCACTTCTATATAAGGTACAAAACCTCCCTTTGTCTACTACGAAAAACAATGTCCTCAATGTATTAATTCCTTATGGATTTGTGAGACAGTTTAAGAAGCTACCTGTGTGATCTCACACAGGTGAAAACATCTAGATGACATCATGAGCTGACAGAATGTTAGATACAGGAATCCTGTAAAAATAGCTAACTGCTACAACTTCTGACAACTAGCCCCTCAGCATTCTGCCATCAGCAAACTAAAAATAACTTCAAAGTTACAATGTTTCATCATGTTTCTTATTATTTTTTAAATAAGTCAAACACAGTACCTTGCTATTTTTGAATATAATTGTCAAGCTTATTTTCTGGAATTTACATTTTGATAGGGTAAAAAAGAAAAGAAAAAACCTTTAAAACTTCCAGATGACATTTGTTTAAAACAAAAAGATTTACTTGCTTTAAAATTAATTCATACTCTCAGAAAAGCTTTTTACAATATAGTGGAATTAACTGCATGTCAATACCATACTTTTTTAAGAAAACTGACAACTTGTTAAGTTTTCTACAGCTACAGATACCCAAAATTATATTAAGAGCTTGCACAAAAGAGGCTCTATATTTAAAGATCCACCAAAGGATTCAAAAACTATTTATAATTCTCAAGAAACAGTGTGGTCAAGTAAATAGATTACAGTTTTTCCTGCTTCTTACTTCCCAGAGAAGTTCTTGCTGCACCATCTCTGTTACCTTCTGTTTAAGATACTACTTAAGGAAAAAAATCCAGACAGCTCAGCTGACTCAAAGAGGGCACAAAATCTGGAAACATGAACCCTTCAGTGAGGTGTGAAAAGAAGGATTTTAGTCTAACAAACCACAACTTGAGTGCAACCTTTGCTCAACTGTTGTTGGTGCAGCTTTATAATATTTATACCAACAAAGGATCTGTAAATAGAATTTTTCTGAAGCCTATATGAGCATAAATTATACTCAACTGCAGAATGATAGCATACTGGAATTTCTACTGTTTCTTTTTTAAATTAGTAACAAAGCACACACCCATTTCTTGTCACACTCAACTGAGGTCAATTTAACAGATTTAGTTCTGTCTCTATGAAAAATCCAAGGGAGGAAATATAATTCTGAATTTCAATTATTTAAGTGCTTAACTTACAGCAAGTTCTCCCACTCTGCATCACTACCCCCACTCCCATTCCAGAAACAAGATAAACCTATAGCTGCAATTAATTTTCAATTCTCTACTTCTCTTGAAGCTACACATGCAGAGTGTATGTAACACTGTTGCTGCCAGAACGTTTCCTGCAAGAGGCACGGGCACAGGACTCCTCTTGAGAGAACAATGCCCACTATAGCACACCATCTAGCAGGCCTCCATTAAAATGTCAAACCCATTTTTCGAATTATCCAATATTAGAGAACAGAATGCTAAAACCTTTTTCGCAACGACTGTGATTAAATACTTTTTTGTCTGCAACAGTTTTAGTGGCAGTAAGGACAGACCATAATGTTATGATTGCCAGTATCACCAAAATGATTAGTTTTACTTCTCCCTCCTCTTGTTGACTGTCTTGACAGTATCTGCTCAATTTATTGATAAAAGCCTTCACTACAGTCACCCATTCAGATCAGCAAACCGAATGATTCTTTGCAAACAATTAAGTTTTAAATAGATTTTTATGATGGAATACACATGAGAAGCAAAGAGATGAAAAGCTGTAAGAGTGTAACCACTATTCCCACCTGTGACAGGGGAAATTACAATAACCAGTTGTACTTAGGTAGTGTCTGCAGTTATGTATTTTCATGAAATCATAGAATCATTGAATTGTTTTGTTTGGAAACAAACTATAGGAAGCCATATTTATTGCTTAAATTGCAAGCACAAGACTTCTAAAGGAAGCTGTATTTTATGCATTCACATCAAATACAGAGGCTTCTGAAACAAAAAAAGAGGATTATTCTAAAATGTGTCAGTTCTTAAACTATATGAAGATTTACTTAAGGTTCCTACTGTTCACAATCAAAGGTCTCAGCTGCAGATCATAGAGGAAGGTTTCATACACCATTTCTGTAGACGACCATTTATACAAATATTCACAGTTAACATTCAAATACCTTTCCTTCGTTATTATAGATTAAAGAGAATACTTAAATCAATTCCTGCATTCCTGACACAATGCAGATTTTTAATCTTTTGGGAAACAAAAAACTACCTTACTTGTCACTGAAAAAAATGCAGCAAGGTATAGACAGAAAGTAGGATATACAGAGATCCTGTTTTGCTGTCTCCATATGACTGGTAATTTCAGTGTTTATTATGGAAAGGAGTTTCACCCAAAAGCTAGAGATAGCTGAAGATACTAAGTGATAAGCTAGTGGAAACCACAACCACAATTATTTTAGGTATACGCAGGTGATGAGAGGAGCACAAACTGTGAGCTGATAATGAATCTGTAGAAGTCTGCATTTGCATAGACAGACCAAGAGTTTCTTTATCATCATAGAACATAAGGCATTAGATACATGTAGAGAGTGAGATGTACACACATGTTCCTCCATTACATTTTTACCATTATATACCTGAATTTTTCACAACATGCATTTCTACCACCTTACATTACTTTCTTCTCAGTAATTTCACTGGACAGATCACATATGGAGCCACTTGGCTGTAAAATATTTAAAGCATTCTACAGCAAAAGAGGATGCCCAGCTCTCTCCAGGCTTTGGTTTCATAGGCCAAGAACATAAGAAACTTTTTTAATCTTACCATCCCACTTCTAACTACACCATTCATAAAATTTCCTACTTATTTGAGACACTAGCTTTACTTCATAAGATACTAATACCTTTCTTCATAAGACAGTAATAGATTCCTAGCAGGTTACTTGTTCTCAAAAAAACCTATGGTAGAAGTCACAAGCTTTCATGGCTTTTTAGCAATTCTCTCCCCCAACCCTCACCAAGCAAAATAAGACTGTTTTCAGGAAAAAAAAAAAAGAAAGAAAGAAAGAAAAAGAGGTGTTTAAGTTTGTCCTAACTTTAGCAGACCAAGAAGTGAAGTAACAGTATTACTTCTAAACATTTTGCACAGAAAACCTGTTCATCTCTGTTCTAATAAAGTTAAAAGAACAGGCAAACTTTTAGATGCAATGACCTATTACATACATGCATATATATACACAGCAGCATGTTAACCCAGAATCATAGCTGGTATTTTCATCTTATCTGAACTTTGAAAGTTAGGATTTTATCAGTAAAAAACCCCAAACCTGTAAATCAGTTTAGCCCAAAGAAGCATTTTGATTGCCTAATTTATCTTTGTAAAGAAGTAAATCTTATAAGTTGGTCTCTGTAAGCCTCACAGCTGGAACATTCTAACGCTACTCTGCAGTTTCCAGTGATCAAAGTAAGTTACTTTATATCTAAAACTAAGAATTTCATAATGGAAATAATGCAACACCAGGGGGTGCAGTTATCATGAAATAATTACACTCCTGGGAGATTACAGACAAGACCATACCCCAGGGGTGTGATTATCCCATGATAACCACATCCACTGAAATTGCCTTATTGCAAAAATAATCTCTATTCACTGGTGAGATATTATTCAATAGGTGCTTTTTAAATGGTAAGATTATTATTTTTTGGGGGGTATGAACTACCAGCTAGATTAGAAAAATGGCCCCAGAAGCAAAATAACCAAATCACCATGCCTAAGTTAAGGTACTGATTGTAATTATTTTGGTTTGCTGAAGCACTGCAGTGTTCTAGAAAGACAGCAGATTTTTTCTCACAGAACACAGCTCTGTGCCACAGACAAGCTTTTGCCTTGCAGCAGTTCCACCACAGTAAACTTAAGTCCATGACTGGTGTTTGCACACATGATATTCAACACTGCATCTAAAACAGCAATGGTCAGTCAGTTTACGTGCAAAGAGGAAGATTACAGTGCAGCCATCATGTAAGATTCAAAGACAAGTATCCCTCTGCTGAAAGAAGAGAATCACAACTTATAGAATTTATGGGAAAGGAAAAGCCTATATTGGTGGTTATTTTATAATGTGAAAAAAACAATAAAATGTAGGAAATAAAAAACTGCTTTTTCTTCACAGAGACACGGAGTAGGAACTTCAGATAATGCAACTAAATCAGACATAGGAGTATCTTATTCATTTGTATGAACTCAGTTTCCTGAGGTTGAAAAAATAGACTGAGTGCAAATAAGACATTTTGGTTTGCTCTTTCTGAAGCATGAACAAACTACAACAATACACAAACTGAGCCTGTGTCAAGTGCTCTTGAAGTAGGCTTTGGCAGTACTTCAGCTTTTTTTTTTCATTCAAATAAGGAGTCTATATCCCAATGAAACTCATTAATTTGGGCATAAAAAAAAAACACACCTTGGACTTATGTCAAACTGAAGCCACCATTCAACTAGGATCTTTGAAGGCCCATTTTTTTTAGAGGAAGAATAGGAATGATGGGGAAAGGCTGCTCTTGCTGGTTTTAACTCAATAATTTGGTTATCCTAATAAAACATATTTTTTGACCCTCATTTCCTCTCAAAAGGTTCTTTTGACCAAGGGGAAAGATGAAAATGTCCCTCTCGTTAGGCAAGCGCAAGTTCTTTATACATGCATAAAGATTTTTTTCAGCAACACTGTGGCTACCACTGTACTGGTTTTGGCTGGGACAAGAGTTAGTTTTCTTCACAGTAACTTGCACTGGGCTATGTTTTGGGTTAGTGCTGTTTGGGTTGATAAACATAGGGACGTTTTAGCTATTGCTGAGCAGTGCTTGTGCAGTGTCAAGGCCCCCGCTGTTTCTCAGGCTGCCCAACAGGAGCAGGTTGGGAATGCACAAGGAACTGTGAGAGGACACAGCTCGGACAGCTGACTCTAGCCAACCACAGGGATATCGCACACCATATGACATTGTGCTCAGCAACAAATGCTGCAGGAAGGAGGATGAAGAGGGGAATGTTTGGAGTGATAGCATTTGTCTTCTGAAGTAACCATTACGTATGATGAAGATGTGCTTTCCTGGAGATGGCTGAACACCTGCCTGCTGCAGAAATTAGCAATGACAATGTCTGTAGAGTATCAGATTCAGAACCATGAGGTCGATGGTTCACAAGCATTGATTGCATTTCCAGCCAGGATGCTTTACAGTGCATGGACTAGCATCCTCCAGCACTGTGCTGATGCATGGTGTGCTCTGACAAAGCATTTCTAAAGCTTGAAGAATCCTAACCTAAATTTAGGTAGTGCAACTACCACGCACCGCCTAGAAAAGAATTATTCAGTTCAGTTTGCAAGAAAAGGATGCAAGATCATCTTTTGTTAGGATGAAAGGACTGAAAATTAGAGGAAATAAAGTTCTACCAAGAAAATCACTTCAAAGCAGAGTTCTCAAAGACTTTACAAAAAAATTCCAAAGATTTGTCTTAAAAAAAAAAAAGTTCCAATTATTTCTAGCCTGTATTTGGTCCCCCTAATACAGTTAATCTCACAAACTAACTGGAGTCCTGTGTATTGCCTAGCATTTAATTCTGGTTTCACCTTTACTACTTATTACATCTGCAACTCTCAGATGTACCCTGTCATGAGACAATATTTGTATTTTGATTTCCTGATATATAAGCTAGGAACAAGCTTTCAAAGATACGTATATACTACATATAGAATTACTTCCTGACCCTTTGAAGTATTATCTGCTCCGATTAATTAGCCCCAAATTTTTCAACTCCTTGAGAGCTAGCTGCAAACATTTTAACACATTTAGCTATTAAAGATAAAAAGTAAAAAAATTCTTGCTGTACATTACAAGCAATCACTCACCATTGCTGAAATTCCTATTTATTCAGGGTGTGTATTTTCTTCTACATTGATGTAAGCTTTAACACACTACGTGGATGAATTATGAGTCTTAAGAGAATCAGTGATTTCAATAACTTGTGTTCTCAACTGTAGTTCTTCATTTACATACATGGAATTTCTATAAGATGTCAAAGGACTACAATTTAGCTTGCTATTAAATCATATGAAGTTTTAGAAAAGTTGATGAAAGGATTGTATTCCTGAGGATACAAAAACCAGACAACCTCTTATCTGACGACCTAATTAATATTACCACTTCCTACAAGCCTTGTATTTGCTATTAAATCAAGAATTTAAAATAGTTTTAAGCTTTACCTGCAGTGTTTTTACACAATTTCCTTGAAAGCAGTATCATTACAGCTGACTATTTAAACCCAAGAACAGTGTCTTACAAATTATATATACAAATCCTGATCTGTCACCCACTCCTGCTCCTTGAAATCCTTCCTCAGCCTATTAAAAAATAGCTATGCTCAGAATAGCACACTAAGTTCCAGAGCTGAAAGTGAGAGGGCACTGGCACAGCCTGAGAACATGCAAGTACTTTCATGCAAAATTCACCATATGTGCCAAATTCCTCTCTTTAGGCTTACAAAGACTGTCTGGAAAGCTATCTGGATAACAAATTACTCTGACTAGGGAATGCCCACAGCAGTCAAATGTTGCCTATACCTAGACAGGCAGTTCAGTTAGGTTTGAAACAACTAGTTAGTCTTATGTCGACTCTGCAAAGCATCTGTATACACTATTACAAATAAGAGGGAGCCCATTTTCAAGTTTTTGCAACCACGTACGGATATTTCCCATTTTCATAGCCAAACACTCCTAAAATTTACACAGATTTTGAACGGGGCAGGGGTGGCAGGGTGTTCTGCAGCACGAAAGTGTATCAGACATGTAAGAGCTGCACAATATAAAATTCCACTACTGACAAACGCTCCAATCATAGCTTCTTCTACAGTAGGAATGAGGCAAGAAAATGACTTAGTATTATAACCTTCTGAATAGAAAGGCTGAGAATGTCAATTATAGGATGGGTAATGCAATGGTATAATCATCAGTACCTAAAAGCAGAGGAGTGTAAGTGACACTACTTCCTTTCAATTCGGTCTTCCAGCCCTCATCTCAAAGAAATGACATATCTAGGTGACCTAATTCTGAAAAGCAAGATTGTTGGTGGGTTAAATATGTAATAAGACTAAGAACTGTTGCATAAAATAGATAACCTGAGGAAAGACAGAAAAATCCCAGATGTTATCAAGTGTGCAACACAACACACGATCTTGAAGTGCAGTACAGCAAGGCTGAAGACTCATCCATGTTACCAGGTGTTTCTTTAATGGGCCACAATTTAAAGAATCTTAAAAGTGTTACAAACTTGAGTCAAATTACACAAAGCAAAATATTGGAGGTAAAATAATTATTTGATTTGAACATTTATCTCCAATTCTTTAAGCCTCATCTAACACTAACTGCTGTGAGACTTCAAGTAGCAGGAAAGCTAATGGAGAAAAAAAAATTGTAGTTCATGATGCAAGACAGAGCCAGCTAAAAGGAACCCGGGCATTTGGAAATCTAGGTTTAAATTGCTTGGCCACTTACAGAAGCACAACTACATATATAAAAAAATCCAAACCTTTCCTTTTTTACCAAAGGATTAACAAAGATACACTGGTATACACTGGTATATTCTAGCGTTTCTAAGCAGTCTGCCTGAATCTGAACTGGAAGTCTTTGAGAACCCTTTTTTTCTTTTGGTAACACAAATATTGTCATTCTGATATAAACAATCTTATTGCAGCTTCTCAATTTTTGCCACAGATAGAATTAAAGCAACAGTCATTATGGAATCTCTTTTAAATATGTTACTAATTAGAAAATTAGGTTCCTGTCATTTGAAATAATTAACTTGAAATTGCAGATCCTACATTTGGAATAAAGAATAATTCTCCTCATTTCATCAACTCTTTCATATACATGATAGACTTAAGCCTTCTAAAACTAAATGCGAGGGGTTCCCTCAAAACATCTAACCAGAATCTTTACAATGTATTCGCTGCCTACCTGATCCATCACTGGAGACTGAACTTGCATTAATTCCGGAAAGGCCGAACAAGGGACATTCTCGATCAGTGTTGACGTGGCCCCATTTGTGACATTTAATACATCTCACATTCCGCACCTAAAAGGGTAAAAAACAAATAAAAAAAAAAAGAAAATGAACATAATTTAGTTAACAACGCAGCTTAAAGTTTACAGAAATGTCTGTTATTAGGCATAAGACAAGCTTTTAAACTCACTGAGAAACAGATGATAAAATTAAGAGAGTCCATGTGAACGTTCTGCAGTTAGATAATATTTGAAATATACCCAAGACTTCCCCAGAGTGACATTTATGTAACTTGCCTGGATACCAAATGGCTGATCTCTGATATTCATATCATCCTTAGCATACCTGTTACACAAACACAAAAGAGAACAAATACTCATTCACTACTAAAAAAAAAAAAAACAAATCAACATCATACATCAACTACCTTTTATTATAAAGTATGTATCCATTATCAGAAACATACTTCCAGTAAACATTAGTTTTAATGCATTTTCAAAAAAGGTCAAGGAAATGGTTCCAATTTTACAAGTTCTAACTGCCAGGACATGGCAGGAGTAGACATAAGTGACCTGCTCTAAAAGAAAACAGGAGGGGAAAAACACCAAAACGAACAAAAAAAAACCACAACAGAAAATGATATGAAAGATAATCAAGAAGAAAAAACTAAAATACTTGGCTAAAATCCAGATAGCTTACTTTTCTCGAGGGGCGACTTTTTGCCATTCAAATTTGTATTCAGTCTCTCCATCTTGCTAGAAAACAGAAAGCATGTTAAGTTTGAATTTTTTTTGATAGTACATGTTATGTAGAAAGAAAACAAAGAAATGATGTAATGAAATACCTCTTTAGTTTCCTCTGAATTTTGAGAAATCATGGAAAAAAAAGAAATAATACATTAATTACACATGTAAAATGCAGCTGATGTGTCTAATGCTGGAGACAAAACATTTTATGGTTTATATTAAACACGACAATGCAAATACTCAGAAAGTAAATTTATTTAAATAGAAGACACTTCATAATCAGGCTCTAGTATATGGTTACAAATTCTGTAAAACCAGAATAATCTTTTAAAACTCTATTAATCTGATTAAAAAAATAAAAGCTGAAAGGTTTCTATGTAAGTAACAAGGATACTTAACTTGAAAATATTAAAAAGATTATCTTCTAGCAAAAATCACTAGTTTAAAGCAGCATTTTGCTCTAAGCTTAAGGGATTACTTTAAGAGCATTTGAAGTTAAATAATTGCAAAATTTGTCTACAAGAATGAGCCCACCCAAGCATTTCCAAGGGCTTTCTGGCAAATAGGAAAGATGCATTTAAAAGAGAATGTTTTCTTTTAAAGGAAATATATGTTCCTAGTTCTGCATTTACATTCAGATTTTGCTAAAATTAAGTGACTGATATGAGTATCCACCGGGTAATTAGTAACTTCCATTATGAATCTACTAAATAGTGTCACAGACCCACTAGAGTCAGGTAAGCCAGCACTTTTGGACTAGTGAATCTAAGTATTTATTTACAAAACGTCCACTAATTAAGTTCTTGCTTTGGTAGTTCCTATGCTTGACATGCATCAAGCTGAATTGTGGAGAGAATTCCTAAGCGAAGGTGACCCTGCGATTTCTAAAAAGGAGAATAGACCAACACACCAGTTTGTGTAGTCCAAGCCATCATCTTGGCCAAGGCCTAGTACTCCTCATCCAATAGCTCTACAACTGGCTAAAAAGAAACCTTTGGTCAAGTACAGACTTTCTGCTATCACTAGGAATATATTTTAACTGTTTCCCCCCTTCACATTCAACTCTTAGTCAAAAATAACAAACCCAACCATTCTTGAGGATATTAAAGCATCGTGATATGCAAATTATTATATGCTATATATGTCTGCATATTCCCATGGGAAGAACTAGAACTCATATTTTTCAGCATTACCTCACGAGGAATGCATTATTTTAAAATAAAAACACTTGTGCTTATTTCTTCAGAAGGTTTTTAGCTTTGCAGTACAGCCTGCTCACGATTAGGAAACCATAGTACCTTTCTTTGCTCCAGGTGGGGCCTCATACATGAAATTAAGACCGTTCTTCACACGCTCATCACCCATAAGTAATCTAAACAAAAAGGACAGAGTTTAGAGGGTCACACACAGAACAGTCACATTTGTATTGTTTAAAAACAAAAGTACCGCAGGATAATTGTTATAGTAACTGTCAATTTTTTTTATTTCTTGAGTAAAAATATTTGACCAACAAAAAACACCTGAGCGATCGGTCAATACTTCTGCATGCTCCATGGTGTACCCCAAATCACACAACTGCAACATAATTGATTCCACAGAATCATGAAACAGAGTTCTGTGTGATCCGAATCTGTTCTGTGCAATGTATTTTAGAATGAATTGGAAGATATGCTCAAGCCACTTTAAAGAAGCTCCTGTTCCTCTGCTTAATCAGACAGCAATTTATGAGTCACAGTCACTGTCCTACTACTCTGGCCCAAGCTATATGGTATTTCAAATATCTCACAATAACATGTCTTTTATTGCCATGAAAACAAAAGACAGTAGGAAGGAGTGCATAGTTTTATGCCAGTGCTCACCTATTATCATAGGATTCCTGTTCTTTCAAATACTGCTGCATTAATTCTTCTTGTTTCTTCTTATCATACGATATTTTCTGTTCTGCCATCCATACCTAATTAAAACATGCAAGTTTACATTTTAAATAAATACAGAAAATACTTAACTGGCTTAATCTATTAAGAATACAAAGCAATGGAAAATTCCCATTCTAATCACGCAAAAGATGCTATTTCTGTGCAGTGTTTCAACAAATGAACTTCACACAAGCAGTAACTTTTATAAGCCACAATTCCAACAACATTTAAGAACTGACAAAATATAAGAAAGTTTACTAATTCTAAGAGAAAAGTTGGCTCAGAAAACACCCTCGCTGTGTCACTGTCTTCCTCACAGCAATGCTTCCTCACATAAGGTTCATCAGACCTCAAATACCAGGTTCTCTTGGAAGCTCCTGACATGGTACAGTCCTGAAGGAGAGAGCCCTGGAACCAGGTCAAGCAGGTATGAAATACTGGGAGAACATGAGCACACCGTGACAGGTGCTGGACAGCATACAGCACCTATTTATCCAGGGAACCAGGTGTTGGAAAGCTGGAGCCAGGAAAAGGCACTAGTTATGCAGACCTGCGAGGAAGTAAGTTTGAAGCTCCAAATATTTGTTAACTTTTCTTCCTTCCCCCTTGTCCCTCTTGTCCGAAGGCGGTGCCACTATAGGAAGGCCGATATGCCTTTACTCACATCGTTCCAGTGCCGGGAGCCTACCATTCCTCACGGGATACTGCCCGGCCACGTCCCACCCTTCCGAGGTCCCTTGGTGCACGGCTGATACGGCCTGACTAACCGAGTGACCCCCCCCGGCCGAGGGGCCGCAGCACTCTGCCCCAGCCCAGCCGCCTAGCAAGGTCTCCAACGGCTCCCCCCGCCAGCCCAGCACCCTGCCCCCCCTCACCTTTTTGATGTTGGACTTGGAGGCGGGATGGAAATCCTTTTTGCACATGAAGTTGGCGAACGACTTCCCCATGACGGCAGCGACAACACAAGCACCAAACCACCGCGCTGGCACAACCCCCTAACCGGCTGCTCGTGCCGGGCCTTCCGGGTCGGCGGGTGGCCCTTCCTGCCGGGGCGCGGCGCCGCCGTCGCTCAGCCCCGCCCTGCCGTCGCTGTCGCAGCCGGGCCCTGCTGGGCGCCTGTTGCAGCCAGCATGTTCTCCCAGGTGCCGCCCCGCTCCTGCGACACCTTTGTGGCGCTGCCGCCCGCCGCCGCGGGGGGCCGAGTCATCTTCGGGAAGAACTCGGACCGGCCGGCGGACGAGGTGCAAGAGGTCGTCCACTTCCCGGCCGCCGCGTACCCGCCCGGTGCAGCGCTGGAGGTGAACGAGGCCTTCTGGAGATGGCGAAAACCCCCAACCTCTTTTATCCTGTTTCCTGTGTAGTTTTAGCCTGCGATTTGGCCGATGAAGGAAGGGCAATGCATGCCGCAGCGCTGGTTTGAAAGGTGATTTGTTGTGTGTTCTGGCTCTTTGCAGTGCACCTACATCACCATCGAGCAGGTCGAACAGACCTACGCCGTGGTCCTGAGCCGCCCCTCTTGGCTCTGGGGGGCAGAGATGGGCGCCAACGAGCACGGCGTGTGCATCGGGAACGAAGCCGTGTGGGGGAGAGAGGAGATCTGCGACGATGAAGCTCTCCTCGGCATGGACCTCGTAAGGTTTGCACAGGCTGTTTTGGCAACTGGCACGGAATTCAGAATTGAATTTTGAATCATTAGTTTTGAGCTATATGGGAAAGCACATGCGTTCACTTTCAGGAGACACGCCTCTGTCTTCTGCTTTTCTAACCGTAGTTAAAACTGTGTTTCTTGGCATGGGCCAGTAGGTCTCCACCAGGAGCTGGGAGCCCATGAGAGGTATCGGGTGCTAGAACAGAATCTGTCAAGGATATCATCAAACGTTTTTCTCTCTACAAGGTTTATAACAAACCGAAACATGACTCAAAAAGAGCACAACTGGACTTTAGGAACTAGTGTTTTGGTCTTTCTGTAGGCTCTATACTCATCTCCTGTTTCCCCCATCTTTCAGACATGAATTTTTAAGTTTCAGGCTTAGCCATGCATCTCTACACAAATCATGGCAGTTTCTTGTGTGTGCCTTACTGGGTACAACATAACTCTCATTAACCTTCTTGGATTGTTTCATCCTGGTTCCAATACCCACACAGCACTTGCAGTCATTTCTTAGGAGCTCTCTCCCTGCCTTTCCGTGTTTCCGTTTGGTTGTTTCTGCTCATGTCCAGGACATAGAGGACTCACCTTGAACAAGCCCTTCAGGTGACTTGCTTCTTTCTCTTACCAGATGATACAAGCAGTAGGTACATATAGAAATAGCTCTCTAAGTTAATTCAAATACTCAGGCTGAAGAATTGTATGTGAGTTTATAGTTCCGAAGATAACATCTTCCTTTTGTTTTAGGCTTGGACTGGAGAGAGCGGACACAGCTGAAAAGGCTCTTGCTGTCATAGTTGATTTGCTAGAAAAGTATGGACAGGGAGGAAACTGCATGGAGAGCCACATGGCATTTACATACCACAACAGTTTTTTGATAGCTGACAGAAAGGAAGCATGGGTGCTGGAGACATCAGGAAAATACTGGGCAGCAGAAAAAGTAGAAGGTATGGATGGTGTTCTTGATTTTAAATACTTCAAATGCAATGACAATTAGCAGTTCTCCACTTCTAATTTACCATTTCATTAAGGCATCAAACTAGCTCTGAGTTATATACATGAGCCTGTAAACAGCAGGAGCTGCTTTCTAGGGTGTCAGTGTGGAGTGGCTATCTTCACAGAGGAGCTGAGTCATTTCCAGATTCAGAGATGACCACAGAGGTCATCATGAGAATGACAGCAATACGAAATGTTCTTAAGACTTGATGGCAACTGATTGCAGTTTCATCTGATGACAGGGTAAAACTAACAGGATCAAGTGCATTGAGTCCTGAAGTCACTGATTATTCCAGTGGCCTTAGAAGGACAAGATACGTCTTTGGAGGCCCAATAGAAAGAATGTAAAGATAGGAATAATTCAGACATAGTGGAAATACGATGTTGGCAATAGAAATAAATGAGTCAGAACTGAGTGGCAGTGAAATTTCAATTTGAAGGATGCATTATAGCCAGGGAGAGGGCCAGTAATAAGCCACAGGACTCCCAGATCTTGTAGGAAACTCTTCAGGTGTATCATTTGCTTTAGTAAACTAATTGTAAACAAAATGCCAAGAGAAAGCATTCGATGTATTTAAAATACATTCTTTCCTCACCTTACAAACAGGAGGCATGCGGAATATTTCCAACCAGCTCTCTATCACAACCAAGATTGACAAAGAGCATCCAGAACTGAAGAAATATGCCAAAAGCAAGGGCTGGTGGGATGGAGAAAAGGAATTTGATTTTGCTGCCACATATTCTTATGTAAATACTGCCAGAATGACCACATCCAGAGGTCGATATTGTGAAGGCTATAAACTTCTGAACAAACACAAAGGTATAATTTTTTATATATGTTTCTAGAATACAAGCAAAGCATTTAGTGAGCTACATTAACTTAAACCATAAATGATTAGACAGCTGATGTGGGCAATCATTCAAATGATTTGATGAACAAGAACTTGGTAGAGTAACTTCTTACCTATAGGAGAAACCTTCAACTTGAATTCTTTGCCGATTTGTTGATGAGGAAAACTTAAAACATGAGTCAAATATCAAACACAAACACAGCTACAGTGAAAACACCAAGAGGTCATGTTATGACCACGCTACTAAATACTTGGTGTGACCTGCTGTGATACACTTTGGTAGGCTATGCATTATTACTGTACCTCTAAGAAAAAAAAAACCTGAAGACTAAAACAGACTTCCAGTGGTTTGCAACCACAAACAGAACCTTATGAACAACTTCAGTTTGGTACCACTCATACAGGTCTAAGACAACAAAAGCACAGCATTCAGATAAATATCTTGCATTTATTTTTTGAGATTGTTTTTAAATCCTTGTAGTTTAACTGTAAGTGCTCCTTTAACTTTGGGGATTCCAACAAAACACACTGAGAACAGAACAAAATAATTTTCTGTACTCTAAGCAGATGCTCCGAATCACTGACTTATTTTTCAGACCTCTATAGAAAGAAGTTACTGTGTCCACCTGGCACGTTTTTGCTCCATCTGTATCCACTTGCTCATTTGAAATAATGAAACAAAAATTACGTTTCACTCCTCTATTTATTTGAGGTCTGCCAGATCAGGTTTAGCATTTAGTTAATGCATCAGAATGACTTAGCTTTTGCTATCCTGCTCTAATGATCATGTAAATCCTGCATTCATTTTGAGAACTGCAGGTTCTGAGTACAGAAAGCATTTTCATAATACCTGTATTTACTTGTATTATGAAAATGCTGAGATTCTGTCAGTGTTTTCCTTCTAAGTCCCCATTTTCAGACATTTACCTGAGCCATTTGAACACTAGGTGTTCGGGCTATCAGCTTCATGTGGTGCCAGTTTGTTTAGATGTATTTTAAATAGGTGCCCTAACTAAAAACTATTTGGTTTGCAGCATCAGTAAAATCACTGGTTTCTTAATCAGTTTACCCTTCTCAGCTTTCTTTCTCAGTGGCATTACAGATTTTTTTTCCAGGCTGCCTACCATGTGAAGACCATTTTTAGATAAACATTATTTAGATTTCAAAAAAATAGGGAACATATTTCAGGAATATAAAATAATAAAGAAGTCTAGTGGAAAATACACAAGACCTTTGCTGGACAAGCTGCCAACTTGCAGTTGACAAACCGACTGTTGCTTCTTTTAATTTCTTTCATTCAACTCACTTGCTGATTTCATTAGTTGTCTGATTTTCCCAGGCAACTGTGGAAATATTTACGTGTGTTTCCTTGCTGAAATGTGGTGCTGCATGGCTGTCTACAAGCAATCTGAATTGTGTATAAAAAAGTAGCATTGGAGACCATCTGACTTGGCAGCAGAGCAATTCTTTAAGAGTAAACAGCAAAACAGTTTTAAAGAACAATCTTTATGCAACTAGAACTTCACTGAGTGAAATACTAAAAGATTAAATGGTAGACGATACCTTCAAGTTAAAAAAAAAGAGTGAATTATGTTTTTCTGCCATAAATATATGCTCAACTGGTATGCCAGATTTGAAAAGGAAAATACAAGTGCTGTCTATTAGAATATTGGATGGCTTGGTGATAGCATGACAAGATTTAAGCAGTGTACAGGGCACAGATACATGAACAGCGGTATGTATCATTTGAACACTAGATGACAGACCATAGATGCAGAGACATGTAGAAAAGATTTTGTTTCACCTGAAAAAAAAAGAATTCTTACAGACATTTGGTACTATACCTCACATGGGTAGCCAATGAAGACTTCTTTTTAAATGGAAGTACTACTGTAGTTTGTGTTGATTCCAAGTATAGAACATGTTACTCCAGTGTATCCTTTCAATTGTCAACTTGAAGCCTAAGTGCTTTGGAATGTCAGATGATTAAAATAAAATAAATAAAAATTAAACAACAAAAAAAAAGGAAAGGTGACAGTCTTGGTGTTACATTTCCAGAGGTACACATAAAATCCATGCACGGTTTTTGTTACTTTTACATTTCCAAAGCAATGTAGCGGTATTAACACCAATACAAACACAAAAAAACTATTACAGTGATTGATTTTAACTTCCACACAGTACTTATAAAGCTCAGCCTTTAATCCAAGCTACTTATTTTCATCTGAAAAGTCACTGTGTGAATGGCCGTTCGCTATCCATATGTATTTTACCGTTCTGGGAAACATCATGTGTCATCATCCCCCTTCTTTTCCAAGTCATAAATGTTATAGCTCATTATCCCCTACTCTTTGAAATAAATACTCTGGGGAAAACAATAATATTTTAAAGTGTGTTACACAGTGAGGTATGCTGTTAAGATGTTCTTTTTTTTTTCTGCCAACATGGATAACTAAAATTGCTATTGCCTATTAAAGGAAAAAGCAACCAGTTGTAGAGAACATGCCATTTAGTTGGTATCATAAGCAGTGCTGTGTGTAAATAACTATTGTATCTTAAATAGGATCCATCACTTGCGAAATAATGATGGAAATTCTCCGTGACAAAGAGAGTGGCATTAATATGGAAGGTGGATTTATGACAACTGGAAGCATGGTGTCTGTATTGCCTCAGCAGCCTAATCTGCCATGTATTCACTTCTTTACTGGAACTCCAGATCCTGCAAGGTGATATAGCAAGAAGTAATTTGGATAAAAAGTTGCAAATATCTGCAATTTGTCTAATTTTTCCTTTTGTTTTGTTTGTTGGTTTGGTTTTCTCTCGTTTGCTTATTTTCCCCAGAAAAATCATATTCAAAAAGTAGGAAGAACATTATGTATAGTAATGATGTCTACTTAGTGAGTCATTGCTATGACACTGACTTAAAACATCAGCAGATATATTTTATTTTTAAATTGAGATTTCTTTCTTAAAAGAAGGAATTAGAAAAGTGGGGAAAAATACAGCAATAGACTGTCTTAATTTTAAAAAACTAAGGTCTTCTATTTTCTCCTAGGTCTGTATTCAAGCCTTTCATTTTTGTACCCAGTATTACTCGTTTATTAAAAACTAGCTCCCCTACATTTGGTCACGATGATCCAGTTAAGAAGCAGCCACGTTTTCAGAATAAGCCAGATCGAAGACATGAGCTCTATAAAAAACATGAAAGTGCTGCTGTAGTTATGGAAACTACCCAGGTACGTTGATTAAATTAGATTTCAATGCAAGCAGGTGGTTTACATAAGCTCCTTGCTCACATTTTGTTAATGTGATACTATTTAATGCCCTGTGATGGATCGCAGAGAACAGTGCAGCGCAGCAGAAAGCGCATTGTTTCAGCATCTGGCTGGCATGTGTTTCAAACGCTAAAATTTGCAACTAGCACTTTGCTGTACTACCAGGCCCAACATCTGTAGTGCTCATCTGGCAGTGTAGCAGGCTACACATACCTCTGTGCCAGTCAGAGAATGGGGAAATGCTTGAGCAGCCACAGGCAAATACACAGCTCCTGATAAAAGTACTTAAAACCCTTCAGAACTCTGGCCTGAGGCAGTAAAGAGGCATGCTTATCATTGCTTAGTAGGGACAGGAAAGGAAACAAGATCACGAAAGCTGGATACAAAGGTGAAGCAGAGATGTAGTTGCTTACTTTTAACAGTACCATCTCCTCTATTTATAGATCCACATTCTAAAAAATAAGGCATATGCCCACTTAATTAAGTTTTGGTAGCATAAATACCTAGAGCAGCTTTAATTTTATTTTTAGTCCGTTATATGAGGATGCAGGGAGATGAAATGAGTGCAAGATGTTAGGAAAGATCGCTAAAAAATCTGTCATGATGCTAACTTCTACAAAACCAACTTTCTACCCTAGAAACTATTGGATGTTAAAATAAGGACAGCAGAAAAGAATTTTGTTAGGGTGAATGCTACATGCTCTGTATATTTTTTAGTGAAATGCAGATGTTTCTTTTTGCAGGACCAAGGTAAAAAGATGCTGAAAGATATACAGGAATTGGAGAAACAGAAGATCAGTGAAATGGAATCAATCCTGCAAAACGGATGTCTTGACACTAACCAAGTGGTTAACCTTTTTTCACAGTGTGTGGAAGAAGAACTCAAAATATATAGCTAAACTTGCGATTTGAATATAGTAAAACTCAGTTTCATGATTAATTTTTCTACTTAAATGGCTATATAGATTTCATCTTATTTTCAGTGTACTAGTTAGTGTGAACAGTTTTAAAAGATGCAGATTCATATTCAGGCCAAACAGCTCTTGGTTGTATGAAGCAACATTGAAAAGGCTTTTAAGAGCTAGGCAGTGGCTTTGTCTGTATGTGACATAAAGCTGTCAGTAGAGATTGATTTTGTCAACAGCAGATGCACTTAGAATGTAATGGCTTGATTAAATTGTGGAACAGCCCCATCTTTGAATGAAGAACACAACTGAGGGTTGGAGAACTCAGTTGCAGTGTACACATGTAGCATTTATAGTCAATTGTAGCAGAAATTCACGTTTTCCTGAATTTTAATGGTGACCCCGAAGGACTTTGTAAAATGTAGACCCTTTTACTTACACTGAATAAAAAGGAAAAGATATGCAAGTCAAGCAAGACTGATATTCAGCTGTTTGACACAACCACTCTAAGATATGTTTCATATATGAAGCCTCTGGTCCTTCAGTGTAAAATGACACTAAGAGTTACAGAATCACACAGTGTCAGGTTGGAAGGGACCCCAAGGATCATCTGGTCCAAACTTCCTAGGTAATAGTATAGTTTAAATGAGGTGGACCAGCACCCTGTCGAGCTGAGTCTTAAAACTTTCTAATTTAGGGGAATCTACTACTTCTTTTGGAAGATTATTCCAATGTCTAACTCTTATGGTGGGAGAAGGGATTCTCCATCCTGCTGATAGCCACCCTTTACGTATAGGCACATGGAAATAATGACCCCCCCTAAGCCTTCTCAAGGCTGAGCAAACCCAGTTCTCTCAGCCTTTCCTCATGTGTCAAGTCTTCCAGTCCTCTGATCATTCTTGTGGCCGTTGTGAAATCTGATTACATGGAATTCAACAGTGCAAGCATCCTACAAGTTACCATACAATTTGCACTTCCCTATTTTGACCACCCTGATATAAAAAAATAAAGTAACTTATTAACATGATGTTATTGTGAAATTAATTCTGCAATACACTTTATCACATCATCTGTGAGTTTTTTAATGTTTCTTGAATCATTACTTTTAAAAAGTGGGCAACTATTGAGGAGGTTGGGGTACACAAGTATATGCATGTACTCAACAGGATACCTGAAAGCATTTCAAATTTTTTTTCACTTCATATAGTGCCTTTTAATCATGACTTACCTTGCCAAAATTACTAGACTATGGAGTTAATCAAACTTTTTGCCCTGCCAAAAACTCTTCCACTCTGCTCCTTTTAAAGGTAATGATCAATATGTGACAGTAATGTTATTATCTGTGGCAACAAAGAAAGAAAATTCTGGCTTTACTACATGATCAAACAGGGTAAAAAGTATAACTGGAAGTAAAAAAAAAAACAAATCCAAAACATAGTATTTCTACAACCATCAGTAAAGAACTTGGAACATGAAATGGAGAATTAGAGCTGCAGTGGCAGTACGTGACATGACAGCATGCCCACAGAAAGAGCATTATTTGATGGGCTCTTTATATTAATCAGTTTCTGGAATTGTCTCAATGTTAAAGATGGGGTTATACACATGGAGTTGTGTCATTTTTGTAAGCTGTTTTATTTCCACTCTCTCCACTGGTAAAAAAATTGTAGGCAAAAAAAACTTCATACACAATGAAGTTTGCAGAAGTAGTAAGGAAATAGCTTGCTCAAAAGTAGCTCTCTGGTAACTGCGAGGCATTAATAAATGCCAGGTAAAACTGTGCTAGAAACCAAGGTATGAGTCAAGTTTACAGATAGCATAAGAAAATGTTAGTGCAAACATGGTGAAGTTACACAGGAGTGAAAGCAGTGAACTTCAGGGAAGCCTTTTAATGAATTTCTTGGCCAGTTAATCATAGGCTGGCAATTAACAAGGCTAAGCATGCTGGTTTAGTTGTAATATTCCAACTCTAGTGTCTGTGCTGTGTTTATTCATTGGCCTACAGGATACAAAGCAAAAGTGTGATGTGTGGAGATAGATCAAGTGATCACCAGAAGAGTATCAGAAACTGTGGTACTGTTTTTTTCCTGGCATTTCCTCCTCCTAGAACACATGCAGTGTGAAAACAGGAAATGACGATAAGACCAGGAGGAATAAATACCTCTCCCATCACCACATATTAAAAAAGAAATTAAAAAAAATGTATGTCCTCTAGAGGGCAACCTTTGCATGTCTCAGCATACATCTTGCAGCTTATTTTAAAAGATCTAAGGCTTTACAAAGGAGCATTTTTTCCCCAAAAAAAGTGTACTAAGATTGCTACCAAGAAAAATTAAAAGTTAAATATCACCCCTTCTCTGTTATCACAATTAATTTGAGATTAATGATAGGAAAAAGATCCACTCTTTTACTGGAGACTCCTCTGGAATTACTTGTTCAGTGGATGTTTTCATGGAACTATAACTTAAAGGTAACTGAGATTTACCCCAGACTACTCTACCTTCAGAATAAAAGAATTCATTGCACTGTTGACCACATCTTTAAAGCAAAGCTATTTGTAACCACCAAAAATTCGCACATCACTAGATCAACCACTGACACACATCAAATTGTCAACTATTTTAAAACTTGCCAGTGATCCTTGATGGAAGCAAATATCTACCTGAAAAAAAAGAGTTGCTCTCTAAAGCACTTAAAAGTCTATTCTCAGGTTTCCAGAAGTACCTAGTTGTATTGGTTTAAGCTGACTGGCCCCACTAGGAGGGATGAAGGACAAGATGGGGGGACACCACGCTCACATCTTGGAACTTCTTGTGGTTAGCCTGCTCCAGCCGTATGAGGGATGTCCCTCTTCTAATGCATGAGCCTGTGTTTCAGCCATGGAGGAGCTGTCCCAAAAGGTCAAACGAATCCAAAAGAACATGTCCTACTCCCCACCTGTGCAGTCTAATATTTCAGCTATTAGAACCCAGGCAAGAGAGAGAATCTAAGGAAGCATGCACCACGGTGTATCCTCTGGTTTTACTTACGTGACCAGAGTGAAGACGTGAAGAAGTGGGATGGAAAGTCCACTTCAGCTCTAGCTGCACAAGTCTGTGAGCTGCAAGGAAACCCTTTTCAGAAGAATGCTGCCCCAGTTTCCAGTGGAAAATCTCACAAAGTGAGCAGACAGGTTGACACTGCCTCTGATCCTCTTGAAGGGGTCTCCAAGGCATTCTTACAATATGCAAGTAATTCTTACCAGGATTAGAGGGGCTCTGCCTCTAACCAGGTAGACGAGAGAGACAATCAGGTCTGTTGGGCTGTGTGGATCAGATGGCCCAGTACAACAAAACCAAGAGAGTATAAACCTTCAGTAGACACAGGTGCGCAATGTACTCTGATGCCATCGAACTCTGATACCTCTCCAGCTCCCCAGAGAGCTTGTGGAGTCTCCTCTGGAGACTTTCAAGACCCATCTGGATGCATTCCTGTGTGACCTGTGCTAGCTTCTATGGTCCTGCTCTGGCAGGGAGGTTGGACGTGATCTTCAGAGGTCCTCTTCAACCCCTAACATCCTGTGATCCAAACTACGAGGGGGTGGAACATGTCTACATTTCTGGTGTGACGGAAAACCCAGCAGCCGAGTGTGTTAGAAGCTGAGGTGAGCCTAACCAGGAATAAATGGCACAAACACCCCATTGTGACTGGCCCAGGGGCCCCGTGCATCCTTGGTATAGGCTATATTAGGAGAGGGTATTTCAAGGATCCAAAAGGATACTGGTGGGCATTGGGTATAGCTGCTTTAGGAATAGAAGAAAGAAAATAGCTGACCACTTTCTTTGGTCTCTCAGAGTACCCATTTATGGTGGGGCTGCTGAACATTAAAGATCAGCAGGTGCCAACTGCCACTGCAATGGTGCACTGGTGCCAATATTGTACCAGTTAGGATTCCCTGATTCCCTATTTATAAACTAATTCAACAACTGGAGAGACAAGAGGTAATCACTAAAACTCATTCACCATTCAGCAGCCCCATATGGCCAATGCAGAACTCCAGTGGTGAATGGAGAGTGACAGTAGACTACTGTGCTCTGAACAAGGTTATACCAGGAATGAGTGCCACTGTGCCAGATATGCTGGAGCTCCAGTACCAGCTGGAGTCAAAGGCATTTGTTTCCATTCCCAGAGCACCGGAATGCAGGCCACAGTTTGCTTTTACCTGGAAAGATGTCCAGTATGACTGGAATCGACTGCCCCAGTGGTAGTAACACAGCCCCAACATCTGCCATGGACTGATCCAGACTACTGTAACAGGGTGGAGTTCCAGAATGCTTGCAGTACATTGACTCATCATGTGGGGAGACACAGCAGAAGTTTACGAAAAAGGGAAGAAAATAACCCAGATTCTTCTGAAGGCTGAATTCACTATAAAATGGAGTAAGGTTAAGGGACCTGCATGACAGACCCAGTTTTTAGGGGTAAAATGGCAAGATGGGCCACCAGAAGAAACAGGTGACAGGTGCTGAGGAGGCTCCCCCATACAACAAACTGCCAGATAATGAAAAGCAATAGGTCTGATCACTGACAGAGCTGCTGCACTGTGGGAAAGCACCAAAGGTGGCAGGCCGCTGTGTGGTGTCCCACACAAGGGGCTGCAGAAGCTGCTGAGAGAGAAGGTGAATCAAGTCAGTTTGCAGAGGTGAAAGCCATCCAGCTGGCTTTAGATACTGCTGAGCAAGAAAAATGGCCAGTGCTCTATCTCGATACTCCTGGATGGTGGCAAATGCTTTGTGGGGGTGGCTACAATTGGCAGTGCAGAGGTAAACCCATCTAACTGGGAAGATATTGCCACTCAGGCAAGAACTTGGTGGTCAAAGTACATCATGTGGATGCCCATGTACCCAAGAGTTGAGCCACTGTTGTAACTGGACTGAGGGCACTCAGCTGCCAGCTGAGTTAAACCCAGGACACTAGTAATTTATATATAGCCCCGTATATAATTCTTTATTTACCAACAATCATAGACTCTCATCAGACTAACAGGTATGTTACTAGCAGTTACAACATTGTAACAGTTAATAGAATAGAATCTGGTGTCTGCTGTAAATTAGAGATGTTCTCTTCATCACCTTTGTAACAGGAAGCCTTCTCTAAGCAAAAACGTTGAGGTATTTCTTACTTAAAACAGATACATTGTGTTCAAAGCTAGGAAATAGCACAACCATTATAAAAAGGGAAGCAGGGGCATGACTTAAGAGATGAAAATGAGAAAGACGAGGGTGCAAAAACAAAGGCAGTTTTAGGACCATAAAACTGACTTAAGATCAACTTCTTGAACATCTGAAGAATTAAACCCTCCCAGTATTTGGTAAGTATATGACAATGTGAAATGTCCCTAAAAAGGTCTGTCTAGGCTGTTAGATGAAAATTGGTATTTTTGTGTGAATACCCATTAACCAGTCTTTTGCTTTCCTAAAAGGCATAAAGGGTGGGTTTCACAAATACCAAGTCAGAAACCCAAAAACCACTTCAACAAATCTTTCAGAAAAACACATTTGTTGTAAATCTTGACATGCAAACAAAACCCTCTCAGACCTCACATCGCATCAAAGCTCAGAACTCTGAAATAAAGTAACAGATTTATTGAGAAGTTATAGTACTTAGAAACCAGACATACTCATGGCTTCTGCTTTTAAGTCACATTTATCCAATTATTCCACAATATTTGATGTAGCCATCTTAAGCAGTTGCAATGGAAATACTCTATTGTTTCCCTTTGTGGTCACAGCCAGATACAGCTGTCAATTGTTTTGCTGCTGGAAAGCATTACAATATGTCAGCTTGTGTAGCATATGTATGTGGTAGGATGCAGTTGTTTCTGTGAACACTGCAGGAGTGCAATAAGACTGACAGTAAAAGGAATTATTTTTCCAACATAAGCCTTGCATGGAGTTATAGTTACCACAAAACAATTTTTTTTCTCAAACAGTAGTTTAGGCTGCTAAAAATCACTTTTAATTCTTAATACAAAGTAGATGCATAAGCAGTACAAATCTGTGTACTTAAAAAAAAAAAAAGCAGGGGAGGGACTTTTAAAAACAGAGTGAGAAGAGTTATTCATATGCTTGAGCAAGTATTTTTTTTAATACTTAGATTCCTTTTCCTCACCATATAAAATTTTTATATAGCTATATAAATTCTGTTCTTGCAGTTTTAAAAAGACAGTATAATGGCTAACATATACTACAGTTTGTCTTCCTTTTTCAAAACACTGCAGAAGATACAGTTTCTGCCTTCAGTGCACAGGAATCTGAATGACATTAGAATAGGTATTTAAATATCGTATCAATGCCTGAGGTTTATTAGAAATCTGTGTTAGGCAACCAATACTGAAAATTTAGGTTCTCCAGCTACTCTAAACCCTATCTTAGATGTTCAGTTTGGATTCTTTATAGAACAGATTTAAAGGTCACTATATTTAATTGTAAAAGCTTTATGATTTGATAATTTACTTTGTCCAGGATACCTGCACAAGTCAAGGCTTCCATAACATCTTTATTTAAGGCTAGCTCTTCTGAATAAAACTGGAATAGCTAATTTCAGAAGGTAAAAAAAAATAATCTTGACAAAGCTGTTACTACCACCATAGGGCAAAACATCAGAAACAATTTGATATGAAATTCCATTAGATGGGATTTTTTCCTAACATGGGGGAGTGGTAGATATTCTTATACAGTTTTAAAATTTGGTAAGTTTGTACAAAACTGTAATTTATCCCACTCAGTATTACCTCACATCAGAATCATCTTGACAACAATTCTAATGTTACAAATAGAGGATTTTATCTTTAAGGAAGAAATTAACTACCTGACCTGACGTGGAAACACCTAGAAAAGGTTTCTGGTGTTAGACAAGAGTAGAGTAGTAAAAACGGGTATGATGGATGAAATTTTCCTTCTATGAAGGTAGGGGAAAGCCTGACCATAAACCTCGCTATTTTATCACACTAAAATATGGAGAATATACAGCAACATGAAAAATCTCTGACATTCATGTTTTGTTTGGGGTTTTTTTGTTTGTTTTAACTCGTGGCACCAGTCACTAAAGCTGCTGTTATAATGCCTCTCTAATAATGACAGTGACACATGTTTTTACTATGTATTTTGTTCAAAATTGAAAAAAAAATGCTCTAGATGCAGAGCACCTTACTTTGTTCTTGTTGCATTTGGGTTGGAAGGCTCAGTAAATATCGGTTGCTACCATTTCATTCAGGTTACACTCAAGTAGAACCGCATCTCTTAACTTTAAAAGAGAAATCTTGGGGAGCCCCAAGATTAAAATACTGCCAATTTCAGTGGTGAAGGCAGAAGAGGTGGTTAGACTCACCCCTAATTGCCTGTCCTCTGACTACATGCTCAGGTCAATGACTCTCAACTGGAACTGATCTCTTCGGAATAAAGCGGTAATATAAATATTCATCCCGAAACTCGAATTCATTTGTGATGTGCTGGATGACGCCTCCTTTCATCAGTCTGTCTCCATACACCACAGCTTCACCACGGTCAGAGGCAAGGCCAACTTGCATGAGCCAGTTCACCAGGTCACAGCCAAAGAAGATGCCAGTGGAGATCTTTGCACCACACCTGTATGTCAAAGGAATGATTCACCCACATGTTCTGTAAATCTGGTACCATCACTGCACGATAGGGAAAGGCAAGGAAAAACAGCAGGAAACAAGGAAAGACATGATGATAGGTAAGAGCATGTTAGAAGAGCATTTGCAAGTTTTGTGTATTTGGGACATGCAAATGTTCACTACCTTTTCGTACAGACACTTCAACGAGGAGCAAAAAGCAGGTACAAAGTTATTTTAGGCTTGTGCAAATACGAAGTAAACATCAGTGAACATACCTAACCATTTTCCTAAGAAGACACACAATGTAATTCTATTTCCTGGATAGTTATTTCTGCAACAAAGTACCTGGTTTGAGTACAGCACTCCTGCAGCAACAGGGACCCAATCCGCACTTTAATTCTGTTTTATAATTTCTCTGTAGCTTTAGACAGACATTAACTGCTTACATATAGTGTAAATAAAAACCACTTAAATATTTACCACATGGACGATACTAATAAACAAAACCTTTACAACAAGACTAAACTAATTATGAGGCAATGCCACTAAGATCTACCTAGTTGCAGTAAAAATACTATTCATAAATTTACCTGTAGCAATGAATGTTTCTGGGTATCTAAGATCTGCTCTATGGAACCCAAGCACAGAGTTTCTGAAGATGATTAACAGCTACACAAGACAGCAAAACCCAAACTTCCCTTTTTTTTTTTTTTAAGTTGAAAGCAGCAGTAACACAGAGCAAGTGTTAACATCTATTAGCAGAGAAGCAAAAAATTAAAATAAATTAAAATCCGTGATGGCAAGTTCTCAGTTACAGTATGTTTAAATCAAAGAGGATAGAATCAAGTTAGATGAACATTTTAAATGGATAAATGCTTTCTTTTAACTCACAAGGAGGAATAAGACATGAAACTAGTTCTGCACAAACATTAAAGCGGTGAAGCAACAAATACCATGTTATGTATTCTCTGGTAGATATATGATTAACAAAGCCCACAAAACAACCAAATGAACATCCCAAAGCCCAAGAAACCACAATAGCAGCAGATGCATGGGAAACACATCTGTAAAACCTGTCCTATTTCAAGCACATCTTTTCTGTCTGGCATGAAAAAAGCAAGACTTTGAACTGCCATAATTAATTTTTCCTAAGTGGATAACTTTATTACTCTATTTCCTATGGAACATTATTGACTTCTGAGAAGACTGAATACAATCATGATGTTGTCAAAACCACTTCTGGGATATGGTTTTGGACTACCTGACCAGTAAAAGACCACCTCATCCTGCCAAACTAGTTCTGCTTAAAAGCTCACCACAAGAAACAGTGTGTTCTACCAGTGTCCTGTTAGAACATTTCCTCATGTCTCCATTTCATACAGTAAATATTTAAATAAAGGCAGAATATTTTTCTTGGTTTTGTTGCTTCTGTTTGTGTTTCTCCTCTCATCCACCTATGATACCAGAATGCACGATTTTTGATTTTAGTGTCATAATTTGCCTCTGAAACCTTTGCTATTCTCCTAAATTGAGGTTTAGACCTCACAAGAGGAATAAGCAGAAGAAATTGTATTAACCCAAAACGTGTAAAGGTTCTAAAAATACTTCTGAATACACTGACATCAGTTACGATGTTTTTGCCTCCTGTAAAGCTATTTTTATCAGTAAACATTCAGCCACATAAATACTGACACCTTCTTAATCTCAAAACAAAACAAACACACACATGCACCCTGTTACAGACATCACCATATACCTTTCTTTGGAAGGATTTTCTCTCCTGAACTCCGTCTAAATGCTGGAGTAATGCCTTAAACATAAAACTTTTAATAATTTATATAAAATCTAAATGGGATAATGTGGTAACTTTCACACCAGTGTTTCAGTGTAAGACTAGAAACGTTTCTCTGCTACTGCTAAATTCTTCATCCTTACTTTAGGGCTTGAATAAATACTCCACAACAGAAAATGCCCACAGGCAGTCTAAACTGCATTTAATTATTTTCATAGGTGAGATATAACTTTTGCAACAGGCTATATGTGCAGGGAAGAACCTTACCTTCTGCCTCTGACAATACTTTTGACACAGTGATCTCTATGATAACGAACAAACTGTTGACAGGTCATCCTTATTTCCTCAGGTACAGAGGGATCGCTATGCCCTGCCGATTCCCTTCCTCCCCAGAAAAATTCAAGTCTTAAAAAGAAGGGGAATAAAAAAATAAAACCAGTCAGTTAACCAGAGGCATTTTTAACCAAACAGCAAATAATAGAACAGAACTCATATGAAACTGGGAAGCTTATCACAACTGTTTTACTCATTTTGTGCCCACTACTTTATATACAATCTTCCCAGTGTGCCTATATGACCTTTGTACACTGAAAAGTTTTATTCTAGGCTCAGGAAGAAGGAAAAACAGAGTAGCTTTACTTGATGGATTCACACTACAGCCAGCCAGCTCTAAGTTAAAGACAGCTTTGGAGAGCTTATGCCTGCACAGTGAAAGGGCCTATCCACACAAAGTACTTGCGTGAGGTTACGAATATAGGACTGTAAACCACTGATGACAGAAGCCAGTTCATCATTCACACCTAAGCTTTGATTTATTAGCTGAAATTAATTCTGAAGATCCATCATCTCTCTGATCCAGTCACATACTTCACCATCATTTACCAAAGACTTTGTCTACAGGGAACCTGTGGGATTTTTGTCTTTGTGAGTGCCATTAGAACAGCAGTAAAAACTCATGCACAGTGAACTGCAGTTAGCTCCCCAAAACTATAGAGAAAATAAATTTGGAGAACAAATAGGAAATTAAATGCAATAGCACAAAACATTCAATACCCTTAATTATTATTGCTAATAATTAAGGTTATAGGTGTTAAGTGCAAAGATTCTACTTACCTTCGCTTGAATGGTAGAATGATTAAATGCTTATCTAAGCCAAAAATACCAAAGCAAATGAAACCCTGGAGGAAAAAAACATAGAAAAGGCAACATTAAGCAAACTAATGAACAGAAGCAAAACATTAAAAAATCATTGCAAAAACATACATAAAAACTCTGTCTCCCTAGATATCATTCAAAACACATTTGTTTCTGCTTTGAGTTTTCATTTTGGCCTTAAAAAGACAGATTAATACCTAACAGCTCATCAAAGAAACTCTTTAAGAAACAGTTTGGTAAACATAATGCTGTGACACTGCCACGTTAGGATAACTGGCTATCCTTAACAGAAGCAGTTACTTAAACTTGTCTTTGTTAATGTCAAAAAATAACTGACTTACTGTAATTTGAATGCTACAATGCTCTCTAAGTCATTCTTTGATACTGCAGTGTATCTTGTAAGCACACTTGTTCATGGATCTCTGGTATGTGTATCAACACTGTCTTGCTTTCACCTTCATAGACAAGTAAAGCTACCCTGTGTCAGTTTGCACTGAAATCGTCCATGCACAGCTGGAACAATCATACCTCTGTCAGCTGTTAATAGTGCTGGAACTGAAACTGAAGAGATAACAAAGTCTTGTATCAAAAGAAAAGGCTTGACATAAAAAGGCAAAACAAGTAGCTGGCAACTTCAGCATTGTTTGAGGACTTGAACTTAGAGTGCTTGTGATAGTATCTGTTGTGACATCCACTAACAAACTCATTTTCAGAACAAACATTGATACAAACCTGACCAAAATTAAACACAGCACAGAAGAATTGCAATTCCACATACAGCCTTCCAGGCTCTTGGTTGAACAGCCACCACAAACAACTGGAAAGATTCTGTTAAGAAAAAAAACAACAACAAAACCCCAAAAATAAAATCCATGAACCAGACCTGATTATAAAAATCAAAAGCACTTTCTCACTCTTCACATGCCAATATATTCTTGCACAATTTTCACAGTCTTAATTTAACAAATTATTCAGATGAAGACAAGTAAGAAGGGAGGGGGGAAAAGCTTGTTTGTTTTTAAACAAAACAATGCAAAACATACCAGTGCAGAGATCCTGCCTCTTTACATGTTGACAAAAGGCCCTTGCCTTAAGCATACTTAGAGATTCAACCTAACACAGGCAATATTAGCCCAGATAGATTTGCAGTATTTGTTTTTAGAACTGTTTAACTGAGTCCAGTGCTCTCTACATATTTTCTGCACAGTTAAGATTGTCTTAAGCTGAAGCACATACCACCTCAGCTACTTTAGATGCCTGGCAAAAGTTAAAAAGCCTCCAAAGTTAACCTCTTTGGGTGTAAAGGCTAATTCTGTCATATAACTCGTCTCGTTTCATAGTATCTACGTAACCATTCACACACAACTAAAATAAAGGCTAACATTTTCAACACCTCTTAAATATAACAGATATGAAACAATACATTAAAAATTAGCATGAAGTATTTGATATAGGCAATATGAGTTTCTTTTTGTAACTTAATAGAATAGTACAAGTAATAGTAGCCATTACACTACATAGCTGTGCTACACTGGCCTTTGCAATATCACATATTTGAGCCAAATAAAAAACCCTTCCACTACTGTCATCCACAAGAAGCTTGACTTTTGGCATTACATTCAAACAGAGAGAGTTGCTTCTCATCTTTGTCATAGTTAAAAATTCAAATTACATCCCTACTGCATTAGATTCTGGTATTTTGCACTCTTGCACAGAAGCAGCCACCTTCACAACCAGGATCTAGTTAATAAGGATGCTTGGAAACACCAATAAAACAACAAAATCAGTTCCAAATATAAGCATGACTGGATGGAACAATCTTTGTAGCCTCCTTGAGAAGCAGAAATCCCTTTTCCTGTCTCCCTGCCCCCAAGTGATTATTTTCTACAGAAGACTAGGTTTTGAGAAAAATGGGAAGAAGGGTGGTAGTGATGAATTGATTACCAAAAGACAAAATTCCATTTTTTTTTCCCTTTACGGCTCTCCAGCATGGCATGCTCGCTAATATAATCTTACCTTGCCTTTAGTTTATGGTGTGGCACAGAAAAAATAATTTTATGATATTCTTCTTCCAAAAATAAACAAAAATAAAGCCTCTAATTTCTGTAATGGATTGTTACATGAGTAATTGGGAGATTTTTACTGGACTGCCTATGTAGCTTTCCTAAAAATCATTCTAGCTTAATGACTTGAACAATATGGAGAGAGAAAAAAAAAGTATTTACAGCAAACAAGCCAACAACAAGAAGCAAGCACAGCAGCACATGTCTGGCCAGCTGTTTGTCTCCAGTCTGTAGAAGCTGTTCTTCCTGAGCCAATACACAGGTTTGAGCACTGCAATGATTTACACACTGATCAGCTGAAAGACAAACCAAAAATTTTCATTAGGTTTCTAACTTACAAACTCCATGAGGAAACTGTTTAATGTAACTTCCTGAGTTAAATTACCTGGTGAGTATCTGTACTGAGGACACACACACACAATTTAATATTAGCTTTGACAATAACCTGTTCAGGTATTTATTCTTGAATGAAACAGTACCTTACATGTACCCTTCAAACAAAGACAGGTTTTTGCAACAGAACACTTCTATCAAAGGTTTAATGCAAACTTAAGTTGTGGTAAGTATTTAGAAAACACTAATAGAAATAATAGCCATTTCTCAAAACAGTTTTAAAACTTGTAATTTATTTCTGGAACAAATATTCCAAATATACCATCAGTGTGACTGGTATTTCTCTGTATTGTAGTGCTGTTGAGCTCTAGATCAGACAACAAACCATATTTATTTCAGTTCTATGACTGTATTTTAACATGGTACATCAGAACACTGTCAGAATTTTCTCAATCAAGAAACCAAATACACATAAGAGAATGGTTGCTTGTCTTCCAGCTACAGAGTTCTAAGGAATTCTGAGTATCTTCCTCTAGATGGCAGTGAAAAACTTCCTGGCAAGCACATATATAAGAATTAGCATCAGATACCTGTCATGGCAGTTCAGGATTAGTAATTATCGCAGCCAAAGTTACACAAGGTATCTATTAGGATTTGCTTTTACTGATTTACAGCTTTGAAGTGTTCACTCAGTAGGTTGAAAACAATTTCCACTCAATATCAGAAGGTATTTTCTACCTTATCTTTTAGGATAAAGAAAATTAAACTAGCTGCCTTTTATCATTGGAAGACATTCTTATGATGCTTGTCTAATTATATCATTGGAAGACATTCTTATGATGCTTGTCTAACTAATAGATAAAGTACTTGGCAATAGGCGGAGAGCTAGCATTTTGTGAGGAGACATATGAGAGAAGACATAACTCTATGTTTCAGTGTAAAATTTTGCATCCAAGCAAAGTGTAAGGATATGAACTTCCTTGTAAGGCTCGAAACAAACAAAGAAAACAAAACAAAAAAAACCCAACACCAAAACAAACCAAAACAAGAAGAAAATAGGAAAAAGAGAAAGGTTTCCCTGCTTTGGTTATTGAAGGTGATGTACAATGAGAATAGGCTGAACATGCAGTCGCTTTGATCCATTCTTTCTATTTTAGTGACTCCTAAATGCCCTTTTAGTCAATTTCCTTCATCTCTCTCCCCTAGATGTGAATAGTACAGCAGCATGGACATTTGATCTAATCTGCAGTAAGTGCTTGCTCCTCTAGATTTCATTCAGATTTCTCATTTAAAACCTCTGCATGATTATAACAAAGGCTTCAAAGACCTTTTCAGAAGACACAAGATGTGAACATGAGAATGTAAAATAGTATGTTTAAGTGGAAAACTTGAGGGAAAGTAGGGTTATGCATTCTACTTCTCAGTATCCAAACAAAGCAGTGATGGACGTGTAAAGTCTGAACGTTCAGGAGGACTTGTTAAAGTAACTTAGTGGTAAAAACCCAAAACAACCCAAACCCAATTGTCTATCTTGAGCACTGAATGGTTACTAATAACTATCAGGCAGAAGAGAACCAACACCTAATATACTGCCTAATAATTTATATTTCATATTAAATTCAAGTATGCAAACGGAGTTGAGAGAACAACAGACCAAACAGTTTCTTTGTGAGGACTACAGACACTAATGTTTTACCTGTTTCAATTGAGGGAACCTTGCTTTCAACAGAATTTGACACCACTTTGCTTTCTCCAGCACAGGATAATTCACCATTTTTTGTCTGACAAGAACAGCAACCTATAGGCATACACAGGATAACAGGACACTTAGCTTCCTTCACTACCATCATTTATTTTCCAGGTATAACAATATATTCTACACAGCTTTAACTACGATACCAAAAAATAACCCAAAATGAGAAGGCAGACTTAATTTTTCCAGTGTGCTGAATATAGAAATATAGAAGGCACATAAGTAGTTATAGCTAGAGTGATCAAAAAGGCTACATACAGACAAGGAGGATTAGAAACACATTGAGAAGCAATGCTGCTGGCATACAATCAATTCTCAGAGTGACAGTTTATTGGGTAAGCAATCTAAGATGCCCAGCAAACTGCATTTATCATATTCTTATTAAGACACCACTACTTACATAGAAACCATATACATTTTTTTTCCTGTTCACTTCCCCTACCCTTGCAGTGATAACACCATCAACTTTCCTTAGAAACATAAACTAAACCCTCAGGCAGCTACACTACATATAACACTTGAAGGTGTAAACTGTTCTTCCCAGGTCAGAATTCAACTTTAAACATTGTTTTATTGTATCCCAAGCCATTTATTATTTTATAAATCCATTTTCTCTACCTCTTTCAGAAGGTGGCTGTGCAGAAGATTCTAGAGAAGTCTGCGCAGAAGATCCTGCAGAAGACTGAGGAACAGAAGACTGAGGAACTTGATTCCCCTCACTCCCTTCCACTTCAACCTCCTCCACTTGGCTACGTGGTGAATATGGGTTCAACACCTCATAGCTTGACTCTTCCCTAGTTCTGTTCATGCACATAAGTGAGATACCTGACATCAATATACTGGTGAACAGAATCACCGCTGTGGTAATTATCTGTTAAGAGAGCAAAGAAAATACACTTGAATACAAAATTGAAGAAAATAGTCTAACTTCTGTGTTTTCCAAAATATTCTAAACAAATATATCTAAACAAAAGATTCTAAACAAATGTGTTTACTGCTCTTGCATCTTGTGGCACTGAAAGAGCAATCAATGCACGTGACTAATTTTCCTTGCCTGAGTAACTAAGGCGTTTGGGGGTTTTATTTATTTGTTGTGTTTTGGTGGTGGCGGTTTTGGTTTTGTTTGGCTGGTTAGTTTTGTTTCTTTGTTTTTCCATGGCTGGGTTTTTAAGTGGGGACCCTTATTCCCATGCAATCCAAAAACATCCCATCATCATCTTTCACCTCAGGATCATTAGTGCTCGAGTTGAAGTTCAGCCACCTTTTAATTCCAAAGAGGAATGTGTCTTTGTCACCCTCTGACACAACTCAATTTCCATGCTCTCATCAATGGGGAGCATCCTATTAATTAGCCTCTCCTAATGATCTGCCACCAATACTCTGAAGCTATGTAATACTTGTGAAAGTGCCACATGCATAATCCCGAGAGACTCATGGCCTCTACATCCGTAAGAAAGACAGAAGAAAAACATGACAAATATCTATGCTAGAACATCCTCTGGTAAGATGAACTATTTATTGGTAAAAATGATAGTTCAGGCTCAGGGACTTTCAGCCCCTGATTGTGCAGAGAAGTCTCCCACAGTGCAAGCAGTTACTGCTACACAGGTAATGTAGATCCTATCTGTTGAAGACTAGAAGCCATTAATTAGCTAATGGATAATAACAACTGTAGATAATTATCAAGCAAAACTACAAATCAGTCACCAGAAAAAGGGCTCTGCAATTCACTACCACTCCTAAGCCTTCCCAGATGGGAAGCCTACTCCCTCTTTTTCTTAGTCATAGTTGCATACCTGTGAAAGCTCTTGTTCAAACAAGTTTTCCTAATGGTTCATTACAGAAATAAATTTTTGTTTCATTCTGTAAGTATTCTATAGTGATACTGCAGTTACGGAAGCCTGTATTTCCACTGAAAGCTACTTACATATGAAGCAAACCGAGAACACAAGTTCTCAACTAGGTACTAGGCATGGAAGAAGTCTGAAGTGATAAGGACAGATGATGTTCATACCTGATATTTTCCATAGAAAAAGGCAGAGTCAATACTGGTGTTGTTACATTCACCAAAAATTAGCAAGATTCCCACCATAAGTGTTGGAATTCTGAAAGACCAAAGTATGAACAAAGTAACATATTTAGTACGCTACCACCAATTTTACAGGGAAACATCTGACTTAACTTACCCCCATCCAGCCACGATAATAAAGCCAATGGGAATCTTTACTGTTTCTCTCTTCCTCAACAGAAACAAAGAGAAAGACAGAAAACCTACAAAAAAACAAAACAAATCTTGTTTATTACTAAAAAGGAACCAATAAATACAAAGTCTAGAAACTCTATAATGTGACCTGCTCAATAACTAAGATATTCTCAGACCTTCAAATAGACAAAAATTGTTTTTCTAGTTGTATCATAAGGAAGTAAAATAAAGATACCTATTGTCTTTAAAAATCATACTAATAATGAAACACTGAAGAAATTTCAGGAAATTCTATATTAAACATTCACTTCTGGATGCTTAGGAAGGTTCACAAGCATACAGAAAAGTCTTAAGAACATACTAGAATGGCATGATCCTTGCTAAATACATACTGTACCACAAACCTCAAATGAAGCTTCAGGTTCTTTTTTTTCTTACTTCCCCCTGCAGATTAGTTACCTACTACTTGGGAAACCAGGGTTTTCCTTCCAATTGCTTTGCCTCATAGGTTTAAAAAACTCATGTTGCCTTTTACAATTGTTTGGAGTGTATCTCCTCAGAGGCAAGGCAACACTGCCATCATGACCATGGGACAGTGTGTATATTTGCAGAACTACATGCAACTGAATGAACAACTACTCTGAATAATATAGTAAAATTATTTCAGAACATTCATCTTTTATTACAATACTTAGGTTCTGTCTAGAAAAATCATACCTGTCCACAGGTAGGTGCTATAAAGTGAGCTATAGAGGAATATAAATACTAGGATCTGTAGGGTGATGTCCTTCTCTTTAACAATGAAGTTCCATACAACCATTCCGATGCAAGCAATAAACTGGAAAGGTAAGATGCCATCACTTAAATGGGTAAGCAGGATGACAAGAAAAGCTGAACACAGCGTAATGTGGCTACAATAAGCTTTGAAACTCCATACATTTGCTAGTTTTCATAACAGTAAAGCAGTAAATTCAGTATTACCATTATGTCACTGACTATGGTACCCTATAAGGCGGGGGGGGGGGCGTTTGTTAGCAACTCGGATAAAGTGGGAGTAAGGGAAGTCAGACAAAGGAGAACTAATCATCTTTATATATCTTACAATGAGTAAAAGGTAAAGCTTTTGTTAAGTACAAAACATTTATCTGAAATTCTTTGGACATGAAGCTGAGGTCAACAGATGTTTGTTCAGTGAATAAGTATGCAAATTTTCACCCAGTGATACTGCATATGTTAGAAGTTTAGTACTGAAGGCATTTGAAAAGATAGGCTGCAATATGATGGAAACAGTAATTCAATAGTTTTATTCTTTGTTTTCTCAGATGGAAACTAACTTTGTCATTACAGATGCGAAGCATCTGTGAGTGTCATACATGACTTTTTCCCAAATGTGACTCCATGATTGGACCTCAGGGAGTTCACTACACATATGAGTTTTTGGTGATTTTTATTACATTTTTTTAAGCTACGGAACACTTCAGGAAGTGCTACCACACAGATACATTGCAAGCACAGGCTGCTTTCACTGAATTTAAAGCAGTTTCCTTCAAGAGAAGGAAGAAAACACACTCTGTAGTTTTCTCTCAGCTTAAATAATAAATAGAATTAATCCACAAATTTTTCACTTCCCTTCCCTAGCTACCAACGTATTCTCACATCCCTTCCTTGCATCACCACTGGCACCCATCAGATCCCTCAGCAAGCCACTTCAGGGAGCCAAACCAGCATGTAAATTAGTTTTCTATTTAGCTCCTTGAATCAGGTCTCAATGGAGTCAAACATACACTGCTGCTGATCCTGGCATTGCCGACATCAGATTGCCACAAACTGATACAGAAGTGCATTCAACAGCCAATAATTAAAAGTATATTTTAGAAGCCACTCTCCATTCTGATTGCTTGTAGTTCTGTTTAAGAAGCTTAACACCAGCATCAACTCTCATTTTTTCTCAAGTGTGTATTTTAAAGCAGATAAATAGTTTTGACAAGTCACACATTAGATTCCCCTGTCTTCCATAGATGGTAAGAGTTAAGAAAATCCCACAAAACTCATACAACAGAATTCTTCTTACTACTGACCTGAGCAACAAGGAGATTTGTCGTAATCATATGTGGAAGCTGTTTGTATTTCTTACTCAAAAGAATAACAGCAAGAGACCAGATCTGTATTGTACAAGGAAAAAAAAAAATTAAGAGTAAAACAAACCCCAAAAGAACAAGACAGGTATCCTAGCAGACTATGGTGAAATTAAATATACATCAAATCTTTAAAAGTTTATTAGCAACATGACTAATGTAGTCAGCTCCTGATGCTTCAGCAGCTATGGCCAGAAAAAAAAAAAAATCTTTGCATTCTCATAATGGTAAAATATTTCCAGAAAGCACCAATGACTTGCCTCTAGTGTGTAGAAACCTGGTCATTCCCCAGGACATAAATGACCACACAGTGCCTGGCAATTTAGAATTTAAAACTCCTATCCCTTACCCTGAATCTTCAAAAATTGTCTGCGACAGCAAGAGGCAGCATTCACTTGTGGCTTCCTTTGATGCACATTTTCAAGACAAGGAGACTTCAGTGAAACAACTTAAGAAAATTCCAAGCTGCTCCAACATGAATAGTTTTATTTTAAAAAAGCAAAAAAATAATAAGCACACTGTTCTGTAGTGCCTATAAAGCCAAAACACAATTCACATTTGACTTTTGCATTATCAACCCATTCTTTAAGAACAGAATTTCTGGGAAAGGAATTTGATAAAAGTAAATTAAAACTTCTGAGTCAGACATTGTTATTAGTACTCATTAATACTTCATGAAATGTATATTTGCTGATGGTTCTGGATCTGAAGTTTGTACACAGCCTCCATTACTGTGGTACACAAGCACCTCACCTATCTTGATGTAATTATTCTCTGTGGACTAACTAGTACTGTTATTCCGAGCACACCCTGTTGTTCAAAAAACCCTCAACAGCACAAGCCTCCACAATTAAAGGGACAAAGTCTTCAGCCCTGCACTAGTGCTCTAATTCACTTAGCCATCTTTCTCTACAGCATAGCCTTCCAGCCTACCCACAGCTAAATCAAGATTTTTAACTCCTTCCTCATCCTTCTGCAACAGGCTATGAGGCCTTTGACACTGTCCCCCACAGCAAACTCCTGGCCAAGCTGGCAGCCTGTGGCTTGGACAGCAGCACTCTGCACTGGGTTAGGAACTGGCTGGAGGGCAGAGCCCAGAGAGTGGTGGTGAATGGTGCCACATCCAGCTGGCAGCCTGTCACTAGTGGTGTCCCCCAGGGATCAGTGCTGGGCCCCATCCTGTTCAATATCTTTATTGATGATCTGGATGAGGGGATTGAGTCCATCATCAGCAAATTTGCAGATGACACCAAGCTGGGAGCAGGTGTTGATCAGTTAGAAGGTAGAAGGGCTCTGCAGAGGGACCTTGACAGGCTGGACAGATGGGCAGAGTCCAACAGGATGGCATTCAACAAATCCAAGTGCCGGGTGCTGCACTTTGGCCACAACAACCCCATGCAGAGCTACAGGCTGGGGTCGGAGTGGCTGGAGAGCAGCCAGGTGGAAAGGGACCTGGGGGTACAGGTTGACAGCTGCCTGAACATGAGCCAGCAGTGTGCCCAGGTGGCCAAGAGAGCCAATGGCATCCTGGCCTGCATCAGGCATAGTGTGGCCAGCAGGAGCAGGGAGGTCATTGTACCCCTGTACACAGCACTGGTTAGGCCACACCTTGAGTACTGTGTCCAGTTCTGGGCTCCTCAGTTTAGGAAAGATGTTGAATTGCTGGAGCATGTCCAGAGAAGGGCAACGAGGCTGGTGAGAGGCCTTGAGCACAAGCCCTATGAGGAGAGGCTGAGGGAGCTGGGACTCTAGCCTGGAGAAGAGGAGGCTCAGGGGTGACCTCATTGCTGTCTACAACTACCTGAAGGGAGGTTGTAGCCAGGAGGGGATTGGTCTCTTCTCCCAGGCAACCAGCACCAGAACAAGAGGACACAGTCTCAAGCTGCGCCAGGGGAGGTTTAGGCTGGAGGTGAGGAGAAAGTTCTTCACAGAGAGAGTGGTTGGCCATTGGAATGGGCTGCCCAGGGAGGTGGTGGAGTCACCATCCCTGGAGGTGTTCAAGAGGGGATTGGACGTGGCACTTGGTGCCATGGTTTAGATAGTCATGAGGTTTAGGGTGACAGGTTGGACTCGATGATCTTTGAGGTCTCTTCCAGCCTTCTTGATTCTATGATTCTATGAAATGTGAGTCTCATCATGACTAGGTTTGCTGCTTTTGTACTAATGGTACCCTGGCATGACAGTGAGCTTTAGTATTTCAATTCACTAACACTTACCAGAGAAATGAGACTGACAATACTTATGTCAAAGCTAACATTTTGGAGCGCAGATGCCAGTGGGTTGGGGTCCATAAATGGAATTGTCAACAGCCACGCAGAAACGTACATAATAGGTGCAGACACAAAAGTGCTTATCACCATGCCTGAGGTAATCTGCAAAAAGTCAAATAGAAGCAAGGACAGAGTTAATCAGATGTCAAGCTAAATAATCTGCTTTCAGGAATACAACCACTGGAAAAACTGTACCTTTACATTAAACATAGACTTCTAACGAATCACTGAGTTGTTTCTATAACAAATTATTTAGAATTTGAGGGAGAAAGTATTGATTTTATACAGACAGTTAAGCTGAAACTATTAACAAGCTTCTGAAACAGTAAGAATAAAGAGTTGTCTACTGCAAATACTTTATAACGGATGCCAAATATAGTAATAACTGCATCCTAGGGGTGGATTTACAATGTCAAAATTTATTTTTGGATGCAAATAGTCACACCATAAATAAATAAGAAAACATATAGTTATGCAAATACTAATATGCACCAATTCAGGAGAAGATGGCATACATATTTACATTTAAATAATTTCTGGTTTGGCCTCTCATTGTTTTTCTTCTTTCTAGAATTTGCAGAGTGATGGAATTGTGAATTGCTACTCACACTACAGATCTGTTTTAAAGAGATTCCCTGATTTCGTGGGGCACAAAATTTTATGTTGTAAGGTTTACTTTTAGTGTTCTCTTTTTTCCTCCCTTCTATTAAAAAAACAACTAAACAAATGGAAAATAGCTAACATTAAAAGCAATGAAAGTCAATGGCAATATTTTAATGTCACGTGAAGAAAAAGAAAGGAAGCAGTTGAAGTTCTATTTCAGGTTGAAAAGATAATTGATACCCTCTCCTATAAAAAGCAAAGTAAAACGCATTCCTATCACAAGATTTAACTGAAGGGCAACAGAATCAGTTAAAGCACAAGTTCTTCCATAAATTTTCAGTATTAATGTAACACTGCTCTTACTAAAGTCAGCAACATAATTTTGGTTTTTTTTTCCTATAGAAACAGTAGCTCAAAGATAAGATCTTCGAGAAAAAAAAAAATCAACAAAACAACAAACTCCAAAACCTACAAGCTCCCAATAGAAATATAAGTTCTTCAGATTTAGATTTATCCTGGCTCCTACTACAGTCATGAATCAGAGAAGTACGAGTACTTATTTATGAATGTGTACTACAAATACATTTGAGACATCAGGAAATAGTACTTTGCATAATTAATAATCTGAAATATAATTAATACTTGAGATCTAGGGAGTATAAGTGAATCTAAAGAGTCTATACTACAGAAAAGCAAATACATTAAGCCTACTCAAAATTAGTATATAATTGGGAAAAGCTAATTACATACAATTCCCACTTCCATATTAAATTGACTTGCAAATATTGCGACACCAGGTGCTGCTGGAAAAACTCCATAAAGAAATGCATAGTTTGATAAACTGGTATGGTTGACTACGTTGTCACTCTTGTCAAAGAGTTCCACCATTTCCCTACAGAGAAACGGCATCATAAGTCTGAAAAGAAAGGAGAAAAAATAATTGAAAACAAATACTAAATCTATAGCAACAGACTCTTCTTTACGCAGAAAATGGACCAAAAGGAAATTTAAGGCTTGTTTTAATACTATTTATAAAAAGCAAAAAACTGGTATTACTTTGAATGGTTGCCTTTACTGTTACCATAACAGTTACCAGCTGCCCAAAGATTTTACCTTACCAGTTAAACAAAAAAACCCAATTCACAAATAATGGTAAAAATTACAACAAACTCTGGAATATAAGCACATTCCCTGATTCAGTAGACATTTTCAGATTTAGAAAGGTAAAATATATAAAACCCCCTCATTTTTCAACTGTTAGTGTAGCTAAACTGTCAGTCTGCAGCTTTGAAACTTAGACCACCTTCTGCAAGCCACCTGAAATATAACAAGGGCTCAAGCTTCAGTATCCCATTCTGAATGTTTTGGCCAGCAAAATAACTCCCTGCATGAACGCTGTTTTGTTCACCTTTATCAATACCCCAACTCTCACATAGACTCGCTATAGAAGCCTTACACAGGCTAATTACATTAACACCAGGAGAGCAAAGTGGTCACACTAAAATCTATTTTTGTCTTACAAAATCTGCCATTGAGCTGGTTTACAACCCAAATCACTCTGATCTTATTATTTAATTATTAAATGCTAATTTAAGCTAGTAATTCCCCAAACAGCCACTTTGTGATGACAGATAGCTTGCAGGCAGTCCAGGAAGCTGTAGCACCCCTGATTTTTTTTCTTTGCTTTGGGAAGCACCCACCCAAAATACTGGAAGTGAAGTCTATTATCACTATAATGACTTTGAGGTAAAAAACATCTGCTTAAAACAGATAACAAAACTATAAAAATACAAAAATTGAACTTACAGTTTAGCTGTGATGAGAAGGATCAGAGTAACAAACATACTCTTTGTCAGTTTTTTAGTTTGTCCCACCATAGTTAGTCCAAGGTAAAAAAGTGCAGAACCAGAAAATGAACTGCCCAGTCCATCAAGGAAGTTTTCAAGGTATTCAGGAATTTTCTGGCCAAGAATAAAGTTTGAGGCAATTCCTATGAAGACCATGAACACAATTGGGTTCTGCAAAACTCGAAGAAGTGCTAGGCCCACTATTTTAATTTTGCTGTGTGACACAGTGCGATTATCCCTCCACTTCTGGATTTCACAGAAGATAAACCCCAGGGGGTTTAGCATCATCAGAGATATTGGAGCCACTAGGTAAATGTACTGGAGATATTCTGGGTAAGTGGTTTGATATAAAGCTTCAACTAGAAAACAGGAAATAAAAGGTGATGAATGGTAACACTTCAGCAAAAATACATCAGCATTTAAATAAACTAGAGAAAATTTATTCCATTATTCTTTTGAAATAACTGCCTTTACAATCAATATAAAATGATGTAGTAAGAGAAGCATGCCCAATCATCATTAAGCCACAGTCATCTAATGAACACATTAAAGACCAAAGATTAACTATCCAACACTATTTAATGATTCTGTGAATATTCAACATTTACAGAAAAAAAGGAAGCAAAGCAATATAACAATTCTGTGTGCCCTTTGAGTCATCCCAAAAACTGGAGAAAAAAAAGTTATTTTGCTGAATTGCTTTTCCTGCCCAGAAACATGAAAGTTGTGGAGAATTAAATGCATCTTTGCAGGACACGAGTTGCTTTTTATCTTAGGGGAGTCTCCTATCTCTGGAATTTAACCAGTTTTCAATGTGTATGTCAAGTGTGATTTTTCTACATTGATGCAATACAATACAGCAATGCAACAACCAAATAAAAAAATAAACTATCATATAATTACTAGTTCATTCTCTGGGACTACTCGGGACAAGAGTTATTGCTGTAGTTTTGGTCTCTCAAGAAACTTTAAATTACGAGTTTGTGCTTTTTTCTTTGCTACTACATACTTCTGAGGCAAGTCAGAGCTACTTCTTATTTCAAGTTTGTGCTAACAGCACCTCAAAAATCATGAAGAGAGTCTAGAAAGATATACAAGATTTTATTCTAGTGTGAACTTAAAAACCAAGCCACTGTTTTTAAAAGTAGGATGTTATCTTTTACTTGTCTTAGAATGTTACTATTTCCAGTAATTTTCAAAAATATGCAAAAACAATGCTTTTATTTTTAGTTTTTCCTGCCCTAGTTGGAGAGAAACACATTCTTCTCCAGGCAGAAATATCTTAATATGCAGGTACAATTCTACTTGTACTACTACTACTACTAAAAAAAGAAGTCCTACTGCATAAATACACCTTTCTGTGCGATAACTCGTCACTCAAAATACTAAATAAATTTTAAGACCATTAAGCAGTCAACTGTTGCAAGTATTTTCCCCTCACGATTATGTTTTTCAAAACCCAAAAGATTTCTACCTTCATATTATTTTAACATCTGGAATGACAGGATCTACTAAGTACTAAATCAGCACTTACTATAACGTCTCTTCTTTAGATTGAAAAAAATTATGTTCTCAACTAGATGATTTCCAACACAGAAGAAAAGGCACTAAAGGTGCTTTTCCTCATACAGGCCACGATTAATGTACATATAGAAGAGCAACCTGTCCTAAAAACCTGAATAAACTTCTGAACAGAACTACTTAGTTTGTGGTTAGTTATTGCATTTAATAAGCCAGTTTTAAACACAAAATATTTCCTCATAAATAAAACCACTTTAAACATGGTGGACACTTTATGTAAGTAATTTTTTTTTCTAAAGCCTCAAACCTTCAAGAAATATTTTATGCTGCTTTATACAGAAAGTTCATTTCAGTCAAATGCAACTTGAGTCACATAAATAATACTGTCTACAAATACTTGAAGTCATAGTGCATTTTCCTGGGTAGCAAAAAGTGGAACCAATGTAGTTTACTGAGTCATTGGTGAAAAAAACATAAGAAACCACTCTTAATGAACAGTGAAAATAATTCACAACTTCTGTCTCTAATGAAAAAGTTTCTTTTTATTTAAATCAAGGTGCCTTCACATTGAACCAATAAAAAAACAAAAAGAAAAAAGAAGAAAGAAAATCAAAGATAATCTAATACTTAACCCCCCCCCCAACTCTTGACATCCCAGCTGCTCAAAATTACATGTAAAAGCACACATCAGTTTTATGTAACATCAGTTATTCATGCTTAAAACAATTAGCACCATTATAGTCATGGTACCTGATCCATCATCCACACAACACTTCTGCTACACCTGTGCTTTAACATCTAAGAGCAGATGAAGCTGTTCTGTCAGGGTTGTATCATCTCATCCAGTAATAAAACCCAAACAAACAAAACTTTCTGTCATAGTAATTCTATCTGTGCTGGTGGAGATAGGAAGGTGGTGTGTGTGTGTGCACTGCCAAAGCTGCGTACTGCTTGTTTTTCACCCCATCACTTTGTAGTGTGGAACTGTTTTAACAGCAAATAGAGAAAAACACTGGTGACTTTCGAAAACTTAAACTGCATTTCAGTCTTCCCATGTATGTATCTTTGTTAAACAGCACAAAATAGCATAGTGGTTATTAAAGAAATTATGTGGGCTGAAATCTCAGGACACGGTTTGTTTTAAGAGTTAAACCATCTTTTATATAGTGTCATTATAATACATAATTTGTCAACACATCCTAGAGCATATCTACTGGCCACAACAGAATAAGGGATAAACCATAACTGTCTATCTAAGTTATGAAGTTCCTTCTGTACAAATTTAGTTTGCCATACACACTCCACAACCAGTAGGCACCAACACTGTGGCTTGATGTTTTCTTCAAGTTACAACAAGAGGCAATGCCAAATTGGTAAAAAATCCACTACAGCTACTTCAGAGACCACAGGTACAGACTCATACTTTGCTAAACAAGAACTTTTGATTTTGTGGGAAATTCTGGCAATTTCCCACATGGAAAACTGTAAGTGTAAGGTAATTTATACCAATTTAGAAATTGTATTTTAAATCCTTTTTTAAAATATATTTTTTAAAAATCTGACAAGAACATACAGAAAACAGTCGTTTGGATTGTTTTAAATTCTGTCTCATTCATACCAGCTGACAGTTTTCTTCCCTTACCAAAAAGTACTTGGTCTGAGGTCAAGAAATGTGACTTAAAAAAATGGCTTAAATAGCTCCTAACTTCAGTTAAGAATTAATTTCAAATTATGGAAAAATACAGCAAACCTGCCTAGGCCACTGAAAATAATTTTTAAAGAAGAAAGCATACTTACCTATTGGATATCCCAGTGCAAAGTCATTGCTTTGTGTAGCAAAAATAGGGTACAAGCCTGCTTTGCTAAATCGATTCTCAGGACTTGCTACCAACAATGTTAAAACACAGACTAAAAAAAACACGGCAGCTTTGGCAACTAAAATACTGTACAGGAAGGACCAATTCACGTTAGAAAACTTAAGTACCACCATGTTTTTGAACAGCAGAGCTGGGAGTGCGAAACGGGACACAAAATTTCCCAGTCCTTTGGCCTGAGTTGATGTGATAATGTTGGCTCTTCCAGCTATGTATCCACAAAGAATTATTCCAAAGCATTCTAACAAGGCTGGAAAAAGCCTGCTTATTGACATAGATGGACTAACATTGGTGGCATTGAGTCCAACTTCTTCAGGCAAAGAAATAGACATATTAACTGAAGATGAAAGGTTGTTTCTGTTGAAGTCAGAATAGCTATCCATTTCCTTTGACCACTTCTTTCAAAACAAGAGTGTGAAATGATCTCATCTGTAAAAGAAATGAAAGTATTTATCTATTAACTTCCAAAACTGTTTGTGAATGTTTATCAGACTTGCTGACAGGGTAGTTGACACAAGTGCCTTACAAATAAATAATGAAATAAATACTAAGTAGCTAAAGAGAAACAACTCTGAGGAAGAACAATACATTCCATACATATATCATCTTCACATATCATCTTCTCTCAAGTCCACACAATTCAACAAGACAACTGACAGAGGCTAAAAAGTAACACTGAAATATTAAAACTTTTGCATTCAAAAAGCAAAAAATCTCTTGGAAGGAAAGATGATATAACAAGGATTTTTTAAAATTACTGTTCTAGGATCATTTAGGATAAATTACAACTCCTCAGCACTTTCCAGTCACTGTTTCAGAAAACAGTAATTGCTAAACGTAGCACTGTATGCTCCTTGCTTTCCTGGACTACCATTACAAGACCAGTTAAGTCTCCAACAGAAAAGCACAAGACTCTTTTTAACATTCCTTAACTTCTCATTCACTGTCAAATCCCAACTATAAACCTCATGTGCTGTTTCAGTGATCAAATCTTTAGTTTTATTTTCTAACTTATCTAAGGTCTTTCTTAACTATGTCCTATTTGGTTCTTTTTCCTTAATCATAGACATTGAACTCCCAATATGAAAATTCCACCCCCAAACTCCCTTTAACTGCTGTTTTCCTCTGCTTCTACATGCCTAGCTTTATGTATGGCCAGGAGTCCTTCAGCCATCTTTAGATCCTACTTAATGCCTGAAACAATGCTCACCAAAATTCCAAGAGGCCAGAATCTTCTTAAAACTCTCAAAATGGGTATTCCATGTTCATCTTTTGTGACCATCACACACTTCTATTACAGTAATCCTCCTCTCTGTCTTTCCCATATCTTTGGTAAATACAGCACTTCCTAGTTGTCTTCCTATCTCCACTTCTTCCTATAACATTTATATTGGAGAATCCCTCAAATGTCTGCAGATGCTGATAGAGCTCCTTCCTTGTTCCTCTTTTGTCTCCCTTCCTGTGCATTTTCAAAAACACTTATTACATTACACATAGATGAGTCATAGCTCTCTCTAATCCAGACCTATTTTCTCCTGTTAAAATTACAATTTCAACCCATCTCCAGGATGTCTTTTGTGAATATCTTGCTGTCAATACAAGTCCAATAAGCCTGAAACTGTCCTCTTGTTCTCCGTAAAAGATACTCCCTCAGAGCAACAGAGTTGCTGATAGGTACTCTATCAGTATCAGTTCTCCTTTTGTACATCCTTCTACTGACTCATTGTCCACACATCAAAACCCCTTTGCTTTCACAGTCTTTTATGGTATAAACTTACGAACTCTTAATTTGTTACAGAACAACAAAAGGAATAGCTTTAACAGAACACCAAGCAACAAAGCTAAATTTGACCAAGAATCATACCTTCACTCTGGCACAAAAACATTTGGCAAGGCCTTCTCTACCTTCAAGAAAGATTTAGAGATCAAATCATGGTATCACCCTTCAAGACTGTATCTTGCTTTGTGCAACTCTGACCTCTCCCAACATTTCAATATCATGTGGTAATGATACACTTTCCAGTTAGGAAGGGATCTACGTATGGCACAGTGGCCAATGATCCAATTCATCACGTTATTGCTCATCCATATTGCTACATACAATTCTTTAGAACTGTAACAGTGAAATTTAAGTATACATCAAATTAACTATTTATGTACCACAGATATGTCTGGTGACTCCTGATCTTCACTTGCTGACAGTGATCCCCTTTGAAAGGCCTGACTATAACACAGAAGGTTCTACTTGCAAGTACACATGTAAAGTCTGCAAATAAGATGAAGAGAGAGGATATCAAACATAAATGTCAATTGACAAGGTCTTGCCAGAAACAGACAAGACGTTGGTGACAGAGCTCTGAAGCATGTGCGGTCCATCAGCTAACTACATCCAAAATTTTGACAGGACTTAATCCTAAAGTACTCTTAAAAGGAAGACAGAAACTAAAGCAAAAGCAAACTGATTTGCCTTGAGCCATTTAACATATCAGTTACAAAGTTGATTCCCAAGCCAGTACTTTGTATAGCTAGATCTGTGCAAATTAATGACTGGTTCAAGAGTCTTCCCAGCCTCTTTATATCCTATCTAGGGAACAGAGTACTCATAACAGCCAGGTAAATAAGCAAGTAAATCAAGTCAGAGCAAAAGTGAGATTTTGTGTGCTGTTTCACATCCTGGCATCCAGCATACACACATTCACATATAGCATAATCTCTTAGACTCACGATTTTTATTTATGCCTGAGGGTTTCAGTAAGCACTCCTATGATGCTGTTGCAATTGGACTGCACAGCTGCATCATTTAAATCTGTTCAGTACCCTTGGCTATCTCTTCTCCCAAGGAAATGTGTCTCACTCAAAATAGGGCTTATTTTAAAGGTTGTATTTTTCTTCCGTTATAGAGGATACACTTGGACCAGGAGACCAAAGTGATGATGGAAAAACTTGCTGATGAAGCAGGCAATAAACTATTTCTTCTATTAGGAAAATTTAAGAATATTGTAGGGATTTGCAAGACATCCAAAATAGGATCAGAGACAGATTTCCAACACTGAATTACTGAAAGAAGGTAACCACATTCTACAGTGGCTGCAAGGTTAAAAACAAGTTTATGGCACAGCCTCACCTTGAATTCTTCAAGCTTGCATCCATGCATAAAGGATGCAACATATTCAACCTACTCCTTTTTTTTTTTTTCCCAGAATAAATGGAAGCTTTTTTAATCAAATGCAACTTTTGGTTTGTAGTAGAAGTACATTCTGGCTGTATCTGTCCCAGAATTCTACCATTCTTTCTCATCTCCTGAGTCTTTCCATCCAAGGCTGTATCTTTTACCACTGCTAATGACAGGGTTTTTTTCCTGACATTCTTACTCACCAAAGGCACTGTCTACATGCAACTATATAGTGGAAAGGACTTTTAGCACTACAGCATCTCCTTCTTCTCTCTCCTGAAAAGCGGTTTGAGCTGCCTAAGCCTTTTGCTAGCACAGACTATGCTTTCGTAGATGAGTCTATTAATACAGCTACATAAGCCTGTAATTTTAAACCCAGATTTTGCCTAATTTAATTAAACACTAATCTTTCCTCTGTATTAAAAATATTATTTCTCCTCACAAAATCATTACAAAATACAGAAGCACCCCTGTCCTATTTTATAATTCAGGACTTAAATAAAGATCCAGAAGACTAACTCTCTAGTTCTAGCACCTGCTAAATCCTGTATCTGCCTCACTAAAAAAAACTGATGTGGACATACACCCACAAGTCCTACAACCATCTTTCGTAAAGTGCCACGAATATTCTTGCATCCTTCCTTCAGACTATCTTCACCAGTTCTGGGCTCCTCCATTCAAGAAGGGCATTGAGATACTTGAACATGTTCAGAAAAGGGCAACAAGGCTGGTGAGAGGTCTTGAGTACAAGCCCTGTGAGGAGAGATTGAGGGAGCTGGAGTTGTTTAGCCTGGGGAAGAGGAGGCTCAGGGGAGACCTTTGCTGTCTACAACTACCTGAAAGGAGGTTGTAGACAGGTGGGGGTTGGTCTCTTCTCCCAGGCAACCAGTGACAGAACGAGAGGACACAATCTCAAGCTGCACCAGGGGAAGTTTAGGCTTGAGGTGAGGAGAAAGTTCTTCACAGAAAGAGGAATTGATCAGTGGAATGGGCTGCCCAGGGAGATGGTAGAGTCACCATCCCTGGAGGTGTTCAAAAAGAGGTTGGATGTGGCACTTGCAGCCATGGATTAGTTGTCAGGTGGTGCTAGGTAATAGGTTGGACTTGATGATCTCCGAGGTCTTTTCCAACCTGGTTAATTCTGTGATTCATTACAAGGGACACTGTAAAGTCAGTGCGGCCCAATTTTTGGTGAACTATACCAATTTCAAAAAGAGAAACAATCACAGTAAAAGATGCTACTGGCATTCCTCAGGGGGCTTTGAGTATGAATCATCTCTTCAGCTCCAAAGATGTACACATCCTAAAACAGTCACATTCAACACAGGTTATCTATTGCAAAGCAGTGGGTATGTTCCTGAAATACAAGCTCTTGAACAGAGCGCTGCTTAACACAGTGAATACATCTCTCAGCTCCTTTTGCTCTACAGGACATGTTCATTTACATAACTGTTGTGAGATTATGTAATGACTAATTTAATATAGAGTGTTATCATAGCTGGGGCTTAACTAAAAGTAGCATCTCGCATGAGCTAAAGTGTTTTCATGATCAGATGAAAACCAAAAACTTTGTATATTTTACACGCTCATCTGTTCTTACAGCAGATGCAACAAACTAGTCGAAAGACACTAAAATAAGTATATGTAACAGTTCCAAAAGAAAGCACTTAGCATTGACTCTATAGGAGGTAGGATTTTTGGTTATCCTTTTAGGGATTGAGGAATCAGATTTGAATCCTTGAAAAATTAGCCACAGTTGAACTGTTGAGAACTGCAGGCCAATAAAGACAACACTTTTAGGAATAATGCTGTCTTATCTGCTGTCACCTGTGTCAAGCATAGCTGCTTGCAGCCAGACTGTCAGCTTGCACTTGTAAGGAAGAACAGTACAGGCAGCACGAGAGGAAGCTTGGTATGAACTCTGAAAACAGAGCAGGAATAACTGCAGTTTACAAATTCCTTGAAACAAACTGGATCACTAATATTTGCCCACCCTACTTCTAGGTTGTCAATATTTGTAAAATTTTAAAAACCACCAGACCAAGCTTAATTCTTCAGCAGCTGTGAGTTAAGCAATATCAGGTTCCTGAATACCAAAACAGAGAATTTGTCTCCTTTCCAAGAAGGAAAATCCCTTTCATTCTCTTTCTAAACAAAAGTCAAAGATGGTATGAGAGAATAGAAAAGATAACCTCAACATACTTCTTCTCTCTGGTCTCTCACTTGCAAACTTTCACTTGACAATCACTCTCCGGCTAAGTCTGGTAACACTGTTAAGACTGTTCATAAACTATATTCCACAATGAGACCTCATTTTCTACTTTAATGCAATGTAGAAATATCCCAAAGGATGACACGTTATTTTATTCAGGAAGCTGAAAGTGGAATCAGGGCATGAAGAGTTCCATTTGTGGCAGATTCAGTACCCCATCCTCTGCTCAGGTAAGAACGTACCATATGCGTTTTCATGTAAAAGTTTACACAGTAAGCCATAAAGGAAGGAACTTCAGAGAGTTATGATGATAAAATTAAGTGGAAAGAAGTGATTACTGCAGTTCCTATTCTTGCAAATTAACCATAAATTTTACTTTTCACTGGGCTAAGAAATCAGAGAGGACAATTGTAACAGCAATTAACCCAAGAAGCCAGCCACCCCTAGCCTGAAATCCAGACCATGCCACAAGAAATATCATACCTTGAAGTGTTTCTGAGCAGGTTTTTTTTCCAGATTGTCTTTCCTTTTTTTTTTCCCCCCCTATGCTGTCATTACAAGCAAGCACCTGGACAGGGGAGAAGCAGGGCAAGCTGTGTGCACAGGAAACCCAGCAAAGCTGAGGCCTGCCCTGAGCATGTGACTGGCAGTGCTTGCAACCACAACACTTAGAGCTGTATCAAAATTTGTCAGTGCTGGTGTTCAGGCAAGATCAAATGAAGCAACAGTTGTCAACAGCACAAAATATCAAGCCAGCACAACAAATGGAAAGCATACCTCTGCTTAATTTTCAATTAAGCTCATCTTAGGGTTTGTCAACAGATACACACTTTTGAAGCAAACATCAAAACATTTTTCAAAAGACAGATTATATTATATTGTCGGCACTCTTTAAAAAGCACCTCACTTAACCCTCCTGCCAAATAGGTATGAAACATCCTTTGGCTTGCAGAGGGAAAGCCACAACAAAATAAACGCCTCTCACCTGCCACGGTGGCCTTGCCCATCCCATCACTGCTCTCCTTTCCATCGTCACCCCCGCTAGGAGCACACAGTATTTCCACTCATAAAGAACCAAGAAATAAAAAAATAACAGCACTGTCCCGTGTGACAACCACATCACTAGAAAACAAAGCCAGAAGTCGGAGGAAGGAGCCGGCAGCTTACCTACTTGGCTTTTAGCAGGCACCCCTGTACAAGCATACGACCAAAAGACTCGTACACTGCCGAGGTCAGAACCTCCCCAAGGCCGTGGCCGCAGGTACCGAGGCCCAGGATGGGAGGGCAGACGAGGAGTTGGCCCGCCCCACCAGCGACAACCCGGCACTCGCAGGCAGCTCCGCGCCCGTCGGGGTCCGCCCCAGGGTTTCCGCCGCAGGAGAAGCGCTGTTGCCTCGCACTGCCCCCTGCTGCCGCTTTCCCTGTGCGCTGGAGACCAAGCCTGTGCCAGCACTCAATCGCGCCGTACAGGGCCCGCGGGCGAGCTACGCTGGGGCAGAGGCGCCAGACTGCGCGGCGACCACCGGCGGGTGGGAGGGATCAGACGCAAGATGGCGGCGGCAGCGCGCGGCTGAGTTCTTCAGCAGCCGAGGGAAGCCGTCAGCGGCGGCGCGGGGGAACGCGGCCGGTTGCGACGTGACCCCGCCGCGTCCTTTTCTCTGAGGACTTCTGCAGCTCTCGGCTGCTGCCTTTCCTGCCGGAAGCGCAAAAAACTCCCGCCGTCTCCAGCTTCTCCCGGGGGCAGACCGAGCTCCCTGCTGCCGCCTGTACTCATTCACGTCCAGTGCTCGGCCTGGCGGGAACGCGCGGCTCCTACTCAGGGATGAGGAGGCATAGGGCAGAGCCTCCACACACCCCTTTAGGGCAAAACACAAGCCTCAACTTCAGCAAAGGCCAGTGTGGGCCTCAACGGCCTTTATCTGCCCGAGCCAGGGCTGCTGCCCACAGCTGGGCGTGGGCAGATGGTGGCTCTGGCTCCCCACCTTCCTGCTTGGTGTCAGAGCAGCCCTGATCGCTGAGCTTTCTAAACTAACTGCAACTTCCTAGCAGTTAAGAGTGCTTAGAAACAAAATCAGAAGCATAATGCTGTGCTTTCTACATGGCATTGGTTCCCCAAGGCTGGTCAGACAGTTATTTCTCCACTAAAATCTTAAAGCTGGTCGTAGCCAAAAATTTTCCTTGCTGAAAGGATCCAGCTTTCTCATGGCTTCCCATTTGAATGCAACTGATGTGGCAGCTCAAGCTGCCCATTTTCTAGGCGCTAAGCTGGACATTGATGCCAAAAAACAAGTGTGAAAATCTGTCTGTTGAATACTTTCTTCCATAGTTTATTTGATGCAGATAGCTTGCCTTACTTACATGTGGCAGACATGGCAATAGATGTCCTAACTGCAGTAAGTTATCTTTCCTGGCAGACAAGATGCCATCTAGAGTCTGCTTGCTCAAGAATTCCCCCTTCATCCTGAGAAAACAAAAAACCCCAACCTGTTCCTATTCCCCTTTCATGTGACATCCAGAGAAGACCAAAACAGAGGGGAGGGGAGAACTCTCTCAACCAAGAAAGATGTGATTGACAGTTTATGAAGTGCTGCCTCAGATATCGTCTAATAAATTCAGCCATGGTTGGTTCAGTTAATAAGGACTACTGTAAACAAAAGAACCTTAGCAGAAACAAATCAGCCCTATCCATAAAGGGCCCCAATAACAGTAGCAACAACAAAAATTACAAGGAAATTAAGTGAAAGGCCAGGGAAGGGCTAAGAAAAATCCCATAAATAATGCAGACAGCATTAGAAGCTTGTAAGGATAAAAATGATTGTTGGAAACTTAGAAGACAGTATATTGTTGATACTATATGTTTGATTTACTATTAATTTACTTAATATGGACCCCAAATGACATTTAGCAGCAATGCTGAATCAGAAGTCAGTGCCTGCCTTCTCTCTGCCTCTCATTCCTGTCTCCATCCTGTCCCTACACCAGGCCAACATGGCTCAACTGAAAGATCAATGAGGGATTGTACGAAAGCTGTGCCATTAAATGTATGCTTATTGCTGGAAGGTGGTACAGCCTGTTGGGTAACACCTGCCATAATGTTAGGGTGAGACTTTTGTTTGTTTGTTTGTTTTGTTAATGCAAACGCTATTAAGGAAGACTATTTTAAAGCTTCTCAGTTTGGCACCTGACAAAGGCCAACTTTAAAATTATTTGGATTAGTTTTCGGAAGTAAGTATAATGGGATCTTTCAGAGTTTTGATGGGTTTGCCTTTCACTCTTCTATACAGAAACTGCATGGACGGGTTTTCAGAGGATCACAAAGTTATCTTGGTAATTGACATGAGGTCTACTGGTACACTGCAAGCACTTGTTGCAAAGGCTGAAATGCTGGGATATTCTGAGGAAGAGTCCTCAAGAACTTACCATAAGCAAGTACATTTCTCCAGTTTGTTTCGGAAAATACTAAAAGTGAGAGTGTTGTGGATTTTTTTCCTAGAAAGAGTCAGAAGGCTGGCATGGAAGTTGCAGACAAATTGCTAGGATATGGTGATAACTGAAAGACAACACTGCCGGACAATAGGAAGCATCAGCAGAGCTTCAAAGCAGTTCTACTGACATAGTAGTGAAAATGTCATGCCAACATCTCCTGCAACCTCTCAGTAGGGTATTGCAAAAAAAAGTGACTTTTCCAAGATTAGACAGAAATAAGAATAAAGAGGATGAGCAGCCAGCAAGAGTATTGGCAAATGCATCAGGATGAAATCTGTCTGGAAATCTAAAGGTATACTCTCAGCACAGTAATTACAACAATGGGTGGAGTGACTAGAACTTCTTAGGTAATCTCCTTATATTCAATTCCAGGAAAAGTACTTACTCAGTGCTCCTTGGTTATTGACAACAAGCCAAATTTTATATGAAATTTGGAGTTATGCCTATAGCCAACATGGCCTTGTAACTCTCATACTCAAAAAAATACTGTTCTCATACTGCTTATTGTTCAGCAAGGAAATAGAGAATACAATGCACAAGGCAGGACCTGTGCTCAACCTGTGTTAAATTTTCTTACCTAACATGAGAATGAACTTCTTTACTATGAGGGTGGTAGAGCACTGGAACAGGCTACCCAGAGATGGTGGAGTCTCCATCTCTGGAGACGTTCAAGACCCACCTGGACATGTACCTGTGTGATCTGCTTTAGGTGATCCTGCTCTGGCAGGGAGGCTGGACTCAATCATCTTCAGAAGTCCCTTCCAACAGTCTCTGATTCTGTGACTCCATCTGAAAATGCACATCTAACTTTGGTTATCTAAAAATGTAGTTCAGGATTTGGAAAGTTTGTTGGCTTCCAGTGTCTGTTCTTTTGCAGTTGCGTGTAAGATGTACAGGAAGAACATCAAGTACTTCTGTGTATCTAGATGTTTCTGATTACTTGAACTGACTCATATGGTTACTGGAAGATAAACTATAGCTTGCAGTATACATATGTTTGATGAGGCACTTAAGCAACAAGGGACACCTGAGGAAAATGAATCTGTGGACTGGCAATAGGCCCCTGAATTTCTTTGCTGGAGTGTCAAAGGCAACCAGCACCTGTGTCACTGAAAGCAGACTAACCCAGATGTTGTTACCTATAAGCTTGAAGCTTGTTAGTGCAGAAATGATACACCAGATGTTTACGTTCACTTCCATTATCTTGGAGCACTTCTGTAGAACATCTTCCTTCTCAAGAAAGCTGTTTATCTGCTCATATACAATTTTGCAATACTATCCCCCATTATCTATGTTAATTATAAGAATTTAATTGGTGTTTTTGATATATCTTTTGTAAGACAACATATACATTCACACTGGCTTTGCAATGTTCATTTTTACTGCAACACTCTCACTTCTACTTTGTTCTGTGGCTGAAACAAGGGCATATGTTACTGGTATGCCACAAAGCTGTAGGTGCAATTATAGACTTCAAAATATTGTATCTGCGAAAAGAAAATACATTAAGCCAATATAGTCAGCTTGCAGAAAGTCAAATTAAAACTTCAGCAATAATTATGTGTGTTCATGTCTGTTGAAACAGACTGTTCATGTAAGTGAGTGGAGTAAACATTGTGCATGGTGAAATTCACCTCTCTAAAGCAAAAAAATAAAGTTCAAATCAGATTGCACTGAATTCAGTAAAATTCAGAATAGCCCCATGTGATTTCAATACTATGAAATCAAGGGAGACAAAACAATATTGCAGAGTCCTCCTAAATGTATAAATCCATCATTAGTGCTAAGGTATCAATCTGTTACTTGGCTCAGTGAGAAGGTAAGTTTGAATACTTGTATTTGACTTCAGCAAAGATAAGGTAACAAGTAAACCTGTCTGACTAGGGAAAAAAATAAAAAGTCACACAAAGTCACACTGTTTTAACATGGCTGTTTCAAATGCTGTGTCTGGAAAACGGTATCACATTTTGTCCATTTGCCTCATATTACAGTTAGAGCTGTATCTACTGTGTGTAGATGTTTCAATTATTTTTTTATTCTCACATATCCATATGACTAATAGTATGAGGTAAAAGTGTTAAGAAAGGACACAAGAGTCACAGCTTTTTCCTAACATAAAAAATCCCATCCATTCATTTTGACATAGACAGCTTATTACTTACGTGTTCTCAGTATTCTTACCACTCAGTCACTGTAAAACTACTCAAATTCAGCCTAATTCCTCCAAAACCAGGAGGAAAGGGGGAAAAAAAAAAAGAGGAGAAAAAAAAAAAGAAGGAAAAAAGAAGACCTATCAGTATCACACACCACTTAGTAAACGTTGCTTTGCTCAGGAAAACTCTGTTAAAGCAAGCTGCACTGATTAAATAAGCTTTTTCTGGTACATGATCTGCAGCACCTGTTGCTTATTCAGCAAGCAACTGCTTAATAAAGAAACCCAGAGAAAGAAATCACAAAACCAATGTCTACTTAACAAGTTTAAAGCTTTGGAAATATTTTCAGAATGTGAACCAAATCTCTGTAAATTCTCTCCACTTATTAAGTTTCCATTTGTAATCACATCATATTCCTCCATTTTTAAAGCCACTATTTATTAGTTAAATGAACACAGTTTAAATATAATCTGACAAATATATTGATTGCAGTATACAGTGGTCTTTGGCAGAAATCCTGTAGGGTTTTTTGTTCATTTATTTTTTCTTCATTTCACCATCACTTTTGCATTCAATCCTTTCTGTTACTTTGTCATAGAGACATATTAATATACCCTCTGCTTCCTCAATTCTTCTGCATAAAGCTACTGTACCTATAATTTTTTCATACTTCTGTAACCTACAGATTCTTCCTTAATGTTTTGTTCCTCGTGCCTTTTCCGGATTATGTGCAAAAATTTGGCATTTCACTTAAATTCATGGCCAATATTTTAATCTCATATGGATTGCCAGACTGATAGTGTTTTCTGTTTCTTTGACTCACACTACAAAGGACTTTCTTTTGTTAAATATTTGAGTAAATATTGGATTTAATACCGCAATATTGTCTGAGTCACTTTCTTACAACTATCTGTTACTTCCACTTGACATTTTTCAGTTAAAAAAATGCATTTTGTTTTAATTTTCCAGCTGCAGCTAAACTTCATTTATTGAAGACCACTCAATAGCATGCTGCTTTCAAGTGAACTGGAACAGAGTAGTCAGACGTTTTATTCTTTTGCATCATTTTTATGCCAATATAGGAATTTTACTTGCTTAAGGGTTGTGGGACTGCATGAAGGATCAGGGTGTATACATCCAGAGGCAAACAGTGTGTGTGTTCCTCAAATGGTCAGTTATACACTCCCATATGCTCACAGCCAAACCCATGCATTCAAAGTTGTCAATACTTAAATGCTAGGACCACAGCTTACAAATTGCTTATCACATAGGCAATGAAACACTAGTGAAACGCTTTTGATTGACACAACCTCCAAGTCTTGGCATTAACACTAGAGACAGTCTCCTGGATGGGCGGTGTGAAAATGGGGAAAGCAGCCAGAGGTGCCATCAAGTGCTTGTCTGCCCTGTTACATTCCAGCCCCACTGCCTGCCTGGACTGCAGCACTGCACCAACTGCAGGCAAGTCCTGAGGCACTCAGGGATTCATAGCCAAAAGTGAGCAGGAAGAGGAAGAAAAGGTGATGAGTCCGCAAGCCAGTTGGCTGACAGAGCTTACCTTTCCACTGCCAACACAGGGAATAGAAGCGGCTTTGAAATGAGCTTCTGCAACTGAGTCAGCCCTGGTAGCCCTGTGCCCATAGCTGCTGCCTTCATCCAGCTGCAGGCAGTGAGCAATGCCCTCACTCCAGGGATGTCCTCCTTTCACCTGTGTGTCTCAGCAGGGCTAAGCAAACTGTGCCATTTGGGCTCTTACTCACCATCTGCTGTGGAAACTAGAGCTTTTAATAAAAATAACTAATTTCCTGTACAAACATAGGAAAGGGAATAAAAATTGCCTAAAAAAACCTTAATAAAACAAGAGAGCTCTGGAAATAAGCATTTAAAATAAAATTCCCTTGCAATATTTGCAGGGAATGTTATTGCTGTTAATGGACTAATGTGCTCTTCCATAATGTATTGAGCCTGTGCATAGAGCTTCTCTTGTGGAGTATTTCTCAGTACAAAGAGAAATTCCTAGGCTGGAGGTGCACCAGACCTATTCCCACCTGCTTAGTGCAAAGCAAACACAAACATACAGTTTCTCGTTTTATGATACACGTTTGTACTTGGACTTACATTAGAAATGTTTGCAGCGAAAAAGGGGATTTAGAGTTCTTTTCCCCCCGCAAACTACACAAGTGGCCAGTATGTGTGTGAGAGGGATGACTGAAGGTCCTGGCGCAGAGACTATGTAGTGATTTTCAAAGCACACAGCACAATTTTTGTTTTTAAATCTGTGATAATCTGGATCAAACAGGCCAATCCCACCACTGATAGGTGTTTGGATGAAAGTGCAGCAGCAGTCCTGTAGGCACGGCTGAGGAGAATAAACTATATATTTAGAGGAAACAAACAAGATATCTCTATGTTTCCAATCAAAGGTTCTCGGGTTTCATAAGTAGCCCAAGCTTCTGGCCAAATAGCAGAAGTAAAAGTTTCTGTTTTAAATAGGGGGAAAAAATAAGCAGAAGGGTTTGTGCAGTATGCTGCAAGGGCTGGTGCACAGGCAGCACAGAAAATACTAAAGGGCTCTGCAGTCTCTGGCAAACAGTGCAACAGACATTATTCATGAGGTACAGTAATTCTAGTATCAACACACATATGACAGAGCTTAGACTTTCACCTGTGGCCTTTACCCTGCTCTCTTCATAAGTGTTCTGAGTACTTCAGCTGCCTTTTGCTCTCATAGCTTGGGAGTGCCTGGCCTTCAGCCACATGGGGTCTGCTGCTCAACAGGGCATGCGAGGGCTCACCAACAATTTTGAATTTGCTTAAATTCCTGACAGAAAACAGGAAAGACTAATTTTCATATGCTTACTACAAGTCAAGCGGGATGTGAGATGAAGAACTACCTAAACATCCATCTTGGCATGAGCACAGGAACATTTTCAGAAGGGAACTGGTTATGTGTCTTATCAGGTATGATGTTTGCACAAGCTTGGAGCCAAGTAAAACATAGCCAAAGCAGTCCTTTTTGGGAAGGGAATGGTTTTGAAAAGGGACTTGCACAGTGATAAAGCCCTGCAGAGTGGCTGCAGGGAGAGACTGATGGCTCCTGTTTTGGCAAGAGGAAGGATGAATGGCAGTCAACAGCCCCTTTGGCCTCAGCTTCTCTGCTCACCTTTAGTGTTAGAGGTGCTTAGGCAGAGATTTCTGCTGTATTCTATCAAAAAATTAAGAAACAAGAACAGTCATATTAAAAATGAGAGAGGTTTTTATGTAGACTTAAGCCCAGCATTCCTGATGAAATAACATTTTTTGAGGAAGAAAAAAGAATTGTAAAAAAAGGAAATTTGCAGGAAAAAAATTATGAAAATGAGATGTGCCCTATTGTAGTGCACTAGAAAGTATGACAATATCATATAGACTGCATTCATGATTGATTTCTGCTTTATGTCTTGAACTTAGCTTCTATAGAAGCCATATCTTAAGCCATAAATATGTGTTTTAAGATTGAAGCAGTCCTTGTCTGAAATTCTATTTTTGTTCAGTAGATGGATTCATATTTGGCATAGGGAGCATTAGCAGCAGCCACCTTATTTATTCTGTGTTTTAATCAAAAGTATTTTTGTGTCAGTCATTCTTTCCTCAGGACTATTTCTGTACCTGGACTGCAGTTGAAATTTTTAGCTAGGCTAAGATCCTTACTGCCACTGCAGGAAATAACAGTGTGCATGATTGTTACTGTTTCAAGTGATTTTGTCTTAATTCTGTTGAAAGTAATTTCCTTGAGTATCAAAATTTTAATGTAGAAATAAATATGTTTCCATTACTTATGAAAGAACAGAATAAACCAGTAATTCTCAAGGGTTTTTTGGTGGTTGTTTTGTGGGTTTGGGTTGTGGTTTGTTGTTATTGTTTTGTTTGGTGTTTATGTTTGTTTGCTTTAAATTTAACACTTGAAAAATCCACTACAGAGGGAATCCATTACAGAGTATTTCCCAGAAAGTTCTGACCATTTCTTGAAATGGAGAAGTTTAACACAACAGAGACAGAGTCTTTTCCATTAAGCTGCCACCTCACAGCCTTTGGGGGCTTTAATGAAGACAACAAGCAGTTTTGCCTCATTTTGGGAAGTGATAGAGGGTCTGCTACACAAGAAAAGTGCATTCATATTGCTAGGATGCAAATGACTGGACTAAAAAAATTTATTCTGGGAGATTTCCTAGGCACAAGAAAGGCAATGGAAGACAATTATCAGATGAACATCTGAGACTTAGAGCAGCATTAATTAATTTTTAGAGGAATGCTTTCAGGAGTTACAGAAAAGATAATTTATTATTGATGAAGTCAAGTACATCACCCTGCTATGTGAAACAGCTGTTCTGTTCAGAGGTGTCATTGTGTCAGCCTTATGTTGGTGGATGTAATCTCTATATTCTGAAGCTCTACTAGCTCGCATTAGAAGCAGACATTATTTGTATTCCTTTTTATTCCCAACACTGCTGTAGTATCTACAGTGTGGAGACAAAGTGCCATCTTGTGTACGTTTACACTTCACCAAAGTTTTTGATTAGCAGTCTGTATTTGTGTAAACACACATAGACCAAGCAGCACAGATGCCCCCCAAAGACACAACAAGCAGCAGGGTACAAAAAAAGCCCTCATGTGCACTGCTAAATTTTTATGGTGTTATAATTGAAAGGGAGAGTGAAGCTCAGGCACGTATCTGTTTGTAGACAGAAGTTAATGTGTATGGGGAGAAACATTTTTGCTTATGAGAAAGAAATTATTTGATTATAAATTTGGCATGCCACTGTATGCACCACACCCTCATATCTTGGAGGGCTCTGAACTTTTTAGGAGAATTACAAAGGCGCCCATTCAACAAGTGAAAAGGATGAGCTCTTTTAGAAGTGTAAACCGCACAGCTTCGTTATGTATAAAATGAAATGTACAGAACTTCTAAGAGTGTAATAGAAAATGAAACTTAGAATCAAGATTGTTATGTTACGTATTTGGGTAATTTTCAGAGATCCGTAAGACAGCAGAAACATCTGGTAAGCATTGCTCATTGTGCTTGCTGTTAGCCAGAGAAAAACAAATCCTGAAGGCTCTTGATCTATTTTGTTAGTTAATCTAAATACATAAATATCTAAATAAAACTAAATAGTTAATCTAAATTATCTAAATAAATTGAAGTTGTTGTATAGAGATGCATTGGCCAATATTTAGCCCTCAAATTGGTAATTACGTAGGACTAATTTACTATCTTCAACACAAAATGGAGTCAAACTAGGTGAGATGGCAGAAGGGAGCAGCCTGTGCAGACAAAGCGGGAAGGTCATTGGAAATTGTTGAACCAGGATCAAAGGAGTTGGATATTTTTGTGTGCACTGTGTGCAACACGTGAGCCTTCCTGCAACTGCAGGGAGCAGTCAGAACTGTTTACAGTGTAGTGCGTGGGCTTATTTTAAAGCAACAGCATTTTAGGAGTTAAATGGAAGAGGGAATATGTTGTGGTTATGACTAGGTCACAGCATACTCAGTTTAGTTCCCTCTTCCCAAAGTCAAGACAGCAACTACATTTCTTGAAAGCCAGAAAGGACCATGTTTCCTTTGGTACAACATGAGATAGACAGTCCTACTAGCTGATCATTAGATTCACACCTCTGAATTCTGATTCAAGGCTACTGTCACTAAGATCTGCAAACAAAGGTCTCTCAGCCAGCTGAGCCAGCTCCTTTACAGCTCGTAAATTCCTAGCCTCTGCCCTCTGTCATGGTTCTTCTATTTATATTGCACAGGCACAACTGGTGAGCTTCTAGGCTACATCTGAGCCACTGGTGTTGGTGGCCTATTAAGAAAGTCTAGATCTCTGTACCAGTCAGTCTGTAAAAAGGAAGTATCAACAAGCAGATCCCATAGATGTCAAATGATCCACCACCTGCGTAAGAGTAAACCTGTTGCTTAGGTCTTTACAGGATAGATAGGGAGCTTTTTAGCTTAGGTTTTAAATGATCTTTCTAGTTTCTCAGAAGCTGGCAGTGCGGCCTCAATTTGAGCCCCCCCACCCCAGGACTTTTATTGAAGGGCCTTTCTGTGCTGAACTCGGTTCAAATTATCTGGAAAGGTTAACATCCAAGATCAAGAACACATCTCCAAAGCCAAAAAGAGGATTTCATTTGTTTGATATTCTCTGGCAGCCTTCTACCTAGCCAGTGAAGATAAGAAGAACAAAAATCTGTGCTAAACTAGTGACTTTCCATGTCACGTCCTTGTGGCACATGCCTAGCTTGCCTTGCCAGGAGCAAACGCCCATAAATCATTCTTTATCCTAAACTAAACTCAGTATTTCTTCTTATCTACAGGTGTCTAATCTTCACTGTATGGAGGCCCAAAGTCCTCTAAGCATTAGGGCTGTGCTACTGTGGAAAGGGAGGCAAGAGGGGAGAACAATCAGCCCCAGCTGCTGCCAGGCTCACTGTTTAAATCCTCCTAATGTAATGTGTGCTTCTGCCAAGGATGCAACTGTGTTTTTTCCTCAATGTAACAATCTGCACCACCAATTACATAAAAGTAACATTTATTTGGCATAAGACAGAAAAATAAGGAGAACAAATTCACATACAAAATAAATGTTAAGAAAAAAATAATTCATATAACTAGATTACTATTTTATAAAAACTTTAAGCACCTGATTAAAAAAAAAAATCTTATTTTCTGCTCAGTCTGTGTTTTAAGTTTTATTTATCTCACAGTCTTGTGTGGCTTTGGAAGTCCAAATTTAGAGTTCTTCCTTTTATCACAGACAAGCTGTCTTTCAAAATGCAACACACTGAAGGGTTACTCCCTATTTTAAAACATAGTTTCTTTTTTCAGTCTGCCTTACCTACCTGCCACATACTTACTCACTGAGAACATACACGTGTGCCTTGCTTTTGCTGAGTAACTCCGAGACTTCCTTTATGCCGGTGCTCCAGGTTTATATTTTAAACTAAATTGTCCAAACACTTCCACTGTATGGGCTACTAGATCCCAGTTTTCTCTTAGTGTACAGGAAGAACTATTACACGAACATTCCATGAACACTTAGGTAAAAGATTCACCTCATTTCTGGAGCATACCATTTAAAAGGTTGAAGTTCGTACAACACAGAGTCAATGTACCGCTCCTAACAATGTAACCTCCTAACAGGTTGCTCGTGCCTGACTGTGAGACAACAGTGTTCATGATTGCAATGTGCATTTCATATGTGCACGTTTAATATTGCAACTTGTACTCTAGTACTGATAGAAATTAAAGCAAATTATTTTTTTATTTCCTTCTGCAATCTTCTTTACAGCGTTCTGTGGCTAAGGGGCCCTCCCTAGATCTCTTGATCACTGAACTCCATTCTTTGCTTCCAAGGCCAAAAGTACCCTTTCTGTTTCCATACTTCGGCACATAAAACTGTGTTACAATATATGTGAAACACAACAGAAGTTTAGTTCCCTTATCCTCTGCTCCAACAGAGACCTACTTCTACAAGTTAACACTTGCTGCTGCATGGAGAAACTACTGCACATTTTTTGAAGGGATGGTTTAAGGAACTTCTTTAATAGTTTTGTCTTGCAGGGAAAAAAATTCTTACTATTCTTTCAGTGCAGGAAATGCTGACTTCTAAACAGGAACTTTGCAACCTTATTTAAGAAGTAGTTCATTTACAGAAATACATGCTTCCTGAAACACAAACTGAGTTCCTTTAACAACTGTGAACATAAATCACTGTGATCTCTTCTCCCAATGGCTGGTATTGAAAGCTGTAACAGACATAATGTGCTTTCCTTCCAAAAATATTGAACAGAAATTACTGTCATGTGGTACAAAAGTTATTTATTTACTGACAAATTAAACAGAAGTGAACCACCACGGCTGTTATCACACAACAAGAGTCTTAGTGATGACATAGAAAGATAGTTTGAGGTGTGAAGGTTTGTAATGCAACGCCACTGAGACAAACCCAGTAAACCTTAATACGCAAGCAGTGAATCAAATTTAGTCCTCTAAAAACCTATGTAATGATACTGAGGTCAGCTGGGCTGTATGGGCAGCAGCATGAGACACTGGTTTTTGGAAAGGGTTAAACTTCCAGAGCAATATCAATAACTGATTGTGAGGGTAATTAGTGCCCACTTACACCACACCTAAAGACTGACCCAAGTCCCTCCATATACTAAGCTCAGTCTGAAGCAAGCAGATCAAGCACATTACAACAGCGGGACTTAGCTCATACACTTTATAATGCTACTGTCAGCACTATTTACATTAGGACTTGGAAAAGCAAAGCCTATTAGTTTTTCTAGTGAGACATAGAAAAGTTTACTAAAAAAGTTGTAAGGCACCAGTGATTCAATCTGTTTTGTATTCTTTTGTAACACTTTATAGTGAAATATATACTTTAATACTGAGGTCCCTTCCAACCAAAACCATTCTATGATATTGCAAATAGGTATTGATATATGAAGCAATATATTGAGCGATAAAATGCTGCACTGTTCTGGAATATATCTAGGAATTTTTATAGCAAAAGATTTAAAGTTGTTGTTAGATGAAAAAAAAAAAAAAATCTCTTTCTGCATTGTTAAGCTATTTTACTTATATGCGAAACATCCATTCTGAAGAGGTTTCCATAGCACCCAGAAGTGCTAAACTCCAAGTAGCTCAGGTTTCTTGGCTTCTTGACTGAGGGCCTTTTACACAGCACATTTTGAAGTGAGACTGAAGCTGGTTTAACAAGTCTTTGGTAGTGATCAGAAAACCTTGCTCTAAAGATCAAATATAAGATATTTTAAATGATGCAGGGAGCTATCAGAACAATGTGCAGCATTTTCATTAACTTACTCAAAGTAAAACCGTCATGCTGGAAGCAGCTAAGTTAAAAAACAGGTACTGGAGGTTTGGGTTTTTTGGATGCATAGCTTTTTGGAAATTAAAAAGGATTTCACAGGTCAAGGTACTGAAAATATTGCATTCTTAAATTCAAAATGTTGTTGCTTAGAAAGTTATAAATGCTTCAGTTTCAAAACATGGATACAATAATTTATCCTTTAAGCTATTATCCTAAAAATCTTATTTGGACTTCTATTCACATAAGAATATCCCAAAGGGATAGGCACTTTAAGTGACATTCATAAAATACATATACAAATTCAGTATTGCTCAAGGTTTGATTCCAAGGTGCACCTGTCACATGGAGGTCCCTCGACTATCTGTTTAAGAAACTCTTAGAGCCATGATCCTGCAATTAGATGTAGATACATCTCTGCGCCTGCGCATTTAATTGCAGGTTCAAGACCATAAACAGTAACTTAAAATACATCATTAGATACAAAAAATGCAAAAAACAGGTACATAATCAAATGCTATCACAGCTAACAAGATTTTGTAAACAAACACTGAAATGGCCATATTACCTCTGCTCTGGCCAAATACAACTCTGTCTCATCCCCTTCACTGTGACTGGTCAGGCTTTTGGGCAGAAAGAGGATCTGCCCCTCCCTGCCCACTGACAGAGCAAAAAGCCCTATGCACAAGCAGTCCAATGGGATCCAGATCCTTTATGGCTAAATTCCTTAGATTTTTCAAGGGCTGACCTCATTCTAGCCAGAGAGTGTACTCAGGATCATATTTTCCATGCCAGAGAAAAATTTTCCTAACCTACATGACTAGTTGGTGGTTTTGTTTGTTTGTTTTTTTTTTTGAGCAACATCCTGTGAAGCATGGCTGCTGATACAAGTTCAGTAAGGATCCCAAGAACACTACCAAAACTACTGAGGAGACAGAGGAGCAATTTTTCAGAGCTAACCATCAGAAGCCTAATTAACAAAGAGCAACATTCAGCAATATTTCAAATCCAGATTTATACCCTTCCTCTAATTTCCAAAGGCATTTTCTATGCATTTAGATCCATTTGTAAAAATGCACTCATATAATTAATTCTCTTCTCATATACAAAATTCAAAAGCCATTAAACATATTAACGAATTGGCACAATGTTAGAATACTTCCCTCTTTCTTTGATGAATGTAGGCCTTGCAGCTCTCCATGGAGACCCCTTTCAGCACAGTTTGAAAGGACAGGCTTCATGGCAAACTGAGACAGCCAAATCTTCCCATTTCTCTTGAACCAGTGCAGAGAGCAAATTTTGGAGCTGATGCTCCCCCTTGAAGGCACAAGCCCCAGACCTCCTTCACTACATCAGAGGGCTTTCACTTATGTACATTTTTGACCTCAGCTGCTCTACTATAACACAAGTCAAATAAAATATGAGACTTGTGACCTAAGCCCCAGGAAGCTTTTTAAGCAAAACCCATCATTTAATTGTACCAAAGAAACAACTGGAAAGCAGTCTGTGGAGCACTGGTGTTAGTGATGTTTTATAGGAGCCTGCAACTATAATCGCTGCATTTGCACCATGACTACTTTCTGAGGACTCTTTGCATGTAGTCACAGGTAGAGGGCATTAAAATAACACAGTACACAGCTGACTGCGGGTTGGTTCACATCAGAGTAGGAAAGAATTAGGTGACTAAAAGCATAACACTATTAAAAAACAAGGAAAGAGGGATTAAAATGAAAAAGGGTATTTTTATGCTGATGAATTCTTCACTTGTGTTTTTCTTTGCAAGATTCTTCACAGATTAAAAACAAGGCCAGCCACACTTCATCCTGGGGGCAAGATGTGCTAAGTATTGTTTGAAATCAGATTTGCTTGACTAAGCTGAAGTGAAAAGCTTCAGGATAAACTCTCAGTCACCAAGTAGTCTATGGCTTGCAGAAGCAGATGGGATGAGTTAGGCTTGCAAAGAAGGATCCGGAGAACTCTTGGCTACATGTTTTTCCCCAGCAACTGTTTTTTAAACAGATAATAGATTTTACTTTTTCATTCAAATAACACAGCCAGTGTACCCAAAGTGAATGAAACAGATTTGTTCCAGCTCTTATTAAATTCAAAGCCGGCCCTCCTGTGGAGCTTTCAAGGAGATATGACTGGACACAGTAAGCATGATACACATATGTTGTGTATGGTTCACAAAATGCCTTTCATGACAGCCCGCAGTGTAAGCAAATAAAATGTATAGCTTTGAGCAACTATAGTTCATAAGCTGCACTCTGTAAGAAAGACTGAAGTTTGTTCCAGCTGACAAGTCAGAGTAGAAATAAAGCAAAGCAGACAACTTTCCAATGATGTGGACAGGAGAGGTGACTGGAAGGAAACTTGAAAACAAACGTTGCCCAAAGATGGGCCAGAATCCATTTCACCTTGGTATAGGTGGAAGTGGGGGAGCACCTCTTTCTTTTCGGCCAGAGCCACCTAAAAGAGAAAGGAAGTTTTTTGTATTACTCCTCCTAAAGTGGAAGCTTACATCCAATTCATTAATTCAGTAACTGGTAAAGATCTGATTTTTTTTTTTTTTTGTGCCTAGCCATTTCACTAAAAAATCTTTGTAGTTTCCAGTTAGTTTATTAAACATCATCAAAACTCCAAACAGTGCAAAAGAAAATTTTGAAATAATGCTATCGCCAAATGTCTGAAAAGCATATGCATTTTAGTCCTTTGTACCCTTCTCAAAACTAGATTGATAGCTCTTGTTAACCTTACTATTTTACACAAACACAAACCTTCTCAGTGCTACCAGACACACATGCAAATTCCAACGAAAGTGGCAAGCTCTAACTACAGAATGTTTCAAAGCTCTTCATATTTTTCCCTATATGAAGATTTCCATTGTAAACTCATGAAAGGACACATAAACCTGCATATATTACTTTGCCTTTCTTTACGGTGCAATGCAATACCAATGGGATGAATGCTAACAAGGCAAAGTGAAGGATCAGAGACTAACAGCAATTCCTGCTCCAAACCAAAACCTCATTTGGGAACAGAAGAGACAGAGAAACATCTGAGTGTGCAGATGATTACAGGATAACTATGAGCCACCAATGTCACTGGTTGTGAAAGAAGTACATTGATCCTTGGGAGTATCAGGTAATATCACTAATGAAGACAGGAAACTAACTCTTCTGTAGAAAACATGGTTGAGACCTGAACTGATACAGCACCTAACTAGAAACAACAAAACCAAACTGAAATGGATACACAAACAACTCTGATGATCAGAGCACAGAGCTTGGAAACAGGGATCCCAATTTAATCAGCCCAGTAAAATAAAAGCTGAGAAGAGGATATGACTGTTGTCTTAGAAAATATTAGGCGTTTAACTCATCAAGGAAGGAGGATAAATAAACTCAAGGATGATGTTTGCACAAGAATAAATGAGTTGTGCCTGAATTAACATGGGAAATGAGGTGGAAGTCCTAGGGGATTTTTCTAGCTGCCTGTAGCGGAAGGACTGACTATGATAGCAAAGGTGGTATCTTACAATACATGTTTCAACTTAAAACCCAAACAAATTCTGCCTCAAATACAAGTTTAAGAGGGATTGTGCCTGTGAACCTGCATTTGGCAGTGGGAGTGACCAGGCTGTTAGTCTGAGAAGTTCTGAAACCTTGGCATCCAATTTCTTCCCTATACACATTGATTTTAGGATGATCTGCTGAAACTGCAACAGCAGAGGTGGAACAAACTTACCTCTGCTTTCACTTCTTGCTAGTTTACTGGGATAACTTCTGTTCATAGGTACATACGGCTCTGGAGGTGGCAGGTCAGATATAGGATGAAAAGAAAATCTGCTTTCCCATTCATCTGAAAAAAATTCCACGTGATTTGCCCATTACTTTTGTGACACAGATTTAGGAAACTATATTGACATGAATATCACATTTAATACATTCTTTATATTGCAAAATGTTTACATAGCTCAGTACCGAACCAGTATCCTATTGGGAAGTCAGGGAAGAAGATGCTTTAAGTTAGTTTGTGAATGAAAATTCTTGTTAACTTGACACTTAGCCAATCTAACACAAAACCACAGAGCAGGAAAATGGCCATAATTCCACTGAAATAAGTGCTATGTTCCCTTCTATGTATAACAGATCCATTTTTTTAACACACACACACAGAAAGACATATATATACGTGTTACCCAAAATACATAGCGTTTCCTATTCCAGAACAGTATTTTTCTCCTGAATGTAGAATTTTCTGATATTCACATTCTGTTGATAAACAAATCTCAAGAGCATCATAAAAGCACATTGACCTATAAGTGGTGTTTTTTCTTTCTGAAATTTTATAAAGGAAAAAGAAAACTTGAGGCCATTACGACAAAATCTATGATGACAGAGGAACCTCTATGTGACTAGTATCAAAATGGAAAACTATGTCAGCTAAAACTGTATCTCTTGAGACTACTGAGACCCTACTGATGTACTTACTGAGTCTATAGGATTCTAAAGAATAAAGCAAGCTGATCATTTTCTTCACTGAAATAACAGGAAAAGTTTGTGGAGCTCTGTTCTGCATTTGAATTCAGAGGCCCAAGGAAAAAAGTGTGGGCTGTCTTAAACTGTCATTTCTTCACTTGGTTGCTTCAGGACTTTGCAACCATAGCTTCCTTGCAATATTGTTATATTTTATTGCATAACGTAATGAATGACTAAGTTTTGCCTGGCACTTGTACATGTGGCTATTTGCTGTGATCCAGTTTTCCCGTGTGTACTCCCAGTGGCTGCAATCAGAAACCAGTATGTTTTCTGAACCCTGCAAATGACTAGGGTAGGAAAAAATGTGCTTGTGACCCACCTGCATTGTCTGATGTGTGAAGATCTTTCAAAAGCACAAGTTACAATTTTATTCTCTGCTTAGTTTTTCTGACCTTACAAATACCAGAAATACCAGTTTTGGCCTTCCAAAATTAGCTGAAAGGTTTATTTACCCTTTGCAAATACAAAATTAAGAAGAAAAGCACAATGAATCTTCAAAACAGCAATCTTGGACATTGTCTTTTCAATAAACACTAACAAAAAGAGAAATAGTTGAGCTTCTCAGCAGTGTTCTGACAGCCTCTTCTCTCATCTATTTTTCAGCTTTTGAGTCATCATTCTGATTTCAAAAAGCCTTATCTTAATGTAGCTACGTTTTGAATTCATACTAGAGTCAGAACAACCCCTTTAAGCCTTACTTCTGTATCGTAGCAAAGTAAAGCACAGTAAATTTGGATTTTTCAGACTGTTTTCCAAAGGGTTGGTTTGGAGACTGTACTGATGTCTTTGCAGTTGTGCTCTATGCGTGGCACATTCAGTCCATTAGCAGGGTTAATCAAGACCCAAATGACAATTCTGTTGGTCAGAAACCAAAGGTCTGCACTAGAAACAAAACCTTTTGTGACTTAAGGCCAAAAGCTACCATACAGTCTCTGTCAAAGGCAAACAACTGGGAGGATGACTTACCATCACCTAGATCCTGGAAACCATTTCGGACAGCTGATGAAGGCGGTGGTGGTGGCGGTGGTGCTGCTGAGCCCGGCCGGTCAGGAGGAAGTGGTGGTCGTGGTCCACCTCTCTGGGTGTCCAGCCCTGCCCGGGATGGCAGCTGGGGAGCAGCGGGCAAAGCTCTTGAAGTGCTTCCATTCCTGCTTAGGGGAGGAGGTGGTGGGAGGGGGCCTGGAGCAAGACAAGAGAAAAAAAACACACAAATGTCATTTGCATCAGGGGTTATTTTACTGGTGATAGGCTATTGCCTGCATTCCATGGCCTCCCATTAATAAATGGGAGAGGGTGTGCTGGCTTGAGACCCTTGACCGTGAGGGGAAATAGCCCTCAACGCAGACTTCTTTACTGTCCAGTGCCCTCTAGGGAGCTGGTACTGATTTAGTGAGCAGAGTTCAGGGGAGCAGGGCAGAAATACATCTCAGCACCCACATTTCCTTCAGCTACAGAATCACAAAAACATTCAGGTTGGAAAAGACCCTTGGGATAGGTGCTGATCCTTGAAGCCACTCTAAATTACATTGGTCACAATGAGGTTACAGGTGGAATTCAGGGTACTGTGGACATCCAAACCATAACCCATTTCTTTTCCATGTATCATTGCAAAGGCAAGAGGGCATGTAGCAGAAGAGGCTCAGAGGCTCTTTTCCATAAGGGTGGTCCTCTCTGGGCGTCACAGCCAGAATCTGCAGCAGTGCACAGAGAAATTCAGCCCAGGAGTGGCATTGTTAAGCAGCATGGCATCAACTCGCTCATTTATAAACATATATGCTGCATGCCAGGTTTTTCGATAGCTGGAGCACATCCACCTCCTCCTAAACTGAAAACAGACCTCACATGTAGACTGGTATTGCCAGTGTCTGTGTTTGTGAGTTAACTGGCATGGTGACATGACAGGTCAAATATGAAGGCACGACTCACATAATACAGGACCAGGGTTCTCCTGAGGGCAGAGGATGGGTGCTTCTCCAAGAGCAGCAGGTAAGTAAAGGCAAGAAAGCTGCTGCTGCTGCCAGGAGAGAGGTGCTCATGGTTAGGGAATGAAGCAGAGGGTGCACAGGGCTAAGCCTGTTTAAAGGTCTTGCTACCTCTGTTAGGCAGTAGTCTAACAGAATTGACTGCTGGGTCAGAGCTCAGTTGGGCAACTGAAAATTATGTTCACTTTAATGAAATGCTTCCTTGACCTGATGAAATCTAGTTATGGATGTGCATTTTGAAAAAGAGAGCAGCAGATATTATATATCCAGCAACAAGTATTGAAAATGCTTCAAGGAACACTTGCATTTCTTGTGTGATCTGGCAGGGGGGCTGGACTGCATGATCTTTCAAAGTCCCTTCCAGCCCCTAATATTCTGTGATTCTGCAGAACATGCTATACTTGGTAAGAGCTTTTTCTTTTTTTAAGCCCCCGTTTTCTTTTTTCACCTTCTCTTTTTACATTTTACTGAAGTTTGCCTTCAGGGAATGGTTTCTAAGAAAGAGAAGCATTTAGTGACTTTCAGAATAGTTTTTCTTGCTCTCTCTCTAAACCACATCATCCATATTGAACTGCTGCAGAATAGAAGTATTTACGTTTATAATTTATGGCTGCAACTTCCTTCTGCTTGTTAAACCAGCAGAAAGGTACCGCAGGTTTGCTAAAACAATCTGCTTATGACACGAACCAACCAGGAAAGCAACAGTGGAAGCAGAGACCACCATGGAAAAAAAGCTCTTGGAATCACATGAATAACTGCAGACACTCTCTGCAACTTTGATCCATGTTCCCAGTCAAACATGACAAGATTTCTCTGATTTATTTACTGCAGGCTGTGCTGGCATTGTGCCATCCTTTTGGCTGGCAACCAGCTCCACAAAGCATGGTTTCAGGGCCAGTATTTTCTGTAGCTGCATGGCTGCTGCAGTTGCTGTGCTACAAGAAATCCAGGCTAGTTCAAGGAGCTGGAAAGCAACACAGATGGCTGTTGCCTGTGGGAGCTTCCATGCCATTCATCTCTATTGTTCAGGACTGGGTGGGTTTGAGACTATTCCAGATTTTTATTCCAAAAGATGAAATGAAAATCAACTCTACAAGCTTTCCAGTTTTGCCTTCTGTGAAATGCTTCTCCCTTCTAAGAATTTGGGCTGTTTGTGCCCAAACTCTCATCTCCTGAGGGAAAACCATTAGGTATTAAGAGAACTAAGTTATAATGTGCAATTCTCAAAAGTTATAAACAAGAGTTGTCAGAAAGGACAAAGTATATTACAAATTAACTCAAAGGAAGCAGTTCCATTTTTAGTCTAATTTGAAATTTGCATATGGTAAACATCAACAATTAGTCACACTGTAACAACTACCATTCTATTTAACAACCGTTGGCTAGGTCTTTTATTAATATAATTTGAATTTGGCTGTAAGCATTCATGTCTCCCAACACGTAGAAGGTTGGTTCTGCAAACCTCCATTGACAAGAATGCCACCATTAACTCATGCTGGTTGACTCAGGAGGGCAAACGTTGTCACCTATCAGAACCTAGACATTTTTGCATCAAAGCACATAATGGGGAAACCCCTTGTTTGCAACCCATTTTAATTACAATAATTATAACGAAAGTTGCCAAGATCTGTAAAAGCCCATGTGAGCAGGCTGGTGATGCACAGTGACTGTCCCTAAGCCACCATCATACACACAGGCTTTCATTTCCAGCTGCAGAATCCCTTGTGCCTACCAGCACCATTTGTGTGCATGGCAATGGCTGGCAGGGAAGGCCCTGCCCCAAGTCACATCCTGCTCCCCCAGCCCTTATGTGCATTGCACAGGGTGAAAAAGGGATGCCCCATCTGAAGCCATCTGATGCTGCTACTTCTGCATCCACCTTGTGGATCATAGAATTATAGAATGTATGGGGTTGGAAGTGACCTTTAGAGGTCATTTAGTCCGATTCCCCTCCAGTAAAGCAAGAACATCCACAACTAGATCAGGTTGCTCAGAGCCCCTTCAAGCCTGGCCTTGAATGTCCTCAGGGACGGGGCCTCCAAAATCTTGTTGTTTAGTCTGGAGGAGGCTGAGGAGAGACCTTGCTCTCTACAATTATTTGAAAAGAGGTTGTAGGTTTTTTCTCCTTAGTTATATAAATAATAGGACAAGAGGAAATGGCCTCAAGCTGCACTGGTTGATGTTTAGATTGGGTATTAGAAGAAAGTTCTTTACTGAAAGTGTTATCAAACACCAGAATAGGCTCCCCCAGAGAGGTGGTTGAATCCTTGTCCCTCGAGGTGTTTAAAAGATGCATAGATGTGGTGCTAAGGGACATGGTTTAGCACCAGACTTGATAAGAGTTAGACAATGGTTAAACTCAATGATCTTGCAGGTGTTTTCCAAATGAAACCATTCAATGATTCTGGGTCACAGCAGGTGAAGCACCCTCAAGGCTGTAGCAGGGCAGGGTGGCTGACGATTTGGGGTTATGCTGCAGGGAGCACGGCCAAGGGCGCCACTAGGCAATTCAAGAATTTCCACTTCACCACACCCGGCCCACTTGTTCAATCCCCAGCAAAGCTCTGGACCCTCAGCCCCTGGCTCCCTACCTGATCGGCTTGGGGGGTCTCTGACCGGCGGTGGAGGCCTCTCGCTGGGCGGGGGGGGCAGGGGTCCGGAGCGGCCGCCCCCGCCGACGGGCGATGAGGAGGACCCCAGCGAGATGTTCCTCTGGGGCAGCCGCGGCATCTCGTCGCTGCCGCTCGGGACAGGCGGGATAGGGGGTGGCCCCGGCCTGCTAGGGGGAGGTGGTGGCGCTGGGGCGCCGACGGTGGGCCGTGGCGCAGAGGGCACAGGTGGCTTGCTGTTCTGCGGCGGCAGCGGGGGCAGAGCCGACTCCCGAGCGGCGGGTGCTCTGTGCCCGGCGGGGGGCGGTGGGGGCGGCGGCTTGTCCTCAGCCGGCCGGCCCGGCGTGGGCGGCAGCGGTGGCCGGCCGGAGAAGGGGGATGCCGCGCTGGGGCCCGTCTGCCGGAGTGGCCCGGCCGATCCTGCGCTCCGGCTGCCCAGGAAGGGGGGTGGCGAAGGCCCCAGGCTAGGCTGCCGGTTCACTCTAGGCACCGGCGGCGACCCTCTGTTATGCAGGCTGGAGGCGATGGGCCGGGGCGTGCTGGGTACCGGCGGCGGCACGACCTCGGGCTTGGAGCCGACGTCGGGCCTTGGCGGCGGCATGCGGCTCCTCTGCGGCTCGGGAGCAGGGGTCCGCGGCCCTGAGGGCGACCCCGGGAAGCGCGGTGGGCCGCTCGGCGGAGAGAAGGGCTTGGCGGCTGCGGAGCGGCCTCCGGGCGGCAAGGCCGGGGGGCGGCTTGCCCCGGTATCTGCGGACACAGGATGGGGAGTAAGAATCCATCGGACAGGCACTTCCTAACACGCTGCGTCCTAAGGGGTCAGCCTTGGCATGGGGCACGCCAGCCTTCAGGGCCTGGCACCCAGGAGCAGTGAGCTGCGGTTCTGATAGCACTGGGGAGCTGTTCCCGAGTAGCAGGTGACATTCTGGAATTGCTTATCTGGGACGACTTGTCAGAGACCGAAGTGGCTGCAAGGTAACACCACTGATGCAGCCATCACCCAGCAAGCAATAACACAAGGAAGAAAGAAACATTGATGTCGATAATATCAACATGAAAGCAAAGAAATCTTTCTTAGCTTAGTCCAGCAAAAGACTAGTTGCGGCTGTTTTCAGTTGCTGTTATCTAAGGGTGTACTAGTGCACATCAGGAAGAAGGCAGCCAGCCTTACAGCTGAAGTACTATCCTGTGATGCCAGGAACTTTTGTATTAATACGAGTTCCCAAAACAGACTATGACATAATAGAAAATACCATCTTTCAGAGACTGTTTTGTACACAGGTGCTGGAAAATTATGTTAATCTATAAAACATGTAAGGTTCATAATACCCTACAACCCCTAGTGTCCACTCCTCCCTCAACAAACGTGAAATCCTACATCTTTAACTTTACAAAACTAACTGGCCCCAGACAGATCTCCCTTATTTCAAGGGGCACAAAGGCTTCAGACAGCTGTTTTCCAGCCATAAGAATACAGTGCATGCCCTGACAAGCCTACAACTGCAGTGTGGGTATCAGCCAGCTGGGATGCCTCATACACTCTCTAAATGGTAAGTCATGCTGTTGTGGAGCTGATGCAGAGGTATGTTCCATTTGGAAAGCAGATCCTTTTTCTTGGGGCACAAGGAAGAATTAATCTGGAATTCTCTGGTCTTGCATACCCACAGCTAAGGCACGACCTTAGTCTGCCCGAATATAGAACTGAACATTGCTGAGATCTTTAGTTTTCATTAAAAACTATGAAATCTGGTGTTAAGAATAAAACAAGACTCAAGCTGAAAACGACACTTCCTAAGAGCCTAAGATATTTGAAGACTTTTCAATCCCAGCAGTTAATTTATTGCAGTGCTATGAAGGTTTTAAACAATGTAATTTACTTTTTCACACTGGAACTGAAAGGTCTTTCTTACCTGCATCTCGATTTGCAGCCGATCTGAGCTTTGGCATTCCTGCTTGAAAAAGGCCTCCAAGGCCAGGTGGTCCACCACCGCTGAAACCACCACCACTACCAAAACCCCCACCGCTGCTACTGCCACCACCTCCAAAGCCACCACTGCTACCTCCACCAGGTCCTTTGGGCTCTGTTGGGGAAAAAAAAAATCCCCCATGTTAGGCAGAGAGGCAAGACTGATCCTGCAAAGTCATGTCTTTCATTAGAGAAATGCTTGTAGCTAGGGAAAAATGGACAAGCTTTCAAAACACATGTCTTTGTTCAGGTTGGATCATTATAGCTACCATCACCACCACTATTTCACCATGGAAGAAGTGGTGCAATAAACATATCCACTGCATTTTATTAAGCCATCACTTTTTTTTTAGCTTGCTCTGGACTGGCAAGCAGAGAAACTATCACTATGGAGAATTTGGAACTGAGCACATCATATCATCTTTGTTACCATCTTTGCTCTCTTATCCTTCTTCACTTCTCCATAAGCAAACTCTGAGACAGCGCAATTTCATGTGAAATGAAGAAGGAAGAAGGAAGACAAAGGTGTCTTTCCTCTTGGAGGTACCTTTGGAGATTAGTTCTGGGAATGCACAGAACTCTGTCGCTATTGATGATGTTGCAACATGCCTACTTATTTAAACAAAGCTTAGCAAGGAAAAAGATTGCTTTTTTGATTACTTCCCCATAGGTCCAGAAATACGACAAGATCCTAAAAGTACAACGAAAGTGTTTCCACAACAACAAATACAGAGCATCACTACAAAATGAGCAGGCCCACAGTTTGAGACATCTGTGGACATCAGCTATCAAATGATGGGCTACATGGCTGAAGATCAGTTGCTTAATTTGTTGTCATCTCTGTTTCCACAACTTTGAGTGGGTGAAAATTCCACTGACTTTCAAATAATTAAAACCTGTACATCAAAAGCACTTCTAATAATGCCACCCAGAAAAAAAGGAGGAAGAATGTGTTCATGGCAGAATGTTTCACATCATCCTTCTCTTTCCTTAAGCATGTTACCTCAGTTCAGCTCTGACTCACATAGGGTGTGAGCCTCTGGAGAAATGCTGCTACTATGGTTTAGTCTTTCATCATGATTTGTTAATTCACGTAAACAAGATAATGGGATGCATCATTTTAATCTTATTGTTTACCTCTCCTTTACTCCCCCAATGATTTTCTCCAGCTCATTACAATAGCTAGAACACGTAACTTTGCTTTCAGAGATAATACTCAAGTGTTAAAAAACTAAACACCTGTTTGACCATAGAACTGTATTATTATTATGTCACACTCCTTTGGGCATTTCCTTCTTTCCTCATCATCCTCCTATCATAGTCCAGTCTTGAATTGCATGGCCAGATCAGGACTGAGTTGTATCACATTTACTAATGAGTCTGTAGAAGTGTCTTCTCTCCTGAGGCAATAAACACCCTTTCTTTCTCCTCTGTTCTCCCTTCCCAATACTTTTGCTGCCCAGGCTTTCGTAGCCTCTTCTCAGCACCTGCCAACATGCACAGTGAGACACAGCAGCAGCACAGCTAGACAGAGACCTTGTCTCAATTCAGGTAAGTGGAGCTGCTGCCCTGTGCCAGAGCTCCACTGGGCAGGCTGAACAGCAAGGCTCAGCCAAAAGGATAACACCTCTGAGTCACTGCAGGAGTGGCAAAACTGCCAGCAGCAGAGTGACACACAGGTGGGGCTGGGACTTCTGGCTTTGGTTTAAGTGGCACTGGGGCCACTACAGCCAATGGGGCTGTGCCAGGGGTGCTTCTATTATTATACTATTTATGCAAAAGTAGAAGCTGAAATTCCATGGTATTCTCTGTGCTCTCCTCAGTCCTGACAGGGCTTTTATTTGCCTGATCTGCTGCAGCTCCTCAGCAGAGCTTCTAGTAGGGTTTGCATAGTTTTTTGATTTAAGCAAACAAGAAAATGAGAGTAAGCAAACAAATGAACACTTGCATTTCATAAGCACTACTTAATTTCTCAGTGACTTAATCCATGATGAACAGAATTTATTTTTATGCATGCAAACTTCTGGTATTTTATTTTACCTACCTCTTTCATGTCAGTGCATCTGATGATATATAAACTAATATTCTGCATTCAGATATGCAGAACCATTCACACACAGAAACTCTGACATGCAGAATCATACTTACTGTCTAGAATTGGGGCACTTCTGTCATTAGTAACAGTCTTCTTCAGTTTTTTCCCTTTGGTAATATCAGATAATAGGGCATTTCGCCCTGCTTGTTCTGTCCTGCTTAAGGATGGCTTTTCAGTATTTGCCTGAAAAAATAAAAGTGAAGAGGCAAAATAAACCTCAACTTCCAGCAACAAAGTTTTGCTCAAATGTGGTAGTTACTCGAGACCTCAATTGCTGTTTTAACAGCACTGGAGGGGGTAGCGTGCCATGTTTGCTTCTGTGGATGATGTTACAGGTAGTTTGTCTTATTAGTGACTTAGGGTCCAAAACAAGGCTGACTATTCTAACCCACACTGTTCACCAGAAACAGAACACTTTTATGTGAATTTGCATTTTTTTCACTTAGGATTTGGAGTCTGATTTTTTAAAGGCAAGGCACATTTGTGGCAAATTGCCATTTTGGAGATTGAACAAGAACAGACTACACAATAAGGTGAACATTCTTGAAAGTTGTAGTGAAAGCTCTTAATATACAAATTCTGGATAAATCACAAGAAAGATGGAGCTTTATTTGCTATTTTAGTTTTGATAGACCTCTTCATAGTGACCAAATAAAATCTTTAGATTTTTGGTCTCAATGGTTTGTCTCAATAGTCCTCTCTCTTCAGTTTATATTTTGGTGAGAGTTTTCCAAACAACAACTAAAACCCCTCTCCCAAAGAGACACATATATGCACACTTACATGAACATATATATAGTTATTTCTTCTAGCAAATGGTGTTTCCTGAAAAACTTTCTAGCTTTATCAGCGTTATGGAAATTTCTGGAAAGGTGGTGAGAGCTGCCATGGAGGAGCCAAGCAGAGAGTCTGCATCTTGCTTGGGGTGGAAAATGAGGAAAAGACTTCAGAAGCAGAGCCCAATCTAGCTGTGTAATCAGCTAGGGGTTTGCTACAAAAATATCTGAGTCCTTCACAGTAGCATTTCAAGAAGCCTTTTCTTTCTTGTCAGTGATGTGACTGATTGTTGGAGAGCAAACACAGCACAAGCTCTATTCTGTTGTAGTCTCACCAAGCACGCTGTGCCAGCAGTAAGTCCTGTGATCTGATACCAAAGGCTAGCTGAGGGAGCTATGTGGGCTAAGAACTATCCTTACCAAATGTAAACAATAGGATCATGGGTTTTTTCCAGCTCAGGTCAGGTAAGTACTAGAGTAGAACAAGGGAGAAGATAGGAGTACATGGCTGGAGAAGGGCAAGGGGAAAGCAAGATTTTGATTCCCCTGACTTCGACAAGCATTGAGGAGCTGTGCCTCTCCACCCCAAATAATGTGCATACCCTCATCCACACCTCAGTGCCTATTCAGTATGACAAGCAGCAACAGAGGACAGTGTATACACAATGTATTTACCTCCTGTAAAACTTACCAATGCCAGTGTTGGGGGAGGAGGGGGAGCTGGAGGGGGAGGCACAGGCATGGTGGAAGGCTGAGCTGTGTCTGGTCTTGCTAAGAAACCTGCACAGTAATATACAGAGACACACAAGGCCCAGAGATTATTTAATAAATACATTTGTAGTCAGCTGAAACACATCCTTGCAGCTAACAGGTCTATTTGCTACATTACCTAAACAATCTGTAAAAAGCACTTTGTGTTTCATTGTATGGAAATCAGCTGCATCTTTAAACAGGGGCTCCCTACATCATCCCCACTGCCGTATAAACTCACAGACATACATACCCAGTTTTGCACAAGTACACAACCCATACATTAGTATGGCAATGCATAAAAATGCTGTAACAAAAGTGAACTCTGTTTTATCCAACAATCTGGTTTCTGTTGAAGTACTTAGAGATAATCCCATAGCTATACCATCAACCCTTACTTCAAGAAGGTATCATCTGTTCAAGACCATACAAAGAGATGCTGACCCTTCAAAGCCCTTAAATTGCTGGAAGATCCCTCCCCATTATAGGTAGGGTGGAAAGGCAGAGCTCTAGAAAAGACTCACAGTTCTTCCTTTCTCTCTGCTTGCTCTGAAGAATCCTCCATCATCACCTCTGAATGCACCTTCCTCCTTCTGAGGAGCAGCACATACAGTCATGGCCTGTACATTTCACAGAGGTGGAAGCACAAGCAGGCAGCCTGGTCTGTCAGCCACAAGCCGCTGCAGAGGGAAAAGCCTGACTGCCAAAGCTCAGCCTTTCCCAAGCTGAAGATCAGACTTCTGCTTTTCCACACCTCAAGCAGAAATTCTAACCTAGGCCAGTTCTAGGAGGGTCACATTGGAGATGCAGAACTTCAATGCAACAAAAATATTAAATGAAAAAAGGAAAAGCCTCAAGGAGGTTTTTTCAAATCACAAGGGTGGGTTTTGTGGCATTTTGGCTCACTGCTAGCTGGAACTGTGTCTATCAGATGCGACAGGGCTCTTCTAACGGTGCTATGGCATTTCGGTATGTGCTTTGCTCTTGCCCATTCACCCGAGCCATCCTTAGTAACAGTGATGTCCCACCATTTCTGTAATTTTGGCACAAGCTGGGTAAACCCAGTGGGAATAGGAATAAGGGTTATTCTTGCGACAACCCCAGGGTGATGGCTGCAGTCCCAGGACAGTTAATTCACAAGAATACACACTTCTTACTTTCTGAAGTCACTTAACAGTTTTTGATAAAGCCAAGGAGAACTGTAAGAGCACAGTATCTGCCAAACAAATTCCAGGCTAGGTAAAGTAACCTTTATGGTTTACGTGAGCATTAGGAAAATGTTCTGGATGGAACAAAATATCATTTGGAGTGAAGATTTCAGTTGAGTCACCACCTATAAAGTCTTTAATCACTCTGAGATGATCCATGATGTGTGTGAGGAAAAAAACCCCAAAAGAACAGATTTATCTTGTTAGATACCCACACTTCAAAAAATTAAAATACAGCTATAGACCTACTCAAATAAAAAAAACTGCTAAGCTATCTTCCTCAAAAGAAAGCTTTTCTGAAACAAGACTTTAATGGAATTTGTCTAAAATCTTTTACGAGGAAAGGACTTGGAAAGGAGTCAAGCACATCACCCCTAGCTCAGGCTGACTGTCTAGAAAAAAAGAGTTCAAAGTGGCGTGAGGCACTACCATTTTCTCTGGTGTTCGTCTCACTTACTGCAGAAATTGTTTCTCTTTCCGGTTACTGCAAAAGAGCAAGCAGAGCAGAGGGGAAGCTGGCGCAGGGACAGCCTGACTGACAGAGAGGAAGCTGTGTGAAGCCAAGCCTACGCAGCTCTGTGCAAGCACAGGCAGTCGCAGAGCCCTGCGCACGGGCTGGCCTGCGCTCCCCGGCCCTTCCCTGCGTGACTGCGCAGCTTGCTGAGTCTCCAGAGAAGCACCAGCTCTGCATTCAGAGGGTCTCTTTGAATTCAGTTACATTTCTGCCTTCTGTCTTTCTAGCTCTCAGTAGTTACACAAAACTGCACAAAGCCCTATCTTTTCCCTATCTACTTATCCTAAATGCAATATTTGAAATCTGAAGCCTGTTAAAAAAAAAGCACCAAGACTAACGCTGCTTTGTTCTTCAGCTTCCTGTTTAAAAAAATAGTCAACAGGAAAATTATTTCTTACAGCAGACCACAATCATCCTGTTTCTTTACACAGTCTTTTCACAGCTGCAGTTGTCTCTAGTGTGACTGTGCCATTAGACTATTTCACCAGCCTTTAACTCCTTCAACTTACTAAAAAGAGAAAAATCCTCCAACTGCTTTGGTAAGAGGACAAACCAGTCTGGGTAATGCGCTGTGAGTCTCCTTGGTACTCCATGTGCCATGGTAAAGCTTCTGGAGAGGGCAGAATAAAGTTTTGTTTGGTATCAGGCTTTTAAATTAATTTCTTAAGGCAGCTTAGACCTGAATGCAGCAAGTGAACTAGCTGTGTCTGTGAAGTGCTTTCTCTAAAAAAGCAGTACTTTTGCAAATGCTATAACTGGTCTACCTCCCTATCAGTTAAGTGATTGCTTTCTGCTTGCTTGTGCTGGGCTGTTCTACTTACATTTCTCTTAACTGGCTTCTTAAGAAATTTGTGGGGGTTGAGGGGAAGCAGAGTGATTCTTAAAGCTTGAGTTCTCTAAGAGGAAGCCACTACCCATGGACAAATCCACCATCCCTGCATACATTATTTGAAAACAGGTAAAGTGCAGGAAGATACTGGGTCCTCCTTCTTTCCCTATCCCATCCTATGTACCTGCAGTCACCAGTTGCATACGAGCTCAAGCTAGCAACTGTCTGGTACTGACAGGCTTTCTCAACAGGATAGGAGTGGAAAGTAGGTACACAACTTCACACTAGTCTGAAGAGTGTCATTTTGGAAGCATGGGATGAGCTTCCATGCTAGACAAAACTCAGGCAGAACTGGTTTGAAGTTTAATGCAAGCATCCTGCAGAGTTGTTTTACTCATGATGCTCTAGAACACACATATCTTTTAGGAGCCATAGAGATCATATGGCATGACTCAGAAACCTGTATGTCCTCACACAGAAGTATAATGCAGAGCCAACAAAACACCACAGTTTGTAAAACTTCAGCTTAAAATGCAAATTACAACATACTTCACTCTTACTTTTCTCATTTGTTGGCTGCTCCTGCTGCTGAGACAGAGAGCATTTTGGAAACTCATGCTGAAATTTTGCAGCAAGAAATGGGACCTCTGTCTTTGAAGTTCTAACTCACCCTTGCTGTTTGGTTGTTAGACTCAGTACAATTTTTTTCCCCCCCGACTTTTTGTAAGCACAAAACCTGGCACCTCCAGGATTTTTTACATTTGATCACTACAAGACTGTAGGAAGGATCATACTGTAATGAAGAGATGCAACAACTTGGGGTCTTGCCTACAAAGTGCAGTGCAATGCTGGGGCTGACCCTTGGTATGAGCAGCACCTCTTGGGCTTCAGAAGCAAAGCAGCTGTGTCAGCACAGTGCTGAACTTGAATTCTGCAGCTGCTTCGTTCATCACTAATTTGCAGGATCCCTGTTTGGCCCAGAGCACAGAGATGCCCTATGCTGTTAAGCGTAACTCTGCAATTAGGAGAAAGCTTTGGTTACTGTCCTAACTTCAGCAATGGACTCAGTTTATTATTTGCTCTCAGCCAGTGGGAAAAAGCAGGATTTAAGAAATGGATGTTGCCTTCCATTGTAAACAGCTGACACGATAAAATACCTGAAACAGGAACTGACCCACCCAGTAACACATTTTATCTACCAAACCTGTTAACAACCAAGTGCTTCAGGGTCTTGAAAAGGAACCAATTCCAAAACACCTGAAGGCTGAAGGCATATAGTTACTTTCAAAGCCAGGACACAGGTCCTTGCATATTTTCTAGGCAATAGTGTAAATTATCACAGCTTCTAAGAAGCTATATGAAAATGCTGTATCTAGATGGGCGTTGGTGATGTAACAGCAAGGATTACAGTAAATAACCTGCACATGTACGCCACAGTGTTGGCCCCTGAACCTGAAACAAAGGTCTGTATTGTCAAGCAAGAGAGAAGGATTTCCACAGCTGGCAGCAGCAGCTGCTCTCCCACTGTGAGGCAGGCGCCAGCAGCACCGTGCTCACTGCCTTTTGCTCCGCATCGGGGCTGCCATCGCCACGAGCAGACACCACACCACAGTCCTCACTCTTGCTCTGTACTGCCTCAGCTACAGCTTGAGTGCCAGGGCTGCGTCCCTGCAGACCACAGGCATCCTTCTCAAGAGGAGTGCACATGCAGCCTGCATCTGCTCCCTTTTAAGAAACCCACCCCAGCCAGTTAGCAAATGAGATGCCCCAGAGCTGCCCATATAACCCCAGGTCAATCATACAATCAAAGACGCACAAGGAACCTCTGATTTTGGCAAGACAGAAGGCAGACCCAGCAGTCGCTATCAGAAATGGCATTGAAATATTGAGATATTAAATTTATCATGATAAAAGCTACTTTAATTTTAAAAAATAATAAAGGAGAGAGAAAGTACATGTTGCATTCTGCAGAGTCCTTTCCTCTCTGAAGTAATCCATAAAGAGCAACAAGCAAAAGTGGCACTGAACTGAACCCCATGAAACACAAATTCTGAGCATTTCAGACTAAATTTGGTACATAAATCATTTCAGGAGCATTACAAATGCTAAAAACAAATGTGATATTTAACTTGGGATAGACAGCGTGAAGAGTTGGACCAAAACTGCACTGTTTGCATCTAGTCAGCCATTTTGAGATGCTTTGAGGCATCCCCTCTTAAACGTATTGAGTCAGAGGCAGACAGGCAGCTCACTGTGGTTAATCATTTCCTGCATGATTAATTTCCAGGCAAAAAAAGAGGAAGGAACACACAACTGTAGAAATAAAATAGAATTGATAGAACTTAAGGGAAGAAAAAAAACAAACCAACAATTAAAATGCTGATTGGCCCTCTCTGCCAAAGGACCTAACTTCCAAGCCAGTATTGACTTGGTTCTTTCAAAATGCATTACTTTTTGCTAATGAAAAAAAGGTGAAATTAAAAAAAAAAATATCTGAATTTCTAGAAATTTGGCTAAGTTACCAAGTACTTTAGTTAAGGTAGTTCTTGAAACCAAAAGGACAACTAGCTGCAAACATGTTACAAAGCAGTTGGAAAACTGCTTAAAATCAGTTTCATACAGACCACAATATATTTTCATGAGTCTGTTAAAACAGAGAACAGAAGCATAGAATGGTAGGGGTTGGAAGGGACCTCTGGAGATCATCTAGTCCAGCCTCCCTATTAACACAGGTATGCCTAGATCATGTTGCACAGGAATGTGTCCAGGTGGGTTTTAACAGCCTCCAAAGGAGGAGACTCCACAACAAATCTGGGCAGCCTGTTCCAGTGATCCATTACCCTAAAAGTAAAGACCCTTGTCTTCTCTAGTTTGCCCTTACCCTATGACTGGCCACCACTGAAAAGAGTCCAGAACTATTAAGCCATTTTAATAAAAATTGTCACTGTGATGCCATGAAATTTGTTCAAGCTCCACTGCTCCCACTTTCCTTGGTGGACCTGAGTCATTAACAATCCTACATGTTCCACCATCATATCCTCCAAAGGCCAGAAGAACTGTCTGTGTCAAGAGAGTTGGTGAGGGAATGTGGCAAGGTGTGAATGGGAGCTTTAGAGGGTGCTGAAGACACTCCTCCCATGCAACACCAGGCTGGTAAATCCCGTCTGAAAAAAAAAAAAAAAAATCAGGTATTTTAATTCTGCTCTTTTCATTGAGCTTTCTAAATATGTAGAAACCTATAAATAAATGTACAGACAGATGGTTTTAAGCCCCTAAAGAATTCAGCAAAGCTCACCAAACCAAAACCAGTACAGCAGGAAGCTTCCTGCATATGCTGAAGAGGAATTTACCTACAGGGCGAAGAAAGAATATTTAGGAGACTCTCTGGCTCAGTCACACGTAGAAGAGTGAAAAGCCTGACAGGCATTAGAATAACCTGATACAAGTTTTAATTGAGACACAGGGGATCTGTGGTATAACCACTCCTACATTCAACAGGAGAGCCTGGATTTTCCTCCTCGTAACTGGGGTAAACCTTTCAAAGCTGAGGACCTCCAGAGAAAGTGACACCTAAAACGTCACTCTCAGTAATTTTGGGTCCTTTAACATCAGCAACTCGTCTTTTAAGGATAGTTTCTGGCTGAAATGATTTTTCCTTTGCTGCAGGGGTTACAGGGTTTGTGGCCTGAGAAAGAAGGGTGTGAAAATGCAAATTGTCCTATCCTGTCCATAGGAAACCATGGTGGCAAAAGGAAGCACTAGCATTTCACCTTTAAAACGAGTTGCAGAGAACTAGACAGCCAAAAGAGAAACCAAGAAAGAAGTTACTTCAGATGCACGAGACCCAGGAAAATTCTGGGGAGCTGCCACTACCAGAGTAAGGATGTCAACTTTATTTGGGACTTTTTGCATTTCAAGGAAACTCTGCACAATACTGAAATGAGTGGTGCATGACACGCCATCCAGAATGAAAATGCCACCCCCTACGCAAAGTTCCAGGGCAGAGAAAGTGGCCAGTACCAGCCATGCTGGAGAGCTCTTGCCCAGACCTTGAATCAGAGCTTCCTTTCTCTCTTCACAAATAGCCCTTGGAGGGGTGACAGGTGATGGCTTCACTCAGAGGCATATGCATAAAACAAATGAGGTCTATGTGGCACCAAAATAGGACTTAGGCCAACCTGAATGACACACGGAGCTGGCAACAGCAGGAACATCTGCCATGGCGAGCCGTGTCTTTGCAAATTTGGCAGTTCCTGACTTGGGGGATGCAAGGGCATCCTGCTGTGGTCAGGGGCCAAAAAGGAGAGAAGAAGAAAGCAAGAGCCTCGAAGTCTCTAGCAGGAATGCAAGGGGACAGTTCTTGGGGAAGAAACATGCGTCAAGCTCTCAGAATCCAAGTGAGCATTTTTTCAGCCCTTCTTAGGCTGCAGAGAGATGCTATATTTTTTTGGGTTATTTTAGACATACTGTTTTCAATAATTTCAAACTTTTACCTCTTACAACAGCATAACTGAGCTATGTGCAGATGTTAAGAGGCTAGTGAGGAGTAGTGAGACAAATACCTACAACAGCAAAGTGTAAGACTAGTTGGCAAAAAAAAAAACAGAGGATGCTGTGACACATCTCTGTGTGTTATCCCATGCACTCATGCCCTGCCAAAACTGCAGCACCTCCATCTTCCTCTGTCCCTCCTGCTCATGTTCCTCACAGTGACCCTCCAGCAGCACTGGTTGCAGTTCACACTACACAACTCCTCAGAGTCTTAAAATTCCCTAAACACTTTCAATCTCCTCCATGGTACCCCAGGAAAACAGTAACAAAGCAGGTTACTGTGGGGTGTCAGTGATGAGGGAACTAATCAGATCACTAAGGCAGCACAGGAGCCTGTGGTGCCAAAAGCAGTAACAGCCAGATGCACTCATGGTCCATGGCAAGTTGCATCCAGTTGACAAATATCATTTGTCAAAGGCAGCCAAAAGTTATATGGCAAATAGCCAGTGGTGTTTCATCCATGGAAAATCACAGCTAAGAAATAGTCCACCACAGTGTCAGAATTATTTTTAAATCCAAGTATTTGAAACAGGTTGGGTTTTTTTGGTTGATGGTTTTGGTTTTTTTTTTTTAGTGACCTTTTTCAAGATATGCAGAGGATCACAGGCAATGGCTAGCTTGGGGGACTGTCTCCAGACACTATTTAGAAAAAGTAGCAAAGCTTTTGGACAGTTTAAGTGTTTGGATGCTGACTTGAGAAAAGCTGATAACGTAAGAGCAAATATGCTACAGCAGAAAGTGCCTCAGACTCACTGGAAACAGAAATTGCTTCCATCCAGTCCATGCTCCTGCAATTTCTTTCAGCTGGTGCTTTGAGAGGAGATGTACAGAAATATTCCTGCCTTCTCAGAGTCTGAGAGTTGGCTCACACCCTCTGCCACAATGACCCTGCCCAGGGAGTAGGACCTCAGCCCTGTGAATAATGCCAGGAGCAAAATCCCTACGCCAGGCACTGCAGAAGAGTTTCACCAGTGTTCTAACACAAGCATGTGTGTGTCACTCCTTAGCAAAAGGTTGGGGCCAAGGGCAGCAGAGAAATCTACAGTTGCTGGGCTGCAGAAAGGAGGACAACTTGAGACACTGCAGCCTCCTACAGCTCACTCCCCTCTCCTGCCTTCCTGCCAAAAAAGAAAAAAGAAAAAAAGAAAAAAAGAAAAAAAGAAAAAAAGAAAAAAAGAAAAAAAGAAAAAAAGAAAAAAAGAAAAAAAGAAAAAAGAAAAAAAGAAAAAAGAAAAAAAGAAAAAAGAAAAAAAGAAAAAAGAAAAAAGAAAAAAGAAAAAAGAAAAAAAGAAAAAAGAAAAAAAGAAAAAAAGTCCAAAAAATCAAAAAAAAAAAAACAAAAAAACAAAAAACTAAAAAGTAAAAAACAAAAAAGAAAAAAGAAAAAACAAAAAAGAAAAAAAAAGAAAAAGAAAAAAAAAAAACAAAAAAGAAAAAAGAAAAAAAGAAAAAAAGAAAAAAAGAAAAAAAAAGAAAAAAAAAAAGAAAAAAAGAAAAGCCCTTCCCCCAACCCCTCCACAAAGAAAAACACAACAGCAAACATTTACCCTCTCTTCTAGGCAGAAGTGACAGTTAAGCACTGAGCTGCTTGTGCCTGAACTCTTATTTCAGCTGTCCAGAGTGCAGCTGCCTGCAATATTCAATCACCTACCATGCAAGGCAGCCTTTAGTTAACCTGAATGTTTGGAACAACGCACAGGGCTGTGTTATTCTAGGCATGCTGCCCAACACAGCCAGCGAGGGATTCACCCAGGCTGGGGGTGACCTCAGCGTGCAGCCCTAAAGAAAGGGATCCTCATTTTGGGAAAGGCTGTAGGGACAGCCTCTTCACGTAAGGGTCTACATACCTGGGACAACAAGGGCCTGTCTCTCTCTGTCTTGTTCCCTCACCTGTTCCTCCCTGTGAACATTTTGTCTTCACAAAATACTGTTCCTAATATACAGCCCAAGAGCTGCTTTCACGCGCCTGTTCAGCAGCATACACATTGCTGCACAGCTTTCTCCCCAAACTATGACCCTTTCTACAGGAGCTGTTAGCAAGGTGAACAGGCTAGGTCAGAAATTAAGGATTTGTGAGTATTGCCTCCAGCTCATTCAGTTCTAAATCAGAACAGAAAGCATTGCATTAATTTGGAAGAAGTTCTGAAGAAAAGGATATTTTCCACCAGTTTATCCTCACAACACAGTACTGCTAAGCTCTCTGACCAGGCAGGATCATCCATGGCCTGAGGGTGGCAGGCAGCCTGCACAGAGAGTGAGGTGGAGGGCAGGATGGGATGTTTCCTGTATCCCACACCTGGTGACCCAGAGGCAGAACGGCACAGGGCTGGCCCTTGGAGCCTCCAGCTCGTTACCAAGGGGAAAAAAAAAAAAAAAAAAAAAAAAAAAAAAGTGTGTTCACATCAGCGTCCCTGCCTTTTGCCTTTCCACCTACTGCTCCATGATTTTTCTTTAGGAAGTTAGAAATCTGACCTTTTGTTTGTTTCTTTGTACCATGAAAGCAATTCTGCCATTTGAATCAAATTGACAGAAGTCTGGAGGATTTTTTCACCCTCCTCTCCACTGTTTTATGATGTAACTGGCCAAAAAGTATCAAAAATTAGTCTGAATGTTTTTTTGGACACCTGAGCAGCTGTAGCTTTCAGCCAGTATAAATCACAGGAACCAAGTCTGGTGAGCGAGCCCTGAGATTTTCCTGGTGGAAATCCACTGACCACAGCTGCCTGCTAGGTTGCTGCGAGTCCCCTTCACAACACTGATCATAAGGAGAGGGCCTTCTTTCAGCAAATCCTGAGGCTGGGATGAAAAGAGCCTGTTTGGAGCCACAAGTCACATCAAGGGAGCTCCAGGACACCCTGCATCACATCTACTCCATGCCCAGGGCACTAAATTAATAACGTTGTGACCTGCGTAACACCATTGCTGCAGCAGTCTTCATTCACCTTTCCCTTCTGACCAACAGGACAACACGGGGCTGAGTTGAAAGCATTTTACTGTAATGAAGGCATACAGAAAAGTGTCAAGGATTTCACACACTGTCAGATTATCTTCCTTCTCCATAGGTGTAGGTTTAGAATCATAGAATAGAATCATAGAATCAACCAGGTTGGAAGAGACCTCCAAGATCATCCAGTCCAACCTATCACCCATCCCTAAGCAATCAGCTAGACCATGGCACTAAGTGCCTCATCCAGTCTTCTCTTGAACGTCTTCAGTGATGGTGACTCCACCACTTCCCTGGGCAGCCCATTCCAATGGGCACTCACCCTCTCTGTGAAGAACTTCCCCCTAATATCCAGCCTGTACCTCCCCGGCAGAACTTGAGACTGTGTGTCCTCATTCTGCTGCTGGTTGCCTGGAAGAAGGGACCAACCCCCACCTGGCTACAACCTCCCTTCAGGTAGTTGTGGACAGCAATGAGGTCACCCCTGAGCCTCCTCTTCACCAGGCTAAACAACCCCAGCTCCCTCAGCCTCTCCTCATAGGGTTTGTGTTCCAGACCCCCCCCCAGCTTTGTTGCCCTTCTCTGGACACGTTCTCGTACCTCAACATCTCTCTTGAATTGAGGAGCCCAGAACTGGACACAGTACTCAAGGTGTGGCCTGACCAGTGCTGAGTACAGGGGAAAAATTCAGTTGACTTCAACATTCAAATAGGCTTTAAAAAATGTTTTCTTAGAATAACAGAATCAACTAGGTTGGAAGAGACCTCCAAGATCATCCAGTCCAACCTATCACCCATCCCTATCCAATCAACTAGACCATGGCACTAAGTGCCTCATCCAGTCTTCTCTTGAACATCTCCAGGGATGGCAACTCCACCACCTCCCTGGGCAGTCCATTCCAATGGGCAATCACCCTCTCTGTGAAGAACTTCCTCCTAACATTCAGCCTATACCTCCCCTGGCACTGCTTGAGACTGAGTCTCCTCGGTCTGCTGCTGGTTGCCTGGAAGAAGGGACCAACCCCCACCTGGCTACAACCTCTCTTCAGGTAGTTGTAGACAGCAATGAGGTCACCCCTGAGCCTCTCCCTCCTCTTCATCACAATCAACTAAGTTTTACTAAACCTAGAGTGAACTGTGACTGTTCTACTAACAGCCAGCATTATAAAATCATATTAAAATAGTGACTACCTCTAAAGGGGAAATCTGAGGCATATAAGGGCCAGACATGTGGAATTAATTTAAAACACCATTTCCCAATCCCTCTTGCTTGTAAATATTGCAATATTCCTATAAGAACACTGAGAAACTACAGTGCACAGAGATTAGGTCAGATTTCACATCAAAAGCCCAAACAAAAGTTAAGTGGCCTGGGCAGTCAGCAGGGAAAGAGCAACTACACATGCAAGGGTGCATTAGAGTTTTTACAGCCCAGGTGTGGACATGAATGAGAGAGTAATTTGAATACCTGTCACTAGAGGAGCAATCAAAGACTGATCTGCCTGGAGTGTGGGAAAAACAAAACAAAACCCAGCCCCAGATCTGCATAATGTAAGGCAGCCTGCTCCACCAAAGACAGTTCAGGAAAACAAATACCACCTCAGAGCCTGGTTGCCAGCAATAAAAGTCTCAGTCCAGTGTGGCAAGCCCCCATATAAATCAGTTTTGTGAGAACCAGACAGCCAGGTCTGGTAGAGATTGTAATTAAAAAGAAAGAAAAAATATCTTTTTTTTTTCTGTTCTGAAAGTTAATTTCGGATGATTTGAGGCTGCAAAGTGCTGAGCCTCCAAACCTCCACTAAAATGGGTGGAGACAGAGAGTCTGATTTTACTCTCAGAGTTCACAGAAAGGCTCTGGACAGTTTTCAGACAGGGCTGGATGAGACCCATTGTACCTTATGACTTTGCTGAAAGTGTTTGAATTATGTGGGATGATCCTGTGAAGTCTTGTGATATTCTCTGTTGTGCAGGGATTTGCACCGTAGCTCAGGATTAGTCACTAAACCAGATAATTTGTGAGGCGCACTGAATCATATTTGCACATCAGTAATGAATCTGAGGAATGTCACAGTCAGCAGTCAAGGCTGGCACTGGCTCCTGAAACACCATCTTTTGGAAGCAGAAGGCTGGTGGAGTAAGTACCACAGCCACAGTCTGCACAGAGATGCCACCACTTGTGTTCAGCACTGCAGCATCTTACTTCATGAACTTGGGGAGAGCAAACAGCTGTACTGTCACCTTTCTAAAAGTCCCATGACCTATTGAAAAACTCCTGATTTTCCCTCTGTGCCCTGCTCACAGCCAACAAACAGAAGAGAAACTCCCACCAGACCTTACAAACTGACTAGATACTAAATGAGGAGGACTTCTGCATACGACTTGTATCCTCTGTGAGGCAAACCTCTGATCTCTGATGTGAAAAGTTATAAATAGCATTTGATCTGTCATTTAAATGCTTATTTCAATAACATGGCCAGAAAGAGTTAAGTTCTTTGTAGACTCTGTTGGACTGTTACAGAACAATTACTTTTTTTATGAGTCACAAGCCCAAAGGAATTAATATAAGTTTGCAAATAAAGCAACGGAAAATTTTAAGCTCACTGAAAATGAAATACACAAAAATACATTAAAAATACCATTACTTTGCATACTTAAGAGCTTTTACTAAGACTGATATTTTATCAGAGATCTTCCTCTGAGAATAGCTACACAACTTGCTTATGTAATTTCTGTAATAACTAACTTCCAAAGCCTGAAACCCTTGCAGTACGTGAAGCTGGGCAGCATATGCTGGGTATCCATGGCACATGCATGGAGTTGGATGACGAAGTGTCCATTTGCACAAGCAATCAAAGCAACTGGCAGCATCTGTTCCTGCCTGCTTGGAAGAGGTTTGGCTAGCTGTGTAATTCATACTGTGTCTCAGAAAGCTTTCAGATAGGCTGCTGTGGTTTTGGTAATTATTTTTAAAGGTTCTCAGCAGTATAAAAAACAAACATGCAGAAAAGATTTTAGAATCAGGATGGAAATAATAAAGAGGAGGAAGAAAAGCAATCTGAGACAGAGGGTCTGCTTCAGCAAACAAACTCTTTTCCCCTAGCTCCAAGACTTCCATCACCCCTTTCTTCATGTGGGAGCCAACCTTAGCCAATCCAGACTACATAGTTACTGTGATTAAAAGGCGATTGATCATCTTTTCAAAAGGGTATGCAAGACTTTAAAAACTGCACCCAAAGGAATTAAAAAACCCCAAACCCAAGGTAAATTAAGGACAAGAGATTAATTTTAACCTTAAATATCCTGCCATACATATTTTGGTTTGAAATGGATTAATTTGAAAACAATAAAGAAAAAAGCTACAGTGTTACGGAAGATATTATTTCACAAGTGAATTTCTATGATCACCTGATATTCTGGCAGTACTGGCAAATGCTGTTTTGTTCTAATCCATACAAAAACAAGTCCAAAATGTTATATGCCTGCACCACCAGATTACTTACCTGGCATACAGCAAAAAACATTTATTGCAACTTGTTTTACAGAAGCAGATAGAGGAAGAAACACATTATTGCTATTAAAAATTGTCCAATAAGACAACTAAAAAACTATATTTAGATGGCTTATGTAAAACTACCAGATCAGATAACTATTAAGTAAATTAGATTGGAGGTTGCCATCATCTTGGTTCTTTGTATCATATATAAAAATCTACTAAATCAGACCATCTTTTTCTCTGTTTTAAAAAAACTGTGATTTTATAACATACCCATATTAACTGCATTCATTCACCGCCTTTATTACCACAGCAAGGAAAGCTTAATTTAAAAAGGTTAATATTTTAATAAAGTAAAAAAATGTATCAGCTGTCCTTAGCTGATAGGAGTTGCTATAGTTTCACCCCAGACATACAAAATCTCTACCAGAGTAGAGATCCCAAAGTAGTAATGCAAATCTGTATGATAAACGATGGCAGGTGCCAGTTGAAGCTCTAGGGCTTCAGCTGACTCCCAGCAGGGAAGACAAAGAGTTCTTTTCTGCCTCTGATAGTGACCCACTGAATCTATCACTTGCCTTATTCTGAGCTGGCAAGAACTTCCCTGCCTCCAACACCAGTTCCTGGATGAAACAAACTACTACTAAATGGGAATACATACAGAAACTCTGCAGGGGGATCGCCTGCTTTAGAATCATTTCTTTGGACGATTACCTCAGAGCAAATTAGTGGTCTGGTGACTGCTCTGAAGTAACATCACCTCTAAATCAGATGCCAAAGAGAGGGATAGGTGGAGAAGCGAAGGGAGGAGGGTGCTCAGAGACACCCTCATTCTTTGGCCAGTGTGGAGATGAGCTCCAGATTAGCCCCATGAACTGCAACCATGTGAGAGCCAGGTAGAACTGGTGGACTGGTGTTTAGTGAGATCCCCAGGCAAGAAATCTGATGTCCTAGTGGCTGCTTTCTAAGAGCTGGAGTAGTAGAAGGACAGATCTGAAATTCTGCTGCTTCTCAATCTAGCTCACCTCTTTGCAAAGCACTAAAAATATAACCCACAGTTCATTGAATAACTCTCCTTGTGTAACTGGAGAGACCTTAGCCTTCAGCGTCTGAGTTTGTGCATGTATGTAAGTCACCCTGGTGCTCATGTACTGTTCCTATCACTGACAATTTCCATTTAGTCCAAACTGGAAAACATCCTGAGTAATTCAAGAATGATTTTTTCTGTTAAGTATTTCCAATGCTGTCTTTCGGCAAGAAAAAAATGTCAAAAGTCACTTGGAAATGAAAGGTGCAGTTAAGAGATGTTTCAGTTATTTCATTAAAGTTGCCAAAATGCAAAAAGTAAAATCCAGGCAATATGAATATTCTTCATATTTATACCACAATATGCTTAGCTGAAATCAACCACAATCACATTTTGTAGAGCTGCAACAAAAAATTCAACTCAAAATAGCTTTGTAAAGCTGTTTTGGCATACATCTTGGAAGTCTGTCTGCTTTTGCAGCAGGACTCAGTATTTATGAAATAGAAGTGAGATAACATTGGAAGAAAAGGTTCAGATTTTACATCTGGCACTTTAACTGAAGATTCAGTCTCAATATTCGCATTATGAAATTTGCATGTGTGTATCTGAGTGCCTAGCACACATACGCAGCAGAGGATTGCCATTTAAATACCCACAGTAAGGGCACACAGCAAGCTGTCCATACTTAACATTTTCATTGTTCAGTTGAAAGCTCTGTAATTAAAATTTCTGAAGATTTAATTGATGAAATATTCTTCTCAACTTATCTTGCCAATTATCAAATATATGGCAAGGTACAAAAGTTCTGTTTTGTATCAGTCTGCTGTTCTTTTAGACTCTAAGAACTTCTAAGGTTACATTAAAGACTAACTCAGTATAGGAATGTAGAGGCACTAAATTTGCGTATATTGGTATACTACAAGATTTAATAATGTGGGTCTGGGATTAAAATAAGAGAGACAGAAACAAGAAACAAATGTTATGTCCTGTCAACATCTGAGACATGAAGAGATTTCTATTTCAATAAAGAGTAAAAGAAAATTAAAAATTTTTCATTTACCAAAACCGAAATTTGACTATTTTGTTCTTAGGACTGCAAATTTCTACAGAGCCTACATTTGCTTTAGGTACTCTAAATACCTTTTAAAAGACTATTTTAGAACTTCCTAATTTCTAAAACTTAAATTTTGCACTGAATTCACCTTCAGTTTTGGGGGGAGGAATTGGGGGGGTTGGAGTTTTTATAAACTGATGGTTAGAAAAGCTTTTCACTGAAAAAGTCCTGGAAAACACTGAATTCGATTATTAAGTTTGACATCCAGGCAGAAATTTTCTAACTTAGGCATCACTATCCTCTTGGTCGAGGCTTATCTCTTCCTAGCTTTGCTACTGAATTGCCATGGTGCTGCTGACCCAGCACAGGGCTCTCTTAACTGACTCCTAACTGCCTTGATCATCACCTGGTACCAGGAGGGACATGGGGCAGGTCAGTGCCACTGGGTGGCACACAGATGTCTACAAGCAAAGGGGCCCAAAGTCCTGTCAAGGGGACTAGTTTAAGGCATGGCACAAATCAAACCAAAAACAACCAAGGATAACAAAGTGAAAACGCCCTTCTACTTTCCTCCACGTCTCCAATTACAGACGTCTTTGCTCCAGTTTATTTCTCTTTGGAAACAATTTTTTACAGCTGCACATGGCAAGTACTTAGCTAGTGAGGGAAGAAGAGAAGCTGGAAAGAATGATTATTAATGTATTCTGCCAAAAAAATAGGCAGGGCAAAAATCTTTTGTGGCTTAGCACAAGAACTTGCTGATCTTCCTCTACTCAAAGAGGAGATATGTCCTGTGTTACCTTCCTGAGAAGAAACACAGCACAGTTGCACTGCCTTCTGCAGCAGCCTGAGCTGGACCCTGAGGAAATTTGCAGCATCCCTCACTTTCTACTTATGAAGGCAGCTGATTTCATACACATTAGAAGTGTAAGTTTGCCCGAGTCATTGTTAATTAAAAGAAAGAGATTCCATTCAGCTATCTCTATTTATTTTAAATGTTTCTATCTCTGACTATCTTCCATGACCAAGTGTTTCTATGCAGCAAGCACAGTCAAAGGCATTGTGTCATGCGGGTGCCTTGCCTGAAGGGCACAGGTTTACCAGGAAACTCTGACATCATATGTGAGGCCATATGTAGATGACTACATAGCTCATCTCCTTGCTCAGTCAGACCTGGTGGACAAACTAGGCAGGTGAATGTGCTAGAGGGACAAACCCACACCTTGTCTGAGATCAGTGAGAACTGCAAACCATTGCTTGAGCAATGTATCCCAGCCAGCTGCTCGGTGGCCAGCCACACCTCCTGCTCGGTGGCCAGCCACACCTCCTGGTTTCTGCCAGGTTTTTGGAAGCACCACATCTCTGTTTTAGCTGGCAGCTCTGAGATAGACTGCTCCATGGCAAGCAGCTGATTTTGGAGGTAATTTGCCTCCATGCAAAACAGCAGGTCTAACTGAGTTCCTGCTAGTATTCTGAATGCAGAAAGTAGTAGTCTGGTACTGCTTAATCTAAAAAAAAACCCTACCATCACAAAAAAACTATGTATGGCATGCCACTGCCACAAAGAAACGTACCCACAAAACCAAAAGCAGCCACATGCCATCATTCAACACTTGCATTTCCTCTTCAGACCATGCTTCATTGGCAAGTCCTCTTACTCCATCAGCCTCCTCAAATTTGTCCTCACTATTGCCGGTCTACCAAAAGCTCAGAAGAAAATACGTTAGTCACTACAGGCTGGAATGCTCAGTGTAGGTACCTTGAAACAGCAGGTATTAGAGGGTGGCAACTAATTTCGCCTTTAATTTCTTTGTAGTTAAGTGTTGTCACAGTTGTTAAACCCTGCTGAAAGTTAGATCAAACTGGCTGAACAGTTTGCTAGCTTGCACAGGCAAAACCAAACTGGTTTATTTTAAGTAGGCTTGTAGACTAAGCTTCTCATAGAGCAGACTTAAACGCAGCAGAGCCAGTTAAGAGGTAAGGCAGTTTCCTTGTTCAGTAAGAGTTTAGTAAGAACTCTTACTTAGGGGTGGAGCATCTCCCCTGTGGGGACAGGCTGCAAGAGTTGGGGCTGTTCAGCCTGGAGAAAAGGCAGCTCTGGGAACACCTTAGAGCAGCTTTCCAGTACATGAAGGGGGCTACAGGAGGGACTTTTTACAAGCGCTTGTAGTGGTAGGATGAGGAGACCTTGGAACAGATTGCCTAGGGAGGTTGTGGATACTCACTCCCTGGAGCTGCTCAAGGCCAGGTTGGATGAGGCCTTGAGCACCTGGTCTAGTGGAAGGTGTCCCTGCCATGGCAGGGGAAGTGGAACTAGATGATCTTTAAGGTCCCTTTCAAGCTAAACTATTCTATGAATCTATGAACTCCTTACATATCTGATTTCAGAATCACAACTGATATTCAAACGGAGAGTTAAGAACCACTTCAAATCTGAGGCCGCAAACTTCTAGATAAAAAGGAAACTTTTTCTGAACTCAAAAAGCTGTTGTATCTGGATCAAACCTGGAGCTGAAAGTAAGCTTTGCATTGGTTTTATTGGGTTGTAAGACATTACTCTCACAAAGTCTACTTTTTCTCTTAAGCTGAAGTCCTGACGACTGGCAGCCCTCAAGTGCTGCTGCAAGGATCACTTTTTTCTTCTATATCTGCCAATGCCCTTGTAAGTAGGTTGGCTCACAGAGGGCTGGGTTACAGGTGGTGCTGATCCAGCCAGAGAAAAAGCTCCACTTCTGCACAGAAGGGATATGGCAGCACCAGGGCTGCTTTGTGAACAAAGTCTGAGCTCTGCAGCCAAATGCAGCTCCAGCTGAGCCTTGATCTCCAAAATCTCCACTACTCCTACTACTCCTTGATCACCAAAATCTCCTACTAGGAAATGCTATTCAATGCAGACCAAACTGCTTTTGCACAGGCAGCATGAATTGTAAGTTTGTCATTAGTACCAGAGTTTTAAGATCCATGATAAAAATGAGTCTTTTTCTGTCTTCACACAACTATTCACCTGAGAAAGCAGCACAGCCTCCTGTTTCAGGTCTCCCTCTTACACCAGCAGCAAGATTATTACCTTGCCAGCTGATAATGATAACAACTCAATACTTTCCTACAGTGCACAGTATATGCGCTCCTTTTATCTCTTAACTGCCAAATTGGAAAAACAAAATCTTCTCAGGAAACTCAGGAACAGCATTGTCAGTTCCCCTCCCTGAAAAATGGAGTATGGGATAGACTGTACCATACATATGGAAGTGTTCATTACCATTAAAATAGCTGTTCAGATTTCATCAATAACCAAAAAAAAAAAAAAAAAAGTCACTGCCAGCAAGGAAACAGAGAAAATGAATGACAGACAGCAGGGCTGGAAAAGGGCATCTACCTTTTCCCTGCGTCACTACTGATTATATTCCTGGCATGTATTTATCTCTTATCTCACTAAAAATCTTCAGTGATGTAAATTCTGCAATTCCTCTCAGTCATCTACTTTGTTAGCTTTACAGCTAACGAATCTTTTCCCAGTACCCAATCTAAACATTCTTTGCTGTGATTTAACTTGCTATTTCTCATCTTGTTTATAACTGATGTGCAGAATAATTTATTTGGATTCATCCTAGGGTGCTGAAAGAGCTGGCAGATGAGCTGGCCAAGCCTCTCTCCATCATTTTCCACCAGTCCTGGCTCACTGGAGAGGTCCCAGAAGACTGGAAACTGGCCAATGTGACACCCATCCATAAGAAGGGACAGACAGAAGAACCTGGGAACTACAGGCCTGTCAGCCTGACCTCAGTGCCAGGGAAAATCATGGAGCAGATTGTCTTGGGGGGCAATCACTGTGCACCTGAAGGATGGCCAAGGAATCAGGCCCAGCCAACATGGATTTAGGAAGGGCAGGTCCTGCCTCACCAACCTGATCTCCTTCTATGATCAGGTGACCAGCCTGGTGGATGTAGGAAAGGCTGTGGATGTAGTCTACCTGGACTTCAGCAAGGCCTTTGACACTGTCCCCCACAGCAAACTCCTGGCCAAGCTGGCAGCCTGTGGCTTGGACAGATTCACTCTGTGCTGGGTTAGGAACTGGCTGGAGGGCAGAGCCCAGAGAGTGGTGGTGAATGGTGCCACATCCAGCTGGCAGCCTGTCACTAGTGGTGTCCCCCAGGGATCAGTGCTGGGCCCCATCCTGTTCAATATCTTTATTGATGATCTGGATGAGGGGATTGAGTCCATCATCAGTAAATTTGCAGATGACACCAAGCTGGGAGCAGGTGTTGATCTGTTAGAAGGTAGAAGGGCTCTGCAGAGGGACCTTGACAGGCTGGACAGATGGGCAGAGTCCAACAGGATGGCATTCAACAAGTCCAAGTGCCGGGTGCTGCACTTTGGCCACAACAACCCCATGCAGAGCTACAGGCTGGGGTCGGAGTGGCTGGAGAGCAGCCAGGCAGAAAGGGACCTGGGGGTACAGGTTGACAGCCACCTGAACATGAGCCAGCAGTGTGCCCAGGTGGCCAAGAGAGCCAATGGCATCCTGGCCTGCATCAGGAATAGTGTGGCCAGCAGGAGCAGGGAGGTCATTGTACCCCTGTACACAGCACTGGTTAGGCCACACCTTGAGTACTGTGTCCAGTTCTGGGCCCCTCAGTTTAGGAAAGATGTTGAATTGCTGGAGCATGTCCAGAGAAGGGCACCGAGGCTGGTGAGAGGCCTTGAGCACAAGCCCTATGAGGAGAGGCTGAGGGACCTGGGACTGTTTAGCCTGGAGAAGAGAAGGCTCAGGGGAGACCTCGTTGCTGTCTACAACTACCTGATGACAATTTAAAAAAAGTATTTTCCCTGTCTGCATGTCTCCCTCCTTCAACAGACCATCTTTTCTAACCCACAGTGTCCAAACAAGTGTGGTATGTTTGGCTATTGATCCCACATTACCACCATCATTTTTGGTCCTCTAATGCAGAATAACTCTCATCCTGGCAGCAGTTCATCATTCTCAGTATGAATCATGGAGCCATGAATTAAGTGAGATGCTTTTCTGTTCCTAGGCCTAGCCTTTCCTTCTCACATCTGCCAAGCCTGGAACCCAGATTTCTCCAGATCATGGCTTCCAAAGCAAGAGCACTGCTGAAACCACACAAGAGCAGCAATCCACATGGACCAGCAACAGACTCTATCAAGAAGAAGCCCAAAATGGTTTTATGCTCATGTCTACAGAGAACCAACTTTACAAGCACCCTTATGACCTCCCAGCATCAGTTTCTACCTGGCCACTAATCACAAAGAAGCTGCAGCCCGGGCTTACAACACACTCCACTTGAGATCAGAAATAATATTCAATCTGCTGGACAGCACCATCTCTGTAGAGGTCAGCATGTTGTAGCCTACCTACAGCACATATTTTCTGCACAAGTTTCTACTGCAATGAAAAAAAAAACCAAAAACAAACTTGCTGTTATTTCTTTCCTTCTGATTCCCTGTAGACTCTCAGTGGACCTTTTCATTCTGTTTCTTTCATTCACACCAAACTCTTAACATTGTATCTTTTCCTTGGGAAGTTTCCGAGCATAACATTATTTGCTCTAAGTCAGGACAACTATGAATTCATAGTGACTGGTCAAATCATGTCTTAACTCTCTTGACCTGCTAGTAAAGTTTGAAATCCCTCCACTGTTAGTACTGTGCTAGTGGAATGAGGGGGGGGGGAAAAAAAAAAAAAAAAAAAAAGAGAGAGAAACCCACAGCCCATGTTAAAAGCTTGTGAATGTGGCAGAAAATTTGGTGTAACCTGAGGCGCATAAATATGACATCATGAAAGATGTACAGCACCAGAGCATGTCAGAAAACTGGCACTGTCATTAATCCTGCTCTGGAGAAGAATGTCTCCTACACTGTCACACTGCAGATCAAGACATGAGATGGCTCTGTGCTTTCTGGCTGTTACAGGCCAGGGATGACACGTACTAGACATGTTTCCTGGTGTTGCTGCTCACAGTGACTCTTCCCCCTGCTCCCATCCCTCTCCCAGCACAAATCCCAAGGGCACTGTACCTCGTCACCAGCAGGAGAGATGGTTGTGCAGAACAGGCGGCCTGGCAAATTCAGTCCAGAATATGCTTGCAGAAGTTAATTAGACTGCAATAACATGTCCCAGGTTGCACAATCCTGTAAAAAACAGGGGGGAAAGAACTATTAATTGCCAAACCAAAGCACTGTAGACCACAGAGCCTGCATACATATCTATTATGCGTTTTCCAACATAAGGAGAAATTCTGCATGAGAAACTGGCTGCATCTAAAGGGGAGCTTGCCTCCATCTGAAGAGGAATCAGAACAGAAAAACACCCTGACTGTGCTCTCCACGTCAGTCCCTGAGGCCAAAGAGCCCAATTTGTTCTCAACCAAATTTAAAGATAATTCCCCTGACTCGGGCACAACATAGTAAAAGCCAACATAAATAGGGGAATGAAAGCAGAAAAGCTTATCCATGTGTGGTTGGATGTGGAGGTAAGACTGAATGAAATTACCCTCTACCACAATTCCTCCTCTTAACAGAGCCATGTTTTGCTGGCCAGCTCTGTAATGAGGTTTCTATAGTTAGGCCAGAGAAAAATCCATGCTAAAGTTAAAACAAATCAGCTAAACAACTTCCTTCAATCTTTGTATTCTTTTAGCAGCTAATTACAGAAATGATTTGCAGAACTTGCATTTGGGGGTGGGGAGGGGAAAGGAAGGGGAGGCAATTAAGGTCCCAGCAACAGATAGCCTTGTCCACTCAATGTGTTTAATATTAAAACAACAAAATGTCCTTACCAATCCAGTAAATTTAAAATTAAATACAAGAATAGTAAACACTCAACATTTTATGGAGTTACTTCTATTTAGAGATCAGTCTTGAGAGTCCAAGCCGTGAAACCCACAAAGGGATCCTGCTATACACTCTCTGAAGTTGGCCAGTTCAGGTTTGCATTAGTTGACATTGCATACCTTCGCTCCTGAGCCACAGATCTAAGTACATAGTGGACACAATGCAGCAGAATAATTTTTGGGGAGCAGAATTGGCCCGTTGATAAGTGGCATTCTGAGTGCTTTATTCTGTTTGTTTGCAGAACTGAGGATATTTTAAAGTTGTTTTCACCTAAATTTGAAGCTCTTTCAAACTGACAAACTTTTAATAGTAATATTGCCCCAGGGAAAGCAACCAAAAGAAAATTTTTTTTTCAATCATACATAAAAATGATTTTTTCTTCCATAAAACTATGAAAATGTGCTAACACATACAGAATCTCCCTTCCTTCTCAAGTTCAGTAAAAGAAGAGTTTCTTTTTTTGTGTGAGCACAGAATTTGCTCCCATGTGGTTCCATTTTTACTATTTTCTTTTTTTCTGTTTCCTTCTCGCTCGTTCCAATCCATATTTATTTCCTTTTGTTTAGTCTGTAGTCTTCATTCCCTTGCCTCTTTTTGCAGAATTTCATTTTACTTTGTAAGGGAAAGAAACATTCTTTCCCTGGTTTTCATAGTGCAAGTTGGTGGAATGGACCCATTGAGAAGTTTCCCCTCTCCTACTCTTTTCCTCCTCTTTCAGGCCTGGTTGCCTATGATTACACCTGGTACAAGAGTAAAAGTGTTAGGCTTCATTTATTTAGAAAAGTGTATCAGTTTATTTTTAAATTCATTGTCAAACACCTGGCACAAATCACAACTTCTAATCTAACATGGATTAGGCTGAAATGAAAATGTCTTCTGCTGGATTTTACTAAATTGCTTTTAAATAACATTCTTAGTTAAATAGAGTTGAGTTTCACAGTGCTCTGTTGAAGGCTATAAACCCTAATGAAGCAGAAAGGCTAATTTTAGGTAACTTCGGCTCTTTGCAAAACTTGCCATGTTAATAGATGCAGAGGAGCCCAGCTAAGGCCAGAGCTTTCTTCCATGTAAAACTCCACAGCTCAAAATGTGAAAGCAAGCTTTGCAAGGCTGCAGAGAGTGAGAGCCACAGAGCTGTTAGCTGCCCAGAGACAGCGCCCTGCTATTCCTAAACTGCTGAGACCCTCAGCATCGTGCAGCAGAACCACACCCAGCATACGCCTCCCCAGGCAGGAGGAGGTGAGGACTTCCCCACTGGTGCAGCCTGGCCCTTCCTCATTTTATGTAGATGTTTTTATGTTAAGATCAGAATGAACACTCTGGAGAGTATGAGGAGGGTAAAAGAGCACTGCAACTTGGTCTGTTTTTCTACAGAATCAGGGAAATACCTTAAAAAGTATTGGGAAGTTTGGACATTTGAAGTATATTTCCTGGCACTCAAATCTCTGCTTTTAATGCCTGGCATAGCCTTGATACGGCATCTGTCATTTTCAACAGCTGCATTTCATGCTAGATCATTGCCACTACCCCTGTCCAAGCCCCTTTGTCTCACAAGCCATGACCTTGCCTAGTGAGTGAGGGAGTCTGCATCGAGCAAGTGCCTTTGCCCACAGCTGCCATGACCTGAGCATCTTGTGCAGTCACCACTTCCTCTTCCCCCCCCCCCCCCACTCCTGCAGTACCCTGTGTGCCCCTCATATGCTGGCATTTGGGTTTAGTACAGATTTGGTGTAGCACTGCTACTATATTCTGCATTTTATCACCCAGAAGTTAATTTTCTTTGTAACTTTCACTCTAACTTTGCATTACAAACGTTTAATTAATCACAATTGTCTAGTAATTACAAGTAATGAATGCATTTTTGTGCAGGAATACAGAAACAGACATCCCATTAAATAGCCTCGCTCTGAGAAGTCCCAAGTTCTATAGCACCAAACTGGAGTTGTTTCACTCCTGATACAGTGTGTTCTCAAGCCAAAACCCTCCAGCACAGAAAAGCTGGGATGGAATTCCTCAGCAGAAATCACCAGGAATGAAAGAAAATCTTAACAGGATACTAAACCAATAAAATCAAACAGAACTGCTATATACTCAGTACAGCCAAAACAAACAAAGTGAAGTTCTCATTGTAGTCAACAGCTTTAACCTGTGCTTGGAAAAGCACTTTCTGGTATTTATTAACACTGAACACATCTATTAAAAGTCCAGCACTTTTGCTCATTATATGAAAGTCTTAATGAGGCAGAGAAGACTTCATTCACACTTCTAACATGACTCAAGTCCTGTGGTACAGCAAGGCAGACTCTGGGCTTCTCACAAATCAAGCTAACTTTAGAGATGAGCTTCCTGCTTCTGCTCTGCACACTCCTGCTCTGAAAGCCCACATCACTCACTACCTGCTAACACAAGCGCCATATGGACCACTACTTATCCACCCTCACCAAAAACCTGTGAAAACAAGTATGCAAAACCCCTGTAGGGTGGTTAAAGGGACATTTTAAGAGAGCTAACCTGTGCTATTTGAATCCGTTGGAGGTCACCCGGTTCTGAACTTCCCCAGCAGCTTCAATCTCATTTCCTGTAGGCTGGCATGTGACACCACACTTCCTCACCGCACCTTGCTAGACTCGCTTCGCTTACTTTTAAAAGCCAGATGAAGAAACATTCCTTCATGCTTAAGACCTTTCTGCTCTCATGCTGAACCAGTGACATTTCTGCATGGATGAGGAGTCCTCCTCTACTGCCTTCTGAGTCACTCCATGATTCAATGGACCTTTTTGTACTATTTCTTTGTATTAACACCAAACGCTGAATGTGATTCTGTTACAGTATGCTCAGTGCCCTGCCTCTTCTTCTAAAAAGAAAACAAGTGCAACAGTAGAGAATGTAATTATGCTGAAGGCATAGGAAATAAAGAGTTCAAGGATATTTATCACATTTTCAGAACGGCAACAAACCGATGCATTTTTAAATAGATGCACTTATCAGCAGTTCTCATAAACATTTTTCATCTGAACATAGCAAATAATGTTCACAATAGTATGTGCCCTATGAAAAATAGTTTATGACTTCAGAAGAGTAGAGCTTCTCTTCTCACTTGTAGCAGAATACATCCATATTTTGTCATGTAGTGATGAGATAAGCCATCACAAAAGGAGGGACAGTAAAGACCAGGATTAGAAGAGGATTAATTAATAGGTGGTGCTTTAGCAGATTTTTTTTTTAAGACATGAATTTTAGAAAACAATCTAATCCTAGGTGGCACCAACACCAGAAATGCTGACACAGCCTGGAAATAAAGTTTGAATACCACCATTTCAGAGAAGAGGCAGAATGGTCTTACCAGGGTCAGCAAGGAGATACTGCTTTTCTAGAAGAAGCTCCTCATGGAACATGTTACACACCCTTCAGCTAGGCTAAGGGAGAGGAGGGAGATCAATTAAATGTCCCTTTATGTAGAGAAGGCTGAAATAATAGGCAATGCTTGGGGCACTGATTAGCGTGGGAAGGACAGAGCAAAGGCAGGTTGGTTCCACAGCCCTTGGGGACTGATCACAAACATCTGTGCTGGGAACAGATAGCATTAAGCTGCACCTAAGTATGGGTGTGAAGAACCTGAAGGGAGGAAGAAAGTGAACAAGAGAACAGTGAAGCTGCACATTTGGTTTGCAAAGCTTCAAGAAGCAACACTCACTTAAGGCTGTCCTCCCACCAACATTCATTTCTCACACCCATGCCACACAGCTGTCTCAAGTGCTTTGGCAGTGGTTCCATAGCTCATCTCATGGACTGTATTGAGGAGCTGATCTAGTGAACAAAGGGTGATTAGTCTGTTGTGTGCTTCCCTTTCTTTTTTGTTGCTTGCTCCCTTTTCACTTAGGTAGCAGCAGCAGCAAACTGCTGCTCTGAGGCTGGCTCTGCTGCTGCCCAGGGTGTAACATGGCTTATAGTTAGAGGCCCAGAGCAAACCAATGGGAGCTTCTTCTTTGCCCATTAGTTGATGCATTCTATGTAATATCTATGTAAATTATGAGGTTTCCACTAAAAATGTCATCTTTTAAATTAAACTGTGTCAGATGAAGACATCGGTGTTGTCAGCAGCCTCCTTGTGACCACAAACCACGGATTACCTCCCCATCTGCTGCCTCAGGGCTTCCTACCACTGCTCACTGGTTTGCTACTACCAAACAAGCAAAAATAGCTCAAATAATTTTTATTGGTGGGTTAAAGTAATCTGACTGATCCTGCTAGAAAATGAGTGGCAATGGTTTCAAGGATTCCTCCTGCCCAGAGAGATGCAAGAGTAGCAGCATCTGGCAAAGAGGCAGTGACAAACAGCACAATTTCAGAGAGCAGCAGATAAGTGTTAAACAAATCACACCCATCCAGTAAGAGACAGAAGTATTTTATGTGTAAACATACAAAGAAAAGGAAAGACATGCACGCCTGAAAAAAGACTAATCCACAAAATGGATGCTTTTGCACCAAACTTTTTGGGTGAACACATGTCTACTTGTGTATGCACATCTGAGTGCCTGTGGTTATAAGCAAGAGTGCATGTCCAAACACATGTCCACAGATGCACCTGCTCTGCTCCTCTGCTCTGTGGGCCAAATGGCCAAGGTATTATTTACACTGGAAGACACTTGAGAGCACTGTGAGGAGCATGCAGCTTCAGCATTCTCCCCGCAGTAAGCATGCAGAGACACGATACGCTGGACCCCAAGCTTCAGAGGCACTGAGGGGAAGTTGAAGAGTTCAGGAAGTGGCCATGTTTGCTCTCAGCACACTGCCTCTTTGTCCTCCCCCCCAGCTGTTCACCCAGGGGCTTTCAGACAGCCCGAATCCCTCACAAGAGATGGGTTATTTCTCTCCATTTTAAGAAGGGGCTATGTTTACAAAGTCACTTTTAATGTGTCAACCGCTATGTGAGGATCTAGCCACACACACTGGACTGTGCCAGAGCTGTGCTTGGAGTCGCTGGTGGGTCAAATGTACTTTTTTATCCCCCCCAGATACTTGGTGTTGTTCAGGATGGGAGGAATTTGTTCACCCAGTAGGTAACTTAGAGCAGTCTCCCAACTCCTTTTAAGCTATGCCCAAGGAAAATGGCCTCCAAGGGTGTTGCCTCAGCTAAGTTCAGAGTGCAGCAGCAGCACCTTGGCATGCCCTCCAGCAAGGCCACAAAGGCGGCACTGCAGGGACAGCAAAGGCAGCTACGTGACATTGTGGGGGACTTGCCATGTTCACAGAGCTCTCACACACAGCAGAGTTTGCTGACCCACCTCAGACACTAGAGCATCTGTCAACTCTACGAACCATTAGGATATGAAGAGAAACCTCTGAAGCCTGATAAATTCTGTTCTCTGCAAACATATCACATATCACTTATTTCTTTGTTCTTGTCACAGATGAAGAATCTGTTGAGTGGCACCTTTCAGAGGACTGAAGCCTCAACAGGATTTTGGGCAGCAATCTTATTCAATAAGCCAACTGATTGTAACAAAGGCTGTATCTCATTTTGTATATACATAAGACAAAATCATTCATCTTCTGAAAGACATACCTGAAGGTCTTCCCTATGTACACATGTGCTAGCAACCTTGCAGATGGAAAAAGCTGTTTAAAGACAGTAAACTGACTTCCCCTCACTTGCCACAAGATCAAACAGCATCAGATTTACAGATAAAGGACCACCCTAGCAGCAATAACAAGTTGCATAGCGACCTGATAGATAAACTACTCAGGGATATTAACAGATACATCTGTAAAGCTATTTACACAAATAATCTTGTGCTATGAGGATGAAAAGGGAGTCATGATCTCTGGGGTTTTTGGTTCAGATTAGAAACATGCACTACTCTACATCCAGGCATTTGAGTATACTGGACATGGTGACCCAGGCTAAAGGAAAACACTGAATCCCAGCATTCAAAAACCACATGTGATTTGCCTCATAAAAATGGGCCCTATTTATTCATTACCAGGAAACTCACCCCCTTCACTAATACTAAGAATAGTGGGTATGGTGGGGACTGTTTTCTATCTGGTACCTGTCACCAGCAAATATGAGCAATTAACATCTCAGTGATTGAGCAAAACAATCTGTACTACTCCTGACCTCAAGCAGGCACAACACATGTGAGTGTAAAAGTAAGCCATCATGTGGAGCTGCTAATATGCAACTACAAAAAAAAAAAAAAAACACAACCCACCCAAATCTTTTTGCCAAATCACCAGAGCCAAGCAATTAATACAGAGGTGTTCAAACTTCAAAGCAGGAGCACAGTTGGCAAGAGTTTGTTGAAAGAATTACAACCAGGCATGGAAACTGGGACTTCTCAGTAGCATATAATCCCTGCTGTTTCCATTTCCTCTTGCTCATTATCGGCACAGACGGGGGCTGAAAATTAGTAAACAGTGGGTGTTTGGGGTGAATTAGAGCATGTGAGATGTAGAGCTAGGTATCCTGGTGGCATTTGTGTGACTTTGTAGAGAGATGTAAATATTTAATGTCACCCACTACGTTATGTCAGAATGATGAAATATGAATACACTCCTCAGGGGTGGGAGAATACCAGAGAATCTATCTTGTCCTCATCCAGGACATGAACAAAATCTGATGGTCAAAAATTTTGGGGCAGATTCCCCCTTTGTAGTCATATGTGTGGTAAGACAGAGAGTTTCCACACTGCTCCAGCCCTGTCTAAAATAAGGAAAAGAAAAGCTCAAAGAAAAGCTCAACCAAAACCAAACTCTGGGACAAAACCCTCTGCATAGCTGCATGTGTACGAGACATTGCATTATCAGCTAACACCCTTGGGTTAAGCCACAGGTTGTCCTCTTTTGGAGGGCAGCCATGTCAAAAAAAGCCACAATTAAGAAAATAATACGCCCAGAAAAACCTTCTATTTCTTGACTTGAGTGAAAACTGAATTGACAAACCTTGCTCTCAGAAAGTTACTTGTCTTCCCTGCTCCAGTAATACAGACGTAACAGACTCCTGAAGAAAAAGTTCTGCACTGCCCATGCATTATGACATATGTTGTAAGATATTTTCTAAATGGAGAACTCTTATCTTTGTGGAAGCCTCTTCATATAGTTAGAGATATTTCTAACAACCTTAATATATTCTCAGGAACCAAAAAAAGAAGTTGTATTAAAAGGAATGGTGCTGAATGCTGCTTACAATACTTAACTTCACATAAAACATCATTTCTTTGTAGCTTTTTTTTTCTATCCTAAGATTATGGGATTACTCAAGAGGTCCATCAATGTATGTTATCTTTCCAAAGTGTACTCTCAACACTTTTAGTCCAGTAAAAGCTGTCTAGCTGTTTTTCTAGAGCAAGATTTGTCATACTTTTCCAACAGCATGCACAGCCTTCAAGTACCTTCTTCAATATATGGGCATTGCTATGATGGCAATATTAAAAGATATTTATTATTGAGCAATTTCTTTGGCTATTAGCATGAGTCTAAAATTTCAGATATGAACAATTTGATGAAGGATTTTTAAATACTTGATTATTTCAGTGTTTTTCAAAGATTACACTTAAGTATGACTAATACTTCACGTTCAAACTTCCCATCAGCATTTGTGTATATGTGCATGTGAGCAAAGCTAAACAAAGTCTGCACTGTCCAAATCATGACTCACCACAACGTCCACATATTTTAAAATCACAAACCCAGTATTAATTGAAAAGAATCACAGAAATATTCAGGTTGGAAAAGGCCCTCAGGATCACCAAGTCCAACTGATAACCCTACTCTACAAAGTGCACCCCTAAACCATATCCCCAAGCACCACATCCAAATGACCTTTAAACACATCCAGGGTTGGTGACTCAACCACCTCCCTGTGCAGCCTGTTCCGATGCCTGACCACTCTTTCTGTGAAATTTTTTTTCCTAATATCCAGTCTAAACTTACCCGGTCGTAGCTTGAGGCTGTTCCCTCTTGTTCTATCACTAATTTCCTGTGAGAAGAGACCAACACCACAATGTCCTTTCAGGTAGTTGTAGAGAACAATGAGGCCTCCCCTCAGCCTCCTCTTTTCCAAACTAAACAGCCTCAGCTCCTTCAGTCACTCTTCATAAGATTTATTCTCCAGGCCCTTCACCAGCTTCATTGCCCTCCTCTGCACTCACTCCAGCACCTCCACATCTTTCCTGTATTGAGGTGCCCAAAACTGGACACAATACTCAAGGTGTGGCCTCACCAGAGCTGAGTACAAGGGGACAATCCCCTCCCTACTCCTGCTGGACGTAGCATTTTTGATACAAGCCAGGATGCCATTGAGTTTCTTAGCCACCTGGGCACACAGCTGGCTCATATTCAGTTGCTTGTGGGTTACAATCCCCAGGCCCCTTTGTCCCAGACAGCTCTCCAGCCACACTTCCCCAGGTCTGTAGCATTGATTGAGGTTGTTGTGACCCAAGTGCAGGACCTGGCATTTGGCCTTGTTGAAGCTCATCCCATGAATATTGGCCATTGATCCAATCTATCCAAGTTCCTCTGTAGAGCCTCCCTACCCTCATGCAGATCAACACTCCCACCTAACTTGGTGTCATCTGCGAACTCACTGATGATACATTTTAATCTGACATAGGCCATATAGTTTCAAGCTTAGTTTGTTGGGTTTTTTTTCCCCTTTTTACATCCTGAATGTTCATACTGGAAGGACTGAAAACTTGTGATTAGATAGAAAAGAAGCTAGCCACAAGCAGGATAATACAGGAATATCTATTGGCATGATTTCATCGGAGACAAAAAGAACTGTGCACCATTTTATAGTATGGGTATTGTACCCAAAGCTTTTTTTAAGGGAAAAATTAAGTCCCAATCACTGAGAACTTTAGTCTGTTTCTTGAATTCTTCCCGTGGGTGGTATATTCCATATCAGGAATATCTGGATACCAAATATAGACACAGAACAGAGACTGTGCATACTTGCTGAGCAATTACAAACCAGAAGCAACTTCCCTGCTTTATAAAGGATGAGATCTTTTATTCCTTGCTAAGGTACAACTGCCAACAATGCCATACTGATTGGAACTACAGTTGGGTAAGATCATCAAGATCAGATCATGTTTAAGGTAAGATTATGTGTTTTTCTCTCATCCACCCTTACTGAAAACAAGATTGTCCCAAGAATAAACAGGAGAAAGGGAGTCTTGGTATATATATATCCACTGCATGTCATATTCTCATTTAATTATCTGTGGAATTACCATAAATTAGGAGTTTATTAGGAAGTAGAAAAGCAGTAGCTAAAAAAAACAACAAGGAATTTCAGAGTCTGTGAAAAGCATCTAGGTAACAGCCTTGGAGACTATAGGTCATTGTTTCCTGAATGAAAAATTCAGTTCTGTTGGGAGATCCTGCACCGCACTTGCACATAAGGGAACACATCCAAGCAAGACTCCTCAGCATTGGCCCAGGTATGAAAGGATCATTCATTTGCCACCAGGAACAGTTCCAATCCTTGTTCACAATTCGACTACTTTGTGATGACTTTCAGCATGGAAGTCTTTTGATGCCATTTTGAACAGGAACAACTTCTGTCCTGTAGAACTGGGATTACTGACTTATTGCACTTAGACTATGCTAAACCTGACAGAAAGCAAAGTATAGCCATAACTCACCTGCCTGGTTTAGAGATAAACAGCTGATGCCCTATATTGCCAATCATCAAACCTCATTTCATCCACTGCTGAAACCATGTCAATTATCAGAAGATTCTACCGACAAGACATAAAGCAACACCTCTACCTCAAAAAGATATGGGGACATCATGTTGTGCCCACAGCTAGGCAAATAAAAAGAATTGGGCTTCTGATGCCTTAGCTATGCAAATTCCCATAACATGCTTGGGAACCCTCCAAATGTGCAGGTTGAGATTTAGAGTGGAGGTAGTAGCATGACACCCTGGCTCAAAAGAGCTTGGTACCAGGTCTCCCTCATTAGTAGAAGTTCCACACAAAAACACAACTGTGCTTGTGATCACCTGTCTGTATCTCATGATGTGTTTTGTTTCTTCTTCTCTCTCCCAAGAGCAAAGTTCCAGATACTCGAGAACAGAATAATTAAATTTATAGCTAACTCTATAGCTTATGGCTCTGAGGGTGTTACTTATGCACAACAGAAAACTCCAACTCAGTGTAGTTTGGAATCTGGCTGTCTGAAAAGTTGCTGCTAAAAGAACAGCAGTAACTCATAGTTCACTTTCTAGACTATTCAGCAAAGCTGGCTAGCTCCCCTGCGAGGCTATGCCATGGCAGTGACCTAAGAGAATAGTGCAGAGGAAAGCTGCAGGGGTCTCCTAAAACGCTCCTGCTTGGCCTGAGAAACTATAGCTGCCCCAGAGTAAAGGGAGGACTACAGCATGGGCCCCTTGGGGAAGGCTAGAGGATCAGTCACAGACATTTCAGTAGATTCCAACGCTTCAAGCTGGTCTGTAGGACACACCCCAGCAGAGCCAGTATATCCCAGCATGGCTCTTCATGGAGGATGAACTGTGAGCCCGTGCTCCCCAGCTCTCATTGGCAATGCCTTGAAGCGTCCCCACACACTGCAGGAGTCTAAAGGTGTTTCTTCACCTGCTTTCCTGTCACTACACACTGCCAGTGGGGGCTCAGCTACACCAGCTGTGATCCAGGCTGTCTGTATCTACTTGAGGTTTCATGATGTTAATAGTTTGGATTTAAGCAAACTTTGTGACATACTTAACTTTGGGCTTTTTTGCTGCTAAGTGGCACAAGGATGGTTCTCTCAGCTTCTAATGCCAAAGCCAGCACCTTGTGCTGCACCTGGAAATTCCAGCTTTGAAGATCTTTGGTTGTCCATGAGGCTATATCTGTTATTACATACTTAAGAGCTGTTTTTAAAAGCTCTTATTTTATACTTGTCCTTATACCAGACAAGATTCCTCAGTGATAGAGTCTAAGATCCCACACTGCTGCAAGTTACAGAAAGTGACAGTGATAAGAGGAGTCATGTGCTCGGTTAAGAAATGAAGAAACTGGGACCTGAATGTGCCAGAGTTAAAAAAAAGAGAAGCGAGACTGCAGGTTGTGACAACTTCACTGGACAGGACAGAGGATCAAACATGCATCAAACATGCCTGCAGATGCTCTGGCTTTTTTCCCCTCTCCAATACAGTTACTTCACAGCAACCCTCCAAAACTTTGGAAGAAAGATATCAAGGATGTTGGAGCTTTAAAATGGAAGAATGATCCTGCCTTCATGATGGTGGCTTCCAAAAATAACCAGTAGTTAACCAGAGCACAGAGGGAGCACTTCCAGAGCCTAGAGGAAAGCCTTGCAAAACACTGTCCTAACCTTGCCTGGAGTAATCCTGCTCCACTGGTCTCTTCTCAGCACTGATCCCCCACAGCAACCTTGCATCACAGACAGGACTGAACCCATAGCTACACTTACCAGCACTTCTGCTAGGCTAGAATGATTGTGTCTGTCATGCACTAAGAAATGGCAATGGACACTTTCTTATCACTATATAGAAGGAAGGTCAAAAATACACTTTCTAAAAACAATTTTAAAAAATAATTTGATTTTAAGCTTTCCTTTCTTGCAGGATTTTCCCACTGTATTCTCATTTGCTTCTCTTCATACCCCTCAAAGGATGGCCTGGAGCAAAGGCCTTGGAAGCTGTAAATGCTGTGGTATTATGCACCATCTGGTATCGTCACCATGGTTTCTTTAATGCCTCATCAGTCTCACTGATTAGTGAGTGGATGGCGAAGAAACATATTTGTGAGAAGAACAAAAGCTTTCAGTCTCACAAAAAAGACCAGTCATATACTGCTCCTACTGTAAACAACTATAAGCTCCATTATTTCTCCTAAGAAGAAACTTTCTTGAGGAATTTTTAAAGTAACAAACCAGAAAACAATGATGACAATTCTTTCTCTTGGAAGCACAAAATGTCTCAATGTCCTCATTTAAGTATTGCCCATGATGACATCCAACTGGGTTTCACCCTGCAATTCACTGGCACTATCAGGGATGTTGTGCTAAACAACTGGCATGTTTAAAATGAATAAGGAGGGAACTTGTCCAGCCATCTCAAGCTGGTTTCTAGCTCCCTATAGCAGCTCAAGTTAATTTGCCTTCCTCAACTCCAGCCAGCATCCACACATGCAAAAAAGAAAAAAACTAATGAAATTTGGAGAGACTGATCCTGCAGAGAGCTTCTAGGAAGAAAATAATCAATAAATGAGGAAAAAAATATTGCCTTGGTTCTGCTTAAGGGGACGAGTATAACTGTGCAGCAAGATGTAAGATGTTTCACTTGGAAAAATATCATTTTATTTGAAATGAAAACTAACCAAAATGAGAACATGAGCTGTTCATTTACAGTCAAGGGACACAAGTCAGTTCAATCTAAAGTAAGTTGTGCACTGAAAAAAGTCTTCTGACTCTCCCTAAGCCCTCTGTTCAGATCAAGTGCACAACTTGTACTTGAAAAAGTACAGTAGAAAGGTCCAAGGGACAATATTTCCTAATCACTTGATGCAGTGTAGCATTGAAACAGTTTTGGGGCTCTCTTGACAATTGAGAATTTCAGGTTCTAAAATGCCACCAGAACTACTGATTGGAAAAGTTGGATGTTTAAAGACTATCTTTTTCAGTTTCAAAGTAGCATTGGTCTGCAGTCCTTTGAAAATCCAGCAGGTAGACAGGAACAATGATATACTGGTAGGTGTTGTCTGTGTGGCCTCAGATGAACAGCATTCTCTCTGTAAAACTAAGGTAGTCACACTTGCATATCTTCCTTGCCATCATTTGATTTTTTCATTTCTTCTCATTGAAGCAGAAAATGTATTCTGCTGAGGCTTGGTCAAATGAATACCCTATGTCAGAGGTCTTAAAGGCAAGACTATGAAAAATAAGCAGCAGCATCTGACCAAATAAGTGAGTCTGCATATGTATCTGAGTGCATGAGCATGTAGTTTGTTTACTTAAAACATATGCAACATGCAGCACCCTTTATGGTTTACATTTAATGCTACTTTAAAAAAAAAAAGAAAAGTAGCTTCAACAGTGAAAATAAGTGTGAGAATTCTGTTTTGCATTTCCATACCAGAAAACAAACAAACAAAAAACCCCAAACAAACCTAAACAAACCAACCCAAAACACCTTTTGGAAATATGTTGGGCAAAGCAGACCAGTCAGTGTTGGGTAAATCCGGACATGACGAGAGCAGTGACCAGCACAAAGGCTGCAGGGGCACTGACGAGTTAGAGCAAATCAAAGAGAGACATACAGGTATCAGTACTGCATGGCTGATGCTGTCTATTTGCCAAACCACAATCCAAATTGATCCAGAAGAATGATAAAGCAGTATCCTAGAACCGCTAGCTGAGGAACATTTCCTTTGCTGAGGGGAAGAATAAGCAATTCTTCCCTCTCCCCAGCCTCCCCTACCAAGATTTTTTTTCATTATCCTTGTTCTTCCATTAAAAGCTACCTAGCTGGTGCTAGTCGTAAACCCAGTTACCATCCTGTTTAGGTTACTCATAAAAGGAAGGCTCTTGATTCATGCCACTCTTAAGCTCTGAAGTGCCACCTCAGCAGCTGGAGCTTGCAAGTTGCCTCCAAGCACCTACATCTTTCTTCAGGGACTAGGGTAATTTAAGGGCAGCTATAAGGTCCCACTATTTTCAGAGCCTGCTGGTGAGGAGAGCTAATGAGGCACCATCTGCTGTTTCCAGCAGAAGCAGTAGAGATACTATTGATCTAGGGCAGCAGCTCTTATACTAAACTGTTCAGATCACTGCTTTAGAGAAGAATTAAAAAAAAAAAAAAAAAAGAGTTGGGGAAAAAAAGGAAGTTCAGGCAAACACTTCTTGCAAAAGGGGTCAGTGCATAGCTCTGAGCCACCAGGTACACAGACTGGTCTGTAGAGATGCTGTGTCTGCTAGAACTCATTTTACCTTCTTGATTCCCAAGAACAAGTATTTTAAGGATTGTACTTTGCATATTCACTATCATTGCACTCATGCTTTCACAGTCTCTCTTGCCTATAGAGATCTTTAAACTGGACAAAAGATAAAACAAGACCAAAACACCAACCCAAATGTATGGTTCACAGAATTCATTACGCAGTCTATGATTTAATACTCAGAACTACCGTAGATTAAATTTTTTATACCCTCAAGATTGAGTGGAAAGAAAGTCATGCTTCTAACCAAATCATGTGGTGTGCTAAGCCAGTGTTATAAACCTGGGGGCAGTCTGAACCTGCCAGCCTAGGGCTGTCTGTGCCATGTGTTCTCATGTGTGCTGCAGATACCTCCCTTGCCAAGAAATCCCCAGTTCTCAGCGCTACACATTCCATTGTAAAGATGTCTTTTCTGCTGTTTAAGACACTTTGCTGTGTTCAGCCATATCACTGAGTGTGGCAGATTCGGGATACATTCACAAGCACTCACACTTGTCTTGCTTCCACTGCAGCCAGGCATAGCACCCACACTTATCTTTCAAGCAAAACTGCTCAGACAGTTCAGCTTTACGTAGCTGGCAGGCTCAGCTGTTAAAGGGCATTACTCTGACACATAACTCTCTTCACAGAGGAGCAATGCACACACATAATTGGACAACAGGTTGTGGTGACAATAAAGTAACATTATCCTATCCAATTTCTAGGACTTAAAGGATTTCCTCACTTTCCATGCCTGTTGATGTCCTCTCAAAAGCTTGAGATACCCATGTTAAGCAAGTTACAAAACTGATTTCTTACTGTGGTGAATAAGTGATCTGCTGAATGATGCAAGGCTCCACTGACTTTTCGTTATGCTTATGTAACTCCATAGTTTCACAGCTGCTAATAATTAGCAGATGACCTGCATAAACACTAGACAAAAAAAAAAAAAAGAGAATCCTGCTTCATCACTTCAAAAACAAGCTACCAAAACAAGAATAATGAATTTTTTAAATATGCCATGATTTTCCTTTTCTCCTCTCAGCAGAATTCAAACAAACACAGAATAGCTTATAACTGAAGATCTGAATGGTGCCTTGTTCATAGCATTTGTATTTGAAACAGATGAAACTCACAGCTTAACTCCTTCCATGGTGCTCTTTAAAATGCTGATCTGTGTTCTCAGCTTCTAGAGAAAGAAGTTTTCTTCAAGTGATTTTTATTTTTGTAAACAGAGAAATTAAAAGTTGAATTTAGTGTACAGCATCCCTTGCTTTTTCCCCCTTCTCAGAAAGAAGAGATTAATTGTCATGCAACAAACTGGGAATAACATCACTTTCTAAAAATTTCCTTTGCAGCTCTCTATTTTATAAAATTCTTTTCCAGATCTAATGTTCTTGCTATTTCCTGAAAGAGTCAGTGCAACAAACCGTTCTTTAGGACTAACACCCACCCAATGAACATGACAGACAAAGAAAAAATGAAAAAGAAAAGTCTCTTTCAGAGGGTTCCTCCACTGGTGAGTGATCTGAAAGTAGCTGAGTAGGCAAAGGAGACAGCTTTATGTTCAAAGGCAACATCTTTTGGCCAGTTAGAAGATTTATGATCATCTCCCTGTTACTAACCTGCTGTTATAAGACTTTTGGCAAAGTCACTTCCCCACACTACAGTTCTCTACCACACTATATTTTTTTTAAGTCTTTATTCAGACTTCAAGTCCATTTTGGGATGTTTTGAGACCACTTTTACTCCCAGATGTTCTGAGGATAGACAAAAGCAGCCATGCTTATCCAGTAAAGCAAAAACGTAACGTGCCACCAGCTGGCAGGAACCACTGGATCTCGTTTAGTTCAGAGCAGGGCTAACCTGGTTTAAAGCAGATTACTTGGGCCTTGTCCAGTCCAGTTTTCATACAAAAGGACAGAGACTCCATTATGTCTCTTGACAATCACTTTCAGTGGTTAGCCACCCTCACCATCAAGCACCTTGCTGACAATGTTTACAGGAAGCAGTACAACGAGCTGAGGAATGCAATTTCTTCTTAGGGCTCACTTCTGGTCCTTTTAAGTCAGGGTCCAGGAAAACTCAGAGAAGGCTGCTACATGCTGCCTGATCTTCACAGCAAGAAAATTTCAGCATTAAAGTACAGTATTCACCAAAAATAAGGAGAGGGAGGAAGAGGGAATCACCCCATTTCCTGAAGTTATCACAAGAGAAACATACACGAGCTATATTTGGCTCACTGAAGATGCTAAGAGCATTTATTTTAACCTCTATATTACTTTCCATTAAAGACCCTGTAGTTTCTTCTGCAGAAGAAATGTATTCAAGCTCTCATGAAAATATGCACTGGAAGAGAGGAGGACCCTTCACATGGACTTAGTCCCAGGAAGGAAGTGGCTGGAGCTACACACAAACACATACTGAAGAGATTATGAAATGTGCCTAAACTTAATCTTAGGAATTTAAGCTTCTGCAACATTAGTACTTTAAGGAGTAACAAAGTTATACATTAACTCCAAAGTGTAATTATATATAATTGGAAACAAATTAGAAGAACACTAACAAGGTTACAGCTGAGTTAAATGTTACAAAACAGACTCTCAAACTAACTCCTTGCACTTCTCATTTATCTCCTTCCAGGAACAGAGGAAAAGTTTCTATTCCAAATCCCTTTGATATCTCAGATTTAGATAAAACTGCTCCCTCGCCACTTGTCTCCAGCCTTAGAGACTCTTCAGTGATCTTTGTGAACCAAGTTAGATGAGACCCAAGGTCAGCTGTTCTTTCAGACTTGTGTGCCTGCAAGGCTGAAGAGTAGCTGCAGTATCTTTCAGAACCCTGATGGTCAGGGTTCCTTCTACTGAAAAAAAATTAAAAATAAATGCATCTTTTCATGATTCTGGTCTTAACTCAGCAGCAGTAGCACAGTGCTAGCAGAAACACACAGTAAATAGTTCGATTTTCTTTCTTCTTTATATATATATATATATACACAAACACACATACATGTAGCTGGTGCTACATGAGAGCACTGCAGTACTATCATACTGGTGACCACAAGCATCCAAAATATTTCAGACAATCTTTACTAAAACATAGTTCTAGGGTATTTATGAAACTTAGTTTCTAATAATCCCTTTTCCGGGCTGTTTGCCAACTAACAGTTCAGCAGTTGTTATTATAAACAGACAGATTTTTCATCTTTGAAGTAAGGAGCTAAACAACAAGTAGGTGTTGACTCCATACCCAACAGCAGACAGAACAGTGCCTTGAAGATTCATAGCCTCTTCAGGAATCCTTATCTTTGGTACTACCAACCCCAAACTTACTTGACTATCTCCCCATATAAAGAACACTTCCCCACATCCCTCTCAAATACAGCTAGCACCATGGATTTTGAACCAGCATACTTAATAGTCCCCTTTTCATAACAGAACAGACCAAGTGTTAGAGACACTTGTTTCCCCACAAGAAAAGAGAAAATGCTTACATTAGAGACAAGAATAAAAGTCAAGAGAAAGAACACAAGAGCATTTAATTACATTTTAATTTTGATAACACTTCATTGTTATGAAGAAACCACAATTAAGGTATGTTTACCTTGGCAAAAGCAAAGAAACCCTCTCCTCTCCATTGCATCACATCACTATTCCTCATGGTTTCTATATGAAAGTCCAATGTCCAGATGGAGAATCAATGTAGTTGAAAGTACAGAACATTTCTAAAGGCTGCTGCATAAAGCCGTTTTGCTAAATTGTATACCAAGAACAATATATGTACCTCCAAAGGAAACCTATAAATTCTTATCTTCATGTCATACTTGTCAGAGAACACCAACATACATTTTCTCCCTCAAAAAAACTTTGGTATTTATACAAGCAAGGCAGAAAACTAATAGCTGCTGGAACTTTATGCACTGTACATAATGGAGAGCAATACTGCAGTGCATTCTTTTCACAGAAAGATTATCATTGCTTGTGCTCCTCAGTGGCCTCTCTACTGAAGATGGTGTGGAGATTATCAGCTGTAAAGGTCATACCTGTTGTCATGGCTGAGAAATTGCTCCTTTATAGCCAGTACCATTTTCTAGATGCACTCTTTCAGTTCTGGCTCTGCTGCAGGAGTAAAAGTTCTGAAGCCCTGATCCTGGGGTTTCTCTCAAAAAATGGAAAAATAGAGAAAGGTCTAATAGTCTTACTGCAATGCAGCCCCTAAAGACAGCATCTAGCTACCTGATATTCTTCAGAGAGCAAACTAATGCTCTAGAAAGCTAGAAGTGTAGTTTCAGGAGAAATACTAAAGCAGCACCAGAAGTTAGGACACAGCTACAGGACTTCAGTTGGTTTAATTCCCAGTTGCTGGGGTGAGTGATCTCAAAGTAGGATCTAGGGGAGAGGCAGCACAGGAGACTTTTGTACAGAGGGAGCAGCTGTTTTTCCTTCCCTCTCTCCTTTTCCACATGTTTTTAACCTAGATTGCTTGACCCTTCAGCAATTCAATTTACAACACACCACCATGGACAACTGGGAAAGACTGAACAAGCTGCAACACAGGGGGAAGAGCTGGTAAGCAGCAATAAGAGAGGAGTGGGAAAGACAGGAGTGGAAGCAGAAACCACTAAGCTTCCAAAGGGCAATGTGTAGAATAACCACAGCTTCCAGGGCACAGCCCCTGCCCCAAAGAGCTTGTACCCCCCATGTAAGGTCAACTACAGAAACTATTGTGCTTCTCACTTCACATTTCTCAGAAACTTGCCTTAAGCAACTATAGAAATAATAATTTCATGTACAACATGGAGAAGAGCACATTTGACAGACAGATCCTCAGCTTGTGGTCAGAGGATGCCAAAAAGCCTAGAAGAGTGAGGCAGAGAGACACACATAATACTTCAGGAATGAAAAGCAGCACTTTCTGGAGGAACATTAACAGAGATACTGTCTTGAATTTTTCATATATTTGCTCTTACCCTAGCTAAGCAGATCTGAAAACAACATTTGTGCACACATAAAAGGTTTCTTTTCCTTCACTTATAGCTTTCTTGTCTCCCCCAGTTCTTTCTTCCTGAATCTCCCTTTCTGTGTCTGTCTTCCCCTCACATGCTCCTGCTGCACTAAGGGCAGAAGTGCTCTGCAACAGCTGTATTTCCTCTTCACATGCTCCTTCTCCTCATCCACTCTGGCAGAGGGGAAAGTACATGCCAACTCAGCCTGCCTTGTCCTTCACAGCACTTCAAAAGGTGCACTGCCAGAGTAGATCTCTCCATGGCAGCACCACCATCTCTCCTCCAAGTGGGCTTCCAAGTGCGGTACATTGTGGATTACTTGCAGAGGCTAAACAGACTCAGGGGACCTCTTCTTTTTCACACAGCCACTTAGGCCTCTGCATTGTGCTCCTGAACTGGGCTTGGAAGAACTAATAGACAGGAAAAAAAAAAAAAAAAAGAGGTAAAGCAGAAAGAGTGAAAAAGGGGATGAAAGAGGAGCAAATCACCCTGCCCATCCTCTGAAGGTCAAGACAATTGAGAACAGCTGCTGACAGAAGCCCTCTCTTTGAGGAAGTATTTCAAGAATAAAAGAGCAATTTCAAAATACCTCACAGTGGGTTTCTAAACAGGCACACCCTAGTGCTAGAGACAAGTGCTGTATCACCTTTGCTTTAAAAAGAGTCCTGAGCAGGGCACAGCACTGGTAGCAGCTGAAGAACACCTAGTCTCAGAGAAGGGATATAGTCCTGCATTGCAAAAAGGTGTTTATGCAAAGATGAAGCACAACCATTAGTGTGGCAGAGGCCAACAAACGGAAAGACATGCTAGAAGTTTAAGACTGTTTATTTGAGATTCCCAAACTTGACTCCTTCAAAAAGCCCCCAGGAATCAGGTTGAAGGGCACAGATCTACTTTGGTTGCCTACACCATAAAGCCTAACTCCAAGGTTCACCTCAACGTTTGCTGCTGATGAAAAACACTTGAGGGAGGAAGGCTGCAACAAAGTCATCTGTGTGAGTGACCGAAATGGTACCCTGCTTGGGTTTCACATGATTAGACAGTGGTGTGTGCCACGGCCCCAGTACAGCTCTTCTCATCCTGCCACACCAGCCGAGATTTCACAGCCTTGGTTATACTGCAGCAGGGACGGACACAGATGCCATCAGCCACCTCGTTAGAGGTCCAGGCAGAGGCACAATCTGAGCTACCAAGAGGGGCCAGGGGCTGCGTCCAGACACCAACGCCATCCTTCATCCCAAGCACACACCCAACCCCAGGGAAAGTGGGAAAGCAAAGGGGAAACAGGGAAGGATGCCAGCCCCGCCAGCACGACTTCGGAAGGCAGGAGAAGCGCGTCCTAGCCCGCGACAGAGCAGTCTGGAAGAAAAGAGAGAAAGAGAAAACAGGCACGAAGCAAGACTCAGCTCCCCGGACAGGGGCAGCCTCTGCCCCGCCGGCCGCCCCGACCCTTGTACCCGCAGAGTGCTCGCCCCGCGCCACCGGGAGGTGCCGAGCCGCCCCCGCGGCCGCCGCCAACGCCGGGGCCCTGCCCGCCCCGCACAAACTTCCCCCGCTCCGCAGGGAGCGGGAAGCGAAGCCCCGTCCGCCTTCCCCGCGGCGCTGCCAGCCCCGCGCCCCCTTACCGCGCTCCTGGCGGGTTACGCGGCGAAAGGGGACAGCAGCTGCTGCCGGCACTCTAGCCGCTGCGGCGGCCGGGACATGTTGGGCCGGGCGGCTATTTATAGCGGCAGGAAGCAGCGCGGCGCGGCTCGGCCCGGCTCTGGGGCGCCGCTCTCTCGCCGCCCGCGCCGCCGCACACGTCTCGACCCCGCAGAGCGGGGGGCGGGCGGGGTCACTGTCAGCCGGCCCGCGATGGGTGTCTGCCCTGGCTGCTCTGCCTTCTGGGGTCGTAGTCCCCGGCTGGCAAGGCCAGCCCCGGCGGCGGAGAGAGGCTTTCCCTTGGGGTTATCCTTCCCGAGGGATGTGGGGGTGCTCGTAAAGGCTGTACCCCCCGCCCGTACCTGCGATGCTTTTGTGCCAGGTGCTCAGTGGAAGTTCAAACCGGCCAGAGTTAACGAGATAACCACATTACAGGAAAGGTTTTTAGGTCCCCAGGTGCTAACGACATGAACTGTGCATGTTAGTATCTTTTCCAGGGATTCCCGTTCAAACCCACACCGGTTCCCTGGCTGTACCCGTGACCTGCATCCGCGCAGCTCTGCTTTCCCTGACCTCTCGCCTCCGCTGCACCTCCCCGCAGGGAGTGACGGAGGTGCACTGAGCCCTCCCTCTCAGCACTCACCGGCCCTCTGGGAAAGCAGCAAGCCCCGAAGGCCGTTAAGCAGGATCTCCTCACCCCAGCTCCCCGTGCTCTATTTGTCCTCGGAGCTCTCAACATGCTCCATTTTCCCTACCTGCCGCAGGTGGCCTTGAGAGCAACCAGCAGGAGACGGTAGTGGAGCCTGGGGAATGGCAAGGCAGCAGGCAGCGAGTAGATGCGTAATTAAAACAGTGGGAGAGAGGCGTTTGCATTTTATTTTTAAGGTTTGAAGTATGCTGAGGTGCAGGAAGGTCAATTACACCTCTCTACAAGATGCCCCGAAAGATATCTGTGCTTCTTACCTCGATTAACTCATGCAGAGATTGCCTTGCCAGACACCTTAATTAAATCTTCTAGAAACAAAACTTGTGTTAATGTTTTTGGGACCAGCACTGAAGTCTTGAATGGAAAAATGCTCAAGTTCTATGTAATGGAGTAGCTTGGGTAGATAGGAGTGAGGTTGGAAGGGCAAGAGCTGTGTCCCGTGTGCCTATGTGAGCCAACAATTCGATTTCACACACTTTTTTTCTCTGTAGGCTTTCACATTTTGGAAACATTTGGATCATTTTTGTTTACTCAGTGCATAAACATAGCCCACCCTACCAGATGCAAACCATTGTTGCCTGAAATATGTAAATATCAGGGACAGCTGTCTTGAAGCACTTAAATAGGTCAAGACAGGTGTCCTGGATTCCCTTGTTAGCAACATGCACCAGCAAGGTCAAAGACTGCCCAACCTGTATGCTGAGCTAACCTAATTTACTTAAATATTTTTACCAGGAGATGACCAGCTGCCCAAAGACAGCAGTGACATTACTGATTTGCCTTCAATGTAAGGTTTCAAACCATACCAGGCTTTTATGTAGGTCATTTCTATTTCTGTGTCATTGCATGCTTGGAGCAGTACAAGGTGGAAACAAAAAGGTTCAAGTTTTCCTCTGTATCTTTTTCTGAGCCATGCACACAACCTAGATTAGCTTGCAGGCAAAAATTATGGAGCTCACAAATGGAAAAACTGCAAGCACTCTGTGTTTACTACCTTTACAGACCTAAAGCTCATTAAAGAAGGTCACAAATTCACAGGAGGCTCTTAAGTGCAGCATAGTGCATTTGGGTCTTTGGTTAGCTGAAAAGTCACAGAGAAGCAAACAGCTTCCTCTTGTCTATGTACTGGGGAAATACCAGTGATGTGTTTATTCCAGGCTTCATATAGGATAAATAGCAAACTGATACAGATCTGCTTGGCTGTTAAAAGTTTGGAGGATGTGCTGTGATGGGAGATCTGTGGTGGGACAGCAGGAAATGGTGACAACACTTGCTAGGAAAGAGTTCTCCTTTTCTGGGGAATCCAGTGAGTCATCCATCATCACTGTATTGCAGTAGCCTGCAAACTGCTATGGACTCTTGCCTGCTGGTGAGTTGGCCTGATGCATGGTAGCAGTGAAATTGTCCATGAAGACAACCCACCTACAGCCAATAGAACTCAGTAGAGCTTTTTGAATAATCTTATGAATGGTTGCTTGCAGGTTGGCTGTTTCATAGCTCTGCCAATCTTTTATGCTTTATTGGGGACTGAAGTATGATTGTTTTAGAGACTCTTTGCAAAGCGGTGTGTGATTGCCCCATCTGTAGTCAGGGTCTGGTTTCCAGAAAGGGAAAAAGTACTCCAGAGCTTTGTTAGAAATCAGTATCTGTGCAACACTCATCTGAGAAAAGCTTAGGAGACTTTGTACCAATTTCACAATTTTTCAGGAAGAGAGAGTGGAAGATGCAATTTACATCCATGAGCATGCTGTGCTAAACTTTATCCAGAAAATGTGAAGTCTTGCAGTTGGATCCAAGTATTAGCAACCTTCTAAAAGGGACCAAAGTCAAAAGCATTTCTGATGTGCTAAACTATAGTTGATGTTAACAGTGACACCTTGCATGCCACCATACCAGAAAGCAAACTTTTCAGGGTGGCAATGTTCTTCCCTTCTCCAATAGCATCACAGTGTTTATGCACTTCCCAGATCCTGTGTTGCACACACTCTTTTGCCCTGCTGTCCCTACCCACTGTGGTTTGCTTCAGCTGTGGAAACAGGAACTGCTGAGTCAGCACACTGATGAAACTCACTTCTTTCACACATCTCTGGGGAGGCAGCACAGCAAAGAGGTTGGCAGCAACTTATGTCCCTGAATTGTCTTACATTGCCTGAAACAAATCTGATTTCTTAAAAATCTCTCAAACTGAAGGAGGCTTCAGAACCCAAGAACTTGTTGCAGTTGAATGATCAAGTGGCATACACAAGCTCATCATCAAGTGTTTAAAGTTCCATAAACGTAATTTTTCTGTTCTGTTTATCACCTCAACTCTGTTTTACAAAATCAAGATCCAGTTGGCTAAATAGATAGAATAAGGCCATCAAGTTTGCCTTATCCTCCTGGTGATGGTGGAGAGCAGCAGCCTGCTCTGATTACAGACGCGTGTAGAGGTGAAATTGCTTCCTTGGAACGGGTACAAGGTAGTGGACCCTCAGAAGGATTGGATTTTCTAAATGGCACCAGTGCCAAAGGGGAAAGAGATTTGATCTGACTGCATATCTGAGAGCAAAATATCAAAGGCAGAGTAGAAAGTAGCTGAAAGTCAGTTAAAAGTATGGGAAGTGAGACATCAACTAAAGGGATGGGAAGGGGAAAAATGTTTAAAAATTGTAAAGAGGCTCAGACTGGAGAAAATGGAGGTATTCCAGAGAGATATTATATGAAGGACATAAATAGGATCTTATTAACAAGCACAAAGTGAACACCAGCAGCTTTAATAGCAAGCACACAGCAGTTAAAAGAGGGAAAAATTAACTGCTCAGAGTTCTACCACTAAAAAGCCACATCTTCTCACCCAGGGGCCCCAAGTCTGCTTTTGTTCCAATGAGGTCTGCTTACTTCAGCACCACTGGGGTTGCATTTCATTATTTTTTACACTTACTAGAGAAATTTAACAATGAGCATATAAGGCCTATTTCTTGTTTTATTCATCATGAGAATGGTTAGTCAAAGCTCAGAGCCGAAATTTGCCTGTTGAAGGCAATGAGGCAGCAGAGATGCACATGCATATCCAGCACTTTCAGGAGATGCATACAGGTAGCAGGAGATGTTAGTGGCATACAAGAAAATATATCGTAAATGTGAGCTAGAAACAGAAAATAAAGACAACTTGGACAGTCTGAGTATTCAATGCAAAGGAAGGAAGGGGAAAAAAAAAAAGGCAGCAGGTAAATTGTCTCCTAAAATGAGCTTATTGGTGTTTGGAGGGTTAGAGTACAATGCCTGGATTCTGCAACCTATAAAGAGAAGTTGTTAGCATTTATTTTTGCCTTAGAGACATGAGTAAGTTCATCATGACTTAGCATGATAGGAAGGCACATTTACTGTGCCCACAAGAAATGAAATTTTCACAAATTTTCAAATAATAAATTCAAACCTTTTTCTGAGGATGTGGATGGAAAGCACTGCTGCTTGGTAGGTAGCTGTGTAAGAAGAGAGCTAGAGCTGGAGAAGCAAACAGGGAAGCACGTGTATGTGCATGCACATGCCCTGGCACACAAATAGGTGGAATTTGGAGGCCAGATCTGTCTTGAAGGAGCAGGGCAAGCTGAACAAAGATACTGTGGATGCTCACCATGAATCTTGTTACTTGCTGTTTATTTTTAATGCTAAGATTCAACCACATGCTGCTCTAAGAGGATTGTTCTGTCAATTTTAGTGCCCGTTACAATCTCCCAAATCAAGTCCCAGGCACCACTGGGCTGCAGCTTAGCTCATTGCAAGCTGGGGAGCTGCATGACTTCGTCCAAGGGCTGAGAGCCGAGAACTTGCACTGAAGGTAAACAAGAGCTGCAGTAAGCACTCCATCTGTCAGCAGTGGTTTTGCTCAGCATACATCCTCAGCAATTGTTTACAGGGTTAATGATCATCCAGGGGGGCAAAGATTACTATAATCTAAACCGTAAAAACTGAGCAGAGTGTTACAAGTAACCAATTGCCCCAGACAAACCACTTGCTTTGCTTTAGACTGCAGCTCAACAAAATATCATCCAGCACACACTTTGTAATGAAGCATTGCACGACCACCTATTTTTCCACATAGAGAATTACAAATGTCTGTCCTCTGCCGATGTAACACATTCCTGTAGAACTTTAGCATAATGCAAATTAATTTATTAAACTCACAGCAAATTATTTACAGCTGTTAGCCGAGTAGGCCTATTGGTTTGGACAACTATCTGGGAAGGATGTGTAACTTGTACCAGTTGCCCCACCCCTCCTTGTTTATTTTTGAGAAAAGCAGACAGTATTTCCATGCTGTATTACTGAAACACACATAGGCTTGTCGCTTACGTTGAATGTTTACTAAAAGCCAAAGGTCTTCGGCCACTAGCAGCACTACCTAGTTTCAGCCACTAGAGGGAGCTGCTGCTCAACATTTGAGTACCGTTTGGTAACTGCTGTGCGGCTCAGGGGCGGTGTCCTGTCCGTCCGTCACACACGTAAAACGGATCCACAATTTCCCGAAGAATGATCTTTGTGATGCTGTGTTTGACTTTAATGCTCATGATTTCAGCAGTACAGAGGACAAATTTCAAGGAACAAGGAGAACTGTGTTTAAGATACTGAGCACCCACAATTTGGAGCTGCCCCCACATTAGTCATAATTCAAAACAGAGAGTGGAAACTAACCTTCCCAGAGGAGAGCAGCTTGAATACAGAGACTATCCCATGGATACCATCCTTTCACCTCTGACCTAAACTTTCCCCTTAAGACACAACTGCAGAACATCTCCGTGAACAACTGAAAATCCTGGGCATTAATAAATAATGAATGTGGGGCTTCTAAAAATGAGCAAAAGAAGGTAAAAACAGACTGGACAGTGACTGCAGTATAGTCCCTGTAATGCCTATCACAAAGCAAGGTGATAAAACAGGGCAAAATTTTTTTTCTACAAGTCCTTTAACATGGAACTTGGTAGTAAAAAATACCTGTGGGACCCAACAAGCTGAGTTTGGATCCTTTCCATCCTTCCTATAACAAGGAGCAGCTCCTTGTCTTTTCTGCATCAAGAATTTCTACAGGTAGAGTCACATCTGACAGTCAATTATTTCAAATTTTTCCATGAGAAGTGCTTAAGTACAGAGTCTAAGATGTTTCTGCTGGTTATGTCTAGTGTTTCAGGAGGAGTCATTTGTGACTCTGCCAATAACATAAACCACAAAGCAGATATTGAGACCAGCTTGAATGCTAAAGCTGGATACATATTTACAGCTTGGCTAAAGCTTGTTACATTGCTATTGATTTCACTAGAATTGTATCTGTGGGTTACAAAGTCAAACAGTCTTATTGATACATTAACATTTTTAATAAATAGCAAAACGAATGAAAACCTGGCTGACAGCTCTTCAGTCCACCAGTGATGCAAGTGTTTCTTTTTGGCAGTGAAATGCCACCGAGCAGCAGCTTGGAAGTGACAAGTATGGAGCCTTACATTTCATCAGCCCTATTCTTTCCCAGCAGGGACCGATTCTTGTCCGTAAAACTTTCAGAGGCTGGCCCAGGTTTTGACAGCTAATATGTTTTCAGATGCTGACCAGGGTTGCAAATAATTTCCAGTTGATATTCATCCTTGCTGATTTAATTCAATAAGGCGACCAGCAAATACAGCTAATGTTCCTATAAAACAAACTATCATAAATATGCCAAGGAGAAGATGATCGACCACCATTGCAACAAACTTCCATTCTTCTGCAGCCTGGGAAAGAAACAAAGGAGATGGTGAAGGCTCTACAAAGCCATGTCAGTAATTGGAATTCTTGTAATTCACTGTCTTGAACAAGGGAAAAGTTATTCCTAAGTGCCACTACTATTAACTAAAAAAATGTACTAATTTTCTTCTCAAACAGGTCCATTGCTAAGAAAGCCCAAGATGTCTATAAATGTAAGTTTCAAGACTAAGTTGTTTAGAAACCCTGGTGATCTGGTGACCCATTTTATTAAAAAGAAATGTTGAAAAGCTTACTTTTTAGTCAAATTATTGGCTTTGAAAGAGAGTTGAAAACATTGAAAGCAAAACACTTAGTTTGACCCAGCTAGCTTCTGTTTTCTATTGCTTTTTCATTCTCTTGGGATACCTAAACAACTGTCATTAATTTAGCTCTAGTCCCTGCTTTTCATGCCTAGTATACACTCTAAGGTCTGAGAAGACATTTTCCATAGCTCCCTTAGTGCTCTTTTCAGTTATGGGACACTGTGAACCACTTATTTTGTGATCATGTTTCCGCTGGGTGCTTTTGTGGGAACCCAGCACCTGAAGGGCGAGCAGAGTGCAAGGTGCTAAGTGCAGCAGGGCTCATGATTTCCACTAGCTCTGCTTTATGGAGTGACATATACTGGCCTAAGGCACCCTCTAATTTTGCCCTGTTTGCTCCAAGAAGCAGAAGACGTTGTGAGGTATCTAGAGAACACTGATAAACAACACTGTTTGTAAGTGTAGAAGTGAACACAGTGAAATGGCAGCCTTTGGTTTATTTGGGGAATTTGACTTTTGAAACCCCTTGGAAGTGGTATCAGTGGTGCCCAGATGACAGAAGCAGCTGGGCTCCACTTCCGAAAGGAGCACCTGCCAGTAACCTGAAGACCCTCCTTGTAAGCCTAGGAGGAAGTGAAGCCATGCCAGCCTTACTGAAGGTAACACTTTATCTGCAGAGAGTCATGGGGAACACGAGACTACAGCCAGAGCCATGCCACATGCTCCAGGAATTTGGTCACAGGAGCAAACAGTGTGGTGTAAATCCTGGCCCTGGAAGGAGGTGCCTCCTTTACAAGATCATGACCAAATTATTGTCCTGGTAATCACTCTCCTCCTTTTCAGGCTAGCTTGCAGCTCAACAGGAAATGTCTAGGATCATTTAGAAAAGTGAAGAACGAGGGCTGAATTACCTGTGCAGAAGCTGTGTGAGCTGTACTAACTGAAATTAAAAGGGGGTTAATTGCACTGAATGCGTTAGAAGGAGGCAGAGTTAGGTTTTCCTGGGGAATGGTGCCAGATGTGACTCTACATGCATTTATCCTTCCTTTGGCTTACAACGTGGAAAAAGTCAGTAATCAGAGTAGCTCATGACATGCTTCACTTAAAGTGACAATTCAGGAATAAACCAAAACCTTTTTGAAATCTGAATTATCATTTTTAAGTTAAATGTAACACTTCTCAGATACCCTTTGGAGTTCAGCTTGTTTCCTGGCTTCTCAAAAGTGACAGGAGGTTGTTTACCACAAGGGGAAGATGTCTGAGTGGGAGATAGGAGGAATGTGTTTTGGAACTTGCTTACAGTTCTTGAAACTGCTTTGTTACTCACAGGCACTCCATCTCTACAGCTTCACATGCCACATTCAGAAAAATCTTAGTACTGACACTGAATTTTTTCTTGGGGGGGCAAAGGTTTAATTGCCATCTGCTACAATTATCTCTTGCTCCTTTTTGACTGCTGCAAGGAGAGACCCTGCTAAAGACAAACCAGCCCTTGGAGTGTTTTTGTGAGGTGGGGTTACTGTGCCAAAAAAAATAAGATGCAGCAATTTAAAAGCAAGAAATGAATCATGCACAAAAAATGTCTTACATTACTGGCTTCTTGGTCCGATTTCATAGTTTCCGCAATGTATTTGATTCCCTCTATAGCATTTCTCACATCTGGATTTCTAGTAAGTGGGGAGTAGAAGTTGACAGGCACAGAACCTGGCTTCCCAGAAATTTCAGAAATATCAATATCTTCTGCAAAAATATTTTTGTCTTGTTTATCCCTGGACGGTCGTTTCATTGTAGAGAAAAACATGATGTTTGGGATTGTGTCAATAAAGATCTGAAAACAAAGAGAGAGAAGATGGCAGTTGCTTGTTGGTGGGGCTGTGCTACAGATGTAGCTGTGTGCTGAACAAAAGCAAGCCTCTCCAGCCTCAGATTGCTTCCTATCCTGGATCAGATACAGATTCCCTCTTAGAGTACGTCACAGCCCATGTTTTGGTCCCACTGGGGCTTTTGTCAGGCTTATGTCCTAGGGCAGATAGGGTCACCCACAGGCCTGTCACACATTTTCTGAAAGCCATTTCCCCCTTCCATATAGTGTGTGCTACCTACACATGAAGGGGAGTGCAAAGTCCCAGACCCTCTCTTTTGGCTACTTTGGTTTGAGGTTGCTATTATAAATGCCTGTAACATGCATATAAGGTTTACAATAATTTCCTTTGGTGTAACAGAGGCTTACTGCCAGAGTAATTCTAAGCATGTGCAGTGTTTGCCTATTAAAACTCTCTTTTACACAGGGATTGTTCATGCTGCAGAGTAAATCTGGTATGAGCTGTATCCATAAAAGTATAATTAGAAATACACAGAGCAACCTCCTATTCATGTCAAGGTTTAATATTAATCCAGGCAGGGTTGAAAAAGGCAAAAACAATCTAAATGGATCCTCTTTGGTACTGTCTCCCTGACAAAGAACCTGTAATGACAAATGCTCAATCTTTTCTACACCTCATGTCTACCATTTAGACTACTATGCAAGGATCTCCTTGCTTCCCAAGGCCTGTATTTATAACAAACTGTATTTACTGGGAAAGTACAGAGAAGTCCATAGCTTTTGATAAATTGATGTTTGCAAAATGGGATGCTGAGTGAAGGTAGTCCCAATGTTTTTTGTGTTCTGCACTCCCAAGGGCAAGTGAACTTGACCACTGGCAGGCAGCAGTGCTCTGCAGTCAGATGGAGAATTAGACCAGGAAAACGTAATTTGAGTCCAGCTGAACATTTTATTTGCCCTGTACCTTCAGCCACCTGTGCTTTGCCCTATCTGTTCCCTGCAAGACTCTACCCCAGTGGACAATTTTGTTACTTAAAGGAGCACTTTAGCAGTCTTGCTGACTTGCACAGCTAAGCAGTAAAGACTGGCTCTTGCGCCTAGAGAGACTTAACATGATGCATTTTCTTCCCCAATTCATGCTGACTTTTATTAGAAAACCTGCCAATAAAATATGGAGTGCTCAGTGGAAAGCAGGAAGCACACAAAGGCACAGAGCTCACCTTCCTGACCCAGTGCGGCATGGTGTGAGTGCTCGGGGAGCGGTGGTGGGTGTTGATGACGATGACCGTGATGATGATTGAAGCGATGACAAACACCATTGTAAACAACATGTATTTTCCTATCAAAGGCACTGCACTGGAGGTGGAGGGAATCAGCTCCACGATGACCAGGAGGAACACAGTCAAAGACAGCAGGACAGAGATGCTGAGAGTCATTTTTTCACCTGCCATACAAAACCAAACAAACACCAAACTCCATTGTGGCTCCCATCATTCAGTACGGAGAGTATTTATTTGAGAAGATGGGATTTGGCTATTCACACAGCACGTGTGTGCATCTGGAGTGCTATCATTTCTCCCAGCATCCAAAGCAGTAACTTGGTTGTCCAAACCTAAGAGCCTAACACAGAATCAACTCCAGCATTAAGGTGCAAATCACCAGGTATGACTGGGCTGAAGTATGGGTGATAGATGGATGTGGAAAGCTTACTTGCCAGGAGTGCTTGATGGGCTGTGCATTTTGAATGATGAAACATATGCACCTAATTAATGCTTGCTCCACAGCCTCCTGGGCGTTTGCTTGCTATACTCTCTGGTAGGCTCACGCTGGGCTGAGTGGGCAGACAAAAAAATTGTATCTGACACCAGAGATCAGTTGCTATTTGAAATCTTCCAATATGTAAGGACATCAAAACTGAACTTCAAAACATGATTCACACTTTTTTTTACTATCCAGTTCAACTCTCTATAAAGTTTTCCACTGAAAAGAAAAAAAACTAAACATCAAGTATCTCATAGATTGAGCTTAATGAAATGAAGCAGTATGGAAAGCTAGCATCAAGTGAAATCAATGAAGCTGAGGAACTGATTGCAGGGAGCAAGAGCTGCTCAGCAGGGACAAAAGAGACCAGAACAGGCCAGGACTACTCTGTGTCACACAAGGTAATTTCTGTGAACAGATAACAAGCTCCCCTGCTCTAACACCATGGCGAAGGGCCTCACTTGCCCCTTGTGTGCTCACTTATTGCGAGATGTACTAACACACTCCCTACGTACCTACAGCAAAAACATGTTAACCAACTACCCAAATGTTTGTTTGCAGAAGTTGACCAGGTAGTTAAGCACCATCCTCTGGGAAATCAGCCCAATTTATTTATATCAATAGTTTCAACTTTCAACTTTTGCCCTTTATTTGCAGAATCTCTAGAGCTATTATTTTGAGTGGAAATGCCCTGTTGTAAAGTAAGTGCTACCTTTCAAGTACTGGTGATTTGAAATACACAGAATTTCTCAGAAACTTGTTAGAAGAGCTATTTCTATGGCAGTCAAACAAAACTCCATACCTGAATCTGTGGGTAAGTAAAACACAAAGCCGGTTAAAAAGGAGAAGAGCAGGCAAGGAATGATGACATTCACAATGAAGTAGAGGGGCAGGCGCTGCATGAGGAAGTGGTAGGTGATATCCAAGTAAGGGGTGTCAGGGCAGCAAGCGTAGTAAACCCAGTGCTTCCAGCCACGGTAGTCTTTCATCACCCACTCCCCACTCTCCATGAAGTTACTCAGGTCTGGACGGTCACTCTCCTGACAGGAAAAAAAAAAAAAATCTCAATATTAGATGTTCTGCACAAAATCAGAACTTGGCAGTCAGTCAGGAGCAAGATTCCAAATCACTCGGGCACTTCATGCATTTTTTGGGAGAAAACCATTCTTGCCTGTGTTATTTTGCCTTAGATAGCATCCTCTACGCATCATTCAACTAATTATTTCACAGAGATAGAATTTTGGAAGCCAATCCAGGAAATCTTGTGCTAGATCTACATATAGAGCTCTTATATTTTACAGATAGTACCTGCTTGGTTTTCAGTCAAAACAAGGTTATATTCCATTCTAAAATCAGAAATTTCCCTAGAAATATATCCAGGTCTTTACTGCTTTTCCAAATTACAAACTCTTTGCTTACCGGGTTAATAACAACCATTGTACCATCATATGTCCAAGTTCCCAGCTTCATACTGCAGTTCTGCTGGTCAAATGGGAAGTATGTGACTATAATTTCACAGTAACTTTTAAAAATAGCTGGTGGTGTCCAGGTGATCCGGCCTGTGTGCTCCAGAAGGACTTTGGTGTATTTAACAATGGCAAAATCACCATCTGCACTGCAAAAGGAACAAGGATGTTAACAGCAATATGGCAGCGTAATTAACAGTCACAAGGATTTCTCTGCCTGTGGATGGGCTGATCCTCCTGAGGCCATTATGCCCTGCTCTTGGAGAAGCTTGCTCTGAGGCACGCTACCCGCTGGCCCAGATGTCATGGAAAGCAGCTCCACCATAGCAGTGACACAGGGCAGAGCTACCCCTCCCTTCCCAGGCAGCTGGCACCCCTTACTTGTTGTAAAGAACAAGGTCTGGCCTCCAGATATCATCCGAGGGGATGCGGATTTTTTTCACGCCGCCATAGTCATCTGGGTTCCACTTGAGGTTGACATCTGTCCATTGCTAAAGAGGAAGGATTTCAGCCACTGAGAGCCTCTTCTAGCATTTCAAGGGGCAGTTTGTTACTTCACAGAAATATGTACTTCTCTTGCTTTGGCACATGCAGGTAAACATAAACATATCCTAGTGGGACCCACAGCTACTTTTTTTTACATTAACTTAAATTTTAGTGTAAGAAATACAATGCAAAACACTTTTCTTAAGGCTCTTGGTATCTACCACATTTTGTTCTTGAGGCCCCCAAAAGAAGAAATGCTCTGCTATCTGACCCACCTGTCCAATATAACAGTTGCCCCTGAAAATATAACAGAGTAGCTAATTCCTGACTGTACAGAGTGTGTTTATTTGTATTGGATGAAGTACTTAGCAATATTTAGAGTTACCTGTTTCAGGCGTACATTGGTTGTCACAATCTGGTTTACTTCATCCTTAAAAAAAAAATAAAAAAGGAAAAACAGAAGGCTATCGCAGCAAACGTCAGGATTGAAGGAGAAAAACTGTTTCCTTAAATAAATGACACCATTTGGCACTATCACATAAGCTAGCCATTCAAACGTGTGCCAGGTGTTGATAGCATACCACACTGATCAGCTGAATGAGCTGCAGCCCAACGGTGACGACGACAGCATCCTCATGGTCCTCCACTGGGCGCACCACCTTGTTGTAGCCCTTAAACAAGTCCTCGACCAGGCGAGTCTCATGCTCATAGCACCAGGCACATAGTCCAGCTGTGGAACGGCAGGGGTGGCATCAGTGAGATGGGAGAGAGGACAGGCTATAGCACCATGCTCCCCTCAGACTGAGGAAGGAAACACTGTCCACAGTGAGCTGCTGGCAATGAGCTAATGCTGAGGTCTGTGGCACAGCTCCTCATTTCAGGGGGGCATTATGTGCACTGCAAACAGTATCAGCAGGGGTAACTACCTATCTGATCTGCAGGTCATCTTAGGAGCAAGGCAACAACAGCCTCCAACCAGGAAATGGACAAAACCAAACAGCCATGATTGTGAACATCATATTGAGAATTAGGAATTTCCTCCAGGCTCTTCCAAGCGCCAGTTGTGTTTACATGTGGTACTTGTGGACAGTTAGGCATAGAGAACACCCATAATCAGGGATTTATGAGGTTGTCTTCACATTCAATTCCACAGGCTTGCCCGTAACAGTAACATTAAAAGACAGGACCAAGCACAACAGTCATTGATGTGAAAGTATCATCCAGACTCCCTGCATCTGAAGTCTAAGTGGATACAGAGCTCTTCTTTGCGATGGAAGCTGCTCAGGTTGTGTTTGTGGTGAGAGAGAAGGAAACCATTTACAATTCCCAGGGACAGTCTCACCCTGTCCTTGAAAAGCTCTGCCCACGTACTGCTCAGCCTGATTTGGCAGCACTACACGTAAAGAGCCTACGTAAGAAGAGCATCATGACTGCAAATGGCTGGTAGCAGCTTTATTTTGGTGCAGCTTCAGCAGTGCATGTGCATGGCATGGTACTCCCAAGGGGAGGAAGGCTCAGATTCCTACCTCACAGAAAAATGAGAGGACTCCATTTCCAGATTGCCTGTGGCACAAAGAGCAGCTGCATCACTTACCCAGATTGTAGCTGCTTTGCTGTTGCAGGGGAGTAAAGCAAATGAAAAAGAGGCTTAGGGATTTTTTTCTGTATGTACCCCTTTTTCAAGGCAGGGGGAGGGATCAGGACAGCAGAGCATTTCTGCAAGAGTTTTTGGCAGATCCTATCCTTACATTCCCATCTCAGTTTGAATCTTGGGCCATTGAAGTCAACAAGAATTTTGCTGCTGACTCCAAACTAAGCCAGGATTTCCTCATTTCCTAACTGACTTTTCATCAGCTCCTTTTATATAGTTGAGTTGAGATGCCAAGGATTCTGTCTAAGTCCTGTCCTGCCATGAGACAGCATTAAAATACTTGGATGCCACTGTGAAAAGCTGCCTGACACAGGCAAGCACTGCCTGCTTTGCCTGCCAGGAGACTGGGCTAGGGTGGGCAGGAGACATCCTTCAATTTTTAATATACAATCACAGCATCATATATAAGTCAAGTTCTTTGCTGTGCTTTATCAATCTAATTAAAATTCTTCATATTGCTACCTTCTGGTGTAGCTTGGTAGGAATTTAGTATACTGCTTGAACTTGGTGAGAAGTTTTTTAGGAACAAAAAACAACTCAATTTTTTATAAGACAGTTTAAAACACACACAGCTGCCACTAATTCTTGCTTCCCTGTTAGTAGTCCCACAACTCAAGGAAATTTCTTGTAATGAATTTCAAGCCATGATCCTTTCACACATTTTGAAATACGTATAGCACCAGAGTAAATAGAAGCATGTCAAGAAGATGACAGAGAGGAAAAAATATTTAACACAAAAACTTCTCACTTCAAAATAGCTAGCAGCTGAAATTACAAATATACAAGTGGTTACAAGTGCACTCCAAAGCTCTCATTTAAATTATTTGGTGTGGTCATAAAACCTTATCAGTAGGACAGGCTGCTCCTAGAACACACATTCCCTCATACTCAGGAAGGAGCTGACCCCCCCCATTCAAGGCAACAGCTGGAACACTTTTACCTGTAGAGATGAGGAGGAGTATGTGATGGACCTTCATCATCCTGGCTCCTTCTTGCTGCAGTCACACAGACAGAGACACAAAAGCACCTTTAAGGTCTCCTCAGAGGAGAGCTGCCTCCTGCCAGGGTGCTGGTGAAATATAACCACCAGGTATTGATTTACAGCAGCTGTTTTTGGGAACGACAGCTGAGGGCTGTTGAGCCATGGGGTTGGAAGTGGGAATACAACGTGTTTCACCAGTCAAATATCTTCTGCAGTTTTCAGATGGTAATTTTTTCTCAGTGGCAATGTGGTCTGTTACTTAATAAACAAATAAATATATAAACAAAGATAAGAAAGGATTATCTGCAGAGTAGTAGAACATCTCAGTGAGATCTCAGAGACTTCTTGAGCTGGAGACCAAAGCTGTGCATCATCATTTTTAATGAGAGCAACTTCTCAAAACTAGGACTTTGTTTCTCAGAGGGAAAACATATCACAGTCATTTATTTGTGATACACCCTCACCAGCATACAGACTGTGCCCTCAGATGAGGCTGCTTCCTCTGCTTCACAAATGGATGACAGATCTTTGAAGAAGTGAACGGATATGTTCAAGAGAGATCCATCTTCTTGAACCTACTGGGATTTTCAGAAGGTACTCAGTAGATTCACCCTTTGAAAGCTATTGGCAAAACCTAAGTAACCTGAAGTTAAGAAGGAAAACCCTCCCATAGATACCTATAGGCTTACTGAATTGTGAAAGGCAAATGGTAGGAGTATGTATGGTTTCTATGACAGGGCAGGTCCAGTGTATCCTGGAGGGCATGCTAGTGCTTTCTTATTGTTGGCATAAATCCCCTGGAAAAGGGGCAAAAACCAATGTGCTTTGTAGCAATAATTATGCAGGCTAGCAAAGAAAACGACCAATTGTGAAGTATTTTATTTTTTATATATATGCATATTATATGTATAAATAAAAATTCTATGTAAAAATAAAATATCTATATGATGAGCTCCTCTGAGCATACTGATATCACTCAGGAACAAAATCTGGAGACAGATAGTTCCATGAAATGCTCAGCAGCATGAGAAAAACAAGTCCATGTATTTCTAGAAAAAGAGATGAAGCTGAGTGTTCTTTGTAGTTCTGACCCTCTGGTTTCAAAAGCAGGCCTGGAAAAAGCTGTGGAGAAAGTGATGACAACATCCAGACAGACTGGTTTCCATACCTGGAACAGATAGGTAGTATGAACCTTCAGTCTGAAAGAGAAGCTAGTGAGAGAAAGGGCTTTGGTAGGGTCTTTAAAGTCCCAAGTGGTCTGGAGAAGGGAATTTGGATTCAATCACTGCTCCAGTAAGAAAAAAAACCCCAACTGATATTGAGGGAAACATGAGTTGACAGGCTTGCCCTGTTCTTGCACTTTTCTGGAGGCACCTGCTCTTTGGAGACATTGCACTAGGTGAGCTGCCACAGCCACTCTTAAACACTGCTCCAAAATTTCCTTTTCCAGAAAACATTCCCCACAAAAACCTTTCTTAGAGGTAAACACTGAGTAACATCAGATACACCCTCTAATTTTTACAGATACCCTTTTTGTTGTTTGACAGCTGGTTTGGTGTTTCATGCTGGATACTTTTTGTTGCTATTGCTGTTATTATTTTAATTAAAAAACAATAAAAATCACTCTGCCTCACCATCTCTCCCCCCCAACTCAGCATTCAGCTCGCTCTCTGTCCTTGTTCCTGCAGTGTGCCTTGGCCAGCCAGCTCCCATTGTCCCAGCTATCTTATTTCAAACAAGTGGGTGGCTGTTTCCAACCTTAATCCTGGGTCAGGCAGCTGCTGTGTTCATCATAGATACAATTGCATGGAGGCATTGCAGGAATGTTGATGCTGTCCCCCTGGATTCTTTCAGGGTCTCTCAAAGCATTCCTGTCCACCCATAGCAGGGCTGGCAGGTTCACTCCAAAACAGATGGAGAAGAGGCTTCTCATGCTCTTTGTCAAATTATAGCTCTTGAGCAACATAAGTTTTTGTCCCCAACAACAAAAGGATCTAGTTTCTTGGAAGTGGCAGGATGCAGAATCCATAGGAGCCCCAGAAAGTCTGCAGCCTTAGCATTGTTATTTTGCTCGCAGCTGAGCTGAGTTGAGAAGAGTCTGCATGGAGGAAGCAGAAGTGAAATTAAGAGATAAAAACAGAGAAAAGGGAGATGTGTCATCAGGGAGATAGAGGGCACAAAAGCTGACAAAATAGTAGTAGTGATCATTTGGGAGCTTTTAGCTTACAAGTACCATATACACATTTTTAAATGCATTTTGGTATCAGAAAAATGGCAGTGTTGGTGACAGTAGATTATGGCAGCGCTGGATACAAGAAGACAGATGGTTAGACGAGTAGTTTGTGAGTTTGCCATGTGTTTGTCACCAGATTGCCCCTAGTTATAGACAGCATGGTACACGTTTCCCGCTGGAAGCCATCTCACAGGAGCCTGGCAGGTTGCAGCTATAGCCACCAGATGGCAACAGATGGCTACAAAAGATGCAGCGGGCAGGCGGGAGGCGTGCGGGAGGGAATGATCACAAATAGTCCCTTGCAGAAGTAAAACAGAGGCAGAAAATATTTTCAAGGAGAATGCGTGCAAGGAATTAATGACAGCCTTGAGATGTTAATGGACTGTACCCCCTCTGTTGATTCCAGTGCCTGTAAGGACACACTAAGCATTAATACACACAGCAGTATGTACTGACAGCTAGGATAGAATTCCATAAATCAGGAAATTCAAAGCTGCAGTTCTCCATATGGAGACACACCTCTTGCAAATATATTTTATCCCCGTGGGTATTTGTAGCAATTTTGTTTTCAGCATATCTTTTCTTTGGTTTTTATTACACAGGCCAAAGAAATTAAAAATACTGAAAGCTCTCTCAAAAGCGGTGATATTAATCTCTGCAGTTACAGAGCTTACATTTTATAGCAAAGACATGGTGGGCATTTATATAATCAGAAATATGCTTTCTGAAAAAAAGGGCTTCAGCTTGGAAAGGAGGAGAAGAGCAAGAAAAAAGTCCACAGTCAAGCAGAATCCACAGTGACAAAATACACAGAGCACAAGTGTTAAGCTATTGCAGGCGAGGAGAAATACTGCACCTTTTCAAACTGGCGTCAACCCTCATGGTCACACTGCTCAAATGAAAATGACACTGGCAATGGAGACTCGTTTACCCAACCTGAGCAAGGCAAGTACAGCAGTGAGAAAGGAGACCAGCAGTAACTGAAAAGACAATCTGGTGAGAGACAAAAGCTAATCAACCACAAGGTGTCAGAGGAATTGGTAAGAAGGTTGCAGCTTCATGATCCTGTTCCATTATGAAGACTCCAGGAAACCAATCCTGGAGATGCATAAAGTTACTGAATAAAGCAGCTCCAGCTATCATCACTGACAAGATTGCTCCTAGGGCTCCTGAGTACTAGTGTTTATCCCTGGGACCTAGGTGAGTCGTGCTGGGGAGCAAAACAACGTAAGACAAGTCCATTAGATGTAAGGTTTGCTCCGCTCTGCTCCTGCAGGCCACTCTGTCAGACTAGCAGCTTGCGTGAACCATGCTAGAGTGGTAAGAGCAGCAAAGAAGCTGCTTTGCTGGTTCATCTCTTCATGAAGACTTTCCTGCACAGCAGAACTCCTCAGATACTCTGCATCTGTGGTCAGGAAAATCTCATTCACACACATGGATGCTGACAGGTAACCTGTATCTATTTAAAACTCTGCCCTTTCCCAGCAGTACAAGTCACCAGCTCAAAAATGCTCTTGGTCTGGTACAAGACATCACTACTACTACCTGTTCTGAACTGTGTCTGCAACCAACAGACATGATTTTTCTCTCTACAGATGCACAAAAACGCCACAAAGCACAGGAGTCTGGCTGCTGATAGTAAAACTGGGCAGAGAGAGGGGCCTGGGTATCAAAGCTGGGGTCCAGGTCTAACACATTTTGGCCAGTGTTCTGCAGTTCAGAGTTTCCATGAAGACATTTTGATGGGAGCTCCACTATGCAGCCAGGTGAAAGAAGAAATGGCATTGTGGGAAGTATATTAAAATGCTTAAAGGCTGCTGCACTGGTTAGATGCTTCTCTTTTCCAGTTCACAGGTAAATAAATAAATAAAAAGATAATCACATTTCAGCTCAGCTGAAACAGGCTCTTCTCTGATTGCTGGCCCATAAGAATACAGTTAACTACATACCTTTTGCAATGTCATCACTCCCAAATACAAAACCAATTAATTCCTGGAACATGCAGCACCCCACAGCACAATCCCCCTTTGGCCCCAGCTACAGGATGAGAGCACAAATGTCCACGTGGACATCATCAGCTTCTAGTGGAGTGCCTGTGTCACAGTGGGAGACAGGCACATCAAACTATCCCACATCACACCTGTGCTAAGTGCAACTAGGATAAACTTTTGTGACCCTGAGAGCCCTGGCATATCTAGCTTTGAGGTGCAAATTCTCTCTTTGCTAGTACTGGCTGCATAAACACATAGAAACAAGTTTATTTTGTTTTTAATTCTGCAAGTAGGCTGAGTGGCAGAGCACTCTCTCCCTTCATACACTGTGCGTCACCACCCTCGCTGATCCCAGCAAACACTTAACTGATGTCTCTAGAAAGTGTGCCTCCTGCCCAGAGCGGCAGCAGTTGCCTTTAAAAAAGAAAAATTAATATTTACCCCACTGTGCTGAACCATCACAGCATTTTAAAGCACGAAACACCATCCTCTACCCATGCTGTCCATTAGCTCCTGCACATGACACACCTGGATTTGTTGATGTGTACTTTACCTAGGACTGACCTCGTGCCATATGCACTTTCATTACTTCAGCTGGGATTTTTGCCAGCACACACAGAGCATTTTGTTGATAATTAGTGGAAAATACTGACTTCTGTAGTGCCTGGGGTGTAGCTCTCACCTGTCACACAAAGATTATCTCACCTCCTTGGCAGGCTGCAAGAACTAGGTTCCTCTTGTGTTGGACAACAGGGAACTTACAAGCTTGTATTTTTATAAAGCAGAAAAACAAAAACATACATGCAGCTCAAGGAACACTTTCAAAGTGATATCTGAAGTATTAAAAAAACCACACATTTGGAGTATGTTTTCTGTGCATGGTGGCTCTGGGTTCCTGCAGAAGGGGCGGAGGCTTGCAGGAGCAAGGCACATTTGGGTAGGGCTGAATGTTGGGCAGAAGTCAGGAGGAGTTTCTCACTCCTCTGACAGCCCGCGCTAACTTTGGACTCATAATTGCACATGAAGTCAAATTCCAGATCTCCCTTGCACCAATAGTTGGGATTATACAGGAGTTCAAATCCTTACCCTCAAAACAGTTGGAGGAATATCTTGGTAAACGCAGACAACAGCAAGGGCAGCAATGTAACACAAGCAGGGCACGAGCAGAAGCAGGGCAACAGCCATGTGAAAGAAACCAAGTGTTGAAACCAAGAGTGGGGTTCTCTGTCAACAGTTCTTAACGATGTCTGGCTTTCAGGTTAGCTTAGCTGTGAAAGTCATCCTCCTAGCTGACAAAGACCACATCTACACTTGACTTGTCACACAACCCTTGAGTCTGCATTTTGTTTGCAAGCAAACAGTCTGCATTCACACACAGGAAAAGCTTACAGCACACTGAAGTGAGGTGTGGCATAGTGGCTTTGAGCCATTTGTGTCCAGATGACACCTCTCATTCTGTGCGGTGTCCCACCAATCTGTACTGCCTTTACTAAGAAGGGAATGCTTCACATGAACATGTTCCTTGGTCAGTTTTCCTGGCTACTTTAGATAATCAGTTCTGGAAACTTCATGATATGTTTACTCTCTTCTCTTTCTGCACCCCTTGCGCCTGCAGGTCACTGGTAACGCACTGGAATGGGTACTGGGAGGGACGCTATGCTGACTGCTGCCTGCCCTGGAGGGTTTAGACAGCAGCAAGAGCCTCATTTCTCTGACTGCTTCTGGTGTGTTCACATGCCAGTGTAATGGGGGGGAAAAGGGAAAAAAATAATAACCAACATGTCACTTTTTGGTACACAGACCATCAGTGCCGTCCAGCAGATGTCAGCTGAGGGCAGGTAACATTTGAGCTCCCAGGTTCTTCTTAGTGTCTCTAGGTAAATACAAGCAGACTAAAAACCAAAGAGGTTTGAACAATTTCAATCTTTTTATGACAGAGAGAACAAAATTTCCATACATGTGGCAAACATCCACTAGCATGCAGATTAGCTGCCTTCCATCCTGTTATGAAATGAACACACCTACAAGAAGCAGGGAGGTGTAGGGTGTCCCACTGACACCATGCTGGCCTCTTTCAGACTGCTAAAGGTGACAGCAATGAATGGTGCCAGTATGCCTACGCCGCTTCTGATCCCTGCCTGCCAGCAGTGACAGTCACTTGGGAAGCTCTTGGCACCATTAGGTGAAGTGAAGCATTTGGTTTGTAAGGTTCATCTTCCCAAGTGCATTTGCCTCTTCATTTCTGACACTGGAACAAGTCTTTGGAGCCCCAGGAAGCTTTAGTGGGGTGGGAAGTTAGCCAGGTCAGAGCTCACAGTTGAAATTACTTGTAAAAACACTGTTGAAATTACTTGTAAAAACTTGTAACCTACACTTGAGTGTAGGGGCACTACCAGATTAGTTTTCTGGTTTTAGTTAACACTGCCAGCAAAACGACACGATGGCTTAGGAGTGAAGCTAAACCCAGTATCAGAGCTGCAGATGGAAAAGGGGATGTTAGTGGGGGTTTTCCTCCCACCAGCACAAGAGAAGCAGAGTGTCAGATCCCTCCTAACGCTGGGAGAGATTTCCAAACCAAGGACAGACACTGACCACAGCCAGCCCACAATTTCTATGGCAGTGCCTCCAACTTCTTCTGCAGCCTCCTCCACTGCCAATATCCTTATCAGGTAATGCCAAGTCGCTGCTTTGCTGTAAGTTCAGACTAACCTTTCTTGATTTACATTGCAGAGAGAGAACTTCAAAGTAAGCTGTGGGCGGACCACAACTCTTCCTCCAATGAGGAGCTGTAGAGACTCAGCATTAAACCGTATTTGAAATGATTCAGAATGGTGAGCCGGACAGAATGGATTGGTGTACATGGACTACAGGGTGTTTGGGGGTTTTGGGTTGTTTTGTTTTGTGTGTGGAAAAAAAATTGAATAAAATAGTGGATTCACTGCATTGTAAGACAATTGGAAACAAAGCCTTTTCTCTGAAAGTCAAGATTATGTGTGGGTTAGGGAACTACTTCCAGGAGAAGTTGAGAGTTTTCTGTGGGGAAGCTAGTTGCAAGCATCATTGCAATTCACCTAGGGAACAGATTGCAACAGATGCTACAACTCCTATTTGATTATTGGCCTCTGTCTATTTTTAACAAGGGTGCTCATCTGGGCTTCAAATCTCTTTCTTGTGAGTTATCTTGTACTGTACCACATTTGTGATGTCTAACCTACCTTGCAGCAATCTCAGTGTACCTGTCTTCCAGTAGTTTACTGGAAGATGTCATGTGAGAGTTATTGCATGGTACAAATAACATATGTCCAGCCTCCTGATGTTAGAGAACATGCAAGGGGATAAAAGAACAAAAAGTGATTTTAAAAAAAAAGTCTCCCTTTCCCATTTTCAAAAACTTAATAAGTGCTGGAGATGAGCAGTGAAAAACAGCATCATGCTGTACTGAATTCTTCTGAGTTTAGTGAGTGATCCTTCAAGTAAGCTTTAGGATACACCACCTTATTAACAGGAATCTACAAAATGAGTTTGTACAGTCCTGTTTGCATTACTGACACAGCTAGCAATAAGGCATGAAAAAAAGAGACAAAGAGCTAAAGCTTAGCATTCAAACTCTAGGCTTGATAGCAAGAAACAAAAATTACAAGCAATATAGTGCTTGAAAATGAATTCTAGCTGGCTATCAAAAACATTTTTCAAAACAATGCCTAATTGCCTCAGGAAATACACTAATCAAAGGAACCCAGAGGCTTAAGAACCATTTGTTCCAATGCACCGAGGCAGAGCAGCAATAAAGACTTGAGTAGTACAAGTTATATGTAATTGAGACAAAATACTTGCATGAGAAATAGGAAGGGATACTTAAGGAAAAACTCTTAAATTCCTTAAGCAGTTTATTCACTTCACTCTTGTGAGAGATCAAATCAGAAAAACTGCTACTCTGACCATGAAACCAGCAACATGAATTGTGCTGTCCAAATGGAGACAGCATCAAGAATATCTCTGTGGTGTGGCCCAGATCATGTAGAGAGCAGAGCAGATCAGATCAGCAGGAAGAAAGGACTGGTCTCCAGAAGGGCTCTGGAGAGCAGTATAACCTGAACAGCCCATGAGCAGATGCAGAGCATGCTGAGCAACTGAAGAAGAGTTGGATCACTTGATGTATATGTTAGGCTTCCTTCCCTTGGCACATCAGCCTGGAGCCCTCAGGTTCTGTTGGAGGCAGAGCTCACACTGCTAGCCAGCCCAGTGCAGGAAACAGGGGACCCTGAGGAGTTTTGCTGGAGATGCAGTAACAGGCCTGGCACCCAGCTTCTCACAGCCTGCTTTCAGGCACGTGTCTCCTGCCATTTACTTACACTCTGCTAGCATGCGAGTGAAGCAGAAAACACTCTTGCCTTAGATGGTTTGCTCAGCAATTGCTTTAATCCACAACACGTCTCCTAACCATCCTTCTCTTGAATTGCATAAGCTCTCTAGAGCTGATGTGCAGTTGCTAAGCACTAATTTTGCATGACTAAAAAAGAAATCCATGATTGCTGGGTTCACTAAATGTTGTTTTATCTTTTTTTTTCCCCCCCTTATTGCAATATAATTATAGCTATAATAAAAACACTGCAGAACATTCATTGGCATGCAAAAATTAGGTCAGGAAGAGAGCAAGTATATTATATACGCCTTTTAGAAGCGTTTAATTCTTCCTTTGCCATTAGATGGGGAAGGGCAGGCAAAGTTTGGCACTGCATAAAATCATAAATAACAGGTTTTTTCATACTGTCATCTGATATGGCATAAACAGAAGCCTGCATTCTTGTTTCAGAAGGCAGCTTTCTACCCTCATCACAGAGTTCTTCTAAAGCCTCTTCACAGGCTCCCTGCATAGAGCCTATCACATTTTCCCTCTGCCTTCCAGTCTGAAATGGAGATGCTGACAAGTCCCATGTAACAAAATGTGCATTTCCATATATTTTACTATTTAATATTTTGGGTGGTGGTATCTCCAAACACTGCCATAACTTATTTACAAAGTATGTTTACAGATTCTGTTATTTGGTTGTGAGTTATCACATTTCACATATGAAGACAGTTAAACAATTTAAGCACAGATCTAAGAATTTCCAATACAGTGATTCAAATCGAAAATAAAAGTGCTGTGATCTGCAGTTTCCCACAAGGAGGATTCTGTAACAAATTAGCCAGGTACTCACAGCTTGCTCTTTTGTCCAGTATCTTCCCAGATGCTGTGACCATAATTCAAGTGGCTCTTGGCTCAGAGAGGCCCAGGGGACCTCCCTCTCGTGTGCTCTGTTATCAGGCTGTAGCCTTTCTATGGCTCTTCTGGGATTCAGTTCTCCTGGAGCTTATCCCATTTCCACTTTGGTCCAGGTGCAAAGCCCAGGTGTAGTTTGTTGTCTGTTAGGACAAGCTCTTCAGCTGCTACTCTGGCAGAATTTGGCCCTTTTTGCCCTCTGGGTGAAAACAAGGCAAATTGCTGACCTTCTCGACTGGTTTAAACACTGTCCCAAGACAGTTAATACCCTGATAGCTGAACCTACAGCATGGGGCATACCCAAACATAGCCAGGGGCACACACAGTTCACAGGTATGTTACAGAGTTAATTACATGTGCTACACATTTATCTGGACCATCTGGACCCCAGGAAGTGTCCAGGTTTGCACATTCACAGGTGCTTGCAAGGTTAATTACACGTGCTGCACATTTGCCTGGACCATCTGGACCCTGGGAAGTGTCCAGGTTTGCACATTCACCAGTGCTCAGCCCTTTGTCTGAGTTAGGGCATGGTTTCGGGTTTGACCCTTCAGGACACCCCACCAATAGGGAACTGGAGGGAGATGCAGCACCCATCCAGGAAGAGATCCCTACACTCAGGCTAGGGACACAGGGACCACATGTGCTGCTCTCTTGAGGGTTATCCCATGTGCCACTCGTGTGTCAAGCTGCTGTGCACTGCTGTGGGTCTGCTGGGAGAGAGGCTTGGACCAAGGGCCTCTGTGCCCAGCCTGTCTGCAGCTGGGACATCTTTTGTACCAGGCTGCAGAGGCTTGGCCTGACTGATAAGAGGTCAAGTAACCCTGTGCTGAACTGCTGGGCTAATTCACTGCTGGTATGTCTTCCTGGAATTTCACCAAGATTTTTTCTTGCTTTTTCCACTTTTCATCCTAAAGCTCCTAATTATGCCCCCAAGCACTGTTCTAAATAGCTTCTCCCCGCCCCTCAGTAGTTCTGATATTTAGGTTTTGCTAGACATACATTTTTAGTCACTGCCTCCATAATTTTGAATAATTTTGCCTTTCTTTGTCTTTGTTGAAGATGTGCTTTCCCTCATGCTTTGTGCAACTTCCTCAACTGCTACCAACTCATAGTTCTTGTCAGAAATCTCATTTCTTCCTCATAAGTCCAAGGAAGGAGTTTTTCCCAGTTTAATCCCTTCCTTTCTGTATTTTTTGACTGTGACCAATTACCTTTCGATACGATGCTGCCAGTGAGGTGGTACTGAGCCCCACATTGTGCTGTAGACATGTAGCCTGTGGCACTGGACATAGTAAGGTCAGCTCCTGAACTAGAGATAACATACATTCATCATGGAAATCAATTCCTTCAGGGAACAAATCAAGTTAGTGATAACCTTTACTTACAGACCTAGGTCATTAATTGTATGGTCATTTAACAAATACAAATACTAAACCCTTCTAATTTTCTCTGTTTAATTAATTTTTTCAATGAATGAATGAAACTTAAATCAAGTGATTGCTTATATAGCCATGCAAAGTATCTTCCTGGTAAGCAAAAAGAAGTATCAAATTCCCTGCAAAGACAACATTTATTTCTGCATTACCTGCTCAAATGGTTACCACTTAGGACAGATCAGAGTTTCATTAGGATAGTAACAAAAGCAAGATTAAAATGGAAGCTTTGCCTACATAATGGAAAAAAAACCACAATTAAATTAAGGATATTAAAACAAAATACTGAGTCACTGAGTTCCAGTCACGGATTCCAGGGATTCAAAGTCAAGCAAGTACTTCAGTAACTGCTGGGAGTCCTCTATCCCACGTTCCTGTCCTTAATGCAGCACATGACCTGTGTATTTGAACCCAGGACACACATGCTCTACAAGGAGCAATTTTCTCCCACCTCTGGTGAGCAGCTTGGTTAGCAGACACTGTCAGACTTCATTATTTGAATCCTGAGATTATTTGGTGTTAAACACATTCTAAATCGTTATCATCACTTGGCATGCGGTTTCCTTCATATCTCATCAGAGTGTGAGACATGGGGAAACGGCAGGGACTTGACTGCCTGACCTCCAAGTTCCTGTGCCTGTAAACTATTGTAGCTGCTCGTTAGGGAGCTCTCAGGGGAACAGGTGTAGAGGTATTAAGGAAAAGTTATGTTTCTTGAGCTGGGTTTTTTGAGAGGTTGTTCTGGGGCTTGGTTGTTTTTTTTTTGTGTGTGTGTGTGTGTGTTTTGTTGTTGTGTAGATTTTTTTTGTTGTTTGTTTTTGTTTGGATTTGTTTTTATTTTTTTCTTTTTAGTTTGACAGCAAGCCAGCTTCTTTCAGCAGTAGGTCCCCATTCAGATTTTTCTCTTCCTGCAGGAACTTCCATGATCATAATCACTCCTTTATCTGCTGGCAAAAAGGCATCTTCAGCAGGAGGCTGGCACTTGGTAGTAGCTGATATGCCTTGTTTGCCCTGCATGCATTGGGGAGTTTTGACTATCCCCTGAGTGAATCTAGGATTGCTAGTTTGCTGTTTTTTTCTCGGACTCTGATCCAGCTTCACACCTTTCAGTGGCCGCTGTTACTTCTAGATGCAGGTGAAAGCATCTGCAAAGCAAAGGGAACAGACATTAGTGTCAGCAGACCTCACCTGCTGCTGCCCTGAGACAGAGGTGCTGGACATCTCACGTAAGAAGAAAGTGCAATTATTCTAATTACTTCTATTTAGAAGTGGAGCTTTGACTCCTCACTTCAGGTTTCCTTGCACAGCAATGAGGAACAGCACATGTCTTTTGCTCAGGTAAGCCAAGAGCTCTGGATCACCAGGACTGCCAAAGGACACAGGGTGGCACCACCACAGCCAGAGCTGCTGAAGCAGAGCCATGCCCTTGTCTGGCCATGCCCTGTGTCAGCTACTTGAGAAAAGGATGTTTTTGCCAAGGTTGGCTATGATGGCACCAGGCATCAAGAACAAGCACACAACAAATAATGCAAACACTGCAGTGCAGCAAGTGGGTCTAACACGTGTACTGAATCTCACCAGCATTATTTAGGAAAAAATCCTCCCTCCTGATCACAGGCCCAGTGAGATAGGAGCACTGCCATGCCAAGGAGCTGAGAGCTGACTGCAGCTATAGGACATTGCAAGGGACTAGTCAGAATCACTGTGAGGTACCCTGGAAGGGAAGGCAGGAGTGATGGATGGTCTGAGGACTGGGATACACAGGGCCATTAGGCAACACAGGAGTAAGGAAATGCATTGCACGCTGTTGAGGCAGCAGGGGGAAACGCAGTATGTTTAGGAGTTGGCTCAGAACAAGGTAGCAGTGAACATATGTGGCTGCTGGAGTGCGCAAGGCAGATGTGACTAGGGAGCATATGGGCCATTGCTTTTGGGCTGGGGGGAAGGCTGTGGTCAAAGACATACAGTATTCCAGCTGTGTCAGTTCATCGCCATAAATAAAGTGATAATGTGTACTAATTAATACATGAATTATAGGAGCAAGTCACTTTTAGTGATACAAAACATTAAAAAATAAAGAAAATCAGAAGAGTGCTATCTTCTGCCCTCTTTTCTCCTGACTGGGCACTTAAGGAAGGAGGCAGCATACAGGGAGGCACCCTATTGATGGCAGAAAGGGAGCACAGCTGGCTGCAATTGTTGGGAGATGATTCCTCCCCCTCTGGAGGGTGTTGGCTGCCTGAGAGGAGGCATTGGGCAAAACTTCTAAGTTACCCAAACAGCCTGACCTAGCTGTTCTTCTGGGGTGGGCGTTAGGGAAGCCAAAGCAAGCATCTTCCTCTTAGCATCTCATTATGTCTTTCTTTCCTGCAGAGTCCCACCTCTCCCCATCTCTCCTTTCTTTCTCCTTTTACTGCCAGTCCTTGCTTCCCCAAGGGCAGCTATGCCACTTTTCTGGGACCTACTCTTTCATTCTCACTCTTCTATTCCTGTTTATCCTGGTTCCTCAACACTGTCTTGTGCCTTGGGGTTCTCCTTTCCTTAATAATGAGACATTTCCACTGTTTGTCAAAATAATTAGGCTCCAAAACACTCCTCCAGTTTTGAATTGAATCAGTATGTTGTCACTGATCTTCTCTGATGTATTTTCCCTTGCACAAGGCAAGGAAGAAAAAGAGCCAGGTGGTGACATAGAGACACTGTTCAGTCACAAGCAGTGCTGTGCTGCTGTAAGTACTGCGAAGCATCCCACTGTGAAGCTCCACCCAGGGATAGGTACTTCACGAGCGTGGTTGTTTCTGCCATGCTAGGAAGTGCTCCTGGGGACAGACTTGTCCAATAGGTGGCACATCTCCAGCAGAGGGGACCCAGCAAGGCTGATGAAAGCAACCTCTTATGCATTGCTTTATGAGAGCAAACAAAGAAAACTATGTATAAGCTTTGGTCATTCTCCTTTCACGTGGTGTCATGGTTGAACCCCAGCAGGCCAGTAAGAAATGTTAGCAGAGCAGGCCAAAGGGCTTGAACAGCACTGTTCACCAGTGCTGAACACTACGTGCAAAGCAAGTGTTCTGTGATGTTATTTGCATTCAAAACTCAGTGGTGTATTGATCTGCTCTTGGCAGCTACAACTGTGTAACGGTAAAATGCAATTCCAGTTTGTACACAGGCAGTTATAACTATATATGTACATACATAACATCAAGTAGTAGATGGCTTGACAATCCTTTTTTTGGTTTGTTAAAGAGTTCTGAAGCACTGATACAGGCATCTTGGACAATGAAGGACATTTTCAAACAAAAGAGCCATATGTGGGACACTTAGCAAAGTGTCAGGCTCCCAAGTATTTAAATCAGAATGGTCTTGTCAAAACCAAAACTTGTAAAACTCCAACTCACTTCTTTTAAGTCAGAGTTTGTCCAGGGTTAAAGTGCCAATGTGAAAACTGAAACAAACAGTATTTTTGAAATGTGTTTCTTAAGTATAAACAAACAGCTTCATGTTAAGAGTTCTAAAAGCAAAATTTAATAAATTAATATATGCATGCCAGATAAAAATACAAAATTACAATTGAAATAGCAACAATAATAAAGGAACACTGTTCAGCATTGCAGATTTCACTGCAACCACCATAAACATCATGAAGAATTACTTAAAGTAACATTTAAAGTACACATTTTGTTTCTGTTAAAACCAAACTACTATATGATGAAAAACCAGAAAGAAACCCAGCAAGAAATCAGCCCCAGAAGTGGATGGAATGATATGAAATGTCAATAAACTGCCAGAGGCTCCATTTCATGTAAGTTGGCCTTCTTTTTAGTATCAGAAACCAATTACATAGAACATAAAAGCAAATTCACAACAGGTTTACACGGAGAAACATGCTGAATTACAATCACAAACTATCCAGAACAAAGATGCTGCACCAGTTCAGTTGTTTTCTTCATGGAATGAGTCTCACCAGAACAGGGAGAACAGGGAGCAAATCATGCAATAGCTTTAGGCTTTTTGTTTGCTTTCTTTTTTTTCTTTAACATGATAAACACCCAGGATTACTAGTACTGGAAAGTATGTGTTAACCTTTTCCAACATCAGCTGAATGGCACTACAGAAATGACAAAGAGTTCCTTCATTTTTATCCTGAATACATCGAAAGCTCTAGCAAATACGGAATTCAGCGACGAGAACCATTAAATTACTTTTAAAATATTCCTTCATCCATAGAACATCGTTGCCTCCTTTTTTATTACAAAACCCCCAAAATATTCAAAATAAAATGTCTTCATTTTTTATAAGCATCTCCACCACTAGTCTCTGATAACGGATGTCATTCAATGCAGCCATCGCATCCAGTTCCGGCGCTCTCATTAGAGTTGGTCCAAAAACTATGCCCAGATTCTCTGCACTCATCAGATTTTCCTTTTCATGGAGCGTTACTCTGTGAAAAAAAGAACAGTGTTTTTCACATTCCTTCCATGCCAAAAATGCCTGCATTTTCCTGAAAACCAGGGAAACAGAACAGAAATGTATGCTTTTCCCAAAGCCTAGGAGGGGCTGCTGCTTCCAGTAGGATACATATGGAGGCACCAGGTGAAACACTTGAAAGTTAGGGAGTGCAAATGCCACGTGAGTGTATGATGAGTCAGATGTCCCTCTCCTCCTACCATGCACACATGCCATGTTTACTTGCAGGAGGGATCAGTACTCTGTGGAGAGGGATGGAGCCAAGTGTGAATTCAGACAAACCGGAACAGTTTTGTTTTCGCTCTTTACCACAGCACCATGCAGGGGCTCTTCCAACAGGAAGCAGACTGTGTTCATTATTAGCAGTTTTGTGGTCATTAGAGATGTGCTATTGTGCCCATCTGGGTGGGAATCTGCCCAGGTTTCCCTGTTGGTATGGCTTCATGTGGCCACACTGCTCCTTTCTTGTGCATACAATGGCAACAGGGTGAAGCACATCACATGATAATTCCCTGCCTTTAGGAACCACAGGTGAATTGTGCTAAGCTGGACACCTGGTTCCTCTTCAAGACAAATTATGTCCTGTGGTATGTACTAAAAAAAGAGTGAATCATCATGCTGGGGTGGCTTTGAAACCACCAGGGTCTCCCTGTAACCTCATTTTGCACAGCAGTCTGAGCAAGTCATTAAACCCATGCTCTGACAGGCCCACTTCCACCCTTCCCTCCTCTGGAGTCCTTTGCAGCTGCGGAACAATCAAGCTCCACACTCAGGGAAGCCTCCCACTGCCTGTTTTCCATCTGCAGAGGAGGAGGCGGGGAGGCCACATTCTGCTGCTCCACAGGAATATGACCTGTTCAAAGCTGTGGGCTGAGGCCCTGCTGTGGGGCAGGTTTGCAGGCCACCTCCAGAAATGTAATTTGCTCAAGAATTATACCTACAGGAGAGGCATCCTCTGCTGGGGCTATTAACGAAACACATCTGCTCAGCAAATGACAGAAGGCTCAGCACTGCCCAACCACGATGGCCTCTGGGGTCATGGGATGGTATTTCTTAATCTGGCATCAGAGGCAGCTTGTGCTCTGCCTCAGCATGGAGAAGGTAGAGTCCTACAGCAGGAGGGGGCAGGAGGCTACAGCCTGCCCGGGCTATGTGGACATGGAGCGTGCCCATCGCTACTGCCCACTGCAACAGACACAGTAGATGCAAACATGCCTTGAAACCTAAGCCTCTGCCTTGGTTTATCACAGGCAATTGCCTAGCTTAAGGAAAGAAATTTAGATTATGCAAATTTTTAATGCACACTATGGTTTAAAGAATCCATAAAGATTCTCAGAAACAACTAAGAATCCAGGGCTGGCAACTGAAAGTCTGGCTAAATTGTTTATCTTTCCACTACTGTGGCATCTTGCATTGCATGAACAAATCCTTTGATATACAAACCCCAAAACCACAACAGCCCTCCTTTTTTTTTTTTGTTTATTCTGCCTTAACTTTCATTTTAAAAGAAGGCAGACTGATGTTTCCAAGCTGCTCTGCCTTCAGTATGTAATTATTCCAAATACAGCAGCTGTCTGATTACCTAAATTCAGCAGCAAGAAAACATCCTGTTGAGCACCACAGTTCTTTTTAGCAAATGTATTAAAAGGAAGTTGAAAAATGAGTGAGTTTTGTCACCATCCTATCATTTATTTATACCAGAAAGACAATCTGCTAACTAGAACAGCAACAGCTACTCCTGAACAGGGTAAGGAAAAATTAACTTCACACTTCACAAGCGATAAGGTGGTTTTTTTTTTTTATTCCTGCATCTCTCATGCCCGTGTCTGTCCTAAAACATCCATTAGAAATGTCATTGAAATAAACAGACAAATCAGGCAGAAACCCCATAGCTTAATTTTGCCTGAGGCACTCAGTAGAGTCAACATATTCTTACTTGTAGAAGAACTATAAAAGGAAAAAAGCAGAAGAGTGCTTAAAATAAAGTATTTTTCTAAGGAAAGGACATGATTCTTATATATTGACAATAGGTTCATGTTACTCAAGAAACTAAAATGGGTGCCCTAACATGCCACATTGATTTTTCTCCCTGCTTTCCTGCAAGAAATGGAACCTGTGCTGTTGTACTGGATATTCATCTGTCAGGCTCTCTCAAACAATTTTTCAGCCCACTGACCAACTTCAATCATGCCTTTGGAAGCAGGAGAAACCTCAGACAGAATTTATGCTCCTACAGTTTTGAGAAGGCAGCAGGTGGAACAAGGGGCCCCACATTGATGCAGAAAGGCCTCACCAGCCATGGTGAGACCTCACCAGCCATGTGGCCGAAGGGCCAATTAACACTGTGCCTAATCAGTGTCAGCTCAAGCCTAGTGTGTGCCATCTCTTCTAGGTGTCAGGGATGACCAGGGTAAACGAGACTTAGGAAAAAACGGCAGTCTATAGCCATTAAGCTGTACTGGTTCCTTGCCCAGGGAGTGACTTACTACTCCCAGAGGTATTAACAGGTTTTTTTACTGTAAATATTCACTTGGAGCAAATTTGTTGGGCAGATGACTTTTCTGCTTCAGAACTGTGGGTTTTTTAACTTACTTCTTTAAAGTGCTTTGCAAGCGCTTTAAGTACTGAGTGTTTGGACACTTGCTGTTGTGCAGACTATTATTCCCCACCACAGTCCATCTCCAGGATTTGTTTGGCTTTGCCCAGGCTTTTCTGCAGGTCCTAACATGGGCTTTGTTAAAAATGAGCTTGGCTTAGAGTTCTTTCTAGCTAGACCACCTACCTCTTCAGATGTGCCATGAGATACCGTAATGTTTCACAGTGTGCAGGCGGCAGCAGTTTCAGCGCCTCATGGAGAATTTCCAGCTGCTCATCTGGGTCGGCGGTTTCTGAAACACAGATGTTCATCTGTCACCACACCTACAGCCAGAATTCACACACAGAAACACAACAATGGTGGCCTGCAGAGAAGGTAAGCGTCTCCCAGCCATGATGGATTACTGATTTTCAGAACCAATTCAAAGCTCATAGTTGCCTGTCCAAAGAGCTGCTCGGAACACCATCAGGATGTCACTGGTTTTGGACAAAGAAAACTCCTCAAAGCAAACTGCGCTCTACTGAAAGACTCCCTGCAGCCTACAGAAAAAATAAAATTCCCCTGTCAGTCTTGGCTGACTGAAGTAGTTTTGCACAAATCATCTAAAGGTGCAGCCCTGGGACAGCAGAAGGTACTGGGAACTTTGCCATCATTGTCTTTGGCTGTGTCCATACTGCTTGGAAGAAGACTTCTCCAGAGAAGTAGTGAGGCCAGCATCTGGCCCTTGTTTTCTATTCACAGCTACCTTACACCTTTCTATGTGTGGCTCATGTGACTGCCACACTGCAGAGACGCTTCAGGCAGCCAGGATGCTTAAGAGATGGTCCAGCTGGCCTTACTTTACGCTTGCAGACTTTTTGTCTGCAAGGTCAGCCTAAGGTGGCCTTAGGATGAGTGTTTATCATCTTAGGAAAACACTCAAAATGGACACCTCTAGAAACAAATGACATCTTATTGCTAAGTATTTTCAAAAATCGCCTTCTTTCTGTCAACTTAAACCAAACAGACTTGAAATGTCACTGTTAAGTGCCAGGGATTCATGGAAGATGTATAATGTGATGTAATCCATAATGTGTGATGAAAAGGAAGCATTCCCAGTGACAAAGGCAAAGAAAAATCACATAGCACCATGCAGCCATGTTGTGATGTGCAGTGTATATTTACTCCTGCAGTCCTCACTAAGTAGGGCATGCAGGGTAAGAGATGATGGGAGAGCTGTTCGATGAGTAGGCAAGTACTGCACAAAATGAAGAAGAAAAGGTTGAGGAAAATGCATTGTACTTACTTGCAGACTCTATAAACTTTGGGTAGGCGTCATATGTGATGAGTGGAATTGGCAAATCCCTGAAGTACAGTTTAAGTGCACCAGTGATAATATTAATATCTTCGTACATATTCACAGAAATATCAGCTTTTTCCCCATCTGTGTGGAGAAGACACTGACATTAAAGCCTTGGACACGTAAACAGATGTTAACCAGAATTCAAAAGAAAAATAGTAATTTGCTTAAGCAAACATTATTAAAAAAGGATGCAACTACAGATTTTGGGTTTAATAAGCTAAACACTTACTGGGCTGTAAAGTTCATTGTTTCAGGGTGAAAACCCTCAAGCATTTTATAAAGATACCTATCCTTTCTTAATTTCAATTTATTACAAAAAAGGCAGGGATTTTTTTTTCCTGGAAAAAACTCTGCCAGCCTGATCTAGCAGTATCTGTGTTGTATTACTGTGTGGACGTTTAGCTAGTTCCAAACACACTCTGTTGCCAAACAACACACTTGTCAGCACTGAATGAGAGATCAGGCAAGTCTGGGGGAAAAAAGGGTAAAAGAAAGAAAAACCACTGAGTCCACAGCCTCCTCATTGTACAGGAAAAACATGTGTTCACCATTTAGCTACAGTACAGTACCTACTCCTGACCACAGTGGACACAGATCCAGAACTTGGCTTCTGCAGTGCATCTCCACCCTGCTAATGCTGCAGAGGAGGCAGCTGTCTCAATAGGTCCATCCCTCCAGACAAAGAGGAGAGGTTCCAGCATGGATTTTGGCCTTGATTTCTACTGGGATAGGGGGACTGCAGCTGGAAAGCTTTCAATTTTCCCACTGCCTTTTCTCAGAGAGAAGAAATTTGTTCTCACTGACCTTCTTTTAGACTGTAATCATTCAAACTTTGTTTGCACTATTGAATTCACCTTATTATTTTGGAGCTTTCATCCAGAAAGATGGATTTAAGTTGCACAGCCCTCTTCAGGCACTTTACCACTTGCCCTCTATCCCTCCCCCACCCCCCTGAGCACAGTTCTACTTGCAAACTAGGGCAGTAGTTCAGAAAGCTTTGTCGGTTCCTATGCACATCATTACTGAAGCACAGATACTGATGGAAGGAGAAAAGCAGAATTTTGGTAATAAAGGCCACAGCAAAGCTGATGGGCTTTTCTGACGAGGAGCCTCCCCTTCTACTAGCACAGCTGTCGGACTCCTTCAGACCACTCGTGCAGTGGAGCATGAGACAGACACAGGCTGTGCAGGAACACTGTGTGTATTTAATACATCAACACAAAGTTCCAGCATGCAGTGAAGACTGTACCTCTGTCAAATGCCATTTTGACATCTTCAATAAGATCACTAAATCCTGAGACTCTGTATAGTCCTTCGGAATTAAGACCTGCAATGAACATTTGAGCAAGATTAAAATTAGTCTTAATTTTCCGGTTTTCTTCTACCTACTTCTTCCTTTGCAGGCTCTTCATTTAAGACAGAAAAAGCAGACAGGTTCTAAAAGCCTTATCAGGCTTTTCTTTCAGAATGCAATCTTAGCCTGGCCTTTTAACCCCCATCCTTGCAGTAACTGTCTTGTTACATGAGCACTTCATTATGTTTACACAAATCATTCCAGAGCCGAAGAAATATATTAAACTAATTACAAACCATTTAAAAATAACTGAGATTAGCATACTTGATGTTCAGTCATTATTGCAGAATGAAAACAAATACTCTAATTCTAGAAAAGGATACTCAGTGTGGGCTAGCGGAACTAGCAAGAGAGAACACAACACTAACGGCCTTTGTTTTAGCAGATAAGTTAATGTTTAAAATAAAAATATTACTGGAAAGACAGGTGCCAATATATAACTATAAAGCAGTAATTGTCCATTAAGCAGTTTCTAGCAGAATCTATAAAAATTATAAATGGGTATGAGCCATGAAATAATGCAAAGTATGATATTAGCTGCACAGAGTAATTGGCAGTCATAAAATGTCTTGTGCAAATCTGTTTTGAGCAAGCATACATTCAGCAGAAACCCAGATGACCCAGATCAATCTAAAGGGATTATCAGTAAAGCAGCCCAAGCCCATTAACTATGCCTTACCTCTAGATTCAATTTCCCTAATGCACATATCTACTACCATTGGTCTCTTAGCGAAGTGTGCTTTTACTAGCGTTGTAAGGTCACAGCTGTACACTTTTTTGACATGCTTCAGGTCTGGCTTGCAGTCATTTGGGACCATCTTGGAACATTGCTTGTGCACGTTTAAACCACAATCTGAGAGAAAAATGAAAAGTTCATTAGGCTGGTGTCTGAGGAAAATGTATCCCAGGGTCGGTGCTGCAGAGTGTGTACGGCTCATGCAGAATCCAACCTGATGGTACAACTGCTGCTTCTGCTGAGACCCCTTAACCATCAGATTCATGAGGCAGGGACAGACCTGAAGTAAGGCAGATTTTCTACCCAAGACATTCCTTCTCCGTCTCGAAGACCTAACACAAAGTGACAAACTTTCTGTATGTTTTTTCAAATCAGGATCTCGGGGTCAATTAGGTTCTCCACTACTATTACATATGATGCTATCATATGTAAATTTTCTTCCCAAGTTGCTGCAGATTTCCTTACATCTTTAATGCAGTCTTCAACTATGGCACTTAAGAGACACCTTTTGGGGGAGATGATAGTAGGAAGCCTCAGAAGGATACAGCCCCTCTGCAGGGCATGCCAGCAAGGCAGCCCTAAGATCTGAACCACTTAAGGAACCCCTACACTCTTGCTAGGTGTGGCAGCCCATGCTTACAGTTGCCAGTGATAGGGTCCATTCCCCAGCCTGCAGGCGAGATGAAAAACAGACACAGGGGTCACCAAACTATTTGCAAAGTCACAGTGGCTGCAGTTGTGGTGCCATTTCACTGGGTGCTTCCGAAACAAAGCGTGAGCAGGCACCAAAACAATTCTATTTACTTTAAACATTAATGAGGAAAAAATTTGTGTTGAACAACTCTGCAGCTTTATGTAGTTAGAATGAGATTTAGTTTAAGTGAAACTAAACTGAAATGAGGTTATAGAAAAATTTTTGTTCTGCCTAAAAACCACTCGAAACATAATGCTCAGGGTTTGGGAGGGAAAAAAATCTTGGAAAACACCACCAATCACACAGTGAAGATGAGAAAAGCAATACAGTCCTAAGCACACACTGCAATCACCATTATCAGGCAGCAGGCCTGTGTATGGAACAACCTCCCACACTGCCCCTGGTGACTCCCTTTTCACTGTCATTTCCCCTGGTTTGCAGTGCAGACTCGGGTGCTTGCATGGAAATAGCAACCAGCAAGGAAGGTGACACTTCCCAGTCAGGGCATGTGCCATGCTCTGACGTGCACTCGGTATACACTGAAAGCCCAGTTCTGAAAGCAGTTCTGTACCTCATTGCATTGCCATCTGGAGTCCCCTGTATTTCTGCAGAATTAAGGGATGTAGAAGCTTGAAGGATCAACGCCTAGACAAAGATCTGTACTTTACCACTGCAGTACTAAGCATTTGTCTCCCCTTCATAATTCATTCCTGATGATTTTGCCAATACTTGTATTTTCATTAACACTTCACAGATTATGTGACTTTGTTCTTTCCCAAACAGTAAACCCCAGAATGCATCCCCAAGTTTAATTTCCACTAAGTCAGCTGCAGATTGCTGCTAAAAGCACTTTGTTTACTTAGCAGGCCTGTAAAGCAAGCAGCTTTGTCACTTTGTCTGTAAAACATCCAGTCTCTGGTTGCAATTAAGGTTCAACATGTCACCTTCAATCAGTCAAAACTCACACAGATCTCAGTCCAGATGAAATGGCTGATTAAGGTTCTCTTTAGCTATTTCTGTGTGGGAGCAACTCCCTTGAGAGGAGTAGTTAAGCCACAAGACAGGGAGCTGTGAATGCTGAATTCCCCAGACGTTTGTGATTTTGTGTTGCAAACCCCATCTTTGACAGAGCCAAGCAACGCAATATCCAGCTCCCTGCAAACAAGCAGTACCACCAGGGGTACCATGAGGACCCATCCTGCTCGGCCTTGGTGGCTGGCTTTGACCCACAGCCTTGCCCTGGGCTCAGCCCAGAAGCTGCATGTCACAGGTGGCTGTCCTAGGGCACCCTCTATGCTTTAAATATCTATGCCCACCAGTATGTTTTGTGTGAACTGTGAAGAACCAGGTCCCTCCGTGCTTTAAATAGGCAACCCCGATTCATCGGAACCGTGCGACCTGAACCCTTCAGAGCCTCAGCGCTTCAGCTGTGACATGAGAAGGAGAAGCTGTTCTTGCCTCCTCTGGGTCTTGTAGAATCAAATTCTTGAAATGTTTGTGGAAACGCGGAGGAAAAATTACTTGTCTATGGTATAAGGTCTGAATATTGTGGTGTTAGTAAGACCAGCACTTGAACAAGAAGAAGACAAAATTCCGACTAGGTGCTACTAAGCAACTATCATCCATTCTGCTTTCACAATAAAGATGAAGTAAAAATAATAAGTAGTCAATTAATTACAGGCAATGTCTTAGTGCACACGGAAGGGAAGACAGTTAAGACCAGATAGGAAATCTTAATTCTTGATTTCCTTTATTATGAAATTACAGCATTTACAAATGCAGATATAATTATTACACATAGCATTCCTAAAGTTACTGCAACAAGCACCTATTCCAATATGTGTGAAATGGTCTAGTAAGTCTGTCAAAAATGATGTTTACAAGAGAGGAATGGGACTGTCTCACTCATGAGGCATCATGAGTGATTTTCTAAGTGCAAATTAGCTGCTTCACACAGAAAGCAATACAGCTCAGAGCTTGGTGTCTGGGAATCCAAGGATAATTAAGACTAAAATAATAAAAAAATTAATAATAATAAAAAAGTAAAAACATGCTTTCAAGTATCTTATACTTGACTTAAAACAATTATCACATTCACTGAGATCATCCTAATTATATACAAGAAAGTCTCATTTCATTAAAACATCCAACTTACAGAGATGTTTTCAATGTGAAAACCTTGCTTCTGAAAATAATTGTGTTGCTGCTAATCCCATAAATCCAAGTGGGCTTTGGATCTGACCTCATTAACATCAGAATAATAATTACAAATGCAAAAGTCAACTTTCTGCTCTCTCATTTGTTCCTCCTTTGCATTTGAATAGATTTTATGTGCCAGCCCATAGCCTAAGGGCTTACAGACTCTCCTAAGAAACATTTAAAACCTAGAAATATTTCAGATACTTAATGGTTAGAAAATGGATGAACACTACAGTCAATATTCTCAGGCTGTGTGGTATCCTTCTAATAATCAAGACTCTTGGCATCCTGTGTAAGCATAGGAGACCACCTTACTTCAGCAGTTCTGCATCAATAAATACTTTTAGGAAATCTCAGCAAATTTACAACAGAAAAATTCTATTTTTCCCCATAAAGAAGCTGAAACTCATCAACACCGTGATTCCTACCAGGTGAAACCCCCTCCCCAGCAAACAATACTTCATGAATGGCTGAACAGCCATGTCTTACTGTCTCTGGTTCAGCTGATAACTAAGGAGAAAGGAAGATGTCTTGCTCACTTCAAAAGAGGTGAAAAGCACAATGGCAGGAGGTCAGTCCTCCACAGAGCACTGGGAGCATTCCAGCCTTGTACTCTTACCTACACTCAGCTTACTTGTTCATACTAAGAGACAGGACTTATGCTGCAAATTGCATATTATTAGATAAATATGTCCTCTGTTCATATTGCAGATACCTCATGAAAGCTTCAAAATCTGTTATTTTATAATCACCTAGGAAGGAACAAGAAAGCCAAGACCTGAATCTTTCCACACGCTGTTGCGTGGGGAAGTCTTAGGACTGCTTGCCTTGTACACACGAGCTTCATGACTTGGCTGGGTTTGTTAAGACTAAGAGGATTCATTTGACTTCAGATTTAAGGTCTGTTTACTTTTGATTATATCAAAATAAATCCAGAATAGCTGAGTTGGCATTAGCAGCTTTACTAAGGATCTAAAGTAACCAGGAGCCTTAACCATTTCTTACCGAAGTTCATCAGAGTTTACCTGCTTGCTGGCTATACAAGTTGCTGAGGAGCTAATGAAAAATCCCCCTAAAGCATTTTATCTGCTGATAAATCCTATAATAATACAGGACAGATTTAAAAGATGTAGTCATGAGCCTTTTCAGGTCAATAGGAAAACTTATGCTGACTTCAGTTAATCAGGATTTCACCTTATACTGAGATGATTTCTCAGGACTAGAATTTTAAGTTGTTCTTACTATTCCTTTTTCTAATACTATCACACAGAGGCCATCTTTCAAATATACCAAATGTGACCGAAAAAAATGCAGTCACAAATTCAAGACTTTATAGGAAGTTTAGAGATTTAGGACAAAACAAGAAAAAAAGAGTGATTTTAGATGGCAGGTTTAGAAGCCTGTGATAAGCTGCTCTGACTTAACAGCATATTGATCTAGGAGTTCAGGTTGGCTGTGACATTTCTTCTGTGAGAGGTATTAAATTTAAAACCATCCTGACAATACTTTCCTATGATGCCTAGAAAAAGGTTTGGTAATGTTTTAGAAAGAGCTAATACTGATGTTAGTCCACTGGGTTGCAAGAACAAATAACGTGTTCATATTAATGCGTGAGCAGAGCCAAAAGATCTGTGTACACTAACACCGCCCCATGAGCACACATTACAAATATTTGCAGAGACTAAAATACACCTAGCTGTCACTTTTTGTTATACTGCTGAGCTGACCTTAGTCAGTTTCAGATTTCTTTTGGTTTACGATTTACTGGCTAGCACGGCTGCTGATCACGCTCCATTGGAACGATACCGTCTGCTACATACATCGCTCTGTCTTTTGGACTTAACCCCAAGAAAATTCAGGCGTTTTGTCACTCTGAGGAGAAGGTTTTAGAGCTAAAAGGTAGATTTGCACTGCCTGCAAACCGTTCTGAAAGGCTCTTCAGAGGTTTATGGCAAGTGTGGCAGGGTGGGAAGCAGGGAGCTGGGGTGCTGGCACTGAGTGTTGCCGGCACTGAGCGTTGCCTTGGGCAGGCCCACTGTGGTAGCTGCCAGACAGGATGACACCCTCACCTTTGGTAAGCCACCACACCAGAATGATGGGCTCCACACGAGCACAAAGTATTGGCACTGTTGCTTTTGCCAGGGTGAAAAGATTAGGAAGGAATTTGCTCTCATATATCAGTTATGAGCTAGTGGTTTTCTTTTAATAATTTAACGCTCTTCTCTGTAGCAGAGGAAGCAATGTTTTCTGTTTCCTTGGATGCAGCATGTGTGAACAAGCACATGAATGGAGCTACCTCACTGCCCCCATGTGCTGCACTTTATGCTGTCAAGCACAAGGTGGGGGAATGTCACACAGATCTGCCCTCTTCCTCCTCCTCCACAGAGCTGTTCCAGCCCAGGTAGCAAGACTGGAGCTGCTACACTGCCTTACCTATGTGCCACTTCCTACTGTGCAATGCACATCTGGAAGCAACCTTAGTCCCACCATGTAGTAAGCAGTGCCATGGCAAAAATTGCTCCCCCAAAACCTGCTAACATCCATACTACTGTATCATTCACTATCAGGTACATTATTCTTAATTTCTAGAGGGCAGCCAGTTACTTGCTAACAAAATTACTTACTACCACAGAAAAACAGGAAAATCAGAGTTTATGGCAAAAAAAAAAAAAAAAGAAAAGAAACAGCCCTCAAACAAGCCAATCCCCCTTATCCATAATCAGAAGAATACACATGCCTGTGCCTCAAAAAGCTGGACGTGTTTGATGGTGATGGTTTGCTTTTATGGAAGTCTTAAAAGATAAGGCAGTTTGCTCAAAAACTTCCTTGGCTTCCTGCCATAACACCTGCCTACCTCCTTGACAGCTCCCCTGACGGGATGCTGGCTTGCTAAAGGCTTCCAGGTCTGTGTGGGCTTGGAGATAAATCCACTTTTAGGACTCTCAATTTCAAGAACATATAGCTCCATGGGAACAGCTCTGAAGCAAGGCTCTGATTCCTCATTAGCATTTCAAAATTCTGGAGCTCATTTCTTGCAGGAACACCACCAGACCCTGAGCTGGTCGAATAGCCTGTCAAGCAGTGTGCATCTCCTCCAAATGCATCACCACTTGCCTGAGGTGGGCAGGTCCCTTTCCCACGACCATGACTTCTGTGGCTTTGCTTTGCTCTTGTTCTCTTTTTGGGTGCACATCTCAGAATAAGCTTGGATACACTTTTAAGGTACAAGTGTGGACAGAGTGAAACTTATCATGACCGAGGCATGCAGAATACCTTGAGAGCAGGCAACACAAGCACATTTTGTTTTGTTACTGTCACAAGAGCATCAGCCATTCTTCCAGGGAAAAACGTGAGCACTGTGCCTGTGCAACTAATCTCTGAGGATGGGCAAGCTCCTTGATGGTCTCCTTCACTCCTTACACACCAGTGGAGCAACACAGGGTGGTCCAACACAAGGGATTTAATAGCAAGGCAAAACAAAACAGCCATGGAAACGGGGCAGTTGGATGCTTTTCAGTTGCTGGAGAAGGAAATGAATGAAACAGGGAGATGCTTTGAGACTGTGCTTAACTTTTCTGAAAACAAACTCCTGGGGTTTAATGTGGTCAGGGCTGGCAGCAATTTTACTTGGGCTCAGCCAGTGGCAGCCAGTTGCCCCCACACTGAGAGTTCGGCCATAAATTAATTTCTGTCAGTTTTTCAGAGAGAAGTTACCTACTCCAGGAAAAGCAAAAGGCAGGCAACTGCTACATGAGTGGCAGGGCAAGATATTTCACAGCAGATCTATCAAGGCAGCAGAAACAGTGCTTCGTGTACAGCCTCAGGGGGTGATGCTGCCTGGTCTTAAAAGGCCCAGCTCAAAAGCATCCAGTGAAATACAGTAAAAAAAAAAAAAAAAAATTATCTTTCCTTTAAGATAAGCTAATTAACACTCTTACACCAGCCTGTTCCAAAAAATCTTCTCATCACTTATTCATTAAAAAAGTTCATTAAAACAAGCAAAAGGGTACAGAGGCAGGAGAATATTATACCACAGCAGTTCTGATGGGCTGGGGAAGGGAACAGGAACCACACAGCAGCTTGGTAAGTCTGCTGGTCTGATTGTCCACGGATCTGCCAGGCTAGCACACGAACAGCATCGTTAATGCCATTCCCTAGTGTCTGAGAACACACACTACTACTCCCCATTAATGCTGCTGGGTGGTATCTTTCATAAAATGAACTCTCTGGTGCACATCTGCAAATTTTCTCTGGGCATTGCTGTAGTTTCTCTCCTGGACACATTCTGGGTGATAGGATGCACCCTGTGAGCACAGGGGAACCTTACATAGGAGAAATGTAACAAATGTAACTTTTAAGTTCATGCAATGGATTCTGAGCTGGGGTAAGCTCTTACGCCGTCATTAGCTTCTGCTGAGCTTCAATATTTACATGAGCTGGTGGCACTATAATTTCAAACACTTCTTTAGTGGCTTCTACTTATGGCAAAAGCCTGCACAGAGGCACTCTGGAGACAGAGCACGCCATCAGAAAAGACAGATTTTTTTGCATATAGATGAGTTTTACTCTCACAAAAAATGTAAGGGCTTGTGGCTAGGGTACAAGAATTGAAAGTACAAGCCCTTGAGGCAGTAGGGGGGATTCACTCTAAGGAAGCAAATCTATCTTTAAAGAAGTTGATGAAATAAAGATAAAATTTCAGAGAAATAAAATTACTCCTGTTCTGCTGGAAACACCTCCAGCAGAAGTCAGATTAAGTCCACCAATTTGTTTTTTTTACATGATCTAAATCCTGCATATTACTGTAGATCTTAATTTTGGAAGACAATACAGTCTTCCCATGTTTGGTGGCTTGAATGAATCCCCAAATATCTGTAGTCAAGACAACAGCCAACATCTTACTTCAATCAATAACCAGCCTTCAGGTGGCAAACACTGTGCCCACATTTACCTCTTGTCCTTATGGAAGGAAATGACATGCTCCTCCTTCTATGTCTGCCACAGAACTCAAACAAGGATAAACTAGGGAGAAACTATCTTCCAGGGATTAATCACACAGGACTGTACCTGCCATGACACTGAACACACTCCAGGCTGAATCTGGCAGAGAGGAACACATTCAGTCATACTGCAACAAGGCATAAGCCTAGGCAGTTCAAGTTGCTAGGGCATCTTTGCTGGTTGCTATGGCATGTGTACTGTTAAGGATGTTTAGTTCTGGTTTATTATTTTTCAAAGGATTGGCTTAGTTTGCATAACATAAACTAATCTGTGAGCCATTAGAAATAAGCTCCACTTATTCCTCTGGCTCCTTCTCTTTTCTGAAATGGATGACATTTATCTTTGCTGTCCAGTCTTGCACTGTCCCACACTTATCTTCTTGCATGTTTTTGTAAGTCTGCAGAGAAGAGGATTTTAAATGCTTGAGAGTAGCCCATGCAGTAATCCATTTGTATTTGTTAAACTTATCACTTCTGTACAGGAAATAGAGTCCTCTGAGATGTGCAATTGTTTGCTATAAAAAGCAAATGCTTTAAAAAGAATAAAATTATATATGATCAGTGCAGATTTGCTCATAGGTATTTTCAATAAAATTGTACAGACCACTAAAAGACTTTGTGGATCTCCCTGGAAAAGCATTGAAGGCCCCTGGAATGCAAGTGGGCTGCCTCCTGCTAAAAACTGTAATTGTTTTGAAGGGCAAACCCACTCTGAAAAGCGATGGCCTCATGTGGCTCCTTGCTTACTGTGCCTCATTGTTTCTATATTAAAATGGCTCAGTTCAGAAGCAGAATGATTACCTTTTATAAAAAAAACCCAACACCCTAAGACATATGTAAACTCAGCCAAGCTCATGGCACTCAAGCCTGAGCTCTTCCACACTAGTGTGTTAACACTGGTTACAAAGGTCCTCCCCGTGCACCTCTGACTTCCCTCTAAAACGCCCAGATCTGTATAGTTTCTGTCTCTGATGGGAGCAGGTAGACACTGTTGAAAGTGAGGCATAGACAAGGCAGACTAGGGACTGCTGAGCCTGTCCTACCATCTCCACCTCTGTAGTGTCCTCCTTGGAGTCCCTCTGCTCTACCCAGCTGCAGGTTTCTATGAAATGTATGAGAATAAAAACATCTCAGAAGCTATTGCTGATGCTGCCCAGTGGCTGAAAGCCAGCTTTGCAGTGAGAGGAGGACAAGCAAGGTAGGTTGGCTGCAACCCATGCCCTTGGGAAAGCTCATCTCTCCTGTTCCTCAACCTTAGACAGGACACACTGCAGCAACCAGATCTGTCAGGCTGAGGAAGGGCTGCTTGGCAGCCCCCCCACTGCATAGCTCTTTGCCTCCTTGCAACCCGTGGCTGCTGATGTTGCACATCAGCAGCTGGCCTGGTGGCCAATGACCTGGAGCCTGAAAAGCTTTAACCTCTCCCTGCCCCAATACCTTGCTGATGCTTCAGCAAGCAAGAGCAGTCATAACAATGTGGGATCTTAAAATACAAACAAGATCATAGAAATGACTGGAAGCTACCAACAGTGATATGAAACATTACACAAGATAGAAAGCTCTAATTATACTTTCTGAACCTATGAAATCATCTTCTACACATATGTTCCTCTACTGCAAGGAAAAAGGAGACACATAGTACTTATTCCCATCCTCATATGGAGGGAAAAGAAACAGCCTTTGGAAGCTTTTGCAAATTCATAATTTAGAAAAATCTGCATAAAACCAGAAAATCAGCTCTACTTGTGTTGGTTCTTTTGTTTTGTTTTTTTTAAAGGTAGGTCAGAATCATAAGCACTTTGGTTTTAATTATAAAAGCCGTTACTACTTGTTCATTTCACAGTGCCATGCAGCCCTGCAAGCCTTCATACTGTTCATTTTTATTCATTTTCTGCATCAAAGTTATTTAACATAAATCTGAAAAAGACTTGATATTCTCCTAAATGCAAAAACTGAGGAATGTACTTCAGCTGAGACAGGAAGATTGCAAACTTACTGGCTCATGTGTCATCAAAAAATGACTACTTTAATCAGAAAACAATTCAAGAATAAAATTAAGCTTCCTCTTTCTCTTCTAGCAGTGTACGCCCTGTGCAAAATCAATAGCAGTAAGAAGCACTAATAATCTTCATTCATAAGTGAAGGATGTGGCTGCAACCCTGAATACTTAGTAGGGGAGAAAATACTGAGAAAGGAGAAATGCCATTTTTACAAAATCATTTCTTAAAAGAGAGCTGCAGTCTCTAATACATCCTGAACAGTGCAGAGCTGGTAACGGAACATTGTACTGGCATAATTATAGGAAGGATTTAAAAGTGTTTCAGTCCTATCTGGCATACAGTATTTTAAGTTTTACATTATTTTGCAGTTCAGTGATAAAAAGCCCTCTTATTTGCTGGAGACAAGACTTCAGAAAGCCTTAGACAGAGCAGATTTTCTTAAATTAGCTTGAAAATTCAGTTTCCAGGGCAACATACGCAGGTCTTCATACATCAACATTTCTTTGCACCATTTTTATAAATGTGGTCTCTTGCTAGAATGTCATACTTTTTAAATACAGGAAACTATTTTGATCACTTTGATCCTTTTTTTGCCTTTGAAAAAAAGCTGACTGTTCTTTCTTTTCAGAAGAATCATATCAATAAAACTGTCAAATTGTTTTACTTCAGAGAGGCTTTATCCCAGAAATGCCTGCAGTGACACCCATGCATGTAATATCATTTCTACCAGCATCTGAATGTTTCTGCAACATTTCAGTATGCATCCCTTATTTATTATCCCTTTTCTTCCTTTATTTTCAGTTTGCAAGTAGGAGACATGATTTAGGGTCTGTGGCACACCAGGAGTCTCTTGGCTTATAGATAAAATTAACCTGAACGCCTGCTTCATGGCAGCAACCTGAAATTTGTGGATGCCCACCTTGTATCTTACACCTACCAGTACATACAAGAAAATAAATAAAGCTAGTAACACACCTGCCAATTATTTTTCCTCCATTTTAAAGGGGTGAGGAAACCCCCTCATGACAATTACCATTTCCCCTCTGTGAGCACACAAGAGGTGCCCTGCATCACTGCAGTGACATTACTGAAACCTGAAACTATCAGAGACAGAGTGGACATTTCCGTCTTTGGTTTTAACAGGGGCTAGATCGGATCCTTGCCACATGGCATCATGGTGGAGTAGGCAGCACATTAAATAGTTACAACATCTTAGGACAGTCTTAGGAAAAGAAGTCTGAATGACTGTTACCTGCACATTTTACTCCCTGAGCAATGAGGCCCCACATAAAGTTGGCACAGTATTCACACCAGTGCGGGCCCCGGAACGTGTGCACCTGGAAGACAGCAGCAGAAAGGAACATTACAGAACATGACATCAAAATCTGAACTCATCTTCTTTGAAAGCACCACATGCACTTGCTGGAAGCTTCTCTTCACCCCTGCAGGAAAGGAAAAAGGAAATGTAAGACATTTAACTTCTGAGACTCTTGCGGATCTCTGGGAAATGGAAGCTGTCCAACTCAAGCTGTCTAGAGCAACGTAATAATGTGGGGCAGAGGAGAAATGGCTGGTCACAGCTCTGCTCTAGTCTCTCAGCATCACTATGGCTGGGCAGGATTTTAGCCACTGTGTGAGGTTTTTGCAGCAACTGAGCTGCACCTCACAATTTGAGATATTGTCTGATTTGCCCTCCCCTCTATAAAGTACTGTGTGAAATGTGTAGTGGGCTGCAAAGTTTCGCCTCGGGCGGAGGGAGTCCTGTCAAGCAAAAATACCAGTGTTACACAGAAATCCTGCAAGGCATTTAGGGACCTTCCAGTTTAGAATAACTCTAAAAGGAAATGAATTCTCTTGAGACTAATGCTACATATTGAAAATCCAAATGAATCTAGTAAATGGGGAAAAAAAAAAAGAATCCTCTGAACCAGGAAAAATTCAAAGTGAAAGAAGGAAAAAACCTGATGCTACTTTTTGCTGTAGGAAACCACAGGATTCTTTACTGAGAAAATCATTACCTCCTTAGCCAGCATAAAAGGTTTCAAGCCTCCATTTAGAATAGACAGGCTGACAAAAAACAACCCCAAACCACTAACTGAGGATCATAAGGAAATGAAACTTGCAGTGAAATGTAGTAAAAATGCTCTAGGTTTAAGTCACTTGGTTCTCCAGAGGTACTGAGTGGGTATGGGAGCAGGCAGTAACCTCACATACATGCACTGCCCAGTCTTACCACTGTGGAACAAAAGAGAGAAGAACCTGGTTGGAAATGTGCTTGCCTGACATTCACCCAGAGCTCTGGTCATAAATAACAAAACATGAAGCAGTCTGACCAAGGTGCTGAACATCCCCTGCATGGCTGATTTAACTAGCAGCTGGATTCCAGGTGACACCTTGAACAAGTGACAATGCAGAGCAGCAACCAGCAATTCAGACCATATTTCAGTTTTGGCCATGGGAAGGTCTGCCGCCTCCTGGGCATCTGCTACCCACAAAGCAGCAGTAGAGTAGATGGCTGTGCTAGTCTGCAAAGTTACTCTTGAACTCACGAAGTAATTCACATGTGTCTGTGCTAAGCTAGGCTTATAATTGCCTCTAGCCCTACACTGCTGAGCATCTCTGGAGGAAGTGTAATGGTGTGAAGTGTCATGTTCTTCCAGTGCTGGCATAGGCTGGTTCCCTCAAGCCATGCTAGCTGCTGCCCGTGCTCACTTCCACCCGCTGCTGAAGGTGCAACGTGCTTCACGAGCCCCCTTCTCCCTACAGCTCCAGCTGGCTTCAACAAGGCGAACAATGGCAAGACTGTCAACAGCTGTAATTTCCATTTTCTTTTTTCCTCTCACCACAAACACATTTTTCACACTTTCTTCTCCATTACCTACCTGCACTACCCACATCCTCTTGGCTTTCTTCCTCAATCTTGCGGGCTTTTTATCAGATCTTTGGCAGTCTTCCCTTCCCAAAATAAGCACATTGTAATATCCTCAAGCAAAACACTGTATTTTAACACATGCAGGACTAACACAACATTTTCAGGGAAAAAAGACACTTCCTTTCAGTCACCATATTGGGTTTTTTTTGTCAAAGGATATTCCCCTCAAAAAACCACTTATTTAAAATAGTTCTCAAAATTCCTGTCGAGGAAAACTGAAACAAAAATGACAGCTTGAAAGTTTGAGCTAAAGAAATTATTTTATTTCAGAATACAGCTTTATAAGATAATATTTTTTCATATGGTTTTTTAGTATTTCTGATTGTAAAGGAGAAGGAATTTTGTCTTGCTCCTTGAAATACTGACATTTTAACTTCTTTCTTTAGGCAGAGCAAGAACAAATTATGACACATTATTATTTCTCGTTAAATAAAAAGAATGATATTATCCCTGTGCCCTCTGCTTGCTGATTTCAATTAATCAGATTCACTGAATGTGCCATTGACTTGAAACACTTCTAATGCTTTCACTGGGTGCTGAAGTCCTAACCTGGCCTCTCCAGGCTGTCTCCTGCACTGATTTTATACTCACTAAACCTCAGGTGCCCAATCTCTAACTGGCTATGGTTTTAGCCACCCACAACCCTCCTTCTCAGCACTATGGTCGGCACATTTCCACCTCCTCCTGACTCTCTAGGAACTCCTCCTTAGGATCCACTACATCTCCCATCAACCACTTCAACCTTTTGCCTCCCTTAATTTTTATTAATGTCATTATTACGATGATTTTTTTAATGAGTGTTTTCTCTCATGTTTCTAATAACTATTATTCATCTAGATAAAAAAAAGATAATAATTCCCTTTCCACTACAGCCAGTTCCCCATACGTTATCCTGGCTCTCACCTTGCCAACTTTACATGATTCATCATCAACTTAAAAATGGCAAAGACTCTTCTTTTCCTTACCATCTGCACGTATTGGTCACCCTTCAAGAGATCAAGACTGACCGTCCTTCAGGATCACTGTCTCGGCATCATTAGCACTGTTCTCCAGACTTCATCCAACTACTTAACTGCCTTTCCATTTCGTCAGTTAAGAAATTAATTTCTCTGTCAGAAGGTTTACCCAGACCCTGCTCAGCTTTACACTGCACCATCCAATTTATTCTTCCTTATCCACTATTCTGATTGCCAACTCAAAACCAAATTAGAAGGTGAGAGTAGGTTTTTCTGTGTCCTGTAATGTTTTACCTTGCTTTGTCCTTTATTGACATGCAGTAGGGAGGGTCTCTGGTAATATTAATTAGGACACCCAAAGGCCATAATGTCCTTTCCGCCTCAGTGTACCTCAGTGCAGAGCTGAGGCCTCTTTTGGGTCTTGTAAGTGGTGCTGTCTTTGCCAGAGCTCAGTGGTGCCTGAGCACTAATCTTCCCACTACCACAGAGCAAAACTGGATGCCTAACCCTGTGCTGGTCTGAATACACACCACATCTGGAAATCAAATCAAACACAGTAAGTGATGTCAGCAAAACAGCAAAAAGTTGGTCTGTTGAGGTCAGAACAGCCTCTAATCCTGTTTCATCCTGTCGATGATGGGGCCTGGCAGCATGCTAAAAAGAAATACATTTGCATCCCTTTGCTGGTTCATGAGCCAGCACCTGCAAACAATACTGCATTTATATGACATGACACTGTTCAATGTAGCATTCTGATTTTTCTATTTAATTCCTCATTCTAAAGATCTGCCAAGGAACTTGCTTGTTATCAAAATTAAAACATGCTTTCCAGAAAAATTTCTGAAAACACATCCATCAGTATCCCAGAGACCCTGACTTAAGTTACAAGGGATTTCTTTGCCTTTATAAAAGGAGCATCTGCCATATGCAGATTTTACTGTCTTATAAAATGTGAGAGAGCAGGATTGCCAACTGTGCTTTTATATCTCCCAACTCTTCCATTCTTACTCCTACCCCCAAAATCTTTTTGTCTCTCTCCGTAAGGATTCAACTGCAAACGATCTTTTAAGAATGTGGAAAACGAGTGAGTGGGGGGAACAAGACAAGATGATTTTAATCTCAATCAGTAAAATTCCAAGGGAAATACTCAATTTAAAAGAAAAATCTAGGTAACTTCAAAGCAAAATACCAGCTTAAAAAAACAGATAAAATCCTATTACTAAGCTGTCCTGGAAGTCTGAAGTAAGAGGAGAGTCTCACACTGGGCTTGTACCTAGGCATTTCTATTTCAAACTCTCCTGCAACATCGGCACAGTATAATAAAGATCTAACTTCTATGATGTTATGTAGGAGAACAGTTTGTGTTTAGGTTTGAAAGGCACTTTCCTATCTGAAAAGGGAAAATAGCTTAACTCCAGCAAATAATAAGTATTACAGAATTTATTTTTTGCTTTACATTTAACTAAAATATTACTTAGAAAAAGAGTTTTAGGAGAATAATAATAAAAAAAAAAATCCAGTGGATATGACAACAGATCATACCACAAGCTGTGAACTCTTCAAGCAGACCTCTCACCATTATTTCTCAGACTCTGTAAAGGTCACTGTTGAAGTTAGTTATCCATGTAGCTCGTAACTCTACTTATTTTTTACGCTTTTGGTTTTTACTAGGCAGTTGTTCAGGTAGCTTTGATTGCTACCTGAAAACCAAGAATGGGCCAGAAGATAATTAGTATTCATAACTGGAAGACTTACATTATATCACCTGTCAAGGCAGGGAGGAAGACAATGAAGAATGTCAGCAAAATGCTGTGCAAACATCATGTGAAAGACCACGACAGATCGGCAGAACTTTAGCAAAGCTACTCCTGGGAAGAAAGCAAGGCTGGATCTGACAAACTATGGATATGCACAATGAACACCAAACACAGAAAACAAAAGCCTTTGTGACAGGGTACAAAAAAAAGCCTTCCCTGCTGCCATGGTCCCCTAAACCACTCTATCAGGAGTCCTGCTCCATACAGAGCAGCATAGCTTCTTCCATTTTCCTCCAGTGAGAATCATGGGGGTTTGGAAAATCCAGGCACTACCATCTGTGTTGGGACAAAATACATCAACTTGTAAAATGATATAGAAAAACATTGCTGATCTACCTTCTCAGGCTACCAGAGTACTATACTTTTGGTAGAAGTCTTGTTGGCTCTTGGGGAGGAGACCAAGCCAACAGAGAACTGAATAAAGGGCACACATCCAGCATTTGTACTGCTGCAGAGGCACAGTTCTGCCAACTACATTGCCTTTCAAACAAATTCCCAAGGATGACAGGACACTGCTGATGGAAATGGTCAGCTCAGCGGTCCTATCTGATTTGCAGTTCCACCAACTGAATTCTCCCTGTTGAGACTCTACTAAGCTTTTAATTGGATATGGGAGACATTGTAAGTCTCAATCAAAATTATTAACTCACTCTGTATTATTAATGTTAGTCTTCCCTGCCACAGTTGATTTTATCAGGCTCTGAGCATATCCATGTTGGCACTTGACAGGCATGCCCTTTTCACCTATTCCAGGTCCAGGCAGAGGTAGCCTGGATGTGAAAGGGTACAGAAGAGCTATCGGTGAGGAAGTCAATCGACCTATCAGTTTGGGCAGTGCTTCAATTTAATCACTGTTTGTATCACAATGATAAAGTAGCGCCTCTTAAACAGGGGTCTTGAGCATTCCCAATATTCCAGTACATGATATTCCTCCTGTGAGGCAAATACTGCTGCTACTGAGTAATCTGAGAAGGGAAAATTCTGCCACGACAACCCACACAACAGAGCTGTATCTGCAAGGTAATCGCTTTCTTGCAAAGGTGTTATAGAAATGACAGTAACTGAAACCATTAGTATATACCTTCTCCAAAACAAGAGCTGACTCTGCCTATAGGAGCTGGGGTGTTGAACATGGAGAGCCAGCCTGAGACCGCCCCAGTGACCTTACCCATCAGTTTTTGAGAGAAGAGATGCCAGCTGAATGCCAGTCCAGAGCATGGAGTATAAATAGCATAATTATTGCCAGTGGGTATACTGGCACGCATTTCGAGCGAGCAAACCCTCCTCTAGGTCCTCACCCACTTAAGAGCCAGGAGCACTGTCATGTCTTGTTTGCTTTCTAGTTTGTGCTGATCATGTCAGCTAAGCTGGGAACAACTGGAAATTGTGCTTAGGTTGTGCTCTACATAAGCCAAAGTGAAAAACTGGAGAGCAGGAGGTTGTTGGCTATTTTTGCTTCTAAATTCAATAAAAATGGCCACATTTCTTCCAGGATGGAATAGCAGAATTTCTTTAAGTGGACATCTAGAAACATATTATTCCAGGCCCAAGTTATGTGAAACCTGTGTCCACATAAAAAATTCTGAAACCAGAGGTGAAAACTGAGTAAAATCCTTAGAACTAAAATTGGGTGTATATACATATATACAGATTCTTTTATATATATATATATATATATATATATCTATGTGTGTGCTATAGGTAATAATGTATATATAACACATGCATTGATGTAAATTGACTATAAAGCTCTAAGAGATTCCTACAGAAAACTTTTTCAACAGTGCTGGTACTAATTTGGTGGAAAAGCTGCTGCTGCTGAGAAAACACAACATGTGCTACGTGTCCCCTGAGTCCTCCTCAGCACAGCTTTTCTAAGCTTCACTACAGACATGGGCTGGTCCATTGCTGGGGCAGATCACATGGAAAACTCAATAGGATCCACAATTGGGCACTAATAAAACTGTTGGTGTGATGGGAATGAGTTACAGCTTCTGTAAATTAAGGATTTAGAAAAAAAAAAAGGCTTATTTGTTTTTTATTTCTTTTTAACAGAAGCAAAGCTTGAATTCAGGGACTAGCACTAAGAAACCAGAAAGGGTTATATAATATGGTGCTATTTGGAATTTGCTTTGGAAAAGCCTTGGCTTTTCAAGAAGAAGTAAAAAAGTAAAAATAACATTAAATAAATACCTTAGGAGACTAAAATCCATCAATGCCTAAAAGCTTTTCTGTCTTGAACTGTTTTATAATCCACCATGAGTTTCAGTAACAACAAGACAGAGCTGATGAGATCTTCTCAGCCGTTCTGTGGAAGTTTTTCTCCTGGTTTGATCTCCAGACATCTTCCCTGCCTTTGAGTATTTTTTTTTCCCCTCAAGTACTAGGAGTCTAAAAGCAACATCAAATTTCCTGAGGTTTTCTTATCTGTGAGAATGTGTAAAGCCTCTCCCTGGGGACTGTGCTGGAAGCACCCAATACTCTGAATATTCATTTGAGTGCAGTGACTCAAAAATGTTTTGAAAATATGTTCAGGGCCAGGCCTGTACCTAACGAAAAAATCAGTATCCTCTTCAGTGGAGTTAGATCAGCTTACCCCAAATTGGCATCTGCCCCAGTTTTGAGAAGATCAGAAATAGAAAGGAGTTCATGTTGGATGTCACGGAAAAATGACTCTGCTTAATATAGCAAAAGTTTGTTGTGGTTTCTGGCCTTTTCACAGCATTTCTTCTGCACTTTCCATCTCCCTGTTTCCCAGTGTTTAGGCATGGCTTTGCTGCGCAGCTCTTGTTAGAATAATAAGATTTGGCATGGAAACATGTTGCTGTGACTTTTTTACGTTAGCAAAACACCTAGCACAAATGCAATTACCCCAGTGAAATCTGGGCCAGGGCAACCTCTCTGTTTTGAAGCAGCAGTACCAATCTCACCAGCAGACTAGCTCTTGTTAAAATTAACAGTCTCTCCATTAAAGCAATGCTTCAGCCTACACTCGCAAAGCCTTTCCAGTAGAGACTGGTCTTCACCTGAGCCTTCATTTTTTTGTTCACAGTTAAAGCTATATCCTAGCCCCAAACCCTTCTGGAAAAGCACACTGCTTCTGCTCTGGACCTCTGCATTTGGCCTTTCAAAGGAGTTGCCCTCGAAGAGAAACCCAGGATGTTGCTTCAGTCAAGGAGGGGGATGAGGAGTTTTAACAAACCAGAGCTGAGCATCTTTGCTGACTTGGTTTAAGCAACCACAGAAAACTGTTTCTCCTCTCTGTAAGAAGTGTTGACTTGAAAGAGAAGTATGTTCTGAATGGTCAGTGATTCACCAAGCAGCCTTGCAATCATTAGTTATTACAATTAATTGACTGCCGTCTCAGGCATTAGTAAGATAGTGACTAAGAAACAGCATGACAGTACCAAATGCTGCACAGAAAGATGGCAAAAAATAGCCTTCTGGAGACAAATCTATTTTGTGAAAAACAATGCAGAAATGAGGCAATATCCTAGGGAAACTGATGCATGGAAACAGATTTCAGTCCAGCTCTCCCAGGCACAGCACCTTCTTGCTTCAGTGAAGCACCACAGCACTAATCTAGGCAGAAGAGTGGTTTTATGCCTTGGACTATAGGCAGTTACAAAGCACCTGCAGAATGCTTAACCACCTCAGGTCATCAGGAGCTAGAAGTGCCTGAAGAAATACCTGTAACCAGTCAAGGGAGCTAAAATTTCCCCAGGGTTCATGAGTCACACTGGCTGGAGGGGAGTAAAGACCTTTAAGGTGTTTTGTCCAGGTTTAACTTAAATTTGCCAAGTGAAGGGGAGGTTATTGCACTGACTAACAATCTTCAGTACCCAGATTTCTTGCTACTTATCTCAGTTTTTCCCTTTCTTCTTCTTAAGCTATCACCCCATAATTCCCTAATATTCCTCTTCCATGACTACCCTCCTTGCCATGAACATTTCTCAAGCTTAGTTTTACTGTTTTCTCCAACCCCACACAAAGAAAAGGCAAAGGAGAAAGGTCAGTGCCATGTCCAGATGGGCATAGCACCAGATGGGGAGATGGTGCAGAGGATGTTCCATGTTAGGTAGGGACAGACTCAGTACAGAAGGTACCTCATTAGGACTACCTTTTCCTTTTCTTTTCTTTTCTTTTTTTTCTGTTAAAAAGAAAGAAAAAAGGGATGTAGAAGGGAGATGGAGAGATGAGGAGCATCAAAGAGGGAAAGTCCAAAGGACTGAGCAAGAGGTATCCTGTGTGTTTAGTACCCTAAGGAACATTGCCTCACCAGAGAGAAAAGAGATGGAGCAACCATAAACCCAACTTGGACTCACCTGCTAGTCCTTTGGTCTAAAGCCCACCTCACACAGAGATTCCTCCCAGTTCTCCTCTGAATAAACAGCCTATGATATTTCAACCCTCACAGCACCTTGCCACAGACCCCTTTTTTCTCCCTCAAATTTGAGGTTCCTGCTGCTGCCTGAAGCTCCTCTTTCACATGCTGCACCAGGAGATCCCCAGCGGCTTCTTCCCTTTAAAACTACTGAATAGATCAGTTACCAGATAGGTAACAAACTGTATTTTAATTTACAAGCTAGGACAGTTGCTATAGTCTGGGGACAACAAAAAAAAAAAAAAAAAAACCAAACCCAAAACAAAACAAAAAAACAAACAAAACCCCCAGATTTATAAGAGACAGAAAAAAAGCACGCTTACTTCTGTACGATACATTTCTGGGAACGATTAGGTATAAATCTACTCCATCTACTTCTATGAAATGTTACCAATCTTTCCTCCATGAAAAAGCTTCTTTTTGTAAGAAAATAACACCACTGGCATCAGTCAGCTATGCTCCTTGTCAGCACTTCAAGAAGCACCTTACAGATTTCTCAGTGCTTCCAAATAGAAGATGCTATTGTTCATCCACACTGAGTGGAAGAACAAACCCCATACCCTTCACACACATACAGATAAGTATGTACCAGAGAGTGTGAGGGCATTTTCCTCCTATAAAGGTAAGACACTGAAAGAGAGGTAAAACCTTTCTCTGGAAGAAGGTGGGGCTGAAACTTTGAGGATGGTGAAGTGGCTGTCCTGATTTGGTCTGATGATCCATTTCACAAGACATCTCGTTTGGTGTGCTGAATTTCAGAAAGGCTGAGTATACAGAGGGAAAACAACAGAAATCAAATATGCAAATAGACAGACTCGGTCAAGTCACACTCACAGTCCTAGCTCACCTTCAAATCCCATTATTCAGTTAAATAAAATACTATGTCAAATAATGCAAATATCTTTTTGCTGACATATTTGAATTAATAGAAAATAATTTTTGTATTAGATTTATAGAACATAGAAATATTAATTGAAAACTTCATAATTTATAAAAGTCCAAATATGCTTAAAAAATATTTTTAAGCTCTCATCCTGAGGAATAGACATTAAAAACTCAGATCTGACATTTATAAGTAATTACCCTTTTCTTTACTTATGGAGATTAATTGAAGAGAATTCAGACATTCTGTATTTGCATTTGAGAAGTGCTCACGGAGACCATACCTCCCCAGTCACGAGAATATTACAGATATGCAGGAGATCATTACTGGCCATATCTGCCCACAGAGCTCCCAGTCACCACAGCTAGCCAACCTGCTAACTTCAGGCAGGAGACAACTCACATCCCAATAGATTTAAATAAGATTAAAACCATTCAAAAATACAGCTGTGTCAGCACTCTTAGCAGAACTGCCTTTACATTCCTCTTTCAAATAACCCTTGGAACAAAACAGATTAATGGATTTATTCAAGAGACCTCTTCACAATTTAAGAGTTAAAAGCAACTTTTGTGTTCATCCCTCCCCTAGTCATTTGCACTCCTGTGAGGACCACCGCTACACTGCTTCTCTACCACCCTGTTCCTCTACTTGAACTTTGCTGAAGGCAACAGTCAGAGAGTCCAAACTCCACCTGCATCCCCTCAAACGTACTCCAGGAGGTGCAAGGCTGGAGGGTGAATTGAGTTCTTCTAACCTGCAGCCAAGACGCTGGGGCATTTGCTAACCCTAGCCACCTCTGGAGTGGCTACTGCTGTCTTCCCTTCTCCAAGACAACAGCACTAGTCATCATGCATTAATGACTCTCACTGCTCTTCCTTCTGCTGGGATGTTACACCATTTCCAGTATAAAAGGATTTCTGAGGCCTCTTCATTTCTGTGACTCGCAATGTGACTGACTGAAGAAGAAGCCGGGAAGGGTTAGAGGTCCCTGTCTGTTGCCTTGTGTCTATATAATGAAGAGATGATTAGCTGCAGAGGTAAAAAAGCAACGTGCAACCTTCTTTTGGCTGGGGGAGCTTCTGAGGACAGCAATTACTGTTGGTTAGCTGAACTATAGAAATTTATTTCATTTCTGGGTTGTTTCTTCTTGTTTTGATTCAAAAGTCTAGGTTCAAGACTCTGCGCCTGACATTCCTTCCTTCCCACATGGGTTGCACATTTGCTGCTTGGCAGGCAACCTGGGAGACTTCTGAGCCATTTTAAATGATACCTTCCATACATGTGAGAAAAAAATAAAATGACAGATGCAAGGAATGATGAAGTAGATAAGCACACAAGTTGATGATCATTTCAGATTCATAACAGTAACTATGAAGGCATTATGGTTATTTCTCTGAAAATGGGACAGTGGCCATATTTCGAGCTCATGAACGCCAGCAACATTCCTTCGGCAGGTAGGTTGGTTGCTGCACACCCTTCAGGGGTTAAAGGGTTTGTTCAAGGCATACATATAAAAGAACTACACTACAACTATTATAAAGAACACAGTATGTGTAGAAAATTTAGCTGTAGCTTTGACCTTGGGTCAGTTTGGTTTTGGGGAAAAAAAAAAAAAAAAAAAATAAGCCTGGAAAACCCATAGCTTTCAAACTTTCCAGAAAGAGTTTCTGGAAGAAAAACAAACAAAGTCAAACAAATTAAAATCAGGGTATCAGGTTGTTTTTTGTTTGGTTTTGGTTTTTTTCCAACAAGCATGTTTACATCTGTTAAAGAAAAGCAACTAAGGAATAAGGATGTGCACAAAATTAAGTATGTGTTACAGAATCACAGAATCAATAAGGTTGGAAAAGACCCTACACACACTCTAGTACACAAAAATCGCTAACTGCTAGCATTAGAGAGAATTATCTTCAAAGTCTAAGGAAGATATGAAAATTGCATGACATTTCAGTTCTCTAAGCCACCTTAGGAGCCTGTGAAAAAATGCTCTGCATTTAACTGACAGCCAGCAGGACTACGTTTTTTGTACACGTTTTTTTTGTGCTTTATTGAAGAAATGTTCTGATTATACACAGTTGATAATTCCAGTGATTATCAGAATTCAAGGTGGTTTAAATAAAACCAGATGAATGATACATAATGTATGTATGTGTACACATGTGTGCATTTACGTGTGCACATGTGCATGATGGAAATAAAAACTGAAAATACATCACAATTAACAAATGTTTATATTGCCAAATGCCTGTGTTATATGATCAATTTCCCCTGCTCCTAAATGAAATAAACACAAAAGGTACACAGAGGGAAAAGAACAACCCATGTTCAAGAGCAAATCTGGCCTTCAGGTACTATATATGAAGTTTGCACCATCATCTACAGGAATTCAGTATAACATCAATTCACCTAAGTCTTACAAATAAAGACTGTCTATTATGCAGTGCATTTGACCACCAAAAGGTTAACTCACAAAAGATTCCTTACTGGACACAGATATAGACAAAAAACACGCATATGTCATATTGCCATGGGTCTCTCTTACCAAAGAGCATCATTGTTTGAAAGAGTTAAAACAATAATTAGAAGCTAACAGAAGATTTAAGTGAATGTTATTAGAACACAAGGCAGTTCCTAATAGCTCCAGTTATAAGCCATGCTGCTTTCAACACATTCAACCCATTAACACAGGAGAAAAGCCAGAAAACTGAGGGAAATGCAGACCATCTGCTCAATCCAGATGCAGTAGAACATGCTTCTTACCTCCAAAGCTATTTGCCAGCATCAAACTGAGATAAGATCAGTTTAATCCTCTAACGACAGACAGAAAAGATTTTTTGGCATCGTATCATCATAGCTAAAACTGAGCTACATTCATTTGAATTAAAAGAAAACTGCCAGTTTTTCTCACCTTTAGCACCTCTCTTGGTATAAGACGTTTCTAAATAAAAAAAAAATAACCTAGAAGAAACAACCCAGATATGGCAAATGTTATCAAACAAGCAGTCAATAACAAAATCCTCGTTCCTCTGCTGACACGTTCCAAAGATGTCTGATTTAACCAACAGTGAGATTTAATTGAAGCATTTAAGTTCCAGGGAAGTCTGCATATATGCAATTCCTTGCCATACCAGACCCGTTTTAAAACATATAGGCCCTGTGCCTTAAAAAGAAACAAGCAGTAGAATGTCTTACCTTGAAGTTATGAATCTTCTCGTATTTTGGAATATGTTCATTTTCTTTCAGAGTTGCTCTTCTAACAAGTGATGTCAGCTGTGAATAAGCAAAGAGTTTAAGAGGTTGCCAGATTGTCATAGATGACTTCCGAGTGCCCAGCTTCATCCCCAAGGCCGCTATCAAGAAGTCTCGCTGATGGCTCTCCTGCTTCGAATTGTGCACGGCAGACCGATTCGCTTTCTGCCCCAGCCAGCACTCTTTTGATGGCATGCTGGAGCTGACAGGAACGAGGAGCAGCCCCCGGGACAGAGTGCGCCCTGCGTGTATCAGACTCGAACTGAACACCCAGAAAGGACCATTTCGGGAGTCTAGGCTGCTTCGCAGGGCGGCACTGCCATGGCAGGGCACTTGTCGCTGCGCGGCTAACTCAGCGAGGCTGGTTCCGCGCCGCTCTGGGCTCGGGGGCTCAGGCCTGCCGGTGGGCGGCCGGCGGGCCGGTCATGTGCGGCAGCGGCAGCCAGCGGCGGGGGGGCGCAGCCCGCAGCCGCTCCCTCCATCAGTGGCCGGCGGCGGGGCTGCAAGGACGCGCGCCTCGCCCCCTCCTCCCGCCCGCAGCCCGCTCCGGGGGGCGGGGCTCGGCTCGGGGCGGGGCTGAGCGGAAGAGGCACCGCCCCCGGGGCGAGGGCAGGACGGGGCCCGGTGCTGCGGACAACGCTGCTACCCGTCTATTGCTGGCTCCCGGAGAAGTCCCTGCGGGTGGGCTGTCAGCGAGGGAGGAGCCACGCACCAGTAGAGAGCGGGATCTCTTCACCCGTCTGGGGTGCAGAGCGTGGGGGCGAGCTCAAGCACCCTCGGGTGCGCGCAGTGAGCAAGGGCAGCACCGGCGCAGGGGATAGGCACTGGCTCTCCCCGCTTCATCCCGTCTGACAGGATGGGGCAGCAGGAAGGCTAAGGCTGGGAGCAGTTCAGTGCGACCATTGATGACCATCCCTCCTCCCTTAACATTTGCAGTGCTTTTCATATAAAAAGATACTCGCCAACCTTGCATTATGCAACAGCCTCTTCTAGTAGGGATGTGAACACAAAGGCCATCAAAAGTTCTTTGCAACACCTTTTCTACCAAAGACCTAAATCTCGAATAGCTGTGGTGCCTCTCTTTAGAGATTTACAAACAATAACATCAGGTAGCTGATGCAGTCTCAAACTGCACTGAAACCTAAGTTTGGACAGATGCAACTGATAAACATAAACAAGACAATCTGGTCCTTGCTACCCCTCACACAAGCCAAATGAAACAGATTTCACCCACTCGGTAAAGGCTTGAGCTTGTTGCCACAGGAACTGAAGTACAACGGGCCCACACACACCAGGCAGACCACTCCATATCCACTTGGAGCTGCTCACCAGTGCAGCCAAGCTCAGGGAGGTTCTTCAACTGCATGCTGACAGCTGGAAGGGGACACTGTGACAGTCACTCAGCTCCTGCCCCTCTAGTATGCTCCAAGCATTTGTGAAGTGACTTTGTCAGAGCCTGTAAAAACGGACCTTTGGTCCGACTTCTTGTGCCAGTAATTTACACGGTGGGGCTGACCACCATCCTGACACCCAGAGCACAAGAGGACCTCTTTCCCTGTGCAAAGCCTGCCTGTGCTGCTAGCCAGAGCACAAACCTCCCTTCCCTTTTCACAGGCTGCGGCACCACAGTCGTGCTCCTTTCTGCAGCAAAGGTATTTTTATCTTTCATGACTCAGTAACAACCAAAGACAAGCACAGTTTGTCGCAGGCTTCTGGGTGGATTTGCTGTGCGTTTTGCAGCTGGATCACACTGTTACCATTTAGCTCAATCCTGCCTGTGCATCTGAGAGTAATGCTCACCATGCACCCCTTCATTCCCTTGTCATTAGTTCCTTGTCTACAGGTTTTAATAACCCTCTTTCAGCACAGGGTCGTGTTGCAGAGATTAAGGATCAATGCACGTGCCTCACCAACAACTAATCTGCAATGCAAGATAATTGCTAACAATCAAAACACTGGCTATAGAGATGATAGAGGATGAAGCTGTCGAGTAGCAGTGGCTCATACAAGAATCTTACGAGTATCTGGCTCAATTCCCAGTTTCAGTACAAACAGCAAACTGGTGGATCCATCCTACTTGAGAAATAATTTTCCAACGGCTACCTCAATCTGCCTTTCTTGCTTCTAACTGCTCGCTTCTGCTGGTGATCAAATGCCCCTCTCACGTTTTCCTGCACATGTCTAACACTCTATGGCAATAGGAGATCGAGAAATAAGAAGTGAGGAGTAGGAGATGGCAAAAACTGACCACCTATGTCAAGTGTGAGAGTAGTAGGCAGTCAGGGAGGAGGAAGCAAACAGGCTTTTGAACTCATTCTCTCCTTTCTTTCTACCTTTCTTCACAGTTTCACTCCTAAGAACTACTTCAGGTAAAAATCCTCTTGAAACAAGGTGGACCTAGACCTGCTCCAGAGGAGTAATCCTCTCCAAACAGGTTTTGAGTAACAACAGGCTTAAGAAGCAAATTGTGGAGTTCTGAAAATGCAGTTTTGTTAGATGCTTCCTTGAAGGGAAAATTTATCTTATTTTTTAAAGGGAAAAAAGTAAATCACCAAACCTTCGTATTACAAAATAACCTCTGAAAATTGAATTTGTTGGAAATAAGTAATCCAGCAAATTTAAAGAGCACCTTTACCATCAGAATCAGCTCTTATTTTTTCATATACTTCCACCCTGGAAGCAAGAAAAAGCATTCTGAAATTTCCTTTTAATTGTTGGCAGCGCACATTTCTGTTTCTTGACATACTTTGTTAATTGTCAGCTTCCTTTTTGTTAATTCTTCAGAACTGATTTATTTTCAATGGCACTTTAGAGTCACGTTAGTAGAAACAGATTTCTGGATCCTAGAAAATTAACTCTTAAAAATGCCAATAAAAAGGTAAACAAAACTACCCAACAGGGAAAGGTTCTCTCTCCTGGCTGTCGTTATGAAAATGAGTTGTAATCTGGAAAGTAGTTACAAGATTATTAATTTTAATTCTAACATTACTTTGTGTTACAATAATCTAGCTCAGACTACATATTGGTTTTACGTAAATCTGTTTCCCATTGTTCAGTACAAAGCATTTTGTGTTGTCGAAAAATGAGAATACTGGACTCACCTACACTTACAGCTCTTCTCATGTGTTATATGCAATATAGTTGTGCACACCATAAACCTGGACTGAAAGAAACTTAAAGGCATAAAGGTAGAAACTGAAAAATTATGAAAAAATATGTATTTGCTATCTATTTCCCCAACAAAGTGGTGTTGTAATTAAAATTCATACAGCTACTTTCAGATGATAATTCTTTAAGGCATACTCTCATTTCTCTGCCATTGCAAGCTACTGTTCCTAACACAGCTCACTTCCTTTCTTTTGAAAACCAAAACAAAGAATGAAATTTCTGTGGTGCACACCTTCCTAACCATAGTTTGTGTCACTGGGCAGGCCCAGATCTTTAATCTGCCAGTAACTGAGAAAATAAGAGAGAAAGCCACTGTCCTCAGGTAGCCCTAATCATTGCAGAGATGAGTCACCATCCCTGAGAGCAAACAAATGAAGTTATAAACCTGGAGGTTCAGCTCCAGTCTTCACAAAGCTGTACTCTTCTGACAGACTCCTCCTTCAGGTGCTATATATGCTGTCTCTATTCCCAGCCTGCTAGCCTGCAGGTCCTGCTCTTCTTATACCCTTGGCTATTTCAGTTCAGTGCTTGTTCCCCTCCAGTGGCTCCTGCACTCCCACCTGCCAGCAAAGTCTCCTCTCTGTAGCCCTTTCATTTTCCAACAGTTATCTTTATAATCTGTTCAGACTTGTCTGATATCTATGGGACAATTATTAGACACTGTCTATTTTCTACCTCTTTTTCATCCAGTAGGTATCTGGGGAGGAAGTCTCGTCCCTTCTACTTTTCAAAGAAAGTCTTGATTTTTTTTTTTTAATTAATTTGTTACAGACATTTGCAATCATTTGCATGAGTGGGGAGTAATATGTTGTGCTGACTCCAGAAGGAAGGAAGCTGTAGGACTGTTTTTAAAAAAAATAATTTAAGGACATGATTTCACAGGATTAAGTTGAACTGAAAATGGAACAACTGGTAGCAATAGCAATAGCTGAGCAACCTCTGCAACCAGAACAGCCTCTCAGCCTTGTACATTTTAGTGATTTAAACACTAAAAAACTGAACTCAGCAATATGACAACCTTTAAATGAAGACATCTGTTTAGAGGGTCCACATTGCACACATGGACTAAAAAAAAAAAAAAAAAAAAAAAGGATAAACCCCAGAAAATGGTATTTCAAATACTCTCATTTGTTCTAAAACCTCAACTGTAAGAGTGGTTCAGTCTAGGTCCTGCTGGAACTCTCTGCTTTCCTTACTTTCCCCTGGAGTAGTCCTTTAGAGTGCAGGAAAACCGCTGTTTTCTTGAGCACTATATGCACTCAGTGCTAGCTAGACAACATATGCATCTTTTCTGGTACTAATCTCACAATCAGTAGGTCTTATTATGAAGACTCCATAGAACTGATTCAAAGCCATCCACAGCTTGCAGTAAATTCCAATTAGTCACTCTCTGAAAAACACTATTTAAGTTTAATCCAGTCACATAATTCAGTCGACACTGGACAAATTGTCTTTCTAAAAAGACAAATCAATGCATTCCCATTTGATAAGTAATAAATGAAAAATTAGTCCAGAAAACAAACAAACAAAAATTCAAGTCAAGTTAAGCTCACAAGTCCTAGAATGCCCAGATCAGACCTCCTGAAGTCCACATGCATTTCTAATATAATGAAGGGTTTAGTTTCATGACCACCTGGATCCTCTCTCAAACACAGTATCATGTTTTCTTCAGTCTGAGAAATGCATGTGCAGTATACTGCAGGCCTTTTATTCTCGTATGGTGTTTTCATGTTGTTATGACTAAATATACCTTTATTGTTTCAGACATATATAACATGATTCTTTTCCTCTAAGGAATGTATTTTAATAATATTAGCCAGCAGGTATATTGCATGCCTTTAAAACAAAACAAAACAAAACAAAAACCAAAGACGATGCCCCATTGTATATATCTCAGGAAACAAAATATTTGGTTTGCTGTGCAGTTAGCCACTATATATTTTTGTCATATTCTCTTTCACTATAACACTAACTTAGCCAAATGTATACGTTCAGAAAATTCTTCCATGCCTGAACACTTTATGAGCATGTTTTATGGGCTCAGTACATGATTTTCAAAAGCTAATCAGTCAGATTGTGAAACTGAGCCCGGTTTCCTCAATGCTGTTCTTGTCGGAGTCTTATTTCATGCTAAATATAATTTTCCTAGTCATATCTCTCACAGAATTGTTCCAAGGGGGGATGGGGAGCCCAAAATTTTACTTTATATTGAAAAATGGTGATAAGCTGTTTTCATTTTGTATTCTTCACTTTCAGACATGCTAATGCCAGGCATAGCCTCTGCCCACAGATACATGGTGTGAGTAGAAAGTAGGAATGCTATTAAAAGACAAGTTCAACCTGAATCCTGACGTCTCAGAAGCTGAATGAGAAGGACCATACCATAGCCTCAGCCACCAGGACAAGACTTCTCTTGCTGCCATTCCAACACAGCCACATTTACTTGGCACACAGACAGCATCAGCCTCCCACAATGCTTGAACTATACTGAGATCCTCACACAGACCTGCTTTTAGTCCATAGTTACCCACGGGGGAATTGGGGTTTAAGATATGGCTGAATGATGGAAACTTACTGCTGAGAAAAGTTCTGGGTTTTATAACAAAATTTTCCAACTGGACTGGCTTCCTGTTAACTCAGACCTTCCCACCCCCAAGGGCCCAGCGGAATACTTATTACAAAATATAAAGAAATGGCTACTTATATTTTAACATTTTTATTTCTGATAAAAGCTTATGTGATTTCTGCAGCAAACAAACTAAACAAGTAAAAGCATCTCTATATCTAGAATTTAAAAATAATTTATTGGAAAATGTTTTAATTAAAATCTCAACTAAACAAAGTCAGCCAAAGTGTTGGCTTGGCTCAAAGTATGGTTGTTAAATTAAAGATAAAAAAATAAATAGCCAGAGTTTAAATGATGGAAAAAATGTTGTCCTATATTGCTGCTAGAAATGACTGCATAAAAAGTAAGTTCATTTGGTAGTGTATTGTGCAATATAATTAGAATGTGTTAGCATTATTTGAGAGTATTTTATGTTAGCACTGATGTGCTTACCAAAAATACCCTAAAGTGCCTTTGTTTTTGTAACAAGGAAAAAAACCCCAGAGAGATCTTAGGGGAAGCCAACAGAAAAGTTGTTGTTCAGTAGCTTCAGTCCAGTCCTATAACCTACTGGTCACTGAATCTGACTCAGATCTAGGTCACCCGGATTACTTTGTTCCTAGTGGCATGATGGGTTGCAGATTTGCTCCCGGCAGTTACCAGCATGGGCTGTTGGAAATGACGAGTCGAAGCTGGCCACTGGCAAAAAGCATCCACTGTGACTATTCCTCTTTCAATAACTGACAAGACAAAACCAATTAACATTTACTGTTCTGGATAGTGGCACAAAAGCAAAGCACTTTTCAGTGGCAAACAACGCATTTCTTTCCTTAGGGAGGAGGCTATTTTTGTATATAACCATGGAGCTAGCTATGGCAAAAATAAACCAAAAATCTTATAGTATCTACAGTAACAAGCTCTGCTCATGGTCTGGTTCTGCAGGACTTTAACATCAAGTGACTTAGCTTTTAGTGAGCTCAGCAACTGGCCCACTGTGTCCACTGAAGGAGGAGAGGTAATGCTGGGAATTTCCTTCACACTCCATAGGTACAAATACAACTACAGAGGTGTACATGCACATGGACATGCGTACATGGCAGGGACTCTCCTTGCTTTGCAGCAGCTTGTTACCACAACCCTGCTCTTTCCTCAGGAAAACAACCTGCATTAAAAGCAGACCAACCACATTCAGACTTTTTACATACAGAATGGGACTAGGAGCTGGCAGAGCACAGGAGATTCCACCTCCCTTCCTCAGGGGGCTGGGAGCACCAATGTTCCCCAGGCAAAGTGTACAAGACAGTTCATGAGCAATCAAAGAAGCATCACAAAACACCAAAATTTGCCTCCAGTAAATCCTTCAAACTGTCTGTACTTTACAGCTTTCCTTTAGTCTTTTCCATCCACCCTTCCATGCTTCCATTCTTCACAACTTTGGTTTAGGTCCATCCTATCTTTCCTCCTGCCAGGAGGTTTGGCCATGGGAGTTAAAGGACTGCCTGTGACAGGTACTCCTCTCTCCAGAAAACACAGAAGCAGAGAGACTGGGAGAACTGTTCATACAGATTAACTATTACACCATTACTCATTGCTAAATTAGGGCTAGAGAGGTCAGTCTTGCAGCTGTGAGACCTACAGGAAAAGGACCTGATAGAGCAAGGAGAGACCCTCACACTGGCCAGCAGCATGCAGGGGCTGTGCCATCGTACTCCAATTCAGTCAGCATTTTCTATTTCAGTTCTGCTGTTGTGACTGAGCTATGACTGACATTCATTGCAGCAAGGGGTCACTCCAGCAAAAGCCTCCTGACTTGTGACATGTCAAGGGAGACTGTACTCCAAAAAGACCTTAACAGTTATCTATAAATGCCACAAGACAATGTGTTTTATAGGAGTGGTAACAGTCAAAATGTAATTCAAACGGGCAGCTGCATGAATGCTACTCTTCTGGCAAATACTCTGTTGCTAATATCATAAGAGAAAACAGGCTGTTTAGGCCAAGCTTCTGAAACCACAAGGTACTGGTGATAGTTTTCTCATCTGAACCACACTTTTAAAAGGATTTCCTCAGATAAAAGGTAACCAGAAAAAAAAAAAAGAGAAAAAAAAAAAAAGAAGCAAGAAAGCACATGAGAAACCTTAAGCATACCCTTTGATGAGGGACCTTACCCATCCCTTGCAAAAAAGTGTTGATGGTAGCCAAACTGTATAAAATGATTTACAACACTTCCTATATGATATTAATTTAAGAATTGTATTGATAAAACAGTTTTTACAATAAACCTCCATATATTTTTTGTAACTGAAAATGTGTATACTTGGAGATAACAACAATCTTATTATTGTATTTATTAGGTGATTTTAATTTATTCCCCATGGAATAGGAGCTTTGGCTACCATGTTTGGCATAACACGGGCAAATGGTATGGAAATTTCTTATGTCTCATTAATATTTTTGTACCTGATGTATAATACTTATTTCACATTAGTCTAGTCTGGCAGCCTAATGCATCTAATATTGGCCTTTTTTGTTGTACACAGTAATTCAATTTAGAGTGATTCAATGCATGCTATAATTGAAAACTGCAGCTCATTAATTTCTAAACACTCTTTGTATTTCAGACTACACCTGCTCCTGTGGCACATTCTCTGTTTTGAATCCATCCACTTCTTCCTGAATAAGCTATGTTGCTATGATACACGTGCCCTCACAGTTTCTTTCTTCAACATACTTTCAGTCCATAATCATACTTACTTAGCATAAATAGACTGAGTGCAAACTTTCCTAATGCTGCCTTAATTACTGATTCAACCCATGAATCACGGTGAAAACAATTTTTAACTAGAAGGAATAGTAGAGTTATGACATGTACACACAACATTCCTGCAAAATTGATGATGGTGAAAATCTGCTTGCAGACCCCCTCACTGCAGAAGAATTACACAATGGGCTGAGCCCTAGTGTCCTTCAGCACTCCCTGCAGACTGATTACCAGTGCTCTAGGTGCATGTGTGTCCATGGATGTAAGTGTACCAGTGCTTTGGGTCAACTTCTACAGTAATTATATACAATACAACTAAGCAGACTTGGAAATTGAGTCTCTTATGTAGGCTCCCACTATCCTTGCATAAATCTCTATTTAAATCAGGACTGATTTGAAGCTTGCAATGAATGGAATCAGAATGGAATTAGCAATGAAATTACATGCTCATCCTAAGGTCCAATCATCAGTTACCATCAAATTATCAGTTTATTGACACCCATAATATCCTCTAATCCCTGATCATATTCTCAGACAAGGTTGTTTCACATTCTGCTGACCAGTGTTCCTGTTTTCTCATTTTTCCTTTTCCATGTGTGATTCATTTTTCCTATTTATTTGCTCTAATTAACATTTTAAACTGCCTCTGTCATGAAAATTTTCATGTAAGGGCAGGAACCATGCTGTTTCCCTAGAGGAAACTGTAATTGTTAAAAATCCTTACTTGAGACAGGCACTCAAGAAACCATCACCTCAAATAGTCAAACCCAGCATTTTGGAAACAAATTTAAATAAGGTCTGGATTTGAAAACTGAATCATTTTGAATGATTCAAACTGGGGCTGGCAATGCAACACCGTATCATAAATTAGGTAAATTATTTACCTTTTTGGAGAGAAGCAGTCACTGGCATATAGACAACATAGTTTTGTACAACCTGTTACATGGGACCCTGGAGGTTTTGTTTTGGTTGGGTTTTTTTGTTTGTTTTTTTTGGGGTGTTTGGTGTGCTTGGTTTTGTTTGTTTGGTGGTTGGTGGGTTTGTTGTTCTAAGTTTGTGTTGTTTTGTTGCTTGCCTTTCCCCCCCACCAAGTCTGTGGTTTCTTGAAATATAATATTTAGTTTATGTCAGTTTTCAGTTGAAATACAGTGCTCCTAGGTCTCAATCAGTAACTCAAAGATCTGACATGTGAGATTTCAGAGGCATATGATCTTTGGCCAGAAGGTCTTATTTTGAGTATAGGGCAAATCAAAGCAGAAGTACCAAGTTTGGAGTATAGTTAAATTCACTGGCAATGAACAAAACATTTATCCAACACAACTAGTTTCTTCTTCCTTAGTCACATTTTTCATCTCATGTTACAGGGCAATTTTTCATCTGTACTGCCAGCATCTACTAGCAACTTGAGTGTAAGATTTCTAACACTGAGGTTGTTTGAATTTTCTGCAATAAAAATAGCCCAAGAGAATTAACCCACAAGCCCCATAAAAAAAAATTACCCAGTAAGCTCTCAGCATTATTAACTTGCTGAGCTCTGCTTTGCCAGCTCCAGTGTGTGACAAAGGTGATTGGCAGCTGCCAGGCACCAGGCTGCAGGTCTGCAACAAATGCTAGCAAAGTTTTGGAGGCTGAAGCAAATAAAAAGCTGTCACTGAAGAGACTGAGCACTTCAAATTCTGTGAAAGATAACAGCACAGGATAGTTTTTGCAATTTTTGTGCATTTGTATTAAACACATTGTTAACTCGAATCATCATCCAGTTCTCAGAAATGCCTGAATGCAAATGTAATTCACTATTGTATTAACTTTGGGAAACGCTTCAAGACTTTTCCAGCAATGTGAACTCATCAGAAATCTTCAACCAATAAACTATTTGATACCTGGTATAAAGTATAGAGCTTTGAAAATATTTCATCGTACATATAAAATGGAAATTTGGAATACAGACTCATATTTTCACAGTTCCTCCATTCTTTTCACAGAAAGGAGAAAAGTTGCTTGCTTTAAGTGCTACTAATCTAATTCACAAATTGGAAATCATAAAAAGATTTAAATTGCATGTTTTGATGGAGGGCATTATACTTTGTCATACTAACTCTAATATTCCTTAGGCAAACAATTTCCAAATCCTTTAGCTCTATACAACTGTAATTAATAATCCCTACTAAAAAAGCAATGTAATCTAAGTGCATTATAATATGAACTTCACTACTGGAAACACATCATCCAGTAGTCATCTTGGAAGTTGTATGGATGCAGGGAATATCAGTGCTGAGATGATGAGGATTAGAGCAACAACTGTTCATCAACCGGAGAATCAGATTTTTCGGTGTGATGATTCTTACCTTGCTTAAACATTAGGACTGTAGGCACTGTGAATGCCAGAAGCAATGCTGTTTCTAACTGCTGATGCCATGCAGAAAAAAGGTTAAATATAGAAAATTTAATTTTCTAAAAGTTAATGATCAAAGGAAGACTTTGCAAGACTGTCAAGAGTTGCTGTCTTCACTGATGCTGAGGGTGACAGGCTTGAAGTAATATAAGCAAGGAGTTTATTGAGCTTAGTAACAAAACCATTCTCCTTGCTTTGTTCAAATTTAGAAAAGAAAAACACTCAGCTAGAGACTAAAACTAAGCACGAGAAGTTTTATCTGAAAATACCTTTTTTCTTGTGTAAGACTAGAAGAAAAAAAAGAGAAAGGCTAGAACAGATTGGCTTCTGTGGAATTAACTACACACACGATAAATGGTTGTTTGTTGTTTTATTTTTCTTTCACAGTCTACTTCATTTAGGCACCTCTAACTACTTCTCTTTCTGCTACCACTTCTAAAACAAGCATTTTGCTCTTCATGGGTCTTAAGGGTTTGGTAACCACTTACGAACGGGCAATTATAGTGGAGCAGATGTGCCTGCCTGTCAGGGGATTCTCTAACCAAACAGGGATGGGAGGGTGTGAGGGGGACATGACACACAAGACTGCCACAGCTTCATACCCTTTCCATCTTTGTAGAGAAGCCAGATGACATGTATTTGTAGTTACAATGCTCCCCCCCTCTCTCATTTGAGTAAAAAAAACACACCCCAACCCCTCATTGCAAACAGTCAGGAAAAAAGGGATTGATCTTAATAATGATAGAAGTATGAAAAGAAAATCCCAGCCAGTCAGGCTCAGCACAGATTTATGCAGGCTATACCAAGCTGCAGAAGCTATAAAACACAAGACATGTTGGGTGTTAGTTCATAGGCAAAGGTGCTACCAATCTCACTTCCCACAGCCCTGGCTTTTCCTTGGGCCTCTCATATTCAACTAGTGACCAGACCTGACCCTGCCTAGTTTACAAGATTAGGCACAATTGTGGCCCAAGGTGATTATCACCAGCTATACAGTGTCACATTATAAAGTCTAAGCAAGGTAAGAAACTTGTAAATAACAAAGTTATCCTTTTATAGGGCTTTTAATTCAACAGTCCAGTCTGTTTCCTGTACAAGTGATTAGTAATAGAAAATAATTAAGAGATGCCAGATGGGAGAAGGAGTTTTTTTTAAAAAAAAAAAAAAGACTCAACTCACACAGCAAAGGAAAGGGAACAACAAATGAGGGAGCTGCCAGCTAGCAACCCACCACAGTCCCTTACCATCCAGGAAGCTCTTTGCATAAGCAATAAATGACAAACACACACCTGCTTTACACACTGCTCTGAAAGAGACTCACCTCCTTCCTGTGACCACTGCACGGATTATTCAGTTGGCAAAAAGTATAAAGTCAAAGGAAACTACAGGGTGCTTGTTGGTTTTTGTTTTAAAATTTCTTTTTTAAATTAAAAGTTCCTTATATATGGCTATGAGACCTCCCCACCATACAGCTTTTTGGAAACCACAAGTATAAAGCCTACAGGGAGAGTAAGCAGCAAACTCTTATAGCATGTTAGGACTGAAGCCATGATAGCTTTCTGGTGCTCATCAGGAGCTTAGCTAGACCTCTATATTTCTGTGTCTCATCTAAAAGATCCATGAGAATGGAAAAAAATACCTCTCCCCCTCTGAAGAGTGCTCCAAGAAAGCTATCCTCTTTGACTCTTCAAAGGCTAAGGGCAATTGCTTCCATCTTCCCTGTGATCCTTCTATCCCAGTTAAAAAGGGAGGAAACTTCTGACAGTACACATAAAAGAAGCTAAGGCTACATGTTCCTTTTCGAAGAGCATTAAAAACGTAACCAGATCCAAACCACCAAGCATTAGAAACCCTGGAAAGAACTGCTGGAGAAGGCTTCATGCTGACTTACCTCACAACACTGAGAAACACAGGAAAGAATAATAGCTTATTCATTGCTAATGGTTCCATTTATCAGTAACAACATAACCAGTATTCTTCACATTTAATTGCACAGCAACTCCCCTGCTTTACAGGCTTTTTAACAGTTAGGTATACTATTCATTTTACAAAGGCTCAGACACAGGGCATACATGGAGGGTAATTACTCCCACACTTTTGCTGAGGGTCTGGCCTGTAAGTCTGGGGCACCATACCCCCTGATTCCCATGGCAGCTGCCTGTCTCAGTATAATTAGATACTGGACTTTCTGAAGACTGTAACTGTGTACACATCTCACATGCCAAACCACAAAAGAACCACACTTACATGAAAAAGCAGAAAGTAACATGAAAAGTTGTCTCAGCAAGCAGTCAAGTGACTTGTACCCATGCCGAAAGGCTGAAGCAGGATGCTGATCCTCAGCTGTGCTTACCTACAAAATGAAGGAAACCTCTCTACAACAGTAGCATCATGATGGGGGGGGCATGTTGTGCATTTGTAATGCAACCTGACCAAAGCCATTCCTCACTGTCTGATGTTTGTGGAGCCTTATTTGTTTTGACCCTTGTAATACTAGACAAGCAATACATGGTCAGGCTATCAACATAAGTAGGTGACTTTCACATTAATCTCACACATTTATGTGTGACCACAGATTAATGTGCTTTGGAGGCAGGCAGGGAAGGTCCTGCATGGTTAACTGGACTCAGCTGGGATGCCATTTGTAACCTGCAGGAACTAATAGAGCACAACTGAGCACTGACCAGAGCTGACAAAGGGAATAAAAAATAAAATAATTTGGCCTGAAAAAAACAGGGGAGTTATGAGACCATGTTTAGCACTGGAGTTGAGGTGAGAAATTCTTAAAAAACAAGTCTGTCTTGCTAATTTATCCTTTATAATCAAGAGATACTGAAAAGAGAAAACCTAGATATTCTGAGACCTGAGGATAACATGAACAAAGTTTACATTTCATTTGGAAGCTCTGAATCTTAAACAAGATCAGTTTATATAACCTTTTTAGTATATTAATTTCACAGCTATACTGGACACAAATAAGGGTTTAGGTTACTCTCTGTGACTGTGAGCAAAAAAAGTATCTTGCAGTTTGGAGAAAAGAATTTTCTTTATGCTGATGTCTGCACACTGGACAGCACATGTGATTAGCTCTCTTTTCTCAGGTTTTAATAAACCTATACTTAAAAACATATATGCTTACAAGAAGTCATCACAACTTTTGCAGTCTTAGTTTGAACTGTAACTGCAATATATAATGACATATATGGCACTAGATCCCTACTGACGTAAATGTTAATGCATGTATGCACTATATAGAAAGGGAAGATGCTGAAGAGAGAAGATGGGGCAAACTCTCCAGAGTTTGATGCTGGAGCAGCTACCTAAACAGCAGGTTTGTCTTTCATCCTGCTTGGAAGTTTCTTGGTATTGACAAAATTGTCTGTGCTTTGAAGTCTCTGCTGAAAGAAGGGCTAAACTCAGAAGCAATAAATAGAATTTTTTGCCCTCCACAGAGCTATGTTTTATTTATAAATTACATTAAACTTACAGAGTGATTGTCATGGACACCCACACAGGGACTGCAAAGGAACATTTGTGAGAAAAGAGTTGACAATCTCCTCAAGTTAACCCCTGGGATTCTTCAGGGTTCAGTCTCCTGTGTCTTTAAACATACTTTAAGGTAAACATTTATTAGTTGCACTGTTAAAAACATTGCATTGTTGCCTTTTTTGTTATAGCTGCAGCTTGTCTAGAGTTTTATACATTACACACTCATCTCTTCTAACAAAATTAAGATGATTCAAGTAAATGGAAATATATAACTTCCAGCATCAAGAGTTCTTCACTCTCTGAGGACACTCTTTCCTGATTATTAAGGCCACATCATCTTTTTAGTGCCTATTGGTCCCAGCATTGGCATTACTGGGCATCAGTGTTCAAAACTGTCTTCCTCCATCACAGACCACGCTAAGGGGGTTTACGCTTCTATAGCAGCCTACTGTAACTTTCCTCAGCTACATTTTCTGGTGTTGTTTCACTGAAAATGAAATAAGTCTTGGTGAAGAAAGGTTTACAGCAGATCTGACTTAACAGATTTGACTGAGAACAAAAGTAGAAAAGAAGCAGTGACATTTATGTCAGTGTCAGTTCAAGGTTGGAAAGTGAGACTGGTCCCTCTGCAAACATGCCCCTTGATTTTGTATGTTGAGGCTGTAAGGAATCCATTAGGAATGTACATAAAGATTGCAAATAACTTTACGGTCTGGATTACCTTCAGAGGCAGGCTTAAAAGCACATTTCCTACTAAAATGGCACAAATTTACATCTCTAGATCTCCTTGGCACAGGACTGCAGACAACCAGCCTTCTCTATGGAGGAAAAAATGGTTATCACGACTAAGGTCATTAAATGAGAACAGAACAGTGCTTTTGTTGGGTGACTGCTGCCACAAACCTCTCAATTCTTTCCATCTGCAGGAATTTAACTGAATGTAGTACAGTCTACAAGGGCTCTTTAATTGATTTGTGATCACTGAAATTTCTTGAAGAAATGCCAAAGTAAACATGAATAAATGTGATTCAGTTCCTATCCTAACAGTAACTTCAGCATTTCATTCCAAAAGATGGAATAACTCACAACTAATTATTTAATTTTCTCATAACAAATACTGAATCTTGCATAAAGCATTCATACAACTTCTTAATGTCTCAGAAGGATGTCAAAGCGGAAAAAAAAAAATGTTTGGAAGGCTTTTGAGAAGAACATTGATATATATACCCAGGTATTTAGTAATTTCTGAGAGCTACCATTTTTATGAGGTATTTAGCTGAATCAAGTCATCTGCTCTAAGGCCACAATTACCTTTGAGAATGGAGGATGTGCAGAGATCCATCAGTATTCAAGGCACAAAAGAAATAGTAAATCTTGTGATACTGGGCATTATTTCCCCTTCCACACTAAGCCATACAGACTGAATCCACAGGGGAAGCCTTCTTCAAATGCCTCCTAGCCCTCTCTTAACATACAGACCACAATGGCTGTACAATTGAGCTCTTAACAGCTGTTTTGGGAACCAGCATTTCTTTATAGCATGGCAGCTGAAATATCTGTTTAGGGCACTCGATCATGACAAACACTCTCCTGTTTTCAGTTTCCATTCCTCCAGTTATCTCTGATTATTTATTAATTCTTTCATAGGTTATGAAAATAATAAATCATTAACCAGGAATTTAAATTTTTAATATATACTTGTATATGGTAAGCAATCAAATTCCTTCTCATAAGCAGTGAAGCACATGCTGTGCAGTGGATTATATTCTCATACTTTTCCTATTAAAAACTGTATCTTAAGTCACAACACACAATATGGTCTCTTGTAGGGCTCAGTACTTAGGAGTAGTGAGATTTGTGTCCTACAATCCTCATCTGACGATTGCATAATTTTGTCTTTTCATCTTTTATGGTCTTTAAATCCTTTCCCTATACTAAGGCTCCTTTTTAATGAGTTGTATATGACACATCACCCAACACATGCTGAACTACTATAAACTAATTGATGAAAAGAGTGGGGAACAAGTAAAGTGTTATTGGTGCATGCTGGGAGGCATCTAACATGAATCTGTGCCATTCCCTACTACTGTCCCACACCAAATTCAAGACTAGGTGAAGTCCTCTTCAAAATTTCATTCTCAAGTCTGGGGTATGTTCTCTGGCTGACCAATCTTCTCCATTTGATTTTATGGCAGAAAAGAAATCACTTTCCCACCAGCTATTCCGCAGTCAGAGCATGTGTCTCTCCTTTTCTTCTTCTGAAGGGTTTATCCTTCCTACATCACCCACACAGCATTAGGAACAGTCACAGGCACAAAGTTTAGACCTGGATCTGAGGAGTCTGCAAATCTGGGAATGTATTTCTGCTCAGGATGATCAATATTCAAGACACAGATTTCTTCCTTTTTTTTTTTTTTAAGGAGGAGGAAGCATATACACTGTAGGGAAAAGCTGTGTGACTACAGTCTGTATCATATAATGGTCTGGGTTGGAGGGGACCTCCAAAGGTCATCCAGTCCAACCTCCTCTGCAGTAAGCAGGGGCATCCTCAACTAGGTCGGGTTGTCCAGAGCCCTGTCGAGCCTCACCTGTAATATCTCCAGGGATGGGGCCCCGACCACCTCCCTGGGCAACCTGTTCCAGTGTTCCACTACCCTCACAGTAAAGAACTTGTTCTTAACATCCAATCTAAATCTCCTCTTCTCTAGCTTGAAGCCATTGCCCCTCATCCTATCACTACAAGCTTTTCTAAACAGTCTCTCTCCATCCTTCTTGTAGGATCCCTTCGGGTACTGGAAGGTTGTTATCAGGTTTCCCTCTCTTCTCCAGGCTGAAAAACCCCAGCTCCCTCAGCCTGTCTTTGTAGCAGAGCTCTTCCAAGCTCTTGATCATTTCTGTGGCCCTCGTCTGGACCCACTCTATCAGGTCCATGTCCTTCCTGTATTGAAGGCTCCAGACCTGTATGCAGTACTCCACTTGAGGTCTCAACAGGGCAACATAAAGTGACAGAATCACCTCAGTAAAAATATTAACCAGCACATGTCCCAGTTACAGACCCCTGAGGGACACCACTTGTCACTGCTCTCCATCTGGACTTCAAGTCATTGAGTACTACCCTCTGGATGTGACCATGCAGCCAATTCCTTATCCACTGAACAGTCTAACCATCAAGTCTGTATCTCTCCAATTTGGTGAGTAGGATGTTGTGGGGGGGCTGTGTCAAAGGCCTTGCAGAAGTATCAGCATAAAACTGATAAAGAGTAATTAATTGCCAACTACTGTACCCTGCAAATAATTTTTCTCCTCACTATGGTGCTAATGGGCTACTGTTGTAGCACCCAGATTTTTCTTCACGTTGTTAGAACTGTCAGTATTGATTCAGTGATATTATCTTTACATTAAACGGGACTCATTCTGCCATCCCTCCCACCAAAAAGAAAAAAAAAAGTACTTGACATATTTATAAATGTTCTATAAGAAAACTTCCTTACATCATGGTTAAATGATTCACAACAAGGCAAATACTATGTTTTCAAGTAAATATCAATAAGCAGCAGAAGCCTGCACAGAAAAGGTAAAATTACTTCTGAGCAGCTTAGTAGAGGATATGTATATTTCATTATTATTTGATCAAAGAAAGCTTATAAACCAACAGAGAGACTGAGTCTTCTGTGGAAGTGGAGATGTAATCTCTCCTGTGTTCCTTGCTGCTAGCATGTTAACCTTTTACAGTAGATAGGCTTTTAAAGAAGTCAGAGAAATATCTCCTGCAAATTACTTGTCACACAAGTACATATCTTGTTATTTCATTTTTTAAAAAATAAAATTAACTACCATATGTGATTCAGTTAACTGCCTGTAAAGTCCTTCAGCCAATCCATTATATTCACCACACTGAAGCTGAAACAGTTCTAAGAGGCTGTCAAGGTGACAGCTTTAGTTGGTGTGCAAGTAGTTGAGTCTCCCAGACAGTGGTGAGAGTGAGAGACACAAAGCCCACAAAAGTCTCCTCTTTCCAGCACTTCTACATTGCACATAGCAACCACTCATCATAGGACACTCGTTCAGGCCACCACCACCTCTCTCCCCCCTTCCCTTGATCCCCACATCCTGTGACTTACAGAGGAGGGAGGAAGGATTTGGCAAGCCTTAGCTAAGGTTGCTACTGAGATGGGGTGTTATTCATGGGGTTGAATGCCTTACTGCCCCTGGAGATTTGCTGGGTGAAGTGACACTGGGGTCTCTCTGTGTCACTTTCCATCAAAAACTATGACAGATGTAAAGGTAGCAAAGATAAAGATAGCCTCTGCTGCACTGCCCAGTAAAAAGGATTATGCTCTACCTTCCCTGTGCAGCCATAGGTAGTAATCCCAACTGGATAATGACTTGAAAATTAAACTGAGATCTTCACATTTAAGTATATTGTGATGCCTGTGTGCCTCATTGTGTTCACATCGACATGGTTTCAAGACAAATAGAGAAAAGGCTCAAAAGCTGGGCTTTAGGCCAGAAAATACCACTGCTGTTGAACCATATTGCAGATGAAGCCACTTTAGCTGTTTATAACTTCCAGACAAGTGGGGTGAGATGGCATAATTACATGATTAACCTCTCTAAAGGTTTTTCACCTAAAATTTCTATCTGTGAGAAATATTTAATAGTTATTGAGCTATTTAATGAAAAGATGTTTCAAAACAATATGCATGCCTTATTGATGAGTCTGACGTAACACTATGGAAAAAACTAACACTATTTAGTAATAATAACTGAAATGCCTTTACTATGAAAAATTTTTCATTTGCCTAAAAATGTTGTGTTATGAAAGTGTTCTGTTGTCACTTGAAAGCAGCTAAATCCAGGTATGGTTACTTTTACCAAGAAACCCAAAGTGGTGACTTCCAGAATGCTTACACGAGATTTTTATTTTACCCAGGCTCTTCATTATAATGAACTCTCTATGATAACATGCAAAACAGAAAAATCCCTTTGAAACAGCACACTGCTACTCAGTGTCTGTCAGGAACTACTGGTAGCTAACAGGCAGCAAATTGGGTATTTAACGTGGTCGGGTAGCTTCCAATATTTCTTTTGTTGAAATCATCTGATAAGAGTGAAGGTTAAGCTAAGTTGGGTGCTTCTAAGCAAATTCAGTGCAGGCTGTCAGACTCTGCTGAGGAAGGATTTGAAGGATCAAAGCTATGGGCCTCCTCTGTCTGGAGGACTCTGTCTGGAGGTTACGTTGGGAATTGTTGGTAAGACCTTTTCCTTCACCTTGTGAAAAACTGAAATCACAGACATATTCCTGATTGGAAAGACAAGAGATGATCCCAACTAAAGTTAGAATTTCTTCTAAGAACTATAAGCATATTAGATACTCCTAACATAATTCTAAAGTGTGTAAAATAGGGGAACATATGAGACTATTACACATGCATGGAATACCTACACATATGTAAAAATTACTTTCTTATGTCAGTTTTTAGTTTAACATAAAAAGAAAACAATATGAATTCCATTAAGTGTAGGCTCTGTCACATAAATGAAGTTCCACGCAGCTGCTTTGTCTCTCTCATACATTACCAACAACCTCTTTTAGTATGTCTGTTTTCACTGGTTCTAAGATTTCTTTGTTGCTTGTTTTTCTTCTATAATCCAAGACACAGTTAGTCCTCAGCTGATACTGCAGCTCTCTGAAGAGAGCAATCCTTTTTCATAAGCCTAGCTGAGGCCAAATATAGCTCTGTCAGCTTCTGACAGGCTGAACTTAGCCAAGTGAAATGTTTTAACATTTTATCAACTTAATGAACAAGCTTATTTAGAACGTGGACAACTTTAGTGTCATTGTATGCAGACTGCTGAACAGATTATGGAATTAATTTGTTTGGAGCATGTTGAAAATATTAAGAAATATAAATTTTGACCAAAGGGCAGTTTTTTAAGCACTGTAAAAAAATTAAAGATTAAATATTCTTAGCCATTTTGAAATAAGCCAGTGGCTTATGGAAATATCTACAGCTGTAAAAACACCTGAAGAAAAGCACCTCACAATGATAAATAATTGAGCTCCAAATCAGAGACATTTACAATGTGCAAAAATTACCATTAAAACCTCCTATAATCAGCTTAAATTTTACTATTAATGCAGAACTTATATATGTAGACTACATAACTATAGATACCTTTAGCACTTTATAGTAGAGGGTGAGAGTTAGAAGTACAAAATAAAAAGTCTAACAGAAAAAAGAGTGTGGGTTAACAATTGCTTACCCTCTTTTCTGCTACCTCATCCTCTCCTGTAGAATCTTTGCCATCATGTTCATCTCTCAGGGTTGGCATATTTTTTTTGTGTGCTGGCTCTCTGGTTAAAGTTGTATATCCTATGTGTTCATAAATTGGATTTATTGTCATCTTGGCAATGTATTCAGCTGCCTTCGTTTCAATATAAAGAGTAATCAATCCATCTGTCACCAGGTCATGGATGGACTCAAAACGTTTCTCCCCAACAAAGTGCTTTCCATCGTAGTAGAGTCTGAAGTTTCTGGTTTGACTTCCAAATCTGCCTCAATGAAATGGGAAAGTATTTTTTAAAGAACAGTAAGCAAGCCTTTGCAGACAATAAAAAACACTTTATCAATTCAAGCTATAACTATGTTAGGTGCCTGGTCCAGATGAGACTGAAAAACTGAACTACTACTTAGCACAGATAGGAAGGAGATCAACAGCAAATGCAGATAGACAGCCAAGACAGTGACTGCCCCAGAAGGAGCTGTTTGTTTCTTTATTCTTTTAGCCCCTCCATTATCCCATGAAAAAAAATTAGTATTACTTCATACTCTTTATGGCTTTTCTTTTTTTAGTACATTACTACTACATTGCTATACTCAATTTGCTTGGCTCTGATATGAAGAGTTCTTTAATCACAGAGTCCTCTGTTACAGCTGATCAATACGGAGTTCTGGTGGTGTCTCGGACCTCTGTGCCCCTGCTTGCTTGCAGGAAGAGGCCATTCAGGGTTCAGCTGAGCTTCAGTGCCAACAATTACACTGAAGCACAATCTCTGCCAAAACTGGAGCAGCACAGGACAAAATGGCACAAGGGCAAGCATTCTTTATTCCTGGCCAAAGGCCAAGGACTAACTCTTCAAGCTTTGTACAAAAGTCCTTCTGTGTTGTGCTTGCTAAGTCCTGATCTGCAAGCAAATCTTTGTAATATACAGGATATAAAACACAAAAGCTATCTGATGCTAGCCACTCTGAGGTCAGGGTGGAATAGGATTTCAATATAGGCTCTTAAGGCAACCATAAGAATGCAAATTTACCTGAATAAGATCATATTTTCAAAACCTGCACTTAGAATCTGCAACAATTTTCTGCCTAAAAGCAACCTAAACACATGAAAACACACCAGTGTTTGCACTTGGCAGCAACCAACGCATTTCCTGCGGAGAAGACGGAGGCAAGAGCTGCTTTCACAGCTCACTCCAGTGTTATTCCTTGGTCAGCAGCAAAGGTGGCTACTCAGGGAATTGGGCCCCCTTGTGAGGTCAGACCTGCCAAATAAATATTAAAAACTAAATCTGAAAGGATGGATTACTTTCTTCTTACAATCAAATGCTTCATAGGAGATGTTAAGGAACAAAGTAAACACTGGTGCTTTGATGAAGTGGCTCTGTTTCCATGGGGCCTTGGCAAACAGAGGAAAGCATAATTTTACAGCTTTCCCCAGGTGAAATATTGCATTCTTCTTGTAAGTGTGAGAAAAAAGCTCCGCTTGTTCTGTGATGTATTATTTTTTTCTTGTATTCTGAATCAAAATGCCAAGCCTTCCCATCCCCCATCAATAATCTGAAAGTGGCTGTAACTTCAGGAGCTGCTATTTTTACATAATGCTCAAAAGGGGGTGAACAGGAACCCTCAGGAATTCATGTTCTGCTCAGCAAGAAAAGAGGATATGATGTGTAGGAACTACCTAGACATTTTACTGGTAATGAGCTGATACTTCTATACATACTTTTATGTCACACAACCTAAAAGTTCATTGAATCAAACTGAAAAGCATGAAATTACAAAATGACAGAAAGAAAAATGTATTTACCCAATGCCAATTTCATCACTAGATGCAACTGAGTAAATACAAGTCATTCAGAAAGTAGGAAGGTAACACCCTAAGTCACTGCAGAAGGCGTAGGAACACATTCAGATTATGTTCTTTGGAGCATCTTTCTGCTTAACATAGTGTATGGAAAACAAGCTTTAGCCATAAGATATACTCCTTGCATACCCTCCACTGCCAGAGAAATCAACGAGAGCGGAGAGTGTCAGCACCTTGCAGTGCCAAAGTGAGGAACCTTCACTGTCTTCTGTTTGAGTCAATGGGAATAACACATATAGAGCATGTACAAGCACTGTGATGTTAAAATTTGACAGCAGGTGAACTGCTGCTCCAGTCAGTAATATATGCTCTGACAGTACTCGTAGCAGAGTTTTAAACAAGCTGAAGGTCACTCGTTGCTTTTAGCTTTCTAGGAGAGAAAGTATTATACTGATGAAGATAAAGTAAGGCACAGAAAAGCTTTTCAGGCTTATTAGTAAATATACATGGTCTCTTGATTGAAGTAACAGCCTTCAGAGTCTAGAACAAAGTTCTCAAGAACAAGATGGCCAAATGTAGGAATTAAACCGAAGTTTTTAGAAGATAAATCCTTGTCATATACAGGTCAGTAGGTGCATGGTTCTACTCCAGCTATGCTGTACATTCAGACTGCTGCACATAAAATGAGAGAGATACTACAAGGATTTCAAAAAGTATGTAATCTTTATCCTACTGTTCTTGATCCACATTTCAGCACATGATCATCTCATAGAAAACATTCCACAATTTTAATTCTTTAACAGTATCTTACGCCTAAACATTTCTCTTGTAAACCTTGCAGACAGAAACTTCCTCCTGCATGCATCCAGGGAGCTGCATATCAATTTCTTTTGGAATGTCTGGCCTTCCAAAGGTGAATTCAACTTTCTTGTCTTAAAATATATCAGAATAATTTAACTATTACCACTTAAAAGTATTTCGATAAGCAAATTACTCTGTATCAGTGTCATCACCACGTAGAAAAGATGCTTGCATATCAGCTGCAAGAGTTGAACATTCAGTGGTTTGCCTTTACCTGATTTCCCATTTGTTCCAAATGAAATTTTTTTCTCTATATTCATTTCTGATTGGATACACTGTGTGGAAATAAATTGTTTTTCAAATATAATCTTATTAGATTCTATTTGAAAAAGGAGGAAAAAAACCCAAACAACCAAATCTCCACGAATCAATGAAACACCAACCTTTTACAAAGACTGTACCATCAATAATGTGTCTCAAAATCCTGTTTTGTTTCTTTCAAACCCATTAAAATTTCTTTTTGGCCACATGATGATACTATTTTGGTCTAATTACAATATAAATGCAAATATACACATCCAACAGCAAATGCTCAATTAAAAATTAATCCAATTAAAAATTAATTACTTAAAACTATGGTTTACATTTTTCTACTAGCGATAATATTTAGTTATCATTACTGCAGCCTGGTTAATTATACATCACTGTAGCAACTAAGTTGAGCCAAGATCTGATATTCCAGCTTCCTGATGGTCTCTTCCTAAAGGCAAGCACTAGTACCAGCTGTTTTTTGTTTAAGAAATAGAAAGCAGGACACAGATAATGTATGTTTTTCTTTTAGTTTAAACAGAGGAATATTAGATGTTTTTCCAAGAAAAAGAAATAGACCTCTGACATGTCAAACAGTCTCATTGTGTCCACTGTGCATTTGTTTGCAAGCAGCAGGACTACAAATAAAAGACTTTTTATATTCCAACTTGTCTGAAAAGCAATCACTCTGTCTAGTCCCTTTGGTTGCCAGTGAGGCTGAGTGGGTAACAACGTGGGAAAATGTATGAAATGGTAGAGCAAATGTGGCTTAGTAATAAAGGACTGAGGAGTTGGATTTGGTATCATAGCATGAGAGAGACAGGCTTCAGACCCAGCCACCTACTCTATATGCAGCATTCACTGATGAAACAAAAGGAAGAAGGACCCAAACTCCATTCACACTTTCTTACCATCTGGATGATGGATTTTACCTGCTACATACAGAATTGTACAGTAGCTATTCACCTCTTTCACAGGCTATTTTATGATGAGAACAGTATCCAGACAAAGGTATTATTTAAAATGTGTATCTGCAAATAAACCACAAAGTTAACAGCCCTTAGGGCTACTCAGGTCCTCATTAGATTCAAGCAACTTCATACACTGAGCTGCAAAACACTGAGTTCTGTACATGTGCCTGAATATCACTTGGACTTAATCTTCCCTTGGAGAAAAACTGTTTTAATGCCCTTTGCAGCCAGAATGTAGAAGTCTTACTTAAAATTGCATGCCAGAACTCCAGCTCTAACTTCTGAAAACTTTCCACCAACACTTAAGACTATAGTCTTGATATTCCATAAAAATAGAAATGTAAGCAATCTTGCAATCAGGAACATCTCCTAATCAAGCTGTGTTCATGTGAAAGAAAGCAAATTATTCCACAGATACTCTTTTGGCACATTTCTTTGTCAAAGAAACACAAGTCTTGCATGCAGCCAAAACCTCTTCTGCACAGTTACTCTTGAAGGTCTCCAACTCTTGAGAGCAGCTATTTATTTGTTTGTTTGAATTAGTATTGGCAACAATATTTCTGAGGATGGCCAAGGAATTGTGAAACTTACCTTCCCAGTGTACCTGCCTGACAAATATCATCATCTCCTAAACCTTAGCAGTAGTTTACAGGGACATGGTACGCATAATTGAAATCAAATACACTAGAGATTGAAAGTAAGGGTGCATTTCAGATAAGTGTAGACAAAAAAAAAAAAAAAACACCTCATTGTCTGATATGGCTAGGAAAGGTGGCAGAGTACAGTCCTATGCTATTTGGAAGGGCAGCATTGGCTGGCTGGCTGAATGCATGATAATTTAGTTCTACATGGAAAAAGTGTAGCATCCTTCAAAACAGAAAACAAATCTCAGAGCTGGAACTGCAAAGGCAGTGCCAACACAGATATGACCTGCAATTCACTCTGTCTAATTGGGATCAAGTCAAAAATTCAGAGCTGGTGCTGTATCATTGGCAACAGCTTCCCACCACTCTCTCTCAACTGAGACCAAAGACCATTTAGCTGCATCACTGCCCAGACTTCAACGTCCAAAAGTGAAACAATACTGCACAAACAGCATGCTGCAAAGAGCAGGCAGTGAGGATCAGAGCAATGACACTTTCCCTGTGGATCATGAGCACTGTCAGGGACTGCACAAGTGAAACAACTGCCTTAGGGCACTGGCAGCAGATAACAGCTGCTGGGGAAAAAAAAATTATCAAGACCAAAAGTGTTATCAGCCCTTGGCACCTGATATGGTGCGTTTCACAAATCTAAAGAAATTGTAAAGAAATCCTTGGTTTGTGTCAATGTCTTATTTTACTTTTAACAGCTTTTATGAACTGATTTCTACCATCTCAAACTCTGCTGACCAAGTATCAGTTGATCAAGGACCATGTATGCTATTAATATGCAGTAAGATCACTGAGCTCTTAAGATGACTCTCAATGTTTTTTATCAGTGATAGATGATTTGAAAATAATCTCCAACAAAGCACTTGTACAGACGTATTACCTTTTCTTAGTACTGTGCCTGCATGCCCTATTCTATTTAGAGTTGATGTAAGTCTGTGGAATTAATTTGATGATTGAATCAGAATAAATACCAATGTTTTGGGCCATGTTTTATTGCTTTCTCTACCTGATTAAACCTCCATCCTTCCTGGGAAAAAAAAACCTCACTGCAGTTAGTGATTAAGACACATTTGAAGTCTATATACACATAGGCAAGTAGTAACAGCTCAATATCCTCTCTTAAAATGAAAGTAATATTTGGAAACCTATGCCAGTATGTCTGGAATGAACACTTCTGCAAATTTGACTCTGCCTATATATCACATTTTCATTTTAGATCATATATGACACTGTTTTTCTGCTAAATTTAGAGGTAGAACATCAGATCTGCAATGGAAATCTCACTGCAATCAGGTGTACTATGGAGAGAGAACTGACATAGCATAATTCTCAAACATGTTCATTTTTATTTCACTTAGAGCAGCTTTTCCTTCAAGGGTTTAAGTTCATAGAATCATAGAATAGTTTAGGTTGGAAGGAACCTTTAAAGGTCACCTAGTCCAACCCCTTGCAGTGAGCAGGGACATCTTTAACTGGATCAGGTTGCTCAGAGCCCTGTCCAACCTGACCTGGAATGTTTCCAGGGTGGAGCATCTACTAATTCAACAGGTAACCAGTTCCAGGGCTTCACCACCCTCATTGCAAAACAATTCTTCCTTACATATAGTCTAAATCTACCCTCTTTTATTTTAAGTTACTCATGAGTATCACATTTCCTTTTTGCTTCTACAGGATTTCTCACATCAAAAGCAACTTGCCCTTAATTTATCTCACTAATACGTTATGCATATTTGAGTATTTTATTCAGTTTATCAAGGAAGCCTGAGTGGAAGACCTCAAGTGAAAACTCAAAGTAATGTCCTTATCACAAAATACTTTATAAATCCATAAAGAGTTTTTGGTGAGCAGAGCGGAGAAGCCCTGGTTCTGTCATTGTTCCTGTTTTGTTTGGGGTTTTGTTGTTTGTTTGTTTTAATGTACACTCTACAGATTGTTGTTCAAGGCCTCAAATTTATGTTTTTAGAATTTCCCTTACATTAAAAATCACTATAGTAGGATTTCTGTAACAGAGAGATTTTGTCAAATCTCATTTGCCTTAAGCCACTGTTAATCCCAACCTCACAATGATAGTTTACTTAAAGCTATTACACAACTTGCTACTTAAGTTGTTTTCTCAATGTATTCTATCTCTGATCTTCTAATAATCACTTGCACTTTTTTGCTAACAGTGAGATTCACCAATCTACTCATCCTGCTCTGTGGCTTAAAGCTACCTTCCTTAACAATAAACAACAAAAATAATGCAAAATAAAAGGATTTCTGCATACACAACATGCAGTGTTAGAATTGTTTGGGCTACTAATAGTTCATCAATAAAGACTGATAGCTTTTCTATTTTTATACCTTGTTTTTCAGGAATATAGTTTCTTCCTTCATGCAAGTGCAGCAGTAGGTTGGGCAGATGTCAGTTTATTAGAAAAGAAAGAAAGAAGAAGAAAAAACCCTTTATTTTCTTTCTAACATCTATCAAATCAGGAGGAAATATACCTGACTCAGCTAAGCTACATCAAATATAGAAGAGGGAGAAGGAAGAGGAAAACTGGGCCACATAACATTTATTGCTGTCAGTTGTTTTAATGTTTGAATAATTCATAAATGTTTTGATGAAAACAATTATGAGATTAAACAACAATACAAGGCTATTGTGTGCTATTTTGAAAACATTATTTATAAAGTATCTATATAGTATCTATAGCTGAAGTTGTTTTTTTTTTTTTAATTGATGAAGCACAGGAGAAAAGATGTTTCTCCAAACACAAAAATATATAAACACATATTTCCAAAGCATACAAAAGAAGAGATCAACCCAAAGGACTAAACTTGCAGATATATTTCTAACTAGCATTTTCTAACAGCAATAGAGCAAAAGGCATTCCAGTAGAACCTGAAGACAGATGAGATCTGTACCCTTTGGACAGGAGAAATAAGTGGGGAAAACACAAGGTACGCCACACAATTTAATTATCAACTGATTGATAATTAAAAATAGCACAGCATAACACAGATTCCCACTCAGGAGCATGTGGCTGGTGGTAGTCAGAGATTGCATACAACTTTCAGTTTGTCTGGGCCATTTTTAAGAGATCCTAAACTTTTATTCTGAACAGGCATGTGAGAGAATGTGGGAACGAAAAATATTCTTTCCTCTGGATAAACAAGGCAAGGAAAACTTAAGAGCCTCAACCCAAGTCATATTTGAAAGCAAAAAGTGAACCCAGATCTTCTGAGCTCCACCACAGCACCTCACCACAATTCCAATGCCTCTGCTGTGCATCCAATTACAGTAGATCTTTGTGGTGCAGCAGGAGCCACAGTCAGAGGTGAAGGACATGGCATAAAATGAACATGAGCTATATGCATTGAGCACAGACAGCTCTTGGATAAGTTACCAAGAAGTTCACAATAACACCAGAGCAGAGAATATTCCTCTAAGAAGAGCTGAACTTACACGAGCAGGAGAAAGACTGCAGCAAACTAAATTGCCAAAGATAAATTAGACATTCTAGCCAAAAGAAAATAGAGCTGACAACAACAACAGATGGGAAGAGGAGGGAAGGAGAACAGGAACACAGTAAGAAGACATGAACCATAAGGAAAAAAGGATTTTAGTGTGTGGGAGTGCCTAGGTATCCAGTTAATCACTCATTAACGTTAGTAGCTATTTATTATTATTTTAAATACTTAAGCAAAGCCACCTTGGTAGTGCCCAGGTGGACTTACATAAGGCAGATGACATGCAGGGCACTTACGCTGTTTGCTGGCAGCTGAACCTTCCACGTTATTGACAAAGTAACAGAGTATGTTGTTAAGTAGGAAATTTTATATAGGAAAAAAACTAAGCCAATTTAAATAGAGGCCACATTGTTTTGCTTTAGAGCAGAATGTATCAAGCACACTTTCCTCTGCAGTTAGCAGTAGCTTGTGTGATGTAGCCAGCCATCAGAATGACAGCTTTGGTTTCAGCAGAATTTAAACCTTCATTACAGAAATATTTGTCTTTCTGCAAGAACTAAGTATTGGCTGGGATACCTGGTGTGTTAGCCTATTAAAATACCTTTAAGCATGAACTGTTTCTTTCATCTAACAGAAGCCACAGATACCTAAGTGGCCAATTTTTGAAGCTCGCCTGAATTCTGTGCCTATGGAAGCATGACAGGCTAAGCCTGGGATAGAAGGAAAAGTCACTCCTTGAGAGCTTTAGATGACCACAGAGGAAGGAGCACCTTTTTATATTTCATGCAAAATAAAGAAAACTGATAAAGTGGGCCATGCTGAAACATATTTATCCCACAGACAGGTTTGATCACATTTTGGAGCAATTTTATTTAACCCAGCTAAGCTTTAAAGCTAGTGTGTATGTCTGTATATGGTTACGTATACCCAGTTTCCCAGGATTTTCAGCTGGTGACCAGGGAACATCATGTGAATATTTTAGAAATGTTTCTCAAAACTGAATTCAGCCCTCGCTACTACCAAGCACTGCATTTGCAAATCAGGGGGAAAAAAATACACTGAAAGATATGCAAAGCTTAGTCTTTAAAATGGTCTTGATAATTTTTTCCTACCAACTAGCCTGACGCCAGAATAGTGTTACCATGGTAAAGTGAAGGGATGCACTCAGCTGCTGTTTTGCTGGGCTCCTTCAGACTACTTATAGATCATCTGTGAATTCAGGATAAACTATGACCATATTTTGATGTATTTGTAATAAAAAAAACCAAACCATAATTCAGCTATTATCACATATAATAATAATTCATGCTCCAGCCTGTACAACAAGGCTTTCCAACAGAATGTAGATGCCCAGTTTTCACCTCTGAATTCAAAAAGCCTTTTGCAGATGTTGAATTTGACATGTGTTAAGTAATCCCAGGACAATCAACACAGCTATGTGTGTGTTGCAAAAGAGTCCACTGAGAAAACAGCATTTGGCTACCAAAGCAATGTCCTATAAACCAAAAAAGCTTCATCTGCAGTGTTATGCTCTAACAGCCTTCCAGTTACGCTTCCATTTAAAATCTCAGTGGATAGTTTCTTAATCAAATTTTATAATTTAGGGAAAGAGAAGATATGTATCCATTTCTTGCACAATAGATGTAGCTGGTCAGCTAAACTAAGGATTACTAATTTTTGACATTTATTTGGCCTCAAGAATTCTCTCCTGATGCCACATCATCTTGAATATAAACATAAAGAAAACATGACTCATAATCACAACTAACATTATTACCTTTTTTTTTTTTTTTTTAATCATGCTGCAGAACCTTATTTCAATTCATTCTCAGTATCACAATAGAATTTGCAGGAAGAGAAACCATGGTAACCAACTAAACGTGCTACAGCAGATATCTGCTCAAAAGAACATGCAGTACCACCACACTTCAACGCCTACCACTAGTACAATCTCTACCCATTTCCTCTTTATCCCCATCCTAATTATTAAACAAGCTCTCCATCACAAAAGGCTACATTGCAATACATGTCTTATTGTTACTGCCATTTGCTATAGGTCCTAGCATGAAGCACTCTACTACTCTTTCACCAAATTTAAAAGCAGATCTAATACTTCCAGGAATCAAGTAGGAATTCTCAGTTCTTTTCATCAGTTTGGAACATGTAATTAACATTATAATGTATTTTTATATTTCTATTACCACAGAGACTTGCTGATACATATATATATATATACACGGACACACATAGATACCTACAATACCTACAATAATTTTCTCATTGGTAATTTTTTAACCATCAGGATTGCAAAAAAAAAAAAATCAGTGGCATTCTTTGAGTAATCAATTAGTAAACATTGCTGAATTATGCTGTGCTTTTTTTTTTTTTAAAAAAAAAAGGGTACGAGAAACTACATTAATTATTAAACACAGCCATTAGGTATACTAGGGTCCTGATATGCTGCTTTTGTGTTTATGCTTCATTCTCTTTTATCCAGTGTCTGAACTGCTACGATTTCACAGGCTTTCTTTAGCTCTGAAGATCAGTTTTATTTGAGGGACAGCTCTGCATATTTAACCCCACTCATATAGTTAAAACAACATTTAAATTATAATGTTCTTTTTTCTTATTCTGAATAATTTGTTTTCTGAAAAGAAAAACTCTCGTTTCAAACTTAGATCTAAATGGTAGCCTGTTTAAAAAAAAAAAAGTCACACTGCAAATTAGTTGTACAATAATGGCTATAACCAGACAAAAATAGCTCATCAGAAGATGATCAAAATGCAGCTTCTTATATAAGCGGAAAGCAGATTTTGCCGTAACTCACTAGCAACCTTAATAACTGAAAAGTTTTTTTGGGTAACAATAACTTTTTATACCTTATTAAAGAAAAGTAATATTCAAAATCTTCACATTGAGCTCAGTTAACTCTTCCACAGCAGTGCACTAAGACTATTTGAGACTACCTCAGTTAAACCTGCAAAAGCTATTATTTGTCCTGTCCTATATTTCGTCATTTAATTGGTGCCAGGCTATGTCTGTAGCTATTGCGGCTCCAAAAGAGGATCTGTAGAGCTACTAAAGCTAGTTCTATAAAAGCATTAGAGCTGACTGCTCCACAGTGGTCAAAAACTCATTTAGAAAGGTTTGGAGAATAAAGAAAGAAAATCCCATGGCCTTCTTGAACAGGATATGCAGTCCTGGTCTCCTCAATTCTAAGAGACCATCAGAGAGTAAGAGAAAGGTGCAGAGAAAGATGAGAGCGATGACAGAGGTACGGACAGCTTCACTACAAAACCTTAATCTATAGCCCAGGTCTCAGACCTGTAAAGGAGAACAGTAAAGGGGGCAGAGGTAAATCGAGATCAATTGTTCACTGTTTCTCATAATACAAATACTAGGGAGCATATAATGAAACTGTGAGATGTAATCTTCAAAAAAGGGATGCTGCTTCCTATAAAATCTAGTTAAGGCACGGGACTTATGCTACAGCTGCAGACAGCAAAGTCTATGAAAGCTCAGAAGTATGCTCAGAAAGCCACTAGACAAAACCCAAAAACTCTCTCCATCAAAACCCTGAAAAAATAGCAAATAAAACAATTCTGCTCAGAATTCCCTGAACAGCAAAGGTTCAGAGGCTGGGCTAGCACACTAGGGAACCATCACTATATATTCATCTTGTTCTTACATTTTTATTTCAGTGTCTGCTATTAATAGCTACCAAAGTGTGGATACTGGACTGGATTATGAACTGCTTCTCTAATTTGATGCAGTGTGCTCATACTCAAAGAACTTGCTAATACAGTAACAGAGGTATAACAGAGATATATAACTGGGGAGAAAGTATTTGCAAAGAACATCCCAAATCTGCCCCATTTTACAATAACTCAAAGCATCCTTTAGAGTAACGTAAAAAGAACTGAGATGCAGAAGAGCTGTGTTAAGAGTAGAATGGTCTGAAAAGAACTTTCATGCATTAGCTGCATATGAATTCTGTGTATTCTGGCTGTAGCTTAGTGTGATTGTGCAATCTGTTCCAGATTTCACTAAAACATGTTTTTATAACTGTGAATTCTGTCTGCCTACAAAGGAGTTATGACTTGTGGTGTCACCAATTTATTCTTTATATTCTAGAAAGATTAAGATGTTTTACAACTGGAAATCTTCAGCACACAGCAAAGACAATCTGAGCATCTCTGGAAGATGCCCATTCTAAGAACAGTCTAGAAAGAAATGAACAATGAGGATAGACACAGAACAAGAGAGAATGTAGCTGTTTTTCCCCTATAATATAGCCTTCTGAGGTGGTGTTCGTTTAAAATTGCAGAAGAAGATACACAGTTACTTTACAAAGTTAATCTCTACCAGGTTTGTGGCACAAAGGATGATGTATTCAATAATACAATGTTTGGGCAATTATCATAAGGATTCTAAGTTCTACCTTTATGTCTCAAGTAGGAAAAACATGCCTAAGGATTTTTTTTTTTAACTGTTTTTTATCAACTTCCTATATAACTATGTTAGAATCTTTACCAACACAGCAGATACCTGACACTAAAGTTGATTAAATAAACTGTAACATAAACAAAATAAATAGCAAACACTGGAGTATCTTCCTTTTTGAATTCCAAGAATGCAGTGTATGCAAAGCCTACTTAATTTCATGAAATCAAACAAAAATGTTACACAAAACAACTATTATTGTAACTAAATTCAAAACAACTTCACCAATGGCTGGTATGAACATCCATAGAGATTTTAGACATCAGCCACAATAGCTAGTGGAATCAAATGTAGAATTCAGATTGTTTCAAGGTGGTTTAAAGAGTTGGGCAGTTTGGGTCCTCAGGACAAAACACGAAAAGCTGGGTGTTTCCACAACAGAAACAAAGACTGGAAATATTTCATTACAGAGATGACATACCTTGTCACAGAAAGGGTTATGATCCTGTTTCACTAAACTGCTTTCCAGGACTGGATGGGTTTTTCAGGATTGCCAGGCACACTGACATAAATGTAAGAAAACACCTGCCAAAGCTGGGCATGTTGAGCCATCTGCATTACTGAATTGTCTGCCCCCCCCAGCAGAAGAACTGGTAACTACAAGCCAGGAAAACAACCCTGTCTCAGTCTCAACAGCAGCTTACCCAAACAATGCTTCCCTAAGACTTTTAGGTCTGTAAAAACGGCAATTTTATGATGCAATCACATTTCATAGCTAGTTACCAATTTGTCCTAATCACAACTGACAGACTGTCAAAGACAGACAAGTCAGGCAACAAACACACAGTGAAAGACAGATCGAGTAGACACACAGAAATAAAGAGGGAACCAAGTATTTATGTAAAGAGCCAATGGGTATCTTCAAGCATCTAAATATTACTCAACATTTCCCACTAATTTTCCACAGTGTGCCTGAAAAACAAGAGACCAGAAAACACAGATATTCCATGTTATGTTTTGTCACTTATTTATTAGAACACCTCTTCCACATTTCTGGACTAACTTTGTAAAATGCTGTAAAACTTGTTCTGTGTCTACTTCTTTTATATAAAACAGTTGACCAAGTTTTCTTCCCTCCCACATCTTCTAAAGGGTAAAACAAAAGTAAAAAGGAAAAGCAAAAAGTCATACAGAAGTGATCTTAAAATTAGCATGATTGCTTGAATGACAGTGGCATTTAAGCCTAATACAGAAAGATCAGACTGATTCACACAGCTAGAAAAGAAAGGGTGTAATCAGAGATCCTGAAGTCAGTCAAAGCCTTCCATTGATTTTGGAAAGGTTTTACCCATACATACCATTCTACTGAGAGGCTCCATTTCTGGCCATGGAGATGATATTCTGATACTCCTAGTGTGATTATCTAAAGTGCAGATAGAGCTACCTTTGCCACCTGGCAGTGCAGTAACACAAACACAAATGATGGTCGCAAAAATGCTATAAATCACAGGTAAAATTATGTAAACTCTTCACACCAACCATAGCAAACTTCTCATAGTCAGGATAAACAGTCAGACCACAGAGATTACCCAAGTCTTTAAGCGATGATACAATGCCTGCAACACAGTTAGTCAGAATATTAGCTAATGGGTATATTCTGCACACATAATTCCAGAAAGAGGGAAAACAGAACCTGAATAAAACTCTGCCTCCAGCCAATGGAAACACAGACCTCTGCTACACTTACTAGTAGAGAGAAAAAGAAGCCCTAGTGGTAAAATTCCCACATGTGGAAGACGCAGCACTACAGTTCACAGAGAACTTTCACCTAAAGTATGAGAGCAATGATCTTCACTCGAACACTGTAAAGCCCAACAGCAAGACAACAGAGCATTGCTTGCTGTGGGATGGAAAGCAGCCACCTGGACCACTGCCCTTAATATACAAGTCATTCAGCTAGCACTTAAACATGATGAAATGGCTGCAACATGCTGTAATTTCAGATTCTGAGGTGTTTTGCCAAATGTTGGACTTCCTCAAAAGAAATCGATAGCAGTTTTGCTATCATTTGAAACTATTTCCCAAACTGATCACCAATAGCCTTTCCCATTTCTATTGGGTATGACAATAGATTTTATTGTTATCTAGTAAATTCAAAAGAGATACCATCAAACCTAGAAAATACCCACCTTTTGACTTGCTGGACTGGAGGGGCATTTGAAAAACAAGTTATATCAGTACACTCAGCAAGATGTTCAGCAGCTTTACTTTCAAAGTCCTGTGCCCTCTGCACCATCCGAAGCAAGAGACAGGAGCTCTAAGGCAGGTGTTATGACAACTGGTGTTTTTTTCTTTTGTTTTTTTAATAAATATTGCAAAAGCAGAAGCAGAAGAAATGGACTATGAGACCCTAATAAGCTACACCAATTTATTTACACTGTTAATGCAAACCAATGTAAATGTCAATAATATTTTTATTTGGAATCTCATTACTATGACAGAAACAAATATCTCAGTAAAATACACCTTTTTTTTTTGCCACTCCTCAAAACACGGCCACTAATTCACAGCCTATTATTTCCCAACATTTTAATTGTAATCTTACGTTACCCATATAGAACTTGCAGTAACCTCTCCTTCAACATTTTTCTGTCCTATTTTGATTCAAAACACTGCTAAGAACGACCATCTCACATCTGAGTACTCAGGTGTACCACCATTACCTCAAAAGTAATTAGACTATTTAAAATTACTTAAGTAATTTTTAATTTCAGGGTTTTTTTTTTCTTTGTATGTGATCCACCTGACAGAATTTTGCAGACAGGAAATAGATCTACAAATATTGTCAGCTAACAGGTGCTCAGACAAAAACCCTTCAGAGGTGTTGGTCATACCACAGAGGGACTGGAGAGAACTAATTGCTCTTTAGCAATAGCTAGCTAACTAGTAACTCACCCACATAGTAGACTAGACAAGGGAACTCTTAAGATGCCTTTTATTTCTTGACCATCTGCTCTCCCAACGACTATATTGGGTCACATCTGTACCATAGTGGGAGAAGGGCAAAAGAAAGCACCACCAGCAAACCCACAATTGCTATTATCTCAATGGTGCAAGCAGTAAGGAATGCTAGCATTTCAGACAGGGTTAGGGAAGGTTAAAGATACCAAATCTGTAACTGGGATAAAAAAGCACCATGACTAAAAAAAAAAAAAATTAAAACAATCACAAGGAAGTTTAAGCATAAAGGTCAACAACACAGTGCAAAGTCTTGAATATTTTATAGATTTTAAAATGAAATATTAATTACCAACCTTAATGCCAAAGTGTAGGTTCCAGGTTGCCGTTGGCTTTCACGAATGAGATAGCTTCCCTCTGCAACACTTAATAATTGGTCAGCTTCCTCCCTTGAGATCATCCCATGGAATCTAAGGAACAAAGACTTTTTGAAACACATGCCTTTTTACTTTTAAATTGACTTTTCCTCTTCTTTTGAAAACCACCAGCCACAGTAATTCCAAAAGAAACAAACATTAAAATGATTTATTTATAGGAATATGCAGCTTAAATTAATCTACCTCTGCCTGCACTTCAAGTCACTTGAAATGGTTTAGAAAGGCTTCTGTGAAACAGTAACCATGAAACATGTACATTGCTTTTTAAATCTGCCAATTTAATACATAGAAATAAATCCATTTTCTCCTGCTGGCTTTACATGTTTTGTGCCAGCAGTGTGCAATCCAACATTTTACAGCATTCAAGAATATTGTGGCAACTTCTTAAAATTTTGAGAATTGTGTATAATCTCAGTAATTACTGGTGTAATAACCTAGTAACACTACACATCTTTTACCAAAACAAACATGAGTTGGATCTTTGTTTCCCCACACTAAATCTAGCCATCTTTGTCTTAGCAAACTGAAATAGACAACACACACACACATATATATATACATACACACACACACTGTGCATTTATATTGCATTTGTGATCCAAACATTTTTTTCCTGCACACTAAGGTCTTTTGCAAAAGCCAGATGAAGGGGGAGGCCGACAAAGACAACATTTTGAAAGTGTACAAACATATGTTTTTCTCACTTAAGGTAGCACTCAATGATATCCATATTCATCAGAAAATGCACCTTTAATTTTAGGCAGACAAAAGTGATAGTACTGCCTGAGGTTGTGCAAGACACACTGCTACAAAACACACAGAAGAAACAAAAGACCCAGAGCAAATACCAGCAACCTTTTCAGCAACTATTACCAATCAACATGTGTGCATAAACCACTTTTGGAAATATATGTTACTTACTCTCTTCCATAATATTTGGGTCTGTTCTCTACCTAGAAGAAACAACAGAAATGGTAAGGTTTTGTAACATGTGAACCCATACAGTAAGCACACTGTCCATAATACAGTATTAAAAATAGAAAAGGATATAATATGAAAGTGCAGACAAAAATCATCTCCTATCCCAGGATTTTCCTTGTGGATGGAATATAGGAAAAGAAAACATATACCTTTTGGAAATGTTGTACTTGAATGACTTAAAACGGAGTGAGGAAAAAATGAGCTGCTTAGACCATGCCATCCTCAGGGCTCTGATAATACAATCTGATGGCATTAAGTATTGTACAAACTACCAAAAAGGGGAAACAAAACATTTATTTCATGAGTGTAAGCGTACTATATTCTTAACTGCACTAATATAGTGAAACATGTATAAAGCTTTTCAATTTACAAGTTATCTTCTATCATAGAGTTGTTGGTGCCACTGCTGCAAGAAATTAAGTCACCTCTGTATCCCTTCAGGGCGAGGGGCAAGTAGCAAATGAAACAATGAAGTGACAAAGTCTTGCGCTTCTTGACTTCACTACACTGTGATCTGTAGTATCACCTAAATAACCTCAAAAACAAGCACACATATATTACACTGTGGAGCACCAGCCCTTATGCTCTCTGGAGACCACGTGGAACAACATGCAAGAGTGCCAAAACACAATTTGATGCTTAAGTATTTCAAAAGAAGTAACTCATCTGCAATTGTCCAGGAAGTTTAGAAACAGGTGAGGAACTGCATACCTCCCAGAAATCAGCTAAATAATCTAACCCACCAGATTATCACTCCTTGCCAAACTTAAAGGAGAAACCTCTTCGGGGAGGAAAATACAACCTGAACTACACGAGTATAAAACAAGCCAGCTATAATAAATCACAAAATACTCACAGCAAACTGCCACTTTGGTTACTTTTTTCCAAAAGTAACTTTTTTTTTTTTTTCCCCAGAAAAAAAAAATAAAAAAGGTAAAATAAAATCAGCACTTCTCTCCAGTTGTCTCAGTGGAGTATACAGATTTCAGATGCCCAAACCAAAGGAAAACACATCTAGTGAACAGTCTAATACCAACTCTTCCACATTCTCAGCAAATTAAAAAGCTATTGTGATGGTTCATCACTTTTGGAATACTCATTAAATCAACTGGAAAGATTTATAATGTTCCAAAAGATTTTGTTTCTTACATACCAGCAAACAAGAGTTGACCAGCATGATAACTGTTTTCAGAGGGCTTGAAGAGACTGGATCATTTCAGAAGAGAAAAGTCTTACATATTTTTTCCTAAATGTAAGCTACTTCTTCAATAGGTAGACAGTAACATGAATGGAGAAAAAGTGAAAACATTTTATGGCTATTATAGACACTTGCAACAATTCCTAAATAAAACCCTCAAGATAAGACACTAGTCCCAGATAGTTGTAAAAACGGGGAAAGAAAATCCTGTCATGAATAAGTTTTTGTTGTCTATTCAGATTTTATGTTTTTCTCAGTGAATGAATGATATGACAAAACTGGGAAATTTGTATAGGCAAAAGCTTTCCATTTAAAAAAAATGGATTAGTAATGTGACAGGGCATCTTCAGAGTATCTGCAAGTCCTAAAATATAATATTATAATTTGTCTTATGTGAAAAATGGCAGATGGCTGGAGCAAAGCATCAGAGAAAACTTCCAGGCAATTGTAGGGAGGTTAACAGTTCATCTTGGTGGATGATGAGTTAAAAAAACAAAAAAATACAACTTCTTAACTTTGAATCTCTACTGATCAGTTTTTACCAACTTGCAAAAACTTCAGTATAAATGTTGATGTGTAACATTGTTTGCTTGTATAAGACTCAGTGCAACTGGAACCCAAATTCACTGAGTTTTATTGCCTGGTTTGGGGTATTTTGGTATTTTTCCACAACTTTTTATATTTATGATAATATTATGGGGAGGTTGACATTTAGATTAAATCCATACATTTAGACTCCAATGCCATTAGAACTCAGTAGGAGCCTTATAGTTCACGCAGTTGGGCTACATGCACATTTTTGACTTCTCAAGACTTTTTATTTATGGGAAAAAATTCCTATTGCTGTTTGTTTAGCCTGTCCTTGACACAGTTTTAAAATTTGCTTCCAACTTGGGAAAGAAGATTGGTGAGATATGTACTTATTTGTATAGCACTGATGCAGAGGCCACAGCAAAGATTCAAGCCTCACTATGATACCTGGAAGACAGACAAAGGTGAATGAGATGTCCACCATTGCTTTTTTGCTGATATTTTTCAAACTGAGGTCTGAAGCAAATGAAACCAAGTTGATGAACAGATAAATGCATGGCAAGTGCCTTACAGAAGCAACTCTTTTGAAAAGAGCTTAGTTTCCATGAAAGTTGTGAAGTCATTCTGGGTGAATATCATCATGATAAAGCCATCTCTGAGAACAAGGGAGTGCATTATATATGCCCAGTCTATGCTATGCTTCTTGACTACTCACAGAGGCCATTTTCACAAGATGGCAGAGAGATGCTGTTTAACAGGCTAGCACTGAATTAGGATGAAGTCTCATTAATAGGATGGACAAGGTCAGTGATTTTAACAAATAGACAAATGATGGAGATAAATTTTGAATAACTATATATGGAAAAAGTAATTATCATGCAGTGACTTCATACAGCAGCCAAGGATGCCCTCAATATGCCTTCATGTGCACATGCACAGAGGTGTATATATATGCACAACAAACACAAATTCCAGGGAGGCTATAAAATATTAATTCAACAAACAACGTTGTAATTCGGACATAAGCCTCATGCAGAAGGCAAACATATTTAGAATGTTACAGAATTACCAAATCTACAAGCAAACATCATAGAGTGTTAAAAACCTTGGCCCTGGTGTACCTTCACAGTGAAAAAAATTGCAAATTAATGCAATGCTCTTTTCACCTCAGTGACACTCCACTGATCTGTGTGTTGCTGTGGTATGAAACTGGTGTAACAGAGCAGAAACTCCAGAATTTCATGTCAGTAGGTCACTTTGCTGAATACACCTCTCAGTACCAGCATTCCTATAATAATTATTCTTTTTCTCATCATCATTCTTGCTTATGTCAACAAGTGGAGTAAGATAAGGTAAGAGAAACTATTTACATGCTAATACCTTAGCAAATTACATGTTGTTCCCTCCCACTAACCTCTTTGATGTTCTTTGGACCAAAACTCTCTTCCTAATATTTATGAATTTGTTTACACAGCTGAATAATTCAACCACTTAAGAAAAGATTCTGCTCCCCACTGACTCACGCATGGCTGCTAATAAAAACCCAGCTGAGAAAGAACAGATCACAAAGCTCAACACTAGCAGGAAAGGCTGAGACCAGAGAAGAAGGTTAAACACTTTATTTCTCACTGAATATATTTTCACATCAAATCTGGCTCAGCTGCAAAAATTGTTCAATGCTTACAATGAAAAACAGTTATCTGCATTATAACAAGTGAATACAGAAGTAGTAAAATGCACACTGATAACGTATTATTTCAATTTTACCTTTATTAGACAAAAATAAGCTTCAAGCTAAATACCTGCAACTGATTTATTCTTTCATAGTTCTATTTTATGTAGTTCCATTCACGTTAGTTCCTGAAAACTGTAGATTTTATTTCTCAGTTTCTACAACAATATTCATAGTGCAGATACAGGTTTACTCTGCAGAGCTCAAGAAACTACTTTAAAATGCAAAATGTCTCTTCTTTTTTCTTTGCTCTGGCACAGGCAAAGTTTTACACTTACTTGCAAAGTCTGTTGCAGGTTATAATCTTGTTTTGGAATAAATTCATAGAAAGATGACATTATAGACACTACTGTGTGGCATTTCTTTCTTCAGTGATGACAAGATTTAGCAGAGCATTTTAATTGCTTGATACTTTCACCAATTCTCCCTTGACTCTGCCAGACTACCTATTTATAGAATCAGACCAGGACGACCTCTTTATATAGCAATGCAGCATGCTCAGATACCCTTCAAAGAGCTTGGATTATTAGTTCATGCAGGACCACTTCCCCACAGCAAAATTTCCTCCCTAAAACAGTCCAATTTTTCAATTTGCCACCTGGATAATAGCTAATACAATTTTATAATTGACAGTATTGAAATCCAGTGATGACGAGGATGAGAAAATTTTAGTGGTCAGTATGATTTGTATTTGAAGAAGCTTTACAAAGACACTTTTATACTTAGCTGGCAAGAGCAGATGCTTGATTTAAAAAAAAAAAAAAAGGCAATCCAGATCTGACCAGTAGCTGAAGCATTTCCAGCATTCCAGCAGAAGACATCTTTAATTTTCAGATACCAGAGAGACATTTATATCTCTGCCTATTTTGCTGGACAGGCTAAGAGTGTTCTAAGAAATACTATGAAGGAGAACTTAATATCAAATCTGCTTGTGACTTCTTATCACCCAGGAAAAGAGACCCCAAAACTCTTCTCTGCAGTCAAACTAGCATGGGATGTAATACCAACAGATCTTGTTGAATATGATGGACCCCTTTATCAGTTTACAGCTTCTCCCTAACTGCAGGGTACATAAGCACTGTGTGGGCAACATGCCAAACACTTATTGTTATATTACTTGGTGTAATATTTCCTTAACTGTGCTGATACTTTCTCACTCCTTACATTTCTATTATGTATTTTGGTTTTGTTTCTATTATGTTATTATGTTGGGGTTTTGTTGGTGGGGTTTTTTTGTTTGTTTGTTTGGGTTTTTTTGGAAAGAAACCAAAGCATATATAGAAAAAAGAAGATTCTAATCTGTAAGAATTAAAACATGCACAACTGAGGCTGTCCGAGCATCTAATTGAAGAAACTGAAGAATTGTCATTCACCACCACAAGGGCCAGGTAACTGTAAGCATACACTGTAAGTCTGTCACTACATAAATAAACAACAGGAGTGCTCTGAGAGAAGACTCAGCAAGTAAGAGACTAAAATAACTGTACAGGCATGTCAGCACTTTAATGAACAGTGTCAGAAGACTACCAAAAAACCCTCCTGTGTTTTACAACATGCATATATAGGTATGCCTACACACACACTAGCACTTCTTCCAGTATTGAAAGAAGGAAGGAAAAAGCAACTGTTCCACAGCACTTCATAAACATCGTCCATTAGAGGCAAAAAATAAAATACTTCATCCTATCCAGGAGAGTACTCTGTACAATCACCAATTTGCATTACAAGTTGAAGCTTCTACAAGACTTCAGATATTTTGTATAATAACATAATGAAAAACTCTATCATAGAGAACACAGAACGTAGAAGATAACTTTCCTAATAATGTTGCAATGGGAATAAAAAACTGGAAAACCTCCCATTTTTCACAGCTCAGATTTTACCTTCATAGGGCTTTCCTTCGAAACTCCATCCCACCTTATTTGATGTAAACAATGTATCTGCACAACGACTTTAACAAGAATGTCCTCACTTGGACCCACATTAACAACAGAAAACCCAGTTAAAACAAAGCTTGTTTCTACAATGCTTGTAAAATTCATGTATTGTCCTTTTCCATAGCTATGTCTTGCTTAAGTGCAATCAGCTCTATAGCTATACCGTTTATAAAAATACAAATTATCAAATTAGGAAAACAAGAGCATTTCCACTAAATTCATCCTTCCACTTCTGTTAAATCTCTGCTTATCATCTTAAACTCGCAGACTACTTCATGGAATCATAAACGGGCATTTAAAAAGACAACAAAAGAAATTTAATTCTGTAAAGGAATCCTCCTTCTGATCTGACTGGAAGCTGTTAACATTCCTAATAGTTTTATGTCCCTTTGTATTTAAGACTATGTCAAAGTGACTAACAGATTTCAAAGATTAATTTCCTTTCTCTTGCCACATGATAAAAAATGCTTAAGTTCTATTGCGGCAATGTAATAACTCACAGTGGTTATTCAGCAAGAGCTCTGTTTTGTAACACTGCTTATCGAGTCAAGCCTAAAATTTTGGCATTTTTCAAATTGAAATTCATGTTTCCCAGGTTCCTAACTGAAGCTGCAAGAGAGATGTAGTTATGAGTAAAATCTTGCTGGACGGATGTTTGGTATCAATTAAATTCTCCAGCATCAAAGCTCTGGAGGGTGCTGCTCTGCTGGACGGCAGCTCAGGGCACAGTAGCAATTTGAGGTGAGCTTCTGTATCACAGTGTATAAACAGGATCCTGTCATTACTGTTTGGATTCTTAAAAGCTGTGGCTTCAGTAGCTTAGCTACTAGTATTAATCAGTTTTAAGTACTACGACTCAAACAGCAGCAAGGGAGGTTTCAGTCTTCCCTGTGTTGATTTATTGCACACACCTAGCAGCAGTATGTGCATAGTTCCCCTGTACAGTTCTCATTTTACTTCTGTGAATTTCTGGCCCAAAAAGCAGAAGAAAAGGCATGTTGCCATGTATCCGAGAACCAAGAATAAGTAAGTAAGTGTCAGGTATACACATCATGCTCAAAATGCTTTTTAATTCATTTTCAGATGAACTGGATTTGCAGGTACCAGTACCCCAAGGGTACTGACTGAAATCACAGCGCCAAGTGTCCCAAGGAACTGCTGTTTGAGTTGGACATCAGTAAGTATAGACTTGGAATTACCAGACTCTGTAAAACTGACCCTTTATAATACCCACCTCACGTGTGCAGGTTATCCTCCTAGGATGGGGAGCTTCTTGTTGTAACTGATACACTGGGAGAAGGCAGAAGTTAAATTCTGATTAACACAGGATAATTATGTAAGTTAGGCATTTTAACATTAAATATGGCTGTCTCAACAGGCAAGAACTTCTGCTAGATTCAATTCAAGGATACATACATCAAGGTCTTGAAAATTACTTACAAGTGGTCAGAAAACAAGAGAATGTTGCTAGCCAAAACAGGATTAGTGATTATCCTCATAATCAATTATCCAAGCACTACAGAGTAACTAGGTGAAACTTAGCAAGTTTCCACTGATCAGATCAGAAAAGGAATCATGATAAACACAAATTAAATTTCATATGTCCAATCAGGCTGTTCTCAGACTTTCTTCAGTAAGCAAATGGAGTCCCATCCTATTACACTGGACACACACTCGGTCACTTGATATACCTTGAGACTTTACAAGAACCATTGAGAACTTTGCAGAATGAAACCTTCTGCTTTTGCCACTGTTTAATGATGATCTTCCTGAACCAAGAAAGAAAAAAAACAAACCAAAAAAACCCAAAAAGCCTTTGCATTTGCAGATCTAAAGATATCAGGAATCGAGTAGCAGAGTAAAGCAGTTAAGGCCCAAATTATGAAATACACCTACTAAATACACTTACTAGCATCTTCCTTCTCCCTTTTTTTTTTTTTTTTAATAAGCTTCATCAAGCCTATTTGTAAATTTAATGGCACTAATGTGCAGACTTCCTAATATAATGCCAAAGGAGTGACTTTCAACTTCTGTCCCCCCAAAGAAACTTGGTTTGACAAGACACCTTCAAAATGAGTCTGTCAGCCTTAAGTTAGTGTTTGAATAGTATTCTAGGACTGATAAAATAGATATTTGGAATTGTAATCCTTTAAAATTAAATTATGTTTCAATCATAAATACTAACACCAAGGTTTAATAACACATGCTGTCACCTTCTTCATGTACTTATTTAACCAATAAGATTTGACTTCATTACACTTCTCTGATCATGACTCTCTTCCACTAACCAATGTTGTATTTATGTGCTAAGTTACATGGGAAGAGAGACAATGGCAAGATGCCCAATGATACAGCAATCATAAGATGAACTGGAAAAGTTCATTCCCTTTGTTCCAAACAAAAAACCTAATGTTTTTTCCTGATGTTACTAAAATTAATCTTTACTATGATGTACTGGTATTACAAAAATGATTTCTGCAAGTGGTGAAGAACAGCGTACTCGTATATAAATCAGTAATTTTCATTTCAAGCACAGCAGGACAACTTATTTTGCCAGCACACAGGTTCCCTAGTTTCTACTGTTAAAGTAATATTTGATGGCACTGGGCCTTGTCCGTATCTAATTCTGAGAACTGTAGAGAAAAGTTCAAAGGAAAAAAAAAATTACGGAGCAAATATGGATTTCTCTGAATTTCACAGAAGAGCAGTGGAGAATCATGATCAGCATGCTGGCTGAAACTAAGAACAGAAACTGGTTAAGAACAGAGAACCACTTCCCATCTTACTTCAAGCCAGGCTGAAAAGATCTCCTAGAAGGCAATTCTTCTCTAACAGCAGATCTCTCTCTGCTTCCAGTTAAAAGCACAGCAGGCAGATGAATTACAAGCCAAGATGCCACCTCCTCCTCTAACGGAGGTGTGCAATTCAACAGTTCAACAGCAGTTTCCTTGCTGTAATTATTGCCAGGGAACAAGATATTCCTCTGGACCCATCATGGGACAGAAATATAACCAAATCCCATAACTCTGCCTTTAGTTCTGAACCACAACAGTGTAGGATTGTGACTGGATACTTATTTGCATGTACCCAAGAATTCAACTCCTGGCACGAAACCAGTCTAGATTTGGTATTAGACAGGTTGCACCCTCCTGCTATAGATTATGGCATGAAATGAATTGAACAAAGAGGCAGTGTCCCCGAAACTCACAGAAGGCAGAGAGCTGTGATTCGCTGTTAATGCTTAAAACTGAGAGCAAAGTACACAGATCTCAGTGAGAAGTACAAATATGTATTGTAATGGTGACTAATGATATTTAACACTAAAGAGTAAAGCATCTCGGTCTTATCTTTTAGCTCTCTGCTGCAAGAAAAAAGTTTGTTCAAATCATTCTGCATGCAAATTCTTTAATGTTAAGGGGTTGACTTAACATATGACAAGCTACTGGTGTAACAAATGATGATTCAAAAGGCACACACTTCGCCACCAGATTCACAAGCAGACCAAGGTCTCAGCTGTCTTAATTACATGACAATGATTGTGTATGTTGGCAATTATTTAAAAAAAAAAGAATTTCAGAGTCATCCATCAAAAGAAAGTGAAGTTTTTTCAGGTTTGACTTAGGGGGAAAAAAAAAAAAAAAAACCTACACAACCAAAACACCAAAAACAAAGCAAAACAAACAAACAATCAAACAAACCCCCCAAAACTGTTGAGATACTTACAATAAGATTTCCAAACAGGTGGTCTATATTCATCAGTATCTGAAAGAAAAATGACAAATCTTAATGCTGTGTTGGAAATATTTTAACAATGAAATAACTCTGCACTTGCAGATTTATTAGGATAAACATTGCACTTAAATTCTAAAATTAATTTTTACTACCACAGTATAGAACAACCTGTTAGAAGTTCCCTCTCTTCACGTAAACTGAAAATATGAAAAAGTATTTTTCTTAGACAGAGAGATAAAAGATATATACGTCTTTGCAAAGTGGCAAACATACATATCACAAGTCAAAAATCTGGGGTAGGGGAAGTGGAACACAATTATTTTACTATGTATGTATCTGTAAATTTCCTTTTAAATTAAACCAGAAAGACTTTTTAACCTTAATTTATACTCCAATAAATCATGTTTTCATCCAATTTATTCACGCTATTAGCTTTTTTATCTTCTGGATAGCAATTAACAACTCCTAAAATAAAATCAGAATATTTAAGTACTATGTAATATATTGTAAAAAAAAAAAAGAAGGGCTTCTTTTTGTACTGAGTACAAGCTCTGTTTGGAAGCAGTCAAATGCTGAATTCAAACTCTCAAATAAAAAAATTAGAAAGTAAAAAAAAAAAAATAACCCAAAATCTCAGTGTGCTATAAGTTCCGTCTCTTATATGGTTTGCTGACAACTAATCTGACATTTTGAGATCAGGGCTCCATTGCAAATTTTGTCTCTGATCCAGTTCTACTACTCTGACCAGCTTTGGTTCTGATGCTACAAGGTACTAAGGCTTTCTGCAAGATGCTCTTCCGGGCTGGTGGGAATTACTCAGTACTGATTACACTACAGGGTCACAAGTTGAGACAACCATGAAGCTCACCTTGCTGTCTGAAGCCTCTTCTCACTAAAGCATTCATTTCTGGACTGTTTGCAATTCTCTGCTCACTGAAACTATCTGCTGCATCCATCAAACCTCTAATTTCTAGTTGTTTATTATGAGGTTCTATAAAGATCCACCAATCTGGGAACCTGTTGCTTGAATTTTAGTTGGAGTGATGTCCCCATTTGAGAGTGCTTAAACACAGCCTGAAGCTGGGAAAGGATTTTATTTTGCCTCCTGTTAGGATAAGCTGCCTGCCTTCTTCAGATACTTGCTTTAGTCCATGATAACCCAATCATGTCAAAATATCTCCAAATCAGAGCTTAGTGGAATGAGATATTTTCCTGTTTCAATGGCACGGACTTCTCCAGACTTGTCCCGGACTCACCCAGCATGCTCTCTGCCCTGTCCGAGCTACCATTTTGTTCAATTACCTGTCCTGCATTTTAGTCCTTATGGACTACCACAGTGGCAGTGAATTTCATAAATACAATTCATGACAACTCAGTTAAGGCAACACGTGGTCAAGCAGCCGTCCTCCCCAAAGTTTGATCTTTGGAACGTCTTGCAGATGTGGTAACACGTCCTGGGGATCAGTCAGAGCACTTTAAACCTGCCTAGAGACCTTCGGCAGCCCACGCTATACTACAGCAGTGAAAGAAAACCAGCAGCAACAGATGCAGTCATGGTTATTCCTTCCTACTTTGAAACCTTTAATTAAGGGAGCGCAAGTGGATTCATTCCAGAAACATTGTAACACGATCCCTTAGCACTGAAATGTCACATGGAAAAAGGGCAAAACTTCTAAGTAAAAATAATGGATTTAGTCCCAGAAGACAACTCTTACCTCACTAGCTGGGTTTTCTTTTCCTACAGCCTGGCTTTTGGCAATATATGCTCCAGTTGAATTTACAAATAAATGATTTAAGTAAAGGACAACACACACTGTGTTTGTAAAACATGAGCTGACTGTTATGAAAATACAAATATCCTGGCAGTTCAACCTATACTTGATCACACTCAAGCCATATAGTTGTTACAACTGAGGGCAGCATGATTATAAAACAGAAAAATAACAATATTTGTGCCAAATAAAAAAACCAACAAAAAACCCTCAAGTCTTGTTAAAGTCAGGCAAGAACAGCAGTAACTTTCATACAACAAACATTTAACATTTGGAAATTGGAAGGAATGATTCATGTTATGCAGCTGCGCACAAAGATTTTGTTGGAAAATCCGTCAGTGAGCTTTACTGCCTTTACAGTGAGAGAACACCCTGTGGCCATCCCACAAGAGGTAATGTAAAAAAAAAAAAAGGTCATTTCTACAGTGATTTAAAAAAAAAAAAAAGAAAGAAAGAAAGAAAGAAAGAAAAGAAAAACCCAAAAGGTATTATCTTCTATGAAATACTGTAGTAGCAAGTCCAGCACAGTAATAACGGTGAAGCAAAGGGTCTGTAGTGTTTGCTTCTGCGCAAGATGAGTCTATTGCCAAAAGCATTCCACTACACAACAATAAAATAGAAAGTGCATAAACATCAGATCAGTCTGTTAGCAGATCAGTCTGTCAGCTGTAAGGTTTTAAAGATTAATCGATGTGGTCCCGTTTAACCCATCATCAGTACTTTGAAATGGATTATTAGGAAAAGGGCTTGATTTTCAGATAGCACAGCTTTCTATATACAGCATTTCCAATTAGGCACTCAAAGCACCCAAAAAGCACTTTAAGGCATGATAAAAAACCCACAGAAAACGCAGAACCTGAAATACATTTTCTCACTAACACTGCACCACTTTCTAATTAATGCAATAAACACTACACTGTCAGTTCTCAGATTTTCTACAGCTCCCATCAGCACAGTATCTCAGCTCCGCTAAATGCTTCTAGGATAACATAAAATCGTTTTCTACAAGCTGTGCATCATGTTCTATCTTAACTATTTTCTGCCTTAAGTGAGATGCAATTCAGCTTAAAGCTGCTCTTCTCCTAAGGTCTGGAGCACTATAGAAAGTATAAATGCATCAACTGACCCTACCAGCATTGGTAAGGCTTTTGCCAGCACAAGGGCACTCTCATCAGCAAGAACATTTTAGATCAGGCACACTGTCCATGTACATAAATTGCAAATTCAAACTCGGCCCGGTTTCAAACTGACAGATGCTGCTGCTGAACAGTCTTCCTTAACCTTTAAAATTGAAAATGTTTGATAATATCCCACTACCCCCAAGCAATGACAGTTTTTTGATTCTTCAGAATTTTGCTCTGGTTAGAAGAGCATAAGATTTTACTTTTACATAACATAATGCGTCCTCTTCAAATTCCTTACCCTGAATCCATATTGATACCTAATAATTTTCCAGACTGGAAAAGATTAGGAAATAAACAGCTGTATCCCCAAACCTGTACTTTTAAGGCTTGAAACAGACCTGTCATAGTGTAGATATGTATGTATGTGTAAATAAAAGAGTAAGAGTATCTTAAACACACATTACTTGAAAGCCCTCTGAGATCCAAAGTTATACGCAAGGTAAAGGGAAGGAGAGAAACAATACTGCGGAACATGTGAAAATACATTTTCAGTTCTCTACCCTGTAGAATCACTTTTTACTCTTGAACCAACACCAAAATCAAAACTAATCTTCAAAGTCAGCATCTTATCCCCAGACCAGCTACACCTGATGCTTTCAGTTCAGACAAGGACCCACATTTCTTGAGTACCTCAATGTGACAGGTTACCTGTCTCAACTTCTGGATGGGTTTACCAGTCCATCTTTGCCTCTTTCTGACAGACAAGAATAGAAATGATCCTAATCTCTGAAACAATTCTCAGCACTTTCTTGTAGTCGTCATCTTTCTTCCCAAGCACACTCTCCTCCATTCTAGGACTTCACCTTCCCCTCAGACTTCGCAATATTCATCTGCACACAAGACCTCTCCCCTCATCCCTAAGAAATGCTTTGGTTTGCACCTCATTGCTGTCCTGCTAGGACTCACTTACCCAGCCCAATCTATCTTCTCAGCATGTCATTCTCAAGCCATCTCATCTCGATGTTTCCTTGAAATTTGCTTGAACAAAGAAAACAGGCAGAAAAGCCCAGAACAAGACAACAGGCAGCTTCTGGCAACAGCCCTTTTACAGGAAGAAATGTCACAGCCGGACAAGAGTGTTTTTTTCCAGACCCAGTATAACCCCCTTTAAGCACATCAGTTAATGAAAGAGAAAGGAAGCTATACATCTTGAGCATGAACCATGTGCAACTAAGAAGTGAAAGGCACAGTGATCATCAGAAATACACACTTGCATAGAAAAGGGGTTCTGCCAACAAAGAGTCATACAGGCATTTAGCAGACATTCATACACAGTCATGAGTGCTAGGAGACCATCACAGATTTTTCCATAAACACAAATATGACTAAATTGTTACATTACAATGTAGCCTTTTCCTTTATTATTTTCCTTCTTTCTTACCCACTTCCATTTTATCCTTTATATGAATCTGGACAACTGTAGTACTTTCAGACTGTATATTTTAACTGCAGATAAAAAACCCTGTTACTATTGCCTCAAACTGTTTAGACTGCTTGTCCCTGTGTATTCCTTTTATAGAAAGAATAAAAATGTTTACCTCTGCTTGAAATGGTCTTTTCTCTCTCCCCACTGAAGATCAGCCAGCTCTAGGGTAGAACAGCAGTACTTAAAGTACGTATGGTAACCCCATAAAGCAGTTTAGGACTTACTGCGAGGTTTCCCACAGAAAATTCAGTTTTATTTTGTCTTCCACTGCACATCACTCCCTGCAGCATGGTGATCTGTAACCTCATGCTGGAGATTAGTTTAACATTGTCTGGGAGGAAATAATCAGCTATGTCCTGACACAGCAGCTTTTTGCCCTAAACTTTATTTTTATTTGGCAATATTCATACTGAACACAGGTGATGCCTCAGGTAGTGAATCCTGTTGAAGAAGCCAGTTCTTAGCCATGTGGACCAACGTGATCAGAAGAAAACATAATTTCATGTTTTCTGAACTGATCTAGGATGTGTGGTATAAGTCATAAATATAAAAAGATGTAATAAAATATAAAATGTTCCTCTGTAAGCTACAGACTAGGAACTAACCATTAGCATGTGTTTTAAGATGTTAATTTTGCTTTGTTTGGCAGCAGCATGCATTAAAATTTAACTCCTAGAGAGATGCATGACAAACATATGCGGCCTTTTGCTGACCCACACAACAGACTTTGCAAAACAGCTTCTAGAAAATTCCTCCTCAGCTTCAAAATCTTCCTTATTAGCACATTTGCTATGTCCAAAATCCATATGCACAGAAAAATCACCTGATTTACAGAAATAAAGTCATAATTCCTTTGCTGGTGAGATTCTCAAGCCACAAAAACCACACAGTTGAGCAGAAAATGCAATTTCATCTCTTTTTTTTTTTTTTTTTTGGAGTACAAGTGCCAACAGCATTTCAGAAACTAAGCTCAAGCCATCACAAAATGTTTTAAACAGCAGCCAAGCAGGCTCTAGCAGTTAGGGATTTTATGCATTCCAACCAAAACAGAACTCAAACAGCATTAAGGTAATTAAAGGATGAATACGGGCACCGCCCTAGGCAGCATGAGTGAAACAGATGGGCTACCACAACAAGTTCCAGGGTAAATAGGAGCTGAGAGCTGGCTGTGGCAGCACCCAGCAGCACTGGAAGCAATTTGCAGAAGTCCCTGCACAGGAAAGGAATTGCAGGCAGCTCCTGGAAAGAGGGCAGCAGGGAGAGGGTGCAGAGAACAGCGAAAATATCCTTACCTGTTGTGTGTATTGTGGAGAAGGAAGGGCACACACCGAAGGACATTTGAAAATCCTAAATTGGAAAGGTGTGGATCCCTGTGATACATGGGTTTTTTTTCCACAAAACCTCTTTCCACCTCTGCTACTCCTCTGCTACCAGCAGCCACTAAGCTAAGTGATGGTCTGTAATGGGGTGAGGGGCAAAGTCTTGATGCAAAGAGCAAGCACCGTGGCCTGTCACACCTGCAGAAACCAACCCATCCACCCCAGCAAGCATGAGTACCATGGACACTGTTGCCAGCAGCTGCAGAGAAATTCATTTCACCTGGTGCTTAGTAAAAAAAGGAGAAAGCTGTGATCAACCTTTCCTGCCTTGCATGAAATGTTTTTGTAGGAACAAACTTCTTCAGCATTCAGGTCCTTCCGAATATGAGAAGGAAAAAGGAGTCTTGTGCTCACTTTAGTTCTGTTTTTGCCTTTCTGTAGCATAGGGGTAACAAAGTATTTCTGATGAAAATATCTTGCATGGGCCTGCACCATGCTTTTTAAGAGCTCTCAGGCTACTTTTTAGTATATTCCCTTTCTCTTAAATAAAAGCTATTGCACTGTTATTTTATGAAAAATAAAAATAAAAATGGTGGGGCTTAAAAGTGACTGAAAAAATAATGTTAATCCAAAATAAATGTTGCTCTGTTAGTCCCTAAAAACAAAGACATTAATGACAAGAATCTGATGGCACACGTGGCCTGGGCCCATGTGGAAAACAGGCAGGGTTTCACAACTGGGGCATAACAGCATTTCCTTTGTTTATTGGAAGATCCCCACAGGGCTGAAAACACCCCAGGCAGTGAGCACCACGTCTTCTCCCACTTCCCAAATATAAAACATACTATGTAACACTCAGCAACGATGACTGATACTTCTCAACTGTTACCCAGTCTTTGACACTACTTTAATGTTATCCTTGGCACAGAGTTTCCTCTGAATTAGTAAAAAGCTCTGAAAACTTTTAGGCATGTTAAGGCTCTTCCTCAGGCAGGCAGACACCAATACTCTAAGGAGCTTCAGTGCAACAAGCTTCCAAATAAACCAACATTTGTTTTCTCCTCCTTCTCCAGGTGGAGAAGATACCAGATAGGTGTCTATTTTCATGTGCAGGCAGACGTAAGAGCTCAGCGTGCATCCCAGCTGTGTGCAGACAGCTAACCCTCCTGGCAAAAGACCCCTGCTCCAAGCTCTCTGTGCTGCTGACAGAACCCACTCTGGTGGGGAGCTGGAGCAGGGTAGCTGTTAAGTGTTAAATTAAAGCCTAATCTGATCAGAGGCATGTGGCCTCTAGACCCAAGAAGGAGCTACAGCCGTCTTATGTGGCTCACCTCCTTCCAGGTGACAGCACTAGCAGACAGAGGTCACAGGCACCCTGCTCAACTGTCCCACTCTGTTTCCTAGACACAAGAAAGTCACTCTGCCAGCAAAGCCATCCATCTACGGGGATATGCCCAAGCCTGTGGGCAGAGAGGACAGTGACCAGTGAGAACTGTCCTCACGCGAAGTTTTACTCCTTCACTTAAACCTTTGGCACAGATGGCTATATTCCTTAATGCCCATAAAATCCCATGTACGTGGTCAGCTCCAGACTTTTAAAGTTAAACCCTGCTTGAGTTATGTGAGCAAGAAAACAGCTCAGTGTTTTCTCTTCACATTTTCAAAAGGTATTCCCACCTGGGAGGAGAACAAGAATACAGTCTAAGGGAAAGATACGCATCAGTGAATACAGGCACTGGAAACAAAACCAACCCAGAGTAGTGCATCACACACTCCATGCCCTAGGAATCCTTTAATGGGACAAAACTTGCTTTTCTCTGCCCTTTTGACATGTTTTTACTTATACCACTCTCAATAAGCACAATTAGGTTTCTAAATGTTACTGGAGTAAAAATGAGTAAAGAAAGTTAGTGTGAACAATGCCCCAGAAAGCTACAATGGCCACTGCCATTTCTCTGATGTGACCAAGTGGGAGACAAGAAAGCACACTCAGTTAAAGAGGACTTAAAGAGGGACATGCTCTGAATAATTACATCAGTCTTGAGGGAGAGAGAGAAAGAAGATAGCACTGCCATCCTGGTTTCTACAAACATCTGATCTGGCAACAATAAATTCTGTGGGAAAGCTTCTCATGGGGGTTGAATGAGAGACCCACCAAAAACACAGAATTCAATGCCTTTTATTAGTAAGCATACTGCTACTGCTTCTTTATGCATGATAGGAAGATTTTAATGAATAATATTGTACCTATCACAGGCACTGCTGCTGTTAAACAAACTCATCTTCTAAATTATTAGACCAGGCTGCAAATGATCTGTTTCTAGATTTTCATTTAACCAAAGTCAGGGATGCCAGTAATCATTTCCTCCTCTTCACCAGATAAATAGCAACATCTGATACATGAGTGATGACAAACATTTTAAAAATCCTATATTACAACAAAAAGAAGAAAGATGGTTTAAGTTGGAACTTTCACATGTGCAATGATAACAAGCAAAACACAGCTGTTCTCATTCTCTTGACTCTCACCCCTTAATGGAGGGGTGGGAAATATCCCTCCCAAGAAAGCACAGTTACCTCACTGTTTATGAGATGTTCAAAAACCTCAAAAGTTGTTTCTTAAGTTTGCTGTAAGCATAAAAACTTAGACCTGAGAGGTAAAAAGATGACAAGTGCCACCTTGTGGGCATTTTCAAAGACAGACTTCAATGTTGCCTGCTATTTCCAGCATTGTATCTCAGCCTCCAGACAACGAGCTGCAGACAATTTTCAGCATTTCTGGGAACATCATCCTTGCTTCCTGAGAAAAGACAGATAAGATGGGAACTCCTACCTGACATGACTCTGGGGGTTAGCTCTAGGTACAGCAGTGAGGCCATCAGCTGTCTGTAACCCTCTGATTTTCATCACTACAGGTTATAATAGCTCTACAGGCTCATGGGTATCCTGAAATGTCTGCTTTACTCAGTAAACAATTTCCAATTGAAAATGTTGCCGAAAAATCAAACGTGCCTCTTTAATTTATCTGTTTCAAAGAAAAACAGCCTGTCAATTTCTTTGTTAAACTCACTGTGGCAAAACTGACTGTGGCTGGCTGCAGCCTCAAAGTGATTGATCAATGAGTTCGGCAGTTTCCCATCCTCCCCTAGGGGTTATTTGAAAAGTCATCTGCAAACTAATTTTGCAATTTCAAAATTGCAGAAACATGGCTTTATTGGAAGACATGCATCTTTTAGATTTGACAGAAAATTTGTCCAAATATCTTCTGTAGCAGTAGAATAAAGCCTTGGAGCAATTGAGAGTAACATCAGGCAAGACGAGCTTGAACACTATAGTCAAACTTTCCTGGTTTAAATCCAGACTGCTTTTCATTGCAGACACTGTTTTGATCATGGTCAGTGAAGCTTTCTTGAAAGCCAGGAAAAATACCTGTCAAGGTTATTGCTCTTACACTGCTCTTATTACGACCATGGCAAGGAATAATATAGGAGAAAACATTTACCCCTTGACATTTCCTTTCCTATTTTTTTGTTTCACAAATCCTTCTCTGTCTCCTGTTTTCAAAAAGCCTGCACAGAGACCAAGCTCATTTCCCAGCACTTGTTTTACTTCTTCCAAACATTAATACCACCAACAAGGGCACATCAGTTTTACCATAATTGTAACCCAGCACCAACTGTTACAGCCACAGCCTCAAGGCATTCACAACAGTACGTTTTTGTCTCCATTTCTCTAACGTATGCAACAGGGAATATTGACTGGAGCTTGATGACACAAATATTCTGAGCCATCACCCTGATAATAAAAAAGAAAGATGTTACATGGTATAAAATTGTCGTCCAGCTGTAAATTAATCCCCTCCCATGAATAGAAGCCTGTCCAGTCAAGGTTGAGCAGAAATGTCCCTAAATAAAGGACAAGCTTTCAGGCACCTTTGAAATACAAGCTTTCCATCTACTGCATAATGCCCTAATTTGCTGAATGGGGAGGCATGTTTTATCACCATTTGGTTGGTTGCTTTGAATTTTTTAACACAGCACTGAGACAAAGAACTTACATTCATTTTCCTGCTCTAAAATCCACTTTTTAAATAGCGTATTGTGATTTTACCAAAAGTAGAACCCCAACAAAAGAGCCCAACACTGACCCTGACTCCCTATCCCTTGGTAAAAATCTGCTGAGAACTTGCATTTTAGACCAAGATAGCTGCTGTGCATTCATTAGCCTTCTGGAGGAAAAATAAAACAAAACAAAATCACCCATTAACAGCCCAGGCAAAAATCTGAGTCACATGGAAAAAATTAAGAGCAGATTTGATTTCTGGCTGATGTTGTATCTGGCCTCAAGACAGACTCACATGTTCCAAAGCACATCTCTCTGTGTCAGATGGTCTAATAGATAGTGTTGCCTCTCCTTTCCCAAACTTGACCCATTTAAATTCTTAGACCATCAGAGTTATAATAAACCTATTACAATTCTTATTGCAAACAGATTTTTCATTTTCTAAAAGACTGGCATTAACACACACCATTGCTCATGCAAAACTACAGCTTGTATTTATGTCCTCATTTCCAGAACAGATGCAGTACATAAACATGCATGGCTGGAAGGAGGAGGACAGACTACCAAGTAAAGTACTCTTGCCTGGAACCATGATTGGTTTTCATGTTGTCATGCGTAAAATACCTAAAAAACACTATTGGCAGAGACAAGAGAAAGGGAAACAGACACAATGTGGTGGGCTGCTTTGTCTTGAACTGGAATTAAGATTTTACTCTAAAAGTCATTCTTCTTTGGCTGTGAGCTTTTCTCCTGTCTAAAAGCTGCAAGTATTATTTCTTACCTCTTCCTGGTCTCATATAAAATACTCAAGAGGCCTCCAGTTGCACAGAGTAGGTTGCTCCTGGTCCATAAGCTGAAAACTTCACATTCCTTTCTGGCAGTTCCATGCAGTCAAAGAACTAAGGCAAAAATACATTTACCCACCAGTCTCTTCCCGCTTATAGCACTGAATCCCTCATTTTTGTAACTCTCTTTGTCTTTGGCAGGTTCATCTGCTGCACTAGGCAGGAACCAGAGAAAGCAGAGAGAGCAGGTGTGAGGTCCAGTCTGTGGAGCAGCTGTGCAACGTGGTCTGTAAATAATGGAAACTTTGGTCTATTACCTTTCACTTTATCATGGCATCATGTTAATCAGGAGGCTTTCAACAATTACTAGCTGTATTTCTGGGATATTGATGCATCATTTTGGGATCTGTGATCCCATGGGAATGTCCACAAGTGAAAAATCAGACTTTGTCTAAACAGTATACAGGAACAGTTGCTGGCAAGAGAAGAGTCTCATGTAGAGATCATTCTGCAGATCAAAGATTGCTATCTCCATTCTCAGGTCTTGCCAACAAAGTAATTCCCCAGCCAGTGTTACCCCTTTGGGTCACAGCTCTTTTGCATCTTTATCTCCACTTTGGCTTTATAAAAAGGATCCTGTCACGTGCAACTGGGAGGAAAACACATTTCAGACAGATACATGGAGAGCTACGGGATGTGACAGATGAAACAATCCAGTTCATACTTGAAAAATGGTCTTGGTCTATGTATGTAGCTAGATGGGAACTGCCAGAAGGTGGAATGCTGCAAGCAACTGTCAGAGATCAGGATATACAGGATCTCCTTACAGAAATAAGGGCAAATGCTACCATGGCTCTGAGACATGGCAAGCCCTGCTTATGTCTTCCACAGCAATGAGAGAAGGAAGATGCCTTCCAAACAAGGCAGTTTTTACACTTAAGAGTTGTGACTAACAGCAGAGCTACCCCATCAACAAAGCATTCAAAAAGCAATCTTTAAAAAAGATCTTCCTGCTTCTCACACACCTTTCTACAAAGCCTGAGAACAATGTCAACAAACTTACCACCTGAATTAGCCAGTGCTAGCTCTCTCTCAGAGCAGTCTACAGCTTACTCATTTCAGAGGCTGCCTGGAAGCAGCACCCTGAGTTACCATCCCAAGAGTGCAGTATATTCTATTCAGACCTGGGGGTCACCATGATTCGGGGCAGCAGCAACACTGTTTCACCTCCTGCAAACTCTGAGCCTGCAGAAGAGAAAGTCAGGATGAACTGATCTGCTTTGATCTGATGCATCTGGAGGTGGATCAAGGTGAGTGTTATCTTCTTATACAGCACAGTCTCAATCAAAGCTAAAGAATAAGAAGTATTCCACCAAGTTACTGAAAAGGGGCAGCGACCACAAGTTGCTTTGACATGGTGTGGGCAGACAGCTGTGCAGCTCCCCAAGAACCACAATAAAACAACAGCAGAGCTATAGGCACATGAGTTCACACTGGAAATGTCATAATAAGTTTCCTCTCCTCTTGTTTTTTGTGGCTTGGTGTTGGTTGGTTGGTTGTTTTGGGTTTTTTTGGTTAACATACTCACAAATCTTTAATTACCTTGTTATACTACAAATATTATTTCTCAATAAAAAAGTACCTGCCATAATTTCCTTACCAGTATATTTTGGCATTGAAGTAATATGCAACAGAAAGTTTCTGAATATTTTCTCACCCAGAAGAGGAATCACTATTTTATTTTGAAATGCTTCTCTCGTGTTAAACCAACAAAGACTTTTTCAACACTTTGAAGTCCTATTTACACATATACTCTTTGAAAAACCTGAAAAGGAAATCACTAAAATTAATTGCTGTGTCAAAAACCACATTTCCTTTGTTGGAAGGACATACTCGTGTGTGTGTCCAGCCAGTAAAGCAAAGGTGAAGAAGAGCTACATCCTGTTTATAACTTTTACTGGGTTTTGTTTTATTGGTTGTTTATGGTTGACTTGTTTTTTTATTTTTAGGTTGGTTGGGTTTTTTGTTTTTAAATGAAAAATGACCCAGCATTGCACTGACACATTGTGTTCAGATTCCTAAGGAAAACATAATGTACAGATGAAAAGGAATGGAACACTGACCCTGACAAATAATTACCAGTAACTTTCATAGTCTGCTCTGAAATGTATACTTATCAGGTATTAATTCAGCATTGACTGCCTTGTACCCTGCCAATGTGAGAGAAAGGAATGGTTAGGTGCACCAAAGCACAAGGTTCTTTTGTCAGAACTATACTATCACTTCATTTTTCACAGTCATCCACTTACTCTGCATAAAGAGTAATTTCATACCTGCTTTTCCACTGCTGCAAAAGACTGCTACATGATGTACCCTACTTGTTACACAATATAAATGGTTGCAGTTGTTGTGCTTAACTATGATAGCATACCACTATGCAGTGGGCAACAAAACAATTCCAGTATTTAGGAAACAGTGTTTTACCTTTACAGTGGGCAAGCTGCTTCAGGGCATTCAGTTCCTGGTCAGGGTCAGAAACAATGTTTTTAATTGAGCTTTCTGAATGGCAAAGTTTCCTACAGGCAGGAAGGAGATAGAGGTGGGGAGCAGGAGCGCAGAACGACCACCTCCCATCAGCACCATGAACTTCCATCTACAACCACATGATGTCTTAAGCAGACCTGGATCCTACCACCTGCAGCAAAGATGAATGTGACTGTGGACTTCCTCACAGAGATGACTGAAACCAAAACACAGTTAACTGTTCACTCTCAGCAGCAAGATTTAGCTTCCAACTTTGACAGTGGTCGACAACCAGAGAATGCAGTTTTCCTAATGCATTCTCCCAGAGACTAAGATTTGGTCATGGGAAAAGCCAGACCACATTATGACATCCTATCAGATGAAACAAAATTTAACCAGAAGCTCTAACCAGCCCTGACAGCCACAGCAGCTTCAAGTTTCTCCACAATAGTTAACACAGAACAGCTAGGAAAAGACAAAACTATACCTGGGGACCAACGTATCATGGAAATCAGGCCTTCACAGGAATAAATTAGATTTTATGGGCACATTTTCCAAAAACTATGACATCACCTCAGAAATCTCACTTCTTTCATTCAAACCGGAAGAACAAATATTTTAGTACTGGAAATGTCAGAAATCAATTGGCTTGCACACATGGAGAATACTCCAAGATTCCCTCCTCCTCCTGACTGACATCAGGACATGGATCCACTACTCTAACATAAATCCTCAAGAGACAGCATGGAGAACTGCAGGAACGCTTCCCAGCATCTTCTTGGTTCCGTCCAGTGAGGGTGCTCAGGTCCTGAATGTCATGCAACTACAAAGTCCTAGTAGCACTGTTAAATATTTTAGAATATTAAATATTTCACTGGCTTTCAATTACACTTTTCCTTTTTTCAAGGCAGACTCAAAAAAGCAAAAATCCGAAGGGTTATTGATCTTCTGACATCATTTATGAAGATGTACAAGGCAGGTACAATCCACCCCACTGAAATGACAACCAAGCCAGTTTATGATTTTACAAGGGAGCATGAAGCATCTAATATTCTTTTGATAACTACAAAACTGCCCTTGGGCAAAGTTTTGGCTTTGTTGTTTCATCTGAAGGCACGTTCCTGCAGAACTGTAAGATCTCTGTCCACAAGGTGGAGCAGCTAAATAGCCTGAGAAGCAGAAGCCAATCCTCAAATTCAGAATAAGGAGAAAGAATCGTCTAATAACGCACTTCTACAGCAGTCACCCACGCCTGCACGCTTGGAGGATCCCGATTAATGTGCTTTTATTTGGCACAAATAACACAGTCTTCCAAAAAGCTAGTATTGGGTTTGCAATTTCAGTTACCAACCACAGCAGTATTTGTCATAACTATGGTACTGCAATTATATGTAAACACAATCTTTTCTTGCCCCTGAGATGTGCTTTCTATCACAAGGAAATCTTTTACTACATCTTAAAAAATAGTTAAGAAATCTTTGATAGAGTTAGTATGTGCTGTGTATATCAACAAAGCTTGGCAACTCCTCCTGGATCCTCAGATCCAGAGAGTATTTCTCCTCAACATCATCAGATGAGATTCTGTGCTATGCAGACTGTCTCTGCTTCCTAGAGTGACTTGATGCCAAGAAGGAAAGGGATGTGTTTGTTCAATGGTCTGCTTCAGCTGATATCACAAGAATCTCTTTGGGGAAAACTGCAAAACTTTGTCTTAATTCATTACTTGAGCACACAATTGGGTCTGCCCTTTCCAGCTTCAGCAACAATCCTCAAACTGGATTTCTCAAGATTCTTATACAATATTCTATTGTATACAACTAACAGAAAACTCAATTTTATACCAGCCTCTGCCTGAGACACACTTCTAAGTGGTAAGCTGAGAAGCCATGAATGAAATTTCTTCACCCTCTTTTATAAGTGCTAGTGTCACTTCTCTGGTATTTGATTCCAATTTGCTAGTTAATAGATCCATCTTCTTTTCCCAGTTCCTATGCAGGTTTCCTTTTTGATTTTTTTCCTTTAGATTACATTGCCAGCAAAACCTTTTCAAAGTCGCTCTCCTTATTTGCTTCATTAGGTTCTATAAACTAGGTAAGGTTAGTACAGCACCTAGGAAAAAACAATCATGATTCTCAGCACTTGGGCACTTTCTCTCCCAGATATATAAAAAGGAGTTGGAAGATTGAATTTATCTCTAACATGGTATCTATTATTTTTTTTTAAATCATCTTCATTTTAAGATCTTGTTCAAAACCAAAACTCAAACATTATACCAATATGCCTAAATTTCTTTGTCTAATTAAACTATTTGAAGTCTCTGTTGTGACTAGATGCTCAGTTGCTTAAATCTCCTTTAAAATTAGCCTGAGTCAGTTGATGCTGAATGAAGCCCCAGCATTTTAAGCAAAGTATAAATGCTGCAAGAGCACCTACTGTAACTGACTTTAAAAGATCTCTTTGAATCCAGTGCTTTACTAGTAAAAATGATCTAGCCTATGCAGTGCAGTGTGAGGCATGTATTCACTTTATAAACCTCCTCAAGACACAAGAGAAGCAGTGAAGATCTTTCTATGTTTTGGGGGGGGATTTTGTTTGTTTGTGGGTGTTTTTTTGTTGGTGGGGTGGTTTTTTGTTTGGTTTGGGTTTTTTTTTGTCTGGGTGAGTGGCTTTTTGTTTGGTTAGTTTGGTTTGTTTTTTTGCTTAGAATCATCAGTGATGGATACAATTCCTACAGCATTCTACATTTCTGTTTCCCCTAGTGAGAAAAAACCCACAATGTAAATGCCACAATTCATGACCAAATTCCATTACCTACTTTAATTAAGGAACAGATTCAAAGAATGCTTTTCTGGCACAGACTGGCCCTTTAGCTAAGAGGCTCTGCCAGTAGACTTTTACCATCTCAATTGGCCACAAGTTTTAAGTGTAGTTCAGGACTATGCATAAAAATACAGAGGAGAACAACTTGAATTGAAAGTGATCCATTTACCTTCTGTTCTCAGAAGGCTCTGCACATAACACAAGAAATAAGCAGGTAATTTTTTTAGTATTTCCTATCTTGCAGAGAGACTGCAGGCATTACCTGTTGTGAGCATTTTTTAGAATAACATTTATTTCCTATGTTCCTGTGACTAAGCCAATCAAGCACTGTAAAATTTAAAAGCCTTCCCTAAGCAAGCAAAACATTTATTTAGGGAACAATCAATTGATTTAATTTCTCTACAATGTCTTTAGGATTGTCTCAGTAGAAAATACGTGCTTGTACCACCATAAGCACACTCTACTTTTTGATGCAGCTGTGAGACAGTAAGTATGGTTTGCACAGAGAACAGTAATCACAGATGCATAGGACTTAAAATAGTAATCTGTTAATTAGCATTTCAAGTATGCAAGAACTAATTTCATAAAGTTTGCACCATCCCCACAGTAGTAGATAGATTAACAGAAAATTACTTCTGTGCATTATAATACCAGAGCTCACAGCTGTGGAAAGGAATTCTGTTAAGTTGGCAAATTAATATTTGCATGCTCTTTCAACAATGTATGGACACCTGAAATGGAAGGATAATTGGTTTCTTTGTCCCTACCATTCCTGACTGTCACAATATATTGCTTGTTTTGTTTCATCTGATATATTCCCTATAAATTTCTCTAAAAACTGCCCTTGTTCATCATCTCCTTAAATAGCCATATCTGTCATGCTGGCTACAGCTCTGTCTCTAATCCCATTCATCTGCAGCCACTCAGAATGCAAGCACTTCAAAGATTAAAAGAGAATTGCTTCACTTCTCATTTCTTAACCACCAATATTCAGGAGAGTGAGTTTTCATCCACTGGCAGGCTCTGAGCAAGAAGGCATGAATAACTAATGACAAATATGTCCATGAAGATTTCTCCTGCCCTTTTTGAAATGTCTTCCTTTGTTCACACAAAAGGGTTGATGAGCAAACAAATGAACAGAAAGGGAATTCATAAAACATAAGAACAGCTCCTAAGCACTAAAATGAAACAAAACCCCCTTTCTTTCAAAGCACAACGCTAACTTTCTTAAAACACTTCTCAGGGCATTCAGAGAAGCAAACAACAGTAGCTTAACACTTCCCCTTCTTTTTCCTCAACATTGTTATCTTTCCCATACTTCAGTCATTCCAGTGGAATGACAGCACACACCTCAGCCATGTTACTGTGAGATCTCACAGCTTAAGGTATTAAAGGTAGGCTCTAGGAAGTCTAGCCATAAAAACATCTCTTACTGCTCTTCCTGTCTCTGTGAAGCTCCTACCCCTCACAGGGATTCAGCCGAGCAGAACCAGTGGGTATCCTTTATCTGCTTTCCTGATAAACCAGACAAGTGGTTTCAGCCCAGATTCACAAAGGCTAGGCATGAAGCCACTGAACTTTGTGTCCAAATAGCAGAGAAGGACACCTCAGAAGGCAGGAAGAAATGGCTAGAGAAAAAGAAGGCCACACCTATAATCACCACAATCTTTTGCAAGGGAATGTGAATCTGATGTAGCATGAAAAACAACACTAGAATTGGACATCTGCTAAAGCTCCAGACATTTATACACATTGGGTATGAAAGACCACAGTTTTGAGGGAAAAGACATTTTAAAAATCCCCACCAACTCCTGGCAGGCAATTCACAAATATGGGTATCAAACTCACTATGTCTATTATTTGCAACAAACATAGGATCAGGCTGTTGCCACTCTTCCAGATATCTTGACTGCCTTCCAGTTTTCCACTGATACAGTCCTAGGACAGAATATGCTTTCCTCTGTTAGATAAATCCCCACTAGAACACAAACTCAAGGTACTGGTGAAACCCTACTTCTACTGCTATCACAAAAAGCCATGTTGCATATGGGTGATCACCTATGGTCGTAATAGGCCATTTCTGCCACTGTTAACTTTATGCAGCTATAAACTCTGTTGAGATGACATTCTTGCCTGAAGCACCCAACATGGGTGATAGATAACGGAGGTACTTCCTCAGCCAACAGCTTCCATGATCTTCCATCTCTGACTGCTTCAGAGTTCTCTCCATTCTCCCCCAAGCTGACATGGCAATTTATCTCAAGTTTTACATGCTTTATAGCACATCCTATTAGAAGCAGCCCCAGAATATGTGAAATTTGGTTCATTGTGATATATCATTATGGATTAGAAAAAAAAAGAAACACTGTATTTAGCCTAGAATTTATATGAAGAAGCAGAATCAAAGCCAATAAATCTCTCAGGACCTCTTTTCTCAGGACAGTTTTACAGGTAAAAGACAGGTGTGAATTAAGAATAGTAAAATTATAGCTGCTTAATACCTCAAAACAGATAGATTAATTTAGACCTAGTTATTCTGCCTTTCCCCAGACTTGCTGATGTTTTTTTGGTAGAGGGTTACACTGAAACAAGTCAAAAGACGCTCTTTCCTGAGTGATATTTTTAATGAGTTACTATGGGTCAGCTCTGGTGCAGTAACTGAAAATGTAACTACTCATAGGCAGCCAAAATTCAAGACAAAGACTGAATTCTGCTCTTGAGGTTCAAACCAAATATGTTGTGGTCCATCTTTGTTATAGCCAGGAGGACACACAGTGACACACTAACCTGTGCCACCTCAACCAGAAGTTAATCACCCCTCATCTGCAAACATTCCTGAATTTATACAGCTCCCACTCCTGCTCTTACATCTATAGTTCAAGATGTACTCTAAAGCTTTTATCTTTTTGAAAGGCACCACGTTAATTTGGTGAGACACATTAGCCTTATTTTTTGCATTGTTTTATCGTTGCTTTGTGTTTTCTTAAAGCATGAAATCTTGAGGTTTTACCCATGACAAGATAGTGTTTAAAATCTACACAGAACGGGGCACCCCACTCTATCTTCTCCTTGCTCATTCCCTTTCACAGATATTAATGTAGTTTAACAACAGATGCAATAGCTCACAAGAATCATCTAATTCAATTTAGTTAGTAATGCAAACATATACTAATAGAAACATGTCATTAAATAGATAAAATACATGTGAATTAGAAAAGAATCATGTAACCTTAATACACCAGCTACATGACTTGGGAATGCCACTTCGTTTAAAAATAAAAAATAAAGTATTATTAATTTTTTGAGCCAAAGATTGTAACAACACATTAACTACTCACCATGGGAAAAGTGCTAATTTTCAAAAGCCTAAAATTTTAATTTTTGTTAAGGACCACTATATTTACCTGGAGTGCCTGTAGAAAACAGCCTAGACCTTGTCTCAGCAATCTGAAGTTACAATGACATAACGTAACACGTACAGTAGGCTATCTTACTAAAGCAAATCTGCCATTTGAGTGCAGTCTATGACTACTTGTGCTTATCAGTAAAGGAGCTTGACGCCCACTCTGCAACTGAGAGTGTGCAGACCTCCCCATACCTGCACCAACTCCTCCAGAAGACAGGTGGCTCATGTGACCACAGGCCTATGATGACAGTGACAGTTTACTCCACTGCAAACTATGATTTGCCACCTTTTGTATCCTTAAAAACTCAGGCAGGAAATAGAAGTAACAGCTCTGCAACTAAACCCAGCAGTGCATGGATTTTTATCTATGAAGAGCTATCTCGCTACATGTGCTAAACTTGTTTTTAGGCAAGGCTTAATGTGCCACAGTAACACAGCAGGTGTCAAATTTTAAGAAAACCCACTAAAACATTTTTGGTATTTTAAGAAATTGCACCGGCCCAAGAATCAGAACATTTGTTTACACAGGAAGTAAAATCCACAACACTCCAGACTTCATATCATCACTTAAACTATTCACTAGAAACTGCTTCTGGTGCATGAGCTCCTTACAAGAAAGAGTTCCCCGATTATCCTGTCAATTTTGGACAGATGCTCATTATACTAATTTCTGCTTTCCTTTGCATTGTTGCATTTACCAAGTGTTTCTAGAAGCTATTCGTGTTTTTTTTTCCTCCCTCCACTGTAAAACTCAGCATACGAAGCGTTAGCAATCTTACAACCTTACTTATGAGAGCCCACACGTTCAACAGTTAGAAGTACAGTTTTCACAGGTTCCCACTACGCTGTCTCAGGTTGTGAAGCCAACCACAACAACACTCGCAATCTCCTCAAAGCGTCCTTTCTTGAAGGAGAGCTTTTAAACACAATAACCGAAATGCATCTGACCGTTATACGCAACTAAGCCCCGTACCGCGACCCTCCTAGGAGAGCGGGGTCCCACAGTAGCCAGCCCGAGCCTTCGCATTGCACCTCCTCAGCGACCGTCAGGCTTGCCGAGGCACCGTTAACTTTTATTTGTCTATCGCGCCTCGCAGCCCGAGCCCACGCCGCGGCACCTGGAGCTGCCTCCGGGGCGCATCATTCCCCACAGCCACCCCCAGGCGCGGGGCGGTGCGGTGCGGCGGGCCTCGGCCTGCGGCAGCCCTTCGAGCCGGCGCCCACGCCCAGCCGCTGCCGTGCAGCAGACAATGGGGGACGGCAGCCCCGCGCCGGGGGGTACTCACCGAACAAGGTCAGAGCCATCGCGGCGGCGGCGGGGCGGGCCCGGAGGGCGGCGGGGGCTGGCTGGGCTGCGCGGGGCTGGCATTGGCGCGGCAGCTCTCGCATCAGCGGCGGGGCGAGCCTGCAACACAAGTTGGACGCGGGGCTGTCAGGGCGCCCCGCGGCACCGGCGCCCGCTGCTACTTGCTGCCGCGGGGCGGGGCGGAGCGGGGCGGCCGCAGCCCGCGGCGCTGGGGAGAGCAGGGCCCTAGGGAGTTAGGGAGGGGGCACGACCGTCGGAGATGCGCGGCAGCGGCGGGGAACTCCCCTCTCCCGCCCCCCATCCCCGCCCGCGCTCACGCTGCGGCCCGCCGCCTCGGGGAGCCATCTTGCGCCGCCACACGACCCGCCTTCCTCCCGCCGCAGCCGGCGGGACGGTTCCCATGGCAACGTGGCCGGCCCGCCGGGGCACAAAGGGAAGCGCCGTCCCCTCGTGCAGGGCGGTCGGGTGGGGTATCCTGGCCGCGGGACAAGGTGGAAGGTTTGGTCCCATCTCCTCACATGTACGTGGCACCGGCAGTACACGGCTTGTCCTTCGGGCACTCTATAGAGCTGTCTCGGACGACTGCTTTCCGCTGGGGAGATTCTCTGTGGAAGCCACTCTCGGGGCACCGGGCTCTGTTCAGCAAGCGTCGCCCTGCGCTTCTTGAGCCTCGGTAGAGCTGCGCATACTTCCTACAGGAGAAGGACGAACGGCCTTGTGAGAAACATGGCTTTTTATTGGAGGTGTGAAAATTTTCACTCAAATGACAGCAAGCATGAGAAGAGCAAAACTGTAGCATTTACCTCAAAATGTTTTGGTGTGTGAAATTTCAGCCAGACCGGCTGCTGTCAGTTTTCGCTGTCCAAGACTGTAAATTTCAGCACTAACAGTATTTAATCAAAGATAGCATCGTGGCCTGTGTAACTCGGTTATACGGTTTGCATTTTGAACATGAAAGCAGATATTTAACGCTGAGGTTAGTTACTACTCTGCAGATCTTGCCCAATATATGCAGGATAATCAGACCTCCCTTGTTTAATGATACAGTAGTTTCTCAGTTTCAGGTGCTACCGTGCCTCTCAGATGTGAGCTTTGTGTGCCGAGAATTCAAATCCAGCCCGAGCACAGGGATGCAAACTGTTTACTCAAATGTAATCCTTTACATCTGTGCTAATCCACAACATTCAACAGAGGCTTTGGAGACAGCAGCCAAGGCAAGCAGTTTGTGCAGGTGTTTTTAAGAGCATCGTACAGCCTGGCCCCCCTTCCCTGGGGTCACTGTAGGGGCTACCGCAGCAGTGTGCAAAGGGAGGTATGTGTTCATTACAAGGGTTTTGCCATAGAACAGGCTGAAAGAAGAAGGGCAAGTACATAGGCTGCACAGACAGCTGCTGAAATTAATGGGTCCAGGCATGTGAATGCAGCTCAGGGTCAAGTACATAAAATAAATTTCTTTCAAAAAAGCAGCTAAGAACATAAAGGTCTGTCTGAAAAGTGGATATTCTGTGTAGTCTGGACATTCACACTGAATTCTACCGAGTCTTCCCGTAGAGAACAAGAAAGATTGTGTGGTCAGTATCTTTAAATCTTGTTTTATGCAACAAGAAAAACATGAGATTTTGTTATGCTTGTCAAATATTTCAAAACGTAGGCTCTATGTTGATATATTTTGCTTATTATGCAAAGGTAAAAAAAAAAATCTTATCCCAGAGTGATCATTTCCTTTAATTTTTTTCCCTTCCCAAGTGAATTCTAGCACAATGGACCTGATTTCATAAAACATTTTCATTTTGCATGAATAAAGTGCAAAAGTTTATCGAGGAACTGGAGTACTGAAAATGAATATTTTAGTTGCAGGGCTAAAAGAAGGTAAACAATAGATGAAAAATGGTTTGGAAGAAAGCAATAGAAAAAAAAATCTTTACCATTCTGCCTACATGTCTTGACCTTTGTGTGCCAGAAATGTTTTGTTTTGCTTTGCTTTTTGGAAGTAAGTTGGATCTTCATACTTCTTTTTCTTTTTTAAAAAATACATTTCCTGGAGCTAAATCTCAAGCTTTTACTCCAACTTCCTTCAATCAAGTAGCCAGCTTTTACTCTTCCACTACTCCAAAATCTTTATTGCTATTTACTGAACCACATGTTTACATTAGAAATGCTTTCCTGGCCAGAGAGCATAACACTATTTTTCATAACAATCATTATCACTACTAGGGTTGTTAAGATCAGCCTGAATAATTTCATTAGTCGTTTCAGTTGTCTAATAATGCCTTTGCTACTAATGTCAGTTAGTTACTGAAGTCATATTTTACTGTGCCAGGAAGAGTTCTGCAGCTGATCTGAGTTTTCAAAACATACCGTGGTCAGTCATTATTTCTGATTAGATTATTCACTTTGTTTGGGAGGATGTTTTGGTGCAGGCTCCAGCAGTCTGCAGAGAAGAGCAGCAGCTTTCGGCAAGACTTCATGGGCAGGCTCATACTTGGAGCTCTCAACTGACCTTTGCAGGTGTTAGCACAAGAAAGGTGCTGAGGCTAGCAGGGAGGGTGGTTGTACATGGTATGTGCCATCTTACTTGTTGCCAACTCTGGCTTTTAGAAAGGCTGCTAGCCTTGACACAGCAGGAAGAAACCAAAGATACAAATCAGATAAAAAAGCAGCCTGAAGTTCAGTAGGTGAAGGTCCCTTCCCCCACACCCTGATTTTTGAATGGACCTGAAATGCTCCTGGTAATTTCTGTTTAACAACAACGTTATCTTAAAATTACATAATGCCTTATCAAGGCAGCAGATCTTAGTGCATCAACAATAACAATGATTTAACTAGAACTCTGGGAATTTCGTTAGAAGAGAGCTGGCGCTTACTGAACACTAAGTCTTTGTTACCTGGCACAGGGTTGAGGGGAGGAAACCTGGATGCTCTGGAGCAGCTAGCACAAAGCCCAGGCCTGGCCCTGCTTGTCTGGATCTCTTGCAGGGGAGGGAATTAAAAAAGAAGCCAATTTTGTATGACCTTGATTGAAATGGCAGCAAGGATGAGCTTGGTGTCTTATTCCCCTAGATATCCAGACACTGAAAAGCCCTCCTTTTCAAAATGGGTTTGTTAGCATCACATTCTTGTCACTTGGTAGGAAATATTTGGGGGTGTATTTACAAAGTGTGCCTCAAGAACAAAGTCTCTGGAAGAGAAATATATACATAACCTGCTATTTTCTGGCCTGGTTGTTGTCTGTCTTTAATTTTTTTCCTTGTCTCCCAAGCCTCGAGGCTCCTTAAATACCCCAGTCAGTTACTATGGCTTCATTCTTTGCATAAAATTTCATTACTGAGATTTGGAGTTGGTTTCCAATGCTTTTTGTTTGGTTTGGTTTTTTTTGTTATGCCAACATGGAATTGGTTTCCAGTGCTTTTTGTTTTGTGTGGGTTTTTTTTATTTTGTCATCCTTTCTTTTGCCCCCTCATTCTTGATGTTAAGCAGTTTTCCACAGTGGCCTTTCTTTGATCCACCACCTTGTCTGAGGGTCTGGTATAAAATTGCTTCTAATTACCAGATATTTATTCTTCAAACCTTAACTAATTCACTAATCATATAGTGATAAATGAGATTTTAAAATTAAACACTGGCATAATTAAAGATTTATACACAACTCTAAAGGAAGGCTCTCAGCTAGTAAATATAATGTTGTATGAGGGAAAAAAACCCATAAATTAAATCTGTCCTGTATTAATGGAAAGCAGTAAAAGTAAAGGCACAGTGAGATGTTACCTGATGAATAGAAGTAGCATCTTATCACAGTTAGTGTCTTCCTGCAACAGACCCCTTTGACAGCAGGAAAACAGCACCATAGAAGCCTCATTGCTTGCAGAATGTAATTTAGCTTCTAATGTATAATTGCTGGGATGTCGTGGGGTAAGTCAGGGATGTGGTCAAGAGCTGCCTTACTGAGGAAATTAGGAATTCATGCATTTCCTTGAAAGAGCAAGGCAGATTTCTATCACTTTTTCAGTAAGATAAATTCAATTTTTCTGTCCAGCTTAAAAGTCATCAATAAAAAGTTTGAAGGCTGACTACCAAACTTTCTAGTTAAAATTAATACTTGTGTAGATCACAGCTTTTTGAACATAGCATCAAGCCTGTCACCAAACCCAGAATTGTCATTGCACATTATGAGCATTTTGGATAATCATTCTCCCTTAAATGAGAGAACTGGCATTTGAGCTTATCTTTTGGACACTGTTCTAGTTCATTATTAATGCCAAAATAAGTTACTTAAATACATCATTGCCCAACACTGTATAGACATGAAGGGAGAAAGAATCTGTACCTCAAGTGCAGTGGCTAGGAACAACCTTTACAAACCAGACACAAACAGTATTTTACTGGGATCTGTGCTAGTCTGTAGATTTTGAGGTGTTTGTTTGTTTTTATGGTTTTTGTTTGGTTTTGTTTGTTTTTCCTTTTATCTACAAGGTACAGACTAGCTCAGTAACAGTTACTGCGAGGAACTTGCATGTCAAATTTGATGATCATTGTCAAAGAAAAGTGAGATATGTGTAACATATCCACCATAACTTCTGTTTTAAATCACAACTGCCACATTAGAAACTCACATTTGGCATACTACCCTGATCACAAAAATCACACTATATCCCATAGCAACTTAGAGAAGTTTAGTACTCAGGAGGTAATGTACATGACTGAAATGAAAAATGGGCTTAACATGTCTGCTTGTGACTATCTGGGTCATGAAAATACGTTTGACAGACATAAGTGACAATGAAAACCTTTAGAGATATATTTTTTTTCTAGATCCAAGAGGAAGCAGCACAATCTTAATTTTAAAACTAAACTAAAGCTGTTTGCTTAACATCTACAAATTTTGCTGTGTTTAGATTGATATTGGGAGGTACTATGCCAATTTTGAATGGAACTGCATCAAAGAAAAAGCTCCCTTTTGCCTATGTTTCCTGAGTAAAGTTCTTTCTAAAATAATTCTTAAGGGCTAGGTGATCAGTTGGACTGGATGATCTTGGATCTGGTTGATTCTATGACTTCTAATTTATGGCTCCCAGTTAACGTATTTACATGTGTATAAATATGATAACTAAATCACAAACAGATACTATAACTAAGATATAGTAGATGTTATGTATCTTGGCAAAATCATACGATCTTAATCTTTGATGTAATTTCCATTAAAAAGAAAGCTTGCACCAGAATTACTCTTTATAGCTAGATTCCCCCATGCAACAGGTAAAACCAGCAGCACGTTCAACAACATCATCCACCTTTTCCTCCTCAATAACATCACTGCTCTAAGACTGCTGAAATAAGTAGACTGAAGAACAGTAAATCCTGGGCTAGGTACATCTGAAGTACACCTTCATTTCCTCTGAATTAGGTTGCTACTTTCAGGTTCTGTGACAGGTAACCTGACCCATCTTGAGGTAGTCAAGAACTACTTTATTCCAGGCTGTCACCTTTAACTTGTTATTTATTTAATAAACATTCATGAAGTTCTCTAGTTACTTTCAAACACAATTTTACAGGTACTTCCAGCACTGCGGCTGTGCTGAGGAAGGACTGGTCTTCCTAAGAACAGAAGCTGGAAAAAGATTAGAAAATTAAGTGTGCTGTATGGAAAGGGGAAATCCAGAGCTATCTGCATTTCTTTGGTAATCATTATCACATCAAGTGCTAGATTTGACCAAAACAGAGACTTACATTTCATTAGGGCGTGAGCTTCCTGAGGGTGCAAGCACACAAACATGGTGCTGGTCACCCCATCATTCTCACTGTAGATTGTGGTTGCTCAGCATGTTGGGGTTTTTACTTGACACTCAGGGTTTTCCTCTTGGAACAGGTTCCAGGTGATGTTTAGAGTGAGCAATAGCAAAACAGGTGAGTGATTCAAGTATTTATAACTACAAAAGGTTGGTTTTATTTGCAGCTGGTCTGAATATACTTTACCACCAGACTCTTTATGAGTTTTCTTATTACTCATGTGCACATTTAGTAGCATATCCCATCAGCACAAACTTCTAATGCAATATCAGTTATTAAAATACTAGGAGATGTCAATATCGCTTGCACTTTCGCTCAGATGTGAGAGCTACATACTCTAAGTTACATTTTTAAGAGTCCTGTGTATGAAACACAGTATGTTTTTGATTGCTTGTTTTATTAAGTGAAACAAACAGGCTAATTAAAGAAATTCCAGGAAGTTTCTGCTTTCTGTCTCCTAGGGACAAGCCTCAAGTGTCAAAGGAGATAATACTGATGGCTATAAAACACCAAAGTGTGTTTATACTGGCTGTAAAAACGCAGCTTACAGCTTCTTTTTAACTTTTATAATATTTCCTTTTTATGCCATGCTTAGAAATACATATCAAGACATTAGTTGAAGTAGTGCTTCTATGTATTTGGGGAAAAAAAAGGTAATTGCAAGTTTAAAAACAGAAGGCAAGCCATTGGCAAAATAGTCCTAGGAATAAACTGTTACGAGTATAATTTCATCTATTAACACTGAAAATTAAGAACAAGCTAGACATCAACACCAAAATAATCTGCAAGATACTTCTAGTCCTGACTTTCAAAATGTCTTGAACTCTGAGCTTCTACTTCAATCTATAAACTTTGCTACAGAATTGGTGGCAGCTCTTCATGCACTTCACTGAGACTTCTAGATCCACTGGCTGACTGTGAAGAATTGCCAAAGGAACTAAACCTTCTCATATGCAACCCAAACCTGCAGTTCTGAAGTGCTATATAGAACCTGCATGCTCTTGGTGCAATTATTTTATTTTCTAATAGCAGAACCTTCAAAGAGATTTCTGCATCCTTAGAGAAGCCAATGCATGTGTTACTGAAGCAAGTCAAACATAATGCTTTTTAATGAGAATATTAGTTCTGCCAAGTAACTTGCTTCTCAGACAGAGTTGCATCTTCTAGCATGCTTAGCGTTCTTCTGAAGAATATCAAAGTTTTTTACCACAGGAAATATTTAAGAGCATTTTAAAGTGCTCTGAGAATTTCCTGCTGTATAGATATACACAGTCTAGTTATCAAGTGCCTTTGTAGAATAAACTTTAATGACCTGAAGACGCTTCTAAGTCCAAGTCTCAAAGTGTCGAGATAGCACTAGATAAATGATTTGCAGTTCAGCAAATGTCTAGGAGACGTGTTTTCTTCCACCAGGAAAACTTTTGAAGGAGAATATAAAATCATCCAAAACAAGCAAGCAGACAGATGCACTAGCAGTTACTTTCTGCTTCACTACACTTCCCACAGCTAACTCTGCAAATGGGTAGGTAACAGCAGCAGACTGCAAAAAGCAGCACAGTGTAACTTTGGAAGTATCTTTCAAGACCAGCATCAGCTCTTCAGGATCACAGTTGAGATGACATTAACCAAAGCAACTTCAAAGGGCTGAAGGAGATTAAAGCGTTTCCTTTTAATGATTCTAAAGTGTTACTGAAAAGATCAGTAGCTTTTCCTGTTAAACAAGCTGTTCAAATCAAGAGTTCCTGGAGATGAAGTAAACCAATCCTGCAAGTAATAGATTTAATTAGGAGTGAGATTTTCACTATTTATTAGTTGATCTGCCAGTCTCACAATAGTTTAGTGAGTCTTCAACAATAAGATTCTTTATGAAAGGACAAAATTACCTTATTCCTTCTAAGCCCTTTTATCTGTGCCAAAAAAACATAGTAAATTGTGTGGGCCACACAGAGACACAATTCTTTTTTTTCTGTAGCTGACGTTACTGGGGTTTTTTTGTTTGTTTGTTTTCTGGGAGAGGACAAGGGGAGACAAAGGAAAAAAATAAAAGGAAAAAAGTGTTATTTTTCCTTTCTTTAATAACAAAATAGATACATCTTATGGTTGTGCCCATTTTGCTTATTGTTAGCCAAGACACGTGAAGAGCCTTTCAACAAAGCAATACTAAATTAGCAGATATCCAGGTCCTAAATTGGCAATGCCAGAAACAATTACTAAGACTTGGTGACTTTTCAGCTGTGCATGCAGTAGTTTTATTTTAAACAAAATCAGAGAGCACAACAACTGGCCTGCAGATCTGACTTGCACATCACTGTACCAACCTCAGACCTGGACAGCCTCATGTTTTTGATTGTAAATTCCCATAATTCCCTAACACACAGACACACAGAAAACTAATTCCTATTTTAGTCATTCCAAAATTCAGTACCTAGTGGCTTTCTCCCTGCAGTAGAGATGTCATACCAATGCTGTCAGCCTGTGCAAATACAATGACTTCAGAACTCAGTGTTTATCTGAAGCAACAAGTCACTGACAAGGGGGGGCATTTCCAAAAGGCTGCCTATTTTTTTTTTTTTGTAAATACATTATTTATTAAACCCCAGTAAGTCAAGAAAATATGTATTGAAAAGTTGCCACCAAGCAAAGCTCTTGGGCAAACACCATGCAGTGTTGCATGAGGTGGGGGACCCAGTCCCTCACCAGTTTACTGTGAGTTGCTGCAAAGTTTTAACCACCAGTTTGCTGCTTATTTTTAGGAAACAGGTTCTTTGGTCCACCAAAGGAAAGCTTGTCTCCTTTCTGCTCCCAGATGGACATATTTTTAAGAAGAATGTGTCCTAAAATGTTTTAACATTGGACAAGAAAAATTCAATGTTTCTTCTCCAGGAGTGACAAAATCAAAATCATTAATACATTAAAATTGATTTTCTCTTTATAGAGTCTAATCATTACCCACATAAGACAAATAAACATGTAGACATTAAAAGTAACATTGCCTGTCCTTTGTCCAGTTCTTTGGAATGGAAGGAATGAAAAAAACATTTCCTAGGCACCATATATTGATTCACCTACATTTGTATTTAGCTTGATAGCTTCAAAGTTCAGAAGGCTCATTAGTAAACAGATAGTTTTCACCATTCTTTCCCCTTTAGTTCAAGGTTTGATCGCATGACCATTAGTTCTTAAGATTTCCTTTCTGTGTGCACAACAGAACACCTTCCTCCTACCTGTGAAGAATCATACCCTCTTCAGGACATCCTGCTGCTCTGAAAACTTGACAGTGAGATCAGATGTAGCCAGAACACCTGCAAGACCACAGTTGTTGCTCAGAGAAAGTGACTTGGCTTTAGGAAGCTGTTCCAGGTCTATGGATTTCCTCATGGTTTTTCAGCTGTGACAAAGCAGATACTTCTTGATGCTTTTCAGACTGTATGTGCCAACATTCCCCAAACGCTCCCTGTTCCACCTGCCAAACTAAGCTTTCATGACAATTTACCACAACCTAAACCAGTGTTGCTCTAGTTCCACTTTTTCTCTCTTTCTTTGCAGCTGCGCTGGCTGTTGCCCAATGTCCAGTGCCATGCCCTAGGAAGAAAACCAGCAGCATCCTAGAGGGCCAGATGGGTGTGACAAGTGCCAGTCCTGGCATCACAGCAAAGGCAGCGAGCACAGTGAACTCTCAAAACCCTGTTGGTGAGCTCTGCTGTGAGTGCCCTTGTTTACCAGACTGCTTAATCTGCTGCAGTTTACTTCAAATATCATACAATCAAGAAACATAATGCAGGATTTCTTTTATCTATCCACAAACTCCTTCACAGGCCAGCAAACTGATGTCATGCCATCTTCACTGACTTCATCAGCTCAGTTGATTGTAACAGGTCCCTTCCCAGAAGGCCCAGCATTGTGACCACATGGGTAAAAGGCGCTGCCAAGAGGAATGTGGGGACTCAAATGGAGTTCCCCCACAACCATGTGGCTGTCCAAGTGTCCGGTTAGACGTAATGTCCGAGTCTGGCATTGGCGCTGGAGGAGAGCAGAGAAGATGCCTGTATGTGGTGTGAGCAGGTCAGTGATCTCAGCCGGGTGGTAGAGTTTGAAAAGCTTCACTACCAAGGCTGGCAGCTGAAGAAGGGAGGTTGTTTCCAAGCAGCAGCTGTGTGGCATCCCAGCCCCTGTGGGCACAGCCTTGCGGACGCTGGACCCTTGCCCAATCTTTTCTCTTCTTCTCTCAAGAACTTAATGTGCTGTAAAATGTAGTGTGTCACGAAAAAGAGATATGAAATCTTTCTGTCACTATAAAAACCTGTATTTGCTCAAAACAAGCAGCAGTTGCCACTAGATGGCATTTTGTTCCTGGAAAATTAGAAACTCCCAGGTTTCCAATTACTTGTTACAGACCTTAAGAAACAGTGGGAAATGGAATTGCTTAACTCATTCAATGAATAATTGATTGTCCATAGTCTTGTATAAGCAAGAGATCACTCAACCAAGACACTTGTACTTCCAAATTTATAAATCCCCTTTATTTAGATATAGCTTGTGACTCTGCAACCCTCTTCTCCATAAGAGAGGGGTTTGAGCTGGAGTCAGCACTTACCAAGCGTCTTCCACATTTTTAAATGGAAGACAAATGTAGCCCCGTTCACAGACTTCAAGCATGCCATGGAAATCTGCCAGAGATGTGATGTTCCAGCAACTGTACACAGTGTTTCCTGTGTTATTTTTCGATAAATCCTTAACACACATTGCAATACAAAAAATAATTCCTGTTCAGAAACAGAGCTGTTACAAATTGATTGTTATTAAAGAATGACATCATAGTATTTCCTTATTGATATTATACTTTGCACTGGTTTATGAGATGACATTCCCATTTTTAATCTTTGCAGAGTACAAGGTATCATACCTAGATACTGCACCTGGTGGACTTCTCCTGGGCACCTCCTGGGGTGACACGTAGGTAGCTTGTTTAGCGTTCATAAGCCTCTCAGTGTCGAACTAAAACCACGCAAGAGGGGAGACTGAGAAGTGAACTATTAACCTGTTCCTTAAAAGAGACTAGAGGACAGTTAACTCTTAATTGCAGAAAGTCAAAACACCTTCAATAAATGTACTTAATTTTGCATGTATGCAAATATACACATCATTATGAGGATGTTTTTGCCATTAGATCATCATAAATACTGCTGTGCTGAGGATATAGCAGTCTGATTAACAGTTCATCGTAGCAAAATTCAGCAGTCAGAACACTGATATAGCTTCATTTCCCACTGAAATTCTGAAAGAAAAAAATATAACCAGAAAACCCCACAACAGAACCCAAAATATATTCCAAGTATGTTCTTTGAACAACAACTAAGTTTTTTTGTGCAATAAAAAACTGCGTACCATTGTGTTTCAGAAACACTTCACTTTCACTTTTTTAAAAATATGTATGTATCTGAAGTATATGTTTCACACCAAAGTCTGTTGCTCTTCACAGACTTTCAACTTGACAGGGGTAATTGCTGCTAGCTGCAGAAGCGCTGAGTAGCTATTGGTAGGTCAGTTATCAAAATCTTTCAGGGTGGAAGCTTACATGAGTATTCAAATAACCCATGAACACAAGCATCATTCATTTCTGAGCACTTAAAGAGCAATATTGAGAAAATATTAATGGAAAAAGGCTTCCCTGCTTAGGCTATACTATGGTAAGGCTCTAGGTTGACAGTGACTTCTGAGGAGTAACTTCAGGCCTTAGGAAGAAATGCAATATTGAGTTATGAGGAAAAATGAGAGATAATTGCTGGCTCATGATGCACAGAAAGTCTACAAATCACTCAAATTTTCATTGACTACATTATGTTTACCAACAGAAGCATTTATGGTGATTAACAGCAGGCTAAATTGGATTCTACCCTTGTAACTTGCTTGGGAAAGCCTCATTATAGAAGGAATCTAACTTCACTGGGCTAAAATTAATCTTCACCCCTTCATAAAACAGGCACAATTTTCTTTGAAATTTTAATTGTAGGAAAGCTGCTTTCGTTTAAGCGAAATATTTAAAGAAATAGAATACTGCAAAATTTTAGGTGGTTTTGCATTTGTTTAGTAATTATACACATACACTTTTTTTTTTAAAGTTAATTTTGCTTAATACTATTCTCCAGCAACATAAGCTGGACTGAAATAAATTAACAGACATGTCAACCCAAAACTTTACAATCTCTAAAATTTTGCATTTATAACAATATAACTCTGCCAAAGTGGTGGCATTTTCTTAGGCTGACAAGACCCACAGGATTTTATGCACCCTAACAAAGGGGTTTGGGCACCTGGCATATTACAAAGGGCAGTTGGCTTCAGTGGTGTGTGCCCTCATCCAATGAAATCTAAACTAGACATAGAATTACAACAGGTAAAGATCATGCATTCCTTTCCTGAAACAAAGTGACTTTGCCAGACCTTTAGAACAAAGAAAGTCCGGAGTTTACATAACAAACTGCTACTCAGCATCTAAAGAGGCCATAGAAAAGAAGCAACCATGTCAGTGTAACATTTACATTCCAAGGAATCCAACGCTGTGCCATATAATAGGCAGAAGTGACACAGACAGCTATGCTGACAACTCGGAAATAGCATTCTGGTTGTGTGGTGACTGGAAACATCTCCAAGATTCATGGCCAGCAGCCATCTTACATAGTATTCATGAGACCGCTGCATAATTTGTAGTAGAAAAAAAAAGAGTTAAGTCCTCTTAGAATCAGAGCTCTAGAAAGTCTGGGTAAACAGAGGCATCATAAAGAAATCTTTTATATATTCACATATATGTGAAAGTGATAAATTGTAAGCTTAATAGTTTGAGATTCATTAAATATTCAACAAAAATGATCTAGTGTTGGAAATGTTCCTATCATTCAGTGAAACATACAGCATCTGTTGGGCATTTACAAGGATTATCTGTTTCTTCGGCAAAAATCATTATCCCTTTAAAGCAGTTTTGCTGAAAGAGGACCAAAACCAAGAAAAGCTGAAATATTAGCCTTTTACTTGTTTTGAAATCATAGCCATGCTGACTATGAAGTTTGCTGGCATTTTACAGACAACTGGAATGACTGTACTATGTGCTATATCACCTTTAAAAGTATCTTGCTCAACATGCACTCATGAATAACAGGATGTTTATACCACTTACCTCAAGTGAGATCAAAATATTTCTAACATCTCTGTAAATGTTTTGAAGAAATAGATCATCACAGAATGAATCTGTGTGTCAGAGAGAGTGTCAAAGCAAAGGGCTGGTGAATTGAGATGTGAAATACAGCACCTTCTGGTTCAGAGGGAATAGTGGGCAAATGGTGTGGACCTTTTTCTTCCCCTCTCCATTTCATTTCCTCAATTTATTCAGAAAGGCAATTTATTTTGTTTGCTGCTGAAGCAGAGGGCTCATTCTCATTTTACTTATCTCCCTTTTCCCCTTAATTAGGACCCTAGATGTAGGACATGGATGTAATTTCCTATTTTATTTTTAAACATAAACAGATTACTAAGCTTTTTAAATAATTCAGTTTCTTAAAATGAATCAGTCAGCAATTTATCTAAGACAGTATTTTTGCCTTCTGTAATGGTCCAGAATAAGTGATTCAGCTAGAGGGAGGAGAATACTATGTATGTATCATGCCACTATTAGCTTGCAGCAAAATAAGGACAGGGACCTTTTAAGCAGTAGGAAAAAAACCCAGATGTTAACTTTTGTCTTATGGATAGCTTAACACACCCATCAGACTTGCATTCAATTCACCTGGGGATAGATGATATTAAATGGAATTGTAATAGCTCATGTTTGCACTTTGATGTATTAAGCTAGCCCTAGGCAAGTTAGGCGAAGGAAACCTGGTTACCTGTAATTCTGTTCCTCTGAAGGTATCTATGTGACAGCACACTCATTCCTGAAGCTCATCTTCCCAGTCTAGCACTGACAGATATCCTTAAGCTACACAGTACTGTCCTTTAAGCTCATTAATTGTAAGATGGACTATCACTGCTATCACTTGCTGTCCAAAGTGGTTACAAATACTCACTCTCTGCGCTGTGTCTGGTATTAAAAACAAATTTCCTAGAAGGATGAGTCCTCTCTGCTTCAAGCTTTTATGCTTGTTACCATTTCAATCAACTTACGGAGCTCAAGCTCCTGTTTCTTGCATAATAATTTCAAAACACTTTTCAGACTTAAGTGTTTATTTCCAGATTAAATTATAAGTAATTAAAAAAAAACCCACAATCTAAGAACCCTCTGGTCCCCTCTCCCTCCTCTTCCCCAAAATGGAACAGGAAAAGAAGCGCTCAGAAAAGCAATCATTCTAAAAATGGTAATAAAGAGGGATGGAGACTTTGAGCAAGGTTTAAAATAAAATAATGACACCAATTAGATCAAGTTTATGTGTCCTGCTATTCTGTTCACAGCCATGTCATCAGATAACTAACCCCGTACCTAGGAAATTACAAACTCTTTTTGAAGGTAGTTGCACTTTGCAGAATAATGAAGCCATCAACATACAGCCTGCAATCATGAAATTGCTGTTAACACTAAAACTTCTATACTGGAGATTCAGGATGTCCTTTCAGACCTATTTACTAAGAGATCTTGTTCAAGGAAGATATAAATCTTAGGATTTCATAAGCTTCTCATATCTATTTTAGCTGATGATACACAGCACACAGAAATTTCTTTCTTTCTTAACTTCTTGAAAGCTTGCAATAGTGACTTAACATAACCAAGGAGAACACAATACACAAAAGAAGAAATTTCATTCTAAATATATAAACACTTTCAGGGGCTCATCACACAAAAATATTTTGAAGAGGAAGAAAGTGAAGGAAGAGAAAGGTCATGATCTTAATTTCTCTGAAGAAAAAAAGAATAAAGTTGTATTAAAATGAAAAAATAGTAAGTCCCTTGTAATTTTATCAAAGAATATAAAACTTGGAAAATCAAAATTATTTCATGATAGTGTTATCTGGACCTAAGCTACCCAGTATTATACAAGACACAGGTTAAAGACACCATAGCTGTACTACTGCTGATAAAATGGTTAAAAATAAATGTAAAGACTACTGTAAGCCAGTCTTACACTTGCTGTTCTGCAATGCAAATGAGCACAGTTCAAATCATTTCTCTGCTGAGGGAAGCAACAGGCAGCACATAAATGCAAACAACCTTCATTAGACACATTGTCATGAGTATATTAATCATGTCAAGAAGCACTGAAGTTTCCTTCAGTGCAATTTAACATACCTTACTTTATTAGGATGCACTTAATTTCACTATCTTTTCTCCTCATTATCATTTATGATGACCAATTAAAATGTTTGTGTCTGTCTCTAAGCAAATTACTTCTGCAGTCCTGGTAGCTGAAAGCACTGCTCATCCAACACTTCTGTCATCTTCTTCCATCAGGGCAATACCTTTCTTTGCCCAGCCTCTATTAGCATTTTAAAGAGAAAAAGCTTGCTTGGATTAGATAGGTGTAAATCAGGTCTTTCCACAGTGTAGGCATTTAAAGTGGGTTAGTTTTCCCTCCCTCCCAGTTGCCCTGTTATACAGCCTTTGTGGTTTCCCCTTGGAGTGACAAGCATAAATAGCTCCTATACTCAGAAAAAGAACATAATGAAGCAACAAGAAGCCTCCAGCATTATTCTCACATTGGGTTCAAAGTTGTGTGCAGTTTAATTTCGTTTGGTCGAAACATTCAGTAAGTACACAGCAACTCCATCCTCTGAGTTTCCTTCAAAGCCTCTGTATTCAGGGTTCTCTCAAAAGCTTTTCAAATGCTGATAGAACAGAATGTGCCACTTCATTTTTGTTTCCAACATTCCTAAATAAGCCCAAACCATTTTTAATATTCAAAAAATGAAGTATAAGGGCAGGGGCTTTTTTCTCAATCTTTCACAAAACAACTGTGGGCAGTTCATCTGACCACAGCTGTTATTTCTTGGCCTCACGTATAATAAGGTAAGATAACCGGAAGTTAGCTGGAAATTCTGATTACACACAGAGCTTTTCCTGTGGAACTAAGGGCAACCAGAAATAGTTCATGTTTATGAGCTCCTTTATCTATGGATTACCTTGGGCTCCTGGAACCGACAATACAAAGCTTGTTTCTCAGAAGCTGCTGGAGCTCAACTGCAGAGCAATGGAATTTGTCTTATTTCCTAAAGAACCACATGCATTCTTCTTTACATAACATTACCTTGACATCATATTAATGACTTCCAGAAAAATGCTGATAATTTCAAGGGTAAAGAAATAAGTCTGAAGACAGTGCTGCCTTTTAGAACAATTATAATTTCATTAAAATAGGAACATAACTTAAAGATAGATTTTATTCTCTTTGATGATTTACTCATGCAAACTGCACATAAAATAAAACAGTACAGTTTGTGAAACATGTCAAATGTAAAGACCCAAAATGCTAAGTACAGAAGTAGTGTGACATACGTCTCAAAACGGAACCCATGGTAGTACGACTAATAACTTTGCTCTATTTGCTGAACACAGATTTTAATGGTTCTTTTGCCAGCCCCACTGTTAAATTCATTAACTGTTTACATGTCTCCTATACACTTATGTAGACTTATTTTACAAGCGTGACAGTTTTGTTATAAAAAAACTCCACTTCTATAAATATGATTTAAAAGCCTTTGTGTGTTTAGGAGAGCAAATTATAATATAATCAATGAGGCCTTATCTAGTCCACCGAAACTACAATGAAAAGTGACTGTATAGCTTTCTTGCAGAATTCACATTTTGTGCCTTTGCAATTGATTTCCTTCTCACAAGAGGTCCATTGCATTTCACCATCCTGGAAACGTTCAATAACTGTTACAGCCTTTTATCTTGAGACTGGGAAAGTAAGACTTTTAAATGCATGAGGTTATCAACTCAACTTTCTTAGTTTTAAAATACAAAATATTCAAAATCCCTATTATTTTCATGCTTAAAGCCCTGCAATGATACATAGACGACTTTGTCCAGTTTTAATTATAGCATGGTTGTATATATATTGTAGAAATGATGAGTTTTTTTTCCTGTGCATCAATTACATTTTTAGATTTAAAACTGAATCAAACAGAAACTTGATGGCACCGACACTTAAAAACACATAATATAGTGTGGAGAAGGAAGAGCAAATGAACTACACAACCCATTATAAATGCATTAAATCTTTGTTATATACATAATGGAATCCTGCTTTACTGCCAGTTGCTACTATGCATCTGTTTTTGCTATTATACAAAGTTTTCTGACCTGAAAGCACACCTCTACTTTTTTTTTTTTTAAACAACTTATTCTATTGTAAAATATTGTACTGTATTTTGAACATGAGTACAGAATCAAAATAGATAATGGCACATTTAAAAAACTCAATATCCTACAGATGACTGGATAATGAGAAAAAGTGTACCTACAATCATCTCATCAGAAACAAACTACATCATGGAATGTTAGTTATCCAAGTTCGCACAGTAAATAACATTTTAAAACTGCAATCACCTATCAGCCAGCATCACATTGAAGGCATCTTTAAACATTCAAGCAAAAGACTGCTGGCATTAACTACTGAACCATTCTCACACACACACCACACACACCACATTATAATTACATTGTTTCCAAGATACGGTAGATACTGATTCTTTTTTTTTTTTTTCCACAAGAAAGGTATCAAAATTTTTGCTACTAAAAGATGACAGTGCTTACACAAGAATTAAGTACAAGTTAGCCTGCAAATACAAGACAATGACCAAAAAAAAAAAAAAAAAAGTCTTGAGTTGTCTGAAGAAGATTTTTAGGCTTTTCTGGCATCCAAACCCATGAGTAAACTCCTTAGTTTACGACTCAAAAATCCACAAAATATCAACCCTACTTTGGAATACTAACTATTCCACACTTGGTAACCCTGTATTTAACAATACGCTTACTGGTTTCAGCCTAGCAACAAAGGGTAATTAGAGATATCCTATTCTGACTGGAGAAATAAAGCTCTCCTTCCCCAAGAACTGAAGTGTTGGAGGGGAAAAAAAAATAACACCTGACATCAATTTAAAATAAAATAAAATTAAAAAAAATCAAATCTATTTAGTAATGATCATCTAGGATAGGTATGTGCATAAGAGTACTGTATCTTATATACTGTACTGGCCCTATTAAAAAAATTAAAACCCCCAACAGTTAAAAAGCCAACCAAAATGCAATACATAAAAAACCCAAATGTTTTTCTCCCAATGTTCTTCCTCTCATAATGTGCAAAACAACAAAAAGGCAAAAAGACTAAAAGCAAATTTACTGTTACTGTCTTTCTCTTGCCTAGTGCTTTATGACCTTGCTTATGTTACAAAGTCAATAGGGACTATGCAGAACTTTGGTATAAAAATGTCACATAATATTACTATCACAGTCTTGGGGATGACCTTTAGTAATTCACCCCAATGTTTGTTCAAATAATACCAATTAAAAATGAAATAACCACATTGTACTGTACACACACTTTACACGTTAAGCACAAAAAAGAACTAGTAAAACTAATAATAATTAAAAAAAAGTCTTTTGCAAAGGGACTAGAACTGGTGTTCTGTCTCAGCTTCACCTGCCAATCGTTAAAGCCAGATTTAAGGTGGATTTAAAAAAAAAATGAGTAAATTTAAGCTACAATTTCTCCTAGATGGAGACTGGTCTTTTGCTGATTTCCCTTTAAAGTCACAAATGTGTATCTAAGAAACTGATGCAATGCAAGTTTTTAATCAACTTCCTGAAGGCTGCGACTGGGAGGGAGGAGCCATGACGATCTGGGAGAGGCCTGGCTCTGTGCTCTGGTCTGCCATCTGGGTGAGAACGGAGGTGGCCACTGCTTCTGCCTTGGAAGTTGAGCTTACGCCGTTGGAGGTGCTGACAGAACTGTGCTGAATAGCTTCTGTGTGTGGACTGCTTGGCACTGATATGTCTTCTGAACTGTCGTCTTTATCTGCAGCTGAAGAAGAACAATGAATGTATTTTTCCCCCCCCGAACGTACACTGCCTCGTCCCAGGTAGCAGCAGTCATGGCCTAAATAATTAAAATGCACGGTATAATGCAGTACGAATCGCAAAATAATCTTATTTTCATTTGGTAAAGAAAATACTACTTGGTAAGCAAAAAATATGGACTGCTGTATGGCATATTCAGGAAACAAACATTTTTCACATCTTCAGTGGTGATTAAAATAGTCCCATTTCATATCTAGTATATCAGCTGGTGCTAGTGAAGAATGTCCATGTCAGTAAGCAATGCTTATAGATTAAAAATGCTACAGGATGCCTTGGTGCTACATGAATTTACTTTACATTTTTAACATATGCCTATTTACTGCAGTTAAAGTCATGACAGAATAATCAGATTAAAGAATAATGCTCATTGCGCAAAACTAGAATCTGCAACATAAGCATGACTTAAAATGCCTCTCTTGCACAGACATCCTAGACATGCTAAAATTATCCTTTTTTCCAGAATGGCCAAAGTCAGGCAAGCCATTGTAACTTGACACTGTCAAGCAAAAAAGCTGAGTTAAAGAATAAAAAACCAAAACCCAAACAAACAAAAAAAGAAAATAAGCATACTGTTTCACACTTAAAGTATGAACAGCAACTTTAACTATTTAGTATCATTCTGTGCTACTTAATGTTGTTTTTTTTTTTTTTAAAGTATTTCTCTCCACAGTTTTATACATTGACTTTCTACACTTAAACTCAGCATACAGATGGAATACTGGAAGTCCCTTTTAAAAGGTTACTGGTGATTTGTGTAATGTAAGAGGACAGAAAGATAGAAACACAGCCAGAAGAAGCATGAACTATTGCATGTGTCGCAGGAATGGAACAAAGCTTGATTTTCTCTAGACTTCTCTTTGTGATCCCTTTCAGATGTGCTTGAGACTGGCATACAAATTCAGAAGTTACCCAGGGGAAGAGGAGATGGAAAAGATGACACACTGAAAGATGAACAACACTGTGGTATCAGAGCCTCTTCTCTCCATAAACAACCAGGCTAACAGCAGCAACTAAAGTGGAGCACTAAGCATGAACAAATGATGAGGAGATTTAGTTTATGATGTACTGAGGTTTATAGGACATACTAGCTATGGGTAGGAAAATTCATTAAATTAGCAAATTGAGTCACCAAGATCTTGAGCAACGCCATGCATACTAACAACACGTTCCTCTGAAGCCTGAAAACAACATTTATATTATTGACTGCTTCTGGAAACAAACAGTAAGGTCAGAAAGGATGGGTAAGCAAGCAAAATTCCTGTATTTCTTTCTAGGAAATACTGTCTACACAAACAATACACCAATTTCTCTTACACCTCTACTACACAAACAGGGACATAATCATTTGAAAGTATCATAATGTACTTCTCCATAAGGCCAACTATTTCATAGATACTGCATTTCTTCAAATAAAGATCTTTCAAGGGAGGCAGAGACAGCTGATAATGCGCTAGGTCTGTGGATGATTACCACATATCCTAAGGTAGCATGGTAACTGTACACAGCAAAAAGAAGAAAATACTTCTGAAAGACATTTGTGATCCTCAGTAGGATTTGCCCATTCAAGAACAGAAAAACACAGAATCATAGAATCATTAAGGTTGGAAAAGACCTTTAAGATGATAAGAGTCCAACCATAACCCAACTACCATGACCACTAAACTACATCCTGAAGTACCACACCTACTCTCTTCTTGAACATGTGAACAAGTGCCAGTCCAGTTAATGCTATTCAACAAGATTTCATTTTTGCTAGACTTCTAACAAGACACATAAGAACTTATGTAAAAACAAGAAGGAATTCATGCAAACTTTGTGAAAAAAGGTAAACTATAGTGCCATTTCCTGAAAAAAACCCCAAAAACCAAACTCCATTTGCAGAATTAAAACCTAACAAGAAAATCTACTCACTGAATATGGAAGATCCTTAAAGTCACCTCGTTACAAAGGTGACTTGTTTTCTCAAGCCCAAAGACTGAGAATAAAGAACAAAGGCTTTTGGAAGAACACAGGAATGTCAAATTTTAAGTTCCAATGAATCTTTTTCTTAGTTGACCAGAGAATTGGCAGGCACAGGACTGTGGTTTCAACAGTGTACCTGATACATACTAGAATTATAATGTAGCTACTAACATAGAAAAAACCCTAGGCATTTTACCTTTTTAATGGCTCCCACAGCTTTGCCTCAAACCAAGGAAAATGCACAGTCCAAATTAGAAATTAACATGTACTGCACATCAGAAGGCTGAAAATTTACAGACCTACATCACACAAATGTCCTGGAGGCCAGCTAGTTCCTAGATGGGCTGTGTCATGAGAAGGAGCAAGCTACTTTGGTAACAGAGGAGAGCGTGGGCTAGACTGAGTTACAGAAAGGGTTTAAAAAATGCCAACCAAAGCACAGAGGGAACTTCTGAGGATGTACTAAAGATAGACTGATTTATGCCTAGACTAAATGCTCATTCCAGTGTGCTGGCCTTTGTGAATATCCCCTGCAGCCACTGAAGGACTGTTGCCAGTCCAAAACAGGCTCTAAGAACCGTCATTTGTGTGGTTCGAATTATTTGAGATGTGAAACTGGCTAATCACCTTCTACCATTTTTTAAAATTACCCAAAGAACACAAAAAAAAAATCCCATTTAACACCATCTACACCGCAGCCTCTACTTATCTTTCATACAAATGTTCTTGAATATTATGTCTTTTTTAAAAATAACCAAAGAAATACCTAAAAGCATCTTTTTTTAAAGTTGTTTTTTTTTTGGTAACTGATTTCACTGATGCATTTTCTTGTCAGAAGTTTTCAACATTTTCCTGCTCCAAGGCCAGAAAAAGCCTAAGAAAATACACGAGAACTGCAGAAGGCTTTTAGAAATAATCTGGTGTAGAATAGCTAAAATGAAAAATAAATGAACAACATTTAGATTTCTCCTCTGCACGGCACTTTCCTCTCCCCAGCCCCGAGTTTAAAGATGCATTCCCTTCTCTGGGAAATAAAGCTTAAACTGGCTGAAAACTCAAACATTGCAAAAGAAATTCATCCATATTCCCTCCAAGTGCCATAACCATATTTCTGGTTTCTCTGTCCTGATGACACCCTCTTTTGAATCAGGCACAACACTTTTTAAATAAGCAAAAAAAAAAAAAAAAAGATTCCCAGAACAATTTTAGAAGAAAAATTTGGCTTGAGACAAAAATGTGCCTGGGAAATTCAAAAGATCTTAAAAGATATGTGGGAGTCAGTGCCTAAAATGCCCTGAAAAGCAATGCATTATTTGTGCCTATTAAAGTACATCATACATAAACCCCCATTAAACTGTGGACTTTTAGCTGTTAAAACATGGTCTACATGATATAAACTAGCACTGTCTCAGCAGCACACGATATTCAGCACTGCAGGAGCACTGTAATCTGGTGTCTTCAATTTTCTCCCCAGGGACAGACTATTAAACCACTCAACACATTTTTTGAAGCAATTCAACTTAAACTACTTGATGAACATAGTATGTTTATTTAAAAATACTTTCCATGAACACCATTTCCATGAAAATATTAACAAACAATTTCTGCCTTGCATAAATTCTCCTGTGGCTCTGTCACTTACCAGCATGCTTTCCTGACAATATTCAGATGGAGATAATGTGATAAAGTCCTTTCAGAGGGATGGCATTATAACTCATTCATGCTGAACCTTTACTTTTAAGAGACTTTTCAAGAAACGAGGTGAGCTATGCTTCTGATCTCCATGCTTACTATTATTTTATTTCTAAATGTAGGTTTTTCCCACTTATTAGTAGCTTAGTTCTTGCTTGTTTTGCATTCTTTACTGAATTAGGAACATTACAGCCCTATTCTGAGGGCAGTAATTATTACAAAAGAGGCCATTTGCTAATTCTTCAACTAAGAAATGAAAATTTCAGGATGCAATCAGTTTGCCAGTTTAAGACATAAGTATTTTTCATGCCAGTTCAGAATCACACATGATCAAAACAAAATTCAAGAAACCTACAGTTTGGGTTCGGGGTTTTTTTTGTTGCTTGTTTTTTTTTAAAGCTTTGCATGCATAATGTTATCCCCTAGTAGCTTCCATATCAAATTATGTTGTTCTGTCAGATGGGAGCCATAATGGCCTCATCCCTGCAGCAATCATTGTTAATATAAATCCCAAACATATTTCTATACTGTTCCAATTTACTACAGGATGCTATTTTCCATCTTGTCAAAATGACTGGAGATCAAAGGACCAAGATTTATAAACTCAAAACTGACAAAATCAGTATTCTAAATATATATGGGCAATAGAGAGTTGCTAAATCTCCTGAATCTTTTAAATTAAAAAATATTGCCCATTCTGATGAAATTGCTTACAATGACTACAAGTAAAGATGGTGGCCATTAAGTTTTATCGCAAGCACCTGAGGATCTGTTTGCATGCAATACAAAATGTTCCTTTATTCTCCTGAATTACTGACACTGGCAAATTAAAATGAAGTGGCTACATATGGCAGAAACAATCTTCACATTTACAAATATCCTGAAATATCACTAAATCATAAAAAGGAAAGCTGCGGGTTATATATTATGAATGTTGCCTAATGCATTCCCAGCTCAGTTATTTGTAACAAATCTGTGTACAATGGGCAAAATTGGCCATTTACTCTACAGCAGCAGCAGCTGGCTCTGGCACTGTGTATCATATCCAAAAAGGAAGTCACAAGTCGGAAAAGCATAATTAACCTTTAAAATGCTGGAAGGATGAAAAGGGAAAAAAAAAAGGCAAATGAGCAGCTTTAAGTAAAAGTATTTATGAGAAAAAAAATTCTACCAAAATTCTCAGTATTCCCTTCAGTAACAGAAGTGCTTTTTAAAAATGCCCTGTTTAGAGAAAAGGAGTCGCCGTGGAAATCAAAACAACCTAGAAGACATTGTACAGTAGCAGCCATGAACCTGCATCTGATTATTTTAATGGCTTGACTGATCCTGGATCTTATGGTAAATGAGGACAGCTGTTGTATTACCTCTACTGAAATCTCATTATGAAGAAGGAAAAAACCCACAAGGACCTTTCAGAGTACTAGGCTGAGATAAAGTATAAAAAATGTTTTTTTTTGTGTGCTCTTAGCATTCTAATTATATTTTCCAAAGCAGGTGTAGTAACCAATAGTCCTTAAATCCTAATTATCAAATGTATTCAAACAACATAAAACCTTCAATGTTATGCAACACTTTGACAGAAAGAATGCAAACATATTTCTAAATATCACATATTCATGCCTGTCTTCTAATAACCTTTGAGATTTAAAAAAATAAATCTTTAATGCAATATTAGAACTGCATTTCTCAATTTTAACGTTCAGTCGGTTCACTTTGGCAGTATTTCATTGATGCAGCCTAAGGCTATAGGTAATGGAACATTACTCACTATGATAGCCAGATTTCTTCTGCATGGCAGTTACAGGGCAATCTTTATGAGCCAGAAGAAGCTGTTTCAGCTGTGCCACTTCATTTCTCAGCAGGGTGACTTCATTCTAAAGGAGAAGAAAGTTATGCACTTTACCAGGCTCAATATACACCCATTTTGAAGGTAAGTATTAAGTTTTATAGGATTTTCAGTTGTTCATTTAGGGGTAAATAAAATACAGTAAGTTTCCATTTCATATATATCGCAAAACTGTATACATTTCTTTTATCTCAGAACATGTAAATATTAGCTGAAACATGGCTAAGTCATGATTTTCTTGAACTAGGAAATGCTTTTTTGCAGAATAGATGTGTTTTTCAGTCTGCAGATGCAGACTCCACATATAGCCTCCCTCACATGATCCAGCTACTGTAAGACTCTTCTGCAAGGTTTTGTGATGAAATCTAATCAGAGTAAAGCAACATTTAACTACCTACATTTTAAGAGATGCCTGCCAGAGCCAACACTAACAAAGGTTAAAAAAATAAAATCAGCCAACACAGAACGATTTTTGGTGACTGTATTTATACTGGGACTTTGAAAAAGAAAATCTCATATACTGGAAAGTAATTTAGTAAATATTTGTTGATTTCCAAATTGATTTTCTCTTTCGGAACCATACATAACAGTGTTGTGTAAAGGAATATGGATAACAATAACAGAATCCTTAAATGTCAGCTTATGTTGCTGAAGTGAAGTATAAGACAGCACCTGCAGCATGTAGTGACTGGGTTCATTTCCAGGTTGTGCCTTTCCCACTATTGGGTGACCTTGAACAAAGTCCTTTTACTTCTTTGTGCTTCAATCTCCCCATTTGTAAAATGGAGGACAGTGATACTTACCTTCCACATAAAGTACTTTGATGTCTATAGATGAGAAGTGCTACCTAACAGCATTATATATGACAATCCGAATTAAGAATGGTATGGCATTCTGATAGACCCATTTTCACTTTAAAAAGAAACAAAATGGCTGTGTATTTAGAGAATCAATTAATCTGTAACACTGATCTCCATATCTTCTCACATTACATGCTTTTCATGGGTTATTTTAAATATAAATCCTTTCCAGCTGATACTTGAAATTACTTTAAGAACCTTTGCACATTAGCACAGTACACCACTCACATGACATAACTGTTTGGTAAACACATATGTTTATGCATTTGAGAGCAAGTTGAAGAAAAAGCCAACTCAGGAGGATTGGATTGTAACAAAACCTGAGAAAAATAAACCTATTTACTTGCAAGATAGAAATGAGGCAATGCAGTCAGAGAAGAGATGATTTACAACTAAAAGGATTCCAAAGTAAGGAAAACAATTTTTAAGAACAGAATTTATTAGGTTTCATCACACTAAGTAATAGTCTATAAATACTGTACCTAAAACATCATCTTTTTAAAAGAAAAGCTCCTATTTGTGTCTTTTATCTCCTTTTAGAAGAAAAAGGACATCAACCTGCAAGACCCTTTTTAACTATTAAGGACTACTTTCCATTTCAGTCATTTTACTGTGCCAAAAGAAAGATGAAAAATCTGATTTCATGGAGGTTTATAATTGAAGAAGAATGTTAATGCAAACAAAAAAGGTGGCAATGAAAGAATCCCAACCAAAAGCCCTACCAATTCTCTACCAGCTGTCTTTGTATGTCCTGAAATCTTGGGACTATTAAGAAAGCACATTACTTCTGTGTCCAGCTTTTAGTCTCCTTTTAGATCACCATGTTATTTACTGAGGAGCCAGAGAGCTAGACAGAACTGACATAGATTGGGAAAAAAACCGAAAGTGCTGATGTAGTTTTGAGACACTTCTGGATAATCTACAGAACCAGCAATGTCCAAGAATATCAAACATACTTCTGCTAGTTTAAAGGAGTGCTGGCGAAAGAATTGGTCAAATAGGAAAATGTTTTCAGAAATTTTCTACCTTCATCTTCACATTTTAAGAAAGAATTTCATACACAAACAGCACATACAAGCATGAAGTCACTGTTCAAGTAATACTAATGTTTATGAAAATTTTTTGAAAAGGTAGTTTGTAGATTAATGTCAGTTCTACTATAAATAATTTGGCTAATAGAAGCAGCAAATATATTATTTTACATTAAAGCAGATTTGGGAAAGAAAGAAAAAAAACAACAAGGAACAGCATTTCTGTACTAAAACCCCCCAGAACTTGAGGTATTCTTATTGAATACATAGCTATCCTGGTTATTAACACAAACACTGTGTTCAACAGCACTATATGCAATGCACAAAACATTCCTGAGAGTAAAATAGAGCAACGCCAGTGAACGATGATAACCCATGGTTGTCATTTACATACTAACAGTTAAAAATACTTGCAGCTGATAATAAAAAGGGGTTGTTAGAGCCAACTCATACACACATTGTAGTTTCTTATCATGGATGTTACAATAGCAAGCCCTTCCATCTCATTCATAACATGTTAACATGTAGTCATTTAACATGTGGTTACTATGTTGAAAATAGGCTAACAAGAAACACATGGAATAAAACTTCAACAGTGGGCATGAGAAAAAACACTTCTTTCTAGAAAAAGCACTCTTTCCAGAGTTTTCACACTGGAAAGATCCTCCTCATTAATGAGATACCAACTGAAGTGTAGGCAGCAATATCTGTTTAAATAAGCACAAAATATACCTCACATGCTGGAGAATTTTTATACTCCCACATTTCAAAATGTGCTAGTATTAGAAAGTAGGTTTCTGGAGGAAAGCAAATCTATTTTTACTTGCACTCCACTTTTCAGATGATACTTTCCCTTCTGCATTCTTCCGAAGGTGTACCACAAGTGTGCACCATGTTCTTCTCTTTCTGCCTACTTCTCCCTCGATCCAAAATGCATATGTAACAGTGGGACCAGATTAACCCTTACTCAGCAAGCAAGGGTGGGATAATATGTGTAAGGTGTATATACCAAAACTATCATCAGAGACAGGAAAATGATAGGGGATTGTTTGTGGTTGAGCTATACTCTGCTCTTCGGGTTCTTTTTGAGCAGCTTCAACAAGACATCCCTGTATGGGAAAGGACCTTAACTTATGGGCGCTTCTTTCATAATTTAGCCTTCCTAAAGCAGCTTCTGAAGCATCCGTACAAACAGCCACTCGACTGGCCTGCAATGACCACGTGAGGAAGACAGGCCATGCTTCCACCAATACCTTGCTCTCTAAGATTATTAAAGCAACAGGGACCAAATACAGACCCTACAGTGAACTTTGGCATCTGATCCTGCAGTACGACTGAGTGGCCACCAGTCCCACTGAGGGACACAATGCCAACACTATCCTTAACATTATACAGCACACCACACCTTGCAGTATCATTGTGCAAGGCACAGAGCAATACAATGTGGCATGTAAAATTTAAGATCAATAAACAAATCAACACATTAGTAGAAAACAAACCCCACAAAAACCAAACAGTAAATAAAATCTAGAAGGTTGGAAAGCATGAAAAAAAACTTACATAGAAGAGCCTAGCATAAAGACAGCCAAGCTAACCTAAATACATTACTGGCATGATGAAAATTTAAAAAATAATCCTTAGAAAGGAAATTACCTTCAAACATTTAAAAGAAGAAAGTAAGAGAAGTTAACCTACAGAAAGCTGAAAACTACAGAACAAAATATATACATCAACCAAGTAAACCTCTTCAAAATCTTCCAGCGTTAATGACATCAGAAGCTTTGACATGGACATTGCAAGAAAACTACCAGATGCATTGGAAGAAGTCAATGAATGCTATACAATCTCACCACGCTTTTGGAAATGTCACATTTTGGTAAATCCTGCTGGGAGATTGTTTAGATATCAAAATATGAACTACTAAACACTAACAGTCTATAGAACTGTACTAAGGCAAAACTCCAAACTTAATAAATTTGCTGTTAAAGTAAGTAATCACAGATGATTACTGCACTGATCACCTGTATCAACCTGTCAAGTGAAGAACTATTGTTGAAATACAGGACTGATAAACATTTTCACAAAAAGTACAGTTAGATTATTTCTCTGACATTCAATTTTCTTTATATGCCATTCTGTTCTTCACAGTTAATGGTTTTGCTTTTGGCAGACCACAAGAAAATTTGTTTTCTTGAATTCACTATTTCTAACAGTTACCAGAAAACTGGGAATCTTTTGGCTACTCTACTTAATATTATGTTTGGCTATAACAATCGGTATGTGTAAGTTCAAAGCAGCTCACATCATAGCAATTACTCTCACTAAAAACCAAAACAAATCAAACAAATAAAGAAAGAAGTATAGCCAAATCTTGTTGTTTTTCTCCCTGTAAATCTACTTTCACTTTTTTCTTGATTTATTTAAGCTATAGTGCTACATACCATTTTGTAACTAATGGATTTACAGAGAGGATTGTGATGGCATTAAAGGAATGCATCCAAAGACTGTGAACAGGTATGAGAAGACCATATATTTGCAAGAAATTTAACTAATACTGGTGCACAGTGTCATGATTCTTGGGACACAGGAAATTATTTCATATTCTATGCTTAGGCAGGAATTTCTTATGTTTAACAGTCTGGGATGCTGAGTGTTTTTCAAGACATGAACATGAAGACAACTGATAACACTGTAATTTCAATTACATGATAAAAAGTAACTTCATTGTGCTCTACTTTGCTGTTGATTTTCCTTATCAAACAGCATGAAAAGGAGTTTTAATGGGAAGTAAAAGATCTATGAATTTGGCTCAGTAAACAGCTCTGATGAAGGAACAAGAAGTAAAACTTTATCGAAATACTTTCCATTGCATTTTCTCAATGAATGCTTTGTTTAGGAAATGATGTCATTTTTCCTTTCTGTAATTTTCCAAACAAAGCTTTTAGGACTTTTAATCTGAAAAAATAATTTGTGCCAATTCTCATGTGCTGCTGGAAAACATTAAGAAAGTATGCTTTAACATTTATTAGAGGATTAAACAAAAGGGTCATGGATTGTTTTACAGGGGGGAAAGTGTGTCCACATGACAACTTTCCAAGATCGACAACCTCAGATGAGGTGGAAAAATGACTTGCAACATACACTAGACTACCCTTTTACAGTACACTCTCACTAAAGGATTTACGCACACTGGGAGGGCAGTGTGGTGAAATTTGCACTGCCACTGCCTGTGCTGTACCTGTTCTGTGGACAAAAGAGGCCTTCAGTTTCCAGTGATGTCAATCTGGCACCTTTCACGAGCACTACATTCACTTTAAAGGAAAAAAAGTGAAGTTAAAAAGAACCAAAGGAAATAAAACCAAGTCTTATTTAACTAACTCAGAAGAAGATGTTTTTAAGGTAAGGCTATTAGTTTGTAATAAGCCTTTACTCCAACACATCTTGTCCTCTTTGGTTAGTACCACAGTCTGAAAGTTATTTAAAATGGAACAAAGGACAGAAGAGTATGATCCTGAAGTTTACACATCTTGAAATCTGAGTATTTTCTTCAATTCTTATTTTGCTGCTATATGCAATTAGTGCTGAATTTTCAATTCTGAGCTGAGCAGCCAGTTACAAAGCCATTTACAATTTAGATTTCATGTGAAGTTTAAGTTCCACTGATCCAGGGTCACTGTCTAAGAATGGAAAAATGTATTCATTTTCACTCAAAGTAAAAAGTATACCTGTAACTGGCCATTTAGTGAGCTCAGGTCCTCGGCTTTTTTCTCCAACGACTGCACCCAGACTTTCCGTTTCTGTCGGCATCTGGAAGCAGCAGCACGGTTTCGCTCCAGAAACTTTCTCCTTTTCTCATCAGGGTCTTCATTGGCAGCTCTTCTTCGCCGACCACCTGTATTTGGTGTTTGTGGTGTAGGCTGAGCTGGTGATGCCTGGAAACAGTAAATTTATCATCATAGAATCATAGAATTGTTCTGTTTGGAAAAGACCTCTAAGATCATCAAGTCCAGCCACTGACCTAATATTACCATGGCCATCAAACCACGTCCTGAAATGCCATGTCTATGCGTTTCTTCAATACCCCCAGTGACGGTGACTCCACCATCTCCTTGGATACCTGACCACTCTTTCCATAAAGAAATTTTTCCTAATACCCAACCTAAACCTCCCCTGACACAATTTCAGGCCATTTCCTCTCATCCTATCACCTGATACTAGAGAGAAGGGACTGACTCCCACCTCACTACAATCTCCTTTCAGGTAATTGCAGAGAGCCATGAGGTTTCCCTTCAGCCCTCTCTTCTCCTAACTAAACAATCCCTGTTCCCTCTGCTGCTCCTTGTAAGACCTGCTCTCTAGACACTTCATCAGCTTTGCTGCCCTTCTCTGAACATGGTCCAGCAACTCAATGGGGCCCAAACCTGAACACAGCATTTGAGGTATGACCTCACCAGTGCTGAGTACAGGGGAACAGTCACTTTCCTACTGCTGCTGGCCACACTAGTCGTGATACAGGCCAAGATGCTGTTGGCCTTCTTGGTCACTTGAGTACACTGCTGGCTCATGTTCAGACAGCTGTCAACCAGCACCCCCCGGGTCCTTTTCCATGAGGCAACTTTCCAGCCTTCCCAGTAGTTGTGACTGAAGCGCTGGACCCAGTACTTGGTCTTGTTAAACCTCATACAACTGACCTCAACCCATCAATGTTAAAATCCCTTAAAGGTACAGAACAGACAGAATATAACTGTCTGCATGTTCACAGGTCTAGCACATAAAGTTTTAATTTTAAAAACATCCAAACATGTACCAGTTGACATAGCTATTTGGCATAAATTCTACATAGATAATAACTGAAACCCCCTGGAAACTCAACTCAGCCTTTTAGCAATGAAATACTTGCAAATTTTACTTTATTTTAAAATCCCCATCATAAAGTTGTTATGAAATAACCAAACAGCAACCTCTTCATCTTGAAAATTCTCCTATGTAATGATATGAAAATATTCTTTTAAAATTGAGGTGAGATAGTATGAGAGAATAGCAGCCTTAAGAGAGCTACCAAGGGTAACCTTTTTCCTCTTTATGTTCCATTATTGGATTTCACTGGCCATTCTAAGAATCTGAGTGCTTCTGCTGCAGATGCAGGTCATTCCAGCTCCAGGATATGTATACAGCTTTTATAATATTGGTATTATGCTATGAATAACTCTTCAAGGTTTTTAAAAGCATTTTGAAAACACATTTGAGAAAGTTTTTTTAGAAGCTGAACAGCAACAATCCTCCAGGATTCACCCAGGGAAGTATCTTTCCTCCAGCAGCACTCCTGCTTCCAGTCTGACTCGAAGCAGATTTATTCCCGTTCTTATCTATCATCCCAAGCAACAGCACATCTATCATCATTCCTAAACTTGGAACTTTCTTTTCCCTACCCAGGAAGACACAGTACACTTAATCACACAGCTTGAAACTCTGGGTGATAGCCCAGAAAAGATGGTTTGAGCAAATTAACACAAGCATGTTAGCTGATGCAGTTAGAACTGCTACAGAACTATGACTCCCAAGAATAGTCTGTAGCACATGTTAACCTCTATTAAACAAATCAAGAGTCAAAAAGATTTCTTCTTGCATAACAAAGAATGGAACAAGAACTAGATGAACACTTGTCGTACCGGTGTTTCAGTTGTTGAAGTTGCAGGTTGTTGTAGCGATTGCGGTCGTGGTTCCTCTGACTGACTCCTAACCAACCCACTCGGATGTCCCTTAGCAGTATCTCCATTTGTTACCTGAGGGTGCTGCTGGGTCAAGGCTGCTTTCAATCTCTGAAAGAAGAACAACAAAAGAAATATTCTATCAGGCTAACTTGAAAACTATTTATATCACTAATTACTTCCATTTTTGAAACAAGAGCTCCAACTCTAAAATAGTTTTTTCTTTTTACAGGCTTTTAACAGTGATCTAGGCATAGAGACAAATTCTTGCATGACAACAACAAAGAGGCTTTACAGAGGCTCTCAGAAAGAAGGATAGTAAGCTTTAGGGAGAAGTAAAGAGAAAGCTTTCTTTGTGAACTGTGCCCACAAAAAGATGACTAGAAGCCCATGAACAAACACTTCCTGAGTATTACACAAGGCACAGATTAGAAAGAGAACAATCACATGAGGGAAAATAGGTGAAAAACAGAACATAAACATCTTTCTAGTTTAAAAATTCTAGTGTTCATTATCCATTTAATAACAGTTTCTTATGACTCCACTTTTTCATGGTCTTTACAAATACTCACCTCTAAAATCCATCCCACGAGTAATCATTAGATAAAAGCCAAGGTATTTGCTGAAGCATCTCAATAATGCACAAAACAATAACAAGCTTCAGGTTATATGTAATTAGCTTTTACTTACATAAAAATATGCAAAGGAACTGTTATGGCTTGCTATGTACATTAAAAACTTCCTAAAAGGTTTGAAGGTCTTCCTTCATTGTACACAGCCACTATGAAGAATAGTAACTTCAAAATTCAACTGTACATAATACATCCATTATTGACAACTTAACCCAGTATATTAAAGCATTTTATTGACTGTCTTGAAAATTTCATTCAACTATTTGCGAAATCTCTTAAAACTAAGAGTTAATATATTTACGACAAATTCTGAATCTGGATAAAGTGTTATACTGCATTTCAGTAGATACAATTGATTGCAATTCCAGATTCTTTATATTGTGTAATTTACCATGAAATTTTCAGTTTTACTGAAGAATTTACCTTGCTAGACAAATGGTATTAACGAATGTTTTTTTCTACCAAGCACTGGATTTTTAAAGAGTTCAGTACAAGTTTAAGAAAGGATTAAGGACTTAATACATTAATTTATGAAAACTTTGATAACCTACCTGTATAACCATATTTTGGAATACGAACCAAGTGTTGCCGAAATACTAATGCTAATAGAATGTCTTAAAAATGCAGAGGCTTAAAAATGCTGTATTTAGCCAGCTCAAAAGAAGCAGGAGACTTTGCACCTATTTATGTATATACTCTCTACAAACTGCAGTATGTCATGTCCCTTTGCAATTAAGCCACTGGAATACAGTCAAAGCTTTCTCCTATCCTGCATGGTGATAGGTTTTCCTAGTTACTACTCTACAATTAGAGCAGCCGACTGCAGATAACCTCCATCAGAAGAGCAAAAAATCCTCAGGTCTGCAATATGCCAAGTTATATCAACTGCCATATACAGTTAACTGTAGCACCACTACCAGTAGTTATCCCATATGAACTGTACAAGTTGAACTGAGAAAGTCCAACATTCCTCTGCCAGCTTTAGGCAGTGACTTCTACAAGAGAAGTCTTTCCTGTAGTGACTGCTCTAGATTGAATTAACACCACACATTACTCCAGAGAGGGACTGTTTAACTGTACATAAAAATTCAGTGCTAATGAAGTTCTGTTCCCCACCTCATTTTTTTATCAACTCCATAAATATCCCAGAATGAAGAAAGTGCTTTCAGAAAAGTATACAAAACAAATTTATAGTAATTTCCTCAGTGCTCAGCTCTTAAGAAAAAATATTTAGGATAGCTGCAAGCATTAGGGCAGGTCCATACAAATTTTTAAGGTAACATGCTCGTAATTCTTAGTTTATGTACAGTGCTCTGAAAATCCTAAGCCCTCATACAGTTGTTTTAACACTTTTCTTTACAAACTCAAGAATTAACTTCTACCTTCCTAATCCAGTCCCTGTCTCCAGTTAAAAAGCTGGAGACAAGGCCTATGTGTTTTCTAACTGTCTAACTAAAAGTATTAAACCCACACACTATGATCTAATGACAACTTAAAGGTTGATGATTCCCCCCAACTCTGTAAAATTCTAACTAGTCCCAGTCCTTAAACATTTTATCCAATATAATTTCTTCAAGCTACTAACATCTGATTTTTCACAATGTATTTTAATTTGTTGTCTGAATGATGTTAGAATTATCTCTTGTACCATAACATGCTGTTTAGCAGGACATGACAAACTTTCAGGAGTCAAAACCAAGACAGTAGGGATAGTGCAATCAAACTAGGGCTTAACTTCCCTTACTGTAATGCTGCTATTTAAATATTATTTTGTAAGTAATCTCCTTTTTTAAATTACAATGTTAAATGTAATGTACTATGGACGCAGGAAATTGGTTTAGATTTATATTACAGGGTTTAAAAGCTGCAATTCAAAGAGTTATGATTAAAGTTACTCATGAATGGAGAAATATTGTGAAAATCTGAGGAATATCTACAAATTTTCACAAAGAGTTATTCTGCTCATGCATTTAAAAAGTTTCGTATTTTATAAGGTATTGCTGGAGTAAAATATTGTATGGATATTGTTACTTCCTGTGAGTAGGGCGACAGTTACCCCAAATATGACAAGAATCTCAGTTTTAAAAATCATGCATTAGAATAAATGTATTCAAGAATTATTATATGCAGAAATCTGATAATAACCAAGGTTTGTTTGATATCGCTTGGTTAATAAAGGCAAAGTAAAATTGGTATTTTCAAAGTTAAATAGCTTTTAAAGCATTTATTAGTAAGGTTTTACTGTTCATGTATATCCTTGAAAATAAATCCTCATTGCATCTGTCAAAATTTGGTAGGACTAGATCACTCCATCAAGAGCTACAGAAAAAAGATAATATGCTCCAGAAACGATTTGTGAAAAACTCAGATCCATATTTCATATCTGCCACAAAAGCTCATCAGAGTAATAACCCTCCTTCTCCTGGGTGTTATCCTACCATCTGCTGCTCTATTACTTATCTTTATTTTGCAACTAATTAACAGCATAATCTTCTAAATTCAGCAAGTTAATTATCATTATTGTGGTCTTTGCAGCATCATCAGTCCTTATGAAGTCTTGTCTCTCCACCCCCAGAGAACATATGAAAATGAAGTAGGTTGTGAGAGGGTCTGTTTCTTTAGAGTAGGCTCATTAGGTGTTTGCTGATTAGCTCGGCATGCAGAGAGACAGGTCAGAAGAATTCTGCTGAACACAAGGTCCCATGCCAGGCTCCAGCAAGTTAATGTCGGTTTCTGAACATGTGCCAAGCTTGCCCTCTGTCACTTTTCAGTAGAAGCCTCCTGCAGAAAGCTTACTGGTTGCCCACTGTGTGCAAGGTATTTCTCAGATTGTGACAAAAGGTTTTATACATGTAGGAGGAGATGGAGGAAAACAGTCAGTTTTAAACTGATTTTCAAGTTCTCTGGAAACTTCTACAATCCATGCAGAACAGTCTCAATATTAAGTGTACATCCACAAGCTGTACACTCAAAAAAAAAAAAAAAAAAAAAAAAAGGAGGGTTTACAACTAGGGGTATTTGATACACAGTAAGCATACAATTACAGACCTTCACAAAAAGATCAGAAGCAATTCTGTAATGTTTAAAATTATGAATCCTTACCGTAGTATTTTGGTTTGGTGGGTTGGTTGTGGGTTTAGGGTTTTTGGTTGGTTGGGTTGAGTTTTGGGTGTTTGTTTTTTTTTTTCCTTAAACACAGCTATTATGTCTACTTCTAAGTTTCTCTAAAATACCACAAAACTAACCTGCATTTGATTTTACTTAAGTATGTGGAAGTAAGTTTCTTTAGTGTAACAACAAATATGAAATCATGTCAGAAAAACTGAGAATTTATATCAAAGCGTGGTCCAGAAATCTGAAACTCATTTTCACTCCTATTGAATGTCACTCCCAGTACAAGATACAAGGATATTTTCAAAATAACAGCAGCAAAAGACAGCTTGCATCTAAATAAAATCTCTAGCCATATTTTACCTCAGTTCTATAAGTAAAAGGAGAAAATAGATCCAAGAATGTTCAAAACTATAGTAACAGTGCCTTTCACAGGTGTGAATTGACTGGCTATGTTCACTACAATAACTTCAATATTGGACAATAAAATTAAAATTTCATGTAATTTCATGTAATTATCCCATAACACTGAAATTTTGCACTGACATACACTGCTATATGTTTTTGAAGCAGACACAGAGATTGTACTTTATTTAAAATACTCTCCCACTAAATTCCACTAAAAGCTGTTTCAGTCAGGAGCCTTTTGCAATAATGTTGCCAATCATAAGGATTTGGCTCACTGCAGAGCAAGTGTTTAGTTTTTTTTTCTCTCATGGCTTTTATTTTCTTGTTTGTTTACAACTTTTTTTTTTCTTTTTTCTCCCTGCTCAGTCATAGTCCTCACAGTTGGTATGTATTTTTCTACCTGCTATTTCACTCAGTGAGCCTATTCTCACATGCAACTGTCCCTCTGTGGAATACATGTTATTGTTTATTGTCAGGCAGCTTAATGGTAACCAGAGAAAATAACATTAAAGCAAAGAAAGAACAGAGTTCTGAAAGTGACATCTCAGTAACTCACTTCACACGAATAACCAAAATTGCCATGCTGTAGAGGTTGACACTGCAGACCAAAAGGTTTTAGCAAAAACACAGTTCTGATGATTATGCATTAATCTTGCACACTCTAATCTAAAAACACTTCCAAATGTTGAAAAAGCCCATCTACAATCTGAATTCTCAAAAAGCTGTCCATATCAGGGGAAAAAAAAAAAAAAGCTATCACTTCCTCTATCTTTAAAGAGTTTTAAGACTTGTAGGACGGCTGAACAAAAACTTCAGTTGTGTTATGGGAAGGCATCCTGTGCCCATTACCAGAGATATCTTCTGCTAGTTATTTTAAGCTTTAGCTTTTAGAAATCAAGACGTCATTATTTTTTACTGTAGTTCATTCGTGGGTTTATATAAAGAAAATATATGATGCCCTAGGTGCAAACAGACATATACAACTCATAAGGAAACAACATGTATTCATCAGGAGAAAAATGTGTTGTTCCCCCATTAATAAAAAATATAGAAATTAAATTTCCCAAACCCATATTTAAATTATTTAACTCTCTAGCATTCAGAAGCAATGTCATTACATTCTCTAATTTGATTTCTATCAAAATTAGCTCTTTTCTTCACTTAAATAAAAAAAGGAAGTCTATACACCAGTAGCTTTTTGTAAACAGGTAAGAGAAACGAATGATCGAGATGAGAAATTAAATCAGAACTCAAAGTGCTTTTCCTGTTACATAACTATAACACAAGTTAGTTCCTTGAAATGTCATGCAAGGAATGAACTGCAGAGAAAGCCTCTGTAAGAGAGGCACAATCCACAAATGAAGAGAAGCACCTGGTCCCTGCCTTGGTTTGTGCCAGGTATTTAGTTCAAAACATATGGAATTGTGCCTTCTACACATGACAGCTACATATATGTGAGGATATTGCAGCTTAAAGTGGCAAAGTTACTGTAAAGATAAATTCACTCTGCCTCTGAAGCAGACAGATCTGTGTCAATTAAGAATACCTTGAAACAGTATTGTCATACATGTGATAAGAGAAAATGCAGAATGCCATATTAGGAAGGTATAGTCTTTGAATAAAAGAAAAACTCAAACAACAGCCAAAAGCATGTGATGAAACCACCTGAAGATATGAAAAAATACATTTATTTTCAAATGTATTTTACCAAACACACTTGAGTATCTGACGAATAGTCGCAATGTCAGGAAAACTATTTAAGCATGTTTTGTATTTGCTACATATTATAATCCAATATGAAAAAATCCTGGAGACTGCAAGATCTGTCTATAAAGAACAACAAAATGTTCTCCAAATAAAAAGCAACACAAAATAATGCAACAGTCAAGAAAATTCCAAAGGTCTATAAAAATCCTGACTCCTTGACTGCTGAGAAGGGAGTATCACAGCTTTACCCTTTCATCCATCTTTCTGTCCAAAAGACTCTTTAAATACTAAACTGATAGATTTCATAGAATCATAGAATCAGTGAGGTTAGAAAAGTCCTTTAATACCATGAAGTTCAACTATTAACCTAGAACTGCCAAATCCATGTGCTGCACCGAAATGTCTTTTAAATACCTCCAGGGATGGTGACTCAATCACTTCCTTGGGCAGCCTGTTCCAATGGTTGGCAACCCTTTCAGTGAAGAAACACTTCATAAACCTCCCCTGGCATGACTTGAGGCCACTTCCTCTTGTCCTATCACTCATTACTTGGGAGAACAGACCAACAACCACCTCACTGCAATCTCCTTTCAGGTAGTTGTAGGGAGTGTTAAGGTCTTACCTTCAGCCTCCTCTTTTCCAGACTAAAAAACCCCAGTTTCCTCAGTTGCTTCTCATTAGATTTCTGCTCTAGACCCTTTACCAGCTTCTTTGTCCTTCTTTGAACATGCTCCAGCACATCAATTTCTTTCTTGTAGCAAGGGGCTCAACAACACAGTACTCAAGGTGTGCCCTCATTAGTGCCAAGTACATGGGGATAATCACTGCCCTAGTTCTTCTGGTCATGCTATTTCTGATACAGGCCAGGGCATTGTTGGCCTTCTTGGCCACCTGAGTACTGGCTGCCAACCATATCCTCAAGTCCTTTTCTCCTGGGCAGCTTTCCAGACCTCTTCCTGAAGCATGGGGTTGTTGTGACCGAGGTGCAGGACCCAGCACTTGGTCTTGTTGAATCTCATACCATTAGCCTCAGCCCATCAATCTAGCCTGTTCAGACCCCTCTGCAGAGCCTCCCTACCTTCAAGCAGATTAACACTCCCACCCAACAGTGTCATCTGCAAACTTACCAAGGATGAACTCAATCCCCTCATCACATAACTGATAAAAAACCAGACCCAGTACTGAGCACTGAGGAACACCACTTGTGACCAACCAGCAACTGGATTTAACTACACTGACCACCATTCTTTGGGCCTGGCCATCCATTCAGTTTTTTTACCTAGTGAAAAGTACACCCATCTGCGCCACAAGCAGACAGTTCCTCCAGGAGAATGCTGTTGGACAGTGTCAAAGGTTTCTCTAAAGTCCACGTAGACAATATTCACAGCCTTTCCCTCATTCACTACATGTGTCACCTTGTCATAGATCCTATCTGTCAAGCAGGGCCTGCCTCTTGTAAAACCATGCATACTGGATCTGATAATCTAGCTATCCTGTATGTGCCATAGGATGGCACTAAGGAGGATCTGCATCATGACCTTCCGCAGCACTGAGGTCAGACAGGCAGGCCTGTAGTTTCCCACATCCTCCTTCCAGCCCTTCCTGTGGATGGATGTCACATATGCTAACCTTCAGTCAACCTGGACCTCTCCAGTTAGCCAGGATTGCTGGCAAATGATGGAAAGCAGCTTAAAGAGCACAATTCTGCCAGCTCCCTCAGCACCTGTGGGTGAATCCAGACCAGCCTTGTAGACTTGTGTGTCTAAGTGTTGTAGTAGGTCACTAACCACTTTGCTTGGGGTTATGGGGGTTTCATTCTGGCTCCTCATACCCATCTTCCAGCTCAGGGGGCTGGGTACCCAGTGAACAACTGGTCCTACTACTAAAGACTGAAACGAAGGCATTCAGTACCTCAACCTGTACATCTCACCACCACATCCAATAAGGCATGGAGACTCTCCTTAGGTCTCCTTTTGTTGTTAATGTATTTATACAAACATTTTTAACTGTCTCACAGCAGTAGCCTAAATAAATTCTAGTTGGGCTTTAGTCCCAATTTTCTTCTTGCATACCCTCATAACACCCTTGGTAGTCCTCCTGAGTTGCCACCTTCTTCTTCTAAAGGTCATAAGTTTTCCTTGTTTTCCAGAGTTCCAGCCAGGCTGGCCTTTCCCATCAGCTCATCTTTTGGCACATGGGGATGATATACTTGTGCACCTTTAAGATTTCTTTTCTGCAGTATGTCCAGCCTTCCTGGACTCCTTTACCATGCCTCCCAGCATGAGGGAAAAATGTGACTATGGTAGGCAAAAGGACACAGGAAGTGTTCCACTGACTTAAATGTAACAATAAATCCACTAATTGCAGTATCCTGTTAATAGATTAAACATACACTGTGATGAAACACAGATTATTCACTTAGGAAATTTCAGTGTATTAGCTTACACTTCAACTTCAAATGTTAACTATTAATGAAATAAGAAGCAAACAAGCAGCTGTAAAACTAAGTATTGTTTTCAGTTGGCTTAACCCAGAACACAAGTGAAAAATAAACCTGATTATCTTTGCTGAATTTAGGACATGGCAAGCAAACACGAAAAAATAAAGAATTTAGCATCACAAAGATTAACGTTTTAAAAATTAAATGAAACTCTACAGTTAATAAACCATCACATACCTGCCAACAATGCATCACATGGCATAGCAAGTTAGTCTCCCTATTGTAAGCTTTTCTACATAAAGCTTCTCACTTTAGGAGTGGTAAGAAATTATGGCTTTTATTTTTGTGAGTAGGTGCTATGTAAAAGTAAATAGGCATAAGAAATATGCTTAGTTCTGATATTCCTGAATTCTGCTCTTGCTTTATATTAAGCAACAAAGATGAAATACTGCAACTACCCTTTTTACAGGCTTAAAAAAAAAAAAGATAAGCAATCACTGAAGTGCATAAATTATCTAAATACCAACAAGATGACTATTGAGATTGTTTTTATTTGCTCCAGCGTGATTGCTTCTTCCAATGTGAGATCAGTCTTCACCATATACACATATTTCCTTCTACCTTTTAACACTCTGAAGAGCAAATCATTTGGTAATATGCTTTGAAATCTCATTCCTTGCCCATCTAAAAAATTATTTGGAACCAGTTCCTCCTGAATTCACAAAGCAGAACTCAGTGCATAAGTTTCCTGACTCTAAGGAATGTGCAATTTCTGAAAAAAAAAGAAGTTCTTGTTTTCACTTTCTTACATTCTTCTCTCCTGGATCTCACCAGAGCTGGTTACATTTAAATAGTTCCTCAGGTGTTAAAAGATGCCTTTTCCCATTCCTAGAGGAACAACAATGCACAAACCAAACCTACCTTTCTGTCCCTCTCTACAGCAGGTGTTCCTGATTCTCTATTAGTATGAAGTAAGAGTCAGAAGAGGAACACTATTTTGCAAGAGAGATACTGTTTACAGAGGCATGTTGTAAATACATAAGTGGGTTATGTTTAATAAATTTTAGATTGCTTTAGAACAGCTGAAACAAACAAGACAGTAGAAGCAAGAAGCAAATACCTAATGTTGCAAAATATTTTTCAATAAATTAATACAAACAAAACAAACTTTCCTCTGCTTCTTTCACTTGTGATTTCCAAAAGAATCCCCAAACTGCCCCAATGCAACAGAAACAACCTCCACACAAAGCAACTTCATAACTATATCAGTAACGCAAATAATTACAAAGCTCTTGGCAAATGGACTATATACAGCTGAGATTTGGAAAACACTGTTACATTTTTTTTCCTGTCCTAGTTTTTAAAAGAAACATCATATTTTTTGGGAGAAAAATATATTCTGATTCCCTGAAGATGATGTTCACTGTAAAGATGCAACTAATCTTGTCTTTCTTTCAACATTTCCTGTCGTCTAATACAGGGAAGGCATTTTGTTAGAATACTAGTTCATTTAAAAGAATGATTAAAATTAGGATCAAAACAACCATTAATAACAGAAATAACATAGGCCAGAATTTGAAATAACTGTAAAATAACTGCAGCTGTTATTTTTCTGTTTTTATAAAATTTGTACTTGCAGAAACTAGACTAACAAAAGAAAAGTAAACTTGCTTTAAAGAACAATGGAATTTAATCAGTTTCTCAAGTTACTCTTCTTGAGGAATAATGGAGTTTTTCACTTACCAATTTAGCCTCAGACTGCACTGGCTGTGGGGAGGAAGGCCCTGGGATTCCTGGGATACTAGGCACCATGGTGACAGGTCTAACAAGCTGACCAGATAAAGTATAAAAATGAAGAAAACCTGAGTATGTTATCATAACAGAGAGCATATGACAGCACTACCCTCTGAAGCCAAAACAGCTATCAAGCTGCTTAAAACTAAGCTCTATGCTGCACTTATGCAAATCTGCTCCTCTTTGAAATTAATATAGCATCATGCTTACTTACTGGAACTGCGGCAGGGACATGCACATTAGAATTTGTGATAGATGCAGGAATAGCAACAGGCATGGTTTGTCCATTAGGAAGATGTAACAGCAGAGGAAAAGGACCTGGAACTGGACTGAAAAAGGAATGAACTATATAAAAGAAAACTTATCCAGAGAAGAGAACAACTTTACACATTATTTTAAATTGCTTTGTTTGTTTACAGTTGCAATGTGCTGTTTACTTCAAGATCAAAAATATGTACTTAGTGATGGGGAGAATATGGAATTATATTTCACATGTAGTGAAAGTTATATGTTTTGTATGTGGTAAAGCACCACATCATACCAAAGCACCCCAAATTTGTACATTAACTGCAGAACCAGTAACTGAAAGTAAACAAGATGAAATATTTCAATTTCTGTAAGAGAGTATGTTACTAAAATTGATGTAACTTACACTATTGGTCTGTTAGAGGATGGAGCTTGGGTAATAACAGTACTAGATGTTGGTGATGGTATTGCCTGCTGAATAATAACACTTGAGTCAGAACTCGTAAGGAGTACATTAGGAACCTGTAGCGAAGCTGGACGAACTATTGTTGATGTCGGCTGTGCAGTCTGCTGCAGAGACACTTCCTGAGGAAAAACAAAGATGGATCAGTTTGCAAAACACAGTCATAGACTACTCATTCCAACCATCAAATGAACAGTTTGATGGAACACACCAGAATTTCTGCAATGTTATGAAAGTAGAGTTAGTTACAACTAAAAATAGTCCAAAAAAACCCAAACCCTTTGGATGAATTATGTAAACCTTCAAACTGAAATTGTTCCCACAACAGTAGTTTTAGTTTTATGGCAAACCCTGGATCTACTTATGCTAAGATACTATTACTTGGAAAAAAATCTTAATGCCTGATAAAAAATAAATTCTAAGATATGCATGGCAGTATCAGCACTATCATGTCTACCCACACTCTGAATATGGAAAACATTTTATAGTGTACATTTCATTTTCAGTCCATTGTTCCAGCTTTAAGCCAGAAAACCTTTAAAAGAGTTTTATATTTCAGTAAAAGGGAAAAAAAATAATCCTTTTCAAAGCATTGCACTAATTAAGTAAAAATTCTGCCTGAAATAAAAGTTTGTAAATATGTTCTGCTGAAAATAGAAATGGGGAGGAATAACACCAGTACAGACTAGTGGTCATCCTGCTGGAAAGCAGCTCCATAGAGAAAGACCTTGGAGTCCTAGCAGACATCTAGTATCCATGGAACAGCAATGTGCCCTTGTGGCCAAGAGCGCCAGCGGCATCCTGAGGTGCTTTAAGAAAACTGTGTTCAGCAGGTCTAGGGAGGTTCTCCTACCCTTCTACTCTGCCCTGATGAGACCACACCTGGAATACTGTGCCCAGTTTTGGGCTCCCCAATTCATGAAAGGCAAGGATCTGCTGGGGAGAGTCCAACCGAGAGCTGCAAGGATGAACATCTCTCCTATGAAGAAAGACTGAGAGAACTGGGGCTGTTTAGTCTTGAGAAGGGAAAGCAGAGAGGAGATCTTATCAACAATTATAAATATCTGGGGGGTGGGTGTCAACATAAAGGTGCCAGTCTCCTTTCTGTGGTGCCCAGTGATAGGACAAGCGACAATGGGCACAAGCTAGAACACAGGAGGTTCCACCTCAACGCAAGGAGACTTCTTTATGGTGAGGGTGACAAAGCACTGGTACAGGCTACCCAGAGAGGTTGTGAGGTCTCCTTCTCAGAGACTTTCAAAACCTGCCGGGATGCGTTCCTGTGTGTCCTGTTCTAGGTGATCCTGCTTGGGCAGAGAGGTTGGACTCGGTGATCTCTGGAGGTCCTTTCCAACCCCTAACATTCTGTCATTCTGTGATTCTGTGAATTTGCAATCACGAGATTAAGCCAAAGTGATCATAACTTTACTCACTTTTACAAAAAGAAGTTTAAGCCTATTCAAAGGTATTAGAGACTTACTGAAAGAACCTCTCTTATTATTTTACTCTTGAAACTAAAAACTATTGAATTAGAAAATATTTTGCAGATGAGGATCATTATTTAAGAAGTGTTTTCAAGAGGTGTATTTGCACTGAGATATAATTTTCACTTCTAATTATGCTAATTAATACTGAACCACTACTGTATAAAGATATTAATACCCTGCCAAAATTAAGAGTACTGGGAATATGCATTAGCAGTGAAAAAACAAACTAACCTCTAAAATAAAGACGACATAAAAGAAAGAAGTTTTAAGATTTCGACTATGATTTGCTTAATCCAAGCAGCTCTTCGTGTATTCCTTTTACTGTTTTTTGAGACTACATGATTACCTGTGATTACTCATCCTTGCTAACTAATAAAACTCAGTGAAGCTTTGTAAAGACAAAGCTGAACTAAAACTCTCTTATAATTTCTGTCACACTCTTAGGTCTCTTCTCATGCTGGTGCTTTTTGGCAGGGTAAGGGGGATAAGCTGAAACATGAGAGGTTTCCAGACTGGAAACCAAAGAGAAACAGATAGGATCCAAAGAGAAATACATTTACAACAATAGCCTGGCATTGGAACAGTTTGCATTGAGAGGCTGTGCAGCCTTCCTCCTTGGAGGTTTCACAGCCAAACTGTGTAGTGCCCCAAGTAACTTGATCTGATCACAAACCTAACCCCTGCTTTGAGGGGAAAGTCTGACCACAAAATCTTGAGGTCCCATCCAACCTAAATTAACCTATGATCCTAAAAAGCCCTGCTGAATTTTGGGAATAAGGTAGCTTAATCTCTCAAATGCCAACCCCCCACTGAAAATGTATATTAAAGATTGACTAGAGCAACCATATTGCTTTATTATGTTCTGCTCCTAACATTTTTATTTATTGAAGTAAGAATAGAAATAATTAATTTCATTGATTTTACTTAATTTCATGTTCTTCAAGCAAACTCCACAGGATCAAAACACTACAAGGCACATACTGAAGTTAGCATTACAATTAACTTCGTATTTCTTCTTTAGAGCAATAGTTCTAAAACTGATTTGATTGCAGCTTCCTTCAGTGACAGACAATACCTCAGTCTTCTAGTAAACAATATTCAGTGCTTAACTAGCAAATGCCTGAGATGACCATTTTAAACATACACTGCCATAGCCTAAAGAGTATAAAATTTCAAGCAAAATTATCTGGTGCATTAGCTTTGAATGAAAGCCCATTCATCCCTATACATTTTTCCAGAACATCCCCTGCTGTTCTGCAGAACAATTTACAGTTGAACACAGGATAAACAGAAAAACGTACACATGAAGTGTCGCAAACGATTGACATTATTTAAAAAAAAAAAAAATCAAAGAAATTGAACTTACATTGCTTTTTTATGAATGATGCCTTTTCAAACATAGCATGAATGTTAAATTTTACTTCCTTTATAGCTTTACTCAATGGCCAGTGCAAGGCAAAGAAATAATTATAATGAACAAGGCTAACTAAAGAGTCGAACAAATTAAACATGTGCCCAAACAAATATGGCAAACATTTCCTATCAACCAGCTAAGCAGTGAGACTATCATCATGTACAACAAATTAACAAAAAAGTTCCTACCTTTTCATCATTAGTAGTAGACTCAGGATGAGGTAAAGGACTATCTTGATGAGTTGTCTCTACAACAGAAGGCTCTTCAATTTTATTTCTTATAATTGGTGTTGCAAGAGGAGACAGATCTAGAGGCATCTAAGAGCAACAGTGTAAAACAAAATTACTGAATCTCTAAAAATATTAAAATATGCAAGGAAGTGTAAACAGCTAAAGAGAAATATGAGATTTGTAACAACAGAGAGGTGCTGATGTTTGGAAGATCTTGATGCAGGTGCATTAACAGGCAAGGTTACTTTTCCATGAACACCATCTTCAGTAACACTTGGTCTTTCAACACCAATGTCAGACTAAGTATTTTCTTCTTGAGAACTAAAAGCACTCTAAAAGTTTTCCTTTCTCAAGATTCACAGGAGAATTACAGTTGAGAAAGGACTGCTAAACTTTAAAATTACAGTTAAACAGAAGCATTATTTTTCTATAAGTTGTTAAATCACATGCCACAGAGCACAAAATCCTAACTACATTTTCAAATTAAGAAAGCTACTGTGGACAATTAATTTAAATCTTATTGAAGCAAGTAATTATTGAAAAAGCAAGTTATATATTACTACACAGTTAAAACTCACTAGGAGATCTGAAATGCCACAAAGAAGTTAATATTTGAAAGCCTATACTCCTGTCTATCCTGCTATCCAAATACTTTTGGAAGAAACTTCCTCCAATGCTCATCTCCAGTTTATGTTTTTCCAGATGCCTTTTTTCAATTTGTTTCCTGGTTTTCCGAAGGAATATATTACTATTGGGCTGGGAAGACTGTTAGAAGTAGAATCTCTTTTCATATCACATATGAATGTGAAATAGTACAGAAAAAAACCCTAAATCATCAACCTCCTAGAAAGTGTACTATTATGGTAAATTTTACCACTCACTGCCATGATTGCTTATGTGGATTAATCAGGCAGAGATACGGCAGGACTGTGTTTCTTCTCATAACACAGCAGGCAGCTTGGAAATTTAGTATAAATTAGAGAAATTGTTAAAATGTTTAAAGTATTTTGCAGGACCTATAACCTCCTCCAAGGAAGTGGTGAATTACACAGAAAATACGAGTAAAGCAGTATTACCATATGTAGTGATTTAAGAGCAGTTAGTACACATTAATTAAAAAAAAAAAAAATCATGATTGGTATAGTTGCAGTAACAAAGCAAGGGGTGAGGCATCGTCAGGAATGGATAATAATCCACCCTATTCACAAGTACCTATTAAAACCTTTACTGAAACAAAGAAAATGCAGATACCTGGGAAGTACTAAAATAAATAGAAGAAACCACATTTAAATGTGAGGGAAGTTCAAAAAACCCCCATGAGGTCACTACACTAATACGGTCCAAATTTTTCTTGTATTACAATCTGTACTTTAGAGTAAGCAGATCAATAATTTCTAGGGAAAAGCAATTTCAACACATAGATAACATAATTACAGCCAAATTACTGACATTTCTTTAAATGTAGTAACTCTTTAATTCTCATTATCATGACTTAATTCTCAGAATAACATCAGTATTTTAAAGCTAATCAAAATAACGTGTTCACTCACTATTCTTTTCACATGGTCTGCTTTTATTTCTGAAAAAGCTTTACTTTTCAGACACATTTTTTTCCTAATGAAATGTCAATCAAAGCCAACAATTAACTTCAACAAATATAGACTGCATCCCTGAAGAATTAAGACAGTCAATGTGTCCCATTGTCTGTGCTAGCTATGCAAAATTAATTAGGCAAGGTAACTTTCAGAAGAGTAATCTTATCATTTGCATTTTTTTCTATACAAGATATATAAGCAGTTGGCAAATGATTACTGGTATAGTTTAGAAGGCAATACATAAACTTAAAGTTTTATTTTTGAAATGGAATTTCTGATAAGAAAAAAAGTAGAAGCTCTGAGAAGAAAAAAAATTTTGAACGTACTTTTTTAATGTCATCTTCAGAAGCCTTTTTAAACTCATTCTCAAAAGGACTTGCTAATTCATTGAATAAGCCCACTTCCTCACAGTTCTTCAAGAATCGAGTTGGCGTTGGCGTCTGATCTGAAATGAAGTGTATGAAACCCCCACAATTTTATTTTTAAAATACTATTTATAAACCTACTTACAGTAAATATTTTCTGGAAATAAAAAAATTTTAAAAAAGAGGCATGGTTAAGAACTCTCTTTTGCCTTGCAGGGCAGAAACCAGAAGGCATACTCCACCTGCTGGAGACAAGCAACTGAAGTTTGCAAACCAGTAAGCCCCCGAGTTTTGCGAGTGCGAAGCATTTCTGCTGTGTCCAGAAACCAGAGGGAGCTATTCTCAAGTGCCTAGTCCAGAGCAGCACATCATTTCTGTGAGCAAGCAGACTTTATTTTCACATAAAGATAAGGCCTACATGAAGGCTTTAATTAAAGGAAAGGAAAAAAAAATTAAAAAGAGAGAAAAGTGCACAGCTCACAAAGTTTGCTTCTTTGTTCTCATACTGTGAAAACAGTAGTGATTGCTTTCAAGTGCCTGGAACTTCTAGAAGGAGTAAAGTGTGATACTGTACACAAGATTGTTTTACTCCCATGATGCCTGTATAGTCAAGCTGGAATCACAAGACTTCTGGTATCTGGGTGACTGCTGCAACAAACAGGTTTCACAAAAGTCTTTCTATAACGTTTTTGGTACTGGGTAAATTCCCCTTATTTAACTATGATTACTGGGTCAAAACTAATCACATTTTCCACAGAGTTGCATGCATTTAAAACACTCTAAAGTGGTATTATGTGCACCCTTACTAACAGAAGCTGGAGTGGCTGCAAAGAGAAAGACACTGCCATAGTTTCATCCTCAAACATCTGATTATTTGAAAGGTTTTATTTCCTCTGGTTTAATTGCCAAGGACTCCACCTAGAATTTTAAAATGTGTAAATCCTCTTTTTTTTGTCTGCTTGTCCTAACAAATTAGCCACTTCCAAGGGAAAAAATTCAGAAAACGTCTGAAACCCTTTGTGAAGTTGAGTTATGCTGTTCCATCACTGGGGAAAAAAAAAAAAACCAACAAACAAAAAACCCCACAAACAAACAAAACACCAAACCAGCCAACTAAAACCCCAAACACAAAACAAGAAAACAAAGTGGCTATAACTTTAGAATAATTAGCATGACCAATCTTCATTCATGAACTTTAGAATTTACAATGTAATCAATTATCCCTTGATGATTACTTCTGATCCTGGACAAACAATTAACATCAGTTAATTATTAAAATATGGATAATTGGAAAATATTTAATTATGTATCCAATCCAAATAAAATCTACTTATGAAGAATAATACTGTCTGCAAATTCTGACAAATGCTAATTATGCAAAAAAAATATTGCCTAAGCATACATTGCAAACAACTACAGTGAAGGAAATGTTTCATGTTCTCTTAGCATAATTCTATGCATTATCTTCAGAAAACACATTAAAGGTATGTTCATTCCATCAGGAAAATGAGTAAACTAATTATAAAAGTATATACTAACCAGCCACAATGACACTATCATTACGAGCCGGACCAAATTTCAGTGTCATCTCATGTTTATGTTTATGGACAGCCAAATGATCCTCATTGGTAAAACGCTGCAGCAGAAAGTTTTAAGAAATAGTTGTAATTTTGAGCGTAAACAAAGAAAATGCAACTCTACAGAAAGTCATTTGTACAACACATAAACCTATCATTACTACACTAACAGACAACCCTCCCAGGCAGATATGTCTTGTTCCTTAGTAAACTGTACCAAGCAGCCACATTATAAAACTCAAATGATGTTCACAGTAACTAAATAGTAATGATACCAGGGAAATGGTAGTATAAATACCTGCATTCATCAAAAGTCCAAGATAAAATTTCAGAGTGCTGCAGACTTCATCAAGCATTTGCAAACAGCCATTTGCTACACTAATGGATCTTGACAATATTTAGTAACTGATTACCACTATTCGATTTCTCTATTGTATGTATTACCACAATAATGAGAATTGATCTGTAATCACAAACACAGGCTTCGCAGTATCTAAGAGCGTAAAGTATAGCTCCTGCCACTGATTATTTACTACTTATGGTAAGAGGCAGATAGAATGGGAAACACTAGAACAATGTCAGACAATTGAAAAGCTGTGAATGAGCTAAGCAGGATTTTAAAAATCTCTCAGGTTTTCAGAAGTATGCCAATTTTGGGCATCCTTCCCCCAAAATTTGAGGTACATTCTACAAACAAAAGAGGTAAGCATACAAACTAGGTGCTGTAAAACATATTCTTACAAGCAAGAACAGCTAACTTGAACTTTGCTATGCACCTCTAATTGTGGGTGAAGTTTGTGTTTCAAATAAGGTAATTTAAGAAAATGTTTCCCAATGTTTCTTTTCCTAAAAATAATATGTTTTACAGAATATTCAAATCCTTACTTTTCTGAGTGAACATCTGACTCCCAAAATATGTTTCTGATTATTCCTCAATAATAAAGTCACTCAACACATATTCTGTAACTGATACATGTGGAGTGTCATCTCTTAGAGAATAATACAAGAAGCTTAGTTGACCTCAGAACACAGACATCCAGAATATTTCTGTGAGAAAAGGACATGTGTATGTGCAGCTGAGAGGGAAATTAAAAATGAAGGATCACTGAAAGACAGGGTGATACAGGCCAGGCACTTTTTTTTTTTCATGGAACTCTGTTCTCCAGGGTTCCAAATCTCCAGCTCTCCATAGCTCCTGTACCTTATCTCTAGATATATTCTAAGTCAGAAACTTTCTTGTTTTATCACACTAAGACTAAAGTACATCTTTCTGTCCTTACTATGTGATGGACAGCCTCCTTCAGAGGGAATAGGATCTCCAGAACCTGACTCTCTCTCGTCATTCTACAGCACAAGCTGTCATCTGGAGAAGCCTTGACCATGTTCAGGGACATGAACTTCTCTCTCCTTCAATGGAAGCAAGAACTGCTGTAGTCCCATGATGCATCTTTTGACAGAGCTTACATTGAAATGAGATTCAAAGAGGATGAGGACAAACATGTTGCTTAGAAAGCAGTTCTCTTCTGTTATTTTTAATGCCTCTGAACATATCAGACAAAACAAATCTTAGTCCTTTCCCACTTAAAATACAGAAGACTCCACTAATTTAATGGTAAGCTATCATTTACCATTAAAAAAAAAGTTTTCAGAATCCAAATGAAATATTTTGAACTCAAAATCAAAATAAATCCAAACGTACTTATATAATGAAAAAATATGGCTTGTTTTAAAAATCACTTCTATATAAAAGGATGCAGGGAGGTCTATCTCATGTAGCAGTTAATGCAAATTCATTTGTTTTCAGGTTCCTAAAATGTTAAGACAGCTTCCTTTTAAGCAACAAACTGCTAAAAGACTCAATGTTTTTACTTTTCTGCTCATATTCAGCTCTGTATCTACTAATGCTATTTTATAGAATATATTAAAACTACAACAGGCATTGAAACACATTTTGTAGCATGCATACTGTTAGCACCTTCCTATACATAAATACAAAATTATGTGATTATGTGCAGTGACTACAGTTGTGAATATCAGTGACAGGCAAGCTTCATAATGAGCTCCCCATGAACACTGTAATATTCTGAAAAATACAGGTTACTTGATACTAATTAGGATGTTTCTTGCCCTTTTTTTTTTAATGAAAGAAAATGAAGCAGGGCTAACAGATGAAATTGTTTTCAGCGAACAAAGGGCAATTTGGTAAGCAATTTTCTTCTCTGGATAACATTTTTGGAATAAACACAAAGAATGCTAGAAATTCTTGCTGCCATCCACTTTTCAGCAAAACACAGACACTTCCTACTAATTATCATAAATCTGCTTTTCTTTGATCCCTAGACATATGTTTCACTGGTCTGTATTTATTTGATCAACATTAGTAACTTCAAGTCAGACCATTACCTGGCCACATCCAGGGGCAGTGCATAAAAAGGGTTTGTCATCACTCATATTCCACAGGTCGTTGTGCTACCTGTATTTAAAATGAGAGTGGAATGAATTATACTGAGATTGCAATAAATTATCAATACATCAACATTCACAGAATATTTTAATAGTCTATGCGGCAAGAATTTCTGCCTTCTGGCTACACTAAGAATCTAAATATCCAGGATACAAGTAGATTCTGGATTCCAAGCTCTGTCAGGAAGGTATAAGAAACACAGCAGAGACAGTAGGTTTTGAACATAACATCTCATCAGAAACGCAAATACTCGTATGTAGTATGTCTAATTGCAGAAAGTATCTGAAAACATAGTAAGACAATTTGCCAGTGAAATGAAAATACATTGTAATGAAAAAAGCAATAGGCAATACCAAGTAGTCAAGGATACAGTGCAACAGTAGAGAAAAAAGTGGTTGATTCCCTAGTCTTTTAATAATCTTTAAAATGCATCCTTGAAGAAAAGTTTGTAGATGTTCCTTTATGTAAACTGTTATAAATTTTACTGAAGTGCATGTTTTTGTAGCTATGTTTCAGCTATATAACTAAATTACCAACAGGCTAAAAAAATATTTTAGAGACTAATTATATTTTGTATTGCTTTGCATACTCATCACACACATTAATACACGTACCTGCCAGATTTCACATATAAATCTGTTTCACAGGGCAAACTATCATATCCTCTTTTTCATGTCAATGAACTGCAATTGAAAGAAAATATTAAATAATCTGCATGTTAAACATGTAATAATAGATGATTTTTTTAAAGACAAATGATATAATGACCACTATTCACCCATGAAACACAACATTTTTCAAAGAAGCAGTTTAATTCAATACATCCTCTAAAGTTATGTGTCTCAGATGTAAAGAGATGCTTCTACTCTCTCATCCTGCAAGCACAGAACAGGTATCACAAGGTAGCATCATTCCACTTCAGGAAAAGAAAGAGGGACACAGACAGAATTGAGACGACATGCACTGGACAATGCACAGAACTAGTGTGTGGATGCTATGACATCAATGACAAAAAAAGTTGTGGTACAATGAACGTATAAAATCAAGGTGGTGTTGTCACATCACTAAACCCAACAGTGATGAGTAACTATTCTCAACACTGTTACCTCATTTTAAGGTTAAATAACCTGTGGGGGTGGTAGAAGGAGATGGAGAATGAATGTACCAAATTAGCTAATTAGCCGGGAGATGACAAGCACTCTCAACCCATCTGTGGCTTTACCCTGGAGGAAATACATTCATCTTTAAATGTGAGTGTTTGTATGGAGATCTAACAATGTTAGTTCTGAACACTGCTTAGCTTGATGAAGCAAATAAAGATGAATAAAGATGTCTTTATGATTAAAGATTACAAGCAGAATAAATCCATCTCTCCTTCAGTAGGCTGGTCATGAAAAGCTGCAAGGCTTCTGAAACTCTCTAACCATCCTAAGGCGGCGTATTTCTGGTACATCATTTAGCACTAGGCACAAGACGGATTAAGTAAGTGCAAGCAATTTAGGACTTAGTACCTCAGAGATCTGTAAGGAACACATTACCTGATCTTTTTTGTCTGTGCCTGTACAGCAAAAATCTACTGTACAGATTTTTTGAACATTACTTCAAGGAGAAGGAGATCCCAGTGTCCTTCATCATGGGCACTGAATGACAAAGAAGCAAAACAAGAGTGGATGAGACTCCAAAGTGTCATTTCTAAATATATACATTCAACAGAGTGAGGATACTGATCACAAGCCAAGGAGAGATGAACGTCTGCCAGGAACTTTAGAGTCTTTGGCACTATCAACCCAGGGAAATCAGAGAAATGTTTACATCCTACAGAAAGGATACTAAAGCAAATAAGGGATGGAAACTGTTCAACTCTTCTTTCCAAAGAGTTCATAACCTGTCTAGAATTTCTGAAGGGATAAGTATTTCTTGAATTGTTCAAACTACTAACTTGGTGCTGTCACCAATAAGAGTATTAGGAAGGTAACGGGGAAAACCTGAATGCTCCTGAATAAGTATTCAGCGTAAGAAATAAGGCCCTTATGAATGAAGCTTTAGGATCACATCCTTCTATGATCTGAAACTTCAACAGACACTTAAAGGTATCCCATGGGCTTATTAAACTTGTTCAGCAATAAAATAGATTTAAAAAAACGCAGGTTTAAATCTAACAGATTTAACAAGATTGTAAAATCTTGGTCATGAGGCACCATATACATGCTATACCATACATGACTATAATATGCACATAGATTATGAACAAAAGAGCTACATCTGTATCAAAAATGTCTGAAAGTGTAAGAAGGGATTGGGAGCCAGGGGGATGACACTACCCAAATGATGAATATTCTGATTAACAAACATGCATATAGGGCATAGTGCATAGTATCAGCTATGAAATCTATTCCAACATAGGTCATAAGCTGTAAAAATCAATTTTTCACGTCCACACATTTTCTCTTTTAAAGGAGTTTTATTAAAACACATATTTACATATGAAATCCACATCCGTGTTTTGGTTTGTGGAGTCTGTGCATTTTCAGTGTCTGATTTATAAACTGAAAATCAATCCTTGTAAAAAAGGAAAAAAAAAATAGAAAATACTGTCCTCTTGGCAAGTTTACTGGAAAAAAATGGAGATACACTAACTTTCTGATCTTTCTAATATTGTTTGACTGCATGCCACAAGGGATTTTGTGAGGCAATGCCTTGTAAAGGGATGCCAGCTAACATTTGGCGGGGGGGGAAGCATCCTGAAGCACTGAAATCGTTGCACTTAGAAAAGAAGTTCACTCGTGCATTCCAGCAAGACCTTAGACATTATAAATCTGAACAGAAACTGGATCTGACAAGATTGGAAAACAAAGGGCTCACACTCGTTAGTGTAGCCAAATTGCTAAAGACTGTATTTACCTATTACAAAGACAAATGCAAAACTTGCACCTAGAGCAAAATAACTCCATGCAACAGCAGAGGCTGAGAGCCAGCTGGCCGTCAAACAGCTCTGGGGCAGAACTTGTAACTCCTGGTGGACAACAAACTGAACACAATTCAGCATCACGTTGCTTGCAGCATTGAAGGCTAACAGCCTACTGGGTTCAATTAGTAAGATCATAGCAATCAGATGAAAGCAAGTGATTATGCTCCTTTATCTGGCACTTACGGGGCTACAGCTGGAGCCCTGTGTCCAGTATTGAGCCCCTCAAGACAGATGACAAATTGGAGATAAATTGGCAGGGACCCTGCCAAAATAATTAAAGAGCTGGACTGTTACATACAAGAGGAATATCAGGAAGCAAAGTTTGTCCAGCATGGAAAACAGAGGCTAAGGAAAGATCTACTTGCTGTCTTATGCTATCTAATGTATTGTAACAGAAGACAGATCCAGACCCTGGGTAGCATACCACAAAGGGATGAGATATAACACTCATGAACCACACTAAGAAAGTTAAGAGGAAGTATAGGGGAGGAAGAATTTTTTTTTTTAATTGCACAGTGAAGGATGCTGAACACTGGCACAGTTGCCCAGTGGGGCTGTGAAATCTCCATCCTTATTCTAAGTTTTGATTGCATGAAATTGTGAGCAATCCAAGAAAACTCTGAAGGTTGAAGTGCACCCTAAAGATGTCAACTAGAAACAGAGGTAAACAACAGCAAAAGACAATCCAAACTTGGGTAATCTTCTGACAGGTTAGAAGACTTACGGTAGTTAACTTTACAGACCAACAACTAAACCTGCTGCTGCTACAACAAACTGATTCTATAGCTTTTGTTTTCTCTTTTCCTCTGGAACTGTTTGTTGCCTGACAGGAATAACAAGATTAACACACAAACACAAATTTTCAGAAGAGAAGTTTGTGATAGCCACTCTGATTTCAAAAGGCTATTGAAGACTATTGAGTGCTATTGAAGGCTATTGAGTGCTCCAAAAGAACAAAAAATTTATAAAATATTCTTCCCCTGAAAACCAAAATAGCAACTTAAACACCATCTTGACAGAAATGTTACTCATCCAGCTAAATGGGAAATAAAGGATGTAAACTGCTAACAAGATTGCTAGAGACGAAGCAATCCAATTTGAATGTGAAACTCCAGCCAAACTTAGCTCTTCAGATAAACTGAAGTCAGTGAAATGATTCTTACTACAGGCCACTAAACTGAAACCTTCCCCTATAAGCTTTCCAACTCCAAACTCCATTCAATAGCATAAGGAAACCTATATATGGAATACTTTTGAGCTACACTGAGAAACAGAATCAGACTGAACATGGGAAAAACATGAAATAACCTCGGCAGTATGATCAACTTTCGTACTTAAATCAGAAAGCAATCACAGGTTTTTTTGGTGTCTGCACTATACTTTCAACGCAGAAGTAAAGTATTTTCACATCACACCTATTTAAAATGGCATAAGCCTCTTCTATCACTTTGAAAAGCAATCATTAAAATATATAAATAAGTATATATACACATTTATATATAATACAGAGGAATGAAAATGGGTTTGCAAGTAAATTATTGATATTTAGGACAGCATACTTATTTAAAAAATAAAGATGTCTTTTTAATATGAAAATGTGTTTGTAGCACATTAGCCTGCTACAAAACAGCTCAGCAATTATTTGCATATTTTGTAAGATTTTAATTAAATATCTTTAGTACCCTTTCTGGAAACTACTAAGTCATACTCTGACACTTGCTTCTAAAATACTTTCCCGTAGTCAATTTGTAAAAGAATAGAATCATACACTGACTTAACCAATGTCTTGTTATCTTATTTTACTCATAAAGATCTTCTGTTTTATCTTAATATGTCTGCATACAGGAGGATGGAAAACATAACTGACACCTCATAATAAGACATTTTTTATTAGGCATTTATTTAAATAGCTGCTGAAAATATGTAAATATTGACAATCCTTGCAAAAGCCTCTCCAAATTTACTGAGAAAAACCCTTCTTTGCACGTATCCTCTAAAGTTTTATCACACTTGTAGCTAAAGCTTCTGAAGACTTTACCTATATAAAGTATGCTGAATACCAAAACCCCTCTATGCACCAACCTGCTCATGGGCTGTGCAGCCTTTGCCCTGTAATTACTTATTCTAAGCACTATAGCAATACAGAAGCTGCCCTCTTGTAACTTAGGGCTGGCACAAAAGAGCATGCAAGTAAACAGCTTGAAATGAACACAGATAGGACAAAGACAACCATAAACATACAAACACACACAAAAAACCCCAACAAAGTAAAACAAAACAAACAAATAAGCCATAAAACTTTCCAAGGTCAGCATTCCTCTATTGGCCAGCAAGCAAGCAGTGATGCACATTCTCACAAGTGTGCCACTCCTCTAAAGTGGACAGCACAGAGAGGACAACCTCACAGTCTGCCACCTGCACTAGTAGCTGATTTATCTACTAGTGCTTACATGTGATGCATACAAGCTGCTAGTTTTGCAGCTAGACTGACCACTCACTCACATGTGGCTCCAGCTCAAAAAATATCTGTATATTCTGATTTGAAAAAAAAAAAAAATTAAAGTTGAGACAAAAAAATTTATTAAGGCCATTAATACAAATCAGAATTACAGTAGCCAGTCAAGCATCAAGTTTCCCTTGGGGTCTATACATTACAAACTGCTGAAGTTACAGTATCGGTGATGTATTTCCTACGGATGTTTGCATTCCCTCAAGACCAATCATGTCTACTCAACATTTCCTTTTATTTTATCTGAGATTGTGTCCATTCTTACTGCAAGACACAAACCCTTACTGCCTACAGAATTATTAACACTTGGTGAGCTTCCCTGTAGATCCCATCATAGCGTGTAATCGTTTTAGGTAGTATAAGATTTTCAGTATTTTACTTTAAAGCTTAATTGTATAACAAGAATCTGAAGCACAAAAGAGAAAGGTTAAAATTTTTCAATGTCTTTATCAGCTCTAAGAGTTCTACTTACTTACATACTTTTCAAAGTGAAGTGGACTGTATATATTTGCCACAGTAAAGAACATTCTCTTAATGACTACCTGAATAGGTGAATTTAGTGTTTTGCTTAGTTCCGTAACTAAGCATGCTCTTTATATGAGAGGAAGGAAAAAAGTTAAAAAGAAAAAAATTAGTAATTTTTAAGTCTTAAAAATTAAGATAGCTGCCCAGTGGAATGGGGTGCCCAGGGAGGTGGTGGAGTCACCGTCCCTGGAGATGCTCAAGACTGGATGGGGCACTTAGTGCCATGGTCTAGTTGATTGGCTACGGATAGGTGATAGGTTGGACTGGATGATCTTGGAGGTCTCTTCCAACCTGGTTGATTCTATGATTCGTTGTCATGCAACCAAATCAATGCAAATCAAAATGAACAGGATGCTTTTTATACTTTCAATACCTGCACACAGCATTGCACAGCATAAATTTTAATAATCTCCCACATTTTCAGAATATCTTTATCTCCAAAATTTTCTCTTGAGGCAGACTGCCAAGTTTGGCTTTCAGTAAAAATCAGAAGGTAGTAGGTAAAATACACCACTTAATAAGAAGTAAATACAATGAAGTTTTGTATTTTAAAAGAAAAAAAAATAAAAATCATTGTTTCACTTACCTGCCAGGACAAGAATAGTTCTTTTTTTCAGTTTCCTATAAAGCAAAAGAAGAAAGGTCAAGCAAAAGTGGTGTGATCAATACTTGACCACTACCACCGACTTTCAAAAGGGTTCTGACTGACTGTATTTGTGTAACTGCAGAATTTAGAATTCCCAAAAAATGAAACTGAATGAGGATGGTGGGAAAATACTGAAAAAATTAAACTATTCCTCCTCATAAAGAAACCCAGAGTACCAGGAAGTACTCAGTAGATTCTGCCACAAAACTATAAGCCTTAGACTAGACTATATGAAGGTCGTAAATTTCAAAAACTGGTGAACAGGAAAATAGGAGCTCCTTCTTTATACTCCATTGCTTAATAGAATGCCTGTGCTATTTCCTAGAAGCCATGGGATCTGTTTCAGAGAGGAAGGATGTAATGCCTATAGCATAAAGTTCAGAATTCTTTTCTTTAGAAAAGGCGAATGTTGGGCACTTGTTCCTGATTGTATTAGTTAACTGCTTATAACTGATGCCTAAAGTTACTTCCATTCCTTCTATGGTTTGTCTAAGATTCTATAAAGGGGAGAGCATATGGACAAGAAGAAAAGATGTAAGAACTGAGGACAATTCACTTCACAAGTTCAAAGCAGAACAAGAAAGCCAGTTGGACAGGCAGTTACATAGCTAGAAACAAAGCAATTAAGTTACTTCAGCTTTGCTAAAGGAGCAGGCTTTTTCCACATGAAGGTGTATTTCTGGTAAACAGAGAGCAGTAATGGAGTGAAGAAAGGCCCTTAGGCCTAACATTGCCTGTTGGCTGAATATGGCAGCTCCTAAATCAAGTGCCTAGAGCTTAAGTATTTTTCAGAGGCACCTTGATCTTTCTTTGACTTACTGGAAATTCATGCTATGCAAATACATCTCTTGAGGATTCAAGTAAAAGGACAATAATCCTCAGAGAACAAATATGCAGGGGTTAATAGTCCACTAATATTTTCACAGTTTGCTTAGAGTGACACTAGGACTTACCTTCCCACAGCTCATTTGTCTAGGCTTGAGCATCTTAATGTTGGTCATCAACCTAACGAAAATCAGAAATCCAGTCTCCTTTTGCTATATTATTTTAACGATTTTTTTTAAAGGCCTAACAAAAAGTTACTTTTTATTTTTTTTCCAGATAGTCTAAAATTGAATACAACAATTAAGAATTTAATTAAAATTTAAAAATCTTTAAATATATCATAAATATCCCATTACAGGACTCTCATTGCTCATTAAACAGGACAATCTTTTTCTTTCCTGTAAGCAATAATAATGACCATTGGCATTTACCTAGCAAGGGGAACATACTACACTGCGTGGAACAACTTACTGAAGAGAAACTCCTATCGGAACTGAAACTAATGAAAGACTTCTTAGGCTAAACTATGAAACTGACATAGAACAAAGCTAGAAACTTGAAAAAATATCTTTATTGCATAATTATTAAATATGGGCTCATATTTCTATCACTAACTATATCTAATCCCTCCTTAGAGAGCATATTATTGATTTGAAACAAAAATAGTTAAGTTAGGCAGGATGACAATGATAACTTGAAATGTACTCATTGTTGCAGAATAGTACTGAATCATGTTTGCTCTTTTGAAAACAGTTAATGTACCACATCTATACAGAAACCCAAGATTATTTGAAGAAACGATTTTTTTTTCAAATTACACTAGAAGTAATACTTAAGTTACTAATGCTTCTTGGAGCTAAAAATTCATACATTTCTAAGTTTAAAATAATTAATAGTGGAAGGAAGAGAACTAATAGCTGATGACAGAAAAGGGATTTTATGCACAAGATGCACCCAAAATGTAATTAAAATGATTCATAAGAACACCACATTTCAGGCTGTTCAACACTGTCACAGAAGTATCATGAAAACCGAAAATATTTCTAAAATTACGTACGATAACATTTAAGACCTGAAAGTATCTTATGTTAGATGCTGCACAGTCTAGAAACTTCTGGAAAAAGATAAACACATTCATATAACTAGAATTCAAATCACGACAGAAATATCAACTGCATTGTGAAGATCAAAGGCCTGATTAATTGATTAAGTATTAGCATGCACTATCAGGTTAAAATATAAGCTCGTAAAGAATTTTTTTAAAAGCCGCCCCATTCCACGTACACATTAGGGGTTTTTTATTACTAAACATTTCTTTTAATGCATTATACAGCAAGCAGCCCCTGACAAAGTTATAATTTTATTTTTTAGTAAGACAACACTCTAATTTTCATGGTGGAATTCAAAATTATTAACACTAAGAGAATTCAAGTCAACATCTAACTTGAAGACAGTTTGTTCCTCTGAAATTATGTCTGCAATTGGATGTTCATTAATCAACAGTAACTTATGTTTCAGCAGAAGGCTGAAGAAATCACATCTGGAACACTGACAGAAGACTAGATGCACAAGAAAGAGTCCACCTCATCCTATCAGGTAGTGATGATTTTAGCATCTAACTCTGACCTAGCAGTATTGGGATCTTCAGGGACATTTGCTTTTACTAACACTATTAAGTTTTGCCCTCAGCAAGAGCCTGGGTTGTGACATTCACCGCCTCAAGTAAAATGTGACAAGAAGAAAACAAAACTATCGCTTTTATAGGTGGTAAAGAAAAATACACGCTGGTCCTATTCAGGGCCTCTATTTGAAAAGTAGCATATGATTCAGGATTTCCAGCTTTATTCAGAATTCTCATTCGAGTAGAAGGAAAGAGATGACAGTACCACTATCTGAAGATAAACATCTCTAGGTGAAGGCAGCATACTGAAAAATAAATGAGTGACACAAAGTGCATGGATGGGACATGGAAAAACTCATGGATCTCACTTCAAGAATAGGGACGAAAAACATTATAGAATGAACCAGACTGTGGAAACAACATGGCAGCACATGTGTAACTTAACTCCAAACATCGAATTATATTGTAGCATAAAACATTTGTGCCTACAACACTGTGCAGCCATCACTGCTTGAGGGGTGATGTGTGAAGCTTTCACAAGAAAGCTTCAGAGTTCTTTTATTAAGACAATTCGATAAGTATAACACACAGCAACAGGCAAAGTCAGTGGGGCAACTGATTCAGAAGGTCCACGTCTATAGCCAAATCCTAGGCAGGCCAACACCTCCTCCGGTGCAGAAAAGCTGTTCTTACCCTCCTCCCCAACACACCCACACACCGTAACCAACCCCCGTCATCCTCCACACCAGCACCGGGTACAGACTAAGATCTCCCTTCACAGCAGAAGATGGATGCAGGAAGAGGCCTCCTGGGAGCTGAGGAGAAAGGCCAGGCCTACCTGCCTCCTTCCTCCCACCCTCCACCCCTGCCTTTCAGCCTTCACCGCGGGCCGGGCCAGGGCAGATACCGGCGATGCCCCGGTGGGGTAGCTCGCTTCCGGATGCGGGGCGCCGGGAGCTGCAGCCCCCTTCACCCTCCCCGTCCCGCTCCGCTCCCTCGGGGTGCCCGCCAGAACTCTACCTCCGGGCAGGTAACGGTCTCCACCGCGCCGGCCGGGCCGCCCCGCCCCGACTCTAGGGGCGACGGGAGCCGCAGGCCGCGGTGGGGGAGGGGGCTGCCGTGTAGAGGAGCAGCGGCGCCATGTTACTGCCTCTCGGGTATCCCCCGCCTACTGTCGAGCGGGGCCACTCCCTCCCTTCTGCCTTCGGTGCGCTCGCCTGCCCGGACGCCACGGCAGCGGGGCAGCAGGAGCCACCACCACCACCCCCGGGCCGCGCCGCGCTCGTGTTTACAAACTCACCCCGGGAACGCGGGCCCAACCGCACATTAAAGGCCAGGTCCCCCACAGGCTTCCGTCACTTCTCGCGATGCCTCAGCCGACATCTCCGTAGGCAGAGGGGAGGTGTGGGTCACGTGGCCGGGGGAGGCGGGGAGCAGAGGACGGCGCTCGACGCTGATTGGGCACTGCCGACAGGACTGCTCGGGCGCGGGGCGGCCGGAAGCTGTGAGTGCCTGGGTGCGGCTGCCTCACGGCTGTAGCTAAGCAAGAGCGCCTTGGTCCGCCCGCTGCCAACGTAACGGCAGCTCTACCCCGGCAAAGGCGCGGATTCTGTTCCTCGCTGCCACCGCCGTACCTCCGCACCCCCTTACACTGCTACCCAGCGCTCAGAGCTGGAATACACCCTTGTCCCTGCCAAGGGCCCCGAGCGGGTGTGACTGGCTGAAGGCTTTCACTGGCCACATCTGGGCAACACACCTGCCTCGAGGGCCAACCTAAGGTGTGCCTATGCGCGATCCAGCGTGTTGGGTAAAGCTGCTGTTGAGGGAGGATTTGTGCAGCCATGTCAGATGCGGAGCTCAGAGGATGAGGCACCGATCCTCCTCTGCGGGTTCTGCATGACAGCTGGCAGCTGCTGTGAGTAAAAGGGAGCAGAAAGTAGAAACTAAACCACTGCAAGGTTTGCTAGGCGACAGCACTTAATGTGCATGTGACAGCTAAACTTTGATAAGCCACCCTCCAAAAACATGCACGGGCTGTATTCCTTTGGCTTCCCCATCTCTTCAAGCACCAATTCTTGTGGCAAAAGCTAAGCCTATGCCTGAAGCTATGGTTCTGCTAAACATTCACCTTATTTAATATTGTATTAAAAATGCTGCATCACTGCACAATGAAGGGAAACACCTAAATTTTCATCAGAAGGAACCAGAAGTCTTTTGGACTAAATAAAAAAAAAAAATGCATAGAGTTTAGCTACTATGTGCTCTGAATCACAGATGAAGTTTTTGTTTCTGTGCCTGGGAATCATTTAAAGTTGTCTTGTTCTGAGGCCAAGACACAACAGTATGAAATTTAGGAATAACAAAAAAATATTTCTAAAAAAGTGGTATTAGTTCCAGTAAATTACATTTTGTCTAAGTTTCCCTGAACCTGCAAGAGATGCTATGGTATATTTTACTTCTTGTAAATTGTTTTGGTGGACAGGGTACAGCACTTTTGCAAAGGTCTTTGAGATAAAGTGGGATAAAACCCAGTACATATTAGTTTACTTAAAGGTGGGATTGGTTCTTTATTGCATGTAAGTTGCAAAAGGCTCAAATATGAGTACAAAAAGAGAGGAAAAGAAAACTTATTTCTTTCTTCACAGAGCAACCAGGAGCTGCATTGGAAACTAGTGTTTCAGCAGTTTAGCTCTACCATCACCCTAATGGCAGCATCCATCCTGAATCCAAACAAAACCCTGCAAGTTATTTGCCTTTCTTTGGTCTGAAATTGGTGCAAAAACCATAAGCAAAGGGAATACAACAAAAGCAGCAGGATGGAAAAGGATGAATCATTTACCTGCAGCAATAGCCTAAGAGCATAATTGGTAACACAGACATTTTCTTCATCATACGAGTAATGCTGTGTGCACGTAACTGTCAGAGGTGTAATGATGCCTGATCTATGATAGCAGGCAGAACATTTATTCAGAGACAGTTAAGATCTCTGCTTCAACTGGCTTAATCTTCAAGACTGAAACATGAACAGAGTCTTTGGATCTGGAGAACCTACAATATGAAGTTTCATATGTTCACAGTCTCTAAGGTCAGAACAGTCCAGGTCAGAAGAAGTTATGAAAAAGGTTTCAGGAAAGTATTACCTTATTGAATGTTTTATCTATTTCTCTGACCTATGAAATTTATAGTTGTCTCTTTTGTGACCATTTTGGGAAAACTGAAGAGTATTGCCTTTGTAAGACCACTCAAAATGACTGAACTGTTAAAATTGTTCAAATAACTATTGAAAGCTGTGACTTTCAGGAACAGGGAAAATAAGAGGAAAAGAGGTGTCAATGTGCCCTGTGACCATTCAGATGTGAAAATCTACCCCTCACTGACTTGAAGCCCCTTGTCTATAAGGAGGATAATATCCTGCATAGAGGTTTGTTGCTATGGTTTCAAAGTCCTTGATTAGTCTTTATCTATGTATCAATGGTCATTAGCCATCCCCATCACGGTGGCAGAAGTCTCAAAGTGTATTCAGTGGCAGACAGGAACCAGAGTCAGGAACTCATGGATTGGAATCAAAGGCAGAATGGACAGTCCTCCTTCGATGCCAGCCATTGAAGAAAAGAAAAAAAGAGTCCGGACTCCCATGATCCTTCAGGTTTATACCAAATATGACACATCTGGAATAGAATGCCTCGCCAGTTAGTTTAGGGTCACTTGAAATTCCCATAGGCATGGCCTTTTACTCTGCACCCCGCAATGTAGTACACAAGATTTAGCAATGACCTTGGCCTGCACACCAATCCTTGATACTAACTAGAAACATTGAGTATTGTCACTACTAGAAGCAGATTCTGTCTGCAAAAACATGCCATGAATTTCAGAAGGTGCAGTTACTTAGAAGAGACTGAGCTGAAAAGTAAATCACCAAACAGAACTTGTTCTAACTCAAACCAGGACATTAAAAAGTGGCATAATCAAATAGCAGTTTTTCTTGGGTTTGGCCCATGTTCATCAGTCTGAGTTAAAAGGTAGTAAGATTGGGAAGATGCTACTACTAAAATACAGGTTTCCCATCCATGTCTGCTGCCTTTCAGACATGGCTGATCATACCCCTGCACATGTTAACAGGGTGAGCCACATGGGAAAAGATGGGATGTAAACCCAGAAATCATGATTCAAGTAACTCAGGTTGACTCAGGTGACTTTCTTATTGAAGTTATAGAGCAATATCTTATCCAGATCTTCCTTCTACACAAAACAACTGCAGCTCATCAGAACCAAATAAATGCAAACAAATTGATAAAAACAGTTAACAGAGCTGGAGCTTGACTTGATAAAGACAAGTCTGAAGATCCTTGTTTGGCCAAATCCCAGTGATACAGAAATCTGAAGACTGAATTAAACTAGCCCACTACACTAGTCCCCAGTATTACAAAATACAGATTGCTACCTCAGATGTCTGCAGAAATCTCTACAGTACTGAAAGAACAGAATGAAGTTCATCACCTATCAGGGCAGCAGTATACAGATGAACTTTAGCTTAAGAGTTCCAGTAGTAATTATATAGCTTTCATCCATGGCAAACACACAGTATGGCAACAGAATAGCTTACAAGAATGGATAATAGTAAGTTCATAAACACTGCATGAGCATAGACCACCTGGAAGATAGATGCAATACACTTTAGCTCCTGCCCATCTCTCAATCCCAAAAAACCACTTCCAGATCGAATCATGTAAGGCACTAATACCATTAGAGCTGAATATCTAAAGATGCTGCACATTCGACACACCTAAACCTCATATATATGTTCTCTGCATTTATGCAGTAACTTGGAAACCATTTGAGGTGACTATTTTCTCCAGGAACATATGGGGAAAGTAACTTCTGCTAGTCCAAGTTAGGCTCAATGAATCATATAATAATTTAGGTTGGAGAACACCCATAAGATGAAGTGGTAACCTAACACTGCCAAGTCTACCACTAAACTATGCCTCTACTAACACCAATTTGGTATTTAAATTCTGATGAAAACAAAGGCCTTACCTGCACCTTACAGAGATCTGAGAGCCACTAGTCATGTCTCCATTCTCTAGGGACAGGCAGCTTACAGTAAAAAGCTCCCTAGGTTAATTCTGTGATTAACCAAGTAACAGCAAATTGACAAAGCCTGTAACAAGTTTGCTCATATTTTTCCAAAGTTCAGCTTATATTTTTTGAATGATCAGATCTAGTATTTATATTCTGAATGAAGTTTGAGATGCTATCATTCTGCCTCCACTATCACACAGAATGTTGCTTTAAGTGTAAACAACACTGTAAATGCATTGAGATTGTTAAAAGACAGGTAATGCAAGAAGCAAAGCTTGATACTGCAGATATTTTGTTAATAAAAATGCTTTGATCCTACTGCTTTTAAAAGAATGAGAAATAAAGCAAGGTTAACTTTACAGAATGAGGAAGCTGGAAGTTCTTTGAATTAGATAATGTCAAAAATACAGTAATTTAAGAGTATAGACTCAATGTTCCACAACTAAATGCCTTGGACCAACTTAAACTAGTCATTAGTTTTAGTTCAGCTGGGATACTGGTGGGAACCGAGTAGAAAATTTTTACTATGGTATCAAAATTTATAGTCTAACCAAAAAGGATACGAAGATGACTTCCCTATCACTGTATGTGGATTTGTGTTTAGCTCCTATTAAGAGGTACCAGAGCACCTTCTTGTGCCAGCTGACCTGAGAAAAAACACTGTGCACAGAAACAGCTCTGGGTAGGTCTGAAACAAACAAAGGAACAAGGCCAGTAGTACAGGCATTCTCATTTAATCTGTGTAGTCCTTCATCTTTCAAAGATATGCCACATTAATTTTAACAAACAAGCGACATGCCCATAAATAAATAAAATGTTTGACTTGGAAGTCACTGTTTGAAGGGTCCTATATAATATGTCATGATCAGGAGAAACCCATGGTGACTGAATGACATGATGCTCACTTCTAGATATTCTAGTGAGAAAGATAATAAATGCAGGCAACCGGTTGACAGTTAAAGTTGTTATCTTTAATGAAATGACTTTGGAAACAGCATCAATTTCCATGACACCAACATTTTGGGAGTCCCATAAAATGCAGTTATATTCCAATGCCAATATTACAGGCTGATCTCCTTTCACATGGCAAATAGGATCAAGAAAGCAACCATCAGACAAAAGAGACCCATAGCTTCAGACAAGGCGAATCCCAGGATAGCATATGAGAACAGCTGCTGCTTCAGGGAAGGATTTCTAAAAGAAAGTGAAGGTGTAAGAACTTTTTATCTTTACAGTTAAGATGCTTTTCATACAGTTCAATGCATTTGACAGATTCAGAAGCTCATACTTCCTCAGTACAGATTCTAGAGCAGAAAATCCAATAAATTCAAGCCAAAGTAATCTTTATCAAGGATTTCACAGAAGACAAATGAGTTGGCAATCAAGACTGGTTTGAAGTCACACAGATTGTATACGGCTTTTCCAAATGAGCAGTTTTTGTGACTACATTAATAAACAATTTTGACATCTCTACATTCTCCCATGCTGGAACTATCATCACTATGCTTTACGAATTTATTTCACATCTGTGGCATTAGAATATATTCCACAGAAGCTGCTGTGTAGAACATTCTAAGTAGCTCTCAGACAAATACAGGAACTGAAACCAACTAGAACAGAAATAGGCAATACACAGCCATTCATTGCACAAAAAAAAAAAAAAGCAATGAATTATCCCTCAGAGAAGTATGTAGGAAATAAAAAACCCTTCAACATAATATTATGCAGTGATGTTCAACCACCTCTTATTGACATGTTCATGCCAAACTCAAAAATGTGGCATTAGTTTTGCACTGTTTCTTCAAATGGAAAGTGAACTTCACTGTCTTCAGCAGAGCCTAAAAAGTCTTAAGAAAGACTTAAGCCTTAACTGGTTGAAAGAGTAATGAAGAACATAAAACCTTCAGTAAAGCTTTTTTTTATGCCTGTATCAGTTCTGCTCTTACACAATAGCACGCAAACAATTCCTAATACAGAAATATTGTAAACTTATCTGGAAAAAGTCCATTCCTAGTATAAAATCCCTGCCCTTACCCTCTTCGATTTCTAGAATTAATGACCACTCATTCAACAAATTAATTGCATATTTTGAGATGTAAGGCTCATTGTGTTTGGAAACTGAATTAAGCATTGCTAAACAATAATCCTGACTATGAAGTCTACAGTATAAAAACTCATTTTACTTCCTACCAGTTTTCACACACCATTTTGTCTTTAGGACTTCTTCCCTCAAATAAAGAAATTTTTCAGGCTGGAACTGAATGCTGCTGAAACATTTGACTTCAGGGACTGAAACAATGACCACATCTAACAAATTTCCCCTCTTTCATGTCTCTTCTCCAGGTAGTGTGTACAAAGTTTTGAATCTAACAGTACAGCTATCCTGATGAATATATTTGTTTCATATTGTTCTATTCGGACATGCTTACCATTAATAGCAATAATTAACAGAATTTATTCCAGTGCTATCATCCTTACTAGAACCTAGCTGTAGGGTGCTGTCTCAAGATACATCTGCATGCAATTTGAGAGCTTTGCAAAAGAGAGATTGATTGATTACCTGGCATAACCAATGATTAGACTACCGAAGACTGTTCCAATACCAGCACCAGAACCAGCCACACCTACTGTGGCAGCACCAGCACCAATAAATTTGGCAGCAGTGTCAATGTCCCTGCTGATAGCACTAGTCTGGAATTCTCTAAGTGCTAGTCGGGAGACAGTATTTTGGGCCCCATTAAGTGTTGAGTTGCCCTAAGAAAACAAAACATGAAAAAGCATTATATTCAGGCACATACCATTTTCTCTAATTGTGTTATGCTGCAGTTTTAAAACTTGTATAATATTCAATGCCTAGTTCCTCTTGGAAGTGATGAGACTATAACTATAAGTTAAAAACTTCAGAATGTTACCTGTTCCACCTGAAAGCAATCAACTTTAAATGCGAAAGCCTTCTCAGGGGAAGGGGCAAGACAACAAGTATTATTAGGTATTTGACTTAAAGCATGTTTCACACTACAGGAATTTGAGTTAGTAGAAGTGAACTCTAGGTTGAGGACATTTAGGCTCACCAGGTAATTTAGGAAGATACAGAATTTTGTTTATAAGGTACCTCTCCATTCTTGACCTCTGGCCTAGACAACACAGATGCCGAAATTGGTCTGTACAAGACACTTGATCCAGCACGGATCTGCAAAAGGAGGAAAAAAGCTATAAAAAAAGGGAAACACTTGATCACAGCTGTTCCTATACAGTATTCTGTAACATTGTAAGGTTGTTATTTACTAAGCCATTTGTCTTGAAAGAGGGCAATTTTTGCAGAGCTGGATATGCAATAAACAATACAGAAGCAAATACTGCCATGCGATTTGACAGCATTGTATTCAAATGTTATTACAAATATCTCCATCATTCATTGACCATGTACATGTGTTATAGTGACAAAAAAATGGAGCAAAACAGCAACAGAAAAAGTCAGACAGACCAGCAGGCAGTGACAACACATTTTAAAATGAAAAAATAAAAGCCATTAAAATAAATTCCAAAGTTGTTTGAACCACATAAACAACGTAGACTTTTAAATCTAGTGAGACGTAAATGAATGAATCCTCTTCCACAAGAGGCCTGCATGTGTCCTTGGGCTTCTAGCAGTCTAAGGTCATATCGGCTCTTGCACAAAGCCCTTCCTGCAGGAGAACCCTGTGCCTGCACCATGCAAAACGAAACGTTCTGCAGTCTAGAGGACATTTTCCCGCAGGATAGTCCCTTGTCTCCGCAAGGGCAAAAAATCCTGGCCTTAGTTTAGGGCAAGCAACAGGCTGGAGTTTGACCTACAGCAAGTCGCGGAGTGCGACTTTTCGCTGCGCTGCCCTCCCCGTTCACTGCTAGTGTCGGAAGGCCCCTCACCTTGGCAAAGGGCCCTGGCCTAGCTAAGGAGGTGGGAAGAACTGGGCCCAGCCGCTGCTAACCCCCCCTCCTCACCCTTCGCCCTCAGGCAGCTCTCGGTACGGGGTCGTCCTCAGGACCTGCCTTGGAGGTCTGGGACCCGCCCGATCCCCGGGCGCCCCGTGACCGTCGCGACCCTCGCCGCAGCCTGAGCCGCGACCGGCAAGGAGGCAGCCCCCGCGAGCCCTAGCACCTCCACTCACCAGGGAGGGCGAGGTGGCGAATTTGGCGCAAGCAAACATCTCAGCGGGCGGCGTCCCGGGGGCCAAAGTTCGGTGTCTCTGCGGAGAGAGGGAGAGTGAGACAGTGAAGGGGCTGCAGGACAGCGATGGGGACGGATGACATGTCACCACGAACTCACCCGCTCCGCTGCTGCACCTTAGGGCCGACGGGCTGGGACGTCTCTGCGCAGGCGCAGCAAAGCCGCCGGCGAGCGCCCGGATGCAGCGCGGCGGAAAAGGGCGGGATGCAGCGCCAAGGTCACTTTGTACCGACTCTATTGGCGGGGGGGAGGTCACACAACGCGTCGCGTTCTGCCTCGCGTCAGCATAGCCGCAGTCGCGCCAAGGTTGCGTTGCCGTGGGGCTGCAGCTGGGAGGGCGGAGCGAGGCAAGGGGAGGTGGGCTTTGCGCTCGGCAGTTCGTGTGACTCTGAAGGCGCTTGGGCAGAGCTGCGCACTGCGTTCCGCTCCTCCCAGCGGCATTACCACCGCTGTGGCTGCGCGTTTTGGGGCGGCGCGGGCTGGCTCCCTGAGGGCCTGCTAAAGCGGGGAGGGGGCGAGGACGCCTACTCCTCGGAGTGGTTACTGGGAGGGCAACATGCATTGTGCCACCGCCTTGTTTCATTTGCAGGGAGCAGCCGGCGCGGGCAGGCCGCCGCAGTCCGGGAGCAGATCTCCGTGTCCGGGAACGTCTGTATCTGCGGCTGGGGATGTCGGTTTGCGGGACTTCCATAGACTGCGGAAACGTACCTGGAACTCCTCAGGGCCCAGTGGGGCCAGATTAACAGACAGAAAATGAAGCGTCTGTAACACCTTAAGTGTTCAATAAGTCTACTGCAGGAAAAGATTTGCACCCAACTGACAAAAAAAGTCCTTTTTTAATAAGGCTTCATCGAAACAAGATTATAGTTACAGTTTTAATCACTTAACATGTTCTTTGATGTTTTTCACTTCGTATGGGGGATCATGATTTTAATGGTCAACGTTAGTGCCAACTAGAAGAAACGTAGAAAAAATCCATATTTTAGGTAAAACAGAAACACTTAAGCTGTTGCAAAATTTTTATTTGATGCAATCCATGCCATAAAAATAAAATTGTGAACTACAAATTGTCTCTGAAAGGACAAGCCAGAGGATATGTGGATTATGTTTAGGGATGGAAACAGCACAGTTTCTTAGGAGTTAGCTGCTGGCCTCCTGCAAGCTTACATGGACTATTTGACGTTGTCACTGGTTAAACTACAGGTGCCGCACAGCTGAGACATGCTCCCTGTCAGCAACTTGGAACACCCACCAACAGAAGGGATTAGTAGGCACTTTCAGCAGTTGCATGCTAATGTGAACAATAATGTTGCTTTTATAACCTGCAATGTAGTGTCTTCTGATCCTTAGGTACAGTGGAGTTGTGCTCAGTTGTGGATCCTAAGATGAGAAACAGCAGTATAGTTTGAATTTCCTAGCTTTCTGCTCCTTGCTTCAAACCAAGCGGCAAGCTGGGTTTGATTCCAGTCTGCATCCAGAGTTTTAGTAACGAAGCATTAAAAAGGGAGTCAGTAAAGGCTAGCAAAAGGCTGTAAGTTGCCTGGGATTTTATGGTTTTTGTTTGTTGGTTGATTTGTGTTTGGGGGTTTTTGTTTGGTTTGCTTTGGGTTTTTTTCACATCATACACCCACTGTTTGACAGCCGAGGTGACTGGGCAGACCTGCAGTGCCTGTTAAGTGGTTCTTCCATAAGCAAACACTGAGTAAGAAATACATGTCAATGACAAAATCCTTTAATGGCTAGACAGAACTGTTTGGTCAATTTTTTTTAACCTACATGCTATTGTGGTAACAAATATTTCCAGCACCATAAATAAAATAAAGCAACAGTGGGTGCTGTACTGGTGAAGTTACTTAAATGTAATTCATTGCTGTACACTAAGATTCAAAGTTCAGCATGCATTAATTATTGTGCTTCCCTTAGGAAGTGTAGCATTAAACAGGCTGTTTGCAATTAAGTTCACTTGTTTGTGGAAGGAAACATAGTGCAGTTAGATATGTGCTTTCTTCTTGGGAACCTAGTGGTCTGAACCTGCAGGCAGGAAACAGATCTTCCCACAGCTCTTCTGAATAGATAAGAAAGAGGACATTACACTCCTGTATATGCACAGTGCAAAGTCACATGGATTCAGAAAGTATTAAATAGAAACCCTCTTCTGAAGGGTTTCCCTTATGAAGAAAGTGCCCTCTTCTGTTATGATGCCTACCCTGGAATGTTTTGCAAAAAATACCTTCACAAGCTGTTTGATCTGAACAATGTCAAAACCACCATTAAACACTTGTTTATTGTTGATTTGAAGGCATAACAGCTGATACTCTATTTTATATGCAACTCAGCTGTTGCTTTCAGGAGGAGTTAGAAGAGTAGTTACTGATCTCTGGGGGCCATGTTCAGTTTATTTCAACTAGATCCTCATAGAAGACTTCTGTTAATCTCACACTGCTACGTATCTGGTTGACCTGCTGCTAGGTCCCCAGGGAAGTGCATCAGTGCACTAAAGAACAGTAATTTTTTATTGCTCACCACATTTCTGAACATCTGTTCTACCTAGAATCTTATCTTAATCTCTCCAAATCTTTTAGATTCCTAGTTTTCCAACTGTCTCAGACAGGACCAGTTTTGCATGTGGACAGTAGCAGAGGCTGCCAGTATAGGTTTCCTCTCCGTTTTGCCTTTGGCCAAGAAGACAATAGTACATGGTGCTTGAGGAGCTAGTCCACTTCTTTTCCACAGCTCCCTGCTGCTTAGCCAGTTTTATGTCAAGGCAGTAAGAACAGCAAGTGACCACTAGCTGTGGTTCACTTGTGTAGTCTTTTGCTTTCCCAGAAAGGAGAAAGATCATCTCAGATTTCTTGAGCCTTCTGAAGACTTCCCCTGAAACCAAGCAACAGTCTGTTTCATCTTCACTGCCAAGCAGCTCATTTCCTAAGTAGACCATGTAATGGATTGGTAGTCCTACAATGACATACAGTTTCACTTTGCAACCCTGAAGTGAATTGCCATCCATATATATAAGACTCTGTTACGACATATGAGTATCAACAGAACAGACATTGCATACAAATGGCATTTTCCCAGTGACTTCTGTCAAGCCTTACATCAGTTCAGTTTGCCATCCAGAAAGCAAGTAACAAGGAAATTGGGCAGAGTACCTGTGAACTGGCATTTCTGCCTGTTGATTTTCTTCCAGATACAGGCGAATTTAGACAACTGCAGATTGGTGCAATTGAACAAGTAAAACCCTGTATCGTGGGTGACTAAATGTGTCCACAGTGCTTTGCACAAGAGTCCATCAGAATTCAACATTTTTTATTAATAACTTAGGAAAGATTTTTTGTATTTTCTATATATTCTGCAACAGAAATCTTGGTTAATCATGAGAAATCTCGTTGTCCAAAGCCTAAATAAAACGTTCTCCTTCTAGATTAAAACCTATTCTTCCAGGTTAAATTTTATCTGCCATTGGAGGATTAACTCAAAACATGTCACATACTCACACTAGTCTTTTTTAAAAATCTGTTTTGAAGAGATGTACTATGCTCCAATAATTCTTAATTGTTGGAAGAGCCCCAAAAGGATGAAATTGGATCAAAAGCCTCTGGAGATTGTCCTAATGTTTGTGAAATGTTTTATAACATAAAGCAGTGTTATTACCTCAGAATTAGCTCTCAAGAACTTCCAGATTTATGGTGTATTTTGCAAGGCATTGATTGATATTGATTTACAAAGTCAGGGGTTTTCAGCATTTTCATTTCCTGGACTATATTTCAGTTTGGAGAGTATCTTCTGTTCCTACCTCTTCCATTCACAACAGTTTGGTTGAATTTTCCCATTTGGGACTTCGTAGGTCCTGTCAGATAACTGGAGCAATGGCTGGTAGAAAGAAGGTACGTAAAACAGAATTAATACACTTCAGAATATTTAAAGCAATTTAGATCAAGGAAGAAGGATCAAAGCCATTAATAGCTCTGCTTTAAGTAGAAATTCTTTTGGCAACAAGCTCTTAATACCTGTTTACCTTACTGATTACTAGTAGCTGGCAAATCTTGACATAAGTAATGTTGGGAGATTCAATTACTGAGCTGGTTGGATTGGAAGTGATGCTTTATAAAGAAGGCAGATGATAAAGTTTTGTCTTACCATTGTAAACTTCACCTTTGCAGGGGAGAGAATGTGTTTCTTGAGTAATCTTTGTCCCCCAGAGTAGTTATCCAAGCTATTTTTGCTAAATCAGTATTCATCTCTACAGCTTTTAGTTGAGAGCTGATGGCTATTAACAGATGTGTCGGTGTGAGCTGAAATTCCCCCCCCCACCAACAATAACCAGGCTAGCTCAGTCTGGAAGCAAATGAAAAGCTGTATTTACAAGCAGAGTCTAAAATCTACAATGAAATGCAATGAATATGTACAAATATACAAAATTCACGACATTCACAAATATATACAATCAACAGAAAAAGCACAACCGATCTCCCTTTGCTTCCCCCCAAGGGGACCCTCCCAAAGGGGCCTCTCTCTCCCAGGAGCTTCCCCCCCCAAACCCCCCCTGGACAGAGAAGCAGAGTTAGTTAAGCAGAAAGTTGTTAACTTAGCTGCCAAGGTCAGTACGTGTTATCTTCAGCCAGAAGAGAAGAAGAAACAGCAGCCAGACAGCCCAGCAACTGCCCCCACTGCCGAACGCAGAATGTGCAGAGTGCCTACTTTGTTTTGGGTAATAGTTCTTAAACATTTCTATCTATCCAATGGAAGTGTTTAGAACAATCGTTATTTTGCTTTCTTACACCCAATAGTGACTTATTTACATTCTTTCACTTTCTCTGTTCTGAACTTTGCAAGGAAAAATTAAAAAGACAGTTTCAAACCATCACAGTCCACCCCTTCTAAACAATTCCATTGGCTGCTACTATCATTTATCTAATCTAAAATAATATCTACAACAATAGGTGAATAAAGACCATAGTCCATTCCGGCTATCTCGGATGTAGATGATTCAAAAGAGTCAAATCACAGGAAAAACAGCAAACAGCTTGTTTCCTCGCAGATGGAGCGAAGGAAGGAACAGGGACTCTCAGGTGACTCAGGGCTCTCAGGGTTCGTGCACCGTAGATCTCATGAACTCTCCTCTTGGGCGCAATGCTGTATCTGCGCAACACTCTGAATTTAACCTCTCTCAGCCAAAGTTAGATTTCTTTGTGGAATACACTGAATTTCACCATTTTCTTGCATCACCCAATAGGTGTGACCAGGACCTTCAGCAGAAACCACCCCTCGGACAGGTTTGGCCTCTCCTGAAGGAGAAAATACCCAAACAGTTTTGCCTAACAGATTCTTTTCTCTGATAACAGGAACTCTATCACCTTCTTCCTTTCGCAACAAATCTGATTGCGCAGGTCCAGCTCGATTCACTGAACCTCTACTATTCACCAACCAGGTTGCTTGTGCTAAATGTTTCTCCCAGTTTTTCAAAGATCCACCCCCCATGGCTTTGAGAGTGGTTTTCAGCAAACCGTTGTAGCGTTCGATCTTCCCTGCAGCTGGTGCATAGTAGGGAATGTGGAATATCCACTCGATGCCATGCTCTTTGGCCCAGTTTTTTACAAGATTGTTCTTGAAGTGAGTTCCGTTGTCTGACTCAATCCTCTCTGGAGTTCCGTGTCTCCACAGGATTTGTCTCTCCAGACCAAGAATGGTGTTACGTGCAGTTGCATGAGGAACTGGATAAGTTTCCAGCCATCCAGTGCTCGCCTCTACCATAGTCAGCACATACTGCTTACCAGATGAGAACGAGGTAGAGTGATGTAGTCAATCTGCCAGGCTTCACCATACTTGTACTTGGACCATCGGTCACCGTACCACAAGGGCTTGATCCGCTTTGCCTGCTTAATAGCAGCACAAATGTCACAGTCATGGATGACTTGTGTGATAGCATCCATGGAAATGTCAATGGATCTGTCACGAGCCCATCGGTAGGTTGCATCTCTGCCTTGATGTCCTGACGAGTCATGGGCCCACCGAGCTAAGAACAGCTCACCTCGGTGTTTCCAGTCAAGATCAGGATCAGGATCAGAGTTTGTGTCCACCTGGGAAACTCTTGCAGCTAGATCTGCCTGATGGTTGTGTTGTTGTTCCTCAGTAGCTTTGCTCTTAGGAATGTGAGCATCGATGTGTCTCACTTTCACTGGGATTCTCTCAATGCGAGCAGCAATGTCTTGCCACAGATCTGCAGCCCAGATTGGCTTTCCTTTCCTCTGCCAGCCATTCTTCTTCCAGTCTTTCAGCCAACCCCACAAGGCATTGGCTACCATCCACGAGTCGGTGTAGAGATAAAGCTTTGGCCATCTCTCACGTTCAGCTATGTTAAGAGCTAGCTGGACAGCTTTTACCTCTGCGAATTGACTGGATTCTCCTTCTCCATCTCTCGCTTCTGCAACTCTGCGCGTTGGGCTCCACACTGCAGATTTCCATCTCCGCTTGTTCCCAACAAGACGACAGGAACCGTCTGTGAACAAAGCATATCTCTTTTCATCATCAGACAGATCACTGTAAGGAGGAGCTTCCTCAGCACGAGCTACTCTCTCCTCTGGAGGTTTAGCACAGCTTGTGCCTTCTGGCCAGTTTGTGATCACCTCCACCAAACCAGGCCTTTCGAGATTTCCCATTCGAGCTCTCTGTGTTATCAGAGCCATCCACTTAGACCAGGTAGCATCTGTTGCATGATGTGGTGAAGAACCTTTGCCTTTGAACATCCAATTCAGAACTGGCAATCTAGGAGCTAGAAGAAGTTGTGACTCAGTTCCGATCACTTCAGAAGCAGCTTTCACTCCTTCATAAGCAGCTAAAATCTCTTTCTCTGTTGGAGTGTAGTTTGCCTCTGAGCCTCTGTAGCCACGACCCCAGAAACCAAGAGGACGTCCTCGTGTCTCCCCTGGAGCTCTTTGCCATAAGCACCAGGTTGGACCATTGTCACTCGCGGCCGTGTACAGAATGTTCTTAATGTCTGGACCAGTTCGGACAGGTCCCAGACCCATCGCTTGGACTACCTCTCGCTTGATCTGGTCAAAGGCTGCTTGTTGCTCAGGACCCCATTGGAAACTGTTTCTCTTTCGAGTCACATCATATAGAGGTTTCACAATCTGACTGTATCCAGGAATGTGCAGTCTCCAAAATCCCACTATGCCTAGGAAGCGCAGAGTTTCTTTCTTGTTGATGGGATTTGCCATGGTGGAGACTCTGTTTATCACATCCATTGGGATGTGACGGCGACCATCTTGCCACCGCACTCCCAGAAACTGGATTTCTCTGGCAGGTCCTTTCACCTTGTCTCGCTTGATAGCGAAACCAGCTTGCAAGAGAATGTCAAGGATTTTGTTACCTTTCTCGAAGACTTCTTCAGCAGTCTCACCCCAGACGATGATGTCATCGATGAACTGAATGTGTTCTGGAGCTCCACCTTTCTCCAAAGCATCATGGATCACTGCATGGCAGATGGTTGAACTGTGAATCCACCCCTGGGGCAAACGATTGAATGTGTACTGAATGCCTCTCCAGGTGAAAGCAAACTGAGGCCTGCATTCCTCTGCTATGGGAATAGAGAAGAAAGCATTAGCAATGTCTATGGTAGCATACCATTTGGCCTGCTTGGATTCCAGCTCATATTGGAGTTCCATCATGTCTGGTACAGCTGCACTCATGGGTGGAGTTACTTCATTCAAGGCACGGAAATCAACTGTCAGACGCCACTCTCCATTCTGCTTTCGCACAGGCCAGATTGGACTGTTGAAAGGTGAATGAGTTTTGCTGATGACCTTCTGACTCTCCAACTGACGAATCAAGTTTTGAATGGGCACCAAAGAGTCACGGTTGGTTCTGTATTGTCTGTGATGCACAGTTTGAGAAGCAACCGGCAGCTTTACATCCTCTATCTCATGTTGTCCCACAACTGCAGATTCATCTGAAAGCTCAGGTCTAATGGACAACTTCAATTTTCCTCCATCAATTTCTACAGTTGCTATTCCAAAAGCCCATTTGTAACCCTTAGGGTCTTTAAAACGCCCTTCTCTCAGAAAGTCAATTCCCAAAATACAAGGTGCATTAGGACCTGTTACAATAGTATGTTTCTTCCACTGCTTCCCAGTTAAACTTATATCAACCTCTATCTTAAACAACTCTTGAGATCCACCAGTGACTCCCTGAATAGTTATAGATTCTCCCCCTTGATAATTTGATGGTATTATGGTGCACTGAGCTCCTGTGTCAACCAAGGCCCTGTACTTCTGAAATTTTGAAGTGCCAGGCCACTGGATGTACACATCCCAATAGATTCTGTTATCTCCATTATCCCTTACCTCCCCCTGGCGGAAGGCAGGGCACCCCTAATGGTGGGGATTACCTCCACATGTACAGCTGGCACAATGTCCAGCACCAGAATTAGGATCACTGTTGGAGCTATCAGAGTTGTTCTGGGAAACTGAGGAAGCGACAGCTACCCTCCTGGTATTGCTACCTCGGGATCTGCCCCTCTGCAGCTCCCGTAACCTCTTGAAAAGATCAGAAGTTGGTTGACCATCCCATCTGTTCATGTTCTCACCAAACTGATCACGCAGAGTTATCCAGATACTGCCACGTGATTGCCTCTGCTGTCTGTTTTGGTTTGACCTATTCTGGAATGGCCTTCTTGGAGCACGTCTGTTTCTGACAGCTGAAACTTGTATCCATCTGGAGGAAGAGGAATTAGAATCATCCCCCTTCATCAAGTTGGATATGGAGGTTTTAAGTTCCTCCTTCAGCTCTTTCATGCAATTCTTCATTTCTCCAGACAAAGTTTCAATGGCTGAAACCAAAGAAGTACGTGCAAGACTATCCTCCAACTGCCTCATTTGGTCAGTGAAATGGCCAACAGTAGGAGGCACTCCACCATAATTTCTTGCCACAATCCTGCTTGCCAGAATAGTGGCATAATTAGGAGGAGCAAGCTTAATGAGCTTTTTGGCAAGGCCTGTTCCAACAGGAATTTCATCAGGATTCAGAGTCTTATGATCTCCATACATTACTTCTCTCACAGCAAACTCTCTCAGACGCTTGATTCCCTCAGCTATTGTGGTCCAAGGCTTAGGGTTCCATGGTAAATCATCTCTGCTGGGGTACCTCAGCGAGACTGCCAGTAGGAGGCGTGCCCACAGAGAAACTTTACCAATGCACTTGCCTAGGTGCCTGTCTATGCCTGTATCCTTTGAGAGCATCCCCAACTGAGAGGCCGACTTGTCGCCTACCACCAATGCTGGGGCTCCCATATCAAAACACCTGGCTAGCCAAGACAGGACTGGCTCATTATCTCCTCTGATGTAATCCTTCCTCACATGTCTAATTTCCTGTCTGGGTGCATTAGCTGACTGTATGTCATCCTCATCCTCATCATCATCATCATCCTGAGGTCGCTGTCCCCATAATCCTATTTTAATCCTCCGTTGAATTTCTTTGAGTTCAGAGGCACTACCAGCAGTTGCTAATCTACTAGGGTCTACATCCTGACCTACATCTCCATCATCCATGTGGGGTCTCAAGAGGTCTATCAGAGTTTTAAGGCTAACCCTCTCTTCCTCATCAGAAGGATCTTTCTTAAGAGAGGGACCCTGAGTAGAAGGACCCTCATCTCCATCTGCACCATCTCCTGCAGCATCTGCATCTCCTTTACGCTTTCTGGTTACAGTGGCCACCAAATTTACTGGCTTGGTTTTCACATTCACAGCAGAGTTGGAAGAGCAAGTAGCCTTATGTCTTTCTTGACACAGTGCTATCAGTAGCCATATGATTATTCCAAGAAGCAACAAAATTAAGGCAAGCACAAGATATCTAGGGTACCACTGGTTCCAAAGACCCTCTGTAGTTGTAAGAGGAGTAACAAACTCATATGTGTCTGCTAGCAGATCCATAGTTGAGTTACCATAGCTTCTTAGCCCAATAAGACCACAACAGAATTCACCAACATTCAGTAACTTGTTCTTAACCCAAAGAAATGACTTGTATGCCACATATCTCACAATCTTGTCTATCATGCAAGAAATGGCCCATCTGTAGACAATTGCACCGATAATAGATGAAATAGAATGACTCAGAATCCAAAACAGCTTCATTTTGCTTCCTAATCTGAGCAGAAATAAATCACAAGCAATCGAGCCCCACGTTGGGCGCCAAAAACTAAAAAGTGTGTCAGTGTGAGCTGAAATTCCCCCCCCACCAACAATAACCAGGCTAGCTCAGTCTGGAAGCAAATGAAAAGCTGTATTTACAAGCAGAGTCTAAAATCTACAATGAAATGCAATGAATATGTACAAATATACAAAATTCACGACATTCACAAATATATACAATCAACAGAAAAAGCACAACCGATCTCCCTTTGCTTCCCCCCAAGGGGACCCTCCCAAAGGGGCCTCTCTCTCCCAGGAGCTTCCCCCCCAGACCCCCTGGACAGAGAAGCAGAGTTAGTTAAGCAGAAAGTTGTTAACTTAGCTGCCAAGGTCAGTGTGTTATCTTCAGCCAGAAGAGAAGAAGAAACAGCAGCCAGACAGCCCAGCAACTGCCCCCACTGCAGAACGCAGAATGTGCCGAATGCCTACTTTGTTTTGGGTAATAGTTCTTAAACATTTCTATCTATCCAATGGAAGTGTTTAGAACAATCGTTATTTTGCTTTCTTACACCCAATAGTGACTTATTTACATTCTTTCACTTTCTCTGTTCTGAACTTTGCAAGGAAAAATTAAAAAGACAGTTTCAAACCATCACAACAGAGTAGGGCTAATTTAGGCTGTAGAACATTCTGCTCAACAGTCCATTGTTTATTTTAACATTAAGTCCTAAAAATGCATGGCATTAGCCACAAACAGCATTACCATGTTCATTCTTAAGAGGATTCTGAAAGTGCACTAGTAATGTTGAGACCATTGATACAACTTGAACAGAAAATCATTACAAACCTTGTCATGTCATTTTTGTGTCTTTAAGATCTGCTTTAAGTGGAAAAATTGTTATATATGTAGGGTTTACTATTGCCATAGCCTTTCTACATGAAATGGTGTGTTGTCAAGAAGAAAACCATTCGGCTACAGCAAAAATTCAGCATAGAAAAGAAGTGTTCTCGTCATCCTAGGTACTGGATTCTAGTGGAAAGTAAGACCAAAACTCCAAGGAGCCTTGCCATAAAAGACCAGTACAGCTGCTCTCTTTCTGAATAACAAGCCCTGTGGTCTGGCATTCGAATTCTCCTGGTTAGCTTCAGGATGCAGTACAACAGTGTAAATATGTAAAAATTCAGGCACCCCTTTGTAAAACTCAGCATGACATAAGGTAGAAAATGATCTTGTATTTTTAAAATCATTTTTATATGGCAGCAAAAATGATAAATTGTCTTAAAAAAAATTCTGATTACATATTTTAATGTAATATTTCTTTATGTGGAGTCTGCTTCTTTGGAGACATTCAAAACCCTCCTGGATATGTTCCTGTGTGATCTACTCTAGGTGATCCTGCCGTAGCATGGGTTTTGGACTAGTTGATGTTTTGAAGTCTTTTCCAACCTCTAATGTTCTGTGATTCTGTGTTCTGTAATATAAGTCAAAATCAAAGGAAATGTAAGGTTCATTAATAGTTTTACTTTAAGCCTCACATCTATTACACCATGTGTCAGGATTTCCACATTCAGGGTGAAATGTCATGTATTTAAAAATCATTATTATCATCTACACAGTTTTTTTTTTAAATTGATTTTTGGGCAAAAACTATAATAAAACAATCCACTGACGTTTAATCAAAATACACAGAAAATTCATAACCTCTGGGATGAAATATCTCTTCATATATTACTTTAGAACATAAACTCCCTTAACTAAGGTGCCTTATTCCAATAACTCACATATTTCCTAAGGCTGTGTTACAAAAAACCCCAGCTGATGCCTGAAATAGGCAGTCAGTTAACTGGATAACACACTGAGAGATTTCTAGTTTACAGAGTATCACTGGATTAAATGCAAATAAATTCAGCAATGCTTTTTATTCCTACTAATAGTTTTAAACAGAAAACAAAGTTCATCTGTAAGATGATACTATTAGCTGAAGCAGTTAGAACACAAGGTCAGCAACCCATTTGTAACACCTTTCATACGATACACAGTTTCTGATAAAACATAAATTGAGGCAACAGCACAGCTAAGACTCTGGCCATATTAGAGCCAGTGTTTCCAAAAGTATCCATAAATTCTGGCTGAAGTTGAGGAAACCCAAAGTGGAGGGATATTTTGTTAGAGGGCTCTTCTGAAAGTACAGGCTTTTTGTGCAGGAGGAATTGCAACGACAGAGTCTTAGTTTTTAAAACAAAAATACCTAAGCTATTTTTGTTCTTCCTGTTTCTCAGAATATGCAAATGATTGTAGGCAAGTCTTCTGGGGCAAAATATTTCATCTGTTCCTAATCTGAAAAGAGAAATAGGAAAGGCAGCTGTTTGGTTCTCAAAAAATATAGGAATTACCAATTCCTATTTGGAGTTGAAATTACTCTTTTGGAGTAACTGATTTGTTGTGCCTGTGTGTGCCATGTAAAGAGCAAAAGCAGGGTACACATGTATCTGCCAGTTTTGTGGCAGAAGGATTTTGTCTTTCTCTGCCCTACCTGCAGAAAGTACAGTTCTAATTTGTAATCCCTAGTGGGAGAGAAGATGGCACTATAGCCCATTAATACGTGCAAGATTCATTTGCTTAATTGTAAATTATGTACGTTCCAACTATGAGTTTAAATTCTCATACACTTGCAAATTACTTTGGAATCACTGCCTGAAAGACACTGCATAAGTGAAGAATATTCATTACTATCTGAAAGCTCTTCAGTCTGAACCACCTACCAGACAACCTGTGGAATCATTTTGACTCTGGTGCAGAGGTTTTGCCCTCTAAAACCTGGTGCCAGTCTGAATCCAAAGAAAGAGTTGTTCTAATTCAGCTGACTACTGTCATGCTTTGTGTGTCTCAGAGGACTTATTTTTAAATTACTGTAATTAATTTTGCGCACGGTTACAGAAGAGATCATATATTCTTATGTTCTGTACCCACAGTACAGAAACTCTGGACAGCCTGGCATTTCTAAATTCTTGGAAAGGACTCTGTCCCTAATATTTAGATTTGATGAACATACTGGTTCTCTGGCATGCCTCCTTTCACTCCCATCTGCTGTGCTGGCATAGTTCCCACGTGGAATTATCTATGCCAATTTCAACAGGGTATAGGTGCTAACCAAACATGGTTTTAGAGGGACAGCTTTCATAACACAGCAAGTGCCACTGCTTTTGCCAGGAGATCCTGCTGTTTGCAAATAATTCCAGCTTAAGGCCACATGCTTCATTACTTGGGATCACATCTGTAGACGCTTGTGGGCATTATAAAAAAAAAAAATCAACAAATGTCTACCGTATTTCACTTTCAGTTTGGCTCAGTGCTTGGAATTTTGCATGTGGAGAATGAATGCTCTGCACCTTGTTAACAGGAGAGAGCCACAGGCTGTTATATGCTCTGAACAGTCCTAACAGGTTTCTGCATCAAAGCTGGGGCAACAAAATGCAGTTTACCAGAGCTGCTCTGCTCTTTCAGGTGGCCCTTGACTACTTTGTGTCTGTGGTATGTTCTGAGGAGAGAATGATAGAGCATTGCCTTTTTGCACCACAGCTTTTGTCTTTCTAGCTTCTGAAGAGATTTGTGGATAGGGTGTATTCTCCCCCCACCCAATTATAAAGTGGCATATACATACAGAAAAATTAATACTGCTCATAAAACTTTATATTATGTATAATGCTATATAGAAGATACATAAATATAACAATATATTAAATATATAGCATTAGTATCATATTAATGTATTATAGCTGCACCTGACTCCTGTTTAGCCCCACTGAATAGATTACATCTGTTAGCAGAATTACTCTCTACTACATAAGACTACAAATGGTTTAGGAAAGAGCAAAGCCTGTCCATGTGCCTCACCTGGACAGCCCACTATGCTCAGATATGAAATACAATATTGATAGCTAAGCAAAATAATATTTTATCCAGAATATTTATCCAAAACAAATATTTGGAATAAAGTAAGGTTCATGGCAAGTAATTCCTAGCCAAGCTTTTCCAAACAAAATTCCTGACTTTTAGGTATTTCACCATTCATCAAGGATTTGTGGAAAAGAAACAAAAAAAAAAATGCAATGCCCTTGACACCCTTAACGTTTTTACAGTGGTACACTTGCCCTGGGAAAGATCATGTTCACATATCCTGCATATAAATGTATTTTTGGAAATCCTAAGAGGTATTTTCAGTTGTTTCCTTTACTAGAAAAGTACCCAAACCTATTTTAATATGTATTTTACACCTCCCTGAAAGACTATTGGATTTAAGAACATGCAGATGAGTCAATTTTTTAAAGGTCCTAGTATTTTCAAGGGTACATAGTGACAAGCAGATGCATAAATATACTGTAAAAATCAAGGTCTAAAATTACCAAACATCTGTACTAACTGCACATTTCAGAGCAGTAACGTGTACATTTCTGATAATTTTTGCTGTTTTTTAGCATAAGTTTATGAAATCTGATACTGTTGGAAAGATTTCATAGGGTTTGAAGCATACTTAATGTGCTTCTCCTATGCTACTTAGAAGTCAAACTTCAAAATACTCTATTGAGCTCAAGAAACAAAGAATATTACTGCACCACAGTATATTACTGTATCAGTTGTTTCTAATTTTTACCTCATCTCACCTGTCCTTTGTCCTTAGTCTTTTTGGCAGGTAGTCTGACCTTCTGGGCTATTAGCACTCATGTGCTTTCCATACCATTTGGAGGAAAAAAAAATCTCTTCCCCCCCCCCCCCCCCCCCCCCCTTCCCTTGGCTTCTAAAAGTATTCCTTCATAATAACTGTACTCCTTGGAAATCACCTGTCCCACAGAGTAGGGGAGTAGAGTGGCAGAAGAGCTGTATGTTATTAGTGCCATGGAATGAAAAAACCTCAGGGCAGGTATTTGATGAACCAGGGGTTTTTCAACCCAGCAGCTCGTGAGGAGTGAAAAGAAGGTTCTGCTCCAGAGCAGTCAGGCCAGGAGCTGCCTCATGTGGGGGCTGTTGCGGTTTTGAGTGAGCTGTATTTTGATTATTCCATACCAGTCACAACAGCAGCGTTATAAAATGATGATCTGGCTGCCTGGTAAGAGTCAGCTATGAGACGTTGCAGCGAGCAGCTTGGTCTATACAAACCTTATATCTTTCCCATAAAATATGAAGTCAGCCATGGTATTCTTGTCAGGGAGCACCTAATGGCAGCACTGCCAGGGCAGGCAGTGAAGTAGTTGTAAAAACTGACCTGTGTTTGTTTAGGCAGGTTGGAAGCTTTGGCTCATTGAAACTGCTATTTCAGGAACACTAACAATTACAGATAGCTTAACTTGACAAAGCCATGGCTGGATTATTTCGATTCAAGGCTGGTTTATGTTTTTAATGCCTCTAAAATGACTAATAGTGTGTATAAATAGTGACATCCAGTGTTCACTTAGATCAACCACAGGTCCATGTTCCATAAGGTCATTCAATTAAAAGATTTATTACAGACCCTATTTAAAATGCCTTTGTAAAGATAGTAGGCTAATTTGAATATTAACTACCTGCCAACTTCCACACACCTCCACTATAAAAATTTCCTTCCTGACTTGTTGGTGAACAAGAACGGTGTGGCTCTTGTATAATGCTTTAACTTCCTTTTTTATAACAGCAATTGTCTGATTATTCCCAGGTGTTTCTGATTTCTTCTTTCTCTGCTCCTGTTGCTGTGAATGTGGCCATTAGGGCAGCAGTCATAAAGGATGTGTTCACCACTTCCTTCTCTGTTTGTCTCTTAACATAGCCACAAGTCCACCGTCTTCTATCCACATTAATTCCCTGAGGTATCCACACAGTATTTGTGTTGACTGCCTTAATTTTGATCTTCTCTAATCATTCCCTGCCAGATGGCAGTTAAAGTTTAATGGTCCCTGTAAAAAGAGTTCCCTTTCTTCTTTTAATCAGTCACGTGTGCTTGCTTAGCTAACTGTTAGATGTTCAGAAATCATGAAGGGACCACCAACATAATTACTTCAAAATACACATCTGTATCAGTGTTATGTAAAAGTAAAGAGTTATACAGTAAGATTTCTGGAAATTAGCATGGGCTACACAACCTTAAATTTGTTGTTTGTTTAGGTATATTTGAAATATAAAAGTAATAATTTGTGATATTTCATATAATCAAATGTAGCTTATTTTTAGTATCCTCCAAATTCAAATGTCTGTGCATACTATGCTACAAAGCATGTGGGTATTATGCTTTTAGGGATGAACTGAACAATACCCTTAAGAAGTTGCTTAAGTTTAAGCACGGGCCTATGGCTAATGATAGATAATACAGCCTCGAGCAAGGTATTTTGGCATGTGCTTAATGTTAAGCCCCTAAGGAGTTTCACTGAAGTTATTTACCTTTGTGCATGTTTAAGGCTACATATCAGCACTTAATAACACAGAATCTAAAATTCTCCAGTATGTGTTTACTTGATTGAAGCTCATTAGAGGTTCTTGCTGAATCAAGAATTTAATTCAATTGCATGTTCATGCTGTGACTAGGTAGCAAAGCACTTTAGAGGTAAATGAATGGTTTAAGCTACATCAGACAGTTATGAAGTGAGCAGGTATTATCATACCATTGAGGAATATGGAGAGCCTGGGAAAGCGATAGGCTAGGAGTCTAATCCAGCTCATGGTTCTGCCAGAGAAAAGATTACTGTAGACTAAATGGAGGCTGGATCAGGCCCTGAATGCCTTGCCTAGAGCAATACAGGAAATATATAATTGGGTGACTAACAGAACCCAGATCTCCTGATTAAAATTAGACTGCTTTTGTATGCAACATCTGCAGCTGGATGTGTCATTGCAGCCCGTGCAGCCTAGATTTTAGATTAAAGCTCGCGTGAGAATGCCTATGCATACTGCAGGCATCACACCCACCTACACACCCCAGTAAGATGAGACTAGCAGAGTGCAGACCATTCTATGTTATTCTTCCTGGTGGAAGACTAGAAAATTAGGGATCCTTGTACCTTCCTTCTAAGCATGTTTTTAACAACCATCTCCAAAACAAGCTATCAGATAAGACAGCATATGCACTGCAACAGTACCCCCTGCCCCATTTTTTGGTTTTAGATGACAGTGTTGGAACTCAGGGATTATCTATCTATCTATCTATCTATCTATCTATCTATCTATCTATCTATCTATCTATCTTCTAATCACCTTACTGCTTTTTGATTTTGCCATGAATGCCTGCGAGCTGGATAACAGCAAAGGGAGTTGCTTCAGTTCCAGTTTTTCCTGTTATTCCTTAATTAGCAATGAGATTTGGTTCTAATATAACAGAAATAGCTAATTTTTTGCTTAAGATTTTTACCTGAAAGGAAAATTTTCTGTGCTTCATCTAGGTATTTTTTCCTCAAATCCTTTTTATATGCACCTTTTTGGGATAAGACTTAGGCCAGAAAGCAGAGGTGTAGAAGGGTCTGCTTGTATTACAATAATAACCAGATGACCTCACTGAGATCAGAGCCTTGGGACACTGGATGATGGGAAAAATGTAATAAAAGCCAATCCCTACCCTAAGGAACATGAAATCCAAATACACAAGCTGTTTTGTAAATCTGGGGTACACAGAGGCTGATCTTCCCACTGTCAGACTGTTTCTAGGTGTGTCAGACTGACCACCTAGATCTGTCATGCCTTAGACAATGGCCTTAACCCCAGCAGCATCCTTCTTATTTATTTATATTTAATTAAAATGTCAGCTGAGCCCAGCTTTGCTAAATTTTCATGCGTCTGAGCTGTAAAATCCATCAGCTGTGGAAAAGTGGGCATACCTTTATTTTTCTCTCTCTTAGTTTCCTCTCCTGTTTTTCTATCATGGAAACATATGCTGATTCCTTTCCTGTTTGGATAAAGAATGCAAACATATAAATGATCAAAATAAAGCTTGCTGGGCTGATGATGGCTAATAGCAGGTGTCAAAGTGAAGGCATTCCCCTATGGACACAACCTATTGTGGTTGGGCTGATGCCCAGTTCATAGGAGAGAGCATGAATCTTTCCAATGGAAAGAGAGATAAATTGCATCTAAACACTCTAATTATGATAATGTAGAGAGGCAGATGTGGTAATCGAGTATCAGAATCCCTCCATAGGCTCTTTACTTCTATTATACTATCACACTATATACTACTGACTAATATAAGCCAGATGCAAACCCAGAATGTTGTGTTTATCCTTTGGACTTCAGATTTTTGCACTGTATTGATAGAAATATTTTTCACTGGCAATTGACACAGATAATTTCTATAAGTTCATATGAAGAGTGCATTGGAAAGCACTCACTGGCATTTGTTTCAGTCGCACAACATCAGTTAAAACACTCACACTATAAAAATCAAGAGAACTGCAGCTCAGAAATCCTGATTCTGAGCAAGGAATTTTGTTTCCTTGCCCCTAATATGGCCACTCATACCTTTGCAGAGAGGGTGCAATGCAAGGCTTGTAATTCATAATAACAATGATTTCACATGCTGAAAGGCAGCAGAGGAGGAGGTGCAGAGAGCATTGCTAAGTGAGTCTAAGTGTGGAGAATATGTAAGAACCATACAGAACATCTATGCACCTGATACAGTATATGCCAGTTGTTAAGGCAGAAAGCCAAAGGTAATGAGCACTGTGAGAATTAAGAGAGCTCCTTTTTGGCCCAAGTTCTTGCCTGTAATTGAAGTGCTATCCTCTACTGATCCTTCAGGTGTTATCAGAACGATTTTATCCAGGCTTCAAGGGAGAAGCAATCCCTAAAGAGTGGAGGAAACTTTCTTTACATTATAGCTCTGTGCTAGAAGCCAGCTATGGATGTGACTCATGAGTATGCTTAATAGTTTTCAAAGAAAGTGGAATTCCTAAGTGAGATTTTGATTTTAATTTAGAAAGTTATTTTTGTGTGTGCTGCAAGATGAATAGAAAACCATATGAATGTTTACACATTTATGTTATTAGAACCTACCATAACAATACATTATAGTGTCTTCACTGCATTTATTAGAATTTATATTTTAAAATATTCTATACAGTGTCATGCAGGAGTATTCCCCATCAGTTTGTACTCTCCATCAAGTTTAACAATAGACTACTTATTTTTCTTTAACCAGCTTCCAATGTATTCACAGACAAGGAGTGGTTATAAGACATTCTAATCTTATTCCTGAATAGTTTTGTTTGTTTGTTTGTTTTAATTGTAGTGAGCTCCCTCTCACCTACAACACTGAATTTCAAGGAGTTGGTGGCTACTCTACGATGCTAAAAATTTCTTTCTATTTTTCTGTCATTTTCCAGCCTTTTTGAAAGGATAATCTTGAGGAAATAGTTAGACTGGGAGTCTGATTGGGAGTTCAGTGATGTACTATATTAAAAGGGAAGAACTGTTAATTTAATTTGAAAACTCAAAACAATGGACTTTACTGCAAATTGGAACCAATGGAAAACCCCTGTGATTCTTTCTGTTACAGGACAGTGCATGTAGCTGCTAGGCAAATTATGGGAAAGACCTCTTTTGGCTGTCCATAACCACTTAAGGATATCACATAATTCATTTCTCTCTTTGTCAGTAAGGCATTCTTTGAATCATACAAACCCCATTAGACTGGCAGAACATTAAAAAAGGCCAATCAAACAAGAAAAAAGAGATAATGCTAAATTATACTTTAAACTACTAGTAGAAGTACACTAGCAAGTCTAATATCAAAGAATCTTCCATGCTACCTAGTATTTTTTACCTTGTGGTAATAGTAGGAAACAGCTTTACAGAGATATTTGGGTTCAGTTTTCTTGCAGAAGGCTCTTTCAAGAAACAGAAATGCAAATTATAGCATTAGCTGAGAGAAATACAGCAAAGCAAATCCATCTTTCTCAGAAGAAACAATGCTAAAGAAAACCGAGCAGGTGTATAGCATATCACAGCTTCTGTCAGAGTTCTTAAGTGGAAATTACATTGGTGTATTAAACTGGCAGCTTACCCCCTTTGATTATATTTTACCCACCTAACTCAGGAGGAAAGCATAAGAACACTGAAGAACTGCTTTTACCCTCGTTACCTTTGTGTTACATGTTGCATTTTTCATGCTTAGCAGAAGCTGCTGGTGTTTAAAAATCTTCACCAAATGCACCCATGCAGCACGGAAAAAGCTGACGTCACTAACCTCTGTGTCATGCAACAGAATCATCTTGCATTTAACTACTAGGTTTCTAAAGCAATGACTAAATTCTGCCCAAGCACCTGCCAAGGGGGAAGTCAAGTTTCTCTTCCATTTTGAGAAATGAGCCTCCATTGTTTTCTCCACAGAGGAGTGTGCAGTAAGAGCGCTGCTTGGCACAGGAGGCTGCCAGCATGTGGGAGGCTGTGCAGGATGTCTGAGCACAGGCAGGCACGGGGGTGTGTGGGAAGATCTGTCAGGATGGAGCAGGTACAGGTGCTGGCTTTACCTGCCCAGCAGGCTGTGAGAAGGATTGACAATAAAAGCTAGCCTTTCTACAGGAGGTATAACAGATCCAGCCTTCCCTTTTCAAATGTGTGTAATGATTTGTTTATTTCCAGAGGAATCTATGTCCTTGAGTTTTTAATCTTATTTTTCTTATGTGTTTCCATGATGATAGAATCACAGAATGTTAGGGGTTTGAAGGAAACTCCAGAGATCATCAAGTCCACCCCATGCCAAAACAGGATCACCTAGGGCAGGTCACACAGGAGCAACATCCAAATGGGTCTTGAAAGTTTTCAGAGAAGGAGATTTCACAACCTCTCTGGACAGAGAATAAAGATATCATTTTTTTAAAGCACAAACAGGCATTTAGTAAATGCCAGAAATAATGGAACACTAAAAGGTTGGAAACAAGTAAACAGCAGTCACAGTAAAAGTGTGTTAAAGAAATTGGTTCATGTGAGTGGAAATAGTAAAATGACCAAATTCCAGGGATGAATTATTCCCAGAAGTAACACCATGACTTCACTCAGGAAGCATTACTCAATGGGATTGTAGCTGGAACATTTTCAAACTTAAGGATTCATCTTCAGAAAAATCATTCTTGGAGTGAAAACTATACTCTACCTTCCAGTCCTAGAGTAGGGCTCTGTTAGCAACTCACATTTCTGTATATTGTAAAAATTAAATTTTGCTGTTCAAGAACAGTATAAGATGTTAAGTTTACATAGGGGTTAAGAGTCCAAGAAATTCAGCTTTCATGGAAGTGTGGGATTTCCCTACAGACTCTTGAAAATCTTGTCTCCAATATTAAAATACTTCACTTTTTTCTTCACAGGAGAAAAAATTACACACACACACAAGATGTGACAAGGTATCTCCAGAGATAAGAGATGAAGGTAGTCTCCTACCATGAAGTGTACTGATTAGAGTGATGAGGAAAAGTCTATTTTATTAATTTACAAAAATTACACAGAAGATTCAAGCGTGCAAATCTGCATGACATGAAGAGCTTTGTGGAGCTTTTTGCCCTGGTGTCTTAGACACGCTGAGAAAATTTATTGCTTGGTGAGACTGACAGAAGTATGAACTTTACCCTAACAGGAATTGCAGTAAAGCAGTGTCTTAGTCCAGAGTGCAACAGAGAATCCTGTCTTTCTTTCTATTACGTAAGAAATCAGATCGAGCAAGATTGTGCTGAATTCCACTCATAAATACTGTGTAGAAAACTGAGAGTCTTCACAACTTTATTATTTTACTTTATAGCTGATACAGGGGTGGTGGTCATGAATTGTTGATAAATACTTCATCCTGGAAAAATATGTGAAATATATATTATACTCAAAATTTGATCTCCATAAAACTTACTGTTTCTTTAATGTTTGCCATTCTTCTATGATTGTGAAAATGAAGTGTTGCCTTGGGGGATCACTGCCTACGTGGAAACTGTGTTGGAAACAGTTTAAATAGTTCTCTTCTTTCAGGTTAAATAGTTCTCATCTCTCCTATAGTTCTCTTATAGAAGAAAAAGTCAAGAAACTGGAAGTATACTAGAGCTTTCATTGCATTCCTCTCAAAAACATTGTTGCTGTGAGAATTACAAGTCCTTGTAAAGTTTTTCTGTATTTGTCAGAAAATTGTATTTTATTGTTAGTAGCTCAGATCACTTATCTAAGCCTGGTTTCTTATGTACCTGCATAAGTGACCTACAGTCACCAGCCCCATTGTCATGTCACTGCTTCTAAGGGTATCCTTGACAGATCACAGCCATCTATATCTCTTGAAGCAAAAGTAATATAGTCATGTAGATCTCTGTATTATTTTAGCTCCAAAAGCTGATCTTAAAGCTCATCCTAAATAGAGACTATCAATTGAGTTGAAGTGTTTTTGCAGTACGAACTGACATGAGACCAAGAAAACTATTTCACTTAAATGCCTTAAGTAGGCTCAGATGTTTAATTTTAGCTGTGCTGTTACATTTTCTCAAAAACTCCTTTATCCATAAAATAACAAAGTTAGAACAGAAACACATTTCTGGTGACCTAAAGGCATTTTGCCGTTGGCATTTATCTTCCTGGGTTTTGAGAATAATGAGTGGGAAACATACCTTCCTTGTATCTGAGTGTTCCAAACTTGTAGTACAATGTGCTTTCCTCCATGTGTAAAGTTACCAGCTGTGTGCTGAACACTAAGCTCAGGCTCAGATTCTTCCTTTGGATGCACATGCTGAAATAACCTAGCATTTGCCTTAGCTGAGAATTTTAGTTCAGAGAATTGTCAACAAACTCTGATTCAATATTTTAGCTCTTTACTGTATTCATATTATGAAAATAAGACCTGTCACTCACATGGTGTTAAAGATTTAGTAGGAATTGTGGAATAGTCTTTGATGGGAAAACATCTGAATGCTGTGCACATACATCTCCTGAGTAAGCTGCTTATTGTTTCACTTATGGTACATTTTCCCAGTTTCTGTTAGGAACAGGATATTGGAACAGGATACAATCACAGAGTTTTGGGAATGATGTCTCCTGGATGATATTTTCCAGCCCGACTTTGATCTAATTGTTGCTTCAAAATTAGTTGGGTGGGGTGTGGTGGGTTTTTGTTGTTGTTGTTGTTGTTTTGTTTTGTTGTGCAGTTTTGTTTGTTTGTTTGTTTTTTAACATAAGCTGATATGGTATTTTATAAAAAGAATCACGATTGAAAGTACATGTCAAACACTAACAAGTCAGGTGAAACAGAGCTCAGTTTTGCACAACAATTGTGGCTATTAGGCAATTGTATCACGAAAGTTACAAATCCGTGATTGTAATTGTGTCTTTCACTACCAGCAGAGGGAGCGCCAGCGATTAAGCTGCGCAAACCTGGGAGGTTTTGTCCACTGATGCACTTCGCCTCCTCCATCAACCAAATTCTGTCTGCAAACACCCAGACAAAACTGCTAGTGCAGTCAGCAGGAACCAATGAAAAATATCTGAGGGCAGGACTGATCCTTGAATGCCTTAAAATATTCATATTTTCTTCAAAATAAACCCCTGTATCTCTCTCCCAGCTAAACAAGTAGCGTTGTATTTACAGCTTTGTGAACAATACATGGCATGCATTAATGGTATTTGGAATAAGCTCTGAGACCTGACTACACATGGACATCACATCTCTCAAGCTAAAAGCATGCTGCAAAAAAATATTTAGCAAGCTTTATTTCTGAGTTTGCAACTTAAACCACATTTCTGTGAGAAAACTCTTCAGATATAAAAAGTATAGTTACTCAAAACCTAAGGTTTTGAAAGATGTTGGAATGCATTTCAAGGTGACCATTTGTTGCAGCTGTCTTTCAAACAGTGTTGAAAAGTGTCAGAATTATAAAATCAGTCCCCAACAGACATTTTAACATTTTCATTCAATCCTCAGATATGGCAGAAAAATGGAACTTCACAGCAGTTCAAAAACATGAAAGTCACATATAAAGCAGTATAGCTTACCTCCAAAGCTCTAGATTAAAAAACAAACAAACAAACAAACAAACCCAACAAACCAAGGCAACCAACCAAAAAAAACCCCCAAACCCAACAAAAGATCACTCAAAAAAAAAAAAAAAAAAAAAAAACCCAAACCAAAAAACCCCAACCAAACCCTTTTGCTGGGGAAAGCAGTATAGAGAATCTCCGTTAAACAACAGAAGTGGTTCTGTGACATTTTACTCATATTGTTGTCACTTCATATGAAGTAATACAAAGCTGCACACAAAAAATAAGTCTTGTATCTCCTTGCCTTTAAGACTATTCTCTCACATTTTCTCACAACAGGAAAAACACTTAATAGCAAGAAATTTGAGAATTAAGCCAATGTATATGCCCAACCAACATCACGCTAACAACAACATCTTAGACTTGATGAGGAGGCTGTGCACACAAAATTTTTGTTCCTTTGACTCTATTAGCCCCTCTAATGGAAGATATTTTCTCTCACTACAAACCTTAGGTTCTTACAAACACAGACAACAAATCTAGCAGCTCAGTTCCTGCCTAGGATCATCTCAGTTCAGTTCATCTCAGACAGATATCTAAACCAAAAAAATCTAACTATGAGCCTGACTTCTATCACATTGTTTGTAAAAAATTTAAAGCAGCAGTAAAATGGAGGAAAAATGGCAGTTATGGAGACTTAATATTAGAGACAGAGAAGAGATCAAGAGTTTTGCTGGTGGTTTTGCATGGAAAGAAGAAGTGAGAGATTTCAGAGTCTGTGTGGGTTCCAAATCATTATGGTACCACACATCAATCTGTTGGAGAAAGTGCCTGAGGAAGCATTTTCTGCAAGTTACTCTCAGCCTATATAACCCAGGAGCAAACACACGCAGAATGAAGCATTCATAGCATTGTATAAATAAATTATACTTAGTCACCAAACCCCATTTCATCTGCCCACTCTCTGCTTGCATGTCACAGTCACTCCTGTAGCCTCTACTTAGCAATTGTTGCAAGATTATGACAAAATTAAATCTTCTTACCTCAGGTGGCATTAGGAAAATGGCAAACAACTCTTCAGTATCCAGATCAATATGGTCCTTCCAGTTACATATTTGGTCGAGAACTGGGCATTACTCAAAGGTTTTTTTAGTACCTGCAAAGCAAGAAATCAAACTTTCATATCTTCTCTGACCAAAAGTTTCTCTGATAAAGGTCAATGTTACTGTGCCTAAGTGGCTTATTCAGTGGGCTGTACTGACATACAGGCTGAGCAAAAATTATAAGGCTTTATTTTGTTTAAAATGTATCATATTAGCCACCAAGGGCAGAGGATGAATCCAGTGTAACTGGATCACGTCTTCCTTTTACCACTCTTCCAAAACCTTCTAATTCTTAGGCTAATTAAGTAAATGCACTTGAAAAAAAAAAATCTGAAAACAGCAATGCAGTTTGGTTTCCAGCATGTGAATGAATTAATTAATATGCATTTATTTTCATAATTCATATTCAAAATCGCTCTCACTAGTTTTTATCGATGGATTCTTTAAAAGGTAATTTGGAGCATCCTTTCACTGTATATTTAACACATTCAATTTTTTGTTTTGCTACACCAAATTACTTTCAAAAAATATTTTCAATTTTTATAATTTATCAGAATTGTTTAACATGTAGGGAAAGAACCAACAATTTCACAATTCAGTAAATTAAATACTGAGTATTTATCTTTCATAGGGCTCTGGTCACTGGATATTAATTAACTACATGATATTTGCCAGTGTAGCTAAAATGAGTTGGAGTTTGTTCCATAAGCTGATTTTTTCTGCATTCTGAAAAGGTGACTACTTATCTTTAAAAATGTGTTGGTCTGCCATGTTGCTTTCTGATCACTCTCTGTGTGTCTGTCACTACTTAGTTAAATCAGAAACATTTTTTGCCACTAATACCAAACGGTTAAAGTTTCTACATACTTTAAGTGCATACATGTTCATAAGAAACATGAGAGTTTACTTTTGTATAACTTAATTTTCCCAAGTATATAGAAATCTGCCACAATATTTTAATTGAAAATGACAAATATGCAATGGTACTGTAGCTTGTCTGCCTGCTTTTGGTTGTGATCTGTGAGTGTATGTGCCATTTAACAACCAATAAAATATGACAGACACATACAATTCTGCCTGAGCAGGAAAGAAAATTTTATTGCTCATGTTTTAGTCACACATGCCCTACATAAAGTTGTACAGTCAGATCAGTATTTTATTGTTACTTACCATATGTGTTACATCCCTTGGGCATGAAAGAGCAAGTTAGAATGTAATAACCTGATCTGCAGAAATAAAAATTACATCAAATAAGTGTATGGTCAAAACAGCCTTTTTTTAGGAACAAAACAAGAAACTCTGGAAACAGATCTACATATCTCATAGATCTCAGCGAGAGAGGAAAGGAGCCAATCTTATAATCTTGGTTTTACTATCCACCATATAGAGACGATACACCGTATCTCCTCTTACATGCTGAAATACTTGATGATGCACTACCACAGACCACTTCCATCAGTAAGTACACTGATATCTGATCTCCATACCCACTGTATCCTCTCAAAACTCCTGATATTCAGGGTCTTCTTGTCCTAACACAGAGAAAACATTCATAATGTTTTGTTGCTCTGTGTATAAATTTATGCATAAATTTGTCAGAATCACCAGGCACTTTGTGCAGAGGTAGGTCAGTGGTGAACAGTGAACTCAGCGGGATACATCTGCACTCTCTTCACACTTTTCAGTTTCCTTGTACAGCACAGTGGGAGAGGGCAGGAGAGGTGATGATTTTGAGGCACTTCTGTGGACAGGGAAGAATTTCAAAATAAACTCCACTGGCTTGTTATCTTGGAATACACAGCTTATATTTTCTTTACACACGAACCTGACATTATTTTACTGATGTACTACCAGCATTTATCTCCTCCAGTTTAAGACGTATGTTAACAGCCTGCAATGCATTAGAAGGGCAGGATATGAACCTACACAGGATATGAATTTATAAATGCCAAAGGAGTGTAGTAGCAGCAACATGTAAATCAAAGTTCATAAAGCCAGGAAATATCTTACTTTAGATCAGCTAATACAAAGTAGCAATATATTTATTGTTTAGGGGAAACAAGTATTTCTGTGGGACTGGACTGAGGGATTGAATGCCCTTCAAGGATTAATACATGACAGAAGAAGGGGAGAGAAAATAAGCTGTATTTCAGACTGAAGCATGCCACACACCAAAAACAGTGAGCAATGCCTCTGAAAGGCAAGTAAGGAAGCTTGTCAGCTTTTCTGTTTCTTTGGGCACTTTATTTATCAGACACACTGAAAAAGCAAGAGCTACAATAGGTTCATTTAAAATGTTCCAGCTAGCTACCTGAGATATTTTTAAGCAACACTGACTGAAATAACAGAGAAACGAAGAAATAGCACAAAGAATCTTTAACACAAACTTATTCTGGGTAAAGCTGCTAATCATGTCATGCATCAGATAAACTAATAGAGTGCTTGGCCAAGCAAAAGTTCAATATGAGTTCCTCAGAAAGTGGGAGATGTTTGATTTTCTTTGCAATCACATAGGCACACAGAAATAATGTATTTGTGTATGTAGTTAACACTTGATGGTTTTATGGCTGTCTGCAGATGTCAGAAGATTACAGAACTGTTGTCTGAAAAGTGAACCCTTGAATGTAGTCTTATTAGTTGATAACATTTTTTTTCTGATTTTTTTTAAAATCAAAGTGGTTTCATGTTTCAGAGCAACTGCCATAGTAGAAAACAATCCATTTGAAACATTGGAGAATGTAAGTAGAAGGTGTTAATTACAGCTAAACGCCCAATTCCCCTCCTCTGCTCTGGGCTAAACACTACAGTTTTATGCTGCTTTCATGTTAGTAACCATTTGATCTTTCCCAGGAGAAGATTTTGTACTATTTCTTTTAATCATCTCTGCATGGAGTTCAAAACTGGCTTGCTGAACTCAATTTTAAGTTAGTGTTTGCGTTTATGAGCAAAAGATTGCAGGATCTACAACAAAACAAATAAAAATAATGTCTATAAATGTCAGTTAAAGAAAATGGTGTGAAGTAAGGTTAGATGTGTGTAATTCACTGATGCTGTTACTCCCTCTGCTCACCATGATCTGTTATAGTAATATAACTTAGAAGCCCTAGACCTGTGTAAAGTACAAGCTTTTACCATGATGCCTATTCAACTAGTGAACAATCTAGCAAGTAATTCTAAAAATATGTTGAAAATAAAACTGATTGATGTTTCACTCTATACATGTGAAGATCTTCAGTGACTAGAAGCAATTAACCAAACAGAACAAAGTTAAACAAACACATAAATCTTTGCAGGGCGGACATTCTATGCAGTAAATAACGCAACACTTCCACTGTCATCAGATAGCACGCACTGAGCTAACTTTCATGAATGAGATTTTTGGCACTAGCGTCACTGCCAGATAGGCATATCTTTTAATTCTTAACTTCTATGGATCAAAAGCTTCCAGAAATCAAAATAGCTCAGTTGAATCAAACTAGATGGGATTCAAGTTAAAGTGGAAACAGGTCATGCAGTCAGCTAAGAAATTGCAAAATATGTTTACCCACTGCAGGATATTGCTCCATATCTCATTTGTTTTGCAAGAAAGTCTATAAATCAAAGATACTTATTTTCTGCATCCATTATTTTAATAAAATTCCAGAGACATTCATTTCCCAACTTCCTTCTAGCACTGCACTAGCAAAATATGCTGCTGGTGTTAGCCATAGACATGTCCACAATCTGGGTTCAGACAAAGTGACAAATCAGCCGTAAGACCCAAATTCACAAAGAAGTTGTAGCAGTATCCTAATCAAGCTTACAACATGCCCACAGAATTGAATAAATATTTGACAAAGAAAAAGCTAGATAAAAGGAAAAATGAGACAGAACAAAACCCAAACCAACCAACACTCGCCAAACAAACAAAAACCCCAAATCAAACCCAAAACAAACAAACCAAAACAAACAAAAATAAAGAAGAAATAAGAACCACAAAATGTACTGCTCTGGATCCCACAGAGTGAGGATTCCCATATGTCAATATACAAAAACTGAAGTTATGAACATTATTTGCACTTTTTCTATGTTTTCTGCTGAGGCAAATCTATACTCAAGTTCCATTAAAGCAGCCTGCTTCAGAGATGTTGCATTTAGGAGCATTGTATCATGTAAGTGGAAGCAGAACTGAATGTACTGGGTGTTGAGTTTCACTAAGATGAAATACTAGTTTTTTGTTTATTCTGCATGTTGTTTTAATATCCTGAATTGAGATACAAAAGATTAGAGGTAAAGAGGGTTTTCCCATTCACAAGTAACCAATTTTAACTGTAAATCCTATGAGCATTTTTTTCTTCCCTTGGAATTCAGGCAAATGATTTAAAATTAAAACATTTTTTCCAGCACCTGTAAAAACGTGCAAATGATAGAACTGGCAGTATGATGATTGCTTTACAGATAAGCATTTTCTTCATCATCTTCAAGGACATCCAGATTTATGATCTAATCACTCAGCCCTTTAACAAGATGCATTTGAGTTTGATTAAAAAAGAAAACAAATAGCAGTGCAGATCTATTAATGAAATCTGTGTGACCTTTTCACATACAGAACTCTCTCAGAATAGCGACTTTGAAACTTACTACAGCCTTTTTAGCCACTTTAGTTTTGCAGGTCCCAATATGCAGCACATTTTTGCTGTGCTTTCTTCACTTTGGCAAGTGCAAATTTTGGAAAGCCATCTCCCCCTCCCCCTCCTTGAACTTTAATTGCTTAACCTACATCCTAATTCAAGTTGCTCATAAACCTTAGCCTTTGTTGTAGGTCCGACAGCTGCATTATGTCAGTAGCAAGTAAAACCTTCACAAAGTTCCGGAATGCTGCAAGACGTTTTATAGGTGCTGCAATAAAAGGCAAATTTAATTTACAAAAATGCATTTGTCACTGATTAAAAACTTACAAAGTTAATTGGAAACACTGTGTAGGTGTTGCCACACAACTAGAGGTGTAACTGGTGATTTCAATTCATTTGGAGCACATCACAGAGTAAATGTTCATGCCAGGCCAGCAATCTTATTCATATTTCTTTTCCCTTGAACAAATAGGGTGTATTTATTGGAAGACTTGCTTGAATAATCAGTATTTAGCAGCATCAAGATGTTAGACCAAGGAGTAGTCACCACTTCCAGGCTCAGTTTTCAAGGCTGTATCAGGCAAAGTTTGGAAGTATCAGTCCTTGCCTATTAATGTCCCTTGGGAAAGTTTTCCAGGCCTTTTCTCACCCCCTTGTTTCATGTTAGCAAAGTTGACACTACTGTAACAATCATTGCTTGAGCAAGTGAGGAGAGGAAAGGGGGGTTATAGCCCAGGCAATCAGCACCCTCCCCCTGCAGCTGAGTGAATTATCTCCACATAATCCACTTAACCTTTGCCATTGTGGGACCTGGGAAGCTGAAGGTATTTTTAAACTTGAGTCTTTTAATTGCCAGTTTATAGTGTCACTAGTCCAGCTCAGCTGGAAAGAGGATGATTGGAAAATAGTTCCATGAGGTAATAGCTTTTCACCTCAGCTAGGAGTCCTAATTATTATTAGTTTTGTGGCTCACTGTCCTCTAAGACTGTGCAAACAGTGATCTACAGTGAATCCACAGGTGATGGAGTTTCTTTAACATATTAATACTCTTGGTTAACACAGATAAAATGTCACAGATTTCATACTGCTTAAAATGCTGAGGTTTTTGCAATTAAATGATAGGTAGAAAGAGGGACTTACTGACCTTAGAGCAAAACCAAAGGAGCCAATGCAGCAGCCATACCTTTCTTTCCTCAGGACAGGCCCCGAATACAAAACAAATTCTAAAAGCATCTGTATTTATATTGGTATTAGGATCACTCAAACACACTTCAAGAGTCTACTTTGATCTGGAGGATAATTTAATTTTTTTAGATGAGGATATCGAAATAAAGGTTCTGTGAGAGTTTATATGGGAAAGATCAGTGGAGACTGAGATTCCTTCTTCAAGAAGATCATTTTGTGTGAGGCTATGGGACAGTGAAAACGTGGCCACTACAGACAGGTGTGAGTCTTCAGCTATGTAAGAGTAGCGAAGCCCTGGCCTGGCCTTGGTGTGCCATGCCCTTGTCCCTCTCCTTGGCTGAGCCACTCAGAGGGCGGCTGGTCCAGCTGCTGCTGCTGGGACATCCGTGTGCCTGCTTAACCACCCCACTGTTAGCAGAGGCGTTTGTGCTGCTTCATAAATAAGTATTGATAAAAGCTAGCTAGGAATTACCATTCTGGTTTAAAAATAAAGAAAATTTTCCTCCCAGGTGTTAGTCTCCCTGGTGACACTACATACTACCTCTAAAGTCTCAAACAGCCTTGTAGGTAGGGGATGTTCATCTTCACAGGAGTGATAGGCAAAATACAGTGCATGGGTAAGAGTTTTGCCAAAGAGTTTGGCTTTCAGCTTTTCATCTTTCCTGAACATCTGTGAGCATATGAAATAGCTTCCTCTTGTAAAAATGGGCACAGAGACAGAGAAACTTTCAGAACTTTACTGGTAGTTGCTGAATATGGGAGATTATATTATCTAAAGTTTTATACAGCTGGAGAAAAGTTCTTTATATATATATATTCTACTTTAGCAGTTTAACCTCACTTGGAGCCGATGAGACGCTCTTCCACTAAGTCACAATAAAGTTGTTAGGATTTCAGTCATGTTTTTCCCCACTGAGGAAAAACACTTCTTGCTCCTAGCACAAAGATTGTAACTCCAGATTAAAGATAAAGCAAAAGGACAGAAATGAAGCCTCTGTGAAAGAGCACGGTGTCTCTCCCCTCTCCCCACAACCAGATACAGCTGACTGAACAGCAGACGGACAGCTCCTAAAATTGTACATGTGCATTATACCATAAACTAAATTGGACATTACATACCCATATACCCAAGACTTTCATCTCCACCATGTAGGAGCATGCATTGATGGATTTTTGAGCAAAAATTTTTGATATAACTAAAAATACCGGGCTGATGTACCACACTGTTGAACAATTTAGCTGATTTGATTCATTCATTCCTTCTTGTGAATATGAGGCATGGTGTTATTGCTATTAATTTAATAGTATTATTCAAAGGTAGTAAAATCATTATCACTGTTTGATCTCATATTAGGGAAAAAAAAAAAAAATCACCCATTTCTTACCTGAACCTTGTAGTAAAGTCAGGTTGCCAAAAGAATCCTACAGTCTGCAAGATTCCATGGACATGAGCTCAAACAGTTTTGATTAATGTAATGAATGGCCATCTCCATTATATTCCCACCTCCAATATCATTACTACAATTCATATACACAAACATAAAAGAAGTATGTTGTGTTTGCTCATCTGCTTAGGCATAGTATGCCGTACGCCAAATATCTTTCGGGAGGAAAATTGTAAAATGCAGAAAAAATTCATAGCACACTTAAGAAATTAAGTGTTTTTTCCATTTCATTATATATTCCTTGTATCAAATCTCCTTCTCAACTGAAAGATACTGTTGTAGTGGTGAAGACAGAAATTGTAACTGCATTTCAATAACTAAGGGCAAATAAATCACATACTGATTTATTTTAATTTGCAGGAACTTGTGGGGTTTTTTTCATATAAATATTTGCTTGGGTATAAAGAGTAATAGAAAATGAAGCAAAGTAAATAATAAAGAGCTGTGGGTAACTCACCAGTTGTTAGAAGGACATAGAACTGTGTCTTGGAAAGTGAGCGCTATAAAGATTTGGACGTCATGGCTGAAATGCATCTGGAAAAGATGTCTCAGGATGCCAAAGTAAGACCTAGATTTAGATGGAAATATGAGTTAAATATGGAGGATGGTAACAATAGTGATACATGTGTAATCAAGTCTACTTCTGAGGTAGGATGTTGACTGTGGGTTGTACCTAGCCTTTGAAAGTAGGTTGACATTTCAGAAAAGCTTTGAGAAAAAAAAGTAACTGTGAGAAGTGGGAACCTACATTTCTATAGATAGTTGGAATATACTCGATCTATTTACTTCATCCATAACTAACTAAGAGATAGTTTGACGGTGGTTCATAATTATCTACAGATGAAGATGTCTCATAAAACAGTTAAGCTAGTGATGCAAGCATAGAACGACTGAGAAAACAGATAGTGTAGCACAGATCGCAAATAAAGGGTACTTAAACACAGGAACTATTTCCACATGGCAGATTTGTCTTCATCTGAAGATTTTTTATCAAGCTTAACGTCAGTCTGAAGAAAAAGTTTACCTTGCCAAGAACTAAGAGGGTTGATGCACTGGATCAGGAGGTGGATTTCTACTGCCTGCTTTATCCAGGAGGCCAGGTGATAACAGATCAGTGCAGGGGTGCTGTAGAATGAATAGCAGCTTGTGATCATTGCTGATAAAATTGGGCTCCTAGAGAACAAGTTGGTGAGTGTCTATCCATACCAAGATAAAAAGAGATTTTGAGGATATCTGAGTGAACTGTTCATCAGTTATAGACCATAAAGTTTCTTTTTTGATCAGAAAACAAGGCATATGCTAATCTGTTTTTAATGTCAGTATGAAAGAATTATCTAATTAGTTATGTACCTTATAATTCTTACCTCCTAGCTGGTTCTCTTGTTCAGCCAGAGTTTGAGTCTGCATCTGCAAAAGCTGTTTCAGTATGCTGAGCTCCTAATAAATGGAAACAAAATGAGGAACATTCATTCTGGAAGGAAAGTGCACATTATTAATGTATTTTTATGTTGATTAGAGCTCCAGGCTGTATTCCCTGAGCAGTCATTTCCTTGGAGATCAAGATTGTCAGTGAAACTTATGTTTCCATCCTGGGTCAGACCAAAGGTTCACCCATCCGACTGGTCTGTCTCTGACAGTTGTTTGCAGCAGATGCCTGGCATGCATTGTGTGATTTGTCATGTGGCTTGTCCCAGGAGATTGCATCTGGGTTGTTGTATTTCCTAGTCAGCAGTGGATTTATACTTTGTAAAATTGTCTAATTGTCTATTTAAAATGCATTATCTCTGTATTTCAAAGCATGCTGCCTAAGCTTCCCATTATGAGCAATATGAACAAGCTTTCCTTTCTTCACAATATCACTGATTACAATTGCACCTCTTTCAGTCATCTTTTAAGGCAGTTTAAAAAAAAAAGTAAGAAATCCAAATCTATTCAGTTACTATTTGCTGTGTCTGATCATCCTGTTGTACTTCCTTGAATTCTTCCTAGTTCTGCTGTAACTTTCTGTTTGACCAGAACAATAAGCAGTATCTAAGATACAGGCATTATCAAAGGTCTAATCACTTCATTGTTTTCTTTGACATCTCTTTCAGGATTATTCTTATTAATGTTTGCTCTATGAAAGAAAATCAAGTTCATGGTTTTGTAAAGTAATCCAATCTGAGATCTCCTTCTTGGGTGGCAGAGATGGTATCTCCATACACTTCATTTTACTATGTTATTTTGACCTTATTGACATGTATTTCAGCTACAATTTTATTGCCCAGGAAGTTATTATGAAAGCCATAGGCAGTTTCTACTCAGGGTTTTACATTTGGCTACCCTCAATAATTTCATATGTCCAAACTCTGTCCTTTGACAATATACATAGTTCTTCCAGTTTAGCGTTTAATTGAAAAAGAGAGAGAAAAGAGAAATATCTTTATATATATATACACACATATATATATGCAAATACATATATAATCTATATTGTATATATTATTTTTATATATATATATATATAAAATTATACACTCAAAAATATGAGTGTATACTTTTCAACACCATGTAATCTGCTACTTTCCTCTTTTAATTTCTCTCAGGATTTTCCTGGTTTGTGTTATAAAGAAAGCTTCAATCTGTAGGGAAAATCAGTGACATTAATATTTCTTTAATCACAAATTCTGAGTACTGGCAACACTATTTCTAAGGTATCTGACTAACAAATCTTACATTTTATTGGCTGTCTCATTTTGTTCTCTTTCATATTTCACATTTATGACATGTTCTGACATACCCCTGTTTTGTTAAGTAGGAATCTGTGTGGTCTTTGATGTAAGACATAATTTATTTGACAAGGAAATATGAGACGGTGCCCTGAATCTGCATTTAACTGATGAATTGAGAATGTTTAGCATTGCAACAAGACAGATTCTTCTCCAACATGTCATAGAAGGAGCGTTCTCTTAATCTCCTGTGAATTAAAATACATGTATATATATTCTGAGGAGTAATTTTAAAAATTCCTTATTGAAGGTAGTTAGCAGGGGTTTTCATACATGTCTGACACCCAAATACTAAAAGTGATTGATACTATTATCTGTTCATAAAAGTATTTTTATATCTATGAGAAGAAAATCTCCATTCTGACAAGTCTTCAGAAAATATCACTAACATTGCAAATGAAGACTAGAAGTTAACGCAGACCTTTCCCATCAATACAAACTTGATGTGAGTCTGTGATTGCAATTAAACTTTCTGCCACTTAATAAAAAAACCCAAGCAATCGATTATTGCATTATTCTATCACATGATTTTACATGGGGCACCAAGAGCTTTCAGAGACTTCAGTAAAGCGCAGTATGCTTCCACTTGCCATCTTATACAGTCTTCTGCTTGTTACTATTCAACTGTTTTAAACATTTATTTATTAACTCCAATGCAATTCTTTGCTACTGGTAGTTCTTGTGACATTTTCATATGAAACACAAGGACAGATTTCTTGGTCACCTTCTTTACTGCCAGGATTTCTGCTTAAGTAATGTATTGCAAAGCTAATTTAGAGCTGTATGGATGCTGGCAAGTAACCAGGCCTTTGAACAGGACCTTTACACTATGCCTTTGTCTATTTTCTCTCTCAGTAAAGGGAAAATTTAAGCGTGGCTACTAAATAAATACTAGTATTTTGACTAAACTTCCACTCCTATAGCTGTCAACACACGTGTTGCCATCAACTTTAGTGACACTAAGATTTGGCCAAAATATCAAAATGTAATTGTTGGAAAAGAGCCCAATCCTCCACCACTGAAATAAGTGTCAGTAGAAAGTGGATTGAAGTCTAACATCTTTAAGTTGATACCCTTTCTGTTTCACACAAAATTAAGAAAAGATTATAAACAAAGTACAAAATATTGCTTTTTTTCATATAACTGTAAATTGAGAAAACTCCAGAAAGCAGCCTACAGATATTCCAGAGTATCAAATACATGTGTGTTTATGCATCTGTTAGTTTAAGAGTACTTTTAAATCATTTATTAGGAGATAAATAATAAATTAACTTGTGCAACTCAGGTGGTTGATCTCATCTTTTGCTTTTTGGATTTGATTAATTTTTCTACTAATTGTGAAACAAAGACTTTTTAAGGTTTAGTTAGGTGCTGGGATTTTTTTTTTTTTTTTGAGAAAGCAATAAGAAACTGCCAAGCAGCTGCTATTTTTTTTTATACAGTATCAAATGTAAGCAAATAGATACTCAGAAATGCAAGAACACATGAGAGTTAAATTATGAAAGATCGCTGTGTTTGTGCTTTAAATATCTTATTAACCTTTGGTGTCTGTATGTAGGAGTGGAGAAAAAAGTAACTCAGTTTTTTATAAAATTTGTTTAGAAAATTCTGGTCATTGAAAGTTCAGATTTTTATGTTTATACTTTACATTAGGCATGAAGTTATCATGATTACAACAGCAACAGAATTAGAAGAGAGCATAAACAGCAATTAATATTAAAATGTTTCACTGATGATTGACTTTTAATTTCTTTCTCCCCCAATTCAGCTAAAGACTTCTCTGTTCAGTATTTTCATGTGACATAATCTGTAGCTGCTTCCCTCATACTTTATTTTGTCTTCATTATCATTGACTGAATTAGGTAAATTCTATTTTTCCTATGTAGCCATAAGGATCATCACACGATCCAGAATGCTCTCTTTTTCCCCTTCAATCCTACTCAGGTCCTGCAGCAGGATGGGTGGTTTGATGACTATTTATCTATTCCTAGGACTGGAACCAGAAGACATGCATCCATCAGTTCACAAGGATTTCTTGACTACATCTATTTTCTTTCTCAGACTCTTTAGCAACATAAAGAAATAAACCATGCCTTCCTTATGCCTCTGATGCTGACAAGCTTTCCCAGTAATTTGAATATGTGGTACATGTATAATGGATTTCTTCTTTACATGTGCTATGGTAACTCTCTCCCATGAGGTAACACCCTCTTCCACTTCACTCAGCCAGGAAAATGCTACTGACCTGTAAAAACTGTTCTTTCTTTCCTGATATTTTAATTGTTCAGTCATTTGGTGACTTGGAGGAGGGTTTTTTTGGACTTGTTTTATTTTTTTTTACTCACTCCTTAGAGTATAATTTTAAGTGCTTTATGGAAAACATAGTTTCGTGTCCAGTACTTCACCATAATTATGAATGTGATCCCATAAAACCCAAACCAACAACTATGGCATTCCTCAGACAGTGCACCATAACAACAGCAGTCTGTAAGAGAGAACACATCAGTGGCATTATAGCAGTGGAGAATCATAATCAATAGTCAATATCAGAAGGTCCTTACTGACTAGCCAAATCTGAAAATCAAAGGAAGAGGCAGAAAACATTTACTTGCTATTGAGACAAATGACAACAAAGTCTTCCCATATCTCTTAATAGAGCAAAGGCAATCTGCATTACAATCAGTATCAAGAGTGCATTTATAAAAACTCACTGAAAAGCAAATTTTATGTTTTCATGACATTTTACAGAACATTGAGGGATCAGACTGGTGACCTTGAAAGGCTATCATGTTTTATGTGAACAAGGATTACAAAAATCAGACTAAATGTTCAAAAATTAAAAATAAAGGTGAGGTAATACAGAGCAATGTCCTCCTTCAAGTGCTACAACCTCTCTCTCTCTCTCTCTCATTTTTACCTTGCCTGCAAATTTCTGCAATAAAATAATCAACATTTTTCATCATTATGTCTTTATAGCTTTCATAAGAGAACCACTCTCCTTGTTATCTTTATTCACTGCTGTAAAAAAAGAAAGAAGATAATGTCTCTTACATCATAAAACAATGCTTTTTTAAAAGCTTTCATTTTAGAGGTAGTCTTAGGCCATGATGAATTGCTGAATGGTTGATTTCCTGACACTCTTTCTTACTAACCTTTCCTGACAGCTTCTGGATTGCTCTACCTGGTAATTTGCACTATAATAATGGCTACAGTGAGATGCCTCCTAACTATTTCCTTTATTTGTAACAAGATTCTTAACACCCTCTGTAGGTGACAAAACGCAATTACAGACATGAAGTGTCCCCCCGAGGATGGTTGTTCACAGATGCCACCAGTACTTTAGCAGTGCAACTGTTAAATGAAACAAAAAAAAAGAATTAGATTCTCTAAACATCCAATTGAAATTAAAAAAAAATAATTGAAAGTTATGAAGGCATTTTATTGATTAACAATCTTAGTAATTAAATAGTGTAGATGACATTTTTTTTGTTGTTGGATTTGTTCTTCCTTGGAGATCTCTAATTGTTGTATGGCTTTACATTTATTGATAACTCTTTTTGATGAATACAGATGCCACCTTTTATGGTAGTCGTTGACAGAGTAATCATATTGTGAGAAACACCAGGCTTATGTAGTAACAGCTGTTGCAGTTATACATGCTGATATCCATTGGGAAAATGTGTTTGCTGCTATCATGGGTACACAATAAATGGAAGGTGCAATAAAGCACAAACTAACATTTTGAAAATCCTTACAACTCTAGGAACTTTATTGCAGATTACAAGCACTTTGATCTCTGTCCAGTACTTAAGTCTTAATTATCAGACTAATTGCACAGACTATGTTCATTTTCAGTGGTAATCCTTTTGTGATTAGCTTCTGTGTTCAATAACTGACTTATCCTTTAATTAAAAGGACTATTAACCTTAAGGCTGCTGCTTCATCTTGGGATTAAACCTATACAGAGTTAATATTTAATATCATTGTAAAAGCCTTTGGTGAAAGGTATGGAATGAAAATATAGTGATTCCCTTCTTTACTGTAACTTGCTTTAAGAGATAGCTTCATTATATATCAGTATAATGCATTTTACTTTGACATACTAGTAGTTTAAATCCATTAAGGACATGCAAGAGTATGCATGCACTCTGAGCTCTACTCTCATTTGTAGGCAGGGCATGCTCGCATCGGATATTTCCCAAGTCTTTCTATACAGTCATGATCAGTGGATGATCTGCAACCCAAATAAAACAAAACCAAAACAAACAAACAACAAATCCAAACAAGAAAACACAAAAGTGAGCATTTAAGGTCCTGCTTTTTTCCAACATTAGAAGATTATTTTTTTGCATTAAAGGTCTCAGCAGTTCAATTTTTGATTATCTGGTGGTGAGAAATGCTATGTGAAATGATGTGCTATGGAGGAAAAGTTTTACCCAGGGCTACTGCAATTCATTGGTCTGAAAGACTACGAAGCAAATCCAGAGTCATCAATACCCAAATGTGTTGACTCTGCCAAAAAGCCAGATGCTGCTATGGGAAACATTATGCACCTTTGCTAGTTTGGCATCTGGGTCCTGCAGCCATACCTAATGTCTGTTTGTAACCTAAGGTTCAGCTGCTGCATTAATAACAACTTTTTTCTTTCTTTTTTTTTTTTTTTAAATAACATATGTGTAAATATATATGAGGCCCTTCTAATCCTTTCTTCTCCCCAGCCTGAAGTAATTCAGATTATTCGAAGAGTAAGCCAGGTGCAAAGCCCTAAAATCTGCCTTCCTTAGTAGCCTCTCTGACTCATGTGGTGGTCTGGTATCTGTTGCTAATTCCATATACATCTTTCTCCTTCTTCTGACTGTGGTGAAGGAACCTGATCAAACTAGGTTTCTTAGAGACAATCATCTTCACTGAAATAACCTCAATTAAATGTACATAAAATAAATTAAGACTTAACTGTTGGTTACTTGCTGTTAATGAAGGCTAGTAGCCATTAACCAGCTGAAGAGGAAAGTTTATTATATCCCACCCATGTTTAAGGCAGCAAGAATGCCCCCATCATTTAATTGGAATTATTTTCTCAATTTCAAAGGAAAAAAAAAATCCCTCTTTTCATGTGCACCATTCTAGGAATTAATATAAAGCAGCACTGCCACTGTACAAGAGCTTCCTCCAGAACGTTGCTTTCTCTGTATTGTTCAAATGATACACATAGTGAGAGTGACCCAACCACACTCTTTCCTGAATGGAGTGGAGGCAAAAGCACCATTGTATTTGAAATCAATAGAAGTGACTTGTGGCCTGTGATGGGAGTGTCTGGCTCCAGAATTATTATCTGGTGCTAAGTGCTGACAATGCAATAGGATCTTTACAAGACATAAATACAGTGAGGGATTTCCAAAAGCCTAGTGCTAGTCTAGGAAAGAAGACTGGTCAGGCTGCCTGTACAGACTGTGATGGGGAAAGACTCACACCCTCACTTTTCTGCAGACAGATGAAGACCCCAAACTGAATCATCTCCTGTCAGATATAGAACAAAGGGGTGAAGCGATCTGCATTAAAATTTCCACACGTGGTTTTCTGAGCGCATTAGTCAACAGCAAATTTGACAAATTTCAGAAAGTTGGGACTGAAGTAGGGATTTGGACATACTTTCTGAAAGTTACTGATACTGGGGAATTTGGGGATCACCTTGCATTTAATTACAGGATTCCAATGATTCTTGGAATTTCTCTATTTGGTCTTACTAGTCTTGTCTGCAATAAGACAGAATCACAGAAACGTTCAGGTTGGAAAAGACCTTCTGGATCACCAAGTCCAACTGATAACCCCACTCTACAAAGTTCACCCCTAAACCATATTCCCAAGCACCATATCTAAATGACCTTTAAACACATCCAGGGTTGGTGACTCAACCACCTCCCTGGGCAGCCCATTCCAATGCCTGACTGTTGATATTATTGGTTGTTTTCATAGCCACAGCTAGCTAATTTTTAGCTGCCTGCTAAGATTGAAAAATCAAGAGGAACAGATGCTCCTGGAGTAGTCACTTAATAGTCTGAGAAACTGAATATGGAGGAGACCTTTTCCTTTTCACTGACTGCAGAGAAAGATGAGCCTGCCTATATTAAAGCTGGTGCCCCTCCAAAAATCCCTTGCTCTGTCCCTCCTTGTATATGCCAATTAACATCAGCAGCTGCATGAAGCCACTTCCCAAGGAGGTGCCAACTCAGGTAGGGAGCCTGTAGGTTTCTTTTGCTATCAGTGGGGAGATCTAAAAGCAGTAGGAAAACTATGACATGGCACAGTGGTATGAAGGCCATCACCTAGTTTGTAGCTTGAGTCACTTTTGACATTAGCATGCACCAGTAATTCAATTAGGGTAAAAGAATCATCGATAGAAACGAGCACATCCGCTTCACCGAGAGACAGTCACAGATACCATCACAGACGTGAATTCCTGCCAAAGCTACCTGCCACTGGAGCGGCCAAACCACAGGAGCAAAAAAGATCTAGTATAGCCTGCAGTTATGCACATACAGATAAAACACCAGAATGCCTGCAGTTAGGGAAACAGATGCCATCTTTTTCTGATGATAAAGACATAGAGCATCAGGATATCCAGTACAGCTCACTTAGTCTCACTAATACAGCATGAATGATCCACAGGAGTGGTGGGAACACAGGACAAAAGAATGCTACAGGAAATTCTGACAAAGCACATTATGGTTCTGAATCATTTATTCTCAAAATCATGATGATTATTGAAGCACATGCCTTATTACTACATTGTGACCTTCCTAGAGCAATTTTTCCCCCTCTATTGGATTGTGCCCTCACTACCTCCCTCGATCTAGGTCTCAAGGTAATAAAAACTATTATATTCTTGATCATAAAGGAAAATACTTTTCTTGCAGAAACATTTACCTGTTGATGAATGATAAAAAAGCCAACATTCTCAGCATGTATAAGAAGACCACCACAAAAAAAATCACAATGTTATTAAGAAAAGCAAAGTCTCCCTTTTCACCTACAGTGAAAATATGTGCCAATACCTGCTGCACCTGAGTGGCCCTGGAATGATTCATTGCAATCTGCTTCAGCATGATCTGCAACTTCTGATAATGCACACAAAACTAAATTCATAAACAGGAAACAGCATGCAATTTTGTTTTTCTTATTTTTCATTTGGGCTGGGGTGGGGGGGGAAGGTGGTGACAGGAGGTCTGTTGGCTGGCAGATCACCTAAGTAACAGCTCAAAATATCCTTTTCATTCCCATCATAGCCAGAGTGTGATTACACAAATACTCATTTCTATGTGATCTTCAATATCTCTTACCTAGCTGATATCCATTTAACTCTTTTACTCACTCTGCAGTGTTATCCTAGTAGATCAGCATGCATAATTTATATTTCCAAGACCTCAGTTCAGTAAGATTCTAAGTCCGTGCTTAAAGTAAGCATAAGTGTGACTACTGTAGCTTTGCTACAGGCTAATAATATTGCTTTATGGACTCAAGATTATAATTTCAGGAATATCAATGAATCTCAAATGATAGTTCAAGAACACTATATTCTTATGAGAAATTAAAAAACACCATGAAATATGGTTAAAGCATGTCAGTCCTTACTATAATTGCAAAAGTGAATACAGGAATTAAAATGAGTAGAGAGGCTTTAATGTGGAAGTAATTACTGAAATTCAGCCCAGAAAATATGACTAAGCTTTACATTTGAAATAGGAGATACTTATAGCAAGTGTGCTATATATCTATCAAAAATGGTAAATATTGGCTTTTTAACATCTTTAACTTCATATTTTAATAGCTGGTAATCACACATTTTCATCTGGGTGCTCCCACACTGAGGAAAGCTCCTGAGCAATCAGAAGATTTTGTCCCTCACTGGATTCTCATTGGTGATTTTGGATGGCTGGGATGTGGTCTACTCATCTGCACCAGAGCAGGAGTAGTAGCCTATCATGTTGTTCCTGTTGCTGCCAGCTCCTTGCTAATTTGTACAACGATAAGCACCTATTTCCATCGCTCCTGGTAATCTTGTCATTTTCATGATGTCATCAGCGCAAGTCAGAAGAGAAAAGGTCAGTGGTACAATGATATACTGTATATAAAATGAGCCATTAAAAAAAGAAAAATGGCTAGACATTTAAATGCCCAGGCTCACCAAGACACAGTAATAGCTACCCTGACCATCTGAGGATGTATTTATTATGTGATTCCTATCATAAGCAAATAACTTTCCTCTACACTGTATTTTCCCCCAGTGGTGCAGTGTGTACTGCACAAGGGGGCCCCGTTATGCCCAGATAGGCCAGTGTGAGTGTGGATAAATATACTTTGAATGACAACCACTCTGCATATTTACTGAATCTTTTGAGCATCCCTTGTTCTGCCTTTTAATTTCTCTAGTAGCTGTATTATAGCAATGTATACTTAAATATAGTGTATCAATTTTTACCATCTTCTGTATAAAAGAGAGTAACCAACAGCAGTGTAATAAAACCTTTGGGTACCAGCAATGAAAGAGGAAATGAAGTAAAAATTCAGACCAAACACAATGTTATCAAAACATTTGAAGTCAAATGACTATGTTTATATATAATGAAGGGGAGAAGGGAGAGGAAGGAAAAATGGGGAGAAAGAAGAGAGAAGGAGCTGCAGTGCGAAACAACCACCAGGTAACCCATGCTACTGCTCAACATGCAGACAGACCTCATGTGTAGGCACGACAGGAGGAGCCCTCCATTGCTCATGTGTTCCTCCTTTATCAGTAAAAGCAAAGCTGGAGAAAAAATGATGGCAGGTGCTCATTTTGGGAGGCAACCAGCTGAGTACTTTTGCTAAATGTGGAAAGCTAGGGATTGAAGCTGAAAGGTTGCTATGTCCTTGGCTTCAGGGACAAGATTTGCAGCTTGGCAGATCACATTATGTGACAAACAACATTATGTGCAGAACAAGAGAAAGATGTCTTTGTCAGATCTCACATGTTGTTTAGGAATAGTGAACTCAAGAAATTACTACTACTGGCTACTTATCCTGTTCTCCAGCTTTCCTCTTTAGAATTATGACTCATACCCTTTTAGCTACCTTCACAGCATATCACTCTGCTCCACTTAGCCTGCAGCTCTTTCCAAACTGTCAGAATCAGCAGGCTTTGGTATGCTTAGCATATACAAGCATATTAACAGCTTTCAAATTTGTGCCAGTTGCAGTACTTTGTGGATTCTCATCACTATTGCTTACAAAACTAGCGATAAGGAGAGTATGGGATTTCATTGTCCTCAAGTAAATATTAGACTCACTGTTTCATTGCCACATTTCTTTGAGATGCTTTTGCTGAAAATATGAAGTAGTGAAAAGCACACTGCTGTTCTATGTCAGAACTGAGGGATGACCAGCAATATGCTGTGGATAAGAGTGGGCAGGTGCTTGCTCTCATGGTTAATGGTGGTACAGTAAGGCAGCAAATCATAGTATCTGAAGATTGTATTACATTGCTTTCCTTATTTATCATTTATCTTTGAGCACAGGTCAGCACTGAGCTGATAAAATGAATACAATGACTACATTATTCAGCTTGGTAAAAACTAGGGAGGGCTGCAAGGTTGAGAAAAACCTAAATGAACTGAATAACAGATGTGCAACAGCAGCTGTAATTCAGTGCTGACCAATGGGAAGTAATGGATGCAAAAAAGGGCTACCCCAGGCTTCTCCTCATTTAACTCCCACCACTTAGAAGAAGGGCTTGGGCATTATCTGCATGAATGCACTACTGACAACCTGACTCAGCATGAGAAAAGCTAAGGGACTTGCTCAGTGTGGGCTTGGTATCACATTCCTCTGAACCTCTCGGTTGGTATCTCCTACAAGTCAGGTATTGGCAAATGCCGCTAGCAGTTCCTTTCAGCAATGCTCTCTCTATACTTTCCAAGTTAAATATAGCCAGTTTCATACCACCACTTGTATTGCACATCCATAATTTACTGCTTGCTTTTTTTAAATGTGAGGAAGTCATGTGATTTTTATGAAGACTATACCACCAGTCTATTTGTATTGTATTTTTAGAGACATTGTATTGACTGGAAGAGAATTGGCTAACCTGAGATGTAAACAATGACTGGCATTGGCCTTAACCCGTGTGGTTAATATCACTGATTTGTCATGCTGAGTGATGTGAAAAGAGGAACGATTGGTTGTTGATTATTGAACAGCTCAACACAAAGCACATTTGGCATGTCAGATGAGAGGCTATTCTAATGAGCTAGCACTGCTGCCAATTACTTAAGAGCCAGTGCCTCCTCTACAAGCTATGTTGTACATCTTCAAGATGTTTAACTAAATTCCAGGTCAGTAACAGATTGCAAATAAGATGGTTAGATTTGAGAATCCGTGTGTATATATTCCTTTAACACCTTCTCATGTGCACCTGCCTGCAAACAGAGCCCTTCACTCTCCGGTGATGACTAATTAACATAGTGCACAGCAGTCAGTTTAAGAACTGTTGTGTTCTCTGTATAGGCTGACAGACTTGTGTAATTGAAACATCCCTTTGTACTTTTTATGTATTTATTGGATTCAGGATAGAAAATTTTATCAGCCTTGAAAACTGTTAGAAGAATTAAATTTAGGAAGAGTCATCTCTGATTGTGTGTGGCCCATTATAATGACATTGTTTTCTTTCAGTTCAAAGCTGTAGGCATTAAAAGAAGTAACAGTAAAGTGTAAATATGATACCCCTGATTGTATCTCAGTACTGAGCCTGGTGATCATAAATATCTGTACTTCACTAGGTGACAAATCTCCCATTTAATTTTTTTTTCCTGGATGTGAAATCAAATTCTTCGTTTTCCAGTACCAAAGACAATATGCATGCTCAGATCTATTGTAGACCTGGTTTAAAAAAAAAATAAAAATTCTGACCAGACCCACTTAGCTACTCAAATCCTTCTGCTCAGGGCATAAATAAGGATGCCTGATCTTAGGATGAGAATACACGGGCGAAAAGACTGAGACTAGCATCATTACCCTCAAACATTTTTAGTTACTGCTGATCAGGATTTATTTTAACTGGGAATTAACAACTGTCTAGCACATTACCATTCAAATATGATTAAGTCATTTAAAGCTGCACCCAAGTTAATTTAGACCTAGTCTGCTTATATGAACACAGGACCATTGGTGATAACAAGCTGCATTATGTGTTGTTATAGGAGAAACTGTTTTCCATTCTCCTCATGCATTTTGTTAGGGCAGAACAGTAGCTTATGGTAGTTGTTGTGATTCATGTTACCAATGTTAAAAAAGCAGAACTACATGATGTTATCTTTTTGACAGAAAAGGTTAAGAAGAAAACAAATGTATTGATGTGGGGACACATACCTCTTCCAATAACAGGGCTATGAATTTCATTTAAAATACATATTTACAGTTTTGGCTATTTATTTAAACCTGTTAAATATTTAAATTCTGTTAAAAATTAACAGAATCAGTGTATTTGTCCTGGAAACTAGAAGTTCCTTCCTTTGTCGTTTATTATGCTACATAGAAAGTCATACAAAAAAAAATTTCATTTTTATCTTAATTTCTTCTTATAGTAGTTATGTTGTTTTCACTTAAAGAGGTCCTTATAAAAATCTGACTTCAAATTGCATATTGAATCAATGAGTGCTTTTGTGAGCCTGATGGGTCTAGATAGGCTTTGTGGCTGTAAAATTAAGGGTACCCTCTGTATCATTCCTTTTCAGGGGACACATGCAAAAGGGCATGGTATGTGCCAACCTGCACCAAAATACATATTGACTGCTTACCTCCTTTGATGAAAGCAAATATATTACAACTGAAAACCTGAGATAAATTTCACTGCAAAAGCAAGTTATTTTTAGGTGTAGTAACATAATAATTTATGGGTATTAAAATTAATAATATTTTACTACTTTTCCTCTGGATATGTAGTCTATGAAGGCTCTTTGGAAAAAAAAAAAGTGTTTGTAATAATTTGTTTGGGGTTCTCCAGTTGAAGCACCTTTACATTTCTCCTGATGAAATATTTGCTGCCTCCAATCACCTGGGGAACATTACCTTGATGAAGCCACTGAAATATGCTCCGTCAGTCTCAAAGGGTTTTCCTAGCCTACTTTTCACCCTCTTCTTGCCAATTAAGCTGCCACATTATGTATGATAGTGAGGGTCACTTGTTTTTTCCAAGTGTTATTTTGAATTGGTGAAGATGACAGAAGCACACTGGTCTAGTGAATAATTAGAGTGGATCTTTAAGTCCCAAACCCCCATCTTGCACTGCCACATGCTAACTATTTTTAACCTCAGCTCCTGTCTTCTAGTAGGCTACATGCATTTTTGCCAGGAAAACCTGCTGTGGTATTCTGTGCTGCATGGCTATATTTTTTAATAAAAATCTACCAGATGAAATAAGTAGGGAGATTATGTTGAAAAATAGAAAACATTTTAAGTAAATAAACATGCGCTGAATGTTTACTTCCACAGAGTATTACACAACATTGCTCTAGGACCACATAGCATTAGTTATACAGTATTTGGCAAACATCTATAGGCAATTCTTCTGGTTTTGAATTTGCATCTCTGAAATTTATAAACACAGTTAAGAAAAAGCAGTTCTTCTCAACGCTTTAAAACCAAGATGTGCTATTCTAGTAATCCTGAAACAGATCTTCAATGAAAGGGGTTCGTTATTTATTATTCTTGTAATAAATAAATTCTGCACAATTTTGCCATTGCACAACCTCAGAACGAACAGGAAGCACAGAACGGAACAGGATTTAGTATTTTCCTGCAATGACAAATATTTCTGAGTCTAAAACAGCCTTTCCAAAAAGGAGACAAGTATCTTAAATGTTCAGGATTAATCCACTGCCGAAGGCATTTAACTAAAGGGCTTAAAGGGAAAATTACTGGGTGAAGTTCTTAGCAAGAATGCGGAAATACTTCAGCTTCCTTTGCATAGCTGTTAACAAATTTTACTGCAGCAGTAGCAACAGGAAAAAAGAGAACAGTACAGTAATGAGAGGCTAAGTAGTGACCTCACCCCTCCTTCATCTTTCAAGCTAGGGCAATGATGCATCCTGTGGCCAAACTCCTTACCTGAGCTATAATTCAGTACAGAGTGTGAGATAGAAGATCTGCAACGTAGATCAAACATCTAAAAATCAAAATAAATAAAATCAGCCTTCAGGAAGTACTCAAGTGGATTATAATAATCTTTGTATTTTAAAATATAAATCACCTTTGTATTTTAACATGATTGTGTAACTTCCCCCAGCCTCAGCCTATTCTTTGTTATACTCTCTTAACCACAGTGGAAAGCAAGTTGTTTTTGAACTGTTAGTTTTTCTTTGTTTACACAGGTCTGACATAATAGGATACCTTGTACTGAGAGGGACAGTAGATTCATCTCAAATGTAAGTAAATACTCACAATTTAATGCAGTTGTTCCTCTGAAGCAGGTGCAGCCTGTGATTTGTTGACCAAGAGGCAGGTACCATGTGCTATGGGCAGAGGATTATTTTGAACTCTTAGTTTTTCTTTGTTTACACAGGTCTGACATAATATGATACCTTGTACTGAGAGGGACAGTGGACTCATCTCAAATGTAAGTAAATACTCACAATTTAATGCAGTTGTTCCTCTGAAGCAGGTGCAGCCTGTGATTTGTTGACCAAGAGGCAGGTACCATGTGCTATGGGCAGAGGATTACAGTTCCACTTGTCTTATGCCTTGGGTCACCTTGACCTTCCAGCTACAAGAAAACACCTTCTTCTCAACTCTGCTAGAAATGGTACTACTTGTTATTTGCAAAAGTGGTTTGGAAAGTGGAGAACAGATGTCCTATTTCACAAACAGAGAGATTCTGGGCAGCTGGCAACGGAGTTACAGCTTAGATCATGGTCTGTCCCTGTTTCAAGCTGCTGAGGGCTGTACTTACCCAGCCACAAACATGTAGGTGAAAATATCCTTTCATCTGTCAGGGTATAGCATACTTTATGTTTTAGTAAATTTTCCCTTTCACCTAGAACATGATTTTTTTTTGACTTAGCATATTTCTAATAAAGATATTTCAGTATTGGTTTCTTTGTGGGATTTTGCCTTCTCTATCTCAGATTTCAGCTGGCAATTCTGGTTTTATTTTGTTTTTTGTAATTTTACTTAATAAAATAAAAAAAAAGTAAGTGTAGCAACAATATACAAATTGAGTGCAGGCAAAAGAGTAACCTAATTCAACACACCCACATCAATGTTCATATGCTGCTTCTTTAAGATATTCTGAAATGGCATAGTAAGGGCAGTAGCAAGCAGGTAACTTGGATATAATGTTTATTTTAGAGTTAGTGATAAATCACTGTGAGATAATAATGGGAGCATATGTCTCCAACAGCTTTTCAGAGAAGGTGTTCTATTCTAAACGTAAACTAGTGGACCAAAGCGATAGTGAAGATTTATTTCCTTCTTTCTGGCAGAAATAGATTTCTTTCCTTAGCATATTAATGATGATACATTAAAAATGTTTACAAAATACCATCACTTGAAATTATGAAATGAATGTAATTAAATTGCCTACAAGCCCTTAGGGCTGTGAACACCAGCTTAAACATTAGTGAGACAGATTGCAAGCCAGAATTCTAGTTGTTTCTCTCATGCTGGGGAGAAATATAAGTCGTGTTGCAACTGAGAGCTGTTCCACTGCATGAAATGTAACTTTAAATATGGCAGAGAGGAAAATTCCCAGCAACAGCTAGCGCCAACCTGAAATCTTGCATGCATGAACAGCACTGCCATCTTGTATCTCTGACCAATGTTATCCAGGAGGACGTTTACTATTGTGTATTTGCTAAACAGTTTACTTTACACTTGTCCAGTTTAGAATGAGAATAGCCTCATGTGAAAAGGGAAGAAAAAAAAAATTTCTTTGTCCAAAAAATAAGTTTTTCCAAGGAATGTAATCATCTTTTTGGCAAATCATTGTTCTGAGGACAGAATCAAACCCTTCCAGCAAGGCTGTGTGACTACACTAAAAAGCATCTTCATGTGCAGTGTCTGGAGTCACCACCGTCTCATGGCTCCTCTAGGTGCTCATTGACAGCAGCATCTGACCCAGCTTCTCTATAGGGTGGTATTCCTTTGGGTGAATGATTTCCTCAAAGTGACTTTTCTCTGTGCTAGGACATAGAAGGATCCTCTGTCCAGTGCTTGTCAGACATGATTGCAGTTTGCCATGGCTCTAAATAAAGTCTTCCAGTCACCGAAGAAAGGCAAATGGAAAGAAAGCCATCAGATGAAGTGAGAATAGGGATGGATGTTTTCAAAACAGGATTTAAAAATTAAGATCTTATTAAGAAGTCAGCTCATCACCTATAAAACAGAATCCTCACACCTCCTTTGTTCTACATCTTTGAAGAAGAGTATCCATGTTAAAAGTTCCTGTTAGCCCTGGCAGAGCAGGTCACCTGGTGAGAGAGGGCACAGACCTTCAGTAGCCCCCTTGATTTTAAGTTTCCAGCATTTCCAGACCTGTCTGGACCCAGAGAGCATAAACCCTTGTGTCCTGTAGATGATGTTGAGTGGAAAGGGGAAAAAGCCCTTCCTGCTTTATGACACCTTAGTGCACTGGACTGTTAACCATTGCAGTCCCCCTCAGATCTCGAAGCCTGACTGAGACCACATGCCTCCTGTTCAGTCTGGGTGTGTCAGTTGTAGGCTCAAGCTATAAATCTGTTGAAATCAGGAGAGAGAAACTATTTGTACATGATGTATCTATTTCTGTACACATTAGAGAGTCTCATTGACTGCACCAAATTTTTCTTCTGAATCTTACAGTATTTGATGTTTTAATCAGAGAAACATCTGGCACAAACAGCAGTCCCTATGCTGCTTAAGTTGTTAGATAGGATTACTTCTGTCCTTTTTCTTTCAATTTTCACTTGAGCATCTATTATTGGCTACTGTCAGAGATAGGTTACTGGATCTGACAGTCATTCATTTCATGGTTGTTTTCCTTCAGCTCCCACCCAAAGCATTTTGGAGAGTAACATTACAGAGAAAAGCTATCAAACACCTCTTAAATTTATCTTAAAACAAAGAGAATAATTTTAAACTTACACTTACATATTTATCTTGGCATAGGGCATGTTTGTACATCTTTGCAGAACTGCACAGCAGACAACATTCAGAGGGTATCTCATTCACTACAAAGTCTGAATTCAATTTTCTAGACATATGTTGAAGAGAACGGTCTCACAATTAAGACAGTTGCATATGGCATATTGCATATCTGTTTGATAGCTACCTCATCAACAGTGTAAGCCTTGAGTAACTCATTGAAGAAAAAAAAAATTCCACAAGAAAACACAAATTGTTGATCATAATTTCTCATATTTTCTAATTTGGCAACCATGCAGATTCCAAATATGTTAGATACACATGCAGCTGGAGTCAAAAGATCTGTAAAAAGATGGGCAGAACATGCCAGGAAGAGGAAGCCTCAAGTTTAAAAGTGAGTGCCTTTTTTTGCTATATAAGTAGTGTATTCTTCTCAGGAAGTTGCGTTGTGTTTTCTTTGTACTTACATGTATGAATGGATGAAAATAAAGCTTATGAACCTGTGCTTTAGAGGTATCTTGCAGCTTAAACAACTGATGCTTAAATAGTGCTCTAAGCACAGAGTCTCAGTCTTTCCAAAGGTTAGCTTAGAGAAAAGTGCTCTGCATTTCCAAAGAAAAATGTTTCAGAAGTGTCCAAAATTAATTGAGATTTACTCTCTCTTTTTCAGCTTGCCTGTGTGCACAGCATAAAAACAATTTTCAAGTTGAATACATTAACAGAAAGTTGTAACTCTGTAAAACCCCTGTGGCAATGATTCCTTCATTAAAGCATTTGTCCCATTTCTTGGGAAACACTCATCCTGTGGGATTTGGGTTCTGTGTAAAAATAATGTAAGATAATGTAATGAAAGATTCTGTTACATAGGGCCTGTCCCAAAAGGGTCAGATTTAAATATGAATAAATTGCCAGTAATATGTTCTAACTCTATAAAATCCCTATGGCAATGATTCTTTACTCATTTTGGGAGGTGGACAACAAGCAGACTGGCATGAATTCACACAGTGAAAAGAATAAAACCCACACCTGATAGTTGTTTTGGTTCTCAGCAACCATCTATCCAATGAAATTTGGGGGTTGTGTGAAAGGCATGTAAGAAAATGCAGTGCCATGTAATATGATGAATGATTCTGTCACATGGGACAGGCTGGAAAAGTGTCAAATTCACAGTACATCATCCACTTCCAATTTCATAAACACTAACTTCAGGTATTTATAAGCAGCTAGACATTGCAACACAATCTCTAAACATGAAGAATATAGAAGCCTGCATAGGAGTTTCATCAAATATAACAGACTCTTCTATGCCCAGTGCACACCAAGGGGGAAATTCCTTCCTGCACATTTCAGAGGAGGTTGCAAAGTACTCTTTCTTCCCTCAGGCTAGAGAGGCAGTGCCTCTGCACTACCTTCTCCTTGGCCAAGTATCACCTATAGACACCAGCAGAATGGGTGTTTGGCATCTTGCCTTGTCCAAGCCTGGATTCTAAGCTGGATGTCCCAGGGTACTTAACTGCCTACCAAGCATGGCCTGCCGATGTCTTCACCAAGCACTAGCTGATGCCAGTTTGCACAGAAGAACCAGAGACCAGCAATCAAAGGAAGGGAGTGCATGTGATAAACTGAACAGACATCTCCTCCTAGCTGATAAAAAAGCTGGCCTATTCTAATTAAAGGTCATGCCTGAAGTCTACCTTCTCGCCTCAGAGCCTCTCTAATTAAGGAGGGTCTTTATAAGTTTATAGCAACCATTAAGATATAGAAGATGCATGACAGATTCTACATCCACCTGGACAGCAGAGTTCTAATCTGAAATTGTGTTTGTTACCGCAAAGCAGAGCATCCAAACACAAGCATTGAACTTCATGTGAACAATTGCATGCTAAGTCAGTATCACAGTTTCTGTATTAGATGTGCTACTATGGACAGCCTGAACACAAAAGCTGAACACTTTACAAGTCTTTTCAGCACATATGAGAGGGTTGATCTAGCTCAGCAGTGAAGTCCAGAATACTTATCACCACTTTCCTGAAAAAATTTTACACTTAATTAAAGGCTGCCTCAAAACCTGGAGCTCTCTTTTTTACTGAGAGAGGTGTTGCACTGACACCAAGTCCCAAAGGGTTCTTGAAGCATGGACTCTTGCCACAGCACTCCAAAAGGGATGGCTTTTGCTTAATAATGAATACATCAGCCTACAGCTAGTGAAAACAGAGATAGATTAACGCTAGTAATTAAAATATTTCTCATGTAAAACCCAAAACTACAGGGTAAAGAAATCACTTTGATGCTTTATCAATTCAGTGTTCCCCTTAATCATTTTTTAAAATTAATCTTATTCTTCCATACCTTTGTGGATTGCAGGAGCACTATTAACAGTAGCCCTACATTTATGATTTATTTCCTATGTTACAGCAACAGTAGCTCATGTTTTGGCATTCTCTTAAATGACATATCAGGGTGAGCAAAGTTTTGTTTATACAGTTAACCTCAGTGTGACTAGGAAACAAAAATTAATAGAGTATCAGATTACTAGCAGACATTAAAAACCAAAAAAACTCCAGCCCTTAGTAGTCTTAGTCCTTAGTAATTAAAGCATTTTCAGACTCTACCAGATGCTTTAGAAACACGTAAAAGCACTTATCAGATACCTGAGAAGTACACAGTCTCTCCTTCCGCAAACTCAGCACTGCAGAAACTGAGCAGGAAAAGCCTCAGTATTACACTTCCTAATTACTGTTCTCAGACTTCAATAGAAGCAACAGCCACCCCACTAACTTCTCTTACAGGAACTTTTAGGGCTACTATTACCCACTTGGTGTTATATAAAGGAATAAATCAAGGTGCTGGGTTTGAATTCAGGTGGTAGCTCTTAACCTATAACTAAGAAGGTGCCTCCAAAGACCAGGTTTTACCTCCATCTTCATGGAACTAGTACAAAACTTTAGTGCATGAGATTTCAAAGAATGTTCTCAAATCCTCATATTTGGCACGTGTACAAAAGTATGTGACAAGCTTAGTACAGCCCCTAAGTCCTAATCACACTAAAACCAAAGACTGATATGCAAGTCCTAGTCTTCCTGCTCTGCACTGCTAAAGTGGTCTACCTGACGGGGCCAGGAGAAAGCCACAACATTATGATCTCTGAGACAGGGTTACAGAAACGCTTTGTCTTAACCTGGAAAAAGATACTACTTACCTGCTCCATCAAGGAAAGAGATCCTCTCACAGCAACGCAAATCAAGCTGGTTTCAGATCAAACACTTTACGTTTCTGAGTCAAGCTCCTTTTGAGGGAAGTCAGGACACTCACTCAGGGCACCAGCACCTGATCCAGCACTTCCCTCAGGTGATTGTTTCCTGCAACTTGTGTTTCCCTGGCCATAGTGATTCACCTTTGGCAGCTGCAGTGTTTCATGACTCAACTCTAAAACTGTATGAAATACCCAAGGTAGATTGATCTCACGCAGGCTGTCTCTTGCTGGAAGTTACTTCTTTTCCATCTCCATACAACAGGACATGTTTGGCCAACTCTTGTCCCTTCCAAGTAAGGCAAGTGGGCAGGTCTGGTTCAAGACTGTCTGCAGCTTGGCTGCTCTAAGTCTTCTCTGTTCTGCTGGGAAAGTCATTCTTATTTATGCCTCAAAGTACCAAAAGTTAGACACAGTCTCTACCAAGTGAGATGGGGAGCCACCAGGTAATAGTTATCTCCTGCTGAGTATGGAAATACACCATTTGGAGTAGAATAGCAGCAATGGAAAATACTGAAAGCAGCTCATCTGAAAATAACCTTGCCGTGGCAGTTAGGTGCCTTACTGGGAAATATTTAACTACTGTATGCCAACAAGCAACCCAACAATCTCAAGTGAGAACATATCTACTGGTTTCACAAAAAAAAGGAGAGCTCCTCCTCCATTTAGTGAGATTAAAATTAAAAATATGCCCAGTCAGAAGTATCAGAGTACTTAAAAGCAACAGGCAAAATGTTTCAGTTCTCCTGGAAAAGCTATTTTAAGAAACAAAATAATTTACAAGAGCATAAAAAGTACCCTGTCCTGAGGGAGTGATGTGAATTACAGTTATGGCACATTAATAGAAAACTTTGAAGGCTCCGTACAGAGGCTCTCTATAAACAGGCATGTGTATCTTCCAAATCTTTGGATGTATTTTTTTGATCAGAGTTGTATCTTTTTTCATTTTGTGTTCCAATACTCCTCTGAGGCTACTCATGTACCATACTGGCTTGAAGTGGTACATCTGTTCTGTCATTATGCTCTGCTCAGTTCTTTAAATACCTGGAGCAAACCCCAGACTCCAGATTTACCTGCTATTTTAATGTAGCTGAACTATCTCTTCTCTAACTTGGCAGTCAGTGTTATTGCACAGGTTGTAGAGCTGTAGATCATAAATTTTTCTCTGTGCCCAATAAATGTGCTCTTTCAATAGGTTAATGCTTGTATCCTGCAATTATTTTGAACAGGTGGGCACTCTGACACTTGCCATTAGCCCGTCTGCAACACACAAATGTATTGATCAAGTCAAAGATGCACTTCTGAATTGTGCTAATCAATGTATCAGTTCTCCAAGGATTTTTACAGTGTAATGAGTAGGAAATATATATACCACTGCTAAGTTTCTCTCTCTTCAGGGAGCAACTGAGAGCACTTACTGAAGAGCTGATGTATCGATTCACAGTGAAGTGAAATGATATTGCCAAATAAAATTTTAATCGTAAGTATTTACGTAAAGTTTTGAGGAAGACTGATGAGCAAACTTGCAAAGTTTGCCGAATTGCAGCACTCAGTGTACAAGAATAGAGCTACTGTGCAGTTGTACCCTTTATTGCGAGTTTTCCCAAGCTGTCTAGAGCTCAACATGCTTTTAGACTCCCCCAAGGAAGCCAAACGATGCCACAGGAAGTGTTTTTGATGAGGAATTAGTGGCTTCTTTTCCAGTAAACTGGAGCCAAACACAATCATCAGTGTGTTCCTGGGGTTTTTTGCTTTTGGAGGTGATATTCTCAGAATCTGCATCAGTGGCTGATCTTTCATTTACCATGTTTCACCTTCAGTCATGGAACTGCAGCTCTGTGTTAACTCTGTCAAGCAATAGTCACGCGTTTTCTTTTAGTCCAACACTATTTACCAAAATGAACAAATCACTTCTCTTCAGACAGTCATGAAATCAAAGCTTGCTGAAGCCTGGCATTGCAAACATACTGCATTCAAATTTACAGTAAAGATCAAAACCTAGTTTTCATATGAGATTTCTTGAGCCACTCTCCAGTAGATCTTTCATTAAATATTGAGAAAATAATATGTTTTATTTCCAGTCAGCAGTGTCATTTACCACTTTCAGTAAAGTTTTGTGTGTTGCCTCTGATAAAGTGACTAATAAAGTGGCAGATGAAGGGCCTTAATAAGCTACAGTTAGCATTCTGGGTAAGTGCAAACCACTGTTGACACCAGGGGAAGTCATAAAGAATATCTGAGGTCACCTAAGTTGTAGGTAGCGCAACAAAAATTATGTAGAGGAAAAAAGTCCTCTACAAACTTTTGTTTACAGTGAACAATTTACCTGAAATAGACGACAAAAAGTATACTGTAAGAAATCCCAACAGTTTTTAACTGTATTTTTACAATTAAATTCTGTTCATAATGACAGGATTTGGATTCAATAACTATTTTTTGCTCTGGATCTCGCTGCACATACACCAAACATGCATGTTTGGCTCTTATGCCTCTGAATCAAAGATAACCAAATCGACATTTTAATAAAGTCTTTTGATACTTAAACACTTACACAAGCTTCATTTAAAAATACAACTGAACACTGTCACCAGCTGACCCATTTCTCCTTGCCTACTCTATTCAGGGACCAAAACTCCTTCTGAGAGACACAAAAGGCACCTAGGAATTCTTAATCTCAAAATTCAATGTGTAATCCACTGGCACAGCGTGTGTCATATATTTTAATGCCCAGCATACATAGATAAAAGTGTACAATTGCAAGCAGCTAATGGGTTTACTCGTTTAATGGTGGAAGTCTTGGCTGCTAATCTGAAGGCCCTGGGTTCAAACCTACCGATGATCCAACACAAATTGTTATTTTATTAAGCAAAGACTTAAATATGATTGATAAAATTTAAGCTATTTAATCTTCCATTGTAGAATGATTAAAATTCACCCATCTGTTCTATAATCAAAGATGTTAATAAAGTCATGAAGCTAATAGTATAACAAATTTTTGCTAATCCCAAATTGTTGGGATAGTTCTCATCTGGGAGCAGTGAGGGACACAGCAGGAGGAACAGTGCCTCTGTATTAGGCGTGATTAGTATAACTTTAAGCTATAATTACTTGGATACATTCACACAAGGGACTACAACCCAGCCATTAAGTATCCTTAAGAGGATGATCTTTTGTGCCAAGAGGTGCAGCAGGTTTTTTTGACTTTCTGACAGCTGAGAAGTTCATCTCCACCAAGTATCTGAAGGGTATCTCGTGAATACAAAGTACTTCAGATGGAGAGCAGCTTTTGTTTTTAGTGGCTGACAATTAAAAAAACAAACAACAGATATATCATCTTTCTAAGCTTTTTAAGCTTATCCTCTGAGGGGATACCCAGCAGTTAAGTGGCATGAGGGTTTTACTAAGCTGCACCTAGTGCAGTCTACCACCTCCATAACTGCCCTGGAGTTTAGATTTCTGATAGGAGATGAGGATGAACTCACGGAAAAGTTGCTACTGCAATTTAGACAAACTGTTAAATGAAGAAAACTCTGGAGAGGGCTTTGAAGCCAGGTATATACCACAAATAATTGTGTCATTGTAAGTGACCCACTCTAAAAGCATACAGTGTTCCCCACTGCTTCCCTTTGGTGGAATGTGATTTAAAACCAGGTTTGTGGTGAGTTAGATGGACTTTCTTCTAAATTATAAAAAAATATATTAATATAAAAAAGGTAAAATAAAAACAGAAGAAAAAAGGCCCAAAATTATAGATTTTTAATTTTAAATGGAATCTTCTTTCTCTATATTTTTATTTCTCTGCTATATGCAAAGCCAGTACCATATATCCTCCTCAGCTTTATTATTACTAGGCTAGACTTGGAGCACACATATGTTCTGAAATGACATAATGTGCAGAAACCTAGAGGGAGCCCCAGATCTTTACCAGAACTATTGCATTGGTGGCTTGGAGTTGTAGGTGCTGATTAAAGGATGACTTTCACTTTGCCTGTTTCTAATGACATTTCAGATTACAGATAGAGTTCTTTTTAATGTTGAATTTAGTTTTGTTAAATTTCAAACTTTTTTCCCCTAAGTTCTTCCTATATAGTAATGCTGACCTGTTCCAAGCTACCGGTGCCTTCCAAATTTGCATCAGCTGCAGAGTTCATTAACACATCTGTTTTGTGTCAAGCTAACTATGAAAAAAAATTTTCAACTCTTTAGATTTGATCAGCCATTGAACCAGTACCAACTTTCCAATAACTTTTCTGTTTAGCTCAGCTAAATTTCTACAATTTTATCCAGTTTCTTGCTCATCTTATTCTTCTGCCAATGCTCTATTAACTAACATTTATGTGAGACACTTTATCAAAACCTTAACTAAACTGATAGTTCAATACATTTTACTCACAGTCCCACATTTGATTTTCAGGTGTGGTTCTCAGTTTTTTCTTAAAACTGTATTCTTGGGCATCAGCAACAGGAAATGGAGGAATGTGAAAGGACAACCACAGCATGCTCATCTGAAAAAAAAAAAAAACAAACAAACAAAAACCAAAAACCACAAAATCCCAAAGGAAATATTTGTTGTTTCTTCAAATTTCTGAAAGCTTTTGGAGTTTAACTGAATTACAAATTCTCCAAGCAGAACTAGAAATAAGGAATAAGAATAAAGACAAGAAATGAAGACATGTAAGATGTAAATACTATGGAGTCACCTAGAAAACTCTCTAGTGTTTTTGCAAGCAATCAAATATACTTAGAATTCTATATTTCAGTTTTAAGTCCCTTACTCTGATAAATGTGGGGTTTTTCGTTGTTCTGTTTTGTTTGTTTTAAATATTTGAAAAGCATCTCTAAGTGGGGAAGTTCCTGATAAAATTGATAAAATGAAGCTACTCTATTTGTAAGCAAGTAAACCCAGATAACTGCAACATAAGCAAAATATCAGTCCCTTTCTCCTGACCCATAACAAATAGCAAGTGCTCAGGTCTGCATATGCATCACAGAAACAAATATACATGGATTGAAGTGAATGTGATCTAAAGAGTAATATGTTACATAATTCGGATTAAACAATGATGCTGCTGTGGTCCACTGTTGTCTATAATGCTCTGAGTGCCTTAGGAAAAAACCCACTTGTTTAAGAAGAAAAGATGCTACATGCCAGAAAACTGCAAAGCCTTCCTGCTCCTCCTTTACAAGCAGGTAGTTATGCCTATCACTAAGTATGCCACAAATTATCTCTGTGTTTAGAAGGTGTTGCTTCAGTAAAACTACAATTTGTAACACACTACATCAGGTCCAACTGAATTGCTTTATCTCCTAGTAGAAATAGCCTCATATGGGAGTGTACTCCATAATCTGGATCACCATTGCTAAGGCTTTCCTAATGTCCCATCTATTTGGCTCATTGTCAAAATCATGAAATGTCAAGTGTTCCCTCGAAATCTTTGCACTGAGTTATGGTATGGATTAGAGCCTTAATCCAGAAGGAGTCTAATAAGAGGGGTCCTTGCCTGTGGCAGGAGGGTTGGAACTAGACTACATTTAAGGTCCCTTCCAATCCAAACCATTCTATGATTCCATGATTCTCAGAAGTAGCCTCATTGCTACTTTGTTTAGATAGTATGAGATGAAGGGCTTTTAACTGTCCCATAAAACATGAAAATAGATGGAGCAGTTTAGTCTACAAAGGTCCTTGAATCCCTGGAGCTTTCTATAGGATTCCCAGAGTAAGCATCATGGCTAATCCTCACCATGATATTCCAGAGGTTGTGTCTTTTAGCCCAAAAGATTTGGGCTGAGCTGGAGCAGTTAAGGCTCCCTTTCAGTGTATGTAAGCCAGCCAAGGTGGCAACTTAATACCAGCTCTAAAAAGCTAACTCATTGTCTACAGTGCCTATATACTGACAAACCACAGTTCTGTGGCCTCCTAAAGACCAAATCACACTCTTAAAGTGGTCAGAAACTTTTGATTTGTTGTAAACTTTCATTTCTTCATTTCATCTTTCAGCAGAAAGACTTCCAACTGCAGTTCATTACAATATGGGAAATAAAAACAATTCCTCTATCAGCTCAGCTGCATAAATATGTCAAAGGAACTCTAAACAGGAAAATTTACTAATCAGCTCAGATTATAAAAACTAAATACTTGACCAAAACACTGAACACTTTGCAGAATTTTCATTTTATTTCACAAAAGAGATTAACGGGATTCAAGGTGGGCTTGCAGACAGGCTATTGTAAATTGGACCAGAAATCATCAGCCACCTACAGTCTGAATTTGACCCCATTATATTAAACAAAGAGCCCTGAGAAATAATTGAGCTGGGAGCTGCACAACAGCCTAAACCCCTGCTGGCTGACAGTGTCCAGCAGAGAACAAATGAACCCAGTACTAATGGTAGTCAACAGCTTCTTCAGAGGACTGAAGTTATCAACCTCTAAAGAAAAAATACAGCCTGCCTGGCCTTAAAAAAACAAACATGGTGTAGCAAACTGGCCAAATTCTCAGCTACTGTATATTGGTTAAAGCTCTTCTGAAATTAAGAAAAAAAAAAATCAATGAAAATTTAGATCAGAATCTTGTCAACTTCTCCTTGCCAAACTGAGCATGTGAAAAAAGTAACAAGCTCCAACATTATTCAACACACAGGGCCCTGCTTACTCATATAAGCATTATAGATGGCACGATCTCTCAGCAGTCTGGGTGCAAAGATAGAGTTTCCCAGAAGCACTGATGCATGATTATCATGCCTTATCGTGCACACAGGTTGACTGAACAGGTGTGCTCCTCCCCAGGTGAACATAGTAAGTCTCTAATGTGCCAATCGCTCATCAGAAAACACCATCACAGTTCTGAGCAACGGAGCCAAGACCAAGGGTTTTTTCACTTTTGTATTTGTAAGATAGTGGAGCATTAAGTAGCTTCTGCTCTAGAATAAATTGTTCAGATCCACTGCTACGTGTTTTGCAGGCGTAATAAGGAACGCTGTGAATCTACAAGGTGTTGATGGCTTTCTGGCAGTGGTCACTGCTATCAGCTACGGCTGGTGACATTCATGCTGCAAGTTAATGGAATAAAAACAAGCTTCCCACCTAAATTAGTTGAGATACAAAGCCAAGCTGCTATGAAGAGAAAATTAAATAAACCATACCCCACTTGAACTCCCTAGCACACCATGATTTCTCTCTAAATGTGGCACGTTTCAAAAAGCTGTTTCCATTCTTTTGCAGAAGTCAAAAGAGCAGGTCATTAAACCAGAACCTGAACCTCCTCCCCCATACCAGGCCTGATCCAGCCACTCTTGTGGTGTTCAGGCAGCTGCATCTGGGGCAGGGTGGATACAGACCCTGCGTGGCATTGCTCTCTGCTAAGTTGTTGCTTTGGAATGGGGCAAGCCCATCTCTCTAGTCAGATGCCATGGAGGAGACAAGGTTCTCGTTTCCCACTGTGGGAGTTTCAGGCTTCAATCATTCTTTCACAGAGCCTTGAGCTGTAGGTCTTGTCCTGAGCAGGGTTTATACTGAGGAGGTCAGTGGCAAGCACAGAAATCTTAGCTAATCTGTAAAGAGAGCTTGTACATGCTGGGAGAGTCTTGCATTTTGTGAGAACCTCCTATTGTATTTAAAATTTAACAGTGACATTTTTTTTCCTTGACAAATTGATCAGCTAAGGTCTTCTCAGCTTCTTCCAAATGCCCTTCTGAATACAGGAACTTTCAATATAGGTCTGAATTTCAGCACAGTCTGATGCAGAGACAGTTTACCATCTGCAGGGTGCCCACAGAGTACACTGATAATTCTGGTACCACATAGCAGGTCAGTCTGAGTAGGGCTCTTTTGCCATACATTGTGTTTTGTCTTTTTTTTCAGCAACTGATCAGGGAACCTCAGAGTTAATTAAATCTCGTGATGTACTTAGACAGCTTGTGGTGTAAGTGGTAAGATAGTAGAGACACTGAACCTGTTCATTTGATTTCAGCTCTGTAACCTGAGCTCCAATTTAATGCTGTATCTTCTACCCTCTTGAAGATTAATTACAGCAGCAGTTAGCAAGACATCTCACCTTCTTTCATTGGTGAAGAGTGTAAGTCAGTAGAAATGTAACTCAGGTATTACTCTGGCTTTGTACATGACTGGTGAAAATTTAGCAGCTCTTAGCTACAGGGTACCAAGGCATCCTGTTCAAAGATGCCTCTGCTCTGGACTCTTCATCTGTCTGAACGAGACGAGATGAGATACGCAGTGAACTTAATGAGTCTCCCTGTTCTGGTAGGTCTGTCATGAGAAGGCTCCAGCACAAGATGATGGGCTGGCAGCAGGTTCATGCTTGTGCCAAAAATGCAACTCTGGCAGTGAAAGAATGCCCAACAGCTTGAAAACATAAAGAGGTAGAGACATAGGAAAGCAAAGCAATAGAGACACACTATTCAGCTTAAGAATGACGTATTTAAGAGTCTTTAGGTTGCTGGAGAGTAACTTTAAAAAGTCAGTGTCCAGAAAAATGCTAATTTTAATTTCTCAGACACTCAGCCAAGCAAATTTTCTCTCAAAATGAAATCAATTAATTCCCATCCAGAAGTGCAAAAGAATTGCAAATCTACCTTTAGGCACAGCTGAATTTTAAGACTTGCTTGGCTAATGTATTTAAATCCAGCAAACCCAATCCACACACAGAAAGGTTCAGAAAGACATTAACATGCTAGGCAAACCTAAGTCTGCATCACAGCTTCCCCAATGGCCCTTTTATTGCTCCCAAAAGTACAGCTAGCTTTGTAGACAACCTTTTCTTGTAATCTTGATGTTTGTCACAATTACATACAATTAAAAAAAAAAAAAAAAAAGCAAACAATCCCTCCAAAACTGTGCTTTCTTATGTGCCAGAACCTGTCCCAGCCCTGGTTAGCACTTGTTTTGCCAGTGAAACACTGAACCCCTCCCTACAATCACTGTAGTTCTTAGCATTACTGCTAATGTTGCCACTGCTTCCTGCAGTGCCCACTAATCTTGTCCTGCATAATGGCATCAACATTCCCATCCTCCGTATCTGAAATACGGATCCTTACACAGTCTTTTCACAACACTGACACGAGTGATTCTTTCCTAGAAGCCCTTGTCCCAGGAAGGTCAAAGGTGGCCTTTCAATTTATGCCCTTGGGGTTAAGGGATTTGTCCAGTGGACTTCCCCCCCCCCCGGCATCCAATCTCAGCATTGTTTCTCTATACAGTTTGTAAACGACTGCTTAAAGAACCATCAAGAGCTCATAGCAGTGCTTCCAGAAATACTCTGAAGACTAGCATTTGTTTTTTTAAGTTTCTTTTAGGCTCCTTCATTAAACACCCTATCAATGCATCCAAGCACAAACATTGCTGCCTGCATTAGCAGGGCACCGGCTTGCCTGGGTTGCCCGTTACAGACAACGTGCAACAAGTCTTGCATTAATTCAAATGTCCATCCCTTATCTTGACATCTGAAAACGGCACCTTCTGGCAGATTCCCCTTTGGTATTGTCTTTCTTTTAAGGATGATGTATAGTGGCAATTCTCCTTTATCTGCTAAGACCACCAGCAAAGTGGCAATCCTGGTTTTTTTTCATTGGCAGTATTTTTGATAAGTTATTTGGGCTTTTTTATTGCACAGTAATATTATGTCTTGAAAAACCCAGTGCATGTCTGAAGGGAAAAAAAAAAAGGGTGTTTGATTTGTGTTGCTTGTGTGCATTAGTAAACATTTGTGAATTTTATATATTGATGTATAGTGTTGCAATAGTTTAATTTTTTTTTTTATAGTTAAAGTTTTCTTTATCCCACTATTGGTTTACATCTAACATCTTGACCCGGAGTATCACATCATTTATACAAACCAGAAAATGCTGGATTTGACTTTCAGTTCAGCAAGACCTGTGGCTGGGAAGAATTTTTTTTCATTTGTAATGTAAAGGGAAACCTGAAAGAAGCCCCTTCTAAAACTAACAAAAAATTTTCATTAGAAATGTCCTCATCTGAATAACCCATTCTCAATTCCAATATTAATAGAGTAATATATTTTTTTCTTTCAATAAAACCTATAGAAAAACACAGTCAGGAATCCACCAACAAGTATTCACATTTCTTTATACCATGATGCATAAATTTTCCAAAGTATCTCCAAAAGGCAGGAATCTACTACTTGAGGTATTCAGTAGCAATGATATTCAAGATGTTCTAGAGACTAGAGAGAAAATTATATACATCTATATTGTATAATACAAATTATATTATACATAAACTAGGCATCAGTAAGCTTCACTGCTTTAAAGAAACCAGTGGCTCAGAGCAGATGCTTTGGCTGCTTTTGTTTGTCATCCTGAAGAGGAAGAACAGGAGAGCAGCAGCTTTCAGAGCTTCCCCTCCCTGGGGTAAGTGGTGGCTGCTAATTAGGCAACATTGTTAGTAAATGGCTATACTGGAGTAGCTAAGGAAGATTCCTGTCACTGCTTACCATCTTAATAATTCAACTTCATATTTCCTCTTTTCTAACATCTGCCCATTACAGCCAATCTAGGTTTCAAATTAAAAACAAAACAAAACAACAAAAAAACCCAACCCAACCAAGCCCTCAACAACATAAAATCTCATCTAATGAAACTGATAAGGCATCTTACTTTCCCAGTGCTTGGGCCCAAGGCTTCTCCCTCTGTATCCAGCATCCTAGTGTATTCCTTCACATGGAGATGAGACTAACAGGTCTTCCCCCTTGAAAGATACAGCCCAGGTTAGGAGCTGGAAGACTTGTCTTCTGGTGACCAGCTTGACTCATGATTGCTTTCTGGTGTGAACAAATTAATGAGGAAAACGTAGGAGTTCATTGGTCTTAGTCTCGCACCATGTGAGAGTCTTTCCTTTCTTGCCTTGCTTTCCAGAGACACCTACTTTGTGCTATTACAAAGTGACACAAAATGCATGCAGTAGAAGAGTGGTGGTGGACTGTGTTTTGGGAAGCTCTGCAGACACAGCAATCCTTCTCGCAGCAAGTGGTCTTGCTGGTCACACCTGAAGTGGGGCATGAGAGGAGAGTGCATAGCAGTAGGTAAGTTAGTTAAATATGTCTGTCAGCATGCATGCCTGGTAAAACACAGCAGGGGGGGGGCATGCTGCTACGGCCTGTAGCACAGGGACATGGCTGCTTTGGAGCAGATCCACATATGCTTTCTTGCAGTACTGAAGTACCTCCTGGCTGCCTTGGAACTTGCACTTGGACACCACGGAATTTCACTGGTGACAACACACCACACCTTCATTTAACCCACCTTCCTCAGTGTATCCTTTTCCTCCTGTAAATGCAAGGTAACCACAAGTATCTTGCTCACCAGTCCAAGAAGAGTGCCAAAAAAACCACAGGCAACTGACATCCTTACCCAGACCATATCTCTTGCTACTCTGTCTAACTTGTTGCTGAAGCAAGCAAAGCAAAAGCAGGTGTAGGGTATGCTGAAAAAGCCATCATGGAAGTGTTACAAAAAGGTTTTTCCTTGTCAATGGATTGGAGAGGACTTTTGGATTTTACATCTTTTTTTTTTTTAATCCTTAAATATTGAGAAATTAACTTTCTGAATTTATATGTAATGGGAAATGCTCATCTACAGACACTGAAAAGTTTTGATAGTTTTTTTTTGATAAAAGATTTTACCTGCCATCATCACATGTTGTTGTGCCTCATGATGTCTCTCTGGCCTGCACTGTCCTCCTTCAGCTGAGGCACAGAAGGTGACTTTAATCCTCCCTTTTCCTAAACAAAACAAAACAAAACAACCCCCCCAACCAACCAATCCACAAATTCCCACAGTCTTGCCCCAACTAAGCCTGACAGCTCCTTAGCTTCTCGCTTTGATGAAAGGCTGACTAACAGTATGTTCTTCCCCAGGATAAAAGGATTGATATGGTTTCATCCAAGGGTCTTGTCAGGTCTTTCTCTTAACAATGTGTCCTGATATGAGGACAGAACTAATTCTGTTTGGTGATTTTATTTTTCAGCTCAGTCTTTTCTAAGTAACTGCACTTTCTGAAATTAAAAGCATGTTTTCACAGACAGTTTCTGCTTCTAGTAGTGATAACGCTCAATGGTTTTAGTTAGTACCAAGGGTTGGTGTACTGGCCAAGATCACTGCTAAATCTTGTGTGCTGGTGGTGCAGAGCAAAAGGCCATGCCTGTGGGAAGGAGTGAACAGGACAGGTGATCCAAAACTGACCACCAATGTTTTCCATTCCATTCGCATATTTGGTATAAAGCTGAGGGATCACAAGAATCAGATATTCCTTTTCTTCTTCAATGGCCATCATCTAAACAGGGCTCTGTATGTTCTTCCCTCAATCCCAGTCCTGAACCTGGTTCCCACTTGCTGCTGAGTTCAGTCTGGCACTTCTGCCACCACATGCCACACCATGGTGATGGTGACTAACTGCTATCAAGAGGGTTGGATTCAGTATCAGTTTTGCATATACTGGTATATATTATTTATTATTTTCATTAGTTTTAGTTTTCTTCTCTAATTTGTTAAGACCCTCTCCTTTATTCCTATTTTCCTTTGAGAGGGGCAATTAGAGATGTATCTCACTCATTTAGTGGCCAGCTCTAACTCTCCACACAGTGCAGGAAAAAACACCAGTTACAGGGAACAAAGTAGAAATCCATGTTTGTTCAGCATATTAAGTTGTCTGTGGCTTCATCCTTCAGCCACATTGCTCCCCAGGAAATTTTCAGAGTTTACCTCTCTAAGGCTGTTCCACAGATGTCTTTTTACAACGTCTTTCACTGGAATTTGTGACACAAAAGATACTATCTACAGTCTTCACTTACTTTTTTTGACCAGTAGGAGTGAGTCTGCCAGAAAAAAGACTATTTTAAAATTATTATTTATTAATTTTCAATTTCCCAGCTTTTCATTCTGATAAAGAACTGAAAAAAAAAACAAAAACAGAGATGTCTGAATTTTCCACAGAACTGAAATTCAGGATCCCTGCTGACACTCTAAAAGAGACTGAGACTCACCTTCCTATCAGCAAAGTGGCTTCTGATTTTTCTGCTTAAATGTATCATTTTGAGTCACTTATAAGCTGGTGATTATCAGAAGGTATAAGCATTAAGCATGAGCACACCTGCCTTTTTGAAAAGGTCACATTTTGGTATGGATCCAAACTTTGCATCTGAGGCTTACAGCTAGTGGATGCAAGCAGGTTTTGGGGAAAAAAAGTTGTGCCATGATGTTGAGCATCAAATTAGATTATCCTGGAAACTGTAGCAGCAATTACTTCAGATCATTTAGACGTGTGAGGTTCTCAAGTATAGACAAAAGCCAATGCTGGAGCAAGACATTCAGCATTCGGCCCTTCTAGAGCCGAGTAAAGGCCAGAGTGCTCACTGGAGTCCCAGCCCTGGAGCTGAGGTCATTAGGAAAGTCAAATTTACTAATGGTGTTACACCCCTGTCAGCCTTCATGTCTGACATAGTGGTGAGGTGGTATCCAAACCACCTAGTATGGAAAAAGCAGAGGCTAGTAGAGATATGCAGTGGGGATGCTGTAAAAGCTGGGAATAGCAGATGATGTGAGCTGGGTGGGAGCCCCATCCCACCCCAGCAGACATTTGAGGCACTGCTCTGAAAAGCTGGAACCATGCTACAGGGATACACCCTGCAAATGGCTGATCTGTCCACTTCTTCAGGCAATAAGCCCATTTGACCACGTTTAAGGCTCTGTATGTAGGACAAAGTGTTTGCCAGCTATGGCAGAGGTTTTGCTGTCAGGACTGCGGTAACACTTATGGGAGATCACTGGACTAGTATGAGGAAGAGCTCCAGGACTCTACTTTACAATGGCAATACTGTATGTATGTGATATGTCTCAGTGATTATGGTTGAGAACCATTTTTATTTTAATAAGGGAATGACTACACAAGTTGGCACAGTGGGAGTTTTGCCTGAAGTAGGAGTGACTGAAGCCAAAGCTCAGAGGAATTAAACTGCTCTCTGTTGTTAACAAGTACAGTCGGGCACCTTTTTTCCTGCAAACAAATATGCCCCTCCACTCCTTCCACTTAGGCAATGCAGTGCGTGGTTGTTTTTATTATGGTTCTGTCACTTTGCAAAGTCCAGTTTTATTTCAATAATAAAAATATAGAAATATAATTAACATCTTTGTTTTAAGGCACTGAGTTTTTAAATTACCACATGTGACAACTGTTATGGCAGTGAAATCGTTAAAATCATGTAAATGCTTAAACCATGTAGGCCTGGGAGATTATAGTTTCATTAGAGAAAAGGCTATAAAGTTAGACCTAGGTAATTACCTTTCCCATTAATGCTCGAAAATTCTTTGCTCCACTGAGAAGTGATTGTGGTGCATCATGCCTTCTGTGCTTTTACATTCAAACTGCAGGAGCCTTTATTTCATCAGCACAAACTGCAAGGAAACAGCGGCAGCCTTCCAGGTGTACTTTGCAAATTGAGGTTTAAATGTGGAACACATCAAATTAAAATTCAATATTAATTATTTTGTCTTGCTAGGAGCCTGAGTAGTTTAAAGCAGCAAGGGTAATTGTCTAACTCATTGTATGTGTCTATAGCGAACTTAATCATTATGTCAGCTTCCTAATAAAAGGTTATTATAGAAACAAAGATCCCAATTTTACATATGGTAGGCAAGGGAGAATTCGAAGAGCTAGTCTCCAAGGTAGACTTGAGGTTCTTGACAAATGATGCCCATGCTGTGATCAGATACTTAACAAGAAATCTCGTTATTAACTAGGCCTGTACAGATAATTAGCACTTGAGCTTCAAATTTTAAATCTGGCTTGAGATGTATAATTTATCAAAAGCTGTAGCTCGCTGTCAAAGACCTATAATAAGGCAGTGTTATTGATGAATTGAGATTAAGAGCAGATTGAAAAGAAAATTAGGCCACTGGTTAGTCTTAAAGGTCTGATTTCAATATTTGCAGTACTAATTTGGTATTATTTTGGTAAATGGATGAGGTCCCCAAGTGCTGCCCAGTATAAAAGAGTAAACTGTACGTCATTATTCTAACAAACAAACAAACAAAAAAGTATTGTTTACCGTATGCCAAATTTTGCAGCACTAGCAATCTGATTAATAAGCTTCTTTACAGGATAAGTGTACCTGTTTTTATTGCATTAATTTCTCCTTACACATAGAGAACATCAGGCTTTTTTTCAGGGTTAGAAAATGTAGCTTCTTTACATGAAAAATCATATTACATTAGACTAACGATGATTGAGTATGCCAATCTCTAATTTAGGTGTTTCATTTGTATCTCTGAATTGCCTTTCAAGCATTCTTTACACTGGAATGCCAATAAGAACAAGCTACATATAAAGGGCAAAAAAAAAAAAAAAAAATCATTACCAGTAGCACTTCATTGCAAGTGGTTCCAAGGAAAAAAAAAATAATTAAAGTGACTGTATGCAATCTATCTATCTACAGTAAACTGCAGCTGCAAAGGTGTTAGATACACATTCATGACCCTTAGTATGCTGAATCTTTTTGATACACATAATAAAATGACATTTAGGGCAATATCTGATTTCCAGAATTATGTTAGGCAAAACATAAGGTTGGGACAAATACTGTTTGATTTTTCAGAGTTTAATTCTTTGCCCAACCACACAGATCGTATCAAAAAGGCACTACATTTTACTGTGTATCCTGTCAAATGTGTATCAAATGCAACCATGTGTCATTGTATACATCTTATATATCACAGCAATATCCTCCAGCAAAATAATTATATCAGTCGCTGCCTGTTTCCAGGAAACTTTGCACTGACAATCCCTTGTAACCCATTATTGGCAGCAGCTCCTTTCCTCTCAGTTTCCAGCTGTCCAGCAGGGTATGCCAAGTCACAGCAGGACCTGAGGAGTGTTTGTATTCAACTGTGGCACTGGGCTTTATGGAGATTTGCCTTGTATATTGTGCACTTGCAGACAAGCGGGATTTCCAGAACGCAGCAGGGGCTCCCCAGTGTTTATGCTGAGGTGGTTAGCTACTTGGCAAATTGCTTTGGGCCAGAAATGTGTGACAGAGGAAAACGTATTGCATTAGCTTTTCTATCAATAACATCTTAAAGCTGACTTATAACACAATTGCTTTCATGCTGATCTGGCCTCCTAATTTTAATTTTAGGATTGATTGAATTTTGCAATCAGGCATCTTTGGCGATACTGGAAAAAAAGCATTCCTTTTTCCTTAGAAATAATATGCTATTTAAAATCTAAGCAACAAAACTTCAGCCACTCTAATAAGCCACTGACTAATACGTATTCATACTGATCCAGAAATGATCTAATGTTTTTGAAATATACATTGTAATCATCTTAAGAAGACAGAAAAATGTATTCTTTTAGCTGTTACTTGCTTTACATACTAAAGTGGCATTTTGCAGGACCACTTGAGTCTTGCAGTATTTTTAGTAGATTTGTAAGAGATCCAAAACCAGAAGGGCACTGCAGTTCTTAGCAGCTGACAGAAAAGCTGATTTATACTGTTGTGGGGGTTTCCTTCAGTCATTTTGCATATCACAGCCTGATTCTGATCTTGTTTATGTTAAACATACTTTTGCTGTATGTTAGAGAAATTTGAGATGTGGGGACTCCTTTGGTTAAGATTTACATCAATGTAAGCAGTAAATCTAATGAGCTGTAAAGGTCATTTAAAATAAAAAAAAAGTTATAGATTCACTTTTTTTTAGAAAAAAATAGCAAGTATTTAATCATCTTTAAATTATATTTTTAAGTGTATTCAAAGCTAAAAAATATTTGGATTTTTCAGAATGTGGGAGAAAAATGAATGTGCATATACTGAACAGAAGTGTGGAGCACATTGCAAGGCTCTGCCAATTTACCACACCTTCAGTCCTCAGATAAAGCCGGTTTTGAAGAAGCTTAGCTACCCAGTCGCCTGAGTTTGAAGTCCTTTCACACAGAACATTCCCGCAGCTTGTAACGGGAGCTGTGCACACAAAAGATCAGCAGTAGAACACGTTTCTGTATTTGTTTATATTCCTATAGCAAATGTAGTAACAGTTTAACACTTTCCTTGAAGTGTTAAAGGGAATAATAGCTACCAGTGATCACTGTGCAACAGAAAAGAATAGAAATACTTATTATATAATACCTGACATCTTGCATTGCCTTATTACAAACAAATGGTTTTGGTACTCAGGTGGTTTGTAAAGTAATTTTTGAAGTGATTCGGTAGTGCTGATGTAAATGACATGTGGACTGTAGGAATAATAACAGGGAAGAGAACCAGAATTGAGGATTCCTATTGCTGTCATTACAAATAGTGATTACTTAGTGCAGTGCAGGATAATAAAAGAGGATTTTGCCAAGATAAATTCCCTCAGTGACCCCAGATCCATTCTAGTGCTATGGCTACTACTATCATCTGCATGCTTCTGATGAGCCGAGCTATAAAATTCCAGGAGGAAGATCTCCTGCACATAGCAGCAGAAGTTGTGCCTCTACTCAGTATGTTCCTCCACCACTTGTAAAAATACTAACATGGTATTACTAGTTCAGAACCGGGGTGCAAGCGCAGAGACTCGACTGCTGCACTACGGGAATGGAAGGCGTACAGCTGGAAACATTAAACCTGAGAAACCTGAATGCTCTTGGTTGTGCAACTCGGCACGCTTCACGTCCGGAACTCTCTCGCCGCCGCGACCGGCAGTCCGCCTCCTGTTCGCCCCGGCCCCCTTAGCCCGGCTCGCCATTGCGGTCGGCCGCCGACAGGGGTCTCCAGCGCACCGCGGAACTGCGCAGGCAGCACGGGGTCGGGAGCGAGCCCGCGGCCTGGCCGGGGGCGCAGCCCTGGCAGGGGCTGGGGAGGGGGACGCGGAGCAACAGAGTCGTCTGCAGCGGCGGCTTCCGCCTGTTCGCAGCGGGCGTTGTGCTTGCGTTCAGATCATGCTTTGTGCTGTGCTTACAGCGGGCGCTGCTTTCTCCGCTTTTGAGAGGAGCGCGGTGCCGGGAGTGCGGGTTTTGGCGTTCCGGGAAAGGAACGAAATCAGCCTCTCGGGAGGGAGGGATGGCTCTGGGCTCAGACAGGGTGGGGACCTCAACTTCGATAAAACAAAACGTCCCGGATACAGAACGAGGTAAAATAATGCATGGCTTTCACCTGGCCTGTCAAAGCCTTCCCTTTTCCGTTTCGGTTAACCAGCTATTTCCAGTAGACCTAATCCTCACCAGTGCTTTAGTATTCAGGCAACTGAAAGCAGAAAACCTCATTTTGGGATAGGTGATAGTAATAATGCAATTCTCTATTACACAGACTAGACATTTGCAATTACTTGAGTTTTAAAATGTACGTGGCGTTTGAATTCTCTCCTTTTTGTTTGTTTGTTTGTCTTCTTCCAATTAAATGATTCAGGAAGACAACTCTCCGGAAAGCTTAGGGCATTTTCCAACTGGAATACAGCTCTATAGCCAGTGACAATGTGCAGTGGTTGATGAGTTAGTTCTAGAGGCTTCTGAATTTTAATGATGTTGGAGATGATATTGTGTGTCCTTCAGCTTGTTAGAGTGACACTAGCACTCCATAAATCATAATACCTGTGTATTGTAAAATCAATACAAAAGTGCTATCTCAGCGCTAAACCTTAATAAGTTTTTCAGTGCTCTAACAGCTTAAACTTTGCTGTAATGCCATTGGACCTGCGGGTTAGGATCAGAGTATGCTTAATTTGTTTTGTAATAGAGACTTTTCTTTAATGAAGGACCGATTAGTAAAGCTTTGGTTGCCACTCTGGTGATCAGTTGGCAGAACAGCCTCTGCAATTAAACTCGTGTATCTCTGTCCTGAAGCAAAAAAGCAGGCTTAAACAGTCAATAAATGTTAATCCAGTCAGAACCTGTCTGTGCCTTTGAAGGCTGCCCATGAGGGGCTTTTCAAATCACTTTTTTTCATCTTGTTTTAAATATGAAGGTCCCCATAGAGCTGGTACGTAGTGTACAAGGCCTCCCACTGCTCCATAATAAGATCTGGCATACTAACAGCATTCTCTACAGATCTGTCATCAGGTTTGTTTGCCCCTCCCCATCCCAGCATACCTATCTGTAATAGTTATTGGTTATGAAAAAAAGAAACTGAGTTTTAAATTTCTTACATAGGAAAGTAAAAAGGTTGCTTTAAAAGTATTTGTACAAAGCATGTTATTATGGATGTGTATGATTTTTATTATTTACAAACGCCTCTCCCAAACTTTTCTCTGTCATTATTTGTTTTTTGTGGGGTGATACTCAGGGAGGAAGTTTGCATTTATACATAAACTGCAAAGCATACATGGGAAGGGTAGAACTGCCAAACAACTGTATTTGGAGAAAGCAAAAAGAAAAGTTGATGCTTATCTAGATTGTTGCCATTGCTCTCTAGGATATTCTCCTGAAACACTAGCAGATGTTTATCTAATTCTGTTTTTGATTCGTGCATGTTTGCTTTCTTTTCGTATGAACAGAATAAAAAATACAGGTTGATAGCAAAAGCAGAGCAAGGGTTAGCAGAAAGCTAGCGGATAGAGTTGAGAGGTAAGCATAGGTAAAAGAAAGAGGCAATTCCCGGCCTTTGAATGCTTTCCATTTGAGGAAACAGCCTTATCGATGAACTTCATTTTTGTCTATTTCCCAGACTATTTTCTATCTATCCCTTTAGCTGCATGCATAGTTGTACATAAAGCATTAACATACCTGGGAGAATGCATTAAACTTAGCTTAATCACGACTGGCATCCCTTCTCAGTTACTTTGCAGAATTTAGATTTTACTCTTCATCAGAAGACTGAGCGCTTCATATAAAAAGATGAAAAGACTTGCATGAGCCATTGGATTGTAAATGAAAATTTCCTGCTGGAGAAAGAAAGAGAAAAGAGGAATATGAATCTCTTCTTTCAAAGGGACAAATTCATCACTAGCACAACACTCTGACTTCCCTTGAGTCATTGTGTTCCCTACCCAGCATGACCTGAGAGGGTTCAGAGGACATGGACTGAAAAGGAAAACTTGTAGTGGCCCTCTGGACAATGCAGTTGGTACAGTACAGTCACAAAACATTTCAGCAAAGGCAGGCAAGAGTGACAATACTGTGGTAGGATGTTCTCTACCCTTTCCTGTTGGCTCACAGACTAGTACAAACCACCAAGCTGGGTTTAGTTTTAAGAAGTGCCAAAGAAGTAACAGCTAAATGTAGAATTGTAGGCATTGACTACATTCATATTGCTTACAGACACAAATATATACATATATCCTAATTATTAATGGGTGTGAAAATAGTAGATTCTGATAAAAGCTATTATATTTTTTTTTTAAATGCATATATATAAATCTAAAAAACTATTACTCTCCCTTTAAGTTTTTTCAAGCCCTGCCCTATTGTGGGACCAGTCACAGGCAGTGACAGAAGATGCAACTGTACATTAGGTTGGCTCAGGTTCACCCTGAGGTATGCATTTAATGATAATTGGAAGCTGAGCTGCAATAAGGAATTTATTTTGTCCTATCATTTGCTCTTTCCCTTTGCGTTATACTTGATTCCATCTTTAGTTTTGATAATTTCATTCAGACTAGTTTATGATACAGGTGCTTGTCCTGACTTACCTCTTCTGCCGCTTCTGTTTTCAGTTTTCTGTTTTCAGTAGCTGGCATTATGTAGTAAAGATCTAGCTGGATTCTTGTCTTTCTTCACCCTCCTGTGATCTCAACAAAGTCACTGTGAGCAGACTTTGGATTCCCATTTAGTCATGTTGTGTGCAACATTGAAGAAATCTTAGAGGAGATTCTTGCAGAAATACAGAAATCAGAACTGCAGTCTGCAGGTTTGGATTCATTAAAAACGTGAGCAGGGACTGGGAAGGGGAAAAAAGGAGTCTTTCAGATAAAACAGAACAAAGGAATTCCAAATAGGCAAAGGTTATCTTTAAATATTGGGAAGTGCTTATTCAGTGCATGTAGCTGTTGAGGCCACACAGTCCTAGGCAGTGACAGCACAGCAGCACGGATACTGTTGATCTGAAAGTCCTACTGACCCACAAAAAATACTTCTAAGTTCTGTTCCTCTATTACAATACGTTCATTGTAGCATTTAAAAAAATCTTTTTTTCAAGTGGGATCTGCTGGTAAAGCTTTTACATTAATTTATTTTTCTAGAATTCTACCATGCAGAGTTGGACCACGTGTTCCTGACTGCATTTGGTTAGACATCTAGATTAGTCAGCACATCCTCAAATTTGAGAAAACAGGACTTGAGCCTTCAGACTGTCGAGTGCTGGCAAAAAGGAATCAAAGGGAGCAAACATCTCTTCAAGCAAAACTGTACATGAGATATTTACTACCACAGAAAACCTGATAAAGCATAAAGAAGCACATACAGCATTTAAAGAAGGAGAATGTGTTCATGTTCATGAGGTCTTCTAATAAGACAGGCAGAAGTGAGCATGAGGATGGGTGGAGATTAGCTGTGGTTGAGGGTGCTGACCCATGGCCACCTATAAAATACTTCTAGGTGTTCTCTGATGTATCTGCTCACCTAGTTCTGCATCATATTTAAGTATTAAGTAACTTCGTAAGAAAACAAAGCTCAAATGAGCAGAAACAATGTTGGTTTCTTAGTCTGAGTCAGTGAAACTGGCTTCTGACCACATGGTCACTAAGTGTATGGTCAGAGGAAAGCAGCAGGGCTGGGGACCTGTACATACACTCTCAGTTCAACAAATTTGGTTGATTTTTATTTTTTTTTTAAATCCTTCAGGAGGACTAGAGTTGTCTATGTAAGCTGGGACTGGGAGGTGTGTTCAGAAGAGAGAAGTGAGACCCTGAGCACCAGACTTTCTTTCCTTTTCACTGGGTGCTAGCACTTACTGAATGACAGCTGCATGGTCATAGCCAGAGCAGGAGGATTTCTGCAAACAGAGAAAAATCTGAAAATTGAAAGAGGTCCTCTGGGTGGCAAATAGAATTCAATTTGTGCCTGAAGAAGCATATGTATGTCTCCTAAACCCCTTTAATGTGCTTTCCCTCTTGCACACTCTTAGGTTGCCCATGGGTTTCGGTCAAAGTCACATCAGCTATTCAAAGTAGATGCTACCTCAGCAGCTGGAAGAGGTAAAAAAAATGTGCAGCAATCCTTGTGTCTGCCACAGCAATCTGGGCAGCCTCTGTAAATGTGAGACACTCAGACTCTCCTAGAAATTTAGGAGTCTCTGCTTGTTGTTTCAGTGGACTCCCAGGGTCAACCTTGGGTGGCTGCAGGAGGTGAAACTTTAAGTAGACTACAGCCTTATAAAATATCAGCAGACACATACTTGAAAGCCTAATGATCAGTTTAGCTTGGCTTAATTGGGTTTATGTGTTCAAGGATATCCTGGCAGCTACTCTGGGAGAAAATTAAAGCTGCGACAAAATTCTGCTGATCTGATAGAGAGCTTGAGTCTGCCTGAGCATGAGAGATGGCTCTCTTAGCAGACTCCTTGTACTCAGGGAAATAGGCTGAGCCCAAATATCTCACTTGTTCATCAGCTATCAGATCTTTTTTGGAGTTGTAACAAAACTCTGCAATTGGGAAGCTGTTGAGTTGGTTCAGAGTTCTTATTAGCTTTCTCTCCCTTTCAGATCTCATCCACCCATTGCTAAAATGAGTCCATGATGAATAGATTTTTGAATTGGTTTATAATTGGTTATCCTACTCTATAATATTAATTTTCATCTTCAACTGTTCATTGATCGAAGAATACTGGATGTGGATTGTTAGTTTTCTTTGTGACACTTATATTGAAGAATGATTTGGAGAATATGTTAGTGCATTTTGATGACATTTTCCACCTCCATGTATTTGCAGAGCATTTCTTTAATTTGCTTCCTTGGAAGAGGCAAAGCTAGCTTCTGTGGCTTGTAATTTTTACCTATCTTTTTAATAATCAACTATTAAACTATTAAAAACACTAAAAGAGAGGGCAAAAAAGAAATAAATCAAACCATGCAACAAAATTAAATTGCATTAAAAATGAGGAATACTCCCTTGAAGAAAAATAAATCAGCTTGCCCATCTTACTAGTCTGATTTACTTTCAAATGCTTCCACTTCTCCCTCCATGTTGCAGTGTTTCCAGATGCATTGTAGTGTCCTGACTCCTTGAGACCACAGTGAAGTTGAAATAGGAACATCTGCAGTAAGATGTTCAGTTCAAAATTTGTGGATATAGATAGGTTATGTGAACATTTCTGAAGTAATGCAATGGTGCTCTTCCATAATACAGAAATATAAGTAATAGTGGTTTACCACCCACAGTTGATAGATCCCTCAGTTTGACCTGAGGCATAAGCCTAGGGAAGGCTGATGTTGCCACCACTGTGTGCAAAGTGGAGGAGAACACTGATGGCTTCTCCATCTATGCATTCAGTGTCCCAGACATTCCTGCAGCTCTGGAATAATGATCTTTTCTTTGGCACAGCTGTTCCAAAGGCTCCAGGAACTATTTGAATACCAGTAACCTCATGTGACATGCTTTTGTGGGGTCTTTTTCTGTCAAAGCTGCTCGATGTCTCCATGGAGTCAGGATCACACCCTGCAAAGTAAGTTCATCGTGCATGTGCAACAACCTGCTTTCAAAACTCCCTTGAGATGATTTAATTTAAAACAAATAAGCATCACAAGCCTGTATGCTTCTCTTCTCAAACCTTTGTATTTTTAACAATTAACTTGCTGCAAGAGACCGCCAAAGAATGTAACTATGCTTATTTTAAATTTGATTTATTTTATCATTGTCTTCCAAGAAGTGACAAAACTAATTTTAATGAAAATTTGTATTTAGGAAACAATCAACAAACCACACACATAACCACATGCACAGCTTGACTTACTGCTAGGGTGAGCCATGGCATGCCACATTTCAGCCTGGAGCTAATTTTTTACAGCCAAGTTATAAAGCCCTGAGAAGGGGGGTTTATTGTGGAAATGCTGACAGAACCATAGTGGTGCTACTGGCTGCCTCTCTAATTAGTCTAAAGAATGGAAAGTTATATTTTGCAATATGTGGTAAGCGCTATTGTCCTGATGTTACTGGTTTATGCCAGAACTACAGGCTTAATTCTGTTCTAAACGTATTCTATTACAAGTTTGAAAAGGCAAGTTTGTCTCTTTCCCTGTCAAGAAATTTTAGCACTTTCAGGCAGCAACCTTGATTCGTACTTTCAATTATATAAATATTAAAAGGTGCAGTTTGGATTTGGTATTGGTCACAGTAGCAGAACCCTGCTGTGTTCCCTCTACTTTGAAGAAGATGTGGAGTCCACATGGTGTTTCTTGTGTGCTTTCCAGAGACTACTTTTAAATTTCTTCAATAAAAGTTACTTTTATTCCTGTTTAAATGTTTTGTGGTAATGTTTACAGAGAAACATCCTGCCAGCAGACCAAAATAAATAAAAGACAGGACACCAGTAACATAAAACACATCATTTTACCGCTGTTCTCCCACCACCTGCACTCCCCCGTCTCTGCCGGAGCTCCCTTCTTGTAATTATATCTACCTGATCTGGCTTCCACTGGTTTCATCTTTTGCAGAGTACAATGAAGATGGAAGAAGCCATCTGCCCTGCTGCCCTGTCATTTTCTACTGTAAGGTTGCTCTAGTACACTGATCAAGCAGCTTTGGTGTTTTACCATTTTTTCATCTATAATTAGTTCTTTTTAAACTCAGACTCTGTTGCTGTGCATCCTGCTGTAGTGCTTACTAGCTCTTGTTGCAAGCCTGCAGCCTCGTACACCAGCTACCTTACAATCAGCAACAAAAGAGCAGTCCTTTCTTCAAAGGTAGGGCAAACTTAAGGGAAATGGATAGCTGCAATTATAAGATTACACAGTCTTGTGACATACCAAGCATATCTTAAAAACATGCATAATTATACGAAAATGAGTCGACCCACTGATTTAAATGAGACAACTATGTGATTAAGTGCAGTGCTGTGCTTTCATTTTGCTAATTTGTTTGTTTGGGTTTTTTCTCCTAATACCATACCTACAGTGTCTTGAAAAATGTTACTCACTTACAGTTGCTATATAATTGCTGTTGCTGCTATTGTAAGTGTGCTGGGGCTTGGCACAGACCTCTGCCTCAGGGAGGATTGTAGTAACGTTCTAAACACCCCTTATATATTTGTTTTAAATATACTATTATTCCTTCAAGCATCTACGAATCCTTATTGGCTATTAGACTACCAGATTAAAGTCTTAGGTTTATACCTGAAACCAAGCCATTGCAATTCCTCTCTCTTTTTGGATAAAACCGTGAATTCATAGCAGTGTCTCCTGTTTTAGACAACATCATGTTATTTGGTACTACAAGGATTAATTGAGTGACAATAAGGAATTAATCTATTCTCTTTCTTCCAGTCACTGCTTTCTAGTCCCATCTATTTGCAAGGAATGCCTTTGGTACTTGGCAGTAGCTGTAAAGGCTTCAACACTGAATTTAGTATGTCTGCTGAGATTACACTAAAGGCAACAGTGGATTATTTTGTAAGTGCTAATCCTTAATGCAGAGATTTGTGCTTGTTCAGCAAAGCAAAATTTCCATTTCCTTCCTTCTTTGTATTTTATTTGCTGCCACCCAGGTGGGAGGCAGCCTCTCAGGAATGACCTGATGCATTGCAGTTTGACTCAACCAGATCTGACCCAACAAGCAGTGCTAAGAATTAGATCACAGTCTCTGCATGCATTAAGATCTACAACCTACAGTAGCTCTGTTAGTCTGCTGAGCAACCAGGCTGGCTCTGATTGAAATTACCATTTTGATGCTCTGACCTTCAAATCACTTAATAAAGCAGAAAAAGACCTGTCCATTTGTCCTTCTGGCTGTGGGGAGGCAGAATGGCACCAGCAGAGTGAGCCAATACAAGATTTTACATTATTGTGGCCCCAAATACAGCATCAAGACAAGGGGGAGGGGGGGGGGGGAAGGAAAAAGAGAAGAAAGAAAACTAAATTGAAGAGCCTGATCCTTATTTAAAATAACAGGGATTGCTCCCACTGCCAGGAATGATCCTTCTGTAACCCACAGAGAATCAATATGGGTCCTGTCAGTACATGGCTAAATGGGCAGTAGTGAACCCCTCCTGCACCAGCTCCAGCACATGGGCACACATTAAAATCCATCACAAATCATGTGATGCAACTTTGGCTCCAAATCCTTTGCACTTAGATAAGCACAGACAGATGTCTCATCATTGCTGAACTGGGAGATCCTCTTCAGAGCTCAGAGAAGGAATGGAAATGAAAGGGTTTCTTCAAAAGAAGAGGTAATTGTCGCAAAAGGGAATAATTTCTGTGTTGATCTGAAGATCGTATATGAAGTAGATAGAAAAAGTGATACCCTAAGACAGTTTACCCTATGAAACCTGGAGAAAAAGACAACATTGTCTTTGAAAATTAAATTCTTCTTTAAGTGCTGTGTCACCACTGGAGAAACAGTAAAGGCAAATTGAGAAAAGGGGTAAAAATAATGGTGAAATGCACAGATATATGGAAAAAGTTTTGTGCTGTATTATCCATGAAGCTGATAATTGGATCTTACTTATTAAACATTTTCATTATTAAAGCTAAAATATATTGATGCTTTTCATGAGAATCGGCAAGTACTTTTATTGCTTTGTAAAATAGTATTGAATTGTACTCTATAAATCTAATCTGTATATAGATTTTGGGGATGTTCATTCACACATATTTATAACCATGCATAATTAATTTTGAGCAGTACTTCCTCCCCCCCACCCCCCAGCAAAACCCCCACAAATCTCATAAATTGCAGCCAACTTGGTTTTGTTAATACAAAAACTTGTAAACTGCAACTTCATGTATCTAAATAACTTTGATCTGGAAATCTTGTAAGAGCAGCACTTCATGTGAATTTTCCAGTATTTCTGATTTCAGCCATGTGGAAATACACTATAAACAGCTTTCCCATGCTATTTACTTTTCCAGATCAAAAATGGTAATAATAATTAGCATTTTTAATAGAGTATGTTGCCAAAGCAGAAGAAAAGCATGATTAAATAAGCACTGAATAACATTTTGATATATCAAGAAACAGCTAATCAAACTCTCTTGAACATAAAGAGAGGACCTGGTTCTGTTAGATTAATTTTCAGTAAAGGTTCAGTTTTCTGTAGCTGACCAGACATGAACCCATGATGAAGACCTGGTAGGAGCACATTCAGGCTTTCAGTGTTTGGTGAAATACTAAACACCACCATTTCCTAGGTAAAGTAGGAACTTCTGCATGGAAGAAAACTAACTAGCAAACACTAAGTCCCTTTAAGGTGTCCAGGATTTTGCTTATCCCAGATGCAAAGAGCATCACAGATACAGTTCCCAAAGGTGATCTCCAGCTGGAATTTGTGACAGGTTCAGTCACATTACATTGATAATAGACTCAGGGAAAGGGCTTTGTGCCAACGAATGTGCTGTACCAGAAGGGACAACAGAAAAGAAGCATCTGATTCCTGCCATCACTCTTCTTGCTTCCTACAACTACCTGGGCATGAACATGATAGCTTCCTTCTCGCTTTGCATGAGCAGAAAAGCAATCAGTGCTGTAAGAACAAGCTGGGCATCTCCCCAACTCCTTTGCAGGCTCCCAACGAGGGGGCTGTCCATTGTCTGGTGCTCCTGTACCACAGAAATGCAATATTTCTGTATCTGCTGCCTGTGGGGCCAAAGCCTGCATCACAGCTGGGTTGCAACCTCACCCTGTCTGTAGCAGCACCCCTAGGTAAGGCATGAGTGTTTTGAGTGAGAAACTGACACAGAAGAAGAGCAAGGTGTGGGGAAGAGCAATAGATTCAAATGAGATGAGTAAGGCAGCAGCAATGTACCTGAGTGGTGCTGAGGGGAGGTGCCAGAACGTCTGTTTCCAGCTCCAGCTTTCTGATCTAGGACCCTATGGCCTTGAAAGGACCAAACCCGAAGTGTGCTGTGGCCAGCAGAGAAATAAGGTGCTTTTTAAAACACTCTGATGCTTTGTCTTGGATATTTATTTTCTGTCTTTGCTGGTATCAATCATGCATGGCAAGGGACTTTTGCAGACCCAAAATTGAAGCAAAACAGAGCTGTTACATGCCTTTTTTTTTTTTTCTTAGAAAAACTGTTTTATGCCTGAGACTTCTCTCAGGAAGAGAGAGCACCATAAAAATTTTATATGTATATTAGACTGTTAAAAATACTGTAGTAACAAGCCCTGTGTTTTAAATAAAATATAAGTACTGAATCCCATATTAGCAGTGGTGTACTAGAGCCTCAAAGGCACACTCTAAAAATTAAGAGCCACTAGCTCTAAACCCAGATAAAATCCAGGGAGCAGGAAATATCAGAGGGATTAATAGCAATAGCATTGCATACACAATGAGTTCGGGTAATCATAGATGAGAGATTCACCCAAACACAAATGGGACTTGGAATCTGCACATAACTGTGTGGGGGCCAGCAGAGCAATGAGGTAGACTGCTGGTGTTCTCACTGCTGTGCAAAGCAGAGGAAATGCAGATTTCCCATCACTCTGCCAGCCCTCCCACTCTACACGTATGGCCCTGCTTGTCCATGCCTGTCCACCTACCAGTGACTTCTGTGTCCACTCCCGAAAGACTCTGTTCATACCAATGCCCCATGCAGATTGCAGGAGCTGCTGCATCCTGACAGTCCACAGCCTCTTCTCCAGTTCTCTGTTCCATCACCTTCACAGCACTTTGTGTCAGATCCCTTCAGGATGGTGCAGCTGGTTCCCTGCAGTGGAAAAGGCAAGAACTGGTGCTAGCTGCCACTAGCACAGTATCACCCCAAAGCAAGGCTGTGGGTTTTACTGGTGTTATTCTGAATTTGATACTTGTATATCTGAGATCAAAACTTGCTAAGTGGATCTAGAAGCTCACCATTCTAATGCAATAGGCTTTTATCTCAATTTTATATTCTTTCTCCACAAGAACAAACCAGAATTTTTTAGGGAGTCAGGATTACATGCTACACAACACTGTTTTTACTGAGCAATATGCAACTGTCTTAGCCTTCTGTTAATCAACAGACAAAATATGCTTCAGTAAGCAGAAAAATCATTACCCAAAAAATGAGTAGGAAGAAGAAAATACTTCGCACTATGGTTTCCTTCTGTTCCTTTTGTTAAAATTTTAATGACATGTTCCAAACGTCTAAAGCATTTATTAAATACGTGGGAAGCTATAATCTGCATACTTTTCTTTTAGGACTCTTTAACACATCTTCAAAGAAGTCCCAGAGATGTTAGCCGCTAAGCCATTATGTGTAATGAATCTTGGCACGAAACAGCAGCACAGCAGCAGCTACACATGAAGCAGCCTATACCATAAATTATCTCAAATAGAAACCAAACTCCCCTTGTTTATCATGTATATAAAGCACCAGTGTTCAAGATTCCCTCCAGAAGTGCTGGACTGCATGTAATATTACTCATAGTATAACAAGGTCTAGTTCTGTCATTGCGATTGCTTCTTTTTTCAGATGATAAAGTACAGACATAGCAATAGGAAGGCTGTCCAGAAAAACAAAAGTATCAACAGGTTTAACAAAAAGTCTGGAGCAACTGTGAGATGAGATGAGATGAGTAAGTGACACTGCAGATCTTTCTGAAGCATTTAATTATCACAGAATTAACCAGAGTGGAAAAGACCTTTGAGATCATCGAGTCCAACCTATCATCCAGCACCATCCAATCAAATAAACCATGGCACTAAGTTCCTCATCCAGTCAGTCTTATTTTAAACACTTCCAGGGATGGTGACTCCACCACCTCCCTGGGCATTATGTCACTGAAGCTGCCTGGAGTTCTTTGCTGGTACAGCACAGTGTAGTTCAGTGTTGAGAATGTGTTCATTAAGAGTAACTCAAGATCAGAGTATAGCAGAGGATATGCAACCCCCACCATATCGCTTGAAAATTTATTTGTATCACAAGCAGTGCCACTTAGTACTAACATTCATCTACCTGTGCTATCTCCATGAAAAAAATCCATACCTATGCATCTGGGATGCTGCTAAATCTGGCTATGAAAATAGCCAAATTTAGCATAACCCTACTGTCCTCAGGTATGCAGAAATCATCTCATTGAAGATCTAAGGGATGATCAAAATCTCTAGGAACTAGAACACTGGCCTGGAAGCCGTAGAAATACGGAAGCAGTAGCTCTTGCTACTGGGGCGCATAAGCAGGCAGTGCTGACAAGGTGCTCTGCCAGAAGTTTAGCTATGGTTTGTAAATGTATTTACTTAGAAACACAGTGGAAACCTCATCAAGAATGTGCTGTGTTTGCACATCAAGTATTATACATTTGGTGTGGTCTTTCTGATTATGTTTCAGCAATCCAGGTTTCTCTGCTTCTTTAAAAAATACTGATGGAAAACTGTAGGTTAGGTGATTTCCCCTGTTACGGTTTGAAGGGGGAACTTTAACCTAGATCCTGACTGCAAAGAATGAAAGTAAAAAATTATTACCGTTGGATACAAAAGAAAAATCATGAGAAGGTCTATATAATTCATTGGCTTGCTAATGGGGATATGGAGTAGTGGCAAACAGTTCTTTCTCTCTTTTCTTCTGTTGCTTCTGCTTGCAACTTCTCTCTCTCTTCCATGGCCTTGCCAGGGTATCTCTGTTTTCACTACTGTGTAAGGCAATGGCAAGCAGGGAGGGAGAGGGGGAGGAGGTGAACAGGTGCCCTGGAGCCGTCCATGGGGGCCTGAGGACTTTGTGGTGTTTACAAATTATAAATATATATAGAGAGTACATATATTGTATATTTTGTACGTATTCATTTCTTTTCAAATTTCTGCATTGTAGGTTGCTTGTAAATATAGCTTCATTTGGTTCCATCCCAAACTGAGCTAGTCTGACAATTTTGTTTTGGGGATAGTTTCTTGGAATTAGTTGGGGGGTGATTTCAACCCACCACATCCCTGTATCACCTAAGGTACAAGAGTATGCAGATACAATTAAAATTGTATACTCTTCCTAGTGTGATCTCAAGGCAGAGTACAGTCCAGCTCAAGAAAGAGAGGTCCCTCCCTCAGGAATGAGGTGAAAACAGTGTTGTTTGAGCAATATATGACCCTGCAATTACAACCTTTGCTGCCCTGAGGTGGTCAGAGTTTTATGGTGTGGATGCACATTACACTTTCAATGACTGAAGACTGGATGTGAAACCAGCCACAAGGTTAGGTGGCTCCTCTGGAAGTAAATTCTACATTAAAAGGAAAATGGAAAAAATTCTTTATCAGGTTGCTTCAGAACAAAAATTGTAGTTAACTGGAAGCTCTTGGAGGTTTGCAATGTTGGAAACAATTGTCAGAGAAGAAGGTACATAGAAAAAAGTTGCTAAAAGCTATAGAATATCTACTGAAGGTTTCTGTAACATATATCCACCAGAAGTACCATAAAGTGTGCAAATTTGTGGTTTTCCTACAAGCAAATAGAGTCTACCCGTATTATGTCTATTTATGCGCAGAGAGCATCCATCTCCTAGCATCTAAAAATCTTTTTACCCGCACAAAACAACCTATTAGAATCTAATTACAATCAAATTTGAGCATCTGCAACATATTTTTTTAAACAATTCTTTTGTACGATCATTTTCATTATGATCATTAAAAATAATCTCATAGACCAATGATGTGTGAAGCAGAAGCCACAAAAAACCAGAGATATTTAAAAATATTTCCACAAGACCCATGCCACTCAGATATTTGTTACCTCTTGTAGCTGAAAGAGTCTGCTGAAATTTGTGTATAACCATGTTATTTTCCTGTGGCAGGATTTGTACATAACAGCAAGTCTCTGAATCTTGTTAGCTCAGGGCAAAAAGTCATGCTTTGAAGCAGTTGCCCCAGCAGGAGGATAAAAGATGATGGTTAGTAATTACATCAGTTTTGCACCGTTGAGCAAATGTTCTTGCAGATAGATTTTGGCTGGCATTTGCAGAACACCACTACTGAATTTTGTGATGGAATTGGAGGAATGCTGCTACAAGTGGATGGAGCTGCATGCTTGTAATAAAAAGATTATGAACAGACGAAATAAATTAAAAGAAACAACAGATGAAAAGTATAGCAACTAAACTACTTCAAAATCTATTCTGGTTTTTGGTTGGTTGTTTTTTGGTTTTGTTTTGTTTTTAAAGAAGCTATATTTAATCTTATATAACCTGAATGTAGGCCAACAGATTTAGAACTTCACTTAGAAAGCTATGCATGGTACCAATTTTCCAGAGAGGACATAATAATTTGCATAGGGCCAAAATTAGAGAAACAGAAGAAGTTTCAGGGCTGGAGGGGCAGCAAAGTAATAGAAAGCTAAGAATACCTCTGACCTGCTTGTGACTGACACAGCTTGAAGAAAACTGGATAGTGACCAAAACTACAAGGTAAAGTTTGTTAGAAGGGAATCCAGCTCAACTCTTACGACTGACATTATAGTGAGAGATGCAAGATAGTGAGGGGGAAAAATTGTGCTTACATCTCTATAGGCAGTTCCAAGTGTTTAAAAATATGAACTAATTATTAACCAATATTATTCATCCCTGGGATGGAGGGGCATTATATCCTTCACTATATGACTGGAAAATTACTTGCTTAAGGCCAAACAGCAACTCAGCTGCAAAAACTTAATTTTGGCTCAAGGTGTCCTGCTCTCAGTCCTGTGATAAGCCTCTAGATAGGTTTTCTGAACAGGTCCTCTTAGATGTTAAGCTCAACATAAAAGGCAGAATGGTAAAAATATGCCACAGTTTGGGAAGTTCTTGGTATTTCTGCCAAAACAAGCTCCTGAAGACTGAATGCATTTTAAAATCAGACAATGTGATGTATAACTTTGTACATTGAATGATAGAAATGTGATATCACAACTGGAGCTCTGCTCCTGGTTTGATTGTGCTGTGGGCTGCCAGCATGTCGGTTAATGGAAGAATTTATTGACAAGAAGTATTTTAAAAACAGGGCATTTACAATTAGATTAGAATCCATTCCCCTTCATTTTACCTATCCACAGGAATGCTGACTTTCAAAATCTTCTCTATCTTGCACTGGGTGAACGATGCTAAAAAAAGTGACAAATCTGTCCCCACCGGCCGGTGCCACCTTGTAGAATTAGAAATGGATGCTCCACTTGCCCCTTTCCCAAACAGGACATTCAACACTGCACAAAGTGTCAGATGAAGTTTCTTGTGCAATGACAAGGGTGTTTGGAGCAATAAAAGAGACTGTGTGGTGACCATATGTTTTGCTTTTAGATCTCAGTTCCAAGGGAGAAAACGTGGTCCAAAAGCCAAATTACAATAAATTGGGGAGATTTCTTAATGCATTTAGGGCTAGAGCGTGCTTTGACTCCAGGTAAGGATGTTTATTATACTCACTCCAGCACTGAATTTTGCTACAGTACTTCACACAGAAACTACTGGTGTTCCTATTATGCAAAAGATCTTAATAAGAAGACAACTAATGCAAGGTTGCTAGGAAGTGACAGTATCCACAATGGGGAGGGACAAACCAGCATGAGTTTACGTATTAAAACCCTGAATTTTGAAAAGTAGATTCAAAATCAACCCCAAGCACCTCTCTCAAATTATGTGCTTCTATTTATTTTTTTCTGCCAGTTGTGAACTAAACTAGAAGGTAGAATGGCTGAGGGGTGTCCTGAGGCAGCTATTTCCCCAGGGCCCAGTGGGACTATGCTGATGCAGAGGGGTCTGGTCAGTATGGGTTTTTAAGAGAGGAAAGCAAGCAGCCCAAGAGAATCCCAGAGCTCATACTACTGAATGAGATGTAAATCGATACCTACTACCTCTGTCCTGTTGTTGGAGCTGTCTTCACCTTGACTCTGTCTCTGAGGGATGCAGGTATCTTCTACAGTAGTCAGTTGTCTAATGACTTTTTGTGCCTCTCATGGCACCAGGAAGTCTGAAGTCTTGCTGTGAAATAGTCTTGGAGGAAAGCATCCTGTAGTGTCACTGCTCACAATGCATCCTTGCCCAAACACCTCAAAGAACAGAGAAATATTTTTTCTCTCAAGTTTGTACTCATGTAGTAAACATTTTTTAATAGCATGTTTGAATTTTCTACCTAAGGCATAATTCAGTCATTCTTAATAGCAAAGAGTGTAGTTAGCCTTTGCAGTTGTAAAACACAAACATAGCAATTCTTATGGGTACTTCCTAATGTTGCTGTAGTCTTCTCATGGTCTCCAGTCCACTGGCAACATGATCTCATTCTTGCTGCTTTTTTTTTTCCACAGAATATATCTGGTTGGAAGAGACCTCCAAGATCATCCAGTCCAACCTTCAACCAGGCAGTGAAGCCATGTACCTAGGCGCCAGGTCCACACACAGCCTGAACACCCCCAGGGACGGTGACTCCACCACTGCCCTGGGAAGACCATTCCAATATTTGAGAACCCTTCAATAAAGAAGTATTTCCTAATATCCAGCCTAAACTTCCCCTGGTGCAGCTTGTAACAATTTTTCTCTAGTCCTTTTGCTTGTCATCAAGAAGAGCCTGGCTTCCTCCTCGCTCCAACATCCCCTTCAGGTAGTTGTAGAGATCAATGAGGTCTCTGCTCAGCCTCCTCTTCTGCAGACTGAACAACCCCAGCTCCCCCAGATGCTCCTTGTAGGCCATGTGCTCCAGGCCCTTCACCAGCCTCACTGCCCTTTTGCGGAATACTCCAACGCCTAAATGTTCTTCCTGTAGTGAGGGGCCCAGAACTGAACACAGTACTCAAGGTATGACTTCACCAGCACTGAGTACAAGGGGATGATCACCTCCCTGTTCCTGCTGGTCACCATGTTCCTAATACAAACCAGGATGTCATTGGCTTTCTTGGCCAGCTGGGTACACTGCTGACTCATATTCAGTTAGTTGACTATCAACCAATACCTACAGCTTTCCAACTGCACATCCCCAAGTCTGTAGCTTACCATTAGAGGTTTTCGTGACCCATGCACAGGACCTGGCACTTGGCCTTGTAGCTTTATAAAGTTATCCTTGGCCCAACAGTCTAACCTGTCCAGATCTTGTAAAGCTTCCCCACCCTCTAGCAGATCGACACAGCCACCTAGCTTGGTGTCATCTTCAAACTTACTGAAGGTGCATTCAATCCAGATCATTAATAAAGATATTAAAGAGGACAGGCCCCAGTACTGAACCCTGGGGGACACCACTAGTGACTGGGTCCCAGCCAGATTTAACTCCATTCACCACCATTCTTTGGGCTCACCCAGCCAGCCATTTTTTTTTATCCATTGCAGAGTGCACTTGTCCAAGCCTTGTGCCCTCTTCAAGTGCACTGAAGTGCAGCTGGTTTCATTTTCCAGCAAATCTGCCATGTGAAAAGGAGGAGTTCAGCAGTTAACACTTGGGGTGCCATATGGAAAGGCACCTCAAGAAAAACAAGAGAATAAAGAACAAAAAAGAAAAGAGAAGGATAAAAGGAAGGCTGAAGACACTTTGCTTTGAAAAGATGAAATAAGATCACCTTGGTTACAATGTGATCCACAAAAATACCATAAGTGTGTTCACAATCTTTTTTGAAGAAACAGTACTCAATATACCACAGTATCACCTATGTTTGTAATAAATCAAAAGACAGAAAAACAAATGTCACTTATTAGAACATTGAGGTTTACTGTTCAAGTGATTAACTGAAAATCATTTGTATGATTAAATGCAGGAAAAATAATTTACTTTCACTGTAAACCTATAGCATAGGTCTCATTACACAGAAGTGCTGCATATTAGTTGAAGCAAATTAACATTCAAAGACTTTCTGGAGTGGCTGCTAATCACAGGTTGTTAATTACTGTCATTACATTCGACTGCTGAGGAGACTAACTGAGGAATCATTCTCATGATCTTGGTATTTGAAAGTGATCTTCACCAATAAAAACATGTCAGACATACAGAAATTGCAAATTGCTGAATTTGCTGATGCAGTTGAAAATTCCGCTGACTATAAGTACCCATCTGGTGATAGATGCATTCTTGACACAGTTTCAGTGTTTGGACTTAGGAAATAATGAGTATCAATGTCCTAGCTAGGGAATATGCAAAGATGAAGGAGCCCTTTGTATCCTTAATTAAGAAAAGTAGTAGCAGAGCTCGTTCACAGATAAGTGACTGTACATAATAATTATGTATTTATGTGAGGGACTGTTATGCTATATTACTATAGCAGCAATTAGGTTTTCACAAAGCGGTTTTAATAAAAGGCATACTTAGGTAATAAATAAACAACTAATTTCCGTGGCAGATTAATTATACATGCCTTAAAATGGTCACCATGCTAAGTGAAACCTACAGAGGCAGATTCTTACAAATGCAAATGTACAAGTGCGTGCTTACAAGTGAAGATATTCTGTACTTGTAAATCAAGGGTACAGACACATGAATTTCAGGATGGGTGGCTCTGGAAAAAGCAGGCTCCTACATGATTTTTGCGTGAAAGAATTATCCAAGCTTACCTTACTTGAGAGACTTGGTCTAGCCTAGAATAGTCTCAGGCCAGCCTAGAAATAGTCTCAGCAAGGGGAGAGGGCTCTATTGAAAATGTCAGACTGCCACTCAGAGACCATAACCTGAAGATGTGAGACATCTTGCCTATGAGGTTTTCTAACATCTTTTGTTAGCTTAGTCTTTAGCTTACAGTAAAAAGATCAGGAAGGACCTAACTTCATTTCCATCCATATGGAGGAGGAAAGCGTCAACATGCTTTCTGTTATACAGAATAGGCCTAGAAATCTGGAATTTGTGTATTTTCTACATAATTGTTTTTCACATAATTCTAAAAATTCTATTCAAAACGTCACAATGACCTAGCAAAGCTGGATGCTGTAGGATAGTAACATTTTGTAAAAATATGGTTTAATTCTTTTGCAGTTCATGAATGATCTGCAGACAACTGTCTTCTTGAGTATACTCATTATTAGAAGTGATTGTACTACAACATGAGGAAATAAGTCTTGATTAATTGCTCATTAACAAAATAATTTGTTGCAGGTACTTGAGATTCCAGTTGTTGACATGCTGTAAAAGCCAACAGGCTTTCTGGACAGAAAAGGGTTACTGTTTGATTTTGGGAAGATAATCATCCAGAGACAACATACTGAGAGACCTTTGCATGATACAAATGTTCAGGAATTGAGAAACTCAATTACTTTTCAAAGAAATTCAATCTGTTGTTGGCTGGTATCAGTAACCTTCACAAGAGGAGGTACACTGAGGATATAGGTTTAAGAAAATGCATGCCAAAGCAGTATACAAATTCAGTAATTCCTCCTTTAGACTAAATTAATGTTCTGTATTGTCCACACCCATGGACATATACATATTAAGATCTAAATCCTGCCTTTGCATGTGCTAATGGAGTTCCTCCTAGTTAAATAAATGCTATTTATTTTTTGTCATTAATTGGCAATTTGTTCAGAAAGATTACTTGAAATTATTCTTACTCTACTCTCTACTTCACCCACAAACTCTGCTCTAGGATTTAAGGGGAACTAGGCTTAATGTTGCAATACTCAGCTATTTTGAGGTGGTGGTGTTTTGGTTTTGGGGTCCACTGCCCCTACTCTGCATAGATTTGGAGTAATAGATTATTCAGTAACTTTCATCTCACCTCAGTGGAGAAGGATCAGGTGATATTGACATGATTTGGTGCTACACCTGAAGTACTGCATTATGTAGCAAATTAATGAAATTTGGGGATCTACATCTTTTATGACAGCTCTAGTAAGTACTATAAGCCTTGCTGTGGAATACAGGTAACTAGAACCCCTCTTAGCCTTAGACAAGCCAGTACAACTTAAAGTCCATGAGGTAAAAGGAAGAGAGCAGAAAATAGATACAGACACTTCTTTTCCTCCTAAGGAAGTCTGAATTACCTGCCCTTGGCAGGCTATGCAAGGACAACAACGTCAAACCACTGTAATTTTTATAGATCTGAACAACAGCTCTGAACTGTAAAACTTTTTGCCACAGTACTACTTTGTTTAATGCTTTGCAAAGTAGTTGTTTTCCTTAGGTTCATTGGCCTAGTATTTTTGAGATCCACTTGTCCTTATTAAAGATGCTTGAAAAAAATCCTGCATCTTCATACAAAAAGGGGATAGTTTTAAGAAACATTTTCCCAGTTCTCAAGGAGTTCTATCTGCTAGATTTATGGATTTGCCTTTCTACGTCACCATTGTGTCTCCAAATGGAATGCAAAGGTGTAGGTAAGTGTGAGGCATGAAGTCATTACATTGCAAACCCTCTCCCTTTATCATGTCACATTAAAATAAAAGCAGTGTAAGTAGCCTCTGCTGTCCTCTTCTGGAGACCTCCCACAAACCACATCACAATAGGAGCTGGAAAGGCAGAACTTTCCACCTGATGAATCTCCTTCCAGGTTACAACACAACTGATTGTGTGAAGTCTCCAGAGCTCTCCCTAGCCTTTCCCAAAGGATTTCCTATAGCAATGAGGATTTGGACCACACAGTTTGGTAAGATTTAGTGCTGGTAAATAGATGCAATAGAGATGATTTATAGAATCACATACATTGTTTAAAGCATTTCCCTATCCCACTCCCTGGCACTGTGGAACATGCCACATTTAGCTACAACTGTGTCTAAACACATTTGTACTGGTGATATCTGAGAATCCAGAGATGATTTAAAGGCAGCAAAGACAGGCAAGCTGTTTTATCAGCAAATCATATTCACTCCATGAGGGTGCACACTTCTGTCAGGTAATGAAGACCTGCAAAAACTGCAAAGTTTTGGAAGATACTCTTGATCCTCTCTGAGAGATATTTGTTTCTCTCTTTTTTCAGAAATCTTCTGAGAAAAGCTCCTACACAGCTACATCTACTGCTTTCCTGTGTCTGTAGCTGTAGATATTTTTCCTCTGGTGTTTAAACTTTCTCTGTAAAAAATACACACATGATTTTTTTCTACCGTCTAATTAGATAGTATATATTTTATACTTTTGATTTCTTCAAGAGTAATTTTTTTTTGAGATACGTACTCAAAACTTTAATTAAATTTTCCCTGTTATGAGTTTTTCCCTTCTTTTGTTGTGCTGCCATTACTGGCAGAAATAAGATCAAGCTCCGTTGATTAATATTTGTTGCAGACTCAAGTAACTAATCTAAAACAGCTGAGATTTTCTGCTGCCACAAAAGATGATGTTCCAGACACCTAAGCCGTTCTAGTACTTTTAAGCAGGAGGTGTCTATGACAGTCACAGTCTCTCCTGAGGTGCAAAGTCCTGTTTACTAAAGTATTTGCTATCTGCTCTTGAACCTCTGATTCACGTTTTAAACCAGGCTCTGCATGTGGAGGCACAAACAAGGCAATCCTTTCACAGCTGCCCCGACTGGAGAATTGTCTGTCTGTGACCACTGGAGTGGGACTGGATTGTCCGTGGGTATTCAAGATGAGTCAGTCTCATCAAAATTTCCACTAGTGCCTCTGCTTACTCAAACTGAATTCTAACCATTTCACACAACTAAACTACCCATACTCTTGCCTCATTTACAGCTCTACTGTGGGCTGTATGTCTTGTGCAAGCCTTTGTCCTTACTAAAGATCTATCAAGGACAATGACCCTTTTTTCCAGGGTGGTGGAAGTATGTTCGATCAGCTCAATATATGCCTGATCACCATGACCCATGACATTTAGAAGAAGCCGGCCTTCATCCTGTACTTGCATGGAAATTTTATGCAGTTAACTTATATATTAAATCAACAAAGTACCCAAAAATGTTTTAAATACAGCAACTTTCTTCTTAGACATGAAGTTGTTCAAATGCCCAGCAGATTAACTGGAAATCAAAATGGAAAGTTTCAAGCCACGGAATATGAAATATATTTGGCGTGTGTTAAACGGTTTGTTGATCACTTTGGAGTCTCTACTGGAATAGTCTCCTTGCAGAGTTCAAGCAGTTAAGGGCTGTTTCTTTCTGCAGAGCCATAAGTTATATGTCCTTTTGGTTAAACATGATTTTTGTGGGATGTAGCTACCCAGATTGTTCTCAGTAATGAATCTTCTACTGAGTAATTGATTAAATAAATGTTAGCCAGGTCATCTGATTAAAATAAGTCTGTTCATTTTTTTAAGTGTGGATGACCTTGGAGAATGGAAGCCAAGAAGAAGGTAACAACATGACAGCTGAACACATGTGCAGAAGGGACCTGTCTTCTGTAATCCTTGCATTGCAGGCAAAATCCAGTTTGGAAAACATGGAAATGCCCAGAAAAAGCTCTCAACCGGGATCTTGAACAGAGTGGTTTGAAGACTGCAGACCAGGAGGTCAGCCTCAGCTGCAAGCACACACTGAAAGCTTCAGTCAGCTCAGGGCACTTTCTGAATACACAAATCAATGGCAATTAAAGGGATTATGAAAAAGCAATAGTAGATAGTTAAGTCTTTATGTGACTTAAGTGAGCTAAAGGTGCAGGGCTAGATTATTCCCATGTACTGACAAGTTAGAGATTACTACAAGTCTGAGGAGGCATAGTCTTTCATTTCCTGGGGACCTTTGAACCTGTTTCTGATGGAAGATCACATAATAATGAGGGTGTGGGTGTTGTATTTTTGAGACCACTCAGGCAAGACATATTGCTGCAGTAACTTTCATAATTTTTTTAGGATAGTTTGAGCCAGATTTAATGTATCTTTGATTAGCCTTTTTCTGAAAGTGATCTTATGAGAATCCAAAGGCCACAAGCACTGCCTGAAAGTATAAACTGGGTTAGGACAGATGCCCACTTGTACCTGTACTTCTCCAACAGCTCAGGGCCTTTAGGAAGAGAGAATTAAATATAAGATAGATGCAGAGTAATTTTTCCTCATCTGTATTAAGCTAGTGACCAGTAGTCATCTGTCTATGAACTCACTATATTGAATGTTTTATCTGGATGACTTAATTTAATAATTACTAAATTGCTCAAATATCTATGAATTTATCTAATTGCTTTTAAAACTAATTTGTCCTTTTGGCCTCCAGGCTATACTGTGGCAATGAGTTCCTCAGGACCATTACTATTTGTATTTGACAGGGTACTGTCATCCAAAGTGTCTAGCAAATTGACTTGAAGTAGTCCTGCTTGAAATCAAACAATGAGAACAGAGAACAGTAACAGCCCTAAACAACCCATCCTATGATAGCAGTGTATTTAATAGAGGCAATTTGCATAAAGAGCTAAAACTAACCAGAGAGTTTGCACAGGGTTTCCAGTGAAAGAATTATATGTATAATTTAGGAAGTAAGAGAAATGATTTTTCGCATTTATGAACAAATGCAATTGTGTGAAACCAGGTATAAAAGCAACTAGAGGTAAAGGTTCCCTGCTGCAGTGTGGCAAAATGAAGACAAGATGAGGGATCTGGGATTGTTCAGCCTGGAGAGGAGAACACTCCTGGGAGACCTAATAACAACCTTCCAGTACCTGAAGGGCACCTACAAGAAGAATGGAGAATGGTTGTTTATGAATGCCTGTAGTGACAGGACGAGAGACAATGGTTTCAAACTAGAGAGAGTAGATTTAGATTGGATGTTAGAAACAAGTTCCTTACCATGAGGGTAGTGGAACACCAGAACAGGTTGCCCAGGAAGGCAGTTGAGACCCCATCCCTGGAGATATTCAAGGTGAGGCTTTACAGGGCTCTGGGCACATGATCTAGATGAGGATGTCCCTGCTTACTGCAGAGGGGGATGGATTAGATGACCTTTGGTGGTCCCTTCCAACCCAGACCATTCTGTGATCCTGTGATTCTATGAAAAACTGTGAAGAATATCATGGTGAAAATCAATTGCAATTAACCATCTAGAGATTATTTTAAGGCAAAAAAGGTCTGAGCAGTTCCATAAAGATAGTGAAAGAAAGCTTGAGGATGACAAGGTAGATGACAATCTGAAAAGATTGCCACTATGAGATGCTAAAAAGAATTTCACAATAAATCAAATCTTCAGACGGATATTTGAACTCAACAGCATCTTTCTAAACAAACTCAGGAAATTGAAATAGCAGCAATAACCTACAAATCAAATATATTTAGTGAGGGGGGTGTTATTGGAGCCTATCCCAGTCAATAACTACTGCTTCTTATCCATGATCAAATGATTTAACAACACAAATGGTAACATTAAGGAGCAAACACACATCTGGAGGGGTGTTACGATCACAAACATCTACTGGATCACAGAACTGCAAACCTGAGAAAGCATCATGTCACAGAAGAAAAACTGGATCTAATGTTTCATGTCTGTGTAAGTGCCTCTTTCACTGAAGCAAACACGTGTGAAAAAACCCCAACATTATATCAAAACAGTGTAGGTAATGCATTATGGATTAGGAGCTATATACGCTGTAGGCCAGTACAGAACTAGCATCAATTGATGCCAGGAGATCTCAGAAATCAAGTGGGAGTAGACAGGCTGGAGCACACTGCTTTACTAAAGTGTACCTGATTGCCCTGAGTGAGTATCCTCTACAAACATGGATTTCCTGAAACTGTCAATCTACCGCACTCAGTATCACAACAGAGAAATACACCCATGTATGGAAATGAGAGGAAGACCTCTGTGGCTAAGAAAGGAGCTCATGTTCCTAAATTATCCAAACTCTAGACTTAAATGACAATGACTCTGAACTACAGCAGCAGCTTGGAATAGTGGGAGAGAAAAAGGCCAAAGCAGGGGACTAAGGCAAATGCAGGTTTAGAGGACGCAGCAACAGTTTGTCAACATCTCTGTCAACTTTTCAAGATGCAATTCTCCATCTTCAAAATGAGAAGCAACCTCAAGACATGGCATTTTCTCTGTGGTGGGCTCACTCTTTCTCTCCAAATACTTCAACGACCCTTAGTCTGTCACTGGAAAGCTACCAATCTGTCAGTCACCTCTCTGATGTCTCACCAGTAATTCTTTCCTTTGCTCTCCAAAAGCAATTGCTGCATTCACACCACTCGCAGAAAATCAATCTCTGCATTCTGTCAGATGACAGAGTGCTTTCAGCACCTCCCAGCCCAGCTCCTCCTCTCATGCCACCTCTCTGCTCACTAGCAACAATTTTCAGGAGTCCTCTCCTCCAGTGCTGCTTTGCTCTTAGACTCTTGGACTCTCAGATGGAGCTTAATAAAGGTTTTTAGTTGCTACCCTATGGTTTTAATAGCCCAGTACCATACAAACGACAGAAAAGAAAAAAATGCAAACAATTTGCACACCAGCATGAAGAATGACATGTCAAGAAAAGTCTATATCAGATACCTGTATGACAGCTATCTCACAGTTGTTCAGAAATCTCCTTTACTCTATGGTATAATTACAGCATTTTAAAGGAATTATTAGGAGCAATTCCATATAGTTTCACTGCCTGCAGAGTGCAGCAAAAACCACACTGTCTGAATGTGAGTTGGGCTAGTCCTTGCTTGCTTCCATAATCTATGGCCATCTCAAGTAGGGAAGGAAAACTGGCTCACCTCATCCTGACAGTTGTTTTTCCTTCATTTTAACTCATGCTTGTGAGCTGATGTGCTAGACAAAGCAGCAATCCCCACCCACCTGCAAAGCAGAGGAATAACTTAGTCCAACAGAGATGTCAGTGTGCTTCGCAAAGAAGGGCTGTCTAACTGAAGTAGGAATTCAAATCACAGATTGCAGCAGATTTACCCACAGCCACACAGGTGACAGTGGCACAGCAAAGCCCCCACAACTCCAGACTTCACCCACCAGTCTTCCCTGGAACATAAAAGTGCAGCACTGGGTTTGTTTTCTTTCAACACTCCTGTGCAAGTACATTAATAAGGTGAGGGCAACAAGGAAGTACAAGGGGTCTTCTACCTCCTCATTAATCTTGATACACTAAATGTGTATCATTCACTCTAAATGACTAACAATTTTCCAATATGTATGCAAAATCTAGAAAATATGCAATCAGTACATTCAGGCTGATGTAAACAGTACAAATACTCTTATCTGAAAGAGGGCACATCACATTGATCAAGATTAATTCAGTCTTTGGGATTTTTATTTAACTTTCGCCCTTGCTCTCTTTTTGCCCCAGTAATTGTAATGAGCACGTGCAGGGTGTGCCATTTCAGTCCTTGTCTTACTACTGTAGGTAATGTTACAAATGTGTGCCCCTTCCAGAATCAGAAAGATGTGTGTGTTACCTCTTCTGCTTTGAGCAATAGGCCTGCAGCATTGAGCAGTATTTTTTCCCGTGGCTGTGTGCTGCTGAAATGTTTATCTTTGCTTGAGTTGCCTGGCTATTGCAAAGCTACTTGAAATGATTCATGGGTCTGACAGATGTCTGGTACAGCTGGATGTGTCCTTGATTATCCCAAAAGTCTGGACAACGCTGTCATTCACCATTGCCCAAATTATCTCTGTATTGACTACAGAAGCCTCTGTGACAGTACTGTAATGGCTAATTACCCAGGATACTTTGATTCTTACTTTATAGTGGTTTATAAGAGTCAAAGAAAAAAAAGGGAGTGAAAGAGTTGGAGGAAAAACATACCAGTTGAAGTATATTCTTATATGTTCCAAAACAATATGTGCTTTAGCCTACACAAGAATATGCTCCATATAATTAAATCGTGACTGTCCTTTCAAAATGGACAGACTCCCAGCAAAATAGATAAGGAAGAAAGGCAAAGAATCCTGACAATGATAAATCATGGACAATAGAAGGAGCTATTAGCTAGGAGAGAATTGTATGTACAAAACACTCTTGAAAAAAAAAGATGCCGAGCAGCCATTTGCCTGCTTTATATGTTGCTGGAAAAATAACACGTTCTGCTTAGCAGACAACAGAGAGCAGCATAGGTAGTGATGCTAAATATATGTATGATTATCTTATAAAACTGCCTATGAGGAAGCATGAAAGCAGAGATGTCCTTTTCCTGTGCTATCAATTAATATGTTTCGAAAAATACAGTTTCTTCAAAGTGAAAATATATTAAGGGGCAAAAGAAAACAGAGTACAAAAATCTGATTTTACTGAACATGAGGTCTTAATGACAAATATTTGTTTTTTTGGGCTGTGTCTCTCCTTATGATTCAACCTAGGTCCAGACTGGAAAAGCACACATCAGCCTTTTCTGCCTGAGTTTCAAACAATTCAGAAATTGTCCAAGATCCATACTGGCAGGTTCTTCCCTTGAAGTCAGTGATGACATTTCCATGGGCTTCAGTTGAGAAAGGATTTGCTTTCCAGAACCAAGCTTTCCAGTTCAGTCCTGTGTGATGCATGCACTGAACTGGAAGATGCTATCCCAGTGCCTTCTGTGATACTGAACAGCTGATTCAGTCCAGATACCAAATTAGAATGAAGTAATCCAAATGCATCTGCATAATACTGCCTTAGTGATACCAGTGCAGAAAACAGAAAAAGAAAGATGATTGTGTTACCTCAATGTACAAAAAGTATCTGTTAGAAGGTGATGAATTACTGACCAGAACATTTGGATATCACTTCAGATAAAAATAATAACTCTTATTGTAAGTCAGAACTGAAGAATCAAATCCCAGTGAATTAAATACATAAAGCTCCCTTTTCCATGTTTATCAGATCCTTTGAAGAGCTTTCATTTTATGCAAGTATATCTGATATGTGAAGTCAGCCACTAGAATATATCTATATATTAAAAATTACAAATAGAAAATTTGTTGTTTAAAATACAAAGGTGTATCCATTCATCTTATTGGGGCAGAAGATCACATATTACTTACATTGCTCACTGTTGGCATAGTTTTTACAATTATGGTTCTGCCACTGTTACTTAAAGTGCAAAAGTTTTTCTTTCTATTACTCAACATTTCCTTACCTTTAGCTAATGGCAGAAGTACGTCTATTTGTCAATCTGCTACCATATCTGTAAAAATTAAGAAACAAGATTTCAACATTTGTACTGGAGGAATTAACCACAGACAATCATGGGTAAATATTCTCTCTCTTTGCATGGTTATAGCACTGCAAATGGAAAAACAATATGTTAAATGTAATCAGGATTCTGGAGGTTCAGATGCAATTGCTTGCAGACAAATTAAATTTCCACTTCTTGCAGAGTGAACTAAATCCTGACTGCTGCAAAATCTTGCAAATCTAAGTTTGTTACAAGGCAGAACAAATGTTTGGTAGCATAGCCCCACTGATTCTGTGCAGCAAGTTGCGTGTCATCTAAGGACCTGCCCTGAAAACACATACTTGAAACTTATGATAAGCATTAGAAAGGTATGGTTAGAATAAAAGAATCTAATCCAGATAATCACTTGTGTTGATTTTAGTTTTAATTTTGCAGGATGTCAACACCTGGAAGACATAGAGGGAGTTAAGTGTATAAATTAAAATTATCAAAGAAAATGACAACAATTCAAGTACCTTCTTCTGCTAGAAATAGAGTCTTTCTCATGAAGTCCTTTTGAGCTAAGTAGTCAGGAAAAGACTAATTTTTGATATTGGCTCTTTCAGCTATAAACAGAACTGAGCGATGCTGGGAACACACAAAACCCCGAGAACGTTTAATACCAATTATATTTGGTGACAGGTTTTGCAGTGTCTTAGATTTAAGCCTTGAGCTTCCCAATGGCTTTTGAACAATCAGATTGCATGATTACTGATTATTTAATTTGGGGGCCATGCATACCTCGTGTAACACTGAGATGAGTTCAGCCTTGCAAGCTGTCCTTGAACTCAAAAGGTGGGAGTGAGACATTGACCCGATGCTGTCCTGATGTGGAAATGTAGAGACTGTTTGAAAACATGAGTTTTTCTTTTTTTCCTGGAAATCTTCTGAAAAAATCTAAACCAGTCATGTACTTTGGATTTTATGCCACTCACAAGATCATGTACTGCTGAGGCTGGATGGATCAGAAGGAAGGGATGGCACAGAGCAGCACTGTGACCATCCCTAGCCCTTGAGCCATGCTTCTTGGCCACACATGACAGTTGGGTAGTGGAGCTATGCATGTTTCAGTAGCTCTGTTCTAAGTTATTATTTATTTTCAAGAAAGGTTTTATATTAATATTCCATGCTTGTTACGCTAGGGACAAAGTGTTTGATAGATTCAACAGCCACGTACCCAAGGATTGAATGTTCCCTGCTTTGACTGAACTTCTCTGCTGAACCTTTGTGCCTTGACTTTCAAGAGACCATATATATTAACTTCTTGCACCTGAAACACTTCAAATGAGTTTTGGAAAGACAATTCTTTCTAAAAAAGGCTATATCTGGGATGCCCAAACTCATCCCTCATGCTTTCTTCTAAGTCTGTGTTGAAAACCCAGACCTCAAGAAAAGACCAGCGTGGTCCAGATTTCGGATGCTGCAACAGACTGTTACTGTCACACAATTTCACAGTTAATAACATCCAGCCAGCAATTTTTCAGTAGTCTTGATCTTGAACAGGATTGTTCTCTGAAAAAACATCACTTTCCCAACTAGCTGTCAAAGTTAAGTTTCTCCCTCTCTTATGTAATGTCTAATTGCAGGTAATGGACCTAATGGTTATAGCACAGTCATTGAAGGCTGAGAATAGCAGTCACAATGCCTTTGGTCCTAAAAAGAGTTCATACAAGTCTTCCTGACTGGATTTGAGACTGTTCATGCATATATGCTCCAATCCAGATGGGACCTGAATTGGGACTGTTCCATTCATGGCTATGAGAGGAGGATTGAGACACATAACCAGATGTATGTGGAACTAAAGTACTTAACATCTCCAGTGACTTGTTTGGGGAATGCAGAAAGCAGATAGGAATAATGTTTTCTATAGGAAAAGAGAGGGCCCAAGCTCTGCAGAGAAAGTGCTGTGCCCTGGTCATATCCCATGGCAATGGCTGTAGGGAAACTGTATGACATTTCTTCTGTGCTTCCTGTGAAAAGAAGCAGAGCATGAACTGCAGAGCTCAGATTCACTCTACACTAACACAAGAATTCAGAAATGTTAATTTTAATTAAAAATTCCTTTAGTATGCAGGAAATATGTTATTCACCTAGGACTTAAAGTTTTATTGCAATTTTAGTTTAACACCTTAAATTAAGTGCTTGGCAGGAGATGACAAAAATCTACATTTTGCACAAGTATGTAATATTTCCAAGGATCTAAATATTGACAAACACGTTTATTGCTATTCATCATTTTTTAAGATTTTTTTTTTCCCTCCCCAGTATATAAGAGGTCCTTTCAGTGAACATTGCACTGATTATGTTCACTGAAAACATTCCTTTTTTTTTTTTTTTTTTTTTTTGTCCTGTTTGCTTTTGTAAGCTGGGGTGGGGAAGGACGACAAAACCAAAAAAACCCCAGAACTGCAGTTTGGAAAATTGTCACAGATCCTCATATATCTGAGTATTACAGCCACTAACAAGGTCATTGCAACTTTCTTAAGAGCTGTCAGACACATTTACAATTCCAATGATTAAAAGTTGCAAATATATTATAAACTTCAACACATTATATTTTCCAATAATGCAAACAGCCTTTGCAGCTAGGGTAACATGAAATTCAAAGGAAACTTTGATTACATCTAATCTGGTAAAGAAATGAAATCATAAGCATGCTTATTTCAACCAACAAGGAAAGAAAGCAAAATAATACATCAAATCCCTGAGTAAGCAGTCACAAAAGACCTTTAAATAACTCAACTTTCTACCATATTTTATTATCCCTTCCTAGGTTTATAGCATTATCTTCTGCAGAAATGCAGGGAGATTTGTAAAACACTATAGCATTTAAGTCATTACATTTTATAGCTAATTTCTAATGTGGATTTGATTTTTTATGAGCACAAAAAGAATCTAATTTGCATTAGTGACAGTAACTAGAGAAATTTAACACCTGGCACTGGTTGTACCAGAAATTGAATATTAGCTACTTGGGTGCTGAAAAGCACATTTATTCCTTCAAGGGAAATTTTTCATTTATTTATGCTGTACTCTCATGTTTATCATTACAAAAGTGTTCTTACATCATGACAGAGGAAAACTCTCAGGAATGTAAAAATACCATACACTCGATAAAGGGAGTTTGCAGCAACAGCACCAAAATGAATCATTTATACACTAAAAGAATGTACAAAGCCAGAAATAAATCTCCAGTGAGATATAAAATTAGAACAGCAGCAATGTATGGACAATTCATTTCCACAAGTGCTATTTATTTTTCCATAGATACTACTGCTTTCCTGGAGCACTGCATTACACTCAAATTAAACCTCCATTTAAGAAAAAAAGAACAAAACAAAACAAAACAAAACAAAAACAAACCACCCCCCCCCCCCAAAAAAAACCAACAAAACCCAAACCAAACAAAAATTCACCAAAAAAACCAACCAAACAAAAACGACAAAAAACAAATACCAAAAAACAACCTCAGACCATAGCTGACACAAAAAAGAACCACATTTCCACATGAACAATCCACCTATTTATAAAGGGCGGAAAATTAGGAGCTGCAAAATAGGCAAAGCGGCTGTAAAATGATATGGGAAGTGACATTTTACATAGCCAGCTACAATTAACACATTGATGGCATTTTGCTGGGCTCCTTGCAGTGATAATGCTGTTGTCAAATGTGTTTAGTGCACCAAATCTCCTGGAGCCTTCAGCTAGGCAGCAAGCTTTTGACAGATTGAAGGTTCGGAGATAGGCTATCATGACAGATGGAAACTGGCACCGATGTTCAGCTTTCGCCGATCACAGGGGACCTGCCCCCCTTATTCTTCAGGGCTCAGCTCTGCAACCTTCCCCCTTCTGATGAAAGCAGGGGATGGCATTGTTAAATAGTGCATCTGTGTGAGTTAGACTACTCTGATGAAAGCATAAGGCAGACGCTCTGTGAAGCAAAAGACAGCCTCTGCTCTAACTGCATTTTAGATAGACTTGGGGAGGACTCCAGGGAGCTGGGATAAAACTTTGGTAAATTTCAGACAAAAAGAAAAAGCCTACACTAACCATTAAATGGTGCTTCTTATAGATCTGTATTCACAGGCTGGAGGAATCCATACATATGAGCTACCAGGAGATATTGTGAAAGTCTCTCCATAGGAGCCTTTTCATTACTGTTTTGATCATTTACTGACATCGGTTTCTAAAAACTTTACGTTACAGAACCCCATCCAGATAGGAGATCCAAACAGGAGATAGATCCATACAGAGGAAGGCTGTGAGAGCAAATCTGCTTTGCTGTGAGCATCCAGATTGTTCAGAGGCTAATTCAATTATTAGGAGAGGCTGCTCTTGCAACTGGTCTTGCTTCTTGGATGCAATGTTAAAAGCGGGGTGGGAGCTTGTGTTATTGAGCTTTACACAGCTGGGCATAAACAGGCAGATAATACAGTTAATTAACCTTTCACCCCCCCAACACCTTTTGAAGAAAGGCATTTGTTATTTTTTTTAATCAGCCTCAGGATATTTCAAAGGCACTTGTTCTGACTATATTTGCTTCTTTCTATCCCTGACAAATTCCTGTTTGATTTCTTTAAACTGGGCTGTAGAGCTTTCTTTTTGCTGTCTTAATCTTCAATTCCACTCTCGCTGATATAGTATTTGGAGCAGCATACTGCAGCCCATTTGAGGTATGATAATCAGCTGATTAGCTAGTGAAGTCGTTTTCCCCGAGGCTCTTTTGTGTGCAAAATCCTCACAGTCAATTGACATGTGGACATCATAAAGCTGATGAAATGCAATTGTAATGAACAAGAGGGAGAGGCATCTGCAGCAGTCTAAATGAAAGACCCTTCCCTCTCGACATGCTAATTCAGAAAATCTGCTCTTAACTTGTACTCCCTCTGGATCCCAATGGATGTGAATCTCCATGAATGCATATTCAAAACAGCGTATTAGCCTCAGTAGCAAGTGAAATTTGAGCCTGGATGGACCAATTCTAATTTCAAGACAGATTATGCTGCATCAAACGTAGTAATGATTTGACAGTTCATTTGTGACGAGAGTCCTACAGTCAAGGTTTAATGCACGGACAGGCGCAGGTGTGCAGCCAGTACCAACAAGATCCAAACACTGCCAGTTATGAAGCCTCATGCACAAGGAAAGGTGAAGCATGTTTAAGAAGTTAACACCATCTTTCTAAAAGCATCTTAGAGCAGTGGTTCTTCAGCTACCCCTTCCTTGTTACACCATTGAGCACTGGCTAGGAGGGACCAGAAAAGACAGCCCAACAAACCACACTACAAACGAGCTCTGGGATGAAGCAAGTTATGGAACAAGATCAGAATATAGTTTGGTTTCTTAACCAGATTCTAGATAAAATAACTGCATGTGCTTTCTCGAAATTTAGGCAATTCCTGGTTCTGTGCACGGAGAGGGTCTGTAGGTGCAAACTGCTACGATAAAGCAGGCACCCTCAACATGGGCAGAATGATGCCAGGCATCTGCATGGTGGATGCAGATTTTAATTTCCTCATCAATAGCTTCCAGCATCCATTTTGGGCTTCTCTGCCTCAGAATGATCTAAATTGTCAAGTGCTTTTACCAGGTGGACACCATATATGTTATGAGGATTTTTTTTCATTCCTTTGTGCTTCTTATGACAAGGAGAGAAATTTAAACACATATATTCCTCTTGCATTCATATACATATACATTCACATATATTCTTTAAATAAAACTGATCTTCAGAGATTAGAAATTCTGGGAAAATCAAATACCCTGAGTTAAAAATATATTTAATTTAAATATATGATAGAAGAGATATATGCACAGGCTTTGCTACACAGGCTTTTAAGTACTAATTAGCTGACATGTTCTGGTAGCCAGAAAACCACCTAAGCCAGGAAAAGTCATTGCTTGACAGGATCTTCATGCCACCCAGTGAAATTTGTGCCTTAGGGCAGGAAACTGAGTCTCAAGGAGGCTGCTTCTCACCTTTTCCTCTGTGTAGGCTGGCCATGCAGTATGGAGGTGCAAGAAGAGTGAGTGCCCCCCATTTCCCTTGAGTAAGATTTGTCCTAAAACCAATGCATGTTAGGCAGGCTGGTGGTGCCCATACTGTGTGAGACAAGTTATTGCAAGAGAGCTGAAAAGCACCCTGTCCCCACCAATACTTTCACTGCTGATGTTTAGTCCATATGTTTGTGCCTATATCTTCTTCTGTCATCTTCTATTTGTATGGATGTTTCCTATAGAGATTCAATGCACAGTTCCAGATCTTAGGCTCTTCAGCTCAACCATTTCATGAGGACATGGTTTTTAAAAAGCTATGAAACCTCCTTAAATTGCAAGTGTTTCTGTGCTTCCAGCATGTAGCTCAATTATTTCAGCAACATAAAAGAATCTCGGCAAACACCCTATTTAAATATCAGCTGTAATGGCTGCTGGCTAAATAGGATATTCCAAAATAGCATTCTCTCTGTAAATCACTGAATGGGATGAGCAGTCAGGCATCCTGGTATTCTCTTCATTCTTTCCTTCCTACTCCTTTTTTTTTTTTTTCCTCTGGGGGAGTTGGGGGGGTTGAGAATGTAAGGAACAAGTTAACATCTTCACAGTTTTGTTCTCCTTTTTTTTCCCCTTTTAATCATTGTAAGTTGAAAAATTAGGTGGGAGATACATCAAGGGGAGTATCTTGAAATGGGACAGTTCCTGTCTTTGACATACTGAGGATAGTATTCCCTCTTGCCAGGAGCTGTGGCAAGGAAAGAGTGGTTTCTCACAGCTGACCTCCAGTTATCTTGCCTGGTTTTGTTAGGAACATTTGGGTGATACTAGAGCTCCATCACACTCCTTGCTAAAGACTGCTCTTCTCATGAGCTAAATGATTGAGTAGCTGTCATCTTTGTGTGACAATGTGGCAAAAGTACCAGCAGTGGATTTGAGAGAATCAAATGCCCCTGCTAAAAAGTCTGGATTTGTGGACACTCTTTTATGTAAACATGCTACAGGAATTAATCCATATTGATTGGTCCCCAAAGTAACAGGCCTGAGCCAGTCTCCTCTTGGGAAAATGGCCATGTCAGAAGTTTTACCATTTTGTTTTAAAACCTACTTGCCTAAAAGCACACAAGAATATGCACAGGTACCATTCTGTGATGGAATAGCTGCCCTGCATCTCTACATGGAAGAGCAACATTACCTGGAGAGGTGGCTACAGACCTTTTCTGGTTACACGATATTCAGATAAAATATAATTTAAAGATTAAATTAAGATTAATTTGTGCAGCTTTAGTTTGTTAGTGAGCCTCACCAAAATGAGGATATTAGAAAATCTTCACAGTACTAAAGAATCAGGGGCCAAGAGATATTGCAGGCAGACTATCAGAGACTATAGATATAATATACGTTGGTCAGACACACAAACATCATAAATGTACATACAATATCTGCATTTTTAAGCCTTGTCCCTCACCATCTCAAAAGGTACTTTTCAGCAAGTTGTGGCTTGGATATCATCCAGTCACTATACACAATGTATTTTGAGGGCTGGGGGAGGTAAAGGAAGTAAAAAGCCTGCAGAATTGCATTAGATTTCTTATTTAGTTCTACTTACATAGTCCTGAACTCATCAGCAGCAGTGGTTTGAGATCACATAACTCCTTATATCCTGGTTCCTGCTGTGTGTGCTCACCAAGGTTGAGAAAGTGGACTTTTTCCTTCCTTCCTAGTGGTCTAGAAGAGTTATATGGAATAGTTAACTGTGAAAATTAGTATAATTCTCAATATCAAAGATCAATGAGAGGACAAATTTCATTTATGCTTTAAGTCACGAGTTTGGTTCCTGTTTTGTACTCTCTTCAAGCCTGCTCAAATATAGTATAAACCAGCATCACATCTAATAAATTGATGCAAAAAGTCCTGGTCTTTGTTGCCTGTTGCTTCAGACACATCAGATTGCAAAGAAGTTTAACACAGAGGTTTTTGCTTTTGGAGTTTTTTTTTTTCCTTCCATTGAGTGTTTCAAACCAGTTTGCCAGTCCTTAAAAGGTTAATGAGTACTGTCTGCTACAGAATGCCGAACTGATTTAATTCAGAAAATGAGAAAACATTCCTAAAATGCAATCAGCTGTCACTTAGGAAATGACATACAACAAGATAGGGGTGTTTTACATTTTGTTTCCTAAGCAGGGCTTCAGAGAGGTCTAGAGAAAACATCAGGTGGTTCCTGTGCAAGACATATCTCTCTCCAAAATTGTTTTTACCTGGAAGAGCAAACAGCAGCCACTCAGTGTTCCAGTTTCTGTCCTTTCAGGTAGTCACAGCCTCAATCCTTATTTGTTCAGGACATTCCAGCCTCTCTTATAGAGTGCAGCATCTTGCCCATGTTTCATTGGGCAGCATCTGTTGTGCAACCCAGTGCTCCTCCGAGAGTCTCAGAGTGATCCGAACATGGTGCAGCTGGGACAGGGTAGAGGAGCTCAGCAGTTCCAGGGCCTCCTCCTTGCACCTTGGGGTGGCTGTTCATGATAGGGGCGGGATGTCTCCTTGTCCTTCCATAATAGGAGAAAAAAAACGAGACAGTGTGGGGACCAGAGCACTAAGAAGAAGAGAGTACTTATTTGCTTTGTACAACCTATGCATCCAGCAACAATCCTGCACCAACAGCCTTTTTGACATGGTGGACTCATTGAAAATGTCTTTCTTCATCATGGGTCAACCCTCTTCAAGGGGCAATACATCAGGATTCTGGAAAACTCAACATTCCCACAAGCAGTGCAGAGCTTCAGAAGCCTTGCACTTCTGCCTCCTTATTAATGCTTAGAACCATAGAACTGTTGAGGTTGGGAATTGAAGTTGCTGCGAGTCAGTTTTGCAAGGCAATGTTTTATATGGTTTTAGAAGTCTTGGGAAGAGTTGTAGAGAGAAGTTATATCATTTTTCCTGAGGTGAAAAAATGGAATTAAGACAACACTTTAGAATAGTGTGATTTCAGACCAGAAATGAGGTGTTGCAGATTTTCAGACCCTACCATTTTCTCAGATTCTGAAGTTCTTGTGGTGGAAGTGTACTCTGAAATAGCTCTCCATTTTCACAGATCCATGCTCCTGCATGTTTTTTACTCTACACAACGCCTCTGCACCACTAAAGTGTTTAGTAGAAATATCTGACACTTACGAAATTCTTTTTATCTGCAAACATTAAAAATAGGTCATCTTTTATTTATTTCATAGAGGAGAATTACAAGGATTAAAAATAAAAATTCATCTTGGGTGATCTGCCAAAGGATGCTGCAGATTCAGGGAATGGTACAGTGTTGATGCCTTCCCAGCTCTGTTTTCCTGCAGCTTGTATGCCCAGTACCCCACACAACTCATAGAAATAACCCTTCAGAATGTTTCTAAAGCAATATGCAAGCAAACCACTTTTAGGTGCAAGCTAACTGCAGATATTGCTGGGGTATGATACAAATGTGCTTACAATGCTGCTCTTTCCATCACTCTACACAGACCTGTTTTTCAGCTTTAATATCTGCAACCCCCTGCACTGTACTCTGTAAGCAGCTGAATATCCATAATGAAGACAGGCATTTAATCCAAAGATTTCATCCATATTATTACCAAAATTTCTATATTCTTTTCTTCCCAGCTGTATTTAGTGAGCCTGACTTTTACTGTCAGCAGGAGCCCTTCTTGCTTGATCTGCAAGGGCACAGAAGTAGCACAATGTGTTGTTTCTTGCTGGTTAGCATAAACCACCTTCCATACATTCTGAATGTATCAAGAATGCTGTAAAGTTTAAATTGGGCTACGTGTAATTAACTATGTTTTTAAGAGTTTGTAGGCAATTTCAGAGCAGGGCTCTACCATATTAACAGTTTCACAAGGAGGAAGTAGAATTTAAACAGAGGAAACAAACACAAACATGTTCTTTCTTTAATGGCAATGAAATTCATTTTAAAAAAGTGGGATTGCAGTAAACTGATTTTTTTCTTTTTTTTTCTTTTTGCATAGCAACTTCCCATAGACACTAATTAACTATTAAATTAATTAAATTATAAAAAATGAAGTAAATTATTCTTCTGTATAATTCTTAGGAGACAATGTCACCTATAACCGTATTTACTCTATTTTTATTATGCTTGCAGTTTGTGTAAGTCTAATTGTTTTTTAGTTTACACATGGTTATGATAGTCTCCTTAATAGTCTTTTAGGTAACAGCTTATTAGGAGGGGCAGCACTGCATTCCTGGAGTTTAGAGGTAGGCATGGAAAAGTTGTTTGAAAGTACCTAAGAGGTTTTCCTACCTGTCCAGCTCAATGCAAAAAATTACTATAAACAAGTATTTTTATTCAAGATATTTTCAGAGAAGTTCTGTTCTTTGTCTATTTCCAATCATTTCATCAGATATATTACAAAACAAATCATTATTAGATTTTGCATGGCACTTTGGGGAGATTTGGCAGCAATGTAAAAAGCAAAATTTGACAGAAAACCAGCAAATCCAGTGATTATGGATGTATTTCTTTTAGCTTTTAAATAATAGAGAGGCTAACAGGAATTAGCAAAAAAAAAAAAAAATTCCTGGCCCACTTATGTCCAGAAATATTGTGGGGGTTTTCCTCATGATTTAAAAAAAGAAAGGCAGAGAAGGGGGAGAGGGATGAGGACAAAGCAAAACCCATAAAGCCCTACTTGTGTCTTAGCCCACATGAGCACCCTATGGGGCTGGTGTGTGATTTTTATCTTACCTTCCCTTCTTTAGGGTCTTCAAGGCATAAGCTTAGTAGCAGACTGCAAACTTTCTTGGGCAAGCTGGAGGGCCTGATTTTAAAAAGTGATTCTGCTGCAATATAAAGGAGCAGTTATTAATAATAGTAATACCTAATAGCTTACTCTTCAATAGCATGCTAGCTAAGAATAATAATTTTCTAATCTATCAGCTGCTACTTTGTTCAGGATCAGCAGTAACAGCTCCATGTCACATCTCTCTCTGCAGATGCAGTGGATATGTAGGACAGGAGCTCTTGTAAAATGCAGAGATGCCCACAGCTGCCACAGCATTCCCAAGTCTGGCAATCAATAGAAAGGATCCTACCTCTCTCATTTTTTTTATCACTTCTTTAATATCTTTATTGATACAGTACTCGAAATTTGTCATTAGCTCCTATGTATTCCTAAATCCTCTCTCTTCTGCAGTTTAAAGTCCACACCAACACTAGGAAACAGGCAGCAACGTTTAAAAATTACACACAGCATGGTTTAATATAAATCTGTTAACTGTCTGAGGACAATTCTTCAAACCCCATGGAAACTGCACATTTATGTAAGGATTCTCACATTTCTGAAAGGATTTTAGTTCAAATTGATTTACAATCACCCGTTTTAGTGATGACCAATAATAAAAAAATTAATCACATGATAAAACAGCCACAATTTGAGCCTGCATTAGGTTTCAGAACATCCCATTTCTCCCCCCAAATGGCCATGCCTTCACCAGGCAATGCCTGTTCACCTCCTTCTGCAGCACCAGGCTTATACGCCCTCCCAGACTCCATCTGATCCCACATTTTTTGAGCCTGTGCCACATGTGACTTGGCTGCCCACCCCTGGTCACAGAATCATAGAATCGTGGGGGGTGGAAGGGACCTCTGGGGATTGAGTCCAACCCCCTTGCCAAAGCAGGGTCACCTAGGGCAGACCACAGGGGAACTGTCCAGGTGAGCTTTGAAAGTCTCCAGAGAAGAAGACTCTGCAACCTGTCTGGACAGCCAGTGCTCTGTCATCCTCACCTTAAAGAAATTTTTCCTCATGTAATTGTGCAGCATCTTTCAACTTGTCTCCAGAGACTTGCATTTGGTGCTTACCAGAATTTTAGGGATAAACTGTAGGCTGATAAAGTATTCTCAAAATAAATTGCTTGATTTCTCTGTCATGCCTAGAAGTAACATTTTCTACAGCTAATATGGCAAACCAAAGCCCATCTCAAGTGGCTCTGCATTTTTGCCACCAGCTGACAGGTACATCAAGGGACATTACCTCAAATCAACGGCTGAGTGCTGGATTTCTCCCAGGTATGACAGTTATATGATATAAATATGAAAATTATACTTCATTTAGATAGTTCCTTCTCCCTTTACCTGGCCTGAACAAAGCATTTTAATCCTGATAGAATTTAGAAGTCATTCAAAGCAGTATTTAGCACACCACGTACAACCAAAGTCACCTAACAGTCTGGCAAACGTGAGTTTTTTCCTTCCTCCTTCGACAGATTAGGGAATCAAGATCTTAAGTACTTCCCAATGCTAAGCAGATGTCTTCTGCAATCTGTAGAAAGAAGAAGTTACCCAAAAGGATCACTTCTAGAACTGTGACCATATTGGAGCTCTTCATCATTTCTTCTTCACCTCTCTAAAGTTTACCTTATCTCAATCACACTTTGTAGAACTGTGCTAAAAATCATGTTGCCCTGCTTTCATAGGAGTTGTCTGGTTTTTAGCTTCCACCTAAGGTGGAGAGGTAAAGGTACTTCTGAAAGTCCCACCAGCAGTGGGCTACCGCCTTGCTTGGAGAGACCCATGCAGACAGGGCACTGGACCACAGGCACTCCAGTAAAACCAATATATGACAGCAGTGAACTCTTTAAACCCCAATAATTAGATGAATGCACTTGACTGGGCTAAAAAATTATTCTGTTTTTTGTTTTCCAGTACAAATTACAAAATCAAGGAAGAGTACTCCCCCTAAAGTCAAACTTATTTTTGTCTTCAAAGACAACCAAAGAACAAATAGTTCTCTCAATAAATTAGTCACTGGCCTGGAACTCACTGACTGTCTAGTCTTTGGAACATCTCTCCAATTTGACAGACCAGAGGATGTTCTTTGATATCTTGACTGTTCACCTTATGTGAACCTCAAAATCAAACACCTCTGAACAGCACTTCTAATAAAGCAGCTGTGTGCTTTGCTGAAGCTGTTGCTTGTGAATGACTCCAAAGACAATAATAATGGAAAAAAATAAAAATATCTATACAGTTTTGGTGTTGTCAAAATTGATCACTAAACTGATGCCTTTTTGTTCCCTGGCCCCAAATATGATTTCATAGTCCAGAATCATTACGTATTTTGTAGTGATTGCTTTCACTAACAACAGTATTTTCATAAAGCTCTTTGACTAGTATGTTTTTCCTGTTTTGCAGGAATACCCAGTATGAATTCCCTGGTGGTGAAATGGCCATGTCCCTTCCCAGCACCCTACCACAGATGAAGTGTTTGGGGAGTTATTGTAGAAAAATCACTGAAACCATCAACCTAGTGCACAGCAGCAGGCAGAGAGGCAAACAACGTCAAGTGGTATTAGCAAGGGGATAAGCAGTAAACAAGAGGTGATACACTTTCTATGTAAGAAGATCTTTAATAGCTATAACCCATATGGAGCCTGCTGAGACCTCTTTGCAGGGCTGAGCACTGTGATACAGGAAGCAAAATACTGCCTTGCAAAGGACGTACTGTAAGGTGACAAAGATAATACCAGGTCTCTAAAACCTAAGTTGTAAGAAAAGGTTAAGGGGCTTGAGTTATTCTCCCTGGAAAATAACAGCCACAGATGTGACCTAAAATAAGTTTTCAAAATTATAGGAAGGCTCTGATAAAATTCTTAGCAATACATTGGGCACAGTGGCAAGACACTAAAAGAGAAGTGTAAATATCATAAAACTGAAATTAAAGAAGAATTGGGCAAACTGAGCTATTTTATAGATAGATAACGAAAGACAAAGGCAGTGTTTATCCTCACTGAGGTCAACAAAAACCTGTCATTTGTAATAAAGCTATCCTGGAGTAATTCTGAACATGAACAAAAACATATTGCACTAGTTAAAATTATGTTTTCTTCATCTATTAATTTCTGACCAAAGAGCATCAATGGAAGACAGAAACATCCAGAAACGGGTAAATTACAATAGAAAGTCTGCATGGCCTTTCTTCTTTGAGCCTGGGAGATCACATCTTGAAGGATGTTTCTCTGAGTTTTCCTGGGCAGGCTGTATTTGCCCCAGATGAGAAGCAGATGGTTGTAAACCAGGATTTTACTGCTTTGCATCCCCTCTCTGTGCATTCACAGATGAGGAGGAGAAATTATTGGAAGTTGCCACTTGGACAAGAAACCAAGGCCATGGATGTAAGGATCTGTCCTCTGGAAATCAAGCATGTTGAGGCTGATCTAGGTGGAAAGGCATCTGATATTGAAACAAGGCAACTGTGCTTCTCCTGTCCAGGAGCTGGTGTGGAGAGAGAAGGAGGTTTTATGATCCCTAACAAAGGACAGGTGTGGGTAACCATCAATCCTGTCCAAAACAGGGGAAAAACAAGTGTATCCAGTACACTGCAGGGAGGGAAACACTTCCCAGAGCTCTGGCAGAAATGCTGGACAAGCAGCTAAATCCCTTCCCAGAAACTGCTCCAGTGACAATGCAGTGCCTCCTGGCTCCCTCCAGCCCACTTCTTGCAATAAATGTCAGCCCTGCAGCCGTATTGGGCATAATTAGCCTACCATAATAAATTACCCACATTTTCAGGAAAATATTAGAGACCATCATTATTTGGAATAGAGCTGCATTCAGCTGCACAACCCTACCTAATATGATGGATGGAGTAGTCATACTACTGAATACATTTATCTAGAATGAAGTGATTATTTCGAAGATGAACAGAGTCAGAAATAAGTGCATATGAATCAAAGACTACTACACACAAGAGAGTATCAGAGTAGCAGGGGTTATAGGTCAGCTGACCAGCCCATAGCTTTTAGTTGGCAGATTATTTCACACATACCTTAGGATTTTAAAGCTCAGTCTCAAAATCCCTCTGAATTTAAAAATGATTCTATGTTTTCTCTTGGAAAAAGGGGTCTCAAAGGGGAGTGTGTGTGTGTGGTGGGGTGTAAGTACAAGATTTTTTTTTCCTCTACCTTATAGATCTTTGCTGTTATTTGATTCCACTGCCCACCAGCAGATTAAAGTGTATTACCCAAAATACCACAGGCAAGAATAACATTAAAATAATTTTGATAGCAACTAATTATTTTATGAAAATAAAAGTAAACAATGAAGGACTTCCCATGAGAACTTGGTTACGTCCAACTGACTGCAAGAGAAAAGAGGAATCATTATAGGGGAAGAGTCTTATGAGCTCTACAGCTAAACTATGTGTTACTTTTTGACATGTTTTAATTCCCAACAATTTTTCTTTGGCCTTTTTAAATCATGGCAGTAAAGCAAAGTAAGCTATCCAGGATCATAGACAAGGCTCATGACTCTGTTCTGCAACAGTACCCTGGCACTGGCAGCATCTTGCCTTTTTCCCCCAGGTATTCTGATAGTAAGTAGGGTCACTTTGGACATGAAGTTTGTACCTCTGTGAATGAAGATCAGTTCCCTGTTCAATGATTGGGGTCTCCAGAATGTTGTGAACAAAGTTCTATACTTCAAACAGGATGTGTGAATACACAGCTTTGTGTAGATTCATCTTTCCAAGAGGCAGTAGTGTAACATCTACACATTCTTCTGAAAGTTCAATGAATTTTCTGTCATATTCCATGTTCCCACCATCATCACTGCTGGAAGGGATGGAGTTTTCCTTCCCATCATTCTGCCCCAGTCACAAACAATTATTTGCACTTAGAAGGAGTCTAGATTTTTACAGATGGGGTGATATAGTCAGCTTGTGGGGAAGCTTATTTATCAACAGTAGTAGCTATGTGACATCATCAGCTAGGAAAAATAATAAAGGGACTCCTCTTATGTCTGACAGAAGAGATCTCTTTGGATAAGAAAACCAAATATGTTTTTTTAAAATCTGAAAATATCTGTTATTAGACATACTTGAGTTACCACTAAGATACATGGTGGAGGTTTTTTAGATTTATTGTGTTTCTTGTTAGGTCATCACTTAAGGATATTTATTACATCAGACATCCATTCCAGCAGTTAAATGTCTCATTCACCATAAATCAGAATTTTAAGCTAGTTTTTAGACATAATGCAACTCATTATCCTTGAGCCAGCCTCATCACCAGTGAAAACAATATTAGAATTTTATAAGATTTAATGAAAAGTAGTATTTATTTGGATTTAAAATAAAACATATTATATGAAATTAAGACCAACATTTATTTGTTTTTTTAATTTGCCAAAAATATTTAAATATATTCTAAACTAAGGAGCTATTTAAAGATAGGAATCAATGCTACTGTCACCCCAAACTGCAATTAAAAAAATTATAAGTAGCGAATATTAGAAACACACAGCCAAATCCAGAGAAATTCAAACTTTTTTTTTTTATAGTCTAAATACTTATTTAATGTGTTTGATACATTTAGGAAGTACTGAGGCAAGTAAAGCTCTTTAATATGTGCCTGCTGAAAGCAACATGCTAGTAAAAGTGTTAAGCAATTTTACATTAGGTTGCGGCATCCCTGTGGTAAGTAAAAGATGGACCGAGCAGGGAGGAGCCTTATTGCTCAGTCTATACTTCAAGAGCTGTGATGCTTGAAGGAAACAATTATATTACATAATTTTCCAGACTTTCCAGAACAGTCTGTCAGTTTTTATTTGGATGGAAAGTTTGTACAAAGAGCTGAGTAAGCCGTTATGCCCTCCTGCACTAAGCTGTCTACCCAAAGACCGAATGCACTGCTTCAGGGTTAGGGCTCAACTCAGAAAGGGCACTGCCACAGCATCTTTGCTCTTAACAGAGAGGGGAAAAAAAATCCCTCTCCTCTGTTTCTCATGCAAAAGCAGTGTCTCTTCATCACTCCTCTCCTTCACCAGCTCATGACCAAGAACTTGTCAGGCAGAGTGAACTCCAAAGTGAATCATAAACATTAGGAAAATTATGACATCTCTTTTTTACAAGTGCTTTGGATTCTCAGCTCCATATGGTTGTAAAAAGAGAATTCCACATTTCTTTACTCTTCTCAGGAGATGTTTCACTAGTAGCTTGCCTTTTTGCCCAAAGAAAGTGAGAAAAGGAACATCACACCTTTCCATAGTGAGACTTGCTTCTTGATAATTCCTGGTAATTTGAGAAGAAAATTAATTTAAGATAAGAGAAAATAGAGATCTTTCTGTTTGCTCATTTATTCTTTTAAATAGTTGATAATTCTTTTTCTGCAAAACTTATATTTTCCAATATCTGCTTTTGCCGCCTGAGTGAAAATTAATACAGAACTGTATGAATTTGGAAAATCTGAAACACAGTAATATCAGAAAATGCTACTGAAGTGCACTTGCATGAGGTATCATGAAGCTTCAAGGTGATCCGTAACTGAAGTACTTCTTACCCCACACACAGAATGGGAAGAAGCCTGGGAACATGAAGTCTACTCAACTCCTCTCAAAACATTTTCTTCTACTCAGTTGTGAGCTGTCTTGTGCAAGAACATGCAAACCTACATCACTTGATGGTGAAGAGATTTATCACCTGAAGTGGGGAACTTCCTTTCTTTGAATAATTTCAGCTGCTAAGAGCACGAATGCTGCTCTCTTGGGCCCAGCACAAGGAAGCAGAAGGATTTCTTCCTGTTCCCTCATCTATCAGCACTAACACCACAAGCAATGGTGGGCATCACCATTCCTAGCACTGGGAGATACTGGCCCTCTGATTTTGGGCATAAGCAGAAAGAGCAAATGGAGTACTGAGAAGATTGCTGGGGTTTTAACTGTCAGTAAATACCAAGAGAGAGAATTTTATTAAAAAAGCTTCCATGTCAGAGCAGTTTCTGAGAGTGCTTGTCAGATATGTCCAGACAGCATTGTGTTTTAATGGTGGGTTGACCCTGGCTGAACACCAGGTGACCACCAATGCCACTCTATCACTCTCCCTTCTCAGCTGGACAGGAGGTGAATTTGTATCAATAGGCTCATGGGTCAAGTTAAGGACAGGGAGAGAACATTCATGGGCAAAACAGACTAGATTTGAGGTAAAAATGGAGTTGTTTCACATATTCTCACTCCTCTCCCTGGCTGCCATTGCACAGAGGTCTTTTCCCCCTTCCTAAATACAATTTTTCACAGAAGTGCAACCACTGTCACTAATGGGCTCAGCCTTGGCCAGTGGCAAGCCCATCTTGGAACCAGATGGCATTGGCTCCACCAGACATAAGAAAAGCTTCTTGCAGCTTCTCACAGAAGCCACCCCTGTCGCCACCCCACTACCAAAACTTTGCCATGCAAACCAAATACAGTTTCCTATATGCAGCTTAACTAACACACATAAACACATTACAAAAAGACAGGCACACATGTACTTCTATAATTTCATACTGCAATAATTTCATGACTAAAACTCAGTGGTTATAAGAAAAAGGTTGTTATACTAGTAACATCAACCCTTTCTGTCAAGGCAGAATTAAGTCAACATTTTTTACCTTTTTTTTTTTTTAGGTTTAAAAATCTTGCTATATAAACTTCATCAGAATGAACTAGAAAATGGAATAGAGATGTAATAATCAGCTGCTTTGTTTTTCTGGTAAGAACTCAAATCCCAAACCTCTAAAGGTATAACACAAATAGGAGACTTTCTCAAATTAATTTGCTAGAAGAAGAGGTAATCATGAAAATTATCCCAACATATGATGACAGGAAAGCCTGTGGTCATGCACACCCAGTCACCCACACATCCTGTCACTGAAAACAAAGGATGCATATCAGAATTAAATTGTTAAGAAACCACTGCAAAAGAGCTATTTGTATATATGAATGCAGGTAAATTAATTAGTAAATAAACAGTAGCTTATATGAAGCTCAGAAAACTTACAACAAAGCCACCAGAGGCAGCAGGTCACAAACAGAAATTTTTTTCCATTGTCATTCTGCAGGTGTTGCAATTATTCAATGTAATGCACTAAATACAGGGTCGGGTTTTTATGCAAAAAGGCAATGTCAAAACTCTAACTGAATTTAATGTAAGCAGAAATGGGCACTAGGTGTGCAGGCAGATTTTCCTCCCTGTCCACTGAGACTCAGAATTTAACACAATTACTTAAGACATTCTTTGTAATCTTCCTCTAAAGCTGTTAGCACTTAAGGAGGTTTGTCCTCCAAAATATTTGCCTGATCTTTGGCCACTGACTAGAGATTAATGAATAATCACTAAAACTTTCAGCTGACTGCTTTGTGAGTGGCTTCCTGTTTCTCTGGGCATTCACAGGCTCCCTTCTTACTGCTGGACCCTCAGGAGGTATACTTCAGATAGTCTCTTCCCTTCCTTCTCCCCCTTCTCTCAGCAGCTAGATGCTGGAGTTCATGTTCACTCCAACTAAAGTGCTCACAGACCTATTTCTTTGAGGTAGTTGCCAATGAGCAAAAAAACTCTACAGAAAATTAGATGGAGCTGAACTCCATTTGTGTCCATGCAGTAGATATTCTAATCTCACAGAGATAAGAATGAGCTATCAGGTATAATCTTAGTTTAACCTGATCTAAATGTAGTTTGGTCTGGGTTTTTGTGACAATTCTACTTTTCATTATCATTTGTAAACTAAGTTTACAAGTGTTTTTTGTTTGTTTGTTGGTTGGTTGGTTTTGGGGTTGGGTTTGGGTTGGGTTTGATTTTTAGAATTACATGCTACTTAGTGCATTTTACCTTGGATTGGTTTGAATTAAGAAAACTGAAAAACAGCATGCAGTCTTCACCCACAGGCCTGGCAAAATCTGGGCTCTTGCACATCCTGTGTCGTACATGTCTCCGCAGGATCCTTGCCAGTGTCCAGCAATCCACAGAACAGATCTCCATCTGAACTCTAGGCCATGTGGAAAGCTGGCAGCACAAAGCAGGAGAGGGAGAAGTTTCTTTTGGAGATTCTGATGACTCTAAACACTTCATCCTGCAATAAGGTTCCAGCATACACCTTCAGACCTGAAAGTCAGAGGAAAGTATCCATCATATTTTCATGTCCACACACGAATCCCTTCTTAAATACATTTGTGAAATAACTGCATTTTGCAATGAGACTGTAGACATCCAGATGTTTGTTGTATTTGTCTTCATTTTGGCTAAGGGCTCTTGACCTTTTCCACTGAGCAACCACTGATCAACCATTATCTGGTACGACAGCCATCACAAGTGACTACAATTATTTTACAACTTTTCTCAAAACTGTTTATTAGGGCCATGCAAATAATGCATACAACAATACAGAAAGATTTCCCATAGACTTTATTTTAAAAAACCTATTTCCATCAAAGCCCATTTTTTCTAAAAATGAGATCTTTCTGTAAGGTATTATGGCTCTAAGAAAGCTGAATTTCTTTTGGAGTAATGTTGTCATCAACAGAAAACTTTATGACATCTTTACTTTGAGAAAAAACACACCCTTTGTATGTCGTGACATACATGAGGAATTATATTGGACTGCCAATTCATAGCCAGCTGTGCTATGCAAACTCAGAGGAAACCATTGGTAGAGAGCAGTATCACAGCTAGAATGGGAAAGCCGCTACAAGAAGAATCTGCATCAGATCTACATTTGAAATAAAACCTTCAGGAAATACATGCATGTTGTTAAAGTCTTCACATGAGTTTGTATGATGCTTCTCTTTAGCTCTTTGTAGTCTCTTAACTACAGAAGTCAACTTGGATTTATTTTATTCAAAGAAGAACATAAAGTCCAATTCAGCCTGTACTGAAATTGCCAAGATTGTAATGGCTTCTATTTAGATTAGTAAAGTTATCCCACCTTTACTCACAATTCAGCTCAAACTGAAATGCAGTCTGAGGTTTCAGGGATGGCCAGGTGAACCTTCTGGGTAAACCACTGCATTTTTCAGGCTTAAGCAAAAGCTTGCATGCCTCATTTCCAGGTCTAGTATCAAAGAGAATTGAAAATACACTGTAAAGCACTTTTTCCTCCAAACTTAGAGGGACTTTAAAATTACATCAATGAGGAATTTAATACATATATTAAATTCTTTTTATATATATATATAGATAGATATAGGTATAAAGACAACGATTATGGGAGGATATTTAGGTAAAGGCAAAAGGAGTAAGACCAACCAAAAAGTTCTTCCTAGCCACCATTCACTGATTATGTAGGGTTTTCCTGAGCTGGAGGACAAACCCAGTACATCGTTAGTAACTGCTGGTGAGCTCTCTCACACAAACTTCCCTAACCCATTCAGATTTTCAGCCTCCATAACATCACAAGATTATTAATTCCATCTTAAAGATCCCTTTAGATGTGTCCAGTTTCCTTTTACTTTTCCTCCAAGCATCTTCAGGTGATCACTGGATCAGTTGAAAATATTAGTGTTTTGGCTAATACAGCATTGCATATATCAGTATAAGCAACATGGTGCTATGTTCCCAAAGGATACTATTTCATTATCTTTGTGTTTTCTGTGTGAAAATATATTCTTGCTAAAACAGAGATTTTAAAACAGGCAAAATTTCCACAGTTTACTAATCCAAGCTTGTTGCATGTTCAAAATACACATATATTTTTGACTGCTCACATAATAGTGATTCTTTTCTTGGACTTGCTTACTTCTTACCTGATTCCTTATCTAATCACAGGAACTCTGACTATTTTTGTTTCCATGACCACTCATACCATAAAATTCTTTCCACAGAAAATGCGCAGAAGAGAAAAAAAATCAGGATCAGTGGAAACTGATGAGTAACTGTGGCTAGAGCCACTAACAAATATTATTACATTATTCACCCACTATGTATAATTTGCATGTTAATATCATCATTCCTGTAGAAAAGGCATAACATGCATTTACATTTGATTCTTCAAATTGAAAAAGTCAAGCAAGTTTTCTTCAGGATTTCAAAACAGTTTGTAAATCACATTAGTACATCATAAAAAATCATTGATCACAACACTGTGTTGGTTTTCATTTGCTATGAAGAACTGTAATAGAGAGGTAAAGAATACCTCAAATATGCATATATTTCTGCCTGAAGAAAGTGCATTACTGATGTTTGCCATAGGCTCAGAGATGAGGATATGACCTAAACCTCTACAGCCTGCAAATACACTTCCACCAAATTCAAGGCAAAGTTCCTTTCAGACACTTAGTGCTGCAGCAAAGGCTTCCTTCATCTTAGCCTTGGCATGCTCCCACCATTCAGACTGGCACTGCCTATTCTGATGTAGGGGTTCAGAGCAGCTCCTGAAGCAGGATCAGGTCCTTACTGAACACCCAAAGCTTCTAACTCTGATGCAACGCTTTGGAAATTGCTTGCTAACAAGGGTTTGTCAAATAAATTTTAAAAAACCTATAGGAAAAATTTAAGGTAATGGCAAGTAACAATACAGCAGCATCAGTAAAGAATCAAAGCATGAATATACCAAAATGCAAACAGCCTCCCCCTACAAAGCAGGTCTTATTGTCAAAGTTTGCATTCCTGCCTGTGACAAACACACAAACAAAGCGTCACTTGACGTTGCTAACCGTGGCGTTCTAAGAAAGTGTCTCCTGCTTCTCTTTTACAGCATTCCCCATTCAGCCTTTTTGTCTGTGGAGATAGTCTAATATGTAAATGTCCTTCTACAGACTCCTCAGAATGAAAACGAGGTCTTGAGAATTTAAATTCTATTTATATTTATCATAACTTGATAAGAGTAGAGTGTGTTTATTTAAATACTCTACCATTATTTCTTCTTAACAACAGACAGCTCTGAAGTGCAGTTATAAGTCTGTTTACACCACACAGATATCAAATTGACTTGCTAATGGTAACTTTTATTCGGTATCCATGGGTTACTGTGTCATGTGATTTGACATCAAGTACAGACAGTGCTGATTAGTAGCATCCAGTTCTGTCCATCTCTGTGCATCACTGAACCATCTGGTCATTTATTCACTAATAAGCCCCTAATGGCCCAAATATTCACCGGCCTGTCATTGTGACATGGCATAAAATGCCTACATCTTTCAACTTGCTTTGACATGTTGCTTGTTTCACATCAAAACCCGTCATTTACAGGAAAAGAGCTCAGAGGGGTAAAAACTTGACCTAATCTGCAGTGTTAACACAAAGACAGAGGCTTTGTTATCTGGTAGCCTGACTGAAAGCATGTAAATGGGCATGAATTCATTTTGTACATTTTTCCATGCTCATTTTACAACATTCTTTAAGTTTGGTATCATTCCTAATATGGGTTTTTATGTGGGTTTTGCTGTGAAATCTCTTTTCTTTATCTGTTAATATTCTTGGGAGTGCTTTAAAGGCAGATGGATTCCTAGAAACATTTCTCTGTTTTCTACATGGGAAATATGTGCCAATATTATGGGCAGCTGTAGAACTTTTCTAAAATCCCCTATTAAAAAAATAATATTATTAATAATTTTACCTTGTGTTTCTTTGCCTAGATATCAATAGGCAGAGCAATACTTTTTACCCTGAAGGAGATGCATTAAGTATTTTCAGTGTGGTATGTTAGATTTTGCAGAATCTTTTTAGATGAAAAAAAAATTTACAGTATATAATCACACTGCAAAGTCAAACACATCATTATTTAAGAGTCAAGAATGCTTAGTAACTGAAAAATCTCTCTCTTCAGCCTCATCACACAAAATTGCTGGAGAAGAAAGAGGTTACAATCAATGCTTTATGTTTTGTTTTGTTTTTAATCTTACTGGACATATTCTCAGTTAAAATAGTTTAAAAAAAGCAAACACCCATTAAACTAATTGCTGTTGAAATCTTGGTTAATACATCATTAAAATGTGATTAAAGCGTGATGTAATTGATTGTAACTAGAACACTTAGGGTGGTTTTATGGTTCTGCAGTCATTGGTGTGATGGGACACATAATTCACCCAGTATGTTGGCTTCACATGATGTGTGCCTCTATTGGCACACTAGCTTCCTGAAGCAAGCATGCTCTGCTCAACAAAAACTTCTATTGTGTTGCCTTCTGGCTATTATAATGGTTGTAAGGTGATAAGTTTAAAAAAAAAAAAAAGAAAAAAGAAAAAAGTGATAGAGCATTTGTTTTTTTTAATAACTGCAGTGTTTAAAATAGTTGATTATTTTCTTTTGCTGTGGGCTGACATTGTGTGCATGTTGCCAGTGATAGTTCCTGCTAATGACATGAACATCATCCAGGATAAATCCTCCGCATGTGCATGATAGGAAATTTTATCAGAGAATTCAGGTCAACTAATGAATCAATTTGAATGTTGGCATCTTCGTGGTGGGATTCAATCAAGTTTAAATTTCATTTAAAATTAGTCAGCTGACAATACTTACAGTCAAACCCAGACTCAGCCTTAGGATACATACACAACATTTAGAATATGCATTCAAATCTTTCTGTTTTTTGATTATTCGCTTTATCAGTCCTTGCTACACAATGTTATTCTCAAGGGCATCAATAAACATATTCACTCCTGTCTTATAAGCTTGAGAATACCTTTTACACTTCCTTGGAGCCCTCAAACCTAGAGAGGGCTGGAAAACAATTGTGTTTTGTGAAAAATGTTGAGATTTTGAAACTAATCTCTATTCAACATTCAAACAAAACCCAAAACAGAGATAAGTGTTGCACGACATGAATTGATACCTTTCTAGCCCTCTAAATGGTTCTTTTATTCGTAATGTTGTTAATTCCTCTTGCTTTGAAGAAAACTCCCATCTGACACATGAAAAAATCTTTTTAACATTTACTCCAAGTGGAAAATTGCTATTAAAAAGAAAACAAAAATGTGTTTTGAAGACCTATAATTTTCTGATGGAAACAGCAGGTTTTGTCAACAACAACAACCCAAATCAATTCAGGATATAATCCCACTTGTGCAAATAATATTTAAAGGTAAAAAAATACTAAATATATGTTCTCATCAACTGGAATTATTTGTTCTTGAGTTCTAACTTTTTAAGCATGCTGAGCATTGACAAATCAGTATTTACAGTAATGTTAAATATAGTTAATTGATTATGAGTGGCAGCTGGAGAGTGTTTCTATGGCATCCGATTTATGTTTGTCAGATTCTGATAAAATAAGTATATTTATGGTATCTGGAAAGTTTCATTCTAGCTATTTCAGTCATATCGACACTTCTGAAAAACTTCAAAATTATTTTTTCAGGTACTGATCCTTGGAATTTAGGTTTTAATTTGAAATTTAGTTGACATAAAAATGATTACTTGAAATAAATCGGAAAGAATTTGGAGGAAAAATTAGATACATTATTGAAACCATCTATGTTGATATTGAACACAAAATTTAATGTTGATCAATAGATTGTAACCACTTCCATAACCCTGGCATCTCTCAGGGAAAATGTTGTTTTACTAATGGGCAATCTCTCAGAAAAATCCTAATTCTGTTCAGCTTCCAATAAGCCTGGGCTCATCACCAATTTTCATGGAAGAGTACTGGTGGGATGAGAAATGGAGACAAATGTTTAACTTGGGGAGAGGCTTTGTCAGAAGAGTTACACTATTCCGTCTGGAATAATGTTGGCTTTTTTCAGGAGGATAGAGCACTCAGTATCTTAGATTCATCTTGAACACTGTATTTTATCAACTACAGCTTATTACACGATTTGCAAAAATCATATAACATAATTATGCCAGTATCAGGGATGCAGATACAAATGGAATAGTTCTTAAGCTAAAAAGATATGAATCATTTCAACAAGTGTGTGTCATGCAGCAACAGTTATTAAGTAGTAATATCTGTGATCATCAGCTGACCATATTTTGAATACAGAACACTTACAAAAATTTCATCCCATTTTTTAACTGTATAAATGCAAGATCGTATTTCTAACGTACCTGGTTAGTAGCAGAAAACCAGCTGTGCTCATATTGCTAATGCAGAGGTATTTCAATTACCAGGACATGCCTTCAGCTACACCCCTTTGAATCAGAATTAGCAGAACACAGCACCACCTATTTTTGCAAAACCAAAACAAAACAGAAGATATGAAGAGATTGCTTGGAACTCTTTAGAAAAAGGCTTTTTCAGTGGCTGATCTTTTACACTTACCAGACATTAGTAGTTGCATACTCAAAGTAGCTGTTCAAGACGCCAGCTTATAAGTATTTAAAAGAAGTCTTATCTTCTATATAAGTGGGTCATAATAAGACTACATTTATATAGTATTTATATATTTAATCAAAGATCACACACTATTCAAAATGGGAATAAATGTTATTCATAACTTTTAAAGCGGTGAAAAAAAAATAATCATATGAGCAGCTGACAAAAGAGATAATATAATGTTGCACTTCCAACCAGTAGAGCAGCACAGCTGTCCCAACTACAGGGCAAATTTGGCCGTCTTCCCCAGGCCTCCTTTACAGCTCATTGAACTCTCTGCTCTTCAGAATAAATACCACTATCTTAACACTGGTAACATTACAAAGTGTCTCTCTACAGCAAGCAAAGCTGCCTTTTATTTATTTATTTTTTCCAAATAAATGTTTTGTTCAGTGTAGTAACTGACCTCTGAAGAAAGAATCCACCACCAAGCTTACACACTCTGAAATGGCAGCATATTGCCACTGTTCACTCATATGGAAATTAATAGAGTAACAGGATACTTTAATATTGAAAGCCAAAAACATAAGATCTATTCAATCAGTCTCTGGGTCTTTTTCTTGAAAATATCCATGTTTTCATATACAGAAGAGAGTGTTCATGAAAGCAGTACTTTTCCAACCAACTAAAATAGCAAGTGTCAATACTACATCCTTTTAAATTAGATAAGATCATAATGGTATTTTTTAATGTTCCACTTAACTACTTCCTAATCCTAAAAAGACATTTATGCATTTGCTTACCTTCTCATATATGAATATTTCCATTAATTTAACACACATCCAAAACTATGAAATATTAGGGCCTGAGCACAAGGCTGAGTATATGCAAAGAACATTTGTAACTCTTAATGACATCAGCTGTCCTGTATTTGGAACTGAATATGCCTACTGCATTGCCTAATTGTTGACTTTCTATTGAATATTTTACTTGGAAATAGGGTAGAAATTGGATTTTTAAACTTGCATATTTGTGTATTCAGACCCAAATTGATAGAGATCATCCAGAAATCAATGCTGTTTATTAATGCAGGAAGAGTACTGCTGATATATTAACTACACTATAATCTAGAAAGTCAAATATAGCATATGGCACTGCATTGGCAGACACTCTGGAAGAGCATCCCATATGCACACACACGTGAGGCAAAATTTGTCAAACTGAGATCTATTAGTACTTACACACAATTAAAAGAAGCTCTAATTCAATAAAGCTCAGACAGGGTCAAGTATACGTTGTAACCTACTGAACAGGCTCTCCCGATAACCGTATTGTGATCTAAGATGCAGACATAGGTTTCTGATGCATCAGAGTCCATCTTTTGAAATAATCATCTCAGTGACTCGCCACTGCAACTTTGCAAGCACAACTACTCATACATATGACTGACTACGCATTCACAACAGCAAGCAAAGTACCCATCACTGATCTCAAAGTCACCTTCTTTACTACAGTGACATCAAATATTTTAATAGGTGATAGAGGAGCAAAAGAGCAAACAGTCTACTTCCACATCTCTGTACTACACAAGCGAACAAAGCAAGCCACTTCCTTGCATTTCCAGACCCACTAATCACTCACAAATGATCCAATCCCACTTTTACTCCCTGAAGTAATTAACTAACAAAGGTGATTATCCCAAGGTCACCATCAGGCTACCAAGAAATGATTGTTGTCACAAAACAGAAATACTAGAAGCAAGAAATCCACAATGGTCTGATCAAACACACAGTCATGAGCCACTATTCTGCAGTAAGAAAACAGCAATTTAAAGAAAGTCTAGCACATGACAGAAGCTCTGAAGTCTGCAGCAAAGATGCATTAAATGCTGATTCATCTGCTTACTCTAGTAAGTAGTCATTTATTATTTTCTATTAGAATCCATTTTCCCCTGAAGGATCTTTTTTAGGTTTTCATGGGAAATAACAGAACCCCATAAGGGTCCATGAGTAACAGAGCCTCTGTCGCACTGGGATTTTTTTACCAAGATATTAATTAACATAATTAAATGATCCATAACAGAAAAAATATTATTGTTACAGCATATGACATGCCAAGCCATTATGGATATTAACAAAAACTTAAAGTTGAAATGCATCCATCATACAAAAAGTAAACAAATTTGAGAAAGACCTATGATAAGGGTCTATCACCAAAGTTTGTCACTAACAGACTTTCCTAGTTCAGCAACAGAAGATTTTATGTACATTTTCTTGATTCACTGTATCTGACGGACATTCTAGACTTTTTCATTTACTTCTGCACAAGTATCTAATGACAATTTTATTTGTGAATCAGTTTTCTGTGGAGCAGAAAATGCACAGATTCTCTTCTTAGTAGCTGTTGAAGACTGGTCAGTGTTTTCAGAAAAATCCCTCTTGTTTTGGAAAACCACTTTCTGGCAATCTACCTGGAGACTCCTGAGAGATCCTTGGATCCTTAATGCATACAAATCAATACAAAGACAATGGCATTTAAAGGTGTAGAGTAACTACGAAAACAGAGTCAAAACAAGCTCAGATGCTCAGAATCACAGAGGTTTTTGGGGGAGGGGGAAAACGATCTATGATGTAGCCCCATCATAAGTCAAATTAAATCTATAGCACAAGTGTTGGTGTTGCTCAACAATCAAGTGTAAGAGACATCAGTCATCAGAGTGCATTTCCCAAGGGGCCCAAGCCCCTCACTCAGGCAAATCTCTTCTTTTTTTTATTTAGATCCAAGAGTTCAGATTTTTACCCTTTGACAACTGTTCTGCCACTGCCTCTTTTTCCCTTCTGCACTGCGCAGATGATGCCCTTTGATCTGCAACAATGCTGGATTTGCTACAGGATTAAAAGAACATCCTGTTTGATAATGAAAGAATACTAACGACAGGCAGAACCACTCTGTTCTTCAGCCCTTTGAATGTACTTGGAATTTTTCTGCTGAGAAAAATCTGGAGGAACATTTGACTTTAACTACCTCAGCAAGAAGCATTTGCAGGCAAAAGCAGAAGTGGAAGGAGCATGGGAGCTATCCCATTTAAGCTGCCACCCCAGATCTTGGGAAATAAATGTTACTTTTTAAAAAATTGTATCTTAGGCATGCTTATAATATGGTTAAGTATTTTGGATGCAGCTAAACTGCAAGAAGACTTGCCATGTGTTTCTTGATTTTGTGCCCTAGTTTTCTCTTATCCATTTATTCCTTCCAGTCCCAAATTTAAAGAGAGTGTCAGTATCCTATTGTAGTGAAAAGATCCACTATGCTCTTTTGTATACCAACCTCTGACTTGTTTGGGGTTTTCTTGGTTTGGGTTTTTTTTTCTTTTTTTTTTTTTGGGGGGGGGGGTTGTTTTTTTTTTTTTTTTTACATGACACATTCAAAATTCTCAGAAACAAACATTAGAACACAAATCACCAAACCTCTTCCTCCCTTGTCATGCCGCACTGTTCTCTTAAGATAAAGGTGAGTTTCCCTTTAGCTGGCTTAACTCCAGAACTAATTATCTGAGATTAGTGACCTGCACAAACCTCACTGATTTCAACATCATTCACCAAGCAAAACAAATGCAAAATTCTGATTATTTTTTCACATCAACAACAGTTAGCATGAAATACTCTTCTCTCCTCTAAAATCACAGAAAAAGCAGACCAAAGCACAAATTGGAAAGGTGCCACTCTATGTGGATATGATACTCTATTAAAAAAAAAAAAAATCTTTCCCTGATTTATTTCCTTGTTTTCCCAACATTTGGTATATCCCAATAATGACTACATACTGTCATTACTCTGTATCAGGTTTCAGTTTTGAGTATTTTTGATCATCAGTGGTGTCATACTTTGCCCAGCTGGCAAGTCGTGGCTGCCAACCCTAGCAAGTTTCTAACATAAGAAGAAAAAGGAGAAACTAAGAGAATGAAGGACGTAAGAATAAGCCTTTCCTTAACCAGCCTTCATTGTTTTGGGCCATATCCTGTCCTACATAAGGGCTACCTCTTCTCTAGTGTGAACGTCAGACAGCAAAATGGGAGCTTAACTGTTGGGATAAATACCACAACAAAGAAATAATGATGCCATGGTTTTCACCTCTGCTTTGATTTTTTCTTTTTGACAATTTAAAAAAATGCTTCACAGTTGCTGAGTTGATAGCTACTGTACACAGCTGTTGTACAGTCTGGAACACTGTGTACGAAGGGCAGCTTAAAAGCAGCATGGAGCTACCTTGTGTCTGCACAGGCAGGACTTGAACCCTCCTATCAGATACTGCTCACTCTGTCTTTCTTGCCCACAGTTTGCTTAAGTATTTTCACAAAGACTTGTGTGGGACCCTTGCACAGGAGGTTGCAGTTTTTAACATTTCACTATCATGACCTTGATGAAGACAGAGTGTGGCATCAGTGAGTTCGCAGATGACACCAAGTTAGGTGGGAGTGTTGATCTGCGTGAGAGTAGGAAGGCTCTACAGAGGGACTTGGATAAATTGGATCGATGGCCAACGTTCATGGGATTAGCTTCAACAAGGCCAAATGCCAGGTCCTCCACTTGGGTCACAACAACCCCAAGCAACGCTACAGGCTTGGGGAAGTGTGGCTGGAGAGCTGTCTGGGACAAAGGGGCCTGGGGATTGTAACCCACAAGCAACTGAATATGAGCAAGCTGTGTGCCCAGGTGGCTAAGAAACCCGATGGCATCCTGGCTTGTATCAAAAATGCTACGTCCAGCAGGAGTAGGGAGGGGATTGTGCCCTTGTACTCAGCTCTGGTGAGGCCACACCTTGAGTATTGTGTCCAGTTTTGGGCACCTCAATACAGGAGAGATGTGGAGGTGCTGGAGCGAGTGCAGAGGAGGGCAATGAAGCTGGTGAAGGGCCTGGAAAATAAATCTTATGAAGAGTGACGGAAGGAGCTGGGGCTGTTTAGTTTGGAAAAGAGAAGGCTTAGGGGAGACCTCATCGCTCTCTACAATTACCTGAAAGGACATTGTGGTGTTGGTCTCTTCTCACAGGTAGTTAGTGATAGAACAAGAGGGAACAGCTTCAAGCTACAACTGGGTAGGTTTAGACTGGACATTAGGAAAAAAAAATTTCACAGAAAGAGTGGTCAGGCATTGGAACAGGCTGCACAGGGAGGTGGTTAAGTCACCAACCCTCATTGGTGGTCGTTTAGACATGGTGCATGGGGATATGGTTTAGGGGTGAACCTTGTAGAGTGGGGTTATCGGTTGAACTTGGTGACCCTGAGGGTCTTTTCCAACCTGAATGTTTCTGTGATTCTGTAATCATTATTGATTTTTACCAGCATTTAGGCAACTGATTTTTCACACGGGATTGCTGATATCTAAACAGTGAAGCCAGGATCATTCCTAAATTCATGTACTATATAACAAACTTTGTCATACCTGAGCCTCTCAAATGCCATGAAAATACCTTCTCCGGGTAAGGATCTCACACTGTGGAAATGCAGAGTTTCTCTGAGTTGGAGAGTTCTCAAAGTTTAATAGCTACATAAGAGAAAATGTTTTGTTAGTAACATCCATATATTTTATAAGAAATAAATGAGTTGCTTAGTTTAGAATACTTAGCCCAACAGGATAAGGATGCCAGGAATTAAAAGTCTGGGTTTGGAACTATCATGTAGCTAGAAAGAGAATAACCAGTACTATTCAGTTTTGGAACTTTCATATTCTTTTAATTTTGACCTGCTGTAAGAACAAACAGTGCTGGGCAACATTCCAGAAAATGTTGCTGAAACAAATAAAGTACTATATAGAGGTCTGTAACTCTTCATATAAAAAGAAACCAAGATGCTGAGATAAATCATTCATATTTATTCATATATTTGCCTGTAGAGGGAGCATAACTTTGATATTAATTCCAAGACTCAGACTTTTGACTGAGTTTATACTAGCAATATTCTTTTCTGCAGTTAAATCAATCTCTAAGATTACATGTTAAAGCCAGAAGGATTATCTTCATATATTATTAAATCCAATGTATATGTAAGTAGTACTTACTGATGCAAACTCCAGTGCCGCCTTATTCTGAGAATAACAAAAACGTCAGCTGAAGAAAGTGAAATGAATTTAGAGTATGCCTTCTTTATAAAGTAAACATTATAATGCAGCTGCAGAAGTCCATTAACAACAGCAAGGCTGGGGGCAAGTGTGGGGGTTGATTGTTTGGATTTATTTAGGATTAGTTATCTTGTGCATTTTTAAATTGCTATCAACAGTCCATACAGGAGTGATCATATATACAAAATTTCATTTCACTATACTGTAATTTAAACTCCATGACCCATATTTTTTTTTAGCACTGTGAATAGGATCACTAAGAATTGTTCACTCTTTTCCCCAAACTTGTCAAACGAAGAGCTGTAAAAGTGTTCAAGCATTAATATCCTACATAAAGTTACTGGTTTATAATTTTGCATGATGTTGAACCATTCTAGAACTTCATCTCAGAAAGGCAGTCTCCAAGACTGCTAAACAAGAAGCATCTTGATACAAGATACTACATGTAAGACAGTAAGTCACTTCAAAGTACTAATAGTACCATCACAATTCATATACAGACACCTCAAACAGGTATTTTCTCTGATACTGAGCAGAGCAGAATTTTAACACCTCCCTCAGTTCCATGAAGATGAGTAAGATTCCTGCCATACAGTAATAATTTAAGTTTATAATACAGAGTGTCATAAGAAAAAAAGGTAGAGACAATCTGAATAGACTAAGACCCATCGTTCCTAGTTCCACTTTAAGTCGGAATACTTACTAGCCAGAATGATCTTAACCTATCACTTTTTTCTTAACCATTTTCTTCACAAAATACACGTAGCAGAGTCATGGGGGCACTAGGATCGTCTGTAAGTTAAGATCACCCATAGATCCCAGGAAATCATTAATTTCTCTCCTTAACTTGGTAAACCAGTGAATCCTTCCTGAGATAAAATGGTTTGCCTAAGTAATGTTTACATACATCTATTTGTACAGCTTTCCTAAACTCCATTAAAGCTGCTGCCTGCAGACCTTTAGCAAAAGATGAGAAAATTACTTACCCTCTGAGCGAAAGAAAAGCCCTCTGTGTATTTACCTCACACTTTATTTGTTTTTAGAATATATTCAGGCATTCCTGAGCAATTTATTGCTGATGCTTAATGAGCCAAATCCTTTTAGATATTTGTCTACAGCTGTAAAATTCTCTGTTGACCTGTTCCTCAAACTAGAGGGTTTAGCCCCAACTTATTAGCAGATGTGAATGAAAAACACCAACTCCAGAGACCTTCCCACATCACCTTGCTCGGCCTGCTGCCCTTTACACTTTGTTTGTAACCAATAGAGAGTCTTAATGTGTATACCCACAGGCGTGTAAGGCAGCCCAGCAACTAGCACCTACACGATAATACCACTGTGAAGGGCAAGCCAGGCAATCAAGCATCTTGATATAGCCTCCATGCAAAAGGTCGGATTAGGGACTCTCTTGAGGTCCCTTTTCTGATTTGGTGCTCATGCTGTGACACCTGCAAGAAATCCAATAGCTGGGTAAAATGGGGTTGCAAGAAACTTGGAAAGAAAAAAATAACAGTGTTTCTTACTAATAAACAGGGAAACACAAAACTATCAAATACAATCCCCCATCTGCCCTTTCTCATTATTTTTATTACCTTAAACACATCCTAACTAAAACCCAAGCTCTTTATGCCCAGAATTGCAGCCAAATCCCCAGAAAGCATTTCAATTACCTTGCCCCACCATTCAAATAGGATCTCTGCCCACCTGGTTGCACAGCTACCCATACTGGCACAGCCATCAACAGCAAGGGCTGCAGCACTTTCTCCAGCAACCTGCTGTGTGGAGTTCCTCACCAGTACATGGCCATGAGCCTGCACAGAGTCCTGCACAGCATGCCCCTTGCTATTGTACATGGGCACAGTGATGGGTGCATTGTTCCACACTAGATGTCCTGTTTGAGGACATCATGGACTTCGTCATGACCTAAGTATGAAAAGCAGCTTAGCAGACGCACAGCAGTATCAGCTAGAGGTTCAGCAGCACTTTCCAGAGTACTCCCATATAAAGAACACTGCAGTAATTCAAAGTGAGAGTGAAAAATCACCAGCAGAGAACCTGGTGAGGATCACTTTCCTTCCCAAAAGAGCTCTTTGCCAAGTGTATAGTCAGCAATCTCTCCCAACACTGCATAACCCCTGCCAAGATTTAGATACACTGTGTGTGGCAGCACTACTCAGCTGTAACAGCCTGCAAGCTAGGGAGCCTGAAAGGGACAGGGGCTGCATGTGTGGTCAGCACCATCAGTAGTGAATCCCCTCTGCTGTGGGGAAAGCTAGGTCCTCTTTCCTCTCAGAGTATATTACATAGCATATCTGGAGGAGACCAGGTCCCTTGGACACTGCTGGTAACCTGCTCTCCAGAATTACAGTAGCATCACTAGAGTTAACTAAACTCTAAATTTGTTCAGAGGGAGAAATCTTAGTTGAATACAGCACTGCTGGGAAATAAAAAAAAAAAAAAAAAAGAAATTCAACCGTAACCAAACCTGACTTCTTTTAGACAAGGCAGCTAAAGAAAAAAAAGATCTATAAAAGCTCTCTGTAGGCTACTCAGACTCCTTATTTAAATTTTGTAAGAGGATCTGAAACATTAATGATGGTCACATGTAAATATCAAATACCCCAGTCATGTGAGGAACCACTTACCCACAGGAATGTTTTTATGCAAATGATGCCAACAGGCACCTTTGGATTTAAAAAATAAGATTCCAATACATAACAGAAGTTGCAATTCTTATAACTCAATGGTAAAATCAGAAAGGGTTCATGGCAAAACTATAGCCAAAGATAATCCCTCACATGGTCAAGAACTCACATTCTGTCAGAAACTGTTCCACTACACATTTATTGAAGCATGTCTTTGGGTCTTAATTTTCCAAAACTTTGGTAGAGAGTTTCTCTCTAATAAATAAAATCTTCAGTGTTGAGCAGATATATGTCAGGCCCTGAAGCTCTACAGTCACTGTATTTTAAAATTTTGTTTAAAAATCAGTGCAGTTGTCAGATATGTGCTCATTTTAGTTATGCATAGGTGGGTTTTCAGTGGCACCAAGTGTGCAATTAGCCTATTCCCAGGTGAACATTCTCTGCAGATATGTCACTGGAGAGATCCCTTCCACATCTTTGCCAATTTGAAGGTGGCAACAAATCAGTTTTCGTAGCCTACTCATATCAAACTGATTTCTCAGGCTATGTTGCAACATTACCTTCCCACATGGTAGCACAAGTAGTTCCGAAATGCGCACTGCAGAAAGTTACCAAGGAAGGTCCCTATCCATGGACAGACTCTGCTGCGGTCCTGGGTGGGGGCTATAGCAACAGTACCTCACAAGCCGCTGATAAATTAAGGTGCTCTAGAAGGCCTGTATGTCAAGTGAAGAATTATGCAGCTGAAATGCCACAGCCACATGGCAGCGCTTACTTGAGAAACATCTGAGTCTAACCCTCTGCCAAATCCAAAGTAGTCTTGCTCAGGCTCATGGAGGTCCAGATGAGCACTGCCAGTTTAACCCAGCAGAGTTTTCTCCTCCTTCTTACCACACGGAAAGTATCACTTATTAAGCACAGACAGAAAAAAAATAGAAATAAAAGGTTTTTTCTTTTTTTTCCCCCCCTTAGCTGTTTCTCTTAGTGCCTTCATACATATAATTTATAGCACTGCTATAGACTCCATCAATACATGAAGACGTTAGAAAACTTTCTTGGTCCTACTTTCTTTAAACAATCAGCGTAGACCAAACATTCTCTGACAGAAAAGCTCTTATGAAAAGCAACATGTGCAGGTGGCCCTAGGTTTCCCCTACACAACATGCCACTGAGGAGCACCAAAATCAACTGAAAGACCCTCGTTGCTCAGATTTGCCATTAACATGATGCTTTACCTTGCTTCAAGAGCACGATACCCTTCTGAAGGCCAGGCCCTGGTGCTGGACCCCTGGTGGCGTGAGAGGACAATTGAGGTTGGAGGACAAGGGTCCAAGACCCCACGATGCTAAGGTGCCAACCATCTCCTGTCTTGGTGGGAGCTCCCACACCATCAGCCTGTGCTTCTGGAGTCTGTCACCACAGGACGGACTGCAGGGCGCTCCCAAGGCTTTACAACCAGTGAAAACCGGCACTAGCTTTGTAATTCTGGCACAACATGTCTTCACTTTGAAGTTTGGTACTGGTTTTTACAGTTCTATTTTTAAAATGTATTAAAGATGTTTAAAAGTGGCAAGGACTTCCAATAAAAGCCATGTTGTCCAGAACCAGGATGTTAGTCCCAATTTAAAATGGTTGTTAAACAATAGTATATTCAAATAAAAGTGGTCTGATTTACAAAATACCTCAGACTGAAAATTTATTCCAAATTTTCTCTTTTCAGGTCTTCAGAGGCCGTTCTGTCTTTATCATTTATGTTTTCTCTTTTAAATGGGCAAGGCTTTCCACAACTACTGTATGGAAGCTACTGGAAAATAGATTAATTACTACCTTTAAAAATCAAATGTTAGCAATAAATACTAAAGTATAATAAAGCAAAGATGCTAATAAAGATTTACATTTGTCTTGGCTCTGTGTGTGATTTAAACAGCTTACAACATTGTCAGAGCTCCATCTTCTGAAACACATCCAGGATATACTGAAAGCAACTTCTTTTTTTCACCATCAGATATTTCTATTTTTCCCAATATAAACTCATATTTAAAACTTTATATCTCATACATCAGATTTTTCCATTTGGCTAAGTGAGAGAGCATAAACAGGACAACGCCTGAAGGAGAGCACCACTGCAAGGAGGATCCCAGAGGAGCCAAGGCAGCTTAATTCCCTGGGTCTGCCTGGAGTTCAAAGACCTTCATCTGTGACTGACCTCCTGTTTCTGCAGTGGTCCTGAGTGAATCGTTTCACATCTCCATCTGTCTCATCTGTTTAAGCTGAGATCCTCAGGGCAGTGCTTTCCTTTTGCTTTGTATACCTGTAGAGGATATCTTTGTAACTTAGGAAATTATAGTGATAATATTAGTAAGTAATGCAAATCAAGCACAATACACAAGTTGGGTTTTTTTTCTGTTTTTTGTTTTTTAAATCTGTCCAAATTTAATGTACAAATGGACTGAGTTTTATGACCCAGGAGGAGATAGCCTCTGCATAAAACTTTTGGAAAGATTTTAATCACTCTAAAGTTTGTATTTCAGTGATCTGTGCTCATGTCTTGTGGTGATATCCTAGCAACACACAACTAAAACAAGCTTCCTGCCCTGTCAAAACACACCGTGCCACATAATTCCACTATAAAATAACATTTCACATGAATATAAAAAAAAAATCAGCAATATTTTTCAGTATCTTTGGCAACTACTTATGATAAAAACTTAGTGGAAGTGTGAGATGTAAGTAACCCATTTGAACCTTTTCTCCTGTCAATATCTTTCCTATAAATGAGAAAATATCTTTATTTACCATTCTACAGACTGGAAAACTGAGACAAAAAAGAACTAAAGTAATCTGCCCAAGGTGATGCTGATTTGCACTTGTACTTCCCCTACAGTGGGCCACACCACTTGTCAGACAAATTGTGCTGTAATAGTGAAGCAGTTAGGCCTTCAAGATTCATGGTTAGCAAGTATTCCTAAAATTCTGATTAAACATTTTGTTTCCTACTGGTTTTAAATTGGATGTGTCATTTTGTAAATGACAGATGGCTACTGTACAATAAGTGAGCAAGTTTTTAGTTTAGAACAGCAAATACATGAATACATTGGCATCAAGTTTCAGGTAATTCTTTTTACTGAACTCTTGCCAAAAATGATATATTTGTATCCCGCTTCTAGGAATGTAAAATCTGAAAGTGGGTTTGGTTTGTTTGCCCTTAATAAAATCTAGTGTACTGAAAAAAACAGCATTAAATTGTTGTTTGAATAAAGCACTAAACAGATCAAATAAATATTTTCCCAGAAGTACAAAATACTTTTTCTCAATACATGGAATTATGGACTTCTAAAAAAAAAAAAAAAAAAAAAAAAAAAAAGAGATCATTTCAGCAATAAGATAAAGGCAAATCCTAGTTTAAGAAAACAAAACAAAAAACCAAAACCCCAAACAAACAACGGGGGGCGGGGGTGGGGGTGGGGGGCGGGAACCAATATGCAAAAAGAAAACCCCACTCCAAATCCAAACCACAAAACAAGGTATATGTATTAGCAGAATTAAACATAAGGAAGTATTCTGTGTATTTTGTAAGACAAGTTACTACATTTAATGTATTCATATAATTTTCAATTATTTCCCATTAACTGGTAAGGCTGTCTTTGAAAACTGGGTTTCAAGATTCACACAGAAAACATTCACTCAGACTCAATTCTACTCATTGGTCTTACCATCTCAAACAACTAGAACCTATATCATCTAAACATTCAAGAATTCCAGAATGCATTCAGGAGTGGAAACAATTGTTTATATAGCTCATGGTGGAACAATTTTGGAAATTTCATGGCAGCATAAAGGACTTCAGCAATTAGAGTAATCTAAAGCACAAAAGAGACAACTTCCTGAAAGTGTCTGGAGAAAAAAAAAAGAAAATTCTCAAGGCAGAATCACTTTGATTTTGGGTAAACAATTACACAGATTTTTAGTGATCTTTTCTAAGAGTCAGGATGGGATGGTACAGGATGGCTTAACTGTAGAGTGGTGCCACTCCTGCTTGGAAAACCAGCTTAAAACATAGGCTGTCAGCACTGGGTGAGGGAACTAAAGAATAGTACTAGGGAGAGTGGGAATTGGAAGGCAACTACCTACAGAATTCTGTATTCTAATATGAAAACCAAGGAAAAGCAGAAGATAAATAAAAGAGCTTTGCTGAAATATGAACAGGTTTCTTTTTAATGCTATTCAACAGAAGATACAGATCCTGCCATAATGAAAAATATCATGTCTGTAATCCCTTCTGGAGCCTCACAATACCAATGCTAGATCTTTTCGTATTTACTTACTAGCCCTGTTTTGTTCAGCATATTTATGTATGACTCCATATTGCAGTACCAGACCCAGATTTCTCCCATCCTTCTGAATTTAAACTTGACATCTTACTAGGATACAGCTATTTCCATTATTACTTTGCATTTTCAATGCTAAGAACATTAGCTTGCACATCTTGTCTTAACCTACAAGCCACAGATTGAGTGTTACACTGTTTCTTCATCTGTATATTCTGTGGGGGTCTGCAGTAATTGTTCCTACTCCTTACTTTTTTCCATAGACACCAGAGCAAAAATAACAAAGGTATGAATGGATTATTACACACTGAAAAAAATATCTAAGTCTCTGACAAAGAGTGATCTTAGAGCTGTTGCATGTTTGCTTTTGAGAATCTGCTGCTATAAGATGGCTTCTGGAGCTCAATATCCAGATGCAATCTTCCTGACCTGTTTGAGCAATCATAGCACTTCATTGTCCACTGCTATCATTACAATATTGTTATCATCTGAGCTTGAGTCTGACACTTTCTCTAAGACCTTTCAAATAACCCCTTTACTAGGCTTCAGTACCAAACCATTCAGGGCAAATCTCTGCTTTGTGCTTGTCAGCCTTAATAGACTGGATGTCACTTTTGCCTGTAAAAAGTGCCCGCTCTTCAGCTGTCAGTCAGTCCTTGCAGTGTCAGGCGAGAGCATGGCTGGAGCCGCTGGATTAGAGGGTAGTTACCATAGCTGTCAGATTACTGACAACCTGACACCCACATCCCCAACTTCCTTTGACTGTATTTGGTTTCCATCTCGCTCCTTGGACCTTTCTTAAGGTGGATCCATCTGCTGAAGTTAAATAATAAATGTTGTAGCCACCTGGGAAAGTTTTGTTCTTGTCTCCAATTCTTCTTTCAGCCTGGTTTGCCTTTTACAGACAGACATCATCAAATATGTTTTGTAGAACTCTTTGCAAATTTATATGGGGAAAATACACATTTTCCCTGATCTCTAAATTTATGGGAATATTTTTTGAATCACGTTTCTGTGTTTGGAGGTGTTTTAAATGTTGACATCTACTTTTAGTCAAAGGTGCCAGGGGCTCTAAGGTATTCCTTCACATGTTTTAGATATACTCACTACCTCACTCTTTCAAAGTTTCTTCAGTTCTACTCTCAAGCTTAGAGATTAAACAATTCCATCAACATATTTCAATTATTGGAATTAGTGTGCATTATACGAGCACTTTATAGAACTAGCCTTGCATTTCACATTCAACAATTAATGTGAACATTGCTCCTGTTTTTAGAATATTAACCAGGACTAAACAGAAAAAAAAGTAACTTCAATATATTATTTCTGACCAGAACGGTACCCTTTCAGCTGTTTCTTCATTTTGAGGGATGTACTTGAAACTCAGCTGCTAGAGTTTGTTCCCCTGCTGTTAAACCTCCCAAGAGGCACATCCTGTAGCTCTATTTTAACTATGGCTAATTGGGGTAAATCATCTGTATTCTGCCAGTAGTTGATTTCAGCTAGATAGACTGAACCAAAGACTGGTTTTGCTCTCTCTGCTTGGATTACAAAGAGAAATATGTATTTTGAATAATGCCTTTGCAAGTTTTCAGAGAACTAAAGGGAAGAATACTAAGAGCCATATGCCTGTGATAGAAGACAGCACACATGGAAAGTTAGCAAAAATTTGTACTCATGTTTCCCTTGTCTATATTTAAAATTTTAATTTCTCTATAGAATTAAAAAAAAAATCTAACTTTTCAACAATATTTTTAAAGTCAGTTGTTTAAGGTAATTGCAGCCTGTCATATAAGCCTGGCCATGATATTTTTCTCTTACAATATGAAATTCTTTTTCTTGGAAACACTTCCATGTAGGGGAGAAAATGTAGCAATCCCTCATTCACATTAAATATTGTGAGGTAATCTATGACTCAGCATAAAAAGGGAGAGTATCTGGATTGCAATAAATACTACTCCTTCCATTTAGTGGTAAGTGTGGTAGTTGCATTAAAATCCAACACATGGCAGGTAATTTGCAATACGTTAGGTATTCGAAGAAACATGCAAGGGTGTAATACACCCTTCGCTTATGGAAACCTGAAGGACTGACTTGTGAAATTTGGAGATATGGATTTCATTCTTTCTTGCCAGCTCCAAGTCTCTTTACTCAATGCCATTTGTAGAGCAGTCACAGACCTGACAAACAGTTCTGCCTAATTGCATTCAGTAGTCACCCATGTATGTGTTCAACTGCGTGGTCTCTCCACTACTTCCTGAGCACACACTCTTTCTTTGGCTTCTCATAAATTCAGTACACTTGGGTTATCACCCAATAACATTCATATGATATGCCATATCTTCATAAGCTTTTAAACAACCACAAACCAAACAGGTTTTTCACAAAAGATCAGAAAACTGAAACAGAATGAATACTTTGGTCCAGATGAAACCTGCCTGACCCTGTCTCAATTTTTAACTTGCAGTTGTTCTAGAAGGCTGCAAACAAAAATGGCTCTTTTTAAAAAACAAAAAAAAACTAAACCAACCACACTCAAACGTAAACCTCAAGATGTCTCATATCTAAATGAGCTTTACGAGATCCTATTATCTTCTCCATAAACAAGACTGCCTCAAATTTAGAACTAAAGTTGAATTATTCTTTAGATTGAAACTACATAACAACGCATGAATTTTGCTGCCTTGTCACATTTCTTTTCGGTGTTTTCCTTCTTATTACATTTCATGCTTGTGCAGCTATTGCCTTGCAAGGCAGACAGATGTGATTATGGATACTCCACACCCCATCTAACCTTGCTGTTCAGAAAGGCAGGCACCAATGGTTTTCTGCCTGGAACCAGAAACCGAGTCATCCAGAGAACAGCACCTCCAGGAGTGCACCTGTGCAGCAACAACCTTGGTGCAAGACAGCCTCAAGCAACAGCAGGGGTACTGGAACAGGTTGTGCAAATTTACGCTATGACAGCCATCTTCTGGACTAGTATTGCTCTGTACACAGGTACAGCAGTAACAGCTAGCATACAGATAATTATCGATGTGGAACTTGATGGCAGTCTATTTGTGAGGAGGGGAACTAATGAAAGCCAATAGTGTCAGAAATTCAATATCTTACTAAGCTATTTCCATTAACAGCCTGATTTCTGGGCTGTTATCACTAATGTTATAACAAAAAGAATTAAGTAAGCAAATACAGGGTTTTGTTGTGTTTGCCACACATTTTTTGTGATTCGTATGAACTGCCACCTCAAAACACATCATTGAAATACTTCAGATGACAGAGGTTATTATTGTTCCACGTGCCCTTACAGTTCTTCCCAAGTTCCAGATGCTTTCCTCAGTTTTACAGTGGACACTTTGCCACATTGCAAACTGAGACAATACCTAGGGAAAACTTCAGGACTTGGCCCTTTTGCCTTTACAGTACAACATACAGCACTGGCAGTTCCCAGCCACGTTTCTGGAACACAGTGTGTTTCAAACCATCACACACAGCATGCTCTACATTTAGAAGGAAACATACCAGGTAGCTCCAAATTAGTGACAAGGCTTCAAGAATACACACGGGGATTTTTTGGTTTGCCAATATCGACTACAATAAGACAACTTTATTTTAAATATTTAAAATATTTCTTTTAAATCTAGAGGCTCTCTCAAAACATTGCACTGTAATATTTTTAAATGAACTGAGGATTATAAAAATACATTATTAATCTAATTCAGCTGAACAACTGTCAAAAATGTCATACCTAAATCCATTTGCAGAAATTAATGCATAATATTACCCAATAGGTAGCAAGGAACAATTCACAGTACTGGGTAAATCCCTGTTTGAACAGATGGGCTGAAATGTTGGGACATCAAGCTGACTAATTTGGGTGCCTCCCAAGTAACCTCCATAACCATGGGTGTGCTGTTATTCTTCTCTCACACTGCCAGGTACACTTACAGTGCAAAATCCAACAAGTGCTCTTCCATCCACCATGCTCATCACCTGTACTCATTCACAAAATTACCTAACTCAAGGGAAGGGCTCTGCAAATGACAGCTATACCTTCCCCTCCCAGATGTGAGGAGGTGGAGTTATCAAATCTCTTATGTATGACGAATCTTCAAACTGAACTTGAAACACATCACTGCTCTGGGTCAGGAACTTTCAGGGAAAGCTTGGCCACTGTCCAGCATGAGGGGCTTCATGCACTCATAAGACTTGATGAAAAGTGCCATAGTGTCTCAAAATGACTGGAGCCATAACTGACCTGGAAACTGCTGTTTTAAGCCTGTCCCCATTCCTTTCCCATTGAGCCCTTCACCAGCAGGGCTGCCTCTATAGATAACCACATAATGCAAAGCAGGCAAGGGAATTAACCCCCGTATGTCTCTGTGAAATCATCAGTGCCAGGCTTGGTGGCAAACAGAAAGGGGAAGTTTTTCATCCTGTTTCCACAGCTCCTCTTAACTATTACCACTTCCTGACCATACTTCACTGTAGGGGCTGGAAAGCTTTGAGGAATGATCCCTAACACCACAGTATTTGAGTTTACTACAGCTACATATGTGGCTGCAAAATCACTCCTCAATTTTTCAGCAAGTCCAAGGAGAAACTTAACATAAAATGATTCTCTTGAGTCTCTGGAGAAGTGAGCACATCAGAAAAATCACCCATGTGTTTGGTAACAGTAAAGTCCAGACTTATATTCTAGAGCTAAAAAAACAAAACAAAAAAACCCAAACTACCAAAAAACCCCAAAACCAACCAAAAAAACCCCAAGCAAATTAAAAAACCCAACAAACAAAAAAACCCAAAAAGCCAACACTTTTGTTAACCAGCATCTGCTGCACTCAGTAGTGAATAATTTTAAACTGTGGTATCGGGGTTTATAACTCTCTGTTGCAATGCCCACTCTGTATTTCTTTTGCAGAACACTACCAGCAAGTATAACATTAAGATAATGCTTTCTAAATTATTTTCTCCCTCTCTTTTTTTTTTTTTAATAAAGGTTTGTGTGTTACAGAAGTGCAAAAAAAAGTGCTTTAAATCTCTTAATTTGTTTTGTTTACCTCTGTAGCTTAGAAAACAGCCAATTGTTTTTAATTGGTTTAAAAAAAATTGCTTCAGGCAGAAACCTAGAAAACCAATCTTCTGTCTGGAATAAATTTTTACAGCTGCCTTTTAAACCTCTGAAAATAGGGTTTATAATGGAAGTGCTGACACAACCTTATCTACAATATATCAGTGTGAACTGTAGTGCTATAATAAGCGGTTATTATGTATGTGTAAAAATAATGAGAGCCAGTGTCTGAGGAGAGTTAATGTAAAATGCTAAACAATTGTGGCTGGTTACACAGTATAGGTTAATATTCCTTCATATAGCTACACTTTTTCCCCTTTTGTCCTCCAGAACTCCTAATGAAAATTTTGATACCTGACGGTAATGATAAGCAGCCATTCACACGTCCTTTGTGTCAAGGCTGGAGCATTAATGCTTTCCTTCATATAACATTTTGCATAGCCTAAAGCATCTATTAAAATCCTTTGTAAAATTCATGAAACAAAAGTGGTGGGTTGAGTCTAGTGGGAGAGCAAGTAAGGTGCTTATTAGCAAGAAGTCAAAAACACAGGGCCAATTACAGATCTGAACAAGAAGGGCTGCAGAACAGCATGGGGAGTAATTCTTTCTTCAGCCCAATGGGCTCAAGTGAGAGGCAACCTAGATAAAAATATAGCAAATATTCTAAGCAGTAATTAAACTAAAATGTTTGGAGTTAGAAACAGCTCTATAACAACTGAAGGATATGCTCAAGTAAAACAACTGTCTGGTCTTACATAGATGCTAAATTGGAAGGATTTAAGACTGCTCCCTAAAGGAACGACTAAGGGGTAGTCAAGAGGAGCTGTGAGCTCAGGAGATATGTAAAAAAATCTGTTTGGTATTTCGAATGCTATAAATTAGATAAAAAATGAGCTTTTCTACTGAACAAGCAACATAAAACTGAATAAACCACAATAAGATTGCCCTTTTTCTGTTATAAACTTGACATTAAGCCTGTCATGTTCAATGACAGCCTAACAGACCTCATTCTTTACCCTTTGGAATTTGAAAGATTGGCAGATGTCATGATTTCCTTAACATAAAAGACCTTCCAGATAATGTTCACCACACATACTTTTAGTTTCATAACTTCACTCCCCTACTTCCAGAATCATTTGGTACAATTTTCAAATAGAACTCAAGATTTTTCTCTAGTCAATAATTGTTTCTGACCCTGAGGAAAATCTTCTATTGACAAAGGAAAAACGTGACATGGGCAGCAATTTTTATGATTTACTTTACTAGTCCATACATGCCCTTACATTCATAATAATGAGCTACTTTGCACAAAACAGCTCATTATTATGAACAGAGGGGTATAATATTATTAAGTAAGCTGAGTCAAAGCAAAATGAGTTGAGGCTAGCTTTCAACTGGAAGCAGTTTTCCTTTTAAAACATCCCTCCTCCCCTTTAAAATCTTTTGAAAAAACACATACACTTATTTTTTAAAAATTGGAATGTGGTAAGAATCACAACTGGCGTTTTCTAACACTTGGTTGGTAAACTTAATGTGTTGTTATTTCAATGTAAGAATTGTTCCAAGATGTTCTATAAGTCAAGGTCATTATTCAGCTTCTTAGGGGGTCACGCTTTATTCCACACGTGATTCTGAGAGAGAATTTAACACCTATTTAAACAAGGAAATCCTGGCCCTGCACTTCTGCAGCCAAGCAGTATCAAAATGCAACAGAGCTGCTGTGCCATATGGCAGGATGGAGGCAGGCAGAGGAAATGTTGTGGAGACTTCTGCAAACTGCCATATGCAGCCGAAGTCTGCATTTGCCTTCTCAAGGAAATGCCTAGGGCAGACCGAGGGAAGGGCGATGGGGGAGTCACTGGTTCATGGTCAGAGAGCACTATACCATGTAGGAGAGCTGCCATGCAACTATTTCCTGGAAAGCAGCACTACAAGGAACTCAAGTAAATGCCCTGGGCTTCAGTGTGGGTACAGATTTCATGCCTCCTGCTGTCCATCAGGCAAAATCTTCACACTTTGATTTTATCCAACCTCACTCCAAGTCAGTTGCTTCGGTCTGTAGTTTCACAGTAGCTCTCCTAGGTTTAACTGCAGTTGTTAGCACTGAGGAAGTTCCTCTTCTACAGTAAAGAGTGCAAAAATATGCTAAAGATTTGCAACCTCTTCCCTTGTGACAGGTTAACCCCTTGGGAAGCTGCATCAGCCTCATCAACTGCTCTCATTCAAGCAGATGACTTCCAAACAGACACAGCCACCCAGCTTGCCTACAAAGATACTTTCTTATATAAACAGATCCTATACTCTGCTTCCAGTGTGCACAAGACTGTCAGCAAAATCCTGGCAGCTCAGCTAGATCTCCTACAATCAAGTATATAAATACTTCCCTGCCAAGCATTCCTGGGTTGAGATGTTTTAGGAAGAGCTTTTAGAAAGGCTATCACCACCAGTAACAGGAATTTTTAGCAGAACATTTTCTGGTTTTAAATTCAAATTTGCATTAACTTGTTGGCTAAACATACAAATTCCTTTTTTTTTTTTTTTTTTTTTTTTTTTTTTTTTTGTAAAAAAACCCTAGCCTGATGATTACTGTGATCATGTGTATCTCAAACAGAGCAACTACCTTCATCATTAGAAGTGGTTTTAAGCAAACATTGGTTACAGCATGGAAGTTTAAGTTACTTCTGATTCAAAAGCTTCTGAAATATGATAATGTAGCATAATGAAAGAAACTGTACCATACCTTCCTTGGTCAATAAATACAACATAATAAAATTATCTGTTTAGAACTACTTCTAATTCTAAACATTTTACTAAAGAGATCTGGGGCTCTCAGATTGTCATTAACAGAAGACTTTTTGGAAAAAATGGTATCCCAGATGGTCATATTATAACAGTTTAGCTACCACCTCTTCAAACAGAGAACAGTCTAATTAAAGAAAAGAAAAAAAAATTGTTCAAGAAGCATATAGCATGGATGACATAATTGCATTAGAATAAGGAAATCAATCGAGCCAACCAGCCTTTCACTCCAGTTAGCCATTTACATACATTAAAGTCACCATGTTGATAGAAGTAGCATGTCTTAAATGTACTAGACATTATATGCAAATGAAAAAAAAAAACAACCAACCCACAAAAACAAATCTCTGAAATTATTCCAAATATAGCATCAAGAGAGTCTTGTGACTGTGCTTGCACAATGAGATTTCTTAAAACAAAATGAAAAAAAAAAAAACCACATAACACTGAACAGATAAAAAATTTCAAAGCTCTATCTCCCTGTAGTTTCACTAACATGTTAACCTACTTACAGCAATTAGTGCTTCATTAGTAAGGCTAACTAACTGTTGCTATGCCCTGTAATGATTTGCCAGGTTTTCTATATACAAGAACATAATCAATGTTTTCCAATTACTGCTATAGTGCAACCACTATTTCAAATAAACTAGATAATAATACAAACCCATTACTGAATCTGAAGTAGCAGAGGCATTTAATTGCAAGGCAGTTCTTTTCAGCTTTTAAAATTTTTCACACTAATGAAGTGTCATACAAAAAAGTTGTATTGATTTTTCCACCACATGCCTTCAACCACAAATATGTAATTATCCCTTTTATATCTAGCAAGGGGATTAAAATAATCTATAATATATAGCCTTTACTTATCCCTGATGTGTCTAGTAGTACTTTTACCCTTTTCAAAATATGCAGCTTTTGATGAATGAACTTTCGGTAAAATGTTGCTTTATATGCTTCATATCTCTACTTTTTTGAAGCCAACTAGCATGTAAGGATTGGAATTTTAAGTCCTCAGCTCTGCTGCCAGCAGAGAAGGAAGCCTGACCCCACGTTACAGAAACAGGGACAAGCCTCTGCTGCAACGTCAGGGCCACGACACCCAATTCTGGTTCTCTTCCCCACCTCAGTTGTCTCCATCAATTCTCTTAAGTGACTAGGGAATGGATTTTGCCCATAACATGACTTGGTATTTTCAAATCATTCATGAAGGACAGCAGTTAGTGCATAGTGTTACCACCAGAGACCTACATTCCCGTTCTGTTACTTGGGCAGATACAAGCTGCTCCCTGAGTTCCGCTGGAGCCCCCAGGATCTTTGCAAGCAAAGCATCCCATCTGCAAGGAGGGCTTGGTGATCAAATCTTCAATAGGAAAGGTGGGACCATGCCTAACACCTAGAGCACTGAGGATTTCTTATTTTCACAGCATCATGATTTAAAATACTATCTTTGAAAAAGGCAAAACACACCAGATGCAGCTATATCAAAGAAACTACTGTTCTACCAGATGATGCGAAGACAGGTAAAAATTAGCTTGTTTTCATGGATATAGCACAGGTTTGTTTGTTTTTTTTTTTCCTTAAATGCTTGGAAACAATTACAGTTCAATTTTAACACTGTTTCTATTAAAGCAAGTCTACAAACAGTTTGAACACAAATGGAAGCTAAAAATCCCATGCAGAAAAGTAAAAAAAAAAAAAAAAAAAAAAAAAAAAAAAGAAAAAAGAAACCCAAACTGGAACATAGCTTTAACGTGGAAGAGGGCCACATTCTTCACATTACTAGGGCCAAAGCTGTATTTTGAATTAGTTTCATTAACATGTTAATCTACTGGCAGATGTCAGTTCTTCCAGATAAATTAGAATACACTGAAATTTGATGATTTTCTGTATCTTCTATTTTAAGGGTCAGTTTGTGCAACTCAGATACTATTTTGAGATGACACACATTAAAACAAGAGAGTTTTTTTTTAAAAAATCTTACAAACAGATATTGAAGCTCTTGGATAAAATATAAAACTGTAGTACAGATATTTAATGAGAATATTTTTGTAGGGGTCAATATCTTTTTTCCCCACTTGAGTACTATATATGAAGGAGTATTTAAGGGCCAAGTATTAAGCAACGCCTAACTAACCACATAGAAAAGCCTATCTATGGAGTTAATAAAGTCTAATTTAACTAACAATAAATACATTCAACAGACCGATTTTAAAAGCTTTAAGAAAAGTTGAAACTTGCAAAAATATTTAAAGTATTAGAAAGTATTTAATATGCAAAAACAGAAAAATAAAATGCAAACTGTGAAAGCTTGAAAAGAATATGAAAGCTTGAAAATAATGATCACTTCTTTGCCAAACACATACGTATTAATCTTGTCTGTACCTGTATGGGTTACAATAATTCTTTAGTAGCACAACAAACTGGAAAATTCCATTAAAATAATATTTTTAATCATAATAAAAATTTCAACAAAACACAAAACTGTCTGATCTAATTAATGCAGAATAAAATTGTTCTGCGATCCTTAATGTTGCAGACCTTTCAGTGACGTGCTTTGTACTTTTTTAAATAGGTCAGTTGGATGTTTCTCTTTATTTTTATAGCTTTCAGAATATTGTAAAGTACTTCTACAATCATCGTAAAGAGTTTGCAGTATGACAACTCAATAATCTATCGTAGTTGTTTTCTTTGTTCTTCAGCATGCAGTAATAAAAGAACAAAAATAATTATACAATTCTGTTTTAATTTAAAGTGGTTTATATGTACTTACAAAGGATAATGACTAAAATTATGAGCAAAAGTAAAAAAGTGTTTCCTCAGAAGAGTTAAAGAAAAACATACATGAAGTGTGTTTCCAGGATAATAAAAGGCTATTACCTTGACCATTGACATGAAGCCATCAGAGTCATATTTATTGATGAAACTTTCAGCTTCCAATCTGCTGCACTGAATGAGCATCATACAGCTGTCAGCAAAGGCAGAGCACAGAAATAGTGATAGCTTGTGACATTTTCCTTTCATAATTTATGAAAACAAAATACTTTTCAGTTTGTTGAACACGATGATAAAAATTTTAGAATAGTCTCCTTAAAAAAGTCCATCAAATATATACCTTAAGCATTTGTCTCTGTTATCACAACAATTTGCCTATAAAACTGAGGATATCCAATCAGATTTAATTCATAATCCTTTAGAAATGTGCTCTATGCAAAAAGAAATGTTACAACACCACAAATAAAGAAAGTAAGACAGTCAATTAGTATCTTCAAAGTAATCATACTATGGGAATACTTCAGGATTCTTTACAGGGAAGTAACTTTAAAATATTTGTAAAACTAATAGTATGTAAAACTAATGTAATGCTAATGTAATTAGCAACACTTCAGAGGAATTAGACATCAACTGAGAATTAAAGTATTATAATCTAAAAGTGAGCATTTTTCAATATTAAAAATCCCATTTGCCCATATTAGAAACAAGGAAAAGGGGAAATACAGCATGATACATGGTATATCATTCTTCTCTTCTTTTCATGCTGTTTGGACAAACTGTATAAACTAATCTGTGTGAAGTTTCTCAGGTGCCAGAACTTTTTATCACAAATCAAGTGAAAAATTTTGGTTATCAACATCCACTGTACCGGTGGGTGGATGACACCGGATAAACTGGAGTGTCTTACAGCACTCCTGCTAAAGTCACAGTTCAGGATGCTCAGAATATGCCTCACACTACTTTGCCTGTCCAGGAAGATTCCCTTTAGCAGACTGAGAAAGCATTAAGACCAAGTACATGCACAATAAATGTCCTTCTGTGTTTTTCTCCACGTGCTTGTCTTCCATCAGCTGCCACAAGGAAAGAGACTCAGTGCTCAAGGCAGAATGCAATTCCTCTCATATATGACCCAGTATGGGATATTGGATAATTCAGATAGTTGTGCATATTTCTGATTAGCTGAGACTTTCCACCTTTGAAAATCCTAAGGGAAAGCTGTGTGCAGCTACTGCTGCTTGGCAAAGCTTTGGCAGCAGCCTTGGAGAAGGGTGCTGGATATCATAATAGTGTATATTCTCCAATTTATTATACCTGATGCAGACTTGAAAATTATCCACTGGACTATGACAGGCATGTTAAAAACATACTCATGGAACATTGAGCATTTTAACTTTTTGTTCCGACTCCCCTTCACAGGTGGGAGTGGGAAAGGAACATACCTTGGGCTGCCTGGGATCCCCCATAGCACAGACCTGGCTGCCTCCTCGCACTGCCTGTAAGGTGAAGGAAGTAGCTATTCTCATGTTAAAAATTACTTTGAAAAATATTTTAGGCAAAGTAAGAAAAAGTACTCAAAGCTTGCATCAAAGTGTTTTGAGATGAAGGGAAAAACGTCTTAGAATTTTATCTTTTTTTTTTTTTTAATATTGTATATTTCTTCCTAGTTCTGTGTTCCAGAGAGCAAAACCAAGTAATCTCTTACCTCATTACCTCCCCCTAAGTTTAGCAATGGGGCAAAAATCCCATATTATTTGCATAGCTCTTCTCCTGGTAACAGTCAGCACTAACCTGGTTAATAAAAGATGATATAAAGTTACTTTCAAACACCACATCGGTGTCTTGCAGAAGATTAATAGTTGCAGCAAGAAGCAGTGATATCTGCAGAGGAGGGGACACTTTTTATAGCTACGGGTATGTCATGGTTCTGGAAATTTCTGTGGTTCCGGAAATTTCTGTGGTTCCATAGAAAAAACACCGTGGAGTAAGGCAATGGATGCCCACACTGTCTGTGGCACCAGGACCCTGCGTGGGCAGTGACTAGACAGAGTGAAAAACAAATGTCCGTGCACAGGATAGAGGCAGGCAGTACCAGCTGGCTTGGTTCAATGAAGAACAGAACATTTATATCACTTGAGGATTTGGCCTCAATCCTTAAGGCCATTGACAGAAAATTCGGTGCTATACTGCTGCTCAAGGGGAAGAGTACCAAAGTCATTAAAGGGATGATTAGTCTTCCAGCAGGTCAAAAATAATGAATCGATCCACATTTGTGAAGCATTACAGCCAGAATGTGAAAAAGCTTTATAAAACAATACACTATGGATTCCCAGATAAAACCTTTTCACTCCCTCTGCTTATAATCTTCTTTGGATTTGTTCCTTCACTATTAATAGAGAGAAACTGAAAAATTAGATCTCCTCTTTGTAATATTTTATCAGTCTCTGATGATGCAGATAAGATTTAAGGCAAGACGCTAAAAAAGGAGAGTTCAGAAGATCCACAAAAACAAGAGGAATCTGCAAAAGTAGTATAAATTGAATGTTTAAACTACCTACCAGTAATTTGAATGAAACCATTTTTAAAAAGCACAACTCAGCCTACTAAAGAATGTTATATAGAATGAATAAAAAATACTTCTTATATCAGTGTTCCTTAGACTTCTAAAAGCATGCTATCATAGTCTAAGAAATTGCACAAGCTGTCATGTTTTCAAATAAATTCCAAGAGAAAGACTCAACAAATATTATATGCATGTCCATAGATTGTATTTTAAGGCTTATCTATGTATATGACAGCTCAGATCGTCAGCCAGTTGGGAGCCCAGCCACTAGTTCATACTGCATAGAGAGTTTAAGGTCTCTTTGAGCCCAGAGTAAGAATTTTATCTTCTACAAGTCCTGTGTTAGACATATAAAAAAATAAATCTAAGCCTAATATAACTGTGAGGTCAAATACTTACATTTTCTTTTAGCCTCTTCACTAGTAAAACTCTTAATTAGGTCAAATTCTGAGAAGCAACAAACATCTGGCAATCACAGAGGTTTGTCTAGCATTTGTGCTCAGCTTCCCCCTGGATGCACCTCCCTGAGAGCTCTGCCAGAAGTGCCACTCTGAGAGGTGTTAACACCTAGAAATTACAGTGGCATTTCTAACTAACCCTGCAATCCATACCTGTTGCATTCGCATGGGTAGGCATGGCTTAGGTAGATGATAATTTCTGACAGACTTTTTTTCCTCTTGTGACTTTAGTTTTGATATCACATCATGATTCAAAGCCTGGTGCACTGTAAATTTTCTCCAAATGTGTAGTAATTCCTTGGTGCAGTCTAAAGTTATGATTCATTTATACTGGAGTGACAGCATAATACCTAGGTGTCAAAATCCATTAAAACTGTTCAATGTCTTCTGTTTATTTTTAGAACCAATTGAGACTTAACTGATGGTGAAAAATATACAGTCAAGTGTGTTTACTTCACCTTTACAAAGAATCCGTTATAGTCCCAATTAATTTGTTATTCCTGTCACAACAGGTACTGGATTCTTCAAAACTGTCATTACCTTTTCTCTCTCTTTTGCCTTTTTTTTTTTCCTGGTATGAAGGTTTCTGTTTATTTCTAACCCACTAGTAGGTAATACTTTAGGGTTTTGGGTTTTTTTTTAATACAGAATTTTTTTTAAATCATATAATTGTCCATTTTAAGTAAAATAAATGTGAAGAATCAATACATTCCTTAATCAGCTAAAATTTATAGTGCTCAAATTTCTGTCTTCCTATCACAATCAGGTGGTTTAGTGCTGAATTTGATGACCATTCACAGGATGATACATCTTGTGCATTGGTATGATTGGCCAAATAGAAATTAAAAACACAGTACATGACAGCTACAAGCACGAAAATAGTTCTTTGTACAAATCTAGAGCAGCTTTTACCACGTTGTTAACAGTACATGTTTGCTCATAGGAAATTCAAAACAGTGTTTAAAAACAAAATGAAAACAAACAAAACAAAAAAGGGCAAAACAAAATACAAAAAGATTCCATGAACACCCTTTCCCCAAAAAAAAAAAAAAAAAAAAAAAATTCCAACCAAAAAACCCCAACAATGAAAAAGAATAAAAACAACCTACAAAACCTCCACAAAAGCACAACAAAAATCCCAAAATGGGCACTAGCAATCACCAAAACATAGTCTCCATCAAATAGCTGTAAATATAACTAAAAGAAGTGTTTGTAGTGGCTGTGTTAGAGAAAGGTCAAATGAAATACTGATGTCCAAATTAGTTTTGCCCATACTGAAACTAAAGCAGTAATGCAATTAAAGGAAAGCAGTCACAGAACAAATCAAGTATGCTTAGGAGTTGAATGAAAAACTAAGGCTAGACAAATAAACTGCTCCTGGCATTAATCTGCAATGGGTGCTGCCTACAGCAGCCCCTGTCATGCTTGGGGAGATGGGTCCATAGTCCCCTCTGCCTCATCTTCCTCCTTCACAGAATCAACCAACAAAATCACAGAATTCACCAGGCAGGGAAGTGTTTAGGTAAATGGCAGGTGCTTTACATGTCCCTCCCTGCCAAAGGAGCCAAAGCAAGCAGCCTCCCAGCACTGCCCAGCAAGGAACACAAACCAGGGCTCACAGGAACAGGACAGGAAAAGCACAGCACAACGCCCTGTGGCTAAGGGTACCAGTCAGAAAACAAGCCAAAGCCAGGGAATCACCCCCCCACCAGTTAAGAACTGAGTGGCATAGAGTTCTGGAGTACATATTGTAATTCACAATTCTACGGCGCTCAGAATAATCTGCTGTCTGGTCTTCGCTCCTGGAAGATAAAAAAAGAAGAATATAATTGAGTATAGGACTTGATATTACTTAAACGCATCATTGGCAACCAGACCACACTGCAGCCCCAGCAGCATGGATTGGCATTCATTTCTGAAGCAGGTTAGGCCATTTGAATCAAAATAAGACATCTTTCCTTTTTTTAAGCTGTTATAAGAATTTTAGTACGACTTGGGTGATTATACTCTGTAGTCATAACTATGTAAAATTAAGCATAAATAGCTTAAGTGACTCATAGGAATTAGAAATTAAATAGGCCTATCAGAGTCAATCCATCCCCTCGATGTTACCTTATGCTATCTACAGTATATTTTCCAGACTTTTGACTTGTTCAGTTTTTAAAGTCTCAAGAAATGAGGCTTTCATTATTTCTCTTATTAAATTGTTCCCTAATCTAATAGACCTTCCACTGAAGTAAATTTTTGTAATACTCAGTTTCACTTCAGTTGGGTCTCCTTCATTCACCTTAAGGACCTATCCACAGAGAATCATAGAATGGTCTGGGTTGGAAGGGACCTCCAAAGGCCATCTAGCCCAACCCCCTCTGCAGTAAGCAGGGGCATCCTCTCCTAGATCAGGTTGCTCAGAGCCGTGTTGAGCCTCATTTTGAATGTCTCCAGGGATGGGACCCCAACCTCCCCAGGCAACCTGTTCCAGTGTTCCACTACCCTCATAGTAAAGAGCTTCTTCCTAATATATATCTAAATCTGCTCTTCTCTAGTTCAAAGCCATTGCCCTTCATCCTATCTCTACAGGCCTTTCTAAACAGTCTCTCTCCATCCTTCTTGTAGGCCACCTTCAGGTACTGGAAGGCTGCTGTTAGGTGTCCCCAGATCCTCCTCTTCTCCAGCGTGAACAACCCCAGGTCCCTCACAGCCTGTCCTTGTAGCAGAGGTGCTCCTACCCCTTGATCATTTTCGTGGCCCTCATCTGGACCCTCTCCATCAGATCCATGTCCTTCCTATATTGAGGGCTCTAGACCTGGACACAGCACTCCAGGTGAAGTCTCACCAGAACAAAGTGGCAGAATCACCTCTCTGGATCTGCTGACCACGCATCTTTTGATACAGCCAAGGATGTGATTTGCCTTCTGTGCTGCAAGTGCACATTGTCTGCTCACGTCCAGCTTCTTGTCCATCAGCAACCCCAAGCCCTTTCCCACAGGGCTGCTTTCTATCACCTCATCCCCGAGCCTGTATTGATAGTGAAGATTGTAACAGCCCAGGTGCAGAACCCTGCACATCCTGCATCCTTAATTGTTACACCCTTCTACTTCTTTTACAAGTTGCAAACACATGCTTTGCCCTCTCCTATGCGGGCTAGTGCTTTAGCTCTTTGAATGCAATTTAGAGCTCTTCAGTAGCAACATCATATGTAAAATCAGTAGTCATTGCTGCTGCACACTGGATTCACATTGTGGTGGGAAGGACTCAAGTATAAAGCTGTGTCTCAGCTTTAAAAAAAAAAGGGGGGTGGGGGGAGAAATCAAGATTCAAATGAACACTACCTCCTACAGATGAATTTTTGGCCATAAAGCATTGTAGCCTGTAGGACTGGATTTAAGACAGAACAAGTGTTTTTCTCAAGAGTGACATTTGTCCACATGCTAAGAGGAGGTTTTGAAAACCAAGGGTGTTGAAGGTACTCTGCTAGCTCTTGTGCCCTCCCCACTACAGACTTCACTACAGCTATTTACCCGGGGCTGGTTATTGTATCTTAAAACACAATACACAGGAGTTCTATGAATTTCCAGGAATATTTTACATCTGTAAGAAGCAATTCCATGATTCTGAATATCTGGGTTCATAAACACCACTGTTTGCCTTCATTGAATCTCCTGCACAGTAGAGGCTGTTACTGAGGTCTTGCCAGCCTGCAGCTTTAGCGGTTAATTGGTACCAAACTTTGTTGGCATGAGCTGTTTGGTTTTTTGTTTGGATGTTTCAATCAATAGCAGTAAGAGAGAGAGGCAATATGGAAAACTTGTGGACCAAAGGCCTTGCGTAATACCTTAGATTGCTTCTGAATCAATTATTTGGTTACTTCAGCTTTTTCTTCTCAAGGCACAAACCTTGCAGAAAGCTCTTTCCAGCATTAAGTTGAGCTTTTTCTGTAGTGCATTTCATTCACAAAGATTTCTCTCTTTTCTGAAGAGAAATTATTTTTGCAAGATGTACTGAAATACACACATGCTAATATCACCGATTTCAACCAAAACAGTGTTTGGCAGTGGAGCATACAGTTCAAATGAAATGAATTCTTGTAATTTGTGTTAATTTCAATTTGTTGGCCTTTATTTGCCTTGTCAATCTGCAAAGTGGGGTTTTTTTTCAGGTGCAAGGAAAGGAGGAGCCAATGTAAGCAGAATAGTAAGAAAAGATATATATTTGCAGCAACTGCTTTGCAACAAAGAGGAAGGTTTCTTCAACTTTTAATGAGATCTCACTTCCCTCATTAATTTTTTTCCCAAAGACTTTTTCCAAACTAACAGATCACCTCCTCCAGCTTTCACTATATAAACTCACAAACAAGCTACAAGGTTTTTTTGTGTCTGCAGTTATGGCCCATCATTATTAAATGCCTCTTGTTGAACAGAAGAGGTGCTTCATCACAAACAGCCATTCATCAGCACTTGCCAAGCCGGCTCACATCTGACCTCTGCAGCAATAATGCGGCATCAAGTAGGCCAACTACCCAGTTTAGCAGCAGAGCAGGGAGCAGGAGCTGGCTTCAAGATTAAGTGCACTGTTTCAGGTTTCCATTCCCAGGAGCTAGGCGGGCTGATGTTGTATTGATTGCGAAAGTTTACCAGTAAGTATCACAAACAACAATAGCCAGGTCAACGATCGGTGATGCCTGAATGCGAATCCCCCGGGAGGCTGATGTGCTCGGAGCCTGGGCACTGCTATCATGATGGCTGAGCACAGGCTGAATAAGGCTTATCGGGAAGGGAAGAGTGAGAGCCTGCAGCATGAAATGACATTTAAGCAAGTTACATGTGGGAGAAAGATGAGAGACAATGATGCAATTATATATTTCCCAGTTTCCAGCTGCAGCAAAACCTTGTCACCTCTCAATGTTTGTGGTAAGTCAACCTCATGTTCACTGTACTAAATAGCTTCAGGTACTCAGGAAGAAATGAATACACAAATGCAGGTATTAATGTGTATAAACTATAGAGGAAACAAAGAAAAAGGAAAAAAAAATCCAAGCATCTGTCTCTTCTACCAGCCACACAGGTTTAGCATCAGGATCTGAAGAAGAATCTATTTATAAAATCTCTGTGGGTTTGTTTTGAAAACAAAACCCCACAGACTGTTCAAAACCTGGCTAAACTGATGAAAGAAGATATTTCTTCTGATGCTGTGAAATTCAGTAGTCAGGATTAAATGGAAAGCCTGTATTTAAACCATACTGTGGTTTATTATATAAAAAATTTAAATCCTGATTCGTTGATCCTCTTTCAGCATGGAGTTGTATCCTATAGCCATACCAAAAATCCATTTGAGTTTTACTGTGTATTACATTAAATGTCTACCTAAAAGCTCATACTTAAAATTGGAAATTACACTGAGATGCTATTTGATACTTGTATTAATGAAACATTTCAGAATAGTTTTTAACTGTCCTTTTAAAAAAATTCTAAAAATAAGGTGAGTTTGTTTTGTAGGCAGTCCAATTTAACACAAAATAGTCTTCATAAAATATATCATATTAGTATCCTATTTAGAGCTGAGAACTCTACCTCTTCAAACTGACTGAACCATTCTTAATTCCCTTCCCAGACAGTTTATCATTTAAACAATATCAAAACATAGTTATCTGCTCACTAATTATCAAACTGTAGAGGAAGATATGCCAGGTAAAAGGTACCTTTGTCACAAAACACTTTGGTATTAGGAGGTATCAGACCTCCCTATCCTCTGTCTGGATTACTGCATATTACACACTCATCTTCTCTCCTAAAGAATAAGGCAACCAACGGTGCTTTCCATGAAAATAAAGGCTGTTGAAACAGTTGATTTTGCAAATAGAAAAACCTATACAAAGTCTTCTTATGCCTGTTCATTATTTAGTATGCCCACTAAATTTTGATGAGCAAATAAATTGGTCTAGTGTGGGTTATAAATGATTAGCAACCAGTATTACATAGATCTTTCTTACTGACCTGATGAATGCATGTGCATTCACCCAACCACAGTTCTGCATGTGTTACTACAGCAAGCTCCACTATGAGTTCAGAATGGTACAGTCCAGAGGATTCTTCTGTGCCTCCCATGTAAATACATATTCCCCCTGAAATACAAATCAGCTGACTCCTCCTTTCACCACTCTGATGTTGTTATAGAAATCTACAGAAATTCCAAAGTCTGTGTAGACTCTAACAGTGCTAAACATAGCCTTCAATTACCCTACTTAGATTTTAATTTGCACTTAAAACATTCGGCCAAAGGGGAGTTTAAGTATTAAAAATAAATGGCAGTAAGGCCCGCATGTAATATATTTTAGCTATAGTTTTCAATGGAGATTCTATGGCTGTGTGTTACATGGTTAAGCTATGGGATATCCCTTTTTTTTGCATGAAAGAGTATCTGTCCATGGTGTAACCACAGGCAGTAGTAAAGGGTCAAGCTTATTATAGTCATAGAAAATGGAGTATATCCAAAAATATTTTAGTACCATTGAAACAAATGTCACTTAACAGATTACAGCATATTACCCTTGATGATTCTTTCATTATTCAGAAAAAAAAAAAGGTGTCATTCCAAGTCTATACAGTTACTGAAAGGGTCAGTATATTTAGTACAATTATTTTTAACTACTTCTGTAACTGTAGGCCTCAAACATGAGTTGGAAGTTTGGTATTGGAGGCCACATTTTCACTATACTAGCTCAATACCCTATAAAAATTTTTTTTTTTTAATCTATGGAATTTATGTTTCCTTCTATGATTATTCTGGACTTAATTCTAAAAGATAAGAGGTGGATGAAATTAAGAAGGTACATCGTAACTTCTTGCTGAAATGAGAAAAAACTTTAGTTTCTATTTCTTTGAAAGATAAAAGGTATGCATTGTAATAAGATACAGGGTAAGAACATCTCTGATATGTTGTATCAGAATATATTTGAGGTAAGGATTTGGTTGCAAGCTTGCCAATTAATTACATTATTTGAATTTGGGGCTACTTGAAGTCTTGGTGATGTGATAAAACACTATTTTTATCTGCTCTGTGGAAGCATTTATACTAAAGTATTTACAATATTTTCAGTTGAAAAACAATTGCTAGAGCAACAAGAGAAAAAGTAAAACTGTTTAAATAACTGTAAGCCTCTGGGCAACAAAACGCAAGCACCACAATATGCAGTCCATCTCATCCAAATCCTTGCAATTAACAGGAATCAGGAGATGATTTTTGTTCCATAATTAGCAAAACACTTTCAGTTCCATCGGTAGGAGTGCTTAGCAAGCACTTCATAATCCACAGGTTTCTGTTAGGATAGTACACCAGCACCTGTACTTTATGAATAACACAAATCCTGTGGCTCTGAAGTACAACATAACAGTCTGGGAAAAGCTTGCAGAAACACTTCTTTTAAAGCACCACTTGGGACAGGTTTTTCTTCACAACTAACTCCTCAAACCTGTGCTGCAGCAGTAGGGCAGGCCTATGACTATAAAACTCTGTTCTTTCATCATCTTTCCCCATGTGCTTGTCTTTTGCCAGACAAGACCATACAATCCCACCATCACTGCTGACCAAAGGCAGTAGAATGCTGGAGTGTTGAAGTGTTCTTTTCTTGTCATTCTTTCTGGTTATAGGTAACAACCATAAAGCTCCTTCCTCTAAGACAAGTGTTCATTGTTATCTAACAAAAGTAATTAACACAAATGAAAGACAGGAATTTTTGTCCAGCTGTAAGAGTTAACTAGCCTTGACATGGTTTACATATGACAGTACCAAAGCAGCGCTTCATGCAACTGGACTGTAGGCAGAACAAAACAAGCTGTTTGAGGGGGATAAATAATAATTTCCTTTTTTTTTTAATTTTTTTTTCATTTTGCATTTTAACCACTCATGGATAAAATAACTTTTCTTTGTCATAGTCAGTTTATCACATTAAGCCTGCATTAATATTTTGTAATCATAGTGACCTCATCCTGCTAGAGTGTACCAGCCCTAATCCTTGCTCTAATGTTTTCTCATTAGCTGCTCAGCATTGGCCACACTGGTTGTAGCAGCTTAGCACTGCCTCAGGCACCACTGGAATTAATTACCAGAAGAAACACTGCTGTTTTGAGTTGTCATGTTGAATTTATCACTTGCCACTTAATGTAACTCATCTGACCTAATAGCTCCTCCGTGTCACTGGGGGCTTGGGCACCAGCCTGAGGTGGGCAATGTCAGTGGTGCGGCAAGTCCCTACGTGCCCAGCCAGCCCGGCAGGCAGCTGCTCCCAGCCTGGCTCCAATCCTGCCCTGCAGGCAGAGCAAGCTAACGATGCCCCCAGCAAATTGCAGATTACCCATACGTCATGCTACATCTGAACCTGAGGAGGACTCCAAGCTGGAGCTGTTTCACCTAATGGTTGCTGCTTGGAGACAATGATCTTTCATTTCACTGGATGGGGCGACAGTAACCATTTGTTTCACTCATGCTACATTTTCAAAAATAATGAAACTGACTCCTCACATAGAGATGAATAAATGGCTCCAGGGGACCTCACATAGTTAGGCATGTGCAATTTCATATAAATCGTGAAGAAATTGCTCATTAAATTGTTCTCAAAGCAGAATACAAGTCAGTAATACAACACAGGTATGAACTACCCTTACCATCCCTCCCCCTACACATGTTCTCCATTTGTCTTAGGACGAAGGATCTTTCCAGGGTTTGTATCTTGAAAGTCCATAATAAATACCTTCTTTTTTTTTTTTTTTTTTTTTTCTGAAGGCAGAAACATTTATCCAGCATAAAAATACAATTTTTGCAATGCTCATGCTTTCATCCTCAAGTTTAAGATCTATCTGTGAAGAACTTGTAACTGCAATTGACTTATTTCACATTTTGCCAACACAAAAGTAATAGCCAGAAACAATAAATTTCTGATGAAAGCTTCGTATTTGCAAGCTCTATTTAAGTGTTTAACTCTGTAAGAGTTGTCATTTTACTATTGCTGAAAACAAGGCTGACTCAATGTAATAAGCCAAAAATACAGTACAGATAAGATAAATATTAAAGGACTTGCCTGACAGTATCCTTTTATCAATAACAATTCTGAACACGTTTTTTAGACAAAAAGATTTCTTCTTGCTACCACATTGTATACTCAGCACAGTAAACTTAGAGAGATGTATAATGTGATATAAACATTAATAGTTTCACAATTGTGTTTTAGAAAGACTATTTATAGAGAAAATACAAAATGCCTCCCAAAAGTATACTTAGATGTAAGCCACCATAATCTTCTTGCTCATGCAGCAGGAAATCTAATACACCAGCTCAATAAACCTGTAGGAAACAAAGGTTTTATGTAGCATTAAGAGCCACAATATTAAAATACCACATATTACATTCAACTACTCTTACAACACTCATTTTAAGAGCCAAGAAAATTAAGTACTAGTTTGAGAGTAATAATATCATAACATGCAGAAAGAGACTGGAAAAATAGAAAAATATGTGGATTCCTCATCATTTTTGTCACGAGTCCAATGCAAACACTTGATGGTATTGATGCTTTTGGTTATCACCAGAAAATACTGCTCCGACACAGCAGTATCCCCAGAATGAGCTGCAAAATGTAAATTCTCATCAGCTGACTCAGTGTCATTTCTATATGTATATTTTACCCTTCCTAAGGACAATAAAATAATAATTATCATTGATATGCCAGTCAAAATCTACATTTAAGTATAGATGCATGAGAAAATATCCACATGTGTTTTTAAATTAGAGTGTAGAGATAACTGACCTTCAGGCAGGACAATCTAGGCAACTGATAAAAATACTCATGATGGAGACACTGCTTTTTGAGAAAAATAAAATAAATATTATTTTATTAAAAATTTTTTTTTAATCTTTATTGTCTGTGTCATTTATATTATCTTATCTGGTAGCTACTCCCCAGATTCTTACCAGACATCACCTGTGTGTAGGATTCAATTCCTGGAAAGTACTGCTCTAGGACTAAAGATAAAAGCAAGACCTGGGAATTTCAAAGCTTCCCCTCCCAGAATCCAAAATCTTTGTTCCACTTCTGGCTATCAGTGAAAGATGTACTCTGTTAATGATTTTATTTACTTTTAATACCTCAAAAACCCTGGCATGGCTTTTGCCTTTTTTTTTTTCCCTTAAGCTCATGATTGAGTACTTATTAGGGATAAGACTGAAGAAGGACTGAAGTTGAATGAAGGGAGGAAGGACAGAACAATTTTAAGTGTTTGATAGATGGACAGAGCTTTAGAATGTTTTGGTGAAATGAGTTCATAGATGAAGGACAAGTGCAGTGATCAAGATGCATAGCAAATACATTTATCATACAACTCACACTTACACATACTGCTTATGTATTTGTTTATCTAGTTATAACAACTTCTTTCATCCATGCACATAAATGGAAAGTAACATTTTTAACAGCTCGTAGGAAGACTACAAACTCCTTTATAGCATGAAATTAACATTTTTTTTAAAAAAGCATACCCAATTGTAGCTATAAGCAACATTTAGATAAATACACAACTGAATAATATAGATTGCACTGTGAAAGTGTAAGTATTCTGTGCTTGTATTTTTATCACACACCTGAAAAAAATTACTTTAGATACACATCAGTGGAACCTAAGTGCTTATTTCATCCCATTATTTAATCATTAAAAAAAAAGTCTATATTTTAAACTGGGAGAAATACCAGCTGGCATGCAAAAATTCCTTGCAAGAGGAAAATACATCTAAAACCAAATTGTGTGTATTTGTTGTTGGGAGACTGAGTTTATGCAAGCAATTGTCATGCAAGCAGAGTTGTAAGTAATAATGTGGCCTTTAATGACGGAATGATGGACCTGCCAAACACTAGCTCCTGCCATAGACTGCTTGTATTTCCCTGCACTAAGATGCCCATCTGGGAGTTATTAACATATCCTCGTCAATTCAGAACCTACTTTAACATAATCCATATTTGTTGGAGAAAGTCCAACATCAGACAGAGAAAGGTGGCCACGTGATCTGATGACACATTTCAAGCAGCACACATAAAGCATGCTTGGGCAGCTAAGCAACTCAGAAATGCAAATAGAAAAAGCATTCCCCTTCCTAGATAAAAAGGACAAATCCCTTTTGTCATAACATGTTACACACTCTTAATACTGAATGGAAACAACATTTGTAGAAAAGGAACAAGTAGGTTCTTTTCCATTTCATTTCAAGCATGCTGGTGCACTCAGTCTTGCATCAAAACTGCTATGTTTCTGAGGTCCACGGAATGCTCTGCTGCACAAGGGTAGTGAGAGAGAATACTGCTGATGTAAGAGAATTTGTATCTCACACTTGCTTCTCTGATACTTATAAAGGTGAGCACTGTTTACTTGAAGGGACCCAACGATGATGTCAAGGAAGCCTGTTGTTAAAAAACTATGTGGTACTACAGGACAATTTGCCCTTGGAAGTTCATGTTTTCATAGAATTAGGCTTTTATTCTTATTATTTTGAGTGATTCACTGTTTATAAATCTTTCTGTAGTTTGGACTTCTAAAGTATACACTGATACTTCTAGAGCCTCCCTGCATTATCAGTAAAAATCCCTGAAGCTTCAATGCAGATGAGATATCTGAGTGCCAGCACTCATGGAGGGCTTGGCACAGCTTTCAGATGTACAGGATGCTGACAGCTAAAATCTAAGACCCTTTTTAAACCTCAACTCAATAGAATGTGATACTTACTGACTTCTTCTGACTGGATAAAAAAAGCTCTTTTCTTCCTTTTTTTTTTTTTTTTTATACATCCAAACTTACTCTATTTTGCGTATTCTGGTGTTCAAACTATATTGCTTATGACCTTTAAAGACGTTCGGGGGAGATGCTGCTTTTCCCATCACCCAGTCACTATAGATGGCCTCCAACATATGTCTGTGAGATAAAAAAGGACAGTGTAAACAAGTGCTTCCCATTAAACTTCAGTTTAACATTAGGACTGCTGTCCAAAGATCATAGTTAATGATAACTGAAGTGTTACTATATTCCTTTGTGCAGCTCAGTCATGACCCTAATTAATGTGTCTAGTTTAGGTATGTACTTCTTTAAGTAATGGGTGGCTGTGTTTGGACAATTAGGCAGAGTTGACAAGGAAATTTTCCATCAAACCAGGTCATAAAAAGTACATTATTCAGCATTATTATGAGTAAAACACTATTTATTACCTGAACTTTACAATACACCATTATCAATCATTACCTGTCATTAAGGTATGTTAACATGAGATCAAAGAGGCAGAGCCAAGTTAAACAAACAGAGGTGCAGGGAAGGCTTTTAGATTTGCTTATTTAAATTAAAACAAGTGTAGCAGAGTCCATTGCTTAGCCAGAATACCCTTTCAGCTGAAGATGCAAATCAACTAGTCACTGCAATCTCAGAGCATCACTTATTCCTTGACACAGATCACAGCTGTGCTCTTTCTGAGGGAAAGTGTCTAGATGCACCCACAGAAACATGGAAAAATACCACAGGGCTTTCTTGCTACAAGCTTAGATTCACATCATCTCTCACATAAAATATTATTTGCTCATTTATTAGAGAATCTGGAGGAAATAAAGGGGGGAGGAGAAAGGTTCTTGGGTTTCAGGGGCTAATTTACTTTTAGAAAAACAAATTGCCAATTCAGCAAATTATTCCAGGCTCATAAGTCAAGTTTCTTCATGTACTATTTTCATAGCAGTGATACCCAAGCGTTTAAGTTATGGAACAAAATCCTTTTATCCTAACTGCCGTGTAATGCTCTCAAATACAAACACCGAAATACATTTTGTCAAATGGAGAAAGACCTACAGAAAGGGCTTTCATGGTGCTCTGTGCCACCAGCCTCAACAGCCATCTTAAAAATCAGGAGGTGATTCCTGAAAACACAGCCCTGTTGCAGCATTGAACAATTTCATTAGCCACATTACAACCAAACAATTCTAATATTTCCCTGCAGCTTGCACAAGATGTGAACTGCTGGACAAGTTTTTCACTCAAGATAAAAGATTTTAGGTATGTGAGCACATTTTTATTTTGTACAACTCCACTCTTTAACAGTCCTGCTGCAGTCTGCAATTTTGTTCCACTAGGCAAGATTCAATCAATGTTCTAGTGAATGGAGAAGGATAAAACTAGAAGTCAAAACTATTTCTGACCAACTCTGTGGCAAATCTTTCTAGATTTTCTGAACTATTGGGATTTCTTGTTCCTCAGTACATAGTTCATTAGAATCCCTTCTCTTTTCCAAATAAGGCTATATAAATCATAGACACATCAGTCCTCACTTCTGTGGAAATGTTTTCCTCAAGCCAAACATTTGCTCCAGCACAAGTGTAGGCCAGTCTGTAATGCCAACATTTTTAACCATAGCTCATTGTATATTGTACACATGCAATACACAATAGATTGTAGGAGGTTGAGTTAGAAAAAGGTAGTACTCCTCAAGGTTTCAAAGTAATTATCACCATTTTTGTACCTTTATTGGAAACTAAAGCATCGCTTAAGAGGGTTCCTTCATCATGCATCTTTTAAGATTTGCTAGATTACTGGAGGCAAGGAAACTAGCAAATTTTGTCAGATACCGTCACTCCTTCTCTGTTTTTAAGCTTCTTTTAACAAGAATACAAATATTTCTTGACAAATCTCTGATAGCTGGGTAAGACAGGAAAAGGATCATTATCAGTGCATAGCTGCACATTTTTGCTTACCTGCAGATGCATCTCAGACTTGTATTGGGGGAAGAGAGATGTTTTGGGGGTTAGGGCAATTTTTTTTTTTTATAAAAAATGTGTGGCCATTAAGGAAATATTAGGTCAGAGTCAGCACATAAATTTCATCCCAACACTGTTCAAGCCTCACTCCTCTTCAGTTTTGAGCCATGCGAGCTGTTTATTACTGCTTAGAGAGGAACGTCTCACACAAATAAGAGCTTCAAAAGTTAACAGCTACACATTTCTGTCTAGAAGTAAGAGGCTTCCTTCACACCTAGTGAAATGAGTGGTGCCACTCCTGTGATGCACCTTTCCACTTGAGGCTTCAAATACAAAGGCCACCACACAAACAAACCTTGGAAAGAGGAGACCACACCTCACTACATTCGCTTGTCTTTTCTGTAAAGGGAGACTACTTTTTTCTTTCTTTTCTTTTCTTTTTTTCTTTTTAAACATAATCAGACAGAAATTCCATCTGCATAACAGTATTTTACTAACTGGTTCTTAAAGGGACGCAAAAGTGACCGATCTAGAAAGTATATTTTACAATGCTAATGTTCTATATTTAAAAGTGGTTAAAAACATGATTATGAACATGAGTATGCCTTATAAACTAAAAAGACAGCCTGCATTTTTAAATAATTACCTACTGTATTTGGAAATACAGGACCTCTATATCCGTTTTTGAATCATTCACCAGTGATTGAAATCTTAGCATCATAGAATTGTTTTGGTTGGAATAAACCTTAGATCACTGAGTCCAACTATCAGCTAACACCATCATGGCCTGAGGCAAAGTGCCACACCTACACGTCTCTTGAACACCTTCAATACAGGTGCCAGGGCTAAGTGCACTTCACAAGTCAGCAAGAATTAAAAAATTGTAAGAGAAAACATTAATTGCACCTTATACTTCTCTGGAGATATCTTTAATGTCTTAGAAATATTCTAAGAAACCAATCCTGTGAGCTTCAGGACACCTGTTTTACTTGCAGTGGAACTATTCCTGTTTCCAGAAAAACCAAGGATTATTTCCCATTTCACCTTTAGAAACCATTTCATTGAAATTTAAAAAAAAAAAAAAAAGGAAACAAACAAACAAAAAAACCCTCAAAAATAGGGCATTCCCCTTTGATTCTTCTCTCTTTTTTGCTTGCTTAACTCAGCCTATCGCTTTCCATATAGTTACAGTATTTTACCTTCTGCAACTCATTTTTAATTGCATATCATTGCTACCTTTCATGTAAAGAGACAGGGCTCTGCCATTGCTACTAATTATCCAAATCACCAGTCGCTGTTTGCATGTGTGTGGCCTTGCCTAGAGCTTTTAACCAGAAATTATGTCACTAAATCAAAGTGAGCTGGAGGTATCTCTGCTGTAGCAACAAACTAATAAAGGTTGCATGACATTCCTTTTAAACCCTTTGAGTACTGCAATCCTAGAAAGAGTACTTCCAAATACAATGAAACATTTGCTGGAGAGATGGGAGAGAGAGAAGGCTGGAAGTTTATCCCATATGCTGTGGGTTAATGCACCGCTATCCCATTGAATTGCGGCCTCAACAGTCCTACAGGCCTAAAAAAAATTGACTCAGACATGTTCAGTGAGAAAACCCACCAAAGTGAGATCCCTAGCTTAACCCTTGCCTCAGGCTGGCTCCAGATCCATCACTTGTGTTTGTGAACACTCCAGAAAAGATTCTTCTCTTTATCCTGTTCACAACGACCAGACTCTTACTGCTTTCTTCGTAGCAGATTTCAACTCAGTCTGAGACTATAATTTTTTGCATGTTAACTAATAATGTCACATTTATGAAATTAAGAAGGGAGATCCAACATTTTTTTTAAAAAAAAGGTAACACTTTCCTCATTAAGGCATGGGTGCAGCATGTGTTGGCATGCATGCACTGTAGCAAATGACCTGCTCTTAGCATTGTCACAATGCAGCCAACTCACTTTGTTTCTCTGAAAGGATACACCTTTCCCTGTCTCTGAAGTATACACCCACTTCCTCTACATATTATTTCTTTATTTTCCACTCTAAATACATCAAAATAAGTAAAATATTAGCCATACATGTCTAAAACTTCCCCCTTCACCTTCACAACCATAAGCATACATGAAGCAGGTCAGGAAATTGTTTTGGTTTGTTTAAGCTTTCAGATTTTCTTCTGGTCTCTTCTGAAAAAAAAAAAAACAAAAACAAAAACAAACAAAAACAAACAACAAACAACAAACTTAAAGCCTTCCAGGGTACTTCACAGCACTGTGAGAGATTGAAAAGAGAAAAAAAAGAATCTCCCACTAGATTAATGGGACTCAAGAAGCAGTAAGTTGATATGTGAAGGATACTCACACCCATCCCTAACTCTTCCACTTCTCATAAATCAGTCCCTGGAACAAGACTAAAAGGTAGTTATACCCTTCCATTCTCTGGTCTCTCAAATGATCCATGTTGTATCAAACATTTGTAGCATTCCAGGGAGAGACACTTATTCAGGAAAAGACACTTGGCTGGAATTTCAGTAGCAGAAACAGCAATTTTCATATTACAGCCCTGACCTTAGTCCACCTGCTCCAGCTGAGTGTGCAAGCATGGACCATTTGGCAAGTCTGCCTACGTCCACTGACAATAACTTCCACCCTCAGCTCTGCAAACCTTGCTCAGAGGCGAGTTCAGACAGGTCACTGTGCTCCTACAGAGTTTGTAAGCTTTGATGAATCTGCTTTTGCCCCCTCACAAGAGTATGTTAAAAGAGGAAAAAAAATTAGTGCCAAATTAAACAACAACTGAAATTTCAGTTAACAGAATGAAATTTGTTTGAATGGTTCCGACTTTACTATTCTCTTCTAGTTATTTTTTAAATTCTTGGTTAATAATTTTACATTCTAGCAATAAAACACTAAATATTTGTAATACCAGTGTTGAGGTTGAAATATTTAGGTCTTATGATGTCTCTCCAGAGACAAATATTTAGTAGTTCACAAATAGGTTAATTTAACATAAAATAGCATAATGCCTCCCTTTTTTCTGTTCCTTCATTTTGAAATTATCAAGCCAGGCCAAGAACAAATCATACATCACACACTGGTCTTCATGCACAAATTTCCCAATTAGCTAAGAAGTACAATCACATTCCAGCTCCTCTTAATATCTGTTGCTCAGCTCTGCATCGTCTTGCTCAGAGAAGAAATATCTGGGCAATAAAAGCCAGAACTAGGAGTTACAGTGCTCTGAACTGCCATCACCAGGAATTCATTCCAGTCACCACTACCTCATGGTTAAGTACGTGATCTCCATTTCTCTATTTTGCTGGCATTTCAGGAATATTTACATTGCACAAAAATCACTGTCTTCAACCTGACTTATAGGGATGTTCAAGTGGGTCTATTAACTTGGGGGGGTAGCCAAATTTTATTAACAAATTTGTGAGGAGGTTGATTCTAAATCAAGGATAATTTTTCAGAGCTGTTTGCTTTCACTTCATGGTTACGAGTGTCAGCAAACGCATGCTGCAATCCTCTCAGAGGGAAAAGGCATCTTCCAAACATGTCACCAACACTACCTCATGGCTTATGCGGGTAGCAAGGGCTGTCTACTGCAGCAGAGCTGGGAGCTGACAGGAGCTGGGCTTATCAGGGAAGTTTTCAACTGCTGCTTGCTTTGATAAAGTTATTTTCAAGTAGAACCAGAAAGTTCGCAGAACATGATCTTCAGCTACTATGAACATGAATCAGCTTCATGCGACCGTGTATTTCTCTTTCAAAAGCAGCAGCACAGAGCAATTCCCCAATAAATGCACTAAAATCAGTCTGCAGCAGGTCTAAAGACAGTGGCAATCTTGTGCCTTTTCTCTCATGGCAGGTCACCCACCAGACCAAGAAGGCCTAAATCCTAATCTATTTCACAATGAAAATATTGTGTGAAGCACACAGGATCTGGCCTCAGGGTGGACCAGCAAAAAGACAAACAAAAAACAAGTTACTGCCCCATTAATCCTTACTACAGATGTTCCCAAGGAGAAAACCATTCCCTTAAATTTGCATTTCTGTGTTATCCTTTGCCCTTAGGTCGACTCAGTCTTGACTTTCAGCAACTGGTGCGTTCACTGAGGAATAAAAAGTTATGCCACTGACTCAGTCCTCTGCTATAGTAATGAGAAAATCATGTTATGTGTTATAGGTGGAGTTTTTTGTTAAATCATGGCCCTTGCTATTCATTAACATTCAAGTGCTGAAAAGCCAATAAATTATTACCAAAAGGAAATATAAACAACTTTCTCTGAGGAAGGACTGCATATAGTAGGCTGGAACCTCCTTCAAGTTAATTGCAACACAGTTCACTAATGAAACTTTCCATCTATTAAATCTTAACAGGCATAACTATAAAAATGGCGCCAAGCTCTCTCTCCTGCCTAGGAATGCCCCAGACAGCATCTGCAGAGACTTTCACACTTATTGTCTTTGCAGGGATTGGTAATTATCCAAGTAGCAGTGGTAACATACAGCTAATCTCATAATGATTATGGAGTTTTCAAATTAATTTGCATACCGGAGCTGGCTGTAGGAAAGACTGCAGCAGTGGTACCTGCTTCTTACCAAAAAAGCTGCAGACCTGCAGCAAAATGCTCTGAAGTCAGTAGGAATCATCTTCCTTTCACTTAGCTCAGGACCAAGGTCAAGACAGGCAAGGACATCATCAAGTCTTCAGTCAAGAAATGGGTTTGCTTTTAAGGCAAAAATTATTTTCACCCCTTCAAAACAGTCAGTACTGCTGAAAGGTAACCTCTTCCCTAGTACATAATACATTGCAGAAACTACCTCTGCTTGTTCATAGCTGCGTAGACCATCTCAACCCACTAGTGCTTTTAAGGTTGCACTTTCTTTTCTCCTCTCACCAACATTATTAGCTGGTCAGACTGCTAAGTGACATCTGTGTTTCTCATCTGCAAAGTTTATCCAAGATCTTCTGCCAGTTTACGTCAGGATATTTTTAAGATTTGCTTTTCTGCCACTTCATTCCTTCAGCTTCTTATCCTATATCTACAAAATAGCCAAAAGGGTTACCAAGAATATGTGGGTTCATTGATTCCTGAATATTTTAGTGCTTTTTTGAAAAAATGTTGAAAGACTAAAAACATTCTGTGTGTCCTGCTTGACTTGAGACTTACTGTCCAGAGAGGAAACAGCCATTCGCTCTTTTCCTCTGTTCAGTGAGTACTGAAATACGAAAAATAATTAAGTCATGTGGGATGCTCTTTCAAGGAGAAAGTAGGAGCATTTTTTTTAAGTTTTGGGACTGGACATAGGTACTATAAATAACCATAGCTCTCTGTACCAATGAGCCATTTTCACATGGTATATTTTACATCAACTAGAATGGCCACATTGATATACCAAGTGAATAATCTCATTTATGATCAGATTTTTTTAAGCTGAAGTCAGGAAGAAAACTTAGCTCTGGTATATGCAAGCATGACTCCTTGAAACTAAAGTGTGAATTAGCTGAATAAAACAAAATGTAAATTTTGCCACTTTTTTTTTTTTTTTTTTTTTTTTTTTTTTTTTTTTGCTCAGTAACTTTGCTATTTCTTCTTTGATTCCATGCACTGGAGAAATACAGATGACCTTATCAGCTCTGTCTTTGAACACTATTAATCAGGGATAAACATATCTCATTCACAAGTCTAAAAACTTTTGGAATTTTTTTTTTCCTCCAGTATATCTTAAAAGATGCATTGTAAAAACCAAAGCACTCCTGTCCCCCCTTAATCTGCCTTCCTAATCCAAGCAATAAAGTTCTACAGTGTTACACCAAGGAAAGAAATATTCCATGATATTGTCGGAGTTGTACTAATACCAGGTTAGTTGTACGTGATACAGAAATCATAAAGACTCCTAAATAAATACTACTCTTCTTTTTATTATCCATGTGTTATAAATGGCAAATACCAAAGTGTGTGGTGCTATGTAGTATGCTAACAAGACTGACTGAAAGAAAATAGCCTGCCATAAAGAAATAAAAATGTTAAAAAAATTAAGAAGTATAAATCATAAACATTTACTTCAAAGCATATCCAAATTGGAGAGGTTGTCTTAACTGCCTATATATGTTCTTAATGTATTTTAGCAACCTCAACACTTAGCCAGAGTGATGGCACAATACCTAAAATGAAGAATTCTTGTCTTCCCTCACAAACATACACACACACAAAAAAACATTTTCTGAGTTTATATAAAGGCAGTTGCCAAACATTTAGTTTCCCACTTAAAATAGGAAGCTTTAACTGAACTTCAGCTTTTCATTTAGAAGACTTACTTACATTAATAAAAATATTAATGCTTTTCCTTTGTATGAAATAATCCTAGAGTAATTTCACAACAGTTAGGTGTCATAAAGATAAACTGTTCTGGGAAAGGAAGCAATTGCAGAAAGGAGGGTTGAGACAGTACAGTGTGGGGAGGAAAGACTATACTGCTTTATTTCAGTAACAAATTCTAACATTAGATGCCTTGAAATTGCTTTTATATTTTTACTATCGCAAAGGGAGGGAGCCAGAGTGTGCAGATCTCATACTGTTGAGAATTTCTCCAGGAGCATTTTGCAAGACAAGTCTTGGCAACCCATCAGCATCTTAGTTCAGCAGCAAACACCAAGATGAGCTATCAAGAGTTCACTAATGACTTCTGGATCTAGCAAACAATTTCTGTGGAAGGCTACAGTGCCACACAACAGATAAACGACCTCCAAGATCCATTAGCTGACTTGCATATTCAAGCAGAAGTCCTAATGTGATTGTCAAGATGTTCCACCTCCTCTAAGATTAGTCCAGGCAAGCTGTGCTTGAACATTATGTACTAGTATGACACTGAACTACCCGTAACAGAGTATTCTCTGTCAGGAGAGCTTTAAGTTATTGGTTTGGAATCAACACGGGTCTACGTTAAGCTCAAAGCAAATCATACTCTACCAAGGGTCACATCAAAATGCCAAAATCCCTTCTCTGAAGTGGTGTATGGTTGAGTAACTGTAAGATGGAGCTGCTTCCTTTTTGAAAGTCAGCATAATCTGTTTTTCTCTCCACCTGAAATTAACTGAAATTAACAGATCAAGGCAACTTTACAGACATCTGGTCCCACAAGGAGCCAAGCTGCTCTGAAGAAGCACAGCAGTTCCCAAGGCATAGGAAAGCACTTGGCTCTTGCTGTGAGTCTTTCATGGGAGAAACTGGGAAAGAAAATTACTATTTAAAAAAAGAATTAATAGGCTATCCTCCAATTTTCAGCTGGGACCCTATCATCTTCATTTCTATTTTTCAGACTAAGTTTTTCCATGTCATAGCTGCCTTCATTTTCTGCAGTTGTTACACAGCATAAGGTACATTATTGGTAGTAAGTAAAAAAATTAAGATTAACATTTCATTTTAATTATTTTGAACATTCTTGATCTCTCCACAAGATACTAGGAAGGCTTTTCAGGTTGTCTTTGGAACAGTGATACTATAAAGTGAGATGATAATTATCTGACATACATCTATTCCTATCATCCCATTAACCAATTTTGAAGTACGAGCTTAAAGTAATGCTTATAAAGCTAATTCAGATGTGAGATTAACTTCTCCCAAATTTCTATAGCCATTAATTTCTTTCCTCTACACAAATGCATACATACCTCTGCAACTCCGCCTACAAGTATCCTACTTTCATTCAACTTCACCTCTCCAGCAATTTTCTGTTTAGCATCTTATGTCTGTACTATTGTTCAGCTTCATTTTTCTGAGAGGAGCAAAGGAAAATGGTTTCTGATAATAATTACATCAAAGGAAAAAATAAAAATAAGCAGAGAGTTAAGAAAAAACACTCTCTCACCGAAGTATAACTCCATCAAGCTATACTTTGGTGAAGAATTCCTGTATTTTAAGAACACAATAAGTAAATGATTCTGAACCAGCTCAAGTGCATACTTTTTAAAATTTTTATGCAAATTTTTCATCCCAGATCCATTTTTAATTCATTATATTCTCTGTTAAGACTGAGATGGTGGTTCTTTAAATTCTGAATACCTACAGGGAATACTATCATAATGAGAACAATCGTAAATGTGAACAGACACCAATAACAGAACACATCACAAAGCTTATATAGAAAGCCTGCAACTGTGAATTTGTTACTTAGATGCCTGTGTACTAAGAACCAAACAGAAAAGGAAATAATTTCACCTAACCAAAATTTATTTGTAAGTACTTCAAACTCCAACTTTTCCTTGTTTTCTCTGTTAGAATCCATACAATTATATATACACACTTCTTTTTTTGTGGCATTTCAGGACAGCCTCCCAGAATCTATGAATAACAGCAGGGTAGGATTTGAAAAAGTATAAGTATATGTTTAAGGAGAAAAAAAACCAAAACAAACCTAGGATAAAACAGTGGTGTTCAACCTTTACTCTACTGCATGATGGATGTAGAGCAGCTCTGCAGGAATTTATGAATACTTCATGCTAACTTGGTTACTGAAATGTTTATTGTATGACTATATTGAGTTAAATCAACAGGACTATTGGGGAAACAAGGAGAAATCACTCTGAATAAGCCACTCCAACATAACTTGTTAGAGCTATTAAGAAAAATGCCTAAAATATTTCCTGTGAAGATTCTGGCTCCTGGACGCAGCAAGGGCGTTAAGTCTTTCTGTCACATGAAGTCATGGCTGGAAGCAGAATAAGGGACACTCATTTTCTGTATGGGGGCAAAGCAAACTAGGAGTTGTTCACACAGTAGACAGCTGCCAAAGCATTTAGATTCGTCATGCTTCATCTGAGCCTTGAGACTCGTAAACTTATAGACAAAGTTGAGAGAAAAGTACAATTTTAAAGTTGTAGATTTTTTTCCTTTGAATTTTTAATTTCTGTATTTAAAGGAAAATACCTAGGCATTGCCAGTACACTATTAGAAGGTATCTGCAACTAAAGAAGTAGGATTATGAACACAGGTAGTTGTCCTGACCCACTGGGCTGTTCTCACACAGATCATTCTTGCCATGTTAAGTGAAAACATAACATTCACCTGGTATTCATATCAAACCAGAACTCAGAACTACAACAATGTGCTTTAAAATAAACATCAACATTATTTATGCTTCACTACTTTGTCTCAAAAAAACCCAAACCACAAACACTTGTTTTAATAAAAGAAAAAATTGTCTGTCAATATTGTTGTTGAAAGTTTTGAGGATGGTTTCTGAAGTACATGACACAGTAAACAAGACAACATCTTAAATAAATTATGACTATTTAATCAGAAAAATACAGTATACTTAGAGCACAGTGTTTAAGATTAACAAATTTTGTATTCAGAACTAATTATTTTGAAGTTATATGGAAACCTTTGTTTCAGAGGATCATAGACCTCTGCCAGAGGATCATAGACCTTTGCCATTTCTAGAAATCTTTAATTAGTGGTGTCATTAGAATAAAAAAAAATATTAGGAATTATTTGTGCATATCACTCTGTATAAGCAAGTCTTCATTCAAAGAAAAATAAACTTTAAGTACATTTAGCACCCATTCATTTGCCAGAAATAGAGAAAAGCAGTTCAAATAAGAATAAAACTGCTGTCAATACAGTTACTAAGATTCTAATCCATCTGCCAAGAAAATCACATGCACTAGATTAAGAATTCCACCAAAAAGACAAGAACACAGTACCCAGAAGGGGTCCCAGTGCTGATGGGCAGAACTAGCTGGGAGACACCCTTTGGAAAGCAGTGATTGCCAATGCCTTTCCCATCCCATCCCCAGCTGTCAGAGTGTATCAAGGATAGATATGTGGCAATGCCTGGCTGTAGATCTGCAAAGAACATTTCTAGCACAACAGGTTGTACTGGTTAATAGTTTTCTAGGTAACAGATATTCAGCTATTCATACAAGTCATACCAGAGTTGGCCAATCTCACTATAACCCTGATCATTAAAGCTCTCATTCCTCACTTTTGCTTCTTTGCAGGAGTGGAAAGGGCAGCATGACAGGCAATAATGGTTGCTCATTTCTGCTTAAACAGTTTATAGGCTAAGATACTGAAGGTCCCTCGCTATTCATCGGTCTTTAAGGAACTGCATGAGGTGGAATTGCCCTTTTAATAGCCTCATGACATATTTCTGACCATGTTCTATCCTGTTTAAGAAATAAATTTAGTTACATTTCATCAGGTGCAGAGTTGAACAAATGCGTTTATCGTTCCAGTTTCCTTTATTAATGACTGAATTGAACTAGGAATCCCTTTGCATGACAACTTGAACAGTTATCTACAAGAAACCACTTTTGCTATCTTTTTTCTCTGGGTGTTTACACTGGCCTCTGGACAGGGCAGCACCTTGAAACCAGTCTGGGTGCAAAACTACACCAGACTCAGCAGTTTATGCACTAAGGCTTTTGTCAAGGGCATATAAAAGGAAGGCTGCAAAACTGGTATGGGTGACACTGAGACATACTTTAGATGACCCAGCTATGAGCCATAAGCACCACAGAAGGCCTGTAGCTGCCTGAGCCAAGAGGCTCTCCACCCTCCTGTGTGACGCTGCCAAGAGAGGCACTCAACATGGAAAGCTTCAGATGGCGGTTTGCAAGGTGTTGTTTGTGGGGCCTGAGAGAGTCTGGTACTTGTTCCCTCACACTCAGACCCAAGCAGCCGAATCTCATGCCTTCCCAGACATTCTGCAAATGCTGTATATTTAATAGGGCTTGCAAAAAGACTAAGGGTTTGCTTCTCAAATAAAGAAGGGATGAAAGGAACTTTCCTGGGGTTGTGCTGGCTCAATTCCTGTTTGATTGACTGCTCATGCTGTTGCATTGGTGGTTATTAGAGCTGGTAAAAAACACAATTTCTGTCCCACAGGAATTTCCTATACTTTGACATTTGTTTTCATTCTGAAACAGCATTAAAATTTTCAAAATAATGAACGCTTTCATGGATTGAGTGGTCCTAAAAATAAATTAAGAAATGTCATTGTGTGGGCACACACTTTTCTCGAGGCACAGCTAGTGACAAAATCCACCCACTTTTACCCAGCACAGCTGTGTTTCAAACAAGAACCAGCAACTGGCAGAAGTAGGCATGTGATGACATAGAAGGTCTGTCCAGCATGGTAGTCCTGGTCTCAACCTTTGTTATTTTTTAAAAAAGAGAAATGTATAGCCTAAAATGGGCAAATGTAATTCTGCTTATCTCCAACCCACAAAATGAAGGAAACAACTGTCTAGTTTTCACATCTTCCAAGGGTCCAGTCAGAACCTTGTTACTATTTTGCTCTGAACATCTCCCATTCACAGACCTTCCCATCCCTGGCTGAACCATATAGAGCTAAGGTTTATATTCCTGCATCACAGCCTACTATGTGGAATACAGCTGTGTGAGTCTCTCTTGGCTTAAAATAGTCTTTATGAAGTGCTGTGCTTTAGGGAAATAATGTTAGCAAAGAAATGTCAGATTTTGCTCTCGTTGAGGAGCAAAATCTAACAAGGGTGGTTGTCAGCTATTATGCTTTTGTACTGAAAAATTGTACAATCCTTTTAAGTTACATATAATGATTTTACAGCCTTTTAACAAGAGGTCCGCCACTGGGTAGTATTTTAACAGGGGAAACAGGATTGGTGCTTTATTTATTTATTTTAAACCAGCTGAATTCCCCAAGTTGCTCCTTGATTTAAGCCATGGTCTGTATTACAAACAGAAGAGATTATAATCAGCCATGGTTCTGATAAAACTCTCTTAAGTAATGATGATCCTACAGCATTCAGACAAGTCAGGGGTCAATATGACCTTATTTGCCTGTGTCTTTCATTAGAACACTCTTTTTTGCAGTACCATACTTCTGGTACCTCTGAATACACAGAGGATTCATGCTTCAGTTCTGCATGTATTAAGAATGCAGCCATAGCAACTACTAGCATTAATGAACTATTTGCTTATGCAGTAATAATTAACTTCCATTACATTACTTTGTGTGATTACTTTCTTAATTGCCTGAATTATGCATCCATTTAATATTTAATAACCATTCTCAGAAATCAGACACTGGTAAAAAAACAAATTGCTCACAGTTTCCTTGCAATAATTAAGCTCACAAGAATAAATGAAACCTTTTAAAAAAGAATGCCTTGTGATTATATCCTTGCATATAGAACAAGATCTTAAATTAGCTATTTATTAAGTCTAAATTTAAGACCAAATAGTACATTTTTCACTTACGCCTTGGGAAATCAACCTATACAGTACCTGACATCACCAGCATAATTAAGTGCCATCTATTTACTTTGAGAGTCACGAATTCCACATTAGTATTTAGAACATTCAGAAGTGCGTGTGGGGAAATCTTTTAAAATGCCTCCTTGGAAAAATAGCATCTTCTTTACCTGAGGTAGCTGCTTAGTTGTGCTTAAAGTAGTGGAAAGATCTGTGAAGCGTAAATAGGCTTCTGATTGGGAGGGTTGAGAAGGATTTTTTTTTTTCTCCCTTTTTTTTTTGGTCATGTTTTAATTTACATACAAACAATGGAAATAGAGTTATACAGCCTGAGGTCAGGCTTATCAAACAGGATGGAATTCACTGTGTATATGAAAACAATGTTTGCAATCAAAAACAAGCAGTCTGATCTAGTTGAGTTTTTTTATGTTGTCATCTGTCTCTCTCTGAGCCCTCATGCCCTGCTAGCACCCAAGCAAAGCCACATGCTGATTTGCAAAGTGATAATACCATTACAGTACTGCACATCAGCTTTGTTTCCCAGAGGTTTGCAATGAAGTCACTGGCTTAAATAAAATGCGCAACTGTTCTATTGTACATTGTTTTGTTGAATAGAGTCTATAGAGTCTGCTGAGCTGGACAAGACAGACAACTGTTGTGAGGCTTTTTGTTTTGTTTTGTGTTTTTTCCTGAGCTGCATCTGCAAAATTGCCCTGCCATTCCACATTGATTATGGCAGCCATGTACAGATGTGTTTATCTAAACCATAACACTGCTTGACTGAAGCTACAGGGACACCAGCACGTTACTCCCTCCCTTTTCCTGTGCAAGCATACCGCAAATAAAACATATACAAAAAAAAAAAAAAAATATTCCGTGCATCCTGCAACCAAATACACCAAATCCAATTAAAAAAAAAAATTAAAAAAATCAAAGGGCTTATTTGCCAATATGCAGGTGGAAGAGCAGTGGCTGCTCTCCCCTTGCCCATACAGGTGGATCATTTTCAGCAAGATGCGCAGGGAGCTGCAGGGAGCCAGGAAGGGAGGGAGGGACAGTGCCTGTTTGGGGTGTCAAGGAGCCAGCCATGGTTGCTAGCCTGAGTTCCCAAACTGAGGTAAATTGATGCCAATCTCACTGGCTGTTGTTACAGTGGGCAGCATCATTAGGATTTGCTTTTTAAATGATCTCTCAGCCTGTAAGTCTGAGAGCTGCTAGCAAGGCAAGGTTAGAAAGAAAATGATGGCAGCATGTTGATGCTTCACAGACCTCATGATAGTTTCCGTCTGTCATTATTTACGTCTGACTAGATGCGTCATGTCAGCTACCTAGAAGGCACTTTAATATGAAGCTCTTGTTTTCCTCTGCTTTCTCACATCCAGACTGGGTACTATTATTTTTTTTGCATCACTACACTTAGGTGAAGCTTGCTTCAATCTCTCCATAATGACACACAAAGAAATAAAAATTGTTTAGCTCATGTTATTATACATGCTTCTATTCTAACAGACCTCTTTGACATCATTCACAAAATGGGTGAATTTAAATCAATAAGCAGACATCTATCAAAAGGTCAACTTAATTTTATTCTTTCAGCTTCTTTATCAATATTTTAAGCAAAACAATGCCTTTAGCTTTCAGTAAATAGTGCGTTAGCTGCATTAGAGGCTTGCCGCAGCCACTGATAGTTTTAATGGTTGATGGCATTTAGTAGTTCAATTAACATGATATTAATACTGCTTTATAATGTGATGAGTTCTGTCAGAGTCAATGTAAATAAGGTTACAGCTATCAAATATGTGTCAGTTTTGCCATTATACTACCACTTGGCAATTCAGATTTGAAGGCTTCATCGGCACTGGTTTGGGATAAAATGTGTGATTCACTCCTGAGTTACACAGCCAGCCCTGAATTTAATTTTCTTACTTGTGTTCAATGGTCGGGGCTCACACGATGGAAAACGACCCAATCCTTCAAGCTTTCTTGCAGACCAAAATCTTGGTCAGAGATACACTGCATCTAAGGCATTACTCTCCTGAATGGGCTTGGTGGGCCATAAAATGCCCTTTAAAACACATCCCTCTGCCATGTCCCAAGAACTAACTCATCCACCCTTTTAAAAATTATTTTATTATTATTACTGTTCCCCAAAAACAGCAGTTCAGTCACACTATGGACTGACTTTGCTGAACAATGATATAAAATTATTAATACAACCTTTTCTAATCCGTTAGCTCACCAATCTCACTGTTTTGTCTTCTCATTTTGTCATATGTGAAATTAAGTGATGAGTTCTTTGCACGCCTTCATTTATCTGGGGTGTGAGGGGTCTAGCATAGCTTTGGGTAAAGTAAAATAATTAATAGCTCAATATTGCCAAAAATTATTCTATAATGTTTGATCAGCTGGATTTTGTTCACTTACATTTGAATTTTTATCAGTTAGAAAATACCTTTAACCATTTAATGGTGTATTTGCATTGTGTACACTATGAAGCTTTCTTATGGTTGCCTATTGTTTTCCTAAAAGTACAGCTGGAAGAGTAAAATACTGTTTCATAAGTGTCTCACACCATAATCTTTAAGATTTAGTACAGCAGCTAAGCTTCTGTAAGCATTATTTATCTAAATAAAATTTTAAAGGTCACCAAGTTTTCTTACTCATCTTATCAGAGGAAAAAGTTACTTTTCTTTTTTTAATAGGTAAATTGATGTTACCAGAAGAAAAAGCACTGCCTCTTAATCTCTAAAATAACATTTACCTGGGGATGGGCTGCAGACAAACAGCAGTTAATGCTTTCTTAAAGTTAGTGGTACAACTGAGTTACTCATTGAGCTAAATTCTACATATATATTATTTGCATTTGTCTTCTGAAAAGCCCACACAGAGAGCGTAATTATTAGAAAGCTGCTGAATCTTTGATGGTCTCTGTAAAAAAAATTATTTAAAGGAATTTTAAACTCAGAAAAATATGTAAGTGGCTCACTCTGCATGGCTGCTCATTATTCATTATTTGTATAATTTTGTCACCTAAATTATAAGAATTATTTCTGTTACTCAGTTGGGTGATATTAACCCAACTGAGATATGGGACCCTAACAGTTAATTCTTTGGGAAGTACTAAGTAGGTTGTTGGGAGGTTCAGTTCTTTGTTTGCTTTGGGTTTGTTTAAGGTTTTGTTTGTTGGGGATTTTTGTTTGTTTTCTGGAATAGCCTATAGGGCTCTGATTGAGCTGTGTGAGAAGTAGCTTAGCATCCCTTTGCGTGTCCCCAGAACTGTAAACACAAGGAAGATGAGCTCTGGGGTTTTTATGGACAGAGTGAAAGGTTTTCATAGGATTTAAATCTGTCTCCCAACACTGGCACTTAAAGCGTGAAAAGGGATGTTGTAAATGAAACCCTGAAGGTAACAAAACTGTGCTTACTGTCAGCAAGACTATTGCACAAAAAGCTCCCCTATATGTAGTTTAAGATGACTATCTTTACACTTCTTGTAAAGAATATTTCACCTCTTTACTACTGAGATCAGAACAAGACTAATGCAGCAAGACGGTTTGCTCCTCGTGTTTGTCATATGACACACAATGTGCATGCTTCCAGGGTTTTTGGGGCATATCTGTTACAATTACTGTAGGACACGAGACAATAGGGCACCAAGTGACAGCCCTGGACATTCCCTAAAGTAATGGTATAAGGCTGTAGATTATATCTGTTAAAAAGTTGGGAGGGTTTGTTGATTTGGTGTGGTCTTTTTTTTTAGAAATTCTGCCATTAGAAGGGTGTGAACTGTGCCGTTTGACTCCCAGGATTTCAAGACTGCTCAAGACACTGACGGTGAGTGATGCCAGGTCCCCACGAGAGCCATCACTAGAGAAAGTGGTTCTGTGTGATACAGGATGGGCCCTTTTGTGAAGCAGAAAACAGGGCATTTGGTGCACTGCTCCTGTGTTTTCCCCTTAACCTGGAATTCGTGCTTGGCTGAAATGAGAGTTAGCTGACAGACCCTGTTAGAGAACTGCTAGATGATAAAAATTATTAAAACCTGTATTTTACAGTTAAGGTCCAAGAGCCTTCTAAATCAAGTCGTTTCCTTTGTTTAGCTTTGTAGGTTTTGAAATTCAGATGTGGAGATTCTCCAACTTTTTACTAGTTCCGTATGCTAAGCGTGTGTCTCAAGTTTTTCAGCATCTCCTACACTGGAAATTTATAGATTAAGACCACTAGCAACATTTAATTATTGTAAATTCAGCTGTAGTTCAAAAATACATAAGTAGTTTTCTCTTCAAATTCGACAAAACTGTTAGACCCTGCCAGCCGCCGAAGCCGGCAGCCCTCGGGAATGAGCAGCGAGCAGTAGGTGGCAGTCAAGGCACTGAGCTATTTCCATAGTCGTCCAACGCTGCATCATTGTTAGGAGTAATGTGAAAACAGTATCTTTTTGGTTCTAAAGGTAGAATTTTCAAAACGATCTTTTCCGAGGCCTCAGACTGTAGAAGCAGTAACAGATAGCAATGTGTTTCAGAGTAAGAGCATGAGGAGCCTGAGAGTAAAAACTCCGTTGCCTGATTGATTTTGAGTTCCAAATTTTTCTAGTTCTCAGGGTTTGGGGAGTGTATATTAAACTTATGGGAAGGTTCTTAGGATATGAAGAGGTGCCATAATTGTCCAGAACTGTTCTGATTTATCCCTACACAAAGCAGAGACAGCCTCCTCCCAGATGGGGCACAGCTGGGTCAGCAGATTAATGGGTTAAAGCCAGAGCCCTCACTTCACAAGCACATACAAAGGAAAAAAACCACTGAATTAATGTTTCATTTCCCTTTCTACAACACTCACAGTGAGAATAGCAATCTTACATCACTTCAATCTTTTTCCTCCTATTGAAGTGGCAAATATCATTAAACATAAGTGTCTAGCATCCAGAAAAAGTTACACAGCACCACAGATATGCCACACTCACAGCAGGACTATTAATCAGAGAGGCTCCCTCCACACACTCACAGGCCTCAAAATATAGATCCTAATGGGTTAGTATCAGTAAGTTCTCAGGCGTCTTCTACATCAACATACAGCAACACTCATGTGACAGATTTGACCAAAATTTGGATTCATACTTCATAAAATATTGGCAGTTTCATGAATCCATTTTCTAAGTAATTTTTTTTTTTACCTTATTCATCGACCCATGAATAAACCAGAACTAAATTAAGAGAAGCAAAAGATAATTTTTAATTCCTAGAGGCAGAAAACAGTGGGTGTCTAGTTACTTTTTAAATTACTGAAATTATGCCACTAACAGCCCTCCCAGCCCCACTTCCAGTTCCTGGAGAACTTTGTTTCTACAAGAACTTCTTTCATGTTATTTGTTCTGAGTTTAAGGAAGTGCAGGAGAGAAGAGGAAGGTAAAGAGGAGAGGTGGTGCATCGATATTTCACTTTCAGATGGGTCATTCAGGATCCTTCACCATGGGGTAATTGTAAGTTTAATTTTATTCTTACAGGCATGTAAAATAGCTTCGGGAAATAATTTTTTTTTCCTTAATCTTCCTGAGACAGTAGCTGGAGTTACAAAGAAGTGCTATGAGTTTTGTGAACACAGAAGTGGCCTAACTCCATACCTTTTAGTAAGCACATATCACTCACTAGAATCCATCTAAAGAATACAAGAAAACTTGATTTTTACAGTCATTAAGACTTTGAGCTGTGACTTCTGTCACATGATCTGTAACACAGTAACACAGGAACATGGAGAACAAAGTGTCAGGCTTGTCATTCGAGTTATCTTTCTACAAGGATAGGTATAAGCTTAATATTTCAGATGCTTAACTGATTAAAGGGATAACTGAGGTCACCCTCCACATTTTAGAAATATTTCATCAAGAAGTCAAGAGAGTAAACATATCCATGTTGCCCTTGCTCAACAGATGGAATAAAAATTCATAATTAGTTGCATGAGATGTGTAGTGAAATACAGTGACAGCACAAGGCAGAGCTATTACTTTTTTTGCTCTGGCAAATTTGAAGGAAAAACTTCTATTAATGTAGAGTAATAGTCCTTATTACAGAAAAAAAGAAAAAAAAAAAGACCTATTAATGGTATTTGTTCTTTGAACTACATAGTTTTCTTTCCTCTTTCTGTTTTATTCAGAGATATGCGACATTTCCAAACCTCAGAATGAAAATTCTGAAACCTGAATAGGATTAACTTTGTAAGAAAATTTAAATCACAAACTCAAATCACCATCTTTAACATAGTGCCATGGAGTGCTCAGGAAGGACTGATACATCCAAGCTCTTTCTATTGATGCTGCTTGCAGCCTTCTAGTACTCCAAAAGAGACAGTCAGGGACCATTAGATGGAAACAGCAACTGTCTTTGAATTGAACTAAAATCAATATCCAGAATGATACTCAGTCTTCTGCTGACAATTCTTATCTTATGGCAAGTCTACCATATTTCCAATTAAGTTGATCCAAATTCTAACTCAGTGAACCTCTGCATCTTATTCTAATAGAAAGTAGGAAGCTAGCAAAGGAAAGTGAAACTTCTGATAATTTATCTTCATTGCCTTCAGTAGCAAAGAAGACATCTCACAATTGTGCAGTATCTCAGTAATAATTACTTTGTGAGATCAGCTTACTTTTGAAAGCCTGGAAAACCCATAATTCTAGGAGCATATATAGAAAGATCATGGGGCAGGGTTACCCAGAACCACACAGGAGTGCTAACTTGGGCCCCAGAGCATCAGCATGACTGAATAACTCTGAGGATGCAGCACCCTGAGGTCCTGAAATTAGATGCAGGCTTAGCCTGATTAGACATCTCTGTGTAAATCTCTTCAACCTCAGCTGCCTGCTATATCCAAAGCTCCAGCTGAAAATCCTCCATTAGCTACTTAGAATTGTTCAACATTTACCAGGTATCTCTGCTGGGAGGTACTAAAGTGGGCAGACTCAGACCCCTTTTACAGTTGCCAATCTTTTCCCCTACAGATACTCGATTTATCACACTTTTCTCTACTGGTACTACTACTTCTTTTCCTTGTTTCTGGAAGGAAAAAAACCAAAACAAAACACGAACAAACAAACAAACAAGACACCACCATGAAACTAAGATGGGATGCATTCAAACTTTGCTTTGCAATGCACACTAAGTCTTTAAGATTAATATGTGTAAAAATAAAAGAATTACATTTCTTTGGCCACACAACAAAAATCAAACTAATGATATCACCAAAACCCAACATAAATGTTAGATGAAAACGTCCACAGAGATGGTACTACCCTTACAGTAGCAACCACTGTGAATTAATTAAAACAGACTGCTAGAGGTGTTCAGACTTGCAGAAATGCCACAGACTGTATAGCAAACTTAGATTGCTCCAGCAAGTCAATGTCCTTCTTAGTGGGAGACCCACAACTGATCACAGTATTCGAGGTGTGACCTCATGAACATTAAGTACAGGGGAACAATCACTTCCTATTGCTGCCCACACTATTCCTGATACAGATCAGGATGCTGTTGACTTTTTTTGACTACCTGAGCACATTGCTTGCTCAGGTTCAGATAGCTGTCAACCAGTGCCCCCAAGTCCGGGCAACTTTCCAGCCACTCTGCCCCAAGTCTAGTGTTGCAGAGGGTTTTTGTGACCTGGGTACAGGACTTGGCACATGGACTTGTTAAACCTCATACAGCTGGCCTCAGCTAATCAATCCAGTCTGTCCAGATCCCTTTGCAGAGCCTTCCTACCCTCAAGCAGATCAACACTCCTACACAATTTGGTGTCATCCACAAACTTACTGAGGGAACACTCAATCTCCTTGTCCAGTTCACTGATAAAGATATTAAAGAGAATTAGCCTGAATAGTGAGTCCTGGGGAACATGACTAGTGACTGGACACAAACTGGATATAAATCCATTCACCACCATTCTTTGGGCCAAGCCATCCATCCAGTTTTTTAAGCGTCCACCCATCCAAGCCATAAGAAGCCAGTTTTGCCAGGAGGGTGCTGTGGGATACAGCATCACATGCTTTACTAAAGTCCAAGTAAATTATATCTACAGCCTTTTACTCATCCATTAAATTATCATCTTCTCCTCAGTCTTAGAAGATGAGAAAAAGTAATTTAATTCATAAAATAAAAAACTTTTGTTGGATTTACTAATCATCATTCATTGTGCAACACAGGTTTTCTACATATTTGTCACAGCTTTGGTTCTTTGTGGCACACACCTGCAGGTTGCAAGTCAGACTGTCACTGAGGCAGCTGCCCACACCAACAGTTCAGAGCAAGAGGGATGTTACAGGGGTGGTCAGTATTGCCCAGAGAGAGCATAATCTGCTTTGTGGGACAGATCAGCTGTTACCAACTAGTTTGCAAAGAGTACATGCCACAGGTGTATTACGCATGGAGAAAGACATGAATTAAGTTTAGGCAAGGCATTCTGCTACAGGTCTAGTGTCTTTCTGTCACTAAAATAATAGGAGAAGCTTGTTTATCGTTCCCAAGTAGGAATGTCTGCCCATTCTTGCAATCACTTTTGCTAAATATCTGTCCTCTCCACACTATAACAACAGGTATTTAACAAGCAAAACTCCAATTCAATATGTGGGAAAAAAATACTTCACTGTGAGAGCAAAGTAGAGGATGTGGTCCTCACAAAGTCTTTCAGAAGAAAAGTCCTTTTCTCTCTTTTCCAACAGTTAGTCTCTGGAATTTTACACCAACTTAGCTTCTCAAGACTACTTTACTACTTTATATTTTCCTTCAAATGCCAACTTATGGTCTTTTAGAACAGATGAGACACACTACAGTAGCAGTGAGCAGTTCATTTTTAAAGGCTTTTAGCAATTAACTGGTCCATACTTGCCTTAGGCTCAGCCTTTTCTCCTCACCATGAACACCTAACATCAATTCCCCACACATGAGATCAGCAGCACAGTTTTCTCTTTCAAAATCAATCACCTCAAGAGATATACTGAATTCAGTTTTTATCTATTTTATTCAGTAGAAGCACTGATTTGGAGAATGGAAGATTTGAACCTGTATAATATCCCAAAAACTAGTAGAAGAATTCAAGTCTTTAGTCATTCCAGTTAATTTCACAGGCTTAATACAATTACCTCTTGTGCACATTTCCTTCACTTCCTCTGTAGCTTCTTAGGATTGGCATAGTTAATAAGTGGTTCAGAGGCTGGTGCTACCAACAGAATTTTGGGGGGTTTCATCTTGGGGAACTTTATATGGCACAGGGTCTGCTAGCAACAGACAGAGTACATATGTCTCAGAGTGGGAGAAAGATCCTGGCACATGAGTTGTCACAGCTCGTTGAAAGGGCTTTTAACTAGGCTCGAAGGGAGAGGGGGTTAAAAACAGGCGCACTACAGAGGAACCTAAGGATAGCCTTCAGTCTGCCATTTCACTTGAGGTGGGAAATGATGAAAATATCAAAAATTGTGGCAAGTGGCAGGATGACACGTCAGGGTTGGAAAGATGGGGTGATAGTATGGGCCTCCAAACACAGAAGCATGTTTTGAACACTGCAGCACAGACAAGGTCTTACAGAGCTGAACCAAGAACCTCCATCGTAATAGGAGACAGGAACATAGCTCCCATGAGGCATCTTGGGGGAACAGTAGAGTGGCCCTCTAATAAGGTGACAAGGCTGGCAGTCCAGCTGATGTGTCTCTACACCAATGCACGCAGCATGGGCAACAAACAGGAGGAGCTGGAAGCTGCCCTGCCACAGGAAAACTACAACATAGTGGCAATTACAGAAACTTGGTGGGATGAATCCTACAACTGGAGCATAGCTATTGATGGCTACAAGCTGTTGAGAAGGGACAGGAGAGGAAGATGGGGTGGAGGTGTTGCCCTCTATGTAAAGAAATGGATAGATTGTGAAGAGTTGTCACTAAAGAGTAGCCACGAGCAGGTTGAAAGCTTGTGGGTAGGTATTAGGAATATACTAACATACTAGCATACTAACATATGCTCAGATTCCAGCATCAATCACATTTGAATTTGCACTATAGGCATTTTTTGACACATTAATATGATCAACGTACATAAGAGCAGAACAATTGGCTTGCTGTGTTACTGAAATCCAACTCTTTTCTGTAATAATCTTTGCATTTAGTCCTAGTGATATGCAGTTGATGTATTAGTTGCCTGCATGTATGCACTTCATAGATTTCTCACAGGGCTCAAATAGTCTGTAGACTGATCTCCTCAAATCTACTGATCAATCTCAGAAACCAAAAGTGGATACAGAGGGAAGTACAGGACAAACATACACAGTATTTCTAACAAAGATTCTCCAGTCTCCAGCACTTTTTCAGGGGATCTCTTAAGCTTGTTCTGGCTTCTGCATCTAGCAATCATTGCCCAGGCATTTCATTCTACTATTTGTCCAGTCCCCACATCACCCTCTGCACACCTTTGGTAAAGTGCATTATTTATTCTAGAAGATATTTATTCCTGTTCCATACCAGTTTTGGTTTTTTAGGAGTTTTGGGGGTTTTATTGTTTTTGGTTTTGTTTTTTTTTTTTTCTTTTTTATAAGCTTCATTCACTGGCCCTTAACTCTTGCGCTGAAAGCGGCAATGAAAGATCCATGGCTCTCCATCCTTTCAGTTTTGTCAACCCTATTATCATCCTCAGCTGACTTTTTCCCGGAAAAGAGTCCCAGCCTACTCAGTCCTTTGTATGCATCCTCCTTTCCCTCTTCTCAATCTTCCCTATCCTAATGCATCCTCATTGAAATGAGCAAGTCAGACCCATGTACAGTATTCAAGGTACAGGTGAACCACAGATTTATACGGCAGTATAATGATGTTATCTGTTTTGTTCTCAGGTCCTTTCCTCATAATTTCTAAAACTTGATTTGCTTTTTAGCCTGCTGTTGAGCATAGGCTGATGTTTTCATGGAACTATCCATCATAACCCAAGGTCTCACTCCTGAGTGGCAACAGACAGCTCAGAGCCAATCATTTTATACGTGAGGCTAGGATTTTTTTCCCCCGCATGCATCACTTCACATTTATCTACACTGAATTTCATCTACTATTTTATTGCCCAGTCACACAGTCTCTTCAGGTCCTCGTGTAATTCTTCACAGTCTACCTTCACCCTCACTACCTTGAATAATTGTCTATCAACAGCAAAGTTAGTCACCTCACTGCTCTCCCCCTTCTCAAGCCCATATATACACACACACACACACACGTTTATAAATAGCAGAGAGCCCATGGGACATCACTGGCAAACTCCATCTGCTGCAGTAACCAAGCACTTACCTTATCTGCCTCCTATATTTTGAACAATAATCTGTGCAAGGACCTCTCCTCCTTATCCTAAGGCTTCTTAATTTCCTTAATGGCTTAGGTAAGGGAGATTGTTAAAAAGTTTGGAATTTCAGGTAGAAGATATCAATATATTAGGCCTACTGACCCCTTCAGACACAGAACTCCAAACTTTTTCTTCCTTGAATACCAATCTATAGAAAAATAAAAGTGCTTTTAAACAGTTTCTTTGTTTTCCAAATCAGCCTTATTCTGAGACGCTAGTGACAATGCTAACAAGATGAAAGAGACGATGCAGAAAATCCAGTTTCCTCTTTAGCTCTGGGACTGAAACTTGGAGTCTGACCAGGTAGTCTGACTGCTGCAATTATCCTTGTCCTAAACTACAACAAGCAGTCCAGTCAATGATGGAAGTAATCCAGTATGGTTTCCTAACCATTTATTTCTGTCTGACTTTGGTGCCTGATAGGGTTCAGAGCTCTGCTGGGCTCATGTCTCTTATATCTAGTGACCCACTGCAAAACCAGCAGCAATGAACTTGATAAAACTGCCCAATAAACACAAAAGCTATTTAGTTGTTTGAGCAGCACCATTTTCCACTTGCTGAAGGAGTGACAGAAGGACACAGAGGCAGTCATTCCGTAAGCCTTCTTTACCATGAGAAATGAGTTAAACATGAAGATAAATAAATAGCTTAGTGACACTAGAGCTTATTCATATATTTCTAATATGCACTGGATTCACTCAAAAATGGTCTATGAAGTTCAAAGATTTTTACTCACATATCCAAATTTGGCTATAAAACAACGTAGTTTACATTGAATAAACATTAAGGGTTTGTAAAACTTGGGCTTTGGAGCTCAAAGATTGGCAAGCCTTCTCCCTCATGCAATGAGGCAGCCCCACTTAGGTTAAACCACACTTTGTCATGCCAGACTAATGAAGCAATGTCCTATTGTAAAAGGCACCTGTTTGCAATTGTATGTGGCTACACCAGTTTCTCAACATATTTCTTTCAGAAGTCTTTCTTGAAAGATGTTCTGCTTGCTTACGAGGTAAGCTTATAATTTTGACCCAGCCACAGTATGGAAAAACACAACCACAAATTTACTTTTGGAGAGAACATTGGCAGGGAGAAGCAATATAGGAACACAGTGTGGGCAGTGAAATATACAGGGCTGATTCCTAATTACCTATTCCATATCTGGGTTTTTTTGAGCAGTCTTACAGTTGTCTAACTTAGGCCTTTTTCTACAATAATGAAGTCAATCATGGGACACCTTGCATTGCCTCTGCACTCACATCCCTTCATCTTGGCTGCAGGAACACACATAACCAGCTGCAGGAGCACATCTAACCTGGCTGTTAGGATTTACCACTACACAGTCACTTTCTGCTGAGCATCCCTGGGTAACTGCACAAGCAATGCAAAAAGAAGGTAGGACAGAAAACATGGTCATGTTTCTAAGCAGTGCAATCTTGGGAGAGAGGTGAAACAGCAGCTTTACAAAGTGAAAACAAGGTTTTTTATATTTCCTGTTTGCATCATTCAAACTTCAGAATTAAAGAGAATAAAGAATTCATTTCATACACTCAGAGCAGTTTACCCACTTTTGACATTCAAGCATGGAATAACTTTGAGGCAAAATAAATTAAGGGCATTTATGATCTGACAACTCTACTTGGTAGTCATAGAAGAGCATTATGACTACAATTGTCTGTGTGGAAGTAGTATAGAGTTTGCTGCTGCATGAAGAGGACGGTGTGCCTTTGCCTTATCAGAAGAAAATACCTCAGTACAAACCATAAAATTGAGGTTAAAAAAAGCCAGAGCCAGCTGCTTAAACTTATTCTTCTAATACCATCTATACATTTCCAAAATCCACCCAGTTTCACTGCTGAGAATCTGGACAGTGTTATTGAAAAGCCTGATTACAGATCTAAAAACCTATTTTTAAGCACTCAGATTTGAAATTTGCAGCCTTATTCACTAAAGACAGAAAATAAAGGAAGTAGAATAGCTTGAAGACAATACTGTGGAAAGTATAAAGCTGCTTGCTTGTAAATCTCACAGTATGATACTGTTCACGCAGTGAGGAAACACAGTTCTTATCTTCAACAAGCACTTAAAACTACAACACTTGAAGGAAACTGGAAAGATGAACTTACTGACTTGGTAATTGTTGGGACGTTTTTTTCAAAGAGCAGATTGAGTCAGGGATAGTAACTAAGCCTGTTCTCCCACATGTCTGAGCAAGAGCAGCAGACAAAAATTACTCCAAGTCATATAGGGACAGTTTTCTGGGTTAAAAAGGGTTGGGGTTTATGTATTTTGATGGCATAAAAACCTTTGCAAATGAAAGTCTGAAAGAAAAAAAACATGTTCTTTTGTTTTATGTGGCAGGAGAATGAACTGAGAGTATTTTTTTGTCCTCATCTTTCGCTTTTGGGGTTGAACATCTTTAGTGTTTCCAGGGGAAGGAAACACAGATACACAAACCTAAAAGCAGCCCAGCCCAGTATCTATTTATTTCCATTCCCTGACCAGCCATATAACTTTGCCCCAGAACACATACCAGCAGAAATTACTAATGCATCTTTAATTTAGCAGAGAAAGCAGAAATTAATAGTGAGAAGGAGCTGTAGTCTTTCACCCATACAAACATCAGTGGAAACAAACTTGAGCCTTTTTGTAGCAGCATGAACAGAAGAATTAACAAATAAATTCTTATATAAACAAATACATTTCAGTTAATCACCTATAAGATATGCAAGAGCAGTTCACTAAATTGAAATTAGTACTTGTGTTTTTTAAGCCAGCTAGAGATTCAGACATTTTTGTGTGTAAGTAACAGAGCAAAGAGCAAACACAATGTTGGATTATTTTCTTCCTGACCACATCATCACCGTTATATCTGCTTCTCTCCTTTCTGCCCTACTTTGAAGACTAATCCCTGCCTCTGCTGCCAAAATGGCCTTTGGCAGCAAAACCCAGTGGAGTAACATTTACAGATAGTCCTATACGAGTTACTATAGACAGGAGCAGTATCTTTCCCAGACACTACAGGTGTTTGAGTTATCAGGGCTACAAAAATCCTATGCTCGAGAGGACCGTGCTCATACCTTTCAAAGAGTTTGAAACCTCCATAACTGAGAAGTGACTTTGAGAGCTACAGCCATGACCTGTGCCTAATGCAAGAATAAAACCAGTGATTTGCATCCCAAAGTCTGTCTTGGCTCTTTGCCTCCAAGACCATAATATTTTGACATTCATTAAATCTCAAAAGTTAGCCTCAAGAGTCTCTAGAGTACAAAAGATAATTTTCCTAAAATTTCAGCTATGGAATATACTGCTGCAAGAGTCAAGTGAACAGCTCATCTTAATGCTCCAGCAGTAAAAGAATAAGTTTTGACTGATTTCATTTTTGTGCAGTAAGATTTCCACTCCTCTTACTTCACATAAGCAGGTGAAAACCCAAAGAAAAGAAGCTATTTCCTCTACACTCTTTAAAGAAAAGGAGAGAAGGGAGAGGGGGGGAAATAAATTTGGTTTAATGCTAGAAGGCTAGGGAACTATATATCAACTTAGGTCAATTCAGTTTAGTAACACAGTTGGTAACAGCAATATTGAAACAGAGATTAAGTTGGTTTCCACCACGTCAAAATCCTGGTGTCTCACAAGACAAGCTTGTCATGGTCGTTTTTTTTCAGACATAGAAAAGATAGATATGTATAGGTGGGCATGACTTAAAATAGCATATGCTAGTCAAGTACAATAGCCAGGACCCAGCAAATTAAAAGTAACTTGAAGGGGTTTTTCCTTTGTTTTTCTGTTTATTGTGACAGTCAGTAATAAATCGTGTGGTTCATGTAGGCAACCATCTCCCCTATCTGACAACAAATTATTATCTTCTCCCAGATGAGTCAGTGATCAATAAGACAGGAGCTAAAACCAGTAAATGAACCAGAAGTTTCTCTTTCTGTATCATATTGCTCTAATTTTCCAAAGTTGCTGCATATCATGAACAGTGCACAGTTTCCGCAAAGAGTACCATAGAGCAAGAATTACCACTTCTAAAAACACAAGAGGAAACTTTAAAAAGCATCTTCACTCAGGTTTAGTCAGAGGATGACACAAAACCTACAAGTCTAGTACTCAATATGAACTCGTCCCTTACAAACAAAATTGCAGGCAAATGCATTTTTGTGCAAGGTCTCAAAGCATCAGCATAACATCCACTAATAGTGAATACCCCAATTTCAGACTTATAACCCCTTCTTTTAAATGGGTACAATGTATTTCAAGAATCTGAATGTTCCCAAATATAATGAGTATGCATAACCTGGATCACATTGCGGTTTTGAGCCAGGTCTCATTGCCACTAACTTGTACACACTCGTAGCCTTGACTTCTTGGAAAATGAAAACCGTTTTGACTTGCTCTACTCAATACTGAAAAATTCACAACACCATGACAATAGGAATTAACAGAAAAATCCGCAAGCAGCTCCAGAGGTTGACAAAACATTGTTTAACCTCAGAGTTACTATAGAATTTTATATTACAGTGATTCTGAAGATCATATCATTCTTATGTCCTTTCCAGTTTAATCAAAGTGTCCAATTTAATTTTTTTTGTTGTTATATTTAGACAGTTTTCGTAGTTAATACCAAAAAGTTTTACCTCTTTCAGCTTGTGCTCCTTATGGGTACCAACAGATGCAGGGGCTGTGTAAGAACTAAGGAACGTTCAAAGGGACAATGGCAGTGACTCTGAAAATTAGAGATAAACATCATGGGCTATGTTCCAGTTTGCAGAATCCTAAAATGCTGTATCACTTAAATTTAATATATTTTTTTATTGAAAGAATTTTAAGAAAATGGAACACCATGTGAGCATTTTTGCCAAATGTTTTTTCCTGGCAGTATTTATTAAAAAAAAAAAAAATTAAAAAAAGGAAGGAAGGAGGGGCAAGCATAGAGGTGGGGAGTTATAAGTATTTGAAGCATGTTTAAACTATTGAAAGTTTTACATTTCTCCCCACACATTTCCTTTCAAGATTTGAGATGATATATTCTCAAATACCTGCAACTGATTTGCAGCTAGAATGAGTATCATAGCTCTGTCTAGATTCAGCACACCAGCAGCTGTTCAAATTGCTTCTCCAAATAGAACTGGTTTGTCTTGATATATAGCAAACAGCAACTGCACCTTCTACATGGTAGATGACATAAAAATAAAGGCTTGCAATACACAAAAAATTGTGTAGAACCAATAGATGCATTTCTAACAGCCTTAAGCTTCCCCCCCCCCTTTTTTTTTTATGACAATAGTCACAATCAAGAAAGGATATTGAAACTGATGACACTTTTCCTTAACTCAGCTCAGGCAGTTCTTATCTGCTATCTCCTAAGTTCCTCAGAAATCAAACAGACTAAAATTAATCACATGGAAGTTACTGAAGAAAAATTTGTGGCTTTAGGCCACCGGCTAAATTGTTGCATTTTGTATTTGGTTTTACCTCCAAGCTCTGTTCAAAACCTTCTCATCTGCAGACTCATCTATTCCACTTTCATTCAGATTTCAGTCTGGAAAAACAGAATCTTCAGATAGAGATTCTGTAGGCTTAGCTCACTTCTGCACTTTTTCGTCTCCCATCTCAGGAAGGCATTCAAATCCCTTTTGCTCGTTCACCTCCAGTAATTCTCATGGAGTAGCCTCCCCAAATCCATCACTTCTGCTAATACAGTCTCACACAAGCTTTTCCCCAAAGTTTCTAAAAGAGGCCCTTGATGACAGTAAAACTGGTTTGAAGTCCTCATCTGCTCACAACCCCAGGCACTTGAAAAATAATTCCCACATCCTTTACAGGCTCAATGTGAGCCCTCAGCCCTGAAGAAGTTCACTGTGGCAAGATTTCTCCCTTGCATTAGCCCACCTGATGCTTAAAACTTGGCTTATGCTAGCAACTGAGGCAAAACTTTGTGTCACTCAATCATCCATACGAAATTGGCAACAATGTTAGCTATCCTAAATGAAATGTCGTGTTCCATTTTTCCATAACCAGAGCTACTTTAAAAAAAAAAAAAGTTCTTCTAATTTCAATACTTAAAAGTGACAAACAAAATTATTACCTTTAAATAACATTTAAGGGACGAGAGAAACAAGAAATGATTCATGCTGAAGAAAGATCTCCAACCCCCACCAGCACCACAGTCAACCATCCTGACCAAGGACATACTGATGTAGCAGGACAATCCCCTTCTTTTCTGTTTCCCCAATTTAGTCTGCTTCCAGGCTAAAAAGATGCATCTGCTCCCACTTATGACTCCACAGACCTCCAGTCCTCCATGCAGCCCTGCGCAGAAAGGTGTCAGGTCCACTGCTCTTCTCCCTGCTCTAGCCTTACATCACATCTGTGAAGCTCAATTTAAAGGCAAGCGTAGTAGCAGAGTAATTGTTACCAGAGGACAGGAAAATAAAAGCCTATATAAAGTCCACTATTTGAGCTACATAGTGACATCAGATCAGATAGATATAATAAAGAGTCTGTTGCTGGAGATATGTTTGTAGAATTTTCCTAAGCACTTGAAGAGGGCAAGGAAAAAATATAACTCAACAGCACAGTATGCATGCGAGCAAGACCTCCCATGTTTCACTTGGTACCATTACCTTTTTAAGCTGCCACTGTCATACAGCTCTGGCTGAAATCTGATTTCTTTTTTTGTTACTTATAAAATCAACAATAATAATAATTAAATTATTAGAGGATTATTTAAAAGTAGTTGCTGGCATTTCTTACCCAAATGCTTTATTTTGAAGCTGACAGGAATATCATAACAAAATACACCAAGTTACTTGAGGGGGAAAAAGAAAATTTTTAAAGAAAAAAAAAATCCTACAAACACCAAAGGATTAGAGGAATGGGTAAACAGGTATTCATGTAGTTTCATCCACCATGCAAGCAACCTCCTTTCCACTGCAGCAGAAGTGGCAGAGGAAGGAAATGAAGGCAAATATTTTAAGAGATACCTCATATGGGTTTTAGCACTTGTAATAGAAACTAACTCATCTGTCAACTGCATATTTTGACATTTATTTGGGTTTGTGCTTTAACGTTTGCATTTTTTAGGAGACAATTTTAAATTACTTAAAACTGGCATCAGAAAAAGAAGCACCTCTTATCAACACTCAAAGTGGCAGTTCAGTGTGCCATGGCATAACTGTGCATTTTGCCTCCTTCCTACCTAGGTAGCTCCTGAACTTTGCTCAGCACTACACCACAAAGACCCTAAATTTAACACGTGAACAAACTCTAGTGCTATTAGTACTGCATCTTTTGACTTTTTTAGAGTCTTGTTTGGTTGTGGTAGAATTTTCTCTTCACCATGCTGTTTTTCCCCTCTGTTGGTTTTACTAGGTGATATTTTCTGTACACATTTATGCCATCGTATCTCTGCATTTTTTATGAGGCAAATACATTTGGGAATCAAACTGAGGAGACAGACTTGAATGGCTACAGAAGCCCTTTGGTACCAAAGTCTTGAAGTGGCTCAGCTATCCTGCTGGTTGCTATTATACACACTGTAGTTTTCTGAAATTTTTTTTGCTGATCAAGTACATGAGGGTTGCTCTATTCAGGGTGACACATAGTTACGCACTCAAGGACTCATCTACTCCTGTGGCTCTAAACCAAAGCAGCTGTGTGAAAGAATAAGCAGAGTATACCCATAAATACCTGCTTCTGGCAAATTCATAAGTAAATCTGGTCTGAGATACTTCTGTGCATACCTATTCTCTGGCTTCTGGGAGGTGTAAGAAAAAAGGGGTACAAAAGAGAGGTTGGTATAACGTATCTAGAGAAACACACAGCAGAGCAGCAATGGAATTACAGGATGCAGCATTTGCTGGGAGCAGAAGCAGAGGGAGAATGGCAAGTAAAACCACAATACATGGAATAGATGGGATAAAGTGCTTACTACAAACCTAGGAAAAAAAATTTGCAAGCAAAATACTGCAGAGAGAAATCCATGGAAACATGTAAAAGCAATAATTTCTCCCCAAAGAAAATATTAGCTTAAAACTAGCTCTATAGATTGTAGATTTTAAAAGATGCATGTAAGTAGATGGCAAATAGCAACTCTAATATTCTATATTTTGTCCCTTTGACTTCCAAAAATAAGTTTAGAAGATTTATAGCCTTCCTGGCTTACGGTGTACCTATCCATGATAGGAAAATTTAAGTCAGGCTAATACATAAGCATTTACATGCCAGGGAGTTAAGTTAGGGCAGTAAAACTATGTTTATATTTCTGCAACAAAATGTGTTGTCCTAGTGCAGGCTAAGACTGACAATCTCTATCTGAAAAAAGTTTCCCATTTTCCATAAGTGAAAATTCCAAGTTAGTTCATTTCAGAAGGTGAATACTTGCAAACACGATTAGTGTTTGATCAGATCTTGCAGGCTCCTCTCCCTCAGTTCCTCCACAATCTGTACAGCAGCATCTCCAGCTTCCATTTTCTAAGAGGTTGGCACTGTCATGTAAGGTTTGTAGACACATGGCAGCTTTATTATTATTTATTAGTATTCCATTATTGGTTTTTTAACATTGGTAAAATATTAAGCAGCTTAAGTATATTAAGTAGCCAGTTGCTGCCTGTAGGCTAATACACTCGAGTGGCTTAAAATTTCAAGGCTAATTAACACTTTCACAGGCTGCACAATACCTCCCTGCAGGTCCCTCTCCAGTCAAATCTAACTCCACAGCAATGCAGGAGTGTTAGCAAACTCCTAGCACAGAGCTGCAGCACACATGGCTGTAATTAACTGTGCTTTGAACACTTCAGCCTACCTACAAACTGGCTCTGATTTACACATACATCTTTGGAAGACTTTTGCTTTAGTCAGAAGCAATTCTGCAGTGACACACAGGAAAACAGACTGGATCAAGATGCTGAACCTATCTGTCACTGGCACTTTCAAGTCATCCCTACTTTTCTTAAACCCTGGGTTTATCCCAATGGATGACTACAGAACAGACCAGGTTTTATGATGAATTTCTGCAAGACTTGTTACAAATTCCAACTGCAGCTTGTTGATTTATAGGTCAATGACTTATTTTAAAACAAAACACTTAAGGTTCTTATTGACTGGGTGTTAGTAGTGCAAGGTAGAATTCATCTCTTAGGTTTTCTTCAGGCAGCTCTGCAACACATAGGGTTATACTGTACATATGTAAAAAGAGAAAGATAATGGTGGCAATAAAAAGATGCAGCAGCTAACAATCAGCTGCAGAAAGGCTTAAAAGATTTCTCCATTTCAATGTACTGCACAGACTACTTGCTAGTTATAAACTTTGCATTCTTATGAATGAAAGACAGAAATAATGAACAACAGTTCCAATTTTTAACTGCAACATTTTCTCAGCTCCTTAGTTTTGTGTTTTCACTCAAATTGAAAAAAAGGCAAATTCTGATAGAAGTTAAATATAAAGAAAAATATAAGTAATTCAGACTTTCCAAGCATACGATTATTTTAGCAGCTCTCCTGATCATATGTCTTCTATAAATAACACTGATTTCTCCAGCTCAGAATAAAGCAAACAGTCCCAGTTCAGGAGTTGCTGGTGCCACCTGTTCAAAATACATCCGTTACCACTACTTGCAACCTCACAATCACTTACAGGGAATTACTGGGATGCCTGCAGCTGGCTACAGGAACTCATGCTGCCGAAAGACCACAAGATGAACTGCTTAAGTCTCAAACACAAGTCCTTTGTTGGACTTGGTTAGACTTAACCAAGCTGGCACTGTAACTTCTCCAGTCTGTACATACCATCTCTCCACATGGAAGCATGTAGCTTCATTGGAATTATTCACAAAGCCGCATGAACAATCCTGTTTTTTTAGTGAACGATCTCCACTAGAATGCACATCTAACATACCGACATACCGAGCTGCTTGGGATAACCTTGTATCCTTTCTCTGGGTTTCTCTCATTCATTTTCCTTAATTTTCTTTTTTTGTGGCTCTTCCATTTCCAAAATCCTTTGTATGTTTAACTGCATTGCTACTATTCCACCAACTTTAGTCATCTCAATACCTCCACTTCCATTACTTTTTATTGTTCCAAGCAACATAGTCATTGCAGCTACATTTGTAAATCATTTTGAGTTGTCACTTCAAACAACTGCAATTTGTGATTGCTCCTTTTCCTCCCTCCATTCTCAACCTCTTTCTTCCTTCAAGAAGTTTGATATGTCATTCATCTGTGGAATAAATTCTATTTTAAAATGTGCAGATCTTCTCTCATTTTTGAGATCCACTGAATTTTAATAAGGGGACTTAAAAAAAAAGCCACGATGAAATTAGCATATGCCAGCTCCCTCTCCAAGTACTTGCATTACATTTCTGCCATCATTTATCTGCCTCAAAGCTGATAAGCACTCTTCATGTGTTAGCATTTTAGCTCAGAGGTGCACCAGTGAATTCTTTGCAAGTTCCTTTGAAGTTAGTTCCTTCTGATGGATCTTCACCAAAGCTGATTTTGTCTAACTGAAATTGCTACTGGATGCCAAATCTACACAACTCTTTCCTACCCTTTATTTCAAAGTGGGATTAGACCAATCCTATAAGGTCACACAGTTCAGATAATGCTCATGAACTTTCTGTCCAAATTTCAGTCAAAGGAGAAACAGAGATGGTTGGGCAGCTCCGGTCATGGTTCTTCCAGGCAGCTGAATATGACGGGAAAAAAAGACTATGAAGATGACAGTAGAAAAGGGAACCCTCCAAGGCTACAGATTCAGGATGCTCACAATATGCTAATGGAAAGCACTGGTATCTTCTGGATTTGGGGTATAAATATATTTTAAATCTGAATTCCTTGTGGAATAGTTTCACTACTGCCTTGCACAGGTCCAGCTCTGATCAAGGAGGAAGAGAACTTTGTTTTTTTTCTATTTAAGCATGCATTAGAAATGCTTTAGCAAAACTCACAGTAAATATATTAAAAGAATCTCTGAGAGCAGCAAAACAGTATTTGTAGGATTAGTCTTTTATCCATTTCTATTTACAGGCTTTTTTTATAGAGCTCTAACAGTAGTGGTAAAGACTGATGAGAGAATGGTAGATATAATGGACCACAGGTCAGATTCATAATGACAGTTAATGTGTTTCTGCACCAGTATAAATTCATGACAATTATACCTCCCCAATGCAACTGACATCAGAATACTGTGACTAGCAGTTCTGGATAATCAGCCAGAAGCCTGTTGCTGTTTAAATAAACAAACAAACAAATAAAAGTACTCCAAACTAACCTATTGTGTCTTTCTACTCCATCTCACAACTTCCAACACCAAGTATTTCACACCCACTTTTCCATTTCCTAAGCATTTATCTTCTTCCATTTCATGTTTTGCAACTTCTTCTCCAGAAACGAGTAGCATTTCTTAAAATTTTCCCCTCCATCATAATTTGTCTTCAGAGTTAGGAAAAAAGTTTGGGAGATTTTGATCTAATGGAGCATGTCCCTGTTCACTGCAGCGGAGTTGTACTAGATGACCTTCGGAGGTCCCTTCCAACCCAAACCATTCTATGACTCCATGATAGCAATTTCAATTGCAAAAATAAATCCTCTTTGTTTCAATAAAACCATAACTTGTCTCACAGAGGATTTTTTGATGCACAGGTATATCATCTAATTAGTTATGATATCATACAGAAATCCCAAAAGCTGTCATTGATTCACTACAGAGTTTTTTGACATCCTTCACTGGAACATATAACATGAATATAGAACACCAAAGTACTACAGTAGAAGTAAATGTAACTGTATAGCAAGAGAAAGCTATTAGTAAAATTCATTATATCAAGGGGCTGCAATAGAAGTTTATTCCTCTTGTTATGGCAATGTTAGATCAGCCCACAAACAATATGTCTAACCAGAAGAATCACTTGTCTTTTTCAATAGATATTTCTTCTTTTCAAGATTATATAAACAGCTTAAAAATTAAAGTTATTTGTGTCAGGACTTCTCATTTTGCTGAGAATTGTTTTGGTGATGTTAGAAGTGTCACTGAATACACCACAGTAGAATGCTGCCACTTGTAAATACCTCAAAGATTATTGAAATCCAAAAAATATCTAGTGAAGAATATAAATGTAACATCCAGAGTACTGGTCTGAACAGGGACTTTTACAATTTCACATTTGATTATTATGAAGAAAATAAAGTAATATTACAAAGACAACCACAGTTTTTGTTGAAAAAGAAACATGGATTTTTTTGGTTTTGTTTGAAGAACCTGAGATACAAAAATGCTTCCACCTGATATAAACAGAGCTGTAGAGTTAGAATCATAGAATCAACAAGGTTGGAAAAGACCTCAGAGATCATTAAGTCCAACCTGTCACCCAGCACCTCATCAGTAACTAAACCATGGCTTCAAGTGCCACATCCAATCCTTTTTTGAACACCTCCAGGGACAGTGACTCCACCACCTCCCTGGGCAGCAAATTCCACTGGCCAATTACTCTTTCTGTGAAGAACTTGAGCCTAAACTTCCCCTGGTGCAGCTTGAGATTGTGTCCTCTCATTCTGTCACTGGTTGCCTGGGAAAAGAGACCACTCCCCACCTGTCTACAACTTCCTTTCAGGTAGTTGTAGAGTTCATACATTTTAAATGTGGCCAGATTTCCACAACTGCAGGATTTTTCTACACATTGAATTTCAGTAGCAGAGCCTTTTTTACTTCAATGATTCTTTTTTGGAAAACAACCTTTGCATAACCGTTTATATGTAGAGGAGTAACGGAGGGAAAGGGATCTCAGTAACAACCTGCTTATTCAGATACCAAACCCAAACTGGTTTTCCTTTGAAAATAATGAAAGAAAAAAAAAAAGCTACAGCAGCATCCCTTTCAAAAGTCATCAAATTCACATAGGGCATTTTACACAAGAAAAAGTCATTCCTTTTTTGCTATTTACCATTTTTGGCTCTAATTGGGTGGGAGTTTTGATCTGTTCAAAGAAGCCTCTGCAGAGGAATCTGGGCAGGCTGGGTCAGAGGACCAATGCCCCCATGCAACACTACAGGCTTGGGGCAGAGTGGCTGGAAAACTGCATGGCAGAAAAGGACCTGGGGGTAATGGTTGGCAGCTGGCTCAACATGAGCCAGCAGTGTGCCCAGGTGGCCAAGAAAGCCAACAACATGCTGGTCTGTATCAGAAATAGTATAGCCAGCAGGAGCAGGGAAGTGATCATGCTCCTGTACTCAGCACTGTGAGGCTGCATCTTAAACACTGTGTTCAGTTTTGGGTCCCTCACTATAAGAAAGGCATTGAGTTGCTGGAGCATGTCCAGAGAAGGACAAGGAAGCTGATGAAGGGTCTGGAGAACAAGTCTTATGAGGAGTGGCTGAGGGAACTGGAGTTGTTTATTTTAGAGAAGGCTGAGGAGAGACCTCATGGCTCTCTGCAACTACCTGCAAGAAGGTTGTAGTGAGGTGCCGGGTTTGTCTCTTCTCCCTGGTAAGTAGTGATAGGTCAAGAGAAAATGGGCTCAAGCTGCACCAGGAGAGGTTGTTCAGGCTGGATGCTAAGAAAAATTTCTTCACTGAAAGAATGGTCAAACATTGGAAGGGACTGCCCAGGGAGACGGTGAAGGCAGCAACCCTGGAGGTGCTCCAAAAAAGTGTAGATGTGGCACTTCAGGCATCATTTAATGGGCATGGGGGTGTTAGGTCGACAGCTGGACTCAATGTTAGAGGTCTTTTCCAACTGAAACAATTCTACTAGTCTGTAAGTTTCTGCCCACAGGTATTCTCTCACTGGGTCTGTCCAACCAGCTCAGTGCCCAGTTCCCAGCAGCCACTCTTCCCAATTGCCTTGCTAGAGCAAAATACACTGGGGTTGTTTTCATTTGAACTTGAACAAGTCTTTCACATGGGTTTCAATTAATAACCCCACAATCACTCTTGGATGAAAGAACTTCTTGATGGGCCCTTTGGAGTGTAACAATACTAAGGAGCTAAGACCTGTGATGGTTTTTCGCTGAATACCTAACAAAAAGTGTTTCCTTGTACATTGTTCTGTGATTAAATACATCATTCATTTCCTACATTAAATCCCATTTCCCCCAAAATAGTGGCAATTAGCGTACAGCATAAGTTAAAGTGTTGAAGTATTTATGGTGTTTACAACTTGTGCACTGCTCTCACTAAACATAAGTTTCTCACAATATACAGATCTTTAAAACATTCCAGACAGGTCACCTCTTTTTGCTATGCCTAGCAGAAGGCTCAGCAGTGCCATCCTCTAAATCATACCTACGAAGCACTTCAGGTGAAAGAATTTTCAGATCCCTTCCTAAGCATCCATCCTCTGGCTTTAACTAAAAAAAAAAAAAAAAAAAAAAAAAAGGCAGCTTCCAAAACTCTGATTTATCACCATTTGTTTCCAAGAGCTTTATTGCCTAACAATAGATCAGATTGGCTTGCTTCAGGCATTAACAACAGTATATTAGTAGGCCAATTATAACACTGAACGTTGAATTTGCAAACTAGTACAAATCATGATTGTTTCATAAAATGAGGTTTCTATCCTATTACTAACATATATTAGTAATGCCAATTTGAGTCTAATTGTGAGTTTAAGGTCCTTAAATCAATTTTATTGATAAGCAGTGTCATCTATAATATATAATAGGTGACCTGAAAGTTTACAGACAGAGAGCTAAAAATACAGCTGTAAGAATAGTTTTTATTGTTTTTCTACACTTTGATTACTTTCAGGAACCAGACAAATGATGCAAAGGACAATCATGGCAGGGGAATTATTGCTCGGTGATACAATTTATTTTAATTCTGTACAAAAAGCTTTCTCCTGCCAGTAGGACATAAATGTTTGCTGGTGTGTTCCCAGTAAAGTTAGTAGAAGTAGGGTAATTCAGTAAAGGATCACTAAACCAAATCAACTGAACATAGGTTTTTCTGCTTTCTTACATTCAAACCAAGTGACTGCAGTAATCCAGAAACAGCACAATTATTATTTTTTCCCCCTACTGTATTTAACAGTTTTATGAGTTATGATTAGAGACGCATGGAAATACTGTTCCTGATAAGCCAGCAGCAAAGGTCTGCTTTTATTATGGTGGGAATTTGACTCCTAGGCTTTCTAAGCAAGGCTGTACCCTGTTAGAGGCCATGAAATTATATCAAGTTTGATTAGTTTAATCTCTGGTTTGACTTCTAAAGCATGCAGCCAGGCTGTCATCTTGTTTTGCGTTCACAGAGCAGTGAGATGAAATCCTGAGAAGCTACAAGAAGCTCTTGAGAAAACAAATAATGTCCCTGTTGCATTCCTGGGAGAAAGCTGTCGGCCCCGTTAGTAAAGAAAGATGTAAGTCAGGCAGTATGCAAGACACTTAGTGCCTCCATTTCCCATATTATAAAGAGAGCCATTATAGATGACATACAGGCTTACAAGCAAATCTCAGAACAAGTGGCTTAACTATTAACTGTGTTAGAGATGCTTTAAATATCTCTATTGATACAAAACCTCATTCTTTCCTGTGGCTACTAACTCTTTTAGCTTGCACCCTTCCAAAAATCAGAAGAAAGGCAATAATGCAAGATAGGCCAAATGACAGAGGTAAGGACATGCTAATTGTCATCAAATCGTCTTTACTGGAAGCTGCATCATCACAAGGAGTTACAGCATTTGAAAGTTTTGCCTGATGTCGAATATTGATGATGTCATATTGAAGAACTATTATATCAGCATCCCAGATGAGAGACATGGAAGTAGCAGAAAGACAGTGAAATAAATTATACAGGTTAAAAACAGAGGGAGATAAAAGATCTGAAAGAATTTCAAACTATCAAAAAAAAAAAAAAAGACTAAGTACTCCAGTGAAAAGTAAACTAATCTATATGGCAGCTGTTTAAGGTACTTAATTTTGTCAGGAGTAGGGTAGGTCCTAATCCCTCAGGCAATGCAGAGGCCTTCAGCTAGAAAAAGACATTTATGCTCTTGGTTCATCGCATGTAGAAAGCATGCATGCAGAAAGGAGGTGGCAAGGGAGGAGGCTGTGGCATGGAAACACTGATGCAGTGACTCAGTTCACCGGATCAAGCTTCAGTTTAAGCCAGTACTACTTGCAGGCCATTTAACTTTACCCATCATTGAGCGGATTTGCAAAGTCTTTTCAGTATCTTCAAAAGGATGATGCTATATGTAGACACTTGAGAAGACAAATATTTGTATAAATTATTGTAAGAATCTGGCTAATCTCTTACACAGGCAGTGGAAGTCATCAGAATCCAAAAAGTGACTGGAGCACACCACAGCTTGTAGATGGATGGACACTGAGGTTTATGTATTAATTCAGTAATTAATAGTGAAATTCAGGAAATAACAGTGAAATTAAGAAAGGGATTGGCTTGACTGCATCCTCCTTTCATCTGAACTTTATGATTTACATTCCTTTTTGAGGTCTTGTGAAGCCAGTTATCACAAAGAGCTGTAATTCATGCCTCCTCCTGCCAGCAATATAAAATCCAATGCTTTTAATGTGCATCATGTGTCTGTCCCCCCCACCTTCTGTTTAAAGAATGCCAGAAAATTCAGGATTTAATCAAGAGTTAAAGAAAGCAATGTGTCAAGACCGGAGTCAATACCTCTTTAAAGCAAGCAGTTCATTAGTCTAAACAGCACCAAAATTGGTAGTGTGCATAGGAGCTCTCTTACCAAAAAAAAGTCTCAAAAAAAAAAGTTTGTACTGTGTTTTGCTTAATAAGCAGCCTTATTGTTTTAAGCACAATCAATTAATCATTGAAAATGTTGCCCTGACTATAATTAATAACTATAGACAAAAAGACAAGGTAGAACTTGAGAAAAGCAAACACATTTCCAAGAATATTTTTGTTCTCTTTATCGTTCCTGAAGCTAAGACCACTAACAGAACTTGCTGAATTACTGAAAGTAAAAAGATGGAGAAAAATAAAAAGGGTTGTTAAAGCACTTTTGAACCCTTACATGCAGGAATCATGATCAGATAAGTATTGAACAGTAATATTTTGGAGAGAAAAATGCATACCAAGAATACAAACCTAAATACTTTCACCCTTCACACAGCAGCATTAAAACACACCAACTGTTGTAACTATATGAAGATGTGCTAACCTGAAAGCCAAATTTCCTGTGAATGTACAAATTTCCTAATCACTTTTCTTAAGCAGGTAATTCACAGCTCTATAAGGGTGGGAAGGGGAAAGAAAGAGGAAATAAACACTTGAACCAGTTCTTCAGATGCCATCAATGGCCCCAGTTGCTCTGCTGCCTCCAAGACAGTTGAGCCAAAAGTTCCCTGGGACAAAACACAGGGGGGGAAACAGCTTCTCCCCTTCAGCTCCTGCCCAGCTGGTCCTGCTCCCACCTCAACACCACCTTCTAACTGCCCAGGTCCTTCCATTCAAACTTCAACCACCTCTGCAGGCTTCAGTACCCACTGGCTCACATGGCAGCTCAGTGCTGCTAGAACTGCTGTCAGGTGAGCAACACCTGTGCTGGCATAAGGTTCTGAGAATGGAGAGGGAACGGGACTGGAACATCCTGGTCAGCAGCAGTGAGGCACAGCTACTTGCTCTTACACAACTGCCAAAGTCAGCACCCACCACTGCACCAGCTGAGCTTCTCCTATGGATTCATAATCCAATTAACCTTCACCAAATGGCAAGGATTTCAAAAGCCTGGTCTACATCTAAGAGCATGGCGTACACAAATACAACATTTTTGCAAAGCTTGTGTTATTTCCCAGTGCTGTTTTTCCCCAAAAGAATTTAAGGGAGTTTGTTCTGCAGAAGGGATTGCAAACAGAAATATACTTCTTTAATTTCATCTATACCAACAGAAGTTCTAGCATAAATAGATTGTATTTAAAAGTTATCACTAGCCAACACTGCTAAGCCAGCAATAATTTGTAATGTGGAGTCCACAAACAGAATTTTACACAAGTAAAGATCAAAGGCATAACTGAGGAACTCGTTCTTCAAATTTGCCAAGAGCCACCTCGACCACTTTCAGTTAAATCAGAGAGTCTTGGTCTTTGAGATTAAATTGAATACTTTCTATTTTCGTGTAACACCCTGGCTTCAAATAGGCACTTTATATAGGAAATTACTTACAAATATTTATGTTTTCCATTTTATATATGAGAACATATACATCATGATACAATGTATTCATTCCTAACCTGTGTATGTATTAAGTAAATATAAGGACTAGGAATGTGTTCTTCCTTGCTAATTTTGTCTTAAGAGCTATACATTTAACTCCAAACCCTGTTTCCATTCTTTTCTTTGGATCATATTTCATATCTTAAATTATGAATGTACAAGAGAGGATGGCATTTTGATGTCAAAAAAGCAATCAGCTGAAGACTATCTTTCAGAAGCCATTCAGAAGCAAGCTGAAAACCAAATGTTTTTTAACCTTTACAAACACTACAGTATATTAGGAATATAAGAATTGTTTCTATTACTGCCTGGAGTGCTGAATATTTTTTCATACTTAAGATTATTGCCTTTACAAAGTACTAAATTCAGCAAGCACATGTCATAAATTATGACTCTGATTTCTATGTAAAGAGAGATGCTGCTGAGCTCAGGAGGTGTGGAATGAAATGCTTGAAGGGAAACAAAATTCCTTGCAAGCTTCACAGTGTCAATACAGAATCAAAATCCAGCAGTCAGGCACAGTTTTTATTCCAGACTAACTCCATAAGCAGCCCAGTTTCTGCTCACTCCACCCATGGCAACTCCAGTAGCTGGATGTAATGCTTCTCCCTCCATCCAAGTTATGACACCACACTTAGTCCTCCATCGCGGTGAGAGTGTAGAAGACCTAGTGTGAAACCTAACTGGAACCCAGAAAACCGCTCTCTCATGGACACCCCACCCTTTAATACAAGATGTGTGCTTAGAAAGTATTCAGCTGCTGCTGCTGCCTAGGCAGTGCGTTGCACACAATGGAAGGCAGATATTCAAATGTGACATTCAAATGTGCAGTTTCAGTTTGTTAAACAAAGGGGTTTCCAAAGTACTGGCAATGACATATAAATGTTAACTTGCGTTGCAAAGGCCCATCTGCACACATATACACTGGCCAAGCTCTGCCCCCCTGTTGCCCTCCTGCTGCAAACAATCTTCTCCCATACACTCATCTTTGTTTAACAAAGCAAACTCTTACTCTGTTTACACAGCCTCAAATTGCTCCCACACAAACCCAAGCATTTCTATTCCCCTGTTTTAAACCTCACCTGATGTGCCTATTTTGCATTCTGATTCAGGTTATAATCCTGGAGGTGAAAGACTGAAATAATCATGAAGATAGTGTTGAAAACACCAATTCATGGTGAAATCTACATTTTAATATTTACACTACAATGGTAGCCAGAAATTATGCTTATTAGAAACTTTGCAGAGCATACTTGCTGTAATTTAATCACCTAACATATTTTGCCTCTTCTCTGTGGTTCACTGGCTATATTTACTACAGATACCTATGATGAAGGCAGCATCTTTAAAAAGAGCTGTATAAACAGTGTATTTTTTAAACTTGAGCTTCTCCCTGCCTATTGGATTTCTATCATGGAGGGGGAAAGCATTCGCTAGAAAAATACACTAGGTGCAAGGAAACAGGACTTCAGTTACTGGGGACATGGGTGGGAGACCCACCATCTGGTTCATGGAATTCAGAGTCTGTGACAAGTTCATGGCCACAAGGCCACTTGTGGAAGCAGTGATACAGCCAGGAACCAAGACTCATACACAGACATTGAGCACAGCACCTCCAAGGTCTGTATAGAGGTCACTGTTACTGTAAGACAGTTGCAAGATGGTACAGAGTCAAGAAGGGGTTGTGTTGTCAAAGGCAAACATAGGTTCAAGGTAGAAAAAGAGTTGCTACAAAAGCAGTCGTGACCTCAGCAGAGAAGGGATACACAGCAGAACGTAACACCAGGAATTCAGACCTTGCAACTGAAAAAATAGCTGCAACTCAAAGTGGTTGATGAAGTTCCAGTGCTAAACAATTATTGCACTTTCTGGGACAATTAAGTAACTGCAGACAACACCACCAACAGCACTCAGACAAAGGAATTTCTGATATGAATCCACAGACTTGGGCTCCGTACCATGCAATGGACCTTTGGGGGACATGGTATTCACAATATTATTCCCTCCAAGTAACGGTATGGGTAAATAAAAACTGTTTGGGAAGGATGGGCTTGTATGCTCTGTGACAGTGAATTAACCATCAGGGACCAATTCCTGTCTTTCAGTAAGTATTTTCAGAGGGATGAAGGAAATTCCACATTTAAGAGTAGAAAGTCCCTCCACAACCATTTTCCAGCCCCAGATTGTAGTAGCTGAACCCCACAGTAGCTACAATATCTAAGCAAGGAGGGCGGGGGGAAATGTTTTATTTTCTAAACGCTTGAATACACTTCGGTTTTAACTCTCTTTCTATAGCCATAAATCTGAACAAGATGCAAACTATGAAAGATCTAGAAAAGCATTTGGATGAACATCCTCTTCCACCTTGCAGGTAGAGCTGCATAGAAACTTATTTCCAGCAGTGAAGATCATCCCCTCATCCCCAGGGACTCAAGCAGACATTACAGTCAGGCAGCATAGCCAGCAGCTTCCCACCCCACCATAAACAACGGAAAGGATCTAAACTATGCCCTCCAAAGGGCAACATTAGTGTTGCTGTTATTCTAAACTTCAAACTTTATAATTTCAGTGAATGGTGAAAATAATCTGAAGAAGTACCTGAAAGACTCAAAAGGCCAACTCCAAAGGAAAGAAATTAATTTTTCATTTCTTCCCTGGGAGGGCTTTATTTTTTTTTTAGCTTAAATTCCAGTTTGGATATATTACATAGGAACTCTACTCAGTTCTGCCATTTCAAAGCTATCAATGAGATCCGTTTGGGGGTTCTGCAGTTTTGTTTGTTTGGTTGGCTTTCTTGGTTGGTTGGTTTTAATTGGAAAAACACCACCTTAGGCTAATCAAAGCATTCAACTAATTCATTGTGGTATCACAGACTTACACTGAATGAAGCACACATGTATCAGCAAGGGCAAGGCTCCTGTTCAGCAGCAGAAAATGGCTTTTGGCCATGTAAATGATACCTGAGCCATAAAGCCAGCAGATTATTTTTAAACAGTAATGAGCAACAACTAAATTTGACTTTAATCAAAACTCTAAGTTGGCAAAACTTCTGAAATAGCCATGTTAAAAGTCATCTAAACTGTTAAAAGTAAGACTAATTACTATGGTGTCACAGAGAAATTCTGTCCAGCAAGCCCTGTTATTGTAATCTTCTTAAAGGTACAGAACCCAAAGCCAAGACTAGTACTTTTCCTTAAGTAGGCTATGTTACATGTTGCATGAAAACAAACTGTATTGATAGGAGACAAGAGTAATTTTACCTAATCTAAATATGTAGGATTCCAGGAAAAAAAGGCAGAGTGCCAAAAGCATAAATTATGCATACTGTATTGTCAAACTCATATCCTACTTCAGAGCTAGAGCAGGTTTTGCATGAAAAAGAAATTAGGATGGAACATATATTGAACAATTTTCTCCATAACTGGTGCTTACTCACCTTAAATGTAAAATTTTATTTAGCTTATATCGCAGGAAGACATCCTTATTAAAGTAACACATCTATGTGGATCCCTTTGAAGGGATTTAATGCAAACAAGTCTGAAATAATTGAAGAGAAGACATTTTCTGACTGTTCTCAAAAACTTAGTGAAGAAGAGGATAGCAGGAAAGAATTTATTATATTGATTTTTCTTGGGAAAAAAAAGAACTGTCAAAGTAAGGTAGGTCAAATAAACCCATTCTCTCTTGTAAAAATCATAGAAGCATGCAGAACATGAGTGAATTTACATGTCCAAAAGTGTTTATAACCATACTGAAAAACAAGATCTGCAGATTATTACTCTAATGAGGCAGGTAATAGAAGAGACTAGCTTGGTTCATTAGCGCACACTGCTATTTTTAAAAAGTTTAAAGTGCGATTTGTACACATTTTTCGTAATTTAATCAAGCCATTAATCTGAAATGCAGCTGGTTATACATTACATTACAACTGACTACATTATGTTGAATCGTAGCACGATTGGCCTGCAGCTGCTTAAAACACATCATCTAAAACTTTAAAATAGCTCTTCACAAGACTACAACAAAAATTGCGTGTTTAAATCTTTACCCAAGTCATGCATTTTTAATCTCCAAGATACTTCTGCTCTGTGACAAAAACGTTTCGGCCGCAACCTAAAAGCTAAGAGCACTGATCTCCATTACGCATCCTCAGTATTTCACTGGATGTCCACCGACAAAGTAGAAATCAATGTGTCTGCTAGTCAATGTGTTTCAGAACCTGGTAAAACCTAAAACTCCAAAGGACTGCCTCTTTTACTTGATCAATACCCTCCCAAGGTGATATCTGCAGTCCCAGATAGTTGAAATTGCAAGTGTTGTGGAACATTAACCTCAGCTCAGTGTTAACTATTACTATCGTTAACATCAATCACACAGAAATTAGCTACAGAACTGACTCCCAGTTTCCAGCAGGATTCAAGCTGAGGGCATAACAATGTCTGTTACATCCTGACTGGAATAACCTGGTATCCAGCTGAAAGACTTGAGAGACAACTGGCTAGCTTGAGCCCTTTCTCTGCAAAGCTCCAGCCACTCCACGACACCTCCCCCTGACCTATGAAAGGTATGTGTCACTCCCTACATTTTTTCTGTAGCTTTCTTACCTCATTCTTTAAGACAACAAAACATTTTGGACGCAAAAAATGTGTATGCATAAACATTTAAAGGGTCTCAGGCAACATTATCCTAAATACACTGGAAAACAGTAGATAATCTGAAAATGAGGACCAATGGGTTAGTTTTGATGTTTTGTAACTGATAGCAAAACTTTCCCTTACTTTTCCAGGGGTAAAATTAATGGGAAAGGAGAGTAGTTGGAAGTGTCTCTTGTTGATAACCCTTTTCAAGAAAAACAAAGAATGGGAAAGTGAAACCTCTTCTATTTAAAAGCTGTGCATCACTCAGTTTCATGGTGAGGACTTGATCCTGTTTCTGAACCTCTCTCCCCTAGTATAGAGTCTAAGACTCAAACCCTTATCTTCCCATTATTTAAGCCTCTTCCAAGATTCATCAGAGCAAATATAAGAGATCGAAAGAGCAACATTAGCAGAGCTTCAATGTTAAAATGACATCACATCCTCTACTGAATTCACATTGGACAATCAATATAAGGTATTTTCTAGTAAAAGGCATACACTTTTCTAAAGAGCACAATTTGTCTTCCTACTGTGAATTGAGTAATGCCAACAGTCAAACCCTTGAAAAAGCTATCAAAAGATGTCACAAAACCAACAATTAAATCCCCTTCCCCCTCAAAACAAAAATATTCCAAGACAGTACTAAACATTTTCTCATGTCAAATATTAAATTGTGTATTTATTTGGTTTCTAAAGACTTTTTTTTTTTAAAAAAGACCTTTTCCAGAAGCAAATAATTTTACATTCCTGAAAATCACAACAAAGTAGTAAAATAAAAAGAAAGGCTTCACTGAGCCTTGCATAATGTCCATTATTTCCAGTAGAAATCCATCTAATTACTCCTGGTATTCTACAAATATTGCCTTTCGCTTCTCTATCTCCACTCTTCATTGAGTGGAAACATCAACCTTGATGATTGATGCATATTAATTTTTGCCCTATGTACCCACTGTACACATAACTCTCTGCCACTTCAATTAAAAAAAAATTAAAAATGACACAATAAAACCAAAATGAAACAAAAAACCACAAGCAGAGTCTATTGCCACCAGACGGGTAGTGCAGAGAGGGTTCAGAAAGCCTTTCTAAAACCCACCATTAGTCCACTTCAATGGCAACTGAGCCTAGCCACAGCCAGTAGCTGGGGAGGTCAGCACAAGAATGACAAGACCAGTGAGAGGGGAGGCATGGAAACAGGCAATAGGACAGCCAGGCCACATCTTGTGGTCCGTCTTCAGACCTCCTGTGGCTGGACAGGAGTAGGAGAAAGTGGCCAAAACTCTTTCAATCCTTTTTTTTTTTCCTCTCTTTATTAAAGTTTTTACTTCATGCAGTTACCCGATAATTGCCCTTTTCATGACTACTTATGTTCTTTTCTTCCTTTGCTTTATAAATACTATGTTGAATCATAGCATAACCTTAATTTTGACTGTAAATAAATACTATTATGAGAGAACTCGTGTTCTAGCCATACCAACTTTAACTACATCTGGAAAAGACGACCATAAAAAGAAATATATTTATACACTCATTAATAACACCTACCAATAAGTGTCAAACATAAATCTGTGCATGTATATTTTGTTAGAATAGTCTACTGAAGTAATCTATTCTAGTAACCTATCTGGTAGAACTAAAGGAATTCACAGCAATTAAAAATACTTTAAAATTCTACAGCATGTTAATATTTTAGCCTATATATTAGACTAAGATTATCCATTAATATGCTGATTTGAAGAATCCCCAATATACTGTCCAGGATCCAGATTGTAGCACTGTTATGAAGTGTGTATCTCTTCACACTGCAATGAAAGTTTGTTTAGTAGAAGGCTGGCAGCCCAGCTGCTGTGCCCAGAAGTATTTATTTCTTCTGTTTTAAAAAAACTTGTATTCTGGTGACTAGTTATTCCTACCTGCCCAATGAATTAGATTTTTAGGTTTGGGATTCATTCTGGGTTTTTTGCCTAGGAATTTCTGCATAATACAGTTAATTGTTATAAATCACAGAGGGAAATGTGGATCAGCTCAGGTGGGCTCTCTACAACCAGAGTTATAACATGATTCAGCTGCGTTGCAGCATGTTGCCCCTTTCACAATCTCTTTCAGCAGCACTTTAGGGCCTGCTATGGGCATCTTTGCAGATGGTAGCACACAAACAAAAGTTTGCATGTATTTACCATTATTTGGCACACTTCTGTCTTTCTCTTCCTACAACTCTCCATACAGCTCACAAAGAAATTCAGAAAATGGAATCCAAATGAGAATACCTCAATAATACAGTGCTGCTTTGGAGACCACCTTTGAGAACAAGGTAGGATACTGCAGATCTCCAAGCTGCGCAGGTGTGATAATGAATTCAAGAGCTGAGAATGTGTCACTGTGAATTCAGTTGTTCTCAAAGCTTAATACATGCATGTTGCAATTTGATGATGCTTTATACAATCGCAGGGTTGTTACTGTCAGAAACAATCTGTTTACTTTGCATATTTTCACATTTTTTTGCGCTGCCTAGATTCTATCTTCTGCAATTGGAATGGAGATTTACCAATTTATTTTATTTTTCAAGATAAGTAGCCTTGCAAAGGATCTGAAAAGGTACCAGCATGCAGAACTTGGGAAAAATCTGGGGCATAATGATATTCATGAGGATTCAGATTCCACATTCATATGACCTTGACAGCTGATACAAGACTAAGGGATTCAAAGACACAGCTCCAAAGGTCAGAAAACCCCAGGAACAGAGCACGAGGCAAACCACCTACTCTGGGTTTGTCAGTCCAAATACCCTGCCATTGGACAGAGAGGTTCTTAGTGATGAAAAATAATAGAAAACAACCTGCCAGCAGCAATAATGATTTTAATGAGTCTAGAATAAGAGAAGGGGTAATCATTTCTGCTGGTTGCTTGTCCAAGCAGCCTGCAAAGAGAGCAGGCATCTGAAGAGAGGGCAGCATGCCAGCCATGCAATTAGTCACTGGATTGCAAAACCCAAAATGCTGTCCACACATCCACCCACCCTTAAAGCACAGGGTTCCTGATAGGAGGCAGACAAGCAAGGAGCAGAAGACTACCACCTCTGTTCATTGCTTGGATGAGCTATTATGAACCCCTCTTTAACCGTTTTCATCTTTACCTGTGAGTCTTGCTCTCGCCTACATTTGACTGCTGAGGCAGAAGAACATTCATAGCTGGGATGCTATTAGCAATGTCTCATCATTTCTGCATCCATTCCACCATGACTGCTCTCAGCCTGATTTGACTCCTCCCTGCTTGCATCATTGGTCCTCTGACTTAAGGGACTGGGTCACACCTGGTTTTAAAACAGTTGAAAAATCTTAGTTGAGTAGTAAGGCTGCTAACAAAGCCTCCCTCCACCTCTGTTAAATTGTTTGTACCTGGCCTGCTCTGCAGCACAGCATGTCTTTGCAAGCATTTACTGGTTTTACCTTTTTTTAACACAGAAACTCAAGTCTAGCTTGCTACACTCTTAGAAAATCTCCTTCCTCAGAGTCTCTCTCAATGAAGGAATAGGGGGAAAAATATCCTAGTAAAAACAGTGTTTTATAAATTATTTTTCTACAAACAATTCTGTTACTAAAGAAATCATATTTAATTTTATGTAAAGCCTTGAAACCAAAAAAGAACACCCATGCTGCTCTTACATAAAATTTCAAAAGTCAAACTCTAAGTGACCTTCTACATTGCTAATTGAATCTTGATATTGTATTTCATATATATACATTACATATCAAATATACACACATGTATATATATAGACCACTCATTTGCAAATTTGCAAGTTCCAGTCATGTCACCAGGAATAACACAAGTTCACCCTCTGGAAGGTGGCCAATGCAGTGCATCTGAGTTGTTTCAATTAAAAGTAACTTCCTTGAAGTTGTTAAAATTTGAATAGGGCACTTTGTGAAACAGAATCTTCCTATGACATACCTGCTTGTTATGATTATCAGGCTTCTGGTAGAATTTGTTCTATATCACATGAAATATCTACAGAAAATGCAGGTCTTAATTACTTTTACCTACATTTTGAACAAGATAGAAGTCGGGGTATTGCCTTGTTACTTAAGGGTCAGCATCTATCATCTGGCATTTAAAAACCACATTGGTTCTTCAGTTCACAGGCTGGATTTAACCATACTAAGAGATTCCAACAGAAATATTATACACTAAATCTGAATCAGAAAGAAAAGTGAGTTGCAGAAAATTAGTAAAGATAGTAGTTTATAATACAGTTTTGGAGCCTTAACTCCAGATATTGCTACTGATGTGACTGCACTTGCAACACTTAACTTCCAGACACTGCATATAATCCTTTGCTGATATTTAAATAAGTACCACATCTTTGAACGTAACTGGAGTCCTAAAACACAACACAGGGTTATATATACCTGAGTATCTCATCCAACACAGGCACTCTTCGCTAGGCATTTGCTAAAAACTATCTTATTTTGTACTTCCACCCCAACAGGAAAGCACCAGCACAGCTGGCAACATCCCCTTCTGCAGTTGCCGAGTCCCAGAGGCTTTCTGAAACAGCATGCTTGGTTTGCTTTCCATCATATCCTCCTTTGATAAATGCCTTCTTTGCACTATGAAATCATCATGATTTCATAAACTTCAATATAAATCCAGTTAAACTTTGCAAGAAGCCAAGGTGGCAGGAATTCAGGGTATGGTATACTTCCAAAGCAGAAAGCTTCATGGACTAAGTATTAAAAGAAGCAAGGGATGGCTAGGTCTAAAAGTGAAACAAAATTGTGTACTTAAATGTGGTTTCATAAACTAGCCTTTAAAAGCAAAGCACTTCTGAAAATCTTCAGATCAAATTTTCAGAAGCCTAAGCTTTACATTTCAAAAAGAAGCAAACAAGCAAAAATTTAAGTATACATTTAAAATTTATCTACAGATTTTGTAATGATGAAAACCATCTTCCAGGTTTCTTTAGTGACATGTCAATTTTGGTAAGACCAAGAGTTGTTGTTAGAGAAAACAATTCCAAAATTTCAAAACACATAAGTTCTATTTAAAAGCAATAAATTAACATCATTTTTTTCCTAAATTAAAACTTTAGTGTTTAACCTGCTTTTAACAATGCTTGATCTGTGTTCTTTCCTGGAGGGAAAAAAGAAACATATCAAAATATTTGTAGTGACAAGGTTTAAATCACTTTTATTTTTTAATCCATTAATTATATACTCCTGACAGCACAGTTAGTGAACATCTAAAAAAATCTCTGCTTTTAATATCATTTGAGACTACTCACCATAGTTTAGGAGGCATTCAGCAGTATGCAGGATTGGGCCCAAAGGTCTTAGATCTGTGAAAAAATTACAAAAGCAACACATTCCTGAAATGCTAGGCTCTGCTTGCGTTCTTGCTCACTTTCTTTCCCCTAAGGCTGTCTGAGTTTTTAATCAAAATCTCTGAAGTTTATATGATTTCTCTTGTATTGTTCCTTCCCAGCTGTTCTTTAGATATCAGGGAGAAGTATAATAGGATTGAGAAATTTCATAAACTCTAAGTTAGTATTTTCTATTTTAGGATGATAAGCTAAGTGCATTCCTCTTTTCAAAAGATAGTCTAATGAAATTAAAATTACTCCAGAAAGTCGATTTGGGACTTACTTTCATATCTTTTTCACTCAAAATATATTTAAGTTTAAGCTACCGAAAAAATAAAAATAGGCTTCGTCCTTAGGAAGCTTAAGAATTGTTCACCTCTGTTTGCTTAATTTTTTTTTTAAATGTGGTTAGCATTTCAATAAACCTTGACAAATATTTTTTGCTCCACTAACAATTTTCTGACTTCCTAGTTGAAAATCTGAGCCCTAACTTGGTTCATGGATGAGTAATCACAGCAGGTCCACAGCAGAACCTATCCTAGAACTACAAATATATCATCTGCAGCATTGTAAATCAAAGCCTCAAAGAGCATCGTTTAGCCTGAAGCTAAAATTGCTTGTTTATCAGATGGTGCCTAGCTTAGCATGGAGCAGTTCCTTGTAAATCTCAGGGACCTTTTACAGCATATACTTAAGCAAGCATATTGGCTCCTGGGAGACTTTCCGAGAGCTTTAATGACTGCAGACTGCTGAAAGATCCAGGCCTTGCTTTAGTTAAGTGGTTACTTGTATAGCTTGGCTCCATTTTGTAAACTCCCAAAGATAAGGTGTCTGCTTTATCTGGGGAAAGAGCAAGCATTAGCTTCTTAGGAAATCTTTATATCCTAAGTGTTAATTTCTTGTGGCTTTTGGTATTTTGACCTTTGTCTGCTCACTTTTGATTTACGGTGAGAGCAGAATCTTTTCCCCTTAAGCCCTTCCTATGTTTTATAGCCACTTTGAAAAGCACAGTGAAATACTCACAGCACAGCTTTTAAAAGTAGGTGTAAGGCTGCACTATTCATAAATACATTGTACAGCTCAGGACACTCTAATAACAAGGAGGTATGAAGACCACCCATTTTATTTCCTATTATTATTTGCTGCTTTATTTCCTAATAAAATGAGTGGCCACAATAACTCCATCGACCATTGCCCAGTGCAACCCAGATCGAAGCCCAGGCTTTTCACCCCAGCTGGAACCTAGTCCCAGTGTGACAGAAAGACTCATGGAGTCCAGCTAGATCGTGGTCATAGTGATGGGAAACCACCCAGGCAGCTCCCCTTGGTTTTCTGCTTGGAGAGGCACTCACTACGGTCATGAATTGGCTGAACTTACCATTAGAACACCAGTGGCCAGGCAGTAACATGCTGATAGATACTTACATACACTTGATGTAATTTGCTAATTGTAGAGCTTGTTATCTGGGTCTCTCACTTTTTGATTTGAATTAATTAGAGTTCACCTCGATATAGCCACCTGCTGTGCTGTCACACACAGCATACATTCGTACAACAAAAACAAGGATTTTTTTTAATAGGCTTATTCAAGCAAAATGTGCTCCTACTTAGATGTGTGAAATGGCATCACTACAATGTCATAGACTAAAAAGGGGAACATCATTTATTTCAGCTGGCACAGTAATGATGCAAAATGAGAGAGGGAAAATGGTCCATTGCATCTGTAGGCAGAAAACCTAATACATTTAAAACATCGTTTGACTTTACCAATTTTTCAATATCTTTAAGTTTTTCTCATCTCTCTTTTTTTTTCCCCTTGCTCCGAGTTAAGAGCAAGAGGTTCTGACTTTTGTTGTTGTTGGTAGCATTGTCAGTGTTTTTTAAGCCAAGAATTTTCGCTGGTCTTTTCAGTGCAGATCTCCTCCAGCACCACCAGTGCAATGATTCACCCATATTCCTGTGGGTAAGCACATACCACTTATCACAGAACCAAAAACACACTCCCTTGCTGCATGTTTTTTCAGACAGAACAAATCATTATAGCACACACCTAAGGAAAAGCTAAATAACTTTAAAGGTGCACAGAAGCAGCTGTCTTTCGATGCTGCTACTTTCAAACTGCATTGAAAAAGTTTCCTTTTCACTAGGTATTTAGTGTTGGCAAAGGCAGACTTATTTGGATATGCAACTGTATTTGTTTGCTTACTTACATTTTAAGTACAATATTGAAAACCAAATCCTATGTTCTTATATTCACAAAAGATGTCTGGACATCTGCAGTTATTTTTTCAGCACAGCATCAGTAAGGGATTACATACTTACTCCATTACTGTGTAAAGATACTTGAGCTGGCTTTGAGCTACCTGTTGCTATCTGGATTGGCTTGCCCAGAGTTCAGGAAAAAATAACTCACCCTGCCTGCTATGTCCATCAGTCTTTCCTCTAAAACTCTGCTTTTGCTCTTCAGTCAGTACCATTTGTTGTTCTGCATGTGATATGGATGTTCAGTCAGGAGTATCTCCATGTCTGGACACAGAGAAACTTCTTGTACTGTCATGTGCTTTGTATCAACATCAATATTGTTGATAAGAGACATTGTAATAGCTTCTAATTCTTATTGGAAGTAGAAAGAAAAATAAAACAGGAATTAGAGAATGAAAATTATATCCAGATAGCTGGATAGGTAGAGATATCTTGTGGCTCATATCAATTTCTCTTTTTGAAAATAATTCATACTGAACTGGGAATGGGGTTTAACACTAATCACATTTTTACAGGAGTCCTTCGGTGTTATGAAAAATTCATCATTTTTCAGGCAATTAATTTAGTTTTCACAAAAATCAGGATTTTTTTCACAAATGCAGATTTCTACTAACAACGTTTGGCATGGTTTGGCACTTTATAAATTTAGAACACTCTTATCACTTGAATCTTTGACTCCGATTTACTTCTGTGACAAAAGTGTCAATTTTCTCATGTGTCAAATGGAGGAATTTAAACAGAGCAACAAATCTGGTTACCCAAGATCACAAAGGCTATAGCTAAAACATAGTTAAACATATGGCTTTTGCTTGCAACAGCAAGAGCTGCTCACAGGAACAGGGCACTGTGCCATGGAAACTGCAAATTCCATCCAGGACCTTGGGCAGACATTGCTGTCTTAGCTGTCCTACTGAAGTATTTTCAGTATTATTTGAGTTGCAATTATGCCTTTGGATGTAGAGAACTAGTGGCAGAGTCAAATTAAAAAAATAAAGATTTCCTCCTTCCAAAAGCAGTGTTATTTCTCCAGTGTTGCTGTATATATCCATTTCAGTCTTCCCAGCTATTACACATGCAGGAGATAACAACTGCCAACACAGACACACAATAAAGCCCCCTGTGCACACATGCTAGAGTGCACTACTGACTGGAGCTAACAGGAAGGCAAATAGAAATATTCTGTGATAAAGGGTACATTGTGCTTTAAACCTGAAACCAAAGTACTGCAGCAAGAGAAGGCTTCATTTAGTAAACACTGTCCAGTGGTTGATGCAAGTTTTTGTACATAGAGCTTAAGGAAGTCCACTGATCCTACAATCAGATTTAGTGTTCAGTCACTGCCCTGTCTTTTTAACTTTGAATATTTTTGCCCCCATGTTAGACTCACAGATTTAGCAGTACCTGACTGTCACTTGGATTCTCGTTAGATTTCAGGAGTCTGGATATGCAGCCTGGATCTCAATCTTTATTCCATGCAATACAAAATAGAAACTGTGCAAACTCATTAAAAAAGTGAGTTTTACAACTGATGTATTCATCAGAGCAAGAATCATAACTATCCAACAAAGGTTTATTCTCCTAATGCCTGTGAGCAGAAGAGGATAATCCAGGACCCAGTGAAGTTTAATGCAAAAATTCCACTGAGTCAATACACTGTGAGAGCTGCTCATTTCTATGTGGCTGTATTCTTAAGAGCATCCATTACTTCAAAAGATCTTGAAAATCAATATTTTTGTAACTATACAGAATTTATTGTGTTGGTGTTATTAAGAACTAGACAAAAGTTGGAACTTAAAGGCAAACAATTTTAAAGCAGACAAATGGCATTTATTTTTAACAGTGAAGATAATGAATCAAACTCCTACAGGGACTAATAGATTCTCCAGCTTGGGAAACTTCCTAGGTGAAGTCTGAAAGCAACCCTAGAAGGTTCTCATCTCAAACAAATATTCAGCTCAGTGCTACTATAGTGGGCTAAATTTATTGATACACACTGATACTAAACTATAGACACTAAACCTAAGTAGTTGAGTAATCTCTTCCTGTATTAACACTGAGGAATCACAGGTACTATTTAAAATTCAGCAAAACCGAGGAAGTTACAATGTTCCAGTTTTACCTAGCTACAGAAATATCTCTAAATTCATAAATAAATTAAAAAAAAAAAAAACAGGCTGAATTCATAAATGCTTACTGGAGAAGAGTATTTTTTTAATCCTCCTGATGGTTAGATGGTAACTGTGGGGCTTCAAAGCATTTAAACACAGATACCCTTTTTTTTTTTTTTTCTGAGTAGATTTTTGTCCTTGACCTCACTGGACAAAAATTTTACCCCAGATTTCCCAAAAAAAAAATGTTTCTAATAGCCTTTGCTGAAGTGTTTCACAGATGAGAACTGTCTCACAAATAATAAGTTTATTGCTCACAAGTTTATGCATTTATGTGCAATTGTTTTTTGGAGGAGACATGACTAACCTCAGCACCAAAGCCCAGCCAGGGAACAGAGGGGCAAGTGAGTAAGGCTGCTTTGCTTTTAAGACAATATAGGGAATACAGAGGTTATATCTGCCCTCCTAGAAGCTTCAATGAGAACAGTTTTATTTAGACTATGAGGTCTCTTCAGTGGCAGATGTGGAGTGCCCACATTTGTTTACAGAGCATGTCATAATTGTGCATGTTAATGCCACAGGGAAGTGTTTTACTGGCTTTCTGAGGGTTTTTTCCTGTTTGATTAGCCTTAAGGAATAACAAATCTTCTCTAAACCATGAAACCTGTAAAAATCTTTGCTTTGACAACTCCACGTTCCTTCATTGCTTTAGCAAAGCTCCATCACCCAGTGCAGAGCCTAGTGAGATGCAATGGGAAGGGCTGGGTCCCTTACCCAGATGGTCAGCCCTTCATAGGGTCCCTGCCACCAGAACTTCAGTGAAAAAGCTGCTGTTGCTACATAGGGAAATAAAAAAGGTAAACATACCTTCCCCTTCTTCTTCCAGATTTAGAAAAACAAGAACTTGCTTCAAGGAAAACTGTGATTTCCACAAGTGAATCCCGTAGGATATGGTGAGTGCACATCACTCAGCATTTCCATACATATGGAGGGTAGACAAAGTCAGATTCTACCTTAGACTGAGGTAAGATCACTGCACCTACAGAGAAGGTGGGAATAATACTAACTAAAGCATGTAACTGTCTCCTTAGGAATAAAAGAAGCTTGAGCTTGTAAAGTATGAGAGGCACAACTGTGAATCTGTCATTTCCCTTCCATGCACTAGCACAGGTATCTTGAAGCAATTTTTTCTTCCTCCATGTTTCCAGTCGGGTCAGTTTGATTAGTGCCACCAAGGCACCAGCAGTAAGGTAGGTGGCTTGTGTTTGCTGTTGGTTATTTATTTAGTTACTTTTACATTGATCTGTAAATACATCTGGGAGCACTTGCACCATCTGCTACACATTTGTCAGTCACTGAAGGAAGAGTGGACATCTGGGGATGTCACTGGGTTTTGTTGATTTTTTTCCCCACTAGGGTTACTATTTCTTTTTTTCAAACATGATGTGACCAAAGAGCTGACTGCAGTGAAAAGGCAGATTGGTGGATGTGACACTACCTCCAAATCCTCCTGGTCTGAGTTTTCCCCCAAGTGTCCTTCCATTTTATACAGCTCAGAGTATGAAAATAGCATAAAACATAAAAAGATCAACTATAGTGCTCCTTTGCAGTATGAATGACAATATTAGCTGGCGATATGACAAAAACTCTGAAGTACCTCTTGCATATAGGGCATCACAAAACTCCAGATTTGGAGAAAATCACATAATGTGTTTCCCTGAATCTGTTTTGGTAGCTACTACACACCCACAAATGCAGATGGGGAACACCAAGGCTGCCTGTCTGGGCTCCAGACCAAGAGCCAGAATATTGATTAACACTCTTCAGAAAATCCCTGTTTTGTCACAAGTGATTTGGCCTTATCTCTCCCTTTTCCTGTGGATCTACTATCTGCATGCTCACAAATACACAATTTCTCACAAGCATGGTCTCTGGAATCACCAGTGTCATATTATCAAATATTCATGTTTAAACCCTGACTTTTGGGACAACTAAAAATAATAATAGATTGATTTAAACATAAAAATGTCTAGTATATTTGGTTTATGTTTCCAAGACAAGAGGCTTAGTCTGAAAAGTAAAATTCAGAGATAGTGATTCCAGCTACTGGTGTGCAAGGAGACAAAAAAGCCAAAACAAAACCAAAAAAAACCCCACACTGATACCATCAGAAGTAAAATCATCACTGCCAACTCTCAGCAATTGCTGCTTCAAAGCAGCTTTATGTGTCCTGATCAACAGAAATGGCAAGTGCTGCCACAAGAACTTCCCTGTGCTGGGAGAGGTAAGCAAAACTTCTCAAGCTGCTCTGATGCTTGGGGGCCTCTGGCCGAAGAGGCAGCTCTCTGTGGTGCTCAGCCCCTCTGCTTCTGAGGGCATTTGGCCTTCACCCACCAAAACCACAGTTTCGTAAGGCTAGAGTAAACTGATTGCATCTTCTAATATTGCTATGGTCACGCCTGATCATAAAAAGTCAAGTCCGTGGGAGCTAAAAAGTTACTTGGATGTCAGTGGGTTTATACAGCACACGTGGACCAGTTTTTCATATTGTCCAAATGGTTTGCCAGATGGCACCCTGCTTGTAGATTCTGCCATTATGGTTTGTTACATCTTTTATTTCCTACAACTCATAGTTCACAAGATACAGGCACATTTCTTTCCCGTGATGCTTGTTGAGCATTTTTCTAAACAGTAACTGAAACATAAGGTCACACTGATAGCTCCGTGGTTCAGTGTCTGTTGTAGCAGGCACTGCTCGAGGTCACACCCAGCAGACAGTGGAATGGTTTAGCCTAGCATGCCCTGTACCAAAACACAGGAAGTTTTGTTTGCTTCGTTTTTAGCTCCACGATAGTACACCAGAAGCATTTCAGGATCAGCTTGTGTCAGAGCTTTGCTAGCAGTGGCAAGTTCATAGATTATTGTAGGCATTGCTCCTGAGCCAGTTGCTATCCAGATGCTGCATAAATAGGTTAGAATAACCAGGAAGGTTTCAAGGAGTCACTGTAAGCACTGTTGGGATCTTTCTTGGGGACAGACAGAAGGAAGACTTGTTTGCCCACCTTCAATGGGCTGCTATTACAGCCTACAGCTCCTGCTGCTGTCAGTAGAATACACTAGGTATGGAGTGATTGCCTGTTAAGTCAACTGCAAATACTACCACACTCAGTATTCTCTCAGAATTCTCTCTTGCATTTCTTCTAGGGTAAATTGTCAATATTAGAAAACACATGATTGCAATCAGTTCCCAAGAAATTCAAGAATAGCTTTTATTTTTTATGTCTTTGTAACAAGATTGCAGATATTCCCTTGCCTTCAGATTTTACTTTATTATTTTCTTTGTGGAATTTCTCTCATCGTTTCTCATCTTTCAGCCTTGCTGTCTGCAGGATGCTGATAGAGATAAGAGATGCATCTCAGCCTGATGTCATAAACAAAATGAAAATAAATACTGCTTATCATTTGCTCTCAGCCCATTTTCTTTCTCATTCTGTTGCTCCTCAGCATAATATAACATTACAGCCATTTCTGCCTGTATAGGAGTCATGGATCAAATTTCCATTCTAAAATGGCTGTGAATTTCAACTTCATCCTATATATACACAACAGTTAGGAGGAGGACATTTGTACAATCATCCACAAGAGTTTCTCTGTAGTGAATTAGTACCAAAAGAAAAACATTATTATCTGTCCTCTATCTGGATTGTATTCAGTAGGAGATATAGGGTGAGGATGATAGCTAATGTCATGTTCTCATTAGGGGTCAGGGTTACAGAGAGGGGTGGTAGTACAAAACCAAAATGCTCAGCACTACAGACACTTTAAAAACTATCTTGATAGGATGTACTGAAACTTCAATTCAGTTCTTAATGTTTCTGATTTCCTATTTGAATTGCAAAATAAGAATACAATAATGGGGGGTTGTTTGTAACAGTTTCACAAACAACAGAGAATGGAACATTTTTTTTTGTTTGTTTGCTCAGGGCAGAATGAGCAGACCATTCTTTTGCTTGACCTCTGTATATCTGGAGAATATGTAAACACACTGAAACTTTGTTGTGCTCTACAGTGGGGGAATGAAGTGCATCGATTGCTTGTGATTATTAGCTAGAGTGGGATAAGCCTTCTCCTTATTATGCAGATTAGTGAAGCTCTCAGTTCCAACATATTGTACAGATGCAGGAGAGCAGCTGCTCTTACAGATGGCAAGTACACAGCTCCATTAGTATGTATCTATTGTCTGTTCTTGACTTGCTTAGAGGATGGAGGGGATGGGTAAAGAGAAATTGTTACACAGTGAAACATAAAGAAGAAAACACACTCTTAAAAATCCATACCCAAGAGACCACACAGCAGTGTAGGCAGCAATGAAATTAAAAATCTACCCTAAGTAAGGACTTCCTCACGTCAACAGTTAAACTTCTATAGTTTAAAAATATACTAAACATTAAAACCAAGGAATAGAATTCAAATTTTGCAAGTGATACTAAATAAAAATAAATCCTGGGAGGTTCCCTGAAAATTTGGTCATGTTTTTGGCCCATCCAAAGCTCTCTTTAACAGAACCTCCCCCTCAAAAAACACCTCACTACCCTAAAGAACAAATCCTTGCTTATTTTGCATAACATAAAAGACAGAAAAGCAGAACTGTGCTTCATTTATTAAACTTTTCACCATCAGAATATAGCATTTCATGCAATTTTTTGCATTAATGAGAGCTGAAGCAGCTAAATTTAAGTTCATATACACAGCATTGATTGTGCATCTATGTCAATTATTCTTTGCAGAAATGCTAAACAGAACATTAGTTAACTGTGTGGTATTTTTTAACGTGGTGAACAATTCCCGAGGAAAGACATAGCTACAGGTTGACTGCTGAAAATAGAGTCTAGTAAAGAACAGTAACTTATAACTCAGTGTGTGGTTGGACACAGAAATTGTGGTTGTACCAGCAGGTTAAAAGATACACTTAATATACAGTTTGTATTTATTTTATTTTAGTACAGATATGGCTTACAGAGGAAAAGGGTAGTAAGGTATAAATGAACAGGGTACCAAGCCCTCAGTTACAGTCTCATTCCAATCAGAAATTTTAGGAAGCCAAAGTCACCTGTCCAAGTGCAAGGGAAAGAATACATACATAAATGTATAAGCAGACCACCAGGTCCATGTAATATTTGGGAGGTGATTGTCCTTAGTGACAAGCCTTTTTCTCAAAGCAATCTCAAAGGATGACTTGCCTATGAGCAAAGTCAGTTTTATATCTGTTCTCATGAGATGCAGGGCCTGGAGATCAGCTGCACAACAGTTGAGCTATGAGGTGCCCTTCCTGCCCCTCCACAATAAGCCTGGGGTCCTCTGTATTCTGGGAGAAATTACTTGGCTTATTTTGAACACAGATTTTATAAATAAAATACTAAAGGGTAAAACCAAAGCAAAGTGCCACAAAGTGCCACTGGCTCTGTTGTTTTATTTTGTTGGGGTTTTTTTGTTTGGTTTGGTTTTCCTAAGGTGATGGAATTGCTATTGCCTATTTTATTTCATTTTGGCTTGGAGACTTGCAGTTTTCACCTAGCTGCTGGGTGAATGTGATGTATTTGCTTGCATCCATCATCTAAACTTCACTAAGGGAAAAAAAAAAGTAAAAAAAAATATGAAAATGATGGGGGAAGATGTCTGTCTGGGCCAGTCAAGAGCAAAATATTTTTCTCCCAGAAAACTATAAAGTAGTATAATTTAATTTTCTTAGTGGTTTGGGGGTTTTGTATGAATAGAAGTAGCATCAGGCAATCCAAATATGCATCCCCTCTTCTAAGTTTGATCCCATCAAACTGCATATTTAGGGAGAGGTTGTTCTGCTTCACTTGAAGTCTTGCTTCCTAATTAGCTATACGTTTACTTAGGGAAGTTTGAGGTTTGGGTTGATAAGGTAAAAATTTTTAGAAAGTTGAATAACAGGTCTTTCCTTCTGACGGCGATGATTTTGATTTCTGCCTAGCAGAAGAGTAGCTATACCAGAACACCATAGTGATTTTCCTGCTCTATCTGCTCACAGGCAGTCCAAAGATAAAAGTTGAAAGTATGTCCAAGTGCTCATGCTGTGCACTCTGAGTCTGAAATAAATTTAAAGTTGTTTTAAGCCTCTGGGCAAGGCAGATCTGCAGAGCACGGACACTCAGGTCTCTTCAAACAACAAGCTGTGTGAGCATCACCATGTCAGGCAGCATCTCAGGCAGCCCCTATGGGAAACTCCAGTGTCTGGAGATCTATAGATTAGCAGTACATTCAAATTAATCTTGTATCTGGTCTCACAGATTAAGTGGATACACTTGAAAGATTTCATTTTGAATAAATCTTACAGGATTTGGGCTTAGATAAGAGCAGAATTTTTACTTTCCTCCCAAATGCATTCTGTGCATCTGAGTCCACAGCACACGGATAGGTCTGAGAGTGACCTTGCATTCCCATCAGTCTCCTTCTTCCTAAAGGCTATGGTTTCTATGTTAAACCAGTCAAAAATAAATCCTCAAGTAACAGGAATACTAACCTTTTTCCTATAGTTTTGTTTTCATTATTAACCATAAAGACAATATAATCATCATACAAAGACAACACGTTTTAGGGGGAGGAAAAGAAAAAAAAATGGTTGGCTGCTCTGCTCCATATATATTTTGTAGATCATTTGTTTTCTTCTTTCCATCTGGTTTATTTATTTATAATATTTGCAGGACTCTGTTTCACATTAATAGCACCTGAAAGTCTACCTTTTCCTCACAACATGTAACAATCAATTGCAGTACGAAGTCCTGAGATCATTGCTTAATGTAAAGAAAACATTCTATTTCGGATACTTTTCTATTCAGTATGTATAGATAAGCTAAAACACACGAAAAACAGCAATGCACTTCAAATATGAGGGGTTTCCAACACTATTTCATATGAAGATACTTTTAATGAAACCCACTATGCCTTAACAGATATTTTAATTTAATTTTAAGATGAAGTTTCCAGATGCCTTCAGTATGAGAAGAGTGAGAAAGGCAGAGAGGTATTTTTGTTCCAAATTTTGAGACCTTTAATTCAACCCATGTCCAACCTTTACAACTAGGACTGTGTCCTAATTTTATCTTCTGATACTGTAACTGAGTTCAGGTTTTAATTTCAATACTGTAGTCCTAATACACTAGAGTCTCTACCAACACAGAGCCACTTTCATTTGCAAATTGCTAATAGTTGCAGTGAGATCAGCAAAGTTTAAGAAAGAAGGCAAGCATTTTGGGTTTTATAAAAACTAAACTAAAGAACTTTCAAATCAACCTTTCGTATATGGGGACGTTATGCAACACAAATGTTCATTACTTCTAATGTCACACAAAACTTCTACTCTGAGGCTGGATGAGCTTTACACATATTTCTGCTACACAATGCAAGAATATAAAATCTTAAAAAGAAAGACCACACTGCACTGTTTTTTTCCTCTTGAACTATGTCACATAGTAAAAACATTTAATATGGAAAAGCATCCTCATTTCCCTGTTGGCTACCTTCAGACAAGAACTTTCTTTCAGAGCTTATTCTAGCTTGTCTGTCTGCTATATTGGTCAGTCAGGGTAAAATTCTTGGGTTGGGATTAAATAATTTCAAATAGTGTTCATCTAGCACAGAAACTGACTGTCACTGCCATCAAAATGGCCAGTAATTTAGGGTTCATTGGAATATGGAAATCTGACCTATGTAATACACTCGTCCATTTCTGACACAATTAGTAGAGCTGACTGTAGAGTTTTTCCACCTTCTAGAATTATTCTGTTTCACACTAGAGAAAACTTCTTGAATTCCTTTTTTCAAAGGAGGCAACCTTTTCCTAGGCTTTTCAAAAAATCTTGTTATGAGGGAATTCTAATGAGTTGGGGTAGAGACAACAGAAAATTATGTGAGGACAAAAATCTTCCAAAAAACCCTGGATATATTTATTCTAGACTACTTATTACCTCAAAGTAACTTCTTGGGGCTGTCTGTGATGAGACAATGTGTCCTTCAGAGCTGCTTAGAAGAGGCTAGGTCAGATTTGATCTGGGACCTCAGAACACAGGTGTGATCTTCCTGCAATAGGCTCTGGGCTTCAGCTTTTAGGAGACCTGAAGACGTAAAGAGACTTCTCTGTGCTAGCATAACTCACTTCTAATGATGGAAGCAATTCACATAATTCAAGGGAACTGAAAAACAAAAAAATCACTAATAGCTGCACCAAATTCATCTACTGAAATTAAAATCTCCTGAAGCTCTTCAGACAATAGTCTTTGTGTACCAAAACTTGTTGTAGCATGTGTGATTTTCAGTGCAATGTTTCCATGCTGTATAAACCTTCTTTTTCCACAATTCTTTCCCTGATGAGGCTGGTAAAATAATTTATGCGAAATAAATGAGAAAACAGAAAGGTCAATCAGGGTACATCAACTACAGGAGGGGGTTGCTGGTTTTATTTTGTTTTCTTCCTCCAGACTACTGTTTAAATCTCTAGATAGAAAGAATGCTTAAGAGAAATGGATAATAGACAACAACTGAGCTGAAGTTAGATGCCCTTAAGATTTCAGAACTCCTGTATTTTAAACAAATTACTTCCAAGACAGATCTTGTTGAAAGAAAAGCTTAGAGTTAAAAAAAAAATGTACTGTGTCATCTAATGTCTTCAATATTCCATGTAAAGAAAAAAGAACATTTAAAATTCAGCTGTAGAAAACAGATTTTTTTTCTTTTTAAAAGAATTTTAAGAAATTCTAAGATGGAAGCACCTAGCCTAAAACAGTCAATTCAGATGGTTTTGTATTTTAAACAGTAATTCAGTCACAGCTGAAACAAATCACAAATTACATGAAACATGCAAACGATCTGTAGTAAATAATCCTTCATTATTTTATGAAACTTAACAGAGAGACTTCTGCTTGGAAAATAAGCTCTTCTAAAGCCTGAAAGTTATTATTTTCAGGGTACCTCCATGATGGTTCCATCTTGCATCAGCTAGAATTTCAAAATTTAAGTAGCAACATGTATGACTCTTTAATCTCATAAGCATCTCATAGTACATTTTGGCTACAAAGCCAGAAGTACAAAGTACCTCTCTCTTTCCACAAGTGAATCCTGAGTGAGTAGATGAGCAGTAAATTACCTTCCTTATGAGGTAAAAGGTGGCCATCACTGCCTGGAATGCTCCTCAGGGTAAGCCAAAACTAAGTGGGGAGATAATTCTTAATTTCTTGTAAATGTAAAATAAAACGTCTATGTGTATTAATTATAGTAGAAAAACAATGCAATCACAGGTGATATGCATGCCCATTAAACATTGTTTAAATATATATTACTGTTTCTACTGCAATTGGAAGCTTTTGAGGTATTTAGGAGGATAGCTCCGTAGCTAAGACTTGGGGCTGGAGCCTGGGAAAATGAACCAAGCCTGCCTCGGTCACTGCTGCTCCTTGCTTCTGCTTCCAGCAATGCTGTGGAAACATCTCTTCCCACTTTGTTTAGCTCTTAAACTCTTTGGGACAGGTGTTTTCGTGTAGTATTATATCACCATCTCCTCTGGGACCCGTATATATTGTTCTGCTGCAAAGAAACAACATTGAAAAGCAGTCATAACAGGTGGAGGTAATTTGTGCTTGTGCCTACAATTCCTTTTAGCCCAAGGGAGCTCTCACAGACCTGTGGCTGCAAAGCATTAGGCTACCAAGCAGAAGTCAAGGCACCTCTGCATGGCACTGCCTGCCAAATTGCAAGAACAGGAAGGTCTGTGACACCCTAGAAAGGAGCTTACTAAGCAACAGAAACCACTCAGAAGAGAAAAAATGAGGAAAATAAGTACTTACGCTCCCTGCCACCTGTATTTGTTGAAATCCAAGAGTAGCTTCTACAAGACATATTCAAGTTGCGTGGGAAGGGACAGACAAGTAGATGAGAAGGAAGAAAGTGTCACCAAACACTACCCACTACCCAACTTCCCAAGTTTCTCTTTCCTTCCAGACCTGTGTTTCTATTTTTCCATGTACCATCTGCCCTCATCCAAGGCACAAGGCATCCACACAATGCAAAGCATAGATGTTAGTCCAATCCTACAAGCAATGACACAAATCTTGCAGGCTCCTTGCATTTTCCTCTCACTGAATAGAGGGGTTCAGCTTCCAGCAAATTTCCCTTGACAAGTAAAACATTTCTAAGCATGAAACACTGTGTTCCCTCTTCTGTCAGTCAGCACTGCAGGTTCTCAGCAGTCAGACACCTGAATCCTACAAAAGAAGATGTGCCAGGAGCATATTCTCTTTCCCAAATACTGTTTTTAAGACATCTGAAACAGCATACCTCTCATCTTGTCACCAGAACTGAGCTCTCAGATGCTGCCTTTTCCCCTAACTTTAGAATATAGGTCATGTAATAACTTTGAAATACCAAAAGAAATATCTGCACAAATATTTCCTTCTCCAAACAACTGTAGCATGTGTCGGCTCACATCAGGCAGTAAGGGTTCCGAGAGCCAGACCACGTCCACATTAGACAGTCTGTCAACCTGATCTTGGTGTTGCATATGTTACTGACTGGGAAAATCAGAGATTGACGGCACCTGTTGATTTTACACCTGGGAAAGGATGGATGGATAGGTAGGTAGGTACATAGAGATAGATAGATAGATAGATAGATATGATAGATAGATAGATAGATATGATAGATAGATATGATAGATAGATAGATAGATAGATAGATAGATAGATAGATAGATAGATAGATAGATAGATAGATAATGACATGGCCCTTAACAGGAGGTTAGTTTTCCATCTCCATCAGGATAAGCCTCTACAGGCACTTGCTGCACTTCCTTGAGCCAGCAGACACAGGTGTTTCTTCTGCACTTGACAATCAAGCCTTGACTCTGAATCAACATGTCTTCTTCAGTCATGACAGAATTCTGTCAATGTCACATCAATATTAAAGGAGACTGCAGCTTTCCCTTGTAAATAACCAGAGCAAACCTCTCTCAGGGTTTGGCTCTCACTAATTCCTCACACCCATGCAGATGCTTGTGCAGGGAGGACAGGAGATGCACAGGCAGAATGGTATCATATAGCATACGCTATCACCATCCCTACTAAAAATTGTTTCTGACCATTTCAGTGAAAGAGAGACAATCACTTATACCAACAGTGTGATGAAACTATTTACAAGATAATGCACCCTGAACAAGCCCTCTCTCTAACCTCTACCATCAGAAGAGTTCCACTCAGAGTTTGAAGCTTGCAAGAATAAATTATCCCCTAAAATCTAGGGCCATAACCCTACTTTTTAAAGTTTCTTTAAAATACTTATTGTAAGTCAAATGCTTCCACTTTGCTTTTTATACTTTCTCTGGTTATGCTTGCAATGAAAGTGACTTTTTCAATATCCTAAATCCCATCACAGACAAGTAGACTCATTAGAGAATCCAAGGAGCTCCTTTACTTCTATGTCTAGTAGGTTTGACTCTCATATCACACCACATCATATTCCTTCATGTGTTTTCAGCAAGTCAGCAATAACAGACACAAGTATTTGAGCGGTCACTGTTGCTTGCTTGTTTGTTTTCCTAAAAGAGACAAAGGTGAGGGCAAGTTATTTGTAGTGGGAGTAATACTTAAGTTACATATGTTCCTCTAAGTTACATATGTTCCTCTAAGTACAATATTAGTGACCTTTATATACAAATTACTAACTTCAAAATCTTGAAAGCTGCACCCAAATCTACTTTTACTATTTAGCTCTTGATACGAAGGACTGACACAAAGCCCAGCCAAGAGATCAGTAGCCACTAGGGTATCCTTACCATCTTGAAGTTACCAAAAAGAATTGATGATTTTTGTGAGTATCATGCAAAAAGGAAGAATCCTGTTTGAATTACTAACATAACAGATGTTTGCTAGGATCCACCATGTAGTCTGCATACACAGTTATGCTAATTTGGCACTGTTTCCCTTCAAGTTATCTCTTAGTCATTAGAGCACACAGCTAGTAGGTCCTTCTGTCTAACTAATAATTGCCTATTATTGATATTAATTAACATTTTTTGCACCTTCCCTCGGTTTTGACCTAGTATCTGCTGGTAGTCTAATCACAGTAGCCTATTAAAAGTCAAAATACGGAGGCCTATAGCAGTCACGAGCCATTTATCAAAAAGCAAACAAGGCCAATTAAACAGGCAGGCAGACAGTTGTCTTGATTTGCCGCTGACTGTTTCTTGATCACCATTATAAATTGCTAATCGGGCAGAAAGTGCTAAGCAGTGCATCTGCAGGGGGTGGTTATTGCTCATTCCCTGCCTGGTGACAGGTGAGGGAGGCTAGTGATGGTCTTATTGATGTGAACTGCCCATCAGTCGGTAGTTATTGTTAAAGTTCATGATGCTACAGCTGATCCTTTAGTGCTGAGAGTCAATCAAATTAATTAGTGCTAGAAATTCTTCTGTATTATTCTAACACTGAAATACAAAAGTAACATGCTGTAAATTAGTTCTGGAGGCGCTGCGAGAAAAAAATCTCCATGTATTATAGAGCAGAAGGATATAAAAAAAAAAAGAAAGAAACACAAGAAAAAAATCAAATATTGCTCCTTTCATTATTTTATAATAAGGGCTGCAGCTAAAGGTTTTTATAGCCACAGATCAAGAGATCATAATAGAAGCATATTGACAGATTTTTTTTCTGCAATACTCCAAGGAACTGGCTGTAGCAGGAAAATATATCAAAACCTTATCATCAGAGCTGAGATCTTCTGTGAAAAATCGATAAAGAGTTATACATGGTTTGAGTTTAAACAGTTCTCTGTCGTCATTTAAACATAGTGCATCTGTGCAGCTTTTTACCTCTGGAGACTGGTGTAGCCTAGCAACTGCAAGGCTTAAACCGATTAACTACAAATGAAGTACTGTACGCCTATCAAAGCAATTGCTCATGGTTGCCTTTGTTGCAGGGGCTGAGCTAATTGAACATGATACAGTATGAAGATAATTAACACCCATGAGTTTGTTAATTGCCTGTTAGCATTACAACACAGTCTCTGCATTTCGTTTTTTAACTTGTTCTTCTGCAGCATCTTCTTCCCTTTAAAGGGTTCAGGACTCATTTAGTTGGCAATGATATCTTATAGTTTATTAACCCTTTTTCAAAGGAAAAAAAATAACCCACATATAGTAATGAAGCAAATGTATGCTCTTGTCAGACACAAACTCCCACTTAGTCCAAGCAATTTACAGGGAGAAGAAATTTGGTTCACAGAGACTGTACAAAATATGTTTATTTTCAGGGCTAATTTATTTCAAGCCATTTAGCCATTATAAATGCCTTAAAATTTCTTTTGTAGGCTGTTTTTATGACTCAGCTGCTCTGCCTTTAAAACTGAACGATAAATGTCTTTTAGAGTTGGAATATTAATTGAAGGCAGCATCTGGTCAGCAGCTGACCTCCTATACTTGTCTTTGTTGACTACCCAGTTAAAACTAACAGCTTATTTGCTTTATTTACCAGCTTCTCTTTCCGTTCTGGGGTGGAGGGCTAAGTTCAATTTTACTTATGCCAAAAGGTATTGCCAACTAATATAAAATAAAATTTATTTTCCGCGATCTCTTAATCTGAAATAGATTTAATCAGAGAAAATTCCTTTTAAACTGGTTATTGTGCTTGAGAAAGTATTTCCTTTATTATGTTATCTCCTTAATTTGTGAAGAATGTATATGAAAGCTCATAAAGACAATGTAATGCATGCCATAACATTATACAGGACATTTCCTTATAGGAAGGCAAACTTGAAGGGAAGCAAAATAGGAGCAAAATAAACAAAAATAGCAGCATTTGGTTGCCATAGGCAATGTTTAGGTTCTACTTTTCCACCACTGAATGTAAATGCCTAGATTGTGTCACCGTAGTTCAGAGTAGATTTTCTCAGACAATCTTGGGTTTCTGAGCTGTTACTGTCATAGTTAATACTTGCAGAGAGGCTGTTCCCTTGAGGAACACTACTAGTGCCCAATTACAAGTTCCATCATCAATCATAAGTATTATTTATTCAGCAAAATGAATTGCTAATTAATAACTGATGAGCATTATGGCCTTGAAGTCTGTAACACTATTAATTACCTTGGCAATTGGGATTCTACTGGTGTAGACTACCAAGCACATTTTCCCAACAATTAGTACAGCAAGATTACAAGGTGCATACCTGCTATGATAACAAGGGGGTGATGATCTCTAAGGCTTTTAGAGAGCCATGTAGTGTCTGCAAAGAATAAACAAGATTACAGCCCTACTGCGTTGGGCTGTGTCCTTGAAATTGTTCCGTGACCAAGAGAGAACTACTTTGTACATGTGTGAACTGGCAGATTCGGCATCACATCTTACAGTGAGTGCTCCTGGGTAGAAGCAGTGCCATAGCACCACCATGCTCAGGGTAACACTGCTGCCTTGTGCTTGGTAGCCCATGGCTAGTTGGCTGGTGTGACACACTGCCATCAGCACACTGACCTGTGACTTCAGACCTCTAGCGATTGCCGCATACACGGTCTCGTAGTGGTTACACATTAACACGATTGTAAAATTGGATATTGAATGAGAAAAGAAGAACACAGTTCACACACAAAAAGAGCAGCTTTTTTGGTGACCTTGATATTCACAATGCTGATGTAAACATTGCTCTAGAAGTTAATGATTTAAGCCCAGTCCTTCTCCCAGCCATCTTCTGCTTTCTCTTCTACTCCTGTGCCACCTTGCATTTTTGGTGTGAATTCCTTATGGCAAAGGCTGGGCTTACGTTTATCTCTAAAGTATTCAAAATGTCTACAGAGCTGTGCAAGCGCATTGTGTGTTGTCCAATAAACTGCAAGACTAAAGTCAACTCCTGCCACAATGCCAAGATTTGTTTTCTGATTGTCAATAAAAAATTTAAGCTATTGCAAGAGCTCAGCTAAGCTCCTAGACCATGTGATAGCTGCTCAGTGATGAAGATCAAAATTATTATTGTGGAACACAGAAGACTCTAATGTGCTGTGTGCACTGTAAAAACACTATTTCCAGCTGCAAGTACAAAAAGCAAAGCCCTATATGAAAGCCATCATATTTGCATCTGTTTTCTTTAAAGTGCTGAAACAGGCCAGAGGATGTTGGAAACATGTGCTAAGTCTATCTTTTCTGTATTGCTGTGATAGCAGGCTGGTTGCCAGTCCCTATTGACATTTTAACTCCTCACCCCAAGGCTAAATTTTGCCTTTATCAAAGAATAAAAAGCAACAGCAGGTTTTATACTATGCAGCAAAGAGGTATCTTCCATTCCAGGAAGAGGAGAATATGTGCTGCAGTCATCCAGCATGAAGCTGGTAATGTACACTCATAATAGGTAGGTAATCATCTTTGATGGAAATCTCAATATACTAGATGATTCTCAAAAAGCAAACCAAAAATCTGCTAACTTGGTCTTGCTCATTACTGCAACTATCCTTATGGGAAATTTTCCACAGTTTGAGCCAAGCTAGTACATTTCTGATTTGTGTATATGAAGTGAAAAAAAATAAACATTCCTTTTCCTGAAAAACTACACCGTGACGGAAATGACCTCCCTGATCTTTGTAAAGAGAAATCTCCCTATCTCCCGTGGATGGCTTACACATAGATAACTTTATTGGGAGGCAGGGGACTTCTCTGACTTTTCTCCCTAAACATGCCAAAACACCTTTGGCCTCTATATTGGCCAAATTATTCTCTTTATATGCATACACACACACACATATTTATATGTATGAATGTATATATTTCCGTGGAGAAAAAGTTTCTTGCTCATGAAAACTGCCTTCATACAGAATATAACATATTACACTTAATTGCAAATGCTACCAGTTTTCCTTTTATCCTAGTAATTGTAAAGTTTGTTTGAATCAATTTTTCTTACATTAAATTTTGTAAGGTATTGGGAGGACAGTGCTCTATGCTCTAGAATAAGACCACCACCTCAGAGACACCTGCTTTGTTTGAGTGGTAACAACAGAAACCTTGCAAACCATAAACTCACCCACATTACATAAAGCTGTGACACACTTTAGCCAATAATAAAAAATTGGGATTTTACTTATTACTAAATATTATAGGAATCTGTAAGTTGACAATGTTTGCCAGAAAATGCTGTACAATACTCTGGGACAATATTGCTTGAAAAGATGAAGTGGTTTTGCTCTGTCTCCAGTTGTACTTCCTTTGGATAAAGGGAAGGAATCATTTTAAGATGCAAGCTATATTATCTTAAAAGCTTAATCCTGAAAAATATCCATATCTGGAGAAAAAGCCTATGTTAAATTTTTGCATTTCATTTTGAGAAACTTCTGTAGACAGTGCAGACCCCAGGAAGTGTGTAAAGGTCACAGTAAAAATTGCAGAATAAAGGATCCCGTTTTGTGAATAATACCTATTACAAATGTTAGAGCTGAGAGAGTTTGTATTTTGTTTCTTTCAATTCCTAGCCAGTGCAGCATGTAAACTAACCATGAGGTGCCCAGATTAATATTAATTCCATATTTCAGAAAACATAAGATATCAGATTTTCTACTCCCTGATTGAAGCCAAACTCAAAAAAAAAAAAAGGCAGCAAAATTGCTTCCCAGTAAAATCACTCATTTGTTCAATTTCATCAAGCTGATATTTGGTCCTCCAGAGACATGCTTATCTCTAGAGAGTTCTTTTAAGAAGTTACCAAGGAAGTTAATGGAGGATCGAAGCTAATGGCACACTCCAGGGAAAAGAAACTGGAAAATTATGTTCTAAAAAGCAGCATGAGCTGTTTAAGAGATGTGTTGCAGAAGCTTTCCTCTCCTTTGTATGACTAGCAAACACATTTCACTGTGAATTTTCATTCCTTTCTTCAGCCAACTTTCTTCTTGCCAAATTCCTTTTAAGCTTATCATTAAGCTATATGCAGCAACGTGTTTATCTGGATTCAATGTGTTTATCTGGATTCAACAGTGTGTCTACTTATCACTGTTTACAATAAAGATCTGGCTTAAAAATAATTTGCATTATACTATAGACAGGAGGGCAGTTTGCAGGACTAGTCCAGTGCATGGACTAGCATTGGAATTCTTGCTAAAAAGGAACATAAAGTCAAACAGACTACAAAAGTGAATTTTCCATTTCCATTTATGGGTTTTGTAACTTAGAATTTTGCATAGGATCATTTTGATGAATTAAGCACACAACTTAGAACTTTCAGGGAAGAGAGAGTCCATCTTCCATTGTGAACAGCAGCAAACCTAGATCAGAATACACCTTTCTGAAAATAGAACATGATGAAAGCAACCTACAGTTTGTTGAGCCCTGTACTGAACTGCTGAAGAGAAAAATTAGGAGAATGTAAGAGAAGATAGCGTCCTGAATATCCAAAAAATCAGTAAAGCTTATTTTATAACTAAAACTCAGTGTAGAACAGTAGTGTGAAATGGAGACAGTAATGGAGAAAGTGACAAAAGAACCTAACAACTGTAACAACTAATTGTACAAAACAGTTACTAAAATAGAAGCACTTTTCTGGGAAGAGGCAGGGCAGAGTAGGGTGGGGAAAATATTTCATAGAGGAATACACAATCCTGAAGGGAACAGAAATGAGATTTTACAAGGCTGTTTGAGCTTATGTCAAACACAAGAACAAAGGAGCATAAACTAAAGCTAAGGGAAGGGTCAGACCCTCAAGGAATTTAGGCAGAATTTCTTTAGATAGAGAGTAGTGAATATATAGAATAAAAGCCAAAGGGCAGCAATAGAAGAAAAAAATACCTCAAAACTATTTCAAATGGTTGTATAGGAGAACCAGAACTCTAAAAACAGTACAAAGCATTATGGAGCAAAACTGCTAAAAAAAGAAGAAAGAGAAGTAAAGGACTTGGCTTATTTCCTTCAAGGCTCATTTTCTAGTTTTATCCCTCACAAATGCAGACTGAGTGCTGCAGAAGTTTCATATGACAAAGAAACACACCATCTCATCACCAGCAGGACCTCTGGCCACCCAGACTGTGGTGACTTTTTGCTCTTACTCAAGTACTTGCTTATCCCACCTTTGTTGAAAACTGAAGTCCTCAGACCCCAATTAAGCTCCAAAGGCACCCAAAATCCATAGATGCCTTCCATTTTTCAACACCAATTTTTGAGATGTCCCTAGAAAGTTTGTTTATAGGAAGGTTCTGACAATTATGACAAGCTGGGAAGCCTACAGCCTGTCTCTCTATATTGCATATTGGAATCCACAAACACGTTTTCACTGTTCACACCCTGAGACCCAGAAAGCATAAGTCATACATGAAATGCAAATGGAGGAGGCAGTAGCATCAATTCTCAAAGAAAACACCAGAGCAGGGAATGAAAATTGGGGTTGTTGTTTCCAGTAGGTGCCTCGCTCATGGGTTTATTCTTGTCCAGTCCCCAGGCCAAGAAATTTAAGTTCTTCACTAAAAACTTCTGGCATTTCTGCCAGAAAGTACAGAGTTCCCACATTCAAACCCACACTTCAGTTAGAAGCTCTCCTGGAGACCAAGATGCCACCCTGAACCCCTGAAAAGGGAACACCATCTTGCTCCAGCACACCTGAGGAAGAAAATTTTCCTTCTGCCTGGCTCAAGAACAATGTGGCTGTTTCCTGGAAAGCTTTGCTGTGTCTGCAGTAAAAGATACATATCCCCAGGACACAGCACCTGTGGGCTGAAGAGGGTGGGAGTAAGTCAGGCTCACTGGTACAAGCTGCCCAGTCAGCTGAGCTGTGGAGATACCCTGATGGATGCCACTGCCCTGGTGCAGTGCAACATAGCACAGTATGCCCCATGTCCTGCACAGGGCTCCTGCAGCCCACTTGGGTCTGGTTGTGGTGACATGCTAACATTTAGGAATAAAACACATTGCTATTGTGGTCCTTACTCTTAATGAGATCAAGCCCTTCAGACCAAAATCTTTGTTAGATGTTTACATATCCTACTCCCACCAATTTCAACAAGGCTGAGTGATCAAAGACACTTTGGTTTTCTAGGTTTAAGCAAATTATATCTGTAAACTATGCACATAAAACAGCAAAACCACTGATAAATGTGTATACTTCAGTCTCCTGCTTCTGGAGCTTCCTCAGCTACATGCCTGGAAACATTTTGCCCAGGCTAAACAATCTACAGGCAGCACTTTGTGCTGCTCCCTATGGACAAACACTCAGCAGCTTAATATATTTCAGTAATGATTTTTTCCTAAGATTCAGCTTAAATTTTCTCTTGCTTAATTTCACCCCATCACTCTTAGTTATACCTTCCTGTGCTGTCCTAACTATTCTCTCTCTCTGTGTTTTGGTTTTTTTCTTTTGAGTTCAGGCTCCTTTCAAACTTCTCTGTGTTTCCCATCAATCATCTTCCAGCAAAGTCATAGATATGGCACTTAGCTTTTTTTTAATCTTTTCTCATCATTTGGGCCCTTCTGCTCTGAGCACTTTGCTGTTCCCTCTCAGCTTCTCAACAGTTTGTCAATATTTTGTAATGGTGGTTTTTTTTCAGGATTTCATGCAATATTGTAGGTGTAGCCTAACACCTACCAAATCTTTTGCCGCTGTAATGTAGCATCCTTATGCATTAAGAGCCCAAACTGCATCAATTGTTTTTATTTCTGTCCTCACATTCCCAATTCACTAAAGACACAAAGCACCAGGAATAAATACTCTGGGTTGTAGAACCTCGTTTTTGGGAGGCTTCTGCTTCAACCACAACAACAGCTTTCAAGGAAACCAACACCAAGCTATTTCCAAATCTAGTCTTCATCTGCAAGCCTTCTGAGAGTGTGGTTCCGAAAGAAAGCAATAAATGCTTAAAGAAAAAGAAGTAAATTGGTTTTGAGCTTCTTCATAAAATTGACTGGAGCATCACTCCAGTCAAATTCAACTGGAGAGTCCTGAGCAACCCAGCACAGCCCCAAAGACTCCTCAGCCACAGCACTCAAAGCAGTGATGTTCTCACATAGGGAACCTTACACAAAATCAAAGGTCCATTTGAAAAACTTCAGGGGTTGCTGTGGATTTTGGTTTTCCCCCAAGAGGCCAGAGTGTACAGGAGTACATAAAGGGCAAACCTGTCATCTGTTAAACAAAAGGCTTAGGGAAAGTCAAGCCTCTGAATCACAGTGATGCCAAAAGCCCCCTACTCCACAGAGCTCTGCCAGGCTGCAATCAGCTCACCCAGAGTCCTAGCACACCTACAAGCACAGGAAGACTGCTAATCCTGTTCCTTATCATACAGACTAAGAATTATATTCCCATTAACATGACTTTAATAAAATTACCCCATTTTATATACTGGGACACAATAAATAATATTTTCGGTAAGTTCTGACAATTTTTTGCTCAATGTTGATAACTTCTTTCAGGAATTCATTCTCTGTTTTTTCTCCACATGCAGCTTAAAATACTACATTTACCATGTAGCCACATAAGATGCAGTGTGTCTCCTGAGTGGTAGTGCTCATATAATTCACCTAAAGAGAAATTAAAAGAGAGAACTTTAGCGTTGACCACACTTCAGGCAGTAAAGTGCTAACCCTTTTCTCACCAGGTATTCATGTGAGTTGTAAGACAGTAACTTCATGCAGAGATGTTACATTCAGTAACTGTTTGGAATAAAATAAAACTAAACTAAAAAAAAAAATTAAGCTCCTTTTCTTTGAATGAGCCCAGACCTGAGTAATTGCATCTGAAATAAGTCAGCAGGCAATCCTGAATCCTCCCTGCAAAAGGAAAAGAAGCAAGTGAGGACCCAATCACAGTTCCTTCATGTAACTTTCAGAGCTACATATAATCATCTGTTTATTCATATTTTGTTTTTTTCTCAAAGACATATCCCTCAGAGCCTGATCATCTTAACTAAAATCTCTGCTGCTGCATTTGCTATTCATTTCAGTAATACCCACGCTATCAAAATCAAATCTACAGACTAACCTAACTTCATAGAGAATGAAAGAAGAGGCAATGTATATTAGCACCAACTTAGTGGAAGACATTGTGAAGAAAAATTTCCTTTCACACCTTTATTTAACTCGGTTTATCCTAATAAGACAGAATGTGGGTGTACAGAGACAGTCACAGAGAGCAGATTTCCATGTCTAAACTTGTTATTGCTCATTAGCTTCTACCTGCTCCTAAGCTAGAGTAATTACAAAATTGAGCATGTGAAGCTTAAACCATCTATTTCAGTTCACCCATGGAAGAGTGTCAGGCCACATAAAATACTGAGACTCAAGGTACTGAAAACAAAAAGGACTTTGTGTGTGTCCTTTTCTCTGGCCTGCCTGTCACTTGCATTTGTTTGTGCAAATTCCAGGCCAATAACAAAAGTTAGAGATTAGTTGTTCTCCTGAAAAGGGTTAAGGACTAAAAGTAACCTGCAGTTAAGCATGGTCAAGCCAGGAATAAAACAATGTTGGTATTTCTTGGGGTCAAACCTAGATATTGTACATATAGTTGTTTTGGGTTGCATATGGAAAAGTAAAACTGTTTACTTCACAGGTCAAATTTCTAGAAGATAAGTGCCATACCAGTTAAAAACAGTGGTCTCTATAATGCAGCAGAGCAGGGTTCCTGCCACAGCTTCAGGTTTTTTAGTGAAAATGCAAGAAGTCCATGGGAGGCAAATAGAATCCCTTATTGTGGCTTTCCAGTATCTGAAGGGGACCTACAAGAAAGCTGGTGAAGGCCTTTTAGAGTGTCAGGTAGTGATAGGACTAGGGAGAATGGACCCAAGCTAGAGGAGAGCAGATTTAGATTAGACGTAAGTTCTTCACCATGAGGGTGGTGAGACACTGGAACAGGTTGCCCAGGGAGGTGGTGGAAGCCTCATCTGTGGATGTTTTTAAGGCCACGCTGCATAAGGCTCTGGATCAACCTGATCTAGTGTGAGGTGTCCTGACAATGGCAGGGGGGTTGGAACTAGATGATCCTTGGGGTCCCTTCCAAACCTGACAATTCTGCGATTCTGTGATCATAGGAGAAATTGTTTCCTGGAGTGTCTTGGTTATTTGTTTTCTTCAATCATGAATCCTAAAAGCTTAATTTCCCCCTAAAGGCATGTACTTTTTACCAAAGGTAACTCAGGAAAAAAGCTATGTAAAAACATCTAATTCTTTTCCAAAATTCACTAGCTGCTTGGCTTGGACTCCACCTCATTGCAATAAGCCTCTTTAAGATGAGTTGAAACATCTCCTTTTTTAGGCTGAAATGTGCACTTTATCCATTTAATTAGTTGTCCTTGATTCAGGGGTCCTGAAAAGAGGCAAAGTGGTTCTGGATTTACCTTCTCAACTGCCTCAGTTACCTGCTATAACTCTGTCATGTCCCTTCTTGTTTATCTTCATCTAAATTAAATAGCACCAAACTCTTCACTCTCTCTTCATTCAGAAGTCTTTTCACATCTCCACAAATTTCCATCATCCCAGTAAAAGCTCTCTTGTTCCTGTTATTTTCTTTTAGAGTCAGAGTAATAAGAACTGAAAGAAAGCTTTTTTTATAATAATATCATTTTAATATTCTTGTTATTTCACTCTCCCAACCAATACCTTTCTTTATTAATTTTTTAACCACTAGGAGGCATGGAGGTGAGCCCTTTGCTGGGCTGTCCAGGCTGATGCCCATATCACAAGTGGTTACCACGAATTGGGAATCAGTAATGTGATTCAAATCTTCCCTCGTAATCTCTGCTGATGCTGAATGCCCCAGAGCCTCTGCTTATTCATTCTGTCAGACCAAAGAAGCTGATTGCATTTACTACTCTCCTAAGGCCAAGCCCCAAGGATTTTAATCCTTATATTAAATCAAACTGAAGGCAGTGGGAGTTTGCCAGAGCACAAAGTCAAACACCCTCCTTCAAACCTAAAGCAGCTCAGACCTTGTTTGTAAGAACTGTGAGGCCAGAAGGTCAGAGGAATGGGAGAAGCCGTAACTGTACAATATTTAATTGTCAAATCATCAGTATGGTGTTTCCACACCTTGCAGATCCTCCCCACAAAAGTCCTTCACTTCTGTCCTGCTGGTTTTGAGAAGTGAGGGTGCAGAAAGCATTAGAGACAGCCAAAGCTCCCCTTAAGACAATCCCTTGGCTGAGCTGGTGAGCAACATGACTCCAACCCCACATGCTGACAGTAATACAGCCTGGGGTGGCTCTGCAGGAGCCTCATTCCTTGCCCTAGTGCCCTTCACAGGTACTATGTTCTGCTCCACATTATCCTAAAATCAGTCACAGGTTTGCCATTAGCTACAAGCAACATATGGCTTAATACACTCAACAATCTGGGCTGCCCCTAGCAAGCATTTCTGGTAACCACACTTGGTCACGTCTGATATGCTAAGGAGAGCAGGTTGTGCTGCCAGGATTGGCCCCAGAAACAGCCCAGCCGTGGTCATGAGAGCACTGAGGATGCAGGGCATCAGAAGTCAGTACCGATGGCCACAGGAATGCCCCACTGAGGCACTAGGGTTTGATACAATTAAAATTGCCTTCCCAGCCAGTGCCAAAACCCTAGATGCAACCCCTCAACGAGTCACTGCATTTGTCCACTCAACTTGCCTGGCCTAGAGACCTGCACTAGCACTGCCTGGAATTTGTAAACAAGCACATTTTGAATGACTTCCTAATTTTATATACTTTTAGGTGCATATGGACTCATATATCAGCTTCTTCCTGCAAGCTAAGAGAAGTGATGGGATTTTATTGACTGTTACAAAAATATATTTGCATGTGTTCATGTAGCAGATACTTGCATGCATTGCTAAGCACTGGGCCACTTTGTCACTACTTGTTATTAAAATAAAATTTAATAATCTGTATCCATCAACTGTAGCCACCACTGACCAACAGGGACTCTCTCTCAGTCATCATACATTTCTAGCATAATGAATATATTTGTACCAAATACACAATGGGCATTTCAATTTCTAATACCACTGTTTCTGTGCCATTTGCATTTGTTATTTGTATTCATGAACACTTCCAGAACCAGGCTAGAAAATAAAATATTTATTTTTCTTCAGGAATTTGACTGAGTTGTCAGACAGTGGATAGCAAAATATCTTCATGATACAGCCTTTCACATGACAAATTTGCAAAACTAATAAAAACGGGGAAAGAAAAAAAAAAGAAAAAAAGGAAAAACCACAACCCACTCTGGACCAAAAGATAAAGGGAGGAACACAGTGCCAGGCATTCTGCCACTCTTTCTGTTAGGCAGATCCAGATTGGCTAAAACATGTTGCAGAATCAGTATTATAACATCAGTTTTTAAACAATCAGGCCTAAAAACTGAAAAAGGAAATCTAAGACCAGAAAAATATTTTTAAAAGAACAGTGTTCTACTTGTCTAGTTTAGGTATCTTGCTTTTTGGATGGTCTCATTTCCCTGATGTTTTCACTTAGCTTTTCTTTTGATATACATGTTCTTTTGCACAGCCATGAGAATATGAAATATCTTCTGAAACAGGATGCCATTATCAGGGTTGCTCAGTGCTATCCCAGGCACTAGAATTACTTAATGCACTTTTTTAACTCTGCTCCAAGATGATAGTCATATACCGTGCATAGAATTTGAAGGGAACTACATTATACACAACATGCTGAAGAATACCAACATCTATTAAATCAGGTACTTTATGACTTTATATAATAGAACAGGACATGAAAGCAACAAGTATGAAACCCATAACAACCCTGTTTGGATTTTGGGCTTAGAGCAGAAGCAAATTTCAACTGAATGACAAATATGGGTTATTTAAAGGTCTGTCAGGTAACACAGATACTTGTTTTGCTAAGGAAAAAGCAGCATTAGTCTCTTTCACCAACAAGGTTATCCCACTAACCTTTTGTTAGCTTGAGGTATCAACTGGTGAAAATCAGTGTTCTGTGGAACCCCCACATTGCATAAACAATACACACACACACAAAGCTGCTTGTCAGCTACACTAGAGAATACCTCAGAGCAATTCTACCCAGAGAATTAAAACCATATATAAAAAGCAACGATTTAACTCTTTAACCCAAACAGAGCACAGGATCACAGTAAGGATGGGGCAGAGAAGATAAAGATTTCTTCTAGATCTTGGGTGCAGGCAGTCGCTGTGCCAACTTACCTTCCTCAGCTAAGTGTGTCAGAAGCAGTGTAAGCAGTGCATCTTGTAAGATAACAAACTAATTTAGATTGAGATTTGGCCTGAAGAAACCCATTCTGGGGAGAGATTCATTCTTCCCCAGTGTATTTTTACAGATGGTACAGCTCTAGGAGTACCTTATGTGATACACAACCACGTGCATTTCTCTTCTCACTTCTAGATGTGAGTTGTGGCACTCTGAAAACAGCACCAGACAGCAAAGAATTAAAATCACTTGTGTTATGAGAGATTAAGGTTAAAAATTGTTGAACTGCTAAGAGTTATTTTTTACCAAGTCTTTTTGTATTGTGCAAGAAAAGGGAGTTTGGGAAACAGATAAAATAGCTCTGTTAAAGGCTAGCAGAAAAAGGAGACAAAAATGAGGTCGAAAGTAATAGGCCTATAAATCTGACACCTAGTGCCCTGGTCTTGCAATGCGATCTGCACCTGCAAGGAGACCAATTGATTTCAGCAGGACTCTACCTACCCATGCACCTGTCATGCATTGCCCCTGGCAAGGCTAGGCCTTGCACTGCAACCACAGCAACATGGCCTCGTTTGGAACATCATCATCTTGCATACTGTGCAACAGGGAGTGTGCATTTCCAAAGTACTTCTTGCAAGAAAGCATTCCCACAAACCATTTAGATTGCCTATATTTTCACCATGCCTCACCACCACTGTTTCCACTAGGACATCTATTCATGCACTGTACTGTGAAGGGTCTTGCATGAACACAGGAGCATAACTCCTGTCTTGACAGTAGCCAAAAAAGAGTCTTTGGAGTTCATTTAAAAGCATTTCTAAACAATATTTACTGGTTATCTCAGTAACCGAATCAAAGCACTTGCATAATTGGCTGCTTCAATAGTAAAACAAAAGATATTAAATATTTAACTTTTAACTTTTTCATTGCTTTTAAAATTATGCAAAATACTTTAATGAGCTGTAGCTTTCTAACAGCATCAATAGGTTGCGCTATCAATTTCCATAATGGTCACCTCTGACTTTGGTTGGGAAAGAAAAGATGAGTTACCAGCATGATACTGGAGTTTGCAAGCACTGCATTATGCCCCTCAACAAAGGCTGCAGTTCTTTGTTATGGCACATTCTCAGCAAGATCTAGAATGAATGTGTCCCAAAAGAAAAGACTCATCACTCCTTTTGTTCTCCCCAAAGTCTCAGTGATTTTCAAAATTTTGTGACAAAGGTGGGCCAGATTTTAAGGTGTTTTCAGCACATTGTGCAACAAACCCCAGAAATTGTTGCCAAATTGTCACAGACATACTGAGATTTGTACAGACAACCAACTCTGTATGCTGTAATGCAAGAGAATGTCACCTTTCATAAGTAAAAATGGGAACTGCATCATCTGA